>NC_054470.1:47383295-49883295 GCF_017639515.1 Carcharodon carcharias
TAAGTTTACATCCTGCATTGCCTTGAATCTGGGAGTCAGTTTTGACACTGCATTCAATGCCAATACAGTCCCCTCATAGTTACTGATGACCACTGAGAAGATGCACGAACCATCTCTTTCATACCATGACAGTACTCTGCATTGTCCATATAACAAAGGGCAATATTTACTCTAAAGCTGATTGCACAGCCATGTAATGAAATCTATATTGATTTTCATCCTGTAACCTAACATTGGGATTCTGTAAAGCAGCGCTAGGTTGCTGTTCAGGATCAAAGCAACATCCTCTGACAGCTTCTGTGGAGAGAAAGACAGAATTAACATTTTGAGTCCGTATAATTCTTCTTCAGAGATAAAGGGAAGTAGAAATGTGGTGAAATATAAACCGGGTGAAGCTGGATCCAAACATTTCAAATGTGACCAAGTGAGAACAACTTCCATCGCTCATCATCATGCATCAGGAGAATGGGAACTAATGAAGGATTAATGTTCATCCTTAAAATTGTTAACGAAGTAACTCTGCAGGAAGGTATGAAAGGCTATGGTGCAAGGTGATGATTAATACTTTAAGCAAAACATCACAGTTATAAAATGAAGGCCATTGCAAAGTGTAGCTGTGTGAAAAAGCTGCAACATGGCTTGCAAAACATACTTCCAACATGCACACATAACAGCCTGCAGTGCTACAGTATCAAGATAATCACTAACCTAGCAGGAGCAATTTACATAAGATGACAAAATGTGATCCTCAGATGCAAGGCTTACATGTGCATTATTCTACCATCATTCTCTGATTGGAAATGCCTTTGTGAATGTCATTGGAATAAAAGGTCATGGACTGAGAAGGAATTGAGCAAGGCTACATGCAACTGAGGGAGAAGATGGGAGATCATTGAGGTGGGTGGACATCTAGTACACTTGAATGAACATGAGACATTGCATCATAATGAAGAGCCATTCAGTGCCTGACATTTTAAAAGACTTAAGCGAAATATATTTACAAATATCAACATTATTTACAGTGAATGAACACCTGTACAACCATTGTGCTTTCAGCACTTTAATTTTTCAAACTCCAGAATTACAACCCAACACCTGCAGCAGAGGTAGAGGCAGCCTGCTGACTGCGTGCCCTATTGACTGAGATGGTTTTGGTGGGCATCCTCTGGAAGCTTGAGGCCTGGAGGGCCCCAGCCTGCTAAGGGCCTCCTGGTCAGGGTCAGGTGCACCCTCCTTGGCCTGACTGCTGGAGTTGCTGGAATCACAAGCAGAGGGGATTTGGAATGGCAAGACAACCTTGGGGACTCCTGGGTTGAAGGCCCTGCGATGTCCAGCTGATGCTTCTCCTCCCTGTTGGTGCCTGATGACCCACCTATAACTCCTTGAGGAGAAGGAGCATGTGGAGGGAGGCCAAGGTGCCCTGTCTGCTTCTTGCTGAGTCACTGCTGGAACACACCTACAGCTAGAGGGATGGAGTGCAGGTCCGAGCGCAATCCAGCAGAAACTACTGGATGTGGGACTCCAACACAGCCACCACCTTTTCTATGGAGAGGTGCAATCACATGCCAAAGCCACTACATCAGACAGAACATGGACAGATTCCTCCATCCTTCATTCCAGTCTGGTGATAGCCTCTGAAAACTCTGCTTGATGTTCCCTTGCCTGTCTTGGCATCTCTAACATTTGGCTTAGGCCCTTTTGCAGAGGCTTGTCATCAGGCTCGGACTCTTCAGGGGCGTGATCTCCACCAGTCCTCTGATGCCAGAGACCTCGGCTATCACTGCATCAACATTCTGTGGGTATGTTTCTGTGGGGTGATTACCAGATTGTGAAATTGAGCTTATGCTAGAACTTGGATCAACCGAGGTATGCGCATCTGTGCAGGTGAACACAGTGATGGCTGCCCTTCAGATGGATCCTCAGCTGAAGAGGACCAGGGTCTGGGGCTGAGGCATTGGCTTGAAAGATGCCTCCATATTTTCTTGCTGGTGCCTGGAATTGAGAAAAGACAGAATTAGTGATTGACAAGGCAGGCTAGAAAGTCAAAATAGAATGAAAACGGACAGACTACCCGGCACTGACCTAGGCACCAGAAACTACAACGGCAAATTCGGCCCTGTCAACTCTACAAAATCCTCCTTACTAACATCTGGGAGCTTGTGCCAAAATTGGGAGAGCTGTCGCAAAGCCTACTCAAGCAACAGCCTGACATTGGGCGGAATCACCCTAGATTTGCACTAAGTGCGGTAGAGGGCATGATAAAAGATGTTTTACCTGCTGGTCGCAATGGCAGGTTGTTGTGCCATGTTGTCCTCTTCCCACCTCATAAATTGGCCCGCCACACTATTACCTCACCAATTTTTCACACCAGGCACCATATTTAAAATGCAGCCATGCGCACAATTCTCAATGCTTGCAGCCCAGGACTGTTCTGGTGAAGACATGGCCCCAAAAGCCAGGAGGATTGCAGCCTCCTGATTCAGTGACACATCATCGGGATGCCTTCTGGGTGCCATGAAGACTCGCTGTGAAGTCCTCTACCCCTGCTCTTGCCGCAAGAGACCCATCAGTCTCACCACGCCAGTTTGGGAGGTGGTGGCAGAGGTGGTCAGTGCCAATGCTGCACACAAAAGGTCGGCCATCCAGTGCAGAAAAAGGATGAATGGTCTTATCTGTGCCACAAGGTGAGTCAACCATCTCATTAATCTCAACTGACACGCTCACAAACCCATCACACATTCACTGACATCTCACTCACTGCCAGCTCAAAGGACATCACCAATCACTCTCCCATATACACCACCACCTCCATCTGGCCTCATCTCCTCTGGAGACTGCCTCCTCATGCCCATCCTTGGCTCCACTCTGCACTCACGCATGCCTGGCATCTTTCTCATTTTGTCTGGCATGCGTCTTGCTCACACCCTTTCCATCCATCTTAATGTAGAACAAAATCTCACACAATCACTGGGAGAGTTCCCAGACCCAGGATGGAGTGCCAGACATCAAAGTCCTCACTCCATTCGTGAGTCAGGGATTGGAGCTGGTTGGAGAGGACGTCAGCTGTTCCTGCGGTGACGGTGAGGTCGGCATCAAACACGCACTTGAGGATCCTGCACCATATGATCCGTCTCTCAGTGCTACTCTGAGTCCACTCCTCTGTGTTCAACACAACTGCAGAGACTAATATTCTCCACCTTCTCTCCTAGGAACATCTGCCACATCGCCCTCAGGCAAACTTGAGCCCAACACCAGCATCTCAGGTGAGGACCCTGAGGGCAACACCGTTGAAGACCCATCACAGCGCTCACCAACACACTCTACCAGCGCAGTGACGCATACCTTGGTGGGACCTAGATTTAGGTCAGCCTCGGGATCACAATCTGGTGAGCGCACCACGCAATCTGTTCCACAGCAGGCGGAGGCAGGGGCATATTTGGTCATTGGCACTCAGAGGACTATTGGAGGAAAGGAATCTGCTGACTTTGAGTCAGATGATGAGCCTTTGGACTGGTCCTCAGTCAGGTGGTCGAGCTGCAAAGACAATCATGGGAATATCAGGAAGGGTTGTCTGGTGCACTCCTCAGATTGTAACCGTTGATGGAGGAATCTGTCCACCTTCAGCTTGAGGTGCTGGTGCCAGCATGCTGAAGCATCAAGGTCAACACTGGCAGGATGGCTGCCTTCATGGAGACCTTGATCAAGGATATCAGTCCTGCACTGCTGAGCAGGCTGAACTCCATTGCTGATGCCATAGTTGGCCTCCAACAGTGTCACGCGAGAGGGGTGCAGAGCAGCCCAATCTCACTCCGGCTTTCCCTTATCCTCAAGGAGCAAGCCAAGGGCCGTCATGCACCCATAGGGAGAAGGGTCAGCAGCTCAACACCCCGGGACCATCAACCAAGGTGACTCTGGCCAATCCAAATCCCCTCTTCCTGTCAGCCCTGCAGCTAAATGCCTCCACCTCCACTGTGAATGTCAGAGGAGCAGCAAGATGTAGTAGCAGGGTTAGGAAGGTTGAGAAGATGTAATTGCACAGCCCGTGTTATGAGCACAGCTGGTGTTAATTGCTGCACAAGCTAACTCCCAGAGGGAAACTTGGCTTACCCTTTTTTTTCGTATTCTGAAAACGAGAAGGTAACATACTGATCTCAGCAGCAAGATGTCCAGTAAACACTTCTGGGATTTTAAAATTAAAAATAGAAGTTTTATTGACAAGAATAAAAGAAAAGTTAAGCATACAAAACTATAGTTGCACAGTTAAAAACAGTCTTACAGCACATTCACCCAAAAGACTTCCTACTTGGTCAGACCCACAAGTAAATAACATCCAGGTGACACTCCCCTATAGCTGTTATAAAAATCCAGTAATATTACCCAAGGCAAACTGCTGTAGCTTTAATAAAGGCAACCCACATGACCTCTGACTCTATCCTACTCTGCTGTGGAAATCCAAGGCTTCAGAACCAGACTGCTTGTCTTCTCTGGCTGGACTGGATGGCTAATTCAAATTGCCTTTTCTTCCAGCCTAAGCTGTTTCCAGGAGATCTTCCTCACACAACCAATAGCCCACAGCTACCTTAAGCTTTCCACAGTAACTCTAAAATATCTTTTTCCCCTTTTCATCTTAGGCTCCATTGTTGTTACACATCTTTGAAACTCAACCCTTCCAAATATAAAATATTTCATGTTTCTATTTTTCTTTGCTTTCAGGCCAATAAAATGCAATATATCCTCTTCTCCTTAACAATGGGACTCCTCTGACTTGCCTTTGATATTCAAACTTAAATTCTCAACTTATCTAAAAATGCAAACGTTACATCCAATGTATTTACTTGTACTTCAAACCTAATGCCTCTATCCTTTTCATGCTTTAAAACCCCCAGACAACCGCTCTCCTCATAACCTTTGCCCAGTTCAACTAAATCATTTACACACAGACACAGACAAACTGCCTTCTTTATAGAGTAACACATTATTCTCCAAAAATATTTTTAAAAATAACCTTAATTTTTCACACTGGGTACAGGTGTTAATCAGTTGTACATAATATTCACGATTGTAAATAAAGTCCCAAGAATGTCTCCTTGCCTAAGGCTCCTTGTTATGATGAGCAGTGTTTATATCACTCAGATAAGAAACTTTGGTTCTGCACAAGATAAAGGTGGGTGTCTCAGTCCAGGGCCTCTTCCCTGTGCAATGTGTAACCTTCAGCCCGAAGTGATGGTCCGGCTTCACACTCGCTGGATACATTAGTGATGCCTGTGCCTCGATGGTACTTATCATTGCTGCCAGAATATTAAGGGCAAATGTTATATAGTTCCGTTATTCTCTCTGTGTGCGCTTGGCACCTTTGAGGTGGTGCTGCCCCGTGCCCCCCATCTCCTCAACATCTGCATCCAGTGATGCTGTGCCCCTGAAGGGGACAGCTGCTGAAGGCTGACAAAGGGTCAGGTGCGTTTAAAGTTTCATGGCTGCATCTCTATGATATGACCTTGATCACAGAGAACAAGCGAGCTGCACTCAGCCAAACAGGAGGCAGACATTCTCAGAGGTAATGTGAGGATCCATGGAATGTCCTCACCGCATGTCGCCATCATCCTCCTGTGATCAAGTGACTATTAGGGCCTCCACCTCGTCTCCATGACATAATCCTGAGCACTGAGGATATGTGCGCTGCTATCAGCCACACAGGAGCCAAACGTTCACAGATGCAAGGTGAGGTTGTCAGGATTGTCCTCACTGCATCTCATCATCCTCCTCCACAAATCTTGCAGCTGTTAGGGCCTCCTGAGCGCGTCTGCCTCGTCCAGTCAATGTGATGGCCTTGCCACCAGCATCCTCGTTTTCGAGGACCTCACCACCATTATCCCTTTCAACCTTCCCCTCATCAGAGGAGACCTGCAACTCTTCCATCTCCTCCTCAGCCAAGTCCTCCCCCCATTGCAGCAGCAGGTTGTGTAGCGAGCAACAAGCTATGATGATGCATGGCAACCTTGGTGAAGTGTATTGTAGTGCTCTACCAGACCTGTTGAGGCACTGGAACCTCTTTTGCAAGATGCCTATTGTTTGCCTTACCAAAGTCCAGTCATGGCATGAGACTTGTTATACCTTTGGTTTGCTGCACCTGAGGCCGTCGCATGGGCATCATAAGCCTCGTCTTCTGTAGGTAGCCCTTGTCCCTGAATAGCCAACCCTGCAGCCCCTGGAAAATGTCAGGGATTTGAGACCTGCTGAGAATGTAGGAGTCGTGGATGCTCCCTGGGAATCATGTGCAGATCTGCAGGATGCGCTTGTGGTGGTTGTACAGCAGCTGAACATTCAGCCAGTTGCAGTTGATGTAGTTAACTGCTTGTTGCCATGGAGATCTAAGTACCATGTGAGTGCAGTGGATGGCACCCTGTACCTGTGGGAAACCAAAGATCTGCGCTCTTGCATCCTGGCTTTTCTGATCCTGGGCAAAATGCACAAAGTTCTGTGCCTTTGTCAAGATGGCGTCCATGACCTCCTGGATAAACTTGCGTGCGGAGGCTTGTGAGAGCACACACAGGTCACCTGTAGAACCCTGGAAGGATCTACTGGTGTAAAAATTGAGCACCACGGTCACTTTCACAGCCACTGGCAGTAGATGCCCTCCATGTCCCCATGGCGCTAAATCCTGCAGCAGGTGGCATTTGTGACTGACCAATACCCTAGACATGTGCAGTCTTTGGCGACACTGGTTCTCAGTCATCTGCAGGAATGACAGGTGCCGTATACAGACACTGGGTATAATGAAGCACCTACGAGCAACAGCTCTCCGTGGATCTTAAGCTGTGTGCACAGCTGGCCCTGCTGCCCCTTCATCTTGAAGGAGATGCTCCTCCCTTTGCTGAGCCAGGCGCCTCTGCCACACTCTTCTTCTTCACTGCTCTCTGTAAGCCATGAGGCTCACTGCAAAATCACCAGTCTCCATGATCTTAATGTCCTCCTCCTGCAGGATCAAAGAGAGAGATGAGTGGGTTAGCATATGTGTCCCAAGAACCTCTGTTGGTTAAGTCTGAAGGCCCCTTCACGCATGCTAGAGAGTGCTGGACACCACTTGGATGGCCAGTGTGTAGTGCGCTTCATGGCTGTCCTATTACCCACCCACCTCCACCCACCGCCAATTGACCACTGGACTGCATTCTGTGCTCTCAGCGGTGCAGGCATTCTCCTAACCCGCACTACAAGGCTGCACTGTTAGCTTGAACTGTGAGAGATATTGGTCCAAACCTTATTAAAGACATTGCAAGGGGCTTTGAGCACCTCCAGCGTGACTGCACCATGGCAACATTTCACAAAGGGATTCCGCTATTTGCCCAGTCAGCCAATTAGAGAAATAGACTTTCACAGAACAGAAACAGGCCCTTCAGCCCATTGTGTCCATGCCGGCCATCAAGCACCTATCTATTCTAATCTCATTTTCCAGCACTTGGCCCATAACCCTGTATGTTATGGCGTTTCAAGTGCTCATCTAAATACTTCTTAAATGTTGCGAGGGTTCCTGCCTCTACCACCCTGACAGTGTGTTCCAGATTCCAACCACCTTCTGGGTGAAAAAATATTTCCTCAAATCCCTCTAAACATTCTGCCCCTTACCTTAAATCAATGCCCCCTGGTTATTGACACGTGCGCTAAGGAGATAAGTTTCTTCCTATATGTCCTACCTTTGCCCCTCATAATTTTGTATGCTTCTATCAGGTCCCCCCTCAGCCTTCTCTGCTCAAAGGAAAACAGCCCTAGCCTATCCAGTCTCTCTTCACAGCTGAAACGCTCCAGCCCAGGCAACATCCTAGCAAATCTCCTCTGGACCTTCTCCAGTGCAATCACGTCCTTCCTATAGTGTGGCGACCAGAACTGCACACAATACTCCAGCTGTGGCCTAACTAGCATTTTATACAGCTCCAACATAACCTCCCTGCTCTTATATTCTATGCCTCAGCTAATAAAAGCAAGTATCTTATATGCCTTCGTAACCACCTTATCTACCTGTGTTGCTGCTTTCAGGGATCTATGGACATGAACACCACGGTCCTTCTGATCCTCTCTACTTCCTAGGGTCCTACCATTCATTGTGTACTCCCTTGCCATGTTAGTCCTCCAAAAATGCATCACTTGACACTTCTCAGGATTAAATTCCATTTGCCACTGTTCTGCCCATCTTACCAGCCCACCTATATCGTCCTGTAATCTAAGGCTTTCCTCCTCACTATTTACGACACCACCAATTTTCATGACATCTGTGAACTCACTGATCATATCTCCTATATTCACGCTTAAATCATTAATGTACACTACAAACAGCAAGGGTCCCAGTACCAATCCCTGTGGTACATCACATATCACAGGCTTCCAATCACAAAAACAACCTTAGACCATCGCCTTCTGCATCCTGCCACGAAGCCAATTTTGGAACCAATTTGCCAAATTGTCCTGGGTCCCATGGGCTCTTACCTTCTTGACCATTCTCCCATGCGGGACCTTGTCTGTTATTCTGCTGTCCCCTAAAACGCAAACTCATTTTCGGCCTGTGCCCAAGGGGTGAAAATTTCTAGAACATTCAATGGCAGTTTCATGCTTCTGCGTTGTGAGTGGGCAGAAAAGCTTCAGAGGCCTGACTCCAAGCATGTCAGTGCTGAACAATCTCAGCTGCGGAAGAATGCTCACTTTTGACAAGCTTTTCCAAGCGTGTGGCTACTTCCTTCACCCCACCTCCCACGAACCCCCAGCATGTGACTGTGTATTTCCTTCAGTGCTGCCTTGCCCCCGCACCTCCAGACCTCACTCACATTGCAGCCCTTCCCCCAGCACCGCACTGAAAGCCAGCCAGGAAAAAGGGACTTGCCTGTGCCTCCTGTGAATGCGCAGCACCTCCTCCTTGATGTCCTACAGGCGAAGCTCACGAGCACTAAATAAAGTTGTGCATGCTCACCTCCAAGATCCCCTCGAAGTTCAGTTCTCCAGGTGCACATTGCACGTTAAAGGCATTTGTGAAGCACACTGTTCTGAAGTCACGCCAACATGGGTGTTAGATTTGGCATTGCGAGATGATTCTGGCGAGCAAGGCTGAAAATGAGACGCCAGAGTATTAAAATTACGTTCCCAATATGCGGCGGCAGGAAACACGGTCTGCCATTGATGGGTGGAGCAGATGATCGCAAACTGGTTTCACGACAGCGTGAATCGGTATTTGGTCTTCTCGCCATATTGTCCACTCATGCACACAAGGAAACCCATTGCCAAATGAACCAAATGAATCTGCCCATAGTCATGTTGACGTAATGTCCCAGACACCACCATCACCATCCCTGGGTATGTCCTGTCCCACCAGCAGGACAGACCAATTAGACGTGGCGGCACAGTGGTATACAGTGGGGAGGAAGTTGCCCTGGGAGTCTTTAGCACTGACTCTGGGCCCCAGGAAGCCTCATAGCATCAGGTTAAACATGGGCAAGGAAATATCCTGCTGATTACCATGTATTGCCCCCCTCAGCTGCTGAATCAGTGCTCTTCCATGTTGAACACTACTTGGAAGAGGCACTGAGGGTGACAAAGGCACAGAATGTACTCTGGGTGAGAGACTTTAGTGTCCAAGAGTGGCTTGCTAGCACCACCACAGACAGGGCTGGATGAGTCCTAAATGACATAGCTGTGAGACTGGGTCTAAGGCAGGTGGTGAGGAAACCAACAAGAGGGAAAAACACACTTGACCCCAACCTGCCTGCCGCAGATGCATCTGTCCATGACAGCATCAGTAAGAGTCACCACCGCACAGTACTCATGGAAATGAAGTCCTATCTTCACATTGAGGATACCCTCCATTGTGCTGTATGGCACTGTCATCGTGCCAAGTGGAATAGATTTCAAACAGATCTAGCAACTCAAAACTGGGCAGCCATGAGGGGCTCTGGGCCATCAGCAGCTGCAGAATTGTACTCGAACACAATCTGTAACCTCATGGACCGGCATATCCCCCACTCTACAATTACCACCAAGTAGGGGATGAACTTTAATTCAATGAAATGTGCAGCAGGGCATGCCAGCAGCAGCAGGCATACCTGAAAATCAGGTGTCAACCTGGTGAAGATATAACACAGGACTAATTGCATCCCAAACAGTATAAGCAGCAAGTGTTAGACAGCTAAGCGATCCCACAACCAATGGATCAGATCTAATCTCTGCAGTCCTGCCACATCCAACCATGAATGGCGGTGGACAATTAAACAGGTAACTGGAGGAGGAGGCTCCACAAACATCCCCATGCTCAATGATGGGGGAGCCCAGCACATTAATACGAAATATAAGGTTTGAAATAATCTTCAGCCAGAAGTGCCAAGTGGACGATCCATCTCAGCCTCCTCTGGATGTCCCCAGCATCCCAAATGCCAGTCTTCAGCCAATTTGATTCACTCCACATGATATCAAGAAACCACTGGACACACTGAATGCTGCAAAGTCTATGGGCCCTGACAATATTCTAGCAATAGTATTGCAGATTTGTGCTCCAGAACTTGCTGCATCCCTAGCCATGTTATTACAGTACAGCTACAACACTGACATTGATTCAGGAATGTGAAAAATTGCCCAGGTACATCCTGTACACAAAAAGCAGGACAAATCCAATGTGACCAATTACTGCCCCATCAATCCACTTTTGATTATCAGCAAAGGGAAGGAAGGGTTCAACAACAGTGCTATCAAGTGGCACTTGCTTAGCAATAACCTGCTCACTGATGCTCAGTTTAGGTTCCACCAGGGTCACTTGACTCCTGACCTCATTACAGCCTTGATTCAAACATGGACAAAAGAGCTGAATTCCCGAGGTGAGGTGAGAGTGACTGCCCTACACATCAAGGCAGCATTTGACCAAGTGTGGCATCAAGGAGCAAAACTGGAGTCAATCGGAATCCGGGGGAAAACTCTCTGCTGGTTGGAGTCATAGCTAGTACAAAGGAAGATGGTTGTGGTTGTTGGAGGTCAATCATCTCAGCTCCAGGACATCACAGTAGGAGTTCCTCAGGGTAGTGTCCTAGGCCCAACCATCTTCAGCTGCTTCATCAATTACCTTCCTTCCATCATATCGTCAGTAGTGGGGATGTTCACTAATAATTGTATAATACTCAGCACCATTCACGACACCTCAGATACTAAAGCAGTCCATGTCAAAAGTGTAGCAAGACCTGGTCAACATGGGGGCTTGGGCTGACGAGTGGCAAGTAACATTCGCACCACACAAGTGGCAGCCAATGTCTATCTCTAACAAGAGTGAATCTAACCATCACCCCTTAGCATTCAATGGCATTACCATCACTGAAACCCCCACTATCAACAAATTGGGGGTTACCATTGACCAGAAACTGAACTGGACTAATGTATAAACACTGTGGCTACAAGAGATGATCAGAGGCTAGGAATCCTGCAGCAAGTAATTCCCCAAAGCATGTCCACCATCTACAATACACAAGTCAGGAGTATGATGGAATGCCTGGATGAGTGAGTTTCCGACAATTTGGCTTGACACCATCAAGGATAAAGTAGCCCACTTGATTGGCACCCCATCCACAAAATTCACTTCCACCACCAATGCACAGTAGCATGTACAAGATGCACTACAGGAACTCACCAAGTTTCCTTAGACAGCACAGAAGGGCAAGGGCAGCAGACACTTTTTTGTTATTCATTGGATATTGGCATCACTTTTTATTGCCCATCCCTAGTTCAGAGTTTAAGAGTTCAGGGTTTTATACATTTTCCAGACATTGCTGTGGGTGGGTCTGGGGTCACATGTAAGCTAGACAAAGTAAGGACAGCAGATTTCCTTCTGATTACTCTCTGCTGGATTCGTGAACCAGATAGGTTTTTACAACAATCAGCAATGGCTTCCTAGTCATCACTAGACTCTTAATTCCAATTTTTTATTGAATTAAAATCCAGCATATACCATGCTGGGATTCGAACCCAGGTCCCAGAGCATTATCCTTGGTCTCTGGATCACTAGCCCAGCAATAATGCCACTACACCATTGCCTCCCCTACTTGGTAATACCACCACCTGGAAGTTTCCCTCCAAGCCACTCACCATCCTGACTTGGAAATATATCGCCGTTCCTTCACTGTCACTGGATCAAAATCCTATAACTCCCTCCCTAACAGTATTGTGGGTGTACCTACACCACATGGACTGCAACGATTCAAAAAGGAAGATCACCACCATCTTCTCAAGGGCAATTAGGGTTGGCCAATAAATGTTGGCCTAGCCAGTGACACCCACATCCCACAAATGAATATAAAAAAGGCTCCTACAATATAGGTCACACAGTCATTGTCTGCAAGTTGTCGAATGTTTGATTCATCATCACAGGCTTGTTGGGGAAGGCCAATCTTACCTTCTGCACAGGAATCTCAATCCTCTCCAGCAAGCTCTGCTGCCTCATCCTCGAATGTAGAGGAGTCCTGCAATTCTGGGGTCCCACCTCTGGTCTGGGTCTCTCCCTCTTGTTGTGGGCTATCTTGACCTGCATAAAGACAGAGGGATTGACTGTGAGAAATACCAATGATTGCAGAGTTCAGAAGTATGCATGCCTGATGTGTGTGCCGAGCCCTCCCCGGTGGTGGCTGAAGACACCATTTGTCCAGGATCCTACATGAGATATTGATGTTAACGTGGCTATCAGACAATCAGTGCTGATGTCCCACCTGCTGATAGCATGTGAGATGCCTTTGGCCTCTAACCCTTAGACTGCCTGTTGCCCTTATGAGAATGTGAGTTTGGAGTGAGTAGAAGGCGAAGCAGAGGAGATCATTCATCTTTTTCCTGTACACATGGAGTTTCTTTTTTGCTTGGCATGGACTCTGACCTCCGCCCAGGCCGCCAAGGTCAGTTGGGAAGACCTCCTGTAAACATCCCTCAGAAAGAGGACCCCCTGCCTTTCCAGCATGGCATGGAAGGGAATCGCCAGGGAGGCCTCACTGACTTCTGGAGTTGGGGGTTTTGTACATTTTCCAGACATTCCGAGGAAGTTCCCAACCCAACTGGGCTGCAGTGAGTGAATATGGCTACCTTGAAAAAGGAATTGGTGCGGGCACAGTCAAGGCATATTCCATCGAAAGGGGAAGATAGGACAAATCCAGAGCTCCACAGATAGAAAGGGAGATTGAATTTCTTTTTATTTGTTCATGGGATGTGGGCATCACTGGCAAAGCCAGCATTTATTGCCCATCCTTAATTGCCCTTCCCTAGAGAGCAGTTAAGAGTCAACCACTTGCTGTGGGTCTGGAGTCACATGTCGGCCAGACCAGGTAAGGACAGCAGATTTCCTTCCCTAGATGGGTTTTTGCAACAATCTACAAAGATTTCATGGTCATCATTAGACCTTTAATTCCAGATTTTTATTGAATTCAAATTTCAGCATCTGCCATAGTTAGATTTGAACCCAGGTCCACATAGAATTAGCCTGGGACTCATATCATTCAAGTGATAATACCACTATGCCACCGCCAAGATAAGCAAAAAAAAATAAGAAGTGTGCTTATGACAGGTGTCAGGTCGAAAATACAATTGAGAACCAAGAGGAATAAAGAAGGAGAAAACACAATAGAGAAGTGAAGAGGGATTATGAGAAAAGACTGGCAGCCAACATAAAGGGGTGTCTCAAAGTCTTCTATGGGCATATAAATAGTAAAAGGGTGGTAAAAGGAGGAGTGGGCCTAATTAGGGACCTAAAAGGGAATTTATACATCGGCAAAGGGGGCCATGGCTGAGGTGTTAAATGAATACTTTGCTACCCAGGCCACGGTGACAGACGAGGAAACTGTGTCACTAGAATGGCTCAAAGTTGATAAAGAGGAAGTGTTGAATAAACTGTGGGTACTTTGACAAGACACCTGGACCGGATGAGACGCATCCAAGGATATTGAAGGGAGTGAGAGTAGAAATTGCAGGGGCCCTGGCCAGTGTCTTTCAATCTTCCCTAGACTCGGGGGTGGTGCCAGAGGACTGGACAATTGCAAAGATTACGCCCTTGTTCAAAAAAGGTTGTAAGGATAAGCCCAGCAACTACAGACTAGTCAGTTTAACTTCAGTAGTGGACAAGATTCTAGAAACAATCATTCGGGATAGAATTAGTAGTCATTTGGAAAAATATGCGTTGATAAGGAAGAGCCAGCATGGATTTCTAAAGGGGAACATATGTTTGACTAACTTTCTGGAGTTTTTTGAAGAGGTAACAGAAAAGGTCGATGAGGGTAATACTGTTGATTTGGTGTTCATAGGTTTTGAAAAGGCATTTGACACAGTGTCGCACAACCAACTTGTGAGGAAAGTTATCACTCATGAAATAAAAGGGGCAGTAGCAACATGGATACAAAATTGGCTGAAAAATAGGAAGCAGAGAGTAATGGTCAATAGATATTTTTTGGACTGGAGGAAGGTTTGTAGTGGAGTTCCCCACGGGTCAGTGTTGGAACTCTTGCTTTTCTTGATATATATTAAATGATCTAGATCTTGGTGTGTAGGGGACAATTTCAAAGTTTGCAGATGATACGAAGCTTGGGAGTGTTGTGAACTGTAGAAGGATGGTGTGGACCTTCAAGAGGACATAGACAAGTTTGTGGAGTGGACAGATAGGTGGCTAATGAAGTTCAATGCGGAGAAGTGTGAGGTGATGCATTTTGGTAGGAAGAACATGGACAGACAGTATAAAATAAAGGATGAAATTTTGAAGGGGTGCAGGAGCTGAAAGACTTGGGTGTATATGTGCATAGATCATTGAAGGTGGCAGGGCAGATGGAGAGAGCAGTTAATAAAGCTAATATAGTATCCTGGGCTTTATTAATTGGGACATAAGAGTACAAGTGCAGGGAGGTTATGCTGAATTTATATAAGACACTCATTAGGCCTCAGTTAGAATATTGTGTACAGTTCTGGGCACCATATTATAGGAAGGATGTGAACATTGCTCCTCGCTGATGCATAATTAATGAGCTGAAAGACGGAAGATTGGCTGCAAAAACCCACCAACACCCAGCAGGAATTATGTTGATTTTCCTGCCCCTGCACTTATTCTCCAAAATGGAAAATTCCAACCATTATTACTTATAAACAAATTCAAATTTCAATTTTATCATATATAAATATGAACCACTCAGAAGGCTCTGCTGATGGATCGTTGTTCAAAGTATGGCCTGATAAATCCACTCGGCCAACCTCTCCTCTGTATCACTGCCTTATCCTCATTTCCCTCCTATTTGTTTCAAGTCAGTACATCTCCTTGAACAGTCTTTCCTCCTGTACCCACGCAGTCACATCTGGCATGCTGTAATGCTCCATCCTTTTCCTTGGTGACATCATCTGAAATTTAGAGGTCAGCTTCCACATGTATGCTGATGTGACAGATGTTATGTCTGGATAAACATTCAAGTTGCTGTGACAATAACTGATTGCTTTTAATTTCAGACCCTCTCAAGCAAGACAGTCAAATTCAATTTATATGGTGGGCCTGACCTGGCCTTTTGGTACTTGTTGTGGACCATATTCAGCACAGGTTGTTTGGGCACAATGGAGTAGAAATTGGTATGGGTTTTGCCCATTGTTTTGGATATAAAATGGGCACTACGTGTATCAATTTCTGGGCATGAGGTCCTGCATTTAATCTGTGCCAGTGGCATTGTTGCCACCATTGTTCCAGTTCTACTCCTGCCCACTCCCACAACTCTTTCTCCAGTACATTGATGATTACTTCGGTGCTGCTTCATGCTCTCGTCGGGACTTGGAAAAATTTATTAATTTTGCTACCAATCTCCACCCCTCCATCATTTTCACATGGTCCATCTCTGACACTTCCCTTCCCTCCCTTGACCTCTCTGTCTCAATTTCTGGTGATAGACTGTCCACCAATATCCATTACAAGCCTACCAACCCCCACAGCTACCTCAACTACAGCTCCTCACACCCCGCTTCCTGTAAGGACTCCATCCCATTCTCTCAGTTCCTTCACCTCCGTCCCATCCGTTCTGATGATGCTACTTTCAAAAACAGTTCCTCTAACATGTCCTCCTTCTTTCTTAACCGAGGTTTTCCACCCACGGTCATTGACAGGGCCCTCAACCATGTCCAGCCCATCTCCCGCGCATCCGCCCTCACTCCTTCTCCTCCCTCCCAGAAACATGATAGGGTCCCCCTTGTCCTCACTTATCACCCCACCAGCCTCCGCATTCAAAGGATCATCCTCCGCCATTTCCGCCAACTCCAGCATGATGCCACCACCAAACACATCTTCCCTTCATCCTCCCTGGAGGCATTCCATAGGGATCGTTCCCTCCAGGACACCCTGGTCCACTCCTCCATCACCCCCTACTCCTCAACCCCTACCTATGGCACCTCCCCATGCCCACGCAAAAGATGCAACACCTGCCCCTTCACTTCCTCTCTCCTCACTGTCCAAGGGCCCAAACACTCCTTTCAAGTGAAGCAGCATTTCACTTGCATTTCCCCCAACTTAGTCTACTGCATTCATTGCTCCCAATGCGGTCTCCTCTACATTGGAGAGACCAAACGTAAACTGGACGACCGCTTTGCAGAACACCTGCAGTCTGTCTGCAAGAAAGACCCAAACCTCCCTGTCGCTTACCATTTTAACACTCCACCCTGCTCTCTTGCTCACATGTCTGTCCTTGGCTTGCTGCATCGTTCCAGTGAAGCCCAACGCAAACTGGAGGAACAGCACCTCATCTTCCGACTAGGCTCTTTACAGCCTTCCAGTCTGAATATTGAATTCAACAACTTTAGATCTTGAACTCCCTCCTCCTTCTCCCTTTCTGTTTTTTCCCCCTCCTTTTGTTTTTTCCAATAATTTATATAGATTTTTCTTTTCCCACCTATTTCCATTATTTTTAAATCTTGTATGCCCTGCTAGTCTTTCCACCCCACCCAAACTAGAGCTGTGCCTTGAGTGCCCTGCCATCCATTCTTAATTAGCACATTCATTTAGATAATATCACCACCTTCAACACTTCTTTGTTCCTTTGTCTGTGACATCTTTTGATTATCTGCTCCTATCACTGGTTGCTTGTCCCTACAACCACACCACTACCCCCCCACCAACTTCTCTCCCACCACTCCCCACCCCCCACCCCGTCCACCTTAAACCAGCTTATATTTCACCCCTCTTCTAATATTCAGTCAGTTCTGTTGAAGGTTCATGAGGACTCGAAACGTCAACTCTTTTCTTCTCCGTCGATGCTACCAGACCTGCTGAGTTTTTCCAGGTAATTCTGTTTTTGTTTTGCTGCCACCATATTCATCCTCACTGTTTTTAGGTGGCTTCCTGAAATCAGCATTTGGATCTTAAACACTCAAAGAAGGGTCCTCTGCCCTGTTTCAGGACTTCAAGAAAATGTGTGAAGAACATTTATACAAGCTAACTTTTCAGTTCCACAGCAGTGGAAAGTGACTGCTGGACGCAGCTGAAAAATGTTAGGGGAAGGGCTTTTTTTCATGTCCCTTTCTGTGGAGCTGGGATGAGGTGCAGTACTCTTGCCAACTCCATAGCATTACTGTGGGTGGCTAGCAGACTAAAGGTGGCTGAACCTTTTCTCCACCTCACCTTGCAGGATATACTGGCAATGTAGCCAGCTCAACTTTGATGTCCAATGTCCCGCGACAGGCGGCAATAGCTCACTATTATTAAAATGAAACCTGAGGCCCAATTTTGCAGCAGCCTTTTGGGCCCTGACTTCTGGCACATTCTTGCATTTCCACCCCACTATTTCTACAGATTTCAGTCTGCAGTTCTTCAAAGATTCTCCCTCTTAAAATAGTCTTGATGTCACAGCTGTTCCATGGGTTAGCATATCTTAACAGCACATTACTTATGTAGCAGCCATCAGTAAACACTGATTGCTATTTTGGAATTGGCAATGTTAATTCAGAAAATTTATATTTATGCAGCTTTCCCATGTTCTTATTTTATTTCTCCCAGTGGTTTGTTTCATAGTGACTTTGAATGTTGCATTCTTTCACCAAAGCTACTTGTTGCTCACAAATAAAGCACATGGACTTAATCCATGAAGAAATATGAAATTATTCCGTTCTAGGTTACAAACAGCACAGTTCAAGAGAGGAGTGAAAAATTAAAGTGAAGACTGATGTTAGAGCTTAAACAATAACATTTGCATTTGACAAAGCTAATTTTTCTTTTGTAACAAAGGCACTGAAGCTTGTGTTAATTATCCATTTTAATTCAGTCAATGGCATTGATTTAGTTGAGGTAAAATGACTGTACTATATTTTTAAAACAAAACACTGAGGAGAAAAATTCTAGTGCTCGCATATTTGGATGTGGAGGTCACAATTCGTGATTGTCCTGAACCCATGCAGTCCCATTGGAGCAGGCAGCGTACAAACATTGAGCTACCTCCTCATTTCAATGATTTCAACTTGTAACCAAGTGCCAACCGCATTACTGGCTGACTGAACACTCAACAGGGGACCAAGCAGTGTTTTTTTTTATTCATTCCTGGGATGTGGGCTTCGCTGGCTGGGCCAGCATTTATTGCCAATTCCTAATTGCCCTTGAGAAGGTGGTGGTGAGCCACCTTCTTGAACCGCTGCAGTCCATATGGTGCAGGTACACCCACAGTGCTGTTAGGAAGGGAGTTCCCGGATTTTGACCCAGTGACAGTAAAGGAACAGCAATATATTTCCAAGTCAGGATGGTGAGTGGCTTGGAAGGGAACTTCCAGGTGGTGGTATTCCTATCTATATGCAGCCCTTGTCCTTCTAGATGGTGGTGCTTGTGGGTTTGGAAGGTGCTGGCTAAGGAGCTTTGGTGAGTTTCTGCAGTGCATATTTTAGATGGTACACACTGCTGCTACTGTGCATCGGTGGTAGGGGGATGCCAATTTTGGATGGGATGCCAATTTAGCGGATTTTGTCCTGGATGGTGTCGAGCTTTTTGAGTGTTGTGGGAGCTACACTCATCCAAGCAAATGGGGAGTATTCCATAACACTCCTGACTTGTGCCTAGCATATGTTTCAGCTAACCTGCATGTCTTGGCAGCCTGCTGCTCTTAACTGAGTGCTGCACTCATTATACAGAAGCCCCCTTTCCCTTACCACAAATATCCCCTTTGGCATTTCTGTTTTCAGATATCCAAGAACTACCGCCTCCAGGTCAACCACTGCTACACACCATGAGGAAGGAAAGAGCAGCTCACAAATAAAGCATATGGAGCTACAGACCTCCAAGGAAGAAGCACTGTCATTAATCTGACAATCACAGCCACCTGCTCAGACAGTGGCACTGCATGTGGTATAGAGTTTGGAACTCCTCCGGTCCCAACCCCAGGCAGTGAATTCCATTTCCCACCACGCTCTGGGTTTAAAACATTCCATTTCAATCCCCTCTAAACGTCCTACTTCTTACCTTAAATCTATGCCCCCTGGTTATGGACCCCTCAAACAAAGGGAATTGGGCCTTCCTATCCACTCCATCTAGACCCTTCGTAATTTCATACATTTCAATCATGGGCAGAATTTTGCCCTCGTCGGGCAGGCCTGAGAGCAGTAGCAAAGCCGACTGCCGCCCACAATCAGGCCCCAACATGGATTTCACGCTGGCTGACCAGCTAACGGCCAGCTTGAATCGTGCACTGCAGCGCTGCCTCAGGGAGCTGAAGATTTTTATCAATTAAAGAATTTTAAAATAACATGGACACGTCTCCTCATGTGGTTCTGTCACATGAGCAGGGGCATGTAAAATATGACTGCAAAAAGTTTTTTTTTAAATCAGTGGACGAAACCTCACCCTGCCCGTGGATGAGGTTTTGCCAAAATGCAAAGGCTACTTGGCCTTTTCACCCGCCCGCCAACTGAACGGTTGGACAGACAGTGAAAAATTCAAGTCAATTAGTTCCTTAAGGGTCTTAATAGGCCGCTTAATATTTTGGTTGGCGGGTGTGCATCTGAAGCGGCAGCGCGCCCTCCGACTGAAATGTTGCGCGTCATTTTACGGTCATTCAGGTTGGGCATGCACCCACCTGACGAGCATAATACTCTGCCCTATGTTTCCCCACAGCCTTCTCTGTTCCAAAGATAATAACCTTAGCCTATACAATCTTTCCTCATAACTTAAATTCCCCAGTCCAGGCAATCCCCTCATAATTCTTTGTACTCTTTCCAGTGCAATCATGTTTTTCGCATGGGTTTTTACTTCTGTGACCAGTCTGTTTCCTGATGCCCCCTTCTTCTGAATCCTGATCTTCTGACTACCAAACCCCTTCTCCTCACCAGTGTTCATCTGTTCCAGCTCAACCCAGCACTTCTACCTGCCCCATCTATCTTCCCCCTCTACTAGTCGGTCCAGTTTCTGATCACGCCTCGGTGAATGCTGGCTCTCTGTGCTATCAGCGGGGTGCTGGGCGACAACACAAGTTGGTGGTGAGAGGATGTTGGCTGCTAGTAGGTATTTAAAAGATAAAGTTTTCACAGGCTGTTAAGAGCAGTGTCTGGGCGATTAACGTCCTATTTCAGGAGATTCAGCAACCTCTGCAAACTGGATTAAGCTATTCACATAAATGTATGGGACTTCTGCTAGAGAACCTTTCAGCAAAGAATAACAAAGCAATTTAAGAGAGCTTTGGAGTGTAGTTGCTACAATGGGCTTCCTCCCATCAGGAGGCCATCTAGTGTTCAGTAACAATATTTAAGTTGCATACATATCAACAAGAGTGTATTTTTGTTGAGTAACTGGATTCTTGCTAGCAAGTTGCATGGCAAATAAGGAAAGAATTAGGCATGACATGTATACAACTCAATCGCATCAGAAATTAACTTGTTTGAAGAAGCAAATCCAAAACCAAATGATAGAATCGTTGAGCTATTACAGCACAAAAGGAAGCTACTTAGTCCATTAAGTCCATGTCGGCTCTCTGTTGAGCAATTCATAGTCATATTTTCCTGCTCTATTCCTCTCCCTGCAAGTTTATTCCCCTCACAAGCTCATCTAATTTCCTTTTGAAATAATTAATCATCTCTGGTTCCACCATCTTCACACTTGCTGCATAAAAAAGTTCATCCTCATATTCCTCCTGAATCTCTTGCCTAAACCTTAAATCAGTATCCCCTAGTCCTTGACTAATCAGTTAATCCAAAAATTCCATGCTTAAATATTATAACTATGGAAAACCACGGATTAGATCTAATTCATAGCCCCATATTAACTCAAACTACACTAGTCATTCATGTATTGAAATATAGCTTACTGTTTTGTATATTATTGCTAATTTAGTACTGGTGGTGTGTAAAAATCTCCAGTCACCTGATTGATGGGTAGTTTAGATCATTCAGAACCAATAACTTGAGCTATCAGGTTGTATATTTTGAATCTGAATGCAAATTCTTTCAAGACAAATTCAAGGACCATTCTGCCCTGGTAAATTTTGCTGACACTAACATTTTTTAATTATGTACTCCTCAGCTAAGGGGCCAAAATTAAAAACAGTTCAACATAAACATTTTATTTTAATAAAACTAACTGTTTCAACATACTGATTTTAAGTCTTGATCCATTCCTTTACATGCTTCTTGAATTTGTACCTAATTAATTCAGTAATTTGCAGTCCATAAGACATTCTGGAAGGGTGATCTTTGCTGGATACTTTGTGTGCTAAAGAGTCTCCAAGGTAGCCAAGATGTTTCTTGAGCTGCAACTCCAGTTTAGCCCTTCTTTCTTGCAAGTTCTCATTTTGGTAAAGGAATTGAAGTGCTGCTTCATTAAGGATCATTAAGGATCTGATTGACAATTAAATTGATGGCACACCTTACTCAATATCTAGAGTTGGGCAATTTTTACACTAAATAACAAAAACATAAATTGCATGAAGTCATCCCAGCTTAACGCAAACTAGATGTTAGTCATCAGCAATAACTTGCATCTTCTATGTTGATTGAAAACAATGGGCTAGATTTTCCCACAAGTTTCAGGACCCCGATGTCAGGCCCAATTCGAGGTCCTGAACACGCAATTGTTGGCAGCAAGCACAGCTCTTCCAGGCGGAGGCCTCCTAAGTGGCCTCCCCCATGGTCAGACAGCAGGTGGGCTCTTGATGCTGCTGACCCAGATAGAAGGCCGGCAGCTCAAGAGCCTTGGTAGCACCACCAGGAGTGGTGGGTGCTGCTGAAGCAGCTTGGAGATCACGCAGGCCCCTCAACATGGGGGCACCCTCAGAGGCATATATTTAAAAAAAATATTCTGAGGGGAAAAACAGTAGGCACCTCAGAGTGGAGGGTAAACCCTCCATGTGGATCATTTGAACCATAGATATGGCCTTTCCTGCACTTATCGTACCTCTGTCTCTTATACCTCCCCCACCCCGGCTTACCATAAGAATGCTGGCTACAGTGCCCATGAGGTCACAAAATCACCTCTAACTGTGACCTTGGCAAGGTTAATTGGTTGCTATTCGCCATGGAGGGCACAACTGATCTGCTTCCCAGCCTGTCCCAGGAAAGATCCCCAACATTGGGAATGCATTTGAGAGCCTGTCCTGATGCCCGTCCCTTATTTTCCCAGCTCCCGCAGCACCCCCACCACCCCCTCATGCCTCCAAGCCCAGCACTATAGGGCTGGGAAAATTCAATCCAATGACTTTTACTAAAGTACTCCTTTTACCTGAATCCCATAAGAAAGTACTAAAATGTGGATCAGACTAGCAAACATCAATGTAAATCAGAAGGTAGCTTTTTAACTGAAAATGAGAACTTCACATCTAAGAGAAAGCATTGAAAGATTTAACAAAGCACTCCTAATTATACTGGTTGGTTGTTTGTTAATACTATTGGAAAGAATCTCCATACACGCAGTGTCACAGCATTATAATATTCTACATTATACCAAACTAAATATTAACATATTTGGTCAACTAAGTTACTGCAGTACTATATTACTCTAACCATAACGTGAGGAATAATGCACAATATTATTCACAAAATTATGGAAAAGACTTACTTTCTAACTGGTTTAAATTTCCTAAAATGGTACTTACCTGTTATTATCAATAAATTAGGAACCAAATAGCACAAATAAATATATTATACATCTGTTGTGATCCTTTGCTTCTCCATTATAATACAACCAAGACAAGATTTCTGCACTTCAAGCAAATTCTATTTTTGTCAGTTTTCTCACAAGTGCCGAATGCTAGAAAACAGACAGTTGCCACATTGCTTTTGTGTATGTACTGTATACTTCCTTTAATTAATTCACACTATTCTGGTTATTTGTTTCTTTGTAGTAAAGGTTTCTAGTTATATATCAAACACATGTGGTTTCTTGTCCCAGCACACACATATGCATTTTTGTTTCAAGTCTAATTACTGACATTTCAAGACAGGCTTGTGTTCATGTGAACAATAAACCTTGAAGAGATTTAATTTACTTTGTGTGTTTGAGCTAGCATGCAAGCTTGTTGTGTACCATGGGGTAGACTCTTTGTGATTAGGTCCTAATTATTTCTAATGCATGTTGATGCCTAGTCTCAGTGTTAACGCTTCATTTGTTGTTCTGAGAGATTAATGTGGTGTGCCTGTGGCTCACAGATAAGGATCTACAATGACTACATGTGTGTAAGCCCTGAAATAAAATAAATCTGTTTTTTTTTGAGCTCCTAAACAGTGTTTCAGCAGCTCTGGTTGTGCGTTTCTGTTTGAACTGGACCAAGTTGTTAGAATAATTGAAAAATGCTGTATGCTGCACAATATTGCCATTGAAACAGGCATGCACATGTTTCTCAAAGATCAGATGCAGCAAAATAGATTCACAAAGAGGCATGGGGGAAGAGCAGGACATTTGCTGAACCTTGGCCAATGTCTGAAATGGCAGAGATGCAAGAGGATCTGATTCATAATTGTGTCCCTGAGGCCTGCTCATGAGTCTGTCTACAAACAGAAGAAAAAGAGAGATTGCATTTCTATTAAATCCTTCACAGCCACAGGGATTCCAAAGTATTTCACAACAAATTAACTGTTGTCACTGTTTTGTATGCAAACAAGACAGCTAGTGGCCACACAAGCTCCAACAAACAGCAATTGAAAGAAAAATCAGGCTGAATTTTCAGGTCTTACTAGGTGCTGGAACAGAGGTGGGCGGAGGATAAAAATATTGACTTCCCAAAGCCATATCTACCACTGGCATGTTTCATCAGGATGGACGGGGGAGGGCTGCCCCAGGATCCTGCCCGATCCATTAAGAAGGCCTTTTCAGATTGTTAAAGAGCTCATTGAGAGCTCGTTAGGAGCATGTTCTGATTTTGATGGGGTCTCTTGGGCTACAGGCGCTGTCTGGGGCAGCATGGACACAGAGGGACCAACCAGTCAGGGCCACCCTAGGGAATTAGGTGAGCCCCATGGAAGGCAGCAGGGTACTGAACCATTGGAAAACAGGTGCCACTGGAACAGTTCGGGTTGTGGGGTCAGTGTTCAGTAAGTACTCAGGCAGTCCAAGGAGTCACATTCCTAGTATCATGGGGGCATAAGAGGAAGAGGCAAGGCTGCCAAATGCAACTGGTGAACCACCTGAGCACAAGGAAGGCAGCAGCTTGCAAAGGGGGCAAGCTCTCAGATTTTGAGTCCAGTGATGATGAGAAACAACACCCTCCGCAGGAAGGGCAGAGTCTCAGGCATCAAGATGGCAGAGGGAGATGACATTGGGCAGGAAGAATGCGCCATCAGTATACATCTACCGCTGAAGAGGGAGATACCTGGAGATAACCAAGAATAAGTGTTGTAGGAGACTGTGATTCTCCAGGCAGTTGATCACAGAGATTTGTGCCTTCATTGCTGAACACCTCACCTGCCATCACTGCTTGCCAAGCCCTGGTAGTGGCTATTAAAGTTATTGTAGCCTGGAATTACTTTGCTTCTGGCTCCTTCCAAGTATCAGCTGTGGATTTTGGTGTCATGTCACAGACTTGCATCTTGATAGTTACTATGTCCTGTTTGCGAGAGCTGGACAGTGTATTCAGTTCTAGTCGGATGTGGCCCAGCAGGCACAAAGGGCATCAGGCTTTGCTGCTATCCCTGGATTTCCCCAGGTTCAAGGCATCATCAATTGCACCCATTTGGCTATCAAGTCACTCAGTAACCACCCAGGAAGATCCATGAAGAGGAAGAATTTCCTTTTACTCAGTATCCAACTGGCCTGTGACCATAACAACAGCTTCCTCCATGTGCATACTCACTCTGCTGGCAGTTCCAATGATTCATTCATCCTCTGCCAAGTCCAGGCTGCTACAGCTATTCACTTCAAACCACAAACTCTGTGGACGGATTCTAGAGGACAAGGAATATCCCTTAAAGAGATGGCTACTCACTGTTCTACAAGAGCCTTAGACAGAAGCACAAAGATGATACAAGCAAGCCAGCTGCTCACCAGGTTAACCATTGTTCATGCCATTGTGCTTCTGAAGATGTAATTCCGGTGCCCAGGCCGGTCAGGTGGTACTCTGCAATACCATCCTGCAAGGGTCTTGGTCATTGGGGTGGTCTGCAGCACTGTCCATTACATTGCCCTCCAGTGAGGTGTGGGCCTTGAGAATGGTGAGGACCTGGAAGTACACAGTTCATTGGAGGAAGTTGAGGTGCAGGATGTGGAAAAGGAAGAGGAAGAGGAGGCTGAGGGAGAGGATGCTGAACGTAGGGGTGCTTCAGCTGAATAGTGAGGTGGCTGGGCCTGGCGCAGGCCTTGAAGGCCTCATGAGGATGCCATTAATATCAGGGGTCCTCTGAGCCAAGATGAACAACATGATATGGAGCTCAAATATATGGAGCTCACTGTACACCAGCTATGCTCACACTTCCACTGAAGATCCAGCTTGGAACATGTGAACTCTAACCGCCAATGAAGTATGCACATCTGTCTACAGATTTCACCATCACCATAGACAGATCCTTGTTTGCCTTCACCACTTCATAACTCTTTTCTTATATCACCATTAACAATGGGTGGATTGTCTTATGAGGAAAGGTTGGGCAGGTAGACTTGTATCTAATGTAGTTTAGAAGAGTAAGAGGTAACTTGATCGAAATCTTTAAGATCCTGAGGATCTTGACAGGGTGGATATGGAAAGGATGTTTCCTCTTGTGGGAGAATCTAGGACTAGGGGTCAAGGTTTAAAAATAAGGGGTCGCTCATTTAAGACAGAGATGAAGAGAAATTTTTTCTCTCAGAGGGTCGTGAGTCATTGGATCTCTCTTCCTCAAAAAGCGGTGCAAGCGGAGCCTTTAAATATTTTTAACGCAGGGCTAGATAGATTTTGATTAACAAGGGGGTGAAAAGTTATCGGGGGTAGGTGGGAGGTTACAATCAGATCAGCCATGATCTTGTTGAATGGCGGAGCAAGCTTGAAGGACCAAATGCCTTTTCCTGCTTCTCGATTGTATGTTGATATGTAAAAGGAGGTTCACCAATCTGAGTTCATGTGCGGAATCGTCCCAGATTTGCACTAAGTGCAGTACCAGGCGGGAAAACAACATTTTACCCATTGTCCATAATGGTAGCTACTCATGCCTTATCGTCCCAAACCCATTGCATTAATTATGCATTCCCGGGAAACACGCTGTTTCCATGACGGGCATGGTCTCGCTCGCACACCATGCCATCAACTCGGCATTTTATCGCACCGGGCGCCACATCTAAAGTGCAGCCGCATGCTTACCTCTCAGTTCTTCTAGCTTAAGACTGCCACACAGAAAACAGGATGGCTCCAAATGGCAAAAAGGCTGCGGCCTCCGATTTAGTGATACGTGAGTGCCTTTTGGACGCCGTGGAGGCCCACCGTGATGTCCTCTACCACTGCTCTGGCTACAAGATGGGCAACAGCATCACCAATCCAGCATGGGAGGCGCTGGCAGCGGTGATCAACACCGATGCCCTGCAAAAGAGAACAGCTGCCCAGTGCTGCAAGAGGACGAATGGTCTTATCCGTTCTCCCAGGGTAAGTCATTCTTTTCATAACTCTCAACTCACACACTCACAAACGCATCACACAGGGTTCTCATACCTCAAGGGACAACGCCACTAACTCTCACACACACCCTCACATTTCCATCAGGCTCATATCATCTCGAACCAGCGTCCTCATCCTGCTCACCACACAAACATTCCACGTAGTGCCATGTGTCCTGCTCACACTCTCTCCATCTGTTTTCATGCAGGAAAAGCTGGGGGTGCAGCGAGAAGTCCTTAACCGGGGGTGCAGCAACCCATGTTAGGCCCCTCACTCACTTTGAGGAGCATGCCATCACGCTGTCTGGTGAGGACATGGACCGTATCTGCGGTGAAGGTGAGGTCGGCAACGAACACCCTCATGAGGATCCTTCGCCATATCGTCCCTCTCCCAACGCAAATATGAGAGCTTTCTCTCTCTCCTGCTTTTGACTCTGCTGCCATGCACTAATTATCCCTACTTTGGTTCACAGGGAGATCTGCCAAGCAACCAATACCCTCAGCCAGCCAATCCCTCAGCTCCATCCAGGTCCATAACTGCAGCCAAGAGGACTCCTCCTCCATTGAAGAGTTGGAAATAAGCAGCCTGGAAGACCCATCACAGCGCTCACCCACACCCTCCACCAGCACAGAGACACACACCTCAGTGAGACCTAGATCTAGAGCAGGCTCAGGTTCACAATCTGGTCGTCACTGCACGGACACATGTCCGCAGCAGGAAGAGGCAGGTGTGGCCGAGCTCCCTGGTACTCAGAGAACTGCTGGGGAAGAGGCACTTGTGAGGTCTGAGTCAGATGACGAACCTCTGGATTTGGCCTCCCAATTCATCCTGGAGAATCAGCAGAAAGCAGGGGTTACATCACACAGAGCTGTTGGAAGCCCTCAACAGAGTGGCTTGTGAGTCGGAGGAGTGTGCCTGCCTGCTCTCTGATGAAGTGGTGCCCACATGTGCATGTATGGAGGTCTCCATGGGATGGATGATGGATGCTATGGAGACCCTGCTCCAGCAGAACGTGGAGATGCACACAGACCTACACTCTATCGCAGGAGCCATAGGTGAGTTCCTGCAGAGGCAACACAAGAGGAAAGCAAGGCCCTCAGCATCCCTCCAGGTGTTCCTTCCTCTCAAGGAGTCAGGCCTGGGCCCCTGGGCACCGAAAGTGAGGAGGAGCAGCAGCTGGACACCCCGGGTCATCCACTCAGTAATCTCAGAAGCTGTCCACTCCCACTGAGTCCCCTTTGCCTTTGACCCCTTAACCTCGTCCTCTGTCACAGCAGAAGAAGCAGCTGGTAAACGAGCAATTCTGGAGGGAGAAGTGTGTGTGCGGCAAGGCATTTTTGAGCCTCATACAAGCACTTTCCCATGCACGCAGATCCTTCCTGTATCACACTCAATCAATGTCCCGAGCATTTTCAATGCTGCCTGCTGGGGTTCACTTTCATTTGTCCATCTGAGTTGATCTGTTTCTCCACCCACCCAATGATCACAGTCCCATGCAGCACCTGACCTCGCCCATTTCACTTTTGATTTAGCCAGCATGGTGGTGCTACGGTATTTCATTCACTCCCCTGTCCTTTCCCCTCCCCCAGTCACCCATTTCCTTTCCCCCATCAATGTTAACCACCCTGGCATCACCTTCCATTTTCCCTCCCTGACCTTCCCAGCCACAACCCTTTTCTTTCCAGGATGTCCAGGTGAACATGTAAGCTCCCTTCCTTCCTGAAAATCCTATCCCATCCACATTAACCTCCCCGATGTCCTCCTTTCCACTCCTAGGGTCCATGGCTGCCTCCAAGTCCCCACCAACAACCATTGCCGTCCCTTCTACCGATACCATTGAACCCTCACTCTCCACCCTATTGCCTCTCTTTGCCTTCAGTCATTCTCACCATTTTCTCATACCACGCCCACCCTCAGTGCACTCCCCAGGAGGCAGTCATGGGCTCATCAGAGCCCTCCCTTGTACATTCACCTGGACAGCCCCCTTCAGGCCCCTTTGGAACCCCTTCCCTCCTTGTAACCCTTTTCCCCGGAATACCTTCCCCCCTAGAAGCCCTTGCCCCCCTGGAACTCCTTCTCCTACCCCAGAACTCCTTCTCCCCAGAACCCCTTTCCCCTTTGGTAACCCTTCCCTCCCAGAAACCCCATCCACCTCGGAACTCCTTCCTCACCCACCGCTACTCACCCCCCCCGCCCCCGCCCCCCGCCTTTTCAGTCCTTCCTCCACCCGGGCCCACGCCCAGTTTAATCCTTCCCCTTCCTAGCCCCTTCAGACCCCCTTACTTCTTCCACAACCCCCAGTCCTTCCCCACTCCCATCTGCTTCCTCCAGCTTTACTTCTACCTCCAACCTTGCTCCTTCCTCCTTCCTGACTCCTTCAGACACACTTACTTCTTCCTCCACCCTAACTCCTTCCCACTTCCACCCTTACTTTTTCCTCCACCCTTATTCCCTCCCCTCTCCACACCCCTTTCGTCCCCCCACTGGACCCCCTCCTGTGTCTGCACTCTTCCCTCCCGCAGACTGCTTCCCTTCCTCCACTCCTTCCTCCCCATGAACTCCCTCCCCTCTCCGCACTCTTTCCCCCCTCCAAACTCCTTCACTTAAACCTTTCACCCCCTCCCACCTACCACCCCACTAGCCACCTTCTCCCCCATTAGCCTCTCCTCCCTGTGCTCCCTCCCCTCTACCAATCTCCCCACCCCCAGCCCCCCTCCAGCCCCCGGACACCGGAATAACTTTGCTCCCCCCTCCCAACCTCACCTCCTGACACCTCCATTCCCACCCCCAAACTTCACGCCCGCCCAGACACCTTTGTTCTCCCTCCCAACTTCACTCCCCCAACATCTCTTCCTCTCCCAGTCGATCCTAGACCTTCGACCCCACCTTCAGGTACTTCTTCCTCTTCCAACATACAGTTGGGCCTTCCCCTCCAATCTATTGACCATCATCCGTTGTGAGCAGACCCTCAATGGTGACTTTCCAACTTCCATGATCTGCTTCACAAGAATTCATCCAGCATGCCATGGACATTCCTTTCGGGTCCCATTGCTGTCAGGCTTCAGCATCTTTTGGTCCTCGGATGTTGTGATGTGAACAATGCCCTTGCAGTAAGTCCCGACTTGTGCACATCACACCAGTCACGATGTATTCTGCACCGGTCTGTTTTCCTGCTGACATGGGCAAAGGTCCAACATAGGAGATGAGTCCAACGGACTGGCCTTATAATGAGATATAGATGTATTACAATAAGGTTCCTGTAAACCAGAATAACCAGTTTTACTGAACAACCCCGAATGAAGAAATTGCCAACAAGTTTTCTCTTTTTTACTCTGACTTGTGTTAAAGTAAATCTAAATTAAACAAATTAACAGGTAAATTGCAGTTGGTACGAACTATTAATTACAAATTGTATAGCAGATACAATAGAGTCTATCTCCTGGTTTGAAGAGGCAGTTTACTCCATCTGTATGGTCCCAGTTTCAGACACACATTTCTTCCAGCAGAATTACAGTCCCTTTCCTTCAAGAGGTTAGATAATTCTCCCCAGGCAGCAGCTTTCACATAAACAGGGTGCTGCCAATGCAATCTTCTACACAATGACACACTTCTTTCCGGAACTTTCGCAGCTCTCGGCTCCCATCAGTCAATGGTGCATAGATCGACCAGAACCACCTTTATCTCCATATGCTATAGCCAATTCTGGACATTCAATCACTCAGAAATGAAGGATCTCTTTATAAGTGATATAAATTCTTAATAGCATTTTCAAAAATTTTTAAAAACAATTATGTGCTCCCCAAATATTTTCAAACAATAAAAAATGTGTCTTCCTGTTAATACTTCCAGGTCAAAGGAAATCATATTTCAATGGATTTCATGTTTCAGTTTCACTCCCCATGGCAACCAGATCACATGAGCATGTCTCCGAGCAGAGGGCTTTATCTGGCATTCTCTGTTTTATGTTGAGTTAAAAGTGCATTTCATATCATAACCAACTTGTAAAATTCAGTGTTCATGACAACAATTACAGGTAGAAGACACTCCAGTGACCCATCATTGGGCCCTGTTGGACGGATTCTCCCTAAGTCAGAGAAGCTAAAGAGGCCAAAGATGATGAAGGGAGTCCCATGAGGGGTGGCGCCCTCATCCTCCTTGGTGATAGCCTCAGCCCTTGTCTGGCACTCCAAATAGCTGTAAGGGAACACCAGCTGGGGTGAAACTGGTATCTCTTTCAAACACCGCAGTGCGATCAACACCACCAACAGTCCATGGTACAAAGTGTGGTACACCCTATATATGTCTGTGAGAAGTTCCTGCATACACCCGCAGTCTCTCCATGAGATTGGTCACTCTCTCAATGGAAGAGCTCATGTATCAAAATTCCAAGCCATTATGGCACACATGAGCAGAATGGATTCCACTGCTCTTAGCCCATGACCCTGCAGAGCTTCAGGGAACTCTGACAGGTGGAAGAATATCTTCTGCTGCTGTTTCAGGTTGAACCTTCTTTCCTGTCACTCCTGAGGCCTTGTTTCTGTGTCCAGCTGAGCAGGGCTGTTTCTGTCCTGCCTCCTCTGAGGGAGACTGCCCAGAGCTACCTCTACCTCTGGCATCTCCTCTTGCATACTCATGCCGTGTTCATCACCCAGTGCCACCCATATCTAACCATGTGTAAGGCCCACTGAGGGGTCTGCATCTGCGATGGTGTATGGTGCGCTTATGAAGTGTGGCAGTGCTTCTTCTAAGCTTTGCTGCTGCAGTGCTTGACCCAGTGATGTTGAGAGAGTTGGCCTAATTTCCTCAATGTCAGAACCTGTGGGAGACACAAGAAAAGATCATGATAACCAGCCTTGGAGAGCAGAGGTCTCTGCAGTATTGAGATTTCCCAATGCAACTCAATGTTTGGTATGTTGTCAGATGGGGTGGACTGCAATGCACCCTCTTAATGAACATAATGCACTCTCTAACCACTATCTCTACCATGGATGTGCACCAGGATTGAATGTACTCAATCCTGGCAATGTCTATTGTTCTACTAATAAGGTAGGGAAACCCCATTCCAGCCTGGGCTCTGTCTCAGACATAATAACTGTTCTCTTCAAGGACAAAAGAGAGGGAGAAAGATAAAGCACTGCAGCCCTCCACGGCCAATGCCAGCTGCTGCTGTTCAATAGATGGTGCATTTTTCAGTGATGGCAAGTCCTCAACAGTACTATGACTCTGCGAGTTCAGTAAGTACCCCGGGCACACATTCCTTCCATGTTCAGGAGCAGCATGCACACTCAGGCTCCTCAATTGGTGTGTCTGCTGAAGGTTAAATACCCAGAGGCCTGTCCTGAGGGTTGGAGCAGCACTCAGCTTGCTAACATGCATCAGGTCATTAAACCTCTTCCAACACTGGACCCAGTTTCTGCACACCATGCTCCTTCTGGTGACTATCTCCACCCAGGCATGTTTAGCCTGGGTGGGTGGCATCCTCCTGCCACCCTCTGTAAAGTGGAACTCCCCTTAAGACCTCCAAGAGGACCTCCAGGTCTGCATCTGTGAATCGACACACTGCCCTGCCCCCGGTCCCACCCCCGGGTCTCCTGAGACATTCCAAGTTTCCCTAAACCTGTGCTCTTGCAAACAGACAATACGGCAATGAAAACACAGCCATAATAATGGCTGGTTTGCTAAGTTTAAATTGGTCCGCACTTGAACAGTCCCACCTCTGTTCCCACTCCTGCTGCCATCAATAGGCAGCTAAATCCATCTCCAGGCTAATTCAGGAGGACCCTTGTGAAGTTCAGGGTCAAGACTGTTTTCGCCCCCACAACAGTCAAAGCAATTGTTAACTGCTCCTGAAATCCTGCTTCCCGTTCTGACTAGGGGAATAGCCATGTCTGGCTCATAGGACATCAGCAAGACAACTCCAATGATGTCAAGGGCCATGCTCATAGCTGTATTCAGTGCTTTCAATGCTTCTTATTATCACATAGAGTGAAATAAGGACACTGGAATCTATGATGGTAGCAATCTCAGAGAAGGCTGTGTGAGGATAATCCACTGGGCAATTTTGGCTGAAGATGCCCAAAAAGACTTCAGACTTGACTCTTGCACACACTGTTCCTCGAGGGGAGGTAGTGGCATAGTGGTAATGTCACTGGGCTAGTAATTTAGAGGCCCATGCTAGTATCCTGGGGACATGGGTTCAATCCCACCATGGCAGCTGTTGGAATATAAATTCAATTAATAAATCTGGAATTAAAAGCTGGTCTCAGTAATGGTGATTGTCATAAAATCCCATTTGGTTCACTAATGCCCTTCAGGGAAAGAAATCTGCCATCCTTATCTGGCCTGGCATACTTGTGATTCTAGTTGACCCTTAAATGCTCTCTATAATGGCATAGCAAGTTACTCAGTTGTATCAAATTGTTATGAAATCTACAAAAAGGAATTAAACTGGATGGACCACCCAACATCGACCTAGGCGCCAGAAACAACAACTGGACACCCAGCCCTGTCAACTCTGCAATGTACCCCTTACTAACATCTGGGGTCTTGTGCCAAAATTAGGACAGCTGTCTCACAGACTAGTCAAGCAAGAGCCTGGCATAGTCATACACACCAAATCATACCTTACAGACCATATCCCAGATGCCACCATCACTAACTCTGGGTATTTCCTGTCTCACTAGCAGGACAGACCCAGCAGAGGTGGCAGCTCAGTGGTATACAGTCTGGATGGAGTTTCCCTGGAAGTCCTTGACATTGACTCTGGACCCCATGAGGCCTCATGGCATCAGATCAAACATGGACAAGGAAACCTCCTGATGATTATCACCAAGCCCCTCAGCTGGTGAATCAGCATTCCTCCATGTTGAAGCACTGACGGTGGCAAGGTCACAGAATGTGCTTTGGGTGGGAGATTTCAATGCCCCATTAGCAAGAATGGTTCAGTAGCACCACTGCAGACTGAGCAGGCCAAGTCCTAAAGGGCATAGCTGCTAGATCTAGGACAGGTGCTGAGGGGGCCAACAAGAGGAAAAAACCTACTTGACCTCATCCTCACCAATCTACCTGTCACAGATGCATTTGTCCATGACAGCATTGATGGCAGTGACCACCACAAAATCCTTATGGAGGCCACCTTCACATTGAGGATACCCTCCATCATGTTGTGTGGTACTGCCACCATGCTAAATTAGATAGATTTCGAACAGATCTAGCAACTCAAAACTTGGTATCCTTGAGCTATTGTGGGCCATCAGCAGCAACAGAATTGTACTCAACCATAATCTGTAACCACATGACCCCACATATCCCTCACCCTACTATTAACATCAAGCCAGGGGATGAACCCTGGCTCAATGAAGAGTACAGGAGTGCATGCCAGAAGCAGCACCAGGTATACCAGGTGTCAATCTGGTGAGGCTACAACACAGGGCTGCTTTTGTGCCAAACAGCGGAAACAGAATGCAATAGAGCTAAAATTAACGAATCAGACCTAAGGTTTGCAGTCCTGTCACATCCAGTCATGAATGGTGGTGGACAATTAAACAACTCTCTGGAGGAGGAGGTTCCACAAATATCCCTATCCTCAATGATGGGAGAGCCCAACACATCAGTGCAAAAGGTAAAGCTGAAGCATTTGCAACTATCTGCAGCCAGGAGTGCCAAGTGAATGATCCATCGTGGCCTTCGCCAGACATCCCCAACATCACAGCTGCCAGTTTTCAACCAATTTGATTCCCTCCATGTGATATCAATAAACAGCTAAAGGCACTGGATACTGCTAAGGCTATGGGCCCTCACAACATTCCAGCAATAGTACTGAAGACTTGTGCTCCAGATTTAGCAGCAACCCGAGCCAAGCTGTTCCAGTACAGCTACAACACTGGCATCTACCCAGCAATGTGGAAGATTGCTCAGATATGTCCTGTACACAAAAAAACAGGACAAATTCAACCCGGCCAATTACCGCCCCATTAGTCTACTCTCTATAATCAGCAAAGTGATAGAAGGTGACATTGACAGTGATATCAAGTGGCACTTGCTCAGCGGTAACCTGGCCACTGACACTCTGTTTGGGTTCTACTACGGCTGTTAAGCTCCTGACCTCATTGCAGCCTTGGTACAAGCATGGACAGATAAGCTAAACTCAAGAGGTGAGGTCAGAGTGACTGTCATTGGCATCAAGGCAGCATTTGACCATGTGTGGCAGCAAGAAGCCCTAGCAAAGCTGAGGTCAATAGGAATCAGGGGGAAAACTCTCCACTGGTTGGAGTCATACCAAGCACAAAGGAAGGTGGTTGTGGCTGTTGGAAGTCAATCATCTCAGTCCCAGAACATTGCTGAAGGAGTTCCTCAGAGTAGTGTCCTTGGGCCAATGACCTTCAGCTGCTTCATCAATGACCATTCCTCCATGATAAGGTCAGAAGTGGGAATGTTTGCTGATGATTGCACAAGGTTCAATATCATTCAGAACTCCTCAGATACTGAAGCCATCTGTACTCTTATGCAGCAAAACCTGGGCAATGTTCAGGCTTAGGCTGATAAGTGGCAAGTAACATTCATGCCACACATGTACCAGGCAATGACCATCTCCAACAAGTGTGAATATAACCATCTCCCCTTGACATTCAATGGCATTACTATCACTGAATCAACATCCTACGGATTACCATTGGCCAGAAACTGAACTGGATCAGCCGTATACGTGTTGCAGTTACAAGACCAAGTCAGTGGCTTGGAATTCTGCAGCGAGTAACTCACTTCCCAACTACCCTGAAGCCTGTCCGCCATCAATAAGAAACAGTGATATCAAGTGGCACTTGCTCAGCGGGAACCTGGCCACTGACACTCTGTTTGGGTTCTACTACGGCTGTTAAGCTCCTGACCTCATTGCAGCCTTGGTACTTGGTGCAGCTTGGTGTAGCTGCAACAACAGTCAAGAAGCTGGACACCATCCAGGACAAAGCAGTCCACTTGATTGGCACCCGACCCACCACCTTAAACATTCATTCCCTCCACCACCAACACACAGTGGCAGCAGTGTGTTCGATCTCCAAGATGCACTGCAATAACGCACCAAGGTTCCTTCAACAGCACCTTCCAATCGCACAACTTCTACTACCTAGAAGGACAAAGCAGCAGATGCACCAGAAAGCCATTGTCTGCAAGTTCACTTGCAAGCCGTACACTATTCTGACTTGGAAATATATCGTTGTTCCTTCACTGTCCCTGGTTCAAAATCCTGGAATTCCATCTCTAACATCACTGTAGGTGTACCTACATGACATGGATTGCAGTGGTTCAGAAGGCAGCTCACCACCACCTTCTCAAGGGCAATTAGGGATGGGCATAGCCAGCGATGCCTGCATCCCATGAATGAGTATAAAAAAACTGCTGAAGATGCCATGGTTGAAGATGGATATGCTCATGGAGATTTGTCTTCCTCCAGCTCTCTGTCTTGTTGTCCATCACCATTCTTAACTTGCTCATTTAACTCTATTTGCTGCCTGTTGCTTTTGGTGTTTAGCTTGTGGGTATCACTGTGCAGTAACTTCACAAGGGTAAATGAGTGAGGGAGCAGAAATAACCTGAATAAGATGATGCTGGCCTGGAGCCTGGGAGAGACCTCCAGTTTCACTCTGCAACAGTTTACAGCCTCCTATCTTCCTCCTGGAGAATGTATTTATTTCCACCTTTGGTTCACAGGTATAGATCCTCCAAGAGCTGTTGTTACACTGTGTTTCCCTTCCCTCCACCCAATGGGCAAGATTCTGACAGGAGATCCAAACCAGCCACTACCTACATTTGATTATATACTTAGGGTTACCCTGGAAAATCTGGCAGAGTTAGTTTTTACTAAAACATGCAAGTGCTAAGCTTGCAGCACAGCAATAATGCAGCCTGAGTACTAGAACACAGCACTTGAAGACAATCCATCATTTGCTTGCATTTGAAAACTAAAGGAAGGATGGCCAGTTGATACTTTGGGCCATGGTTGCTGATACCACCACAAAGTCCATGTGCAGTACTACAGAAGAGGTGCAACAAGATACATGAGTGTACAAAAACAGCAATAGAGCATACGTTTGTTATGCTGAAGTAGCAGTTCAGATGCCTCAACTGGTTTGAGTATAACATGCACATTGCACTAGATATGTTCATTTCTCTATATGCCAGTGGGATCACATAGCTCTCTAGTGTCATTGGTGCTGACCCACTCCAGCTACACTTGTTGCATTAATTCCCTTCTTAAACACAAGAGATTTCAGCTATAAAGACCATCCGTGGTCTATATCACATTATGCCTATTTGTTTCAAATTAGCTTGACCTATAAAGAGAAGAAAAGTGTTTTCATGTAAAGCTTTTATAATTGTATATCACTGTTTTATTTTACTGAGATACCCATCAAGACGTAATTCTTGAACTATACCCTACCCAGATGGGTTGCCTTTAAGAATCTTGCAATCTTTATCCTATAGGACTTACATGCGAGTCTGGACACTGTTAAGGGTGTACATTATTACTAACAAGAAATTATCGTAACTGTTAAGCCTCATTCATGTCCAGATACTGTTAAATATTTTGTTTTCCAGCTGTCAATGACTTCCATGTGTTTCACATTTCACACTTAACAGCCCTAGTAAAGTTTAGATCCATTAATGCTCAGTCACCCTCTTTTACAGCAGACATATCAGTAACAGTTCTTTGATGTGGGCAGTTAGGAATTTATCTCAGCACAAGCTACGTGCATCTTTCCCTTGACATATCATAAAAATAATTTCCTTTACTTTAATACTTTTCTTCTGATCATGGCCCAAAAGTTGGATTGTGGCAGCATGTTTCTGTGAACCGAGAAGAGAAGATTCCCCGCACTAAAACAGGTAGGTCTGAGACACACCCAATATTTATTTCTTCTTCTGCCTTTACCAGTTTGGCACACACGCTTTGGCATCTGTTCTTTTGGTGTAAAACAGGGACATTGCCATACAATATCTAGGCAATGGATAATCTTCTTCTGTGGGTGTTCACTAACAAGTAGACATGTACAGTGCATCTGAAATGCACTATGGCAGTGAGGAAACAGCTGCCCACATATTTCCTCTCCTGGGCCATTTTCATGGCTGGAAAAAATTCAGGTGCAGGCCCTCACTGGTTATTCTGTATGACCAAACAAAAACATAAGGGAATCAAAGCCTGCAGCTGCACATTAAGCCACCAAGATCGGGGTCTGAAATCATTCTGGAACAAAAAAAAAAGTGAACTTCCAGCTACATTTCCAGCTCCCAGAACTGCCACACACCCTCCAGTTGGTAGGTTTTGGAGGAAGATCATGGGCAGACTTTTTTGCTGAGCAGGCGGGCACGCAGTGGAGGTTCGCCATGATGTCCTCTACCCCCGCTTTGGCCGCAGGATGGGCAGTAGCACCACTAATCCAGCTTAGGAAGTGGTGGCAGCAGTGATCAGCACCAATGCCCTGCAAAACAGGACAACCACCCTGTGCCACTACAGGATGAATGGTCTCATCCTTTTCACCAAAGTAATTCACTCTTCTCATCACTCTCAATTCACACACTCACAAATGCATCACACATCCACAGGGATCTCACAGCTCAAGGGACAACACCACTAACTCTCACACACACCCTCACATCTCCATCAGGCTCACACTCTCTCAAGATCACGTCCTCATCCTGTCCATGGCTCCGCTCACCACACAAACATTCCATGCAATGCCATGTGTCCTGCTCACACTCTCTCCATCTGTTTTCAAGCAGGAGAAGCTGGCTTACATCAGCAGGGAGAGGTCTCAGACTGGGGGTCGAGTGTCCTGCATTCGGCCACTCACTCAGTTTGAGGAGTGTGCCATCACACTGACTGGTTAGGACACATACTGTGCCTGCAGTGATGATGATGTCGGTGGCAAACATCCTGGTAAGGATCCTGCACCACATCATCCCTATATCAATGCAAATGTGAGTGTTCACTTTCCTGCTTTTGACTCTGCTGTCATGCACTATTTATCTCTACTTCAGTTCACAGGGAGCTCTGCCAAGCGACGGACATCCTCAGCCAGCCAATCCCTCAGCTCCATCCAGGTCCGCACCTCCAGCCAAGAGGACTCCTCCTCCATTGAAGAGCTGGAAATAAGCAGCCTGGAAGACCCATCACAGCCCTTACCCACACCCTCCACCAGCACAGAGACACCCATCTCGGTGGTGCCGAGATCTAGAGCAGCTCGGGTATACAATCTTGTGGTCACTGCACAAACATATGTCCGCAGCAGCAAGAGAAAGTTTTGTGCAAACTGCCCGACACTTGGAGGACTGCTGGGGATCAGGTTTCTATGAGGTCCGAGTCAGATGACGAGTCTCTAGGTGGCCTTCCAACTCATCCTGGAGAGTCAGCAGATGGCATGGAAACTTCACACAGAGCTGTTGGAAGCCCTCATCTGAGTGGTACACAAGGCGGAAGAGCATGTCTGCTGCTCTCCGATGAAATGGTGCATGCATGTGCGTGTATGGAGGTCTCCATGGGGAGGATGGCACACACCATGGAGACCCTGATCCAGCAGAATGCAGAGATGTGTGCAGACCTGCACTGCATCATGGAAGCCAGGGGTGAGTTCCTGCAGTGGAAACGCAAGAGGAAAACAGGCAACTCGATGTCCCCCCAGGTGCTCCTTCCCCTCAAGGAGCCAGGCCGGGGCCCCCAGGCACTCGAAGAGAGGAAGAGGTACACTCTGGGTCATCCACTCAGAAATCTCAGAGGCTGTCCACTCCCACTGAATCCCCTTTGCCTGTGACCCCCTCAACCTCATCCTCTGTCACCACAGAGGGAGCAGCTGGCCAACGAGTGATTCTGGAGGGAGAAGTGTGTGTGTGTGTGTGTGTGGACCCTCACACAAGCACTCTCTCACGCCTGTGGATCTTTCACGTATCACACTCGCCTCACTGTCCTGAGCATTTTGAATGTTACCTGCTGGGGTTCACTTTCAGTTGTCCATCTGAGCTGACCTGCATCTCCACACACCCAATGATCACAGTCCCATGCAGCATCTGATCTCGCCTTCCATGGCTCTCATTTCACTTTCGATTTGGACAGCATGGTCTGGATTTGGTTTTTCATGCGCTCTCCCATCTTTCCCCCTCCCCCAGTCACCCATCTCCTCTCTCCTATCACTGTTAACCCTCCTGGCATCACATTCCACTTCCCCTCTGTGACCTACCAGCCACAACCCTATTCCTTCGGGGATGCCCAAGTGAATGTGCACGTTGCCTTCCTCCCTGAAAATCCCACCCCCATCCACATTCACCTCCCCGACCTCCATCCCACCTCCAGGGTCCCAGTCTGCACCTACCACCCTCATCTTCCCTCTACCACTACCATCAAACCCTCATCTTCCCACCTTATGGCCTCACTCCGTCCTTGGTCATTCTCACCTTTCTCCCATATTACGCCCATCCTCAGTTCATGCCCCAGAAGGCAGACATGGGCCCATCAGGCCCCTCCCTTGCACATTCACCTGGACATGCTCCCTCCTGGACCCCTTCTCCCCCTGAACCCCTTCCCCCCTCCAGACTGCTTCCTCCCTCCGGAACTCCTTTCCGCTTTTGGACCCTTCCCCCACCCCCGGAATCTCTTCCCCCCGCCGTAACCCATTTCCTCTCTAGACCCCTTCCCCGCCGGAACCTCTTGCCCCCTCCAGACCACTACCCTCTCTGAAATCCCTTGCCCCCAGATCCCCTTCCCCCCCTTAGTCCGCCCACCCTCCCCAGACTCGCCCCCACCTTAGTCCTTCCACCACCTGACTCCTTCTTCCAGCCTTACCTCCGACTCCAACCTTACTCCTTCCCCCTTCCTGACTCCCTCAGACACCTTCCTCCAGCTTTACCCCTTCCCCATTCCTGACTCCTTCCTATACCCTTAGTTCTTCCTCCAGCCTTACTCCCGCCCCTCTCCACACTCCTTCCTCCCCTGGATGCCTTCCCCTCTCTGCACTTCTTCCCCTCCCGGTACTCCTTTCATTACATCTTCCACCACCCTTCCATCTACCTCCCCAGTAGCCATTTTCTCCCCTGTTACCCCCTCCTCCCCCATAATCACTCCCCCCTCCCAACCTCACCCCCAACACCTTCACTCCCCCCTCCCAACCTCATCCCCAGACAGCTCTTCCTCTCCCAGTCGATCCAAGACCACTCAACCATCAGCCATTATGAGCATCAAAGGTGATTTTCTAACTTCTGTGAGCTGCTTCACAGCAGAACCATGTCCAGGATCCAGTTACTGTTGGGCTCCAGTATCTTCTGCTTCTTGGATGTCCATGATGTGAGCAAGGGCCTGACAGTAAGTCCCGACTTCTGCACATCAAAGTTGTCAAGACATGTTTTGCACTGGTGTGGGTAGACAATCCAGCAGAGGGAGGGAGAGAGTCTGGCAGGCTGGTCTTATATTGATATGCTGTATTGATATGCTGATTCATTACAATGAGGTTCCTGACGTCCGATAGTGGGGAACGCAGCCTGCCATCGACAGGCTCAGCTTACGCTCGCAAACTAGGTTTCACGACATCTTGAAACCAACTTTTTGGCCCTCTCGCCATATTGTCATGCCCAACGTCAGCGGGCACGGAAAATCCCAGCCAATGTGTGAATTAATCTAATATAATTTGTCTGTGCTCCTTTGTCCTACACTCTGTGCTTGGTAGTGAACCTGTGCAAGGCCAGAGTTAGAGAGCCAAACTTGGTGGGGATATTATTAAACAAGCTGAGGAGATTATAATAATAGTGGGGTGAAACCCTGAGGGGATTTGAAAATGAAGATGACAATTCTAATTCAAATACATTATGGAATTGGAGAACCAATGCAAATCAACAAGGACCAGGAAGATAGCTTACCAGGACTTAATGCAAAACAGGGTGCAAGTAGACAAGTATTGGACAAGGTTGGTGCAAGATGGGAGACCATTAAGGAGGACTTTTGAGAAAGGAATCTGAAGATGACCAAATTATAGCAGTAGTGATACAGCAGGGGTACAGTAGGGCAATGTTGTACAGATGGAAATAAGCAATCTTGGTATTAGATAGTGCAGTCTGAAGTTTCAGTTCAGGATCAAACAGCATACGAGAGTTTTGCATGGTCTATTTCAGCCTCAGCAAATGGCGAGGGAGAGGGAGAAGTCAATGGCAGTCAGCCAAGTTTGTGGTTGGAAAAACAATGGCTTCAATGTTCATTTGGAAGAAATTGCAACATCAATGACTCAACATTGGATAGGCAGTTGGAAGGCACAGAAGCAGCTGTGGCACCAAGAGAAGTGGTGGAGCGGTACAGCTGAATGTTACCAGTATAGCAATGGGACCGTGCAAGGGTAGAACTATGGAGCTGAACAGTGGAAGAGAAGTGATAACATTGGTAAACCATGTCAATGATTGTGGAGACTTGGAGCAGCTTAAGAAGGAAGACAAGGAAGGATAATATGACATGGTTGCAGACACAGAGAATGTCATTCATGAATTTGGGCAGCAGAGTTTTATTGCCATGTCTAGGGTTGAAGCTGGGCTGGAGGAGTTCAAATGGTCAGTCTTGAGACAGACAGGCATGAAGTTGGAGGTGGCAGCATACTAGAAAATCTTAGAGAGGAAAGGATAGTGATAGATAGGACATAAGTTGGAGAAAATATTTAGTTTGAAGGTCAATTTTTTGACAAGTTAGGTGATTACATGGCTTTAAAAGCAGAGAAGCAGTGTCCGAGAAAAATAAATCATTAATAAAATTGAGTTAGTATAGGAATCAGGAAAGGTAGTTGAGCAGCCAAGAGTTGAGAAGGAGAGAATTGAAGAAAAGTGATGTGGATTTAATAGAAGAAATAAACTTGGCCAAAGTGGGTGGGAGATAAGAAAGAAACTGCAGGCTGATGGGGGTTCAGGGCATTAGTGGGCAGAAGGCGGTGGGGGGGTTGGTGATGGCGTGTGGGGTGGGAGATTGTGGGATTACAAAGGATATACAGCACAAAAACAGGCCGTTAAACCCAACCAGTCTGTGCCAGTGTTTCTGCTCTGCTTGGGGTTCTTCACATTTTTCTTAATTTAAATCTACCACTTGAACATTTATTTTCTTCTCCCCTAAATGCTTGTCTACTTTCCGTTTATATGTATCTAGACTATTTATTGCAACTACTGCCTATGGTGGCAAGTTCCACATTCTCACCATTCTTTTGTTAAAGAAGGATACTTGCCTTTATCAGCCAAGGCATAGACTATAAGAGCAGGCAGGTTATGCTGGAACTGTACAAAACACTGGTTAGGCCACAGCTAGAGTATTGCATGCAGTTCTGGAATCCGCATTATAGGAGAGATGTGATTGCACCAGAGAGAGTGCAGAGAAGATTTACCAGGATGTCACCTGGGCTAGAGAGTTTTAGTTATGAGGAGAGATTGGATAGACTGGGGTTATTTTCCCTGGAGCAGAGGAGATTGAGGGGGGACATGATTGAGGTGTCTAAAATTATGAGGGGCATAGATAGGGTAGACAGGAAGGAACTTTTCAATGGAGATGAAAGCATTCGTCAGTTCTTCATGCTTTTATCAATTGCTACATTTTTATGTTCATACATGTACTGTACTACAGTGATTCTCACACCTAAACATTGTGCTCTTTATTATTACTTTATACAACTTCTTCCTGAATTCCCACCAAATGCTACAAATCATCCACCTGAAATTCTTTCTTTCTGTGACAAACTCCCAAAATGGATGCAGCCTTTGCATACTTGAGGGCTTTCCTCCATCAGTAAATAGCAATGCTTCGTGAAGGAGATTGCCAATATGATCAGGGCCTAATCTGAAAATTGGGCTTTTCTCACATTTTGTGGCATTTTTCATAAATTTTGCACAATCCGTATCAGTTTGAAAACATTTTCAACATTTGTGTTGGTTAAGTGGCTTATTAGCTGCTTAAGATCTTTTAAGAGACCGCCATCATTGATGTTTTATGATTTGTGGCTGTTTTTATTGCCACTATCAAAACGGAATTCCCAAGAGTTGAATATGTATCAAAATCTCACATTTCTGCTATCTCATTCATGGCTCAAGAGTTACAATCAAAAGTGGCGTTTCTCCCATTTTACTGATGTAACAGAGCTAAGACCTCACACTATATTTTTATGAAATATATATATATATATATATAAAACAACATGGCTATTTCATAAAATTTAAAAACTGGGCAGACTTGGATGATTTGGATGAGGAAACCAAATGTAATATTTCCAAGTTTGCTGATGACACAAACCTTGGCGGGAATGTGAGCGGTGAGGAGGGTGTTAAGAGGCTTCAAAGTGTTTTAGACAGGTTGAGTAAGTGGGCAAATAAATGGCAGATGCAGTATAATGTTGATAAGTATGAAGTTACCCACTTCAGTAGGAAAGACAGAATGGCAGAGTATTATTTAAATGGCGATAGGTTGGGAAATGTTGATGTACAAAGGGATCTGGGTGCCCTTGTACATCAGTCACTAAACGCAAGCATGCAGGTGCGGCAAGCAGATAAGAAGGCATATGGCTCATTGGCCTTCATTGTTAGAGAGCTTGAAGACAGGAGGAGTTATGTCTTACTGCAGCTGTACAGAGCCTTGGTGAGACCACACCTGGAGTATTGTGCGCAGTTTTGGTTTCCTTACCTAGGAAAGGATTTATTTGCCTTAGAGGGAGCGCAGTGAACGTTCATCTGGGATAGCAGGATTATCATTTCAGGAGATTTTGGGTCGACTAGGCTTGTATTCACTGGAGTTCATAAGAATGAGAGGGGATCTCATTGAAATGTACAAAATTCTGACAGGGCTGCACAGACAGAATGCAGGGATGATGTTTCCTCAGGCTGGGGGGGTGTCTGGAACAAGAGGTCACAGTCTCAAGATACAAGGTACCGTTTAGGACTGAGTTGAGGGGAAACTTCTTCACTCAGAGGGTGGTGAATCTATGGAATTCTTCACCACAGAAGTCTGTGGAGGCCAAGTCACTAAATATATTTAAGAAAGAAATAGATAGATTCCTAGGCTCTAAAGTCAAGGAGTTTGGGGAGAGAGCGGGAGTATGGCGTTGAGATAGGAGAATCAACCATGATCATATTGAATGGCAGAACAGGCTTGAAGAGCTGAATGACCTACTCTTACTCCTAGTTTCTATGTTTCGATGCCTACCCATAACACTGAACAAAAGGAGCTTTCTGGCTGTAACCATGAAGAATAGGAGCTAATCTAGTAGTATTGAAGAAATTTGCACCTCGTTATCTGTGAAAAGATGCTAACAACCCCAATGGACTGCAGAGATCAAATTCAAAGGGAATTATACAAAGGTCATATACATTTCCTAAACCAGGCCTGGCCTACAGAGACTATTAGTCTGCAAGGACAAAGGACCCTGTCCCTTCCCTTCTGATTTTTTAATGGGTGAACATTAACAATCTCAAGAATCCAGACAAATGAATATACATCTTTTGGCAAAGCCAAACTGGAGGAACCAATTACACCGTCTTGCTGTACTGCCAATCTGACTGTCATTTTCCATCTAGCAAACAGCAGCTCAGAATAAGGGCTCAGTCCAGGAGAATGCCTGGCCCCCATCTACACTGTTTCTACTAGAACTTCTGCACTTCTGTACCAGCACCTACAAGATTAATTCATGTCTAAATGGCTATCCAATCATGGAAGTCACCTCTACTGGAAAAGTGAATGATCCAGCATCAGTCTTCAACCTGCTGATCTCTGTGAAATAATATACCATTGAACTTTAATTCTGAACCCTGGATTCATGTTAAACAATAAGTCTTTGTTCTGTGGTCTTTGCCCTATAACTCTTTCTTTATCTATCTGTCCTTTATTATATAAATGCACTGGGGACTACAGAGCAAAACCCCCCTCCCACATTTTGAGTGTGTGCAAATAAACTAACCCTTTGAGTTTACCTTATCCCGAGTTTGCTGCGGGATTATTAATCAAAATTAGATTACACCAAAAATGATGGGTTGGGAAATGCACCACCACTTATAAAGGGGGAAATCAAAAACAAAATGCCTTGCTGTTTACGGACGGATGGTGAGAGGAGAAATCAAGATTGTTTAAATTAACCCCCCCCCCCCCCTCCTGTCATAACACTGAGCAGAAGAAAATATTATTCCGGCAATGTGAGTTGCTCACCAACATTACTAGAACATGAAAGGGACTGAAATGTTAACTCTGTTTCTCTATCCATAGATGCTACCAGACCTGCTGCATATTTCCAGCAGTTTGTGTCTCTGATTCAGCTTTCCAGTGTCTGCAATAGTTTGCTCTTGTATCAGAATTCAACTCTGCTCATGCTGCACAAATGCCTGTTTGCTCTCCAAGGAATCTTGCCTATGGAACAGGAGGTCCTTGGAGGAATTGGAAAGGACAATGAATGCCCAATCAAACCACCAGATATCCTAGAAGCAGATGCAAAAACATGTTTCAACTACCAGAATATCTACCCAGTAAGGTTAATCACATTTTATTTTTATAAGTAAATGGACAAAGTGCCTGTGACATGATCACATCAATATTGCTGCAATCCTTGACTATCCAGGCCTCAAAGCATCCAAATTAGGTGTCTCAGTTACCAAGATTTGGCATAGCCTTGCACAGGGAAATAGTGAGGGAGTATGACTTAGGTGCGGGCATAAATCTGAGAAGCCTGGAGGGCAGGACTGGCTGTCACCTTGGGTTCTTATGACAGCTCTGGCCCATCATGAAGACTGATGACATGCCATCCCACATTGACTGCTGTACATGCCTCTGTCTTCTGGATTAATATGTGCACTCTAAATTTGCACCCTGGGTCTCCACATTATCTAGCAGAAGCAAAAAGCGTTGTGAAGACTGGGTCCCAAATTGGCACTTAAAATGGAAAGAGTAGCTCATGTCAAGAGCTGTCCAAAAAAAGGACCTTAAAATAGGTTCAAAGAGAAAGAGAACAGAAGCTTATTCATACCTTATATGAAAAGGCTTTTTTCTACTGATAATGGGCAGAATTTTCCCAGGATTGCACTAAGTGCAGTAGCAGGCAGGAAAAATGGGGTCCTGGCCGCTGACAAAAATGTCGGGTTTTCACGCCGTATCTTCCCAAGCCCGCCTCAGCATTTATGCACTTCCATGGTGGGCGGGCTCTCATTTGCCCGTTCACCACGCAGCTCTCCCCCATCAGGAGTAGCGGCTATCGTCAGAGAGCCGCTGCTCAGGAATCCGCCCCTCCGTCCTTTTCAGTGGTTGGCGGAGAGGAGGGCTGTGGCCGCAGGGGTGACCAGGATCGGGGACGTGCTGGCTGGCGGAGGACTGGGCTGGATGCTCCCGCAGGAGTTGGCGCGACGCGCGTCTGTGAGTGTCCAGGTCGCAGCCAATGACATCCAAGACCTGAGAACGGTCGTGCTCAGTCCCGACGTTATTTTGGGTCTTGAGGTGGCCCAGGTGCGCGGTGGTCTTCCGTCTGAACGTTCCCCTGTTCGGACAGAATTCCACATTGGCCCCAAGCCCCGAACCCTCCCTCGGGTGCTGGTGCCCCGCAATATGAGCCGCCTCGGGAACATGCCCTCCGTGCCTTTTGGCACGGCAAAGAGGGGCTTTTTGTATGGACTGCTGCTGCACACCTTCCATTTTCTCGCCCTTGTGCATCGACCGGACACGCCCTGGCGAGCCTTGTTGCCGTCCGGCGGCGGAGGCCCCCGATGGGAGGCCTTCTACGGAGGTGTCCTCCCCCTTTCTATCAGGGACCTGGGTTGGAGGGTGTTGCATGCAGCAGTCCCCTATAATAAGAGGATGCATAGGTTCACAGACTCTCAGGACACGTGCCCTTTTTGCGGTCTTGTGGAGTCCGTGGACCATGTATACATAGGGTGTTGTAGGCTGCACTCCCTTTTTAGTTATTTGAAAAACCTTTTATTGATGTTTTGTTTGCACTTCAGCCCCACGCTCCTGATCTATGGGCACCCGGTGGGGAAGGGGGTCGGGAAGGAGGAGGACCTCCTCGTGAACCTGCTCCTGGGCCTGGCCAAGTTGGCCATTAACAGGTCCAGGCAGCGGGCGATCGACGGGGGAGTCCCGCCCGATTGTTTGTCCCTCTTCCGCGGCTACGTTCGCTGCCGGATGTCCCTGGAGAAGGAGCACGCGGTGTCTGCTGGCACTCTCGAGGCCTTCCGTGCTCGGTGGGCACCGCGAGGACTGGGGTGTTTTGTTGACCCCTTTAATCACATTTTGATTTAAAGTTTGTAAGGTTCCTTTAAATTTTTGTCCTTGGTTTTACAGCTGACCTGAATTAGGGGCTGTGCCTGATTTATCCCAATTTTGTTGATTTGGTTTTCATTTAAAAGATTATCACCCTGCTTTTGCATCACGCCAGCCACCATCTTTAAATGGCAGCCGCCAGCAAAACACTCAAGGCCACCAGCTCACCACCGCTCTCCAGGAGACATGCCCAGCATTGGCAAAAAGACTGCAGCCGCCCGCTTCAACGACGGGTCCCTTGAGTGACTGATGGATGCCATGGAGGCCCAACGTGATTTGCTCTACCCCCGCTCTGGCTGCAGGATGGATAGCAATGTCAGGAACCCGGCTTGGGAGGCGGTGGCAGCCCAATCAAAGTTCTGACAGAATTCGAAAACAGAGCCATCCAGCTGGCCGGCGATGACCAGGACCGGTCCTCTGCTGACAGTGAGGTCAACACTGCACTACCAAGTGAAGATCCAGCAGTGCAACATCCACCATGCCATGAATGATGTGTCCTCTTTCACAGGCCTCTGCCATGCACTAATTATCTCCCTTTGCTTTCGCAGGCACATCTGCCAAACAGCCGACAGAATCCATGACCCAGGGCCTCCAATCAAGCTCTGAAGAAGCCTCTGAAGTGAAATCTGAAGACACTTTCCCTGAAGTCCTGTCACAGCGCTCACCCACACCCTCTAACAGCACAGAGACAGACACCTTAGCTTTAGGGTAGCCTCGGGATCACAATCTGGTGAGCACATCGCACTTTCTGATCCACAGCAGGTGAAGGCAGGGACTTGCCAAGTCCCCAGCATTCAGAGGCCAGAACATCGCTGATTCCAAGTCAGATGATGAGCCTCTGGGCTCAGTCATCTCACAGCTGCTGGAGCTGCAAAGGCAAGCTAGGGAACAACAGAAAGGGATGTCCGCTGCACTCCTCAGCTTGCAAGGCACGATGGAGGAGTCCATCCATCTTCAGGCTGAGGTGATAGAGCTGGCATTGCAATGCACACAGGTCAAAACTGGCAGGATGGTGGCTGCCATGGAGAACTTGGTCCAGGATGTCACCCCTGCACTGCTGCGTGGGCTCAACTCCATCCCTAATGCCATAATAGGCCTCCAACAGTGTGTACACGAGAGGGGTACTGAACAGCTCAATCTCACTCCAGCTACCCCTTCCACTCACGGAGTCAGCCAGGGGCCCTCAGGCACCCAAAAGGAGGAGGATCAGCAGGTGCATGTTCCGGGGCCATCCACCCAGGATGACCGGCCCATCCGAATCCTATCTTCCTGTGACCTCCATAGATCCAGCTTCACAGGCTGAGGAGGGTGCCACTGCCACACAGCAGGACCCCTAAAGCAGGCCGGGGACCTCCAAGTCTCGGCCCTCCAGTCATCATGGACAGGGCGTCACAATCAGCAGGCTGCCTCCGCCTCTGCTGTGGATGTCCAGGGAGCACCAAGACGTAATGGCAGGGTTAGGAAAGTTAGGCAAAAGTAGTTGCATAGCCTGGCCACGGGTGTTGGTCACTTGTACACACTGTTCACTATTGTCAATAAACTCCTAAGAATGTCTCCCTGCCTATGGCACCTTGTTCTGATGAGTAGTGTTCTTGTCACTCAGATGTGAAAGCTTCCTGAACAAGATAAAAGGCAGGTGTCTCAGCCCAGGGCCTCTTCTCTGTGCTCTGTGCAGCCTTCAGACCACAGTGATGGTCCAGCCTCACACTCAATGCACATATTAATGATGTCTGCACCTTGGTAGTGCTGGTCATTGCTGCCAGAATGTAGTGGGCAGGTGCCACAGAGTTCTCTCAAACTCTCTGTGTGCTCTCAGCACCTTTAATGTGGGGCTGGCCCTCATCACACCAGCATCTGTGACCCAGTGATGCTGTGCACCAGCTTCTGCAGAGCTGAGGTACTAAAGGCAGACACAGCATCAGAATCATCTAAAGTTTCATGGCTGCGTCTCTGAGATGGCCCTGATCGTGGAGTGTCTTTGGCTAGAAATGAGCCAGGCATTCTCAGAGGCTACGTGAAGATCTATAAAGTCTCCTTGCTTCACATTGTCCTCATCCAGTCGAGCGACTATTAGGGCTCCACTGCATCTCCATGACAGGAGCATACTCACAGACAGAGGGTATTGGTGCTGTGATAAGCCAGACTGGAGTCAAACTTTTACAATTGCGATGTCGGTCCTGCGGGGACACCTCACTGAATGTTGTCATCATCCTCCACAAATCTGACAGCTATGAGGGCCTCCTGAGTGCTCCTGCCTCATCTAGCCAGTGCAGGCGCCTCATCCCCATCATCATCACCACCAAGGACCCCCACACCCACATCCACATCAGCGTCCTCCTTATCGGAGGAGACGTGCAGCTCCTCCATCTCCTTCTCAGCCAGCTCCTCTCCCCATTCAGCACCAGATTGTAAAGGGCCCAGCAGGCGATGATGATGTGTGACACCCTCTGTGGACTATATTGCAGGGCTCCACCAGACTGGTCCAGGCACCAGAAACTCATCTTCAGCATCCTGATGGTCTGCTCCACCAAGTTTGCTCGGAAAATTCCGCCCAATATATCTTTAGTGAGCCAGGTGTAGTAACTGAAGGTATAGCCCCTCCTGCTGCCTATCAGGAGTCACATGATGTTCTGGGAGGCTCCGACCAATGAGTGGGGGTGGGGCTTCCTGACCAAAGTCCTGATCGAGAAGGTAGCACCTGAAAAGCTCTCTGTAATAAAGTTTATCTGTTTCTTGTTCAAGCCTGTCCGCCCCGTTGAGTCATTACATTTGAGGACGAGGGTAAAATAGCTCCAATGCTGCACCTCACCTTGCTGCTGTGAGTACATTGAATCTTAAGAAAAAGAAAAGACTACTCACCAGTCATGCCACTCTTCGGCAAAGTCAGTCCTTATGATGAGACTATGGGAGACTGGAGCCAGTATGTATAGCGCCTCAGATTTTATTTCGTAGCAAGCAAAATTATGATGGAGGAAAAGCAGAAAGCAATTCTTTTGAGTGTATGCGGCAGTAAGACACACAATCCCATTTGCAACCTGATGGCCCCAAGTGCGCCCGATTCTAAGTCCTATAATGAATTGGTGAACCTCGTGAAAACACATTTCCAGTCAAAGCCTTCCGTAATAATGCAGCTTTCTAAATTTAATTTCAGCGTTGGGCCCCAGGAGGGCCTATCACAAAATGTATAACGAACCTTAAGCAGTTGACAGAACACTGCGACTTTGGGAACACATTAAATGATTTGCTGCAGGATCGATTAGTTTGTGGAGTTCACGATGACGGCATACAGCCCCGTTTACTTGCCGAGGTTGACAATGACTTTAAGCGCATCTTAGGCATCTCCCTCGTCATGGAAAGTGCTACGAGAGACTCACAGGCTTTACAACATCAACAACATGGCAATGTTCTTCATGTGGTCCGGGAACCAAACTGCCGATTGTGGCGCAAAAACCAGACCTACAGCAACGAAGGAAAATGCAATGTCCACTATTAGAAACATGAAAAGTCCAAGTAGAAACATTTCAGCAGCAGCTCCATGATTAAGTCATTATAGATGTGGAGGTGACCACGGACCGGACACCTGTAAACTCAAGGAGGCAGAATGCCATTACTGCCATAAGAAAGATCATGTAGCGAGGCAATGCGGGGCAAAGTCAAACCAGCCCATTAAGCAGCAAATCAACATGATTGAATTAAAAAACACAGCAGAACCTGAAGCTGCCGACACCAACATTTTTTCCCTGTATAACGTCACTATTGTAAAAACTGAATCTATCATTGTCACACCCCAAGTTAATGAGAAACCACTAATAATGGAGGTAGATACGGGAGCCTCACCTACAGTGGTGGGACAGCACACTTTCATATAACTTAATGAAGGTAGGCAGCCACTAAACCTAGAGTGGATATCTAATAAATTAAAGACACACATAGGAGAATCTATTCAGGCAAAGGGCATCACCACAGTACCAGTGTCTTACAGGTAACAGAGAACCCAGATGCCTGTGATAGTGAAAGGAGAAGGACCCAGTCTTTTAGGCTGAGACTGGTTACAGAAGATCAAGATTGACTGGTCTGAGATATTTCACCTGACCACAGGAGTCGTTCCTGAACTACTAAGGAAATGCAACGTGGTATTTTGGGATGAATTAGGGAAGTTAAAAGGTATCATGTGGATCCTCAGGCGACACCATGTTTCTTTAAGGCCAGACCTGTGCCTTGTGCGTTGAAGGAGAAGGTGGATACAGAACTGTGCCAGTTAGAAAAGCTGGGCATCAGCCAACCTGTCCAGTTCTTGGAATGGGCAGCACCCATGGTTCCAGTGGTTAAGCCTGACAAGGCCATACACATGTGTGGGGACTATAAATTTACCATAAATAAGGCAGCAAAACTAAACAAATACTTCATTCCAAGGATAGATGACTTATATGTAAAGCCGACTGGAGGCAAGTCCTATACAAAATTGGATATGGACCACACCTACCAACAATTAGAACTGGATAGCATGTCAAGAGAGTATGTGACTTTAACACACACAATGGTCTTTATCAGTACACTCGCCTACCCTGTGGAGCATTGTCGGCATGTGCTATCTTCCAGAGAACAATGGAGAGTTTTTTGCAAGGACTTCCCTGAGTGGTAGTATACCTAGATGATGTTCTGATCATAGGGTCAACCAAGACCGAACATTTGGCCAACCTAGAGGACCTCTGGAGTTTTAGCCTGGAGACTAAGAAGGCTCATGGATGCCAGCGTACGGTTAAAGAAGAAAAAATGCACATTTCAAGGGCCAGAAGTTACCTACCTGGGTCACAGGATGGATGCCATGGGTTTGCATCCAGTAGAAAAGAAAGTCCAGACAACAAAAGATGCATCCTCACCATCCAATATAACCAAACTCCTTCCTAGGTATGATCAACTACAATAGCTGCTTCTTACCTAACTTATCAACTGTGTTGGCATCATTACACTTGTTGTTAAAAAAGGATCACTGTTGGTTGTGGAATTCACTACGGGAAGAAGCCTTTGTGAAAGTAAAAAAAACTGTTACATTCGTCGTGTTTATTGGTACACAACGACCCATCGAAAGAGTTGGTATTAACATGTGATGCCTCTTCTTGTGTAGGAGCTGTGTTATCAACTAGAATGGAAAATGGATCAGAAAGGCCCATTGGATATGTCTCAAGTTCCGTCTCCACAGCCGAGAAGGGTTATCCCCAGCTAGAAAAGGAAGGCTTATCGGTGGTGTCCGGAGTGAAGAAATTCCACCAGTACCTACATGGATGATATTTCACCATTGTGTCAGACCATAAACCATTAATGGGTTTATTCAGTGAAGATAAGGCATTCTGCCAATAGCATCAGCAAGAAAACAACGTTGGGCTTTGATATTATCAGCTTATAAATATACTTTTATGTACCATCCTGGCTTACACATTGCAATGCGGACATACTCAGTCGTCCGTTCCACAAGAAGTTGTGCTATTAGCAAATTTCTTGGATTCTTCACCTGTGTGTGCAAAGCAAATTAGAAATTGGATGAACAGAGATCCAATATTGTCGAAAGCCAGAGACTTTGCTTTGCATGGATGGTCAAATTCACTTGTATCTGAAGATTTAAGAACATTTCATGCCAGAAACATAGAGTTAAACTGTCAAGAGGGAATTTTGTTGTGGGGATCAAGAGTTTTCAGCCCATCACAAGGTCCAGAACCACTTTTGACAGAGCTTCACAGTGCGCATTCAGGCATATCAAAGATGAAAATGCTTGCGCCATGCTATGTCTGGGATTACTCAGCAGAGCAGACAGTGACATTGAAAGCATGGTCAAGCACTGTCTCCATTGTCAGCAACAACAGAAGTTGCCTGTTACAGAACCCCTGCATCCGTGGGAGCAGCCAGGTCGACCCTGGGTTAGACTACATATTCATTATGTAGGACCATTCTTAGGTACTTTTGTTGATTGTAGATGCATGTTCTAAATGGATGGATGTATACGACGTCAAATCGCCAACATCGAATGCAACTATCGAGAAGCTGCTTCACTGTTGCAGCATACATGGCCTACCTGAAATCATTATTTCTGATAACGGTACAGCCTTTACCAGCACAGAGTTTCAGAAATTCATAAATCTGAATGGAATCAGGCAAATTAAAACTGCCCCTTACCATTCCTAATTGAATGGTTTAGCTGAGAGACTTTCAAATCTGGTATAAAAAGGTTATCAGAAGGTACTCTAGAATCTCGATTTCCCTGCTCGGTATCATACAACGCCACATTTGACTATGGGTTCAACACTGTCTGAATTATTGATGAAATGCCATCTACTTACATGGTTAAGCCTAGGGTTTCCCAATATAGAGGGTAAGGTAGAGCGGACTCAGAGTAATCGCAAATTGAATCATGATATGCACAGCAAAGCTCGCACATTCAGTGTAGGTGACACAGTATTAGTGCGAAATTTTGAAAGTGGATCTTGTTGGGTTCCTGGAAGCATTGTCTCAGAGACTGGTCCATTATCTTTCTAAGTATAAGTGGAAGATGGAATCACTCGTAAGCACATAGATCATATTCGTGCTAAAGAAACATTCCAACGAGCAACTATTCCGCCTGTGATTAATGTTGAACCATCAATTCCTGAGGTGACAGATCAGCCTAGAATAAGCATGGCCAATGTTTCTGTGAACCCAGAACTGCCACTTTCTAATGAGGTGTGTCGTGCTGCAGTTCCAGATCCTGTTGATTCTATTGAGAGCCTCAAGTGGTAGAGCTATGCCACTTTAGCCATATAAGGCGAGTACCTCAGAGACTTGATCTTTAATCACCTGAAATTGTGTACATTGTTGGATATTCAAATGTTTCCCTGTAAATAGAAATTGCAAAAAAAACTAAAGGGGGAGGAAATGTAGTAACTGAAGGTATAGCCTCTCCTGCTATCTATCCAGGGTCACGTGATGCTCTGGGAGGCTCCGACCAATGAACCATAAGCACGGGCAACCTGAGGAGTGAGGTTTCCTGAGGAGAGCCCTGATTGAGCTTGTAGCACCTGAAAAGCTCTCTGTGATAAAGTTCATCTGTTTCTTGTTGAAACCTGTCTGCTCTGCTGATTAATCCCACCAGCCTACAGAATAAAACTTGGGTGGCTTGGTTAACATCTTGAAGCCAGAGTTAATGGTCACATCCATCTCTTAATGTCAATATTAATAGCAGTATCACATATATTGAAATCGGATCCACCATTATACTTTTGGGCATTCAACGTGACTTTGTAATTACTGCATCTACATTCTGTCTCTAGCGTTATCATGGCAGATTCTGCACTCTCCCTTTGCCCACCTGGTGGCCCGTCACAGAAACTACATTGCCTTGCTGCAGGATTTGTTTGCAGTTGCTGTAGAAATTGGACCTGGAGTGTTAGCTTGTCATCAGGCTAGCACCATCATCACAAGTTAGACATATGTGAGTTCAAGCCCAATCCAGGAATTGTGCATACAATCTTTGCTGACACTTCATTGCAGCACCGTCAAAATACTGAATTGTTGGAGATGCTGTCTTTTGGATGGGATGTGAAACTAAGACCTTTTCTACCTGTTTGGAATATAAAATATTCTATAGCATTCTTATGAAGAAGAACAGGGAGTACTCCTGGTGTCCAACCCAGCATTTATTGTTCAAACAGATGCCACCAAAACAGGTTAACTGGTCCTTCATCTTATTGCTCTATGCAAGACCTGGCTGTGTGCAAATTGATTGCCATGTTTGTGCTACATTTCAGAAGTCATACACTGGCTGCTAAGTGATTTGGAATGTACTGACATTGTGAAAGATGCTACATAAATGCAACTTCTTTCTTTCTTTGACATGCTGCAGAATTTGGAGATTATTATTATCAAGGAATCTAATCTCCTGATGGACAGATGTGCTAAATTTTCCTCAGAATTCGTCCCCCCAAAAAAATAATTGAGCAAAATTCCAGAATGTCATTCTACGTTTCTATTTTGCAACCCTGATCCAATACTTTTACAGATAACATTTCCATCACTCCAGCAACACAACAGTGATCATGTACCACAGTGTATATGATTATCGCAGTCAATATGTAACCTTGTAACATTCAATCAAATTCTAAACTTAAAATTCATCAAGCTATTTTTTTGAATGACTTAAGGAACACAGCTACTTTTGCTGAGACTCTAATACCTACAGCTCTGGAGAAAAAAAACTAACTCAATGTAGTTTAAATTGATGTAAATATTTCAGACAATATGCAATAGTTATTGTTTAAAATAATACATTTTGATCCAAGACTGGTGCAAAAAGAATGTGTTGCATGTTAATGTACACAATGTTCTGCTGTACAGTACTCCTAGTGCGTCAGAGGGTGTGGCCAGCATTTCCTCTCCAGTCTAGCAATTTGCAGGGACCCAACAGCACATCTGTAAGAAATTATTGTGGCATGTCTCCCTGAAGACCTACAATATTCATGTGTCTGCATCAGCTTGATCTACTGATTTCTCTCATTCCACTGTGCTAGAGAAACCTTATACAGTCAGTCCAGAAAATGTTATGTACAGAATATGTTACATATTATCTTCCATCAGCAAAAGTGAATTTTTAGGTTTGAAAGTAATGTTCTATAAATGGGCCACAGTACATTAAAAAAGTAACACCGGCACATGTTTAGCATGAGTGTACACAGGCAACATATACCATTTGTACAGGAAACCCTGTTATCTGATATAGACAAATGAATAGGAGTCTGTTCTAACCAATTGCTGGTTTCGATCTTAGCTACCAGCTGTTCTTCTGTGGCAGGTATTCACTAACCCATCATACAGCATTCATATGTTATACACATGGAATGAACCACAATAAATTTTGAGCAAACTGTATAATACCACATGTGTACAGGTTATTTATACCAAGGGTCTTCTATAAGCCTATATGAGTGAAAAAGTGAATGCCCACTGAAAGGAAGGTAAATTCACATATGTACCCCACTTGTACAAGGCATTCTTTCACCTAGAGCACATGAAACAGCTTTCTGATGATTCCCTGATGGTTTAGTGGATCAACACACTACACAGTCTGGTAAGCACACCATACAATCCAGGAGATCCCAGGTTCAGTTCCAGTCAGTGCTGAGTTAGCTAACCTTAATGAAGGCAGCAACTCAAGTGCAATAATTAACCTCAACATCCAGATTAAGGAGGAGAAGCAGCAGTTCGTGATTGATATCTATGAGTCCTGTTTGAAAGTGCATGTGTGTCGACATTGGTTAAAAACAGGGTTGTGCTCAGCTTGGTTGCTTTTAATGGTCAAATAGGCTGATGACATGCAAAGGATGATATTCAACTGCAACCTGCCCATGGGTGACTGGCAGAGGAATATCGAGAGGTAATATCAGCCATTCCTTCAATACTTAAGACCCATCTGATGCAGGTCTGTAAGTGGATGCACAGCACGGCAGCCTATTTCTGATGTGTAGGTAAAACTAAAATCCTGAAGCGTCAAATCAATTTGTGTTAAGCGGAGCTTTTGATAGCCAAGAAGGCCCCATTCCCACATGAATGTGTTGCTATGTAATCCTATATGCCTACAAACGCAGTCTATGTCAAAAACAACAGATTCAAATGCCAAATGAAAACACAGTAAAGCAGTAATTGCATGAAAAAGTCTTTATGCATTTTGTTCACACCTAACAATGGCCTGACCTTGTAAAAGGTAGGAGCTTTGCATTGAAAAATGTCATGCGTTAGCTCTGGAAAGACTCTGTAATCTTTTTCAGCTTCATGTACTGTCTTCAGACGTGCACAATGCAATCCATCATGTCATCAATGCAGTCAAACATGTTTTTGGTGTTTTCGTGCTGCAGTGCAAAATCCTGAAACATTTCTATGGCCTTTGCCGCATTGGCTAGGGAAACAGACGAGCGAGCAGATGGGCATTCATTGAATTCTTCAGGGTCATTGGCCTTCTTGGGCTCCTCAGTTGAAGAAATCATTGCATCTATGATTGCTTTATTTGTCGGTTCTGTTGTGCAGCGTAGGGCATTGTCCACCTCTGTGTAAGTTTGCTTGACTGTCCCTGCTAGAATTTCCATGCCAGCCTCTCACAGGTGAGCGAAAAGTTCCTCGTCATCGGATCAGTGGGCCTCACCCTGCCCCTCCTTGTTATCAATGTCTTGTGCCGTTGTAACCTGTTTGAACCCAGTGCAGTGGGAGCAATTGGCAATCATGACTTCTGTCACCATCTTTCATGCCTTCTCCATCATGAACAAGGCCTCTAAACAGTTGGATTGGGCTTCTGCTTCTTATTGATGGACTCAAACCTAAGAGATCAGCTGCTGTCGGTAGTGGGTTTTCAAGTTCCTAATCACCCCCGATCCATTGTCTGGAACTTGGCCATGAGATTGGGAGGCCAGACATCAACTTGATGCTCTTGAGGCCAGAAATGTCGGGGCACATTGGGCAGTTGTCGGTAATGATGACAATTTTCTTTTTCTTTCACTAATATGTTTTGCCCACTTTCCTGATTGGCACCTCAAAAATGCTGGAGGTCATCCAAGCAGTTTTGTTTGCCTTGTGCTGCGTGGGTAGTGTCATAACATTTGCGAAGCAATGCGGCTCCTTGGACTTTCTTATCATAAGAAGCAGCAGCTTTGCGGTGCCATCCAAGTTGGCGTAGTCCATAACAATGACACTTTTTTGCTCCGCTTTGCACTATTACATATTTCACCTTTAAATATTAAAGAACAGTGTGGCAAAAGACAATAAGAGAGTCTGGTTTCATCCACATTAAAAATGTCTCATGATGCATACTCATTCGAAATGTGGGCGAGACCAATTTGGAGCCAATCATCCGTCATTGCTGCCGTAAAATTGCCACACCCTCACCACTTGCTGTGTGGAAGAGATGTTGTGTCTTGTCTTGAATTTGTCCAGCCATCTGTCGTTGCAGGTGAACTCCATGTGGCCCAGCTTCTTTGCCAGGGTGACTCCCCTTTCCTGCAGGATTGGACCGGAGATAGGAACTTTCCCTGTGCAGACTGCCTTGAACCATGTTAGCAAAGTTTCTTCAACATCGGGATAGGCAACTGTTCTCATCCTCTTCTTTGTTCAACAGAATGCCTGCTTGTCAGGCTATTCCGAGATGTTCGCCTTGTGCTTCATAACGATGGACAAACTCGATGGGGGAATCTCTCATTCCTTCGCAATGTCCACTTTCTGCTTAGCCCCAGTTTTCCATTTGCTGCACCAACTTCACTTTCTCTCCGATCAACAACATTTTTAATTTTCTCACAGGTTTAACCATGCATGGAGGCTTTGCACGTCTTTTCACAGGGAGATCTCGATGTCAAATAATGGCTTGCTAACTCTGGTAATCTCTGCTCTGATTACTTGGCACAGTCATATGACAAGCTTAGACAAATTTTGCCAATCCAGAGTTACCAATATGGAATTTCACCTTATCATGGGTATTGTTCTATGGGATTTGCTATTCTGCCAGCAGGAATGGTTGACAAATTCAACATTACTGGAATTTTGTGTCATTCAAGTTTGACTCATTGCGATTTCACTGTCGCTAGCAAGGCCTGCATTTGTGGCCCATCTCTAATTGCCCTTCAGGAGATGATGGTGAGCTGCCTTCCTGATCTACTGCAGTCTCATATGGGTACAGCCCAGAGTGCTGTTAGATAGGGACTTCCAGGATTTTGATCCGGCAAAAGTGAAGGAATGGCGATATAGTTCCAAGTCAGGATGGTTTGTGTCTTGGAGATGAACTTGCAGGTGGTGGTGTTCCGTTGCACCTGCTGCCCTTGGCTTTCTAGGTGGTAGAGGAAGGTGTTTTTGAAAGAGGATTGGCCAGTTCCTAGTAACACCCAGAAGGTTAATAGTGGGGAATTCAGCAATGATAATGCCATTGAATGTCAACTGGTGATGGTTAGATTCTCTCTTGTGGAGATGGTCATGGCCTGGCATTTGTGTGGTGTAAAAATTATTTGCCACTTATCAGTATAAGCCTGAATTTTGTCCAGGTCTCCCTGTATATATACTCGGACTATTTCAGCATCTGAGGAGTTGCAAATGATATTGAACATTGTGCAATCATCAGGAATACCCCTACTTCTGACCTTATGATAGAGGGAAGGTCAGTGATGAAGCAGCTGAAGATGGTTGGGCCTAGGATACTACTTGAGGAACTCCTGCAGCAATGTCCTGAGATTCGGATGATCGGCTTCCAACACTGCAGGTGTACCTACACAACATGGATTGCAGCAGTTCAAGAAGGGAGCTCACCACCACCAACTTTTTTCTCTTTCATTTTTGTGGAGCCAGGAATTCTCTGCCTGGTTCCATAAAAGTACTTTGCCCATTGTTGGCTTACTATTGCCACAATAGGGTCATCTCTCTTACCCCCAATCAAGGGCAACTAGGGACGGGCAATAAGTGCTGGCCTAGACAGCAACACCCACATTTCGTGAATGAATTAAAAAATAAAGCAACCACAACCATTTTCCTTTGTGCCGGGTATGACTCCAACCAAAGGAGAGTTTTCCCCCTGATTCCTATTGGCTTCAATTTTGCAAGGGCTCCTTAATGCCACGCTTGATCAAATGCTGCTTTGATGTCAAGGGCATTTAATCTCACCTCACATGTAGAGTTCAACACTTTTGTCCACGTTTGGACCAAGGCTAAGATCAGAAGTTGAGTAGACCTGGCAGAACCCAAACTGAGCATCAATAAGCAGGTTATTGCTGTGTAAATGCCACTTGATAGCACTGCTAACGACACCTTCCCTAATTTTTCTAATGATTGAGAGGAGGCTGATGGGCCAGTAATTGGCTGGGTTTGAATGGTCCTGCTTTTTGTGGTTAGGACATATCTGGGAATTTTTCCACATTAAAGGGTAGATTCTAGTGTTGTAACTGTCCTATAGCAGCTTGACTAGGGCCCGGATAATTTTGGAGCACAAGTCTATTTCCGGGTTGTTGTTAGGACCCATAGACTTGCAGCATCCAGTGCCTTCAGCTGTTTCTTGATATTCATGGAGTGAATGAAATTGGTTGAAAATTGACATCTATAATGCTGGGGACTTCAGGGGAACGCTGAGATGGATCATCGACTTGGCACTTCTAGCTGAATATATTTGCAAATGCTTCAGTCTTCTCTTTTGCACTGATGTGCTGGGCTCCCTCGTCATTGATGGATATTTGTGGAGCCTCTTTCTCCTGTCAGTTGTTTAATTCTCCACCACCATTCAAAACTGGATGTACCAGAACTGTAGAACTTTGATCTGATCCATTGTCTGTGAGGTTAAATATGTGTACTTGGTCCTGCGTCAATTGAAATTTTGTAAGTACAAATGAGTGGAAGATGCAAGGTATCTTTTTTCATCAGGCAGTAAGTGCCTTAACCCATCAATTCTAAAAGGATTGTTGTTTGTTCTATTCCAGAAAGCCATTTGGTAAAGGATAGAACTGCAGCCAACCTTCATATGATTTTATATTTATTTACAGAGTTACACATTACAAGCATGCACCTCCTAACCCAACAATCACAGTTTTAGTCTGTGTCTACTTTCATAGGGACTCAAGTGAATCTCCAGTTACTGCCCAGCACCTGCATACAATTAAACACAATTAATACACAATTAACCAATTTCCTTCTCTATCATTAAATAAAAATTAGAATTAATACGTACAAGCAAAATTTGGGTAAACAAATTATTGTTCCGTGGAGGAATATATCATAGACTTTAACAGGGTGTATAAAAGATTGACAAAGTTCAATTTAGCGATCCCTGGATCAGTACTTGTGCTTAAACTATTGGATTTGCTATGGCATCGCACATGGACAAGCTTCTGATTCTAACTGGTGTTGGGTTTTTGGAGATGGAGATCCTGGTGGATCAGATGTCTGTTGCCACGAAAAGTCCTTCTGTGATTTCCTTCTGTTTTTATGGGAAAAAATGGGATGTTCTGCAGTAACACAAAGAACAGAGGACTCAATGATTGCCGATTTCAAAATGGTCCAGTTATGCAGGATGCAGGTGTTAATACAATGGAAGAATTAAAAGCAGGCAGAATGAGGTTGAAAGTACCTTTAGCTGATCTGCCTATTACAGCAGAGGACAGAATTGGAACAGCAATAATAGGCAAATGAATCACAGGAATGTCCAAAGGCCGAATTTTATGCTGGGAGCAGAGTCCCCACCCCAGCACAAAAGTCAGGGGCAAGCCCACCTCCGATTGGCTTCCTCATCCCGACTAAATGGCCAATGACCACTTAATTCACTTGAGGCAGAATGTCTGCCCTCACCAAGAGGAAGTCCCACCTCAGAGAGCTGCCAGGCAATCAAATGGCCAACAGTTGTCATGTTCCAGCAGTGGTCAATAGGTCATGAGTCTTTGGAACTCTCTTCCCCAGACAGTGGTGGTGGCGGAATCATTGACTATTTTTAAGGCAGAGGTAGATAGATTCTTGACTAACAAATGAGTCAAAGGTTAGTGGGGGTAGACAGGACTGTGCAGTTGAGGCCACAATCAGATCAGCCATGATCTTATTGAACAGCAGAGTAGATTAGGAGGGCCGAATGGCCTACTCCTGCTCTTAATTTATATGTTTGCCTGTATGTTTGTATGTACGATATTGATTTTAGTTTGTTTGTTACAGCAAAAGTCTTAAACATGAAATCTTGTGCGATTGGTCACTGGGGGAATCCATATCTCTTTTTAAAAGCTATCGGTCTCTACAGGGATCATAACAGTGCATATGACAGATGTCAGGTTGATAATAAAAGTGAGAAAGTTCAGAGGAAAAGTAAAAAAAAACTAATAAAAAAAGCAAAGAGAAAGTATAAGAAGAGACTGATAGCTAACATAAAAGGGAATCCTGAAGTTATCCTTCGGGACATAAATAGTAAAAGAATACTAAAAGGAGGAGTGGGGCCAATTAGGGACCAAATTGGAGATTTGAGCATGGAGACCGAGACCATGGGTGAATAGTTTGTACATAAATCAATACTTTACAACTGTCTTCACCTAGGAAGAAGATACTGCCAAGGTCATAGTGAGAGAGGAGGGGAAAGAAGGTATTTGAGATACTGGATAGGCTAAAAATTGACAGAGAGGAGGTATGAGAAAGGCTGGCTATACTTAAAAGTTGATAAGTCATTAATTCCAAATGAGATTTATCCAAGGATGCTGAGGGAAGTAATGGCAATAATGTTCCAATCCTCCTTAGATATAGGGGTGGTGCCAGAAAAACTGGAGAATTTCAAATGTTACGCTCTTGATCAAAAAAAGAAGTCAAGGTAAGTCCAGTAATTGCAGGCCAGTCAGTTCAATCTCAGAGGTGGGAAAGCTTTAAGAAACAATAATCCGGGACTGTGGGTTAATTAAAGAAATTGTGGGTTAGTTAAAGAAAGCCAGCATTGATTTATTAAAAGCAAATTGGGTTTAGCTAACTTAGTTCAGATTTTTGATGAAATAACAGAGAAGGCTGATGAAGCTAATGCAGTTGATGTGGTGCACAGAGGCTTCCAAAAGATGATTGGTAAAGTACTGCACAATAGGCTTGTCAGCACAGTCAAGACCCATGGAATAAAAGGGACAGTCGCAGCACAGGTACAAAGTTGCTGAGTGGCAGGAAACAGCAGTGGTGAACAATTGTTTCTGGGACTGGAAGATGATATACAGTGAGGATCCCAAGGGTTCGGTACTGGGAACACTGCTCTTCTTGATCTAAGTTAATGACCTAGTCTTGAGTGTGCAGGGCATAATTTCAAAATTTGCTGATGACACCAAACATGGAAGTATTATGAACTATGAGGAGAATAGTGATAGACTGGTGATAGGTGACACAGACAGGCTAGTGGAATGGGCAAACATATTGCAGATGAAACATAATGCAGGGAAGTGTGAAGTGATATATTTTTGTAAGTAGAATGAGGAGATGCAACATAAAAGAAAGAATGCAATTCTAAAAGGAGTGCAGGAGTAGAGTGACTTGGGGACTTATGTGCATAGATCATTGAAGGTGGCAGGCAGGTTGAGAAAGTGGCATTTGGGACCCTGGGCTGGAGTGCTGGTGGCAACCATGCCACCGCCATTTTCAGGAGCCCTGATGGAATTAAATCCCAATTAGATACTTACTTGCCTGCCACTGGGGCTCCTGGGGCCTTCAGGATGAGGATCTCACCCACAAGAGTTGCTAACCATTAAGAAGGCTGGCAGTTCCACAGTTCCAGCAATACCACTGGGAGCAGTGGTCATTTTTGGGACTGAATCTTAACAAATTTTACTGGTCACAAGGAGTTTTATTCCTGTGATGATTGTTTTGTTTGTCGAAACTATTAACTGTGATAGTATTAGAGATTGCTTTTGCATAGTCTGTGTAACAGGTTGGTTAAAATTTTACCTTAATTCATTAAGTGGTAAGGATTAAGGAATATAAAGACACTAATTGTTTTCAGTTTGGTGGTGACAACACATTAAGATCACTAAAGAGAGCTGTAATTCTGTGTAAAATAGCTGCAGTAAATGACTCTCTGCTACCATGTTCTATTCCAGAATGTTGTGGTGGATAGATCTGGATCTTTACATGCTTTTATATTTATTTACAGAGTTACACATTACAAGGATATACTTCCCAATCCAGTAATCACACTCTTAGGGCAAAATTTTACAGCAGCGGGATTTTACCTTCCTGCTGAAGCCAATGAAGTTTAGAATGTCTCTGCGCATTTTATGGCCCCATCCCCAGCGAAACGGGGCCATAAAATTCTGCCCTTAATCTGTTTCTATTTTTATAGGGGCTTAAGTTAATCCACAGTTAATGCCCACAAATTGCAGACAATTGAACGCAATTAATTACAATTAACACTGGCGGCAGCTCCACAAAAAGCACCCAAGCTTTTTTCTCTTTCATTTTTGTGGAGCCAGGAATGCTCTGCCTGGCTCCATAAAACCCATTGTTGGCCCACTATTGCTGCTACAGTATCATCTCTCTTACCCCCCAATCTAAGTTAGCTAAACATAAGAGCCGATCAATTTCCCGGCCTCCCACACTGAGCGAGCTGCAGTGGATTGCCTACTGGTTCCCACAACTTGCTGGTGCATTCAAATAGTACAGGCCACCCATAGCAACCAAGACAACTTCATGCCTCATATAGGTAACAGTCTAAATTTCTCGCCACACTGTCTAAACTCAGAAATGAGTAGTCACCTTTTGAGTGAGTCACCAGAGAGCTGTTGGCACAAATGTTACTTGCCATTTGTCAGCACAAATCTGAATTTTGTCCAGGTCTTGCTGCAGGTGGGCACAGATTGCTTCAGTATCTGAGGAGTTGGGAATGGCACTGAACAATCATCAGTGGACATCCCCACTTCTGACCTATGTTGGAAGTAAGGTCATTGACGAAGCAGCTGAGGATGGTTGGGCCTAGGACGCTACCCTGAAGAACACCTGAACCAATGTCCCTGGCTGAGATGATTGGTCTTCAACAACCACAACCACCTTCCTTTGTGCTGGGTATAACTCCAACCAGTGGAAAGATTTCCCCGATTCCTATTGATCTCAGTTTTGCTAGGGCTCCTTGATGCCACACTTGGTCAATTGCTGCCTAGATGTCAAGGACAGTCACTCTGACCTCACCTCTTGAGTTTAGCTCTTTTGTCCGTGTTTGAACCAAGGCTGCAATGAGGTCAGGAGCTGAGTGGCCTTGGCAGAACCCAAACTGAGTGTCAGCGATCAGGTTATTGCTGAGAAAGTGCTACTTGATAGCACTGTCAATGACACCTTCCATCACTTTGCTGATAATTGAGAGTAGACTGATGAATTTGCTGGGTTGGATTTGTCCTGTTTATAGTGTATGGGACATACCTAAGCAATTTTTCATATTGCCTAGCTCATCAATAGTTTCCTGCTTTTTGTTTCCCTCAGACCAATTGTGAATAGGTGTTGCTTAATGGTGTAACTGATAACTACCTCTATCATGGCCAAAATTTTATGTCTTGCGGGCAGGCATGTGCCCGGCCTGAATGGACTTGAAATAGCGTGAGATGACGTTGGGCGAGTGTCCCGACGTCATCCCACAGATGAGCAATCTTCAGGTCAGCAGGCGTGTGTGGATGTCAGAGCCGCATCTGCCAACAATTAAAGGGCCACTTAAGGCCATTAAAAAGGCAATTGATCCCAATTTTACGATGTCTGCATGATTCCGTGCTCATCACACAGGCAAAACTTTGAACGAAACCTCATCCAACAGTGGGATAAAAAGGGTCTGCAACATTGCCATTGTGAGCAGTGAGAAGTTTAGGAGATAGTTTGCTGCTGGTTGCTAATTTGAACTTGACAGCTTCATCTCTGTTCTGAGTGTCAGTCTTAGCATTTCTAGGCTTAATTTCAGGATTCATTGTTGTTTCTAAGGCCCCCAGGGGATTTTGACAGTGTGGACCGTTCCAGGCACCAGACAGCTTTCTGTTGCCCTGGTAATTGGGATTGTGGTCTCTGCTGTTGACACCTCGTCTGAGGAGTAAGAGAGGGGCAGAAGGGAGTGGAGGCCAGGTGTCCCAATGCAGCTTTCAGGGGAGCGCCCTGTGGGAGGAGAGGTGCAGGCACAGGGGGTGCGGGGCCAGCCAATAGTCCAAGGTGGAAGGGGCTGCAGAAGATGCCACTATCCTGCTTCTTGGGTTTACAGGCAGCAATGTAGCTACCTCAACATGTCTGAGGTGCAATGCCGAAGGAGGATCCTCATCTCCAGGGGGACTGTAACCTCCATTTGTCAGATGATTAGGCCTGAGATCACCTCCAACTGTGTGAGTGGACACTCCGTGCCAGTGGCTCTGAAGGTCACAGTGGCCCTCGAGTTCTATGCCTCTGGTTTGTCCATGGGGTCAGAGGGGAATCTTTGTGAAGTGTACCAATCAGTTGTCCACAGTTGCATCAAGCTGGTGACCAATATTCTGTTCAGGTGTGTAATAACATTTATTCATTTCCGTATGGACAAGGCCAGCCAGGCTGAGCAAGCCAGAAGGTTTGCAACAATTGCTGGGTTCCCCCGCAGCCAGGGTGCAATCGACTGCACATGTGGCCAGCAAGGCACCAATGGGTCAGCAGGATGCCTTTGTCAACAGGAAGGGTTCCCACTCAATGAATGTCCAGATAGTTTGTTAACACAAGATGCAGATTCTGCAAGTCTGTGCAATGTACCCTGGCAGTTCCCAAGACACTTACATCCTCAGACACTCACAGGTGCCAAAGCTGTTCTCTGCTCCAGCTCAACTGGATGGATGGCTGCTGGGTGACCAGGGCTATCCATTGAAAATGTGGCTTATGACGCCTCTCCGCTAACCAAGAACAGAGGCAGAGCAGCATTATAATAGGAGTCATACCTCCACAAGGACGATGATAGAGAAAACCATAGGCCTTCTGAAGATGTGCTTCCAGTGCCTGGGGGGGAGCACTACAATACCCTCCAGAGCGGGTGTCACTGATCCTGGGTGCATGCTGCGCTCTCCACATTGGCTCTGGCAAGTGGGGACCCACTGGAGGAAGAGGTTCTTGATTCAGGTCTATAAATCACAAAGGATGGATCCAGCGGTGAGTCAGAAGAGGACCCCAGTGAGGAGAACACTGAGGACATGGAGCCAGACCTCAGTAACCTCCAAGGAGGCAGGGACACTAGGGACTCTTATCCAACACTCTTTCAGCTAGGTTACCATAGATCTGTTTCCACCTCATGCCAGGGGTGCCACCTCCACCTGGATGTTTGAAATGACCCTTTCATTTGCACCCAAAGTCCACTCAGTGCCTGTGCAATAAAGTTTAGAGCCACTCACGTACAGCATGAGATACTGATGTGCCCTGCACCTACAAAACAAGTGAAGCATACTCAGGCCATTAAGACAAAAGCAAAATTTATATCATGTTGCCACTCACATCAAATGAACATAACTACAAATGGTGTTAATGGTCACATCAGTAAACATTAACAAAACATGGCAGAATAGAAGAGCACCCAAGAACGGTCCCTCTTGTGCTCCTGGTGCCTTAAACTTACATTTGTGAGTGCTGCATCTTGTTGCATCCCCTCACTGGCAGTGCTGACTGTGCTGTCCTGTTGGCCTTGATGACCATGGCAGTCATCCTCTGGGCAGTGAAGCCTGTACTGGACCTGACTGGGAGGGAACAGCCAAGGGAGATGATTGGCTGGAAGTATTGCAACTGGACTAGTAATCCCGAGACACAGGTTAATACTCTGGGGACCTGAGTTTGAATCCCACCGTGGCAGATGGTGGAATTTGAATTCATTCAAAACCTGGAATTAAAAGTCTAATGATGACCATGAAACCATTATCGAATGTTGTAAAAACCCATCTGATTCACTCATGACCTTTAGGGAAGGAAATCTGTTGTCCTTAACTGGTTTGGCCTACATATGACTCCAGACTCACAGCAATGTGGTTGACTCTTAAGTGCTATCTGAAATGGCCTAACAAGCCACTCAGTTGTCTCAAACTGCTACAAAGTCACAAAATAGGAACGAAACCAGATTGACCACCCGGCATTGATCTAGGCACCGGAAACGACAACAGCAATCTCAACCCTGTCGACCCTGCAAAGTCGTCCTTACTAACATCTGGGGGGTTAGTGCTAAAATTAGGTGAGCTATCTCACCAGCTAGTCAAGCAACAGCCTGACAGAGTCATCCTCACGGAATCATATCTTACAGATAATGTCCGAACACCACCATCACTATATCCCTGGGTATATCCTATCCCAACAGCAGGACAGACCCAGCAGACGTGGCAGCACAATGGTAAACAGTCGGGAGGGAGTTGCCCTGGGTGTCCTCAACATCAACTCTAGATCACATGAAGTCTTATGGCATTAGATCAAACATGGGCAAGGAAACCTCCTGTTGATTACCATGTACCGCTCTCCCTCAGCAGATGAATCAGTGCTCCTTCATGCTGAACACCATTGGAGGAAGCACTGAGGGTGGCAAGGGTATAGAATGTACTCTGTATGGGGGCTTCAATGTCCATTACCAAGAGTGGCTCAGTAGTACCACTACTGACCAAGTTGTCCGTGTCCTAAAGGACATAGGCTAGGTCTGCAGTAGGTGGTGAGGGAACTAACAAGAGGGAAAAACATACTTGAGCTCATCCTCACCAACCTGCCTGCCACAGATGAATCTGTCCATGACAGTATTGGTAGGAGTCACCAGCGCACAGTCATTGTAGAGACAAAGTCCCACCTTCACACTGAGGATACACTCCATCGTGTTGTGTGGCACTACCACCGCGCTAAATGGGATAGATTTCAAACAGATCTAGCAACTCAAGACTGGGCATCTATGAGATGCTGTGGGCCATCAGAAGCAGCAGAATTGTACGCAAACACAATCTGTAACCTCATGGCCCAGCATTTGCCCCACTCTACCATTACCATCAAGCCAGGGGATCAGCCCTGGTTCAATGAAGAGTGCAGGAGGGCATGCCAGGAGCAGCACCAGGCATACCTAAAAATGAGGTCTCAACCTGGTGAAGCTATAACACAGGACTACATGCATGCCAAACAGCATAAGCAGCAAGCAATAGATAGAGCTAAGAGATCCAAGAACCAACAGACCAGATCTAAGCTCTGCAGTCCTGCCACATCCAGCCGTGAATGGTGGTGGACAATTGAACAACTCACTGGAGGAATGAGCCACAAATATCCTCATCCTCAATGATGGGGGAGCCCAGCACATCAGTGCGAAAGATAAGGCTGAAGCATTTGCTACAATCTTCAGCCAGAAGTGCTGAGTGGATGATCCATCTTGGCCTCATCCCGAGGTCCCCAGCATCCCAAATGCCAGCCTTCAGCCAATTCGATTCAATCCACATGATATCAAGGAACAACTGAAGGCACTAGATACTGCAAAGTCTATGGGCCCTGACAATATTCCGGCAATAATACTGAACACTTGTGCGCCAGCACTTGCTGTGCTCCTAGACAAGCTGTTCCAGTACAGCTACAATGCTGGCATCTACTCAGCTATGTGGAAAATTGCCCAGGTATGTCCTGTACACAAAAAGCAGGACAAATCCAACCCAGCCAATTACCGCTCATCAGTCTTCCCTCGATCATCAGTAAAGTAATGGAAGGTGTCATCAACAGTGCTATCAAGTGGCACTTGCTTAGCCACAACCTGATCACTGATGCCCAGTTTGGGTTCTGCCAGTGCCAGTCAGCTCCTGACCTCATTACAGTCTTGGTTCAAACATGGACAAAAGAGCTGAACTCCCAAGGTGAGGTGAGAGTGACTGCCCTTCACATCATGGCTGCATTTGACCAAATGTGGCATCAAGGAACCCTAACAAAACTGGAGTCAATGGGAATCAGGGGAAAACTCTCCGTTGGTTGGAGTCATAACCAGCACAAAATAAGACGGTTGTGATTGCTGGAGGTCAATCATCTCAGCTCCAGGACATCACTGTAGGAGTTCCTCAGGGTAGTGTCCTCAGTCCAGCCACCTTCAGCTATTTCATCAATGACCTTCCTTCCATCATAAGGTAAGAAGTGGGAGTGTTTGCAGGTGATTGCACAATGTTCAGCACCATTCACAACTCCTCAGGTACTGAAGCAGTCCATGCCCAAATGTAGCAAGAGCTGGACAATTTCCAGGCTTGGGTTGACAAGTGGCAAGTAATATTCGCGCCACACACCTGTCAGACAATGACAATCTCCAACAAGAGAGAATCCAACCATTGCCACCTGATGTTCTATGGCATTACCATCACTGAATCCCCCACTATCAACATCCTGGGGATTATCATTAATCAGAAACTGAGCTGGACCAGCCATATAAACACTGTGGCTACAAGAGCAAGTCAGAGGCTAGGAATTGTGCCATGAGTAATTTCACTTCCTGACTCCCAAAGCCTGTCCACCATCTACAAGGCACAAGTCAGGAGTGTGTTGGAATATTCCCTACTTGCCTGGATGAGTGCAGCTCCATAACACTCAAGAAGCTAAGCACCATCCAGGACAAAGCAGCCAGCTTGATTGGCACTACATCTACAAATATTCACTCCCTCCACCACTGATGCACAGTAGCAGCAGTGTGTATCATCTACAAGACGCACTGCAGGAATTCACCAAGACTCCTTCGGCAGCACCTTCCAAACCCACAACCACTACCTTCTAGAAGGACATGGGCAGCAGATAGATGGGAACATCACCACCTGGAAGTTCTCCTCCAAGACACTCACCATACTGACTTGGAAATATATCACCATTCCTTCACTGTCGCTGGATCAAAATCCTGGAATTCCCTTCCTAACAACACCTTGGGCATATTAAAACACATGGACTACAGCGGTTCAAGAAGGCAGCTCACCAACATCTTCTCAAGGGCAACTAGGGATGGGCAATAAATGCTGGCCCAGCCAGCAAAACCCATATCCCATGAATGGATTAAAAACAACTCATTGCAGCCTCATCAGTTGCCATGGTTACTGGCAGAGGGGCAGAGAAGCTGCAGTCTTCATCCAGAGTGCCCTGAGAGGAGCCCACAAAGATGACAAGCAGTTCATGTGCCAACGTGGACCTCCCTGCTCTCCACTGATGGACAGGCACTTAGCTGGGATACTGGGGCCTCATCCACCTCCCACAATGGCACTGACCTTATTGTTCATCGCCTGTGTGAAGGCTTGCAGCTCTGAGTGCAACCCCAAGAACCCGTGATTCTGTCCCTAGAATTGCCTCTGCATGAGAGTCACCACTCTCAATGGAGGTAGCAATGCACTCGGCGATGAGGGTCAATGCAGTGCTAATGCACCGCACGGACTCCTCCACAACATAGACCATGGCTCGCATACCCTCATGGATCTCCGCCAGATCCTCCCATACATCCCACTGTACATTGAGCATCTGCTGCCTAATGGACAACTCCAGAGGCTCATCATCTGCTTTTGATTCAGCATTGTCCTGGTCTCCAGCAGTCCTCCGACTGCCAGTGCCCTGGGCATTCTGTGTTTCCACCTGCTCCTCAAGCGAGTGTCAAGTGCCCTCACTGCTATGCACCAACATTCTAGCCAATGATCTAATGCCCACCGGGGTGCTGGTATCTGCTTTGGTGCTTGGTTCAGAGAGGGTGTGATGCAGGTGCATCTAAAGCCCGGTGGTCCTCTGGCGGCAAGGGTGGCTCTTCAGGGTCCAGCGTTTGAGGGTGAGCTGGTGATTCTAGGGGATAACAACAACATGTCATTAGTTTAAGTTATCACAATATCACTGTGCATGCCTGGTGAGACAATGGAGATCTGCATCATGGTGCCATTGTTTTTCAATGATCAATGGGGACTCCAGGTTTGAGATTTCCGTTAATGATGAGACTACACAAGAATGTTTGCACTGTCTGACATACTCACCTCTGTAGACTGCACTCTTACCTTCATCAGAAACCCCTGCCTATCCACAGTCAGCTGACTGAGGTGGGTGGTGGCTCTCCAGCTCCAAGGCATCCATCTCATACTTCATCAGAATGAGGAAGTTTTCGGGGCCTCTGCTTGTCTTAGTTCCTCATTGGTGTTATGGCTTATTTTCTCCTGAAATGACAGAGGAACATTACTTGTCCACTCTCCACCTGCAGATACCATTGCAGCCTAGCAAACTCACCCCCACCGGGACACCTTGCAGGGTACATCTGAGTTATGGCCCTCAGCTTGCAATGCACTCAGGCCAAGCAACCAGGGCTCACCCCCCTGGCTGGCTCTGGTGTCAGTCACAGTTGGCACTCAGACTCTAACACCCCTGAGCTCCATGGGGGGACAACCAGCCCTTAACACTTCTCCACACTGATCCATGCCAACTCGGTATTCACTATTGCTGAGCACAGAAGATCGTTGAACCTTTTGCAGCACTGCACCCATGTGAGCCATACAACATCTTGGCTGCTGACCTCGGCTGCCACCTCCTCCCAGGCTTTTTTGGTCAGGTGTGGTGGCCTCCTCCTGCCATCCCTGGATACCAGTGTCCCACCTGCCACCAACCTCCTCTACAAGGACCGCGAGGCACTCGGCCAAGAAAGAGGGGGTCGAGTGCCCACCCAACCTGCCCTCCCCCCTGACCTTTCCAGCCACTGGTGAGGCCGTTGTTCGAGTGAAATGGTCACCTGGATAGACCCCAAAGATTCTCCCCTGGAGGCCTTCACGGAACTGCCTCTCCTGGTTTTAAAGCGCCCACCAGGTCACCCTTGGACCCAGTGCCCGACAGGCTCCTGCCCCCACCTGCCCCTTCTTGGCGATTTAGAGGACACGTTTCCCGCTGGGCGGATCTTATTTGGCCATCTAGCATGAAATCGCATTTGCAGTGCAACCGCGGCCAGGAGCGGATTCCACACCCATTTCCATTCCTGTTGACTTGGCGCGCACGCCATGCATGAAATTCAGGCTCACATTGCTGATGATTGAGAGAACACTGACAAGGCGGTCATGGGCTGGGTCAGGATTATGCTGCTTTTTATGAATAGGCAATCATCCACAGTTAGATACTAGTATTATAGTTGCACTGGACTACCTGGCAACGATGGAATAGCTCTGCCGTATCACAGCCAGTATATTGACTATGCCTGGTGTGTTTAGCTGCTTCTTAATGTCACATGAGGTGAATCAAATTGACTGAACATTGGCATCTAATTTGGTGGGAAGCTTAGGAGGAAGCTAGATAGGATCATCTACTTGGTACAAAGGCAAACATTTCAGCCTTGTATCTCATGCTGGTTTTCCTCACCACCTAATACACACCCAGCTATGGCCTTCAGAGCTCTGAAGACTTCCATCCAGTGTACATTCTGTGCCAATGCTTCATTCTCTTTAAGCGATATTTAGCAAAGAGGAACACTGATTTGTTATGTGAGGAGAGATTGTATAGATGATGGCGATCAGCAAGAGGTTTCCTTGTCCTTGCTTGGCCTGAAGCTATGAGGCTACATTGTGTCTGGTGTCAATGTTGAAGATATCAACAGCTGACTATGTTACAGTGTCTCTACCTCCAATGGGTCTTTTCTACAGGTAGGATAAGACATATCTGGGAATAGTGATGGAGAAGTCTGGGATGTTGGCTGATAGATATCTAACGATCTTATCCTGTGCTTCAGTTCTGCAAGAATTTTATAATGTGCCACAGGTGGGCTAGCTAAAGCACTCTTATATAGAAGTTATCAATGTCCTTTGCTCCACTGTAAAGTCTAAATGCTTCCTTGATTCAATTATTTCCATTAGCCATTGCAGGCCCAGTGAACAGTTGAATACTTCTAAAGCAGATAACCAAAACTCCAGTCAGACAATTATCTTCCCTCTCAGTAACAACAGTCACAACATTTAAAAAGTTGTGTAAAGCATTTGAGACTTTCTGATATAAAGCAAATGCGATCATATTGTTATTATTATTAACAAATAATGGTACTGCAATCCATCTTCTCACAAACAATCACTCTAGTTCAATTGCCTTTTAAAATCTATTTGCCAAACTGTCAAGAAATCATGCCAAGTCCAGACATTAGATTTGGTTAGCTATTAATTTTGTGGGGAAGAAGGCAATGAAGAAGCTATGCTCTTGGCCAGAAGACCCTGATTCCAGGTTAAATGGCAAAATACAAGAAGATTGATATAATGGGATCTTCTGTTTAACTGTCAGAATTTTGAATTGGAACAACTCCAGGGAAATACATCTGTTTCTTTTTTTCCCCTAATGCAGCTCTTTCCCCTAAAATTAGTTATTTGCACAATATAATGAATTGTTGTCAGCTCAAATTTTCTTCTAAACTTAGATATTAATGCTTTGACATGCTGAGTATTTCCAGTATTTTCCATTTTTATTTCAGATTTCCAGCATCCATGGTATTTTGCTTTTGCACTTGATATTATACTCAAATGGATAACACTAATTATTTGGAAATGAGGATATAGATTCAGCAATGCAGAACGAAGATAGTGAAGCTGTCATGTGTGCTTTTTTCAGCACTTCCAGCTCCTTGTTAAAACCTAGCCAAACCTAAAGCTTAAGGAAACCTCCCTGAGAAATGTGAATTTTCACTGTCAACCATTCAATTGGCTATGGTAAATCCTGGCATCCTTTGTTACACACAATACTACTTTTTGATATCTGCAGGCCTTACATTGGTTTATAACTGAGTACTTCCTTTTCTGTCTCAAAGTGAAATTCAACTATATATTTTAAAATTGGTTTGTCCTTTCAGAGACAGTAGAATATGAACACACAATGCAGAAAGCAATTTCACCTCAGTTGGCCTGTTACCATTTACAAAGCCTTTTTTGACAACCTGAGAAAGCATCACACTAACATCATATCTGACAGACAATCTCACCCATAATTCAGATATTGGAGTAGTTAATTGAGTCTTAGGTTATTATTCATCTTCATCTACTGTCTAACTTTATTTTCCTCTTTGAGATTATTCAAATTTCAGAAGGCACAAAATCCAAAGCAGTTGATTACTTTGACCTTTGTACCTAGGAAATGTACGCTCAAAAAAGAGTTTTAAAAAAGGGGTAGCAACTCAGATCAGTGGTTCTGTATCCCCTTAACACTGTCCTGTAATTCCTAAGGCTCCCTAGTGAGGGGTGAACAGTAATGTGCAGGCCAGATGGGACCATTTAAATGAGGTGGAATATAGGTTTTCCCAGCTTTCTGCCTCATTTCCTATTGGTTAGGTTTGTTGGATGCCCACGCAGAGGGGCTTACATCTGCCCCAATTATCATAACCTTACCACTGGTGCTAATGAATGGGTATCTACAGAGGATGCAATTTAATGTCCAGGAAATATGACTTGCCAATGCCCAGACGAGTGAAGTGTGCATTGGGTATACTATTCCTCCATAGTGCCCAGAAAGAGAGGCATAGGGAAATCTGCCCTTTTAAGAAGCCCCTATTCTCAAAAATGTTCAAACTTGCTCCTTCATCTCATATTTCTAATTTGCTGTCCATAAATTGTTTAAATAATTTGGCTTTTTCCTTAGTAAGCTTAACGAGGAATGATATCTATATTTACTTACTGGTGAGAGATATTCTTTGCAGCACATTCATTATATATATCTTTTATCAACTTAATAATTTCCAGGAGCAGAAAAAATATGCTTGTCCCAGATAGTTGCAGTTCAAAATAATGTCAGATGGCCTCAAGTAATATTCAACATCTACTCCATTCTCAGAACATTTTCCTCCTCCACTTCTACATCTGCAGAAAGTTCTTCCTGTGAACTTTTCATGGGTTCTAGTCTCAGCAAGAGAAAAAAAAGATATTAACTCCGCAGAACATTTCCTTTATGGGTCTTTCTAAGGGTACACACTTTCAAAACCTTTCAGCAATCCAATCAAGGTATGCTTATCTTAACAGGGTAACATTTCAGGAAATTGTAAAGCAGCAACTAACTAATACTTTAAGAAAGAACAATGAAAAGTACAATGAAAAGTACAGCTCAGGCTCTTCGGCCCTCCAAGCCTGTGCCGATCATATTGCCTGTCAAACTAAAACATTTTGCACTTCCAGGGTCCGTATCCCTCTATTCCCATCCTATTCATGTATTTGTCAAGCTGCCTCTTAAACATCACTATCATACCTGTTTCCACCACCTCCTCTGGCAGTGAATTCCAGATACTCACTACCTTCTGCGTAAAAAAACTTGCCCCGCACATCTCCTCTAAAGTTTTCTCCTCTCACTTTAAATCTATATCCCCTAGTAATTGACTCTTCCACACAGGGAAAAAGCTTCTGACTATCTACTCTGTCCATGCTACTCATAATTTTGTAATCAAGCCACCCCTCAATCTCCGTCGCTCTAGTGAGAACAACCCGAGTTTCTCCAACCTCTCCTCATAGCTAATAACCTCCAGACCAGGCAGCATTCTGGTAAGCCTCCTCTGCACCCTCTCCAACGCCTCCATATCCTTCTGGTAACGTGGCGACCAGAATTGCACGCAATATTCCAAGTGTGGCCTAACCAAGGTTCTATACAGCTGCAGCATGACTTCCCAGCTTTTATACTCAATACCCCTGCCGATGAAGGCAAGCATGCCATATGCCTTCCTGACTACCTTATCCACCTGCGTTGCCACTTTCAGTGACCTGTGGACCTGTACACCCAGATCCCTCTGCCCATCGATGCACTTAAGGGTTCTGCCATTTACTGTATAAGTCCTACCTACATTAGATCTTCCAAAATGCATTACCTCGCATTTGTCCGGATTAAACTCCATCTGCCATTTCTCCGCCTAAGTCTCCAACCAATCTATATCCCGTTGTATCCTTTGACAATCCTCTTCACTATCTGCAACTCCTCCAACTTTAGTGTCATCCGCAAACTTACTAATTAGCCCAGTTACACTTTCCTCCAAATCATTTATGCACACTACAAACAGCAAAGGTCCTAGCACTGACAAGGAAGAAAGTTTGAAGCAATATCTATTTTCAGTCTGGTGTCTGTTGGGCAAACCAATCTGCAACCTATTTACTTCTACGATGCCATAAGTTAAATTTCTCTCAGTGCATTTACTGTAGGAAAATCCATCCTAAAATGTTTGTTTGCTTCTATGAATAAACTAATTTACATATTTCTCCTTTATCTAACTTTCTGACTTTGCAGACTTACCATGATGCCTCATTCAGCAGGAGCAATCTGGATGAAAATATTGTATCAAGCATAAACAGTAATATCTACCAACAAAATAACAAGGAGAACAAATTAAAATCCTTCCAAATACTTTTTGAAAAAACTTTTTATCCTACATCTTGTTTCTCCCCTAGAAACAAGGGCCCGACAATACTAGACAATGGTTATCATGCGATCATATTTGCTGATTCTGAAATACTTGTAACATTCTTTGCAATGAAAAACTATGCTTATGGGGAAAGTCTGAACCTTGAATTCATGCAGGTTCCCAGACTGATCCCGATAAATTGAAGAAACACATGCTGGCAGACTGCAGCTCCTCATATGCACCTGTATGGACACTATCTAGATTTTTTTATTAATTGCAGTAAAACTGGCCAATCACAGATCATATTAATACTTGCTTTAGGGAAATTTCACTTCCTGTGCTCTGCAGAGGCAATGCAAAATTATTGAGAATTAAAATTTCATTGAAACTACTTTTTGGTATCATAAGTAAATTTGTCTTTTTTTAAATAAGACATCAACAAGCAAAATATTAACTCTCTTTTCAAAGATATTTTGTTCTGAAAAAGAAAAAGAAAATTATTGTCTGGAATTTTCTCAGTAGGTTTCCCAATCATAATTGACATGTAAATAGGATATTTTACCAATTCTCTGTCGAAGCTATGGTGGTCAATCAAGAAAAGCCCCAAGGAAATTCCCTGATACAAACATTTAACATATTGAGGTGGCAGTTTACAATAGTGCAACATTGATGCTGCAGTATAAAAATGTAAATTCTTGTTGTTGTTGGAATCCATTCTTGTTAGCTGCTTCTCTAAATTGGATAATGTTCACACTTCAGGGCAAGGTAGAGATGTGTGGAGAAGTTCTTTGTACGCATGCTTCAGTTCTTCAAACTATACCTGCATGGGGTGCCATGTAGTGGACCTTTCAAAGTGTTAATACAGATCAATGTACAGATCTCAATGGGTTTTACAACTGTGGTCAATCTGTTTTGACAAATCACCACTCAGATGAGCCAGAGTGTGGTGTCAAGAAATATCTGTTCAACTCTTGAGTCCTGCCACTTTCACCTAGGTATTGAGTAGACAAAGGCAAACTGAAGTTCATGGAAGATACCAATTATGCTTATAGGAATGGCCCATATTAAAAGGGTTCTGCTTAAAGACAACAAGTTCTATTCCAGATGTTTGGTAAAAATGAAAAGGACAAATAAGGGACCACACCAAAACGTTGTACATTTCTTAGCCTTGCTATCGAAGAAGGCAGCTCACCATTGCTTTCTCAAGGGCAACTAGGGATGGGCAATAAATGCTGGCCTAGCGAGCAAAGTCCACATCACATGAATGCATTAAAAAAAGAGTACATCATGAATAGTATTAGGGGTTATGTAAGATTTATTTACTTAAATTTGTAAATATTGTATGTAAGTGAACAACATTGTATATTTATTTATCTAAACTGGTAAGAAAAATGCTAATTATTTATTTTTAGGAACTAATTAAAAATAATTTAACTTCACTGTTTTATAGATCTGTTGCATATTTTTTCCCAACTACTTTCCCCAGAGATGTGCATCCCCTACACTACTTCTGAATTCTAGCAGCCCTCTCCCAAACAACAAGTATTACCTAAGGTTGGCCATAAGACATGCCATGGGATATTTACTAGTCTTTATCTAAAAGTCTAGCATCTAACACACTGTTTACCCATTACAGTTTGGTGCTGTATTTCTCAACTACAATTATCATGAAACAGCAGCAAATTAGAACTGAATAAGCATAGCAAGCCGGAATAGAAATTGGCTCATCTGTAATCGAAAAAAAACCAAAATTCTACATTCAATAAAAAGCAAATTCAGAAGTGAAGTCAAAGACATCATTCAAGAATTTTTTTTGAAAATTTATTTCAGCCAAAATCTTCCTTCCTTAATAAATACACAGAATAAAATTGTAAAATGTTTTTAAAAAGGAGCTAATGGAAGTGCTAATTTTGTATTTTAAAAACCAAGGCATTAGCTTCTGATGAAAGGACATCACCCTGAAACATTATATTTACTTCTCTCTTCACAGATGCTGCCTAACCTGCTGAGTATTTCCAACATTTTATGTTTTCATTTCAGATTTACAACATCTGCAGTATGTTGCTTTTATTTGGCTCATGGCATTTCCTAGAGTTAGGTGAAGCAACTCAGCAAGATAACAGACTGCAGAATTCAGCATCTGTGCCTATAACATTCCGAATTTATGATTAACAGCAAGACTGGCCACTCACAGGGCACAGCAGAATCTGCTACTTTCAAGTCTTTACATTGATGGAAAAGAAACTGAGGACTAAACCCCAAATGAACCTATTATTTAAAGCAGCTAAGGTAATTCACATTTGTTTTGTATAAAAATATCAAAACAATGTGATGCATGAACTTTGGAATTTTATCTGGAAGGAGCATTCATAGGAAATCAATGTAAGCTATGGTATTCAAAGGATTGTTTATTTAGTAAATATGGCAGAGTAGCAAATCCTGGAGGGCTGTTCAATTATTCAAGATGAAGGTTCAGAAAAGAATTTCTGAATTTAGATCTTAAAGGAGGCAGAGGACAAAATATGGTCAACATTGGATCAGTGGTATCCCTTGTTTAAAAAAATATGGAAATGTTCCACTTAACAAAAAAATCATTCTAAATGAAGGCAGGGTTTTAGTATCTACACAATGAGGATTGTATTTACAGGAAAAAATAGTATATGTGGCACATAAGCTAGTCTTTTTGTCAATTTTTTTGGGATAGGATATAAATGTGTTACTTTCCAGTGTACCTCATGAATAAAGACTAGGTAATATACTATAATCCTTGTAACTCTGAATATTCCATGTTGAATCACTTGGACTGAGGTCATTGCCTTGAAATTAATTTGGAGAAATGTCATTATTTATAGAATAGCATCTTTGTTCATAATTCAAATTTAAACATTAAATAATGTTCAATGTTTGCTTTTACATTTGAGGATACTTTTAGGGTCCTTCAGCCTTTTCATCCTCCTTGGAAAGAAATCATTGGATTTAGTTTCCCATTTTAAAAAAAATATATTTTTATACTTAGAACTATTATGTTCTCACTTGTTACTTGAGTTCTTCTTAATCAGAGCTGAACGCCGACAATCTAGGGTCAGTCACACAGGTCTGTTATGACAACAGGAAACTCTGAGTGATTTTATATGGGGAAGCAGAGGTGGCAAGAGGGCTGTTCTAAAGTATGGGAAGGGGCTAACAGCCACACAGAGGAGAGATACCTATTAAAAATAGTGTGTAAGTGGTCCAGATTTTATTAACAGTTCCGCTTTTACTGGCATATCTAACACTGAGGTCTAATCAGACTGTAGCACTAGTTAAATTCCCTGACTGGAATTCCATCATCCTGACCAGAGTTTAGCACATGCCTGGTTACACACATGTACAGAGCTCCTCTCTTAATAGTTAAAATTTAAACATGTAAAGGAGAAGAGGAAGTTGCCTTTCATGACCTCAGAGCATCCCAAAGAGTATGGGTGAAAGCATCTGCACTGTTTAAACATTTAAATTAACTCCAGACAGGTTTCAAGAGTGTCTAGGACATACAAAGGGTGGATGCCCTGGGCAATGATTAAATTTGGTTGTACTCCTTGTGGTATCAAATCTAACCAGAGAGATTGTGTCTTCCATGCTTCTCTTCACAGTCAGGTTACATCCCAACTCCAGGTTTGTACTAAAACTTCACTGGCATTGAAAAATGAAACTGTTTTGAGATGGCATTGAAGTCGCAAATTGAATGCATCACAGAAACAGTTTATCAACAGTGGATTTTCAATGTGGTGTTTATAAAAAGCCAAGGTACGTGTTTTCACAAATTAGCTAAACATTTTCTTGTGACTGTTTTAGGGTTTTATGAAGTATGCACAATGCGTGGGTTTACTCTGAGACCAAGAACGTTATTTATACACATATATATAAAGATTAACAACTTTGATAAATTGTAATGGTAACAAAACGTCATTAGTGTCCAATGATGTAGATTATGATGTTTGGAGTCACAATATTGACAAATGCATGTGAAAATGCGACGAACCATGGTTGCTGTTGATAATTTGTTTTGTTTTATTCAAAATATATTTTTGTATTAGAGGATCTCCGTCGAGTTGCTCAAAGTGAGCTGGAGGATATAGTGGAACTTTGTGAGGGATGGTGGTCAAATGGGATTTTGTTTACCTGTCACCTTGGAAATTGAAAACAATTCCTGAGAGTTTGACATTTTGTAAGCTGAGAACAGGATGGATTCTGGGATCTGCTGTATCCAGGTGGCAAAGAGGGAAGGAGGGGCAAAGTGGGAGGGTGCTATGTGGAAGTGGAGGTGTGAGGGGGAGGGTGGGAGATGAGGGGAGGGTGTGTTGGTCAGGGGTGTAAATGGGGGGAGAGGGAGGTTGGAGGGAGCAGGGAGGATGGTGTGAGGGGATGGAGGTGGGGAGAAGGGGGCAGTACAAGGAGGGAGGTGGGATGTTGATAAAATGTTTCTCCTACAATTAGGTGGTCTAAGGGGACAGGTACAGAAGTGGGGGAGAGGGGGTGCAGGGAGGGAGGCGGGATGGGCAGAAGGTGGTATGAGGGGACAGTTAGATAATTGGGGAGAGGGTCGGACGGGATGTAGGACGGGGTCGGGAAGGTGGTATGAGGGGGCAGTAAAGGAGCTGGGTGATGGTTGCCAAGGTGACCACCAGCATGTAGCCGGCGACTTTCAGCTCAGTCAAATGAATTGGCAGCAAATCGGCAGCTGTGCGTCTGCGTTATCCGGGAAACGCTTCTGGGAAAAGACATTGCTCACAGTACAGGGATGAAGTGGCCGCGGAAGAACTTTTATACAAACATATACAAGTAGCAGAAGCAATTTTTGAATTTATTTCTCCGATTATTTAAGTTCACTTTGCTTCATTAAAATAATAGGGGGGGAGAAAGAGGGAAAAAAGTCTACAACTGATACCTCTCCCGTTTCGTTTGCACCACCCAGTGGAGCTATTGAAATGTGTGGAACCGAGGGAACGGAGGGCGCTGCTCTCCTCCTGAGTTAGGTCCTCCCCTAACCCCACGTGCTTGTGCTCACTCTCCATTGACAGGAGCCAGTGAAAAGCTCCCGGTCGCCCTGCAGCCTCTCAGTCTCAGCTCGCCGGACTGGCGGCTTTTTGTAAAGATCCCAGGCACGCTTTAGATCTCTTAAGCAGGAGCACGTTTCTTTTTCAGTCTTTACATTCATGCATTTCCCCTCCCCTTCTCTATCCAGTTTGTTTCTTTTTTGGGGTCCCAGCATTACGCCGCAGCTCAAACAAAATTTTTTTTTTTTTGCAAGCATTTTTCACCGTACGCTTACCAGATTTATGAACAACTGAAAGGAGCCCGAGTTATAAAGTGAACGCTAATCGGGTCAACAGACTGTGAAGTTATTCATTTTAAAACAAAACGTGACCTGGAAATCCTTCAACAAGCCCAGGAGCTGGTGTATTCCCGGGATGGGGATACAGTGCTGTTGGAAATTTCTGCTGGGATGTATAGCGATAGCAGGCATCGTGGTGGAAAAAGTGGCTGGACAGCAATATCCAAGAAACTTTGAAGCACAACGATTCAATCCAAATGAAATGAGGGAAGCAGCCAAAGTGAGGAGAAGAGGACAGCATGATATGTTGAGAGGGTATACACATGATTTCTTTTTTAAAAAACAGAATGCATATAGGCTTGAATATATTTGTAATTTTGCTCAAAACTTAGGGACTGGAATATTAAGTGCTGTGGCCATAACGTTTTAGTGTAAAAGCAGACTTCTCGCTGAGCTGTCATCCATTAACTTTTACAGTAAATAAGTATTGAATGCATTCTTGGAGATTTCCTGGATTTCCAAAGAGAAATCCCCTTCAGTCTCTGTTTATCTGTAACAGTGATCATCTGCACGTACAGTTGGAGGGTTAAAAAAAGGAAAGGCTCCAAATGCTGAAAATACACAGATCAGTCATCCTCTGTACTAAAAACGGACAGGTTATGATGTTACGGGCATTTAGCCTTCAAAACTGAGTGTCATCTTGACCTTGTTAGAAAGTTATTCAGCAGCTTTATAAACCACAGTTGAAAGTTAATCGGCTAAGCAACTTTAATTGCTGGCTTCAAAACTCCGAAGTGAATGATATTGACTTTTACAGTTTTAGTATTTTTTAAGCGGACAGAACATTTCCTTTAGGAACTTGCAGAATTAAATAATTAGATCCTGAGCTGTGAGAAAATGGTCAGTCTGTATATGGGAAATCTCTAGGGTGGGTGTACAATACGGAATGGGTTCTAAAAGTTATAGACACGAAAGACTGTGATCATTTTGAAGAAAGTAACAAATTGCCTTATTTCAAAGAGATTTTTGTTTTAAAATATCCTCTTTTGAATAAAACGGCGTAGCGCGAAACTTAGCTTTAAAAGTTGAAGTATCATTTTTACTTAGAATTCGTAAATTTATGGTAAGATAGCAGAAGCCAGATAAAATGTATGGCTTTCCTTTCTGTCTTCAAAAAGTAGCCTGTGCTTCGACATTTGCCAAGTTTCCATTCCCCTGCATATTATTTATGCCGTAGAAAGTTATTTTGAAAAAATCAGTTACTTTATCTTTATGTATAAAACATAAATTAGTTTTTCATACATTTTCTCTATCGTTTATAACTAAACTAAAAATTGGTTTTCCTTTTTCCATTTTAAAGTGTTGTGTTTAATTTTTGAATGGTTTTGATTTTCTATGTATGCATCACAGGCCAAATGTCTGTGGATCTCGATTTCACTCTTACTGCTGCCCGGGATGGAAAACATTACCTGGAGGAAACCAGTGCATTGTCCGTAAGTGCAGTTCTTCCTAACAACGTCATTTTACATTTTATACTATGGGATGGGATATTATATGATGCAATGCCATATTGGAACATATGGCAATGTTTAAACAAAAGATCATATAAAGCTTGTATGAAAAAAAGTATCTGGAGACACCATAAATGTAAAAGAGTTGTTACGAATGTCGTACAATAGCTTTGTCATCATAACGCTTTAAAGTTTAAGCCATTCTTTTCACTACAGAGCTTACATTTCATTTTTGGTGCAGATGGAAAATTATTCTTCGTGGCATCAAAAATAAATTGTCTCTGTCATTAACAAAGTGAAGTGGATGCAAAGGAAGACCCAAACTAAAATTTGAGGACCAGGATGCTGAGACATTAGTATGGGAATCATATTAGACAAACTATGCTTGTTTTTGGAATGCTGACAAATATGCTGCATATCAGTTAGCATAGATAGGTAGTCTCGTGGTGCTGTAATTAAACCCTCTTTCCATCTGCTTAACAACAATTAAATAAAAAATAAATTACATCTGCATTAATACAGATTCTGTTATTAAATCTATCAATAGAAGAGATGTTTCCAATTCTCAGATAGAGCTAGAGGAAATTAAAATTCAAAACAATAAACCCCTGATCATAGCACAACATTTTTCACAGCCTTTCTAAATTTGTAATGATCCTTGGTGTGCTGCTGCTAAAATAACTCATTGTGATGCATTATTCCAGGGATCACTAATTTAGTAACTTTCTGGAGGTGCAAAATCGCCAGGTGCTAAGTATTATAGATTTAACCTGATTGCTGTAGTGGTACAGTCAAATCAAATTTCAATGGTTAGCGATCAGTTAGTTGAAAAAATTCCTTTGAAACTAGTTTTCAGTCGGCTAAGGACTATATTTAAAGATATGAGTTCAATTTCTAGAGCCAACAATGGGGCTTGGAAAGCATGAGGCAAAAGGTAGGTACAATAATTTAAATATACATCATCTAACAGAAAAATTTATTCTATTTCAGAAAGGCAATTGGTGAAGGATAAAATTGGAGCCAATCTTTACACATTTTTAGAAGCTTTATTTACAGAAATACACATTACCAACATGTACCTCCTAACCTAACAGGCCTAGTTTTATTCTTTCCTTACTTATAGGAGCATGAGCGAATACCCAATTAATACCCACTACATGCGTACAATTAAACACAAGTAATAAATGATTAACAAGAAACTTTTCCTCTTCCTTTCAGATGCTAAGGAACACAAGCTCCAACAACTTATTGATACCATCCAGGACCCTCCACCCCTTACTGTCCCTCTGACCCCATCCCGTCTTCTCATCTCAGCCCTTGCCGTGTATTCACCATACCCCCTGACCTTCCCCTCTCTGATGCTGAATGTCCAGTGCTCAGCAAAGGACTCAGTTTCATACCCTTACACCCTCATCTCAATTAATTTTGGGCTCGGCATGACGCTGAACTTTTCGTCCGCCGCCTTTGTCTCCGTGCTCACTTCATTGTCAGGAGTCCTCCCCGCCCCCCCCCCCGTTCCACGAATCCTTTCACCCGCCTCTGGTATTTTCCTTCTATCTGGACCCCTCCCCTCTGGCCTCTTACCTGCTCTTGATCTTTTCATTGAGACCTGTCGGCGTGACATTGGCCGTCTCAATTTCTTTGTCACTCTCACCCACTCTAACCTATCTGCTTCTGAACTTGCTGCACTCCATTCTTTCAGGTCCAACCCTAACTTTGTTATCAAACCTGCTGACAAGGGTGGTGCTGTTGTTGTCTGGCGTACTAATCTCTACCTTGCAAAGGCTGAGCGTCAACTTTCAGACACTTCTTCCTACCTTCCCCTGGACCATGACCCCACTGCTGAACATCAAGCCATTGTTTCCAGGACTGTCACTGACCTCATCTCCTCCAGAGATCTTCCCTCCACAGCTTCCAACCTCATAGTCTCCCAACCCTGGACATCTACCTCCTCCCCAAAATCCACAAACAGTCCCGGTAGACTGATCGTGTCAGCCTCTTTCTGCCCCACGGAACTAATTTCTTCCTATCTTGACTCCGTTCTCCCTCCCCTTGTTCTGTCTCTTCTCACCTATATCTGCGATTCCTCTGATGCCTTTCAGCATATCAACAATTTCCAGTTCCCTGGTCCTAACAGCCTCCTCTTCACAATGGATATCCAATCCCTCTACACCTCCATCCCCCACCAAGATGGTCTTGAACAGAGGCCCAAACAATCACCATCCACCACCACTCTCCTCTGCCTGGCTGAACTTGTTCTCTCACTGAACAATTTCTCCTTAAACTTGTCTCACTTCCGCCAAATAAAAGGTGTGGCTATGGGTACCCGCATGGGTCCCAATTATACCTGTCTCTTTATGAGGTATGTGGAACATTCCTTGCTCCAGTCCTACTCAGGCCCCCTCCCACAACTCTTTTTTCGGTACATCAATGTCTGTTTCGGTGCTGCTTCGTGCTCTTGTCTGGACCTGGACAAAGTTATCAATTTTGCTTCCAATTTCCATCCCTCTATCACCTTCACAAGGTCCATCTCCTTCCCTTCCCTTCCTTGACCTCTCTCTCTCCATTTCTGGCGATAGACGGTCTACCAATATTCGTTACAAACCCACCGACTCCCACAGCTACCTCAAGTACAGTTCCCTGCTTCATCTAAGGACTCTATCCCATTCTCTCAGCTCCTTCGCTTCCATTGCATCTGTTCTGATGATGCCACTTTCCAACACGTGCTTCTGACATGTCTTCCTTCTTCCTTAACCGAGGTTTCCCACCCACTGTGATTGACAGGGCCCACAGCCGTGTCCGACCCATCTCCTGTGCCTCTGCCCTCACACCTTCCTCTCCCTTCCAGAACCATGATAGGGTCCCTTTTGTCCTCACTTTTCACCCCACCAGCCTCCGCATTCAAAGGATCATCCTCTGCCATTTCCACAACTCCAGCATGTTGCCACCACCAAACACACCTTCCCCTCACCCTATCCTGTCAGCGTTCCGTAGGGACCGTTCCCTCCGTGATACTGTGGTCCACTCCTCCATCACCCCCAACACCTCACCCCCGTCCCATGACACCTTCACATGCAATCGTAGAAGGAGTTACACTTGCCCCTTTACCTCCTTCCTCCTCACAGTCCAAGGACCCAAACACTCCTTTCAGGTGAAGCAGCACATATCTCAAATCCTGCAGTACCACCCATAAGAAATCACCAACATGAATCACAAAGGTGACTGAAAGTTTCCTTTCATGATACCAGTAAAATAATATGGGATCTGCTTTTAGTTGAACACAGCCGATTTTCAGCAAAACAGTCCTCTCTGAAAAATAACATAAAACTAACAGGACCTAAGGTTTCCAGGAAAACTAATGGGAGTAAAGGCTTCCAAGTCTCCTGGACCTGATAGCCTCCATCCTAGGGTCTTAAACGAAGTTGTCGCAGAGATAGTGGATGTGTTGGTTGTAATCTTTCAAAATCCCCTGGATTCAGGAAAGGTCCTAGTGGATTGGAAAAACCCCAAATATAACACCACTGTTCAAGAGAGCAGGGAGACAGAAAGCAGAAAGCTATAGTCCAGTTAGTCTAACATCTGTCATTGGGAATATGCTACAATATATTATTATGGAGGTGGTAGCAGGACATTTAGAAAATCATAATACAATCAGGGAGAGTCAACATAAGTTTTTGAAAGGGAAATCATGTTTGACAAATGTATTAGAATCTTTGAGGATGTAACAAGCAGCATGGATAAAGGGGAACCAGCGAATGTAGTATATTTGGATTTCCAAAATGCATTTGATGAAGTGCCACATTAAAGATTACTACACAAGATAAGAGCTCATGTTGTTGGGCGTGATAAATTAGCATGGGTAGACAACTGGCCTTCTAACAAGAAACAGAGTCAGGATAAATGTGTCATTTTTAGGTTGGCAATGTAACTAGGGGAATGCCACAGGGATTAATGCTGGGGCCTCAACTATTGCAATCTATGTTACTGATTTGGATCAAGGGACTGACTGTATTATAGCCAAATTTGTTGATGATACAAAGATAGGTAGGAAAGCAAGTTGTGAGGAGGATACAAACGGTTTGCAAAGGGACATAGGTGGTAAAATGAGGAGATAAAAATTGGCAGATGGAGTATAATGTGGAAAAATGTGAGGTTGTCCACTTTGGCAGGAAGAGTAGAAAAGCAGAATATTATTTAAATGGAGAAAGATTGCAGAATGTTGCAATATGGAAGGATCTGGGTGCTATCGTACATGCATCACAAAAAGTTAGCATTCAGGTCCAGCAAGTAATTAAGAAGGCAAGTAGAGTGTTGGTCTTTATTGTAAGGGGAATAGAGTACAAAAGTAGGGAAGTCTTACTACGGCTGTACAGGACATTGGTGAGAAAATGCCTGGAATACCGTGTACAGTTTTGGTCTCTGCACTGAAGGAGAGATGTACTGAAGCAGTTCAATTAAGGTCCACTAGGCTGATTCCGGGGATGAAAGGGTTGCCTTCTGAGGAAAGGTTGAGCAGGTTGGGCCGATATTCATTAGAATTTAGAAGAATGAGAAGTGACCATATTGAAAGATATAAGACTCTGAGGCGTCTTAACAGTGTTGATGCTGGAAGGATATTTCCTCTCATCGGGGAATCTAGAGCTAGGGGACACAGTTAAAAAATAAGGGGTCTCCCATTTAAGATGGAGATGAGGAAGAATTTCTTCTCTGAGGGTTGTTAGTCTTTGGAATTCTCTGCTACAGAGAGCAGTGATGGCTGGGTCAGTCAATATTTGTGAGGCTAAATTAGACAGATTTTTGATCAACAAGGGAGTTAAGTGTTATGAGTGACAGCAGGAAAGTGGAGTTAAGACCACAATCAGATTAGCCATGATCTTATTGAATGGCAGAGCAGGATCGAATGTCCAAATTCACACGATCACAGAATTGTTACAGCACGTATGGAGGCCAGTCAGCCCATTGTGTCTCCATCAGCTCTCTGAATGAACAATTTATTTAGTGCCATTCCCCTGCCCTCTCCCCATAATCCTATACAATTTTTCATTTTCAGTTAACTATCTAAATCTCTTGAATGCCTTGATTGAATATGCCTCTACCACACTTTCTAGCAGTGTATTTATGATCCTAACCACTCGCTGCATGAAAATGTTTTTCCTCATGGTTGCCATTGCTTCATTTGCCATTTACCTTAAACATGTGCCCTCTCATTCTTGATCCTTTCACAAGTGGGAACAGTTTTTTCTTATCTACACTGTCCAGACCCTTCATGATTTTGAATACCTCCATCAAAGCTCCTCTCAGCCTTCTCTTCAAAGAAAACAGTCCCAGTTTCTCCAATCTATATTCGTAACTGAAGTTCCTCATCCCTGGAACTACTCTCGTGAATCTTTTTTGCACTGTCTTTAATGCTTTCCTATCCTTCCTAAAGTGTGGCACCCAGAATTGAATACAATACTTCAGTTGAGGCTAAACCAGTTTATACAAGTTTAACACAGCCTCCTTGCTCTTGTACTCTATGTCCCTATTAATAAAGCCTCGGATACTGTATGCTTTATTAACCACGCTCTCAGTCTGTCCTGCCCCTTCAATGGCTTCTGCACATATACACCCAGTTCTCTCTGTTCCTGCACCTCCTTTTTAAGTTTTACCCTTTTATTTGTGTCTCCATGTCCTTCTGGAATCACTTCGCACTTCCCCAAATTGAACTTCATCTGTCACTTGTCCGTCCATTCCACCAACTTGTCTCTGTCCTTTTGAATTTCTATACTATCCTCCTTACAGTGCACAATACTTCCAAGTTTTGTATCATGAGCAAATTTTGAAATTGTGCCCTGTACACTCTAGGTCATTAATATATATCAGGAAGAGCAAGAGTCCCAACACTGAACTCTGGGGAACTCCACTGCAAACCTTCCTCCAGTCCAAAAAACATCCATTAACCACTAATCTGTTTCCGGTCGCTCAGCCAACTTATATACATGTTTTTACTGTCCCTTTTATTCCATGAGCTTTAACTTTGCTCTCAAGTCTATTGTGTGGCACTGTATTAAATGCCTTTTTGAAATTCCTGTACACTGCATCAACAGCATTACTCTCATCAGCCCTCTCAATTATCTCTTCAAAAAACTCCAGAAAGTTAGTTAAGCACAATTTTCGCTTAAGAAATCCATCTTGGCTTTCCTTAATTAACCCAACTTTGTCCACATGGCTATAAATTTTGTCTTGGATTATTGTTTCCAAAGTTTCCCCACCACTGAAGTTAAACTGACTGACCTATCATTGTTGGGCTTATCTTTACATCCTTTTTTCAACAGTGGTGCAATATTTGCAATTCTCCAGTCCTCTAGCACCACCTCTGTGTTTAAGGAAGACTGAATTGCAGTGCCTCTGGAATTTCCACTCTCACTTCCCTCAGTATCCTTGGATGCATCTCATTTGGTCCTGGTCGCTTATCAACTTTGTGTATGTACAACCTATCCTGCACCTCCTCCTTATCACTTTTAAACCCTTCAAGTTTATTAATTACCTATTTTTTCACCGTGACCTGGGTAGCATCTTCTTCCTTGGTAAAGACAGATGCAAAATATTCATTTAATACATCAGCTATGCTCCCTGCCTTCATCTGTAAATCTGCTTTTTGTTCCCTAATCAGCTGAACTTCTCCTTTTACAAGTTATATGCCTATGTGGGATTCCCTTCTATGTTAGCTTCCAGCCTTTTTTCGCACTCTCTTTGCTTCTCTTATTTGTTTTTTCACTTCTCCTCTGAACCTGCTATATTCAGCCTGTTCTCTGTTGTATGATCCTTCTTGACATCTGTCGTAAGCACACTTTTTCTTCTTGGTATTAATCTCAATCTCTTTCATCATCCAGGGAGCTCTGGATTTATTTGCCCTACCTTTCCCTTTCAATGGAATATACCTTGACTGTGCCCAAATTATCTCTTCTTTGAAGGTATCCCATTGTTCAGGTGCCATTTTTCCTGCCAACAATTCATCTAGTCGAGATCCATTCTTACCCAATTGTAGTTTGTTTTTCCCCAGTTAATTACTCTTGCTCTGGATTGTTCTTTTCCATAACCATCCTTACCTCATGATACAATGATCACGGTCCCATAAATGTTCTCCCACTGACACTTGATCCACTTGGCTCATCTCATTCTCAAGGACCAGGTCTTTAGCAGTGCCATTTTTGTTGCGCTGGACACATTCTGCTGTAGAAAATTTTCCTGAACACGCTCCAAGAATTCTTGGCCCTCTCTGTCCTTTCCAATACTAATATCCTAATCTATACTTGGATAATTAATGTCTCCCATTTTAACTACTCTATAATTCTTACACTCTCCATAATTTCCTTACAAATTGCCTATTCCTGCTCCAATTTCTTATGATTTTACGATATTTTACCCTGTAGGCATTGCTCAGGCCATAGATACATTTATTTAGTTTCCATAGTTTTCTTTTTGTGTCTACTGCCTCTTTGGGCAGCTATCAAAAAAGCTTCTCTCTGAAAAATATCACCCTGCAGAAATGTAACTCTTATGTCGATTGACCTACATTTCCATGAATAAAAAGCAAAGGAGCTAAAAATATCTTTAGGATCACTTTTCACCTGTGGGAGAGTACACCCAACATCTGTATCACTCAGTTGCTCTTGAAAAACCCAAGCTACTACCCTTCCTTTAGCCGTACCTGTCCCATCTGCAAGGACATTTTCACTTCAAATCCATCTATGCAACAAAGCTGCTTGATCCTTACCTCATACCTCAGAATAAACTCCAAACTCTATCTTTTATTAGTTTATCTTCAGATGTATTGGCAGCCACCAAACCTTCATGAGGACTTCTGCATCTATCTAGTTGTGTTCTTAGACTCTCCTGAAGTCTTTATTTCATTGTTTAATCTATTCAAACAATGGGCTTCACCCCGTTTTTCCAGTTCATGATTCTTCTTAGTTATGTTTCTGAACACTCACTCACTTTTCCAGAACTGCTTCATCCAATTCAGAGTCACGAGGAGTCGTAGCCTATCCCGGCAGGCAGTGGGCGCTAGGCAGGGTACACCCAGGACAGGACACCAGTCCATCACAGAGCACACACTCAGGGAGACAATTTATTATAACCAATCCACCTAACCAGCTCTTCTTTGGGCGGCAGTTGGGAGGTGGGGGTGGAGGTGGGGGCACCTGGCGGAAACCCACACAGACACAGGGAGAACGTGCAAACTCCACACAGACAGACACCCGAGGTCAGGGTCAAACCCAGGTCTCTGGAGCTGTGAGGCAGCAGCACTAACCACTGCGCCACTGTGCCACCCTGATTCTGCACAATCAACCAATATTGTCAGTGGTTGTTACTGCCACAATTACCACATCCCTCCATTCACTATATTCCATTGAAATATTTATCATCCAAGCATTTACTCTGAGTAATTGGCCTGTGGATGTGATTGATCTATGGTGTGTCATGATGACTCACATTTCCAACATCCAGCCTTTTACAAAGTCGATTGCTGAAAGGACTTTCAGCTGCGATACTCATCACCATAATATTCAGATTTTCACACGGCTCTGAACTCGGAATTGGCAAATTCCCCTTCTTTATCAGTCAGAAACTTGTGGTGGCCAAGTTTGGTCATATCAATTTCTCCATGATTTTGCCTATGATAATGCTTTGCTATATGTTATTGTAGAGAAACTAAATCTGGTCACCAGGTCTATAAGACCGTTGTCTTATACCTTTAAACCCATGGCAACTGTACCCTTTGATACTTTTTACAGATTTCACAATTCTCACTGATCTCTTCTATTAGCCTTGTATGCTCTTCATCAACTACACCTGTGTCTTTCAGCAAGATTCTTAACCTTTGACAAGTAGTGTGAGCAAATTGTTTATGTAACTTTAAGATAATTGGTTATTTTCCTGACAGATTCTTATCATTTTGTGCAATTAATATTTGTCCCAACATCTGATGAGAGACATCAAGTTTTGTTAAGGGGGTATACTTATATCCTGACTGGGTAAAATACGGATCAACTGACTTTCTAAAAAAAATGCATTTTCATGATCTATATCAAGTTTCATTTGTACCTTTTTCATAAAAAGTTTATTCAGGAGCACAGTGATCTCGCTAGAGGCAACATCAGTACTTGTAAAATAGCTTACTCCAGCTATTTTAATGGAATTCAACCCCCTTTAGTGACCCCAAAGTGTTGTCATCACAACTAAAGCAAGTAGTACTTTTATGTTCCTTAACCTTGCATCAATCCAGAAGGTAATGCTTTAACTAATCTGCCCCAGATATTGAAGTCCAAACACTGTCTAGCAATGCACAGTTAAAAAAGTCATCACAGGGCTAAAACTCCTTATGACCAGTATAATTTGCTTGGATTCATCATTCCCTTCATCCCTTCCCTCCTGTCCTTCAGAATTCTTGGTATCATGTGCCATTTTGGGACCCTGCCCTCTCTGCTTTGGGCAATTCACTGCATAATGATACTTAGAATCGCACCTGAAGCACCTATTAACTCTTCCTTTGGCATTTCTTGGGTTAATTTGCCCATTTATTTTTGTTCCAATTTTGTCTTACCCTTTAATGGCCAGATCTGCTAAAGGTGCTTTCATCCTCATTCTGTTTGCCATTAATCCTTCTGTTGTATTGACGCCTGCATCTGGTATTTCAAAATCTGGGAATTATTGAACCTCCTACACATTGTGTCATTGCAGAATGTCTCAGTTATTACATGAAGGTGAAGGAAATGACTGTTTCCCTATGAAGTTTTTAAGGCAGCAGACATATGATCAAACAGGGTCTCTTTTACTGAGAATAGAACACTGATTAAAACCATTGCCTGTCCATTTGAAACATCTTAGCACAATCCAGTAATTTAAATGCTAGTAGTGAGCCAGACATTCCTAAATTGAATTTTGTCAATATTTTTAATACAACCTGTTAAAATCTGTTAAAATGTATTCCTCCATGAAAGTGTCATCTGTTTTCCTAAACCTGACACGTCCTGAGCATGCCACATAGACATTTAACAGATAATTTTTCTTGTGGATTTTATCCAAGCACTATTAGAAGGTCCAAATCGTCATCAATATCGAACTGATGGGAATCCATCTCACAAATAACTTCTGATTTTACTTCTTGTAGGAAGCGACAACACCAAGGCCATGTCTTACAGGTAGAGTTTTCTGAGTCCTAGCATGAATAGCTGGCTAGCATGGGAGACAGATTTCCTTGTTTCTGCCAGCATGGTTAATAAGTTTGGATTGATGTTTCAAATAATATGTGAAAGAAACAAAACTTTAAATTTAAAAAAACACTTTAACGTAACTAAAATTGATGTAGGCATCTAGCATGTGCAAAGGAATTAGTGGCTGCATAAAGCACTTATATTTCACATTGGCATTAGGCAATAGATCTGGTACAGCAAATGGGATGAAAGTGTCTGCTCTTTCTGAAGGTTGAGAATCTCAAGTATGTTGGAAAGTCTCATTCCTGTTCCAACTGGGCACAAAGCCATAAAATAACCTATTGGCTTGGTGATAATTTATCAGTATCACTGAACAAAGTAGATGGGTAAAATTGAAAAACTCAGGCATGTACATTAAAGAATGATCGTGTGAGAGAGAGGATTCCAGTATGTGGTCAGTGGAGTGTAGGAGGGCCTCTTTATTGTATGTGCTTAGGACAGGAGGTCTTCACTTTCTTTTCAATTTGCTTAGATTTTATTCAGCGTTTATGCAAAATAAAAATTAAATCAGGGAAAAAGCAGGAAATAGCAAAGTTTTATTCTGAAAAAGTTGTTGAGCATGTTCAAAAATATTACCTGGCCCCGTTGATGTCCCACTCCTATTAGAGTTTTTAAATTGATTTAATGGACTTGCTGCATATATGAAATTTTGTTCATGTACCAAATTCTCAAGTGTAACAATAGCCACAAATTATTGGTATACATTTAAAGATATTAAATTATTAAACCATAAGTGTAAAAAAATTTACAAACATTTTGTGTATTAATAATCTCTTGTGCACACAAAAACCCTGAAACTGAGGATAATTAACAGCTTAGCATGAAAATATATCACTGATTAATATTTTTTCTTATGCCATTCAGGCTCATCTTTCTTGTGTTGTATGTCATGTCAAAACTTGGATTTTACTGGGCTGTTCTCTTAACTTTTTTAAATACCCATGCACTCAAACAGCCCAAAGAAGTAGTTAGAACAGCGTAGGAAGCTAAGAAAGAGAGATCAGTGTGGTAATTTAACATGAAAATATGTCACTCATCAATATTTTTTCTTATACCATTCAGACTCACCTTCCTTCTGTTGTGTGCCAAGAATTGGGTTTTACTGGGAAGTTTTCATAACTTTTGTAAATACCCAAGCACTCAAACAGCCTAAAGAAGTAGTTTTTATTTGTTCTCGGGATGTGGGTGATGTTGGCACTGTATTTATTGCTCTGAGAACGTAGCGATGGGGAAATATGGTTCATCATGACTTTCCAGCTCTGAAGTTTCCTTTTGTTGATTTTTTCCTTTCTGTCCTTAACGATGTTGGTCTAATAAGGTTTTATAGCTGCTACGGCTATCCTTCATCTATGTTGCCAGTCAGTGAGTGTTGCCAAGCTCAAGGGCATCGCAAGCATGTTCAATCCTGTCCTCATATGCCATCCATATTGTTTACAATAGGATGGCAATCCAGAACTGGAACACTTAGCGATTTATTTGCCCCATTCTTTATCTGTAGCCAAGTGCAGACCTGCTAACATCAACTAATTAAAGAAAAAAACAGAAATCAAGCATGGGACCATCTGGCCTGCATGGCTTAGCACCACAGCATGAGGCAATTGGGAGAACTTTGTAGATGTAGGTTTAAATCTAATGCATAATAATTAGTATCAAACTGTATTTTAGGCAATAGCTGGAAAATTTCTCCAGACTGCTCCTGTGCCAATGGTATTACTTCACCAGAGGTGCAGCAGAAACCATGCTTACATATTTAAATGGGGTTTCCACTGCACTCCAGCAAAATAACATTAATAGAGTGGATTGGGGGGGGGGAAGGTGCACAGGGGTGTTTGCTTGATTGTTTGCCTTAATTTTGGCAGTAGATTGACTGAAATGCTGCAGAACTGGCATAAACCCAGTGTTTAAACTATTTCTTTGCGGTTTCTGGGTTTCGCCTGACAAAGTTAAACAGACGATTGGGAGAACTCATTTGAAAATTCAACTCCATAGTGTCGTTCATATCCTTAGGACATTCTAAAACATTTCCTAGCCAATTAATTATTTTTGAATTGTAGGCACTATTTGTGCCACACAAGTGGCAGGCAATGACCATCTCCAGCAAGAGAGAATCGAAGCACCTCCCCTTGACATTCAATGGCATTACCATCGCTGAATCCCCTATTATCACGATCCTTGGGCTTACCATTGGCCAGAAACTGAACTGGACCAGCCATATAAATACTGTGGCTACAAGAGCAGGTCAGAGGCTGGGAATTCTGCAGTGAGTAACTCGCCTCCTGACTCTCCTGTCCACCATTTACAATGCACAAGTCAGGTGTATGATAGATCACTCTTCAGTTGCCTGGATGAGTGCAGCTCCCACAACACTCAAAAAGCTTGACAGCATCAGGAAAAAACAGCCTTCTTGAATGGCTTCCCATCTACCAGCTTCAACATTTGCTTCCTCCAACTTAGTGCCAAATCATGCTAACCCATGCTACCCCTCACCAGCCTTTGCTCTTATCCCTACATTGCAACTCATTTAGTATCCACAATGGGCTAACATCAGGAGCCATACTGACGTAAAATAAAGGTATATGTCTATTGATATTGTCACTATTTAAAACAAGTACTCTCATTGATAAAAAAAAATCATTCAATACATTGAAACTCTTTTGACTAATCTCTTATGAAAACAAAAAAATCTATTTTCTAACTACTTGGAGCTGTCAATGAAACTGCTCACTTAACAGGCACCCCACAGAGATAATGTGAGGTTGTAGTCATGCAGCACAAATTCTATAATGATATCCTTCGGGCTTATGTCAACAGACAGAGTGAATATCAAGCTCTTTTTTTTTAAACGTCACACTCTTTTTTAAATTAGAGTTAAATCCCATGACAGATTTGACATTTCCAATGAGTTTTGACAGTTCTTTGACAGCTTTTACAGTTCATTGACAGTTTGATAGCTCTTTGACAGCTTGGACAGTTCCAATGAGTTCATGCACTTTTTATACACAGTCATGTCTACTTTTAGTAATCCCAAAAGTCACCTGACCTGTCCCAAAGGCCAAATGACCTCTCCCAAAGGGTGCCTTACCTCTCCCAGTGGTGTGCTGGGGCCATATCCAAAGGGGTACCTTACCTCTCCAAAAGGGTATCCAAATAAATCAGCAAAGTTCAGACCTGCTCCTACCAGGTGTCTCCTACCTGCACACTTCAGATTTCGGACACCTACCTCACCAAAATCGCACATGAGTGGAGGCAGCTGCCGATTTATATGGGCAGCTACCTCCATGAACCACAGATGTACTATTTAGAACCCTCCCCCATTTCCCCTCCCAGCCCACAAAAATGGTGGAGGCTGGGTTCGCAGGCGGGACTCCCAGATTTAGGTTTTTGCTGGCAATTTCTGCCTGTGTAAAAAGTCAGGCCAATATTTCAGGTCGATGACCTTCGTCAGGGTTTTCTCTTTCTCTCCACAGGTGTTGCCTGACCTGCTGAGCTTTACCCACATTTTATTTAAATTGTTTATTTTTTTAAATGCCCCACAATAATTAAAATTTGAAGGAATGAGTCTCCACATTAGTAGAAATTAATTTTTAGTTGCAGAGAGATTGCGGTAATTAAAACTTAACATTAGATTAAAAAATGACTTACACATAATTGGATAAGATTTGTTTTTTTCTGGTATGCTTATTGAGTATCTAATAGATTAGGGCTGCAACTTCACACTCTTCTGTATATTTGCGTCAAGTCCCGGGGGGAGGTGGGAGAATACCAGTGTAATGCAGCTTTTTGAGGAGAAAGGCATCTCGGCCAGCAACTTCTTGATTTCTGTACTTAACAGCGCATGACTGGAGGCCAGATGTTGCTATCCGATTTACTCCTTAATAACCATTACTTCTACTGCAAAATCTAGGCCAGTATATAATCAGACACGGCATATACTCTCTGTAATCTCATAAATCCCTCACTTGAGAATGAAACTTATGAATCATCATAATTGTCTACTGCTTCTCACCTGCAGCTATTTGTCGAAACACCTGTGGTGATGGATTCTGTTCACGTCCCAACATGTGCACCTGCTCCAATGGACAAATCTCACCCAACTGTGGAACTAAATCTCGTAGGTTTCTAAGCATATTCTTTTACAAACTTAGGATTCTTGTTACCTTCATGTGGTGCTGCAGTAGTCAAGTGACACTTGAGATTATATACCTCAGCAACTCACACAAAAGATTAAATATGATATATAGTGCACTATTTTATGTAATAGTGCTATTTTATGAGATATATGGATTAATGAGTAAAGCTTTCCTATAAAAAATTTAATTGCATGAAACTAGTGGCTTGGCCTGTGTTATAAGAGAATCAGCCTGATTTTTCCCAAAAATCCACATTAAAAGAATTATAATCAATGAATCATATCCATGCTATGATTGTAGCATTTCTACTGTGGTACTTGTGGGAGATTAATGGTAAATGAATACCTTTTATAGTTCAACAGTGCAATATCAGATGCATGAATGGAGGCAATTGTGCTGAAGACCATTGCCAGTGCCAGAAAGGATACACAGGAACGCACTGTGGACAGCGTAAGTAGATTTTACTGATGGATATGTGATATAAGTTGCAGTTGAACAAGATTAGAGTGCTTCACTGAAGACTTGTCCTAAGAATATTTTGCGATCAAATTCCGCATTCAAATTTAATCAGTTTTAATGTGCGAATACAATTTTGCTCTCATTAGTTCTTTTATACAAGTAAAAAGGAAAATAAATATATTACTCAATAAACTGTGGAGAAATAATTCCTCTGGTCACTATTTGTAGCAGATGGAGAAATCTGATTTAAGAAAAAAGGGAGAAATGTGATGACTTAAGGAACCTCTGAGATCTCCTAGGGTTCAGCACTCATGATATAAAACCTATGGCATTGGAAAATATTTTCTTCTTCGGGGACAGGAAAAGGCTAATAGAACCGATAGTCTCCCCCTTTGTAACATCACAGGATAAATTTTATGAGCTAGTGCTGTGGACATAGTTTTGTGTGGTGGAAGCATTTACTGGGAATTCAGGTGTAGAGATTTGTGAATCAGTTTCTTGGCCTGTGCAGTTTTCCACCCATGAACTTTAATCAATGGAAAATGATGGGTGCATGAGTCAGGTATGATGACCTTCAATCCCAAATTCCTGGATCTGTACTTCCACCTCACGAACTCTGAGTCCTATATCGAACTTTATTTGAACTGTTGTTCAGGTCTTTTCAACAAATAAGTTGTCCAATTTTAAAAAATTCATGAAAGCCAACAAACTAATTCTATCTTCACACTGAATGTCACTAATGGAGTCCTAGGGCCCTTCATTTTGTTAAAAGAATTTTCAAAAAGAGATGTAACAATATTTTTTAAAATTATGATCTTCTAAATACAGGCATCAGAGAGATATTCATTTTCTTTCCAGTGTCCTCCAATCCTTTCCTTGAGGATTTCTGTGATTTGCATTGAGTAAACTTTCGTTGGTGACAATTATCTCCAGGATAATAAAATTATGCTTAAAAATATTTTATATACATTTTTAATTCCTGATTTTCTTTGTCATGGTCTAATTTCTGATACTGCACAGCCCCTTAAAGCCGTTAAAATTGCGAAAGATCCTATTTTCAGTGGAAGCATTTTTGTTTGATTAAAAATAATTTTAATTAAAATGTGGTACTAGCTTATGGTTGAATTTGTAGGTACTATTGCATATTAAATTCTTCCATAACTTTCTTAGACTATTTGTTACTCCATCAATAAATTGCTATGGAGGTTTTCTCAAATTGTGGAATAAAGGGCTGATCCCACTTTTCCTGCCATGTACATTCATATTTGTCCACATGTTCATGCCTGTAAGGTTTTCTCCAGTGAGGAGAGCACTCTGATTTTCTCTGGAAATTTCATCTTACCTACTGCCAATGTCATTCTGTGCTTACTTGTTAGAAAGTGTGTTTATAGTGGGACATGGACGGCTGAGTCAGGCATTCACTGTAAGAAATATTTTAGAGATATGTGAAGAATGTACTAGACTGGTAAAAATTCCTGTCAGAAAGTTTCACCTTACGTTTTCTTAAGATTGAAAACTGGGAATTATATGTTCCCTTTGCAGCGCTTGGGCTGTGGTTTTATATTGGCTCAGTCTGATTTCAACTTTACTTAACCTGACAAATATTCCCCAACTACATACCAGCCCATTGTTAGGCACCAACATTTAATTTATAATAGGTCTATTAGGATAGTAGTTCATTTATCCTTGTATATCACACATTGCTCTGTATGGTTCTTCAAATAGTCTTCCAAGGAAATTAATTTTAGTGTGATAATTTCTGTGAAGAACTTTCAATTAAATTAGTTGTGGGTGAACATCTGTGGAAACCATTGAGGCATTTTCCCAAATATTCCCTGTGGTGCTAAGCATTTCATTGAGCACAGCCTGGGTTCTCTGCTGGTGTTCCGTAAAACACTCGTAAAACACTGTCATTTCTCTTTGTGCCACAGCTGTCTGTGAAAATGGTTGCCAGAACGGTGGTCGTTGTATTGGACCTAATCGTTGTGCATGTGTGTATGGATTTACTGGTCCCCAATGTGAAAGAGGTAAGAACAAGAAATCTTTGACTTCTGCAGACAAATGCAGTGAATTCAATGAACAGTGTTTGAAAGTTATGTCATTTATTTGAAATAAGCATAGATGAAGAAATGTCGGAACAGACACATTGTCACCAACGGCATATTGGGATTTGCTCCCAGTTGAAAAATCTTGAAACTATTAACTAATGTGGTGTTTAAAAATATATAATAAATGATTGGATGTACTGAGCTTTTGGAAATAGATGCCAAGTACCACTTGCAAGCTTTGTTTCTTTTTCTGCAAATTATAAGAAAACACTAGAGTTGATATTGGAACGGAGTCAATTTAAGACAAACTTTTCTGGTAGAAATCATATTAGTATTTGACCAAGTAAGTGCATCATTCGGGATTTAAGCATAATTAATGTTGGAGCTTGAATTGTATGGTTTGATAGCTCTGATCTCTTACTAGTGATATGTGCTGCAACCTGTCCTCAACTCTGTTAGTTCTTGTTTTCTTGGAAGCGCTATTATTGTATTTATTGATTTTTAAAAACATTGTAAATGTATTGAGAAAACTATCCAGGTCCAACTCTGCATTGGACATAATTGTAAATTGAAAATGCTTACAGAATATATGCAAGAGACATTATCTTTTTTTTTTGTACTTTGCACTCCAAAGGGAAAGTGTCCCTATCATAAAAATGTTTTAGAAATTTGTCGGCGGATTTACTGATAATTCGCTTTTTGTATTTTGCTTGGATAGATAGATGACAGATTACATGTTGGAGGGGATTAAGAGGTGTCTAGCCATGATGTTCAGCCACCAGGAATGTGGAGAAGACTTGATAGACCTTTTGATAGATGAATGATAGTTGATAAATATAAATAAATATGTCATATAAATATAATATAAATGATAGATCATTTCCTGCCTGTCATTTTTATACGTTAACATGCTAGCTAATTCATTTTGTGATTTCATGTGTTCCTCTTTCAGCATATCTGAGGAACATACCAGCCCCAAATTTCTTTGCACCAGTGTACTCCCAGCATAAGTCGGCTGGGTAGCTGGGGTAGGCAAGACTCCCTATCAGGAGTGCACATTATCTCTTTTAAGTGATTCTGTAAAATACTGTTTTGCGGGCCCAGCTCAATTTGCTGATGGTAGCTTTTTCTCCTGACCATGCTGAAATGTCTAGAGCTGGAGAGGCCATTTATTATGTCATCAGTTGGTGCCTGCACTAAATGTCCACCAGAGAGGGGGAAGAAATGTGGTTTTGGATGATCGCTTGAAGGGGGAGGGGAGTGGTTACTGGAAGCATCCATCTGGAGAAACTCAAGGGATTTAAATCCAAACATCCTAGGGTTCTAGATGTATAGGTAGTGAATGCACTAGCTATAATTTTCCAAAATTCTCTATATTCTGGAAGGTCGCAGCAGATCGGAAGTTAGCAAGTGTAACACCGCTGTTTAAGAAAGGAGGGAGAGAGAATACAGGGAATTACATGCCAGTTAGCCTGACATCAGTCATCGGGAAAGTGCTGGAAGCTATTATTAAGCATACCTTAACAATGTACTTAGAAAAGCAGAGAACGATTAGAACAAGTAAACAAGGGGTGGAAGTCTGGTGGTGGGCAGGAAAGTTGGCGTGATTCCTGCTGGGTGGTGGGTCGGGTGAACACTAGCAATCTTCTGCTTTTACGGTCATTAATTCTACATCCACAAGGAGCACAATGAATCTCGTGGCGGGCGGACAGGAAATTTCCCACCCCTCCATTACCTCATAGGGTAGAAGGTCCTGGCGCCATATTTAAGGGCACCCAGACAGACATTCACTCATTGCAGGCCAGGAGCTCCTCACTACTCCTACAGAGTTCGGGAAAATACTGGAATCTATTATTAAGGACACCTTAACAACGCACTTAGAAAAGCAGTGTATGATCAGTAAAGTAATGGAAGGGACATCAACAGCGCTATAAAGCGGCACTTGCTTTGCAATAGCCTGCTCACTGACGTCCAGTTTGGGTTCCGCTAGGGCTGCTCAGCTCTTGGCCTCATTACAGCCTTGGTTCAAACATGGACAAAAGAGCTGAACTCCCAAGGTGAGGTGAGAGCGACTGCCCTTCACATCAAAGCCACATTTGATCGAGTGTGGCATCAAGGAGCCCGAGCAAAACTGGAGCCAAAGGGAATCAGGGGGAAAACTCCGTACTGGTGGAGTCATACCTAGCACAAAGGAAGATGATTGTGGTTGTTGGAGGTAAATCATGTCAGTCCCAGGACATCACTGTAGGAGTTTCTCAGGGTAGTGTCCTTGGCCCAACCATCTTCAGCTGCTTCATCAATGACCTTCCTTCCATCATAAGGTCAGAAATGGGGATATTCACAGATGATTGACAATGTTCAGCATCAGTTGCTACTCCTCAGATACTGAAGCAGTCCATGTCCAAATGCAGCAAGACCTGTACAATATTGAGGATTGGGCTGACAAGTGGCAAGTAACAGTCGTGCCAGGTAATGACCATCTCCAACAAGAGAGAATCTAACCATCACCCTTCGACGTTCAATGGCATTACCGTCACTAAATCCCCCACTATCAATATCCTGGGGGTTACCGTTGATCAGAAACTGAACTGGACTAGCCATATAAATACTGTGGCTACAAGAGCAGGTCAGAGGCTAGGAACCCTGCAGCAAATAACTCACCTCCTGACTCTCAAAGCCTGTCCACCATTTACTAGGCACAAGTCAGGAGTGTGATGGAATATTCCCGCTTGCCTGAATGAGTGCAGCTCCCACAACACTCAAGAAGCTTGACACCGTTCAGGCCAATGTAGCCTGCTTGATTGGCACCCCATCCACAAACATTCACACTTTTCACCATTGACGCACAATAGCAGCAGTGTGTACCATCTACAAAATGCACTGCAGGAATTCACCAAGGCTCCTTAGACAGCATCTTCCAAATCCACGACCACTACCACATAGAAGGACAAGGGCAGCAGATAGATGGGAACACTGCCACTTGGAAGTTATTCACCATCCTGACTTGGAAATATGTCACCGTTCCTTCAATGTTGCTGGGTCAAAATCCTGGAACTCCCTTCCTAACAGCACTGTGGGTGTACCTACATCACATGGGCTGCAGTGGTTCAAGAAGGCAGCTCACCACCACCTTCTCAAGGGCAACTAATGATGGGCAATAAATGCTGGCCCAGTCAGTGAAGCCCACATCCCATGTATGAATATATGAAAAAAGAGCTCTTGTGGCCTTACTCCATACTGGAGAAGCTGGCAGATTTGAGCAAGCACATCTTGGGATTATGAAACTGTGTCCAATATTGCCTTTCACTCATTTCCAGATAAGAACTTCTCCTGAGATACACCCACGGCCGGGCCAATTCTCACCATTGTAGTGGTCCGTGTTTTCCAGCCTCTTGACCTTATAGATGCCCCGGTACCTCATACTGCTCAGGCCCTTGTTCCTCCTGGCCTTGTGCCAACCTGTGATGGGCCCTCCTCCTCATCTGGACGAGAGCCATTACCAAGGCAGGCTTGCCTGCAGCCTACACCATCGATGCCCCAGTGGACGTATGAATGAATTGAAGTGATGCATTGTCACCTCCTTCCCCGGGAACTCTCCCCACCCTACCCCCATAAGCTTGCCTCCCTGTCCATCCTTCGCTCCACCTTCCCTCCTACTCCCCAGCCCTTTCCAACCTTCGCACGCCTCCCTTGTCCAGCCTTGGCATAGTGTTTGTCATTGACACTCAATATGAATGAAGTTATATGATATCCCCAAGAAGGAGAAAGGAACATCTACTGACCTCAAAGTCATGGAAGAGGTGAAGCTCACCAGGTGCATGCCATTTATAAACAGTTGTAAAACTGAACATTCTAAATTCTCCCTGGTGGGGAACTTATGGGGCTCTGACATTGTTTCTCAAGAAGCTCGACCTGCCTTTAACTGCCTTGAAGGTTGGGAGAACAAAATTCCAACAGTTTATCCCAGTGTCAGGAAACAGATTTTTTGCTGCCCACCAAAATAAGTGTCCCCACCCACCACGATTCCTGCTGCTGGCGGGACTGGAAAATTCTGCCTATGGTTTTACGAAAGGGAAATCCTGTTTGACGTGAGTTTTTTGAGGATGTAACTAGTAGAGTAGATAAAGGGGTACAATAGATGTATCTGGATTTCCAAAAGGCATTCAATAAGGTGCCACATGGTAGGTTAATACACAAGATAAAGGCTCATGGAGTTGTGGTTGATACACATGGATAGAGGATTAGTTAACAGACAGGAAGCAGAGAGTAGAGATAAATGCATTTTTAGATTTGGCAGCCTGTTACTAGTGGAGTGCCGCAAGGATCAGTGGGCGTCTTCAGCCATATACAATCTATATTAATGACTTACACAAAGAGACAGAGTAATGAATCAAAATTTGTTGATGATACAAAGCTAGGTGGAAATGCAAGTTGTTGGAAGGACACAAAAAGGCTACAAAGAGATATAGACACATTAAATGAGTTGGAAACAAGATGACAGATGGAGTATAACATGGGGACATGTGAAATTATTCACTTTGTTCTTAAGAATAGAAAAGCAGAATATTTTTTAAAAGGGGTATTTCTTGTAAATGTTGATGTTCAGAGAGACTTGGGTACAAGGAACACAAAAAGTTAGCATGCAGGTACTGCAAGCAATTAAGAAAGCAAATGGCATGTTGATCTTTATTGCAAGGGGATTAGAGTACAAGAATAAAGAAATCTTGGTGCAATTGTACGAGACTTTGGCAAAACCACATCTAGAATGTTACGTGCAATTTTGGTCTTCATATTTAAAGAAGGATATACTTTCATTGAAGGCAGTACAGTGAAGGTTCACTAGATTGGTCCCTGGAATGAGAAGTCTGTCCTATGATAGAGGCTGAGTAAATTGGGTCTATATTTGGAGGAACTTAAAGCAAACACTATCACCAGGGAAAAGGTGCTGGGAAAGCTATTGGACCTAAAGGCTGATAAGCTCCAGGACCAGATGGCCTGCATCCTAGGGTCTTAAATTGTGTGGCTGCAAAGATAGTAGAGGCATTAGTTATAATCTTTCAAAATTCCTTAGATTCTGGAAAAGTCTCGGCAGATTGGAAATAGCAAACATAACACCTTTATTCAAGAAGGAAACAGCAGGCCAGTTGGCCTAACATCTGTCATAGGGAAATCTCCAGAATCTATTATTATGGAGGTTATAGCAGGATATCTAGAAAATCATAAAAGCAAAATACTGCGGATGCTTGACATCCGAAACAAAAACAAAAAGTGCTGGGAAAACTCAGCGGGCCTGGCAGCATTTATGGAAAGAGAAACAAAATTAACATTTCAATCCCAATATGACTTTTCTTCAGAACTACGGTAGTTAGAAAATCATTATGGGATCAGGCAGAGTCAACATGGTGTTGTGAAGGAGAAATCATGTTTAACTAATTTATTAGGGTTTTTTGAGGAAGTAACAAGCAAGTTGGATAGAAGGGAACCTATAGATGTGATGCACTTGGATTTCCAAAAAGCATTTGATAAGGTGCCAGATCAAAGGTTACTTCACAAGATAAGAGCGCATAGTGTCTTTTTGGGTTGGCAACCTGTAATTAGTGGAGCGCCACAGGGATCAGTGCTGGGGCCTCAACTATTTAAAATCTTTATCAGTGACTTGGATGAAGGGACTGAATGTGATAGCTAAATTTGCTAATGACACCAGGTTAGGTAGGAAAGTAAATTGTCAAGAGGAGGTAGAGAGTCTATAAAGGGATATAGATAGGTTAAGTGAATGGGCAAAAATTTGGCAAATGGAGTATAATAAGGGAAAATGCGAACTTGTCCACTTTGGCAGGAAGAATAGAAAAGCAGTTTGCTACTTAATTATAGAGAGATTGAAGAACTCAGTGATACAGAGGGATCTGGGTGTCCTGGTATCTGAATCACATAAAGTTATTTTGCCGGTACAGCAAGTGATTAGGAAGGCAAACAAAATGTTGGTGTTTATGGCAAGGGGAATGGAATGTAAGAGTAGGGAAGTTTTACTGCAGTTATATCACTTATGGAGTAAAGTATATCATTTTGATCTCTTTATTTGAAAAATGGTGTAATTACATTATTAACAGTTCAGAAAAGGTTCACTCGACTCATTCCTGGGACGAATGATTTACCTTATGAAGAAAAATTGAACAGGTTGTGCCTCTATCCATTGGAGTTTATAAGAATCAGAGGTGGTCTTATTGAAATGTATAAGATCCTGAGGGGGCTGGATAGGGTGTTATACAGGAGGATGCTTCCTCTTGCGGGGGAACTAAAACCAGGGGACACAATTTAAGAATAAGAGGTCTCTCTTTTAAATTGGAGATGAGGAGAATTTTTTTTCTGAGGGTTCCTAGTCTGCGGAATGCTCTTACCCTGAAAGCAGTGGAGGCTGGGCCATTGAATTTATACAAGGTTGAGATGAATTTTTGATATACAGTGGAGTCAAGGGTTATGAAGGGGTAGACAGGAAAGTGGAGTTGAGACCACAACCAGATTGTCTTATGATCTTATAGAATGGCAGAGCAGGTTTGAAGGGTCGAGTGACCTACACCTGTTCCTAAGTCCTATGGACCTACATTCTCAGGAGTTTAGAAGAATGACTGGTGATCTCATTGAAACATTCAAGATTATTGAAGGTACACAACAGGGTAGATCTGAGTGATTGTTTCCCCTAGCTGGGGAATATAGAACACAGGGGCACAGTCTCAGGATAAGTAGCCGATCATTTAGGACTGGGGTGAGGAGAAATTCCTTCACTCAAAGGGTTGTGAATCATTAAAATTCTCTACCTCAAAGGGCTTTGGATGTGCTATCATTGAATATATTTAAGGCTGAGATAGACAGATTTTTGGTCTCAGGGAATCAAGAGTTGAAGTCTAAGATCATATTAATGATGGAGCAAGCTCGATGGGCCATATGGTCTTCTCTTGCTCCTATTTCTTAGGCTCTTAGGATCTTATGTTCACCCCAACCCACCACCTTACTGCCAGCCCCCCTCCGCCCCGCCACTACTCCCTCAACAGCCCTGTTGCCTCCAGAAGGAATGAAGTACAGCTGATTGGACCGCTTATAAAGGGAGCCAGTCAGGGGAGAAAATGTTGCTCTGGTGACCTTATTGGGTCCCCACTTCCACATCTAAGGTTAGGGGTAATTTTTTGGGGCAGATGGAGATCCTGCCCCTATCCCTTCAGAATTTGGCTGACTAGGCTAGAATCTGACCAGTCGAGATCCTGTCTAATCTTGTTCAGCTACTACTACACTCCAGTCAACTTATGCCAGAAGAGCATCACTCACATTAAGGAAATTTGGGAGTACATTCATCACATTTGCTGAAAGAGTTTGGACTGGGTGTGCTAGATTCATGAGGTGAATTAGCTGACATCTGTTTGGAAAAATACTCACAGGTATTCACACAGACAATTTGGTTGTTTATGTTAAAATCCAAAATAAATATTTCTTTGAACTTGGGAAGGTTTTGTTGAGTTCTTGCTTTTGCAAAAAATGCCGAGTTAAAAGGGCCATAGTTAAGAAAAACCTTTTATTTATATATAACTTTATTACATCCTCGAGATGCCCTCAAATACTTTGCACAATGAAGGATTTTTGAAATATAGTAAAAGTTGCTGTTTAGGCAAAACCAGCAGCTAGTTTGCACACAGGAAAGTCTCATAAGCAACAGATTCATGAATGACCAGCCAATCTGCTTTTGCTGATGACCAGCTGGGTGAAACTGATGCATAAAAAGTTTGTAGTATCATTGTAAATTTCAACATATGATTTGTTCCTCGATATTGTAAATTGCTGTTGTGGCTTTTTAAAAAAAAGTCTAAAATTCAAATTAATGTATAAGATACTTTCTAATGCACAAATGATATGAACAATGAAGATGTAGCCTATATACCAGATTCCACAGCTGAAGAATGAACCTGATTAAAAGACACCAAACCCTACCTCGAGGATCAGAGAACAGGTTGGGTTTGATTTGACTTTTAAAGGGAAACAGGTAAGCCCTTTGATCTAGATTCTTTCATGTTTCCCGGGTGTTTGTTCCAAAACCAGATCCAGCACTAAATATCAGTTCTTCACAAGAATGGCATGACATCAAAATGAAAAAGAGAAACATTTATGGAAAAGAAAAAAATATAAAAATAGTGATTTGCTAGTTTGTCAACGATAACTACAAACCAGAAAGACAAAAGGTTGTAACTGTCACTTCATGAAAGATGTAATTTGGCCTTATTCCTGATGCTTTTCCTGGCATTGAAAAGACAGCAGATGGCGACTTTATTGTAGCTGTACAGAACGGATGCAGACTACAGCAAAGAAAATGATAACAGCAGAGTGTATGTTACTCAGAGAAACCACATCAAAGCATATAACCTTCAGTGGGTCAAACATTGCCTGACCCATTTGCTCATCCTCACTACACTGCGATGCAGATGTAGGTCCAGCTGCTTTATTACTTACCAGACTTTAACTAGTGAGAAGTGCTGAACCAAATGGAATATCCAAATTCGCATATATTTTTACACGTTTGAGCAAAATGTTTTGAGTTCTTTGAGGCACTGTTTAGCTTTTGCTCACAGAATCACAGAATTGTTACAGTGCAGAAGGAGGGCATTCAGCCCATCGTATTGGCACCAACTCTCCCAATGAGCAACTCCCTTAGTGCTATTCTCCCGCCTTCTCTCCATAACCCAGCAAATTCCCTTCTGAATGCTTCGATTGAACTTGCCTCCATCACACTCTTAGGCAGTGCACTTTAGACTTTAACCACACATTGCGTGAATTATTTTTCTTATATTGCTTTTGCTTCTCTTGCCAATTAACTTAAATCTGTCCCCTCTCATTTTTGATCCTTTCATGAGTGGGAACAGTTTCTCCCCATCTACTCTGTCCAGACCCCTCATGATTTTGAATACCTTTATCAATTCTCCTCCCAGCCTTCTCTCCAAGGAAAACAGTCCTAATTTCTCCAGTCTGTCTGCATAACTGAAGCTCCTCATCTCTGGAACCATTTTCATGAATCTTTTTTGCATTCTCTCATGCCTTCATATCCTTCCTAAAATCTGGTGCTCAGAGTTGGATGCAATTCTCCAGCTGAGGCCAAGCTACTGTCTTAAGCATAACCTCCTTGCTCTTGTACTCTATGCACATATTAATAAAGCCTAGGATACTGTATGCTTTATTAACTGCCCCCTCAACTTGTCCTTCAATGAATTATGCACATATGCACCTAAGTCCCTCTGCTCCAGCACTCCTTTTAGATTTGTAACCTTTATATTATTATATTATATTTATACTGTCTCTCCATGTTCTTCCTACCAAAATGAAGCACTTCACATTTCTCGGCATTGAACGTCATCTGCCACTGCCCGCCTAATCCACCAACTTGTCTATGTTCTTTTGAAGTTCTACATCATCCTCCTCAATGTTCACATTACTTCCAAATTTCATATCATCCACAAATTTTTAAATTATGTTCTGTACACCAAGGTCTAGGTCATTAATATATATCAGAGAAAGCAAGGGTCCCAACACTGACCCCAACTCCACTACAAACCTTCCTCCAGCCTGCCAAACATCCATTCACCACCACTGTCTGTTTCCTGTTACTCAACCAATTTTGTATCCAAGATGCTACTGTCCCTTTTATTCTATGAGTTATAACTTTGCTTTTAAGTCTGCTGTGCGGCACTGTATTGAATGCTTTTTGGAAGTCTATGTACACCACATCAGTAGCTTTACCTTCATTAACCCTTTCTGTTGCCTCGTCAAAAAATTCCAGCAAGTTAGTCAAACATGATTTTCCCTTAAGAAATCAATGCCGGTTTTCCTTAATTAACTCACATTTGTCTATGTGACTATTAATTTTGTCTCAGATTATTGTTTCTAGAAGTCTCCCCACCACTGAAGTTAAACAGACAGGCCTGTTGTTGCTGGCTTATCTTTACACCCGTTTTTTCAAAAGAAAAGTCATATACTCAGTGTGCACAGCTTGAGTCCTAGAAAGATTTCCTAGTTGTCCTTCAATATTCCACTTTGCATGAGAGAGGATCTGGATGCACAGCTGCAGGTCTAAACCATGTTTCACCGTTAAACACAGAAAATGATCAATCTGGCACATCTGTTCAAAATGAGCCAGCGTTTTGAGGAATATCATTTCCAAAAGAAAATTGAACAAATTCCTGAGTCTTCAAGTTCAGATTTATGAGTGCTATTTCCAAAGCATATTTCTGGGATCGCAATATGACAATTTAAACTACGTTTGTAATAATTATAGTCGTTTATCTCAGTTTTTCTTCTACTGTGCCCAGCTTGGTTGGGGAATATTCAGTCTTTTTTAAGGTAAGTGTAAGCCAAACATTTGTCCAGACTCTCAACTTCAGTCTAAAGGAGCTAGTTGTGATGAATGAAACTTGAGTGATTTACAATATATCTGGCAGAATCAGATAGAAGATTGGGTGCGGTGATAAATTGACTGCTGATCTACCACAAAGCCGTTCTGCACTGATATGGGTGAAATTGATGTATGCTATCATCTTCATTTCATCAATTTGTGTAGGTTTTAGTGTATATTGTGTACACAGTATAGCTCACTGAAGTACCTGTACATGCTGTTGCTGAAAGTGAGAGTAGGGGAGAAATTCATTTCGACTTTTTTTTGGGCCTGAAATGGTTAACTTAGTCATAGCATACCAGAAACTGGAGGCCCAAGGCTTCTTTGAAACTGGATATGGTCTTCGTCTGAATAAATTTGGTAAGCTTTGGGTGCTTGACAGTTTTCTTTAGCCCACATGTGTCAAACTCAGCTTACAAATTGGGTCTGATTTAACACCCTGGCTCTTGGCGTGAGCCACATCCAGTAGAAGTTATGTGGGCATAGTGGGATTGACATAGTGGGATTGATATTTGTATGCATTCTGCCCATTTTTTGGCTGCAAAATGTTTGCAATAAATACTAGTACCTGAGCACAATGTCAGGTACATAATCTGCGTTGGTGCCATGGCCAGTGTTATATTAGTTCTTACTGTTCATGGCATCCCTGGCAGGTGCCTGAAATCAGTGATTTGCCAAATGTAAATATTTGAAGAAGGGTCCTGTGCCTGTTTTAGGACCCTCCTGAAAGGTCTGACAAACTAGGTGAAGCACACGCTATACAAGCTTTAACTTATTTTTACAGTTTGACAATGGCATAAACAGTGATCCTTAAAGAGACTGCTGGAGCCACTAAAGAAATGCCAGTTTTCTTTTCTCTCCTGAAACTACCCCAACCCTGGTCCCATCAACCACTCCCCACCCCAAGTCCTTTCATGTATTCCCTCTCTTTGTGCCCCTAATTGCTACGTGAGTTTCAATTTCATTCTTACCATATACACCCTGTCGACATCTCAGTCTTATGACCCCACTTACCCTCCCACACCGAGTCCCGTTCTCAGTCTCTCAATTCCCCAAACCCACCCCAAGTCCCAATCTCCCAGCCTGTAGTCACCTTCATCCAACCCAGCCTTGCACCTATCCATTTCACTTTCTTTTCCCCGACTACCAATCTCAGTTGCCTGAACCCCCAGACCTCGTCTCATTCTCACAGCATCCATCGACCCCACCTTGAGTCCCAGTGTCCGTCTCCTAACCATCTCCTTCGACCTAGTCTCAGTTTCTCAATCCCCCCTCAACCATGAACCCTGTCCTCAGTCTAATAACCCTTCCAAAGTCGTGCCCCATAGTCACCTTCAACCAGCTCAGCTTTGCACCTCTCCATTTCTCTTTCTCTCCTCATTATTTTTCAGCCACTCCTAAGTGAATTCCTGCGTCTCTTTGTGCCTGTAGCAAGGCAGGTGGGGTGAGTGGACAAGGGGTCGGGCCTAGAATCTGTGTGTGCTGCTGCAGCACCAAGTGCCATGAGAAGCTGCAGACTGGAGTTTCACGTCTCATTTCAGGACACATGGCAGTTCTAACTAATTAACACTCATAGGACACTGTGGGCTGGATGAAACTGTTTCACGAGCTGCAAGTTTAACATGTCTGCAATAGACCAGTTTGGGCTGGCTATGATGATGACAGTGGCCCTTGGTTAGGTCCTGAAAGGTGAAATATATTTTATTCATAAAATATGTAAAGGCACATTATGTAATATTAAATTAGAACCTTTATATAAAGTGCAATACTGATCTTTGTTTTCAGTACAATACGTAGCAGTCTGAGGTGCCTCACTACACTTATAATTACAGCTTATATTTACAATATTCATTTCATGTCAAACACACAGCCTAAAGGGATTTGCACTGTTTCCAGCCCCTCAGTATGTTATGGTGGTAGGGCCTTAGACAATGACTTTTCCCCATTGGGGCTTTTACGGCAGCTTCCCTAAGCTTTAATGTGTCTTTCAGCACATGGTCCTGGATCTCGGAATGTGCCAGTCTGGAGTATACTCGGTTGTCGACAGCTCTTTGCACTGGAAGACCAGCAAGTTTTGGGCAGACCAAAGAGCATTTTTCACCAAGTTGACAGTCCTCCTGAATCAGTTGATGCTTCTCTTGGTGTGCGTCCCTGTGAACAGCCTGTAGAGCATTGAGTCCTGCATCACAACTGCTTGGGATGAAACTTGACAAAAAGCACTTTCCAGATCTGCTTTGCAAAGGCACATCCAGAATGAGGTGGGCAATGGTCTTTTCTTCACTGCAGCCACCTTAAGGGCAGCATGCGGAGACAGTGAGACTCCAGGCATGCAGGTAGGATATGATGTGGAGGACCTTTGTCACCACCAACCACGCTACACCTTAGTGCTTGTTTGAAGATCTTGGCGATAAGGCATTCTGCCAAATGTCTTTGACAGTCTGTTCAGTCAATCAAACCTCAGGATCCACTAGCTCCTTTTACTGCAGGACTTTGAGGATGTTACGTATGGACCTTTGGCTGATGAACTTGTGGTCAATGGTGTTTTTCTGCACAAACTGTTCTAGATGACAAGTGGTGTGGCACTGTCCAACTAAATAGAGTGTTCCGTTGAAGCATGACCAGACCCATCCTTCATATCATCAAAGTGGACTTCGCACTTAGTAGCACATGGGGTGGAATCGTCCCAGAAATCAGCAAAGCCGGATATCAGGCTGGGAAAATGGTGTTTGAGCCTGCAAGGGCAATGGCCAACTCCTCCACTCCAGCCCTGAGGACACCATGGAAGAAAAATCCACAGGCACCAACATTGAAGACCCGTCATAGCACTCACCCAACACCCTCCACCAGCGCAGAGACACCTCAGTGGGACCTAGTTCTAGAGTAGCCTCAGGATCACAATCTGGTGAGCACATCCGCAGCAGACAGAGGTAGGGACTTCCCAGGTTTCCGGCACTTGGAGGACTGCTGGAGACCAGAAATCTGCTGAGTCCAAGTCAAATGAGGAGCCTCTGGATTTGGTCATGCCTCAGTTGCTGAGGCAAGCTCGAGAACTTCAGGAGGGGATGTCCGTTGCACTCCTCAGATTGCAAAGCACAATGGATGAGTCCGTCCACCTTCAGTCTGAGGTGATAGCGCCAACACGCCAATACACCAAGGTCAACACAGGTAGAATGGCAGTCAACATAAAGACCATGGTCCAGGACATTGGTCCTACACTGCTGCAGGAGCTGCGCTCCTCCGCTGAAGCACTTGCTGGCATCCATCAGTGTCAATTCAAGAGGGAGGCGGGTCATCTCGAGCTCACTCCAGCTGCCCCTTTTTTTTAAGGAGTCAGCCAAGGGCCTTGGGCACCCACAAGGAGGAGGATCAGCAGGTGCTCACTCTGGGGCCATTCACCCAGGCAACTCCGGAAGTGTCCAGCCAAACCAAATACCCTCTTCCTGTGACCCTAGCAACTCCAGCTCCACAGGTCAAGGAGGGTGCCACTACCACACAGCAGGACCATGAAAGCAGGTTGGGGCCCTCCAGGTCCCTGACCTCCAGAGTACTTCCGTCAAGATAATCACAGACAGGGCATAGCAGTCAGCAGGCCACCTCCACCTCTGCTTTGGATGTCCGGGGAGCACCAAGATATGGTGGCAGGGTTAGAAAGGCCAAGAAGATTTAATTGCACAACGTGGTCACAGGTGTTATTCACTTGTATGTAATGTTGACCATTGTAAATACACTCCCAAGAGTGTCTCCTTGTCTGAGGTTCCTTGTTATGTAGTGTTCGTGTCAATCAGATGTGAAACCTTGCTGCAAGCACAAAACAAAGGCTACTGTCACAAATCAGGGTCTCTCCCCTGTGCAGGGTGTAACCTTTCGAGCACAGTGATTGTCCAGCTTAAAGCCACTGTCCCCAGCATCACAGATGCCACTCTTCAGACAATTCAATTCACTCCATGTGATATCAAGAAACCGCTAAAGGCACTGGATTCTGAAAAAGCTATGGGGCCTGACAATATTCCGGCAATAGTACTGAGACTTGTGCTCCAGAACTTGCCACGCCCCTAGAAAAGCTGTTCCAATAGAGCTACAACACTGGCATCTAACCGGCTATTTGGAAAATTGCCCATGCAAAAAGCAGGACAAATACAACCTGGCCAATTACCATCCCATCAGTTTACTCTCGATCATCAGTAAAGTAAAGGAAGGGATCATCAACAGTGCTATCAAGTGGCACTTGCTTAGCAACAACCAGCTCACTGACACCCAGTTTGGTTTCTGCTACGGCAACTCAGCTCCTGACCTCATTACAGCCTTGGTTCAAAAAAGACAAAAGAGCTGAACTCCTGAGGTGAGGTGAGAGTGACCGTCCTTGACATCAAAGCTGCATTTGACTGAGTGTGGCATCAAGGAGCCCTAGCAAAACTGGAGTCAATGGGAATCGAACGGAAAACTCTCCGCTGGTTGGAGTCATACCTAGCACAAAGGAAGATGGTTGTAGTTGTTGGAGGTCAGTCATCTCAGTTCCAGGACATCATTGCAGGAGTTCCTTAGGGTAGTGTCCATGACCCAACCATCTTCAGCTACTTGTCAATGATCTTCCTTCCATCACAAGGTCAGAAGTGGGAATGCTCGCTGCTGATTGCACAATGTTCAGCACCATTTGCGACTCCTCAGATACTGAAGCAGTTCATGCCACACAAGTGTCAGGCAATGAACACCCCCAACAAGAGAGAATCCAACCATCGCCCCTTAATATTTAATGACATTACCATCACTGAATCCCTCATTAACAACATGCTGGGGGTTACTATTGACCTGAAACTGAACTGGACCAGCCATATAAATACTGGGTACAAGAGTAGGTCAGAGGCTAGGAATCATGTGATGAGTAACTCACCTCCTGACTCTCCAAAGCCTGTCCACCATCTATAAGACACAAGTCAGGAGTATGATGGAACACTCTCCATTTGACTGGATGAGTGCAGCTCCCACAACACTCAAGAAGCTTGACACTGTCCAGGAAAAAGCAACCTGCTTGATTGGCACCACATCACAAACATTCACTCCCTCCACCACTGACGTAGCAGCAGTGTGTACCATCTACAAGATGCACTGCAGGAATTCACCAAGGTTCCTTTGACAGCACCTTCCAAACCCATGACCACTACCATCTAGAAGGACAAAGGAGCAGATAGACAGGAACACCACCATCTGGAAGTTCCCCTCCAAGTCACTCACCATCCTGACTTGGAAATATATTGCTATTCCTTCACTGTCGCTGGGTCAAAATCCTGGAACTCCCTTCCTAACAGCACTGTGGGTGTACCTACACCACATGGACTGCAGTGGTTCAAGAAAGCAGCTCACCACCACCTTTGCAAGGGCAACAAGTGATGGGCAATAAATGCTGGCCCAGGCAGCAACGCCCACATCCCGTGAATGAATTTAAAAAATATTAGTGATGTGTGCACCTCCTTGTGGCTTGTGTTTGCTGCAAAAATCTTGTACCCAGGCATCATTGGCTTCCGTGATGTTCTCTACGTGCTCTCAGCATCTTTGAGATGGAGCTGTCCCCCCATCTCGACACCATTCCTGTCAGGTGAAGGTGTGGCGCTGAAGGGAACAGGTGATGAAGCCTGTCAAAGGATCAAGTTGTCCTAAAATCCATATCGCTGTTGTTTTTCAGTGGCCTCTTCAAAGAGTGTATGTGTGCTGCCCTCAGCTAGACAGGTATCGCTTCCCAGATGCGATGTGAAGATCCCAGGACTGTCCTCAGTGCATCATCCTCCTGGAATCTTGTGGCAATGAGGGCCTCACGACTACTTCTGCCTCGTCTGGCCGGTGCACTGGCCTCATCATCTGCACCCTCGCCTTCCAGGAGCTCGTCACCCTCACCCCCTTCGACATCCTCCTCGGAGGATTTGTCCAGTTCTTCCATCTCCTCATAAACCAAGTTCTCCCCCCTTTACACCGCCAGGTTGTGTAGCATGCAGCAAGCCACTATGATGCGTGACACCCTCTGGGGAGTGTACTGGAGTGCTCTACCAGATCTGTCCAGGCACCGGAACCTCATTTTTAGGATGCCAAACTCCAAATTATGGCATGAACTTCATTGTACCTTCTCTTACCAGGAGTCTGAGGGTGCTGCACAGGCATCCTTTGTGGCTGTCCTTTTCCCCGAGGAGTCAACCTTGCATCCTGTGTGGTCCCTGAAAGATGCTAGGGATCTGAGACCTGCTGAAGATATATGAGTCGTGGACACTTCCAGGGTACTTTGCACACATCTGCATGATCCAGCTGGAACATTGAGAGAGTGGAAGCCTTTGTGGTTCACATACTGAACTACTTGTTGCCAAGGAGATTTAAGAGTATGTGATTGCAGTCGATGGCACCCTGCACCTGTGGGAATCTGGAAATTTCAGCAGATCCCAGTGCCCTTGCTTCCTGGCTTGCCAGATCCCTGTCGAAATTGACAGTTTTGTGCCTTGGCAAAAAGGGCGCCCGAGACCTCCTAGGAACATTTGTGGGCAGAGGTTGCGAGATCCCGCAAAGGTCCCCAGTGGAGCCCTGGAAGGAGCCACTGCTCTAGAAAGTGAGCAGGACAGTAACTTTCACTGCCACTGGCAGCAGATGCCATGAGTCCCCATGGTGCCAAATCCTGCAGAAGATGGCATATGTGCTTGACCAGTTTCCTTGATATTCGCAGGATTTGGCGACACTGGTTCTTGCTCATCTGCAGGTAACACATGCACCATCTGTAGACCCTGGGTGTAGCAATGCGCCTACAAACGACGGCTCAGTGGGGTTCATCCTCTGCGTGCAGAAGAGGCTATACTGCTCCTTGGTCTTCAGGATTCTGCTCCTCTCTTTGGCAAGCCAGGCGCCTCTGTCTCATTCTTCTCCTTCTTCCCTCCTGTCTATAAGCAATCAGACAGACAGACGGTGAGATCACCAACCTCCATGTTTCTGATGGTCTCCTCACTGCAGTATCAAAGAAAGAGACTCAAGGATCAGCAATTGTCTTCTAAGGTCCACTCTTGGTTAAGTCATCGCCTGCAGCTGCCTCTCAAGGCCCCTTAATGCATGCTGGAGAGTCCAGACCACCACCTGGATGCCCAATGTTTAATGTGTATGCTGGCTCACCATGCCCACACCGAACACTGCCCCACATCACATGACCGAGTGACGGCAGCTTCGACCACCCAATTGCATCCTGAACTCTCATCTCAGGCACAGGCATTTTCCTACCCTGGACTCCAAGGCTCTGCAGTTTGCTTGTATCATGAGGGTGACTTTTCAATGTCAACTGAAACATAATGCAAGGGACTAGGAATGCAGACCTCCGTCAGTGTTTGATGGCCCCTTTCCCCAACTGGGTCCTCCAGGCTTGCCTAGTCGTGCAATGGCTCTGCAGAACCAGAGCACTCATTTAAGTTTGAAGTGTGCATGCGAGGGGTCAACAATAGAGGAGCAATCATTGGCACTGTCAGAAATTAATGCTACTTGAGTGGGCACAATTGCTTGACAAGGCTGTCTCCAAGCATGTCAATTGAGCTCAAGATAAACGCTCTCAGCTGCGGTGGAGTGCTCATCTTTGACATGTTTTGCCATTAACCCAGCTGTTTTCTTCGCTCACTCATGTGTTTGCTCAAACTTCAGTTAATGCTACTGTGACTCCCCAGGCACTGTTGCCCTTGTCCTGAGGTTGCCTTCTCCCCCTTCCCCACTTGCACTGTTGCCGTTGCCCTGGCACCACAAGCCAGCCATTAAGAAGTGGCTGCGGAGACTTGCCTGTGCCCCCACGCCCCCGAATCTGTGGAGCTGCTGTGATCATTGCGAGTGCTGTGCAAAATTGTCTGCACTCGTCCCTGAGTTACTGTTGAAGTTGACGTCACCAGGTGCACGCCTTTTGAAGGCAGTTGTAAATCACACCGCCGTGAAATCACGCCGACGTGGGATTTAAATTTGACGTGGGGGATGTTTCCAGTGTGTGGCCACAATAATGAAATGCAAATTTATTAAAATTAAGTGCCTGATGCTCGACAGTGGGAAACGTGACCCATCATTGACGGGGCAAGGGGACAATTGTGACCTGAATTTACGTAGCCGGGAAACATGACTAGAGTCTTCTCGGGGGATTCTCCAATCCCGTCACAATTGGTCATGGAAAATCCTGGCCTTGGTGTTTGCATGCTGCATGATCAAGCTGCATTTAAAGGTAGTCAACAGGATGAGGGTGATGTTGAGTATGGTTTTTTTGTACAAACCTCTGGACAAGATCAGAGGAGTGTGCATCGTGGTGGTGAAGAGCATGTGGGCTGGTGGCAGCCTGCAGTATTGCTGCTGTTCCTGCTCCTCCTGGATCCATGCTAAAGTAAGTTTTTTTTTAAAAGAACTTATTTTCATGCTTGTGGTTTCCAGCACTTAGTTTCTGACCGATTTCAGAAAGGAGTCATTAAGCAGGTATTCAATTTCACATTAGCGTAAAAAAGGCCTTCCATCTGATTAAGATGACTGCTGGGGGTGCCTAAATAGTGCCTAAACTAATATGGCATTGGGCGGATTTTAGGGACCCTTGGGGCATAGCCCCATGAAATTGGAACTTAATAGATAGCTTAATATCATTGTCGAAATAATTAATGAAAAAAACCGTAATTCAGAATGTCCTTGAAAACTGAACGCAGCAGCTGAGTGGGTCCATATGTCAAACAGTATTCTGATCAAACTCAATATAGTGAAAGGGTTTGAAATTCAAATTTTATGACTCAGCTTATGCCAATATTGATAGATTTATTAAATAACATAGGTAGAATAAGTTGTGTTGCTTCTGAAGTCAACGATTCTGCATTAGCTCACTGTGGCATATTGCATTTGCTTTTCCAGATTTTGGAGTAATTCACAACAGGAAGATCAGGGCACAAAAGGATGTAATTTACAGCACAAATCAAAGACTGTTGTTCCAGGAAATTCTGGACCATTATACACTAATGTTAAAGCTGGGGGCTTTTTAGGAATTATGCTTCAATGCATTTATTTTAGAAAGCTCTCATCTAAAGAAAAGTCTAAATTGTTGCATGTTTTGCAGATTGTAGCCTTGATACACAGAGGTCATTTCTTTTAAATTAGCAATAAATTAGGGATTTGAAAGGATCCCTTTTCAACTAGGACTAAATGGGGCCTCTTGAAATCCTCTGAAGTGAATATAGTGCAGCCTAATCGTAATCTTTGTTTCACACACAGCTTTTCTCTCTTTACTGACCACAATCCAGCCATTATTATCAAGTTGATTGTTTGGTTTGAAATGAAGTATGAACCAGATGATTAATTCATGACTTAAAGTAGGCTATTTTGTTCTGTGTGTTGATAATTGAAGCCCCTTGATTTTTGCAACTGATCTTTGAGACTGAACTATTGACTATATGCAATTTTTGATTTATTTTTGTTGATTTTAATTATTTAATATGGAATTAAATTATAATCCTATTTAATCACTATAAGGAATATACTATTTAATTTACTGTATGATGCTTATTTCACAATTCATAGGCTATCTTAATATCAAAGTGATGTACAAGGCAATACAGTTAAGGTTTTAAAATACAAATAATTTGACGATCAGCAGTAATAGGAGGAGACCTGGGACTACTTCAATTTATTATCATTTTAGAACATACAAAATTAATAAGTTTGCTCCATATGTTGTTCCCCTTGCTATGACTGATGTAAAGTTGTCATTATAGTAGTTCAAAGAAAGCAAGGAGGAGGTGAAAAAAAACTGCTGTAAGGTATACTACCAACTCAAATAAGCCACTGGCCAGGATTTTCCATGCCCGTCTGTGTCAGACCTGTTTGGTGGTGTGAGCGGACAATATAGCGCGATCGGTTTTACAATGGCGTGAAACCAGTTTGCAGTCGTCCACTCAGCTGCGTTTCCCACCTTCAGATGTTAGGAACCTCATTGACTCATTGTAATACATCAGCATATCATTATAAGACCAGCCTGCCGGTCTCACCCACCCTCCAAGCTGGGCATCTGCCTTTTACGCCAGCGTGTTTCACAACCACACATAAACGACATGCATCTGGTGGGCTGCACTTTGCTCGGGACCCTCATGGTTTGTTTGCCTACATTACTTCAGTCAGCACTTGCAGTCATCAGCACCAGACTTCACAGACAGCACCACATCACTTTTAGGGGGGCTCACGGGCAGGTCTCTACCTACCAGATCAGCCATATGTGGGTGGCTTTCAATGGCTATAGGGCAAGGTCTTGCTTGGGGAAGGGGGAGGAGTGGCCTCAGGCAAGGGAAGAGGCTGCAGGATGAGGGCTCTTCTGGGGAAGGAAGGTATCCCAGGTTCTGTGGGGGGCACATGTTGATTTGTGCAAGTGGCTTCAAAATGTTGAGGGCTGAGGACGCAGCCTCCAGAGGAGTTGAGGCCAAGCGGACATGTGAGGGTGTGTGTGAGAATGGGTGGTGATGACCCTTGAGCTGGCAGTGAGTGAGATGCCAGTGAATATGTGATGGGCTTGAGTGTGTGAGTTTAGAGTGATGAGATGGTTGCTATACCCTGGCTGCATGGGTGAGATTATTCATCGTCTATCTGCATTGGATGGCCAACCTCTCCTGTGTGGCACTGGCACTGACCACTGCTGCCATTGTCTACCAAGTTGGAGTGGTAATGTTGCTGCCCCTCTTGCCAACAGAGCTGGGGTAGAGAACATCACAGTGGGCTTCCATGGTGCCCTTAAGGCGCTCGAAGGATGTAGCCTTCTCAGATTCTTGGCCCACTCAGGTTCTTGTTTCTTCAGTCTCTCAGTGGATTATCCTGTTCTTCAGAGAAAGCAGGTGCTTAAACCACAAAAAAAGTTGGATTGTCACATGACCTCTCTCCAACTGCCCAGGGATCCAAATAAGGTCATGGCCAGTGTATTCCACAGTGTATTTTCCGCAAGCATGACCCAGACCTCCCTGTTGCTTGCCATTTCAACACACCACCCTGCTCTCACGCCCACATGTCCATTCTTGGCCTGTTGCAATGTTCTAGTGAAGCTCAACGCAAACTGGAGGAACAGCACCTCATCTTCTGACTAGGCACTTTACAGCCTCCCGGACTTAACATTGAGTTCAACAACTTCAGATCGTGAACTGTCTCCTCCATCCTCACCCCCTTTCCGATCCCCCTTTTCCAATAATTTATAATTAAAAATATATATATATTTTTCTTTTCCCACCTATTTTTAAATGTATTTCCATCCATTGTTTCACCTCCACCTTTTAGCCTATTTCAATCCCTTCCCCCCACCCCACCCCCACTATTGCCATCCTGCTTTCTATCCTTAATGTCACCATTAGCACATTCCTTAGCTAATATCACCACCGTCAACACCCCTTTGTCCTTTTGTCTATGACATATTTGGCAATCCCTTCTTTTTTTCCACCTATCACTGGCCCCCTCCAGCTCTACCTGTCCCACCCCCCTCTACCAGCTTATATTTCATCTCATTTCTCTATTTCCTTAGTTCTGATGAAGAGTCACACGGACTCGAAATGCCAACTGTATTCCTCTCCACAGATGCTGTCAGACCCGCTGAGTTTTTCTAGCTATTTATCTTTTTGTTTCAGATTTCCAGCATCCGCAGTATTTTGCTTTTATTTCAATTGTAGCTTGATTAGATCATGTCTTAGAATCCCTCTCTCAGCCAGGGTCCATTCTTCAAATGCTTATGTCTATTAGTTTGCCACCACCCAACTGAGTATCTGGTTGCATTGCTGATGGACTATGGGATGTGGTTCATTCACATTCCCTTGTGGTTACTGTCTTTGGTGGGTTTTTGCAGACAGTTGGATGTGAAAGGTACAATGATGCAAATTGTGTAGCCATCTTTGGCTGCGTGGTACAGCCATTGGAATATGCCCTTAGTCTCTCTTTTTAAAAAAAATTATTGTTTTTCTAGCCAGCATATTCAAACATAATTTTTTTTTGATGTTAAGCTTTATTTCGTGACACTCTCTATATCTTTCATGATGCTCCTGCTTTATCCACTCTTCCCTTTTCTGGTGGGATATGTGCCTTGACTGTACTTAAACCCTTTTATCATTAAAAATGCAGCTTATTGTTCCTTTACAGCTTTGCCTGCTAAATTTTGATTCCAGTTTACCCAGGACAGGGCTGTTCTCTACCTATTGAAATTGGTCCTCCTTCTATTACGTTTTTGTTTTCTCTAGACTGGTCTTTGTCCTTTTCCATAGCTAACTTAAACCTCATGGTACTATGATCACTGTTCCCTAAATGTTCCACTATGTTCCCCTACTGAAACTTGAGCTGCTTGACCCAGCTCATTCCTCTGAACCAAATCCAGCAATGCCTCTTTTCTTGTTGGACCAGAAATGTACTGGTCAAGAATATTTCCCTGAACACAGCTCAGAAGCTCATCTCCCTCTCTGCTCTATACACTATTATTATATCACTTTATATTAGGATGATTAAAGTCCGCCATTATCTGTACTCTATGGCCAGGATTTTCCATTTGTCGGGCGGGCTCGGCGGGAGCGGGTGGTGGCGGTCGGGAATCTGATTGCCGCCCGCAATCAGCTCCATACCGCCAATTTACGTGGGTGGGCCAATTAAGGCCCGCCCAGTGTAATATGTGAGTGGTATGACCGCTACCTGCGCAGGCAGGGAGAGGAGGGAAAGTTCGGTCCAGTGTTCTTTTGCACGTTCAATCTCCCTGAGGCATGGAGCTGCCTCAGGGAGATTGAAGTGCTTTTTAAAAAATAAATAAACAGAATAAATATTTAATGAAACATGTCCCCTCATGTGACTGTGTCACATGAAATGGGACATGTTTTTATTTTTCAGAAATAGTTTTTATTTAATTCATGAAAGCTTTAGGAAACCACATCTGTAAGGTTGGACGGGCAACGTGAAGTTCATTTTAATTACCTGGTCAATGGCCTTAATAGGCCTATCAATTAACAGCAGGTGTGCAGCCGACTCTGGCGTGCATCCGCCAAACGAAATATCGCGAGACAGCGCGATGACATCAGGACGCGTTATTTAATGTTCCGGTGTGTCGGGTGCGCGCCTGCAAGCCAAATGGAAAATTCAGCCCTATAGTTCTTGTACCTCCTTGCAATTTTTATACAAATTTGCTTCCCTATATCTTTCCCACTAGTTGGTGAGGTGACCTATAAGCAAACCCAGTTATGCAATGGCACCTCATTTGTTTCTTTACTCTAACCAAATAGCTCTAGGAGGACTAGTTATCACTGATTAATGTGTATCACTGGCACCTGGAAGTAGAATATAATTTGGAGATACCTAAACAGGCCCAGCACGGTGATCTTGAATGTGTGTGCTAATCTCTAGAAGCATCTGAACACCACCTTGGGAAGAAACCAGCTCTACCTGTTGATGCCATTTTCATGTCAGGATTGGAATCTATTCGAAACAATTGTTTTTCAGAGTTCTTTCTTGTGTCGGGCTGGGAATCAAGTGATCTCTCAGTTTCATCTCTATCGCCATGCAGTTGTGATACTGCATGAGATTGCAACATTCTTTACTGGGCATTCCCAGCATGCAGCAGCAGTGATGTCATCAGACTTGCCAAGGAGCCACATTAAAGGATTTTCACAGTCATAGAATTTTCACAGTCACAGAAACAGGAAACAAAAAACACTGAAATAACATCACTTTTTGTTTTATACAGAACAAATTAAAGATTAGGTTGGGAGGTCCAGCCTCTGAATCCAGTCCTAACTTTCGTGCAGAGGTTACCCATCAATTTTTGAATCAATATAATGCGCAGCATACCAACCTTCGAAAATGTAAAACTTTGCTAAAGAAGTCTCTGGCCTCCCCTGCAGTACAATATGTTGTTAATCTCTTCTTAATTTAGCAATATCACATATTTTAACTTAGAAACTTAGTGAGCTGCAACTTTCCTCTGCGTTTAGCTTACTGTATTTAATCTGAGTCATATCCTTTGTTATTATTCTGCTGAGAGAACATGCTGCTTTAGAGTGCCTCTTATATTTGCTTCTTTGTTCGGTTGTCATGTAGTATACGTATCGGATCAGGAGCTTTGTGGCTAATAAGTACTTAACAAAGGGAGGAAAGGATTCTACATTATAGTAGTGAATAGTTTCCTGTAGCTTCCTATAAAAATGAATCAATGCAATCCTGTACAGTCATGTAGCAATCAAGACTACTGAGAGAATACACAGGTATATGGTCACAGTATGTTTATCACATATGTACTAGTATGGTAATCCTCTCCAAATATAACCAGAGGCAACAGAACATTTACAATTTTTCAGGAAATGGGAGTAGAGCTTCCTTATGCCCAGTTTTATTGGATGGCTTAACTAGAAATGAAAAATGGGGATCAACAAGAATGTATTTATTGCCAGCATAAATCTCTGATTAATGTTTCCCAGAACATTCCTTGTTTGGTAAATTTGAATTTTGAGTGGAATTGTAATACTGAATCACTGATAACCTTCCACATATTTTGGGACCAAATCCTGCTATATTTTTTTAATAATTACATGTTAAACACTGGTTAGCAATATTGTTCTGTAGTTGTGGATCAGATTAAAGCATCACAATTTTAAAAAGTAGCAAGAAACACAAACATGGATTTTTAACTGCAATCAGTTGCCACTATTGGTATAAGTCTATGCATGGTAGAAATGTAATTTGAAAGTATGATCATTTGTTCAAAAAGTAAAAATTAGCAGTGTCTCAAGTTTTTTTTTGTGATGGAAACAAGTAAAGCTTGAATTTTGCACGGGAACTGACAGCTATCCAGTAACATGTACCATAGTCATTTTCACCCCAGGAGGCAAGGAGGGAAAGTCTTAAAAATGGATATTCCCCCCTCAACACGCCACATTTCCCTGCAAGGAGAGAAAGCAGAGAGATGTGCGTGTTTGTAATAGTTTAAGTGGCGAGGTGGGAAGGACAGCATTTTTAGACGGTAACTGTGAAGCATGGGTGTGAGAGGGCAAAAGGCTGAGGGTGAGTGTGAGGGTTGGCTCTTCGAATCAGGACGTGAAATGTCTGCATAGAGGGGAATGAGTGCATCTGCAAGGCGTGTTGATCTGAGGAATGCTGTGCAGGAGAATGTTGGGCAAGTCAGAATGTGGGACTTGGCATCTGAAAGTGTTAGGCCACTCACAATTCCATCCTGAGGTCCTGGATCCTCTTGGTATACCGTCTCCCGGCTGGAGGGAGTACACACCTCTGCTGATTCCCTCACCCACTTCCATCCAGTACTGTTTGTTTGGAGAGGCTGTCCTGTTCCTACAGTACTTGGTGTTAATAGGATCCAAGCCAGTTGGTGAAGCCAAAACCAAGACACAAAGCTTTTCTTTATTGAAAGAGTTTATTCACTTGTTCACTCTCACAATCCTCCTCCCACACTCCCAGTGTTCCACCTATCCCCTATTTATATGTGCTCAAAGACTGTACCCATCACCTGTTTCTCTTAAGTTTAATAATGTAATTGACATGACATTAACAAACCTTAACAATGTAATTGACAAGATTTTAGCACTTGGGAGAGCTCACGTCACTGCAGCCCCTCACATCCTGAAGCAGGATCTTCAGTTAAGAATGAAAGACCTGGGGAGCACCCTTTCTAGCTCTCATAGGCTTTGGCTCTGTAAAGTAGGCCTCACACATGGAAGGCCTCTCAATCAGGCTGCCTGCAGGCAGGAACCCCACTTAAATTAGCCCTGCAGTTAAATTCTTCAGAAAATTCAGGAAACCCATTCTTCCAGGTTTTCCAGCCTCACAATAACTCCAATGCATAAAACACATCTCCAAGCTAAAATTCAGGCAACAGAGTCTAAACCAGGAAGTACAAACTAGAATGTTTAATTCAGTGTAAAATCATGCAGCAAAAGCAAAATAAAGTGAGCAAAAGAAAGGTAGGATCGAGAGAGAGAGAGATAAGAAGCAGAAAGAAATTTTAATTTTTTTAAATTCTCAAACAATAATTAAATTCTGGAGGAATGAGACTTTGCACTTCTAAAAGCAAATTTCCAGTGCCAGTGAGGTTCTTTGCAAGTAATTAAGACTTTGCATGCTGTTACAGAGGCCTTATTTTTTCTGGCTTAGTAGGTAAGCACCAACTTTACACTCTTTATGTGCTTTTAATACCAAGTCTATTGGTGAAGCAAAGCTTGTAGAGGAGCCGGGAAAATTGAATGGCAAATTCTGCATTTAACTACACATGTGGACATTGGAAGGTGCTGCCTGATTTATTCTGTTGACCAGGAATTTATAGTTGGCGTGCTGGGACGGGCCCGACACACCGGCGTGTAAAATTACACACGATGATGTCGGGCGAGTGTCCCGACGTCATCACGCTGTGTCGCAATTTTTTATTCGGCTGACCACACCGGAGTCGGCTGCACGCCTGCCGATAACTGATAGGCCTATTAAGGCCATTAATGAATTAATTAATGTCATTGTTTACACTGTCTGTCCAACCTTAAGGTTGGTGGGCCGGTGGAAAGGCCAAGCGGCCTTCATGTTTTTTAGGAAACCTCATCCATGAGTGGGATGAGGTTTCCTAAAGCTTTTACTACTTAAGTAAACATTTTAAATGAAAAATAAAAACAAATCCCATCTAGTCACATGAGGGGACATGTCTCATTAAATTTTTAATTTCTGTAAAAATGTTTTTAGCAACTGCTTCAATCTCCCTGAGGCAGCTCTGTGCCTCAGGGAGATTGAAGCGCTCTTTTGTGCATTTGCGCGAAAGAGCACTGGCTCCGACTCTCCCTCCTCCCCGCTGCCCGCACAGGTAGCGCTGAGCACTACCGCTCGCATATAATGCTGGGCGGGCCTTAATTGGCCCACATGCTTAAAATGGCGGCGTGTAGGTGATTGCGGGCAGCGATCGGTTCTGCGACCGCCCACTCCTGTCGAGCCCGCCCGATGTGGGAAAAGCTCTAGCCATAATAACAGTGAGTTCTGATAGCCTCACTGTTAGTCTTAACGCAAATAATGGCCATTAATATTCCAATGTTAGCACCAGAAATTCAAACATGCAGCACTGCTTCTGGTGGTGCTACCAAACCATACTTGGCTTTCCTGGAGGCCGACTTGTCATTCGGTTTGGAAGTGAGGATGATCAGTGGAGGAGATTCCATTTTATCTAAAAGAGAAGTTATTTTACCTTGCCAGCCATCATCAGGTCATTAACTTTTGCTGTCTAGGAGCTGAGGGAGAGGTGCCTCTCAGCACCATTACAACCTGTCTACACATCTCCCTGGAAACACCATTGAATGGTTTTCTTCCCTGTGGGTCCCGCAGATGGCTGTCATTAATAGGTCACTAAAATCCTGGGCTTACCTCTTTACAATTTCACAATTGAGGTAGAACTGAACAGACCGGTCAAACCGCCGTTGGCTACCTTCTTGCAACTTCTGCTACTTCCTGAGATACATTCCATTAAATTTTTAAAAGCACAGATGTCCCCTGATGATAAATCACTGCAGGTGTATATCATCACAATAGGGGGATAAACCACCTATTGTGCCCCCTGAAAGTTGCTGCTGTTTGAATTGATATAGGATTTTAAATCCTGTAGGAACAGGTTCCCCTGTTCACAGTGAGTTACTGGTATTTTACATTTCTAGCCTTTCATTCAGTGTTCAGATGGTTTGATCACACTAGTCCTGCAGGGTCAATGGTGCATTTCACCAACAGGTTTAGTGCCCTATATTGCCTCTGTGGATCTTAGGACAAATTTTATTAACTCTGAAGTTTCTAGGTCAAGACGTGTCACTCAGCAGAATAGGAACTGGATGGGCGAAAGGGAAATAATCCTTAATGGAGGCAATATATTCATTATTGTGTTTCTCATAATGCGACAGCAAAAACATTGTTGCTAGTTGCCATTTTGATTAGTGGGCATTTAAGTTCAGAAAAAATACCATAAAAGAACGTTAATGCCAAAAGAAAATCAAAATATTCATCTTTGACTTAGAAACAAGTGAGGTGAAATTTTATGGCACTGTTGCAGTGGGGGTGGGGACTTAAAAGTGAGACGTTCAAAAATCCATTGACTTCAGTGGACAGGAAAATCCCACCAGTGGGAGGAGCTGTAAAATTCCACCTATGATTTATTTCTTGCTGCAGGAACAAAATTGGTGGAACTTATGGAAAATTGATACTCAGCATTTCTTTTACTCTTGTATTTGGCAGCAGGAAAGAAAGCTTACATTTATATATCAGCCTTTTTTCATAACATCCAAACACACTTCATAGCTAATGAAACACTTATGTTCCTTCAGTCAAGTAAGTCAAGAGAATGGTGGGGGGTGGTTGGGACCAGACAGAAAAATAGAGTTGAGACCACAGTCAGATCAGTCATGATCTTATCGAATGATGGAACAGTCTTAAGGGGCCAAATGTCCTACTCCTGCTCCTAAGTCCTATAATATAGGAAACGCAGCAGCCAATTTGCACACAGCAAGCTGGCACAAACAGCAGTGTAATAAAAGACCAGATGATATGTTTTTTTTTAGATGCTGGCTGAGGAATAAATGTTGGTTAGGACACCTTGAGATCTCCCTGGCTCTTAGATTAGTGCTATGCTATTTTTTCTGCCTACGTGGGGCCTCAATTTGGTGTCATGTCTGAAAGATGGCACCTCCAACCGTGCATTACTCTGTCAGTACTGCGATGATGTGTCAACCTAGTTAAACTTTAAAGCCACAAGAGGGACAATTAATTGCACTGCTTCTGGGATACAAAGGGAAAAATGTTTTATTTTTCTTTCATGGAATAGAGGAGTGGGGAGTAGGAAAAGAGATTAACAATTGATCCACATGACACCAGTGCAAGCATTGCTGTGATAATTTCATGGCATTGTATTTGTTGCCTGCTTTGAGTTACATCATTGCATTTGAGTTCTTGGCAGGCACACACAGCATCTCTTTGGCTTTAGCTTATTGAGAATGTGGTAACATAAGGACTGTGTCCTACAGTATGGTAATTTACCCAATTAAAGTACCACATAATAAACTTGTTAACAAAATTGAAGTTCATGGGATTATAGGAGCAGTAGCTGTGTCGATATGAAATTGGCCGAGGAGCAGAAAGTAACAGTGAACCAAATGCTAAAACAAAATACAGTAGATGTTGGAAAACTGAAATAAAAGCAGAAAATCCTGGAAGTACTCTGCAGATCTGGCAGCATCATGAGAGAGAAAAGCACAGTTACTTCTGTGACCTTTCATCAGAACCAGAAGTAGTGGTTACCCATTGTTTTGCAACGTTGCTTTTGGAGGGAAATAGGCAGTGGTGTTCCTTAGGGGTCGGTATTAGGATCTTTCGATATTTTTAATGACTAAAAGGTTTTGGTAGCGTGGATACACAGAGAGTGTTTCTGCCTGTAAGGAAGAGCATAACTAGAGGCCATCAATGTTAGATAGCCAACATGAAATCTCAATAGGGAATTCTGAATAATCTTCTTTACCCAAAGAGTGGCGAGAATGTGGAACTTGCTACAGGGAATGATTGAAACAAATAGTATGGATGCATTTAAGGGGAAGCTGGACAAGCATTTGAAGGAGAAGGGAATAGATGGTTATGATGGTGATTTAGGTGAGGAGGCTTGAGCGGAGTGTTAACGTGGACTAGTTGGGCCAAATGGCCTGTTTCTGTGCCCTGCATCCAGTGTAATTCTATGTAACCTCAAGAAGCTGAGGCTGTTCTCCCTGGAACAGAGAAGCTTAAGTGAGATTTAATAGATATTGTTAAAATCATGATGGGTTTTAATAGAGTAAATACGCAGAAACTGTTTCCATTAGCAGAAGGATCAGTAAACAAAGGACAATGATATAAGGTATTTGACAATAGAACTGGAAACAAGATGAGAATTTTTTTACACAGTTAAGTTGTTATGATCCGGAATTCGCTGCCTGAAAGTGTGATGAAAGCATATTCAAAAACAGTAATTTTTAAAAGGAAGTTGGATAAATATACTTGAAACTGAAAATTTGCAAGGCCACAAGGGAAGAGCAGGGGAGTGGTTCTCATTGGTTGGCACAGGCATGAAGGACTAAATAGCCTCCTACTGTTCCTCTATCATTTTATGATTCTCTAAAAACATGACCATTTATCAGCTATCCCATGAGAATTACTTTGAAAGAAAAAATGAAAGACTTAAGGTGAAATAAATGTTCTTGCATCTAAAATGGCATACGCTCTGCAACTAAAGAGTGAGGGTTTGGTTAAGATCAGAGTCTCCTGTATTTGAATAACATCATACGGAATTAATGGAGAGAAATGACCAACTTGGAACAATCAATTGTTCATTGTTAGCTTTGTATCTTGCGTAATGAATGAAGGATGGTAGCCAATGATTTTAAAGTACACCAGTAATTTCTTAAGAATGTTTAACAATATTCAGTCCCCGGTCTGACTTTCATTTCAAATATTTTTAACCACAAGCTAGTGGTAATTTACCCCAATACTTGCTGTTATTCATTCATGCAAGGAAATAATACTGCAGGCTGACATGAGATCATAATCTGTCTGGTTTCTGTAGTACTCAAAGCCATGATGTATTCCAGATCAATTTCAATGTATAGCTTTGAGAAGTTGTTAATGGCATGTTAATTGTTTCTCTAAGCACGTTACTGTGGAATGCAATTTGCTCAGCTCCTTTAAAGATGAAAATGATGGTCCAGATGTTATTGTGAAGAAAGACTGAACAAATGAGAACTGTGGCATTTGGAGAAAATATTGAGTTGGAGGGGTTGGAGGGAGCACAGTCCAGTGCTGATAAACATATATAGTATAGGCATATAGTCCCAACCATTCATAGTTCATGTTACTGCAATTTGCCCATTATACGCGGTGGACACTGCAACCAAAATCTTTGCCTGTTTTAGTTGAATAGAGTACTCACCTCCATCCAAAACCCATGTGAAAGTATCGGCCTGTGCTCCCAAGTACCTGACGACTAGTTTTTTCTCCACTATCTCATCAATTAGATGGATCCTCAGCCAAAAAAAAAATTCCTGGGGAATGCTGAAGGAAACGTCGACCAAGCAAAATATTTGTTGGGCTTGTAGTCTTTTGTTCCCTATCCTGTTACACCTGAGGCAATTGTGAGCTTGGACTGGGAGTTAATTTTTAACTACGATACAGACTACATGGTTTTAATTTCAATCACCTGAACCATGAGCAAACATTGGCTTTTCTAGTTAAATGGTGATAATGTAAGTGATGGGAATTGCTCTAGCAGGATAGTTATTTCAATTTTTTCCCTTTACAATGCTGATCCATGTTGTGCACAATGAACAGGTTTGAGCCTGAACTTCATTGTCTGTTTTCACACAAAGAATGAGAGAGGTCCAAAAATAATGGTGCCACAGCTGGAACATTACTGAGAAATAGGGAGTAAAGAGAAGTAGATAAAAAAAAATAGAGGAGAAACTGCCCTTAGAAAGCCCAAACACATAAAGTGTCACAGGGACTCTAATTGCTTGCTGTAACTTTGATCAGCAGAACTCTTGATGAAACAGCCTAAAGGGCCATTTGCATCTTTCATCAGGTTTTCCACGGATTCCCAGAGCCAAAATTTTATGCTCTCTGCATCCCGCCCACCCCTCCCAGTGGTTCTAAGGCGATGTGGGGGTGGGGGGGATCCTTGAAATTGCAGCAACGGGATTTTCTCCAGGTTCCTGCCCGTCCCGACCTGGTAGCAATTTTACGGTGGAGCAGGCAGGGTCTTGGATGGGAAGCCCGGTCTTTTCCCAATTAAGGCCCTTAAGTGGCCACTTAATGGCCACTTATAGGCCCTTTCCTGCCCAGCCTTAACTTTTAGGCTGGTGGGAGGATGACAGCTCGGGGGGTGGGGGAAGGCTGGGAATAAACTAAGTTTGATCTCGAGCGGGAAGGTGAGGGGTTGGGAGGGCCTTCTAACGGGGGATGCCATTCCCTTAGGCCTGGTGACCTCTGGCCTGCCCTCCCTCTACTCCACACCCCTCCCACCAACCCAGCCCGTCCCCTGAGAGCCCAATCGCCAGCCTCGCGAACCCCCAGGTGTTGCCTACCCTCCTTGCCTTGGGACCCCTGCCACTTACCTGTCCTTTGTTCCAGGCAGCTCCCTGCAATGCCTCTTCCAGCCACTGCAGCGCTGGGCCTGGAGAGAGGCTGGCAACTCTCCAAGGCGGGCTTACTCCCAAGTGAGGGTGGAATTCCCGCTTTATGCCAATCAATGCTTGTTAGATCGTAAAATGGAATCGGGGCTGCTGGAGTCTACAGGAATGTGTTCCTGCTGATTCCTCGGAGGCCCCCGCCATCCTGAAAATTCAGGCCCAGCTTATGGTGTGAGATCAGTTCAGCCTCCATGGAAAATAGGCCTCGAAAATTTGAACAATAATTGATGCTCAGAGTGATGACAAGATACTAATCTAATGGTCGTAACCAGGCACCTTAATGGAGGGATTTTCTTGGGTCTACCTAAATCGCATGGGCACAGAGAATATCACAAAAATAGACAAATCGCAAAACAGCTGTGTGAAGGAACCCACCTGCATTTTTCATTTTGATAACTGGAGGTACATCTTCTGGGTTGCTGAACAAGTATGCATTTGAACCTGCTTGATTTTTGAATACTCACTATGCCCATACTGTCCATGGTGATGTCATGGTAATGTCACAGGACTACTAATTCAGAAACATAGGCTAATGCTCTTGGGATATGGGTTCAATTAAATTCAATTAATAAAAAAATCTGGAATCAAAAACTGGCCTCAGTTTTTGAAACTATCAGTGATTGTCATAAAATCCCATTCACGATTGTCCTTTAGGGAAGGAAATATGCTGTCCTTACCTGGTCTGACCTGCATGTGACTCCAGATCGACAGCATTGTGGTTGACCCTTAACTGCCTGTGAAATGGCTTAGTAAACCACTCAGTTTAAGGGCAATTAGAAATGGGCAACAAATGCTGACCTTGCCAGCGATGTTCACATCTTATCAATGAATTAAAAAAAATCTGACCAGGCATTTGACATTTTTACATCACTTGAGAATTCCCAGGGGTATCCTGCAATGGCAGTAGAGTCAGGCCTGTAAAAGCCATTTAACTGAGCCCAAAGTGGGTATTCCCTGCCTCTTGTCTCTGTTACGGTCAGGTAAAAAGTGGTAGGATGGCTCCCATCTCTTTCCACCGCTCGCTTACCCGCAACAGGTGTTTTTTTTAAAGAACTCACTTGCCAATTCATTGAGTGTTCCAGTGGTTAAGTGCTATGACTGTAAAAGGCACACGCAGACAGTTTTTCTTAAATTTTTTCAACATAAAGAAAATTGGATTAATTGTACTTAACATTCAGTCTAAATAGAAATAATAAAAACGCTCCAACTATTATTCACGTAGGAAATCAAAAGTTCTCACACACAGGCATGCACGCACGCATACGCTACAAAGAGGAAGGGTAAGTTAAATTATTTAAGAGTCCAAAAAAAAGTCAGTTGCATATGGATCTTGATGACTTGGATGGTTTCAGACTGGGCCCCATGGTCTTTCTGGATTCTGTGTCGAGACAATTTAAAGATGTTGATGGACAATTTCTATCTTTTCTTCTGGAGTCAGCAACTGGGTTGATTTTTCAGACACCGCTTGCAGCTTGTGGCTGGTCAAAACAGACAGGGCAACGGCTTGCAGGATGGCTAGAGAGAGAGAGTACCCACTCAGGTCTCACTCTTTCTGGTCTCTCTCTCTGACTGGCCTGTCTTCTTCTGACTGGCCTGGAGCAAAACAATTGCTTAAAAGCACAAAGAGGATCAGTTGGCTCATCAGATCATCTTCTCTCGCAAATCTAGCCATTTACTCAAACATGGTCATAGTAAACTCATCCCAAGTCAATTATTTAAAGTGGATTAGATTACGACAAGTTGAGTATCCTTCACAGCAGGTGTCAATTGTCCAAAGTAATGGCTTGGGCCCCACCCAGCTGAATACCCAGATTATGTCTAGATACTTTGTGAATGATTCAGGAGATGGGTCATCCTCACTCGCCTCAATTGATTGTCTCTGGTGGGTTTTCTAGACAACCTGACTCTGTTAATGGCCTTGTAGTTTGCAGGGCTACAGCTATGTTAGTATTCATCTGTTTTAAGAGCTGCTGTTTTAAGTTACTGAAATGCTTTTTGTTCAGTTTTATAAAACTCAACCAATGCTTTCAGCCCAATTAATACATAAAGACCTACATCTGCGCTTGGTTTTCCTGATGATACAGTTGGTGCTAGGTCCTGAACGGGGATGCCCCATATCATGTGAAAAAGGCCAGACCAGGAAATCTTGGGACTCCTGTCTAGTTGGAGGTAGCATAGGAATATCTGCCCATGAAATTTTTTTTGAACGGTTTGATCCATTTCGAGCCTTGAAATCCATTCTTGAAATGTTGTTTTATGCACTGTATATTTGTTCAGTTTTATTAGGGGAGTATGAATTCATTTCTGTTGAGGTTCAATGTGGATGCCAACTGTCAAGATGTTTTATGTTCTTTATGATTAATGCAATTCCAAGAAAAGTTATCAACTGTTATTCCTGTTTCCAGAAATAATCTGGAGTTGATTATCAAAAAATTCAATGTTAATGTAAGTTATGTAATGGCATAGAAAGTCGTTCAGAAAATTGGATGACTCACATTGAGTAAATCAACTTCATGTCAAATCAATCTTAACTTAATTTGAAGAAGTACTACCTTTGTGGGTAAAATCTTCGCAATATTTTTAAATTTGTTTACAAACACGGCACAATGATACAAATTAAATTAAAATACATTAGTGCTGATAATGTCACTATGATGAAAACAACAAACAGTTCTGTGGCATAGTGAATCATGTTAATAATCATGACTGGTTAGTCCCAGATACCATGGTTGCAGATATAATTATTTACCACTTGGTTACACTTTAAGCCCAGTAAGAGCTGTAATTAGCCTTTCTTCTGAGGTAGCACTTACAATGACAACTTTAGTTCTGTTACTGAAAGATTAAAGGCCTCACATAACATTTTCCAGCATACCACGTGGGAACATCTGGCAGATGATGTGCAGATGCAAGAAAACTAAAGTTCAGACAAGGACGCTAATTTTCCCTGACATTTTTTTCCCAGTTAAATCTTTTGGAATGGAATCCCTGAGCCTCCGGTATTATTGTTGTTGGGTGTGTTGACATCTCAAAGATCACTAACGGCTTTGCATAAGCCAATACGATATGCATTTTTTAATATTTCAGATTAGGTGAATTAGAGTGGGAGGATATCAGTGGAATTGTAGAAAGCAGCACTGACTGGGGTAACATCAGCTCACCACCACCTTCTCAAGGGCAGTTCGGAATGGATAATAAATGCTGGCCTAGCCATCACATGATTGAATAAAGAAAACATGGCAGAATGGCGATGATTGGGAATAGCACAAGGGAAAATGTTTAAGGAGTCAGCTGACAAACAAAAATTAAAATAATTAGAAAATCATGGACCTGAATGGTTCATGATGAATAATAGCATCTGCTGAAGCTTGTTTCAATTAGCTTCTCTGGCTATATCAAGCAATGAGTTTAATGGCCATACAATTTGGCTCTGATTTTTCAACATCACCAGTGTTGTTTTGCCTCCAAAGTGGTACCCGTGTCTTGTGTGCCCTTCTGATGTTAATTACATCAGACCCATTTTCTTGAGGGCATGAGCATGTGCAAAGGGAACAGCCACATGGAGCATGTAGAGTAGCCCGATAGTAATATGATGCCAATACTGCCATCTTGGAGCGCAACGCTCCAACTGACGCCATCTCTTAAACATGCATGGTCGATTATGCAACAACAGCAGGAAGGACCTTTTCACCAGTGCTATTTAAAGGGATCATAAACTACTTTCAGGTTAGTTGCTGATTGATTTCTACAGGCTCTTGTTGCACTTGTAGACGTGCTTGGTGGATTCTAGAGTTGTTTAAAGCTGCTAAAGTCTACAAGGAGTGTTGTGGCATGTGCTGTAGAACTTTGTTGTGACTTCCTGGAATCTGCACAAACCACTTACTCACAGACTTGGGTACCATGGTTGGGTTCTGCTTGCCTACAGCAAGACATGGATAATGAGCAGAGGCAACATAGAGCTGCTGGATGAGGGGAAGAAGAAGGGGAGAAGAAGACATAGCCATCTACGGTGTTCAGGGAGCAGTTTTCCTACCTGAAACTCAACAAGGCAAAGTATGCCAAACATTTTCACTTCACTAAGGACATCCTTATTGAAATCTGCCATCTGCTGCAACCACAACTGCAGCCTCAGAGCAGGGAGATGATGGCACTTCCAGTGGCTGCATGTGAATGTGCCCATGGCCATGAATTTTTATATGTTTGACTGCTTCTAGGCTGGAGTAGTTGATAGTTGCAAACTCTCCCAATTTGCCATCTACTGTTGCATTTGGAAGTTCATTGAGGCTCTGCATTCTAAGAAAGCTAACTGCATTTCATTCCTACTTGCCACGCTATGTAAGGATTGCAGGTTTCCCTGTGGTACAGTCTCCCATGGATTGCACATATGTCACTTTGTGGGCATCATATGTCAACTCTGAGATGTACTGCAACTAAAGGGATTCCACTCCTCAACAATGCCACCAAATGCAGGGTATCATGCAGGTCAGTGCCCAGTATCTTGGCAGCAACAATGCTGCCCTCATTCTGTGGCAGTCTGCTGTGCCATGTGCATTTGAACTATCATGACAAAACCAGTGGGTGGCTACTGGATGACCAGAGCTATCCTTTGATGGCGTGGCTCAAGACTCCAGTGTGCAACTTGCACACAGGTAATCACCATGCATATGGCCATGAAATGTGATAGAGCAGACCACTGGTGTACTTAAACAATGCTTCTGCTGTGTGGACAACACCGGAGGAGCCCTCAGTACTTGGCAGAGCAGATGTTAAGATTCTGGTGGTCTGCTGCATGCTGCACAGCCTCATCACTATGATGGCACAGGCCTTGCCACCAACAATATGACAAGAAGCTGAGGAGAAGGAGGATGAGGAAGAAGGGGAGGTGAAGAGGAAGGGAGGAGGCAACCAACACAGCCCATTTCTCTTTGGCCTATTCATGATTAGCTCAGCTCATCTAAGTATGATGCCAGTAACTACAGCCGAATTTCCCATTCACCAACAGTCCAACACCTTCCGTTCCCTCTGTCAGTGACCGTAAGAGCATCTACTTGGCTACAATGTAGAAATAAAAGTCACCACAAAATAAACATTCCAAACCAAATTTATAAATCAAACCATGCAACATTGCGTTCAAAAGTCAACTGATCACCCCTAATTTTCCCCTAGTGCTTTTGTTACATATACCTTGGCTGGCCTCGTGTTCCTTTGCAGTCTCTCTCTTTTCTTAGGCTGTCCATCAGGGTCAAGGATGACTTGCTTCTACACTAAAAGTGAGTTCTCAGGTGAGTGAATGGTCCAATGTTTGACCTACAGTCTCTGTCACAGGTGGGGCAGACAGTGATAGGGGGGAAAGGGTGGGTGGGGTGCCTGGGTTGCCACACACGCCTTTTGCTGTCAATGCTTGGCTTCAGCTGGCCCGTGGCTTCAGGTGTTCAGCTCCTTCGGGGGTGCTTTTCCTCCACTTTGGGCAGTCTTGAGCCAAGATTCCCAGATGCTGGTGGGGATGTTGCTCTTTTTCAAGGAGGCTTTGAGGGTGTCCTTGAAGTGTTTTCACTGCCCTCCAGGAGCTCACTTGCCGTATCGAAGCTCTGAGTAGAGCGCTTATTTCAGCAGTCTTGTGTCAGGCATACGGATGATGTGGCCTGCCCAGCGGAGCTGATTGAGCGTGGCCAATGCTTCGATGTTGGGGATGTTGGCCTGAGCGAGAACACTGATGTTGGTGCGCCTATCTTGCCAATGGATTTTCAGGATCTTGCAGAGGGAGCGCTGGTGGTACTTCCCCAGAGTTTTGAGGTGCCTGGTCTACATAGTCCAGGACTCTGAGCCATATAGGAGGGGGCATATCACTACTGCTCTGTAGAGCATCAGCTTGGTGCTGGGTTTGAGGTCCTGGTCTTCAAACACTCTCTTCGTCAGATGGCCGAAGGCTGCGCTGACACACGGAAGGCGGTGTTAACCTTGTTGTTGATGTCTGCTCTTGTTTACAGCAGGCTTCCAAGGTATGGAAAGTGGTCCACATTGTCCAACAACTCATCATGGATTTTGTTAACCGGGCAGGGGGTGCAGTGTGGTGTAAAGAGGGCAGGTTAGCAGAGGGCCTTTGTCTTAGGGATGTTTAGTGAAAGCCCCATGCTCCCGTATGCCTTGATGAAGCTGTTGACAATGACTTGGAACTCGGCCTCCAAGTGTGCGTAGATACAGTTCAATGACAGAGGATAGGATGACCTTGGGTCTGGCCTGCAAACAGCGGAGGTTGGACAGGTTCCCACTTGTTCTGTAGTTTAGCTCCACTCCAGCGGGGAGCTTGCTGAGGGTGAGATGGAGGATTGCGGCAAGGTAGATCAAGAACGGCTGCGATGACACAGCCTTGCTTGACCCCGGTCTGAACATGGATTGGGTCTATGGTGGATCCATTGGTCAAGATCACAGCTTTCATGTCATCGTGGAGCAGGCGGAGGGTGGTGACAAACTTTTGGGGGCAGCCGAAATGGAGGAGGATGCTCCATAATCCTTTGTGGTTGAAAATGTCGAAGGTCATTGTGAGGTCAAAGAAGGCCATGTACAAGGGCCAGTGCTGTTCCCTGCATTTCTCTTGCAGTTGCCACACAGTGAAGATCATGGGCAGAATCCGCATTGCGACTCAGGGAGGAGCCCTTCAACCACAGGGAGAAGGTGATTTAGGAGGATTCTTGTGATGACCTTCCCCGTGGCCGACAGCAGGGAGATTCCTCTATAGTTACTGCAGTCAGACATGTCACCTTTCTTTAAAATGGTCACGATTACGGCACCTCTGAGATCTCCTGGCATGCTCTCCTGCTTCCAGGTAGGGGAGATGAGGCCATGTATTCACGCCAGTGGTGCTTCTCTGCCATGCTTTAGTGCTTTGGGGGGTTCCACATACTCCTGATGCCTTGTTGCTCTTTAGCTGTTGAATGGCCTTTTCTACCTTGGCCAGATTGGGATTGTGCTGAATTGGTGGCGGGTAGCATGCTGCGGGATAGAGTCGAGGGCACTAATGTTGAAGACAGAGTCTCTGCTAAGAAGTTGTTCGAAGTGCTCCTCCTAGCGGGTGCTGATTGCATATCTGTCCTTTATGAGCACGGTTCTGTTCTTGGCAGCAGTGGAGTGGGTCCTTGGGTGCTTGGGCCGTAGGTGGTCTTGACTGTGCTACCCCAGTGCTACCCTAGTGGCCTCAGTGTGGCTGGTGGAAGGCTGCTGACTTTCAGTGGAGAGGCTGCAGATAGCCTTGCAGTATGACCTGGAGAAGCTCTGGCTCTAGAAGGTCCGGCTTCAGACTGCACCATCTTGGCAACAGCAGTAGCAGTCTAGGCTGGTTGACTGACAGGTGTCATCAAGGGAAGTGTTCAAAGTTTAAGTTTGATTTGTATTTCTGTATCTATGTTAAGAAAGGTCAAATTGAGTTTTAGTTTTTTTTAAAAAGGTGCCTGCATTTCTAATGAGGTTTTTTTATGACTGTTGCAGCTAAGGTAAACAAACAAGAGAGGAAGAATCGGGCTGCTGCCTAGCAACTAGGGTCCAGAGAGGTAGAAATGCTAGAAACAACAATTTGGTTTGAAAGCTGTTGGAATTTACTGATTTGGAAGACAGCTGCCAAAAACAAGCCACTGGAAGGGGGTAGATAGCCAGTCCCATGCTAAGGAAAAGATCTGAAAACTCAGGGGAGTGGAACAGGGGAAGTCCTAAGCAGACTTTCCAGTCAAAGGAAGGACAGGAGCCTAGGAAAGGTACTGTTACTGAAGTTAAGAGTGAGGGGCAGAAGGCTCCAAGCTTCAGATTTAAAGAGACAAAATTACAAAAAGCAGATTTAAAGCGAGAACAGCTTGCAAGAGGCAAGAAGGCCCAAAGAGACAACTGACTGACTGTAACTCTTTGCTGTGGGCATGTGAAGCAGTGGTACTGTTGATGGTTGAGTTGGTGAGAGAGAATGCATGGAAGACAGCTTGAATGCATGTGGTGACCCAGGGGAGAGGAACATCAGAAGGGGAGTTCAAAACCCTGGAGGTGAACCCTTGTGGAAGGAGTCTGAGAGAAAGCATCAGTTTTGGAGAAGATTCCAAGGTGAGTTCCTGGAGAGTGGAGATTGGAAACCCTCATGTGAAAGATGGAGTTCAGTGAGACTGGTTGGCTCTTGGTGGGGGAAGTTAATGAGAGACCCATACCATCTGGTTGAAGTGGCATCTATCACTTGGTTTCAGAGTGTGGGGTGCCTGAACTCAGGGTGCCATAGGTTTACATGGACTATGTACTTACTGTGAACATTGGAGTATAAGATAGCTTTGTAACTTGCGTTATCCTTACAAATCTAGATATATCTGTAAAAGATATGGTGTTGTAATATAGTTGTAGGAATATTGTAATATAGTTAATCTTTTCTTGTTTAATAAATGTTTTATTATTTTGTTAAAAGTTCATCAGCTGACTCCTGTAACTCTATCCAGTAGCCATTCTCCACATATATAAACAAGTAAATAAAAGTTAGGATCTATCAAGCTGGTTTCCACTCTGGGATCAGGCTTGTCCAGGGGCAACCTCAGCGGGGATCATAACAGGTGGAGTGGCATTGGTGCAAAGTTGAATGCACCATGGTTTCACTGTAACTTCCCAGGGAAGTTGGAGTTTAAGGACAGATTGCTGAACTGCTGTGATACATGCAAACTCCTTTGAACACTGATATCTACAGATGTAATGGTTTGCATGGCAGCAAGGGGAGTTTGTATGACTTCAGTCTGAACTTGCAAGAGCTTCTATCCAAGATGTTAGATGATTCTTGTACTGCAATGGAAGCTGAGACATTCATCATCAGACATTGCATCCTGGTTGGTCTACAAGCATACTCGTAGAGTTGTTCACCATTTCAATGCTAGAAAGGATGGCATCCAAACTCTGCACAAAATCCTCTACCAAGTTGGTGCCAGACTCCTCCATGGTCCTTAACATTAACTGTAGGCTTTCCGGCTGGCCTGCCAGTGGACAAAGCATTTCAACGTGCAAAATCCAGATAGGTGCTGCTCTCTCTGGTATGCGCCACCTTGCCATGAAAGAGAGAGAGGGAAGTGTGTCAGTGAGGGTGGTGCCAACTACTGGGTGATGTGGTTGTCAGGGTTGAATTGCTGACAGTGTGTGCAAGCAGTGATATGTGGGTATGAGGCTTGCAGAAGTGCTAAGTGGGAATGTGTGGTGAAGCTATGAATGTTAGATATGAGTTATGAATGATAGATGATGTTGGTAGGTGAGTGATGGGGGCATGGTGCACTGAGTAGTACATGAGGCTAGTGGCGTACTTGGGGCTCAAGTTCTGGCATTAACCCAGATAGTTATCTGCTTTCATTATCTTCACAAAGTTTGCTTGGAAACCTGGGATAGATGACACTCCTCCATGCCATCTCCTGCATCAGGGCAGGGTCTGAAAATCATGGATTCCATTCTTTGCACCTTGTGCTATTCTTGAGTCTTCCCTACATCAAAATCACTTTTAGAATGACTTCCAGCACCTCCAAGAGGTGCAGGCTAGCTTGAACTTGTGCCAGCCTCTCAAAATTTTATGCCCGCTGTTCAAGTGTGCAGCTGCTCTACAGTGCACTTAGCTCTTCATTTGAATATGCAGGCCGCACCATGTTTGCATGTTGTCCGCATTGAAAGCAATGGGCATGGGCTAACCCTGCATCAAGGTGCCCAAATTATCCAGAATGCACTATCAAAACCAAACATCTCAGAGCTGCAGTACTACTTGCACTCAACCCAATATATCACAGGAAAAGCCACAAAAACATAATTAAACTTAAGGAAGTGCTTGAATAGTGGAGATTGGGCAGAAGTAATTATGGTTTGATTTTCCTGCCAGAAAGGATTTCCTGTGCCGTTTATATTCCTCAGTTGTGCCAAATTCACCTCCAGCATAGGTTTTATACTGGGAATATCTTCAAAAATGCAAAGTAAACCAAAAGGTGATTCACATGGACAGAGATGATAATGCATATATTATATTTAGTCAGTTTGAACTGCTTTGCTGTAAAAATTTAAGGAGGGATTTTCATGGTTTAGCACTCAGATGCACTGGATTGTCTGAACATAGTGACAAAATACTGGAATGTCAGGTTGGTCAGAGTGTACACTTGTAAAGGAACTAAACCCTGTTTTCCTTTGCAGACATAAACTGCCTCCCCACCCCCACCTCCCCAGCACCCATCCCCCCATCATCCCATCCTTTCCTTGTCCAGATTTTTCAGTATTCACCAAGTGATCCAGTGCATCTGAGTGCAAAATCAGGAAAATCTCTCCTGTGATTCTCATGTTCCCTTTAAAATGAAGGATATTTAGAAGTACTATAATGGCTTAGTTCATTGTGGTCACCATAAAACAGTGCATAGCCTTGAAGATTGCAAACATTTTAAAGAAGCATTATCACCATGACATAACTGGGAGTACAAGTTTAGGGAATAATTAGTGGTTGTTCGATGTTAATTTGTCCTCATCATAAAATGAGGCCCTACAACATCTCCAAGCCCATTGCACAGCAGAAATTATAAGCACTCAATAAAGGTATTCAAAAATATTCAACATAAAGACAAAAATAAACCAAAGGTTGTTAAAGTTAATGATAGTTCTGTGGCATGGTTTGATCTTTATAAAAAGGTATTGATGGTGGTATTGCTCTTTAATTAAAACTCCTTTATGTATGCCTAGAGCTACCAGCTGTAATCCTTTTTATTGTAGTGCCTGAAGATAGGTGTGTGTGTGTTTCCAGGAAAATTGACTTTGTAGGGCTTGTGAGCTGCTTTCAGTGATCGGTATAAATGTACAACTGTGGAGCTGGATTACTTTCCTTTTACCAACAAAAATCATGCATTTCCAGCTTCTAGACATCTGGGAATGGAAGTTTACACAGTGACTTGGCATTAGCAAGGTGCATTACTGGTTTCAGAAGTTGCTTTTGAGTAGGCCAGACTTCCTTTCACTGGGAGGGGTTGGGAGATAAGGATTCTTATAGATTATGCCATTTTCCTTTGTATCATTTGTACCACACTGTTATGGGACTTCCTGTTCTCAGCCCCCAGCCTGCAGTTTACTTCATAGAACATCTCTTCCTCATCCCCCATGTTGCTCCTAGAACCATAGAAAAGTTACAGCACAGAATGAGGCCTTTCAGCCCTTCATGTCTGCGTCAGCTGAAGAAGAAAAAAAACTAGCTGTTCATTTTAATTACACATTCCAGCACCTGGTTCGTAGCCTTGCAGGTTATAGCACTTTAGGTGCAGATCCAGGAGCCTTTTAAATGAGTTGTGGGTTTCTGCCTCTACCACCAAACCAGGCAGTGAATTCCAAACACCCACCACCCTCTGGGTAGGGAGGCTTTTCCTCATGTCCCCTCTCATCCTTCTGCCAATCACCTTAAATCCGCAAAGACACGGGGTCCTGTTGTTTGCAGACAGAAAGAAGATGTTCACACATTGTACCTGTTTCAGCTAAACAAAATAAGTGACTGCCATTAGCTGGTTCATTCCTCAGGGCAATGCCTTGACCAATCAGAGTCAAGCTGCTTGGTTTAAATTTCGAACAATGCTTGGCAGTTTATTGTCAGTCACCATCACTGGTGCATTAACCATGGCAATACCTCTACCACTCAGAGTCCACTTGCCAACCAGTCAGCACTCTCTTCTCATATAGTATAAATTGTTGTTTATTCCTCATATTGGTATTCTTGGGAAATGTCCTGATGAGTGCAAGGTGAAAAGTTTCGACATCTCTTTTTTTCAAAATTATCAGTGTTGAATGAATAGATGGGTAGAAAACAGGTTAAAGAAACCATCAGCATCATATAACAACTGGCATTTTGGGCTCTGAAGACATCTTTAAGTAAAAATCTTGGATATTACTTCCAAAGTCCTTGCATAATTGAAGAAAAGCTTTGTCAGAAGTCTTCCCATAGCACTTATTGTAGCAATTTGAACTGACAAATATTTAATTAACCGTTATTTCCCTAATCACCATGGGAAGAATTTTCCCGTCGGCGAGCAGAGGCGGGCCCTGCTCACCGATGCGTAAAATGACACGCGGTGACATCGGGTGGGCATCCTGACGTCACTGCACGCCATTTAGATTATCAGTTGGCGGGCGCGCAGCCACATCAGCTGCACGCCTGCCGAACTGTCAAAGGCCTATTAAGACCATTAAGAAAGTCATTAAAGCTGTTAAGAATGCTGGGTGGGACGAGGTTTCATGAAGTGTTGTAAAATGAAACAAAAATTTATACTATTATTCTTTGACATGTCCCAGCTCATGTGATAGTGTCACATGAGGGGACATGTTTTAAAAGTGTTCCAAACCTTTTTTTGAAACTTTATCACTGAAAAAAATCTCCCTGAGGTACCTCCGTGCCTCAGGGAGATCTCTGAGCTCTTTTGTGCAAGTGCGTGAAAAAGCGCAGGGAACCTCTCAGAGAATCCCCACCTGCGCAGGGAGCGCTCGGCGCTTTCGGGTGTGCGTCACGCTGGGCGGGCCTTAATTGGCCCGCCCACGTAAAATGGCGGCGCGTCCCTGATTGGGTTTGTTCTTGCACCTGCCAGGCCCCCGCACAACCCTCCCAATGGGGGGAAAGCTCAGCCCTTTTTTTTTTCTCTTGAAAACATTGACTGCTTGTCGAGGTATGACCGCATGGTACTGATCACCTTTCAGTAGCTGTAAATCTTGATACTGTGGTTAGGACTTTCCACCGTTTTTTCTGCCCATTTTGAGGCAGTTGAGGTGCAACTCCAGAGGATAGATTATCCTTTGCTAAAATTGTGTGCAATAGTGGCAGAAAATAGGGTGGGTGAAACCTAGCACCATGCTCCTGTTTACTTTCTGCAGTGATGTCTGTCGGATGCCCTTTCCCCTCATGCTGCACATAACTAATGGCAGAGTGGTGTGGACCAAGAAGCTGTTCCACTTTGCTGCTTACTGCTGCTGTGTCCACCAACTCCAAGGACTGCCAGATGAAGGTTGATGGTAGTCCTAGGGTATCAAGATAGTGGCCTAAAGTAAAGTATTGCTGCCCTCCTTGAGGCTTTTCTAACCATTTTATGTCCATGACTGCCTCTTCTGATGCTGCGGCACTGGCACTTTTCTGCTCTTATTCAGCATTGAGCTCCCCCTTCATCATGAGAATCCACCAGGAGCTCACTCTGTGTAAATAAGAAGCCCTGACCCAGGTTTACAGAAGAACACAGCAGCTGGCAGAGGTCCTGCCCTGCCACTATCTCACCAAGAATGGGCAAGTTCAGTCCCAGTTTCCACTATAACAGATGATTTTTCTCAAGTTCTCCTGGGGATGGACATTTTGCACCACTAAATGGGCGATGGCAAGTGGCCAGGGTTTGCTGCGGGGCCATATTTTCTTCTCTTGTCACCATGTCTGCCTCACAGGATGCAATATTGTGAGCCTGTTTGTGATGGACTCTATTATTGACGGAAGTACCCTGAAGGGAAGTACTTAAAATTTATTATTTCACTTTTTCAACAATGAAAAATTTTTTCAAAGAGCTTATATTACAAAGTTTTTATAAGTTCTTTTTAAGAAGCTTTCATAATTATTTGAAAAGTTTGTTCATGACTAAAGCTGTTTCAACATATTTTTAAAGTAAATGTAAGATTTTGAAATAATTTGTTTTATTTTATGTTTTTTTAAATTTAATCTGATGGATGGTGTCAAGTATGCCTTGGGTCTTCTCCATTCTTCCATTTTGAGGAAGAAGAAAAGGAGCAGGAGGTCCACCGCAGGAATACCAAATTGAATGCAAACTGCTGCTGGCCTCTGGCCCCTTCCTGCTGGCACCTGTATACCCTTATCTGTTGATACAGGTTTGCTAATTCATTGTGACCTTCTTCAATGCTTGAAAAGGCTGCAGCTTACTCATGAAGTAATAACTGAGATTCCCAGGTGCCAGACAGCTCCAGGCACAGCTCATGAGGGCACCTTCAACTTTCTGACATCCTAGTCCACTGCCAAGTATGTTCTGTAATCATAGTGTGCTTTTAGTGACAAAGACATCTCAAGTATCTTGCGAACTTTCAGCATTGCTTCACAACTGCCAAGACTGTAATTTGAAGATCAATCTGCCCAGGTATTTCCCCACTATCTTTCCCTGGATCATTCTGCACATATTCTGTCAGTAAAATACACCATTGACAACAAACCTGATAACCATTTCGCTATTGAAAGACCAGTATAGCTCCACATGATGCCTGCTCTTCTGTCCTTTCAATTTTAGTTTCCTACTTCTACAGTTGCAAGAGGTTAACTAATAATTTGCAGCAGGAGCCTTGGATTGAGGTGTTACTTCCTTGTCTTTGGCTGTACACAATTTCTCCTTTAAGATGAAAGCGGAAAGAGGAAAGGCATGATTGGAAAGCAAATCAAAAAGCATGAAAAGCATGGCCCCAAGTATTCACCGTCCAGTCAGTTGCAGATAACATCACAATTTTATTTCACCTCTGCATTTGTGCACCTCCTGAAGCAATTAGGGATGGGCAACTTGACCAATTTTCATCTCCAACCAAAAGGCCGATAATAGTATTACTACTGCTGACCCGGCAAAGATCGGCCAGCTCGGCATTATCCAGGGAATAAATGTGGATCCTGTTTGGGCTGTATAGTTTATCAACTTATTGAATAAATTTTGAGCCATTGTGGTTGCCTTTACTATTTTAATAATACATGACAGTCCATTTTCTGAGTTGGTGTTCCCAGCAGGAAACTGTGCCTCTTTGTACAGTGCATATTTAAAAAATCACAAATGCAGTCATTATGATTTGCTGTTAGACTTTTACACAGCAAATCATGATTTTCCAAATGCATAATGTGTGGGGTAAGACTACTTCCTGCAGCACAGGTTTGGAAATTTACGCCATGCTGTATCCATTACAACAGTGTAAAAATCACATCAATGAATTTAAACCTGATGTAAAATCTAATCAAGTTGCATTCTACGTTTGTGAGAAATACAGCTGATAGATTGGTACTTACCTTGCTATCCAATCGGTGCACTCAAAAGCTGTTCCATGGCAAAAAAGTACAAAGATGGTGATCTGCTTTCTCTGATCGCGATTGGCTGTAAAGTGCCTTGAGATGTCTGGTGGTCATATCAAGCGCCATATAATAGCATTCTTTCTTTTTGATACAGAAAACCTGATTAGGGCTTAATTTTCTTTCTCTTGTTATTCTTAGTCCACGCTCCTCTCCACCCCCCCCCCCCCCCCCCCCCCCCCCCCCCCGACCTGTCCCGATACAATATGTAGTTAATCTCTTTTAGAAGGTTTGGAAGCATTCTTCACAGCACATACTCCCTCCAGCCAACTTTATTAATCTGATCATGGAAAGTAATGCATAAATGAGAGATTTTTTTATATTCCAGTTAATATATTAGAGAGATTTTTCCTTTATATAGCTTTGACTTTGAGTAACAAAGCTATCAAAAAGCACATTGTTTCCTTAATTGCAGGAAATACTCTCAGCCTGGAGGCAGATTTTATAAAGTGCAAAGCATGAACAATAGAGTGCAAGTTTAAATACCTTTTTCTAATCCATGAAAAGAATATAAACAGACTAACTTAGGTTTTTGTGGTGAATGGATTGCAAGCTTCCAAGATAAATATTGGCATTGTACTATATAATTTGACAAACTGATATATGGGCATCTAGTTTACCATATGATTTTGGTGAATATCTGAGCCTTTACATGAGATAATTTGTATTGAATCCAGAAATGTTGGTATTAAACAAAGTAGTAATGTCTAAGTGTAAATTGCTGAGATCTTTACTTTTATAATGTGTTGTCCTCCATAAATGGGTCAAAATACCTTGCAGTTCCAGAAAAAGTGCTCCTAGCATTATTTGTTATGGCAATATACACTATTTTTAAGGTAGATCAAGAACACTGGGTATTTTTCTATACTTATTGCACTGACTTTTGCTTTCTGATTTCTGGTCCCCTGTTTGATAAGAATCCAGGGTGTAAAGCATAGGACAGATTTGGAAGTCCAGTTTTGGGATTAGTTTGTATAGTAGATTACCTCTTGCATCTGAAATTTGGGTTCAAATGCAGCACAGAATAGTGAGAAAGTTGGCTGGAAATATAATAAAAATTAAAAATTGGAATAAAAATGGGGTAAAGATGGAGGAGAGAGTTCATGGTCTGAAGTTGTTGAACTCAATGTTAAGTCCAGAAAGTTGTAAAGTGTCTAATTGGAAGATGAGGTGCTGTTCCTCCGGTTTGCATTGAACTTCACTGGAACATTGCAGCAGGGCAAGGGTGGACATGTGGGCATAAGAGCAAGATGGTGTGTTGAAATAGCAAGTGATGGGAAGGTCTAGGACATGAATGCGGACAGAGCGAAGGTGTTCCGCAAAGCAGTCACCCAGTCTGTGTTTGGTCCCCCCAGTGTAGAGGAGATCTCAATGGGAGCAGCGAATGCAATATACCAAATTGAAGGAGGTGCAAGTGAAGGTGCGCTTGGTGGCGGCATCACGTTAGAGTTGGCAGAAATGGCGGAAGATGATCCTTTGAATGCGGAGGCTGGTGGTGTGAAAAGTGAGGACAAAGGAGACCCTATCATGGTTCTAGGAGGGAGAAGATAGGGTGAGGGCAAAGGTGCGGGAGATGGGTCAGATACGGTTGAGGGCCCTGTCAACCACAGTGGGGGTGATCCCTTGGTTAAAGAAAAAGGAAGATGTCAGAAGCCCTGTTTTGGAAGGTAGCATCATCGGAACAGATGTAATGGAGGTGGAGGAACTGGGAGAATGGGATGGAGTCCTTATAGGAAGCAGGGAATGAGGAGCTGTGGTCAAGATAACTGTGGGAAGTTTAGTTTAGTTGCAGTTTTAAGGACCATAAGACAACCCAGCTTTAGTTAGACAGTAATGAAAAGCGAGTGGAGGAAGTTGGACCAGCATTGTGATCAAATTCTTTAAGCTTCTGTGGGCATTATTTTACTGCAGATAAGAGCAAGGAGCGAAAGGCTATTTGGGGTTCTAGATGGCAAGCTGCAGAGAAGGATGCAGGCAATAAGGAAGGAGGAAGCACAGGCAGTCAGTGCCACATTAGTCACTTCATAAGTGGCAATATGAGGCTGGATTTTCATCTTAGAGTTGGGTGGCAAGAGTTGGGAAATTTTCCCACTTGGCATGTCTGCTTTGGGAGAAAGTGGCTGCTAAGGTTGAATTTTCATTCCTGGGGAAGTGTGTGTACTGGAGTCAGGCCCGCCACCCCGGAAACAGTTTGGAGGCAGCCAGAGGGGCTGCAGAGTGCAGAGGTGGGCTATTTAAAAGGCTGGCCTTGGTGCTCTGGGACTTAGTCCCAGTTACAATAAAAACAATGGGCAGAATCACCCCGCCTGCCATCAGCGGGATTTGTGGTGGGCGGGCGGAAGATGTGGCAGGGAGCAAAAAGTTGGTTTCCCCACATCGGGAAATCAGGTCAGGAACTTTAAAACACAAACAGAATTACCTGGAAAAACTCAGCACAGCATCGGTGGAGAAGGACAAAGTTGACGTTTCGAGTCCTCATGACCCTTCAACAGAACTACGTAAAAATGGGAGAGGGGTGAAATATAAGCTGGTTTAAGGTGGTGGCGGGGGGGAGAGAAGTTGGTGATGGGGGGGAGGGGGGGGTTAGGAACTTTCCCTCCCAACTTTCATGGGGCTTGATGGTGGAGTGGGTTTCCCACTGAAGCTTGGCGAGAACCTATTTTGCATCTCATGCATGCTCATTAAAACCCCACAGACCAGAATCGGGCACTCCCGTCAAAGGTTCCCTCATGCAGACTCTGGTTCACAACACATCCTGAGGGCCATGAACCATAACTCCTTGAAAAGCTGGCCTGACTCCTCGAAAGTTGCAGATGGCTAGGAAATGCCCATCACCGCGATGAAGCTGGCCAGCTTGGGAATGCAGGATGTGGGCTTTGACAAAAATTGTCATAAACCACTTAGCAACCTAAATCTGAAAGCTGCCCACATCTTGCTGTAGACAGGCACAGACTGCTTCATTATCTGAGGAGATATGAATGGAACTGAAGACTGCAACACTGGATGGAAATTGTAGTGGGAAGGATCACCCTCAGTCATTGGCAGCCTTCTGTCTCTTGAGACAGTGGTTTGCACCTTGGTGGTTAACTGTGTGTTAACTATAGTGTCACTCTGGAGCCCCACTCTGACATGGCAGTTTCTGCTGTATTTACTGCAGATGAAGACATTGGGCTGAAAAGATGTAGGATTCCCTCCCCTCAACCATAGAAACAAAGGGCGGAATTTTCCCATCCTGTCCGTGGCGGGTTTCATGGTGGGCGGGAGCGGAGAATCTAGCAGGAACCAAAAAATTGGAATCCCGCCGGAATAAAACAGTTTGCAATTCTCCCGATGTCAGGCGGGTCGGGTAACCCGCTGACCAGTGGCACGAACACCATTTGCATTCATTGCCGTCTCACGAACGCTTATTAAATCTACTGCTCACTGGGGATCACGTGCTGTCTTCCAATCTTGTGCCTGCCTGAATCATGTTTGAGAAAGGATGGTGTGCAGCGCTCAGACCTCACTTTGCTCATGACGTTGTGGTGAGTGCTACGTTCATAGGCTACCTGCCACAGTGCTACAGTGCTGCTCCGGTCTCATTGTGATGCCAGTGGAGTGCTAGGAGTGTAGACCGCTAGGAGCGTAGGGTTGGTCTGCTGCCGGTGGGTGGCTCCGTAGCCCAGAAGGACAGCACTGTGCAGTGGTACTCAGGCAGGGCTGAACATTCAGACAGAGATGAGCATTTTGACCCAGGGGATTGGGGGGGGACGGGGGTGGGTGGGGTTGGGGAAGGATAATGGACACATGGTGGTGGGGTTGGTGGGGGGGGGTGGGGTGGTGCAAAGAGGTTGGAAGGCTTTGAAAGGGGGTGGAGGAGGAGGGGGAATGATGGAAGGCAGTGGGGAAACCGAGGGGTGCGAAGCTGGAGCCCGACAAGGGAAACTGAGACTCTGACAAACAAGGGGTGGATGGGATACCCATGGGCCTTAACTTACGAGCTCCCCAGCTATTGTGATGGGAGCGGCGGGGCTAGTGTGGTGGGTACCCCAAAGATGTGCTGGGGAATCCCCTTTGTAAGGTTAGGTTTGCATAGCAATTTCCCAGGAGTACAAACTTCCCCTGGGCAATTGCCCTGCATTTGGAATCATCTGAAAACATGATTTAAATCGCAAACTTCAGATGGTTCAGGCTGGGCTACATCAATAGTTACCCAAAAAAAGTTCGAAGAATTAAAACCATTTCTAACTTCTGGAGAGCTATTGTACAGACCCAGGGGACTCCCCCGACACACCCAAAACACCACCCCCCACCAGATCCCCCCACCCATCCCCCCAACGCTCAGGCATCTCTCCCCACATCCCCAGCTACCTGTCCCACAGGGCTCCCCCCACTGCCAAGGGACTACAACCCCGGTAGAAACTCCCTAAACCATGAGATTCGCCCACCCTCATGTGGACTGTTCCATTGCCCCCACCATCAGCCCGCCATGCCTGAACCTCACACCATCCCACCCCCTTCACCCACACCCTCCGACCTCCCCGCTTCCGAACACCCCAACCAACCCCCCCAACCTCTTACCCTCTCGATCTTTGACCCCGGCTTTCTGATCACCCCTAACCACACCCCCCAACCGATCTTTCCGACCGCCCTCTCAACCGCTGACCACCCCCCACCTCCGACACCCCCGACCTCCAACCACACACACCTTCTGACCTCTCCCCCTCTGAACACCCTGACCACCTCCCCCCAACCTCTGACTCCTTGACTGGCGATCTCCACCTGGCCCACCAACCAATCCCACCTCTGACCACCCCCCCATCTCTGACCCTCTCCAATCTCTGACCACCCCCCAACCACTGTTCCCCTGACCTCTGACCCCCATCCTCTGACCACTCCCTGATCTTCACAACCACCCTCCCATCCTCTGACCACCCCTCCACCTCTGCCCACTCCCCTGATCTCTAACCCCCACCTCTGATCCCTCCACCTCTGACACCCCGTCACTGCTGAACCCCCGGACCTCCAACCACCCCCACTTCCAATCTTCCTGACCTCTGACCACTCCTCACGTCAGACCTCCCTCATCTCCAACTCCCCCACCTCAGACCTCCAACCACCCCTCACCTCCGACTTCCAACTCCGACCTCTCATCCCGAACTACACTCACCCCCTCGACCCCTGACCGCCACTCCGACCTCCAATCCATCCCACAACTTCTGATGCCCCAGCTCCAACCCCAAAATCCTATCCACTTACCTTAGACACTTACCTTCTCCCTGGCCTGTCAAGGACCTTTAAACGTCAATGGACCTTTAACATTCAATGGACCTTTAACTTGCCTGGTCTTCGGCAGCTAATGCTGTGAAAATGGGGGCGTGGCCTCCTTCCCTTTTACTCAGCTGCACTTCGACACTAGGCCCCAGGGACACACTGCACTGTCTGGATATCGCCCGGCCTGAATTGGAAGGTCGGGTGAGATAGGATCAAAAAAAAATTAAGGTAAGAAATTATGCACAGATTGGCAATCCGATGCTGATTGCCGCTCTGAGGAAGTTCAGGCCCCACAAGTCTGAATGGGAGGATATGCATGCAGACTCTGGAATAGGAAAGGGAGGGGTCTGTGTTAATGTGACACAAGAGCGATGGGTTGCGTTGAGACTCATGAGGGTCAATAACCGGGGTGGGGGGGGGGGGGGGGGGGGGGGGGGGGGGTGTGTGGGGGGCGTAGATTTAAAGTAAGAGGGGAAATTTTTTCATCCAGAGGGTGTTGGGAGTCTGGAACTCACTGCCTAAAAGGGTGGTTGAGTCAGAAACTCTCGTAACATTTAAGAAGTATTTAGATATTCACTTGTGTTGCCATAGCCTCCAGGGCTATGGGCCAAGCGCTAGAAAATGGGATTAGTATAGTCAGATCTTTGTTGACTGACGTGGACACGATGGGCTGAATGGCCTCCTGTGCTGTAGACGTTTATGAGTGTATGAAGGTGGGGGCTAGTTGTAAGGGTGACTGTGTGGTGTTCAGCTATGAGGGCAATGGGGAACTCATTGAAAGTCAAACTTCTTGGTCTGGGGCCAGCAAGCTCACAGTCAAGAGCGAGAGAATACAGACTGTCCTTGATCTCACAGTCAGGAGCGAGAGAGTACAGACTGTCCTTGGTCTCACAATCTGGAGTGAGAAAGTTTGATATTGGAGGGAATTGAGGGATGAATTACTCTGACAGAGCAGATGACGTCATTCATCCTCTTCCTGCATTGGATGACATTGCAGCTGCAGTGTCCAGCTGTGCTGACCTCCTCTGCTATGGCCACCCAGGCCAGAGAGGTGAGTCTGGTGTGTTTCTTGTCGCTGTTCCTGGGGTATAGCACATACTGCCTCACTCCTTGGATCAAGACCTTAAGGGTGTCTGGGCAGAAGAGGGGTGCAGCCATATTCTTCTGGTGGAGGGGTGGCTCAGTTAATTAATGATGATATTAGTGCATTAGAGAGAGTTGACCTAAGTTCAGGAATCCAGAATGCAGAAGCAGTTTGGGTTGAGATGAGAAACAATAAAGGCAAAAAGTCACTTGTGGGAGTGGTGGACAGGCCCCCTAATTGTAACTACACGGTAGGACAAAGTATAAAGGAAGAGGTAATGGAACCTTGAATGAAAGGTACAGCGGTAACCATGGGGGATTTTAATTTACAGATAGACTGGAAAAATCAGGTGGGTAAAGGTAGCGTAGGTGAGGAGTTCATAGAATGTTGTTGAGATAGTTTCTTGGAATGGCACGTTCTGGAACCAACCAAAGAGAAGGCTGTAATATACCTGGTACTGTGCAACGAGATGAGATTGGTTAATAACCTCAAAGTGAAAGCACCCCTAGATAGCAGCAATCATAATAGGATTCAATTATACATTCAGTTTGAGGGAGAGACACGTGGGTCCAGAACTAGTATTTTAAACTTAAATATGGGCAATTATGAGGGCATGAAAGTAGAGCTAGCTAGAGTAAACTGGCAAATGAGGTTAAGGGATAGGTTTACAGTGATCTAGTGGCAGATTTTTAAAGGGATATTTCAGAATACACATGATAGATACATTCCAGTGGGAGAACTTACCACCCGTGGTTAACTAACAATGTTAAAGACAGTACCAAACATAAAAGAAAAGCATAGAAATGCACAAAGATGGGTGGCAGGTCAAAAAATTGGACAGAATATAAAGAACAGCAAAGAATGACAAAAAGATTAATAAGGAGGGAAAAATTAGAGTATGAGAGAAAGCTAGCTGGAAATATAAAGATGGACAGTAGGAGTTTCTATAGATAGTTAAATAAGAAAAGAGTTAGCAAAGTGAGCATTGGTCCTGCAGAAAGTGAGTTTGGGGAATTAATAATGGAAAGTAAGGAGATGGTAGATTAATTGAACAGGTTTTTAGCATCGGTTTTCACTAGAGAGGATACGAGTAACATCCCAGAAAAAGTTGTCAATCAGGATATGGAAGAGAGGGAGGAACTCAGGAAAATTACAATCACCAGAGAAGTGATACTGAGAAAATTGTTGGAGCTGTGGGCTGACAAATCCCTGGGTCCTGATGGACTTCATCCTAGGGTCTTAAAAGAACTGGCTAATGAGATAGTTGATGTTTGGTTTTAATTTTGCAAAATTCCTTAGATTCGGACAAGGAGCCATTACATCAGAAAATAGCAAATGTAACTCCTTTATTCAAAAAGGGAGGGAGGCAGAAAGCAGGAAACTACAGGCCAGTTATCTTAACATCTGTAATAGGGAAAATGTTAAAAGATTGAAGATTGTATAGCAGGTCACTTAGGAAAGTTTAAGGTAATCAGGCAGAGTCAACATGGTTTTGTGAAAGGGAAATTATGATTACCAATTTATTGGCGTTCTTTGAAGGAGCCAAGTGCTGTGGATAAAGGGGAACCGGTGGATGTACTGTACTTAGATTTCCAGGGGTATTTGGTAAGGTGCCATATCAAAGGTAATTGTGGAAAATAAAAGCTCATGTTGTAGGGTGTACCATACTGGCTTTGATAGAAGATTGGCTAGCTAACAGGAAACAGAGGGTAGCTATAAATGGGTCTTTTTCTGGTTGGTGTGATGTAATGAGCTGTGTGGCACAGGGATCAGTGCTGGGGCCTCAACTTTTTACAATTTACATAAATGACTTGGATGAAGGGACAAATGGTATGGTTGCTAAATTTGCTGACAACACAAAGATAGGTAGGAAAGTAAGTTGTGCGGAGGACATAAGGAGGCTACAAAGTGAAATAGATAGGTTAAGTGAGTGGGCAAAGAGCTAGCAAATGGAGTATAATGTGGGCAAATGTGAAATTGTCCATTTTGGCAGTAAGAATAAAAAAGAAGCATATTATCTAAATGGTGAGAAATTGCAGAGCTCTGAGGTTCAGAGGGATCTGGGTGTCTGAGTGCATGAGTCACAAAAGGCTAGTTTGCACGTACAGCAAGTAATTAGGAAAGCTAATAGAATGTTATCATTTATTGCAATGGGAATTGAATACAAGCATAGGGAGGTTATGCTTCAATTGTGCAAGACACTGGTGAGACCACTTTTTGAGTATTGTGTATAGCATTGGTCTCCTTATTTAAGGAAAGATGTAAGTACATTAGAAACAGTTCAGAGAAGGTTTTCTAGACTAATACCAGGAGTGCGTGGGCTGTCTTACGAGGAAAGGTTGCACAGGTTAGGCTTGTATCTACCGGAGTTTAGAAGAGTAAGAGGTGATTTGATGGAAACCTTTAAGATCCTGAAGGGTCTTGACAGGGTGGATGTGGCGAGGATGTTTCCTTTTGTGGGAGAATCTAGAACTAGGGGTTATGATTTAAAAATAAGGGATCACTCATTTAAGACAGAGATGAGGAGAAAATCTTTCTCTCAGAGGGTTGTGAGGCTTTGGAACTCTCTTCTTCAAAAAGTGGTGGAAGCAGAGTATTTGTCTATTTTTAAGGCAGAGCTGGATAGAGTCTTGATTAACAAGGGATGAAAGTTTATGAGAGGTAGGCGGGAGGTTACAGTCAGATCAGCCACGATCTTATTGAACGGCGTAGCAAGATTGAAGAGCCGAGTGGCTTACTCATGCTCCTAGTTCATATGTTCATATGTCTGGTTGCCAGACATCTCTGTGGGTCTTCTGGACAAGGCTGGACTGGAGAAAATGAGATGTATGTGCTTGGGTGGCACCCGGACCTTCGGCTCCTTCATGTAACGGTGGCATGGGCGAATCAGTTCCTGACCCGCAAGGTGATTCAGAGAGCTACTCGCCTGTACGTAATTAAGAAGCTTCCAAGTGCAGAATCAGGTGCGATTTCCCGCCATTCCGACCAGCGGGAAAGGTGCCGTGGGACCTGCCCATCATGGCACTTAGTCTCAAAAACGGAAAATTCTGCCCAAGGAATATTACTGCACAAAAACAGGTCGTTCAGCTCATCAAGCCTTTCTCCACTTTCTCCCTATAACTTAAATACTTATAGTCTTGAAGCAACGATCCATTTTTTAAAAATGCCTTGCAGCAAATAATTCTACATTCTAACCACTCTAGAAAATAATTTGAATGTTTTCTTTAACTTGCAATAAATACGATTAGTTGCTTAGTAGTGCAGAACTTGAGTATTGCTGAAAAAAGAGACATACTGTCAAAGCTTTTCATCTTGTACTCATCAAGACAAATGCAACAATATGCAGGGCCTTGTCCTCTTCAAGCAGAAATAACATGTCCAGGCACTACGCCTTTTTTGAATTAAACAAAAGCATGGGGGACAGTGGCTCCCTGGCGCATTCTTCGTGGCAACACCTTGACCAATCAGAGTCGACTTGCCAAATGGTTTGCCAACCCTTTTCTCATGATGTATAAATTGTTGCTTTCTTCGGTATTTGGCATTCTTGCATCTGTTCTGATGTGTGAAAAATGAAAAGCTTTGACAACATGTCTCTTTTTTCAGCAATAAATAAAGGTTGCCAAAGCAGATAATCTTTCTAATTACTAGATTAATATCTTCTAAATAAATCACATTAGGGCTGTGATTGGTTTTCATGGGTTAAGTTGCAGTGCCAATTCCCAATTTCATACTATAGACAGTCACTGGGGCCATGAACTGGCAGACTGAGTCGGTTGGCTCAGTTGACTGGATGGCCAGTATGGATCAGATTGGTGCCAACAGCATGGCTAGGGTGGGTTTGGGACCTGCCTCCTTGCCCAACCTGTGGTGGAGGTCATGTCGTTCTGGTTTGGCTCTGCCTTTGAGCAGAGAACTGAACAGCAACTCACAAATTCTCCTTCAAAAGCATCTGCCAAAGCCACAACTTTCACCACCGAGAAGCACAAGGGCAACAGGTGCAAGGGAACACCACTACCTGCAAGTTCCCCTCCAAGCCACACACCATCCTGACTTGGGACTATCATACCATTCTTTCACTGTCACTGGGGCAAAATCCTGGAATTCCCTCCCTAACAGAACTGTGGATGTACCTACACCACATGGACTTCAGTTCTGGAAGGCAACTCACCATCACTTTCTCAAGGGCAATTAGGGATGGGTAATAAATGCTGGCCTAGCCGACGATGCTCACATCCCCTGAACGAATAAAAAAAATGCATATGAAAGCTTAATATGTTTCTGGAAAAATAAGTATGTTAATGTCATCCTTAAAATATTTGATAAAGATATTTCATATGAACTTATTAAGCTTTTGCTAAGATGCGGAAAATATATTTGATAGTTCTGCATTTTTGCATTATCATAGGGCTATGTGATGAGTTATATTGTGATGGTGAATGTCAACTAAATCCAATGCTTATTAATTGGAGAAAAAAGGACAACCTTTTTTGGGAGTGTTAATAATCATGTTCCAAACAGGAAAGCATAACAATTGTTAAATAACCACTGTTTTATGTAGCGCAATGTAAAGTAAGTACTGGTTCAATACCTCTCTCTGCTAGTCTGCATTATTTGATCATTCTCTCTCAATTGACTTTAGTCTTCTAGTCAAGTTGAAGGTCTGGTATGCTATATTAAAATAGCAGAATGTTTTTGAACTTGCCTAATTGTCGTAAGATCATTCTTAATGTTAGTGAATTTTTTTTATCATTTGCAGCCTGGATGTGTGGGAAATTTTGCTGGAACACTGCGCAGATCCAGGACAACTTGTCTGGGGACTGTCTGCTGCTGCAGACCTTTCTGTCTCCATGGAAATAATACAGTTCCTGTCTGATAGTAGTTGAAACGTTTAATTGTACAGATGCTGTTATTCTGCATTTTCACACTTTTTCTGTATGTTACGTAATTTCTCTTCTAGTGTTTGAGGCATATGGCTTATTTCCCGGGATAGTGTCATCAAGGTTCACAGAAATGTGTTGTGAAGCTTCGATAGCCTAGTGGGTAATGACATCATTGATCAAACATTAAGCCATTTAGACCAGAAGGTCATGGGTTTTATTGTTGGTCTCTAAATTTGCTGATTTTAGCCAAGACAATGTTGAGGTGATACAATTGGCCCTACCTGAGATAGGTAAAAGAAAAATTAGCTAGGGTTCCTGCTCCTGGTAACTTTTCAGCAACTTTTATGGAAAGTCACCTTTCAATAAGAAAAGAATTGGGTTCAACTGTGAAACCCCCCTCCCCGCACCCCCACACCACCCTCCCCCACCTGATGCTTGAAAAGCTTCCTGAAATCTGTTTTATGTTACAGCTGATCTGTTCGTCAACAGCACTGACTAGAGAAAAATATATACCATTACTATTTTATAGGTCTTTAATCTTGGGCTGGATGTTGAAGAAATCATAATTCCCTCAATCTTATTTTTCTCCTTTCCGAAGGACATGACTTATGCTGAGGTACAGTTCCAAAAGCACCAGCTGCCTGTTCATATCTCATTGTTGAGTGAGGCTTGATGGTGAGCACTGGCAAGCTATTTGGAAGTGTGGAATATTATAGCTGAGCCTAATTCTATCCTGATTCAATATTCGCACATGCATACTTTCTAGCAGTTGTCATGAGATAGTGATTGGGAGTGGATATTTGAGCTTGTTTAGCCCCTCCTAACCCAGGAGGAAGGGCCCAATTTTAAAATCCCATCCATTATCTCACCTGAGATCAGCTAACTCAGCACGGACTAGAACTTGATACCTGCAACCTTCTTGGTCTGTACAGCTGTGCATCACACAATGCTTAATCTGATTTTTTTAATTCATTTTAGTGAATCCTTTGGATTAAGGTATGCAACAGTATGGTCTTTGCTTCTGTCAGTTTTCAAATCTATACAGTATTTATAGAGCTTCAGAGAAAAGAAGGAATGTAATTTTGAGCTCTGCCAGGAAGTAATTTCATGCAAAATTGATTTGAACCAAACATTTTGGCCTGAAATTCCTCTGCAACAAAAATTGAGGAATTGCCTGGGTTACCCCTATTTATAAAATTGTACCTTCGAAAATCACACTTTCAAATCTGAATGTTCCCATGGATTTGTTTTCAGATTATTAATTACAGAGAAAAACAAACACCCTCCCTTACTATTTAAAAATTAAATTTCTGGCCAAGCGTCCCTTAATAAATTTAAAGGATGAACATTCCACTAATTCTATCATTTGTAAGGGTAGTTAAAATTGAGCAAAATCAGACATTGAAAGCTGGAATTGCTATGTTGATTGTGGTACACAATTTATTTTTCTTATTCATTCTCCAGCCTACATGATATATTCTGCACATGTTTGCTACACAGATTTTGGGTATTTCACACTATTAGGAAACAGTAGCTCCATTGTGTACAAAATTATTTAAATTAAATTCCTTCAATTTGACATAAGCAGCTTAAAATGCAGCTGGTTCCTTATTTTTAATTTTATTGAACTTGGATGTGTGGCCATTGGGGAAAATGTAACATATAAGGCTAGCCATGGATATGAGCATTGTAAGAAGATTTGTAATCAAATGCAGGTTCTGGGCGCCAAAATTGAGGAAAGATGTGAAGGCATCGGAGAGAGTACAGAGATTCACAAGAATGATTCACGGGATGAAAAACTGTAGCTATGAGGATAGATTGAAGAGGTTGGGACTGTTTTCCTTTGAGAAAAGAAGGGTGGGAGGAGACTTGATAGAGGTATTCAAGATCCTGAGGGGTATGGATAGGGTAAATAGTGAAAAACTGTTCCCACACAGGAGAACATCAAGAACTAGAGGACACAGATTCAAAATAACTGACAAAAGGAGTAAATGTGTTGTAAGGAAAACAAATTTCACCCAGAGGTTGGTTGGAGTCTGGAACAAGCTTCCTGAAAAGGTGGAGGAGGCAGGTTCAATTGAGGTATTCAAAAAGCATTTGGATTGCTACCTGAAAAGCGAGAATGTGCAAGGTTACGGGGATAAGGCAGGGCAGTGGGACTAAATGGAATGCTCTTTCAGAGAGCCAGTGCAGACTCAATGAGCCAAATGGCTTCCTGCTGCACTGTAAAGATGCTGTGATACTGTGTGATATGCAAATTATTTATTAAATACAAGAACTATGCTGTCCTTTTCAAGAACTAATGATTGAATACAAAGTTAATTTTTTGCTACAAATCATGTCAGATTGGGATGTCCAAGCTATGGCCACGAGCCATGCATAGACTGAGCCCTGTTGATAAGCTCCACAAAGTCTTGATAACTATTTCTATCAGCACATTTTCTTTACTCTACTGGTTTCTCCAGCCTGGAAGTTTATAACGGCCTATTCTCAGTGCTGCTGCTTCATTGATGGATAAATCTCATACTGAACACTGAAATTTGATAGTATTAACAGACTGATATCTGTGAATTAATGAGAATACTTACTTAAATTTGATCGACTACATTTTCCTTTATTTTGCACTGACTTCTAATTTGGGATTAGCATGAGTTGGTATCAAACCATTTAAAAATAAATACACTTCTCCTCAAATCAGAGCCTTGGGGCAGGATTTTACCATCGGCAAGCGGGGGCGGGGCCCACTCACCGACGCGTAAAATGACGCGAGATGATGTCGGGCGGAGCTCCCGACATCACCGCGCCCCATTTAAATTTTCAGGAAGGTGGGGGCACAGCAAAATCAGCTGCACGCCTGCCGACCTGTCAATGGCCAATTGAGGCCATTGACAGGATCAATTAAAGTACTCAGTGGACCTGCCCGTCTAATCTTAAGGTCGGCGGGCAGGCCAGAAGCCCCGGCAGGAACTAGAAAAAACATGAAACCTCATCCACTGGCTGGATGAGGTTTCATGTAGGGTTTTAAAAATGTTAGTAAACTTGATATGGAAATTATGAACACGTCTCAACTCATGTGACATTCTCACATGAGGGGACATGTAAGGGCATTTCTTTTTCCACTTTTAATATTGTTGACAGTAGAGCCGATTTCCCTGAGGCAGCACTTAGCCTCAGGGAGATGAGTGCGCTCTTTCGTGTGCATACGTGAGAGAGCGCACTCTCAGCTGATGGAATCCCCCCCCCCCCCCCCCCCCGCCCACACAGGGACCACATAGCGCTTCCCCACGGACGTCATGCTGGGTGGGTCTTAATTGGCCCACCCGTGTAAAATGGCGCCACACCTCTGATCAGGGGCGCCAATCGGAAGCACGCCTGCACGCGCCCGCCCATCAACTTCCCCCCCAACGGGGGGAAAATTTTGCCCATGGTTTTATGCAGGTATACTCAGAAATGAGGCATTGACATTTCCCTGTCCATAACAACATCATTGGAGACTTTGTCATCAGATGTGAGATATACAATTGGAAGCTCTCACAAGCATTGGTGGTCATATATTTAAATTATAATTACACACCTTCCGAATGCGAAATATCAAATTAGTCAATTCCTCTTAACTAAGAGTAGCTTTGCAGAACTAGTTCTTGCTACTGTTGGAACTGTGTTTCAAAAGAATCACCAAAGAGGATGTAAAAGATTCATTATTCCTTCCTTTTCAGGAGCTCTGCTTGTGCACTTTTCAGGAACTATAACGGGCTAGTGATTGGGAGTAGAAACCGTGGCTCTTTTTTTCTTTAACATAGGAATATAACAGCAATTGTAATTACTGCCTTGGTTTAAATTAGTTTACTCGGCATAATGTGGATTCAAAACTGTTCTGTGTGACTTAATGCTAACTATACAATGCTTAATCCACTAGAGCAGTTTGTGAGCTAGTGCAATGGATTTTCCTTATCTTGATCTTCTGTGTCATTCAAGTGCATTTTCAGAAGGGATTGCTGGATAACCTTTAGGATCAGGAACCTTGGCTGATCTCTCTTCTCCCTAACACGGAGGTCATTTATAATACCACAACCTGGACCCCGACTGAGATTTATTAATTTAGCACAAATTGGGAATCAAATCTGTGAATTTGCTGGTCTGAAAAAAATCTTAAGATTATAAGATATAGGAGCAGGAGTAGGCCACTCAGCCCATTGAGCCTGCTCTGCCATTCAATAAGATCATGCCTGATAGGATTGTGGCCTTAACTTCACTTTCCTGTCTGTCTCCCATAACTCTCTTGCCTGTTAAAAATCTGTCTAACTAAGCCTTAAAAATATTAAATGACCCAGCCTCCACTGGTCTCTGTGGAACAGTATTACAAAGACTAATGACTCTGAGAAAAGAAATTCCTCCTCATCACCATCTTAAATGGGAGACTGCTTATTTTTAAACTGTGCCCCCAATTCTAGATTCCCCCACAACAGGAAACATCCTGTCAGCATCTACCCTGTTAAGCTCCCTCAGAATTTTATATGTTAATAAGATCACCTTTAATTCTGTTAAACTTCAATGAGTATAGGCCTAACCAGCTCAAGCTTTCCACATAGGATAAAATCTTCATCCCAGGAATTAGCCTAGTGAACCTTCTCTGAACTGCTTCCAATGCAAGTGACCCTCCTTAATTAAGAGCAAAACTGTACACAGTACTCCAGGTACGAGCTCACCAATGGCCTGTTCAGCTGTAGCAAGACCTCCCTGCTTTTATACTCCATACTCCTTGCAATAAAGATCACCATTCCATTTGCCTTCCTAATTACTCACTGTACCTGCATACTAACTTTTTGTGATTCATGTACAAGGCCACCTATATCTCTCTATACTGCAGCATTCTGCACTCTCACCATTTATATAAAATCTTCTCTTTTTCACTCTTCCTGCCAGAGTAGACAACCTAACACTTCCCTACATTATACTTCACCTGCCAGTTTTTTGCCCACTCACTTAACCTGTCTATATCTCTTTGCAGACTCTTTGTATCCTCCTTTCAACTTGCTTTCCTACCTATATATGTATCATTAGCAATTTTGGCTACAATGTAGTCTGTTCCTTTAACCAAGTCATGAGTATAGATCGTAATTAGTTGAGGCCCCAGCACTGAAAAATGTGACACTTAGTTTGCCAACCTGAAAATGATCCATCTATCCTGACTGTCTGATTCTTGTTTGTTAGCCAATCCTCTATCATTGCTAATATATCACCCCAGCACCATGATCTCTTATATTTTGTGGTACCTTATCGATTGGCTTTCGGAAATCCAAATACCTTCTTCATCTTCTTGTTCGCCATTATCTACCCGGCTTGTTACATCCTCGAATAATTTTAATAAGTTTGTCAAACATGATTTCCCCTTCATGAAACCATGTAGACTCTGCCTATTTGTATTGTGATTTTCTAAATGTCTTGCTACTATCTCCTTAACAATGGATTCTAGCATTTTCCCAATGACAGATGTTAGATTAACTGGACTATAGTTTCCTGCTTTCTGTCTCCCTCCTTTCTTGAAAAGTGGTGTCATATTTGTAGTTTTCCAATCCACTGGGATCTTTCCAGAAACTGGGAAATTTTGGAAGATTACAAACAATGCATCCACTATCTCTACGAACACTTCCTTAAGACCCTAGAATGCAGGCCATCAGGTCCAATGGACTTGTCAGCCTTAAGTCCCATTAGTTTTCACAGTACTTTTTCTCTCGTGATCGTGATTATTTTAAATTCCTCGCTCCCTTTTGCTTCTTGATTTTCTAGTATTCTTTGGATGCTTTGTGTCTTCTAATGTGAAGACAGATACAAAATACTTGTTCAAAATCTCTGCCCTTTCTTTGTTTCTCATTATTAATTCCTCAGTCTCACCCTCTAATGCTCACTTTAGCTGCTCTTTTCCTTTTTATATATTTGTAGAAGCTTTACCGTCTGTTTTTATATTGCTAATTTTCTCTCATACACCAATTTTTCCCTGTTTAATTTTTTAGTCATTCTTTGCTGGTTTCTAAAGCTTTACCAGTCTTCTGAGTTATGACTAAATCTTTCCAATGTTATACATCTTTTCTTTCAATTTGACACCATCCTTAATTTCATTAATTAGCCACGGATGGTGCATCCTTCTTGTAGGCACCTTTCTTTCTCAATCGAATATATCTTTGTTGGGAATTGTGAAATATCTCCTGAAATGTCTGTCACTGCTCCTTACCACCTGACGTTTTAATCTATTTTCCCATCTCATTTAGCCAACTCTGTATTCATAACCCATGTAATTTGGATTTTGAGTCAAAATCCTGGAATTCCTTCCATAACAACACTGTGAGTGTACCTAGCCCAAAGGTCTGCAGGGGTTCAAGAAGGCAGCAAACCACCACCTTCTCAAAGCAATCTTAAGGATGGGCAATAAATGCTGGCCTAGTCAGTGATGCTCACATCCCGTAAATGAATTTTAAAAAAACCGCCTTTATTTAAGTTTAAGACAGTAGTTTTGGACCCAAATTATTCACTGAGTGGCCCAGAATTCCTGACCGCTGGATGATTGTACCCCAGAGGACACCCAAGATGTGCTGGAGAATGCTTCGGAAGTCCTGGTCACTCACTATGCGGGATTTGCCTGTAAAGTTTGGACTTCCGATGGGCAATTCTCCTGCGCCTGGAACCCTTTGAAACTCTGGGTGGGATTTTACGCACCCACCCACTGCCAGGATCTTCTGGTCCTGCCGCAAGTCAATGGACTTCTTGCTGGGCCGCGGCTTCGCCCACAGTGGATCCTGTCCGCCACGGGGCCGGCAAATAACTGGCCTCTGAGTTAGAATCGGAGACTTCGAATGGTTCCAACTCATTTACCAAAATAGTTACCCAGGAAAAGTTAGAAGGATTGAAACAGTTCTAACTCCTGGGTAACAATACTACTGAGCCCCCGACTCACCACACCACAGCCCCCTGCTCCCACTGCCCCGCAATGACCCAACTAATCCCGCTCCCCCCCCAACTCTCCACTGGACTCCTGACTACCCTCCTGACCCCTCCACGATTTTCCCCCCGACACTCTGACTACACCCCTTAGCCCCCTGACTACCCCCCAACCAGACCACCCTCCAACCTCGTGACTATCCCCCAACTTGAATACACCCCCAGCCACCTTACTACCCCCAGACTTCCCGACTACACCGACCACCCAACCACGTCACTCCCCTATACCTGCCATCCTACCCCCTCACATGCCACCCCACATCCTCACCCAGTTACCTATCACCTTACCCAGCACCCACTTATCTGCCACCTACCCCCTCAGCCACTTACCTACTACCTTACCCCTCACCCACTTAACTACCACCCTACTGCCTCATCTGTCATCCTACCCACTCACCCACTTACATGCCACCCTATCCCCTTACCTACCCACTGGCCACCCCATCCCCTCATCCACTTACTTGCCACCCTGCCGCCTCACCCACCCACCCACCACCCTAATCCCTCACCCACCTACCTGCTACCCTAATCCCTCACCCATCCACCTGCTACCCTAACCCCTCACCCATCCACCTGGCACCTTACCCCTGCACCCACCCATCTGCCACCTTACTCCCGCACCCACCCACCCACCTGCCATCCTACCCACTCACCCATGGAACTGCCACCCTACCTCCTCACCCACTACTTTGCACACTTAATTTCTCCCCATAATTTCTCAAAGTGGCTTTGGGACCTCTAAACTCTCTACTTACCGGAATATGGCAGCTAATGCCATAAAAAGGGGGCATGGCTTGGCTTCCACTGACGATCCTGCTCTATGAAGAAGGACTCCCAGAACAGGTATGCATCACATTTCTGAAGAGCCCGCCAGCTTGCCCTTATAAGTTGTAAGAACCTTGAAACTTAGGACAATTGCAAGGGCTGAGGCTCCTCCATTGCTGCCTTCTGGGTCCCCATACCTACCTCACACCCTCCTATCCCTGACCATGGACCAAATCAGAAGTATCTAGACTAAGGGGTGTGACTGCTTCCTGGAACATTGTGTCCAGATAACTTTCTACTTCCCTGACGCATCACGTGTCCGAAGCTTAGATTCCAGTTCATCAGGCTCAAAGAAGAAATTCCTCGAGCTGTAGATGTTTACTGCAGATGTGGTTGCTGTGGATTTCACTGGTATCCACCAGCTTCCCATATGCTGCAGCTGCAACACGTCATCTATCCTGTTACCTTTATTGTGTTTAATTTAAATAACTAGATTTCAAGTTTAGAAGTATTACTTAACTGTTGTCTGTACTCATACCAAGTAGTTTAGCTAGTTAAGCTATAAATTCAATGCAATACTGATATCACCCCTGTACCGGTTTAAACTACTGCCTGCATTTTAGAGGGATAAAATCTTAAAAATTCACCAATCATCTTCCTGCTCCCCTAATTAAAACCTTGAACACCTACAAGCTTCTGGATGCTGAAAAGGTTGATAAAAAGCAGCACCTCCTTCACCTTCTGCATTGAATTCCCATGTTAGCACTCATACCTTGTTGCACTCTGCGCTCCCACACTGTAAATTAACTTGTTCACTGACAAACTCTCTGAAACATTATGAATAAAAATTAAAAAATTGCTGTTGTTCTTCTGTTGAGATGTTTTATATATATAGTAGGTATAAATTGTATGCATTTGAGCTCCAGGCAGGAAGATTCAACTGCTGGGAGAACACATTGTGAATTTGTATGTAGAAGTGACGGAGGCTTGGTTTTCCATCCATTAAATGCAGGAAAGATCCTGCAGGCTCCATGGATTCCTGCACCTGACTTTCCACATGCACTTTCAAGAACAGAAGTTCATATATTTTACCTGGTTCACTTCTTAATGCAAGAAGACAGCAAGCTAAAACGAATTTCTGTTACCATCTTTAATTGTCATGGCTATCCCTGTAACTATGTGTAAACCAGAAGCATCCTAACCACAACATGCTTTGTTTTTTTAGAAGGAAACATGAGTACAACATGTTGAAGCCAGACAGACCAGTGGAAATGAGATTCATTCAGCAGCCCACAGTAACCATATGCTTCAGTGGCTTAACAAAGCCCTTTCATATTGTCACAATCTGCACATTCATCTTGCGCTGTTATCCACTCAACATTTAAGCTGAAAAGTCAAGATATTTTCCTCAGTCCCAAGTGTAAGGCCTAGCGAATGAATAGCTTTGTGGTTTAAGCTGCTACTTGCCATTGCCTTCCAAGCAGTCGTACAACTATCGGAAACTAGAATCAGTTCAGAGATTTGCCTGCAGGACCATTCTTCAATGTTAGAATCTTTCGTGTGAATCTCTGTTATTTGTGGCAGCTTGGGTGGACTTAATGCTTGTTGAAAAGAGCCCATTGAATACCAGATGTACAAACCTATCCAAGGACTGTACAGTTTTCTTTGTTCTCTGCCTACACTGTATTAATTGATCACTGATTACTCTCCTCCTTCCCGATACAAAGCAGCCCGCTTGATTGGCACCACATCAACAAGCATTCACTCCCTCCACCACCGACACACAGGGGCAGCAGTGTGTACCATCTACAAGGTGCACTGCAGGAATTCACCAAGGCTCCTTAGCACCTTCTAAACCCATGACCACTACCATCTAGAAGGACAAGGGCAGCAGATAGTAGATGGGAACACCATCACCTGGAAGTTCCCCTCCAAGTCACTCACCATCCTGACTTGGAAATATATTTCCGTTTCTTCACCGTCGCTGGGTCAAAATCCTGGCACTCCCTAACAGCACTGTGGGTATACCTACACCACATGGACTGCAGCAGTTCAAGAACCCAGCTCACCATGACCTTCTCAAGGACAACTAGAGATGGGCAAAAAATGCTCCAGTGAAGCGCACATCCCATGAATCAATTTTTTAAAAATTTGTAACTTCAGCATCAGTACATATTGGGCTAAATTTTTTGTGGAGGCAGTGGCCCCACGCAGTGACTGAAAAGTCAGGGGTGAGCCCATCTCCGTCAGCCTGGAATGCCACTATTACCAATCATTGTCGTAGTGTTTGATACATTTGAGTTAAGAGCCAATAATACAACAGCCACGGCTGGAATCTATGGTTTCAGGTAGCTAACTGCCTGAGGTCATGGCTTCCACCCCCACGTGGGAGGGTGTCCTGCCTCCAAAAGCTGTCAGTCAAGTAGATGGCCAGTAACTCCCCTGTCCCAGCACTGCCACTGGGTGCACTGGCCACTGCTGCAACTGCAGCCAGTCTCCAGTGAGGAACAGTGATGGAGGATAGATAACCAGGTAAATGAGCAGCCTCACCAGGAGAGTCAGGCAGGCTCAGCAAGCGGAGGGAGGTGGTGGGGGTCGGTAGAGCGAGGATGGAGGAGCAAATGAAGAAGGCCCTTTCTGCTGGGAGGTCAGAGTGCTTGAAAAGGAGCAACTCCAATCACATCTGCCCCCTAGACGTGGCCAAAGGAGGCCCTAATTGTCATTAATTGATCACTTTAAGAGCCTCAATTGGCTCATATTTATACCTTTGCTAATAAAATACCAGTGGAGACAGGTAGGCGTTTGGCACGACGCCACCTTCTATTCCAAGCGATTTTATGGCCTTCCCTCTTCTGCCTGCCAGCATGTTCTCGGGGTGGGGGAAATTCCAGTCCTTGTCTACAGCTTTGTGTAGTGTGGTGGCACTCTCACCTATGCGTCAGATGGTCATAGGTTCAAGCCGCATTGCAGAAATCTGAGCACACAGTCTAGCACTGCTGTGCAGCACTGAGGTTGTATTGCTTCTTTGGAGGTGCTATCTTTTGGATGAGGCATTAAATCGGGGGTTCGCTATAGTATAAATAGGGCAAATTGGCAATAGTAAGAAACAGGTCAGTGAAATAAAAATGTGCCATAAAGCCATGACTCATGGTTGACTTGCCTGTAAGCATTAAGGCAGCTAGTTTGCAAAATCACTCTGTTCCATTACAGAATAAAGAAAATCAGTGGCAAAATGCAAACTTATTTTGTATGTGTATGTACTACTCTCTCCTTCCTCTCCTGCCTCACGCTCTTTCTCTTGTTTCTTTATCTCCACCCATACTGATTCTAATTTCTGATTTTCTGAACGAAAATCTACCCTTACCACTGTTCTTATGTCATCCTTTATTATCAGAGTTACAGCCCATTCTTTTCCATTTTATTTGTCTTTCAAAGTATTAAATACTCTGGAATATTTAGCTCCCAACCTTGGCCACTGTGCTATCATGTCTCTGTATCTGATCAAATCAATTTTTCTCTATTTGTACCGTTAGTTCATTCATCTTGTTACAACTGCTTCATGCATTGAGATAAAACAACTCTATTTTGAACTTTTTACCATTTCCCCCTTATTTTCCTTATCTAAAAGGATAAAGGCACAAGGGTAGGATTTTGGCGATGGAAGGGGTGGGAGTGGGGAGATGTCATGCCTACACCATCAGAAGCCTAAACTAGAAAAAATTGTGGGATGAGAGTGAAATGGGATGTGTGAAGGAGGATAAGATATAAGGATACTGTCATCTTCTATAGTTTCAGCGCCACCACTGGCTGCAGCCTCAATGGCCGCACTAATGATGGCTAGCCCTCTCTGCTCTTTAGGGGTAAGGGCATGTACCTGTGCTTTCTGCCTCCGGTTGTGCACCACCTTCTCCAGTGAAAGAGAGGGAATTATGGCAATAAGTGTGGCGCAATGTGTTTGAGTGATGTGGCTGTCATGGTTAAATAGCTGGCAGTGTGTGCAAGCTGTGAGATGTGGATGTGAGTCTTGTAGCAGTGCTAAATGTGTGAGGGTGAGGTGAAGCTATGGATGTTAGGTATTAGTCCTGATTGAAAGAGGTTGGTAGTGGGTGAGTGAAGAGGATGAGGTGTGTTGAGCAGTGTGGTGCAGTTGGGAGGATAGGACATTCCCTGATATACGAGGATACATTCCCTGATATTCAGCATTCATCTGAAGTCATTGAACTTCTTGCGGGGCTGCATCCAGTTCCTTGGGGCTTGACACCTGTCATTGACCATCACATCCTACCTGCTCCTACTGCCTTCTCAGAGTTTGTCTGGATGGATTCCTGGCCCCTTTCTGATACAGCCTTTCTACTCAGCTGAAGTCTCCAGTGCAGCCTTGGGGCAGAATTTTTAGCTTGGCATGTGGGTGCGTGCCCAACCCACTCGAGCGTAAAATAGCACGTGATGATGTCGGTCAAGTGTCCCAACGTTATCCCCCCCTTGCGTGATATTTCGGTCGGCAGGCACATACGAAAGTTGGAAGTCCACTTGCCAACAATTAAGAGGACAATTAAATCCATAAAAGTTCCAATTGACTCAGATTTTTCGTGGACTGTCCAACCTTACAGTTGGTGAATGGCGAATCTGCCAGGCGGACTTTATCTTTTTGATCAAGCCTCATCCAAGGGCGGCATGGTTTTTGATATTAATTTAAAAAACAATAAAAATGTTTGGACAGAATTTTCATCATCTGTATGTTCAGGTGATTGGTTCTGATGCGTGGACATTTTATTCTGCATTTTAAAATCTTTATTCATTGCTTTTAAGTTCTTCAGCTCCCTGAGGCTCTCTGCCTCCAGGGAGCTTTCATTCTGTGCTCCCCCACTCCTGCATTTATGTCAACGCCTGCCCTCTTCCTGTCCCCACCCTGGCAGTGCTGAGCATTTATGCATGCCTTTCATACTGGCTGACGGTTAATCAGCCAGTCAGCGTGAAATCACGGTCTGGGGCCGATTGGGTCGGCGGTCTGTTCCCTGGCCACTCCCGGGCCTGCTGATCATGCATGCCTGCTGAACTAAAAATCCTGCCCTTGGAAAATGCTGAAGTCTACTCCTTGTGCCATCCTTGTATCTTTTCCAGGTCAGAAACAGTTATACAATGACTTCCAGCACCTGTTTCAGCCACAGAGCACCTTTAATTTAAAAGTTGCAGGCTACCTTTAACTGGTGCTAGCTTATCACGATTTTGGGGCCCCTGCTGTGGTGTGCAGTCACTTAATAGCGTGGATAGTGTTGCCTACTCATGGGCCGTCCTGTTTATATTCCCCCAGTGTCAAGGCTTCCTCCGTAAGTTGTACTTAAATGTAAACATAATAGTAGTTTTGATGCTGGAGTTGCTACGCCTCAAAAATATCACACAGTATATGAGGGATGTCTGTTTTATGAATGTGCTCGCAAATACATCTAGAAATTCTTTGTCATAAACAGTTTCCAAGACTGTATGTAATTCGATCATACGTGGAGCTGTGTTTTATTTTCAGGAAAGGGAGAGACTATTCTATGCCCAATGTTAACATTCCCGAGGCACATAGCTTAATAAAAATGTTAATTACTAATACATTCCAGATGTTTCTGAAACAACTCCACCTTTCCTGCTTCAGTTGTTTGAAACCTTGGTTAAATTAGTTAAATTACATATCTCCCATGGCGAATGCTGTGTTGGGTGTTAAAATTTGGCAGTACAAAAAAAACTTCTAAACTGGTGCATCCATATTATCATTAAAACCTTTAATAATGTGAAAAAGACTTGCTGTAGCCAACTGTACCCAAACATGTTGCACAGGGAGCTTTTGAATATTTGGTTGCCCGAGGCACTTGCGCTGTATCTGTTGATGTTACCATAATAACTGGCATGAGCAAAATAAACAACATTATTGTTGATATATAGTTGTCAAGTCAACTTGGGCACATCAATTTATAAAGACAGTGATAGATTTTCACAAGTGCTTTGGGGAATCTACAACACAGTCTCAGAATAAGGGGGTCACCCAATTTGGACTGAGATTAAGGAGAAATTTCTTTGTCCATAGGATTGTAAATCTTTGGAATTCTCTATCCCAAAAAGCTGTAGATGCTCAGTCATTGAGTATATATAAGACAGGAATCTATAGATTTTTGGGTACTAAGGAATTAAGGGATAGGGGGATAATGCGGGAAGGTGAAGTGAGGTAGTAGATCAGCCACGGTCTTATTGAATGGTGGAGCAGGCTTGAGCAGCCAAATGCCTACTCCAGCTCCTATTTATGTTCTTGCATTCAATTCTAATGCCTGTCTAGCTATTAAACCCAGTTTCCATAAACAAGTGACTTGACTTTTTATGGACTTAATGAAATTACCAGTGTTGGAGAGGGTGAAAGATTTCTGCCCAGGCGGCCTAGAATTTTGGCTGGAACCTGGCTACAATGTGCTTCTGCCCCATTTAAATCAATGCTTTAAATTCCAGTGTAGAGTGGGAGTCTTAATGCACCTTAAGCTCACCTCCCTTACATTATTGAAGTGTCAGAAGGGAGCACTCATTCTTTCAAAGGAAATTCTGCCCTTCACGCCTTAAGGGCCCTCACATGGGAGTTGGTGTTCGTCGCTTTGAGGCCTTCTGAAGTACCCAATTGTTAATTTTAATGCAGTTAATCAATCCTGGATAGGGTCAGCTATGTTGTCTGGAAGCTAGTTTGCTACTTTTGGAGCCAAGGGCTCTAAAAAGGTTTCTTTTTCCTTGATTCTATTAGTTTGTTGCATCTTGGAAGACTTTTAGTGGTGTGGCTATGGGCTGCTCTGCCTTACAGGAGTGGATTGCGGCAGATGCCGATAATTCATCATTGCAGCTGCTAGTGGTCCTCCACATAAATGAAAATAGCTCTGTGCCTCCACCAGCACCCCCCCCCCCTCCCCCGACCCCTACAACCCCCAAATTTGAGAGGATGGTCTCCATCTTGATGATAGGGAAGATTGGGGCTTTGGTCTGTACTTCCTCCAGAAGAATGGAGTAGTGGAAACTTTGGGATCTAGCTACTCCTTGGGTCTACATATAAGTCTTCAGTTGCTTTGTGGAAAGCAGATATTAGCACAGTGAGCACTTGGAGCCACCTCATGTAATCTGCATTAAATGACACACAAAAGGCACCACAAGTAAATGGCAATGACTTAAATTTTGGCGAGATTATTAAACAGGATTGACTGACTCAATTTTTAACTTGCCAAACTACTCTTCATAAAGGCATGTAAGAGGGTATGGTACAAACCCACATTCCCTGTGGGGAATGTACTTATGAGGGTCATTGGTCAGAGATTTGGGACTAGTGCTGTCATCTTATTTCGAATCCACAGTCCTGATGGGAGTATCTCATTGTCAAATTGCCAATTTACTGTGGAAATCAGTTTTTTGAAGTTTTTGCAGCTGTTCTTGGTTGGAATTGGTGAATTTCATTTGTTGTTTTGCAGTTTCTTAAATATAAAATTATAATACAAAATTCCCTTAATGGCTGAATTTCATTGTACAGTGTGGCATTGAACAATACAGAACAAGAGAATCTCTTGTTAAAGCCTTGCTATAGCTGAGTCAGCTGATCTCAGATGGAAAACATTGAAGATGTAAGCAGTTAGGTTCTCATTATAGATTGTTATTTAATGACTACTATTGGAAAGTGTATGTCTGAGGGGGATGAGGGCAACACAAAACTTGTCTGTAATGCCTCCTCAGTTGGATAGCCTACCATTACAGTCTTTTATTGACAGGAGTTGCAAATTCCTGGGTTGGACTATGACTGACAGGGAAGTGGAGTACAACTGAGGCCTGCTTTCTCATTTGATTATAAGGTGTGTTACTCACTTACCTTTATGTTAATACGATATAAATTGATGTGGAAATAATTTGGCTCAAGCGTGATGTTTCCCATGAGTGAATATCGCAGTGCTAATCATGATGATGCTGTGTGTGTACACTGAATATTAACAGGAGTAAGAACATTGTGGCAATTACAAATCTCATATATTCTTATGTTATTACTTGATGGAATATTGCGGAAGATCTGGAAATAAAAATATTCATATCCCACAATGTTTATCTTGGGTGAGACACCAAAGTGCAGCTGGTACTCATGGAATAGCACCTTGGGAAAAATTATCCGCCTCCGTTGGGGGGGGAAAGTGCAGGAGCAGGTGCGGCAGGTGCGCCTCCAATCGACGCCCCTGATTCAGGGGCGCGCCAATTAAGGCCCGCCCAGTGTGACGTCTGCCAGGAAGTGCTATGCGCTCCCTGTGCGGGTGGGGGGAGAAATTCCCTCAGCCGGGAGTGCGCTCTTTTGCGCATCCGCGTGAAAGAATGCACTGATCTCCCTGAGGCAAAGTGCTGCCTCAGGGTGATTGCCTTAGAATTAAAATTTTAAGACAAATGATTAAAATATTCCCCTGACATCTCCTCTCATGTGACACTGTCACATGAGTTGGGACATGTCCATCACTTTAACTGCAACGTTTATTAAGTATTTAAAAACCCTCACGAAACCTCATTCTTAAGCCCGCCAGGGCTCCTGGCCTGCCCACCAACCCCAAGGTTGGATGTGCAGCTCTGTCAATGACCTAAATTGTTTTATTAATGGCCGTAATAGGCCATTGACAGGTCGGCGGGCACACAGCTGACCCGGCTGTGTCCCTGCCGACCTGAAAATGGAAATGATGCGGCGTGACATCGGGAGTTCCGCCCGGAAGATCCTCCCCCTTGTGTCAGCACTTTCTGGAGGAAGATGGAGAGAGAGAGAGGCTTGCATGTTTTGTATCTTTACTGTTGCAGTGCAACATATAGTTGATTAGTTTCAACTTTGTAGACGGCATGCTGGTAGCAGTCATCTCTCCATTAACCATCCAACCCCTCCATCTCATCATGATTTTTCATTTGAACTCGGTGGAAAAGGAAATCAGATGGCTAAATGACAAATGACTGGTCTGCGCTCACTTTGTATCTCTATGGAAGTTGAATTTTATCTTATATGAAGCTGCCTTGTGAGTATTGCCTCTGAAGTTCCGTGACATGGGGCAGCATTTCCCATCAGCGAGCGGGGAGCGGAGCCTGCTCGCCGACACATAAAATGGCGCGCAGTGAGATCAGGCATGCATCCCGACGTCACCGCGTGTCATTTAGATTGTCAGTTCTGCAGCTGAACTGTCAAAGGCCTATTAAGACCTTTTAAAAACTAATTAAAACAATTAAATGAGCTGCCCATCCAACTTTAAGGTTGGCAGGCAGGCGAAAAGCTCAGGTAGCCTTCACACATTTCATGGAACTTCATCCATGGGCAGAATGAGGTTTCATGAAGTGTTTAAAAAAATCAGTAAATTTTTTTCCAAAATTTCATTAACATGTTCCAGCTCATGTGACACTGTTACATGAGGGGACGTGTTTCATAAGTTTAAATATCCTTTGTTTAAAAGTTTAACACAAATAAATCTGAGGTGCTGCCTCAGGGAGATCTCTGCACTCTTTTGCCCGCATACATGAAAGAGCGCAGGGAACCACTCAGGGAATCTCCCCCCACCCCGCCCGTACCGGGAGCACATAGCGCTTCTGGGCAAGTGTCACAATGGGCGGGCCTTAATTGGCCTGTCCACGTAAAATGGTGGCACGGACCCAATGGTGGCACGGACCCAACCGGGGGTGCTGATTGGGTTCACGCTCCTCCCTGCCCACTCCTGCGTAATGCCCCCCCCACCCCCCCAACAGAGGGGAATTTTCTGGCCATGATCTCTGAAGGTATATTTTCCTCTGTTTGCTATTCTTTGCAAATGGTAACTTAAAAATATAGAGAACACTGTTTTATAGCCTGGACTACCATTCTCAAAGACAAAAGGTACTAAGACTGTGGGGCACATTTAACGGCTGGTGGTTGTATAAACAGAAAAAATGACATTGAGTTCATGATTTCCTTTATTCGTTAACAATACACATCTTTGTGTTTTGTCTTGTTTTCTCCAACAGTTGGCAAGCTTGGGATAATAAGAAATACTTTATGATTAAAAAAAAACATAGTGGAGATTTTCCTAAATTTGCCTCCAGATGGATTGGATTGCTTGGGTGCAGCAAATACAGGAAAATTGGACAGAGTGGAGTGCATGCCTGTAAAAGAACCTGTCTGAGTTTCCTCCATTACTGGGAATTGGAAAATCGGCAAGTACTTTTACAGACATGCACTCTGACCCAGCTGATTTCCTAATACTCAGTGCACCCAGGAAACCCAGTGTTTCTGAGCCCGCACCCAGGTAAATGTCCCATTGCACGATGCCTTTGGTTTTAACAGACCAAGAGGTTATTTTCTGGAGGATGTAGTTCTTATGGTATATGAAATCAGTAAATTACAATCCTTCTCTCAATAACATGAACAGTTTTCTACCTTCTGCACAGCTGTTTTTCTTGGTCTTTGATAGGATTCACTTTCTTGTTTCAATAGTAACAAAGATGTCATTGATTTCACTGTGAAAAACAGTATATCATTTCCCTGAAGTACAGGACACCTGCACAACCCTTCAGTGGGAATTAGTTAATAAGACCACATGCAAAGATTTCTCAGAATGGTTTAATTTATGTTTCTTCTAAAGGACATACAATCATGATATAAAAACTGTATGTGATGTCTGTGTGTGGATTTGTGTGCTTGCAGAGAAATAATTGTAACCTACACAAATTGCTTGTAGCTTCCCACTATTTTAAATGTGTAGCTTTGGGCAAAATAAAACTGTAATTGCATACACTCAAAGCATATACATTCAAACACAGTTCACTGATAACTGGAAGATTTTTGGTGCCAAAAAATTGCAATTGTCCAATCATTTGAACTAAGCATTGTGAATAAAGTCAAGTGAAAATTTAGTGTTTAAAATATGTTAATTTATCACTTGAATTAAACAAGAAGGTTGTAGTTTGTAGCTTTTGGAATCTGTAAAAAAGGGAGACAAGTAAGTAGTGATACACACTTTACAATAATATATGAGGGAACTTTATCCTACTTAAACTCAGCTCTACTCATAACTCATAATCCTTTCCTAAGCCATGTGCTGCTGTGACTGAGCCACATGTTCTTTTACTACCAGGGATTCCAAGCATCTTGGTTCAAAATGTTCTGGGATCGAGTAGCATTACTGTAGTCTGGTTGCTTTAATTTAGTAAAAAGAGACAACTTTCCATAGAAAGTAGGTATTTATTGATTTCTTTATGAGCCAAAATGCCACGAAAAGTTTTCGAGTACAACTGCAGAAAGTAAGCAATCATTGTGATATCCTTCTCCTTTCGTTTCCTACTAGTGAAAAAGAAGTCAGTTAATAGAAAGACGTCCTCTATGCTCTCCTTGTAAATAAATCCTAAACGTGCTTATAAAGAATGTGTTGATATACATAGTGCAAGAGGGCATCATCCTCCTTAATGATCCAATGAAGCAATGCCCACAGTGCAAGAACATGAAATTTAAAACAATTGACTAGATTTTTGTTTCAGAGTAAGTTATATACTTTGTAACAAGGCTTCAAGGGAAAAGTTTATGTATTTGAAGATGTGCACAATATGAAAAATTTGAAATACTTTACATGTGAATGGTCCTATCTCTTTTTTAAAAAAAGACAAGGCACATGCACAGAAACACAAATCACATGCTATTGTATTAATTTAGCAAAGTGAACTGGAAGGAAAGACAAGCCGTGTGCCTTGATCTGCGCCTTTTTTTTATTTGTTCATGGGATGTTGGTGTCACTGGCAAAGCCAACATTTATTGCCCATCCCTAATTGCCCTTGAGAAGATGGTGGTGAGCTGCCTTCTTGGACCGCTACTGTCCATGTGGTGTAGGTGCACCCAGAGTGCTGTTAGGAAGGGAGTTCCAGGATTTTGACCCAGCGACAGTGCAGGAATGGCGATGAGTTCCAAGTTAGGATGGTGAGTGGTTTGGAGGGGAACTTACAGGTGCTGGTGTTCCCATGCATATGCTGCCCTTGTCCTTTTTAGTGGTAGAGGTTGCAGGTTTGGAAGGAACCTTGGTGAGTTGCTGCAGTGCACCTTGTAGATGGTGCACACTGCTGCCACCCGCATTGGTGATGGAGAGAGTGAATATTGCTTTGTATTTTCCAACAAGCCCCCAGTTCAGTGGGATTTAGGGTTAGGAAGCTGTCACTAAAAATAGGAAGAGCTTCATTTAAGAATTATAATCCATTAACAATTCGACCCACATGCAAATTCCTATATTGCGTTTAGACTATCTTTATAAAATTAGCTGATCACAACTGGGACATCAGCATTTAACGGAGATACTATTTTTAAAGAAAATTTTATTTTGAAGTTTACCAAAGAGGAGAATTGCATTTGTTAATTTGGTATCTATTCTGGTCTCACTTAATTACCATACTTTTTGTGATACTGCCACTTTCAGCTTTTGACATTACATTAGAGCCATGTTTCTATGGTTTATGTTCAGATTTATCTGATTTGGGAAGGGTGACAATCCACAATTGCTATTAATCTAAAATCTGCAGTCAAAATGCACTTGTTCAAAGTTCTGTTATCATAAACTGCAATTCATGAGTATGGCAGCATTGTATCTATGTCACCAAATGAACAATCCAGAGAATAGGTGTTCAAGTCGCTCTATGGTAGAATTTGAATTCATTTTTTTTTAAAATCTGGAAACAAAGGAACTAGTATCAGTAAAAGCTATTGGATTGTCATAAAAAGCCAACCTGTTCATTAACAGGGAAGAAAACTTGCTGTTTTTACCCAGCCAGGCCTGTATATCTTTCCAATGCAACATCAATGTGAGTGCCTTTTTTAAAATTCATTTCTGGGCATTGCTGGCTAGGCCAGCATTTATTGCCCTTGTTCAGACGGTGTTTAAGAGTCAACCCACACTTCTGTGGGGTCTGCAGTCACATGTAGGCCAGACCAGATAAGGACAGCAGATTTCTTTCCTTAAAGGGCAGATGAATTTTTATGATAATCAGCAATGGTTTCATGGTCATCATCAGAGTGTAAATCCAAATTCTTATTGAATTCACATTTCGCCATCTGCTATGGCAGGATTCAAACCCAGGTCCTCAAAGCTTTTCGCTGGGTCTCTGGAATAATAGTCTAGTGAAAATACCACTATGCCACTGCCTTCCCTACTTAAGTGCCTGTCTTGAAAAACTCTCAACTGTATCAGATTGCTTCAGCTCCAGAAGAAGATCCATCCCTACCTTCTCAAAGCAATTAAGAATGGTCATTAATCCTTGTCTTGTCAGTGACATCCACATCTTCAAAATGAATTAAAAAATGTAAAAAAAAAGTGAGTTATGCAGGTTGGAACCTGACATGCAGCCATATTTGCCGATTGACACAGCTTTGTCTCAGGCTCACTCCACGGTACCAGTGGGGATATTGGCAACACCAGTGAACCTGCAATGCGGAGATGTATTAAACAAGTTACTAATGTTGGGCGTTTGGGGAGGAATGGATGAGAGTTGGGTTTTGGGGTGGGACAGGATCTGCCTCACAGCAATGCCTGGTCCCAAGTCCATCAATTCAACAAGTCAGAGTAATTAGTATTGTTATCATTAAGTTGAAAGTCAGGACTGTGCTCTAAAAACTTATGTATTGTATATGTTTTTTATGACATAACAGCATTTATTTTGCTTCTCTTAATGGCAGATTACCGTACTGGTCCTTGCTTTACCCAAGTGAGTAATGAGATGTGCCAAGGACAGATCAGTGGCATCGTCTGCACCAAAACACTTTGCTGTGCTACTGTCGGCCGTGCATGGGGCCATCCATGTGAAATTTGCCCTGCTCAGCCCCACCCCTGTCGCCGTGGCTTCATTCCCAATATCCGCTCTGGTGCTTGCCAAGGTAATTTTAGTGGAATCATCATCTCTATAGTTATTTTAAATATTTAAAGCTGACTTTAAGATTTCTGTGCAGTTGAAAATACTAAATCAGTGTATTTACATTTATGTTGTTTATTGCAATGCAATAGATTAAAATGCTTTAATAACTTAACACATGAAAGCCATAAATGTAATTAATATTAAATAATTATGTTGTTCACTTCACTGTGATAGTATTATCATACTTCAGTCATGCAGAATTGCTTCTAATAAAGTAACATTTGTGCCACATAAGTGCCAGGCAATGACCATCTCCACCAAGAAAGTATCCAGCCATCATCCCATGACATTCAATAGCATTACCATCACTGAATCCCCCATTATCAACATCCTGGGAGTTAGCATTGACGAGAAACTGAACTGGACTAGCCATATAAGTACCATGGCTACAAGAGCAGGTCAGAGGCTAGGAATCCTGTGGCGAGTAACTCACCTCCTGACTCCTCAATGCCTTTCTACCATCTACAAGGCACAAGTCAGGAGTGTGACAGAATACTCTCCACTTGCCTGGATGAGTGCAGCTCCAACAACATTCAAGAAGCTTGACACCATCCCAGACAAAGCAGCCTACTTGTTTGGCACCCCAGCCACAAACGTTCACTTCCTCCACCACTAACACACAGTGACAGCAATGTGTGCCATCTACAAGATGCACTGCAGGAACTCACCAAGCCTCCTTAGACAGAGCCTTCCAAACCCACGATCACTACCACATAGAAGGACAAGGGCAGCAGACAAATGGAAACAACACCATCTGGAATTCCCCTCCAAGCCACTCACCATCCTGACTTGGAACTGTATCGCCATTCTTTCACTGTTGCTAGGTCAAAATCCTGGAACTGCATCCCTAACAGCACTGTGGGCGTACCTACACCACATGAACTGAAGTGATTCAAGAAGGTATCTCACCACCATCTTCTTAAGGTCAATTAGGGATAGGCAAGAAATGTTGGCCTAGCCAGCAACGCCACATCCTATGAATGAATAAAAAAAAGTTCTTGGACTCGAAATGTTAACTGTCTTTCTCTCTACAGGTGCTCTCAGACCTGCTGAGTTATTCCAGCAATTTTTGTTTTTGTTTGAGATTTCCAGCATCTGCAGTATTTTGCTTTTATTTTTAAAAAAAGTTCTATTTTTTTTAACTTCCAGTCGTTTAAAATCACCAGATATACACCGTAGAGTACAATTCAGAGTATCAGAATAGAAAAACAACAATGCATATAGTAGTTCAAAAATTGCTACATTTACACAGGCCAGAATTTAGCCCTCGATGGGCAGGTGGGCCCCACCGGCTTGGTGGCGGGAGGGCAGCCGAACTCTGCTGCCAAAACGGGGCCAGCCGCCATTTTGAATGGGCGGGCCAGTTAAGGCCCACCCAGCGGCCTGCCCGACAGGAAGGGCTATGCGCTTCCTGTGCTGGGGGTTGGAGGGATTCCCCATCTGTCAAAGTGCGCTCTTTCGCGCATGCGCGTAAAAGAGTGCACATCTCCATGAGACTAAGTACTGTCTCAGGGAGATTACTGACAGTATAAAAATCTTTAAAAATAGAAAAATATTAAAACTATTAACATGTCTCCCTCATGTGATAATGTCACACGAGATGGGACATGTTAATAAGAAGCACATAAACTTTATTGAAGTTTTTAAAAACAGATATGAAACCTCATCCCGCCAGTGGATGAGATTTCATGTATTATCAGAAGCTCGCTGGGGCTCCTGGCCTCCTGGGGCATTTAACAAGCTTAATTATCCCTTCAATGGCCTTAATTGGCCACTGACAGCTCGGCGGGTGGACAGCTGATTTCGTGTCCGCCTGCCTTCCTCAATATTTAAACGGACCGGGATGACATCAGGGGTTCATCCCGTGTCATTTTCCCGTCGGTGAGCGGGCCCCGCCCCCAAATCGCCGACAGGAAAATTCTGCCCATAATATAAAATGCTAATAATTTAAGCTCATTAGGTTTCTTTGTGGGAGGTAATCCTATCCCTTGGTTTTATTTGGTGTTTTAGCTGTTTTGAAGGTCATTGCTCAGTTAACAGAGAAAATTGGTTGTGCTGTCAAATCACAATATATAGCCAGCCAGATACTAATCCTGAAAATTTAGGTGACCAGTTTTCTAGAAGTTATTCGTTCCCCAGCAGATATATGCCATTGTATTCAGGGAGACATTTCCTTCATTAGACAGAATATTTACATCACTTTGAGTCACTTGTCAGAACTGTTGGGTCTACACCTGAAATATTAATCGATATTTTCAATTTTCAGATGCCATTTTGTCTGCTGTGTATTTCCTGCAGTTCATGTTTTTATATCATATTTTTGGCATACCAGGTTACATACAAATCTACAAAGTGTTTTTTCTTAATACTGCTGAAAAGAGAGGCGCATTGCCGAAGCTTTTCGTCTTGCAATCAACAGGACAAACGCAAGAATACCAAATTTCAAAAAAATTAGTATCATAAAATCACAAAAATATATACCACATGAGAAAACTGTGCTGATTGATTGGGAAGTTGACTCTGATTGGCCAAGACATTGCTATGGAGAAAGCAACAGGAAACAATAGGCTCCCCAAGCCCCTAGGAAGTTCAAAAAAGACGCAAGGTGTGAACATGTTTCTTTTGTTTGCAGAGAACAGATCCCTGCGTACGAATGTGTGTTGCTTATAATAAGCATAAGCGAGTTACATTATGAGGTTTACTGATGATCTTTTATTGGTTGTTAATTGCTATTAGCACACTCAGGCTTGTTCAGCAAGTGCTGCCCAACCATGATGTCACAGCTAAGGGCGGAATTTTCCGCTCATATTTGCTGTCAGCTTCATAGTGGGTGGGAGCGGAAAATATTGGGAGATTGTAAAAATTGGTTTCACGTCGTTGTAAAACCAGTTTGTGATGGTTTGCTCCACCTGTCAATGGTGGGCTGTGTTTCCCACCGCCGAACGTTGGGAATCTAATTTCAATACTTGAGCAATCTCATTATAAGTACTGCTCACTGGAATGATTCCCTCATGCTGGATCATCTGGTCCATGCTGGTGCGTTTCACAACAGTACATAAGTGACATTCACCTAGTGAACTGTTCTTCGCTTGGGACTTCAAGGTTTGTTTGCCTACCTTGCTTTGGGCAGCACTCGTGGTCATCGGCACCAGGCTTCACAGGCAGCACCACATCATTTTTAGGGGGCTCATGAGCAGGTCTCTACCTACCAGACCAGTGGTAAGATGGAGGTGGTTTTTCAACAGCTTAAGGGCCTGCTTGGGGGAAGGGGGAGAAGTGGCCTCAGGCAAGAGAAGAGGTAGCAGGGCGAGGGCTGTACTGGGGAAGGGGGTTATCCCAGAGTGTGGGGGGGGGGCACGTTGATCTGTGCAAGCGGCCTTCAGATGGTGAGGACTGAGGAGACAGTCTCTAGAGGAGATGAGGCCAGATGGTGATGTGATGGTGTGTGTGTGAGAGAGTGAGTGGTGATGTCCCTTGAGCTGGCAGTGAGTGAGATGCCAGTGAATGTGTGATGAGCTTATGAGTGTGAGAGTTTAGAACAGTGAGATGGTTGCCTTACCCTGGCAGCACAGATGAGATCATTCATCCTCTTTCTGCACTGGATGGCCAACTTCTTTGCAGCGTTGGTACTCACCACCATTACCACTGCCTCCCAAGCCAAAGTGGTGAGGTTGCTGGGCCTCCTGCAGTTAGAGCGGGGTGGAGAACATCATGGTGGGCCTGCAAAAGGCATTCCAGTGATGGGTCACTGAACTCTTCTTGGTTTTCAGGGTTATGTCTTCGCTAGAGCAATCCTGGGCTGCTAGCATTGAGAACTATGTACGCAGCTGTAGTTTAGATATGGCACCCGGAGTGAGGAAACAATGAGGTAACGGCATAGCAGGCCATTCAGAGGCTGCCCGCCAGTGAGACGGCATGTTTCCTGTGGCTGGATAATTACCGAGGTGGGAAGTGCACGATAGAGCGCGAAAACCCCACATTGTGGCTGGCGGGTAAAATGTCAATTTTCACGTCTGCCACTGCACTTAGAGCAATTCTGGGATGATTCCACCCTAAGAATAGACATTTTGTTTTGGATTCTGCAAGCCTCGGCTTGTTGAATATGGGCAGTACTCTACTTTTTACAACTAACCAAAGGAACCTGCTGTTTGATTTGGTTAGCCAATCAATATGACATGCAGCCTATGTACCTGGCATTGCACCAGCACTGAAATCCAGGCCTGAAAAAGTGCCCGGTCTACCTCAAATTACCCTGGAAAGGCGAAGTATCTAAAATGCTGTTTCACGCTGTTACTATGCAATGGCTAAAGTGTGTGGTATTTTCCACTAACAGAATGCTGCCGTCAGTCCAAAAAGACATTTTGCTACCAGACAGTTGAGCAATGTCGTGTATAAATTTCAGTGCCAATGTGATACCTGGTATGTAGGCCGGATGTCCCAATGATTGGCTGATCGAATCAAACAGCATGCTAGTATTAGACAGAACAGAGGACTATACTCAGCCTTCCCGCGCTTGCAAAATCTATAACAAGACCTCTACTATTAGATATGATTCTACAAATGGGCCGCACTTAATGAACAATCATGAGTGTGTCAGTAGCTATACTAACAACTGCTCTAAGATAATCAATCGAGCTCATAATGAGGCTCAATTACACTTGCTGGAAGCGATATACATTCATACACAGGGACCCATTGTCTGCAAATAAAAGGAATATGTTTAATCTTTGTACCATTTTTGAGTTACTTAGGAACTTGGGGGGGCCTGTCATACCTTGCTGCTTTCTCCATGGCAAGCCTCAGCCAGACTCAACTTGCAAATCAATCAACACTTTTTCTCTTATTGTATAAATTGTTGTGATCATTTGTCCAATGAAAGCAAGACGAAAAACTTCAGCAACATGTCTCTCTTTTTAGCAATATTAGTTTTTTTCTTTTGAATCACTTTGGCTGTTCAAAAATGTAGTTTTGTTTTAAAGAAAGACTTGCATTTATGTGGTGCCTTTGACAACCACAAGTTGCCCAGTGTGCATTATTGTCACTGAAGTACTTTGAAAATGTAGTCATTTTTGTATTGTAGGAAATCCGGCTGTCAATTTTTGTACATGTGTTATAATCCTGAAAGCCCAGTGGTGAAGGATAGAACCAGAGCCAATCTTTACTTACTTTTATAAGCATATATTTACAGAGATACACATTATAAACTTGAACCTCCTAACCCATCAACCAGTTTACGGTCTGTTCCTATTTATAGAAGCACAATTGAATCAAGACCACTTGCATTCAATTAAATCAACATACAATTAACAACCAGTTCCCATAAACAACAATATGACGATAATCAGATAATCTGCTTTTTTTTGTGATGTTAATTGACGGATAAATATTGGCCAGGACACTCAGGGTAACTCCCCAGTTCTTCTTCAAAATAGTGCAATGAGGTCTTTTATATTCATTTTAGAAAGCAGACAGGGCTTTAACTTAATGGTACCTCGGGCACCCCAGCACCCCCATTACTACACTGGAGTATGCATCCAGATTTTTATTCTTGAGTTTCTGAAGTGGGATTTAAACCCACAAACTTGTGACTCAGAGACAAAAGTATTACCAACTGACTCATGGTTGACATTCAGCCAAATTTATCAGAATTGGACTGTTCTAGATTTTGATCCTTCTAGAATATCGCCCCTTAATGCTTTGACAAGTAACATGCTCATTTAAAGGCTGAGATATATAAAATAAGAACACTGGAAATCTGAAATTAAAACCATTAAAATATCAGAAGTATAGAACAAGTCTAAACACAAGATTACAGAAGAAGATTAGAGAAGAACCCTTTGTTAGAGTTATCCTGACAAAGGGTCATCAGCCAAAGCATTAGCCTCTTTTTTTCTCTTCAAATGTTGATGGGCCTGCCTAGTATTTGCAGAAATTTCTATTCCTATCCATTGAAAGGCTGCTTTGTAATGGTAAGATTTGATTAGAAATTCAAGTGAAACGAAAGATGCCTGGGAGCAGAACCTCTGCACATGTCTCATCTCGGAATAAAGCCTACTGCAGAAGAGAACACCCGCTCCATTAAAAAGAAATTACAATGTTGAATTGAATCAGTTTGAATTTAATTCGGATTTTAAAGTAATTTAAGTCAAGATTTTTTTTAAGGAATCATTAGTATTATTTTTTCCTCAAACTATAGCCTATTTGTACCCAGGCATCATTCCCAGCTAACAAATTGTATAGGTAATATACTCTGACAATTCTGCTCTATAACCAGCTGCTTCAGTTTATGCCCGTAATGGATCTCTTTCCCAATTTTCAGCCTCTGTGTGAGACACAACCATCCTATTGGAATACAGATGATTCAGCATAAAGATGATGGGAATGCAGTGCCATATTGTGGTCCTGCACATATAATAGATTGGAGCTCTGGCATTCTGCACCATAATGCCATTCTTCAGAATTGCAGCTCTTTGAATTTTAGTAACAATTGAAATACCTTTGTGGCTAATGATTTACCAAGATGATGGTAACCTGCCATTATTCTAAGTGACAAAGTAAGCTGAATAAATTAATTCTCAAATGGCTGGAATGCCTCGAAATGACTACAAGCTACAAATTTTGATTGTTGATGAAGGGTGTTATCATCTTCCTGGGAAGAACTAGCTTTTCAATAAAGATGTGGAGTGTTGCCCAAAAATTCCAAAAATGTCTATTCAGAAAACCCTTTTGATCAATGAACCTACTGATCTCGGACTGCTTACAAGTGCAATCTGATGAAAACCTACCTCTAGCTAATATGTCACATAATTCTACAAAAGGAAGGGATGTCTTAACAGCAAGTTCGTTTTATTTTCACAGAAGAGTCTGAGAGATCTCACTGGTATGGCTAAGATTTCTTCCCAAATTATATTTTTTTAAGAAGAATTAAACCAGAATGCTAGTTCTAAAGATTATATTTTTATTTATCATGTGTAGTCTATACTGTGGATTTCTTTGGGAGGCAATAATTATTAACATTAGCATACACATACAGAGCAAACTGCTTCACAGAAAGATGAAAAAATCCAGACACCAAGTAGGAGTTTAGAGAAGAGTTAGGGGAGATGACCAAGTGAAAGTCCAAGAACTGGGTTTTGAGGAGACTTTTGAAGGTGGGAAGGGAAAAAGCACGGAATTTAGGAAGAGAATTCCAGAGATCAGGGCCATGGTGGCTGCAAGTTCAGTTACCAGTGGTTCAACAGAGGAAGTAAGGGCATGCACAGCAATCCAGACTCAGCAGAATGGAGAACATGAGTTGGAATGTATGATTAAAGTAGATGGCAGAAGTATAGGGGTCCAAAGCCGCGGCAAATTTGTGGCTGAAGATAAATCATTGCCTTGCGAGATACGAGGACAGGTGTCACAGGGCGGAATTGTCCCAGAAATCGGCAAAGTCCAATATTGGGTGGGGAAATTGGCGTGTGACCCGCCAATGACAGTGGCATTTTTTTTCGCCATATCGTGCACCACTTTGTTTAAAAAATTGAGAGGCACAGGTTTTACATTGGATTGATGGCCTCTGATTCCCCCACCCCACCATGACCTCAGGCCTTCAGTAAGCCAGGCACCATACTTAAAGACCGTCCCTGCACTCTTCAAGGGATAGGAAGCTGTTGGGAACTGATGGCTACCAAAGGGAGAAAACATGCTGCCCTCAAATTTAGCTATGCCTCACTTGAGTGCCTACTGGATGCAGTGGAGGCTCACCATGAAGTTCTCGATCCCTGCTGTGGGTGAAGAACCTCATCCAAGGTGACAAATCCAGCATGGGAGGTGGTAGCAGTGGTGGTCAGCGCCAATGCCCTCCAAAAGAGGACAGCCACCCAGTGCTGAAAGAGGATGAATGATCTCCTCCATTCCGCTAGGGTATCTCACTCTTCTTATCATTCTCAACTCACACACTCACAAACCCATCACACATCTACAGGGGTCTTACTTACTGTCAACTCAAGGGGCATCACCATTCACTCTCTCAAACACACCTTCATCTGCCCTGTGGAATGTGTCCTCATTCTGCCCGAGGCACACATACCAGGCATCTTCTCATCTGGCCTGGAAGGTGTCTTGCTTACACCCTTTTCATCTGTATTCATGCAGAACAAACTGGCACACAACAAAAGGGAGAGGTCACAGACTGGTGGAGGAATGCCCGACATCAAGGTCCTCACAGACTTTGAAAATAGAGTCATTCAGTTGGTCAGCAAAGATCCGGAACATTCTTGTGCTGACGGTGAAGTCGGCGTTGCTCAGCCAAGTGAGGATCCAGCAGTGCAACATCCATCAGACAACCATGCTGTGAGTGAGTTCCCCTATTCTGCAGCCCCTGCCATGCACTACTTATCTCTCCTTGCTTTCGCAGGCACATCTGGAAAGCAGCCGAGGGGTCCATGAGCCAGGTCTTCGACTGCAACCCATGGACACCATGGAAGAGGAATCCACAGACACCGAAATTGAATACCCGTCACAGCGCTCACCCACACCCTCCACCAGCGCAGAGATACACACCTCAATGGGACCTAGTTCTAGAGTAACCGCGGGGTCACAATCTGGTGAGCACATCGCACTGTCTGATCCGCAGAAGTGGCAGCAAGGACTTCCAGGTTTCTGGTACACGTAGGACCGCTGGAGGCCAGAAATCTGCTGACTGAGTCAAATGAGGAGCCTCTGGATTCAGTCATACCTCAGTTGCTTGAGCTGTAAAAGCAAGGACGGGAACATCAGGAAGGGATGCCCACTGCATCCCTCAATTGCAAGGCACGATGGAGGAGTCCGTCTGTCTTCAGTCTGAGGTGATAGCACCAGCATGCCAATGCACCAAGGTCAACACTGGTAGGATGGGAACTACCATGGAGACTTTGGTTCAGGACATTGGTCCTGCACTGCTGCAGGAGCTGCACTCCATCACTGAGCCACTTGCTGGCATCCATCAGTCTCAACATCTCGATCTTACTCCAGATGCCCCCTCCTCTCAAGGAGTCAGCCAGGGGCCATCAGGCACCCATAGGAAGGAGGATCAGCAGGTGCACACCTCTGGGCCATCCACTCAGGTCACTCTGGGAGTATCCAGCCCATCCGCATCCCCGCCTTCCTGTGACCCCAGCAGCTCCAGCTCCATAGGCTGAGGAGAGTGCCACTGCCACACAGTAGGATCATGAAAGCAGACCGGGGCCCTCCAGAGCATGCCTGTCAAGGTCATCACAGACAGGGCGTAGCTGCCAGCCGGCCACCGTCACCTCTGCTGTGGATGTCAGGGCAGCATCAGGGTTAGAAAGGTCAATAAGATTTAGTTGCATAGTGTGGGTATGGGTGTTAATCACTTGTACTTAATGTTGACCATTGTAAATACACTCCCAAGAATGTCTCCTTGTCCAAGGCTCCTTGTTATGTTGAGCAGTGTTTTATGTTAATCAGATATGAAACCTTGCTTCCTGCATAAAATGAAGTTCACTGTCTCAGTCCAGGGCCTTTCCTCTGTGCAGTGTGCAACCTTCTGAGCAGAGTGATTGTCCAGCTTCAAAGTCACTCTCCAGATTAGTGATATGTGCACCTCCATGTGGCTTGTGTTTGCTGCACAAATTCCAAGTACCCAAGCATCACTCGGTTCCGTGATGTTCTCTGTCTGCTCTCAGCACCTTAGAGCCAGGGCTGTCCCCCCATCTCATCACCATTCCTGACAGGTGAAGATGTGGCGCTGAAGGGAACAGGTGATGAAGCCTGTCAAAGGATCAAGTTGGCCTTAAGTCCATGTTCCCGTTGTATCTCAGCAGCGACCCCATCATATGATTACAGAATGTATGTATGCTGCCCTCAGCCAGACGGGTGTCAGATGTTCCCAGGTGCAATGTGAAAATCTCAGGAATGTCCTCACTGCATCTTGTCATCATCCTCCTGGAATCTTGTGGCAGTGAGGGCCACATGAGTTTGCCTGCTTCGCCTTCCAGGATCTCATCACTCTCATCCCCGTCGACTTCCTCCTGATCAGAGGAGACGTACAGTTCTTCAATCTCCTCATCATCCAGGCCCTCACCACATTACGTAGTCAGGTTGTGTAGCAAGCAGCAAGCCACTAAGATGCATGACACCCTCTGGGAACTGTACTGGAGTGTTCAGCCACATCTGTCCAGACACTGGAACCTCATTTTTAAGGTGTCAGTGGTGTCCTTAACCAAACTCCGGGTTGCGGCATGAGTCTCATTTTACCTTTCCTCGACAGGAGCCTGAGGCCAGCGCATGGGTGTCATCAGCCACGTCCTTTGTGGGTAGCCCTTGTCCCCAAAGAGCCAATCCTGCATCCTATGTGGTCCCTGGGAGATGCCAGGGATCCGAGACCCACTGAGGATGTATAAACTGCGAACACTTCCAGGGTATCTTGCACATACCTGCATGATCCATTTATTATGATCGCAGACCAGCTGAACATTGAGAGAGTGGAAGTCTTTGCAGTTCATGTACTGGACTGCTTGTTGCCAGGGATATTTAAGAGCCACGTGAGTGCAGTTGATGGCATCCTGCACCTGTGAGAATCCAGAAATCTCAGCAAATCCCAAATCCCTAGCTTGCCTGATCTGTCAAAGTTGACAAAATTATGTGCCTTGGCAAAAAAAAGTGTCCATGACCTCCTGGATGCATGTGTTGGTGGAAGTTTCGAGATCCCGCAAAAGTCCCCAGTGGAACCCTGGAAGGAACCACTGCCGTAGAAACTGAGCGCGGCGGTAACTAACTGCCACTGACAGTGGACGCCCTCCGAGTCCCCATGGTGCCAAATCCTGAGAAGGTGGCATACATGCTTGGCCAGTTCCCTTGATTTGCGCAGGCATCAGCGACACTGGTTCTCGCTCATCTACAGGTAGCACATGCGCCGTCTATAGACCCTGGCTCTAGTGATGTGCCTACGAACGATGGCTTTGTGGGGTTCATCCTCTGCAGAGGAGGCTGTTCCGCCCCGTGGTCTTCAGGGTTCTGCTCCTCCTTTTGGCGAGCGAGACGCCTCCATTGCATTCTTCTCCTTCTTCTCTCCTGCTTATAAGCAATGAGGCAGACAGCGAGATCACCAGCCTCCATGTTCCTGATAGTCTCCTCACTGCAGTATCAAAATCAAAGGACAGCAATTGTCTCCTAAAGACCACTCTTGGTTAAGTCATTGCCTGCAGCTGCCTCTCAAGGCCCCTTAACACATGCCAGACATTCCACCACATGGATGCCCAGTGTTTAGTGCACATGATGGCTCACCATGCCCACACTCAACACCACCCCACACCATATGACCGAATGGCGACAGCTTTGGCCACTTGACTGCATCCTGAACTCTCATCTCAGATGTAGGCATTTTCCTAACCTGGACTCCAAGCCTTTGTTGTTTGCTTGTATCATGATGGTGAATTTCAATGTCAGCTGAAACATAATGCAAGGGACTAAGAGCGCACCGCTCCTTTTGATGGCCCCCCTTCCCCAACAGAATCCTCAAGCTTGCCCAGTCGTGCAATGGTTCTGCAGCACCAGTTTGAAGTGTGTGCGCATGAGGTTAACAGTAGAGGAGCAATCATTGGCACTGTCAGAAATTAGTGCTGCTTGAGTGGGCACAATTGCTTGACAAGGTTGTCTCCAAGCATGCCAATTGAGCTCAAGCTAAATGCTCTCAGCTGCGGAAGAGTGCTCATCTTTAACATGTTTTGATACTTGCCCAGCCGATTTCTTCCCCCCCACCCCCAACCATGGCATGTGTTTGTGTTCAAACTTCAGGGTGTACTGCCATGACTCCCCCTTGCACTTTAGCCCTTGCCCTGTGGTTCCCTTAACCCTGGCACTGTCACCCTTGCCCCGGTACTGCAAGCCAGCCATGAAGAAGCTACTGTAGAGTCTTGCGTGTGAGCCCCCACGACGCTTCCTTGCATTGGGATCATTGTGAGCACTGCGCAAAGTTGTGTACACTCACCTCCAAGTTCCCCTTGAAGTTCAGGCCGCCAGGTGCACACCTTTTAAAGACAGTTGTAAGTCAAGCCGTCGTAAAATCACGCTGGAGTTGGCTTTAAATTTGACGTTGTGGGGGGGCGGGTGGGTGATTCCCGCTTGTAGCCAGAATGAAATGTAAATGGATTCAAATTAAGTTCCTGACTTTCGATGTTGGGAAACGTGGCCCTCCATTGCCTCAGGGAGGGGACAAATTCTTCCTGGATTCACAACGCCGGGAAATGTACCTAGAGCCTTCCCTCAAGATTCTCCGATCACGGCAATGAATACACCAGTCAGGATCGGCAGAAGAAAATCCCAGTCGTAGACTCAGTCATACTGTCATGGAGTCTTAGGCTGGAATTTTATGTCCCCTGACCAACACCATAGGAGCAGGCTGGCAGGTGGGTGGAATGGCAGGTAAAATTTGCTAGGATGGCAGGGGATTCAATGCCAGTTGCCTACCCACCTCTGATGGAATTTTACCACTGGCCAGGGAGCTGTCAGGCAGCCTGTCTACCCTTGGGTCAATTAAGGCCCTTAAATTGCCAATTAATGGGAGGCTGCCCATGCCAGATAGTGCAACCTCCAGGTATACTTTAACTGCAAGATCCATGAAGAGTGAGCCCCTCCAGTGGAAATGATTGCCCCTGCTTGGACCATCACCGCTCACTATAAAAAGCTCTTCCTCATTATCATCCCGCTATCTATTCCCCAGAACCTTAAATCTGTGTCCCCAGGTCCTTGTATCATCTGCTAATGGGAACAGCCTTTCTTTGTCTACCTTATTCAAATCTGTCATAATCTTGTACATAATCTCTATGAAATCTCCCTTCAATCTCCAACACTCCAAGGAGAACAGCCTTCTCCAATCTAAACTTGTGGCTAAAATACTTCCTCCCTTTAACTATTCTGGTAAATCTCCTTTGCACCCTCTCAAGGACTCTAACGTCCTTCCTAAAGTGTGATGACTAGAACTGGATGCAGTACTCCAGTTGTGGCCAACCAGAGCTTTATACAAGTTAAGCATAATATACATCACCCATCCTTTTTTAGTTTCATATTCTCTATCGCCTTTGTCATCCAAAGAGCCTTGGCTTTTGTTCCCTTACCTGCTACTCTTGATGGAATGGTTCCGTTTTCACATCCCATTGAATTCCAATTTAGAAGTTGTATTTTAGATTGTTCCATGCTCTTCTCCATTGCTAAGACCATAAGACCATAATACGCTGGAGCAGAAGTAGCCCATTCGGCCCTCAAGTCTGCTCCACCATTCAATGAGATCATGGCTGATATGATAATCCTCAGCTCCACTTTCTTGCCTTGTCCCCATAACCCTTCTTTCCCTTACTGATTAAAAATCTGTCTATCTCAACATTGAATATACTTAACGACCCAGCCTCTACAGCCCTCTGTGGTAAAGAATTCCAGATTGACTGCCCTCTGAGAGAAGAATTTCCTCCTCATCTCTGTTTTAAATTGGCACCCCCTTACTCTGAGCTTATGCCCTCTGGTCCCAGACTCTCACATAACCTCTCAGCATCTACCCTGTCAAGCCCCCTAAGAATCTTATATGTTTCGATAAGGTCGCCTCTCATTCTTCTAAACTCCAATGAGCACAGGCCCAACCTACTCAACCTCTCCTAGTCTAACTAGTCTAACTAGTGCCTTGTATAGTTTTAGCAGGACTTCCCTATTTTATACTTCATTCCCTTTGAAATAAAAGCCAACATTCCATTTGCATTCCATATTACCTGCTGAACTTGTATGCTAGCTTTTTGAGATTCATGTATGAGAACCCCCAAATCCCTCTGTGCTGCAGCTTTCTGCAGTCTTTCTCCATTTAAATAATATTCAGCTGCTCTATTCTTCTTGCCAAAGTGCATAACCTCACACTTCCCCACATTATTTTCCATCTGCCACGTTTTTGCCCACTCACTTAACCTGTCTATAACCCTCCGTTGACTTTGTGTCATCCTTACCACTTGCCTTCCCACCTATTTTTGTGTCATTCACAAACTTGGCAATAGTACATTAATTTCCCTCATCCAAGTCATTAATATATATTGTAAATAATTGTGGACCCAGCACTGATCCCTGTGGCACTCCACTAGTTACAGATTGCCATCCTGAAAATGCCCCTCATATCTCAACTCTCTGTCTTCTATTAGTTAGCCAATCCTCTATTCATGCTCATATACTACTGCTCTTATCTTACTAAGTAGCCTTTTGTGTGGTAGCTTATCGAATGCCTTTTGGAAATCCAAATATATTACATCTACTCGTTCCCCTTTGTCTATCCTGCTTGTTATCTCCTCAAAGAATTCTAATAAATGTGTTAGGCTTGATTTCTCCTTCATGAAGTCATGCTGATTCTGCTTGATTAGATTATGCATTTCTAAATGCTCTGCTATTATATCCTTTGTAAAAGACTCCAACTTTTTCCCAATGACAGATGTTAAGCTAACTGGCCTATAGTTACCTGTTTTTTTGTCTCCCTCCATTTTTGAACAAGGGTGTTACACTGGCAGTTTTCCAATCCTCTGGGACTTTTCCAGAATCTAAGGACTCTTGGGAGATTACTGCCAGTGCATCCGCTATCTCTACAGCTATGTCCTTTAATATTCTAGGATGCAACCCATCAGGTCCAGGGGAGTTATCGTCCTTTAGCCCCATTAGTTTTCCTAGTACTTTTTCTCTGGTGACAGTTATTGTTTTTATTCCCTTCCCCTGTTTTGCCCCATGATTATTTAGTATTTTTGGTATGCTATTAGTGTCTTCTACTGGGAAGACTGATGCAAAGTATTTATTCAACCCCTCTGTCATTTCCTGGTTCCCCATTATTATTTCCCCAGCCTCATTCTCTTTGGCCTGCCTTTCTCTTCCTTTTTATATATTTAAAGAAGCTCTTATTGTCTGTTTTTATATTACTTGCTAGTTTATCCTCAAAGTTTATTTTCTCCCTCTTTATTGTTTTTTTCATCTTTTGTTGGTTTTTAAAACTTTCCAATCCTCTGGCTTACCACTAATTTTTGCCGCAATGTATGTTTTTCCTTTCACTTTGATACTACCCTTAACTTCTTTGGTTAACCATAGTTGGTTTATCTCCTTCCTTCAATCCTTCTTCCTCACTGGGATATATCTTTGTTGTGAGTCATGAACTATTTTCTTAAATGTCTGCCATTGCTCATCAACCGACTTTTCTGCTAAACTCCTTTCCCAGACCACTCCAGCCAACTCTGCCCTCATTCCTTTGTAATTACCCTTATTTCAGTTGAGTACAGATGTTTCTAAACTAGGTTTCTCACTCTCAAACTGAATGCTAAATTCCACCATGACATGGTCACTGTTTCCTGGGGGATCTTTTACTCTGAGATCATTTATTAAACCTGCCTCATTACACATTACCAGATCCAAAATAGCCTGATCCCTGATTGGATCCACAACATATTGTTCTAGGAAACTGTCCCAAATACAGTCTATGAATTCTTGCTCATTTCTAGCTCTGCCAATTTGATTTTCTCAATCTACATGGAGATTAAAGTCACCTATGACTAATATACTGCCTTTTTTACATGCCCTCATTATTTCCTGATTTATTCTCTGTCCAACAGCATAGCTACTGTTAGGGGTCCTATAGACTACTCCCACCAGTGTCTTCTTCCCCTTGTTATTGCTTACCTCCACCCAAATGGATTCCATATCTTCCAACCCTAGATCATTTCTTGCAATCGTACTTATTCCATCTTGACTAACAAAGCTACCCCACCACCCTTTCCTTCCTGCCCTTTCGAAAAGTCACATACCCCTGAATATTTAGTTCCCAGCTTTGATCTCCTTGTAACCATGTCTCCTTCATGAGGGGTGGCATCCTCATCCTCTTTGGAGACAACCTCAGCCCCTGACTGACCCATCAGATCGCTGGAAGGAGGGGCACCAGCTGAGGCACAACTGGCATTTCCTCTTTCCTTTTGTTTTCTTAATTGGCTGTGCCTGCGTGCTGACATTTTGTGATTCATGCACAAGGACACCCAGTTCCCTCTGTACTGAGGCATTCTGCAGTCTCTCTCCATTTAAATAGTACTTTGTTTTTTTTATTCTTCCTGCCAAAGTGGACAACCTCACATTTTCCCACATTATACTCCATCTGCCAAATTTTTGTCCATTCACTGACCTATCTATCCTTTTGCAGACTCTTTGTATCATCCTCACAACTTGCTTTCCTACTTATCTTAGTATCATCAGCACATTTGGCTACAATTCATCCATGTAATTAATATAGACCATAACTAGTAGAGGCCCCAGCACTGATCCCTGCAGCACTCCACTAGTTACAGTTTGTCAACCTGAAAATGACCCATATATCCCGGTTCTGTTTCCTCATAGTTAATTAGTCCTCTCACCATGCTAATCAATCAGCCCTAACACTATATGCTCTTATATTGTGTAGTAACCCTTTATGTGGCACCTTATTGAATGCCTTTTGGAAATCCAAATACACTACATCAACTGGTTCCCCTTTATCCACCCTGGTTGTTACACCCTCAAAGAGCTCTAATAAATTTGTCAATCATGATTTCCCTTGCACAAAACAATGTTCACTCTGCCTGATTGTATTTATTTTATAAATGTCCTGCTGCTACCTCTTTAATAATGGTTTCTAGCATTTTCCCAATGATAGATGTTAGATTAACAAGTGTATAGTTTCCTGCTTTCTGTCTTCCCCCTTTCTTGAACAAAGGCGTAGAGGTGTTACTTTTGCAGTTTTTCAATCCGCTGGGATTTATCAAGAATCTAGGGAATTATGAAAGATTACAACCGATACATCCTCTGTTTGTACAGCCACTTCTTTTAAGACCCTAGGATGCAGGCCATCAAGTCCAGGGGACTTGGCAGCCTTAGGACCCATTTGTATTGCCATTACTTTTTTCCTAGTGATTGTGATAGATCTAGGTTCCTCTCTCCCTTTTGTCTCTTGATTTGCAGCTGTTCTTGGGATGCTTTTTCTGTCTTCTGTTGTGAAGACAGATGCAAAATACTTCCTCAGTGGAATATAACTTTATTGAGTTATGAAATATCTCCTTAAATATCTCTCACAGCTTCTCCAGTGTCTTACCTTTTAACCTGTTTTTTTTCAGTTCACTATAGCCAAACAGCTGTTTAATTTTTCTTAACTATTCTTTGACACACTGATATTTATATAGCATGCTATGAGGGGCACAGCGTTTTCTTTAGGAAGAACAGAACGGTGACATTGCTTTTGCAATGCACTGACACATTTTGATGTAAATGAATTCATCACATTAAAATGTTTGCAAACATAAAGATGCTATATTATAAATATATCTATATAATAGATATTATATAACAATATCTATTATTATTGCACATAAGAATTATGTATCCAGGACAAGTCGGTTGTCACAATATCACACTTTGTTACAGATCCAAAGTAATGTGATTTTTTTAAAAAATCAGAAAAGAAAGGCAGGCATTTCCTGCTGGGTTCTTATAACCTGGAGCTAGAAATTTGCAAGCAGTTATAACTGCCTTCTAATTGACCTCAGATTTTACAAGTAGCTTCAATTTCCCAGATTTGCTTAATTAGATCATTTCTCACATGGAATTGTTTAAACGTATAGATGGGAAAACATTCCTTGTAGCAGGTAAACACCACTACTGTGCCCTAGACCACTTATGAACAATGCTGTGACAGATCTCGTTTTTAAATTAAGTTCTTGCTGCTTTAAAGACCTGACATTGTTGTTTGGCAGTTTGAACTTTACTTTCAGTTTCTTTGTTTTTTGTAACATTGCTCAAGTTCCATGATGGCACAGCTCTCTGCTTCTTCCCTTGGAAACACCTCCATTCGTTATAGCCGCAATGAATACATTTTTAAAACGACTGTTTCCATAAGCTGGTTTACAAACTTACAGTTTGCAGTAAGAGGTCCTAATTCAAAATGTCTGCGACTGATCATCTTACATTGTGTAGCTAAATTCATACATTTATCCAAATAAATTTCCACCATCAGTTTTACAGATTAACACCATTGAGTCAAACCTGAAACCTATTCCATCTATTAGTATCCTTTTGCAGCTTTAATTGGTCTTCAGAATGACTTTGTTTCTCATATTTCAATTTGGTCTCCCAGTTTGCACTTTTCTGTCCCCTACACCTGCATAGAATAGGCAAAGACATAGCAAACCAGTGTCTTGGGGTGAAAGAAATAAATATTGATGATAGACCAGACATAGCCAGGATTTTCCAGCCCTGTTGTGGCGGGACCTGCTGCGTGAGGTTTGGCAACCCAGCCAAAAGTCCATTGACTTTCGGCAGGACCAGATGATCCGGTGGCAGGCAGGGCCAGAAAATTCTGCCTATTGGGTAGAAAATTCAGAAAGGTCGTGTCTATAAGAATAACTTGACAGGGAAACTGGGAAGACTAATGGAGCTAATCTAGAGCCATGTAACGCTTCAATTTTACTGATACTGAGCTGGATTAAAATGTCACTCATCCCAGACTTGCTGTTGCTCAACAATTGGCAAGTGTTTCCTGGAGTCTATCGTAGAGGTAGAATAGCAGAACTGAGCATCACTGGTATACCTGTGGAAACTGGCCCCATATATGCGGATGGTGTAATTAAAGGGTGGCATGATAAATAGGAGACCAAAATCAGCAATGAACGTATGGGCATTGGAGGATACATTGACTTCTGTTTTCCTCTGAAAGGCATGGAGCCACTGCGCTTGTGTCATTAAAATAACTCTACAAGCAGAGAAGCACTCAAAATATTAGAGGAAACCAGCACTGCTCAGTGTAGATATAACCTTGTTGATTGAAACTTTTGTAAATGGTGAAGGATTTCCACAAAAGAAGCACATTTTCTCAGAAATGAAAGTAGAATATGTTTGGTATAAATCATTTCATATATTAATTTTAAAAATCCATTAAATTTAAGCTTGAACTGGATCTGAAAGCTATCTAATTGAAAATGTATTATGAATCCTACAGTTTTGACCCAACAAGCTTGGTAATCTCACAGAATACTTTTTCTTTCTTTTTCTTCAAACCCAGCAGCTGTTGTGCTTATTGCAGCAGTGTTTACTGAAGACAGATGTTGCTAATGTGTGCAGTCTGACTGATTTGCAGTTTACTTAACTGAAGTGCTTTCTTCTTCCAGATGTTGATGAATGTCAGGCAATCCCAGGCATGTGTCAAGGTGGAAACTGTGTCAACACTGTTGGCTCCTATGAATGCAAATGTCCTGCTGGTCACAAACAGAGTGAAATATCTCAGAAATGTGAAGGTAAGCAGGTGATCTCAGAGATTTTATGTAGTCTTTTTATTACTGCAGTTCAGCAGGTGGAATCAATTTAACACAATTTATATATGACAAGCTGCTGAGCTTTCCTCCAGTGATTAAAGTTACCCAAACTCAGAACTGGAAAAATAACATTATTTTCCTTTTGTACTTTTATTTCTTTTTTTGTGGAATAATAAATGGTCAGGGTTGAATTGTAGATACATACATATAGCCCTGAGTTGGTTCTGATCCAATACAGTTGGCACAATTATGAGTGTCCATACAATGCCAAAAGCAATGAAGTACCTCAGTAAGGGGTCCATAGATGCATCTGTTGTTTATCCCTGTTATTTTATTGTTTGAATCATAGACAGAAGTTGCTTTGCTCCATTCTTTAAGAGAGTTGGTTTAGTCAGTTTTCTGCATATTTAAGGATGTAATTTCTAATATATAAAAAATATGGTTCTGCCATTAGTGCAACATCACAATATATGTTTGCCTGGAGGAAAATAACTGGCAACATCTGATGTGAGAATGTACAGGTTACATAAATATTTATTTTAGAAATTAACATATCATGCATAAAAGAATGGAAAGATGGGGAAGTATTGTTATTGAGGGGTCCAGATGATATAAACTTTGAGTGTAAAATTCAAGCGCCTTCCATATAGTCACTTGAATATTGCTGAAAGAAGAAACAAGCTGTCAAAGTTTTTTGTCTTGCCTTCACCAGGACAGGCACAAGAATGCCAAAATTCAAAGGGAGCAACAATTTATATTGCATGGGAAAAGGGCACTGATTGGTTGGCAAGTTGACTCTGGTCGAGGTGTTGCTATTGCAAATGGAGTGTGCTAAGAATTACATTAACAACCATTTTCAGATTATCAGTTGAGCTCGCAATGTGACTCACTTACGCTTGCCAGAAGCTACGTATGTTCATATTAAGGGGCCTGTCCTCTGCAGGCAGAAGGAATATGTCTAGGCATTGCACCTTTTTTGAATTAAACAAAGCCATGGTTCCCTGGTGCATTCTCCATGGCAACACCTCAACCAATCCAATTAGCTTAGTTAATTTGTTTTAACAGATTCCAAACAGCTTGAGGAATTGGCTCAAATTATGTTCAGCAGTTTTTTTTGTTGAATTTGCTTAGTCCTGGTCATTTTTAGCAAGCAGTTTGTCCCGCTCAGGAACATCTGTCTTAAATCTTTGCAGAATGATATAGATCCATATAGATTCTGTGCATGTTGGGAAAAGGAAATAAGCTGCCGTGAAAGAATACATAGTATAACAGTCACAACTTACTTTCTACTTGCTTGAGACAGTTAAGTTACTAACTTCAATGAAATTTATGTTGTGTCATTGCATTGTTTATTTATTCATTTACTGCTTTTTAAAATTGATTGGGAATTAAGCTTTAGTCACAATCTAGTATTGTTCTACTGCCTTCTGAACTCTGTGAAGTCACATAATAACACCAGTAATCGCAAACAAAGTGAAGAGAGTTCTGAGCCCTCGTCATGCTGCAGAGTTATCTAGATAATAGGATAGTTGAAAGTATCAGCTTGCATATAGAGAACGATGCTGAACCCAAAAAAGTTAAGTAAAACTAGAGTAAACCAGTCCTTGCCGCCACAAAACAGAACAGTTGTGCTTTGAATGTTTTGTACTGTCCCACTTAGCAGATTATTGCAATTACTTACTGTGCTTCCTCATATCTGTTTTAGAACTATTGGGGGGATTTTATGGAGCCCAAAGAGTGGGAAACGTGGGAGTGCATGGTGAATCATTTAGGTGGAATGCAAAATTTCAGTTTCCCGGCGGCGGGTTGAGAAGCTGAGATAAAGGCACCATAACATTTGTGGCATGTCGAACATTACACTGGCTTGTCATAGATTCATACTTGTAACAAATTTGCATACCATGAATATCCATTAGCACAAAACTTTTTTAAAATTACGTCCTACCTTCAAGATAAAGTCAGCAGCACACAAGAATATCATGGCACCTAGTTCATGCTTGTTTCAAAGTGGTGTGCACCAGTCGATTTTGTGCAGTTGTGTGTAAGGTCACGGGATTTCCTGTTAACTTTATGGCACAAGAGAGGGTAATAGGAGAATAGCAGCTTGCATAGAGGCTTAAGACTGGCAAATGTGAGTTAGTGGTGAGGGGGGCATTGTGGAGTAGGGTCAAGGGCATGGAGGACTGAAGTGGGAAAGGTGTGGGGTCCTGGGTGTGATGTGGAGGGTGGTGGGAAGACAGTCAGACAAGGTAAGAAAATGAGAAATCCATAGAGCAGTGTCAGTACTGTCCAAATGTGTGTCCACCTCAGGGTGTTGGTTGGCAGAGTCTTTACAGGGCTTTGAGTTCACCGACAACATTTCAGTTAAACCTGCTGAGAGTGATCTCAGACAATGTCCTTCAAAATGCATAGAAAGGAGGGCCAGCTGAGCCTGCAAGTTCAGCCAGGTCCACACAGTGGCGAGTATAACACTGAACACTAACATGAACATTCAATAAAGACTGAACAAAAAAAAACACCACATTGTTCCTTCCACAATAAAGGAAAGATCCCCAACTCCCCTGTAACCAGCAATGCGTGCCCCAACTATGAGGAGTGCCAGTAACTTTAGCTCTTTGTCTAAGCTGGCCTTTTCAGATTCAAAAAACCTGTCTGAAGCTGCTATGCTGCAAAGTACACCTGTAAACTTTGTGGTGTGCTGACTGAAACTGTGTCATCTGCCTATAAGCACATTAAAGAGAAGCGATACAAAAAGTGTGTAACGGTAAGTTTGTAGTAAAGTTTTTCTACATTTTATATCAGCTGTCTTCGTTGGAATCTGTTGTTTACAAAATGAAACCGGGAGTGAGTTACAATACTACTTTCATAAATTATGACTGTACAATTCAAGGGTTATGGAGGGGGCAGGCAGGAAAGTAGAATCAAGGCCAAAAGTCAGATTAGCCATTAGGCAGAATTTTCTGCCAGTCGGGTGGGCGGGCCAGACCCAATCTCCTGTGGGCGGAGAGCCAATCCCCACTGCCATTTTACATGAGCGGGCCAATTAAGGCCCGCCCAGCGTGACATCCGGCGGGAAGCGCTATGCGCTTCCTGTGCAGGTTTGGGGGGGGGGGGTGGGATTCCTTAAAAGCGAGATTGCGCTCTTTCACGCATGCACACGAAAGAGCGCACATCTCCCTGAGGCAAAGTGCTGCCTCAGGGAGATCGCTTACACTTTTAAAAAGATTAAAAATAGAAAAAAATGTTCCCTCATGTCCCCCTCATGTGACAATGTCACATGAGTTGGGACATGTTCATAATTGACATAATAACTTTATTGAAAGTTAAAAAACCCTGCATGAACCCTCATCCCACCAGTGGATGAGGTTTCATGTTTTCTCTATTTGCCGCCAGTGCTCCTGGCCAACCCGCCAACCTTAAGGTTGGACGGGCAGGTCCTTTAATTGATTAAGGGTCCTGTTAATGGCCTCAATTGGCCCTTGACAGGTTGGTGGGCGTGTAGCTGATTTTGCTGTGTCCCTGCCTTCCTGAAAATTTAACTGTGGCGGGATGACGTTGGGAGTTCTGCCCGACGTCATCCTGCAACATTTTACGCATCGGCAAGCGGGCCCCGCCCCCTGCTCGCCGACGGCAAAATTCTGCCCATGATCTTGTTAAATGGCGGAGCAGGCTCAAAGGCCCAAATAGCCTGCTCCTCCTCCTTATTTCTTATATTCTAATGTTATGTTCAAACTCACCATCATAGCACATTTTTGAAAGAAAACCCCATATTGGCAATGCACATTTTTACAAAATTAATTATTGCAATGCTTAATAGTTGTTATTCAAAGTCATTTAGAGTCCAAAGAATAAAGATTTTTGTCTAGGGCTTTATTAATAGGGGCATAGAGTAACAGAGTAAGGAGGTTGTATTAAATTTGTATAAAACACTGGTTTGGCCTCAACTGGAGTATTGCATCTCATTCTGGGCACCGCACTTTAGGAAACATGAGAAGGCAGATAAGATTCATGGGAATGTTTCTGGGGTTGAGGAACTTTAGTCATGTAGATGGTTTAGAGAAGCTGTGACTGTTTTCCTTGGAGAAGAGAAGGTTAAGAGGAGAGTTTTAAGATATTTTTTCAAAGTTTTTTTATATTTTATATCAGCTGTCTTTGTCTCATGTGACAAAGTCACATGAGCAGGGACATGTTTTTAATTCAAGTGTAAAATTTTTATATGATTTTTATTTGCTTTAGGAAACCTCATCCGGCCCGTGGAAGAGGTTGAGGTTTCCTAAAAAATGTAAAGGCCTTTTTGCCTGCCTGCCAACCATTAGGTTGGACAGGTAGCGTAAATTTGAATTGAATTAACTTTTTAATGGCCTTAATAGGCCTTTTAATTGTCGGCGGATGCGTTGCCTACTATGGCACGTGCCTGCAGAAGGAAATATCGCGGGACTGCTGAATGACATTGGGACGCTTGCCCAACCTCATCGTGCGTCATTTTACACTCAGCCAGGTCATGCGCACACAAACCTACCGAGTGTAATTTTCTGCCCCTAGGGTTTTAAAAGAAGTGGTTGCAAAGATAGTGGATGCATTGGTGGTAATCTTCCAAAATTCCCTCAATTCTCGAAAGGTCCCAGTGGACTGGAAAACTGCAAATGTAACACCTCCGTTCAAGAAAGAAGGGAAACAGAAAACAGAAAATTTTAGGCCAACTAGCCTAAAATCTGTAATTGGGAAAATGCTAGAATCCATTACTGACAGGATAGCAGCAAGACATTTAGAAATCATAATACTATAAGGCAGAGTCAACATGGTTTTGTGAAAGGGAAATTGTGTTTGACAAATTTATTTGAGTTCATTGAGAATGTAGCAAGTAGGGTGGAAAAGGGGGAACCAATAGATGTAATGTTTTGCAGAAGAGTCATATTCAACTTGAAATGTTAACTCTGTTTCTCTCTCCACAGATGCTGCCAGAGCTGCTGAGTTTTTCCAGCATTTTCTGTTTTTGATAACAGTAAATGTACTGTATTTGGATTTCCAAAAGGCATTCGATAATGTGTTCATAAAAAGTTACTACACAAGAGCTCAAGGTGTTGGGGGTGATATATTGGCATGGATAGAGGATTGGCTAAAACAGGAATCAGAGTGTCGGGATAAATGGGTCATTTTCAGATTGGCAAACCTGAACTAGTGGAGTGCCACAGGGATTAGTGCTGGGGCCTCAACTATTTACAATCTATATTAATGTCTAGGATGAAGGGACTGATGGTATTGTAGCCAAATTTGTTAACGATTCAAAGAGAGGTAAGAAAGCAGGCTGTGAGTAGGATACAAAGAGTCTGCAAAGGGATATAGATACTATAAGTGGGTGGGGAAATAAAATTGGCAGATGGAGTATAATGTGGGAGGTGTTCCACTTTGGCAGGAAGAATAAAAAAGCCAGTATTATTTAAATGGGAGAAAAACTGCAAAATGCTGCGGCACAGAGGGATCTAGGTGTCTTCATACGTGAATAATAAAAGTTATCATGCAGATACAGCAAGTAATTAAGAAATAGAATGTTGGCTTTATTGCAAGAGGGATGGAGTATAAAAGTAGGGAAGTCTTGCTCCAACTGTACTCCTTACTTATGCAGGGAGATACTGCATTGGAAGTAGTTCAGAGAAGGTTCACTTGGCTGATTCCTGGGATGAAGGACTTGTCTTATGAGGAAAGATTGAGTAGGTTGGGCCTATACTTATTGGAGCTTAGAAGAACGAGAGGTGACCTTATTGAAACTTATAAGATTCTGAGGGGTCTTGACAGAGTAGATGCTGAGAGGTTGTTTCCCCTTGTGGGGGACTCTAGAACTAGGGGGCACAGTTTAAAATTAAGGGGTTTCCCATTTAACTGGGAGATGAGGATTAATTTCTGGATCATTGAATATATTCAAGGCTAAGTTAGACAGATTTTTGACCTACAAGGGAGTCAAGGATTATGGTGGGTTGGCAGGAAAGTGGAGTTAAGGCCACAATCAGATCAGTCATGATCTTATTGAATGGCAGAGCAGCTTCTAAGTGCCACATGGCCTACTCCTGCTCCTATTTCTTATGATCTTATGTTCTTTGTAGAGCTTGTGTGTAAATTGGCAGCCATGTTTCCTACATTGCAACAGTGACTACACTTCTTTAAAACGACTTCATTGGTTGTAAATCACTTTGTGATGTCCTGTGGCCATGAAAGGCACTATATAAATACAATTTTTCTAAAAAATATTCTCTTTCATATTTAGGCTGCTGTCCCATTGTGCTTCAGTCTACACCCTTTCACTGTTAGAAGATGAACTCTTTGACATTTTATTTTTGGGTTTGTTTAAAAATCCAGTTCACTATTTTAATAATTAAAGTATGTTTTCACATTTGAACACGAGCCTTCCCTTTATCAGTCACCTAGCTTGGGGCGAGGAAATAGGATTTGGTCGATGGAGGAGGTTGTGAGCAGTTGCTGTTCCAAACAGCTCATGCTGCATACCTTTTTCCAAAATACTATAAGGTCACATAAGCCTTTAACCATATTCAAAGATAGGTTAAGAAACATTGACAGATACAAGATAATCTTAGTTTATCTTTTTGCATAAAATTAGTTTGAAGTTGAATAGGTTTTTTCAGTAAACTGATCCTGGATTAAGTACCCTCTCTTTCACAGCTGAGATGTCAAAACCTTGTTTTTCTAGCTGGAGTTAAACATATATATCTCTAAAATCAGTGACATATGTGCTTGTTTTGATGATGGCGCCTAAAGAAATGACTCTGTTGACAAAAAAGTGCCTCTGCATGACAAGCAGAATTTAAAAGGGATATCCCCACTGAACCCTTAATGCAGTGTCATGAACCTTAATTTCCATTCCCATCTAAGGTAAAATGAGTACCAGCACTCTTCAAATAAGGGTCATTTGCAGAATAAACATTCCCATTGTCAAAGGTTGTTCCGTATTTGTTATCCTATATTAATCAACTAACACCCTTGCCTCAGTAGACAAATAAGTCATCCTTTCTTTAGCAGTTGTAATTTCACCTACATAGGGATCATAAATTGGAGTCTGTGGGAAAATGACCACTGACAACATATGCTCAAAAGGGTTTTTGGTCAATGAACGTGAACTAAATAAGTAAAACCTTTGCCTGATTACAGGCACAGTTTTTGTTAAAACTTCATGAATAAATATTGGCCTTGCTATCTGCATGTCATAGAAAATTATGGAGCTTAATTCCCAGCTTACCAGGGCATCACAAAAAACTTGACGGCCAGTTGAGTATTTCTAAATATAGTCCCTGTTGCAATGTAGCAAATAATTTGCACATAGAATACCACAAGTCACAGGACTAAATGATCAGGTAATCTTTTTCAGTCGTGTTAATTGAGGAATAAATGTTGACCAGCATGTTCTGTTCTAGAAAAGCAGGTGATGAAGGATAGGACTTTAGCCAAATTTTACAAATTTTTATAAGCTTGTATTCAAAGAGATATACATTCCAAACCTGCATTCCTAACCCACACCCCAGTGTTTCAATCTGTTTTTATTTATAGGAGCACAAGTGAATCCCCAGTAAATGCCCACAACCTGCAAACAATGAAACACAATTAATATACAGAATACAAGGAGAACGCCCCTGCTTTTCTCCAATTAATGCCTTTGTGTTTTTATACCTACCTGAAAGAGCAGAAATGTCTCATCTGAAACATGGCACTGTTGACAGTGCAGCACTCAATACTTCACTAAAATGTCAGCCTAAATTTTGTGCTCAAATCTCTGGTGTGCTGTTTAAACCTGCAACTCTATGGCTCAGAGGTGAGAATGCTGCCACTGAACCAAATTTGTCACCGATGTGTGTCTGATTTTCTTTCAGCTAAGGCACCTTCCTGATGAAATGTTCCTTTCAGGCTGTCAATGTAACTCCCACAGATTCTCCAGGACACCGAAGATTCCAGCAACGAGGCACATCATTAGGTTTCTTTAAGTGCCTTTCTGTTTGGGTGCTCCCTAACACAGAGAGAAAATTGTGATAGGAAGCCCTCTCCAACCTTCTTATAATATCTACTCCATGGAGGCAGACCAAGTTATTTTATTTTGGTGGAAGTGCCAGAAATCTTGGGGCGGCATTGTAGGGCAGACACATGATATGCTGATACCTTGCTCCTATTTACTCTTTGCGGCACCTTCTAATGGAGTATTTTCCAGGAGCGATGAAAAAGAAAGTTTGCCCTAAGCTGTCACCAGGCGAAAGCCTGTTCCCAAACAGTAGCCTGTCTTTTGTCTTCTCAAAGGTCCACCAACCTGGCCTGCTAATTTTGTGCACATCGAAGTTAATGGGTGGAAAATTGCAAGTTGACGAGTGCCCAAGTAGAAAACCCCTAGTTTCAAGAATTCACTTTTTTTCTTTTTACCCCTATGGTTCGGAAAACAGAGGCTTCAATTAATATTTTATGCATTATACAAATGTAAGCATAGAAATGCATTTGCAATAGCAGAAATGAAAAGAATTTTATTTGCTGTGTGCAAGCAGGACATCAGGGAAATTCAGAACTTAAGCAAGGCTATTAGCTGTGTACGTTCTTCCCAAGGAAAATAAAGTATCAGATTTAGAAAAAAGAATATTGTCAGAATCTGGGCAGCACAATAGTTGAGCTGCCTTTTAATTTCAGTTACCTGGGTTGGAATTGGAATCAAACTCTGGCTTATGATTAAATGAAAGCCTGCTTTCTCTATTAACTGTAAGGGCTCCAACTGAAATGAACTCAGCTCCAAGAAGGTGGGAGTCCACAGCACGGAATTGTTGATAAATTTGGCATATTGGCAGCCTCACTCAGAAAGGCCATAGTGATAAGTGGTGTGAAAATGGAATAATTCACATTGGCAGTGTGGGTTGCCCTTTTGAGATTTGGGCTAAACCACATTGTTGAAGTAGAGCAGAGAGGGATTATTATTAGCACTGTCAGAGGCATTCCTCACATAGAAGTAATTTAAAGGGATCATTATACTCATGTGAAAGAGGGAGCATCTTGCAAAGTTAACATGATTATTTAGTAAAAAATGATTTCAGTTATGGCATATTTGAATCAACATCAGCTGAAATCAATTAGCTTTCATCCCCAAGGCCAGAGAGTGGGACAAAATCAATGGGAAGGGCATGAAATTTGTGAACTTCTAAATTGTCAGTACCTGATTCTGGGTGTGAAAATGGTAGCAGCATCAGTTGAGTGCCATGAAAAGGAGAGACAGCAGGAGGAAGAGCTGATTGCACCGAACAGTGGCCACGATCAAGAATGCAATGAAGCCAGCAGAGCACTTCTGCTTTTCCTGACTTCATGTGATTAAAAAAAAATTACTAAATCTCACCTTTTCAACGACACCCAATTTCAACCTGCTTCAGGTGAAGCTGAGCATGCCCAGTTCCTGCTCTACTCCTGCAGATGTTATTTTCCTGAAGGGCTGTAGGCCCCTCATTTGCAGTCATAGGTGGCTTAATGCCTATTTCAGACAGCCACCAAGGTTGACTAAAAAATTCTCCATCCCAGGTTTGGGTTGTACATCTTTGAAATATCTTTGCACAGTATGCTGGCCACCAAAATTGGCCTCAGTGCTCCAGATTGGTGCTTATATGAGGACTAGACACCATCTGTGTTTCTCTCAAAGGCCATTATTCATGTGTGAGATTTAAGGGCCAGAATTACAAGTTACATGCCAGCTCTGCCAAATTCTGTCCTCATGCAACCTGTGCACTTCTATTAGGGCTCACTAGGTAGTGATCTGTCTAATCTTCCTCTGACTAACTTGAGGTCTTTGAGCCTCTTCAATCGTATCACTACTACCACCCTTACTGAGAACAGCTAATTCGGAACAAAAACAAAAATACCTGAAAAAACTCAGCAGGTCTGACAGCATCTGCGGAGAGGAATACATTGACGTTTCGAATCCGTATGACAGCTAATTCGGTGCTGGCCTGGGATTGAAATCCAGCTTTTCTTGTTCCATATAACTGAGAAAAGTTGATGGGCTATCAAGGGAAATTTGGAATCAGATTTAACCTAAGGTGGTATTTTTATTTTAAATAAATAATTGCAGTACTTTTCTCTACACATCTTTATCAGTGGTTTTCTTGATGTGACTTTTTTATGCCTTTGAATCTTAGCACTGAGGGAAACAGGTGACTAAATGGTTAAAGGGAAATATTAGAAGCTAAAAGGTCTCCATGCTTTCAAGTAAAATTAAATCATTGACAGATTAGACATTTTTAGTGCTGTGTAATTGAACGCAGCAGTATGATTACAAGGACCTTTGACTTTACTGACAATTTGTAGCATTTTCAAGACGATGAGAGGGAAGTGTATACTATAGTTGAGTCTGCCCAAGTTTAACCTCTCAAGCCTTGCAACTGACAAATTAAAAGTTACAGTACAATTCGAATAATGCTAATGAACACAACATTCTACAAAAAAACTTATGGAAAACCTTTTAAATGATGTCATAGCTTCCAAGTTACAAATCTTGTACATTAACAACTTTCTTCAGATTAAGTGACTGTTGCTCTGCCTGTGTGAAGAATGATGCTCATGATAATCATATTTCATGCTTTGAAACATTACAAAGGTGGAGAAAGGATATCACAACAAGTTGCATTTAACCTTTAACTTAGCAAAATACCACAAAGTGCTCTCTGGGTGAAGGAAGGAAGGTTGAATGAACGCAGAGCAAGAGTTAGGGGAAGTGACAGCAGGCGGAGATGAAGAGATAAATTTTGATTGAGACGTTGTAAGTGCTGAAAGATAAAGTTAGGCGGAGAGCATTAAAAAGAAAATCCTAGTGTTTAGGAGCATGATGTTGAGACCTTACCATTGATGTGATTGCATATAGCCCCCTCACTTTAAAGGGCCTTGTAATGCTATACTCCCCAAGATCCCCATGCCTGTCCAGAAGAATGATTCATTCTGCAGTATTGGTTCCATGGAAACCCTACATTACCTTTGTCAAGTGGCTACTTTTCTTGTGTTATAATAGACAGCAGACCAGGATTTTCTCTTTTTGTGACCTCTGGCTCAGTCCAGTCTTGGCTGAAGCTTGGCCTGTCACTAAGATGTGCCTTGGTCCTAGTCAGTTTTCTACGGTCAGTCTATTTTGTATGCTTTTGTAGGCTCCCCAGTTTCCACCTTAGTGTCCCTTGGAATCAGCTATAGATTGGTGAGGCATGTTCTGGTCACTGATGCAACCTTAGGCTGAGGTCAACTAAAAATTTGCTTTGACATCCTTTTTGAACAAAACATGAGTTAGTGTAAAATTTCTGACCCTACAATTGATTGTAAGGCTTTTCCAATTGCTAATTTTTTATTTCCCCCCGCCCCCCCCCCCACGCCAATACACTGCTCATAGCAAAGGCGAAAGCTGTTCATGCCTGACTGTAATATGCCCACTGGTATTTATGCCAATATTGTATGCCCAATGCCATTTCTGGTGAAAAATTCTATGCTATCTGTGCTCCTCTAATTCTGGCCTTTTGTGCATCCCCAATTTTAATTGCTTCACCATTAGTGGCCATGCCTTCAGTTGCCTAGACCCCTGGCTCTGGAATTTCCATGCTACACCTCTCTGCCTCACTTTCCACCTTTAAATCCAACACTTTGCCCAAGCTTTTGGTCATCTGATGTCATATTTCCTTATGTGGCTCTGTGTCACACTTTCTTTATTATAGTAAGTTATTTTTGATATTGAGGCTAATTGTAGTGTCTTCTCTAATATCAAGCTAAAATAAGCTAACTCCATCCCGATCAAGGTTTAACCTTGACATAGTCCTGGACTGTATGTCTCAGTACTGCATTTTATAATATATTATCCGTTGACCAAGCAGGAGAGATTTCTGTTTATCACATGGGTAAAAAAGATATCATCAAAGAGATTCTGAACAAAGGGAGAATCAAAAACCTGCTGAACTAAGTTATCTTCAATAAAAGCAAAATACTGTGGATGCTGGAAATCTGAAACAAAAACAAAAACACCTGGAAAAACTCAGCAGGTCTGACAGCATCTGCGGAGAGGAATACAGTTGATGTTTCGAGTCCGTTCTGATGATGAGTCACACGGACTCGAAATGTCAACTGTATTCCTCTCCGCAGATGCTGTCAGACCTGCTGAGTTTTTCCAGGTATTTTTGTTTTTGTTTAAGTTATTTTCAAGTAAGGTGAGCTCCTATCTGCCAGTTCTTCTACAGGCAGCTTAATTGTTTATACAATGGGAAAACACTTTGGGTCCAATTAACTATTGCCAAAGCATTAAGAGAATCTTTGAACTGGGAATCATTTTGGATGATACAAATAAGAGGGAGGAATGAGAAGCAGTGGGTGGGGTAGAGGATCACGCAGGTTATTCAACTTGCCCTGAAGCTGCTGGGAGATGATGGTTGCTAATTTCAACCTGCTTTCCTAAGTAGGTGGCAAAGACATTAGCCCAAAAGCCAATGAAGCCCTCTTTTACACATGAATAACAAGTCCCAACTACTTGACAGTCTGAGCAGGAAAGCATATAGCTTTGTAACTAGGTGAATGGTATCTGGGGCCAGAAGAAACTTAAACAAGATTATGTTAAACTTTTGCTTTTATCTTTTGTTAAACTTCCTTTATAGAGTGTAGGTGATCTTAATTCTCAGAGACCGAGAATTATAATTGACACAATCCCACGTTAAATCCAACACCTTTGTTGAAAATTTTAAACAAAACATTTTCAATGAAATCATACAGTGGTCAACCCGAGATGACTGTAGGTAGCTTCAGAGTGATCTTTGTCCAAAATCTTCCTGCTTGGTTCACTGGGACTCTTCCCTCAATATATATATTTTCTGACATCTTTCTGGAGCCCCCCCTTTGTATGGACCTTTTTCAGGGGTTTATATACAGAGCACAGTTTTGAAAAACTCATGCACAACCTCTTCTGCATGTGATTGGTTAGTTGCTTGCAAGATCGGCTGTTGGTTGGTTGGCTTATTCCAAATTGACTTCCATTGGCTTAGCCATATAAGCACTTCTTCCTGTTCCTCTGTAATTACCTGTTTGGCTTCAATCAGTTTGCTGTGAAAAACTGTTCTACTCAATTTCAATGTAAGTTGTCCTATTCAGCTTAGCAGTGTCACTACCATTAACAAATATTAATGTATTTAACAAATCTCACACCTATCCGATTTATGTCAGTTTGCTTTGATGAACTGTGGTATTTCAATGGAAATAGTTCTATTCTATTCAGCATTCTATTCCATTGACAGGTATCAATATAATTAGCAGGTATTGCACCCAGCCAATTTCCACACTACGAACACCAAACTTGTAGTCAGTTATTGACCCTCTCCTTATAGGGGCCAGCAGTGTTAAAATAAATTTCAAAGTTTCATTGCCTAGTTTCTACTCTAACTCATTATTTTTTAGGAGCCCACATCTGTGAATCTCTTTTCAACTTGTGTTTATATAATGACCCAGAACTTCTGATCTCCGGGAGGTCGTATCTGGGAAGTCCCCACACAAGGACTGCATGGCAAATACCCATTGGAAGTTTGAACTTCCCAGGAAATTGCCCTGTGCAGGGAACCATCCAATACTCCTATTTAAATTGGAGATTTTGGATAGTTCTGACTCTCTTAGCAGAATAGTAACCATAAATATTAGAAGAATTAAAACCACTTCTCCATTTCTAGCTCCTGGGTAACTATACTACTGACCACCCCTCACCCCACCCCCAACTATGTCCCTGACCTCCAATTACCCTCCTGACCCCCTGCCATGGAAATAGGAGCAGGAGTAGGCCATTCAGCCCCTCGAGTCTGCTCCGCCATTCAATATGATCATGGCTGACACTCTATCTCAATGCCATGCTTTCATTCACTCCCCATACCCCTCCATGCCTTTAGAATCCAGAAATCTATCTCTTTCCTTCTTATATTCAGTGACGTGGCTTCCAAACCTTCTGTGGTAGAGAATTTCATAAGTTCATCACCCTCTCAGTGAAGAAGTTTTTCCTCATCTCAGCCCTAAATGATCTACCCTGTATACTGAGACTGTAACCCCTTGTTCTAGACACCCCAGCCAGATGAAGCATCATCCCTGCATCCAGTCTGTCCATGCCTGTCAGAATTTTATACGTTTCAATGAGACCTCCTTTCATTCTTCTAAACTCCAGTGAATACAGGCCTAGTTAGCCCAATCTCGCCTCATACAACAATCCTGCCATCCCAGGAATCAGTTGGGTGAACCTTTGCTGCACTCCCTCTATGGCAAGTATATCCTTTCTTAGGTAAGGAGACCAAAACTAGACGCAATACCCCAGGTGTGGTCTCACCAAGGTCCTGTACAGCTGCAGTAAGAGATCCTCGCTCCTGTACTCAAATCCTTTTGCAACGAAGGCCAACATACCATTTGTCTTCGTAACTGCTTGCCGCACCTACATGCTTGCTTTCAGTGATTGGTGTACAAGGACACCCAGGTCCCTTTGTACATCAACATTTCCCAATCTATCACCATTTAAATAATAGCCTGCCATGCTGTTTTCCATACTGAAGTAGATAATTTCACACTTATCCAAGTTATACTGCATCTGCCATGTATTTGTCCACTCACTCAACCTGTCTAAATTACACTGAAACCTCTTAACAGCCTCCTCGTCACTCACATTCGCACCAAGTTTCGTGTTGTCAGCAAACTTGGAAATATTACATTTGGTTCCCTCGTCCAAATCATTGATATATGTTGTGAATAGCTGGGACCCAAGCACGGATCCCTGCAGTACCCCACTAGTCACCACCTGCCACTCCGAAAAAGACCCGTTTATTCCTACTCCCTGTTCCCTGTGTGCTAGCCAATTCTCAATTCATGCCAATATATTATCCCCAATCCCATGTGCTTTAACTTTGCATACTAACCTCTTACATGGGACTTCATCAAAAGCTTTCTACAAATCCAAATACACCACATCCACTGGTTCTCCCTTATCTAATCTGCTAGCTACATCCTCAAAAAACTTCAGTAAGTTTGTCAAACATGATTTCCATTTCATAAGTCCATGTTGGCTTTGTCTAACTCCCTGCCCTCCCAATCCCCCGACTATCCCCCCGCCCCACTGACTACCCCCCCCCGACTAATCCCCTGACCCCTGACTACCCTCCCGATCTTCTGACTAGTGCCATAAAAAGGGGGTGTGACTTCAATTCCCCCAACACTGCTGCCGTGCACTGAAGAGTCCCAGAAGACGGTACGCTGCACATTTCTTAGCAGGCCTGAGTCGGAAGGTTGGGTGAGAAATGTGCAGCCCTTGACTAAGGAAAGTAAAAAGGAGTGGAGTGGCAATCTGGCTGAGATTGCCACCCCTTGAAGGAGGGATTTTAGCACAAGGATGAGCAGTTTAAACTTGTCTAACCAGTTGCTAAATCTCTCCTTCCTGAAGAAAACATTGAGAGCAAAATTGGTCTTGGGTGGTCGTGCAAAATAGACGATGTTGAATCAGTAGATAATTTTTCAAACTGCATAACTTTCTTTTCCCTTGAGTATAGGGTGTAAAATGGGCTGTGGGTTCACTCTCATCTGCTTTGTACTATCAGCAAAGACATATTCCACTCATTTCATGGTGCTTATCTATACCGCTGGCTGTCACTCATGTACATTGCAAATTTGTTACATTCATCAAGATCATTTTTGAATATTTTGAACTACAGAGGCCTGGGCAGTGAACCATGGTGAAACCCGCTGGTCACAGTTATCCAATTAGAATTACAATGGTTGATCGCTGCCCACCGCTGCCGATTATCCAGCCAAGAGCAAGAGCTTTCATTTTTTTGCACAGGTCACATCAAACACTTTCTAAAAATCAAGATAAATATAACTGCTATCAGATTACCTTCATTCATCAACTCTTTCAAGTTTTCAAAGAACTTCAAAACAGTTGTTCAGTGTGTTCTGCCTTTCATAGACCTGGAATTATTGTCTTCCCTCCTTTTAAATGTGGTTGAATTGCTTTTATATGGAAATAAAGAAAGGGTGACATAATTTAAGTGTACATTACTTTATACTTTGCCATTTTTATTGGCCATGTTTCTTTGAAGTTGAAATGCAGTTACTGCATTTGAGGCACCGATACATATATTTTGTATAGAAGGTCTCACAAGTTGTAACTAATTACTCCGAAGTAAAATCCACCTGTTTTGTAGCAGATTTCTGAAGAATTATTTTATCATAACACCATAAAATATTCCCCATCCTAAGCAAAGATGTATGGAGACTGTTCAAGTAAACGCAGGGTGGAATTTTACACAGGTGGTAGCTCCACCTCCGGCATAAAAGCTGGGAGTCAGCCCACCTCTGTTTTGCTAGGATGCCACAAGCCAATTTTACGGCCGTCAAGATGTTAGTCGGTTCAGGCAAGACTTCTGACCTCATACGGAGAAGAAGTTTAATCTCTGAGAGCTGTCAGACAAGCAAATCGCTGACAGCTCTGTGGTCCCAACAGTGCCACCAGGGCTAATGGCTACTGCTGGGACTGCAGGTAGTCCCCAAGAATGATTATTGCTGGAGCTGAACAGCTAAACACCTGGATATGTAGGATGGGGTTGGGGGGGGCGGGTGGTGGTGGGTGGTAGAGAGGAGAATGGAGGGATTTCACCAGGGCTAATCTGTCCTTCTCCCTCCGTCTGTCCTCTCTAAGCTATTCTTTTCAACCAGTCTATGGTAATGAGTTCCACATTTTCACCACTCTGGGTAAAGAAATTTCTTCTGTATTCCTTATTTGATTTCTTGGTGGCTATTTTATATTGATGGCTTCTGCCGCAAAAGTGGAAACATCCTTGAGGCAGGTAGGAGGAGCTGGCAAAATTCCTGGCTCGACCCACTCACCTCAGGAAAATGTGCTCACAAAAGTGGGATCTTCACTACTGGGGGCCATGTGTGAGATAGATTCAAGTCAGCCAACATGGGAAGAAGTGTGGAGGCAGCCACAGTGGCTGTTGGGTTCAGAGGGGGGCTGTTTAGAAGGCCCACCTCGGTGCTGTGGGACTTTGTCCCAGTGAAAAAAAGCACAAAAGTCCATCAGCCCTCACCCCTCCTTCACCCTCTAAAAGCTCCCCATGTCCCATCAATGCCACTGTATGCCCCCCCCCCACCCCACCCCACCCAATGTGAAATCTTCCACCCACCCGTATTGCGGCTTGGCTGAGAGCCCAGACAGCTAATACAATTCAAGAACACCTGCTCCCCCAGAGGACACTGACTGACAGCTCAGGCTCTCTGATCTATAGTCAATTTCACAATGTTTGTTGACACAAGTTAAGTAGTTTCAATGGTTTGAGGTTTGTGTTTTTTGAAACTTCAAAGGTCCTGGATGATTGACACTCTTATTAGCTTGGTCCAGACTTTTTCTTGAGCATAGGAGAAAGTGATAAATGGCTTACATTTTTTCAAAGATTTTGTTTTTACATATCCTACTGTACACTGTGTTCATTGGTTCTAGAAGGTGTACACTGGCTCAATGGGCATGGAAGTGCCACAGCTTGGCTTAGGGGCATGAGGAGACATAGGGGATGGGTGGAAGGGAAGAGCTCAGCATAAGAGGCATGAGGGGCCTGAGGTAGTAGGTGGAAGGGCATAGCTTGACATTGGAGGCATGAGAGGACATAATGGGTGGGCGGAAGGGCAGGGCTTGGCATAGGGGGCATGAAGGGCCTGAGGGGGTGTAATGGCACCAGGGAGCATGAGGTGGACCTTTTGAACTTAACTTCTAAAAGATCCCCTCTTGCACACTAGGGTTCATGACTCCTCCGAGGGAACGTGAGCCATGACTTTTTAAAAACCTGGCTGGGCTTCATAAGATTGCGCAGAAGTAGGACATGCTTATCCCTACAATGGCCAGGTCAGGAATGCAGGTTTCAGGCTTCTGACAGAAAGCAGCCTGCACCCTTTAAAGGCATTTTCAAAAATTAGGCAGCCCTGGAATGGGGTTGGGAACCCCGGAATCAGGGCCCCACCTGCCATTTTTAAAGGACCCCCGAGTCAACTTGACTCGGTGAAATCAAGGCCATTCTATCCCAGGGTTGAAAAAAAATATTTTGGAGGGCTCTTTTTGAGAAAACAAACTGACTTGGCTTAATTCTGTCAAGGGCTACTTTTTGATTTTCGGGGACTACTTTTTGGTTTTCGGGGGCGTCCTTTTCATTTTCATTAACTCGGTCTCAGTCATTCAAAGCAGTTAACAAGACAAGTTCAGGATGCCCTTTTTCCTTAGTTCTTTGGTATATTTTCTCAAATTTCAATTCGAAATCAATTCCCAATTTACAGCTAAGCATTTCCTTGGACCTCTTCCTGCCACCCTACCCCCACCCACACCCCACCCCCCAACCACTCTTGCCCCACCCCAGAAATTCATCACCAATTTTGTGCCTTTAATATTTAGATTCTCCCCTTCATAAATGTTGAGCATAGGTGCATTGTAAATCGCAAGCCCATGAAACTTATAAACAAGACCATTCTTGAGTTGTCAGCTATTTATTGCCTGTGCCAGCTTTTCTGAAGCAGTTGGTCAGCTTTTACTAACTTTCAAGTTTGGTGTTAACTGATAAAGAGATTGTTTGCTTTGGTCTCTGCCTCCATCTGTCTTTCTCTCTCTCAAATCTTTTTTTTCCCTCTTCAGAAGACAGTAAACTACTTCTCTAGCCCTCTGAATACATCCTTGAATTCCAAAGTGGCTTCAGTGAAATTCTGCTGAATGTGTTCTCTCATACTTGGCTTCTCCTCCTCAGCCTCCTGGCTCTGGAGGATGACCATGGATTGAAGCGATTGATGGGTCAGCCGAAATTCAGCTGCGTGGTGGCGGTGGGCCCGGCCAGGATGACTGCTCCTCGGCATCAAGTCACAGGTTCGCTCCGCCCCCCCCCCCCCAACCCTTGCTGTTCTTCCAATCATAGATTCTGTCTCTGGAGGAGCAGTAAGAGCGGGAGGGAAGGAACCTGTCATTGGCGGAGCTGGAGCAGTGAGCATGGAAGAGTCAGAATCTGTGATTGGAGGAACAGCTCCTCACACACTCTCCCACACTCACTACTTCTCCAGTCAAAATACACAGACCTTCCTTTCAATGTTTTGAACTTTTTGTCCCTATTTTTGTTTTTTCCCCGGGTTGTTTGTGAGGTTTTGAGGGCAGATTCGCCCACTGTCTAATTTGAATCCTGGTCTACCCTAAGCAGTACTCCAAGTGTGGTCTAAACAAGTTTGTTAGAGGTTTTGCATAACTTATTTACTTTTCAATTTTATCCTTTTAGAAATAAAGGCCAGTGTTTGGTTTGCCTTTTTATGGCCTTGTTAACCTGTGTTGCCACTTTTAGTGAGTAGTGTATTTGTACTCCCAGTTCCCTTTGCTAATTTTCTAAATTTTTATTTTTTCTTTTATTTTTCTTGCCAAAACATAATACCTCACATTATCTATGTTGAAATTCATTCGTCAATTATATGCCCATTCTGCAAATTTGTTAACATCATTATTGTAATTTGTTGCAGTCCTCCTTAGCAGAACTGAAAGCGTGTGCCACTTCCACTCTTTTTTCTTGTTTCCTGCACTATTAAAATGAAAATTTAAAGTACTGGCAGACTGCAGAGGAAACACATGTGATTCCGCATCACGGAATGCGTTTCTGTAGTGAAATCCGCCATCAGTTGACAATTCTGCAGCAACAGGTGGGCTGTAGATGAGTCTCCTGGTCAAACTGAGAGGCTGTTCATCACGGCCACAAATTTCCTACCAAACCCCATTTCCATTAACATAAGACTTATTAAGAATACAAAGGTGGCACGAGCGTTTTTCAAATTTAAACTTCACTTGCAAATAATTCACATTACATTGATTTCACTTTATTCATATGTGCATAGTTGTTATTTGTTGAGATTAGCTTAGTCAGAGAGCTAAATATACTGGCAGCCCTCCGCATCTTGAATACTATGTGCAGTTTTGGTCTCCTTATTTAAGGAAGGATATAAGTGCACTGGAGGCACTTCAGATGAGATTTATTAGATTGGTACTTGGAATGAGTGGGTTGTCTTATGAGGAAAGGCTGGACAGACTGGGCTTGTTTCCACTGGAGTTTAGAAGAGTGAGGGGTGACTTGATTGAAGTATATAAGACCCTGAATGGCCTTGACAAGGTGGACGTGGAAAGAATGTTTCCTCTTGTGGGTGAGTCCAAAACTAGGGGCCACTGTTTTAAAATTAGGGATCACCCTCACAGGACAGAGATAAGGAGAATTTACTTCTCTGAGAGGTTTGTGTGACTTTGGAACTCTGCCTCAGAAGGCGGTGGAGGTGGGATCACTGAATATTTTTAAGGCGGAGGTAGATAGATTGTAGTTAAGCAAGGGAATCAAAGGTTATTGGGGGATAGATGGGAATGTGGGAACTCGAAACACAGACAGATCAGCCATGATCTTATTGAATGGTGGAGCAGGCTCGAGGGGCCGAATGGCCGACTTCTCCTCCTATTTTGTATGTTTGTATGGTTGGCACGCACTGATGATTACAGGAGAGTTAGGGACATTTCCTTTACTCTGGAAGAAACAATGTTGTGTTTTTTGATTCATTCTTTATTGAGTGTTCATGTTAGCGTCCAGTGATATAATCAACATTCTGTGGGACTTGCTGAATTTGCAGGCTCAGCTGGCCCTCTCTTCAATGCACTGTAAAGGACATTGTCCGAGATCACTCCCAGCGGGGATAATTCAAATGTTGTAGTGAACTCAAAGCCCTGTAAGGTCTCTGCCAAACAACACCCTGAGATGGATACACATTTGGACAGGCCTCTCATTTTCATACCTTGACTGAATGCCCCCACCACACCCAAGACGCCAGCCCCTTCCTTCTTCCACTCCTCCATGCCCCTGACCCCACCATCTGCATTCACTTGGATCCCTCTTCCACTCCTCCATGTCCTGACTGCACTCCACACCCCAGCCCCCAAACCACTGTCTGGGAAACCCATTGACCTCAGATGCAACTGCACAAAACTCACTGGTGCACACCACCTTTAAACAAATATGAGCTGAGTGTGACAAGGTTCTGATGCACTGCTGATTTTATCTTTATCTTTATTAAGAAAAGCTTTATGTTAATGAGTATTCATTGCATACAAATATATTACAAGTACAAACCCGCCCAATGCTGGCATGGGGTCCAACACGCTGTAAACATGCCGCTGACTTTATCTCTGCATCTCAGCTCGCCGTCAGGAAATCAAAATTTCCATCCCACCCAATTCAGCCACGCCATGATTTCCACTTTTGCAGGCTCCATAAAATCCCCCTCCATGGCTGGTGCAATATTAAAGGATGCAAGCAAATAAGATTTCCAAGTTCAGTTGCCTGCTTGTGTTTAATTAGCAGTTCTCACGGGCAATGGTGAAATGCTGCAGTTAGCTTCAGTGATTTCAGGTCATTAAGGGTAAAAACTAAACAGTGTTCCAAGTCAGGAAAGCCCTATAGTGACCCCTGCTGTGCATGTGTGAATTTTGGACAAATTAGAGAACAAATTACTGTTTACCCAGTTTAGTAGATTAATGGGCTCAGACCAAATGAATAAAACTAGTTCACACCGACACTGCAAAGTGGGCTCATGGTGAATCAGCAGCTGATTTTTTTCACCATGCCCAATCTTCTTTTCACTGAAGCTCACAGAATGATGGTTCAAACACTTTTTGGATACTTGTTTCCTATTCTCACCGTTCAAAATTCTCAGTTTAAAATTAAAATCTTGGTAATATTTTCTCAATGGCAAATAAAAACTGGCACAGTGAAAATCACTTTGAGCCCATTTTATGCTGATACCTTAGATCAATTTCAGCCCCCTGGAGTTCTTCAAAGCCAGGGAAATCTGAGGGCCCTTTCTCCCTGCTCTTTGCCTAATCGCAGCTATGTCAGCATCTGAAAAGCTGCAATTTGCCTCAGCTCCCCGGACCAGGAAAGCGGAAAATCTACCGAACCATTAGTAAGAAGAGAAAATTTGGATTTGTATAGCATCATTTGGTTATTCAGGATTTCCCAAAGCACTTTTACAAATGTAGCAATTGTTGGATTGAAGGTGAAAATGTCCAGTAAACTGAATGAAAATAAATGACCAGATCATTTATTTTAGTGATGTTGATTAAGGGATAAATATTATTCAGGTTACCAGGGTAACTCTTTTCCTTTTCTTCACATATTGCCATGGGATCTTTTATATCTGCCCGAGAGGGGAGACAGGGTCTCAGTTTCATGTCTTATCTGAAATATGGTACCTCCAACAGTATAGCAGTTTCCTAGCAGTGCGCTGGAATGTCTGCTCAAGTTTCTTGAGTGACACTTGATCCACAACTGATTCAGAGAGTGGTGTCAGAGAGGCAAGGCTCTATCTAGACCTCAAAATATGAAAGCCAGCACAGAACTTGCTTTCAATGCTTTGTGGTTATTTTGCAGTAATGCCAAATCTTCTCAACAAAATCTGCTTTCAGGCCACTAGGTATCTCATCTTTTGTATTATATGTAACAGGGTAATAATTTTCCATGTGTTGAAGTAATACATTTTAAAATATGATTGATTTAAACATAAGGATGTTACTTCATTTATTGGTAAAGTTGATCTGTTTGTGCAATTATTGTTCTTTGTTTTTAACTCATCAGAGAAAATTGCAGTCTTGCCCATGTTTATAATATCCTGGAGATGGATTCCTAAAGGTTCCCATGTTCTGGAATCTAGCCATCATTTCAGTAGATCATGTTTAGTCAACTTTTGGATGGGTGATTTTATTCCTGTTCAAAATATAAAAGCCAAGGTGGGGCTGCCCTGAAAATTTACGAGATTTATCTTTGTAGCATACTGTATGGCTCACAGTTCACTTGAATATAAATTGTCCTTCCACTCTTCAGTACTTAGTCATGGCTCTACTTTTGAAAAAAAAAATTCAAGGCAATTGCAAACTGAACCATGTTGAGCCTTACTTGTAAAAGGGCATGTGAAGAATTTGTCTTTCTCAGTTCATCAAACCCATATGCTGGATTTATTCATGTTGAACTTGTGCTACAGCTTTGTTCCCCATCTGCTTAGCTTCAGCTTAAAGGCAAGCAGAGCAGCTTCTTTTTCACTAAGCTACTTTTTCCTGAAATTTGATGTTGGATTTTCAGGCATCCCCGTTATGCAATCCATCACTATGGACAGGTTTGTCAAGCTCCCTTAATGTAAAACCATGCATTTTACATTGCTAGGTTAATGTATCTTAAAAGATTGCTGAAATACCACAAGACTGAAGAATACAGTTCTTTGTGACCTCACCTATTGAATAAGAAGACCCTAATAGATTATTTGAATCCTTATAGGTGAGCCAACTAATTTGGCTGAAACAGACTGCACTAGTATATGAAGACAAAAGCTGGAAACTGATCAAAGTGTGTGTTATGTCTGAGTTTTCATTGTGTGTAAGTGCATATTAAATTTGCAATTTGTGAAAGTGGTTACCTGAAATGTGCACTTGCATATAAAATGTAACTACATTACAAACTCATTCAACTGCACAAACTCAAAGAAATAAGTAAAAAATGCAAGATCACCTCTAATGAGCCTGAAGCAGTGAGATTAGAAAGCACCTTTTTATGCCTTGAGCAGCATTGTTCCAGCTGACCCTTGAGTGATAGATAAAAGTTCCAGTACAGTAATAAAAACCATTCTGTGCAACAACAATGTAACATAAATGTTTCATAGGCTGTTCATGTTAATCAATAGTGTGTTTGGCAGCAATGGCTGAATCTGCTATTTGTTGGATAACTGTTAAGGCTTCATTCCAAATACTAGTGAGGTCTAGACAAAATCAAATTTTATTTAGTTTGTGACGCATGTCTTTCAGGTTCCTTTTTGAATATAGTTGGCTTGATGAAATTCTTTTTGTCTTGTTTTTAAGCATAATTTTTTTGTTTTAGGAAAGAAAGAGCTTACATTTTTGTAGTGCTTTTCACAACTTCAGGATATTCCAAAGTGGTCTACAGCCAATGAAGTACTTTCAAAGTGTGGGCACTGTTGTAATGTAGGGAACTCGTGTAAGCTAAATTCCATTTGTTGTTAGTATGTACCACCTTATCTCCATTTTGACCTCATGCCTCAAAGTTGTGCAGATGCAAGCAAGGCCACTGATGAACAGTTTTCATGAAAAAATGCATTGAATCCATAGATTCACAAATAAAAGTGTAAACTAGAATTTGACTTATTCAATCACCACAAATCTTTAGCCCTGGAAATACCAAGAAGCAATTTTGTGGGAAGTAAATCTTACTTCTGCTGAAGTCAACTGTATTTTTATAGTGTACCTTCAAAAATGTTGCAAGATTATGCAAAAGAAAGGCAGTTCTGTAGTCTTGGTTTTGTTTCCATCACTTTCCGGGAACTTGGAGATCTTTTATTGTTTTACTTCTCACTGAAGTTACATTTAAGACAAGAAATCAATGTGAATATGTCATTTTGTTTCACGTTGTTTCATGGTGTATGACACATGGAGATATTCAATAGTGTAATCAAAGCAGCTTTATTGTCAGTGGCCAGGCAATTACTGTCAGAATGATTCAACAATTGAAGTTTGATTTTGAATAAATCTGATCAAGTGGAAGCATCTTCTTAAATCCAGGACTACTGTGAAACAAATGGAAGAATATCCATGATATAACATCAAATGAAGGAGCTTGCATTTATAAAACACCATACTAGATCCTTGGGATAAGTGCTTCATATCATTTAATTACTTATTGCAGTGCAATCCTTTTGCAGTGTGAGGAAAGGTGTCAGCTATTTTGCACACAGCACAAACAGCAAATCAGATGAATAACTATTTAATCTGTTGGTGAGGGAGAAATGTTGGGCAGGGGAATTTCTTTCTCTTCTTCAAATAGTGCAAAGAGATCTTTAATGTGCATACTGAAACAATCGTACAGGGCCCTATCTCTCATCTAAATGATGGCACTTCAGCAACTCATGCACCCTCAGTGCTGCACTGAAGTGTCAGCTGAGATGATGTGCTCAATTCCTGGAATGGAGCACAAACCCAAGCCTTCAGGTGCAAAAACTACTAAAAACTGAACCAACCTGACTTACCTTAGTCAAACTGAGTCACAGCATTGCAGCAATACTTTTTTTTAATGGAATACAGTAGTCAAAGCAGATGTTAACTATAATTTGCTTCAGTAAATTCTGCAATTGCCAGGCAGTAAGAACATTTGAAACAGCCAAAGAAGCACATTAGCAGCACAGAAGGAGGTCATTTAACCCATCATGTCTGTGCCCGTTTCTGCAAGAGCAACTCAGCCAGTCCCACTCCCCAGCCCTTTCACCTAGCCCGGAAAGATTTCTCTCTTCAGGTGCTTATCCAATTCCCACCTGAAAACCATTAGTGAATCTGCCTCCACCACACACTCAGGCAGAAGCACACACTGTATGAAAAGTTTCTCATGTCACCTTTGGTTTCTTGTGCCAATCACCTTACATTGGCGTCCTCTAGTTCTTGACCCTTCTGCCAGTGGAAATTATTTCTCCCTATCTACTCTGTCTGTATCCCTCATGATTTTGAACATTTCTTTCAGATCTCTTCTACTTAGGGAAGAGAAGGTGGAGAATAACTCCAGTTTTCCAATCTATGCAAGTAGCCAGAGTTTCTCATCCTTAGAATCATTCTCGTAAATCCTTTCTGCACTCTCTGTAAAGCCTTCACATCCTTCCTAAAATGTGGTGCCCAGATTTAGACACAATACTACATTTGAACCTGAACTAATGTTTTATAAAAGTCCATTATAGCTTTCTTGCTTTTGTGCTCTATGCCTTTCTTTATGCAGCCCAGGACCCCATATGCTTTTTTAACCACTTTCTCAACTTGTCTTTAACAATTTGTGCACACATACCCCCAGGTCTCTGTGTTCCTGTGCTCCATTTGGAATTGGACACTTTATTTTATATTGCCTGTCCTTGTTCCTCTGACCAAAATGTGTCACTTTGCACTTCTCTGCATTAAATTTCAACTGCCACATGCCTGTCCATTCCACTAGCCAGTCCATGGCCCCTTTAGGTCTATCATTATACTCCTCATAGTTTATAATACTTCCAAGTTTTATGTCATCCGCAGATTTTGAAATTGTGCCCTGCACACCTAAATCTATATATCAAGAACAACAGAGTCCTAGTACCAACTCCAGGGGAACACCCTTTGTCTATCTTCCTCCAGTCTGGAAAATAACTATTCACCACTGCTTTCTGTTTGCTGTCACTCAGCTAACTTTGTATCCATGCTGCCACTGTCCCTTTTATTCCATGGGTTTCAGCTTTGCTGGGAAATCTATTATGTGGCACTTTATCAAATGCCTTTTGAAAGTCCAGAGCCACATCAATGGTATTACCCTCATCAACCCTCCCTGTTACCTCATCAAAAAGCTCAATCAATTTAGTTAAAGATGACTTTCCTTTAACAAATCTGTGCTGTCTTTCCTTAATTAATGCCCTCTTGTCCAAGTGACTGTAAACTTTGCCCAGATTATCATTTTTAAAAGCTTTCCCACCACCAGTGTTAATTGCGTTTGTTAGGTACTTTAGTTTATTATCAGCACACCAGTGCCCTTCCATGTGAGTTAAAAGAAACACGATTAACAATCCCTGAGCAAGTTCTTCTGTAACCTTTCTAAATTCCCTCCCTTATGCCTTTCACAATCCTTGATCAGGAGCTGAGCCCCTGACCTGTTCTCAGATTTCTGCTTTATCAATTAAATTTGCAGCCAGGATGCTGCCTGAAGGCATTCCTGCTTGACTTATCTTTTGTTTTGTTCTCCTCTCCGATAGGGAAAGATTTTAATAGCTCTTTTGGTTTGCTTGATTGGTATTAATAGTTGAAAATCATTGTTGCAAATCTATTTTTCACCCCACCTTGGCCTGCTGGACCACTTAGTGCCTATACATGGTAAATATAATCATTCATTTCAATTTGTTATTTGCTTTTAGTTCCCTCTCTAGTTAAAAGATACAGGGTTGAATAATGCAGTGGGGTGGTGGTGGGGTGGGGCCAATTGTACACCATCCCCCAGAAACACATTGGCGTGAAGCTGACTGGCTCCACACTGAGCAACCCCACAGCCATAAAGCGTTGTGGGGCTCATTAACCAGGGCTGAATGGGACTTCCACCTCTCACTGGGGCAGAAGTCCCGCCCTCTGGAGCGAATTGGCGGGCAGCTCCATCAGTCCCAGCTGCGCCAGGAAGGCGTCAGTGGCAGCTACTGGGAAGGCAGGTGAGGAATGGAGTCCAAGACCTAGGATCCCTGGAGAAGCTAAGTCTGGGGTATTGGGCCAAGAGAGTATGTAAGTGTTAGGGACAGGGGCAGTGTGGGGTGGGAGAGGGTGGATTTAATCGAGGGAGTGGGTAGAAACGAAGAGTGGGGTGTTCAGCCTAAGGAGGGTCGGCCGGCAATCGGCAAAGGGCGGCCATGTAGAGCGACTGTTCCCCTTCCTTCCTACCCTTTAACCATTTCAGGTTATAAATCAAGCTTCCTGCTCCTGCCTTGCTACCCATGCCCATGGCTTGGATAGCATATTATTAGCGCCAATAGGCCTGATAAACAAGCCTAATCGACCCTTCATTGGTCATTTTAAGATGGTAGGTGGGCTGCGGATTCTGGCACCCGCCTATACCCTGTATTGTGGGGCTGAGCTCCGGGGTGGATGGGTAGGTATTGGGATGGGGGCGTGCACCCCCCCCCCCCCCCCCCCCCCCCCCCCCCACCCAAAGGAAACACACCTGCAGGGAGCATGTAAAATCAGCTCACTGTCTGAATTTTTATAGGTGCAAAAAACTTGTTACACCTTTATCACATCCTAGTGTTTTCCAAAACAGATTTTGAAGTGCAGTCACTGTTGTAATGTAGGCAAACGGCAGTTAATCTACACAAAATAAAATACCACACGGGAAATGAGAAAAATGAACAGATAATTTTTTTTGGTGATGGTGGAAGGCAGTTGTTCAAGACAACTGAAGAGTAGAAAGGACATTTTACATTCAGCTGAACAGACAGAAAGGAACTCAGGTTAACACCTCATCCAGAAACCAGGAGCTCTGAGAGTACATTTTTCCTACAGTCTAGTAGTTGAAGTGCCAGCTGGACTTGCTGCTCAAATCCTGGAGTAAGCCTTGAATCCACAACTTTATGACTCAGCGCCAGGAGCCAAGCTGATCTTATTAAAATTCATTGCTATACCTTTAATGACATTTTAATAAGGTTTTTATTTTTGTGAACTCTTTCATTATCAAAGCAAGGATATTAGTATTAATGTGATTCAATGGTAATTGATCAGTTACTGCTATTAATAATTAATGAACGTGTTAGATGGACGTGAACTGCAGAAATACAACAGTTTTGCAACAGATTCTTCAAATACTGGAAAAAATTAATTGGTTGAACTATGCTTCAAAGTTTCATGAAAACTGCTCCTGATCATTTAATTGTTAAATATTACAATTAATGACTGAAGTCCAAATCTGATTCTACTAATTAATGGGCTTCTTGGCCTAAACTCACATTGGCCTCCTTCATGAATTTTTGTTACCCTTCTTGGCACCTCTGAACCATTACTCAAGCACTTCTCTATTTAGACGTTACCACAAAATTCAACTTTGTAATGACTGTCATGAATCACAGCTGCCAAGCTAGCACACTGTTTTATTTGGCATATACAATAGGATATTAACACAAGAGTTAACTTGGAGACTTGTTTCATATTTTCTGCTACAGCTTTTGCAGGCAGTTTCCAAACATATCTATTTTCAACATCCTGTAGGGAAGGAGGCAAACACTTGCCCTGACTTTATGGTTTTTTTAAGGCCTCCTCCATCCAGCTTGTTTTTTTTTCCCAACATCTGTCTTAGATCTTTCCAAACATGACTGCCTGCTCTCTGCCTTAAGGCGGTTGCTGCCATGTAATATGAATTTGTGCTTTCCTAAAGAGAGGAATTAAAGCCTGATATAACACTTAACAAAACGGTATAAAGATATGGATTATTTTCCATGTGTATTAAATTGATGAATAGTGTTATATGAGATTCAAGCTTGCAGACTGCATGAAGGTTAAAAAAACAGGGATCCTTTATTCCATGGGCATCAAATCATTATGAACATTCTTGAAAAAGCTCAATTCAAAAAATGAACTATTTACAATGGACCTCTGCAGCCAACACTTCAGATCCATCAGGATAACCGTGGATAACCAGATCCATCAGGTAACCCCACTACAAGTGTGCCAGGATAATTGTAATAGTAATGTTTCACTACATGTCCTATATGTGTGGCAAAAAAATTACTCGTAAACTTGAATGCCAAGTGTACTTGCATATAAGGTGATGACCTTATAAAGTGACCACAGCATCAACTGCCCCCACCACCCCGTGTTGTCTACTTCTCAGCTTAAAAAAGCTGGAAAAATCTATGTCTCAAATATATGATGCCCTATCAATCATTGTTATCCCTGGCAAGCAGGAAATTTTAAATATTATGGTCTGATTCATGTGCTGTTGTTACAATGCAGAGAAGAATAGTGAGAAACCGTGAACCTGATAGAGGAGTGTGAGATATGTAGAGCATGAGAAGGATGAGAGTAATGCTGCGACTCTAAGGCAAGGCAAGAAGGAGACCTAGAGGGGACCAGTGTTCTAAGATCCTAAGAAATGTAGCAGAAGGACAGAATGAAAGAGAAAAGGTCAAAAGTCCGGAATTGGAAAAAAGTAATAAAGATACTTGAAGCAGAATGAGGGTTTTTTTAATTCATTCATGGGATGTGGGCTTCGCTGGCTAGGCCAGCATTTATAGCCCATCCCTAATTGTCCTTGAGAAGGTGGTGGTGAGCTGCATTCTTGAACCGCTGCAGTCCATGTGGTGCAGGTACAGCCACAGTACTCTTAAGGAGGGAGTTCCAGGATTTTGACCCAGTGACAGTGAAGGAACAGCGATATATTTCCAAGTCAGAATGGTGAGTGACTTGGAAGAGAACTTCCAGGTGGTGGTGTTCCCATGTATCTGCTGCCCTTGCCTTTCTAGATAGTAGTGATTATGGATTTGGAAGGTGCTGTCTAAGGAGCCTTGGTCAGTTTCTGCAGAGCAACTTTTAGACCTTACACACAGCTGCCGCTGTGCGTCGGTGGTGGAGGGATTGAATGTTTTTGGATGTGGTACCAATCAAGTGGGCTGCTTTGTCCTGGACAGTGTCAAGCTTCTTGAGTATTGTTGGAGCTGCACTCATCCAGGCAAGTGGAGCATATTCCCTCACACTTTTGATTTAAGCCTTGTAGATGGTGGACAGGCTTTGGGGAGTCAGTAGGTGAGTTACTCACCGCAAGATTCCTAGCCTCTGATCTGCTCTTGTAGCCACAGTAGTTATATGGCTAGTCCAGTTCAGTTTCTGGTCAATAGTAACCCTCAGGATGTTGATAGTGGGCGATTCAGTGATGGTAATGCCATTGAATGTCAAGAGTCAATGGTTATATTCTCTCTTGTTGTTGATAGGGTTGTGGGACTGGGCCAATAGCAGTTCAGTGCATTCTACAGGTGAGCTGAGTAACATTTATCACAATAATGTAATCTCCTTCCTTCAAACCAAAAAACCTGTAAAATTCTGGTCTTCAGAGTATTTACCAAAGTTAGTGAAATATATCAGAACACATTGCATTGAGACATTCAGATATTAGGAAAAGACGGTTTATTTCTCTGGCCTAAAATAAAATGTTCTTAAATCGCTCATTGAGTATCTGCTGAAGTACTGAGTCATATCGATCAGGCGGGGGATGATTCATTTTTCAGTGTGTAATGAATTAGCTGCCCCATTCTGGATGGTAGTGGGAGTGCTCTAATTGATAACAGTGCTTTCAGGTTAGGGAGAGAAAAAAAATCAGAGATTTTTTCTCTTATTTGTTATCTGTGATCTGATTGAAAAGTGTGTATTGATAGATTTTAACTTTAGCAACTTTCGAGGGAGTGGGTCATGTGTTCACCTGAAACAACAATAAGGGATTCTCCTTTAGAGCAGAAAGCGTTAAGGGGTGAGTTAGTAGAGTTGTTCAAATTTGATGAATTTTTATAGAGTAATTAGGGAGAAACTGTTTACACGAGCAGACAAGTTGATACTACAGCACACAGATTCAAGGTAATTGAGAAGAGAACCAGAGGGGAAGATGAGGATCATTTTTGTATGCAGTGATTTCTTATGATCTGGAATGCACTGTCTGAAAGGATGGGATCAGCAAGTTCAGCAGTAACCTTCAAAAAGGAATTAGATAAATACTTGAAGAAGAATTGCAAGGCTCTGGGGAAAGAGTAAAGATCTAATTGGATAGCTTTACTAAAGAGCCAGTGCAGACCTGATGGGCTGAATGATCTCCTATGATGCATGTCTCTATAACAGTGGCAGCTGGTGGCAAGTGGGAGCAATAGCTCAGGGGAGCAAACGCTGCCATTCAGCACCAAAACAGATGCTCACTGGCAAAGGTGAGCAATTATGGGAGGGAGTTTTGAGCAAGTTTCACAACCTGCCCTTCCCTAGAAGGGAAGCATGGGCATCTGTGGTAGGTGATGCCAAGACTTTTGTTGCAGGCCCTGGAGAAGCAGTGGCGACCATAGGCAATAATATGGGAGCTCAAAGTCCATACTAAGATGTGAGTGACACTGTTCATAGATAACACTGCTGATAACAGTGATACTTCACTTGGGCTTGAGGGGAGATCTTGAAACTGTAGGTAACTAGATTATCAGTTAAATATTTGCAAATGTAGCAACTCCATCTATCTTAGAAATAGATCCCTTCTGGTTATAATTTTAAATCACCTTCTGAATATTTTTCCCTTTTTTTGTCTATTTTCCAGATATCGATGAATGTAGAACCATCTTTGGTGCTTGTGACGGAGGCGAATGCACTAACACTGTTGGCAGCTATTACTGTACCTGTCCCCGTGGTTATGTAACATCTGCAGATGGTTCTCGGTGCATCGGTAAGTGAAAAAGTACACATATCTAAGATATAAGTTCTAGAAGTGAAAACAAAGGTCTGCCAAGTATAATAAAAATCCATCATGTTGTTGTTCTATTTGCTTTGGGCAGCCTTCTAAGACAGTGTTTTGTCAACAAAATATTTCTACATGAATTACTTGAAGGAATGCTCTGAGAGATATTTCCTGTCACAAGTCGGTTTAATCTGTTGTTGTTTAAGTTAAAATTATAGAATTGGAATATGCGATTATTTAAACTGATGGAACGTTATTGAAATCACTGCGAAATATAAATTATGTGATATCAAACCATAAATTGTCATTTGGTAGTATAGGACTTGAGTATTTCTGAAAAAGAGACATGTTGTAGCTTTTTGTCTTGCACATATCAGGCCACTTTGCAAGAATACCAATATAAGAGAAAAACAACAATTTCTACTGTATAAGAAGAGTGTGCTGATTGGTTGGCTAGTGGACTCTGATTGGTAGAGGCATTGCCATGGAGTATGCACCAGTGATAGTGACTGACAGTTAACTGTCATATCCTAAACTTACAATCACGTCCAATTCTACCCTCATTTGTATCCATGAACATTTTTTCCAGCAAAGGGTTGTGGAATGTCAATCAAGAGGTAAATGCTCATTAACTATGGGGCACTGAAGTCAATTGCATCACACCAACTATCACATCCAGCGAGATCAACTTATTCAACACAGAGTGGGCTTTTGACTCAAGACCACCTGGTCTCTATGGTACAGCCATTTACTGTCTTTAGCAACTGAGTCATGGGAGAGCACATGATTTGATTCTTTATTGTTTGTTGGCAGAATTGGAATCCTAAAGTTATAAACGGACTAGTAGAGCCATTGATGGATTGATAGGTGCCTGTTCATATAGCATAAACATGAATTTGGATCAACTGAATTAGAGCAAAGTTATTTTCTTTTGCCCTTGACAGTCAAATTTGAAAGATCGATATACACCAGGAAAGAAAATGTATCTGTTGCTTGTCCACTACTCCAATATTCACATTTATACATGGATGATGTAAGCCACCCTACACAATTCAATGTAGAGACCTGAAAGTAGTACAAATTCATATGTAGCTTCATTAGCTTAATTCCATTGGAAATAATGAGGTTTTTGAAAAAAAAGGCAGAGATGGATTAAAACTCATTAAAATGAGCAGGACAAGGATTCTTTTTGTCCTGATAGACTGAGAAAAAGGTAATGTTTTGACATGCACTGCAAGTAAATTAAACTCGATAGTCTAAGTTCTGTTCCATATTGGATTCAATTCAAATGGACCCACAAGCAGCAATGATGCTCTATTAATTGTGCTGTGCTCTGAGTGGACTAGCCTTGCCCTTCTTTCAGTTCTTTCAAAAGTAGTAATTAATATGAACCGGAAGTCATTTGAATTCAGTCCAGACCAACAGCCTTCATGCCGTTGGGGTTCAAGTGAAGACAGAAGCTTATTTCTATGGGAGCACATAAGGGAAACTTGAATAAAGAGCGTTTCCTTCCACTATGGGCTTTGTGGTAACGGGAACCAAATAACAACTTACTAGGATGCCCTGCCAGAATAAAGATAATTGGTTTATGCAATATAAACATAGGAGAGATTATGATCGGCCTAAGCATGTATTACAGTGCAGTCATCATAGTCAATCCAGACTGTTGAGATTAAACCTGGCAGTGCAGCTTGGCATGGATGCAACATGTATGATAAAGAAAGCAATTCCATGTGTCTGGCAACATTGAGTATCGCCTCAAGAGGTGATTTTTCATTGCATTGTTAGAGGCAATGTGTGCTCAAAAGGCAACGTAGATGGCTGCTGGATGTTGCAGAATAATTTTATTTTCCTTATAGCTGGTAAGCTTTTCACATTGCAGGCCTGCCCAGACAGTGAACGGAGTTAACTATCCAACAATGGTGTTATTGTATCGGAGATCAATCCCATCCTCACTTGGCATCCAAATATATGAACCTCCTGCAGGAGATTTAGTAAAATCAATGGAAATTAGAAAATAGGCAAGTAATATCAAGGAAACCCAAAGATGTTTTCTACAGTTCTAGCATAACCTCTCTACTTTTATAAGAGTTTTTTCAGAGCTGGAAAGTGGGATTAGATGGGATAGTTTTTTTTGGCCACACAGACACGATAGGCTGAATGGCCTCCTTTTATGCCGTACGTTTCTATGATTTTATGAGAAAAGAAAGCACAGTGAAGAAGTTTCACCTGGACCAGAGATATTATGTGATGAAAATCGAACTAGCATAATTGTAAGTGGCAACATATCAGACGATCTTCCTCGAAAATGGCCAGCTTAGTCATTGGGCCCATACTGCAATGATTTGATGTGATGTGAACATGTACATATTCACAAAAATTGCATACAATATAGTGCCTGTGATTATCATAAAATCTCTATATGCTCTGCAGACTTATTGACAATTTAAATGTTTTGGTAATTTTGTATTTTTTTTTGCTCAGCAAGGTGTAAGATGTCTTTGTTGGGAACTGAATAGTTTTCACTTTTGCCACTCAGTGATCAGGATAGTGTGGAGTCAGGCTGGCTCTCAGAGCCGCTGCTGAAGAAGCATGAGTGGGCAGCCCAGGCTCCTGTGGCACCCACACGTGTTTCACAGAGGATTACTTCAACAGATGTTAGGTTCTTCATTAATGTTCAGGGGGCTTCATGCTTATTTTTAGGTAGCCACCCAGCCACCCGCCAAAAGAATAGGCAGGATACTGTTAGTTGTCAGAACACATGCATATAGTGTACGCAGGTCATTTCACTGCTAAGTGTGTTGTCAAGATACCCGTTTTACACCTGAAAAATGGGTGCAATACATACCAATGTTTGTTCCAAATTGGTCTAGAGATAGGCTTTACATATTGGTGCTCCTGGCACAGAGTTTTGATCAGCGACCATTCATATTGAAAATTGGAGTATTGAGATTTATGCAATTCGTATTTAGCATTCATGTTAATAGATGGAAAATCTGAATTTTCAATACGTGCTGCCATCACATGAAGGTCTGCGCTGGGAGTGTTAATTTGCAAAATCTACCCCTTCTGCTTTACCCTCTGAAGAATAATTTTTATACTATAGTGTTATATTTCCATTTTCCATGTCAGACGTTTTCATAGCCTTTGTGAATGAAGCTGCCAATTCACTGACAATGTGTCTTTAATTATGAGATGTTTTGTGTTGTGGATTTGTGCCCACTAGGAATAGAGGCAAGATCTCTTAGTTTTTTTTAACATAGGATTATTTCAGTTAGGGAAGAGTACATTTTCACAAGCTTTTTCCTGTCTTTCCTCATGCCTTTTTCTTTTCTTCATCGGCATATCTGTTAATTCTCTCTCTCCTCAACTTCCTTTTTCTGTTTTTTTTTAAACTTTACTGTGAGGCTTCCTTCTCTTTTATTCTTCTGTTGATGAGGGGTAGACATCCAAAATATCTTAATCTGTCTTTTCTCTTTACTGATGCTGACTGATGTACTGTAATTTCCAGCATTTATTGTTTTTTTAATTTCATATTTCCAGCATTTTCCATTTTTTCACTTCTTTTTGTCGTTCATCTCATTAAATTAGACTGAATTTGAATGTAGCTCAAAGAAACAAAAGCATATTTTGCCAGCTAACTGCGCTATTGAGTTCTGTATGCTGTGTAATATTTCCTTATATTTCTTGTTCAAATTTTTGACTAAGATATTTTCTTATCTTTGAGCAAACATAATTAAGTTGTGCAAAGAATCATAGAATAGTTACAGAAGGTGGCCATTTGGCCAGTCAAAACCATACTGGCTTTCTGAAAGAGCAATTTAGCTAGTCCCACTCCCCTGAGAAGTCAAGACAGCAAAGAAATAAGAAAGGGCCATGAGCTCCATCAGACCTCTTTTATTGTATAAAATATAGTGCCAAAACGGAATTCTAAATCATATAGCGGTGAGGTAGCTTAAAAGAGGCCCTGGTAGTTGCGAATGCAGGTCAGAGAATCTGGGCAATAGTTTTGTTCGACTAATGCTTACTGCTATCTTCGGACCAAACAAGAACCAGTCTCAGTAACCATGAAGATGTAACTACTGGACCTACAATCTGGCCTTACTAATGTCCATTAGGGAAGGAAATCTGCTATCCTTAATTCTTCTGGCCTTCAGGTACACAGTAATGTGGTTAACTCTTAATTGTCCTCTGAAATTGTCTAGCAAGCCACTCAAATATATCAAACTGCTATGGAAAAATCAAATAAGAATAAAACAGGGCTTCTCAACCAGCATCAACCTAGGCCAGAATTTTCTGCGTAAAATGACGAATGGTGACGTCAGGCGAGCGTCCCAACGTCACTGTGAGCCATCATGATATTTCGGTGAGCAGATGTGGGATGATCTCTGATGCGTGCCCACCATTAATTAACGAGCTACTTAAGGCCCTTGAGGCAGCAATTGTCGGGGATTTTTTGGGGCCCGTGCGATCTTTAGGTCGTTGCACAGGTGCAACGAGCATGCAGGTAGTCCACATTTGTATAAACCTCATCCACAGGCAGGATAAGAGAGGTGAGTTGGGTTGCGAGTGTTATTTGTCAGATATTTAATGTTTACAGTTACCGATACTTGACTGTGTGAGCAGGAATACTTCAAAACTCTTCACAGCTGCGTGGACAGGAGTAACAGCCTTCAGGTCAGGACTGTGGCTCAGCATCATTTCTGAGGCCTTGCTGGTTTCAGGAAGCTTCCCCTTAACATGTGAGTGGGAGTTGTGCTCTCCACTGGAGGCACCTCCTCTGAAGAGGAAGGGAGGGCCAGAAGGGGGAGGAGGCCAGGAGTGCACGTTCAGCCTCCAGGGGAGCCATCTTTGGGAGGAGAGGCGCAGGCACAAGGGGTGCAAAGCCAACAGGAAGTCCAAGGCAGAAGGAGCCGCAGAAGACGCCACTATCCTGCTGCCAGGGTTTACAGGCTATGAAGCAGCTACCTCAATATGTCTGAACTGCAGTGCCGAAGGAGGTTCCGTCTCTCAAGGGAGACAGTCACCTCTATCTGTCAGATGATAGCCTGAGGTCTGCGCCAACTGTGTGGGTGGACACCCCACGCCAGTGGCCTTGAAGGTCACGGCAGCCCTCAATTTCTATGCCTCCGGCTCTTTCCAGGGGTGGGTGATCTTTGCGGTGTCTCCCAATCAGCTGTCCACACTTGTGTCAAGCAGGTGACAGGCGCTCTGTTCAAGCGTGCATTGACCTTCATCCATGACCGCTGGGACGAGGCCAGTGGGACAGAGCGAACTAGAGGCTTCGCAGCCATTACTGGCTTCCCCCGTGCCCAGGGTGCTATAGACTGTACACATGTGGCCATCAAGGCACCAGCAGGTGAGCCCGATGCCTTCGTCAACAGGAAGGGCTCCCACTCCATGAACGTGCAGATAGTGTGTGACCACAGGATGCTGATTCTACAAGTCTGTGCAAGGTACCCAGGCAGCTCCAATGACGCTTACATCCTCAGACACTCCCAGGTGCTGGGGCTCTTCAGTGCTCCAGCCCGGCTGGTTGGATGGCTGCTGGGTGACAAGGGCTATCCCCTCAGAAGGTGGCTCATGACGCCTCTCCGCCACCCAAGGACAGAGTCTGAGCAACAGTACATTAGGAGCCACGCCTCCACAAGGGCTGTGGTGGAAAGAACCATCGGTCTTCTCAAGATGCATTTCTGATGCCTGGACCATTCACGGGGCGCGCTCCAATAATTCCCAGATCGTGTGTCGGTGTTAGTGGTTGCACGCTGCGCTCTCCACAATCTTGTGCTGGAAAGGGGTGACACAGTGGAAGAAGTAGACATAGACGCAGTTGCTCCAGATGCACACAGTGAGTCCAGCAGTGAGTCCGAGGATGAGCACGCACAGGGAAGTGCTGAGGGGTTAGACGCTGACCCGGGCATACTCCAGGGAGGCAGGGACACCCAGGAGACCTTAATCCAATTAACCTTCAGCTAGTCCACCATAGATGGCCCTCCAACACAAGCCAGGGCTGCAGACTCCATACTCGACACCTGAGTGCAAAATCTGCCTGGTTAGGAATGTTAATTATGTGCCTTGTCAATAAAGCTCAATTTCAAACAACTCACTCATAACATCACAGGTTCCCGTCCACCTGCAGAAGTAAGGAATCACCCTGAGCAATGCTCACATATCAAAATTTAATGATTTAACAAAATGAAGCACAAGAAAATAATTACAAAGGTGTTCCCCATCACACCGAGTGGTCATGAACTAATAGCGGGCAACATAAAACCACCAGTGAGAAACCCGTGGTGTGCCTAAGGTGCCTTAAGTTTACATTTGCGGGTGCTACGTCTAGGTGCTCCCCCCTCGCTGGTACTGGCGTCTGAGACAGCCTGCTCACTCTGCTGTCCCGTTGGCCTCGATGACCCTGGCGGCCGTCCTCTGGCCCGTGGAGCCTATGTTGGCCCCGCCTGGGAGGGAGTGGCCAGTTCCATGGCTGGCATCTCCCCAGTCGTCACAACCTCATTGGATCCCACGGTCACTGGCAGAGGGGCGGAGGAGCTGCTACCCTCATCCAGAGCGCCCTGAGAGGAACCCGCAGAGACGACAGGCAGTTGCTGTGCCGATGTGAAGTCGCTTTGGACCGCCCTGTTCACTGTTGATGGATGGGCACCGAGCTGGGATACTTGGCACCCAAACCATCTCCCACACTGGCACTGACCAGCTGAGGTCAATGCCGCTGTGAGGGCTTGCAGGTCCGAGCACAACCCCAGGATGCCCTGATTAGTCTCCTTGAGGAGCCTCTCCACGAGAGTCGCCACTCTCTTCATGGAGGAAGCATGGCCCTCAACTATGAGGCTCATTGCATCGGGGATGCTCCGCATAGATTCCTCCAGCATGGGTACCATGCCACACATTGCCTCATGTATCTCCGCCAGACCCACCTGCATACCCTGCTGCACTCCCAGCATCTGCTGCCTCACGGAGACACATCATCAGCTACTGACTGAGCATGTGCCTGGTTCCCAGCAGTCCTCTGACTGCTGGCGCCATGGGCACTCTGTCTCCACCTGCACCTCAAATGAGAGTGAAGTGCCCTCACCGCTGTGCCCCAGGACACTAGCTGACAATCTAATTCCCACCAAGGTGCTAGTATCTGCGCTGGTGCCTGCCTGACAGAAATGGTGTGATGCTGGTGAGTTCAATTGTTCAGGGTGTGAGAGGTGGTCCCTTTGCCTCTTCCTCCTGGCCCTGCTTCGGTGATGCTGAAAGGAAGAACAGGATATTTGATTAGTTAAAGTGGAGACAATGTCTATGTGCATCCCTGTCCCCCGGATTAATATGTGCTCATCCTTCCCTAATCAATGGTTAACTCATGTTGCAAACTTCAATCACTGAGCATTCAGCACTGCTATGGCTGCTGGGACACCCATGGTGACCTCAGTGCTCAGCAATCTTACCTCCTTGTGGCACCTCAGCCTCACCACCACTGATGGACCTGGGCGCATGGCACCTCTCCAGATCTATCGCCCCTGCTCGTATGTGGTGACAATGGCCAACTGGGCCTGGCCTCTGCCAGTCTGCATCTGCTCACGGCATTGTGTGGTGTCTTCTCCTGAAAAGGAGAAAGGAGCATTGATTAGTCCACCCTGTACCTGGATTCCTATCACATACCTGCCACCCCCACCTGAGTGGGACATTGCAGGGCTCCAGTGATTCGTCACCCGCAGCTGCCACACACTCACACCAAGAAGCCAGGGGCTGACCCCCTTTGCCCATGTGCTGCCTCCATCACAATTACCACCACATGGTCTAACCCTGCAAAGCAAGGAGGCATAAGCATGTGGAACGCCAAGGGCAGCAGATGGATTGATGCCCCGCCACCTGGAAGCTCCCCTCCCAGCATGTCAGCAGCCTGACTTTGACATGTTTTGCAGCTCCAGCACTGTGCCTAGGTGCAGATCCTTGAGATAGCCCCCAAAACAGTACTCTGGGTGTCAGTCTACCACATGCTACGGGTGCAGAACCCATCTCAGCACAACTCAGGGTGAACAAGGCATGGGCAATATCTGCTGGCCCACCCAGCGAGGGAAACTTGCTGTGAAGGATTCAATGCTGTAACTGCACTCAGAGTTGGGGGTGGGGGGCAGGGGGGAAAGCCTATCTGCTGTCTTAAGTGAGCTCTGCCAACATGGCACTCACCCTTCCCGAGCGCAGGAGGTAGTTGAATCGCTTGCGGCACTGGACCCACGTGCGTCGCACCACATCATGGGAGCTGACTATCTCTGCCACCTTCTCCCAGGCATGTTTGGTCAGGTGGGGGGGCTTCCTCCTCCCATCCCTCAGAACGAGGACCTCCCGTCGTGCTGCCAGCTCCTCCAGGAAGACAGCTAGGCACTCGTCAGAAAACCGAGTGGCACACTGCCCTGCTGCCCTACCCTCCTGCCTGGCCTGCTCACCAGCAGCTGGGGAGCCCTTCCACTGGCCATGATGAACAGACTTTGCAAGGCTGCCAGCGCGCTATCCGAACAGGCCGCCGGGTCGCCATTGGACCCGGCAGTCATAGCAGTCCTGCTGCTGCCCGCCCACTCCCGCTGTCCTCGGGAACCGCGATTCAAACGGTGTGGGGGGGGGGGTGGCCTTAATTGGCCAGCCAATGTAAAATGGCAGCGTGGAGCCGATTGTGGGTGGCGATTGGCTCCATGCCTGCCTGCGCCCGATCCCGAACAGCCCACCCGACGGACAGAAAATTCTCCCCTTCGGCACAGAATGTGACATGGCACACCCAGTCCAGCTGAGCCCGCAAAGCCCTCCTCACTAACACCTGGGGACTTGTGCCAAAATTGAGAGAATTGTCCCACAGACAAGTCAAGCAATGGATATAATCACACTCACAGAATTATACCTTACAACCATTGTACCAGTGTCCTCCATCATCATCCCCCTATGTCCTGTCCAAACAGCAGGGCAGGCTGATCAGAAATGGCAGTACAGTGGTATACAGTTGGGAGGGTGTATCCTAGGATTTCTCAATATTGACTCCAGAGCCCATGAAGTCTCATGGCATCAGGTCAACATAGACAAAGAAACCTCCAGCTTTTTACAACCTACTGCCCTTCCTCAGCTGATAAATAAATTCTTCTGCATGCTGAACACCACTTAGAAGAGGTACTGAGGGTAATAAGGACACAGAGTGTACTCTGTGTGGGGGACTACAAAGACTGTTGCCAAACGTTGCTCAGTAACACCAGTACTGACTGAGGCAGCTAGATCCTGAAGGACATAGCTGCTAGACTGGGCCTACAGTCAGTGGTGAGAGAGCCTTTAAGAGGGAAAAAGTACTTACCACATTCTCACATGTCATCGATGCATCTGTCCATATCATTATTGGTATGAGTGACCACTGCGCAGCCCTTCTGAAGATGAAGTCATGTCTTCGTCCTGAGGATACCCTCCAATGTGTTGTGGGACACTATCACCATGCTAAATGGGAAATATTCAGAACAGATCTAGGAGCTCAAAACTGAGCATCCACACAGCACTGTGGGACATCAACAGCAGCAGGATTCTACTCTAGCACAACGTCTAACTTCATGGCCTGGCATATCCCTCACTTTACCATTACTATAACACCAAGAGACCAACTCTGGTTCAATGAGGAATGTAGGGGAGCATGCTACGAGCAACACCAGACAAATCTAAAAAATGAGGAGTTAACCTGATAAGCTACAACGTAAGACTACAATCATGCTAAACAGTGGAAGTAACATGCAATTGACAGAACTAAGTGACTCCACAACCAATAGGTCAGATTACAGCTTTGCAGTCCTTCTTCAGTCATGAATGGTGATGGATAATAAAAAAACTAACAGGAGGAACATCCCAACCTAAATGATAGGGAGGTCACTGAGTCTCTCTATACACAGACAGACAGCTTTATCTCATTCCCCTCTTGCCAGAGACAAGCAGGTGGAGCGAGCAGGAAGGTCTGCTTGGATTGCAGACTTTCCCATGGTGCAGTATGCCATTGACTGCACATGCATTACACTGCATGCTCTTCACGTGAGCTCTGCTGCTTTCATGAATTAAAAGTGATTTCAAACCTCAATTTGCAGCTGGTGTTTGACAATAGACATGCATCATACAGCTGAATGACTGCTTACCTGACAATAGTCATGATTCCTTTATTTTGTTGTTGCCCTCTGTGCCTAGCCATATTTGACCCACCACAGCCAATAAAAGGCTGGTGATGAGCTGACAAGGATTATCCACTGCTGGCATAGCTCATGATCCAGTCCAGAATCCATGCACATATGCACAGCAGGTTTACAATAAGAGCCATGCTGCCACAAGGAGTAGTACTGAGCACATCATTGTCGTCCTTATGCTTCCGCTGGCTGGACCGTTCTGGAAGAGCCTGCAGTACTCAGCTGCGGGGGCATCGACATTTCTGGTTAAATGCGGCATATTTCATAACCTGACCATTATGAGAGAACAACACTTGCCACCAGCTATCAAGCATGAAGTTGGGGAGCAGGAGCATGAGGAGATGGAAGAGGAGGAATTACAACCGAAGATGAAAGAACAGGAAGGGAGGCTACAATGTAAATGGCACCTTTCTTCCCGGGCCCTATGTGATAAAATAATTAACAACCAATAGAAATAACCATAACACCAGAACCCCATTTACCAACAAGCCCAGACTCCTTACCTTTCCTCTCTTACCAACCATTATATAAGAACCTAAGAACATAAAAATAAAAGCTCTCGAGTCTGCTTCACCATTCACTCAGATCTCTGGATGTTAGGTCTGATTCAATCAGAGATCTGATCGAATGGTGAAGCAGACTCAAGGGCTTCAATTTTTATGTTCTGAGATACTTATATGATGGTTAACTGGTTAACCTTAAGGCTGGCGGGCAGGCCAGGAGCCCCAGTGGGCTTCTGAAAAAACATGAAACTTCATTCCCTGGCGGGATGGGGTTTCATGTCTGTTTTAAAAAAATGTAATAAAGTTTTTGTGCACTTTATTAACATGTCCCATCTCGTGTGACATTGTTACATGAGGGGGACATGTTAATGATTTTTTTATTTTTCTAGTTTTAAATTTTGAAAACCTTTCAGCGATGTCCCTGAGGCAGCACTTGGGGAATCCCCCCCCCCCCAGCCTGCACAGGAAGGGCATAGCGCTTCCCGCCGGATGTCATGCTCACCGGGCCTTAATTGGCCCGCCCACTTAAAATGGTGACAGGGCCCATTTCGGTGGTGGTGATAGGCTGCCCGCCTGCTGCCTAGTTGGTCGGGCCTGCCCGCCCACCAGTCAAGTGCAAAATTCAGCCCATAGAGTCTTATAGTAGATAACAAGTTAACATTAAATGAAAATGAAAATCTAGTCTTACTCATTGATTCACTAATTGCAACTCAAATAAGGCTCATTATGAGTACAACATCTGTTTCATGACTATTTACTAACTCAATACATTAATTTGATAATTTGACTAACCCATGTGGTTAATACAAAATAGAAAAATACAAAATGGCTTCTTTAGCTATGTGTTGGTACAAAATGGCTTCCTTGATTTTGTTAGTTATTACAGTGAGTACAATATAAAAATAGTCTAAAAATTGTCAGGTTAAGCTAAAATCTAACCAGCCAGGCCTACATACAATATATTTTTCTTTTCCCACCTATTTTAAAATTTGTTTAGATCAATTGTTTTATCTCCACCTTTTAGCCCATTTCGATCCCTTCCCCCCAACCCCACCCCACCCCCACTAGGACTATCTGTCACTTGCTTGTCCTGCTTTCTATTCTTAGTGTCACCATTAACACATTCCTTAGATAATATCATTACCGTCAACACCCCTTTGTCCTTTTGTCTATGACATCTTTGGCAACCTCTTCTTTGCTTCCGCCTATCACTGGCCCCCTATCTAGCTCTACCTGTCCCACCCCCCTCAACCAGCTTATTTTTCACCTCATTCCTATTTTTCCTTAGTTCTGAAGAAGAGTCTACGGACCCGAAACATTAACTGTGTTCCTCTCCACAGATGCTGTCAAACCTGCTGAGTTTTTCCAGCTAATTTTGTTTTTGTTTCAGATTTCCAACATCCGCAGTATTTTGCTTTTATTCTACTTACAAATGTTCTCCTTAATCAATATTGTCAGCCTTCCTCCTTCCCTTACATTCCTATCTTTCCTGAACACCTTGGGCAGAATTTTGCCCTCGGCAAGCAGGGGGCGGGGCCCGCTCACCGACGCGTATAATGACGCGGGATGACGTCGGACGGAACCCCCAATGTCATCCCGGCACATTTAAATTTTCAGGAAAGTGGGGCGCAGCAAAATCAGCTGCATGCCCGCCGACCTGTCAATGGCCAATTGAGGCCATTGACAGGATCATTTAAATGATTAAAGGACCTGACCGTCCAACCCTAAGGTTGATGGGCAGGCCAGGAGCCCTGGCGGGTATTAGAGAAAACATGAAACCTCATCCAATGGCGGGATGAGGTTTCATGTAGGGATCTAAACAGTTTAATAAAGTTTTAGTGTAATTTATGAACATGTCCCATCTCATGTGACATTGTCACGAGGGGGACATGTTAAGGATTTTTTTTTCTTCTATTTTTAAAGTTTTTAAAAGTGTCAGCAATCTCCCTGAGGCAGCACTCTCGCTTTTGGGAACTCCGCCCACCCCCCGCCTGCACAGGGAGCGCATAGTGCTTCCCAGCAGACGTCACGCTGGGTGGGCCTTAATTGGCCTGCCCACGTAAAATGGTGGCGGGGCCCGCTTCTCCGGCGGGGATCAGCTTCCCGCTCGCCGTAGAATGGGTCAGGCCCGCCCATCCGACAGGCAGAAAATTCTGCCCCCATGGTTTTATGCAGGCAAACTCAGAAATGAGGCATTGACATATCCCTGTTCATAACAACATCCTTGGAGACTTTGTCATCAGATGTGAGATATACAATTGGAAGCTCTCACAGGCATTGGTGGTCACATATTTAAATTATAATTACACACTTCTGGATGGGAATTAATCATCTAATTACCAGAGTTATTAGACAATGATGATCATGCTAGAAATAAAATAATAATTTGCATCACCATAGCTTTAATGCTCATTACAGTGCCTCAAAAAAGCCTGTAAGTCAATAACAGTTTATTGCAAGAGGAATAGCAAAGGCAGTTCCTTTATCATTGTTTTATTTTGTCTGATGAAGTGCTTCCGAGGCCACTTACCCTCTGGTTGATTTGGTGTGCTATACCTGTGTAAATGTGCCTTGTACTAGCCTAATTATCTGTCTTATACCTTTGGAGATACATTTTATAAAGTCTGCTTATAACATCTGTCAGTCTGTCGTGAATAAGGTGACAGCATTGCAAATGACTATGTTTAATTCTGTAGCAAATTATTGCAAGTGAAATGGTTCTTGCTTTAAATACCTTTCAAATTGTGATGGGCAAGGTCTGCTTAAGGGTAACCTAGTCTTGGTAAACAGTGTTGAAATATTTGGATTTAATTTGCAAGAGAAAAATGATTGACAGAATTGATTACTTTTTTCACTTGTTTTATTCAAGTGCTACAATTTAATTGGGAATCCAAGACGAGGAATGTAACCCCTTGGGGCAATCAGCTTTATACAAGTAGAGCTGTCTTCACAATTTGCATAATGCCATTGTAGCTCAGAACCTCAGGCTATGGGTCACTTAGTATGACCTGATCTGGAGGTGCCTGTTGATTAGCATTCTTTGCATGCATGATTTCAGAAAGTTGGTCTGGGCTTTGTGTTTTTGTGCTTGGACGTTTTCCAGTAGTAGTAGTTATAGAGCATGTAGAGCATGGGTACATTGTTGTAGAAACATGAGGAAATCAGTCAGCAATGATTTAGTAGTTTATTCCATGTCTAATTGAAGACAGAGCCCCAGATTTTCGCTCCCAGGTTGGGCGTGCAAAGACAGGAGAATTTTTGGCTCTGCGAACACAACTTTTAAAAGTGGCTGCCTGAATTCCTGATTTTTGGTCTGGGAACGAGGGCAGTGGTGGGCGCGAATAAAAGTCGAGGCAGGCAACCCCAGACATAGTGAGGGGTTGGAGGCGGGCTTGGCCTGAGTTGGACAACCCGGGTGCAGATAGAAAGCAGACATCCAGAAAGGCCCATTTAAGAGTACGGTCATCAATGGAGAAGCCCTTGTGCTTTGGAGGAGACATCATTCCCTTATCAGGTGAGTGGGAACTCTGTAAATATTGTCCAACTGTTAGCTGACCTTGAAACAGATGGCCCATCATGGGCTTTCCCTATGGCAAAATTGTCATTGTTGCTGCCTAATCAAAGTGTACTCTACTGAACCACTGAAAACGTGGAGTGGATGCTCAAGGCACAGCCATGGAGATGGTATTGTCTTCCTACCACTACCTGGTACATATATTATGTAGTCATGTAGTTAGCTGCCAAGACTCAGTGGGTGGATGAATAATGAACAGTGGCATACTTGTTATCCCATCCGCTTGCAGTATTGCCACCCATCTATGAGGATGCACCCACACTGTTGATCCATGACCAGGTCCCTCAGTTGCATATTGGCACAGCGTAACAGTGTGACTAGCAGGAAGGAAAGCAGTAGGACTGTCAGTGGTCACGAATACAGCATGATATCTTGGAGTTACAGCTGCAACATACATGGCACCAAGCATTTGTGCAGAGCCATTTTCTCCACCGAACCTTACCAGTAATCATTGACGATATGGTGAAAATGGTTAGTGCATGAAAGCACACAAAAGTGATTGAGAGCATTGTAATCTGAATGGCTCACGATCCTTTTCGCTGCACATTTTTATTCATAGAATGTCACAGAGAGGATGTGGGGCAAGGGATAGGCCCAGCTCCCCCACGCTTTTCTGACCAGGATCTTCACATTTTGATGGAGGAGGTCCAGAAGAGGAGAGCAGTTCTCTACCTAACTTGCCACCGTAATGTCCCTACAGTAACCAAGAAGGCCTGGATTCAAATAGCATCTGCAGTGAGCACAGCAATTGACTGTCGGTGCTCATGGAGTCAGTGGAGGAAAAGGTTCAATGACCTACTGTGTTTTGGCAAGGTGAGTAGCTTGGATCATCCGCACACAGCTCCAAGGGAAGGGTTATATCTGCCTGCCAGAACTGAAATGCAAGATAGGCACATACCTCTGCTTCAGCATTGAGACTTGTATGTGCATGCAGCTCAGGTAGGTACACACAGAGCATGTGAATGAGCACAAACACAGTGAAGAGCAATATCCTTCTATGCACTCTGTGCACAGGCTGACATAAATTCATGTTGTAGTTGCAGTCAGACTGAGGGTTGGTCAGACTGGCTGAGACCCCACATCTGTTCCATGGAAGAGGCGGCCATGGAGTGCCATGGGTGCCTGAGCAGCTGTCTGTTGGTGATGGTGAATCACCATTCCAGGTGATAAAGCAGGTGTTGAAATCACCATGGCACATGGTGATATTGGACGTCATAAAGTCAGTTCACTGAGCGTAAGGGGATCTTGGTACGAGAGGCAGTGCAAAGAATGGTTTGCACCACTAGTGCAGCATGAGCATGGTTAAAGTTAATGGCTTGCATTGGAGCATCCTTTCACAATAAGAAGGAGTATACCTAAATAACTCCTTTTGTGTCTCACACAGGCCCCAGCTCTGCTCCCTCATCCCACACCAGATCATCCCTCCAGCATCAAGAGGAGGAAGAGACATCTAAGGAGGCAGGGCCATATCATACTAGACCACATACACCAACTCAGATACAAGCACTTGGAGGGATGTAGCGTGTGTGTAGAGTCAGTGGCACATGGTGAAAGTCACTGCAGCAGAGTGCAGGAGGAAATGACAGAATCAGAGACATCTGTGCTCAGTCCCCCTTGGAGGAGGGAGGAAAATCAAGATGATGCTCTAGTGGGCAGGAACGTGGAGCCTCAGGAGTCACCTTTTGGGGCACAGTATTTAGGTAATTAGCAGATTATGTGAGCTTTAGGACTGTAAATGGAGAAAGCCATCGCTGTCATAAACTCTACGTTTTCCTGGGGCTTAACTCATAAGCTCTGACCATGAGAGACTGGCCAATCTCATGGAGAGACACATGCAGCAGCATTTGGAATAGATGTAAGAGTGGTGTCTCGGCCAGGAAGGGGCGCAAGCCACCCTCAGTAGCCTGGATCAGTCTGCTCAGAGTATGAGCGCTGACACCCATGGAATACGTGAGAAGCTGCGCACCCTTAACAGGATGGTCGCACTGTTGACACAGCAGTTGCTGGAATGGATGACTACTACACACCAGCAAACCCACCTGAAGGTCAATCCAGGGCTGTGCAAGTCAGTGAGGAAGGTGAAGGTGGTTCTTCCCAGAAATAATAAGGGCAGCATGCTGAGGCCCATCTTGAGGTATCACCAAGAGGATCAAGGTTGTTGACTGATTTGTGATGCTTTGAAGGGCTTCTTCCTTCCCTGTTATATCACGTGATTCCAGAGGTTAACAGCTCAAGTGCTGAGATGCTCCTTGTGTCTTTCATTGTCCATCCAAGCTTGACTTTAAGGGCGGCTCAATGATCAGACTCCACTAACAGGTGCTGGGTTGTAGATGCACCTCAAGCATGGCTGCTGGGTGCAAGGCATTTATCTGCACTTTAGTTTTACACATTGGCTTAGGTGTAGGCATTGCAGCTCGAGAGGCCATGTATCGTGCAGGTAATATTGGTCGTCTGCTGTGCCTACTACTTAGGCAGTATTTGCATGTAAGGTATCACAGGATGTGCTTTGTGCGGTAAGCAGAGATATATGGAATACAGGAATATTGCATGTGGCACCCACGTCAGAAACTGGTCCATATGTCGGAATGGTGTGCAAGTTCTTTCAAAGAGCTGTTGTGGGAGCGTTATGAGCTCCTCATAAGCAAAATGCCTTATCTGCATGTATTCTACAACATTCAATCCTATCAGCATGCATAAGGTCTGAAATTGTGTTACTCCCAGCATCGTGGGCATGGTTTGATTACAGTAAATTTGGTGGCATGGGCCCCTCATTTCTCGTCATTGGCATTCATGTGAGGGGGACAGGTTGAGAATTACTTATTGCCATGTGTGTTTGCAATATGATGAGGCCCATGGTTATGATGGTGGGAGTTTTAGACAAGAGTGTTTGACTGAGTTAAACTCATTGATGTTTATTCTCTCCTTTGTGGAGATGGGCAGTCCTTTGAGTAATTGTGGAGTCAATGTACAAGGTTCCTTAGGTGGAAGTATGCCAGGCTGATGGCAATTGTGATAATGGAGGAGCTTTTGAGAATCTGTTTTGCACAAGGACCTATCTGGTGATGATGTCCTCACCAGAGTCAGCCCTGGCTAACTGGCTGTATTAGTGTTATCACTCAGCTCCCCTCAGCTCCTCTCAGCTCCACGTGTTACCTCCTAACCACCAAATTTGCCATCCCTCATAATGCTTCTCCTTCATGAATCCTCTTTTTGGTAAAGTGAGGACTCACTGCTGTCTCTTTCTCTTAACATAGCTTTTTTCTAGGGCCTTTAAACTAGGGAATGTCTTTTTTGCTTCGTTCCTCCTCTAACAATCTACAGGTAAGTGGAGAGTATTCTATTGCACCCCTGACTTGTGCCTTGTAGATGGTGGGACAGACTTTGGGGAGGCAGGAATTTAGTTATTCAGACAGAATTCTTAGCCTCTGACCTGCTCTTGTAGCCACTGTATTTATATGGCTGGTCTAGTTCAGCCTCTGGTCAATTGCTTTTCAAACACAAGCTTGGGCATTATCAAATCATAACTTCTTGATGTAACTTGACTTCAGTTCTACAAAGTCCTGTACTATGGGCATTGACTTTCATCTGGATTTCTCAAAAAAATCCATTTCTTTATTATTGAAAGTAACAAATAAATGGAAACAAACATTTACTAAACATTGAGGGCCTTTATTTCAAAGGGAATGGAGTATAAAAATAGGGAAGCCTTGCTAAAAGTATACAAGGCACTAGTTAGATCACACTAAGAATACTGTGAACAGTTTTGTTCCCTTTATCTAAGGAAAGATGTACTGGCATTGGAGGCATTCCAGAGAAGGTTCACTAGGTTGACCCCAGGGATGGAGGGATTTTCTTATGAGGAGAGGCTGAGTAGGTTGGGCCTGTATTCATTGGAGTTTAGAAGAATGAGGCAACCTTATTGAAACACATAAGATTCTTAGGGGGCTTGACAGGGTAAATGCTGAGAGATTGTTTCTCCTTGTTGGAGAGTCTCGGACCAGAGGGCATAATCTCAGGGTAAGGGGGCACCCATTTAAAACAAGATGAGGAGGAATCTCTTCTCTCAGAGGGTTGTCAATCTGTGGAACTCTTTACCGCAGAGGGCAGTAGAGGCTGGGTCGTTAGGTATATTCAAGGCTGAGATAGATATTTTAATCAGTACGTGAATGAAGGGTTACGGGGAAAAGGCAGGAAAGTGGAGTTGAGGATATCAGATCAGCCACGATCTCATTGAATGGCAGAGCAGGCCTGATGGGCCAAGTGGCCTTCTGCTCCTATTTCTTATGGTAATGCAAAGAAATTGCAAAGACATTCTTAAAAAAAAGTGGAATTTGGCCTTTGACATTGAAGTGGTTACAGCAGAATTAGTATTCACCAAGGTGCCTGGCATAAACAGCACATGTGAATTGCAACTGTGTGGGATAACCTTCAGTTCAGTAAGTCATCAGAAAAGATGAAGCACAGGACTTGAACTGAAAAGCAAAGACATAAAACAATTAATCAATAATAAACATAAATCTGTGGGGTATGTGTGGGCACAAATTTCAATGCACTGCTGGTAGGCAAAGCTCTGTACTTACACCCCAAATTCATGTTTTCTTTATTTTTATATAGCAGCATTTTGTGCCATATTTATTGGAAGTTATGCATTCATTTGATTATTTTTTTTGGTACCTGAATTAGTTTTTTAGATTTATTTATTTAATTTATTAATAAGTTTATTTATTATTTAAGTTTATTTCAATTAAAGAGGATACATTATTAAAAGTTGAGTTACATGAGAGTTTTGTCAGATGGTACTGTTATGACCCCAGCTGATGTTAACACTGGTCAAGTCAAATCCCAGGATGAAACCTGGCTTGATAGATCCTAACTTTATTTTTACTTAGAAACTGTGGAGAAAAGTTTCTGAACAAATCCACAGGAGTTTACTGATGAACTTTTAACATAAAGAATAAAACATTTATTAGACAAGAAAGATATATTAGATAAGATGAGTATTTTAAACTTAAATAAGGGCAACTATGTGAGCAAGAAGCTGAGTTAGCTAAAGTGAATGGGGATACTAGGCTGGAGGATAGATTAAAAGAGAAACAGTGGCAGACATTTAAGGGGATATTTCAAGATACTCTACTATACTATAAAGAAAAATTCCAAAGGGAGAACCCACCACCATTGGTTAACTGAAGTTAAGGAAAGCAGCAAACTTAACGAAAAAGCATATAATTGCACAAAGATGAGTAGCAGGTCAGATGATTGGTCAGAATATAAGAATGGCAGAGAATTATGAAAAGGTTAATCAGGAGAAAGAAATTAAAGTATGAGAGGACGCTAACTAGAAATGTAAAAACAAGTAGCAAGAGTTTCTACAGGTATTTATGAAGGAAAAGAGTAAGTAAAGTGCCAGTCCTCTAGAGAGTGAAAATGGGGAGTTGATGGTAAATAATAAGGAAATGGTGGATGAAATGAACAAATATTTTTCTTCTATCTTCACTATAGAGGATACAAAAACATTCCAGTAATAGCTGTAAATCAGGAGGTAGAAGAGAGAGAGGAGCTTGGTGAAATTACAATCACTAGGGAAGTGTACTGAGTAAACTGATAGAACTGTGGGCTGACAAGTCTCCAAGTCCTGATGGACTTCATCTTAGGGTCTTCAAAGAGGTGGCTAATGACGTAGTAGATATGTTGGTGATAATTTTCTAAAATTCGCTAGATTCTGGGAAGGTTCCATCAGACTGGAAAGAAGAAAATATAATCCTCTATTCAAGAAGGGAGGGAGGCAGAAAGCAAGAAACTGTAGGCCAGTTAGCTTGATGTCTGTTGTGGGGAAGGTGTTAGAATCGATTAAGGAGGTTATAGCTGGGCACTTAGAAAAACTCAAGATTATCAGGAAGAGTCAACATGGCTTAGTGAGAGGGTAATCATGTTTAACCAATTTATTGGAGTTCTTTGAAGCAGTAACATGAGCTGTGGATAAAGGGGACCCTGCAGACGTATTTGGATTTCCAGAGGCATTTGATAAGCTGTCACATCAAAAGTTATTGAGGAAAATAAAAGCACATGGCATAGGGGGTAACATATTAGCATGGATAGAAGATTGGCTGGCTGGCAGAAAACAGAGAGTATGCCAACCATTTGGTGCATTTTCGTGTACTGGAAGCTCTAAGTATTTTAATACACAGGGCCCTGTTCTTTGCAGACAGAAAGAACATGTACACACATTGCACCCATTTCAGCTAAACAAAATAGGTGACCACCATTCGCTGGTTCATTCCTCAGGGCAACACGTTGACCAATCAGAGCCAAGTTGTCCGGCTTAAATTTCAAACAGTGCTTGGCAGTTAACTGTCAGTCACCATCAACCTGTGCATTCTCCATGGTAACACCTCTACCAATCAGACTCCACTTTGCAACCAATCAGTGCTCTCTTCTCATATAGTGTAAATGCTCCCTTTACATCTGATATTCATGTGAATTGTCCTGATGAGTACAGATGAAAAGCTTCAACAAAGGATGTGTTTTTTTCAGCAATATTAAAGTTATACATTGTCCCTAACAATACTTTCAGGAGAGTGCATTGACACATTGAGATTATCAGTATGGCTATTTACACAACAGGACGCTGAACCGAGTCTGTTGCAGATGCACGCAACATTTTTAAAAGGCAGAAGTTGACAATTCTCGATTACCAGGTGGCCACCTGAAACCAAATTCAAAATTGGCTAGGTGGGCATGCTTGCCCAAATAATAGAAATGATCGGCAGGCCTGTTAACTCTACTGTTTGTTCTTCACAGTAGGGTGTCTGCCATTTTACAGTTTGACAGCTACAAGTGGTTATAGACCCTTTCTTGTGGGGCTATGAGTACCAATGCTTGTTGACATAGGGAATTGTGTACTTGAATGAAATGTTTGTTGTTATAAGGCTTTATTTAGCTGAAGGAATGTAAATGTAGTAAATGTGTTTTTATGAATTAGTGTTTTATTTCAATATAGTGGTCTGCAATAGACACTTAGAACATCATTTTGCAGAAATTTATTTTATCTCATCTCTGTATGGGCCCCGAGGTCTGCCCATTGTGGAAACTAGGTAGGTTAGCATGGCAGGTGTAAGGACAAAGGGTGGTGGGTGGGTGGGGAGGTGGGGGGGGGGGCGGGGGGGAAGGGGGTGGGGGGTGGGCATGGGTTGGCATGAATTGGCACTCAGTTGGCATAGTGGCTATAAAGGGCCATGGGAGTCAGTGGAAAGGATTAGGTTGGTATGGAGGGTATGAGGGGTTATGGGGTCGGTGTGGAGCATGAGGTGGCATGGGTTGGCATGAATGGAGCATGGGAAGTGTGTGTTGGATGAGAGGGATGAGGACTGGAGGGATATTTCATGCCCTAATCTTTATTTTTAAACTTTAGACACAGTGCCGGATCCCTAAGGCAGGCCTTCCACCCAGCCAGCCTCTACACCCAGCTCCTCCATTCTTCCCAGGTTGCCCACCCGACTTCGAATCCAAATATAAAGATTGTCAGTGCCTTTTCCATCCAGGAGGTTATGAAAATGTATAGTTCCTTCAGGAAAATTTCATATTAACAATGATCATTGCAGGGTGAAATATTGAATGCTCAGTGACACCAAATTCTGTCAGTAAGTAAAGTAAAAACAGTTTTGATACCTACAGAGAGTTTTGCCTTTAGTCAGTTGGCCCCTTCCTCCCCAGCAGACTTATATAAGATTCACAGGTCCTGTTGAGAAGGTTTGACTGAGCTTATCAAAGAGCTTGCAGAATTTTTAAGACAATGCACGAAGGTTTCTTTGAGATAGGCATGAATTATTTTGCCTTCTAGGGATCAAATTGTATCAGGAATGTAATATGCAAAAATGAACTCCAGGGAAAGGGAAATTGCAAATATACTTAAAAATACATCCTCTGTTATTTTAACAGTGATTGACTTATTAAAAGAAACATATTAAGTGTGTGTTGGCCAATGCATCTGAAAAGAAAGAAAATGTGCCTCTAACTATACCTAGGAACATATCTCTTGGGGATTATTGATGTTATAATCATTATTTGAAACTGTTAGCTGAATACATCTTTTGCTTTCAAAGGTTTTGCCTGACCATTTTTATTTCAAAAACTTTTGCTCCTATCAAGTTGGTAAGGATAATTTCAATGGCTCCTACCATGCATAAATGAGGCACCATTGGTCTAAAAGTGTTGTCAGATCAGTTACAACTCCATTTATGTGGCCATTCCAGATACTGCCAACTTAGATAGAGTCCTGAGATGAGCAGCTGAAGAACCCATCTGTTTCCATGTGCTTTAACGAACGTTTGCAATCCTGAGGCATAAATAGATAAAGTGTATGATACGCACACTTTACCCATTTGTTATAGGCAGTGAATGGCCTAATCGGTGGATCTTAAAGAGGCCGCTGGAGACCACTCAGAAAACAGTCAAAGTATCTTTTCAACTTTATTATTGTGGGGCCAGGAGAAGCACTGCCAGTCTATGTGAGGCACTTCCCGGAATCACCAGTCTGCTCCTACAGTCTTGACCTGCAAGTAGGCACATCAACAGAGGCAAACAGTTCAATGACCTCCCACAACTAGCAAGCTGCAGCGGTGCACATGTTTGGCAGCTGCAGTTCACCACTGCTTGTAAATGTGTTTTGAGCCTCAAAGTAACTCATGCCCCATAGCGGGAACAAGAGACTGGCAATGGTTCTGTGCTCCATTTGCTAATTGCCCATTGCATGCTTCAAGTTTAAATCATAGATGCTATTAAGGACTAGTCTATTCTAATTCAAATCATGGCACATTGCTCACTGATTACTTGAAGCTCCCAGGTAACTGACTGACTGCCACAGTAAAAATCTGTCTTTAATTACCTTGATGAGCACAATAAATGATAGTCCTGGGATTAAATTTTCAGCTTGCGCAACTATTGTCAATTTTGTACACTTGCAATTCAGGCAGAAAATATGTTTGATGCAAAGTGATGGCCCCTCTGCTAATTAGCCCTCATTTAGCCCAATATTCCCAAACAAAACATTGCAATGTATGAGCATCATAATTTTGTTGCCACATCAAGTATTATCCTCTTCAAATGATATTTCCAGATTGTGCCAATTATGGAGTTCTGCTCGAAAGAGTCTGAATTTGGATTCTTCAACCTGGTGCTGCACAGTACTACATAGTATTTACAGCAACAGGCCATTTCGCCTGGCAGGTCCATGCCAGTATTTATGCTCCACATGAGGCCCCTCCTGTTTTTTTACATCTAACTCCATCGACATATCCTTCTTCCCTCATGCTTATCTAGCTTCTGCTTAAATAATTTGTGCTAGTCACCTCAGCTGCTCTTTTTGGCAGCAATTGCACATTCTAATCACTCTCTGAGTAAAGAAATTTGCCCTGAATTCCCTAAAGAATATCTGAAACATAAATCCCACCTGCTTACTCAGACGCAAGGAGACCTGAGTTAAAATACTGCTCTCCAGAGTTAAATTCTTTATTATTTTTTTCAATTTTGAGATGCTTTTCTATTACATCTTTGAGTAAGGATCCCATGACAACACTGGCATCTACCCGACAATGTGGAAAATTTCCTAGGGTATGTCCCGTCGACAAAAGTCAGGACAAATCCAATCCAGCTAATTCCGCCCCATCATCCTACTCTTGATCATCAGCAAAGTGATGGAAGGTATTATCAACAATGCTATCAAGCGGTACTTACTCAGCAATAACCTGCAGTTTAAGTGTGTGTTGGCCAATGCATCTGAAAAGAAAGAACTATACTATACCTAGGAACATATGTCTTGGGGATTATTGATGTTATAATCATTATTTGAAACTGTTAGCTGAATACATCTTTTGCTTTCAAAGGTTTTGCCTTACCATTTTTATCAAGCGGTACTTACTCAGCAATAACTGACTCTCAGTTTAGGTTCCACCAGGGCCATTCAGCTCCTGAATTCATTATAGCCTTGGTTCAAACATGGACAAAAGAGCTGAATTCGAGAGGTGTGGCGGGAGTGACTGCCCTTAACATCAAGGCTACTTTTGACCAAGTGTGGCATCAAGAAGCCCTAGCAAAACTGGAGTCAATGGGAGTTAGGGGGAAAACTCTCCACTGGTTGGAGTCATTCCCAGTTCAAAGGAAGATGGAGGTTGGAGATATTGGCGATCAATCACCTCAGTCCCAGGACATCACTGCAGGAGTTCCTCGGGGTATTGTCCTAGGCCAACAATCTTCAGCTGCTTCATCAATGACCTTCCATCTATCATAAGGTCAGAGGTTCGCTGATGATTGTACATTATGCAGCACTATTTGCAACTCTTCAGATACTGAAGCATCCATGCCCATATGCAGAATGACCTGGACAATATTCAGGCTTGGAGTGATAATTAACAAGTAACATTCGTGCCACACAAGTGCCAGGCAATGACCATCTCTAACAAGAGAGAATCCAACCATCTCCCCTTCACATCAATGGCATCGCTGAATCCTTCTCTATCAACATTCTGGAGGTCACCATTGACCAGAAACTGAACTGAACCAACCATTTAAATACTGTGGCTACAAAAGCAGGTCAGAGGCTGGGAATTCTGCAGCCAAAAACTCACCCCCTGACTCCCCACAGTCTGTCCAGCAGCTACAAGGCATAAGTCAGGAGTTTGATGGAATACTCTCCACTTGCCTGGATGGTGCAGTTCCAAAACACTCAAGAAGCCCGACAGCATCCAACACAAAGCAGCCTGCTTGATTGGCACCCATTCACCACCATAAACATTCACTCCCTCCCCCACTGATGCACAGTAGCAGCAGTGTGTACCATCTACAAGATGCACAGAAGCAACTTACCAAGGCTCCTTCAACAGCACCTTCCAAACCCATGAACTCCACCATCTAGGGGCAGAATTTTCCATTCAGCATGGGGGTGCGGGCCTGCCACGCCAGAACGTAAAATGACACGCAACGACATCGGGCGTGCATCCCAACGTCATCATGCTGTCTTGCGATATTTAATTCGACAGGCACATGCCGGAGTCAGCTGCATGCCCGCCAATAATTGATAGGCCTATTAAGGCCATTAAACAGCTAATTAACATGAATGTTACGCTGCCTGTCCAACCTAACATTTGGCGAGCAGGCGAAAAGGCACGAGCAGGATGAGGTTTCCTAAAGCTAATAATGATTATATAAAATTTTTTCTGAAAAATAAAAACATGTCCCATCTCATGGGGGACATGTTTCATTAAATTTTTATTGTTTTCATTTATTTTTTTAAAAAGTGCTTCAATCTCCCTGAGGCAGCTCCGTGAAGTGCTCTTTCGTGCGCGCACTGGACCCGACTCTCCCACCCGCCCACACAGGCAGCGCTACCGCTCACGTATTACGCTGGGTGGGCCTTAATTGACCCACCTGCGTAAAATGGTCCTGACTGGCCGCTCCCGCTGAGCCCACCCGACCAATGAAATGTCCTGGTCCTAGAATGTCAAGGGCAGCAGATACATAGGAACACCATCACCTGCAAGTTCCCCTCTAAGCCACACACCATCCTGACTTGGAAATATATCGTCGTTCCTTCACTGTCATTGGGTCAAAATCCTGGAGCTCCCTCCCAAACAGCACTGTGGGTGTACCTACACCACATGGACTACAGTGGTTCAAAAAGGGAGCTTATCACCACCACTTTCTCAAGGGCCGTTAGGAATGGGCAATAGATGCTGGCTCAGCCAGTGAAGCCCACATTCCATGAAAGAGAAAAAAGGAAACATTTCCTACTACGATGTCAAGCTATTGGTTTATAGTTCCCTGTACTTGTTCTGTCCCCCTCGTTATATATAGAAATCACATTAGCTGTCCTCCAGTGCTCCGACACTGTTCTCTTCTCTTTTTTTGCCTAACTTATTTTAATATGCACCATTGCAATTCATCCAGAACAGGGACTTCATCCTCTTTAAGTTTGATTAATTTATTAATTATCTCCCTTTTTTCTATCTTAAATGACTTTATATCTTTTGATCGCTTCTTCTAATGTCATGCCACCATGTTAGTCTCCCTTTAAGTACTGAGGCAAAATAATCCGCTAATATTTCTGCCATTTTACTATCATTGGCTATGAGTTTGTCATGCGTATCTGTCTATGCATTTGTCATTGCCTAACGCCCTATCCCTATCCTTATTTTCCTTTTGTTAACTATGTGTCTGGAGAACATGGACAGGACCTTCCTCCCATCGGGGGTGTTGTGCGGGAGCGGGCACGAGCGGGCGGGTTCCTGATCGGTGCCCCCATTTTACGTGGGCCGGCCAATTAGGGCCAGCCCAGCATGACGTACGCCCGGAAGCACTGTATGCTCCCTGTGCAGACGGGCTTCTGTGAACCAGGAGTGCGCTGTTTTGCACATGCACACAAGAGAGCGTACAGATCTCCCTGAGACAAAATGCTGCCTCAGAGAGTTTGGCTCATATGTGAAAAACAGATTAAAGAATAGAAAAAAATTTATTGACCTGTCCCCTCATGTGACACTGTCACATGAGCTGGGACATGTCCATCACTTCTATTTGAAGAGTATGTTAAGATTTTAAAACCCTCATGAAACCTGTGGATGGAGGTTTCATGTTTACTCTGAAGGCCGCCTGGGCTCTTCGCCTGCCCGCCAACCTTAATGTTGGACGGGCAGGTCCATTAAGTGTTTTAAGTACCTCAATAATGGCCTTACGTGCCAAACTGAAAATCTAAATGACGCGCGGTGATGTTGGAATCCCATCCGGCGTCACTGCGCGTTGTTTTATGCATCGGCGAGCGGGCCCCGCCCCCACTTGCTGAAGGGAGAATTCTGCCCTATGTTTTCTATTCAGTGATAATTTAATTTTGGAGTTTCTCTCTGCCTCCCTATTTGTTCTTTGACTCCTTTCCTAACCTTTTCATATTCTCTGCTACTTTACAAGGCACTCAGTTTCTTTTCTCTGTCAGATCCATAAAATATCAGTCTTGACTGGATTCAACTAGCTAACAAGACTAGGATTTGTTTGTTGAATAATTTGGGATAAGTTTTAGATTTTATTTTTAACTTTGGTACCTACAGATTTATATTTCTGGATATGGGGTGGGATTTTCCGTGCCTGCTGGCGTCGGGTGTGTTCATTGGCGTGAGTGGACAATGTGGCAAGAAGGCCAAAAATCAGTTTCACAACACCATGCAACCAGTTTGCGATCATCTGCTCTGCCCTTCAATGGCAGGCTGCAGCTCCCATCGTCAGACGTCGGGAGCCTTATTGTAATATACCTGCATGTCAATATAAGGCCAGCCCACCAGAATCATCCCCCTATGCTGGATCATCCACCCACATCGTCGGGAAAACATGCCAGTGCAGAACACGCCTTGATAAGTGTGACGTGCAGAAGTTGGGACTGACCACTAGAGCCTTGCTCACATCGTGGACATTGAGGAACAGAAGATTCTGGAGCCTGACAGCAATGCGAGCCTGGAAGAATGTCCATGGTAAGCTACCTGGATTCTCATGGACATGGCTCTGCCACGAAGCAGCTCATGGAAGGTGGAAAGTCACCCTTGAGGGTCTGCTTACAATGGATGATGGTTGAGGGGGTAGAGTGGAAGGCCCAGCTTTGTTTGGGAGAGGAAAATGTACCCTGGGACAAGAGACAGAGATCTAGGATTGACAGGAAGAGGTGTCAGGTTGGTTTGAGGTTGGGAGAGGGGGAATGAAGGTTGGGGAGAAACAAAGATGTCAGGTGAGTGAGGTTGGGGGGGAAACAAAGGTGTAGGGGTGAGGTTGGGGGGGACGGACTACGGGGGAGGTAGGGATAATGGGTGAGAAGATGGTAATTGGGTAGGTAGGTGAAAGGGGAGTAGAAGGTGTAAGAGAAGATGGTAACTGGGTAGGTAGGTGAAAGGGGAGTAGAAGGTGTAAGAGAAGGCTTCTGGGGAGTGCGAAGAAGGGAGGAGTAAGGGTGAAGGAAGAAATAAGGGTTAAGGAGCGAGTCGGAAAGGAGGAAAGAGTAAGAGTGGAGGAAGAAGTGAGAGTGTCTGAAGGAGTCAGGAACGGGGAAGAACTAAGGGGGGAGTCCAGGGGTCGGGGGGAATGAGTTCCAAGGTGGAGGAAGGAGTCCAGAGACAGGAAGGAGTTACAAGGGGAAGGAGTCCTGAGGGGGGGAAGGAGTCTGGAGGGGGGAAGGAATCCCAAGGGGGGAAGGAGTCCGGAGAGGGGAAGGAGTCCGGAGAGGGGAAGGAGTTCTAAGGGAGGAAAGAGCACCTAGGGGGAACTTCAAGGTACCCTTTCCCTCTTGTGTCACCACTGCACAAACTCACACATGGCTACCATGATGGAGGGCAGGTCTGTGCACATCTCCATCTGCTGGACTGGGGTCTCCATGGCATCCTCCACCCTCCCCTTGGAAACCTCCATACATGCACACGTGGACACCACTTCATCAGAAAGCAGGCAGACACACTCCTCCGCCTCGCGTGCCACTCTGTTGAGGGCTTCCAACAGCTCTGCGTGATATCCCTTCGCCTTCTGCTGACTCTCCAGGATGAGTTGGAAAACCAAATCCAGAGGCTCATCATCTGACTCAGACATGACAGATGCCTCTTCCCCAGCAGTCCCCGAGTGCTGGGGAGCTCAGCTGTACCTGCCTCCTGCTGCTGCGGACATGTGTCCATGCAGCAACCACCTGATTGTGAACCTAGGCCTGCTCCAGATCTAGCTTCTCCTGCATGAAAACAGATGGAGAGAGAGTGTGAGCAGAACACATGGCATTGCATGGAATGTTTGTTTGGTGAGCAGAGACATGGATGGGATGAGGATGCGATCTTCAGAGGATATGAGCCTGATAGAGATGTCAGGGTTTGTGTGAGAGTTAGTGGTGTTGTCCCTTGAGGTGTGAGATCCCTGTGGATGTGTGATGGGCTTGTGAGTGTGAGAGTTGAGAGTGATGAGAAGAGTGACTTTCCTTGGTGGACGGATGAGACCATTCATTCTGTTGTGGCACTGGGTAGCTATCCTCTTTTGCAGTGCATTGATGCTGACCACCATTGCCACTGCCTCCTATGTTAGATTAATAATGTTGCTGCCCATCCTGTGGTCAGAGCCGAGGTAGAGGACATCACAGTGGCCCTCCACTGCATCCAAAAGATGCTTGAGGGACGCATCATTAAATCGGGGCAGCTGCAGCCTTCTTGCCTTCAGGGCCATGTCTTCTTTGCCGCAGTCCTGGGCTGGAAACACTGAGAGGTGGTGCACATGGCTGCACTTTAAATATGGCGCCCAGCATGATGAAATGGTGAGATGATGGTGTGGCGGGTGAATGAGAGCCCGCCTGCCATTGAAACGGCGTGTTTCCTGGGAAAGCATAGTTAATGTGGTGGGATTGGGACAATACGGCGTGAGAAGCTGCCAAAGGAGCCAGCGGGAAAATGTAATTTCTCCTGGCCGCAAACCTGGGCCGATTCCGCCCATTGAGTCAAAAAGTTAAAAGGCTTCCCAGTTATAATATTACTTCTGCTCATACATGAGGAAGGTGCTACAGTTCATCTTGACTAAGGAGAAGGAGCATGTATGAAATATTTCTGCAAAGATTGCCATAACTCTGGCTATGACCACACATGAAACTAGGCATTCTTATTATGCATGAGCCCTAGCAATGCAAAGTTTAGACTGGATGATTCTTGGTTCAGCTCACATTTGTCTAAATAGACAATGACTTAGACGTGATTCTGGCACACAATCAAATTCTGTGACTCCTTCCAAGCTACTTTTTTAACATGTTTAAATTGGGCAAGACACAACTTTGTGAAATTGGCTTTCTGTGCTAATTTATGTTTACTTTGATATTAAGGCTGAAGATCGCAATTGGTAAGACAAGTACAAATGGTTGAAGTCCTGCTCTGTGCTGAGATAGTTAATCTGGGCCCAGACACAGTAGCCTTGATGTTGCTGAACTGGAGACATGTGAAGATCAGACAAGGTTCCTGCTCCTGATTGCTATCCATTGACTTCTTGTGGAAAGTGTGTGTGAAGGATAGTTGAGAACAGAATCAGGCTTGGCTGTCTGATCTGCATATTTGAAATGTCTAGCAACACTCATTGAGTAGGCTCACACATTAAGAATGCTTACTTGGATGAGAGGGTGGAGGGTTACAATCCCTTGAAACTACATCAGTAGGGGTCAGTGTATTCAGGACAGGAGGAGAACAGTGGGAAGAAAATTGTTAAAGCCATTGCTTTTTAAAATGCTCTTTTAATTTTTATATACATATTGACAATAATGCACCATGAAAGTACTGTAGAAATCCTAGGTGAAATCAACTGTGAATCTTTTTGTTTCTTCCCCAGATCAGAGAGCTGGTACCTGCTTTTTCAGCCTGGCAAATGGCCGCTGTGCTCAGGAGCTGACTGGACGTTACACCAAGATGCAGTGTTGTTGTGAATCTGGACGCTGTTGGGCCCTTGGTTCTGTTCCAGAGATGTGTCCAATCAGAGGTTCAGGTAAGAAAGAATATAACGATCTCAAAAGCATTAAATGCTGTTCAAGTGATGACAAGATAACATGTTATAGATATCCATTAAGGCCATGACACAGGATTTAGCAAACTGCTCTTTAACAGCCCATTCTTTTTAAGTGACCACTGCTGCTACTTTCCCATCAGTGCATAATAATTCAGCCAGTGATTACTCTTCAACATCACCAGCCACAACTTCAATGGTGTGTGTATCAGGTTGATTTGAAACTGATCCCCATGTTAGCCAATATTGAAAGCGGTTCTCTCCCTTCAGGTGTTGTCCCTCTCTCTTTTAAATCTGACATCGTCCCTCTCCCCAAAACCCAAACCTTGACCGTTGCAAACTACCATCCCAGCTCCAACCTCCCTTTCCTCTTCAAAGCTCTTGAACATGTTGCCACCTTCAAAATCTGTGCCTATCTTTCCTGAATTCAATCTCTGAATTCCTCCAGTCAGGTTTCCACCCCTGCCACAATACTGAAATGGCCTTTCTCAAGGTCACAAATGACATTCTATGCGACCGTCACAAAGGTTAACTATCATTCCTTGTCTTTCTTGATCTGTCTGTGGTTTTTGACATGGTTAACCATGGTTAACTCCCCCACACAATCCTCCTCCAGTCCCTCTCCACTGTCATCCAGCTGGGTGGGATTACTCTAGCCTGGTTCCATTCTATTCATCTAATCGTAATTAGAGCATCACTTGCAATGACTTCTCTTCCTTTTCCTACACCGTTATCTCTGATATGCCCCCAGGATCTATCCTTGGGCTCCCTCTTATTTCTTATATACATGCTGTTCCTCGGTGACATAATTCAAAAGCACAGCATTATGCTGATGACACTCAGATCCACATCACCTCTCATGACTTCCCCACTATTGCTAAATTATCAGACTATTTATTGGACATCTAGTACAATTTTTTGGAATTAAATACTGGGAAGACTGAAGCCAATGTTTTTGGTCCCCACTCCAGACTCCATTCCCTTGCCATTGACTCATTCCTTTCCCTGGCAACTGCCAGAGACTAAAACAGACTGTTCTCAGTTTTGGGGTCATATTCGACTCCTAGATGAGCTGCTAACCACAGATCTGTGCTGTCACAAGACCATCAAGACTACCTTTGTAACGTTGCCCAACTTTGCCCTCGCATCAACTCATCTGCTGCTGAAACACCTCATCTGCCTTTGCATGAGGCCATACCTCTAGACTTGCCTATTCCAGTCCACTCCTGGGAGGTGTCTCACATTCTACCCTGTAAACTTGAGATTACCCAAAACCCCATGAGGGGGGTGTTATGGAGCCTACAAGGGCAAGAAAGGTAGCATGCAGGGTGACTTAATTAGGTGGGTGGGAAATTTTGATTTCTGAGTGGTGGGTTGAGCTACCGCGTTAAAGCCAATGGTGTTTTTGCAGCATTTCAAGCATTACGCTGGCCTGTGACAGGTCTCTACTTGTAATAGATTTGCATGCTGTTAATACTCATTAACGTAAAACCTTTTTTAATTATGTGAGAACCTCGTAGCACCCTGTTCATGATCGTTTACAGGTGGTGTGTACCTGTAGGCTATGTGGACTTCTGTGTGTAAGGTCAGCGGTTTTCCTTACTTAACTCTATGGCACAAGGGTGTGGGGGGGGGGGGGGGGGGGGTGAAGAAGAATCGGGGGGGAGGTCAGAAGGTGGTTTTGGGAGCATCAAGGAGTAAAAGCTGGGTCCAAGGAAGGATAGAGGCGTCAGGGGCTTGGAGGAGTGAAGTGGGATAGGCCTGGTGTTCTGGGTGAGATGGGGAGTTGGTGATGTGGACAGTCAATCATGGTAAGAAAATGAGGGGTCTAATGGGTGAGGTCAGTACTGTCCAAATGTGTGTCCAGCTCAGGGTATTGGCTGGCAGAGTCCTACAGGGTTTTGAGATCACCTCCAACATTTCAATTATCCCCGCTGTCAGTGATCTCGGAGAATGTCCTTTACAATGCATTGAAGGCAGGGGCAGCTGAGCTTGCAAATTCAGCATGATCCCACAGAGTGGAGAGTACAACAATGGACACTAATATGAACATTCAATGAAGAGTAAATGAAAAAATGCATAAGGCAGAATTTTTCGCCCATTGGGCGGGCTTGTGCCCAACTGACCGAGAGTAAAATAGTGCACGATGACGTCAGGCGAGGGTCCCGACATCATTGCGCAGTCTTGTGATTTTTTTGCTCGGTGGGTGCATGCGAGAGGCCTGCTGATAACTAAGAGGCTATGTGAGGCCCTTAATCAATTAATTAAATATGATTTTTCACTGCCTGCCCAGCCGTTCGGTTGGCAGGCGGGCGAAAAGGCCAAGCAGCCTTTGGATTTTTTATGAAACCTCATCCATGGGCGTGATGAGGTTTCCAATAAGAATTAAAAATAAAAATGTTGAAATCTCATTTATAACATGTTCCTGCTCATGTGACAGTCACATGAGGGGACATGTTTTTAACACTTTTAAAGCCTTTATTTGTTTTTAAAACCTTCAGCTCCCTGAGGCAGCTCTGTGCCTTCACGGAGCGTTCATTGCTCGCACCCGCGCGTATGCACAATGTCCGTGCTTGCCCTCCTTCTCCATCCACACAGGCAGTGCTGAGCACTGCAGCGTGAAATCACAGTCGGAGTCCGATCGTGGGCGGCGGTTGGTTTCTTGACCGCTCCTGGGCCCGCCTGCTGTGCCCGCCTGATGAGGTAAAAATCCTGCCCATAATTGTTTCGTCCGCAATGAAGGAAATGTCCCTATCTCCCCTGTAACCGTCAATGTATGCGAACCATGGGACATGCCAGTATATTTAGTTCTCTGCAAGCTTGTCTCAACAGATAATGATGATGCAGACATGAATAAAGTGAAATCGATTTCATGTGAAACATTTACAAGTGAAATTTAATTTTGAACACTTTGAATTTTAATCACGTCGGATAAGGCAAAAAGTAAGAAAGCGGAAGTGGCGCAGAGTTCCAGTTGCAATGTTGGGAATGACACGCTGTTGAAAAAATCCCAGCCCATATCCTAAATTCCACCAAGTCACATCCACCTATGACATCTGTGCTCACTGACCTGCATTGGCTCCCAGTCAAGTCACATCTTGATTTTAAAATTATCATCCTTGTTTTCAAATCCTCTCGTTGCCTTGCCCCTCCCCATCTTCGTAACCTCCTCTAGTCCCACAACTCTTTGTGATATACGCGCTCATCGTCATCCCGGCTTTAATTGCTTCACCAGTGTTGGTTGTACCTTCAGTTGCCCTGAAATACCCTATTTACACTTCTCCTCTGTATCTTAATTTCCTCCTTTAAGACAGTCCCTAAAGCCACTGTCACATGAGTTGGGACATGTCCTTAACTTTTATTTAAACATTTAAAATCCCTCATGAAACCTCATCCTGCCCGTGGATGAGGTTTCATGCTTTTCCCATGGCCAGCCTGGCTCTCCCGGCCTGCCCGCAAACCCTAAGGCTGGATGGGCAGGTCCATCAATCGAGTTAATTAGTTTTTTATTGGCCTTAATAGGCCATTGACAGTTCGCTGTGCACCTGCAGAACTGAAAATCTAAATGACACGGGGTGACGTCGGGACACATGCCCAACGTATCCCCACATCATTTGACACGTCGGCGAGCGGGCCCCGCCCCTATTCGCCGACCAGAAAATCCTGCCCATGAAATCCCTCTGATTTGAAGTCCCATTACATATGAATGAAAGGGAAGGTGTTCAAAGATTCACTATTTCTCATGACTGGAAAGTTTCTGAATGTTCAAGCATTTGGAATGCTTTTAGCACAATGGCACACATGTTTTCCAACTGGGCGCTTTTGCCTTCTCAGTCAACCTTTCAAACACACCCACTGAGATAATTTCCCTGCCTTATTCATACCCTTATTTCTCATGCCCATCCCTGTACTATCCCCTAGCATCTGTTTCCTACCTCTTCTCCCCATTTCTCCCTCTTTTTACTCCCCTTGTTCTGTCTCCTCTTCCTTCCTTGTCCCCTCTTCATCCCCGATCTCTTCTCTCATCTAGCTTTGCTCTTTTCTTTCCAACCCCTCTCCTCCCTCTTACAACCCTCTTCCCACTCCCAACCCTATCTGCCTCCTTACCCCTTTCCTAGCCCCCTAACCCCTTTCTCCCTATTTCTCCTCTTTCAATCCTCCCTCCCTCATGGAGGATTGATTCACTATCTTACCCCTCTTTGCCTACACATTTGAACTTTAGTCAGACCTTATTATAAAGGTTAGAGCTTTGACCACAAGTAGGCAGTGAGCTCATGCAAATCGGTCCAAATGATGTAGTTAAAATCCCAAACCAATTGTTGCTTCTACCTATGTTGCTACCATCATTTCCTCAACTCACCCACAAATAAATCAAGAGGCAAATATCTCTAGCTATGTTTAAAGAGATCCTTAATTGCAGTAAGAGAAAATTGAAATAATTTTTACTCCAGTCACCCGTGTATTTTTAGTCTTAAAGGCTACCAATATTTCTTCTTTACTGCTGTGGATACTGCAAAATGTTTCTTTCCCTGTTGCTATAAACTGCTGCTCTCTTTCAATAATTCCACCTCTCCCTTTTAAAGTAGTGCTGTAGGCCCATCAAGATGAGCCAACCTGTCACATTTTCTACATTCCCAAACAGCGAGTTGCTGATTAATAATGCGATTAGATCTGGCAGTTCAATGATTCAATGTTAATAATGCCTGACCCGGAAATTAATCGGGCCTCCTGCTGACTGCACCGGAAAGAAAGCCATTGAAGCTTTTCTCCTTCCACCCACTGGAAAGAGAACCCCTCTCCTTGCCTCCAGAAGGACCTCAAGGTTAGCATCGGAGAATCAAGGGGAAGCTCTGTCCTGAGTAGAAAACCACTACCTCTCCTCCTGAACCCCTGGTACATCCATTTCTTTTAGTCGAACAGCAACCACAGCCATAGCTGCCACAGTATCTTTGAATGTGGCCCCCACTTGTAGATTTCTGCCTCCATCATGCAGCTTCTAATTGGCTGCCCAACTCACCCTTCAACGAATTCAGCAGTGCACTTCCATGAAAATCAATCACGGGTTGTGATTACTCCCCCCTCCCGGGCTGGGAGGTCAGAACCCAGAAATGGTCCTGACATCAGTTTCCCGACTAGAGTGAAAATGTTGCCCCTAATCTCCACTGTCTTCCACCCTGCCGCACTGCTTCCTCTTGTTCTTTCCTCCCCCACCATTTCCTACCTCTGGACTTGCTTAAAACCTGTTACAACTCTAACATTTTCCAATCCTGATGGAACTTGAACACATTTTCTCTCTCCACAGATGTTGCCTGAACTGCTGAGCTTTTCCAGGATTTTCTAGTTTTCATTTTAGATTTATAGCATTTGTAGAATTTTGATTTTGAACAAACATAGGTTTCACGTTGTTGACCCACCACTTTGTTCCACATTTCCCAGCTAGCTATACATGTAATAGGGCCACTATTTTTGTAAAGGAAGAAAAAAACTTATGTTTACGTAGTACCTTTCAAGCCCTCAGGCCATTCCAAATACTTTAAGAATAGACTTGTGTTTATGTAGTGCCTTTCATCGCCTGCAGATCTCCCAAAGTGATTTACAGCTAATAAAGTACTGAAAAGTGTGGTCACAGCAGCTAATTTGTGCACAGCAAAGCCCCACAAACAGCAATGTGCTAAATCCAGGTAATATTTTTCTTGTGATGTTGATTGAAGGATGAATATTAACCAGGCACTAGAAATAATTCCCTTGCTCTTTGCGGAAGTAATGCCATGAGATCTTTTATATCCACCTAAGATGAGAGAGTAGATGAGGCCTTGGTTTAATGTTTCCTCCAGAAAAACAGTACCCCTGCCAATACAATGCTCCCTCAGTACTGTACAAGAGTATCACCTGAAATTGTTGCACTTAAATCCCGGAATGGGACTTGAGCCCATAACCTTGGAGCTCCAAGACATGATTGCCACCAGTTGAGCCACAGCTGACACTACACAGCCTATGCCGTACTTTTGAAGTGTAGTCACTGTTATAATGTGTGAAACACATCAGCTAATTTCTGCACAGCAAGATCCTGCAAACAGCATTGTGATAATCCCCAGATAATACAACTTTTGTAATGTTGATTGAGAGATAAATATTGGCCAGGACTCCAGGACGAACTCCCCTTTGCTTCGAAATAATGTCATGGAACCTTTTTGCCCACCTGAGAGAACATACAGGGCCCTGGTTAAGCATCTCATCCACAAATGAATATTATGGAAATGAATATTATCATATGAATAATGAAAATAATTCTAACTACATATATTTTCTTTAACTCAGATGAATATCGTAGCCTGTGCATTGAGGGAGTTCCTGTTGTACAAGGTATTCCACACCATGGTCCGAATTCTAGACAAGGATTTGACACTTCAGGTTTACCCAGATTTGATTTTGGTGGAGGAGGATTTGGATCCCGTGATCCTGCAGTCAGACCTGCCACTGCTGATGGTGGAGGTGGGGGCGGTATCTTTAATGGACAACGTAGAGTTCCAGGGATTGGTAAGTTTGAATTCTATGTCTTTCTATTTTTAATAAAGAGTTTTAAAAGACTAACAATAGAGATAAGAAAACAAAAGAAAAACACTGTAGTTTTGTGGTTTAGTAAGAAATATTATGCTCATGTAATACCAGTTCATCTAGCATTACTGCAGCTTATGGCATTAGAATCCAGACTGTACAGTGTTTTCAATAAAATTATTTTGTGCATTGGTACCAAAAATGGCATGGGAACATTGCCAAAATTGAATGTGCAGCTTGCTTGTTGTGTGATGCTCCAAATTAATTACCTCAAATGGTTCCCACGACTGCTGCCACTTCACTATAGCATTACACAGTTAAACATGCACTCTTTAAGCACAATCTAAGCATGGAAGAACAAAATGTATACTTGGACACACCTGGGTGTTTTTTTCCCAGAATGAAGTTCAAATAGTGTAGTGTGCAAAAGATGCAGGGTTGCTACTTGCTTTACCAACATCTAAATGACAAAAATAAAGTAGAATGTTACAGAGTGAATTGGAATGCTCAGCAAAGATAGGGGCCCAGATTTTGTCAGGGCAGTGGTGGCTCCAGCGATGGGCTGGAAAGCCAGGGTCAATCCTGATTTGGCCATTTCGGGCAGTCCCAACTGGAATTTATGTCCATCGGGCAGCTAATGAACTGCCGTTGAGGCTCTTGCCCCTTTAAGGGACGAGAGCCTGCCTCCAACAGCTGCTGACCAATCGAAGCATTAGCAGCTCTTCAGCCCACGCAGCGCCACAGAGAACGGTGGCTACTGCTGGGACTGCATGTGAGGATCAGGTGCCACTAGGGCCAGTCAGGTAGGGCCACCAGATGGGGGCACTATGGTAGGAGAGGAGAAGTTGGCAGTGTTGCCACGGGGGTGGGATTTGCCACTGCAGACCCCTTTGAGGGCCACAAACTGCCATATCAGGGGAACCTCTTGCCAAATCTACAGAGAGACCACAAGAGTTTGCAGGAGGTCTCCCAACTCTGCGCAGATAACATGCCAGTGGGAATAGGCCCTTAATTGACCAGCTTTGTGGTACAATTGAGTTCTCAGCCGAAGATCTGTCTTCTACCTTCCCCGGCGCTGGCAAAATGCCACGGCGGTGGGCAGGCAGTGAGCATTCTATTCTCTCTACAGATTTTTCAGCCACCGCTACTCACCCCTGGCCCGACACTCAGCCTGCTCCTGCAGACCCCCTAAAATCCCAATCATGGTGTGACAGGAAATCAGCACATTTGTTGTTCATGCTGATACTAATTATATGAATATTATGCTTTGGGTTGTTCTTTATGGGTTTAAAAAATACAGTTTGATAACTACTCGACTGCAACAAGAATAGTCCAATAGCAATTTATGTGGGAGCTTCCATTAGAAAATATGGAATGAATAAAGAGACTTCAGTTCATCAAGCTCATTCTTTCTGTTGAGAGAAAGACAGTTAATGCGTTGAGTCCATATGACTCTTCTTCAGAACTAAAGAGATGTAAAAATGTGGTGAAATATATACTGTTTAAGGGGGTGGTGGAACAGGTGAAGCTGGACAGAAGGCCAGCGATAGGTGAAGGCAAAGAAGAGATTGCAAACAATGTCATAAACAAAAGGTCGAAGGGGTATTGATGGTGGTGATACTGGCTAAAGGAGGTGCTAATGATGACATTAAGGGTAGAAAGCAGGATGAGCAAGTGACAGATGGCCCTAGTGGGGGTGGGGTAGGGGGAGGGGACGGTGTGGGAGAAAATATCAAAATAGGCTAAAAGGTGGGGATAAAACAATGAATGGAAATAATTTTTTAAAATAATAATAATGGAAATAGGTGTGAAAAAGTATATATTTATATATAAAAATTAAAAAATAAATATTTGAAAAAAGGGGATCAAAAAGGGGTGAGAATGGAGGAGAGTTCATGATCTGAAGTTGTTGAACTCAGTGTTAACTCCAGAAGGTGTGAAGTACCTAATTGGAAGATGAGGTGCTGTTCCTCCACTTTGTATTGAGCTTCATTGGAACATTGCAGCAGGCCAAGGACGGACATGTGGGCATGAGAGTAGATGGGGTGTTGAAATGGCAAGTGACAGGAAGATCTGGGTCATGCTTGCGGACAGACCGAAGGTGTTCTGCAAAGTGGTCACCCAGTCTGCATTTAGTCTGTCCAATGTAGAGGAGACCGCATTAGATTTTTGTCCCACCACCTATTTCTATTATTATTAACACCCCTTCGACCTTTTGTTTCTAACATTTTTCGCAATCTCTTCTTTGCCCCCACCTATCATTGGCTTTCTATCCAGCTTCACCTGTTCCACCTCCCCTTAAGCAGTATATATTTCACCACATTTTTAAATTTCTTTAGTATTGAAGAAGAGTCATACAGACTCAAAACGTTAACTCTGTCTTTCCCTCCACAGACGCTGTCAGACCTCCTGAGTTTTTCCAGCAATTTTTTTTGTTTGTTTCAGATTTTCAGCAAGTATTTTGCTTTTATCATTCCTTCTGTGCACAGTTGCCATTGTCATAGACTCTGTCCAATCTATTTATTTTTTGAAAAAGAGAAAGCTTCTATGAAACTAGAATGAAATGTGAAATTTTTCCATATATCCCTTGCCAAAACAATAACTGGAAAACTGCTGCGTAAATATTGAATACTATATTAAATCAAATAAATTGCTTTATTGTTATATTACGATGTGATTTGTTCCAGGCACTGTTTCCATCAATGAAACAAATGTAGATGTCTGTAAGCACTTCACCAATCTTTGCCTGAATGGACGCTGCATCCCTACACCCACAAGTTACCGATGTGAATGTAATATGGGTTTCAAGCAAGATTTACGCAGAGAGTGTGTTGGTAAGAATCTACCATGTATTTTACCCGTAAAAAATAAGAACATTTTAAAGTGATGGGTACCTTTACCTGACATCATCAGCATGGGTCTTCATAAAAGGTGAATCATTTAACGTGATCTGTGGAAGTCCATTGTCTCCTTATTACTGTAGAAGATACTACAAGCTTTGCTCTATTTCAGATCTTTCCATGCAGTGTGACTATCAATTCGCTATCTAATATAATTTGTTAGATATTATTGCTCTCAAATTCATGTGCCAACATAACACATGAGTAGAAGGTATGGAAAAATGATCTCCCTCACCTTTTGCACAGAGAATCTGTATACAACACTTCCTCTTCCTCATTGTTTCTCGTGGGCTGCTAATTTCTAATGTTTGAGCAGCCATTGTTTACCAGATTTCTGTGCATTCCCTAATTATGTGATAAAGCTCTATAAACATTACAGGATTCTATTAAAACTATAGGACTTTAGCAAGGCATTGCATAAGAGATTGTGACAAAAAGATCAGAGGACACCTTGCTGGTCTCTGCATCTGGGGGCATAGTAATTACTTCTAAATGTATCCATTTTCTAGGCAGCAAAAGATAATTTGAGGCCGCATCATCCCTGGCCTGATCTATATATGTGCTAGAGGCACCACCATTTTGTAATAGGCAATTTTGCAGGTATCTTGAACGGTAACCTAAAACAGCCCTGTATATATGTAAATGAAGGACCTGTGCCTGTTTTAGGACCCCATGTAGAAATTGGTTTTGATCAAGTGGAGCAAGAGGTCAGCCGGCTCTGTTCAAGCTTTTTAAGTTGGCACTGCAGCATCAGCAACAGCTAGGTGCTGCAAAAAAGACAACATGTGGAGCCACCTGGTACAGGAGTACTTGATGACTCCACAATCCCTGTGATTGACCCACCCCACATCAGCGATATGCTTCTGAGTGAAATGCACTAGCTGCCTATGAAGGAACCTCAGGTACAAAAAAGCACTAATGAGACCTGAGGATCAATGTTGGGACAGCCATTGGCTCCCTGGTTGGAGAACACCCTTGATGGTGTTCTGAAATTAGGCTATAGCATATTTCTACTACAATGAATTGAGTGAAAACCGTATTTCCTCAGCAGAGAAAGGCAGGACCAAGGTTGGAGCTTCGACATATTGCTTATAATGTTAATCATGGGACCGAGGGATGGATTCCCTACACTAGTGTTTTCGCTTCCATAGCCCTTAAAGAAGCCTTTCATATCTCTGAAAACTGAGACACCAAGGCAGATGAGGTGCAATAGCCTTCAGAAGGGTGCAAACAGACCCTCATTTGGGTGAATGAAATGTGGGTATGCACCTGCCTCAGGAAAAAGTGATCGTCAGACATGATTTTTACTCTTGGGTTGGTGGGTGCCAGATGGAATTGAGCCAGCACCCCCAGAGGCACATCGAAGGCAGCCACAAGGGCTGCTGATTGCTGAGATGGGCTGTTTAAAAGGCCTGCCTCGGTTGTCTGGGAACTGGTCCCAGTTGTTTCCTTAAACGTTAGGCCCTCTAGCCCTCACCCCTCACACCCCACCCCCTTCCATCAACTCCCCCTGCCACCATACCAACTCATGTGCCCCTTATGGCCCATTATAGTCCCTATGCCAACTTAATGCCAAATCATGCCAAGTTATGCCAACCTAATGCTAACTCATGCCAATATATGCTCCCCAGCCAACCCTTGGCCCTTATAGCCCATGCCAGCTTCGTGCTAACTCATGCTAATACATGTCCCCCAACGACCACTCTTTACCCTTACACCCTCCATGCCTACTCACCTTGTATCCACTATGAGCAGACCTCAGGAACCATGTTGAGATGAAATAAAATAAAGGCCTAAGTATCTATTACAGCTTTTAATATAGTAAAAAAAAAACATGAAAGTCCATTCAAAGCTTTTAAATCCCTTCAAGTACTTAATCCCTTATATTTATATTCATAATCCCACATCAAAGACAGCTAAGCCTTTAATAACCTCTTTGAGCTGTCGATCAAACTGTGAACTTAGGACCCCCCCACCATTCTGAGCTAATTATAGGTTGTGGATAGCAATCAATAATAATGACTTAATGATAGCCCTTAGGGTAATGTCAACAAACAGCTATTGTAACCATTCGAGTAGAGTTTTTTGAACTCTCATTGACACAGACAGCCTATTTTTGTTCTTTTTTAAAAGACTGGGGATGTAAATAACTTCATTTCTACAGACCTTATCCACCCTTCAAGAGCATTTACATCTACTGTAAAATTTTGTGACTCCAAGACTGTGGGTTAAGACCCTTGCTGCAACAAAAGTAAGGTCTATTTGAACTCAACACTGAGTTCAAATGGCCCTGCTGAGTTCAGGTTTCCCCTACCAGCAAAAACGGGATCTATCAGAAATCAGTGCGGATTTCCGAATCGGGATCCCACCCGCTGTTTTTAAAGGTCTGCAGAGTTTCCATGACTCCATGAAAATCCGACCCAATAACTCAGAAACGGAAATGGTCTAGGTCACCAAAGTTGCCATATTTTTGTGTCAGTTTCCTTACAGAGGGAGCAGGCACCTGAAATGTGAATAAATGCTGTGGTGGTGAGGGGGCAGAAGGGGTTCAGTTTGTAAATGCTTTGAGGTTCGTGGTGAATTGTTGTTTGAGCATAGATCCTCTGTTCCAATGATTCAGTTGTCCAACAAGTGTGCTGCCTCTGGACTCACTGAGATTCATAATGATCCACAATTCACAGTCTATACAGGTCAAGTGGGTTTCCTGTACTGTCATCCCTCTGTGTCTAACTAGAAAGTATGGATAGTTTTAGTCTGAACTATGTCTGACACCAAGTTTTTTCAGGAATTAAACTCTACTCATTTTATAGAATCATTAATCAGAGAAAAAAAACCGATCAAATTGCATTTCAATGCTGCACTTCCCATGAGGCAGCACTCCACAGATTCTGGCCTTTCACCTCTGGGATCTCCTTAATGATGGATATTTAGTGTGAAATATTGCAAGTAAGAATTTGCAGAGCTGTGATTGATCATCATTGAATGAAGCATTTAAAAAGTCATTCAATTCTAGTGTAGTAGCTTTGGAAGGAAAATATTTGACTGAGAACAAGAAATTAATTTTGAAAATTCAGATTACAATGAAAAATAATTATTGACTGTTAGAATGCATAAGAAATGTATAAATGTGATTTGATAATTCATTGCTAACAGCAATTTGTAAATTACTATATAAAATGTTTTAAACGTATTAGTAAACCCTCTTGTAATTGGGAGAAGGTCAAATGTTTAAGCCATGGGGCTTTTGCCTGAGATACCACTAATATTTTGTTTATTGGTCTGTGTAGATGTTGATGAGTGTGCATCAAGCCCCTGTACAAATGGTGACTGCATTAACACTCCAGGTTCCTACCATTGTAAATGCCATACCGGTTTCCAGGGCACCCCCACAAAGCAAGCCTGCATTGGTAAGTGATAAAACTGAAAAAGCTGCAAATCCCAATGAAAACAGGTATTGCTGAAAATATACAGTTGGTACAGCAATACTTATGAAAAGATAGGTTCATGTTTCAGGTGTCGATAGAACTTCTGAGACTACATTTGCAATTTCAGCATTTTCATTTCATTTCTGGATTGATGAATGTTCTATAGAATTTGAACAATCACAAATTGGGGCTGTCTTATGCAACAATCTCCAGACAGCTATTTATTATAGTATCATTGAAAATCATTAAGAATTACTTGTCCTGATGGCTCAGTGAGTAAATGCAACAATTTGGTCTAAATTTTCAATGCACTGCAGCAGGATAGTTCCAGTTTGGATCCCTAATCTTTGTTGTGCTGCTTGATTCAAGCTGGGTTAATAGTTAGGTCTCAGAAATGTCTCTTGTCTAGGGAGTAATCAGCCCAGACTTCATTCTCCTAAATGCATTTTACTGTCCACTGTGGAAGTGTTTGTATGTGGATGTCATGTGAGGATAAAATGAAGTTTGCCTGCAATGTCTAACATGTTGTAATCGCCCATGCATAACCCACATCTTATAGTCACACTTCCAGTGACTTGATTGTTTCAGCCAGTGAGTAATTGACCTCCGCATATCACAAGATCCAAGTTTGGTCTCTGGATTGTGTTGAGCTAGCTGATTTGAGCCATGACAGTAGTTGTGGGTTGCAATTAACCTTGTGGGTTAGGTGGTTAAAAAAAGATGTGTAGAGCACAGTGACATGGCTGTAACCACAGCAGATCTTGTCAAATTTTTCAGCACATCTTTTGATATGCTTAGCGATCTTGCTTTTACAAGTTGAGAAATTTCAAAGATATAAATTCACTTGCCCATGAGCTTAATAAACTAACAGAACATAAGCATTTTAGGGATTCTTAGATGAATTAACTAATTATATGCTGTTACCTTTGGAAGCACCTAAGTTGTTTTGAATGCATTGTAGAAGATACAAAACAGAAAAAAATGTTGATGTTATATGCTAAGTAGCCTGTAAAACCTATTAACATCATGCAAAATGGAAGGTCTCGAGTGGAACAACAGACAGTTTGAGAGGAGATTTCTAACATGGGAGATGTTATGTACCTATCACCATTTTCGTAATCACATCGTTTTAGAAACATTTCAGAAATCCCGATGAAGCAAAGCTTCAGCAATACAGTGTTCACTGAAATAATGTTGTTAATTGCTAGCGCATTAGGATACGTAGCCCATGCTAACATAGCAAGTTCTGTTATGCATGTATGTGAGTCCAGCTATAAGTAACACATTGGGTCATTCTGACCTTTTGCAGGCAACAATGTTCGGCTGGGTAAAAGATGTTTTATTGAAATATTTGATTTATTTAGTTTGGATTATAAATACAACTGAACCACAGCATTTCCCCACAGTACAAGACCAGGAAAGCAACTTGGAAAGGCTTAACGTGGTCTCCCACTATATTGATGCTTGTTGTGCCAATGTAAGCAAAGTAAAAACATTGGAATAGTGTTATTGGACATGTCTTCAATGTAGTTACACACAAGGAATTTTATTTCAGATTTCCTCAATATATATACAGCCGGTGGTGTAGTGGCAAATTTTGAGGTGCAGTATCTCTAAGAAAATGCATTGGCCATATCATTTCTAAATCTACTATTATGTTGCGTTCCTATGCATTAATCATTTGTGTTCCCAAATGTCAGTAAAACTATGCTTTTTAAGTGAAAAATATGAGTGCCGGTAGGCATTTTGTTTCGAGCCATGTGGTATTTTGAATCATTAGTCTTTAGCATAGCTAGCATTTCATTCTGCAACTGTTCTGTTATTTAATTCAAGCCTATTAAAAACATGAATTACAGAAAGCTTTACTTACTTCTGACTGGGGTATTGTATTTAGAGGGGACATTGCTTTTTTTGACTTATATTGATAACCTAGACCTGAGTATATAGGGTACAATTTCAGAATTTGAAGATGATTCAAGACTTGCAAGTATTGTGAACTGAGGAGGATAGTGACAGACTTCAAGAGGATATAGACAGGCTAGTGGAATGGACAGACAAGTGACAGACAAAATTTAATATAGAGAAGTGTGAAGTGATACATTTTGGTCAGCAGAATGAGGAGAGGTGACATAAAATAAAGTGTACAGTTCCAAAGGGAATGGAGGAACCGAGGGTTCTGGGTGTATATGTGCATTAATCATTAAAGGTGGCAGGGCAGGTTGAGAAAGGAATTAATAAATTATCCTGAATCCTGGGTTTTATAAAGAGGAGCACAGAGTACAAAAGCAATTAAGTTATGAACCTTCATAAAACACTGGTTCAGCCTCAATGGGAAGGTTGTGAAGGTTTTAGCAAGGGTGCAGAAAAGATTTACTAGAATGGTTCCGAGAATGAGAGACTTCAGTTACGTGGATAGATTGGCAATGCTGGGACTGCTCTCCTTGGAGAAGAGAAGGTTGAGAGGAGATTTATTAGATGTGTTCAAAATCATGATGGGCCTGGATAGTACAACATCGGGAGAAACTGTTCCCATCGGCAGATGAGAAATCTATAATGCAACTATCAGCAGCAAATGCAGGGAGGACCCAGCCTGTGATTGGACGAGTAGCTTTACAGCATCTTTCAAATATAACTCATTTGTCAAAGGTGCCAGAGTGGTGCTCTGGTGCACTCCGGCAGCTCTACACCACTGTATACAGCCACTTATGCTTGTTAATTTTTTATCGGTTTATGCCAAAAGTCAGCAAATCACAATTTTTAAGCATTGCTCCAGAAACAAGTTTGAAAATATATCTAAGGTGCTAAAGAAAATAGGTTCTGAAGTGCAAAGGTATGAATGTTTACTTATTTCTGTTTGGTAAAATTAGAAAAGAAACAAAATGAGAGAAAGAAATAGTGAAGGAGCAAGACTGAGAGACAAATGAGTGCATAAAGATGAAGGGAAAGAGTAAGAGAATGGGAGCAATTTGGAAGCACTGTCCCTTTGTTTCAAGACCTTATTGTGTCTGTGAAGTGTAGGTTCCAAGAAATGCTTTCAAATCAAAAATAAACAAACCATTTAATTATGGCCACAATTATAAAGATATAGACTGGAACTCCTGCACTGTTCTGTCAGACTTTTCTGTGTTAGATGTAGTGTGGAGCTTCCTTTGTATTTTCTTGCTGGATACTTCAGATCTGTCACAATGCGAATTAGATGTGAGATGGAGCTTCCTTTGCATTATCCCCAAAAAAGTTGTATTACCAAACTGTATAGAGAATGCACCCTAGTGCAGCAGTGTCGCAATTTCTGGAGATACAGTAAGTTGTGTAAACGGGAGCAGGAACTTAGGAGGTGACATAGACAAAGTAAGTGGACAAAACAATAGCAGTTGAAGGTCAATGTGAGGAAGTGTAAAGTCAAGTTTTGATTTTAAGTGAATTTGTACATCTCTTCACTGATTAGCCTTCCTCCAAGAAGCTAGTTCCCTTTTTCTTGCCGAATAGTTATTTCCACTCATCAATTCTTAACAATAAAGGCGGAATCTACTAAATGCTTGAAAAGAGATTTCACGTTTGAATGGGATTGGCAGAAGCCTTCTTCAGGTACTTCCTAAACCCTTCTGCAGAGAATACAGAAATTCAGATGTGACAGACAATCACTTTGCTGTCTATGGTTTCGAATTTCCTTCTCCTTGTTACAACTTTTCCTTGACTATCACTATTTTATCAATGTCTTTATGGTCATTGTTCTTAGGAACTTTTCTCTCCCAAATATGGTGTCCCACATGTTCATCCTCCTCCCTATATTCCCACTATGACAACCTGAACATAGTTTCCTGCTCTCTTTTCTTATTTTCCTTGCTTCTTTCAGTCTTTTATTTTCTTTACAGTTTTCAGTTTTCTAAAACAATAGCATGGCAATTTGACCATTTTATATTGGGAGGTGGTAGCAAGTGTGAGATGGTTAAAGCATTGGAGTCTTATAGATGGAGAAAAGGGTGCAGTCAGCACGACATCCTCGTCAATGGGATGCAATTTAGGAATAGATGATGAGTCAAACAAGCAGTTGAAGAAATGAATGAATAAGAAGAACATTTCCTTGTCTGGTTCTAATAGGATTACATTAGATTATATAGGATATATGACACAGCAACAGGCCATTCAGCCCAACCAGCCCATTCTCCACTTGAGCCTCCCCCAATCTTTTCTCATCTAAATCTATCAACGTAACTGTCGATTCCCTTCTCCCTCAAATGCTTGTCCAGCTCTCCTTTAAATACATATATAATATTCATTTCAGCCACTTGCTGTGACAAGGAGTTCCACATTCTCACCACTTTTTGAGTAAAAAACAGAATTCTTCTGAATTCCCTATTAGATTTCTTGGTGACCATCTTATATTTACTGCCTCTAGTTCTTCCCAACAACAGGAAACATTGATAAAAACAAAAAAACTGCGGATGCTGGAAATCCAAAACAAAAACAGAATTACCTGGAAAAACTCAGCAGGTCTGGCAGCATCGGCGGAGAAGAAAAGAGTTGACGTTTCGAGCAGGAAACATTGTCTCTGTATACACTCTATCAAAACCTTTCATTATTTTAAAGACCTCTATTAGGTTATGTAATGACCTTAATATAGCAGATCAGTTTCTTACTTGAAACAGATAACTTTATGATAGAGTTCTTTTAAAAGCTACATGCTTGAATCAGATCCACAACTAGAAAGGTCCCCCCCCCCAACACCCTCCCCCTGCCAGATTACCCGCGCTTAGGGCTCTTTCATCAGAAAAATCACGTAACTCCTAATAGGCAGTAGGAAAGTTTATACCTTCAATCGTTACAGGTTACCATTCAGCTTTCTTTTTACAAGGGAAAAGAGACCCAGCCTTTTAATCTTTTCCCGATATGTATACCCATGCATTTCTGGTGTCATCTTGTAAATTTTATCTGCACTGTCCCAGTTCTTTATATCCTTTTTGTAGTATGGTGACCTGAGCTGTTTGCAGTACTGTTAAGTGTGGTCTACCAATAACAGAGGCTTAGCATAACCTCCCTATTCTTCAGTTCTATCCCTCTATCAATAATGCCTAGTGCAAACTAAAATTGCATGAGTCTGAAATTCCCAGCAGGTGTGATATAGGTAGAACTAATGGCCACTAAAGGAAAGGGCACGAGTCCCAAGTTGTATTGTGCATGGTTACAGAATTTGCATCCCTGATGCATACCTCAGTTTAGGCCCAGAATCTCAAGCAGCTCTATCCCATGCAGATGCAGCAAATGTGGCCAAATCATGGAGTGGTCCCAAATCAATGTCTCACAAAAAAATTACTAGGCCACCCCTGCAACTGTCTGAGGAGTATTTTGAGCTAGACACCTGCACTCAATAAGCTTAAGTTTCATTGGGCCTGTGGAGAGGAGTAATGGGTAGAATTTCTTGGATAAACACAGAAATTCTCCCAGCACCTGCCCCCTTGACACGGAGAGGCAGAGTGGGAGGCCTCCTCTCCACATGATAGAATCCTGGTGGAACCAAGTTCCAACCAATTCCGCTTTCCATAAGCAATATCTATGACATGGCCTGCAGAAGGGTAAGATTTGAGGGCCACGTCTATCTAATTACACAATACAAGGAACACCACAGGGGAGTTTGCTGTTATCTTAATTTACAATTTCTGTGAAAGGTAATGTGCAGTGTCTAGTTTGTAAGGGAAGCCACAAAGGTGGTTTCTGATATTACTAAGCAGAGCAGTTCGTAAAGCTTTGAATTTTGGTGAGTGTATTATTTCTAGGAGCTATATGCAGTTGCATTTCTTTCTTTCTGTCTTGTCATATACTATGTGTTCTTTTCAGATATTGATGAGTGTATTCAGAATGGACTTCTTTGTAAAAATGGTCGTTGTGTGAATACCGATGGCAGCTTCCAGTGTATTTGTAATGCTGGGTTTGAACTGACTCCAGATGGAAAGAATTGCATTGGTAAGAAATAATCATTCCTCAAGTAAATTTGAAGCAAATGTATGAACAAAGGATGCTTTCCTTTCTATCAAACATAACTTTTACTTAAGAATTAGAATAAATATAATTACTTCACAGTTTTAATTCAATGTTTAAGTTGAAAAGCAGAAAGACTGAGATATTAAGTGATGTCCATAATTTGCTATAGTATAAAAGATGTGGAAATAATCAAAAATATTTCCATTGCCTTTAGCCCACAGAAGTAGGTTGCACTGTGCTATTCAGCCTGGCTGTATTATCTTAACATAAGCAACAAAAACTTGCATTTGTAACATTAAAAAAGTGTTCCAATGTGCTTCATGAATGGGAATATGATGGGAAAGGGACATTGACCTTGGGTGGGGGAGATTAGGATAGCTGACTAAAAGCCTGGTTAAATGTACATTATTGAGAATGATTTAAAGGGGGTCAGAGAATTGGAGAAGCACCAGGTTCAGGGAATTTCAGGGAGTGGGGCCAATGGTAATGATGGGGTGATAAGGTTGCACAAAAGGCCAGAGTCAGAAGCCCAAGGAGGCATTTAAAGATAAGATTTTAGATTTAATATGCTGGCAGCCAATGTAGATTATGGAAGGGGTGAGGAGCAAGCAGGACATGTTTCATGGCAGGAAATGGATGACTGCATTTTGGATAAAGTTGAGTCTTTAAAGAATGGAAGGCCAGCAAGGAATGTAAAGGTGATAAAAGCGTAGATGTTTGGTGATTATCCAAACATGTTCAGTTCAACTCACCATTTCTTTGATCAGAAAGTAGCCTTTATTGGCCTAGAGCATGACTTTAGGGACCACATCCAGGCTTGAACTGAGAATCGGCTGCTAAGATTTGCACTACATAAATGTCAGGCAGTGATCATCTCCACGGAAAGAAAAAGCCCATCCGTCTTCTACTGACAATCACTCACACCACCATCACCAAGTACCCCAATGTCCTTATGTTGGGGGGAGTGTCACAATTGATCAGAAGCTTAGCTGGAAAAACCATACTAACAATGTGGTCAAAAAAGCAGGGCAGAGGTTGAGTACTTTGTGTTGTGTTCGCCTTCCAACATTCAAATTTTCTAAAAGGTTCAAGTAAGGAATGTGATGGAATACTCATCAATTAACTTGCAGGGTGCAGTCATAAAAGTATTCAAGAAACTTAACACCATCGGGGGCAGACCAATTTACTTGATTGAGGTACCTACCTCAGAACTCAGTATTTACTCCTTCCACTGCTGGCACACTGTGGCTGTAGTAAGAACTATGTACTGGATGGATTGCAACAACTCATTAAGCTTACTTCAAGTGAACCTTCCAGTCCTTTTGAATTCAAACACCAAGCAGGACAAAAGTGTCAAGATCCTGGGAACCCCAGCACCTCCAAGTTCTCCATCAGCCATATACCATTTGACTTTGACATATATCATGATCCCATCATCTTCATTGGATCAAAATTCTGGAATTCCCTAGCTGTTGAGGGAACATCAACATCATAAAAACTTCATCGGTTTGAGGAGAAGGCCACCACCACCTTCTCAGGGCAGCTAAGATTGGGCAATAAAAATAAAGACAAAATTCTGGAAATACTCAACATATTTGGAAGCACCTATGGAGAGAGAAACACTTAATGTTTCAGTTTCTTGACCTTTCACCATTTAAATGAAAAATATTTTATTAAATCAAACAATTTTTTTAAATCAAAGATCTTTTCTGATGAAAGGCCATTAATCAAAAGCATTAACTCTGATTACCTCTCCATCCATGCTGCCAGACCTGCTGTGCATTTCCAGCATGTTCTGTTCTTACTTCAGGTTTTTAGCATCCACAGTATTTTGCTTTTGATGTTCAATAAGTTAATAATTTTGCCTGTGCAGCCGAATTCCCAGGAGCAAAAAAAAAGACTCCAGTGACAGTGAGGTTGAGGCAGGCAATGTTTCATAGGTAGAAGTGGATAATCTTGGAGAACAGGGTGTGGAGTTGGGCAGGATGCTAATATTTGATGTGACAGAGTGAGTGGGTAAGTCTAATATTCTACTCAATGTGTGTGTATAAAAAACTGACATTTGCATGAAAATCATTTTTGTCTATCATTGTTGCAAGTGTATAAATTATTGATATATTTTTATCCCTGGTTTCCCTGAATCTGAGAGAGCAAGTAGGATTTATGTGCCAAATATCCATTAGGGAATTCAGGACATACTTCTTTGCCTAGAGAGTGATTAGAATGTGGAACTTGCCATCACAAGCAGGTAGTTGAGGTGGCTAGCTTAGATGCATTTAAGGAGAAGCTAGATAAACATGAAGGAGAAAAGAATAGAAAGTTATATTCATGGAGTTAGATGTAGAAAAGTAGGAAGAGATTCATGCAGAGCATAAACATTGCACGGGCCAGTTGGGCCATTTCTGTGCTGTAAATACTATGTAGTGATATCTGTTAGTGTAGCAGTAAGTGGGTCACCAAATAGTATGTAACAGTCACTGGAAACAATGTTCCCAAACAATGAAACAAAAATAAAAATAGCTGGAAAAGCTCAGCAGGTCTGACAGCATCTGTGGAGAGGAATACAGTTTCGAGTCCGTATAACTCTTCATCAGAACTGAGGAAAAATAGAAATGAGGTGAAATATAAGCTGGCTGAGAGGGGTGGGATAGGTAGAGCTGGATAGAGGGCCAGTGATAGGTGGAGGCAAAGGAGAAATTGCCAAAGATGTCATAGACAAAAGGACAAAGGAGTGTTGACTGTGGTGATATTAGCTAAGAAATGTGCTAATGGTGACATTAAGGGTAGAAAGCAGGATAAGCAAATGACAGATGGCCCTAGTGGGGGTGGGATGGGGGGAAGGGATCAAAATAGGTTTAAAGGTGGAGATGAAACAATGGATGGAAATACATTTAAAAATAATGGAAATAGGTAGGAAAAGAAAAATATATTTTAAAAATATAAATAATTAGAAAAAGGGGGATCAGAAAGGGAGTGGGGATGGAGGAGAGCGTTCATGATCTAAAGTTGTTGAACTCAACGTTAAGTCCGGCAGGCTGTAAAGTGCCTAATCGGAAGATGAGGTGCTGTTCCTCCAGTTTGCGTTGAGCTTCACTGGAACATTGCAGCAGACCAAGGATGGACATATGTGCATGAGAGCAGGGTGGTGTGTTGAAATGACAAGCGACAGGGAGGTCTGGGTTATGCTTAAGGACAGATCAAAGGTGTTCTGCAAAGCGGTCACCCAGTCTGCGTTTGGTCTCTCTAATGTAGAGGAAACCGCATTGGGAGCAGCGAATGCAATATACTAAATTGAGGGAAGTGCAAGTGAAGTGCTGCTTCACTTGAAAGGAGTGTTTGGGCCCTTGGACGGTGAGGAGGGGGGAAGTAAAGGGACAGGTGTTACACGTTCTGCGGTTGCATGGGAAGGTGCTGTGGGAGGGGGTTGAGGTGTAAGGGGTGATGGAGGAGTGGACCAGGGTGTCCCGAAGGGAATGATCCTTGCAAAATGCTGCCGGGGGGGTCAAGGGAAGATGTGTTTGGTGGTGGCATCACACTGGAGTTGGTGGAAATTGCAGAGGATGAGCCTTTGAATGCGGAGGCTGGTGGGGTGATAAGTGAGGACAAGGGGGACCCTATCATGGTCCTGGGAGGGAGAGGAAGGTGTGAGGGCGGATGCACGGGAGATGGGCCGGACACGGTTGAGGGCCCTGTCAGACACCATGAATGGAAAACCTCGGTTAAGGAAGAAGGAAGACATGTCAGAGGAACTGTTTTGGAAAGAGGCATCATCAGAACAGATGTGACAGAGGCGAAGGAATGGAGAGAATGAGATGGAGTCCGTACAGGAAGCAGGGTGTGAGGAGTTGTAGTCAAGGTAGCTGTGGGAGTCGGTAGGCTTGTAATGAATATTGGTGGACAGTCTATTACCAGAAATTGAGACAGAGAGGTCAAGGAAGGGAAGGGAAGTGTCAGTGATGGACCATGTGAAAATGATGGAGGGGTGGAAATTGGAAGCAAAATTAATAAATTTTTCCAGGTCCAGGAGAGAGCATGAGTCGGCACCAAAGCAGTCATCGATGTACCAGAGAAAGAGTTGTGGAAGGGGGCCGGAGTAGGACTGGAACAAGGAATGTTCCACATGCCCAATAAAGAGACAGGCATAACTGGGGCCCATGCGGTTCCCATAACCACACCTTTTATTTGGAGGAAGTGAGAGGAGTTTAAGGAGAAATTGTTCAGTGTGAGAACAAGTTCAGCCAGACGGAGGAGAGTAGTGGTGGATGGGAATTGTTTGGGTCTCTGTTCGAGGAAGAAGCGGTGAGCCTTCAGACCATCCTGCTGGGGGATGGAGGTGTAGAGGGATTGGACATCCATGGTGAAGAGGAGGCAGTTGGGGCCAGGGAACTGGAAATTGTTGATATGAGGTAGGGTGTGAGAGGAATCGCGGATGTAGGTGGGAAGAGACTGGACAAGGGGAGAGAGAATGGAGTCAAGATAGCAAGAAATGAGTTCCGTGGGGCAGGAACAGGCTGACACGATCGGTCTGCCGGGACAGTTCTGTTTGGGGATTTTGGAGAGGAGGTAGAAATGGGGCGTCCGAGGTTGGGAGACTTTGAGGTTGGAAACTGGGGAGGGAAGATCTCCAGCGGAGATGAGGTCAGTGACAGTCCTGGAAACAATGGCTTGATGTTCAGTGGTGGGGTCATGGTCCAGGGGGAGGTAGGAGGAAGTGTCTGCGTCTGCGAGTTGATGCTCAGCCTCTGCGTTGTTCCCAAACAATGCCCCATCCATTCTTTGTCTTCTGGTGGATAAATTCTCAAAGCAAGCTTATCAGTGGGGGATCAAACCGATTTCTGTCACTATTACGGAAAAGCAAGTGTGTGCACTAATGCTGTCTAATCTTAGGGTGCCAACAAAACAATTTCAAAATATTTGTGTCGTTGACAGTATTTTAATAATTAGAACATATTCATCGCATTTACTTCGTAATCACTTCCTGCATAAAATATTCCACAAATTTGCTAAAAAAAAATTACATTAGTCTCCTTGTATTGGAGGAAGGCGGTAGTAACAAATGTCACTTGTAATTTGTGGAAAACCTGTTAATTGCACTCATTGGTTCAACAGGAATGAAGTTTAAACTAAATGCACTGCTACAGTCAAAGCTGCCAAGGACTAATGATTGCTTTGCACTTCTACAGACCACGATGAGTGTGCCACTACCAACATGTGCCTGAATGGCATGTGCATCAATGAGGATGGAAGCTTCAAGTGTATCTGCAAGCCTGGCTTTGTGCTTGCACCCAATGGTCGATACTGCATCGGTATGTAGCAGAATGAAATAAAACAATATTGCTTTAATTATTAATGAGATTATTTCTCAATCATGGGGATAAAATTCAACTGTGGCTAATCAAAAAACAAGCAAGAATGGAAAACAAAATCAGGCAACATGTATAACAGGCAGCCGATCCGCTACTACCCATTTTGTGTCTTTGTTGAAGTTGAGTTCATCCTCGTGCATGTCATATCCACATTGGAAAGCTTGAACTTAGAGCATCACAATCCTCTCAAAGGCTAGTGGGAGCATCTAATCACTACTTGTTTAAAATTAAACTTATCAACTCTTTAGGAACACTTAGTTTGCCTCTCCCCCGCACCCCCCCAAGATGATGACCATGATTTTATGTTAGCATTTTGGAGCAAAATTGTTAATGTCGAGCATGTGCTTATATTTTCCGTTTTATATAGATCAGGTGGTTGTTCTTCCATGGCTGTTTCTTTGTTCATGGATAGCATAATTACTGCCTGAAAGTAAGCTTAAAATAATGTCTAGCACTCGTTTTTAGATAAGTTTGAAAAAACTCAAAGAAGGTTTGAGTTCGTTTATCCAGGAATGGGAACCTGATATTTATTCACTGCAACTCCTGCCGTTGACTGGAAATGCATCAGGAACGATTGCACAAGTGCACTTCATCCACACTGCAACCACTGGCGCATACACAACTGTTCCTGACGCCTTTCCCATCAGTGGGCAGCAGGAGCCGCTGTTTTAAGAAACTATGTTTTACTACAATTACTCCTGAAAATAATGGGAGGATTTTGTCTTTGCTTGGATCTCAGACCACTGAATGCCTTTATAAATGAACGCACAAGGCACAAATTTATGTAACCTTATTGCAAGTGAAGTTGGACAAGCGCAGAGAACTACATAGCCTGGCTAGCTCAATTGCTAGATAATGGGACTCTTAATCACAGGATTATCATTTTGAGTCCCACATGGAGTGATTATTTTTTTCCTTAAATATTTTAAGAAAATTTTAATAGTTGCTGGGGTGAAAATATCTACCTGTCACTCCAAGGCATCTTGTGTTCACTACTGGAACAAATATTTGAAAAACAATATTGCTTTATTTAATATTTTGCAAATATTTGCTTTATATAAAACTTTCCATCATAAATAAAGCTCCAAAATGTTTGTTGGAAAGGAGATAGTTCTAAGACACCAACTTTCAAAAAAAATGCATAACTCAGTGACAGAGAGCAGACCTGCACCAAAAGCATTTTTCACTTTAAACAATAAAGGACTGAGAGATTGACACTACAACTGCACTTGTACAGGAAGTGCTCCCTCTAGTGTAGTGACACAAATAAACACAGCTATATTTATTTGTCTTTAAAATACCTAAAACTTTAGAACAGCAGGGTACAGTCGTAATTTAGAACCATTGCTTGCTTTAAAGCATTGTGGACTGGCAGCCCTGAATTATTTCTGCAAGCACTGCATAGCTGTCTAGTCAGATGTCCAAATACTACTTAAATTATTAATGATGATAAATATTTGCAGGACAATCAGGGAACAAAGTTCCAAGATCATTCTGGCCCACTCCTGCTGACACCTGCCAGGACTATGGCAGCAGGCTGTAAATTAAGCTGGGAACTGAATATGCCTGGCATTATCCATGTTTACCATTTCTATGGGTCCTGTTGGGAGTGGAATCTCTATCTGCCTCAAACGCGGTCACTCGTATCAGAGGAGACATAACCAAGAGAAGAGATCACCTAAACAAAAACAGAATTACCTGGAAACACTCAGCAGGTCTGGCAGCATCGGCGGAGAAGAAAAGAGTTGAAGTTTCGAGTCCTCATGACCCTTTAACAGAACTGGTTGCTGGCAGGCTATGCGCATAGTGACAATAGGCATTCTGGCCTGCCAGCTGATGGAGGTCTTGGCCTGAACTGCCAAATATTTTGAAATGTTGATTGCCAGGAAAAGTTTGCCTACAGCATATGCTGTATCTGCAGTCTCTAAGAATGTTGTGGCCTTTTATATTGTGTTTTATTAATTAAAATTGAAAGATAAACAAAGCATACCAACAGTTGCCAATTATCATGTGCATGGTTAATGTACTTGTCATGATCCTTTTAGAGACTGATAACTATGAGAACGGTACTTGAATTTCCAGTGATTGACTAAAAGAATCACGTGACAAGATTTCAAGTTTTAAGATTTCTACTACAACAAACAAACTAAAAGCAACACTGACTAAACGCAGGCCTGAATTTTTAGGATGGCTGAGCCCCCGCCATCCAAAGAGTTGGCGCAGAAAATATGCCCACCAACTTCGGCTGCTCAGCAGCCATTTTACGCTCAAATAAGCGTTAATTGTCATTTGGTGGGACTTCTGCCTCTCATTCAGGAGGAAGCCCTGCCTTGGAGAGCTGATGGCCAATCTGATTGGCTGGCAACTCAACAGTCCCTGAAGCAACAGCGCTGCAGTGGCCAGAAGAGGTACTGCACGGAACTGCCTGAAACCAACGGCAATATTTTCCGCACCCGCCCACCGCCGCGATCTTCCAATCCCACCACAAGTCAATGGACTTCTGGCTGGGGAGCCAACTTGCCTATGGCGGGTCCCACCCGTGATGGGACTGGAAAATCCCGGCCCAAGTCCGGGGAACTGGAGATCCAGGTAAGTGTCAGGGGTCCCAGGGCGGGGATGGTAGAGAAGGATTGGGGGGTTTTAGGGGATAGGCCGGGGGCAAGGGAGATCCGGAGCTCACCCGACCTTAAGGAGAGGGTGCCCTCAGTCAGAAGGGGGCTTCTGATGGAGGCATACCCCCTCCCTTCCAGCCTGCCTGAGATCTAACTTTATTTTTGGATCTCCCCCAGAAAGCTTCAATCTGCAGCCAGACTAAAAGTTGAAACTAGGCAGGAAACGGCCCTTAAGTGGCCATTAATTGGCCAATTAAGGACTTCAACTGGGGTAAGGGCAGGCTTCCTGCCTGAGGCCTTGCCTGCTCCAGCATCAAATCTCTGCCTCGTCAGGGCAGGTCACTCCCCCCCATCACTCCCATTGCCGGAGGGTTTGGTGGGGGTGGGGAGTGTAAAATTCTAGCCACTATTTCAGTAAGCAACTTATACTCTAAATTACAAAAGAATTCCTCCCTTAACTTTTAAAATGACTGAAGATCCCCCTCCACAGTTATACTTCAATCTATTCCTTAAGTGGACACTTCATTCTCCAAGAACAAGTCCAAAGCTATTCTCAGATCCCAATGGCTTGCTTCCTTTTCCCTTTTCCAGCCAGACGACTTCTAATCCCTGAACTAATTTTCATGATAAGAGTTACCCTGGAGATTCCTCCCTCTAGCCAAAGCTAGACAAATCTTCCGTCCCTGTTTAAATCCTCACAAATTACTTCTTCTTAATTCAAGTGTGAGTTCCCACCCGTATATTCTCTCTCTCTCTTTCCCTCACTCTCTCCCTCTCTCAGATTCTTGCCTACCATAGGTCATCTGGGTCCTGTGTGAACAAGGTATGTAACTATGTATCTCCTTAACCAATCAGATTGAAGGGTTGTTAAATATCACATAGTCAGAATCAGTGGCAGGAATCCCAGCAACAGGCTGGAAAGTTGGGGCAAACCATCTTAGCCACATTTTAGGCCCATTCAGCAACCAACTTATTGCTGTCAGGAATCCTGTCCCTTTATAATATATAATATAGGGGACTGCACCCAGCTGGGAGGACACAGCAATGGACATTCCCCATGCAATTAGCTGAGTTGGGTCTGGAGTTGCCGCATCGAGTGGTTGGTCGAGAAGGCAGCAGGAGGTGTTGCCATGGGAGCAGCTAGCACCACTCGGGGATCCGCCATGTGCCACAGAGTGCCCGATTAGGAGGCCCCATGAACCCATAGGGAGGTCGCCAGAGTTCACCAGGATTTCACACCAAGTGGTGGAGTGCCCACCACCACTAGTAAAATTCCAGTGGTGGCTGGAAGAGGCCCTTAATTGACAACCTAAGTGACAAAATTGGCTTCTGGGTGGGAGGACCGTTCTCCACTTTTCCTGCTACTAGTAAAACGCCATGGTACAGGAAAGCGGAAGGCACTTCACCACCACAACCCCCTGACATCTTCCCTCACCATTTTGACGGGCCCCAGCCCCACCTGCCAGCCTGACACAAGAGTAAAATCCAGTCCAGGACGTACAAGTTAGACTAATGAATTCAAATCAGGTGCAGAAAGCAAAATAAAGAGTGGGAAAGAAAGATTGGACAAGAAAGAGAGAGATAAAAGAGACAGAAAAAAAAGTTTTATTTAAATCTTTTTTCTAAATCTGAAACAACGCTTAAAAGCTGAAGGAATGAAGCTTCACACTTTTAAACTGCAATTTTCTGTTCCAGAGAAAAAAAAAGGCTTGAAACAAAGACTTGCATTTTTTAAGAACTTTTCATGACCAGCCAATACCTCAAAGCACCTTCCAGCCAGTTAAGTATTTTGAAGTGTAGTCACTGTCATGATGTAGAAAATGCAGCAGCCAATTTGTGCAAAGCAAACAACCATAAAACAGCAGCATGTTGATGACCAGATTATCTATTTTGTGATGTTGCTGCTGCTGCTACTGCTGCTGCAGCTTGTAGCCATTCCTATGAGGGGATCTGCTGTCATGGTATGTCATGCTCCCCTCACTTGCATCGCCCTTACACATCCAACGTGGCTGATCTGCAACCACTCTGTGATGTCCATCATCCAACTACACTTAGGTCGACACCTCTTTCTACAGCCCTCCATTTTGCTGTCTAGAAGAGATCTCTGTAGTTTTTTGGCTCTGATCGAATGCTGAACTATTGGTATTTTCTTTCTGGATGTCACTTTTTAAAGTTATTTTTGCTCTTGCAATTTAAAGTTCCTCTTTATTTGTCTTATGGTCCGTGTATGGAATTTTAAACCTACGTCTTGAGGAATAAATATTGGCCAAGACATTGGGGTAACTTCTCTGCTGTTCTTCAGAATAGTACCTCGGGATGTTTTACATCTACCCAAACAAGCAGATGGGGCCTCAGTTTAATGTCTGATCTGAAAGACAGCGGGCTGAATTTTTCCGTCGGTGAGAAGGGGGTGGGGCCCACTCACCGACACGAAAATGACGCAGGATGATGTCGGGGGTAACTCCCAAAATCATCCCGCACCATTTAAATCTTCAGGAAGGTGGGGGCACAGCGCAATGAGCTGTGCGCCCGCCGACCTGTCAATGGCCAATTGAGGTCATTGACAGGATAATTAAAACAATTAAAGGCCCTGTCCATCCAACCTTAAGGCTGGCGGGCAGGCCAGGAGCCCCAGCGGGCTTCTGATAATACATGAAATCTCATCCATCGACGGGACGAGATTTCATGTTGGTTTTAAAAAAGTTTAATAAAGTTTTTGTGCACTTTATTAACATGTCCCATCTCGTGTGACATTGTCACATGAGGGGGACATGTTAATGATATTTTTATTTTTCTATTTTTAAACTTTGAAAACCTTTCAGCGATCTCCTTGAGGCACCACTTAGCCTCAGGGAGAATTCCCCCCAGCCCGCACAGGAAGTGCGGAATGCTTCCTGTCAGGCATCACGCTGGGCGGGCCTTAATTGGCCCGCCCACTTAAAATAATGGCGGGGTCCATTTCGGCAGCGGCGATCGGCTGCCCACCCGCTGTCGAGTCAAGGGCAAAATTCAGCCCAGCATCTTTGACAGTGCAGCACTCCCTCAGTTCTGCACTGAAGTGTCAGCCTTGATTTTTGTGCTCAAATCCAGGAATGGGAATTGAACCTGGAACCTTGTGACTCAGAGGCAAAGTGCTACGAACTAAGCCACAGCTGACACAAAACAGTGAAAGCCTTTGCCCTGGGTGGCATGAACCACCAATCTTTTGATTAATAGCCAAACATGCTAACCATTTGCTCCACAAGAGACTGCAAAGAGCTTGTTTAGGGGTGATTAAGGCTTAGCACATCATTAAAATGGATACTTACATTAGAATGGATAAGCCCTAACTTTCTTTGATGAGTTTAGTTTGTATGTACAACATAAGTACAGGAACTTCACACCGTTTAACACATTTAAATGTAGAGCTAGATGGCAAGGTGCCATTTTTGCACAAAGCAACACATCTCACAGCAGCTTATGGAACTTGCATTTAACTGTGCATTTTGTTTACCTGTAGTAGCTGTCCACTTTGCCATAAATAACAGAGAATGTCATTCGTCTGACTGTTATTTTTACAGTAAATTCTGGCCCAATATTATGAATCTCCTGTGATATATAAAATTAACATGAGAAGTTGAAAGTTAATATCCAGTCGCCTTATAAATATTAATTTGCAGTTAAGAGCTTTGTGATGAGAGTGCATAAAAAGCGTAGAGTTTAATCATTGAGAAGCCTACAATGTGAAAGGGTGTAAATAAAGATTTTGCCATAACAAAGACCTTTGTGTGGGTCACATGCTGCCCTACCCTTAAAATGTTCTAATTGATAATGTCATAATGTATGTGGGGTGCACTTTCATTGATTTTGGATTTCAGTATGAGAACTTAGTGAGCCGAGCATTTTTTAAAATGGGGGGCCAGTTAAGAGATAATAAAACAGATTGAGGTTAAACAAGAAAATATTTTTTAACAGAATTAAGAGGACAGCTTTCATCATTCTGTGTCAGCTGAAATAATAATGACATTGAGAATGTAATGATGTTTTCTGCTTCTCTGTTCAGACACTGATGAATGCCAGACACCAGGAATCTGTATGAATGGTCGTTGCATCAACACTGAAGGCTCTTTCAGGTGTGAGTGCCCTCCAGGCCTCGCTGTTGGTGTGGATGGGCGGGTTTGTGTCGGTAAGAAAGGCTATATAATTCCAGACAGTGACCTGAGGAAGAACTGTCATTCCTGTCATTCTCAATTCATTCTTTCATAATATGCCGGAACTCTCCATGGTTCAGGCCTTTTCGGAATTCAAATTGCTTCAGAAGCATTTTAGAAATCCCTTGCATTTCGGCTTAGAATAGTTGAATATAATCAGATCCACACATTCTTGGAAAAAAGTGCAGAACTGAAATAAATGAATGAGAAAGCGATTAAAGTTTCTGACATACTGAACATTTTCTTATTTGTAAAATCATCACTACGGATAAATTGAGAAAATTGATAATCAGTGTTTATGCACTGCTTATTTTCAGTTTCCTATAATTAATCACAGAGAGCTTAAAACTGGTCATTGAGCTTCAATTCTAAATCAAAAAGGAAACCTATAGGATCTCATAACTATTGTTAATTTTCCTCTGCATTGTCATATAAACATATTGAAACTGGTTACAATGACACATCCTGGATAGTGGCCAAAACGCATCTTTTCATAGGATTTCATAAACTGGATCAGCTGTGCTTCAACTGCAAATTAGCTTGTGCTGTCAGGCGTGTAAGAGTCATATCATCAAATTCCTGAAAACAGATCTTCCTTTTGTGCTTCTGATAATATGAAAGGTGGCAGCAGACAGGTGGAACAAGTCCACTGCAATTTAATAATAAACATTGATTCTGAACTGTCTTTGGAATGGAACATTTACCAAAACTGTTAATGCTGAAATCCTTGTCTGACTGCCTTGGATGGGTTATATTACAAAAGGCCCCCATTCACTTTCTCTCTGTCTGTTGCCCTTTTGGTACTCCAACACTATAGTCAGCATTCAACGGAGGATCATTTATTTCTAGGAACCATTTGTTTGACAATGCAATGCCTGAAAACAAACACAACACAAAAAAGGGGCTCAGCTGGGAATGTAACAACACTTCATGAGCATTGCAGTAATATTTGAAGAATGCCTTAATTTTCCCTGAAGTGTTGTATAGAGCCGTAAAAGTTGAACCAGATGTCTAATAGGTACATAGGTCAGACTCTCGGGGAGACTTCAGGAGCTGTCATTTGTGGTTTAACATTCTCTCATTAGAATGTTTTGCTCTATTGTGAATTAGTTAAAGCCTTGTTTCTCAACACTCTGCTTGACCTATATGCTTTACACAAACTGTAAAAATAAATCCATTAAAACCCACTGCTTGCTTCCAGTATATAAAATACACTATTTCATGTAACATGTTCTCAGCATGCATTTCAGTACTTAAAAAGTATCAGTGGTGTTAACATTTTCCACACAGTTCCAAAAATATTCTGCAGTTTGATCATTTTTTAAAAAAAGCAAAGAGCAAACAGGAGGAAATATATAATTGAAAAGTTCTGTTCTGTTTAAATGATCAGTAGTTTTGGAAAAGTTGGAGTCTAGCAATTTTATTTAATACTGTAGGCTCAACAATGTTTTCACTAGTATTTCAGAGACAAAACACCGAATGACAGCTTGGTAAAGTATTTCTGTTTCCAATGCCATGTTTAGGCAAGTGCTGTGTGTTTGAGGCAACTCATTTGTCCTTCTGACACTACTCAGATGATCCCTGCCTCCAATGCAATAGTTGTGTCTTGATGACTAGCACACTGAATAGGGCTTTGATAAACATTTTTAACTTCAAAAAAACAGTTTCCTGATTCAAATTCCAGACATTGTGAACAGCATCCAAGGTCTGTGAATGCTTCTTTATAGTGTGTTTTCTTTTACCGTTTTAGACACCCATATGCGCAGCACATGCTATGGAGGAATTAAGAAGGGACTGTGTGTCCGTGCATTCCATGGGGCAGTGACAAAGTCAGAGTGCTGCTGTGCAAGTCCAGATAATGGGTTTGGAGAGCCATGCCAGCCTTGTCCAGCGAAAAACTCAGGTATGTTTTCATTTTGGCAGGAGCCAAAGCAGGAGGATTTAAAAAGATGGGAGAAATGCAGTCATGACTCATTCAAACACATGTGACTGTATTTATAAAAGGTTTTAATAGTTACATAATATGAAACATTGGCTTTAAGGTACAAATATCCTATATACTTTCTTAGTTTTCAATGGAAATAAATACTTAATGCATAGCTAATTAATTTCCATCCATTTTGTTTCAATTTTCTGATTTCTGAGGCAGTCTGGAAAATAGTTATAATCAACTGTGTTAATAACTAATTTTTAAAACTTCTATATTAGCAGGACCAGGGATTCTAATATATGGTGCCCACTTTTGCTATTCCACTGTGAATTATAATTGATTACCTTGAACAGCACCCTAGGCTTTTACAGGGTTTATAAGAAACTTGATAGGCGATATTCTCAAACTGTCAGTTCCCTTCAGGTTTTCTAGGAATCATCACAATGGAGGTGAGTTAGCTTTGAGCAGTAGCACAAAGTTGGCAATAGCAAGTCAGTAATCTATTTTACCCTCCAGCTAATGGCCTATCTTACTGACTTCAATGGGAAAGAAAATCGAGCAAATGTAAGATAGGCTTCCGATTCACTATCACCTGTTTTGTGCTACCAAGCAAAACCATTTCCTCACCTGTGTCTGTCCTCAAGTTTGCAAACACAGACTTGTCACCTTGACAACTTTCACATGTTTTATTAAACATTCATAAAATTTGAAAACAATTTCCCTCTACATATGATTTAAAATACAATGATTGGCCCCACCCAATATTAGCATTATGCTCTTTCAGTGGGTGAAAAAAATGCTTCAACAGGTTAATCTCTAAATTCTAGAAGTGCCTAAGGCCCAATTTCATTTTCACCTGAGTGTCTGTTTACAACTATTTCTTTGGTTTCTACCACACTTGCGCTAATTAAACCCTGAAAGAAAGTTAAATATGGGTCGTTTAGGAAATGCCTCTGTCCTAAATTAATCTTGTATATTAGAATACATTTTTCCCAGGCAACTCAATGCCTGCAGTAATATTAAGCCACCAAGGAGTACCAAGATTCATCCCTGAGCTTTGTGTTAGCTAACATCAACTTGAGCAGCAAAGTGAATATATCACGACTGGCTTCAGTATCATTGGGCTGAAGAAGAGAACTCAGACAAGGTACCCTCTTCTGAATACTAAGAATGAACGTAACAACATATAGCACCTTTCACAACCTCAGGACATCCTGAAAGGCCTTGCAGCCAATGAAGCACTTTTTACGTTTAGTCACTATTATAATGTAGGAAAACTATCCAATTACAGCCTTGGTCCCAATGCACTGGATTGGTGGATTGGCGCTCATGTGAGGATGAAGACAGAATGTGGTTTGCTGGCAATGCTGTTTAATGCTGTATAAATGTTCTGTGGATACAAGGATCACATATAAAGAATGACCACTTGTAATAAAATCACTTGCTTTCAAATTTTGGACCTACAGTTTAAAGTTTTTTCAAAAATCATAATTTATATTTACTTCCATCTATTTATATAGTATTAATATATTTTAGCCATTGTCCATTGTGTTGACCCAAATGTGCTACTCATAGATAAAGATCTGTCTCTACCCACTGAATGACTGTTGTATCCAGCAGATTCTTAATTTGTAATCTACATTTAGGCCTTATGAGCAGGAGTAGGCCATTAGCCCCAGCGAGCCTGTTCCATACCATTCAATAAGATCATGGCTGATCTAGTTGCAGTTTCATCTCCATTTTCCTGTCTGCTCCCCACATAATCTTTGACTGTCTTGTCTATCAAAAATCTGTCTAACTCTGCCTTCACTAAATTTAACATACAAATTGCAAATGATGATTTGATGCTGACAATAGCATTTGCATTTCTGTATGTTTTATTTATTTTATTAGTATGACCATGTTTGAAACTTCATCTATCAGCAATTTTATTACCAGAAAAGCTAGTATTATTCTGGGGGTTGCCAGCTTTCTGAGTTCATGGTTATTAACCAACTTCTTGCTCTGCTTTTACAGCTGAATTCCAGGCCCTGTGTAGCAGTGGAATTGGTATCACGGCTGATGGACGAGGTATATTGGAAAAAATTTTCACTTCAAAGCAAATTAGGCCTATGTGCTGCTAATTCTGTATCTTTACAGCTTTTGATCCTACTACCTGAGTAAAAGATTGCTAGATCATGTGTTTAGAATTCAGCACTTTGGAGGATTTGGTTCATTAAACAAATTCATAAGTACATTCTAAAGTCAAATGCATTCAGCCCTTGTTTGGAAATGCTAGATATAGCCATTCTTTCAGAAATTGATAAGTACAGTTAAACATCTAGAATAATGAGTTTTCCTGTTTTGCTTGATGAAGATTTACAGAGAGCAACTTTATGATTTTCTGAACACAGAGGAGTCTTCCCTTTTCTCTATATTCATTGAAGTTCACTAAGACAGTGACTCTCAACTCCATGAAAACTGGGCTTCCAAGGATCAGCCACCAATTCACTCATCCCAGAAGATGAAAGCACATTGCATTTAAACATATTTTGTTTGAAAGGATGATCGAGCTATGTTATCCGTGTTAAAGCTAGCCTTGCGAACAAATCTAAAAAACTTATTGGAAGGTAATAACATCTTCTTGGCATTATAGGTGAAGTTTATGACCCAGATTTTGCAGTCAGCGGTGAATAAACAGCGCTCACTGCTCATTATGCTTACAGTTGCCCACAAACATTTTGTGTTTTTTTTATTTCACAGAATGTGGGTGGCGCTGGCTAGGCCAGCATTTATTGCCCATCCATAATTGCCCTTGAGAAGGTAGTGGTGAGCTGCCTCCTTGAACCACTGCAGTCCTGTGATGTAGGAACACCCACAGAGCTGTTAGGGAGGGAGTTCCAGAATTTTGACCCAGTGACAGGGAAAGAACGATGCTATAGTTCCAAGTCAGGATGTGTGTGGCTTGGAGGGGAACTTGCAGGTGGTGGTGTTCCCAAGCAAATGTTGTCCTTGACCTTCCAGGTGTGAGAGATTGAGCATTTGGAAGGTGTTGTCAAAGGAGCCTTGTTGAGTTGCTACAGTGCATTTTGTAGATGGTAGAAACTGCTGCCACTGTGCTTCGGTGGTGAAGGGAGTGAATGTTGAAGCTGGTGGATGGGGCGCCAATCAAGCAGAATGCTGTCTTGGATGGTGTCAAGCTTCTTGAGTGCTGATAGAGCTGCATTCATCCAGGCAAGTGGAGAGTATTCCATCACACTACTGACTTGTGCCTTGTAGATTGTGGATAGATTTTGGGGAGCCAGGTGGTGACTTACTTGCCACAGAATTCCCAGTCTCTGATCTGCTCTTGTAACCACAGTATTTATATGGCTAGTCCAGTTTCTGCTCATTGGTAACCCCTAGGATGTTGATAGTGTGAATTCAGCAATGGTAATGCCATTGAATGTCAAGGGGAAATGGTTAGATTCTAACCATTGCCTGGCAATTACATGGCTTGAATGTTGCTTGCCACTTACCATCCCAAGCCTGAATGTTGCCCAGGTCTTGTTGCATATGGAAAATCTTCAGTATCTGAGGAGTCGCAAATGATGCTGAAATTGTGCAATCATCACTGAACATCCCCACTTCTGACCTTATGATGGAAGGAAGATCATTGATGAAGCAACTGAAGATGGTTGTGCCTAGGACACTACCCTGAGGAACTCCTGCAGCAATGTCCTGGGACTGCGATGATTGTTCTTCAACAATCACAACCATCTTACTTTGTGCTAGGTATGACTCCAGCCAATGGAGAGTTTTCCCCTGATTCCCACTGACTCTATTTTGATAGGGCTCTTTAATGCCACACTTGGTCAAATGCTACCTTGATGTCACGGGCTGTCACTCTCACTTCACCTTTTGAATTCTACTTTTTGTCCATGTTTGGACCAAAGCTGTAATGAGGTCAGGAGCTGAATGGCCCTGGCAGAACCCAAACTGAGTGTCACTGAGCAGGTTATTGCTGAGTTAGTGCCGCTTGATAGCACTACTGATGGCATCCTCCATCACTTCGCTGATGATTGAGAGTAGACTAATAAGACGGTAATTGGCCGGGTTGGATTTGTCCTGCTTTTGTGGACAGGACGTACCTGGGCAATTTTCCACATTGCCAGGTAGAAGCCAGTGTTGAAGCTGTACTAGAACAGCTTAGCTAGGGGCGCAGCTAGCTGTGGAGCAAAGGGCTTCAGTATTATTGCCGAATGTTGTCAGGGCCCATAGCCTTTGCAGTATCCATAGCTTTCAGCCATTTATTGATATCACAAGGAGTGAACCAAATTGGCTGAAGACTGACATTTATGATGCTGGGGAACTCAGGAGGAAGTCGAGATCGTGCATTCACTCAGCACTTCTGGCTGAAGGTTGTTGCAAATGCTTCAACCTTGCCTTTTGCACTGATGTGCTGGGTTCCCCTATCATTGAGGATATGAATATTTGTGGAGCCTCCACCTCTAGTTAGTTGTTTAATTGTCCAGCACCGCCATTCACGACAGGATGTGGCAGGACTGCAGAGTTTAGATCTAATCCATTGGTTGTGGGATCACTTAGCTATGTTTATCACCTGCTACTTACATTGTTTTGCATGCAAGGAGTCCTATGTTGTAGTTTCATTAGGTTGACATCTCATTAATAGGTATCCTTGGGGCTGCTCCGTGCATGCCCTCCTGCACTTTTCTTTGAACCAGGGTTCATCCCCCCAGCTTGATGGTAATGGTAGAGTAGGGACTTTGCCAGGCCACGAGGTTACAGATTGTGGTTGAACGCAATTCTGCTGTGACTGAGGTCCCACAGGATACCCAGTTTTGAGTTGCTAGATCTATTTGAAATCTATCCCATTTAGCACGTTGGTAGTGCAACACGATGGAGAATATCCTGAATGTGAAGGTGGAACTTCATCTCCACAAGGACTGTGTGGTGGTCACCACTACCGATACTGTTATGGACAGGTGCTGGTGAGGAAGAGGTCAAGTAGGTTTTTTTCCTCTTTTTTTAAACACCGACTTACGATAATTAGAGATCCATCTCAGTGTTGTGCCCTCTACAGGGGATTTAGAGCAGAGCAAGCAACAGCATCTTTCTTCAACCAGTCAGATTGAAGAATCCTATAGAGCCACACAGATTCCAATCTTAGCATCAAGGTGTGTTCCATGTGGGAAGGTGAAGTTAGGAGCAGGCAGCTTTCTGTAGGCTTCCTGCCCAGAACCAATATGTGACAAGTGAGTGACTAGTGGTTAAACACTGCAACTTCATGGACTTCATGTGTTTTAATGCCAAATCACTCAGTGAGATACCAGTAAAACAAAACTTGTGGAGGAGAACTTCCTGATCAGCTTCCTGATTTCCGCATTCAACTGTGCTTGTCTGGCCGTGGGAAGTTGCTATCCAATTTACTCCATAGTGCAGATAGCTTCGCCGTTCCTACTGCAAAATCCAGGCTGTACAATCTATTAATCAATATTCAAAGTCACTTAATTCAAATTATCTGATTATTAAATTTATATTTTGGCAAAAAATTCTACTCCGCTCTTTTTTACTTAAGTTGCATAATTCAAATTACTGGTAAGCTTTTTGTATTTCACACAAAACAGTGTGAACTTATGACAAGTATTCTGTCCATGATAATAGTGTTGTATTTATTCATATATTTGAGATTCTTTACAAAAAATTACAACAATATTTTTAAAACAAGCTCAATTAAAATGATGATATTTCCTAAAGCATCAACTGCACAATGCTTGATGAAGTCATTTATATTTGACTGGAAGACATAATTCCTCTGTCAGCATTGTACTGACCATACTGATTTATAGGCAGCATTGCTGCCTCTTCTTCCCGATGGGCTGTATTGTGTTTATATTTGGTACAACCCAGATATGCTGACATTGTTTCTTCTAATAAGTTGTAAGTCCTGCAAACTCCAGATTCTAAGTACAAATTGCTATCCTGTTTCGGAGTTACTTGATCCCCAATGGCTTATTTTGTATACAAATCATGTGCTCTGATATGGAGTCATACAGCCTAGGAAAGCCCCAGGTTCCAGCTCCAAGTTTTGTGGAGTTAAATGGTCTAAACCGAAACTGGAATGCAAGCACTGTAATTGGTTTCAATGGCTCTAGGCTCTTCCTTCATTCCTGTGAGCAAATATTTCAACTCTTCTTACCACTTCCTATTATGTGGGTCTGGTGGTGACAAATCTCTAAATCAACTTACCACTTAATTGAACAATGTGTTTGCACAGTGAAGCACTGAGTTACTGGGCCGCACACTGTGATGTAAAAGTTTTGAGTTGCTAGATCTATTTGAAATCTATCCCATTTAGATACTTGTTCCGCACAATATCAGTCTCAATGTACCTCACCATGCTGCAGTTACAAGGCTGTGTTTCCCACAAATATTGGAGAAATGTTAAAATTTAAGCCCATAGGGAGGGCTCAGCAACCTACCAGTTAAGTGAAATATTATGAATGCTTTCACACCTAAAGTATTTGTCAACCAAACAGTTCCTAATTTTCTTAAACCTCAATTTAAATAGTAAGAATTAATTTGAGAGCTGAGCTTTAGAAATGCTCTGTTCCCAGTGAAATTAGTGAGAAACTAGTGACATTGGTTGTCACATGCTCACTCTGCAAGGACATGAAAGTCATATTATTTGGAGTCAGAAGAATCAGTACAGGATCTTCATCCCAGTTGATTTACCATTCAGTCATTCATGCCAATTTTTCATCTCCCATCAAGCTTCCAGTGCTCTACTTCTAAGACAGAGATATCAAGGACCCTAATTTGAATAAATTATCGTGCTGTTAAACATTCCCGAGGTGCTGTCCTGCAGCGGACCTACTTTATCCAATATGGTGGCCGCACACTCATGACAAGAAATGTATGCATGTTTCCAACATATTAGGAGTTTAGTAGGCTTATGGATTCCCAAAATACGGACATGGAGCGGTTGAAATTTCTAGACTCACATTTTCATTAGAATACATTTATTTATAATAATTACAATAACTTTAACTTATATTACACAAAAAGTCTACCAGTAGCTCAAGAGCCAAGTGCATGTACGCTACAGCTGTATCAGTACAAGACTGATTTTGCTCCAAGCCAACTCCATAGTTCTAAGAACAGATTGCCTGCATATGCATTTTTGAAAACTGTGGGCAGCAATTGCCTGTAATTTTGTGATTCTCGCATGCAACCAGCAACAACTCTCTATCTCTATTCTATCGTATAAATGTATCCTAAACCCAGGACCTAACCTGACACCAGAGAATGGATGGTATATGACAACATGGATTGGTTCAGACAAATTACTTGTTTCTGCATTGTAACTTCTAATCATTTTTATGAGACTCCCATGAGAAGGGCACTTTTATGGAGCTTTATTATGGAGTTGAGTTGCACCTTTTCTGCCCATTTACACAACTGATTTGGTGTCGGGGTGAAATGAAACAGCTTTGCATTGACTCTGAAATGTTATGGGTAAAACTGGGAGATAAGGCTCTTAGTGTGGAGCCTTACTCAACAATAGTCCAGCTCATTTGCACTGTTGACCAGGAACTCTTTACTGCTCGGTAATAGACCTTAGTAATGTTTACCCTGTAATGTAAATGGTCCTGAAAAAAGAAGCATTTGGACATGAGTATTTAAACATTTTGAATTTAGAGCTTTCTCCAGTGCTGAATGCATAAAAGGATTACCTGGATCCTAGGCTCAACTTTTGTTTAGAATTCAAAAGGACAATTTACCTGGAGTTGATCTTCATTTCTCAATTTACTACATTAAATGTCACAAGCCGTACAGGAAAAGTCGTTGTTCCAGATGCTTACATTTGGGGGCATTTTCTAAGTTCATGTTGCACACATTGGAAAATTACAGTCATGAAGCCTGCAATTTTTCATCTATTCATTTTAATGAATAGAAGACCAAGGCTCATGCAACCTTGATCTCCAAATATGCATTGCCAGCAAAAGCTCTGAACAGGAGCACCAACTTTTAAAATTGGGCCTGTGGTTCGTGTTTATAAATGTAAATTTTGTTGTTGTGTATAATACCATATTTACCACATAAGGTAAAGGATAGTTGCAATCCACTAAAACAATATTGATTTTTTTACAAATGTTTCTAATGTGGAAATCATTTAAGTTTTTACTCTTGTGTTGTTCTTTGGGAATAGATATTAATGAATGCGCCCTGGATCCAGAAATTTGCCCCAATGGAATATGTGAAAATCTTCGGGCCAGCTACCGCTGTATCTGTAACATTGGCTATGAGTCTGACCTAAGTGGGAAGAATTGTGTGGGTAAGTAAAACTATGAATGTTTATGTATAATTTAAACACAGAGGAGCTTTTTTCTTTTTGTTGTTCCTTCTGCCTCCCTGTGGGAAATCACTTATCACTGGCCAGCCTAGGCATTAGGATTTGGAGCAACCAAACTTCAAATGGAGGTCATTTACTGTAAATCATTTGTGTGAAAGCTTTAGGATGAAAAATGCTCTGAAAGCTGGAAAGCAGCAGGGGAAAAGTCACTTAGTATTTTATGGAAGATTGTGGAGTTGCAAATGAGCTAGAACTAACATTCCAAATATGATGCTTTGATCGTTCCAAGAAGTTTGGAACTCCAAATTTGCTTACGCACTTATGCTTCTCCCAGCTGTGATCTTACTTATGCCCCTATGCTATGTTTGCTTCTCCCACTATATTTTCAGTAACCCCATTGTCCCCTCTCCAGAATAGAAAACTTCAAACCCCACTGGCTGCCAATTTTATCTCTCTGCCAGCTGAAATGGCCGGCGAAATTTTGAAGTCTTCTTTCCTGTGCTTTTGAATTTCTAAAAAACGTGAAAAATTTATCAATATCCTAATCCTAAAACTGGTGGACTACCAGAATAGACTGTGAGTCTAGATTCAGGTTGGCACACAGTCTTCAGCTGGACTACCAGAGAAGTGGATGTATTGTGGAACTCTGCTTGTGCTACTCCATGTAGAGCAAATATAATCCCAGAGGTGTCTCTGAATCTGCTGTAAATTAACTCTGTTAGCTCAGATGATCTCAGGAGAGGGTGCCTATAAATTCTGAAAGACGAAAGGAAGAAAAGTTGTGAATTACTACACAAAAATTACAATACAATGAACTCCACATTTTGTTTTTGAGAAGAAAGGCCTTTGTAACTGATTTAATTGGAGTTATTTTTTAGCAGCACATTTCTATGCAGTGAGGTCAGAGAAAGCATGAGTGAAAGTATTTTCCTTCTTGCACATGTTTAACTCAAAAGAATTCTACATCTGTTTACCATGGAGCCTTGGGAGCCAAAGATCATTTGTGCCTTTGGCAAAAGAAAATCATTTCCACTGACATTTGTCAAAAATATTGTTTCTTCAAATGTTCCTCAAGCTTTTCCTTTCTTAATGTATTTGTTCAATGCATTGCATTGAAAGGCAGCTGCCAAGGTAACAACAGCCAGTTACTCTAATGTCTAAAAGTACATAAGGTATTTTATCTACTCTGTAGCAGAAATTTGCAAGTATCCAATATGTTTAACCCTATCATAATTGTATTCTACGACTTGGTCACTAGTCTACGGTGAGAGTGTGCATATGTTGAATTCAATTTTTATTGCGTAGAGTTCCAACATTTTTAGTGCCTTTCGAGGATTGTCTCCTGGAATCCAATCTTTTTTCAGTAAAAACACGAAACAGTGGCGTTGGCTATAAAGGATAAAGTAATTACTGTTTCCCATAATCAGGGTTATGGTAAATAAGTAAGTCAAATTCTGTTTGATAATTGGGAATCCAAGCTTTTACCAGTGATTAGAAGATCACGTTGTGTGATTCTGTCAATTCTTTCTCAAGGCTACATCACTATCAGAAATCTTACTTTCTCCTTTTATATATACATTGCATTTATTCTGTTTCTAATACATATTTTATTTAATTGTTTTTAATCCTCATTTTTTTCCTGCTCCTGGTGACTCTTATTCACTGAGCTGGATTTTACAGGGTGCCATGGTCCCTACCCCTTTCCCCTGTCCCTGGCTAAAAAGTCGGTGGGGAACTCACCCAAGGGAGGAATGGCTGCCCCGCTGTCATTTTATGGCCAATTGGCCATTAATAGGCTGGACGCAGGATTTTCATCCTCAGGGGAAAGAAGTCCCACTTCAGAGAGCTGCTGACCAATCGGGTGGCTGGCAGTTCTGTGGTCCCAGTAGCAGTAGGTGGGAGTGTGGTCACTGCTGGAATAAAGGGAGTGACAATGGAGATTGTCGCTGGAGCCGGACACCAAGGTAAATGGGGAGCATTTTGCCAGGGTCAGTTTGACAGGCCCCGGCGAGGGGACAGGCGGTGGGGGGGGTGGGGGGGGGGGGGTTCTGGGTTTGAGTGGGGGGGTAGAGGGTGAAGGGAGGAGTGTGATCTTGGGTGGGTTGCCTCCGATCGGCACAGGAGTCCCACAAAGGCGGTTCCCCCCCACCCCTCTTTGCACCAATCTGTGCAGCTGCAAGTGCCGGGCTTCCCACTTGATTTGGCCTCCCCTTGCCTTGGGTAAAATAGTGGCAGGCCTGAAGAGGCTCTTAAGTGGCCATTACACCTCTACCACTCCCATAAAATTTCATACAGGTCAGGTGGTCAGGTGGAAGGGAAGGTCACATGCTCCATTTTATGAGCCCCCACCTTCAAACCTGCTAGCAGGGGAGTGTAAAATCTAACCAATGATTTTTCCATTCATTCTGTTTCTAGTAGGGATGTCCTGAGCTGCGGAGACCTCCTTGGCTGTGGGATCCACTGTTCCGCCAATATTCAGTGCATAATTTTGTGTCTGATTATAATTTTGTGAACCTTGGGCTGTTTAGTTACATTAGAGGTGTAATATCAATGCAAGTTGTTGGACAGGATTTTACCGTCGGCGAGCAGGGCGGGGCCTGCTTGCCGACGCATAAAATGAAACTCAGTGACATTAGGGGGAACTCCCGACATCACCGCGCCCCATTAAAATTTTCAGGAAGGCGGGGGCTCAGCAAAATCAGCTGCGCGCCTGCCGACCTGTCAATGGCCAATTAAGGCCATTGACAGAGTCAATTAAAGTAATTAGTGGACCTGCACGTTCAACCATAAGGTCGGCTGGCAGACCAGGAGCCCTGGTGGGAAGTAGAAAAAACATGAAACCTCATCCACAGGCGGGATGAGGTTTCATGTAGGGTTTTAAAAATTTTAATAAAGTTTTTTTTGAAATTATGAACATGTCCCAACTCATATGACATTGTCACATGAGGGGACATGTAAAGGAATGATTTTTTTCTATCTTTAATATTTTTGAAAGTAGAGCTGATCTCCCTGAGGCAGCATTTAGCCTCAGGGAGATGAGTGCGCTCTTTCGTGCACATGCGTGAAAGAGCACACTCTCGATTTTTAGGCATTCCCCCCCCACCCGCACAGGGAGCACATAGTGCTTCCCTGCGGCTGTCACGCTGGGTGGGCCTTAATTGGCCCACCCACATAAAATGGTGCTGCACTTCCAACCAGGGGCGCCAATCGGAAGCGCGCTCGCATGTGCTCACCCATCAACTTCCCCCCCCCCCCCAACGGGGGGAAAATTCTGCTCTTTTTGATATCAAAATAAAAGTTAATAGAATGTATCAGACAAAGAAAAATTATCCAACCTGGATGGGAGTTGAGACTGGCATTGAACTCCCATTCTCAAAATTGGGGTAATTTATGCTTCAGTAAGCAAGTCTCATACATATTGGAAAAAATAACCATGGTGTCTCTTTGACATTATTGTTTTTTTACCCCTGACTGAGGTCTATCTTTGTACAGGTAGGAATGGGTCAATTGTACATCTACTATAAAAATTTAATTTCAGGCCAATGGTTATTGAAATTAGCAGAATGATGTTGAACTCCTGATAAGGTGGTGTACAGTGAACCATTTTATATCCTATACAAAGTACTCTCATTAGATTATTAGAAATTAGTTCCAAACTTCATGATATGGGTAGTATCATAAAATGTGACACTCATTATGGCACACAGCTCATTAAACACATGACTCAGTAAAATAAGTAGAACATACGGCTTTAGCTTCTGAGAACTGCATTGTTATGAAGAGGATTAAATCACATGGTTCTCTTTCTTGATCATTCCCTACCTTCTTTTGACTGGTTCACCAAGTTTTAAATTATAACTTGATTGGTGTATATAACAATGAACAGCAAACAAGAATTAATGAACTTGTGTGTAGCCCCATCTGGAAATAATATATACAGATACTTCAGTTGCTAATTGATTGACATGGAAATGTGGCTTGACGAAGTCAGCAGACAATCATGAGTGTAAATGCAAAATTTGCCAAACCTTTCCTACTAGTTGCAATTAAACATAAGTTGAAAATAGCCTATGCCCCTATTTGTGATCAATTATTCTGCGAAGGTTCGCTTCTTCTTTCTTGAATAGCTTTTTTCTTCTCCTAGTGATTTGTACCATTCTTATCTTCTAGACATTGATGAATGTGCTGTTAACAGGCTCCTATGTGATAATGGGCTTTGTCGGAACACACCTGGCAGCTACACCTGCAGCTGCCCAAAGGGCTACCTCTTCAAACCAGACTCTGAGATGTGTGAAGGTGAGGATATTAAATGCACTCAATTGAAAATGACGTCTAATCTTTATAACAATTTAGCATCAAGAAATAGCAAGCATTTGCTTTGCAAGGTACTACCTGACCAAATCACTTACAGAGGAGTACTTTTGCTCTCCGACAAACCAGCACAAATTCCACAATCTGTGTTTTCCAACAATAACAAGAAGAGTTTTAAAATCTGAAAACCAGATTTGATGTAATCGGTTGCTATTTTTTCAAACTACATTAATTTGGGCAGCGGCAGAGGCTACCTACAGCGTTACAAACAGAAGAAAATACCACCGTGCAATTTTTTAAACACCTCAAAGTGAAAAAACTTCTCCATATGTCTGCTCAATTAAATTTTCTCATCATTCTATATTTCTACCAACTACCAGAGATAACAGTGGATGTTTATCTGCTTTTAATCAGCAATGTGTTTTTAAACAGGCCCTTATGTACCAACTTCTAATTAATTGTATCCCTTCCATTTCCCAACCACAAAAAGAGAAAAATCAGGTGGCAGAATCATTGACTGAAATTATTTTCTGTTACTACCATTGGGGAATGCCAGTCAGGAGATAGTAGACAAATATGTCAAATAGGATAAATATTCACAGGCAAGTCAGAAGCAGTATTGCATTGGTTCTACAGCAAACTTGTTTGTTGAATTTGTCAATTTGGTTGTAAATTAAAGATAATATTTGAGGTGACAAATATGATTTCCCATTATGATTGTTGAACCCCCCACCTCTCCACCACCACTATCCCATCTCTACAAGCAAAACATTCCTTAATCATTAGAATTGTCTATCTCAACTGGTTCAGTGTAGTCACTTGCACTAAAACATATTGAGGTGATCCATTCCCCAGTAGCTGAGTATGCAAATGCAGCACTTTGTTTTGAGCTATAGTTACATAGTAGGACGGTCTCAGATTCAATCTCTGTTATGTGATGAATTAGTTTTAGCAAGAGCATTGCAAACCCTAACCCTAACCCTAATGTGACCAGGTGGGAGTAAACCTACCCAACTTGCTGCTTTCTGACTGTTATTAGACCCTCTAGCCCTCACCCCATTTAATCATAAAAAAACTGCAGTATTAGCATGCCATGGGTCATTTAGTGAAGGATAACAGAACTAAGAATTGTAAATGAATTTTATTTGCTACTGAGTTACCCAAAAGTAAAAGTGGAGCATAGTTTTCCATTGCGTGATTTCCGCATGAAAATGCATGTGTATATTTGTCAAGGAGAGGTTCGAACTCAGCTATGGTGCTCCTTGGATGATGCAGATGTGGATCCTGAGCATCAGGCTTATTTTCCTGCCTCCTGTCACTATTACCACAGGGACTATCAGGAAATAAATAGCAGTATGCTCTATGAAGGCCCTTTTAGAAGCTGCGGCTTCATGTTAAACCACATCCCCATTCATGAGTAAACTCTTTCTAGAGAAGAGGAAAGGATGGAGGAGACTTCTTAGGTGTTCTGAGTAGAATATTGTTGTTATCCACAGATGCTATTGTTTTGATAACACTTTTCCAAAACTCCACAAAACTTTGCTTCCCATGTGGTTGAATCAGTGGAGATGAATCAGGGCACTGTGGTTTGGGGAAATTGAATTTTTTAGTCTGGACAATAAATATTCTCCCAACAGGACTAATTTAAAACAGGTGCCTTTTGATGTATATTTGCAGGGCATCCAGCATTTTGTAAGTGGTAAACCAAAAGGTACTTTTTCCTTGTTTCCCTAATGTGACACACACATGTAATAAGAGCCCTTATGTATGCACTAAAACCACAAATGAATTCCTGGTTTGAAACTGATACAGTATTCGGTCATGCCTGCTTGAGAAAGGTTACAACACCAAGTTTTGGTGTGGTGCAAAGGTTTGGTAAGCTTGAACGGAAAACTATGCTCCATTTTTACTTTTGGGTAACTCAGGAACAAATAAAATTCATTTATAATTCTTAGTTCTGTTATCCTTCACAAAATGACCTATAGCATGCTAATGCTGCAGTTTTTTATGATTAAATGGGGTAAGGGCTAGAGGGCCTAATAGCCTTTAATTCAACTGGGACAAAGTCCCAGAGAACCGAGACAGGCCTTCTAATCAGCCTGCCTCTGTGCTCAGCCACACCTGTGACCATCTATGCTCTGCCCCCGGGAGCAGCAGGCTCAACTCTATCCCACATCGCCCCCAACAAATCAAAGATCACAACATTTGTGGGTCTTCCTACCATCCGGTAAGTCTGGAAGTTTCCCAACTCTGGCCTCCTGCCTCGGTAGTGAAAATCCACCCTTTGTGCTTGATGTGAGGAGTGCAGGGAAGTCCAAGTAAAAAGCATCTTGCATTATTTACCCACAGCGTTCAGCTGTGCCTGGATGATACCCAGTAGTAAGATCTGATACAATTCAAGTGGCCTTCACTTTTACCCAAGGTATTGTATGAGCTGGGAATTAATTGCTTCATATAGAGACAGACTTTGCTTTTCAGTACTTCTCCTTCAGGTTCCTGAAAGTCATTTTTAAGATATTTTAAACTAAAATTGTACTTTTTTTTGTTTTGACTGCATGACTGGATAAACCTGTAAAAATATTTAAGAGTGGCTATTCTATTTCTCCAGATGTTAATGAATGTGAGAACAGCCCTTGCGTTAATGGGGAGTGCAGGAACACAGTAGGTTCATTTTCATGTGAATGCTCTACTGGTAGCAAACTGGATTCGAGCAGAACTGTCTGCATTGGTAAGATACAATTTCACTTTTTCTCTAAAAACAGAGCTCAAAGGACAAATCCAAAGGTTTTGGAGCTGAAAAAAATGTTAGTTTCTAGCCTTGTATTATTTTTGAATAGATTTGGTGCTAATTTTCTTCTCAAATGACTACATTTATGAAAAGGATATTAAAGTGTAATGTTAGGGCATTTAAGTATTACCTATGCCACAAATAAGTTGTCAAATTTCTTCATTACATTTTTCACAATTAGCCATGCAAAAATAGAAATCCTTTCCTGTCTGAGTTATGCAGCCTTTAATATATCAATGTATCAAAATATTTTAAACAATTAACTTAATGAATATTGGTTTGGACATTCCTGAAAAAGTATTAAACTCAACAGAAACAAACTATTGCCTTTGCAGTGTAGAATTCACTTAATAGTTCTGCCACATATCCAACAGAGTAGCAATTGTTCATTGGTAACATAGTCTGACTTATTTTCCTGAAAATGATCTCAGCGGTGTAAATTGAGAACCTGACGCCTTGATATTCCAGAAACTCTCTAAAAGGAGGTGGGCTATCTTTTTTTTCACACTTCTGAGCAGAAAAGTTCTGTGTTTCATGGCTACATGTCTTTATTACCGAGTATTAACATTCTTCCATTTTGTCTGGCATACATTTAAAGCCGAGTCAGATTGTGCTACTGGGTCAAAGTGGATCTTTGAGAAGCTGCAGATACTGTTATAATTACAGTATAGCGATACTCAGGTAGCACAAGATTGCACTGTACTGATGGTCCAACCCACTATAATTTATTTGTAAAACCTTCATAACTATGTCAACAGTACTGAAGTAAGTGGAAAAACATTTCAAAATAGTACATTTTCCCCTCTCTTCTCTAAATTCAGCTGCACCCCCCTCCCACCCCCCAGCCCTGCACCTTGCCAACCTACTATGCTGAGAAAGACTAGGGAGATTTGTGCACCAATTGGTATCATAATGAGGGAGTCACAAGAAACTGGTGAAACACCATTTGATGCTTGTATTCACTTCAAAGACACTGTGCAAACCACTTGGCTCCCAGACATGGGTGTAGTAGTATGCATTTTCTCTTGGATAATAGCATGATAGGGGGAATGAACAGGGGTGACACAGGGCAGAAGAAGGAGAATATGAAAAGGGGAAAGGGATTTCAGCAGGAGGCTATATCCCCTCAGGATGTTCCAAGAACAATTATCTTCTACCATCTTCTAAGATGTGCATGGTTACACCATCTGTGGCTTGTAAAGCAGAAAAGATTGTGAGATGAAGGGATTCTGCAATGTGAGATGGGGGATTAAGTATGAGGATACCATCATCTTTGATAGTTTCAGCCGCGATACTGACCACAACCTCATTCATCCACGCTTCAGTAATGGTGAATATCGTCTTCTCTGTTGGGGTAAAGACATAACAGCCATGTTTGTTTGTTTTTATTTTTTCATACAATGTGAGAGCCCCTGCTGGGCTAGCATTTGTTGCTCATCCCTAATTGCCCTTGAGAAGGTGGTGGTGAGCTGCCTTCTTGTACCCCCTGGTTAGGTTCTGCTTCCTCTGTTTATATGTCACTTCGCCCTGCAACAGAAAGGGAAGTGTGCCAGGGAGTGTGGCCCAGTGTAGTTGGGTGATGTGGCTGTCATGGTTGAATAGCTGGAAGTATGTGCGAGCTGTGAGATGTGGGTGTAAGACTTGCAACAGTGCTAAGTGCATGAAGGTGAGGTGAAACTATGAATGTTGTGAATGAGTGCTGATTAATAGAGATTGTTGATTGGTAGGTGATGGGAGAATGACATATTATGCAATGTGCAACACTGGTGGCACAGCTGGTGTAATATGGCATTCGAAAATACATTCATTGATCACATTGGTGAGGCCAATGTACTTCTTGCAGCACCACATTCCAGTTCCTCGGGGCTAGGCTGCTTTTTAAAAGTTTGTTCGGAAGGCCTTCTGGATCCCTGTGGATCGATGACATCTCTCTTCCTCGCCACTTTCTGCACCAAGGCCTCCAATGCAGCGTTTGAAAATCTTGGAACCCGCTATCTGCCTTGTTATGAAATTCTTTTGTCTTTCTCAGCACATAATCATCCAAAATGACTTCCAGTACCTGCTGCATCCAGGATGCCAGCTCTCCTTTAAGATGTCCAGGCTAGTTTTACCTCCTACTAGCATCTCACAATTTTGTGTCTGCTACTTAGGTATGCAGCCACTCAACAGTATGTTTAGTGCTAGTTGCAAGTGGCACAAAATTTTCATTCTACCTATTTTGGAAGCAATGGGAGTGGGGTGATTCCACATCATGATCCCTGTTCCCCTCTTTGGGGATTATCAAATTTTGCGGCCTCAGTTTCTCGAGTAGAAAAGCAGATTCACTGATCCATAGTATCTAAGATCTGAGTTATGAGGAATGGCTGGGGAAACTTGGGTTGCTAGACTGGAAAGGATGCCACCTGGGTGGTAATCTTACAGTGGATATGTAAGATAGACAAAGGGATAAAAAAAGGTAAGCCTGGAATATTAACTTAAGTTAAATAGCAGGGGTAGAACAAGAAAGACACAGCTTTGAACTTGCCGAAGGTTGACTTAGCAATGACATCAGAAAAATCTTCTTTACACAAAGAGTGACCAACACGTGGAATAGGTTTCCAGGGAGAGTAGTGGAGATGAAAACCCTGGAATCTTTTAACAGAAAATTGGATGTTGAAATGGGGAGAATCTCTCAGGGTGGATTAGTCTGATGACTTTCCCATCTCCCATTTTTGTGTGACCTTGTGACATGGTGGACATCAGATGGAAATAAGATTGGACTTGACTGTGATGGCTTTTGTGGTTAAATAGCCAACAGTCACCATCCATACTCACGTGAAAAATGGCCACTTGGGTGAGATATCTATGGAACTGTATGCAGCAAAGAGGACAGTGTTTTCAAAGAGGACAGGGGGAAGAAAGACTGAGGGTGGAATCATCCCAGGTTTTCAATAAGTGTGTTGATAATGGACGGAAAAAAAAACATTTTACCTGCCAATGGTGGGTTTTCCTGCCGTATTGTCCCATTCCCAATGTGTCCCAACTCATTAATAATGCATTCACGGAAACACTCTGGATCGCTGGCAGGCAATCTTGGATTGGCTCTCCTCAGCACCTCCTGTCTCTGGGCACCATATATAAAGCGCACTAGAGCACAGCCTACTCCTTGTCTACAGACCAGGACTGCTCCAGGTGATAGATGGCCCCGAAAATAAAGAAGACGGCCGCCCCCAAATTTAGTAACCACTCTAGGGCACCTGCTGGATGCAGGGGAAGACTTCTGTTCTGGATGCAGGAGGTCCACCAGAGTCACCGATCTGGCCTGGGAGGCAGTGGCAGCGGCACTGGAGCACAAAGGAGGTCAGCCATCCAGTGAAGGAAGAGGATGAATGCTCTCATCTGTTCCACCAGAGTAAGTCACCCACCTCATCACTAGCAACACATGCTCTCAAACCCATCACACATCCACAGGGATCTCATACATTAAGGGACAACACCACTAACTCTCACACAATCCCTCACATCTCCATCAGGCTCATATTTTCTGGAGCTTACATCCTCATCCCGTCCATGGCTGCGCTCACCATGCAAACTTTCCACGCAGTGCCATGTGTACCGCTTACACTTTCTCCATCTGTTTTCAAGCAGGGGAAGCTGGTTCACGACAGCAACGAGAGGTCCCAGACCAGAGATGGAGTGGCCCACATTAGACCCCTCACTCACCTTGAGAAGTGTGCAATTGCTCTGACTGGTTAGGACATGGATCATGCCTGCGGTGATGGTGAGGTTGGTGGCAAACACCCATGTGAGGATCCTTCAACACATCATCCCTGTCTCAACACAAATGTGAGTGCTCTTTCTCCTGTTTTTGACTCTGCTGCCATGCACTAATTATCTCTACTTTGGTTCACATGGAGCTCTGCCAAGTGACTGACACCCTCAACAAGCCAGTCCCCCAGCTCCATCCAGGTCCTCACCTCCAGCCAAGAGAGCACCTCCTCCATTGAAGAGCTGGAAATAAGCACCCTGGAAGACCCATCACAGCACTTAACCACACCCTCCACCGCAGAGACACACCTTAGTGAGACCTAGATCTAGAGCAGGCTTGTGTCCACAGTCTAGTGGTCAGCGCACAGACACATGTCCACAGTAGCAGGAGGAGGCTAGTTCAGCCAAGCTCCCCAGCACTCGGAAGCCTGCTGGAGAAGAGGCATCTGTGAGGTCTGAGTCAGATGACGAGTCTCTGGATTCAGCCTTCCAACTCATCCTGGAGAGTCAACAGAAGGCGGGGGAACATCATGCAGAGCTGGTGGAATCCCTCAACAGTTTGGCAAGCAAGTCGGAGAAGTGTGCCCACCTAAGTCTGATGAAGTGGTACCCACGTGTGCGTATGGAGGTCTCCATGGAGAGGATGGCAAACAATATGGAGACCCTGGTCCAGCAGAACGGGGAGAACTGCACAGACCTGCAATCCATCATAGTAACCATGGGTGAGTTCCTGCAGTGGCAACACGAGAGGCAAATGGGGCACCATGACATCCCTCCAGGTGCTCCTTTCCCTCAAGGAGTCAGGCCGGGGCTCTTGGGCACCTGAACGGAGGAGTGGCAGCGGGACACCCCTGGGTCGCCCATTCAGGAATCTCAGAGGTTGCCCTCTCCCTTCTAGTCCCCTTTGCCAGTGACCCTCTCAACCTCATCCTCTGTCACTGCAGAGGGAGCAGCTGGCCCACAGGAGGCCAGCCAAAGCAAGCCAGGCCCTCAAGGCCTCGTCTCTCCAGAGCACGAGTGCCAAAGTTATCAGAGGCAACAGAGCCAAACATTGCACAGGCTGTCTCCACCCCTGCTGCGGATGCCAGGACAGCACCTAGAAGAAGTGGTAGACCTAGAAAAGTTAAGAAATTCTGATCACAAGTGGTTGCACAGTTGAGCATATTTTGTCACTTCATAATCTGAAAATATATTCACTTTCACTGAATAAGGTGTAAAGTTGTCTTTTAGCTTCATTGACAGGCTTTCCGAGCCCTCCCACTGCATCCCCCTTACTAGCGGTTCAGCTGCATGCAGCTGGACCACAAGTGGTTCTGGAGGGAGAAGTGTGGGTGTGGCAGGGTCTTTCGGAGCTTCATGCAAGCACTCTCCCATGCACGCAGAGCCTTCATCCATCACACTCATCTCACTATCCCGAGTATTTTCAATGCTGTCTGCTGGGGTTTTCTTTCAGTTGTCCATCTGAGCTGACCTGCATCCCCGCCCACCCACTGATCACACTCTTATGCAGCACCTGTGCCCGTCCAACATGAGGCTCTGCTCACTTTCGCTATCAACAACGATGGTAGTAGTTAAGTTTTGGATCAGGTCTCCCGTCACTCCCCTCCCTCAGTCACCTATGCCCTTTCCCCCATCATTGTCGACCCCCCGGCATCACTTTCCACCTCCTCACCATCACCTCCCAGCCAGAACTCTCTTTTTTCCAGGATGTCCTGGTGAACATGCAGGTTCCCTACCTTCCTGAGAATACCCCACTCATCCTTATTGACCTCCCCGACCCCTTCCTTCCTACCCCTAGGGTCTGTTTCTGACTCGAGTCCCCACCAACCACCCTCGCCAACTCTTCTGTCATTACTGTTGCACCCTCAGCCTCCCACCTCACTGGCTCACTCTCTCCCCTCTCAGACTTACCATCCCGTTCTACCACGCCTACCCTCAGTTTGCTCCCCGGGAGGCATTCATTAAATTCACCGACCCCTCCCTTGCCTGTTCACCTGGACATCGCCCCCTTACTCTGTCCTCCGCCCTTACTCACTCCTCCTCCTGGGCACCTTGCCCCCTCCAAACTTCCTCCTCCTCCCAGACACCTCCCCCTTCCAAACTCCTTCCCCTCCGAAACTCCTTCCCCCCTCCAAACTCCCCCCACTTAACCTAAATCATCACTTGCCGCATTCTCCCCGTTACACTCTCCTCCCCACAGAACGCCCACCTCCCCACTCCCAACCTCAACCCCTGACATCTTCATACCCCCCTCCCCCAATACACCTTCCATGCCCAGTCAAACCTAGTCCCTCCTCTTCCACCGCCACCAACCCCCCATACCCCGGTACACCTTTCTCTCCCACTCACAACTGGACCCTCCTCTCCCCCCACTTTCTGATCATCCATAGCAGCCCCTAGCCAAGACCATGATGTTCTGAAGCAGACCCAAAGCACAGACAAAGACCTCCTGCCTTCCATGAGCTACTTCGTGGCAGAGCCACGTCCATGAGGATCCACCCAGCATGTAATGCACGTTCCTCCAGGGTCTGGTAGTTGCCGGGCTCCAGCATCCTCTGCTCCTTGGATATCCGCGATCTGAGCAAGGCTCTAAAATTAAGTCCCGACTTGTGCATGTCACAGTTGTCCAGATGGAAAACCTGGCGTGGGGTCAGGTCTTACTTTACATCCCATTACCTGGATGCTAAGTGGGTTCACGCCGGCCTCCAGGGGCATTCATGTTCTGCCATGGTGGACATCATCAGATGATCCTGCTGTGCTTTTATTCCAGCATGAAACTGATTTCTGCCCCTCACGCCAAATTGTCCCCACCCGCCCATCATGATGCCCAATGCCAACAGGGCTGGAAAATTCTGGACTGAATATAATGTACTGTTAGATTTCTATTTTCATTATTGTAATTTCCAGAAAACCCTCTGAAAGAGTTAGAACATCAAGCCTGAAGCAAAATAGGTGGCAGTCCCTATGTTGGGTCCCAGTCTTAGCTTTGCTACTGAGGACCAATGATAATCAGAAACTACATTTCTTCCCAAAAAAAACAGAGAGAAGGTTATTATCAAGTCTCAGTGCAGTTCCTTCTGATTCCTCAGATCAACAAAGAAAAGCGATGGGAAAAAATAGTGTTTTATACACATACACCAACCTTTATTAGAAAAAAAACTTTAGATTATGGCTGGGCAAATACCTAAACATTGCCAATACATTGCATGGCCAGCAGAATAACATATACCTTGTACAGAATTGGCTATGAGGAAATGTTGTGTTTGCAGTCATCTTGGGGTCAAGCTCAGGGAATTCTGAGATATTTGTCAATAAAATGGACTCATTATGCTTTGGTAATTACTTGAATTTTCTCACAATTTACAACAGACAGCGTGAAAGGAACTTGCTGGTTAAACATCCAGAACAGCCGCTGTGAAGTGAACATCAATGGAGCTACACTGAAGTCAGAATGCTGTGCTACTCTGGGGGCTGCATGGGGCAGCCCTTGTGAACGCTGCGAACTAGGTATTGAAAATGGTTGATCAAAGAAAATAAGCTTGCAATTATGAAAATGTGCTTCTAAATTGAACTAAATTGATTGTGCAGAATTTTTAAAATAATGACTACAAGCAGGGCTCGATGCTGGGGCCCTTGCTGTTTGTGGTGCACATAAAGGATTTGGACTTAAATGTAGGGGATATGATCAAGAAGCTCGTGGATAATATGAAAATTGGTAGGGCGGTAAATAATGTGGAGGATAGCCGTAAACTGGAGGAGCTGGATAGGTGGGCAGAGCAGTGGCAAATGGAATTCAACCCAGAAAAGTGTGAGGTAATTCTCTTGGGAAGGGCTAACAAGGCAAGGAATTACACTATGAATGGTAGGACCCTGGAAAGTACTGAGGGAACTTGGTTTGCATATCCATCGATCCCTGAAGGTGGCAGGGCAGGTAGATAAGGTGGTTAAGAATACATATGGGATACTTGCCTTTATTAGCCAAGGCATAGATTACAAGAGCAGGGAGGTTATGCTGGAGCTGTATAAAACACTGGTTAGGCCACAGCTGGAGTACTGTGTGCAATTCTGGTCACCACATTACAGGAAGGATATGATTGCACTGGAGAAGGTGCAGAGGGGATTTACCAGGATGCTGCCTGAGCTGGAGGGTTTGAGCTATGAAGAAAGATTGGATAGGCTGGGGCTGTTTTCCTTGGAGCAAAAAAGGTTAAAAGGGGACCAGAATAGAGGTGTATAAGCTTATGAGGGGCATAGATAGGATGAGTAGGAAAGCCCTTTTTCCATTAGTGGAAGGTTCAATAACCAGGGGGCATAGATTTAAGATAAGAGGTAAAAGGCTAAAAGGGGAGTTGAGGAGAATTTTTTTCATCAGAGGGTGATGGGAGTCTGGAACTCACTGCCTGAAAGGGTGGTTGAGTCAGAAACTGTCATATCATTTAAGAAGTATTTAGATATTCACTTGCGTTGCCGTAGTCTCCCAGGGCTATGTGCCGAGCACTGGAAAATGGGATTAATGCAGTCAGATCTTTGTTAACCAGTGCGGACACAATGAGCGGAATGGCCTCCTTCTGTGCAGTAGACATCTTTGAGTATTTCCTTAAGTCAGTTCCTTGGATTAGAAAAACAGGAATTTGAGATTGATCTTTGTGTTTGGCACCACACGAGGAGCTTTACTTTACAGTGGGATTCCTTCCTAATTGGTTGTTTAATAAATTAACCAGAATATTTCCTCACTTTTTACTTTGGAATTTTTTAGCACCTTCCACTGCTTAAGAACTAATGTTTTCAGAAAATCTGTGTAAGAAGTAAATTGTGTGTGCCTTAATATCATGCTTTGTGATATTAGAACTGACTGCATGAACTATTTTTTTGAAATTCCTCTACTATTTTAATGAATGTGTTGACCCAATTAAATCTGTTAATGTATTTAAATGAATTTTCCTTGTTACTATTGAATAACATGATTTCAAGGCAGTATGGTTTTGTGTGTTGGTATATCTAATTCTATCTCTCTCGCATACTTATCTAAATTCTCTTTACATACAACAATGCTATTCACCTAAAATACTGCAAATACTATTCTTACTTCTCTCTGTGTAGCTATTTCTTCCAAATTCTTTATTGGACTTATTCATGATTTTCTTACACTTATTGTCCCTAGTTTTGGAATCCTCCACATGTGGAACCATCTGTTCTACGATTACCCTGTCGATCCTCTTTGTAATTTTAAAAACCTCTATCAAATCACCTCTCAGGACTCTCATTTCTAGAGAAAAGAAACCTAAACTGATCATTTTGTTAAAATATTAATTGTAACCTCGCAGTTCTGGTGTCATCCTTGTAAGTCTCTTTTGTGCTTTCTCCAGTGATTTCATATCCTCTTTGTAATTTGGAGATCAGAATTATGTGCACTATTTTAACTGTGGTCTAACCAAGAATCTATACAAGTTTAACATAACTTCTTTGCTTTTGAATTCTATTTAAAAATGAATTCTCATGTTTGGTTATGGCTTTTCTAACTTGTGTTGCTACTTTTAATGATTTATATATCAGTACCTCTAGATCTCTTTGCATCCTCCACCACATTTAGACTCTTATTTTTCAAGGAGTTGGTGACCTTCTTATTCCTCCTACCAAAATGCACCAGCCCGCACATATCTATCATGAAATTCATTTGCCCTGTTTTAACGTACCACAGTGAGGGAACCAACAAGAGGGAAAAACATACTTGACCTCATCCTCACCAACCTGCCTGTCACAGATCTATCTGTCCATGATAGTATCAGTAGGAGTGACCACTGCACAGTCCTTGTGGAGATGAAGTCGCATCTTCACATTGAGGATACCCTCCGTCGTGTTGTATGGCACTACTACCATGCTAAATGGGATGGATTTAGTATAGATCCAGCAGCTCAAAACTCGGCATCCATGAGGCGCTGTGAGCTATCAGCAGCAGCAGAATTGTACTCGAACACAATCTGTAACCTCAAAGCCAGGCATATTCCCCATTCTACCATTACCACCAAGCCAGGGGACAAACCCTAGTTCAATGAAGAGTGCAGGAGGGCATGCCAGGAGAAGCACCAGGCAGACCTAAGAATGAGGTGTGAACCTGGTGAAGCTACAACACAGGACTACTTGAATGCCAAACAGCATGGGTAGCAAGTGATAGACAGAGCTAAGTGAATTCACACCAACGGATCAGATCTAAGCTCTGCAGTCCTGCCACACCCAACCGTAAATGGTGGTGCATAATTAAACAACTCACTGGAGGAGGAGGCTCCACAAATATCCCATCCAAAATGATGGGGGAGCCCAGCACATAAGTGCAAAAGATAAGGCTGAAGCATTTGCAACAATCTTCAGCCAGAAGTGCCGAATGGACAATCCATCTTGGCCCCCAGCGGAGGTCCCCAGCTTCACAATGCCAGTCTTTGGCCAATTTGATTCACCCCATGTGACATCAAGAGATGGCTGAAGGCACTGGATACTGCAAAGGCTTTGGGCTCTGACAGTGTTTGGCATTTGTACTGAACACTGTGTTCCAGAACTTGCCATGCCCCTAGCCAAGCTGTTTGAGTACAGCTACCACATTGGCATCTACCCAGCAATGTGGAAAATTGCCCAGGTATGTCCTGTACACAAAAAGCAGGACAAATCCAACCCAGCCAATTACCACCCCATCAGTCTACCCTCAATCATCAGTAATGGAAGGGGTCATCAGAGTGCTATCAAACAGCACTTGCTTAGCAATAACCTACTTACTGAAGCTCAAGTTGTGTTCTGCCAATACCACTTAGCTCCTCACCCCATTACAGTCTTGGTCCAAACATAAACAAAAGAACTGAACTCCAGAGGTGAGGCGAGAGTGACTGCTCTTGACATCAAGGCAGCATTTGATCAAGTGTGGCATCAAGGAACCCTAGCAAAACTGGAGTCAATAGGAAGCAGGAGGAAAATCTCAGCTGGTTGGAGTCCTACCAAGCACAAAGGAAGATGGTTGTGGTTGTTGGAGATCAGTCACCTCAGTTCCAGGACATCACTGCAGGAGTTCCTCAGGGTAGTGTCCACAGCCTAACTATCTTCAGCTGCTTCATCAATGACCTTCCTTCCATCATAAGGTCAGAAGTGGGGATGTTTGCTGATGATTGCACTATATTCAACAACATTCAAAACTCCTCAAAAACTGAAGCAGTTCATCTCCAAATGCAGAAAGACCTCGAACATTTCCAGGCTTGGGTTGACAAGTGACAAGTAACATTCACACCACACAAGTGCCTGACAATGACCATCAATGAACAACAGAGAATCTAACCATTGCTCCTTGACACTCAATGGTAACCCCCCCCCCCACCCCACACACACACACACACACACACACACACACACACACACACACACACAATCAACGTCCTGGGGGGTTACCATTGACTAGAAACTAAACTGGACTAGCCTTATAAATATTATGGCTACAAGGGCAGGTCAGAGGCTAGGAATTCCGCGGCGAGTAACTCACCTCCTGACTCCCAAAGCCTGTCCACCATCTACAAGGCACAAGTCAGGAGTGTGATGACTCTTCACTTGCCTAGATGAGTACAGCTTCAACAACACTGAAGAAGCACAACACCATCCTGGAAAAATCAGCCTGCTTGATTGGCACTCCATCCACAAATGTTCACTCCCTCCACCACCAACAAACAGTGGTAGCAGTGTGTACCATCCACAAGATGCACTGCAGGAACTCACCAAGGCTCCTTAGGCAGCACCTTCCAAACCCACAACCACTACCATCTAAAAGGACAAAGGCAGCAGACACATGGCAACACCAACACCTGGAAGTTCCTCTCCAAACCATATACCATCCTAACTTGGAAATATATCATCGTTCCTTCACTGTCACTGAGTCAAATTCCTGGAACTCCCTCCCTAATAGCACTGTGGGCGCAGCTACACCACTTTTACTACAGCGGTTCAAGAAGGCAGCTCACCACCGCCTTCTCAAGGGCAATTAGGTTTGGGCAATAAAAGCTGGCCTAGCCAGCGATGCCCACATCCTGCAAATGAATTTTTAAATAATCAGTTGGGCAGGGGTTTGAATTCTGCTCCCCCTGGCTCCACTAGAAATATAGTGAAAAGATACCTGCTTGGGCCTCCTCTGGCTATGGATCTTCTTCACAATATGTTCACCTGGTGAACAAGCTGCAATGCCTAGCAAACTCCAGCCATCAGTTCCAATTGATGCCATTGACCATGACTTGCGTTTAAAAAGGAACCCTCCAAATTCAGATGTGTATCCTTATGGAGTCATAGAATAGCTGCAGCACAGATGGAAGCTATTCAGCCTGTCATGTCATGCTGGCTGTCCGAAAGAGCAGCTCACCTAGTCCTACTCCTTCTCCCTTTCCCCATAGTTCTATAATGTTTTTTTCTCTTCAGATAAATATCCAATTCTCTTTTAAAGGCCTCAATTGAATCTGCCTCCACCACACTGTCAGGGCATTCCAGCTCCTAACCACTTGCTGCATAAGAAAGGTTTTCCTCATTGCTGTCATTATTTCTTTTTCCAATCATCCTAAATTGATGTCCTCTGGTTCTTGATCCATCCACCAATGGGAACAGTTTCTTCCTATCTACTCTGTGCAGACCCCTGATAATTTTGAACACCTCTATAAAATATTCTCCTAATCCTCTCTTCTCCAAGGAGAACAGCTTTGGCTTCTCCAAGCTATCCAAATAACTGAAGACCATTACCAGATGTTCAGAAGAGCAAGTTAAAATTGACGACAGCAGAACCAGTGCCAGAAATCAGGAGGTCCCGGCCCATTTTTACTACCCACTTATCAGATCCTGCCGGGTATTACAACAACATCAGCTGATATTTATATAGCGTCTTTAACGCTATATAAAACATCCCTTGGCACTTCAAGTAGTTAAAGGGTATGGTTAAAATCACTCCTTATGTTTCTCATCAAGAAAACTTGGTGAAATATCGGAAGCTGAAAATTAACTAATGTGCCTGATGGATGAGGAATTTTGTTAGGAGGTTTCATTGAATAAAATGTCACAACGTTCTCTCTACATGGTTGCTGCCTAACCTGCTGAGTATTTTCTAGCATTTTCCGTTTTTATTTCAGATTTCAAGCATCTGCAGTATGTTACTTTTATCAGAACACTAAACTTGATATAATACAGAACCTGGGCTTTGTACTTGAACTTGTATCTTTATCTCTAGATACCACCTGCCCAAGAGGATATGCAAGAGTTAAGGGCATAGCCTGTGAAGGTAAGGATATTTTAACCTTAAACTATAGGGATAGAGGAACACTCGCTGACACAGGAAAACAATTTCAATTCAGAAGAAAGAACTTTCCTTTACATAGCACCTTTCATGTTTTTATGGCATTGTGGAGGCTGTGAGGGGGTCATAAAGAGTCTATAGGGGGATTTAGATATGTTAAGTGAGTGGGTAAAAATTTGGCAGATGGAGTATGTTGTGAGAAAATGTGAACTTGACCACTTGGGCAGGAAGAATAGAAAACCTCTGCGGTACAAAGGGACCTGGGTGTCCTGGTACATGAATCACAAAAAATTAGTATGCAGGTACAGCAAGTGATTAGGAAGGCAAATGAAATGCTGGTGTTTATTGCAAGGGGGATGGAGTATAAAAGTAGGTAAGTTTTGCTACTGTTGTACAAGGCTTTAGTGAGACAACACCTGGAGTACTATGTACAGTTTTGGTCTTCTTACTTAAGAACTTATATAATTACATTAGAAGCAGTTCAGAGAAGTTCACTCAACTGATTCCTGGGATGAAGGGGTTATCTAATGAGGAAAGGTTGGACAGGTTGGGCCTGTATCCATTGGAGTTTACAAGAATGAGAGGTGATCTATTGAAACATATAAGATTCTGAAGGTCTTGATAGGGTAGATATCAGGAGGATGTTTCCCCTTATGAGAGAAACTAGAACTAGGGTACACAGCTTAAAAATTAGGGGTCTCCTATTTAAGATGGAGCTGAGGAGAATTTTTTTTCTTTCAGATGGTCTTTAGTCTATAGAAGTCTCTTCTCCAGAGAGCAGTGGAGGCTCAGTCATTGAATATTTTTAACGTTGAGTTAGATAGCTTCTTGATTGACAAGGGAGTCAAAGGGTACAGGGGGTAGGCAGGAAAGTAGAGGCCACACTCAGATCAGCCATGATCTTATCAAATGTTGGCCCAAGCTTGAAGAGCCAGATGGCTTACTCCTGGTCCTAATTCTTATGTTCATATGTATGCTCGTATAAACACTTCATGGCTTATGAAATACGTTTGAAGTGTAGATACTTTGTCCTGTAGGCAAACGCAGTAGCCAGTTTGCACACAACAAGGTCCCACACAAAGCAATGAGGCAAGTGATCAGGTAGATATTCTATGTTATTTAGAATATAACTTTGAGAGATAAATGCTAGCCAGGGAACCAGAAGAACCGCCCCCTGCTCCTCCTCAAAAAATGCTATAGGATCTTTTATGACCACCTAAGAAGAAAGGTGGGGCCTTATTTTAACATTACATCTGAAAGTTGGCACTTCTGGCAATGAAGAACTTCCTCAGAGCTGAACTACAGTGTCATTCTACATTATGTATTCAAGTCTCTGGAATGGGACTTGAATCCAATAATCATTGAAAATTCTAAAACAAAATGGAATTAGTACAATACTGTCTGCCTTCATCACAGTCTGAATGCCCCTGAGAATGCTCAATGGACTTACCACCAAATATTTCAACCTATTAGTGCTGACTACCACCAGGTTTCTAAATAAATTTTCCACCCTCTGAACGCAATCAGCAGTAATCTTGAAAAAAATTAGTAGTACAGCAGACAATGTCTGTCCGGCAGGGTTCAAAATACAGGGGGGTAGCAGGCAAATTCGCCCTGAAAGCCCCCAGAACACTTTGGAAAATTTAACCAATGAGAAGAAAGTAATCCCCCTCCATGAAAGTGACAGAATTGTTGAGGAGCTGCTCCTCCAATCACAGGCTGTTTCCCTACTGCACTTACTGCTGATAGTGAGCCTATTAGCAGCAAGTACAAAAAAGAAACAGCCTGTGATTGGAGGAGCAGTGAGAAGGTGAGTGGCGGTGCATCTGCTTGACACTGACACAGCAGGGGTGAGGGGGCTGCAGCAGGTGGGGGGGTAGTCTACAAAGGTGAGAGAGGCTGCAAAAGTGAGAAAGGTTGCAAAAGTGGGAGAGGCTGCGAGGTAGAGAGAACAGTTTTAAACCTGTCAACAAAGGAATATTCAGCTAACTGAGAGCCAGGAAAGCTTGAAGCCACTGGGGAAATGAATTCCTTGCTAATGAATGTGGAGTATCTAGCTTAAGGCTGCTTAAGTTCAGGAGCTACTATTTGGGGAAAATATGTAGTGGGCACTATTGTAATGAACATTGTTAATTGGACAATTTAATACTGAACAGTTTTACTTTATAAGAAAGATTTGCATTTATGTATCATCACATCTCAAAGCATTTCACATAGCATTAATTACTTGAGGTGCAGCGACTGTGTCAGAGACAAACATGCAACCATTTTGCATTCACTAAGGTCCCAGCTAATGAGAATGAAAAAGGAGCCTCTGAAAACCAAAATGTAGTCCCTGAAAACCAAAAAATCGCCCTCGAGGAAATCTCAAGAAGAACCCTCAAAAAAATATATTTTGACCCCTGCTGTCTGGCAAAGGCTGAAATATTCATATATTTCAGCTCCTTGCAGCATAGGAAAATAACACCAGATGAGGATGGTGATAACGCACCCAATCCCTCCGAGCCCCAAATGTTAAAAATTATCATCTGCTCTGCTGGAACTTTGCTGCATCCTCGCATGAATCAAGTTTAAGTGATAAATACAGAATAAATGAATTTAATTATTCTTGCATATATTTTTAAGATTTATCACACAACAGGATAACTTACCCCTATATGCCTAGTTAGTTTTTCTTCTTTATTTTCTGTTATGTATCACCTGTAAAAAGGAGGCAGATTTGACTAATGCGCAGTACTGATGCAGTGTTTCAGCTGCTGGCCATGCAAATGGGGGTACAGCAGGCACACTGGGAAATTTCTCAATTAAAATATTAAACAGAACAGTGATTAACTTTTCAAAAATTTTACTTATAGTTTACATATATATGTAAGAAATGTGAAATAAAGCTTTTTTGGCAACAAGGACACAAAGCAAACCATTTGACCTCTCATCCATCCTGGTTAAGTTACCTAATTCAGCTTTGAGCAGGGATCAAAACTGGAATCTCCTTGATCTAATAGATTGCTATCATGCTACAATGAGTACTAACCCACAAAGCTAAAATATTTAACAGTCCTGGCAAGGATTTCTAGGCCGCAATGTGAGTGAGAGAAGAGGTAGAGCTGAATTTTAGGGAGTCTGCAAGAATGGGATAGGAGGCAGGGGGCGGATTATGCTGAAGAATTCCAAGGGGTGGAGTTCCCATTGCTTGTTGTTGGCATGGTAATTTGCCAGCAATGGGAATGGTGGAACACAGCCCTCCCCCAGAGGCCATTTGTGCCACATAAGTGGTCAATTAAGGGACTCTGCCCACCATCGCTGGCAGATGGGCTTTCCACAGCTTGGGGCGACCATCTGGTGAACCCTGGCAGCCTTGTTGCAGAATCAAGGGTTGGCCACCCCTGCGGCAACAGCCATCACCACCACCACCGCCTCCCGCCCACCGCCCCCCCCCCCAGTACTTTACAGGGTCTGGCCCCAGCAACCTCAGATCCCACTCATCTATTACAAGAGTGGCATCCATCACTACATCGCTAGGTTGGGTGCAGTCCCAGTAGTGGCCACCACTCCCAGTGGTGCTGTTGGGTCTGAAAAGCTGTTAGCTCTGCGATTGGCAGGCATCTCTTGTAGAGGCAGTCATGGTCCCTAAAGGGACATGATCCCGAAGGCAAATCAATTAGCTGCAAAATGGGCAGAAAATCCAGCTAGCCCCAACCCCCACCCCACCCACCCCAAGTGGTCAGGGTTGGTTTCCTCCGGCTTTCGGGCCTGTCATCAGGCCCATTGCTGCCCCGACACAATCCAGCCTGCAGGCAGATGTGAAAATTTGCGCCACTAACCATTGTGTCAGTTTGCTGGCACAAGCCCAACCCCCAGGCCATTTTCGCAGAGGCAGGATTTTCTGAGGGTTGGGGGGGGGTGGTGGTGCTGCTGCGGTTGCTTCCCACCTTGAGGGCCTTTCAAGGCCTATTAAGGTGTATTATCAGAGGTCAACTGGAAAATTGGGGCACCACAAGGCATCAGAGACTAAGTCAGATGCCTGGAGGTGGGCTGATGGCAACGGACTGGATGGGGGGGTGGGGGAGGTGAGGGACCAGCCCGCTAGGCAGTCTTTGAGGCTCTCCAGTTTAAAAAGTTGGAGAGACAGTACCTCAAAGTGGAGACACCCTGTGTTTCACTTATCTGAACTGCAAGCTGCCAATGCTGGAGGGTTTTTTATTGTCCTTCCAAGATTGAGAGCCTGCCTGTCATCCTTAATTGGATGACAATCCTGCCCCTAACCACTAAATTGCCAATTCGGGGAAAATCAATGCAGGGTGATTCTTTTCCTCACAGTGGGGGATTGTGACCCCCAGTTGACCATGAGGTCAGATTCCAGACTCAAAGGGTAAAATCCTGCCCCTCATGTCTGTGTTTGTTCCACTTAGCAGGATGGGATGATGAATCTATTTTAATCGTTGTACTTATTTTAAAAAAATATATTAATTTTGTAACAAGCCAAATTAAAGCAATGGAAGGGACCAAAGACTCTCACTCTCTTTTATCTCTTTGAATAGATGTGAATGAATGCACAGTCTTTCCTGGCATTTGCCCAAATGGGCGATGTGTGAATACTCAAGGATCCTTCCAATGTGAGTGTCCTGAAGGGCTGACCAGAGATGGAACAGGGCGAATTTGTGTGGGTAAGATATAAATTATCTAGTTTTCTTTTAAATATAGTAAAGGTTCAAATGGAATCTTTTTCTAAAATGTTAGTTTTAATTGCAAAAATTGAAACAGGGAAAGGACATTGCCCATGCAGTGTCCAGAGTTCAACTATTTTTTAAGCTTAAGGCCTCTGGTGCAGGTTGTGATATGAGTATACAATGTGCCTTAGAGTATTCGCTTCTACATTTCTATAATAATGCTGTAAATACTTTGAACACCCTTAGCTTTTAGAAATATAAAAAATACAGAAATGTATAGTGAAATATTGCACATTGCATCTGAAAATTGCAGTAAAAGCAAAGGAACAGGAGGAAAAGAGACTGAAAACTAAGATAAAAGGGAGTCCAAAAGTCTTCAACATGCATGTAAACAGTAAAAAGGTGGCAAAATGAAGTGTGGGGTTGAATAGGAACCACAAAGGGCATTTATGAATGGAGGCAGGGGCTTGGATAAGTTATGAAATGAATAATTTGCATCTGTCTTTACCAAGCAAGAAGAGGCTGCGCAGGTCATGATAAAAGAAGAGGCAGTTCATTTCAAGGATTTAAAATTGATAAGGAGGAGGTATTGAATCAGCTATCAGTTATTAAAGTTGATAAGGCATGAGGACCTGATGAGATGCTTCCAAGAATACTGAGGAAAGTAAAAGTGGAAACATTGGGGAGGCACTGACCATAATTTTCCAGTCTTCCCTAGACCCGAGGGTGGTGCCATAGGACTGGAGAATAGCAAATATTCCACCCTAGTTAAAAATGGTGTAAAGATAAACCCAGCAACTATGGGCCAGTCAGGTTTAACCACAGTGATGGGAAAGATTCTAGAAACAATGGCTGGAGTTTTCTGCTCCCATTGGCAGTCGACATCATGGTGGGTGTGTGCAGACAATATGGTGAGAAGGCCAAAAATCGGTTTTAGGCCGTTGTGAAACCAGTTTGTGATCATCCGCTTTGCCCGTTAATGGCGGGCCACGTTTCTAACCGTCCAACATCGGGAACTTAATTTTAATACATTTACCACTCTTCATTGTGGCTGGGTGCTGGAATCACCCCCCCACACCTACCCACCATGCCAAATTTACCTCCCAATTTGGCGTGACTTCAGAATGGTGTGATTTACAACTGCCTTTATAAGTGTGCACCTGGCGATCTGAACATTGAGGGGAACTCAGAGATGAGTGCACACAATTTTGCTCAGCACTTGTGAGGATCGCCCGTAGGACATCAAAAAACTAGCACATTGCATTTGGGGAGGTGGGGTGAGGGCACAGGCAAGTAGCTTTTTCCCGGCTGGCTTTCTGTGCAGTGTCGGGGCAAGGGCTCCAGTGCGAGGGTGAGGGAAGCGGCCACGGGCTTGAAAAAATTTGTCAAAAGTGAGCATTTTTTTCACAGCTGAGACTATTCAGCAGCAGCTCCATTGACATGCTTGGAGTTGGGCCTCTGAAGCATTTCTTCGACTCAAGCAATGCAAAAGCATTAATGTGCCACCATAGACTCCAGAACTTTTCACCCCTCGGGTACAGACAGCAAATTAATGTGCGTTTTAGGGAGCTGCAGAACACTTGGCCGATTGGGCAAGTAGTACAATCCCCTTGCGAAAGATGGCCATGGCACAGTCACTGCTGGAGGTATTTAAAAGTAATAAAACAATGCTTTTTAAGTGAAAACTATTAGTGCCACAACTGCCACCAACCTTTTTCAAACAACCTCCTCCCACCCCTAAACCCCCACCCTCTCAAAACCCCAATCAACCTCTAGCCCCCACCCCCTTCCTCCAACCTCTCCCTCCACCACAAACTCCTCCAATCTCCTCCTCCCACCTCCCCAATGTCCCACTCCCCGCCCCAACATCCTCTCCACCTCTCTCCCCAACTCCCCTCCGGACCCCCCAATCTACCCTCTCCACCCCCTGCTCCCAACATCCCACTTCCCCCAATCCCCAACCCCCCAGCAGCAGTGAGGAACGAGTGAAGTTCAAAAAATTGGGACCAGCCTGAAAGTTTTGATTTTGTTTTAAGCTGGTCTGTCAGGTCCTAAGCTCTGGCTGCTCAGTGTGGATGATGAGAACTCAGCTTAAAACAGGCTTTTCCAAGCTTTTCGCTTGGGGGGACCATATTTCCATTTCCTTTCTCCTTAGGGGGCTGGTGAGCAAATTTTGGAAAGGTGAGGTTTGGCACAACATTAAACTGAATTCCAAAAAACAAGTGCTGAGCAAAAATAAAGCAATGTCATAGCAATAAATTGTTAAGTTAATAAAAGAGTAATTGATAAAAATGATTGGAGTGTGAGAGGGTCAGAGTGTGAGTGTGCCAGGGTCAATCCCTGTCTCAGGGTGCTCACTCACACCCTCATCCAGTGTGAGGTGGTGCGTGTATGTGTTGGTATGTGGTGGTGAGGGTAAGTGAGAAACCTGAGACTGTGGGTAAGGCAGACACTCAATCTCACCCTTTCTCACTCCCACACACACTCATTCACTCGCTCACTCATTTACACTAACTCACTCATTCACTCTCACTCACTCTCACTCTCTCAATCACACAAGTAGGCCAGAATTTTTCCGTCGGCAAGTTGGGTGCAAGGCCCGCTCGCCGACACAAAAATGACGCAGGATGACGTCGGGGGGATCCCCCGATGTTATCCCGCCCCATTTATATATTCAGGAAGGCGGGGGCACAGCACATTAAGCTGTCCGCCCGCCGACCTGTCAATGGCCAATTGAGGCCATTGACAGGGTAGTTAACCCAATTAAAGGCCCTGTCTGTCCAACCTTAAGGCTGGTGGGCAGGCCAGGAGCCCAGCGGGCTTTTCATCCACTGGCAGGATGAGGTTTCATGTCTGTTTTTAAAAAGTTTAATAAAGTTTTAGTCATATTTATTAACATGTTCCATCTCGTGTGACATTGTGACATGAGGGGGACATTTTAATAATTTTTTATTTTTCTATTTTTGATGTTTATAAAGCTTTCACTAATCTCCCTGAGACAGCACTTAGTCCCAGTGAGTGCGCGAAAGATCGCACTTTGACGGTTGGGGATTCCCTCCCCCCTGCACAGGAAGCGCATAGTGCTTCCCATTGGGCAGCCCGCTGGGTGGGCCTTAATTGGCCCGCCCACTCAAAATGGCGGCGGGGCCTGCTTCAGCGGTGGCGATCGGCTGCCCGCCCTCCGCCGAGCCTGTCAGGCCCGCCCGCCCATCAAGGGCAAAATTCTGCCCATACTCTCACTCATTCACTCACTTACACTGTCTCACTCACGCTCTTTCACTCACACATATTCTCACTCACACTCATTCACACTCTGCAAAAGGATGTTTTACCTGCTGGCTCAAATGACGGCTTTTCACACCGTATCGTCCCAATCCCACCTCATTAATAATACATCCCGGAAAAGCCACCCCCGCCTTATGGCTGACCTGGTAGGTGGAGACCTGTCCGTGAGACTCCCCCACTAAAAGTCATGTGCTGCTGTCTGCTGATGACTGAGTGCTGTCCAAAGCAAGGTAGGCAAACAAACCTCGAAGTCCCGAGCGAAGTGTAGCTTGCCACGTTGGCGTACAATCACACTGACGTGCTCGGATGATCCAGCGTGGAGGGATGATTCCAGTATGCTGGGCTTATAATGATACACGGATTTATTATAATGAGGTTCCTGACATCTGACAGCGGGAAACGTGGCCCGCCATTTATGGGCAGTGCGGACGATCGTAAACTGGTTTTACAACATCGTGAAACTGATTTTTGGCCTTCTCGCCATTTTGTCCGCTCACGCCACCAAACACACCCGACGCCAATGGGCACAGAAAATCCCACCCACACACGCTCCCTCACTCCCCCCCCACACACACACAAACTCACTCTAACTCTCACACATACACATGCACGTACATGCGCACGCTCTCACTCCCACACGTACTGTCAATCACGCACACAAACATCCATACTCTCTCTCACTCCCACACTCAATCTTCCAAGCACAGCCCACATCCCTCCTCTCGCCTCACCCACCCAACCTGGGGCTCCACAGCGCCTCACTCCCAGGCCTCACAGCCAGTCTCTCCTTCCCTTGGCCCCGGCACTCCGCTTCCCGGGCCCTGATTGGAGGGGCCGGAGCAGTGCTCCAGCACTACACCCCTGCTTAAGGGCCTTATCCTGCCACTGCTGGTATTCAACCAGCATCGAGCGGGGAGATACCATGTGGGAAGCCCGAAAAGCAATCCCTGGCATGTTTGCTTGCAGGCTTCCAGGGATGGGGATCCCTTGTTCAAAGACACTCAGTGCCTGATTCGGAGACCAGGCATTGGGAAGTGGGGACCCGCAGAAAGCCATCTATCAGTCTTTTCTTCTGATCCCCCACCCCCAACCCACCCCACCAGCCAGCGTCCCCTCCCCATGACACCCCATCCCACCCTCTCTGCCCTGTGGCCTGGGTCTCTCAGTGGTCCTGGGCCTCTATTGGGTGCTATACTGGCAGCTACCACTGCCCACCCCCAGTGGCACTGCCTGCAGTGAGGAGCTGCTAGCCTCTGATTGGCCAACAGCTCTAAGGGGCACATTTCTGCCCCAGTATTCTTGATCCCGAGGAGGCCACTGCTGGCCATTTAAGTGCCTGACTAGCACCCAATAGGGTGGGCCTTTCCAAAAAGAGATAATGTTGGGCTTTTGGGTGCGCTCCAGACATCGGGCAAGTCCTCCATTGTCTGGATTAAATTCCACCCTATATGTAGGCTTCACAACATTTATTCAAATGGCTAACAATCCAAAAGTGATCAGTGGGTATAGACATATCCTGCAGCATCAAACAAAAATGAGTGCTTTTATATATATGTCCTGCATCAATCACAAATATGTGACCCTTGACATCCAAGCACAATTGAAAGCAAATCTGTCTTTATATCTCTATTAGACAAGAATTTACTATCAAATCCTTTAATCATTTTGGTTTAAGTTTACCAGATTACTGTGACATTATGGAGCTTCCACAATAGAGCAGAACTGACAGTTATGTAATATGTTTTGTAGATATCCGTCTTGAGCAGTGTTACCTCAAGTGGGATGAAGATGAATGTGCTGAACCAGTTGCTGGAAGATTTCGAATGGACGCCTGCTGTTGTTCAATTGGATCTGCCTGGGGATTGGATTGTGATGAGTGCCCCAGGCCTGGAACAAAGGAATATGAGCTACTTTGTCCCAGGGGCCCAGGATTTGCCAACAGAGGCGATATTCTAACAGGCAGACCATTCTATAAAGGTAAAATGAAAGTCACCTTTTCCTCAACCAACAAAAAGATTAATTCTGTATAAGAAAACATAATTATTTTTTATTGGAAAAAGATGGATAAGAACATAAGAAAAAGGAGCAGCAGGAGATCATATGGCCCATCAAACCTGTCTGTATCTCTTTGCATGCTCTCTATGTCCTGCTCACAGCTTGCATTCCAGTCTAGCTTTGTATCATCAGCAAATTTAGAAACATTACTCTCTGTCTCTTTGTTAATATAGATTGTAAATGGCTGAGGACCCAGCAGTGCTCCTTGCACAGTCCACTAGTCACAGTCAGCTAACTTGAAAATGCCCCATTTACCCCTACTCTCTGCTTCCTGTCCATTAACCAATCTATGTCCATGCTAATATGTCACCCCCAACTCCATGAGCCATTATCTTGTGTGTTAACCTCTTGCCTCTTGTGCAGCACTTTTTATCAAATGCATTTTGGAAATTCAGGTATACGACATCTACTGGCTCCCCTTTATCAACCCTACAAGTCGCATTCTCAGAAAGCTCTAATAAATTTGTCAAACAGGTTTTCCCTGACTTGTTCTAGTCAGACTTTGCTTTTCTAAGTGCATTGTTAAGATTTCTTTAATAATAGATTTCAGCACTTTCCCAATGACTGATGACAGGCTAACTGGTGTTTAGTTCCCTTTTCTCGCTTCCTCCTTTCATGAATAAGGCTGTTACATTTGCTAACTTTAAATCTGCTGAGACCATTCCAGAATCTAGGAAATTTTGGAAAATTTTAGCCAGAGCATCCACTATTTCTACAGCTATCTCTTTCAGACCCTAGGATGTAGGCCATCTGGTCCTGGGGATTTGTCAGATTTTTGATCCTTGCATTTCTCCAGTACTTTTTCTCTGCTGATATTAATGATCTTAATTTCCTCACTCTTATTAGCCCCTAGAACCCTTTATTTCTGGTATCTTTCACTGTGGAGATAGACACAAAATACTTGTTCAATATTTCCTCATTCTCCATGCTAATTTCTTCTGTCTCTGCTCCAAAGGGGCCAATGTTTACCTTAGCTACTCTCTTCCTTTTTATGTACTTGTAAAACCTCTTACCATTTTTTTTGTATTCCTGGTTAGTTTACTCACATTTTTTTCCCCTTTTATTAACTTCTTGGTGGCCCTTTGCTAGTTTCTAAAACACTCCCAATCTTCAAATTTACTATTTTTGCAAAAATATAAGCTCCTTCTTTTAATGTATTTATATCCTTAATCCCCTTAGTAAGTTACAGATGTATCTTTCTCACTGAGCATTTGCTTTTTTCAGTGGAATGTATTTTTATTGTCTGTTTGAACTGTTAATGTAAATGTTTCTCATTGTTTATTTATCACCATACCTTTTAGTCTATTTATTCAATCTACTTGAGCCAGCTCTCCCATCATTCCTATGTAACTGGCTTTGTTTGAGTTTAAGATTCTACTTTGTAATTAGAGTATGTCGTTTTCAAACTCAATGGGAAATTCAATTGTATTATTGGTCACTATTTCCCAGTGGATCTTTAATTATGACATGACTAATTAACCTTGCCTCTTGTACAGCTTTATCCCTAGTTGGTTCCACAACATATTGCTCCAGAAAACTGGCACAAAAGCATTCTACAAAATCATCTTCCAGACTATTTTTGTCATTTGATTGGTCCTAAATGAAGATTAAAGTCCCCAACAACTACCACATTGCCTTTGTTACAAGCTCCAATAGTTTCTCATTTAATGCCCTGCCCAATGGAGTAACTACTGTTAAGAGGCACAATAAACTATTCACAACAATGTTTTCTGACCCTTGCTTATTCCTAATCTCTACCCATTCTGATTCTGCTTCCTGAGTTTCTGAGCCAAGATCGTTTCTCACTAATGTCCTTATGTCGTCCTTTATTATCAGGGCTACTGCTACTCCTCTTTCCTTCTGCTGTCTTTTCGAAATGTTGTGTACCCTGGAATATTTATTACCTAATCTTGGTCACCTTGTAACTATGTCTCTGTAATGGCGATTAAATCAAAACCATCTATCCTTATTTCTGCCACTAATACATCTGTATTATTATGGATGATTCACACATTCAGATAAAGTGACTTTAGTTTTATTTTTTACTACTATTCCCTTCATGGACCTTACTTTCTGATGCACTATTACTGTTAAACACTCTACCTCTTCCTGTCCCACTCAGCTTGGCTTTACCCAAATCAATATACTTTTCTATTACCTCAACTTTTATCTTTGGATTTTTAAATTTCCCTTCATCTGAATTCTCTTCCCTTCCTGTTAGATTAAAGCCAATTTTCCAAATTCTGACCATATTTGCTGATGCAGTCTTATGTACTCTCTGGTTGCCATTACCCATATTGCTACCTTGCACTAAGTTAAAAGCAAAATACTTCAGATGCTGGAAATCTGAAACAAAAACAGAAAATGCTGGCAAAACTAAGCAGGTCTGGCAGCATCTGTGGAGAGAAAAAACAGAGTTAACGTTTCGAGTCTGTATGACTTCTTCAGAGCTATTTAGAGCTTCAGAGATTTTTAGCTCTGAAGAAGAGTCTTACGGACTCGAAACGTGAACTCTGTTTTTCCCTCCACAGATGCTGCTAAACCTGCTGAGTTTTTCCAGCATTTTCTGTTTTGCTACCCTGTACTATTAGGTGGGGTCTTCTTGCCCCGCCCACCACCGAGATCATTCAGACCCGCCGAAAGTCAATGGACCTTTGGCTGAGCTGCCACATCCCCCGTGGCGGGTGCTGCCAAGGCTGGGTAAGAAAATCTTGGCCATTGCCTTGTCCTTTCTCTTTAACTTTCCAAATCTCCCCTCATGTGAACCCCACACCCCTCACTTTTTAGTTTAAAGCTCTCTCTACAGCTCTAGTTATGTGACTCAGCAGAGCAGTGGCCCCAGCGCATTTCAGGTGAAGGCCACCCCAACAGTACAGCTCCCTCTTTCACCAGTACTGGTGTCATGAATCGCAACCTATTTCTCTCATACCAATCGTTGAGCCATGCATTCAACTCTCTGATCTTATATACCCCATGCCAATTTGCTTGTGGCTCAAGTAGCAATCCAGAGATTATTGCCTCTGTGGTTCTGCTTTTTTCATTTATTCCCTAGCTGCTGATACTCCCTCAGCAGAACATCTTTCTTAGTCCTAACTATGCCGTTGGTGCCCATGTCGACTACAACAACTGGATCCTTCCCCTCCCAATCCGAGTTCCTCTCCAGCCCTGAGGAGATGTCCTTAACCCTGGCACTGGACAGGCAACACAGGACTCGTACTCGTGGCTGCAGAGAACCACATAAATCCCCCTAACTGTATTGTTCCCTACTACAACTACATTTCTTTTTACTCCCCTCACTTGCATGGCTCCCTACATCACAGTGCCATGGTCAGTTTGTTAATATACCCTTAAGTCCCTGCTCTCGTCCACACAAACTGCAAAAACCTTGAACCTGTTGGACAATTACAAGTGTTGAGGCTTCTCCATTGCTGCATTCTGTGTCCCTAAACCTGCCTCACTCACAGTGAAGCCCTCCTGTCCCTGATCACAGACCAAATCTGAACTACTTAGCCGAAAGGATGTGACAACCTCCTGGAACAAGGTATCCCCTCATGATGCATTGCAATGTCCAAAGCTCAGATTCCAGCTCATCAACTCTGAGGCAAAGTTCCTTGAGCTGCCAACACTTACTGCTGATGTGACTGCCATGGATCACACAGGTGTCCACCAGAGCAGTGGCCCCAGCGCATTTCAGGTGAAGGCCACCCCAACAGTATAGCTCCCTCTTTCACCAGTACTGGTGTCATGAATTGCAACCTATGCTACAACTGCAACACATCACCTGCCCTGCCATCTGTATTTTATTCAACTACTGAGGTTTCAAGTTTAGAAATATCACTCAATGATTATTTGTAGCTCTATTAAGTAATTTAACTAGTTAAGCTATAAATTTAATGCAAAATTTACATCTCCCCCGTGGGAGATAAATTGGGAAAAAAAACTGAAGTGTGAGTGGTTAAATTTAATGTTCAGTTTCTTTATGCTGAAAAATTTCTATTTGATGATATTGCTGACGTGTTGAATTGCTCAAATGACAATATGTTCCCTTGCAAAATTAAATGGGCAACCTATGTGTTTAACAGTGTATCAAAAGTTTTGTGATATTATTATAATCAGTGATTTCTGTTCATGTTGTTTACTGCCTTTACAGACATCAATGAATGTAAAGTGTTTCAAAACCTCTGCAGTAATGGGAAGTGCAGGAACACCATTGGCAGCTTTAGGTGTAGATGCGACAGTGGATTTGCCCTGGACATGGAAGAAAGGAACTGCACAGGTAAGACACCTTGACCCAAATGAGCAGTACCAACAGCATGAACTGTACAGTAAGGACACACACAACTGAAAATGAAAAAAACACAGTGGATGGAATCCTACTGGTCCTGTGGAGACAGACTTGAAAGTGGACCTGGAAGCAAAAATGGAAAGAGGGCATAAGGTTAGCGGACAATCGCGTTACCACCTCTGGGTGATCTTACCAGAGGTGGGTCATCAATGGCAGTGACTACCTGTCTGGCAGTGATGGGAAGCCAATAATTACCAATTAGGAGGCTAATGAGGGGTACAGGGAGGTCTCTAACGGGATTGCCCCAGTGTCGGAGTGGTCTCCTGCTGAGTGCTAAGCTCGGCTGTTCTGTGGAATCAGCCTTCCAGTGACAGGTCAGGGAAACATTGGAACTGGAGGCTCCATAACCCAATGATGGGGTTGCAGGCAGGACAGGCCAAGCCTGTGGCCCAAACGATACCTGCAAAGAGGGGCTCCCCTCCTCTCCAAGAGTACTCTTTCAAGGGCACCTCTATTTCAGGGCCTCTGATTGGACCTGCAAACTTAGAAACCTGCCCACCATTCTTAGCTAATGGGACTCTCAAACTCGCCCCCTTAATTGATGCCTCTGGGAAGATCTTGCAGGCGAGGAGGACTCATTTGTCCTAGGTGGAAGAATATTTTCAGAGGTGGTAAGATTCCGCACAGTGGGAGCAACATAGGCAACGACCAGTAGCAGAGACAGGACCACCAGCGCAAAAATCAACTGCGCAAGTATGACCAGCCATACAATAAAATACCAACAGCACATAAAGGGTCAACTGCTTAAGCAATGTGAACAGAATCAATTCCAGAACACGCCCAACAGAACAACAGGCTTCAACTGGCAAATGGAACAAATAATATAAAGAAGATAATTTGTAAACAAAAGAAAGTAACAGGAACAGATTGAAAACAAAGTGCATTCAGCTAATGCAATGCAGCAGTGACATGAAAATCAATCTTCCAATATTAATATTGTGAAAAATGTAAACAACTAAAAAGTTCAAACTTTTATTATCATAACTTGTCAGGATGACTTTGATTTAGCTTATTAATTTAAAACACAATTCATATTTAATTGATAGGATTTGAAAATTATGTGTATTGATGTCATGTAAATTAAAGTTTGCTTTATTAATTGTCCAGTTTTGATTGTTGATGAACTTAAATGTGAAATGTTTGGATTTCTTTTGTTTAACTCTAAGATTCTTGGTTGAATGTCCTATCATAAAATAAAGAAAAAATAAAATAGATTAGTGATCAATTTTACTTAATTGTTTCTCTTTCCTGGAGAAAAATTGTAATGTAAATGTTGAGGAATAATATAGATTCAGTATTCTGATTGTAATGCAGCCAGATAGCTTTACAGGAAGTGATAAAAAGGTTACTTCAGAATCCAGCTTGACAGGTTTGATTGGCAGGCCTGTTGAGCTGTTATTCAAATCTTCTAGCCTTAGTTATCTTGAGTATTGTCCATTCTAGATCAGAATACTTTCTAGAGAGCCTCAAAGTAGAAATTTCCAACTAAATAATGCTGCTTCACGATTCTTTAAGTTCTAATTCATACCAGCTCAAACGGTTTAACTTAATTAAAATTTTCAACAGTTAGTTACGTCCGTTGATGTAAGTTACCTTTTGTTCATAGAGACAGAGGAGAGACATGTTTAACCCAAAAATGGAAAACATAGAGTATAGAAAGCAAATACTTGGTAATATTTTTCATTCCTTCAGAATGCTTCACCATTGAAATTTGTTTTTCCCCCTTTAATAAGACATTGATGAATGCCGCATCTCTCCTGACCTCTGTGGAAATGGAACTTGTGTCAATACCCCTGGCAGCTTTGAGTGTGAATGTTTTGAAGGCTTCGAGAGTGGATTTATGATGATGAAAAATTGCATGGGTAAGTATATTCTCTTAATATACTATATTATATGCCAATGAAGGCACCGAGTAATATGAATAGTACAACATAATTTCTTGAATTATTTTTGGTTGCATGGCTTTCTGAAAAGGAAAAGCCAACCAACAGCTGTAAACAAAGTGGTAGAGTACTATTGATCAGGAGAGGGGGCAGATGAATACTAGTTAGTTCCTCACAAGGCAGGAAGAAAAATCAGCAGGCAAATCACCCCAGTCATTTCATGCTCTCCTTTAAACCAACCTGAAGAGTTACATAGACAGATGTCAGAGTGCAAATTTTCTGCTTTTGGCTCAACCAGGGAGTGGTGCTTGACATGGAGGGATATACAAATAGAAAATTTGGTTCATTTTCGAAAACTGAGGTGAAGAAGTAATACTATGTTAAGGTTTATCCCAACAGCAGGATTTTAATTCTATTGTGCAGCCATTAGTTCGTCGTAAATTGCAAAATACTGCTGTTTTTGAGAATATTGTTAACATTTTAGAGCCACATGGGTAATCACCATTGAGAAAGTTTATTACCATATGTACCTTGTTTCCAGCACTAATTATGGCACTGGTCTAAAACAGTAGATGTAGGTGATTTTTTTCTTCTGATATCAGACCACATTTTAAAAAGGTCTTAATTTAGCTGCATTCCTCACATGGTCAATTCACAATTTGACCCATACCAATAAGTAAAGACATCAAGCAGACTGTGAGGTCAGTCAAATCATATTTTAGTCAGAGGACTGATAACAGCCCATCCCTCTCATCCCACTGTTGTGTGTCCCTGAGACAGTAGACACTTCACTTCAGTCATACAGAAACTTTGAAGTGGATTTCTTAATCGTTTGTTTTGGGAATTTTTAACCATGGCAATAAGTTCTCACATGTGGGAGATAGCTTGATCACTAAAAGGGAAAAGGGATGTTGTGAGGAAACTGAGGAAGAAAATAAAAATACATTTTAAAATGAGGAAGATGCATGAAATAAATAAATAACCTCCACAATATTGTGTTCTTTAATATCCATAGAAGGGCACATTTCAGATGTTAACATTGCATTATTAGTATTTACACACAGATGTGTAATGATTGTAGGTTTTTAGACCAGTAGACCGATGTTAAAAGGTAAGGCTTTTAATAAGCATGTCAACAAACTGTGGTAATATCAAGAGCTTACCTTATTCTTAAGATGCCACATTTTTGATTCAACTGCTTTATCATCACAAACCAATATCCTAATGGTATCTTTGCTTTTCCCATGCAGATATTGATGAATGTGAGAGGGATCCTCTTCTGTGCCGAGGTGGAACTTGTGTAAACACAGAAGGCAGCTACAGGTGTATATGCCCTCCAGGACATGAGCTTACTCCAGATGGTAGTGCCTGTGTTGGTAAGAGAAACCAGGTTACCCACTAGAGATGATCGGACTACTCATGACCAGCTATTTATTTTAAGTCGTTCATTTTTCTGCCATTGACCCATGAGCCTTTTTCTGAAATATGTGACGTTTTCTTCTTTCTTTCTCTCTGTTCTTCAGATATCAATGAGTGCTCCCTCAGTGATAATCTCTGCCGACATGGCAAGTGTGTAAATATGATTGGAACTTACCAATGTGCTTGCAACTCTGGATACCAGGCTACTCCTGACAGGCAAGGCTGCGTTGGTAAGATTAATTGAAGCATATATAGTTCTGTTATAGCATTACGTTATCACCCACTATGTAGACATCTAGATTTTTATTGTCATATCTATTACTTGGAAAATGCAGAATAAATTATCGTTTGAGGGTCACAACTTTACTCAAAAGTTCAAGCTGCTGTTTTTCTTCACCAGTCCTGAGAGAAATGGCTTCTGAGGACAAAAGCAAGTCACACTACCTCACCTTCCCATTCTTATTTGTTGTTCTAGAAAGTTTTTGGTGCCAAATCTGGCTCATATCCCTTTATCAACACCAGTCCCCTGCCTAAAAATTTATTTGCACTGGGATGACAGTGTGGTCCAGGCACAGGGAAACATGGGGAATTCCCTGCACTAGAACAGGTATTGGGCTTCAGGTCTCATTTATACCACGTGGATGAGCTCTAGATGCCTGCCATAATCGGAAAGAAGGGGAATGACCAGGAGCAGAGGAGGCACAATTGGGGCAGAGGTGGGAGATAGCGCCTGAGAGAGGCTGAGAGGCAGTGCCCAGGAGCGGGCAGGAGGTAATGCCTGGTAAAGCTGGTAGGCTGCGGACAGGTAATGGAGGGAGGCTGTGGCCAATCAATGCTGGAAGCAGCAACGAGGAGAGGGAGAGAGGCAGTTGATCATGAGGCAGTGGGAAGGAGGTGACCATGAGGTACAGGGTGAGCAGCGATGATAGGCCTGGTTACCCTGAACATAGTGAGCCTGGCAGTTCCATTCCCCTCCACCCCACCAGCTCCTTTCTAACATGGAGTCCAACTAAAGTTAACACTGCATCCTGGGATCACCATAAGGGAAATCACAGTTTGCTTGGGAAGTGGCAATGACGTCCCTAAAGTATCCCATAGAGGGAGAGAATCTTGATGCGCCTCCTCTCCTTCCTTGCTGCCCCCAGCATTTACCTGTGAAGGCCCAAGTCTTAGACAAGGCTGTGGAACATCAATGTTGATCTGAGTGCTTGTGCCCCATTTAGCTCTCTCATTGGAACTTCTGATGCTGCAGTGCGGTTCTACTGTACCATTGCGAGGATTCTTCTCCTTTGCATTGGCAGGCTGCTTCTTGATGAGGGGAGCCCCGCCAGGATCCTACTGTGCATGCTTGCTGAGTCCAGTGCTGAGGCTGGGGCCAATATGAAGGGATAAGTGAAGGCTCCCTCTTAAAACTCAACCTCAAAAAGGACAATTCCCCCTTCCCCACCCCACCTCCCTGAACATTAACAAGAATGAGTATGCATTAGCCATGAGCTGTTTGTTGAAAGTATTTATTAAATAGTTAATGATTCAGTATTTCGCCTGATTTTCCTGCAAGATTATTGGCATCCGCAGAAAGACTTGCCTTTTATTAATGTCTCTCCTTCCTTTGATCAAGAAAGACATTCCTAATTTTAACAACTTGCCTTTAACAATCCTTTGTTGAGAAAATCTCAAACCTGGTTCCCCTAGCTTTACTTAACCTGTACTCCATCCCTGTGTTTCACCCCTTTCCTCTACCTCCCACAATGCTGAATCACATTACCTTCTGCTCTAATGCCAACTTTCTCAAGACCTTTACTTCCTTGAATTATTTAACACCCACCCTTTGGTCTCTTTCCCAATTCATCAATTTACAATCTTTTAAAACATAAGCTTGGAGCTACCCAACCTCATCATCTCTTTTAGGGAGTGGATTTCCTTGGGCTGCACCCATTCGATCCCATAACTCTGGGTTCCTGCCAAAGTTATGGTAGAAGAGCAGGAGAATCGCCCAGGAAATTCAACCCACTATTCTTTTCAAAATTGATGATATACAGCACACTGCGACTTGGCCCTTTACTTAATTTCGTCAATAAAATAAAGTAGATATTCCAACTGCAATCAGAATGTCCACTTTGTTGCATATCATCAGAAGAAATCTAAAGTTTAACTGGTACCTTTTGCACCACCCACTTCGTATTTCAGATATTGATGAATGTACCATCATGGGTGGAGGCTGTGACACGCACTGTACAAATTCAGAAGGCAGCTATGAATGCAGTTGCATTGAAGGCTATGCTCTTATGCCTGATAAGAGAACCTGTGCAGGTAAGCTGAGAAAGAAGTTTTTTCATTCCAGTAAGACAACATCAAATGCTCCAATTTTTAAAATAGTTCAGATCAGCCATTTTGGTTATTTTTGCGGATGATATATGCTGTCAACATGTAAGATGTCTCTGATTAAGTAATAATAAGTATCAAGGTTCCTACACCATCTTGTCAGTCACCAGAGAACGCAATAAGATCTGAGAAACTTCTGATAATAGCATAATTTTTGTCACTATTAGTAATACTCAGACACTATTATGCAATAATGGAATCAAGTTCATTGAGACAATGGCTATTTAACAGATTAAGTGGGGTGTTCAAAATTATAATTTTCACTTGACTTTGTTTTCTGTCTTGTTTCATCAGACATTGATGAATGTGAGGATAATCCTGATATCTGTGATGGTGGACAGTGCACTAACATCCCTGGGGAGTACCGTTGTCTGTGCTTTGATGGATTCATGGCTTCTATGGACATGAGGACCTGCATTGGTAAATGCAAAGATGATTATGACATAACAATAATTGTTTACCTTGACAATTAACAATGTTTTGCTTTTTTTCATAATTGATAATATTTTGAGTACATTTAATGTGAGTGAATTGTTACAGTTTTAGCAGAACTATACAAATCTAGAATGGCTATGTTGCAGCAGAAATGGGCTTTACAAATGTAAATGTTGAAAGTGACATAAAGTTATGTCATTGCAGATGTGAATGAATGTGACTTGAATCCTAACATCTGTCTCTATGGCGATTGTGAAAATACCAAAGGTTCCTTTATCTGCCATTGCCAACTGGGATATTCGGTGAAGAAGGGAACAACTGGGTGTTCAGGTAGGGCTAATCCATTGCTGGAAAATGTGAATCTTATTGAAAAATCCTTCTTTGTTCCTTTGAGCATTTTAAATGAATATGATTTTAAATCTAAAATATAATTAAATGGGTGCAATTTTGTAAGTACACATTGATGCTAGAAACTTCTCCCCTGACAGTGCTTTTTGAAAAATCAAGGCCATGCTTCTACAATAGTTTGTTTTAGTACTGGCAGTAGGTAATTATTGCTGCGTTGTACCTGCATAGTGCTCATGTTTGACAATATATAAACTCATTAGTTAACGTAAAGATAGAAGAATTAACTTAGGTTTAACGTTTAACCTGAAGAACTAAATTTTATTACAGTGTTAGCAATAAACATTCACCTGTTAAGAATATTATGTATCCAGAATTGCAGACGATGCAAAGTTAGGAAGGAAAGTAAGCTGTGAGTAGGATGCAAAATGATATAGGCAGGTTAAATGATTGGGCAAGAACATGGCAGATGGAATAAAATTTGGAGAATGAAGTAACGCTCTTTTGTAGAAAAGCATAATATTTTTTAACTGATGGGGACTGTTGATGTTCAGAGGTACCTGAGCGCTCTTGCACCCGAATCACTGAAAGTTAAAAATAAGAGACAACAAGCAATTAGGAAAGCATTTGGTTTATTAGCCTTTAATCCAAACGGATTTTAGTATAAGAGTAAAGAAATCTTAATCCAATTATCTTGGGTGTTGGTGCGATAACACCTGGAGTACTGTGTACAGTATTGGTCTGCTTTCCTAAGGAAGTATACACTTGTTTTAGAGGGAGTGCAACAGGTATTCACTGGACTGATTTACAAGAATATAGGACTTAGGAGCAGGAGTAGGCCATTCATTCCTATGAGCCTTCTCTGCCATTCGCTAAGATCATGGCTAATCTGGTTATGATCTCAACTCCACTTTCCTGTCTGCCTCCCATAACCTTTGACTCCCCTGTCTATCAAAGATATATCTAACTCAGCCTTGAAAAATTCAATGATTCAGCCTCGACTGCTTTCAGGAGAGGAGAATTTCCCAGACTATCGATGTACAGAGAGAGAAAAAAATTCTCCTCATCTCCGTGTTAAATGGGAAGCCTCTTATTCTTAACCTGTGCTCCCTAGTTCTAGTCTCCTCCACAAGATGAAACACCCTTTCGGTATCCACCCTAAAGTCCCCTCAGGATCTTGGTCCCCTCAGGATCTTGTATGTTTCAATAAAATCACCTCTCATTCTTCTAACTCCAATGGGTATAGGCCCAACCTGTTCAATCTTTCTTCATAAGCTAACACCTTCATCCCAGGAATAAATCAGTGAACCTTCTCTGAACTGCTTTTAACACAATTATATCCTTTCTCAAATGAGGCGATTGAAGCTGTATGCAGTATTCCAGATACGGTCTCACCAAGGCCTGTACAGCTGCAGTAAAACTTCCATACTTTTATATTCCATTCCCCTTTCAATAAATGCCAACATTCCATTTGCCTTCCTAGTCACTTTCTGAACCTGCATTCTAACTTTATGATTCATGTGCCAGGGCACCCAGATCCCTCTGTACTACTGAGTTCTGCAATCTTTCTCCATTTAAGTAGTATACTGCTTTTCCTTTCTCCCTGCCAAAGTGGACAAGGTCACATTTTTCCACAATATACTCCACCTGCCAAATATTTGCTCACCCACTTAACCTATCTATATCCCTTTGTAAGCTTGTTAGCTCCTCTTGACAACTTACTTTCCTACCTATCTTAGTGTAATTGGCAATTTTGGCTGCCATACGTTCAGTCCCTTCCTCCAAGTTATTGATATAGATTGTGGCATTCCACTAGTTACATCTTGCCAATTCAACAAAGACTCGTTTATCCATACTCTCTGCTTCCTGTTAGCTAACCAATTCTTTATCCATGCTAATATGTTACCCCCTACACAATGTGTTCTTATCTTGTATAGTAACCTTTGATGTGGCACTTTATCCGATGTCCTTTGGACATCACATCTACAGGTTCTCCTTTATCCACCTTGCTTGTTAATTCCTCAAAGAACTCTAATAAATTGGTTAAACACAATTTCCCTTTCACAAAATCATGTTGACTCTGCCTGATCCCATGGTGACTTTCTAAGCATTCAGATGTAACCTCCTTAATAATGGATTCTAGCAATTTCCCTATGACAAGCTATAGTTAGGATATAGTTTTCTGCCTTCTGTCTCCCTGGGATTAGAGGATTGTCTAACTATGACAGATTGAATAAACTAAGTCTATAAATCTCTAGCATTTAGAACAATAAACGGTGATCACAATGAAGAATATAAAATTCTTAATGGGTAGGTGCTGGAGGTTGTTTCCCCTGGCTGGGGACTCTAGAACTAGAGAGTCACAGTCTCTGAATAAGGAGTCACCAATTAGGACTGAGGTGAGGGGAACCTCCTTCAATCAAAGAGTTGTGAATCTTTGGAAATCTCTTTATCAGAGACCTGTGAATGCTCAGTTGTTGAGTATATTCAAGCTAGAGACAGATAGATTTTTGAACAGTAAGGAAGCTAAAGGATATGAGGATAGTGCAGGAAGGTGGAATTGAAGTAGAAGATTTTAGTGAATGGTGGGACAGACTGAGGGCCAAACGGCCTGTTCCTGCTCTTGCTTCTTATGTTCTTATTCAAAGTGATGGCACACCTTGCAATGGGTAGGATTAATGTTTGAGCCTGTCATTCTCAAGAGGATAACTTCCTGATTTCAGCAATAATGTTACGAAGAGCCCCCAAGCATTTAAAATAGTGGGAGGGAAAATTGAAGGGCTGCTTTTTCAAATTTCTGATGGTTAATTACAAAGTGTCACTAGCAAAGAGACATTTTGGGAGCCAATTACCTATCCTAACCTCTCAGGCCTGGTTGCTGTGGAGAGATCAATGTTAAAAGGAAGAGCACGTTGGAAAAAAGCCATAAAACTAAGAAAAAGTTTAACCTCTAAATCATTTTGGTGGCGGATGTAGGAATACTAATACATATATGTTTCTCTGTTACGAGAGAATGTTTTTTCTGTAAGCAATGAAGATATTCCTTCTTGATACAATATCAGAGAAAAAGTTAACTATTGCCTGGGATTTGCAAATCCAATACATGCCAGTAAGATGAAATTAGTGATTCTGACAGGAATTTACACTGCAAAATACCTAGAAAGTTGTTTACAATTGCCCAAGTATCTCATCTTTCTGTTGCATGAGATGCCCACAAGGTAGCTTTGGATGATGATATTAACTTCACTAAAGAGTAGATTAGAGTTTATAAATCATTTGTATTAAATACTTAATCCTACAGAGCAGCTTGCAAATCAACAGCACAGTTCTTTCAATGTTTTGGCCTTTTTGGCTTTATCAAACAGGGTATATCATGCCAAATTAATGTTAATTCCAAAATGTATCTTCTATTACTAATTTGTTTTTCACCTTTCAGACGTTGATGAGTGTGAAATTGGAGCCCACAACTGTGATATGCATGCTTCATGTGTCAATATCCCAGGAAGCTTCCAGTGCAGCTGCCGTGAGGGATGGGTTGGTGATGGCACCTTATGTGTAGGTGAGTGCTTCGATGTTAAGTGTATTATGGACAGGAGAGAGACAGACAAACTGTACTTATTTCCTCGCAACACCTCTCCATAAGCAAAAGGTGTTTTGAATTATTTTAAAAGTATGTGGTGGCGTGTTTCCTCAAACCCTCGTGTGTGAGATGTGAGATCCAATTAACAAATAACCTAAGGCAAACTCGCATTAACTCAAAAGGTTAGTTCTTTCCACGTTAAAAAACTGGGGGAAGAGTGTTCACAATTTCCCACTTCACTGCACACACAAACACATACACACACACACGCACAATAAAGGGGGGATAGAGAAAGGAGTTTTGCAACTATGGATAGTAACAAAGGGAAATGGATATTAGTTCACATGATTTCCAAAGTCAGAGTCCAATGAGGAATTCTTTCATGTAAGATCTCAAGTTCAGCTGGCTGAAGACCGCAGTTGAAGTGTTTGCTTTACCTCAGATGAAGTAGGTACACAGAGACTGCAGGTGATGGTGGAAAATCTTCCAGCAGAGACAAGCTTCGAGGAGCAGGCTATTGTTCTTACTGGAGCTTTGCTTCTGGCGGGGTGTTCATTGGTTGGAAGTTAAACAGCAGACTGCCTGTGGGGCCATTTATATAATGTTAAAACTGTCCAAAAGGCCAGCGGATTGGCTCGTGTGACATGTCCCGTTCCTGGTTAATTGCAGCTTAACAATCAGTTTCTGTGCTCCTAACCAAAATTCCATTGTTCTTCCATGGGAGAGATACAGGGTGGTTATTAGCATCTCTTTCTGTATAATTAGTTTTAATCTCTCTCTTTTTGTGATAGTTCAGGTTGGAAGCCAGTTTGTCTGCACTTCCTCTGCTTTTCTTGATTATAAATGTCTGTACAATGAGATGTGAGATCCCACAGGCTGAGGGAGGAATTATTTTGTTCTTGTAACTCCTGGGCCAGTCCTGGGGTCAGGTGATTTGTCACAGCCATCTTTTTTGGTTCAGCAGAAAATCCATTTAAAAAAAATAGTAATAAAGGTAAAGTTTTGAACAGGCAGTGTTGGATTTCTTTTCATTTCAGAGGAACCCAACAAGTGATAATGAAGGGATGTGTTTATAAAGCTGAAGCCTATACTGAAATAAATTCAATTATTAATGCTTTTATAAGACAAAAATTGCATTACATGCAAGTATGTACTCTGTGAGATAAATGCTATATGGGAGAAACTACACTCAGATAGTTTTCTGGTTGTTGTAACATGTTGTATTTGCAGTTACATGTTTGCACAACTTTGTGCTGCAAACAGCTTTTTCTGGAAGTTACAGTACTGATTTAATATTTTGTTTTTCCCATCAGTTCTAGCTGCTTTCAGCACTGTGTATTTTGCAGCATTCTGATCGTGAGAAGAGTTGTATGTTTATAGTAATATTATAGGAAGCAACAAGTTGCATTATATAATACTGGCAACACAGAATAAATATCACAAGGTGCTTCAAAGAAGTACAGTTATACAAAATTTGACACAGAAGCTCAAAAAGGAGACATTAGAAGTCATGATTTAAAAGCTTGGTCAAAGAGATAGATTTAAAGGAGGACCCATAAGAGGACAGAGAGGTGGAAAGACAAAGAAGTTCAAGGAGGAAATTCTGGCATGTGGGGCCTAGACAACTGAAGATACATCCATAAATGGTGGGGCAAAGGAAGTGGCGGATAGACAAGAGGCAAGAATTGGAAGAACACGGGGTTATTGGAGAGTTGTAAGGTTGGAGCCAGCTACAGATGTACAGAGACATAAATAAAAATTACTTTGCATGAGGTTTCTAAAACCAGAAAGTAGTGGCATGGTCTCACTTTGAAAATTTGAGGGGCTGGTAGTCTGAATCCAAAGTTAAAAAAGGGAGAAAAAACACTGGAATTTGTAATGGGAGACCTGAGAGTAATTACCAATAAAATCCTGGAGCTCGTGACCCCAATGCTTCATGGAAAATCATGACTCAATATTGGCTGTTGCAGAATACTGCTTTCCAATACCATTTAGAAATACCACCAATGGTGCTTTTTTCCTGGCTCAATTTCTACACGACCACAGAATGAACTGAATTACTGAAACTACAAAACTCATCTGCATAGATTCCTTTGAAGTTATTTTCACCACAGCTAGCTTTGAGGGGTTGTTTTTACCCTGTAGACCTTTGTGGTAGGATCCACTTTGCAAAGTAATGGATCTGTATTATGATTTCCTCCTGTGACCAGACATAGCTACTTTATAATAACCAGGTTTAATTTTTATCCAACATAAAGCTCTGTGGGTAGAGATTCGTGATAATTCTAATTGTCAATTCTATTACTATCTAATGAGAAAACTAAGCTTGTTCTGTATCTTATTTGTTCATGACTGTGTAATGAAATTACAAAAAGAACAACCCAAATCAGTAATCATTAAAATGTACACTTCCTAATGAGTTTCAGTAACATGCATTGCAATGAAGGGACTGCCCCAAGGATTAAGCAATATTGTGAAATATTGGCAAAGCAATAACTTTAATTTTACATTACATATTCAGAGGTTAATTATTGTCACAATTCCAGGAATTCCATTTTCAAAGAACAAGGGTTTTGGGAGAAGGGTTGACACCATTTGATTGATAGATTGACAAAGTAAAGCATTTTAAAGGTTTCCAAGTAATTTCAGAACAAAATCAAAGCACACAACATGATTTGGAACAGCATGGGAGAGCCATGCACACTGGCACACATTCAGAACGACAGTGTTAAATTTTCTTACATTCCTGCGGCATTGGCTTTGGCTTTGGCTTTAGTGCAGTGTGCCCTGGGAGACACAGCTTTAATAAGTTGCAGCAGCTTTTTCTCTGTTTGTTGAGTTCTTGATACCAGCTTTTGATGAACAGTGGTGTGGAGCTACCTCTATTCCCCCTAGCAAATCTGAACAGATAACTATGATCCATTAAGTGCATTTTCTGAAATAGTATGTTACACGGGATATTTATATAGGTATTAAGTCTAATTTGCATGTGTGTGTCCAATTGAAAAATCAATTAAATATTTTTGCAAACCCTTTCTTTACTGTGCTGCCTGCAAACCTGGATAATTTACAGTTGGTCCACATCATTTGTACAGTTTAGAAGCTATTGGATGACATTTTCTGTCTTCAGAATTCAAAGTGCAGAGCTTCAGATGCTGGGAGCATATCTAAGGAATTTGCCCATAACTGTACAGCTCACCCATACCCTTAAAATGTATAAAATTTATGGGCATCCAGAGTGTGGTTTATGGACCACATCATAACTCAGGCATTGCTAGCTGTAAATTACACTCTGTAGATACTAGTCCAGACTGCTACCCAAATACAATTATCACATAAGGTACTGCTTGACTTGCTGTTCACTCATCATTTTCTGTTTTTAATGCTACAGTACTATCTACGAAAATGAAGTTTTAGGCCCAGCTTTACAGTTGTGTCAAGGAAAAAAGTACTGCATTCAAACAATAATGTCTTCTTTTTAATTGGCAGACCATGACGAGTGCACCAATGAAACACATCATTGTAATCTTAATGCCAAATGTATGAATACACCTGGATCGTATCGTTGCCTCTGCTCTGAAGGCTTCAGTGGAGATGGTTTTACGTGTGCAGGTATGGGAAAGAAACTAAACTAAAGCTCTTTCTAATACGTAAAAATATGGCCTTAAATAGAAACCAGAATTACACAGTTTGACGTACCTCATGTTTTACCAGTTGAATGGACAGCAAAATGTTTAGGTACCAGCATAGATCCAACATTACCACTTCACAGTTTTCAATCGATGAAAGTTTTCCTTCCATTTTTCTTCCTTCCTAAAACAAATGAATCTTGTTGGGGTACAATTCCACAGGCACCAACAGCCTTCCAGTACTTCATCCAATTGGTCAGATTTCTCATGTTAACCTAATAGTTAGCGCTGGCAGGTTGTTACCCCATGAGAAACATCATAGTTTTGCCTGATCCTGCCTCCACCCAATTCCACAAAACAGACTTCCAACAAGAATAGCAAACAGGAATAGGAACCCCAGCAACTAAAATTTTACCCCCTCCCTAGACTAAAATCACTGAAACCTGCTGTAGTAATAGATCAGTTATCTCAACTAAGTCCAGTGGCTCAGCACCATATTACACACGGGCACTTCAAAAGAGCCCAAGTTACAGTTAATTTGCAAATCAACTGCTGAGTAATAGATCTTTACACCCAAAATAGAGACCCTGAAACCCAAAAATTCTGCTCCATAGAGCCAGTAGTTCTAGTGCTGTGGGTGCCGGTTGAGATGAAAAATGGTGTCCACACTATTCCCGACCACTTCCAGCGTAATCCACACTGATCACCACGTTGTTGAAGGTAATACCGCAGGCGTTACATGCATGCAGAAGATCTATGCAAAGTAGGTAGATTGTGACTTCACCACTCTAGTTAACACCCTCTCTTAAACTGAACGAACTGCCAGATATGAATTGCTTCTTCCACCAGGTTTACATGTATGAGGGCGAGGCAAAGCATATGGAAGTGAGGTTTGGCTTGATAGAGATTGTTGGTAGGCAAGTGAATGGACTCTGATGAATGGAGCAGTGTGTGAGGCTAGTGTTGCAGTGGGTACGATTGGCATGTAAGAATGCACTCACTGATCTTGGTTAGTCATGTGAGGTCATTAAACTTTTCTGAAACAGGATCCAGGCCCTCAATACCAGACTGGTGGCATTGGTCCCTTTGGCTTCCTGTTCCTAATGCTTTCTAAGCACTTATCTGGACAGCATTCTGGCTCTCTGACAGAAGAGAGCTTCTATCCTCCTATCGGGCTCCTGCACTAACGTCTTCAGCGTAGCATCCAAAAGCCTGGGGGAATCCCTTTTGTCGATTGTTCATTTCTATTCTTCCCAAAAGTCTTGTAATTGTATCCAGGTATTTTCAGCCCCTGCTGTAGCCAGAATGCACCTTGGCCTTGAGGGCAGGATCTTTAAGTCGGCGAGCGGGGGTGGGTTAGGGGGGGGTAGGGCTGCTCGCCAATGCATAAAATGATGCGGGATGATGTCGGGTGGAACTCCCGACATCACTCCACGTCATTTCTATTTTCAGGTCAGCGGGGGCGCAGCCGAGTCAGCTGTGCACCCGCCGACCTGTCAACAGCCAATTGAGACCATTAATAAAACAATTTAGGTAACTGACAGGGCTGCCTTAGGTTTGGCGGGCTTGGAGGGTTTGGAAGAGATTACAGAGATAGGAGAGGCAAGGCCATGGAGGGATTTGAAAACAAAGAGGAGAATTTTAAAATCAAGATGTTTCTTGCCAGGAACCAAAGTAGGTCAAGAAGTACGGCGGAACTTGTCTTCCTGTGAGTTAAGACAAGCAGCAGAGTTTACAGTGGGTAGGATGTGAGAGGTGTGGGTGTCTTGTGGTGTAGCGGTCGCACCCCTTCCTCTGAGCCTGAAGCTCCTTTTTGAGTCCCACTCCAGGACTTGATGGCCATGAAAAATGTGTTCAAAACATGGCTGATCTCCTGATTAGCCAGAACCTGCAGAAGGCAATGGCTAACCACTGCAGTACTTTGCCAAGCATGACCATGGATCAACACATGGCAGTGCATAGTCTTAGGGCATGGTATCTGAAGAGAAAGAGAGAATATGAGAGACCAATCAGGACTACATTGAAATAGTCAAATCTAGACATAACAAAAGCATCGATGATGGTTTCAGCAGTGGATGAGCTGAGACGGGGCAAACTTGAGCAATGTAGAGGTAGATAAAGGTGGACTTAGACCTGGAACAAGTATGAGGTTGGAAGCTCATCTCGGGATCAAATGTGACACCAAAGTTCCAAAAAGACTGGCTTAATCGCAGACTGTTACAGGGAGAGGGATGGAATCGTTAGTTAGGGGACAGACTTTGGAGCAGGGACCGAAAACAATGGCTTCAGTCTTACCAGTATTTAATTGGGGGAAATTTCTGCTCATCGAAGGCTGGATGTCAGACAAGCAGTCGATAATTTAACAGCAGCGGGGGAATCGAGAGAGGCGATGGTGAGGTAGAGATGAGTGTTGTCAGAATACATGTGAAAACTAATGCTGTGCCTTGGATGATGACGCCAAAGGGAAGCATGTAGATGAGAAATAGGAGGGGCCAAAGATTGATCCTTGGGGTACACATGAGGGAACGGTGTGGGATTAGATATATAAGAATGGAAGCATTCCCACCCAGCTAGATGGCATTGGAGAGACTTTAAAAGGATGGCCGTGTTGTCAACTGCATCAGAGGCTGCGGACAGGTTGAAAAGGACGAGGAGGGAAAGTTTATCTTTGTCACAGTCACATAGGAGGTCATTTTTGACTTTGATAAGAGATGTTTCGGTACTGTGGCGAGGGCAGAAACCTGATTGGAAGGATTCAAACATGGAGTTCTGGGAAAAATGGGAATAGATTTGGGAGGCAGCAACATATTCAAAGGATCAGGAGAGGAAAGGGAAATTGGAGATGAGATAGTTGTTGGCAAGGACGGAGGGGTCAAGTATTTGTTTTTTTTTGAGGAGAGGGTTGATGATAACAGATTCAAAGGGGATACAGACACAGCTGAAGAGAGAAAACTGTTAACAATATCACTAACATGGGGGTCAGGAAGGGAAGCTGAATGAGCGGCAGTTTAGTGGGAACAGACGGAAAGAACAGAAATTGCGTCTCATGGACAAGATACATTCTGACTTTAAGAGTTGCAGGCTAGATCTATGTGGTGTTCGCCTCTCAAAACCCCCTGCTGAGACATGCAGCCACTCAACAGCGTGCTTCAATCATGGAAATAAGCAGGCAGGACAAAGTTTATGTGCTGCTTGCGTCATTCTGAACGGGTGTGTGGTAATTGTGCGTTGAAATCCCCATGCAAGAATTCAGCCCCCCAAATTTAGCCTCTTTGTTCTTATTTGGTGGTGCAATCTTTATTATATACAGTGGACAGTGGCAAATGTATATTAATTATGGTTGCTTTACTCACTCTTGTACCTTGCTGCAGTGTTGCCATCAAAAATCATTCCTCCTTGAGTAGTAATTTTTATCTGAAACTTGATTGGAAACTATGGGCAGAATTCTCTGCCTGTTGGGTGGGCGGGCCCGACCCAATCTCTGGCGGGCGGGAAGCTGATCCCTGCCGGAGAAGGGGGCCCCGCCGCCATTTTATGTGGGCAGGTCAATTAAGGTCCGCCTAGTGTGACATCCGGCGGGAAGTGCTGTGCGCTTTCTTTGCAGGCGGGGGGATTCCCCAAAAGCGAGATTGTGCTCTTTCGCGCATGCGCACGAAAGTGCGCACACCTCCCTGAGGCTAAGGGCTGCCTCAGGGAGATCGCTTATACTTTTAAAAAGATAAAAAATAGAAAAGAAAAAAAATCCTTAACATGTCCCCCTCATGTGAGAATGTCACATGAGATGGGACATGTTCATAAATTACAGTAAAACTTTATTAAAATTTTTAACACCTTGCATAAAACCACATCCTGCCAGTGGTTTCATGTTTTATCTATTTGCCACTGGGGCTCCTGCCTGCCCGCCGACCTTAAGGTTGGATGGGCAGGTCCTTTAATTGTTTAAATGATCTTGTCAACGGCCTCAATTGGCCATTGACAGGTCGGGGGGCCCGCAGCTGATTTTGCTGTGCCCCCTCCTTCCTGAAAATTTAAATAGGGCGTGGTGACGTCGGGAGTTCCCCCTGACGCCATCCCGCATCATCTTACGCGTCAGTCAGCGAGCCCTGCCCCCTGCTCGCCGATAGCAAAATTCTGCCCTATGTCTTTTTCAGTCAGCCACTCAAGCCAAAACTATTTAATGGTACAAACCAGCTGGTTGGAAGTGATTATGTTAGTAAATAGATAAATCAGTCTGCAAGTTTTGATGTCATGTGTGTGCCAGCCTCTAGAGTGATGATATCAGTTGTAGCTGCAGAACATGAACCCACAATGAGACTATCACTATCTATGGATCTTGTTGACAAAGGTGTCATATGCAGTTCAGCAGTTGTATATTACAAATTTCATGCCGGTTAATCACAAATTCCTGATAGAACAATTGTTCATTCTATCAAAGTGAGCATTTTACCAAAGCTTATGTTGAATAATTTTCTAAGGTATATCCTCTGTTGCCTGTATAAATAATGGTGTCTGATATAAAACTGGCAAAGTCCCATGCACTAATGTTACATGATTGTTTATAAAAACAATTAGACTAAACCAGAGTTATTTCTCGAGAGGAAAAACTATTCTAATTGCACCAGTCATCTCTAGGCAAAAGTACAGCTAAATCTTGGAAAATGTTCTCTCTGTGAAAAATTGAAAATAATATGAAATTGTTGTATTATGAGCTAATAGAAACAATATTTTATTCGTCTTTATTTACAGATGTGGATGAATGTGCAGAGAATGTCAACCTGTGTGAGAATGGCCAGTGCCTCAACACTCCTGGAGGATACCGATGTGACTGTGAGATGGGATTCACACCAGCTTCTGATAGCAGATCCTGTCAAGGTAAGTTCGCTGGTATCTTGCAATTTTTATGGCCCATCCTGAATATGGATTATGACTATATCTGGAAATAGAATGCAGAGGGTCTAATCCATTAGTGTAATTATGAAAGAGCCATACATTTAGCTAACAGGCAGAAGTAGGGGAAGCTTTCCTGAAAAAAATGCCAGACTTCCTCAAAGAAAGATATGGCTCAACACTTCTTTGCCATGTACAAGGATAGAAAAAAAATTATTTAAAAAAGCTTACTTTGTAAATGTGTAACAGCAAAGTCAAATCGGGATTGAACCTGTACCTCGTTTGAACGTGTTAAGATGGATTTATTTTACACTGAAATGCTAATTTTTTATCCAGTGAGTAAATGCAGATTGAAAAATGAAATAATGTGGAAATAAAGCAATGTAATTATCATACACTAATTAAGAACAGTAAAGATGCTTTAAATTCTAAGAGATTGCAAAAGTACGCAACTTTTTGGATGATATTTCATAAATAACAATGAGAACTATGCATATAGTTTGCAATGGAGACAAAATTTAACATATTAAAATTAATGGAGCATACTAGTGTTCTTTTTTAAACAAAGTGAAATTTGAGCTGGTGGAATCCATCTTGCCAATATATATCTACTATAGTGCGAAAGCAGATTCTTCATCCTTCACTGTGGAGGTAAGCCAGAGGTTTGCCATTTGGGCTGGAGATTACCTCATTTTTACATCTGCCCAGGGATAGATAAATAGGTCATAAAATAGGTCTTTTGTATATATTAAATAGAGGAAAACAAATAGAAACCTTAGATTTCCTCTTTTATTTATCCTAGGCCATCAAATCTGCCCTGCCAATAAGTGAAAGCACTCCCCAGTTAACGATAACCAAGCCAGAGAACATTTTGAGTCAGATTCGGTTTGGCCACCCTCCATCCAGCCAAACTCAGACTGAGCCAGGCCAGATGCTTCAACTTAAAAAAACTTTTTGAAATCTGACTATTTAGCGTGTGTTCAATTACATTAATTTCAGAATTCAAAAAACACTCGAGACTTCTTTTCCCTTACTGCTTTTGGCTCTGATTCAATAAGTCATGGATTCAAGCTGCACTCTCAGGGTGGGATTTTCTGCCCACGCCTGCTGCTGGGATCGCTCGGGCCCGCAGCCGGGATCGTCCAGTCTCACCAAAAGTCAGTGTACCTCCTGGTAAAAAAAACCCCAAGTTTGTGAACTCACCACATAGGGAAAGTGCAGGAATCATCCTGCAGCTCTTTGGAACAGAAATCATGGCCAGAATTTCACCCTTGTTGGGTGGACTCGGTGGGGGCAGATATAAAAACAAAAAACTGTGGATGCTGGAAATCCAAAACAAAAACAGAAATACCTGGAAAAACTCAGCAGGTCTGGCAGCATCGGCGGAGAAGAGCAAAGTTGACGTTTCGAGTCCTCATGACCCTTCAACAGAACTAAGTAGAAATAGGAAAGGGATGATATATAAGCTGGTTTGTGGGGGGCGAAGAAGTTGGGGGGGGAGGTGGTTTGTTGGGACAAGCAAGCAGTGATAGGAGCAGATAACCAAAAGTTGTCACAGACAAAAGAACAAAGAGGTGTTGAAGTTGGTGATATTATCTAAAAGAATGTGTTAATTAAGATTAGAGAGCAGGACAAGCAAGGTAGCTCTACTGGGGGTGGGGTGAAATTAACCATGGGTGGAATACATTTAAAAATAATGGAAATAGATGGGAAAAGAAAAATCTATATAGATTATTGGAAAAAACAAAAGGGAGGGGGAAGAAACGGAAAGGGGGTGGGGATGGAGGAGGGAGTTCAAGATCTAAAGTTGTTGAATTCAATATTCAGTCTGGAAGGCTGTAAAGTGCCGAGTCGGAAGATGAGGTGCTGTTCCTCCAGTTTGCATTGGGCTTCACTGGAACAATGCAGCAAGCCAAGGACAGACATGTGGGCAAGAGAGCAGGGTGGAGTGTTAAAATGACAAGCGACGGGGAGGTCTGGGTCATGCTTGCAGACAGACGGAAGGTGTTCTGCAAAGCGGTCACCCAGTCCGCCTTTGGTCTCTCCAATGTAGAGGAAACCGCATTGGGAGCAACGAATGCAGTAGACTAAGTTGGGGGAAATGCAAGTGAAATGCTGCTTCTCTTGAAAGGAGTGTTTGGGCCCTTGGACAGTGAGGAGAGAACAAGTGAAGGGGAAGGTGTTGCATATTTTGCGTTTGCATGGAGAGGTGCCGTAGGTGGGGGTTGAGGAGTAGGGGGTGATGGAGGAGTGGACCAGGGTGTCACGGAGGGAACGATCCCTACAGAATGCCGCCATGGAGTTGAAGCGAAGATGTGTTTGGTGGTGGCATCATGCTGGAGTTGGCGGAAATGGCAGAGGATGATCCTTTGAATGCGGAGGCTGGTGGGGTGATAAGTGAGGACAAGGGGGACCCTATCATGTTTCTGGGAGGGAGGAGAAGGCGTGAAGGCGGATGCGCGGGAGATGGGCCGGACACGGTTGAGGGCCCTGTCAACAACCTTGGGTGGAAAACCTCGGTTAAGGAAGAAGGAGGATATGTCAGAGGAACTGTTTTTGAAGGTAGCATCATCAGAACAGTTGCGACAGAGGCGAAGGAACTGAGAGAATGGGATGGAGTCCTTACAGGAAGCGGGGTGTGAGGAGCTGTAGTCAAGGTAGCTGTGGGAGTCGGTAGACTTGTAATGGATATTGGTGGACAGTCTATCACCAGAAATTGAGACAGAGAGGTCAAGGAAGGGAAGGGAAGTGTCAGAGATGAACCATGTGAAAATAATGGAGGGGTGGAGATTGGAAGCAAAATTAATAAATTTTTCTAGGTCCCGACGAGAGCATGAAGCAGCACCGAAGTAATCATCGATGTACCGGAGAAAGAGTTGTGGGAGGGGGTCGGAGTAGGACTGGAACAAGGAATGGTCCACATACCCCATAAAGAGACAGGCATAGCTGGGGCCCATGCGGGTACCCATAGCCACACCTTTTATTTGGAGGAAGTGAGAGGAGTTAAAGGAGAAATTGTTCAGTGTGAGAACGAGTTCAGCCAGACGGAGGAGAGTTGTGATGGATGGGGATTGTTCGGGCTTCTGTTCGAGGAAGAAGCTGAGAGCCCTCAGACCATCCTGGTGGGGGATGGAGGTGTAGAGGGATTGGACATCCATAGTGAAGAGGAGGCGGTTGGGGCCAGGGAACTGGAAATTGTTGATGTGACGTAAGGTGTCAGAGGAATCACGGATGTAGGTGGGAAGAAACTGGACAAAGGGAGAGAGAAGGGAGTCAAGATAGCGAGAAATGAGTTCCATGGGGCAGGAACAGGCTGACACGATCGGTCTGCCGGGACAGTCCTGTTTGTGGATTTTGGGTAGGAGGTAGAAGCGGGCCGTCCGAGGTTGGGCGACTATCAGGTTGGAAGCTGTGGAAGGAAGATCTCCAGAGGAGATGAGGTCAGTGACAGTCCTGGAAACAATGGCTTGATGTTCAGTGGTGGGGTCATGGTCCAGGGAGAGGTAGGAGGAAGTGTCTATGAGTTGACCCTCAGCCTCCACGAGGTAGGGGTCAGTGCGCCAGACAACAATAGCACCACCCTTGTCAGCGGGTTTGATGACAATGTTAGGGTTGGACCTGAGAGAATGGAGTGCAGTAAGTTCAGAGATAGACAGGTTAGAATGGGTGAGAGGAGCAGAGAAATTGAGACGACTAATGTCACACCGACAGTTCTCAATGAAAAGATCAAGAGAAGGTAAGAATCCAGAGGGAGGGATCCAGGTGGAGGGAGAATATTGGATGTGGGTAAAAGGATCCTTTGAACAGGGAGAGGACTCCTGCCCAAAGAAGTGAGCATTGAGACGAAGGCGGCGGAAGGAGAGTTCAGCATCGTGCCGAGCCCGAAATTCATTGAGATGAGGGCGTAGGGGTATGAAACTAAGTCCTTTGCTGAGCACTGAACGTTCAGTATCGGAGAGGGGAAGGTCAGAGGGTATAGTGAATACACAGCTGGGGCTGGGATTGGAAGATGGGGTGGGGACGGAGGGACAGGCAGGGGTGGAGGGTCCTAGATGTGTGTTGGTGTCGATGAGTTGTTGGAGCTTGCGTTCCTTAGCACTTGAGAGAAAGAGAAAAAGTTTCTTGTTGAGGCGTCGGATGAGACGAAGAATAAAATGAAACTGGGGACACGCGCAGCTTTGAAAAATGGTGCGGCGGTGCTGCTGGAGGGAGAGGTTGAGTGTGTTCATTTGGCGGTGCATGGCACTGAGTGTAGATCTCAGAATGCGACGGGAACAGCACTCCGAGAAACATTTTATGTCCTGGAGATACCTGTAATCCTGGGTGGGTCCGAAACATGAGGGATGGAATTTCAGTTGAAATCCACATGGGGTAAGCTAGAGACGGAGACAATCACTGAGAAAGGGAATATGGCTGTGAAAGCGGGTTTTAGTAAACACGTTGTCAAACACCAGGAGAGAAATGGAAAGCAATGAAGGTGAACAAGGCAAAAGAGAGATTCAAAAATCCTGACGGAGAGTAGAACAAAACTTTTTCAAGGTAGGCATTTCTTGAAGAGAAGTGGCAGTCAATTAAACACAGAGATAAAAACAAAAAACTGCGGATGCTGGAAATCCAAAACAAAAACAGAAATACCTGGAAAAACTCAGCAGGTCTGGCAGCATCGGCGGAGAAGAGCAAAGTTGACGTTTTGAGTCCTCATGACCCTTCAACAGAACTAAGTAGAAATAGGAAAGGGGTAAAATATAAGCTGGTTTGTGGAGGGGGGAAGAAGGTGGGGGGGGCGGTTTGTTGGGACAAGCAAGCAGTGATAGGAGGAGATAACCAAAGATGTCACAGACAAAAGAACAAAGAGGTGTTGAAGGTGGTGATATTATCTAAAAGAATGTGCTAATGCAGGTCTGACCGCTGCCCGCAATCGAAGCCGGAAGGCGATTCACACTGGCTGGTGGTGGGTCGCTAGTGGGGCAAACGCGAACCTCATGCATGCGTGTGAGTGAGTGTTTGAAAATCTCCCTCAACACAGCTACCTCAGAGAGATGAAGGGTAGAATGTTTTCCCCATCCGGAAGGCCGGTCAGGAGAGGGTGTGGGCGGGCGCGGAGCCATTTTACACGGGCGGGCCAATTAAGGCCTGCCCACCGTGATGCGCACCCAGTAGCGACCTGTGCCGGCGGGCAGAGGAGGGAGAGTTGGGGCAAGCATGCGAAAAAGTGCAGAAGTCTCCCTGAGCTGCCTCAGGGAGGTTACTTTCATCATGAAAATTTTAAATAAAGAAGGTAAAAAATCATTTACACACGTCCCCTCATGTGACAGCGTCACATGAGCTGGGACATGTTTTTGAAATGTTAGAAAAATATTTATTAATGTAATAAACCCTTCATGAAACCTCATCCCGCCCCTGGATGAGGTTTCATGAAAAATGCAAAGGCCGCCTGGGCTCCTCGCCTGCCCGCAGGCAGCCCTATCAATATCTTTAATTAGTTTATTAACGGCCTTAACAGGCCTTTGAGAGTTCGGTGCGGACGCAGCCGACTCTGGTGTGCACCTGCCGAACGGAAGATCGGAATGATGCGTGGTGATGTTGGAACACAGGCCCGATGTCACCGCGCGTCATTTTATGCGTTGGCGTGCGGGGACGAGCCCCCACACTCCGAATAGAAAATTCTCCTCGACAAGTTTAACAAAAAATAAAATAATTAAAAATGTTATAAAACATGTCCCCCAACATGACTGTGTCACATAAGCAGGGACATGATATTAATTAAATTTTAAGTTTTTATTTTATTTTTATTTGCTTTAGGAAAGCTCACCCTGCCCGTGGACGAGGTTTCCTAAAAAGTACAAAGGCCACTTGCCCCTTTTGCCTGCCTGCCAACTGTAATGGGTTTAACAGATCTTTTAATTGTCAGCGGGCACGCTGCCAACTCCGGCGCCCACCCACCGACCGAAATATCGTGTGACTGCATGTTGACATTAGGGTGCTTGCCCGATGTCAACAAGCAACATTTTGCACATCCGCCCGCCAAGCTAAACATTTTGCCCCATTAGTAGGCCCTGTCATATTAGAATGTTTAATAATTTATTTTTCTTTATTCTTTTCATGAAATGTGGGTGTCGCAGGCAAAGCCAGCATTTGTTACCCATCCATCATTGCCCTTGAACTGAGTGGCCTGCTTGACCATTTCAGAGGGCAGTTCAGAGACAACTACATTGCTGTGGGTCTAAAGTCATGTAGGCCAGGCCAGGTATGGATGACGGATGACAGATTTACCTCCCTTAAAGGACATGAGTGAACCAGATGAGTTTTTACAATAATCAATGGCCTTTTTGCCCGCCCACCAATCATAAGGTTGGATGGGCAGGGTAAAATTCACTTTAATTAATTTATTAATGGGTTTAACAACTCCCTTAATTGTTGGTAGGTGTGTTGCTGACTCTTACCCGCACACTGAGCTGAAAATCCAGCCCAATAAGTTTCAATCCCCATTCCGGCTGAGGTAGACTCAGGCCTGCCTTTTGCCCTGCCCATAGTAAAAAATCATGGCATTTTGCTGTGGCTCAGCAAATAATCACCAATGACCTACCTTCAGGCAGATAACTCAAGAAGAAGAATGCGGAGTTTAGCTTAATGAGGCGCTATGCTATTCCCTGCATCCGGTTCATGTTAAAGCTTGAGAGGGCAACGTGAAAATTTCTGCTGAAACAGCATTTTCCCATCATTCTTAACCTTATTCAATAGCCAGCTGACTTCCAACACGATACAATAACATTTGAAACTTAGGTCGGGGTTTTCCGGCCCTGCCTTGGCGGGACCTGTCGCGGGCGATGCAGTGGACCAGCCAAAAGTCTGTTGATTTCTGGCGGGACTAGAAGATCCCGGCCTTAGTTTTTGGGCGTAAATTTCTGGACCCGCCAGCCGCCGGGATCATCCAGACCCGCCAAGAGTCAATGACCCATTGGCTGGGCCGCCCGAATCTCCTGCGGTGGGTTCCACCACAATGGGGCCAGAAAATGCCGGCCTTTGCTAAAATGATAAAATTGAAGCAACAGATGCAGTAATTTGCACAAGGATTCTCCCAACCAAGTGCCAATCCGTCTCTCAATTTACGATGTTTAATCAGGGAAGCCACCATGGAAATACAACCCCATAGTGTTTTCACTCGACTGTCATTACATTTATTTTCAGTAACCTACTTACTGACAGAAATCTTCTAGTTACTACATGTAGCACTAGCAAAGATTTCCTCTGTTCAGCATTTCTAGTAAAATTGAAAGCATCTCTTTGGAATAAATTCTCCATAAGGGGCAGAGGGAATTTTCATGAATGTATTCGTAATGTTGCTACCGTCAGTGGCCAAAGGAATTCCTATCATGTCAATGTAAGCTATTGGGTTAGTTTCTTCCCCAGTCGTAAAATTCACCCCACCACCTTTTTTTTTTGTTTAACACTGTTAGGTCTAGACTCGAGCTGCACCATCCCCCATATCCCATTTAAGAAATAAACATTTAATTTTTATCCAAAATAAATGACTCATAATGTTCCTTAATATAAGCACTTAAATTGATGTCTAACACTCCATCTTCGTATTAACTTCTTAAGCTAATAATTTTCACCCTATCCTCTCCAAAGGGAATCTCAACTCTGTCTATAATAATTTGAGAATACTGAAATTTTCCCTCTGGTGTTATAGCGGCAAGCTTTGCTGTACCCACTAGCTAAGAATCAGGATATGGGGCAGTTAAAATCATCTGTGGGGGTTGCCCACCCTTGTCTTCCCACAGGTTCTGGTTTTAATCTGTTCTTCTTAGTAGGCAAGGGGGACACCCACTGAAAACTAAGGTGGGTGTACAGATCAGGCTCCAGTGAAGCAATTGGGTTTGACCACTATTTTAACTAGAGGGCTGTGCATGGAAGGTGGCTTTCCCACCCAGCCAAATTAGTAGGGAGAATGCAAATAATGTTACTTTTATTAACTGTCTTTTTGGGGCCAAGAGTGCTCCTCTGGACCCCACTAGTAAAATTTTCACTGCCCCTCCCAGTCTGAGTGCTGAGGTTTGTTACTTTGGCCCGTGGTGCCATTCTACTCCCAGCCAGCTGTCACTTCAATGGCAAACTAACTGAGCTGGAGGCAATGCAGATGAATTCCTGGAGTTGAAATGCCCCAGGCCTCACCCAACCAAGGTCGGAATGGCTTCCTGCCTGTCTCAAACCCCACCCACATGATTGTAGCCCTTAATTTTTTATTTAATATTGTGGTATATATCTTTATAAATAGCATATAGACTTCATATAAAAAATAGCATTTCCAAACTAGCATTTGTTGTTAGGAGCGAAATCTTTATAGGTTTTGTCAGAGCGCTTTAAGGCTAGAAGATTTAATAATATTGTGGAATTTATTTTTCCTATAAAAAATTTTTATGCTTCCTCTTTAAATAAGTACTGTCTCTGTCTCTTATAGATATTGACGAATGTTCATTTCAGAACATCTGTGTGTTTGGCACCTGCCAGAATTTGCCGGGTATGTTCAGGTGTGTCTGCGATGACGGCTATGAGCTTGACAGAAGTGGAGGCAACTGTACAGGTAGGAACACAACAGATACAGAGTTCATTTACTAAAGAGGACTACTCTTAGTTATCTATCAAGGTAGCCCTGATTTCTCAAAATACAAAAACAAATACAGGTCCAGAGATTACACTGTACACAATTGCAGATCGAATGCTTAATGCATTTGAATGGAAATTCATTTGTCCACCATTTTCAATGAGGTGGCACCTCCATTAAAGTAGTCGACAAAATCTTTTTATATATACCTGTTAAGTACCAATGTGTTAATATCACACAGCATTATTTTTAAGGTAAAAAAGATGAAAAAGTACTGCCTAGGAGAGGTTTCCCAAATGTTTAATGTTTTTGCCAAAAATATGCTCATTTGGATTCCATTGTGTTCCTTCAAAGAACATTGGCAGCTTTTTGAATAAACAACTATCCTTCAAGATACAATAATATTTTAATCTTAGTTTTTCTTAAAAATGATAAATACGTAACAATAGATGGATCAATGTCACCTCAGCTTGGATCATATCAGTAGGGCCCTCTCTATCTGTTAATGTGATACAGAAGATAATTTACTCAGCTAAGAAAGCTCCTTTTTGGATGCAATAATGAAATTTGTATTACATCTTCCAGTGAACAATGTGAGCTTTAACATGAACAGGTTTTTTAAAGTTGAAGATAAGGATGAGCAGTTCATTACAATGGCTTCTGAAAGATTATTTCTAACGATAAAACTTTACTGTACCTACCGTCACCACTGTACAAGTGTATAGTACATAGATTTATTCATTGCTGTCTCTCAATGTGAGGATGACATCTACTCAATGTCACAGGTTTCTCTTTTTTATTTTTTCATGGATGTGGGCATCGCCAGCAAGGCCAGCATTTGTTGCGCATCCTTAATTGCCCTTGAACTGAGTGGCTTACTAGGCCATTTCAGAGGGCAATTAAGTGTCAACCACATTGCTGTGGATCTGGAGTCATATGTAGGCCAGATAAGATAAGGAAGGCAGATTTTCTTCCCTAAAGGACATTAGTGAACTAGATGGTTTTTACGACAGCCGATGATAATTTCATGGTCACCAATTTTGTGACTAGCTTTCAAGCCCAAATTTGTTATTGAATGAATTTAAATTCCACCAGCTACCACAGTGGGATTTGAACCCATGTACCCCCGTTAACAGTGGAAGATTGAGCAAATTAGCTTTTTTTTAGAATGTTGTGGGTTGTTTGATTTTAGAATGTTATTGATTGTTTTAGAATGCTGTGGATTGTCTCAGCTGCTGTGCTGTAATTTTTCACAGCTGTGGGCAGAGTTTTCAGAGCAGGTTGTTGAATGTGGATTGGCCTGAAGCCTCCTCAAAGTGATGGAAGCTCTTAATAAAAATATTTCATTTTACAGCCTTGTAGTTACAGTGCGTCAACCAGGAAGGAAAAATCCTTGAGAACTGCGTAATTGTAATAACTTTCAGTTAACAGTAGAGGTATGCACTCAACTGAGTGCCCTCTTCATCTAGTATTCCCAATGTCCTTTGAAGAATTAGGGGTGATCTAATCAGGGTGTCAAAATGATAAGAAGATTCAATATGGTAGAAACAGAGAGAAATTATTTCCTCTGGCCAGAAAATCCAGAACAAAGGAACACAATCTTAAAAAAAATTAGAGCCATGCCATTTAGGAGTGAAATCAGAAAGTACTTTTTCCACACAAAGGGTAATGGACCCCCCCCCGCCCCCCACACACTCGAAAAGGGTCAGTTGAAATTTTTGATAGAAATTGACTTAATTTTGCTGGGTAAGATTATCAAAGAATACAGATTAAAGACAGGTAAATGGAGTTGAGGGTCTAATTGAATGGTATAACAAGCTCAAGGGGCTTTATGAGATGCTTCTGTTCCTATATAATTTCTCCTGCTTGGCTCTAGAGGGAAGCTTACACTGTAGTGATCATACAACACAAAAGCGATGACATAGAGATGCGTGCCATAAATCAAATTGTCTAATCTTCATGAGTGATCCTAAGCAGCAAGTGCCGGCAGGGTGTTTTACCGAGAGGCAAAGATAGCATTAAAGCCAAACCTGATGCTGCCCTCATCTGACACCAACACAAAGCACTTTCTAGCAAGGGTCATTGAAGAGCAATGACTAGGGACCCTGGCTCTTTTTCTTCTTCCTAATCCAGAGACACTGAGTTTATTTGAGCATCTCTCCTGCTACCCTCGCTGGATTCAGCTAACAGCAAAGGCCAGAATCAAACCTACTACTCTCTAGTAAACTTGGATTAGATTTAATAGCCTTTATCAGTTTAGTCATCAGAGAAGTCAGACTGAGGGTTTATTCAACATAATGTTTTTGGAAACCTTTGATCAGCTCTGCTTGTAGAGCAGGAGAATGTTCAAGCATTGCCACAACATCACTGACCTAAAATCCAATTCCTTCAGCTTGGCATATCAATTTTAAGATTTGAATTTGAATGAACACAAAATTATTTTAACGAAAACAAGGGCAAATGATTGTTGCTATCCCATACTTAATAATCTGCTATTTTTTCTCTGTTCATTCACGGGATGTGGGCTTCGCTGGCTGGGCCAGCATTTATTGCCCATCCCTAGTTGCCCTTGAGGAGGTGGTGGTGAGCTTCCTTCTTGAATCGCTGTAGTCCATGTGGTGTAGGTACACCCACAGTGCTGTTAGGAAGGGAGTTCCAGGATTTTGACCCAGTGACAGTGAAGGAAAGGCGATATATTTCCAAGTCAGGATGGTGAATGACTTGGAGGGGACCTTCCAGGTAGTGGTGTTCCATTTATCTTCTGCCCTTGTCCTTCTAGATAGTAGTGTTCAGGGATTTGGAAGGTACTGTCGAAGGAGCCTTAGTGAATTCCTGCAATGCACCTTGTAGTTGGTACACACTGCTGCTACTGTGCATCAGTGGTGGATATGGTGCCACTCAAACGAGCTGCTTTTTCCTGGACGATATCCAGCTTCTTCTGTGTTATAGGACCTGCACTCAACTGGGGAATATTCCATCACACTCCTGATCTGTTCCTTGTAGATAGTGGACAGGCTTTGGGGAGTCAGGAGGTGGGTTACTCGTCACACGATTCCTAGCTTCTGACTTGCTCTTGTAGCCACACTGTTTATATGAATAGTCCAGTTCAGTTTCTGGTCAATGGTAACCCCCAGGGGCAATGGTTGGATTCTCTTTTGTTGGAGATGGTCATTGCCTGACACTTGTTTGGCGTGAATGTTATTTGCCACTTGTCAGCCCAAGCCTGGATATTGTCCAGGTTTTGCTGCATTTGGCCATGGACAGCTTCAGTATCTGAGAAGTCACGAATGGTGCTGAACATTGTGCAATCATCAGAGAACATCCCCAATTCTGACCTTAAAATGGAAGGAAGGTTATTGATGAAGCAGCTGAAGATGGTTGGCTGAGGACATTACTCTGAGGAACTCCTGCGGTGATGTCCTGGAGCTAAGATGACTGACCTCCAACAACCACAACCACCTTCCTTTGTGCTAGAAATGACTCCAACCAGTGGAGAGTTTTCACCATGATTCCTATTGACTCTAGTTTTGCTAGGGCTCCTTGATGCCACACTCTGTCAAGTGCAGCCTTGATGTCAAGGGCAATCACTCTCACCTCACCTTGGCGTCAGTGAGCAGGTTATTGCTAAGCAAGTGCCACTTGATAGCACTGTTGATGACCCCTTCCATTACTTTACTGATGATGGAGAAGAGACTGATGGGGCGGTAATTAGCCGGGTGGGATTTATCCTGTTTTTTGTGTACAGGACATACCTGGGCAATTTTCCACATAGTCGGTTAGATGCTAGTGTTGTAGCTGTATTGGAACAACTTGGCTAGGGCCACAGCAAGTTCTGGAGCACAAGTCTTCAGTCTTATTGTCGGAATATTGTCAGGGCCCATAGCCTTTTCAGTATCCAGTGCCTTCAGCCATTTCTTGATATCATGTGGAGTGAATCAAATTGGCTGAAGACTGGCAGCTCTGATGCTGGGGACCTCCGGAGGAAGCCTAGATGGATTATCCATCGGCACTTCTGGCTGAAGATTGTAGCAAATTCTTCAGCCTTATCTTTAGCAGTGATGTGCTGGGCCTCCCATCATTGAGGATGAGGATATTTGTGGAGCCTCCTCCTCCAGTTGTTTAATTGTCCACCACCATTCACGACGGGATTTGGCAGGACTGCAAAGCTTAGATCTGATCCGTTGTTTGTGGGATCACTTAGCCCTGTCTATCATTTGCTGCTTATGCTGTTTGGCATGCGAGTAATCCTGTGTTATAGCTTCACCAGGTTGACATCTCATTTTTAGGTATTCCTGTTGCAGCTCCTGGCATGCCCTCTTGCACTCTTCATTGAACCAGGGCTGATCCCCAGGCTTGATGGTAATGGTAGAGTGGGGGATATGCCACGAGGTTACAGATTGTGTTCGAGTACAATGCTGCTACTGCTGATGGCCCACAGCGCCTCGTGGTTGCCCAATCTTGAGTTGCTAGATCTGTTTGAAATCTATCCCATTTAGCACATTGGTAGTGCCACAAAACACATTGGAGAGTATCCTCAATGTGAAGGCAAGACTTCCTGTCAACAATGACTGCACTCCTACCACTCCTTACTCTCATGGACAGATGCATCTGCAGCAGGCAGGTTGGTGAGGTTGAGGTCAAGTATGTTTTTCCCTCTTGTTGGTTCCCTCACCACCTGCTGCAGACCTAGTCTAGCAACTATGTCATTTAGGATTCGGCCATCTCGGCCAATAGTGGTGCCACTCTTGGTGATGGTCATTGAAGTCCCCCACCCAGAGTACATACTGCACCCCTGCCGCCCTCAGTGCTTCCTCCAAGTGGTATTCAACATGGAGGAGCACTGATTCATAAGCTGAGAGAGGGTGGTACATGGGAGGTTTCCCTGCCTATGCTTGACCTGATGCCATGAGACTTCATGGGGTCTGGAGTCAATGTTGAGGACTCCCAGGGCAACTCCCTCCCCCTAACTGTATACCACTGTGCTGCCTCTGCTAGGCCTGGACATACCCAGGGATAGTGATGGTGGTGTCTGGAACATTATCTGTAAGGTATGATTCCATGAGGATGAGAATGTCAGGCTGTCGCTTGACTAGTCTGTGAGACAGCTCTCCACTAGCCTCCAGATGTTCGTAGGAAAGACTTTGCAGGATCAGCAGGACTGAGATTGCCATTGTCGTTTCTGGTGCCTAGGTCAATGCCTAGTGGTCCGTGCGGTTTCATTCCTTTTTGTGACTTTGTAGCAGTTTGTTAGAACTGAGTGGCTTGCTAGGCCATTTCAGAGGGCATGAAAGAGTCAACCACATTGCGGGGTCTGGAGTCATATGTAGGCAAGACCCCCAGGTAAGGGTAGCAGATTTCCTTTCATTAGTAAGCTAGATGGGTCTTTAGAACAATCAACCCTTGTTCATCGTCAGACTTTTCATTCCAGATTTTATTGAACTCAAATTCCACTATTTGCTGTGGCAGGATTTGAACCCGGATCCCCAGAGCATTACCCTGGGTCTCTGGATTACTAGCCCAGCAACAATACCACTACGCCATCACTTCCCCTGAACGAAGAGGCAGAACGCTTGGTTTCTGAGAATTCAAACTTAGTAACAAATTTTTAATCACAAATTAAATAGACAATCGTCTGCTATTTTCTTGAAAGGGAAATTTCACCCCATTTTTTTTTAACTCTTTGGACCTGAGAACCTTTTCTCAGCGGTTCTGAAGTCAAGCTATAATGGAGCTATTAGAGTTCAAATGTGAATTGGTCTTTGTTTAAACCTCTCGACAATTCCGTGAAATCTAGTTAGAGATGGTAGATAACCATATTTATTTTTAAGCCTTTGAAGCTTGCCTTAAGGGGATTTGACTGTATTATTGCCCACTTACCTTCAGTAATTATTGAAACAGGAAATGCTTTGTCTTATAATGCCTACAAGGAGCTAAGGTGAAACATTCTGTTTTTAATTTGCAGATGTCAATGAGTGTGCTGATCCAGTCAACTGCATCAATGGGTTATGTGTCAATACACCGGGTGATTACCTGTGCAACTGTCCTGCTGATTTTGAGCTTAATCCAACAGGAATTGGTTGTGTTGGTGAGTCATTATTTTGTGCAACCATGTATGAAAGCTTGAGGACCGGTTATTGTCAACGTATAATACACTTAACTTCCTGTTTATGGAAATTTGTTGTAATCTACTTAAAATAACTTCCTGAAAGAATTCCAGAAATAATGGCACAAATATCCTTCTGCAAGAGTCATTCAGGACTGTGACATTCAGCTATCCCTAAATAAAGAGCAAAAAATTCTTAAATTGTCCTAAAAAAAAACTAACATTATTTGAAGACAAATCTGTTCTGTTTAATATTTTTCTCAATTCTAAATATCATGGAGTGAGATACATTCATGGCAGTTTCTCAGTTACCTATAAATATCCCATTATATCTATTGAACTGTTGGGTAGAAGCAGCCTGGAAATTTTAACCAAAATTCCCAATTCAGTGCTCTCATGAATGACAAGTTTCATCCACAATCCTCTCGTGTCACTGGGACAGCATTTCCTGGGTCAGGAAATTCCTCAGAGCTATTTCAGTTTTGTTTCACTGCAGGAACTCAATGGAATTGCATAATCGAGGTTTCCACTACACTTTTGGTGAAGCAACCTCAACAAAATGGGAACAGTTCCGAGAAATTTCCCCATCATGATGACTCCTATTTTGCTATTTTTCTGCCTGAATTGTTCTCCCTCTACTCTGGAAAGAAATCTCTCTTATGATACGTTATAGTTTAATGTAATCTCCCAGTGCTTTGCCCAAATTGCTATTCTCAGCGTGTGACTCTTAACAGTAAATGTAAATAACTTAATTGACTTTAGGAGCATTATAGCAGGGTCATATCCTGTCCTCATGATTGTATGTAAGGGTACTCTTTTCAACACATATCATACAAATTAATGATCAGAAATATGTTTGCCGGTCAGTTTTCTCTTCCCTGACCTTGAGGCACTGAGGTCAATTGTAATCACCCTACTTGCCACCATAGCTGAGATCTGACAAATGAGCACAATTTAGAGAATTAAAATTAGATTCGTCTAGTCTGTGTGGCTCAGGACACACTACTTTTACCAAATGGGTGATAGAATGAGTCCAACTGGCATTAAATGGTGCAACAAAAGGTGGCCAACAGTCGTTATTAACTGCACAAGTACAGTTATAGCAGTTAGAATTGCAGAATAGTCCTTACAAATGTACAGTCCTTTAACATAAAATTCCAAGTGCTTTTGAGGCATTTTCTTACTAGAAGCAGTCACCTGCAGCAGTGCCATAAGTTTGTTCATGTGCAAACAATTGCAATTAATGCTGTGGGAACAAGTACAGTATAGTGATTGCGGCAGCATGATGCAGTTATTGTTTTTTCTGAAACATAGCTTCAATATTTTTACCGTCTGCACAAGAGAAATATTATAATTAAATTGTTCAAATTGCTCACGTTCAAAAATTACAGTATTACAAATAGTTAGTTTTGTTGTATCATTGTTCATTAATTGTAGCTCTTCACTGGATACTCCGAGTCTGAGTCACATCGCTGCAATTCATCTCATAATTGTTGTTTTAACTAATGACTGTTATATTTTCTAAAATAACATCTGTTACTTGGAGAAACTGTTCACATTTAGCTCTGAATGCCTTGAACATTAGGTTTAACTCCATTGGAAAAAAATCAGGGAATTGATCTGGTGGTTTCACAGTGCTTCCATTTCCACGGTGATTAATTTTAATGAGCCGAAGTTTGTGAACACAAATAAATCAGATATACAGACCTCTTTGACTGTTTACCCAGCCTCTACTACAATGAAGTGAAAACCCACGCCAAGAGCCCTGCCTGGCAAAATGTACCATATAATGTGTATTTGAACAAGAATCAGATTATTTTACATGATGTAAAAGTTTTTCCAATGTTATTCTTCTATTTGTTTGCCGTAGATACTCGTGTTGGGAACTGCTTCTTGGAATATGGCCAGCGAGGTGATGGAGGCTTGTCCTGCAGTGTCGACATTGGGGTTGGTGTCACTCGTGCCTCTTGTTGTTGCTCTCTCGGAAGTGCCTGGGGTAACCCTTGTGAAATCTGTCCTGATGTCAATACAAGTATGTATACTCTTTTCTAATGCACTTTTTGGATAAGCAGTCAGAAAATAAGCATGAGTCCCTCAGAGGCAGAGAAAAGAGAAATTATGATGGGGAATAAGGAAATAGCAGTGAAATTAAACAAATAATTTGTATCTGTCTTCGCATTAGAAGAACATAACGAACATAACAGAAGGCTTATTGATTATTTTGAGAAGGTAAGATAGAGTAGATGGTGTGATTTATTTGGATTTCCAAAAGGCCTTCGATAAGGTGCCCCATAATAAATTAATGAATATGGTCAGAAAAAGCAGAGTCAGGAGACAATGGCAGAATGGATTGCTGGATGACTTCAAGTCAGAAAGCAGAGTGGCATAAGGTGGGAATTAGTGTTCCGTAAGGATCAGTACTGGGGCCACTGCTGTTCACAATTTACATTAACAATTTGGACTTTGAAATCAAAAGCACTATTTCTAAATTTGCAGAGGATACCAAATTTGACCGGGTGGCTGATAGTCAATACTGAGGAGGCCTGCAACAAATTACAGGAGGACATCAATAAACTCGCAGAATGGGCAAATAATTGGCAAATGAAGATCAATACAAATAAATATGACATAGTACATTTTGGGAGGAGGAATATAGAGGTCACTTATTACTTGGAAGGTGTAAGTCTAGGTTGGGTAGATGAACAAAAGGAACTTGGGTCTGAATTTTACCCTTGGTGGGCACGGGCGATCGGTGGGCCTGGGAGCAGCTGGGAAACAGACCGCCAACCGCGATCAGCCGCCAACTGTGATTTCAAGCTGGCTGACCATTAATTGGCCAGCTAGCGTGAAACTGAAAAGCTCAGCGCAGCTGGTGTGCGGGGCGGGAAGAGGGTGGGCAATGACATCACCGCGGGCGCAGGTGAGCGCTCCGAGAGAGCTCCCTGAAGGCAGACAGCTGCCTCAGGGAGCCGCAGACCTGCAAATAATTAAATAAAGGAGTAAATAGCTGCAAAAAAATGCCCAAGAATCACAATCAAGCTTCTGAATGCATAACTCATAAAAATGCTGTCCACAGATATTTATTCTTATTTTCTTTCATAATGGAGATTTCATCCCGCCCTTGGTTGATGTTTGATGAAAAATGTAAAGGCCGTCAACCGATTAGCCTGTCTTCCAACCAAAGGTCGGACTGGCCACGAAAAGTCGCAGGCAATTGCACCATTAATGGGCTTAATTGCCCACTTAATTGTCAGTGGGCACGCTTCCGACTTTGCGCATGATCACCGAGCAAAATATTGCGCGAGTACATGATGACATTGGGACGCTCGCTGATGTCATCTTGCGCAATTTTACACCCAGTGGGGTCGGGTCCAATCAAATTCCTTGGAGCACAAACACATCCATCACTAAAAGTTCCGCTACAAGTTAGCTAGGCATTTTAAAAAAAGTAAACCAAGCACTAAGCTTTATCTCTAGCGGGATAGGATTGAAAAAAGGGGCAAATTGTGCTAAACCTGTACTGAACCTTGGTTAGCCCACACTTAGGGCTGGATTATACACTCCCCTGTCAACGGGTTTGAAGCCGGGTTGGGGGGCTCATAACTGTCCGCCACCTACCTGCCTGCCCCTTACCTGCCTAAAACTTTATGGGGACGGTGAAGGTGTCAACTTGCCCACCCTTGGACCTATTGAGGCCCTTATGTGACCAATTAATGGCCACTTAAATGCCTCTTCCTGCTGCCAGCTGAGTTTTACCTGCACGAGGGGGAGGTCCACACCATGCAGGAAGCCCGGCAGCTTTAGCTGTGCGGGCTGCTGTCGGGCAAATGGGGGGCTGGGGGGTGGTTTGTGCTTCCTCTTGAACCCCCTGGGCCTTTTGGAGGCAGCCCCCATCAGGTGATTCCACCAAAGCCCTCCCAGCCTGGCCTCTTGAACCTGCTCTCCACCTCCTTCACACACCTCACCGAGACTCCAATTCCGGACTTAACTGGACTCTTCAGCATGGTGGCACTATCCGTAGTCCCAGCAGTGGCCACTGCACCAGTCTGGAGCTGCTGGGACTACAGCATCCGATTGGCCTGCAGCTCTCTAAGGGTAGGGGGTTGGGATTCCTCGGTGGTCTCACTTTGAAAGAAGTAATGCTGCTTCCAGAGGTAAATTGCCGGGGGCAGATATCAGAACCATGAGCAGGCTTCCCTCATCTCCCCCTCCCACTGACTTTTTAACTGTGTGGGAGGCCCGCAGCATCCTGTAAAATCTAGCTGTTAGAGTACTGTGTGCAGCTGTGATGAGTATGCAAAGAAGGTGCAAAGGAATATAAACCAGTTAAGCAATTGGGCAAGAAAGTGGTCTCTGACACACAAGGCTCGATTTTATCAGTCCTCTAGGGATGGGCTGGGAGGCAGGGTGGGTGGCCGTAAAATGGGAAGGGAAGGCAGGGATTGGAGTGCTGTTTTTTGCCTCTGCCATGGTATTTTACCAGGGACCAGGAACGTGAAGGACAGTATGCCTGTCCAAGTAACCAATTAAGGGCCCTTTTCCATCACATTGGCATTTTACAAGTGGTGGATGAGCCTGCTGCCAAATGCCTGGTGAACTTGGCTCAGCAGATTGTGAGGCAACATTGAGACTCTGCCTTTCATCCTTTATTGGATGGCGAACACGGAGGTGGCCAATTAGAAGAATGCCCCTGAGAAGATGGTACTAGCGGACATGCTTCCAACAAGTGAGGGTTCAGGACTCTCATTTGAACTTGCAATATTGGTGTTGTGCTTTGCTTTATTTACAGAGGGCCAGATAGAAATATATGAACTGGAAATAAAGTAACTTGATAAATGTATCTTTAAATTTGTTACCAAAAGTCTGAATTAATTCAAAGTCAAACTCCAGAGTGCGGTAATGTTAGAATTAGCCATGCAATCAAATGGCTGTTTGAGGTTTCACCATTCTCATCAGATACCAAAAATCTTGAGAAATAGTGCATCATTATTAAACAATTGATTAAGTCTAACACTGCGGAGTTGAAAACACATTGTGCAATATTAGTAATGAGCACATTGACACGTAATGACCATATTAACACACGTTTGAAATTTCTTTATCTGCTGCCTAATAAATGTGTAAACCCATTGAACACTTATGTTAAAAAAACACTCAGTTATTTTTGTATAAAACTAATTTGTTGCGACCATGGAATGATTTCAACCCTTCTAAATCCAACTTTGGATTCATGAAAATTAAGCAGAATACTTTTATCAATTGTGTTCTAGAACACTATGCTTGAATTACATTTAAACTATTGATACAGAAAGTTATACAGAGTTCACTTTATCCATTTATCCAAATAACAACTTTGAATGCCTGTGCTATTTATTTTCACAGCTGAATACAAGACACTTTGCCCAGGGGGTGAAGGATTTAGGCCTAACCCCATCACTGTCATCTTAGAGGGTAAGTACGTGGACATGTGTATTCTTGTAAAAATGCTCCACTGAAAGTACTCAGGCTCATAAATCCCCTGGGAGTGGAGCGTGCATCCCTGCATAAGTGCCAAAGTGCTCCTGCCCAGGACGTCCACTGCTAACTATATTAAAGTGTGCAGGGAAAGGTCCCTTTGTTTACATAAAGTAGTAAGTGCTACACATATCAATACTTGTTCACCTTGTTCCACTGCAGGCCAGAAGTTGTGTGAGAGGTCCCAGATTCTGCAGGAAGAGGGGTGGAAGGAGAGAATGTGGTTGTGGCATTTATCAGCTTGTGACCCTCTCAGAAAGAAAGTAAAATTGTCTGTGTTCCCTTTTGTAACAGGTTTATATTTAAATAATTTTATTAAATAGTAAGGCTTCTTATCTTCAAAGTGCCAAGGCCATGACTCCTGCCAAGACTCCAGGTGGAGCCCATTCTGCCTTTTAGCTGGTCAGCGTGCCTCCATATAGCTTTGTGGGCACTACATCAATGTGAGATGTACAGCAACCACAGAGATTACTGTTTGCTAAATGTGCAGTTTGTTTATGACCATGACAGTATGCAGATGAATGACCCCTATCCTGGCAGCAGTCATGATTCTTTCATTTGGCAGCAGTCCACTGTTCCCTCTGCCTTTCAGGGTGTCTGCTGGGTAGAGAAGGCTATCCTTTACACATGGCTCGTGATTCTACTCTGCAGCCTATTGAAGCATGTAAGATTCTGAAGGGGCTGAACAGAGTAGATGTTGAGAGGATGTTTCCTCTCATGGGGAATCTAGAACTAATTTCAAAATAAGGGGTCTCCCATTTAAGACAGAGATGAGCAGAAATTTCTTCTCTGACTGTCAATAATTTTTGGAATTCTCTACCCCAGAGAACAGTAGAGACTGGATCATTGAATATATTCAAGGCTATATGAGACAGATTTTCGATGTACAGGGGAATTGAGGAATGTGGTGGGCAGGCAGGAAAGTGGAATTAAGGCCACAATCAGATCAGCCATGATATGATTGAATGGCCGAACATGCTTGAGGGGCCATATGGCCTCCTCCTTCTATTTCTTATGTTCTTATAACACAACGATATGTAGCCAGCATGGATACAATGAGAGTCATGCTGTCACATGAAACATCAAAGAGCAGACCTTTGAGGTTCTGAAGCAACAGTTCCATTGTCTGGACCGCTGTGGAGGAACTCCGCACTACTCACTAGATTGTGTGCCCCAATTCATAGTGGTCTGCTGTATCCTCCATGACCTTGCCATTATGAGGGTACAGCCACTGCCACCAGGGACAAGGCGACCAGCTTAAGAGGGGAGGAGGAGGAATTGAGGAGGGGACTGGCACATTCCTGTTCTGGCTGCACTTGATTGCCTCATTTGACTTTGGTTCCCCTGAACACAATCCCAATTCTGAGACATCGGCCATCAGATACTGCATCATAGTTGGGTTTGCAATGACGTCACGGAGTTAGCCACCACTTCCAGCTCTGAAAAGAATAGACTCTAAGCTGTGTGCAAAGCCCTGTGCCACATTTAAGCCATACTCCTCCAGTATCAACAGGCTTTCTGGTAGGCCTGACAGTGCACCAAGCATTTCTGTGCACATGCCCATCAACCGCCTTCTGCATGTCACCCTAGTGAAGTACATACGAACATACAAATTAGGAGTAGGCCATTCTGCCCCTCAAGCCTGCCTTGCCATTCATTAAGATCATGTCCCCATCTGAATCTCCTGCAGGAGAACCTGTGTGTGACCTTGCCCTGCAGGGAGCTGGCACCTGCACTATCTTTTCCCCCTGCCCTGCCTGCAGCCCACTCATGCTCAGTGACTTACCATCTGCAGATCTCACCTCTTTGCTACCCTCTAAAGTTCAAAAAGTGTCAATATCTGAGCTGGTGACCGCATATGTGAGATTGAGTGATGGAGTTTCTTCAGCATTCTCTTGCTCCTCTTGAGCTTAAATGTCCCACATCAGTGTTTCATCGTGAGGCAGTTCTTGAGTAAGTAAAAAGATAAAGGTTGGGGACAGTGAAGGGGGAAAACCAAGAGGTGCAAGCTTGCACCATCTGCAACATGTAAATTAGAAGAGATTGTGGGATGAGGAGGAAGTGGGATGTGATCAGACAGTTTCAGAGGAAACATAGCATCATCCTCTCTGATTTCAGACCTGCTGCTGACCACAGCCTCATTCTTGGCTGGACCAATGTTTGGCAGCATAGGGGTGAGGGATGCAGCCCTGTATTTCTATTTCTGGTTAGCAGCTACTTCCTCTAATTATCAGCCACCTTGCCCAGCAAGAGGGAAGTGTGTCAGTGAGCCTGCTGTGATGTGTTTGGACAATGTGCCTGCCACAGTTGAATATCTGGCAGTGTGTGCAAGCTGTGAGGACTGATCTGAGGCTTGCAGCAGGGATAAGTGTGTAAGGGTGAGGTAAAACAATGAATGTTGTTTCTAATAGTGATTGTTGGAGAGCAAGTGAAGGGTGAGGATTGGTGAATTGAGCAGTGTCTGAATTCAGCTAATGGTTTATTTATAAGAATATAGCATTTGAAAATGGAGCCGCTAACAATTTGCATGAGGTCGTTGAACTTTTTACAGCACTGTACCCAGGTTCTTGGAGGCAGACTGGTGACATTGATCATAATGGTAATCTGCTGCCACTCCTTTCCATGAAAGAAGACGGCCTTGTGGCCACTTCATGCCCCACCACCACCAATGCTGCATTAGAGAGCCTTGGGGCATGGCTTATTGTATCATTTTCATTCCCCCTTCTGCTCATAGTCTCTGCTGCAACGATTTCCACAACCTGCCGCACCCAGCATACACCTCACCTTCAACAGGTTGTTAAGGCACAGTGGATGGTAAATGCTGAGCTGCTCAAATCCCAGGGGGAAACTTGAAACAGCTGCCCCAACTGTTTTGCAAGTTGTATTTTTATTTCGAGATGCATGCCTTGAATTCCGTAGTAATAAGACCACCGAGTCTTAGAGGTTTTTTTAGAAAACTAGATTAAACATTTATTAATAAAATAAATGATTTTAACCACATGCATAGGTTGACAGATTCCTACTATGATAACTCCTAACTCCCCTAATTAATCTAGCTCCCAGTGACACCTCCGTTAAGGCAACAATAAAATAACATAGATTTCAATAGACCCAGGCAAAGCACACCAAAGCCTGGATAGTGACATTTAAAATGAATTCTTTTAACTTCGGTTCCTGGAGAAACCAGCTTGGCACATAGAGGCTGGAGGCTTTTCACACTTGTTAGATCTTAGAATTCCTTCTTCTTATACATAACCTCATCTTATGCAGGTTTCTCCATTTTTAATGTAAATCCCATTGTCTCAATATGTCTTGCAACTTTACTTTTTTCATAATATAAATCTTTCATAGTATTCATATTATCAGTAATCTTTGGGAAAAATACACACTCTGTTTGGCTTAGCCTCTGTTGGCTAAGTGTAACACCTTACCACCTCTTCGAAATTCACAACTCTGGTTTATCTAAAAATGCAAATGTTCTTCACACCTCACATTCTAAAACTTTGGCCATGTTTATGTATTTAGCATTTCAAACCTAACTTCTCTTCTGATAACTCAAATCATCCAGACCAGCTGTCTAAAATTCAATTAACAACCAAACACAAACACCCCTACACACAGAGAAACTACTCGAAACCCCACTATTAACCTACCTTTACAATAATTTACAATAATATTATGAAAATTATTATATTTTCACGACAAGGTGAAGACTGGTTTTCAGTGGTGCAGACAAGTACTAAGTGGTGCTTGCCCCGCACAAATTTGGGCCCGTTGTGGAGATGTACAGCCACTCAGTGGTGCATTTAGTGTTTTGTTGCTCACTATTATCATCATAATTAGAGGCACCAGTACACAGTTTGTGTGCTGCTTGCATAATTTTGAACTGGCATAGGTTAATCACACATCATGATTCCTTTGCCTCTTTCATGAGCAATCAATGTTATGGCCCATTATCTGTGAAGTTACAAAGGCATAGAGAACCTGCTAATGTTTTCAAGCAGGAATAAGGAAGTAGTGCAGAACAAATGGCAATATACTACTTAACACCCATTCAGTCAGAAAAGCTGTAAGAAAATGCTTTTAGGATGATTCTTCTGGGATCTGAAGGCCTATTAATACTCTATATGGCCCCCAAAAAATCTTTCTCCCCCCCCCACCCCTGCCTCTGTGTCCATTTCCCGTACAGGTCCACGTCTGGCTTGATTTTGTGGATAACCAATCAGACCTTTTCCCAATCAGCAAGGCGCCTGGATCAACCCAGGCAGCTCACTGCAATTATTCAAATGAAGCTCATTAATGAAAATGGTTCAGACCTTACCCTGAATACATTAACAGTTAGCAATGTCACAACAATATGCCACCTGCCCAGTCGAATCAGACACATGGGGCAGAGTTCTCCAGTTGGCAAGCAGGGGGAGGACCCACTCGCCGACATGTAAAGTAACGCTGAGTTGGCTGCGCGCCCACCGAACTATCAAAGGCCTATTAAGGCCATTTAAATAGTAATTAATTCAATTAGCTGAACTTAAGGTTGGCGGGCAGGCGAAGAGCCCAGCTGGCCTTCACATTTTTCACGAAACCTCATTCACAGGTGAGAAGAGGTTTCATGAAGTGTTTTAAAAGTCAATAAAAATTTTAAAAATAATCCATTCACATGTCCCAGTTCAGGGGACACGTTTTAAAAGTTTTTATTTCCCTTTTTTAAATTTACACATTTCAAACCAATCTCCCTGAGGCACAGAGGTGCGCAGAAGAGCGCAGGGAACAATTCAGGGAATCCTCCCCACCTCCCGCACAGGGAGTGCTGAACACTTCCTGGGCAGGTCCTTAATTGGCCTACCCACGTAAAATGGCAGCGCATCCCCGATTGGGGGAGCTGATTGGGTTCACGCCCACCCCTGCACAACCCCCACCAACAGGGGGAAAATTCAGCCCATGAAAATTCCCCCTACACAATCCTATTTTCATCCGTGGATTTACTTAAATGCTATCAGATTCAAACAGTTCAAAGACCTGAATGAATTGTAGTGGTGACAATGTTTTTGTGATGCCATGCACTTTATGATGTGCTTTGTGAATATTTCTCTGGCTATATGTTGCTTCTCAGATATTGATGAATGCCAGGAGCTGCCAGGCCTGTGTCAAGGTGGGAACTGTGTCAACACTTTTGGCAGCTTTCAGTGTGAATGCCCAGCTGGCTACTACTTAAACGATGACACCCGGATCTGTGAAGGTAAGTTACAGGCATATTTGTAAAGGAGCTGTCAATACCTGGAACGTTTCAATTTAAAACATTTTTAAAATGGTCAAATGCAGTTAATTTAAAGGGCTGGGGGTGATGGGGGATGACGGAAGGTGGTAGCAGTGGAACAACTGTTAGGCATCAAAAATAGGCATCATATTCCTATAAAGAAATAATCCACTATGTGCCTTCACAGATATTGATGAATGTGTCACCTACCCTGGTATCTGTGGACCTGGGACATGCTACAACACCTTGGGTAACTACACCTGTGTCTGTCCTCCGGAGTACATGCAGATCAATGGTGGGAACAACTGTATGGGTGAGTCCTGCTGATTATTGATCCCTCAAAATTAGCAAATCTACAACACGAATCCTATGAAACAACCTCCGAAAAGCAAATGTTCCTCTGCAGCTTTTTCAAGCAAAAGCTGCAGAAACTAGTGCAAAACCTAAACACACGCCACTTAATGCTTTGGAATGAGGCTTTGCAATTGTAGTTGTCAAGGTGATAATCAGTGATCCTGCTTGACTTCTAAGGTTCATAGCCTTTAAACTCAAGTACTTCCAAATGTGAAGTAATGTCTCGATTGCAGTGATGTTGGTGCCAGTTATCTGAAGTTGGATGAATGTCATCTCGGGAAGCAATGTCAGAACGCACAGTTCTTCAGGAAATTAGCACTTTCCTAAAGTACTTTTAACGTATAATATCTTGATTGCAGTGAATTCCACTTCAGGGCCAACAGTACTCAAAGATCAAACATGAATATACAGGAAAAATGAACGACCAAATCTTAGTCAGATGTACATAGTTAATATTTTAGTTAACACTGTATTTCTTTACATTTATATGGAAGTGATTTAATGGAGTGGGCTTGCTTTTCAAATTGCATGAGAAGTAAAGATTTTGAGGCAATTTACTTTTGTTATTGTATGAATTCAAGACACTACAGTCACAAATAGAAACAAGTCAACATCTCTATTCTCATGAAGGGGAGTCAGCGAGTAAAGATGAAATTCTGCTCCAATGTGTTTAAACAAGTATCGAGATTAATTGTAATCCTTACCACTTTCGCCACACACACTCAACAGGCAGCCACCTTTATTGGGCGAATAGTGATAACTATTTTCTTTATCATTAGAGTCAATTATAAAGCCATCACTAATGACATATTAAGTGTGCCAGTGATTTTGCCCAGTCTGGTAGGTCCTTCAATAAGTTTGCTGCTCATTAATCCTCTTCATTTATGAAATCAGTCATTGGTCTTGGTAATTGGATTCACAAAGGCATCAAAATGAAGCCATGAAAGGGGAGAGGGGAAGAGTGAAACACATGATTAGAACTTGCTGTGAATTCATAGGCTGCTGTTTAATCCTTAGCAGCTGAATATTGTTTGATTTCAGCCTGTCAAGAATATGTTAGCTAGCTCCAGTCTGTTAGGGTAACAAAATGAGGAGACTTAACACTGAAATCAAAATGAGGATTTTTAACTTATTGTGGTTTAACTAAACACGAGTTATTACAAATTGCATTAACACCCAGTGTCAGTGACTGGGGACTGTATCACTTACCCTCTAATCAGAGCTTTCAAAGACCCTTATGCTTCTCTTGCAATTTCCAGATATATTAACGTAATAGAGTGTTGGCAGTACATGATTGAATATCTGGCCAGAAAGAGCAAAAGAGTTGGTATGTGTTGATGTAAAGTCCAACCTAAATGTTCTACCATCAACAGACAGCCAACAAATATAAGATCAGAAATATTTCAACAGACATTTAAACATAATGCCAGAGTTTAGTTTTCATACCATATTTTATTTATTCCAGACATGAGAAAGAGCTTGTGCTATCGACACTACAACGAGACCTGTGAGAATGAGCTCTCCTTCAACTTAACCAAAAAAATGTGCTGTTGTGCGTACAATATCGGTAAAGGCTGGAACAAACCTTGTGAACCCTGCCCGACGCCTGCTACATGTGAGTCAGTAACTGCATTTCCCACCTGGTTTCCACACTTGTCGTAACTTAATTAATGAAAGCAGAAATTTGGTTTAAAAATATGATTTTTTTTCCCACTCAAGCACATTTTAGGTAAAAGTTAGTTAAAAAATAGCTTATAGAATATTCAGAGCACTTGGAAAATTGAGAGAAGGAAAAGGTACAAGGCTCGATTTTAATTTCACTTGTAGCAGATTCACCACTGAGTGTTGGGGCTGTAAAGAATTCATCCGACCGATGAGTGCAAGTTTTCTCCTTTAGATGTTGAAATATGGAACTATTGCGCAGCTGCTTTATTCATTGTGCCCTCCATTTTTGCCCACTGTCCCTGGATGGAATGAGCTATCTAGGTGCCCCCCCCCCAAAAAACTAAAAGTAATGTCTTTCTAGGAACTATAATTCATTTCTGATGTAGACAGTTTCCTGAGGAATTAGTTGTTTTCTGTCTCTTGTTCTCGCCCTCCCTCACAATAGCAACAGATATTTTGAAGGCTTCAACTACCAGTGTTGTGGAAACAAAATACAAAGATGGCAAGTTCAAATTGAGCTGATACAAAATAAAAAGATTGTTGGTAGGTCAAAGCGTCATTATTTTGTAGCCAGTACAGTCTATGGTTATCATCTTCCACAGTGAGGAATAAGAAGTTGCTGTGTTTGCAGAAAAAAAACAGGTAAGGTTGACTTTGGGCTCACTCTTTAAGCAGTCCAGAGGATATCAATGAAAGAGATGAATGGTGTCATTAAAAGTTTCAGTAGCTAACCTCTCACTTAAGTTATTTAGCTCCCTCATAAGCATTGATGGCTGTCACCTAAGTTTTCAAATTAGTACTATCATGAGAATAGAAATCCAATACATCCACACACACAGGACAGGATTTTGAGTTCGACATGTGGGCGCAGCCAGTGGGCTCAGGAGAGGCCTGAAAATGGGCTGCCACCACCGATTGGCCCCTGACTGCGATTTCACACTAGCAGGCTAATTTACAGCCAGCCAGCTTGAAAAGCGTGCTGAAATACTCAACGCTGCCAGGGTGGGCCAGGAGGAGGGCGAGCACTGAAGTCAGCGCAGGCGCAGGGAGTGCTCACAGAAAACCCCCTGAAGGCAGAGAGCTGCCCCAGGGAGCTGATGAATTCAAAGCCATAAATAAGGATTTTCCAATGCCGAAAAAAATGTCCACACATCAGGATCAGTCACCTGGACATATGGCTGATGTAAATTCTGCCCAAACAATTTTATCTTTTTTTCATTAATATCAGAAACCTCAAGCCACCCTTGGATGAGGTTTCCTCAAAAAGGCAAAGGCTGCCTGGCCGATTCACCCACCCGCTAACCATAATGTTGGACGCGCATCAAAAAAAATCACCATTGATTACCGCATCAATGGCTTTAATAGGCCTCTTAATTGTCGGCAGGCGTGCTGCCGACTCTCACACACGCCCGCCACCTGAAATATCGCGCGAGTGCGTGATGTTATTGGGATGCTCGCCCGACGTCATCATGCGCTATGTCATGCTCCAGTGGGTTGGACGCGTGCCTACACGTCGAGTAAAAAATTCTGCCCATAAAGAATTCTGAGAAGCATTACACTTAGTATGAAATTAACACATAGGCCCAGATCTTCACACAATTATGCAGATTCCATGTCGTAGCCAAAATGATACCAGGACCCCGGATCCAGAAGTCCTGCACCCATTACCGCCAGATCCTATTTCCATCAGTGGGGGAAAGTGGGCAGCATGTAATTCATGCATATGGGAAACCCGAACCCTGCAAGGCTATTTGAACTCTGTGCCGAATTCAAACAGACCCCATTTTTGCTAGAGCATGATCCATTTCGCATAGTGTGTAACCTAGGATTTTTAAGAATAGATATGAATGTGAGTAGAAAGTGGATAAGGTTTGTGGAACTGGCAAGTTAGTTAAATCCCCTGCTCTTTAAATTTTGAAAAAAAAACAGCCGGCTTTGGTTCTAAGGGTGGAATCATCCCAGATTTGTACAAAGTGCAGCAGCAGGTGTGAAAAACAATGTTTACCCATTGGTCGCAATGGTGGCATTTCATGCAGTATCAGCCCATTTCCTGCCTCATTAATTATGCAGCCACAGGAAACATGCTGTGTCGCTGGCAGGTGGCCTCCGATTTGCCTGCCATGCCATTACCTTGCTGCTTCATCATGCAGGGAACCATATTTAAACTGTGCTGTGTGCGCACTTCTCAGTGCTTGCAGCCCAGGAGGGCACTGGTGAAGACATGGGCCATAAGTCAAGAAGGGTGCAGCTCACCTGATTCAGTGACACATCCCCGGGGCACCTTCTGGATGCCATGGAGGCCCAGTGCGATGTCCTCCTCCCTGCTCTGGCTGCAGGAGGACCACCAGTCTCACCACCCAAGCTTGGGAGGAGGTGGCAGTGGTGGTCAGTGCCAAAAATGCACAAAAGAGGCTGACCATCCAGTGCAGAAAGAGACTGAATGATCTCATCCATGCCATCAGGTTAAGGGAACCATCTCATCACTCCTAAACTCACACACTCACAAGCCCATCACACATTCACTGGCATCTCACTCACTGCCAGCTCAAGGAACATCTCAACTCTCCCTGTCCCACAAACCTTCATATCATCTTCTGGCCTCCTGTCCTCTGGAGTCTGCCTCCTCAGCCCTCACCACCTTGAGGCCATTTGCACAAATCAACATGTGCCCCTAAGCACTCTCTGTGATACCTCCCTTTCCACAGTGCAGCTCTCGTCCTGCAGCCTCTTCCCATGCCTGAGGCCACTTCTGCCCCTTCCCCAGGCAAACTCTAGTCCTGCAGCCATTGAAAAGCCATCCTGCCTTATGCCTGGTCGGGTAGGTAGAGACTTGCCTACAAGGCTCCCTTAAAGGTAATGTGATGCTGCCTGCGAAGCCTGGCGCTGATGACTGCGAGTGCTGCCCAAAGCAAGGTAGACAAACAAACCTCAAAATCCCAAGCGAAGTGCAGCTCACTAGTGCACGTCGCTCCTGTACAGTGTGAAACGCCTACCTGCTGAGCTGATCCAGCATGGGGGGATTATTCGGGCGAGCAGGGTTTATAATTATATGGAGATGTATTAAAATGATGTTCCTGACATGTGGCGGCAGGAAACGTGGCCTGCCATTGCCAGGTGGAGTGGACAATTGCAAATTGGTTTCACACTGGTGTGAAATTGAATTTTGGCCTTCCTGCCATATTATCCGCTCATGTCCGCCATGACACCTAAAACCAACAGGGACAGAAAATTGCGTCCTAAGTTGAAAAAAATCAGTGCTTGCAATTTCAATAGTCTTTTGCTGACATAAGAGTGAGGGCGTTTATTATCATGTTATTACTGAATGACTGCTTCCACAACCTGTCATTATCACAGGGTATGGGGAGTAGAGGTGCTGCAAATCCATAGTTTGATTGACAGATCCAAGAGGTTATTAGGGGATTAACTGTCTTTGATGTGGGGCTATGAATATAAATATTTGTTTTTTGTAAAGGATTACAAATGTGAAGAGATTTAAGTGTATTGAATGGGCTTTTATCAATGAGAGCGTTTTTTTATATAGTGAAGCCTGTAATATACACTTAGAACTTTATTTAATCTCAGCATGGGTCCTGACTTCTGCCCATAGTGGATACTAAGTGAGTTGGCATGGTTGGTGTAAGGTGGTGGGTGGTGTATATGTTGGCACTAAGTTGGTATAGGGACTATAAGGGGCCATAGGAATGAGTGGGCGGTCATGGGTTGGCATGAGATAGCGCTAAATTGGCATAGGGGCTACAAAGGGCCATGGGGATGAGCCGGGGGGTCCATGTGTTGGCACTAAGTTGGAATAGGGGCTATAAAGGGCCATGGGGGTGATTAGAGGGACATAGGTTGGCATGGAGGGCGTGGGAGGTGGGTGGAGGCATGGATGGAGGGAGTGAAGGCCAGAGGGCCTAACTTTTTATTACAACTGGGACGATGTTCCAGACCTCCAAGGCAAGCCTTTTAAAAAGCCCGCATCAGCACTCAGCAGCCCCTCCTGTGGCTGCCTCTGCACTGTTTCTGGGGGCAGAGGGCCCAACTCCAGCATGCGCCCGTACCTCTGGAACAAAAATCTAGCCGTTCCGTGCTGTTTCTCCCAAGGCAGGCGCATCGAGCTGGGAAATTTTCTGATTCTGCACATTCGCCTCAGGAGCAAAAATCCAGGGCAAAATGTTCACTTATGCTTGTTAGTCAAACTAAACTGAATTAATCAACGTGAAATCAACATTTCCATGAAGCAGCTCTTTATGAAAAACAGTAGTGGATTTTAGGAGGACTGCCAGTTCTACATGCCCCTTGTTTTGATCAATATAATTTGGAGCTGAAGTTCCATAAAATACTATGCTCCATATTCCATGAAAAAGCATCTAAAACCAACTCAGATATGTTTGATTAACCAGGTACTCATATTCCCCTTCCATTGTGGGAGATTCTTTGGAAGCCAAGCAACTTAATCCTGCATACAGCCAAAAGGTAGCCTCCTTGTCTGAGCAAGAACAAGAGCCCTAAGTAAGCCATTGGCCCCATGTATATTTCAGCTTCATATATTTGACATACAAAATAGGGGCACCAAGATCACAAGATAATTACAGAGGAGGAAGGCTACTTGACCATTCAAAATTCATCAATTCAGATAAATCCAAATGTGGCATCCAGTTGTTCCTTAAATGGTTCAACTGTTTTTGTCTATTCCGCACATTGTCATTCGGAGTGAAGAAAAGTTTCTTGATTTTAATCTTAAAATTACCTTTTATTAATTTGAGCCTGTGTTTCCCTGTCAATTGTGGTTCGGTTGGTAGCACTCTCACCTCTGAGTCACAAAGTTATGGATTCAAGTCCCACTGCAGAGACTTGAGTATAAAAATCAGTGTTAAAGATAGCCAGGTACTTTTGTTATACTCTCATAGTAGTTCATTCCTTGAAACGCAAGCTAATTCAGGGTGAAAGAGTGTGTCTTTGTTTCCTACCCTAATTCAGCTAATTTCTTATCCATTCACAAAATTTCCCCTACACCCCAAAACTTTGACTTTGGTTAATACCCATTTTTGTGGAACTTGGAGGATAACTTCCTCATGGAAATCAAGGCGCTTGGTCAGGCAGGATCTCCCCCTATCTTATTTCAGCAGTGTTCTAGTCTTACTAGGTTTCCCAGCTTTACATCACCCCTTTTTGTGCTGTTCTTAGTTTTGTGTTCCTTCTCAATTACACACTGATAACTTGACAGAAATCACCCAGCCACAACTCATTACAACATGAATAAGCAAAGCAATACTTTGAATGCAAAAGTTTCACCAGTTATGAAGGCAGATGATAAAAAAGAAAATGTAATAAAAATGCTGGACCAGTACCTTAACCATTAGGATACCATATCTCAGTATGGCATTCTAACTAATAAGTTAACCTTATTTCAGTTAGGCCTGAAATTCTGGAGTCCAGGTGGGTGCCTAGTCAGGGTCAAAGTCATATGAAAAGTAAGAGATGGGAAATAGCCCCCTCGCATAATAACTCTGTCAATAATGACATCTAATTTTTGATAACTCTGTGTGGTGTTCTTTCCCTTTGCTCGGTAAATTATTCCAAATGCCCTGATATCAGTTCTAAATTGATTAACTTCCATCTGTGTCCTCTGGTCCTATGGCCTTGGTGTATTTTCACATGATAATCGCAGTTTATGTTATTTATACAATATAATATGGTCAATATTCTTCCCAGAATCAACACCCCATAAGTATTTTTTAAACCAGTTTAGCACTATAGTGAGATTATTCCTTTGGAAATGTCAAACCAATGTGAGACAACATTGTCAAGAAGGCTTGACACTGTTTACCTTTGGAGTCAGCTTGGACCATGCCACTGGATATATGCACTAAACTTGTAGTATAACCACAATTTGAAAAAATGAGAGCATTGTAAACCATTCTGAAAACTTACAGACTGTTCCAGCTATACATCTTAACACGATTGTGGCCATTTTAATTGCTTCATCATAATGTCTGAACATTGAAAGGAGCACATTGGAGAGAATTTTAACCACCAAAATGGGCAGATTGGGTCAGGTGCTAGAATGTTAAAAATCGGAACTCCATCTCCAACCTTCCCACTTCCGGTTTTTGCAAAAGTTGGATTGTAGGTGTATAACCAATCACTCCCAGTTGGTTGGTTGGCAATTTAAATATTATAATGAGACTGTGTGCATCATATTTAACCAGTATTTTAAATTTAACTCTGACCAGCTGAGCTTTATGGGCCTTGGGTTAGCAGTTAAAGAGAAGCAAGGACTGCTGGATCCAGGAGTTATATGCCTTTCCACCTACCTGCTGGATCCAGTTTCCCTGCTCACCAAATCCATGCAGTCATACACCCCACCTTTCTTTCTGATCTCCTCCACAAACATTCCAATCTTCTCCATGAGCCTTCTGATCTTCCTTCAAACCTTCTTTCCTGAACCTTCTTCTTACCTCTGTGAGCCTTTTGATCTATCTCCCAACCTTTCTGATCTCCCTCCTCCCACCCTTTGTGACCACCACCAACCCCAACCCGTAAGCTCCCTCCTGTTCTAGACCTCAATCTTCCATCTGAACCCCAATCTCCACCCTGCTCTGGAGCTTGACCTTCCCTCTGACCTTTGATCTTGCCCCATTCCTTCAGCCTTCGTCAATCACTCTCTCCCTCCTACCCGCATGCTGGCTGTGGCCTAATGCCGAAGGCCAAGCCACCCAAGAGCCATTAAAGGATAAATAGTCGATTAATTATTTATACAATTGTCTATTCTAGCTGAATACCAGTTGCTTTGTGGAAATCAAGGCCCTGGCTTTACCATCGACTTTGAAACTGGAAAGCCTATTGGTAAGTGCAACGATTCCTTTAGTGGCATATGTGCCACAAGTTCCTTCTACGATATTTAATTTTGGTTGTTGTTGTTCTAAAAATATTATTAAGAGACTCTGTGTTTGAATGCAAATCTCAAACCCTAACAATATTTAATCCCCCATCCCTAACAGTTACATCAGTCTGTGGTAAATGGACCTCTCCGGATTTGTTAGATACATATGCCAATGATTAAATTTTGCATATTTGAGTTGGGAGAAAAAATTGCAAGACACACGCACTCCATACAAAAAGACCTTAGCCCTGATTATGACTAAATGCATCAAATACGCATAGGCTTCAGATGTCCCTTTTACACTCAACCCAATTTTATCCCCTATTTACCTCAGTAGAATGTTAAAATCAGGCGAGGCGCAAAGCAAACATTTGACTCAAGCCCTCTCTGCTGCCATAGAGTTGGTAAGTTGAAACCAGGGTGCTACGCTCAATAACCACTGCATGTAGGATTTATGTGAGACAGGCTTTAAAAAGTAACAAAGAAATGGAAAGGAAAAATAGTTTTGATATTTGACTCATTTACCTTAAAAATAAATTTTGTTTTAATTTTCAAATTTGCACTCTGGACTTTTCAAAGCATATGTATTTTTAGAAGTTGAATTTTTGTTTCTCATCTGTTATCACTTTCATGGTAACGACAATGGATAATCCATTGGGATTACTTGTTTGTAATAAAATGGCTGCAGATTTTTGAAAGTGTGGCGAACAATCTTCCAAATCTGGCCTTGTTTCCCAGACATTGTGAGGCAAAACGCAAATGACAACAGGCTTTCTACTGTTGTTTTATCTAATACAGACGGTTACTGAAGTCTAGGAGAATTGTTATGGAAGGATGTTATTCTCATTAGTTTTGAAATTAAAGGGACATTAGCTCAAAGAAGCAGAAAAAAATGAGCAAGCTTTTAATTTGTTTCTTTAACAATCAGCAATTGAATGAGTATGTCATATTTGAATATAACATTGCACAACCCGTATGTCAAGATATTGTTGATGAATATGAGCTCTGATCCCATCCCAAACAAAAATAATTTAGTCAGATCATTCTTCATGAAGACAAAATGCCTCTTTAAAAACAAATAACCAACAAATAGAGAGTGAAGATACAACCTTTTTTAAGAAAATGATCCAGTGGGAAAGCTCCCTCTAATATGTTTTGTGTGTTCCTCTTTGCTGTTCTTCCTCCAGTCACCAGGCATTGTTAGGTACATTGCCCTAGAAATTGGAGCAGGGTGAGATCTGGTGCAATGCTCACTTCAAGTAGCTAATGAGGCTTGAGGCAGGACAATGGCAAAGTGGTCCATTAGCCTCATTAGTATAATACTGGTGATCTGTGGCTCCAGAAGCAAGGGCCAGCATTAAAGGCTGCCTTGAGTACTCTTGCTCTGCAGGATCCACATTAAGGAAGGTATTTTAAAACAGCTATTTAAGGCAGCTGCCAAAGGTGTCTCTGCAGTTCCCAAACCAATATGCTGTTGCGTTTCCAACACTCTTTGAGCGTGGCAGGTTGGTCCCTTAAGTTGGATGTAAAAAAAAAAGGATCAAGTTAAATTTCACCCTGATACTCTCCTTATATTATTTAATTTTTTTTTCTTATTTCAAGAAACCAAACATTGCAATCAAGATAAAACCATGAACGTTAACATAAATCTCAGTGAATGAATGAAGTATGTGCGTCTAATCACTGATTTCCTTACCCCTAGATATCGATGAATGCAGAAAAATTCCAGGCATTTGTGCCAATGGTGTATGTATCAATCAGATTGGTAGCTTCCGGTGTGAGTGCCCGATGGGATTTAGTTACAATGACTTGCTTCTCATCTGTGAAGGTATTGTCACATTTATTATAAAATCTCTCTTCAAAGCTTTTTCAGACATGCGTGATAGTTTGACTTCACTTTCACATCACTTACAATAGTGAGTTCTATCTTAGAATGATAAGTATTCTTGAATATTATTTTGTTTAACCAAAATTAAAATCTATATACGTGTTAAGAATTTAATAACTTAATGACTTTTATTATCAGACTTTTCTGATGTGATCAGCAATTTTTCTGTAAGTTTTTAGTTCCCTGTATACACGCTAGTAAAATCCTATACCTAAACAAACTGCTCTGATAGTTTGTTTAAAAGTAAAGCAACATAATCTAAAAAAATGTTCCAATTGCTTCTTCAGTTTTTTGACGCATATCAGCAATATACGCAACTCTGAGAAACACATTTTATATTAGAAACAGAAGACAAGCATTTTGAAATCAGATAGAAAAACTAGGAGGGTGAGAATATTTTTTAGCCGTGTTTTGTAACCTAATACAACAATTTGAACATGCAGCTCTGAAACTTGCAATTTCTCAGAAAGCAATGTTGTTACAAGGTGATTAATTAAAGAGAAAAAGAGTCATTCTCATACCTTTCAGTGGATGGGAAACTTTGAGTTGTCCTTTATTTTATGGTGTAATTAATTTACTTATTTAATTAATAAATTCAAGTTGAATTATTAAAGTATTGGCCAGTGAGCTTGTGACTTCACATGGGTTTGGTTTTGACAAATCTTAATCAATCTGCCTGAAAAGATTTTTAAAAACATCTGTATTACATTTCAGACTGAAACTTTCTTAAACTATGTATGATCAAAACAAATAACGTTTCAATCTGCCTGACTGAAAAACATAGGCTAAGAACATCAAACACTTCATCCAGCTCATTTTTAATTCCTAGGTTTTACTCGGCTCCTGATAAATTCAACTAAAAGACAGATTAAGAAGATCCAACAATGCTGACTTCCTCAGATACTAGTTTCATACAAGTCATTAAGTACTAGAATTGACTAGGTGGTTTATTGATGCAGCAAGCAAATGCTGTTCCAAATTCTAATGCTGAATAGCGTAAACATTTGTGAACCATTTTATTTCAGTACAGGTGCTGCGCTTAGGCAGTTAAATTTCCTAGCCTAAAGATTTGCAAGCACCACCGAGTTTTTCACGTGCTAAGCAAGTGCCTAAGCCTCCAATACGGTGGGCAGGAAGCACGTGAGCTGATTACAGTCCAGAAATGTGCCACCTGTGATATTGGTATTGACAAAAAATAGGCATCCAGGGCCAAGTCTGAAACAAGTAGTAAAATAAGGGGCCTATTGTCTAATTGAGACCCCTTGCTGCTTTCACTTAGGAAAATAATTTGCCTTCCTTGCCAATTTCCTTCCTTCCCAGTCATCTTTCCTCCAGCTCATACCGTTCCCAATTGCTTTTTTTTCTGGTTCTCAACTACCTTCTTACCTGATCATGTCGCCATCCCTACCCCGCCACACTTTCCTACCCCCTTATGCACTTAACTAAGGCAGTTGCTAGTGACAAGGCATCCCAAAAATTCCAAACCTCTTCACCAACAAGTTGTCTGGGAGAACACTCTGCCGATGTCTGCAGCCAAATGAGACCCATGCCTAACATTAGTTTACCTTGGGCCTATACATTCAGGCACAGAGGTGGTTTCCTTGCACCCAGTTTGTGCTAGCAGGGAATCTCTAGGCCGGAATCTCAAATGTATGCTCCATTTACACTGAACTTTAGTGATTAGGAATTGAGCACTTCATAATCTCCCTGAGGCACAGAGCTGCCTCAGGGAGATGAAGCGCTATTAAAAAAGGAAATAAAAATAATAAAAATGTAATAAAACATATCCCCTCATGTGACTCTGTCACATGATCAGGCACATGTTATAAATTCAATTGTAAAACTTCTATTATTTATATAAAAATTATTATAATTTGCTTTCGGAAGCTTCATCCCACCCGTGGATGAGGTTTCCCAAAAAATGCAAGGGTCCCTTAGCCTTTTCACCTGCCCATCACCCATTAGATTGGATGAGTAGCAAAAAATTTAGGTTAGTTGATTATTTAATGGCCTTAACAGGCCTTTTAATTGTCAACTGGCACTCTGCCGACTCCGGGGTGCCATCACCGACCGAACTATTGCGCGACTGTGCGTTGACATTAGCATGCTTGGCTGACGTCAACGCATGTCATTTCACGTTCAAGCGGGTCATGCGCACGCCCGCCTGCCAGATGAAAATTTCTGCCCCATATCCCAGGTTTTGCTATACTTATTTTCACATGGCTTTTTTTTCTTTATTTTAGATATTGATGAATGCAGTAATGGTGACAACCTTTGCCAACGTAATGCAGATTGCATTAACATTCCTGGCAGTTACCGTTGTGAATGTTCTGCTGGTTATAAATTAGCACCGAATGGAGCTTGCATTGGTAAGAGTTTATTCAGTAAAACAACAGCTTCTGTTGAAAACTAAGTTTCATGTTGGACCTTTCTTTTATTCTTTCATGGGATGTGTGAGTTGCTGAAAAATTGCATTCATAGAACACCTTCATCAGAGAAAAACAACCTAAGGTATTTTTCAGAGGCATTGTCAAAGTATAAGACACCGAGTCAAAGAAGGAGATGATGGGAAGGGTGACCAAAAGCATGGACAATGAGTTTGGTTTTAAGTAGCGTTTAGGGGGATAATTCCAGAGTCGGCTGAGGCAGCTGATGGCACATCTACCAATGATGGAGTGAAGGGAGTGGGTGAAGCGGGTGGCATATACAAGAATTCGATTTCAGAAGAACAGAAAATTTGGTGGGACAGACTTTGTAAGACTGAAGAAAGTTATAAAGATAGGGAGGTGTGAAGCCAAGAAGGAATTGAAACACAAGGATGAGAATTTTAAATTGGTGGCCTTGAGACACTGTGTCAGCATGGACCGTGGTAATCGGTGAGTAGAGTGCAGGATATATATGGGTAGCAGAGTTTGATTGAGCTGAACTTTATAAAGGATGGGAACCTGGCCAAGACAGCATTGGAATAATTATCTGGAAAAACTCAGCAGGTCTGGCAGCATCGGCGGAGAAGAAAAGAGTTGACGTTTCGAGTCCTCATGACCCCTCGAAACGTCAACTCTTTTCTTCTCCGCCGATGCTGCCAGACCTGCTGAGTTTTTCCAGGTAATTCTGTTTTTGTTTTGGATTTCCAGAATCCGCAGTTTTTTTGTTTTTATATATATTGGAATAATTATGCCTGGAAGTAATGAAGGCATGAATGAGAGTTTCAATCGTAGGTGGGCTGAGATAGGGTTAGATGTGGGTGATGTTACAGAGCTAGAAGAAAGTGATCTTTGTGATGATCAGAAGCTCATCCCAGGATTGAGCAGGATGCCACTTTTACAAACAGCCCGGTTTGTCCTGAGGCAGGTTCTAGGAAGGAAGATGAAATTGGTGGCAAGGGTATGGTTTTGCTGTGAAGGCCAAAGACAAAGGCTTTAGTCTTGCCAAATATAATTGGATGAAATTGTGAAATCCAATACTGATCTCAGACAAGAAGTCTGATAGCTTGGAGACAATGGAAGAATCAAGAGAGGTGGTGGAGAGGTACAGTTGTGTATCATCGGTGTACATGTGAAAGCTGACCCCATGTTTGCAGATGATGTATCAAAGGGACAGCATATTGATGAGGAAGAGGGTGGGCCATGGATAGATCAGTGCAGAGGCAGGGGGAGAAACTTTTTCTGGAGTTGCTCTGGCTACTTAGCAAAGGCAGTTTCACTGATCTGAACAACAAACGGGACATGGGTCGACTGTCAAAAAATATAGAGAGGCTGAGCAGGATGATGAGGGAAAATGCCTTGTGCTCAGAGTCACAGAGGATATTGTTTGTTGTTTGGAGAGGAAAGGAAGGTTGGAGATGAAGTGGTAGAATGCAAAGACAGAGAGGCAAAGGTGATGCTTCCTTTTTGTTGCTAGCACTTTTAAAAGAGAGGGGTACAGCATGTGAGGAAAGGAAATAATTTACAACGTCAGCTGGTATGGGAACTAAGAATGGATAGTCAGGATTTTAATGGGAATTGCAGTCAAAGGAGCAGGAGGTGGAGCACTTAGAAGAGATGATCTTGAAAATGACATGAAGAGAGATGACTGAGAGAAATTCACAGGTTGGGTTATAGCGGGATTGGGCGTGTTGGGGGGGTGTTTTGGAGCCTGAGGAGAGATTTACCAATCAGGTTAAGGGTGAGCCCGATAGCATCTGATGCTGTCCAGCCAAGTTTGATTATGGATGTTTAAACCAGCTGAGTGCCAAATAAACTGAAGACAAACTGTTTCCATTTTAACCAAGGTAGATATCAGGGTATCCGAGTAACCTGAAGAGGAGTGGCAGATCTGAAATTACAATATTTAAATGAGGCTTCTTCCCTGATATTTTGGCAGGGATTTGAAATTAATGTCTCCTGCATAGCTTTCTTGGGATTCAGGATTCTCGGGAGCAGCAAATTAGTGTTTTTTATAACATTGCTTGTGGGATAGAAGGGGTGGGAGTGCCTCCCCTGGTCCTTCAAGTAAACCTTATGACATGATCAGACAATTCCCCACCCACTAAGCCTGCGATTTCTCCCTCTCCAATTGGCATCCAGGTCACTCCTCCTTCCACTGCACCCCACCACCAATCCCATATTCATTCCCAATTCCCCTCCCTTCCTATTTGCAGGTCCAACACCCTGTCACCAACATTCGATCTTTGCTGCTGACCAGGGATCATTCCGAATGGTCCCCAATGCGGTTTCCTGCTGCTGGATGGAAAATGGAGTAAAAAAATAAATAATGAGATCCTACCATTAATTTCGGGATATCTAGGTTGCATGTCCACAAGTATTTCCTCCCCCATATAAAACAGGGCCCATATTTGGGCTCTTAAGCTGTCTGGTTATTATAGCCCTGAGCTAATGGGGCAACTAAGGTAGGGTAATGTCAATAAAAGGAGATTTGTACATTGTTTGTGGAAGGAATGAATGACGTTTTCTTAATCTCTGATTTATCATAATTGTAATTCAGAAATCTATAATTCATAGACAGCCAGTCTATTCTATCTATTTACCATCTCAGTCAGTGAGATGGTAAAGGAAAAAATATACTTTGAAAAAATGGAGTTGACCTCGGGAAATTAATGACTTGCTGTGAGATATTCACACAGGGAAAAAAAAAGTCAGTTTGAAATTCCTGTGTCACCTATTGGAATAAAGTGCTAACCAGCTTAAAATAAATGGGCCAATGACTTTGAAAGTACAGTGCAGAGAAAACTTCTTTGTGAATATGCATGATTTATCCCTTCTGCTTGTTTCATTTATGTCTCAGAGTGGTTTGAGAGAAGCTAAAGTGTTACCAATTATTATGATCAAAATGGAAATGCAGTTAACTAATAAAAAAGTTGAATGTTATGCATGATTCCTTCAGATCGCAATGAGTGCCTGGAAATTCCAAATGTCTGTAGCCATGGTGATTGTATTGACCTGAAAGGAAGTTATCGGTGCACCTGCCACAATGGCTTCAAGCAGACTCCTGATCAGACTATGTGCATGGGTAAGTGAGACTTCCAGCCAATAGCTCAATAAATAAGCATTGGTGGCAGTGTTAGGGTTGCTGGTATGTAGCTTTCCCTCTTTGAATGTTCCAAAGTATGAAATATATTGGTGGGAGCCTGTGTGGATGCCAACTAAAGTTGCCAGTGCTAACTACACATAATTGACTGCAGCTTAAATAAATGAAGAATAATCTAACAATGCGCAAAATAAAGTTCATACAAATTAAATGTGGTAGAGAACTAAAATGTTATTACAAGGCAAATAATTGCCAAAATTACTTTTATCTTGTAGCCAATTGTTAGATGATCACCCACTGACATCTCAGATGGAATCTTCCCAATCCCACAGCGGCTGCCTTGAAAGTGGGACCAGGAGAAATTTCACAGAAGTTGGCATTAGGCCAGCGGGACGACACACTCCCACCTCTGGGTGAACTTCCCGAATGCAGACCATCACTTGCAGAGGCTAACTGCCAGGCAGTGGCAAGGAGCCAATCTGCATAATTAAGCAATTTGTGGGCTTACTGGGGCCGTGTCAGGATCTTCACAGTTGCAGATGCTGTGTCACCCGCCCTCCCCTCCAGGGCCATGTCCAGCAGATAGCTGGAGGCAGCTTTGCCAGCAGCTGGCCTGGGGACCCAACTAGGCCTCCTAACAAACCCTTTAGACTGGCTTGGCCTTGCACCATTTATTTTATGAAATTTTAATCTTTTCAGAGGGTGCTTCAAGATGGATTGGTGCCCTCGCGTTTCCCCTCCAACAGTGACAATACACACCTGTTCTGGTGGGGCTGCTGTCCTTCTGAGGCTGCTGGTCCTCTGATTGGGCCTGCAGCTTCAGGGACTACCCCAGCCGACAACCTTAATTGAAAGGCACACCCAGAGGCGGACTCTTAATTGTCTGTCTCCGGGAAAATCTCCCAGGCGAGCACCCTGACAGTTAGAGCAAAAATGGCCCCAACTCCTGTTCGTTGACTAAGGTTCCGACCCTCATGAGCATTTCTGTAAAGAAAGGGGTTTTGTACATCCAAGATCAGCTATGTGCTCTTTCAGTGTTATCGCACTATTCATAATAATGGTTATACTAAACATTTACTGATTCGCGTTTGAACTAAAGTTAACCAAATAATTTCATATTTACAGATATTGATGAATGTGAACGGCAGCCTTGTGGAAATGGAACGTGCAAGAACACTGTGGGATCTTACAATTGTCTTTGCTTCCCAGGATTTGAGATAACTCACAATAATGACTGCATGGGTGAGTCACAAAACTTATCCTGAGCCTTCTCATGAGATTGTTTCTCCATCGTAACAATGACAATTCAGTGCTGCGTAATCCATAACATGTTTGGCATTGACTCATTGATGTAAACTTTAGCTTGTGGAAAACTATACATTTCCAAAAAGCTTAACAGGAAAATGGGTGAGAAATTTCCTGGTGTAGTACCACTTGTAGTTGTCTTGTGCCACAATCTGTATGTCCCCCCCTGCGCTGCCAACCATTCCTTCACAGTGTTCTGATAGCAGAAGGGTGCACACAGGGATGCTGCTTTTGTGTGCTGGAAGTCTGTGAGTGCATGTTATCTGGGCATTGCACAGCCCAGCTCGCTGAAATGGTACCAGGATTCCTAGTTTGGAGAATGATCATACATGCTATGTATTCCCACATCACTCTGCAAATTAGAAGCATCAAAACTGAAAGCTGGACCCTGAACTAGTGTTATTTAAAGGGCCAGACACTCAAATTGTAGGTAAGATGATATTTTGGAACTTTTTTCTGTACCAATTGTCTGGAAGTACTCTGCACGGTTTCAGTGAGTTCCTGAATTTGTCAGACAATATTGCCGAATCTTCGCGGAGAGGGCAGAGTTTGTAGATCACCTGTCGACTCGAAGGCTGTAACAGACATGGGAGCTGCAGTTGCAGTGCCTCTAGGTCTGCAAAATAACAGGAAGGTGGAGCGAAGGCTGCAGAGAGGGCAAACCCTGCACCACACACACTACCAAGTCAGAACCAGACTCCTCCATGTTCCTTGGTGTAGTATTCAATTTTCAATTGTTCAGTGTTTAATTATGCATGTCTGCTGACTCTTCACAGTATGCTAGTGCTATTAAGCAAGTCTGGTTGTGGTTATAGAGAAAAAGAAACTAAACTTAAGAAGCTGTAAGCATGAGAGCACTACCAACCAATAAACCCAGAGCCCATCAGCACTCTCTTATATGACACCCCATCAAGGTTCTCATCTGAGTTCGTGTAGCAGATCTCATCTATCATCTCATCCTCTGGTGAACCAGCAAACTGGCTATCATTTACCCCTGGCCTGCAGGCATCTCCTGGATGACACAGCATGGGCTGATCCCAACTCAATACTAGCCTCCAAGGTGCTTGCAGTGTCAGTACCTAAGCTGGTGGCTGCAAGTGTCAGATCAAGTGACTCTTCATCAGTGCTCTTTCCCTCTCCCGGGGCTGCTGTTGCTAGGCAGGTGGCAGTTATCAGGTTTCTGAAAGCAGGAACTCAGAAGGGGAACGTTAGTGTGAGGGAGAGGTTTGGGTAGGAAGCAAGAGGTCCATGGGCCCACCATGAGCAGCTAGTTCGTCATGACAGATAGCAGGATGAGGATGGGTGAGATTTGAGTAAGGACATAAGGCAGGCACATGCCATCATCCTTAATGTTCTCAGTGACGTTGGATGCCACGGGCCCTATTGCAGCCAGCCCCATTGTGTAGACCAACCATCTCCTCCATGGGGCTCAGGAGATGCAAGCCTACTTTTCCCACATGAGATCTGCTCTATTTCATTATATTTTGTGACACCTTCTCCATGTGCAGAAAGAATGTTAATGACTGTATAGCACTCTCTTTGGGTGCTTGCCATAGCTAAGTAGCCCAAGATATGTGCACCCAGTGAAAGGCGGGTGTGAGGAAACCAGATTTTTAGCCCCATATGTTTTAAGATTAAATGCAATTTTGAAAATAAGTGTATACGCAAGATTGCTTTATGAAATATAAAAAGATACATATAAGGGCAAGCAGAATAACTGAGGGAATGGTGGAATTTTATTGCGAGGAATAGTTGCATAAATTGGCCATATTCTTAACTAAAAAAAGGTTGAAAGGTGATATAATTGCTATTTTTAGGATTCTAAAGGAACTCAAGAATCTGAACCTTGACAAACTGTTTAATTTTTCCCAAAACAAATGTGGACCAAACCCTCGTGCCTTTCAGGAGTATTGCTCTGTACCAGGACTTTAGGAGCTGTGATAAAGCAAAACAACCTTTCCATTCCTCCTGTGGGGAAGGGCCCAGCCTCTGTTTCATTGAATAAAAGTGGTCACGTGTGATAATTGCAATTTTGCTTGAAGAACATTCCTCAATAGTTGTCAGTACTTATTGGCTGAGGAATTCCTCTGAGATGTTCCCACTCCAGCGGTGTCACTTTGCTGGAAGTGCAGGGGAAATCCTGCTAACACTGTAAACAGGTTTACGTTGCACTTTAAGTAAGGTAACATCAGTGGAGCAGTACCAAGGAATTACGCAGCCATTGTATATAATTTCCAAACTATTGTTATAGATTTTTTTTCCTACCTCCCATCCTTCCTGCCATTGGTGACAGCCATCTGTTTTCTCTTTTAGCCGGGAGAAATAGACTAGGCAGCAAATTTTTCTGCCAGTATGTTCTGTGATTGTGTGATAAGAACTTCATATTTACTTTTCCAGTAAGCAAATGTTAGGGGACTGTTGAAATTTGGAATTAGGTCCTGTACTGGAGGTTCCTATGCTCCAGCACTGGATCTTTGCTTCATCTTTTAATTCTATTACATAACTACATGAACTTCTTAGGAAGTTACTTGATAAATGGGAGTGATTGCATGGATCTTTCATTAGAAATATTCTTCATCTTACCCTCAGATATTGATGAATGCACCACTATGTTTGGCCAAGTCTGCAGAAATGGACAATGTTTTAATAGCATTGGCTCCTTCCAGTGTTTGTGTCAGGATGGCTATGAGCTTACACCTGACAACAAGAACTGCATAGGTGAGTGTGTCAATAATTATTTTGCAGCTAGCTTTAGAAATCTTGGAGCTGATATTTTGGTTTTTCACAAGGCCCATAAATGCATCTCTGCTTGTTTTCTGGAAAGATATCAACGAATGTTTGTTGGTTCCTGGATCATGTGCACCTGGGACCTGCCAGAACCTCGACGGTGCATACAGATGTATCTGTCCTTCAGGATATGAAGTGCAGAATGAAAACTGTATAGGTGAGGACCTGTAATTTTTTGCTGTCCTATATACTAGAGGTTTCTATTTAAAGAATCTTGAGCTTATCTATCCAGGGGGCATTGTGCAATTTCAAGTCTCAATAAATGGAGCATGTATGAGTTAAAATAAAATATTTTTAAAATTACAAAAGTTCATCTGGCTGGTGTAATGATAAGTTTTTGCTGAGAACTGGCAGTGTTGTCAACATTGTATTAACTTACAAGAGAATTGCCTCAGTCGTTTTCCTCATGTTTTTCCTTTCCTTTGCACACTAATATGGCAACTCCGAATGAAGGTCCACTGAACAGCTTGTGATTGAGAGCTCTTTGGGAAACTGTTTTCTCTCCATGTTTCTTTCTCTATCCAAAAATTACTCTGTGATCCTTGATGTACTGAACATAGTGCAAAATGCTTTCTCTATTGCTCAGACAAATACTATTCCCTGTTCTGCAGATATAAATGAATGTGAAGAAGACCCAAATATCTGTCTATTTGGTAATTGTGAAAACACCGCTGGCAGTTTCCAATGTGTTTGCCGCCCAGGCTTCATTCTCTCAGAGAACGGACGTAGATGCTTCGGTAAGTCCAGATTTACCGAAAATCTGTTAGTATGTACTATAGAATTCTTACTTGGGAGACATATCTTCAGATTATGTATACCTTTACTAGGTGCTTTTTATTTAGGTATAACAAAAAGTATTTTTTGTTAGAAGATTGGTGTAGGTTAAATCAGAGCAATTGATTTACTGGATGACCCAGAATTTTCATAGGGTTCTTCAAATCTCCCACTATAGCTTCAGTGGAAAACCTGGAGAAGCAGCAAAAATTGCCATTTTTAGCCATTTCTCCAGGCTTCTACTAATCTCCTACTGGAGAACCTCTGGAGAAATTCCAAGTGCATTTGTTTAAAAGATTCAGCTCAACAGGCCCACTCTTTTGAGGAGGCAATACTTTTATTTGTGCATGGTGTGTGAAACATGCCTTGTTATGAGTCTATTCTGAAGTTTACACTGCTCGGATTTGTCTCCTCTAGATACACGCGAGAGTTTCTGCTTCACCAAGTTTGAAAATGGGAAGTGTTCAGTGGCGAAACCTTTCAACACAACCAAAGCAAAGTGCTGTTGCAGTAAAATGCCAGGAGAGGGCTGGGGAGATCCCTGTGATCTCTGCCCCAAGGATGGAGAAGGTAAAGCACATTGCCCTGAAGTTGCTTCATGTCCAGTTTAACTCTTAAACCTCAGGTAACATTAACTATAGTAGAAGTACCTAGAGACCAAATTATAAGTTTTACTCTAGTGCTCTCATATTTGCATATTGGAAGGGCACATTAGGAACTTGGCAATGTAATTTCCCCCAACTTTTGTCCATTCAAATAATCTAACCTCTTGGATTTCTTTAATATACAACATCAAATTCACAAGATTATAGAATAGAAATGGATGTGGAAGAACAGTCAGTCCATCCTTCCAGAAAGACCACTAACCATAGCATTGTTAAACGATTCCAGGATTTTTTGCCTCCACTCACCTATCTAAAATCTCATTCCATCTGTAGATCGCTCTTTGTTTGAAGAAGAACTTCCTCGCCTGATTGCTAATTTTTTTCTTTTTATTGGTTTGAACTTGTGGCCTCTTGTTTAGCTTCAGGTCGTGTTATGGATATGCTTTTTCTCCCTTGTTTACTGTTTTATATGCTTAGATGAGTGTTCCCTTCGTTTTCCCCTTTTAAAGATGAATAGCCCAAATTGCTCTAATCTTTCCTTACAGTTCTTTTAATGATCAGTGTTGTAGCTCTTCCTTCAGTGTAGGTTATTCCTGCTATTTACTATAACATGCCCATAAAACTAAACAAAGAAGTAGTTTTCACTAGATGGCCAAATACCTAGAAATATCTGAGGAATCCACTGATTCCGATTTCATTTAAGTGGTTAGTCCAGTAAGTATCATAGGAAAGAAAGACTTTGAATCTTGGCATGTATCTTATGAGCTGTATTTTTAAATTGAATGTTACCTCTTTTGCAGTCGCTTTTCAGGATCTGTGTCCATATGGCCATGGTACTATCCCTGGCATTGGGGAGAGTCGTGAAGGTAAGAACAGCTGCATGTGGGACTGTGATTAAGTGTGTTAAGGTGAGGGGTTGCAGTTAGTTAAGTTTTAGGAGATGTATGGATTATTCACGTTGTGCATTAAACTGACATTTGTATAGTCACTTCTGCATTGCCTGAGTAACCACATAGAATACCTAATATTTACATGGAAGTATATTTAAAGTAGTTCATTTAGCAAACTATTATACACCAGTTGCAATTCATTGAGTAATGCAATAGGCAACAGAGTCATGTGGCCCTGGATGGTTGGGGGCGGGGGAGTATGTATTGTGCATGCATGAGAGGAATGCATGTATTGAGCTCTGCTTGTTACCTGAGTATTCCATCAATTAGTTTCTATTGTTACAAAATTAAAGATATGTCAGCAAGTTTTAGTTCATAAATTATTTCAAAAGGTCTAAACAAATAATGAGTTGGCAGGAATATTTTCAGTATAAAGCATTCTAACCAGACACATGGTTAAAAGGGGGGCTTTAGAATATCTCCATGATAGCCATAATTTCCATTAAGATATTATTAGAGAGACTCTATAGTCCAGTTCTCTTGACCAGAGATGCGCCTAGGGCATCTGCCTCTTCCTGGTTACCAATATGTTAATGCAGGAGTGCTGTATTTCCTCCTCCTGAATGTTGATTCCAATGCTGAATGCAGCTGGAAAGATGAATACCAGTCAGGGTTCAACAATTGATGTAGTGCAGCTTTAACAACAATACAGTGCAAAAATGGAAGATAAAGATGGATGCTGGAAGTCTGAAATAAAAACATAAGATACTGGAAATACTTAGCAAATCTGGCAGTATCTGTGGAGAGAGAAGGAGTAAACAGGGGCAGGTAGCAGGAGTCAGGAAATTTCCTGTCTCGGCGTGCCCCCCTCAGGAGGAAGCGCCTGCAAAGGGTGGAAATCTCGTTTTTGAGGGGCTGGGGAGTGGGGAGGGGGTGCAGGTAAGTACTGGAGCCACCCCTGGAAAGAGTTTGGAGGCAGCCACAAGAGCTGCCTCCACCGGGTGCAGAGGTGGGACTGTTTGAAAGACCCGCTTTGGTGCGCTGGGACTTTTTACAACAAAAACAAAGCAGAAAACAGCTCTCTAGCCCCCATCCCTCACAATCCCTCATCACCATACACCACCCCCCCATACTCCCCATGCCTTCTGAGGCAAACTCATGCTGCCTCATTTCCCCCCACAATACCCAATGGCCCCTCATACGCTCCATGCCAACCTATGGCATTTAAACACTCTGTACAGAACCAATGAACCCTATAGTAACAAGATCGTGTGCAAAAAAGCTTTGAAAAAATATTCATTCTTTCTTACAAAAAAACTCCTTTTACTGGAGCCCTTTGGAAGTGTCAATCAGCCAGCCCTTTAAAGTATCAATAACAGAAACTACAAGCGCTTGACACCTCTATCTTGTGTAAATAAACATTGAGTAATTGAGAAATAGATCTAAGAGAGAAAACTGTCAATAAAGCATGTTTTCTCCTGGGCACAGCTGTTTCAACAGACTAATGGATGTCTGGGCCCTCAGACAAGATTGGATAATGAGACTTGGATTTATTTTGAATGAATGTATTGTTTTACACTCTAGATGTCAATGAATGTTTGGAAAACCCTGGAATATGTTCAAATGGCCATTGCATCAACACAGATGGATCCTTCCGATGCGAGTGCCCAATGGGATACAACCTGGATTATAGTGGAGTTAATTGTGCTGGTAGGGAAATCGTTATTGATTGTTATGAAGTAAATAAACTTAGGGCGGAATTATCCCAGATTTATACAAAGTGCGGTAGCAGATGGGGAAAAGGACGCTTTACCCGCCGGCCGCAATGGCGGGTTTTCGCACGTATTGTCACATTTCCAGCACGTAGTGCCTCACTAATAATGCTTTCCCGGGAAATATGCTGGATCACTGGCGGAGCAGCCTCAAATTCACCTGCCACACCTTTACCTCAGGTCCTCAGTAATCCAGACGCCATATTTAAAATGTTCTCCTGCGCAGCGCTAGCACTCTCTACGGGATCAGAAGATGCTGCAAAATCTTGGCTGTCAAAGGGAGGAAACATGCTGATTCCAAATTAAACAATACCGCCCTTGGGCGCCTACTGGATGCAGTGGTGGCCTGCCATGACATCCTCTACCCTCGCCCTGGGTGAAGACCAGAATGCAAGATCACCAATCCAGCATGGAAGAAGATGGCAGCAGTGGTCAACACCAAACCCTGCAAAAGTGGAGAGCCACCGAGTGCTGAAAGAGGATGAATGATCTCCTCCGTTCCGACAGGGTAAGTCATTCTTCTCAACTCGCATACTCTCAAACCCATCACAAATCCACAGGAATTTCACTCACTGAAGGGACATCACCATTCACTCTCACACACACACCTTCATCTGCCCTGCAGGCGGTGTCCTCATCCCATTCATGGCACTACTCACTGGCCACGCATGCCAGACATCCTTCTCATCTGGCCTGGCAGGCGCCCTGCTTACATTCTCTCCACCTCCCCTCATGCAGGACAAGCGGGCACACAACAAAATGGAAAGGCCACGTACTGCTGGAGGAATGCCTGACTTCAAGGTCCTTACAGACTTTGAAAACAAAGCCATCCAGCTGGCCAGCGACAGTCTGGACCATTCCTTTGCTGATGGTGAGATCGGCGGTGCTCAACCAAGTGAGGATCCAGCAGTGCAACATCCATCAGACAACCATGCTGTGAGTGAGTTCCCCTATTCCGCAGCCCCTGCCATACACTAATTATCTCTCCTTGCTTTCGCAGGCACATCTGGAAAGCAGCCAAGGGGGCCCATGAGCCAGGTCTCAACTCAAGCCCCGAAGTCACCTTGCGAGAAGGATCTGATGACACATTCATTGAAGACCCATCACAGCGCTCACCCACACTGTCCACCAGCGCAGGGACACACACTTTGGTGGAACCTAATTCTAGAGTAGCCTCAGGGTCACAATCTGGTGAGCACGTTGCATTGACTGATCCAGAGCAGGTTGTGGCAGGGACTTGCCAGGTTTCTGGCACTCGGAGGACAGATGCAGATCAGAAATCCACTGAGTTCGAGCCAGATGAGGAGCCTCTGGACTTGGTCATACCTCACTTGCTGGAGCTGCAAAGGCAAGTTCGGGAACATCAGGAAGGGATGTCCACTACATTCCTCAGATTGCAAGGCACGATGGAGGAGTCCGTCCTCCTTCAGTCTGAGATTAGCACCGGCATGCCAATATACCGAGGCACAGACTAGTCACAGATGTTAACCACTTGTGCATAATGTTCACTGTTGTAAATAAACTCCCAAAAATGACTCCTTGTTCTGATGAGCAGTGTTCGTGTCACTCAGATGTGAAACCTGGGGCAGAATCTTCTGCCTGCCAGGTGGGCCAGTTGGGAGTGGGCGCGGAGCCGCCATTTTACATGGGTGGGCCATTTAAGGCCCACTCAGCATGACGCGCGCCCAGTAGTGCTCAGCGCTACGTGTGTGGGCGGGGGAGGAGGGACAGTTTTACAGATGCACGCGAAAGAGTGCAGAAATCTCCTTGAGGCCCAGAGCTGCCCCAAGAAAATTAATCAGTTTTAATTATTGAAAAAAGGAAAGATTAAAATTATTCAGACGTGTCCCCTCAAGTGACGTGTTTATGAATTGTCAAGATTTTTAAAATTTATTTAATGAATCCTTCATGAAATCTCATCCCGCCTGTGGATGAGCTTTCATGAAAAATGCAAAGGCCGCCTGGACTCTTTGCCTGCCCGACAACCTTAAGGTTGGACGGGCAGCCCTGTCAATTAGTTTAATTGGAGTATTAATGGCCTTAACAGGCCTTTGATAGTTTGGCAGGTGCGCAGCCGCTTCCGGCCAGCGCCCGCTGAACAGAAGATTGGAATGATACGTGGTGCCGCCGGGACGGACGCCCGATGTCACCGTGTCATTTTATGCGTTAGCGTATGGCATTTTACCTGTTGTGGGCTGGCCCCATATCTCATCAGCATCTGTGACCAGTGACACTGTCCTCTTGAAGGGGTCAGTTGCTGAAGGCTGACAGAGGATCAGGTGAATTTAAAGTTTCACGGCTGCATCTCCATGATATGATCACAAAGCACAAGGGAGCTGCCCTCAGCCAGACAGGTGTCAGACATTAACAGAGGCAATGTGAAGATCTACGGAGTGTCCTCACTGAATGTCATCATTATCCTCCTGGAAACTAGTGACTATTAGGACCTCTGCTGCACGTCCATGACGTGAGCCTGAGTACTGAGGGTTTGTGCGCTGCCATCAGCCACACAGGGGTCAAACATTCACAGACACAAGGTGAGGATGTCAGGACTGTCTTCACTGCATCTCGTCGTGGCTATGAGGGCCTCCCGAGTGCACCTGCCTTGTCTGGCCAGTGCAATGGCCTCATTGCCGGCATCCACACCTTCAAGGACCTCATCATCGTCCTTCTCATCGGAGGATACATGCAGCTCCTCCATCTCCCCTCAGCCAGGTCCTCCCCCCTTTGCAGCACCAGGTTGTGGAGCGCGTAGCAATCGACAATGATGCGCAACACCCTCTGGGGACTGTATTACAGTGCTCCGATGGACTTGTCAAGGCCCCAGAACCTCATTTTCAAAATGCCTGTAGTTTGCTCCGCCAAAGTCCGGGTCGTGGCATAAGCATCATTATGCTGTTGCTCTGCTGCAGGCGGCCGCACGGGCGTCACCTCCTGGATACACTTGTGTGTCGGAGGCTTGTGAGATCCTGCACAGGTCACCTATTGAACCCTGGAAGGAGCCACTAGCATAAAAATTGACCGACACCATCACTTTCACAGCCACTGGCAGTGGATGCCCTCCATGTCCCTGTGGCGTCAAATCCTGCAGCAGGTGGCATATGTGACCAACCAGTTCCCTAGTAATGTGCAGTCTTTGGCGACACTGGTTCTTGCTCATCTGCAGGAATGATAGGCGCCGTCTATAGACCCTGGGTCTAACGAGGTGCCTTCAAGCGACTACTTGCTGTGGATATTCAGCTGCGTGTGCAACAGGCCCAACCACCCCTTCATCTTGAAGGAGATGCTCCTCCCTTTGCTGAGCCAGCGCCTCCACTGCTTTCTTCTTCTCTGCTCCCTGTAAGCCATGAGACATACCATTAAATTACCAGGCTCCATGTTCCTAATGTTCTCCTCCTGCAGAATCAAAGAAAGAGACACGTGGGTTAACATAGGTGTACAAAGAATGTCTCTTGGTTAAGTCTGAAGGCCCCTTAACCCATGCAGGAGAGTGCTGGCCACCACTTGGATGATTAATGTGTAGTGTGCTCATTGGCTGTCTGAAACCCCACCCACCCCCGCTTCATTTCACTTGACTGATTGGCTGCAGCTTCAGCCATTGGGCTGCAGGCTCTGCTTTCAGCTCAGGCACAGGCATTCTCTTAACCTGCACTGCAAGTCTGCACTGTTAGCTTGAACCATAATGGATACTGGTCCACAGCTTAAGAAAGACATTGCAAGGAGCTATGAGCACCTCCACCAGTGACTGCACCATGGCCACTTTTCGCAAGGGGATTGCACAACTTGCCCAGTCGGCCAATTGCTCTGCTGCCCCCTAAAACACACATTAATTTGCAGTCTGCGCCCGAGCAGTGAAAAGTTTTCGAGCATTTGGTGGCACTTTCATGCTTTTGCATTGCTTGAGTGGGCAGAAAAGCTTCAGAGGCCCGACTCCAAGCATGTCAATGGAGCTGCTGCTGAACGGTTTCAGCTGCAGAAGATTGCTTACTTTGGGCAAGCTTTTCCAAATGCATGGCTACTTCCCTCACTCCCCTTCCCCAAAATCCCATGCCTACCCCACCCCCCCTGGCATGTGCTTGTGTATTTCCTTCAGTCTGTGCTGCCTTGCGCTCCACCCCCCTGGCATGTGCTGAAGCATTTTCTTCAGCCTGTGCTGCTTTGACCCCCCACCGCCCCCGCATCCTAACTCATGCTGGAGCCCTTGCCCTGGCACCGTACTGAAAGCAAACCGGGAAAAAGCAACTTGCCTGTTTCCCCCCCACCCCATCCCCTGAATGCGCCGCGCCTCTTGCTTGATGTCCTACAAGCAGTGCTCACAAGCACTGCACAAGCTTGTGTGCACTCACCTCTGAATTCCCCTCAAAGTTCAGGTCACCAGGTGCTTGCCTTTTAAAGGCAGTTATGAAGCTCACTGTTCTGAAGTCACACTGACATGGGTGGGGGGATGATTCCAGTGAGCAGGGCTTATAATCAGATGCAAATGTATTAAAGTGACGTTCCCGACATGCAGCGATGGGAAATGCGACCCGCCATTGACAGGTGGAGCAGACGATCGCAAATTGGTTTCACGATGGCATAAAAATGATTTTTAGCCTTTTGCCATATTATTTCCCCCCACTCCCTCCGAGCTGCCAACCATGACACCAAAAACAAAAGGCCAGAAAATTCTAGCCGAAGTGAATGGTGAGCAAGATTCACCTTTGACAGGGGCCAAAACTAATGGCTATGGGTCAGCTACTGTTTATACTTCCAGACCAATTTCCTCACCAATGATTTCATTGTGAAGTAAAATCGAGAAAGGCGTGTAATGGTTGGCCCATCTGCTATTGCCAGTTTTCTGCCCCCACTGAGAGTCAGAATTATCCCCAATATGTTAACCGGTGCTGCATATATGCTGCATATTCGTTACACCACATGCTATCATCAAGCATGTTAAGCATGTTGTATATATTCCATTAATGTTGTACATTTCCAGATTCGATTGTGTATATTTACCACTAAGATTTTAGGATGTACATTGTTACTTTTATATTATAATGTTATAACATTGTAGTATACACTGGTTCAAAGCATTGTTAATAAAAATAAAGCTTATTATCACAAAAAGCAAATAATTTGTTGCTTTCCCACAAAACAGACACTGATGAATGCTCCATTGGTAACCCCTGTGGCAATGGCACTTGCACCAATGTAGTTGGTGGATTTGAATGCAGTTGTGACGAAGGATTTGAGCCAGGTCCAATGATGACTTGTGAAGGTAAGAAGTGGCTTTTATTGATCAGTGTACAGTTGGAAATGTGCTACTGTTTGTAAATTTAGAGCCATTGTCCAGGACTTCCTGCTTTTGCGGAACTCTGGAGTCTCTTTGATGGGGTAGGAATTAGCCTCAAAACAAGAACACCTGGCTGATCTTATGGATTAAGAGCTATTTCCAGTTTCAGGCACCTCCTAAATCTCTGATAAGAAGCATGGGGTGGTGTGATGTGGAAGTTAGCTGTAGCGAGTCTCCAAGGCATTTTGTTCCAGCTAAACAAATTTAAAATTTGTCTTTAAAAGATAGCACTACAGTCTATGCAAATTGATCTCCTAATATCAATTGCATAGACTTTATTTGTTTTTGTTAAACCTCCTTCCTTCGGTCCCCATATAAATACAGGATATCAGAGGCACAAAGGTGTATTCTGGGACATTTGTGGCGAGAGAACATGAGCGAAACAGTGTGGTCTTTTACAGTGAGAGAGAAACTGTGTGGTCATTTACAGCGAGAGAGTGTGGGAGAAATAGTGTGGTCATTTACAGGAAGAGTGTGAGAGAGAAGCAACTTGGTCATTTACAGGGAGAGAATGTGAGAGAATCTGTAAGGTAATTTACAGGGAGAGAATGCGAGAGAAGCAGCATGCTCATTTACAAGCGGCGAATGAGAGAAACAGTGTGGTCATTTATAGTGCGAGAGAAACAGCATGGTCATTTTTAGTGAGAGAGTGAGAGAGAAACAGCACGGTCATTTACAGGGAGTGTGTGCGAGAGGAGCGGGGCCTTTAACAGTGAGAGAAGAGTGTGAGACCATTAAAGAGCGCGAGAGGGAAAAGAGCGTGGAGAGCTGTTGATTGGTCAGCTGGATTGGTGAGTATTTCTAATCTTTAAAGTAAAAGTAAGGTCTTTAGTTTGTGTTTAGATCTCTTGCCCTTTTTTCTCTTTTTCTTAAAGATAGCTTGTTAAGTATAAGATCAATACTGGTGTGTATAAAATAATTATTATAATAAAGCGTTAGGAGTGGGGATACTAGAGTAATTAATTAATAAATTGAATAAACTACAATAGCGAAGGCAGGATGGGTGGTGTGTTTTTGCTGCAGCATGTAGGAGCTGCTGGACATCAAGGTGATCCAGAGCGAACACATCTGTACCAAGTGTTTGCAGCTCAAGGAACTTTGGATCCAAGTTAAGTAGCTGGAGTCTGAGCTGCAGACATTGCACCACATCAGGGAGGGGGAAAGTTACCTGGACACTTTGCTCCAGGAGGCGGTCACACCCCTCAGATTAGGTAATTCAAATTTGGTCTGTGATCAGGGACAGGTGAATGTGACTGCAGGTGAGGCAGGTATGGTGACCCAGGGGGTAGCGTTGGAGGAGCCTCGGCCCCTGCAACTGTCCAACAGTTACAAGGTTCTAGCAAGCTGTGTGGACGGAAGCGGCGACTGCAGGGAGGATGAGCGAACTGACCATGGCACCGTGGTACAGGGAGCCATTCAAGTTGGGGGGAGGAAATGGGAATGGAGTAGTAGTAGGGGACAGTATAATTAGGGAAATAGATACTGTTCTCTGCAGCCTTGAGCGTGAGTTCCGAAGGCTGTGTTGCCTACCCGGTACCAGGGTTAAGGACACCTCCACAGGGATGGAGAGGAACTTGGAGTGGGAAAGGAGGGATCCAGTTGTCGTCGTTCATGTCAGTACCAACGACCTTGGTAGGACTAGAAAGGAGGTTCTGCTGAAAGGATTTGAAGAGTTAGGAGCAAAATTAACAATCAGAACCTCCAAGGTAATAATCTCGGGATTGCTACCTGATTCACGGGCAAACTGGCAAAGGATAAATAAAGTCAAGGAGTTAAATGTGTGGCTCAGCGATTGGTGTGGGAGGAATGAGTTTCAGTTCATTGGGCACTGGCACTAGGACTGGGGTAGAAGGGAGCTGTTCCTGTGGGATGGGCTTCACTTGAACTGTCTGGGGCCAATATGACTATGTAGTAACCAAATAACAAGGGCTGCAGAGAGGGCTTTAAACTAAATAGAGGGGGGGGAGGGATCTGGTAAGGGGCTACTTAGGCTTACAAAGCAAAAGGACATGGCAGCCTTGCAGGGCAGCTATTTAGGCAATGATACCCAAAGTGTGACAGGAAGGGACAGAGTGTACAAACATTAAAAAAAAGCAGCAAATAGGGTCAAAGGAGGTTAAAAATGGTAAAAAGGCAAAATTAATGGCCCTTTACTTAAATGCACATAGTACTTGGAACAAAATAAATGAATTAATGACAGGAATAGAGGTTAATAGGTATGACCTTAGAGCCATTACGGAGATGTGGTTACAAGGAGATCAAAGCTGGGTGCTGAATATTCAGGGGTATGTGACTTTTCAAAAGGACAGGCAGGAAGGAAAGGGGTGGGGTAGCTTTGTTAGTACGAGATGGAATAAGTACGATAGCAAGAAAGGATCTTGGATTGGAAGATGTAGAATCCATATGGGTGGAGGTAAGAAATAACGAGGGGAAGAAGGCACTGGTGGAAGTATTCTATAGGCCCCCTGACAATAGCTATACTGTAGGACAGAGAATAAATCAGGAGATAATAAGGACATGTAAAAAAAGCAGTACATTAATCATGGGTGACTATAATCTTCTTGTAGATTGGGAAAATCAAATTGGCAGAGGTAGACAGGAGCAAAATTTTCCTCCCGTTTGGGGGAAGTGCGGGAGCGGGCTTAGGTGGGCGTGCCTCTGATTGGCAATCCTGATCGGGGGCGCGCCTCCATTTTACATGGGCGGGCCAATTAAGGCCCGCCCAGCTGGACATCCACCAGGAAGTGCTATGCGCTCCCTGTGCGGGCAGGGGTGGGGGTGTGGATTCTCTCAACCGGGAGTGCACTCTTTCGCAAATGCGCGTGAAAGAGCACACAGATTTCCCTGAGGCTAAGTGCTGCCTCAGGAAGCTCGGCTCTGAATTAAAATTTGCGATACAAATGATAGAAAAATTTCCCTGACATGCCCATAACTTTAACTGAAACTTTATTAAAGATTTAAACACCCTCATGAAACCTCATCCAGCCCATGGATGAGGTTTCATTATTTTTCTGAAGCCCGCCAGGGCTCCCAGCCTGCCCGCCAACCTTAAGGTTGGACGGGCAGGCCCATTAATGATTTCACTTGGTTTCTCAATGACCTCAATAGGCTGTTGAGAGGTCGGCGGGCGCACAGCTGACTCAACTGTGCCTCTGCCAACCTGAAAATGGAAATGACACAGGGTGACGTCAGGAGTTCCACCCGATATCATCCCGTGTCATTTTACGCGTCAGTGTGAGGGCCCCACCCCCGCTCGCCGACCGGAAGATCCTGTCCATAGAGTGTATTCAGGACAGTTTCTTAGAACAATATGTTGTGACCAACCAGAGATTAGGCTATCTTGCATCTGGTAATATGTCATGAGGCCGGTTAAATAAATGAACTCAGAGTAAAGGATCACCTAGGAAACAGTGACCATAATATGGGTTGGAAACAACTGTGCTAAAGTTAAATAAGGGTAATTACAATGGAATGAGAGCAGAGTTGGCTGGAGTAGCTTGAGAAAGCAGTTTATCAGAAAAGACAGTTGATGAACAATGGCAGATGCTTGAGAAAATAGATCATGTTTCTCAAAAAATATATATCACAATGAGTACAAAAGATTCAAGGCAGGGGATAAACCAACCATGGTCAACCAAGGAAATTAAGGACAGTATCAAATTGAAAGAAAAAACATACAATGTGGCAAAGACTTATGGCAAGCCAGAGGATTGGGGAAGTATTAAAAACCAACAAAAGATAACCAAAAAAATTAAAGAGGGCAAAAATAAACTTTGAGGGTAAACTAGTAGGTAATATAATGGAGTGTAAGAGCTTCTTTAAATGTATAAAAAGGAAGAGAGAAGCCAAAGTGAACACAGGCCCTTTAGAGAATGAGGCTGCAGAAATAATAATGGGGAGCCAGGAAATGGCAGAGGAGTTGCGTAAATACTTTGCTTCTGGCTTCACGGTAGATGGTTCAAATAGCATTCCAAAAATAATAAATAATCAAGGAGAAAAGATGTCGGGGGGAGAGGGGGAAGAAATAAATACAATAACTATCACTAGAGAAAAAGTACCAGGGAAACTAATGGGGCTAAAGGCCAATAAGTCCCTTGGGCCTGATGGGTTGCATCCTAGGATATTAAAGGAAGTAGCTACATAAAATAGTGGATGCACTGATAGTAATCTTCCAAGAATCCTTAGATTCTGGAAAAGTCTCAGAGGATTGGAGAATGGCCAACGTAACACTCTTATTCAAAGAAAGGAGACAAAAAACAGGTAACTATAGGCCAGTTAGCTTAACATCTGTCATTGGGAAAATATTGGGGTCTATTATAAAGCATGTAATAGCAGAACATTTAGAAACACATAATCTATTCAAGCCACAGGGATCAGTGCTGGGGCTTCAGTTATTTACCATATATATTAATGATTTAGATGAGGCAAATTTGTGGGTGACACAAAAATAGGTGGGAAAGCAAGTGGTGAGGATGCCACAAAGGGCAGAATCTTCAGGTTGGGGTGGGGGTGGCGGAGCCCACACCCCAGCACTTAAAATGTCGCACAAGCATCCTGACATCAGCGCGCTCCCGCCATTAATTAAAGGCCTCATTAAGGCCCTTAACTTGCCAATTGTCGACAATTTTGAGGAGCCCGTGCGAACTTCGGCTCGGCACACAGGCCCAACGAACAGGCGTGTAGGTGATTTTCGTACAACCCTCATCCAGTGGTGGGATGAGGTTTTAAAGAGCTTTTAAAAACATTTAGTAAAGTTTTTGTTTATTTCATTAACACGTCCCATCTCGTGTGACATTTTCACATGAGGGGGACATGTTAATGAATTTTTTATTCTATTTTTTATATTTGACAGCCTTTCAGTGATCTCCCTGAGACAGCACTTTGCCTCAGGGAGTTGTGCTCTCTTTCGTGCGCATGCGTGAAGGAGCGCACTCTGACGGTTGGGAACTCCACCCCCACCCCCCCCCCCCCCCCCCCCCCCCCCCCCCCCCGCACCCCCGGCACAGGAATCACATAGCACTTCATGGCGGGCAGCCCGCTGGGTAGGCCTTAATTGGCCTGCCCACTTAAAATGGCGGCGCAGTCCGTTTTGGCAGCAGCGATCGGCTGCCCGCCTGCTGCCGCCAAGCCGGTGGGGCCCAGCCGCCCGTCAAGGGCAAAATTCTGCCCAAGTTGTCTGCAGAGGGATATAGACAAGTTAAGTGAGTGGGCAAAAACTTGGCAGATGGAATATAATGTGGGAAAATGTGAGGCTGTGCACTTTGGCGGGAAGAATAGAGGAGCTGAATATTATTTAAATGAAGAAAGACTGCAGAAAGCAGCAGCACAGAGGGATTTGGGAGTGAGTCCTTATGCATGAATCCCAAAAAGCTAGCAAACAAGTTCAACAGGTAAAAGGAAAGGCAAATGGAATGTTGGCCTTTATTTCAAAATGAACGGAGTACAAAAGTAGCGAAGTCTTGCTAAAATTATACAAGGCACTGGTTAGACCACACCTAGAGTACTGTGAACAATTTTGGTCCCCCTATCTAAGGAAAGATACATTGACGTTGGAGGCAGTCTAGAGAAGATTCACGAGGTTGACCCCGGGTGTGGAGGGATTTTCTTATGAGGAGAGGTTGGGTAGGTTGGGCCTGTACTCATTGGTGTTTAGAAAAATGAGAGGCGACCTTATTAAAACATATAAGATTCTTAGGGGGCTTCACAGGGTAGATGCTGGGAACTTGTTCCCCCTTGTGGGAAAGTCTGGGACCAGAGGGCATAATTTCAGAGTATGCCCATTTAAAACAGAGATAAGAAGGAATTTCTTCTCTCAAAGGGTAGTCAATCTGTGGAATTCTTTACCGCCGAGGGCTGTAGAGGCTGTGCCGTTAAGTATATTCAAGGCTGTGATTGACAAATTTTTAATCAATAAAGGAATCAAGGACTTTGGGCAAAGGCAGGAAAGTCTCATTAAGGATTATCAGATCGGCCATGATCTCATTGAATGGCAGAGCAGACTCAATGGGTTGAATGGCCTACAACTTATGGTCATGATTGTGTTGTGTGGCAAAAGCACTTCAAGTGAAAATACTGGGGGGTGATCAGAGACCCAGCAGAATGTCTTCTGATGAAGTTTCTGCCACATTCTGGTGATGTAACTCCAACAAAGAATCCTAGCTATTATCTTTAACCCTGCATTGGTACTACAATTGTCAACTGCATTGTATTGTAATTGGCAACTGCACTGTCGGGGCTAAAATACCAAGCGCATATGCCCAGCAAGAAATCTAGCCTACATAGAACACATTTTAGGAAATTGCAGGCACATTTTCTTTTCTTACAGTTAAGTGCACATTCATCCCTGTACAGTACATGAGATGACACCAATGCATCAGGCAGCATGCAGGACCATTTTAAGAGGCGATTTTCTCCTGTGTCATCAGCCATCCTTTTTTCTGATGATTGGCAGATTATTTGAAACAGCTCTGTACTTTATAGGGTGAATTTCACTGATCCCACATCCCCAGCAGAATCCCACGTGAGAAGGAAGAAGGCCTTTGGAAAACTGACAGCTAAATATTGTAGCCTTGTCTCTGAGGCTTTCTTTTTGAGTTCCATTGGGAATGACGGATCAATTAATTTACCCTTATAAAAAAAGACCCCTAATGCTGTATGCGTCTATTTAGATATATATTCCATTTGTAAGTACAATTGATATGCATGCCAATAAATTGATGGTAATGAAGAAATCACATCTTTTCCTCCCTCCTCACTATGGAGAAAAGGGTTAAGTCTGATGATAACTACTGAGCATGTGCGTAAGAAGCTATGTCACAGTGATGTCACTCACTGAGAAGAAATGAGCATGAAGCATCTGAGAGAGTAGCTCCAGCTTTGTCTTGGTTTTATTTAACCTTTGTAAATAGTTAGCATGTAAATATAAGTTTTTGAACAAAAGACCAGTGTCTCCAGCAAGAACTCATCTAGAGTAAGTAGGCAGTGAATCTCGAGATAAACCCACAATGACAGATGGTGGCAGCAGTGACTATACCCACAGAGGGACAGTAGAAAATGGCAGGAAAAACCTCAAGTGAAGCCCAGCAACAGTGCAGCACAGCAGTTGAAGGACTTTGAGGCCAATCCAGCAGCCACACTGGAAATAACAAAATAACGAGGACAGCCCAGCGAATGGCAAGACAAGCAGCACAGGAAAAGACAACCTCAAACCAGGGTGATTGCAAATATTTTGACCGTACCAGAATCCCTTCAAAATATAAAACACCCCAGACAAGCGGACTAATGGCAAAATTGGCAAAGATGTTTTACCTGGAACCGCAAACCTCAAGTCTGGCAAGTAAAGAGAACAAATATCAGGTTAGCACTTTGTTATACCCTGTTGGGAGCATAGCTAATGATATGCTGGCCAGACAGGGTTGAACAAAGAAACACTCCTACGAAGTTGTCATCGGAGCCTTTGACTAATACTTCAGTCTTCGTAAAAATATTGTCATTGGGAGGGAGAAATTTAATTGGCTCAGTCAAAAACAGGGTGAAGGAATTGACTCATTCTTCAACAAATTAAACCACCTAGTTGAAAATTATGAGTATGGAACACTAAAAGGCAACATGATCAGAGATAGAATAGTCATTGGCATTTTAGATGAAAATCTCTCTGACTTCTTACAATCTTAGGAAGATTTAAATTTAAGCAAAGCTGTACAACTGGCCAAGACAGGCCAAAGAATGGAGGCAGAATAAGGCTTTTGTCAGAGATGTGAGGGATATTTCCCAAGAATGGCTCAATGAATTTGTTTAATTTGTAGGTTGTAAAACCGGAACTTTAGCAAGGCAGCAACCAGGGAAATGCACTGGAAAGGAGCCAACCACCATTTTCAAGTTTTCCCACTGTAGCGGAAAGAAGGTTCATAGATGGGGAGAATGCCCCGCCCAAATTGCACAGTGCCATGGCTGTGGCAGGTTAGCTCATTTTAAAGTGGCCTGTCCTTCCTGCAAATCTGTGTTTACTAGACAGAAGGAGAAATTTGTTAAAGGAACCCCTCATTCAAGAAATTCAAGACCTCGAAATCCAGGAGAGCACCTTCCTAGGAGAAATAAAGGAAAATAAAAAACAGCATTGGAATGTTGACATTTTTGTAAATGGGCATCTGACCAAATTCAAGCTAGACACAGGAGCTGGTGTCTCTGTGTTATCTGACGGGGTTTCATGGCTGAATAAAGTGACATTGCAACTGTCCTCTATTTAACTCCAAGGTCCAGGATAGATCAATTTAAATGTTCAAGGCCAGCCAGGCGCAACACTAAAATTCAAAGATAGAGAAATTTCTGAGACATTGTATGTTATCAAGAATACTCTTTGTTGAGTAGGAATGCCTGCATAGCTTTGAACCTGCTAATAAAAGTCGGTGAAGTCAACACAAAAACAAAAGATAATGAATTTGAGGGAATTCCCCACATTTTTTAAAGGTTTAGGTAAGCTCTAGACCATGGATCACATTACACTCAAGACAGATGCTAAATCCATTTGTCTATTTACACCAAAGAAAGTTTCATAACCAATTCTGAAAAGAGTCAGAATTGAGATAGAGGCAATGCTGCAGCAAGGGGTCATTTCACCAGTCACTAAACCAACCAGGTGGTGCTCTGGTGTGGTACCAGCCCCAAAGCCTAATGGCTCCATTCGAATCTGTATTAATTTAACACACCTCAACAAAGCAGTGGAATTGAAATATATCCAACATCGTCAGTAGATGAGAACTTGGCCAAACTTGCAAAAAGCACAATCTTCACCAAACTTGACACTAATAGTGGTTTTTGGCAATCACCATTGGATTAGAAGTCAAAACTCCGAACTACTTTTATTATGCCCTTCGGGCAGTACTGTTTTAACCATCTTCTATTTGGCATCACATCAGCTCCTGAAATATCCTGAAGAACAATATCTAATATAGCGCAGGGCATGGAAAGGTGTCATTTGCCACATCTTGATACATGGGTCAACGAAATAGGAGCATGTCGAGCTGGTCAGGGAAGTCTTACTGATGCTGCAAGAGCCTGGCTTGACACTCTTGACAAATGTAAGTTTCCTAGGCCCACAATAAAGTTCCAAGGGCACATGATACAAGCAACTAGGATGACCACAGTCGCACAGAAAATGAAAGCACTAAAGGAATTCCTATCACCAAGAAATATAACAGAGCTCTGAAGGCTTATAGGCATGATCAACCAACTTGGTAAATTCCTGGATAAAAGCAAAATACTGCTGTTGCTGGAAATCTGAAACAAAAACAGAAAATGCTCGAAAAACTCAGCAGGTCTAACAGCATCTGTGGAGAGAAAAACAGACATAACGTTTCAAGTCCTTATGACTCAGTCTGAAGAAGAGCCATACGGACTCAAAACATTAACTCTGTTTTTCTCTCCACAGACACTGTTAGACCTGCTGAGCTTTTCCAGCATTTTCTGTTTTTGTTTAAAGTAAATTCCTACCTCACTTAGCCCAGATAAATGAACCCTTAAGATACCTTTTTCGACAGAACCAGGCATGGTGCATCAGCTGCAGTCATTCGAACAAATCAAAACAATGCTAACACCCTCAGACATCCTAGCCCACTATGACCCTGAACTTACCTACAGTGTGACAGCTGATGCATCTGCAATGTGACTGGGAGCAGCGCTATTCCAGGTCCAAATGCGTCTAGGTCATTAACCAAGACTGAACGGCACTATGCTGTGATCGAAAAGGAATCCCTCACAACGACTTCAGCATTTGAGAAATTCTGTGATTATATGCTGGGCCTGCAGTTTAAGATTAAGACTGATCATAAGCCATTAGTAACACTGCTGAACACAAAACATGCTACCCAGGATTCAGCAATTCCTACTTAGACTTAAGCGATGCTACAATGGAGTATGTACAGGGTAAATATCAGACTACGGCCAATATTCTGTTCAGGTGCCCACCATTTACCTAGTGTAGGTAGACAAAACCTTCATAGCAGAAGCTGAAGCCTTTACAGCCTTGACTACTAAATATTTGCCAGCATTAGGCTGGCAGTTGTGCGACTCTCATGTGGACTAGAGGCAAGATAAAGAGTGAATCCAGATTCACACGTGCTGCCTGAACAGATGACCAGCTATGTCTTGGTCTTATTTAATCTCTGTAGATAGTTAGCATGTAAATGAATGTTTTTGAACAAAAGACCAGTGCTTCCAGCAAGAACTCTTCTAGAGTAAGAAGCCAACGAATCCTGAAATAAACCCACAATAGCAGGCATGCCGAAAATCCAAAACAGTCGATAATCCCATTGCCAGAATTTTCAAGATGTGGAAAAGAAATTTGTTCCAATGAATTTAGATAATTTTCTGCCAATACCATTTATAGAGCTTGTCAAGATGTGTCCTAAGATTCTGCGAGAGTGCACATAAGACACAATAGTCTAGAAATTTGGCCATACAATTTTATTATTAAGTGCTAAACAATCTCCTAAACCTCCAATATAGCAGGCAGGAAACACCTATTCACTATGAACTAGTAACGCTTTCAGTGTCCATTCGTGAAAGAGGAGTTAGGCTTTAAAGGGACCGCCTGTTAGATCGTAGTAAATATTTAAAATGTACTTGGAAAAATTCAGCAGGTCTGGCAGCATCTGCAGAGAGGAACACAGTTAACGTTTCGAGTCAGTATGATTCTTCAACAGAACTAAGTAAAAATAGAAAAGAGGTGGAATATAAGCTGGTTTGGGGGGTGGGGTGGTGGGACAGGTAGAGCTGGATAGAGGGTGGAGATAGCCAAACAATGTCATAGACAAAAGGATAAAGAAGTGTTGAAGGTGGTAATATTATCTAAGGAATGTACTAATTAAGGGTAGAAAGCAGGACAAGCAAAGTACAGATAGCCCTAGTGAGGTTGGGGTGGGGTGAAAGGAAGGGATCGAAATAGGCTAAAAGGTAGAAATAAAACAATGGATGGAAGTACATTTAAAAATAATGGAAATAGGTGGGAAAAGAAAATCTATATAAATTATTGGAAAAAAAGGGGGGTTGATCGGAAAGGGGGTGTGGGACGGAGGAGAGAGTTCATGATCTAAAATTGTTGAACTTAATATTCACTCCGGAAGGCTGTAAAGTGCCTAGTCGGAAGATGAGGTGCTGTTCCTCCAGTTTGCGTTGAGCTTCTCTGGAACAATGCAGCAAGCCAAGGATGGACATGTGGGCATGAGAGCAGGGTGGAGTGTTGAAATGGCAAGCGACAGGGAGGTCTGGGTGATGCTTGCGGACAGACCGAAGGTGTTCTGCAAAGCGGTCACCCAGTCTGCGTTTGGTCTCTCCAATGTAGAGGAAACCGCATTGGGAGCAAGGAATACAGTAGACTAAATTGAGGGTGCAACATCTGCCCCTTTACTTCCCCTCTCCTCACCGTCCAAGGGCCCAAACACTCCTTTCAAGTGAAGCAGCATTTCACTTGCACTTCCCTCAACTTAGCAAGGAGATTGTACAATGTGCACAGTCGTCCAACTGTTCTGCCGTCCACTAAAATGCTCATAACTTTGCAGCCTGTGCTGGGTGGGGCTGAGGGAGTTCGGGGGGAGGGTGGTGAAAAACTTTGGAGCAGTTGGTGGCACTTTGATGCCGCTGCATTGCTTGAGTGGTCAGATAAGCTCGGGGCCCAACTCCAATCATATCAATGTGGCTGCGCCTGAACTGTCTGAGTTGCAGAGGAATGGTCACTTTAAACAGGTTTCCCTAATGCGTGGTCACTTCCTTCGCCCACCCTACCCCCCCATCCCAAACGCTTGTGCACTATATTCAATGGCAGGCCCTTGCCACCGCACAAGTGCCTTAAACCCGAGTCTCCAGTGCCCCTCAAGCTTGAAGTCTAACAGACGACCCTAGCAAGCACTGTACAACATTACTGTGTACTCACCTCCGAGTTCCCCTCAAAGTGCAGGGCGCCAAGTGCATGTTGCCTATGTGCTGTTGTGAAACACTTTGACGGGCTAGCAGACGATCGCCAACTGGCTTCCTGCCATCGTAAAACCAATCGCACCATATTGTCTGCTCACGCTACTAATCACACCCCATGCCAGCAGGCACAGAAAATTCCACCCACCCACCCCCACACACACGCACACACACACACAAAAACAAACACACGCTCACTCACTCTCACTCCCATACACACAGACTCTCACTTATTCTCACTCGCTCACACACCCACTCACTCATTTCCACATACTCATTCACTCTCACTCCCACACACACTCTCTCACATGCGCGCACACTTTCTCTCTCTCTCTCTCACACACACACTCTCTCTCACACATGCACACACACACTTTCTCTCTCACATGCAAACACACGCTTTCTCTCTCTCACACACACACACACACACACACACACACAGTCTCTCTCACGTACACACACACACTCTCGCTCACATACATGCACTTTCTGGCTGGAATTTTCTAGCCCCTCACGCTGGTGGGATATTCCCGTCCCACCGATGTGAATGGAAATTTCAATGGCTTGCCCACACCACCATGGAATGGGCTGGAAAATTCTGGCCTTTCTCTCTCTCACACACACTCATAATCTCTCACATGCACATGCACACACAATGTCCCACATGCACCAGTCAACCTCTTCCCTCCCCACCTCCACCTCCTTTGATCTGGTATTCTGCAACATCTCGTTCCCAGGCCTCACAGCCAGCCTCACCTGCCTGGGCCCACAGCACTCTGCTCCCTGACCACTGGGTCTCAGAACTCTGCTCCCCTGCCACTGGGCCCTGGCACTGGTTCCTATTCTCCTGCCGCATCCCCCGAAAGAAAACCTCCTCCCAGCAAACTCACTGCCATGGTGTTCACTGCTCCTCCAATCAAGGACTGCTTCTCTCTCACAGGAGAGCAACAACCTATGATTGGAGGATCAGCTCTTTGCAGAATCCTTCGCTCTAACTTAACTGACCGGCATTTTGAAAAGTGGCTACCGGGGCCACATAGAATGATTTTGGGGGCCGCATACAGCCTGTGGGTCACCGGTTGAACAGGCCTGGTCTAAACTTATTGGAGTTCTTTGGAGAGGTAAGGTACCCTATTGGATATGGTGCAGGGATATCTTTAGGAGAGGCAGAGTTCCCTTTGGGGGAGGTAAGGTGCTCTTTTGGAGAGGTCAAGCGCCCTTTGGAATTATTATTAGTGGACATGAGTGTGCATAAAAGGTGAATAGACTCTTTGGAACCGTCAAGCTCATTGGAACTGTTAAGGAGAGGTGTTAGCTGTCAAGGTATTTAAATATCCTGCCCTTTAAATATTTGGGAAAAAAATGTCTGCAACATTGAAATAAAGACAGTGCTTGCTATTTTGCTCTGTCTGTTGACATAAGCCTGAGAGCTACCATTGTAGAATTAATGTTGCATGACCGATTTCACAACCTATAATTATCACAATGGGGTACCTGTCATTTCAGTTTAATTGACAGCTCCAAGTGCTTATGAAGTTTTTGAAATGGAACTATGAATACAAATCCTGTTTCCTATAAGGGATTAAAGGAAGTTAAATGTAGTGAATGTTTTTTTGTCAATGAGAGTTTTTTTTTAAATAGTGAATTCATCAATAGACACTTAAGAACTTCATTTAACCACAGCATGGGTCCAGAGATCTGACCATGGTGGATGCTGGGCAAGTTGCAATGGAGGGTTTAAGGGTAAAGGGTGGTGGGTGGGGTCATGGGTTTACATGAGTTGGCACCAAGTTGGTATGGTGGCTATAAAGGGCCGGTGGAATGTGGGTGGAGGCATAGTTTGACATAGAGGGTATGAAGGGCCATGGGGGTGGATAGAGGGGCATAGGTTAGCTTGGGGCTATAAAGAACATGGAGATGTGTAGAAAGGCATAAATTAGCATGGAGGGTATGAGGGGTCATGGGGGGGTGGGTGGGGTGCCTGAGGTGCCTTGGGTTGGCATGGATTGGGCATGAGGAATGTGTGGAGGGGTGAGGGGCTTTGAGGGGTGAAAGCTGAAAGGCTGGTTTTATTCTTTTTCTCACAGTGCCGGAGCACTGAGGTAGCCTTTCTCACTCGGCCCACCTCCTCAGTTGGCAGAACAGTGTTGCCTCCACACTGTTTCCAGGGCCGGCATGCCAGACTCCCATTTCAACAACCGCCCCCAACCCCCAACCCCCCAACCCCAGAATGAAAATCAAACCATCTTTTTCTGGAGTCTGGTTTGTGGAGCCTGCAATTTCTCAGGATCTGCACTCCCGAGGTGAGAGCAAAAATTCAGGCCCAAGACTTTGGTGTACAGGGCACGATTTCAAAATTTGCAGATGACATAAAAGATGCAAGTATTGTGAACTGTGAAGAGGATAGTGGTAAACCTTAGGAGGACAGGTTGGTGGAATGGGTGGACAAGTGGCAGATGAAATTTAACGCAGAGAAGTGTGGAGTGATCCATTTTGTACGACAAATGGGGAGAGGCCATATAAAATAAAGGGTACACTTCTAAAGGGGGTGCAGGAGCAGAGCAACCTGGGCTATACGTGCACAGATCATGAGGGTGACAGGGCAGGTTGAGAAAATGGCTAAGAAAGCATACAGGATCCTGGATTTTATGAATCGGGGCATGGATTACAAAAGCAAGGAAGTTATGTTGAACCTGTCTGAACCCTTGGTTCAGCCTCAATTGGGGCATTGCATCCACTTCTAGACACCACACTTCAAGAAGAATATAAAGGCATTAGAGAGGGTGCAGAAAAGGTTCATGAGAACGGTACCATGGATGAGAGAGTTTAGCAACATGAATAGATTGGGGAATCTGGGGCCCTTCTCCTTGGAGAAGAGAAGATTAAGAGGAGATTTGGCGGGGATCTTAAAAGTCATGAGGGGTCTGGACAGAGTAGAAAGGGAGAAACTTCCCATTGGTGGAAGAATCGAGAACCAGAGGGCACAGATTTAACATGGTTGGCAAATGAAGGAACAGTGACATGAGGAAAATCTTTTTTGTGCAGTGCATGGTTAGGATCAGAAATGCTCTGTCTGAGAGTATACTGGAGGCAGATTCAATCAAGGCCTTCAGAAGAGAATTGGATAATTAACTGAAGCAAAAATAATTGCATAGCTACAGGGAAGGGGCAGGGGAGTAGAACTAGGACTAGGTGAGTTGCTCTTCCAGAGAGCTGGCATGGATATGACATGCCAAATGGCCTCTATCTGTGCTGTAACCATTCTATGATTCAATGCGAGACTTGGGGCCCTTTAAACTTCTGTAATAAGGGGCATGGTGGCAGATTTGCAGGTACATATTGTGTCTAGTTTTGGCCTCCTTATTTTAAAGAGGATATACTTGCATTAAAAGCAGTTCAGGGTGGGTTCACTCAACTCATTCCTGAGATGAAGGACTTATCTTACAAAGAAAGGCTAAACAGGTTGGGCCTATACACACTGGGCTTTAGAAGAATGAGAGGTGATCTTTTGAAACACGTAAGATCCTGAGGGGACTTGATAGGGGGATACCGGAAAGATGTTTCCTCTTGTGGGGGAGACTAGAAGTAGGGGACACAGTTTAAAAATAAGAGATCTCCCTTATAAGAGGGAGCTGAGGAGATTTTTTTGTCTCTCAGAAGATAGTTAACCTTGGAATTCTCCTCCCCAGAAAACAGTGGAGGCTGGGTCATTGAATTTATTCAAGGCTGAGTTAGGTAGATTTTTGATAAACAAGAGAGTCAGAAGGGAGCATAATTCAGTTTAAGGGAAAATCTGCATATAATGTCCACTGCGCTCTTTTAATGTAAAAGAGATTTAAGATTGCTGAATTACTCTTAACCAGTCTACCTGCAGCAGAGACACAATATGGGAAATGAAATTTCATTACAATTACAATTCATTACAATTATTAGTCATTTGTTGTTTTCTGACAGTTACTTTGGATATAGATGGAACAATTAGTAATTCTATAAGGTGTGAATCCATCATAGCAGTAATTGAAAAAATAAAATGCTTTGGAGAGCCCTGATTTATAATTTGTTTTTTCTTTTCTATTCAGACATAAATGAGTGTGCCCTGAACCCACTTCTATGTGCATTCCGCTGCATTAACACCTTTGGTTCCTATGAATGTACATGTCCTGCTGGTTACACTTTGAGGGAAGACAGGAAGATGTGCAGAGGTAAGGACAAATGACAGAGAACAGAGCTCTAACTGTCTGGAAGTTGAAAAGTGTAAGACTCACACAACATATGACCACCAAGGGTTTATGTGATTGGAACTCGACAAATTACAGTGTTGTTTATCAATGCAGATTATCTCATATTCATCCATTCTAATCACCTAATCATAGAAAGCATATTATTGCTGTAGAGAGAGTGCAGTGCCAAGGAAAAAGATGGTTTGATATCTCAGGATTGTACAAAAGGCAAAGAGGTTAAGGAAGTTGTTTACTTTGGAAAAGAGGCTTTGAGCTGACATAATTGAAGTTTACAAGATTATGCAGGGCATTGACAAGAGTTCATCCTGATAAATTTTCATCACCATGGTTAATATTCAAGCACCACAAGTCAGATGTTATAAATTAGCAGTAAGAAGGAAAGGAGGAAAGTTTTCTCACCCAATGCAGCCGTGGAAAGTTACAAGAAGGCCATTGAAATGAACAGTGCAAATGAGTTTAACATACAATTGCATGCATTTCTGCAGAGATAAGTGATTGAGGTATATGATGAGAAAATAGTTAGGGTGAACTGATGCATCAAAAAAAGACAGGCTCAACAAGCCAAACGGTCTTTGCCTATTCCTAACAACGTCTACATTTTTGTTTGTTTTTATGCTCTAACCTAGCATTTATAATGTATTTTAAGTGGGAACCAAATCTAATCCTCATCTAAATGTAATGCTCCACATTGTACTCACAATATTTCCATGAACAGTGGGGGTTTCCATCTACTCATTTTATCAATACATCAACAAAGATGTGAACGGATCAAGCTCCAAGGACTTCAGTCTATTAAAGCCATGTGCCCCTCGAGAAACCAAACAACATTGTCACACTGTGCTATCTTATACTGCTTTTGACTGTGAATATAATTTGCTGGCTTCAGCACCACACAGCAAAAATGGTGGTGACTTAGAAATGTATAGTTCTTTTTTTTCACTTTATTTTGTATTTTTTAATCAATTTTTTTAACAATCACCCAAAATCTGGAATTTGCTTTATTTTGCGAATCCGCTTTCCATCACCTTGTTTTATCACAGACCTCGATGAATGTGCTCAGGAGCTCCAAGACTGTGAATCCAGAGGCATGATGTGCAAAAATCTGATTGGTACCTTCATGTGTATCTGCCCGCCTGGAATGGTCCGCAGACCTGATGGAGATGGTTGTATGGGTAAGACCTTTTTTGACTAACTGCAAAAGACATGAAACCTGGGTTAGATTATGTCATTTGGTGAATCAATATAAGGAAATCTTCCGAAGACTGACTCTCAGAAAAATTCACTATAACAGGAAATGAATAACCCTGTGTTACAGACAGCTCTATGAAAGGGAGAACATTCAGCTACGTAATTGCCCAAAAATGTGCCAACTTTCAAATTGCTAGGGAGGAGAATTAGAAGCAGAGAACTATAACTTCAGGGCTGGGATTTTCCGGCCCTGCTCGCTGCCATGATCTTCTGGTTCCACCGAATGTCAGTGGACTTTTGGCTGACCCACTGCATCACCCACGGTGGGTCCCGCCACTGGAAGGCCAGAAAATCCCAGACCAGGGGTCTGCCCTGTCTGTGCTTGATGTGCATTTCCTGGGGCAGTACTACAGGGGGAAAGAAGCTCCCACCTGAAATAGGAATGTGCATTTAAATAGTGCACAGATGGCACAGGAGCGAAATTATAATGTCTTCCACGTCATTTTCCAGAGATTTTACTGGGCAGTTATTCGGAAAGAAGGCGGAGTTAAGTTTTAAAAGTTGCAGGACCATCCCCTCAGACCAGAGGATCAGTGAAGGGGAAGCCAACCACTTTCTTTGCCTCAGATAATTATGTTTTTTCATTCTTCACTCCAGTATAGTCACACAGCAGCCATTGTGGCCAATTGGCTGCAGTGCCTCAAAAGGGAACAGAGCTGGAATTCGTACTGCCAATGAGAGGACTGCAACAGCGCACTAGTTCCCTACCTTGATTTGGAGCCAGTTCTGATTTTAGGCTTTAATCCTACTCCATGCTCATTCATGTATTTAAAATGTCTGTATACAGAAATACAGCCAGATCCAACTAAGATCAGGCCAAATGTTTGGGAAAAGTTCACTTGACCTATCCTGGAGTGACAGGGGCAGGGAGGAGGGGATGGACTAGGAGAAAATTGGACCTGAATATCTCTAGATCACCATCTTATGGAGTTCAACAGCGATTTTAACTTCTGGACAGCCAGCGGCCATTAGATAACTGTGTATTTTCCCTGCTTCAAGCAGGTGTCCCAAAAGGATGTGTTGGTTCCATACCTGACTCATCGTAACTGAGGCAGCAGCATCAATTTCAAATGATGCCTGGAGCCATGTGACATGCATGAACAGTGCACACCATCTTCAGGCACATTGGCCCTGAAATCAACTCCCCTTGCCTTGTGGAAAACAGTGCGGGGTTAGTTACAGTGAAGTCAGACCCTTATCTCCTCTGATCCCTCTGCCTTCCCTCTGTGTCCTGATCGTAATCAGCACTTTTGAGCCGGAGAATAACAGACCATTAAGAAGGAAACAGGGTCCGTCTTCACATATATAGACTGCAATAGTAGGTTGGCAATGTTAGCTGGGCAGTGAAGACTTCGCTATTGGGCCAAACCTGCTGGGAGCCAGAAGAGCACCAGCATGTTTGAAAAGCTTAATTGTAGGTTAACTGTGTGCCAGGAAGAGAAGAAACGCCAAGGAAGCCTTGGGCCACTCTTATTCTAGGCTGTCCAACCCAATTGCAGCCAGGAAGTTCTACCCCCATCCCAATTCCTCTAATTGCATCTAGAAGCTCCTCTCCTACCTCAACCAAAAGCTGGGGACCGTTCCCATGTGTCAGACCAACCAAATGACAGATTTGACCAGATTCATGTGGGAGTCAGAAAATTTCTTGAAAGGGGGCCTGGCCATTAAGATCAGCTGAGCCACTACATCCCTGAACTCCATAGATTCTCCGTCTATTTCGGGGATTGCATGCTCTGTACTGTCCCCACTTGAAAAATGAGCCATCATGTCTTTCACATTGTTACAAATTGAATGTCATCAACAAAATAGCTCACAGTGTTTATTTACAACAAATTCTTTTGCAGGTCCAGATCTTCTGGCCTCCAGATTGTTGGAGACCAGACATAACCTATAAGATACATGTTGGGCCCCCTTAGAAGTTCCAATGCGCTGACTCCACGGGGGTTGCCCAGGAAGTTTGAACTCCCAATTTCCCAGGGAAAATTGCTCCCCGGGACCCTCTGAAAAAGTCTCCAAATCTGAGTTAGAATCGGAGACTTCTTTAGCAGTTCAGACTTCCCTACTTGAATAGTTACCCAGGAAATGTTAGACAGAAAAATCCTAGCCCAACTCCTAGGCAACTATACAACTAACTGCCCCCAACTACCACTCCCGACTCCACCAGGCCCAACCTCACTCTCATCCTGACCCCTCCAGCTATTCCCACCACTCCCCTCCAAACCAACCTCACCATTCAACTCCTCACCCCAGCCTGTTCTGATCTGATCACACCACCCTATTCGCCTGCCATCCATTCCACCTGCCAGCCAACACACCAACTTCCCTACCCACCTGCCACCTTACTCACCTACCACCTCACCCACCTGCCATCCACACCTCGTGTGGAATTTTACGGCTCTGTCACAGTGGGGGCGGGGCCTTAAAATGCAGTGAGTCATTCAAAAGTCCATTGACTTCGGCGGGACTGTAAAATCCTGCGTAAAATTCCTGCCGTCATTACGCACTCACCTTGTCCTTCTGCACCTTACCCCTTACCTACTTACCTCACCCACTCTACCCCCTTACCCACTTACACATTCACCTATACATTCATCCATTTACTCAGACACTCATACACTAATGCACTGAAAAGTTGTTTAAATGGTTAAAGTGTGTTAGTGAATGCTTACAGTTAGTGACGTAAAAGAGGGTGTGGCTTGTTTTCCCTTGATGATCCAGTGCTACAAAGAAGCAGTTCAATTTCACATACACTCCACATTTCTGGAGAAGCTAGCATCAGAAGTCCCAGCCAGAAATACGAAGCTCCAGCATGGCGGAGAAAAGTAGGAGTGGAGTGGCAACCTGACGGTGATTGCCACACGTCAGAAGATTCGAACCAGTGTAGCTAAACTTAGCATTATTTGGTTGAATTGGTCTGTGCGATATTAGTAACAAATCCATTCATATATTAATATGAAATTATTTTCTTTGCTACTTTAATGATAATTTTAATCTATGCACTTTGAAAATGTTGCTATTTTTTTACTGATAAAATAAATAGCAAAGCAGGATTCTATTAAAATGTGTTAACCAATTTATCAATACACTACACAGTACGATTCCTCCCTTTTGTATCAAAGAAGCCCAAAGATATATGCAGGTATTGAGAAGCTGTATAGTAACCCCAAAAATAATTTATGAAAACATTTTTTTATACAGAAGGTGAAGGAATCAAAATAGTTTTGTTATAAGTCTGATTTTTTTTTAAAAAATTTGCTTTGAATCTTGCCCAATTCTAGATGACAATGAGTGCTGGAGCAAGCCAGGCATCTGTGAAAATGGACGCTGTATAAATATTGTTGGCAGTTACAGATGTGACTGCAATGAAGGATTCCGAGCAACTCCCACAGGCACTGAGTGCATAGGTAAGTCCAACTTACGTGAGTAGTAGATTAAACTACATATCAGATTTTAAGAGGAATAGGATCCTCCAAAACTATCGATCAATTTGGTGTCCTGAAATTTTCCAGTCAAAATTTATTCACAATTAATATTGGTAAAAAGAACACCAACGAATGCTGGAATATTGGAAAGAAAAACATAAATGCTGAACACATCAACATCAAGAAGGGAAAGAACAAATTGTACACAATAAGAAACACAAATGAAAATCTAAGTCTACCAATTTATAAAAAAATTTACCAACTATCGTCGGAACCATAAACCAGGATGGACTCCACTTCTCATAATCAAGCAGGCAACATGAATATTCTTGTTCACACAGTGTAAGGTGGGCTAGAGATACATTAAGTCACAAAGTGATGGTCTCTGACAGGTTCCTGCCACCTCTTACGCATTAGCCTTGGTGTGAGCTTTGCACAGGCTCTGTCCACATAAGGCAAAGTGGGAACTGTTAATAGAAAGACAGGCTTAAGGTCCAAATGAAGAGGGTAAAAGTTCAAAATAAAGGGAGCAGCTTAGAATAGATCAGGTTTTAGAAATGGGCTGTCTGAAACTCCTGGCAGCAGTGGGATTCAAACCCACACCTCCATAGAGACTAGAGTCTAGGTCCAGCACCTTAGACCACTCGGCTGTGGTACCACCCTAGTATCCTAGGCGCAACCATCTTCAGCTGCTTCATCAATGACCTTCCTTCCATCATAAGGTCAGAAGTGGGGATATTTGCTGATGATTGCACAATGTTCAGCACCATTTGCGACTCCTCGGATACTGAAGCATTCCATGTCCAAATGCAGCAAGACCTGGACAATACCCAAGCATGGGCTGACAAGTGGCAAGTAACATTCGAGCCACACAAGTGTCAGGCAATGACCATCTCCAACAAGAGAGAATCCAACCATCGCCTCTTGATGTTCAATGGCTTTACCATCACTGAATCCCCCATTATCAACATCCTGGGGGTTACCATTGACCAGAAACTGAACTGGACTAAACATATAAATACTGTGGCTACAAGAGCAGGTCAGGGGCAAAGAATCATGCGACGAGTAACTCGCCTCCTGACTCCCCTAAGCTTGTCCATCATCTACAAGGCACAGCTCAGGAGTGATGGAATACTCCCCACATGCCTGGATGAGTGCAGTTCCTACAACACTGAGGAAGCGTGACACCATCCGAGACAAACCAGCCTGCTTGATTGGCACCCCATCCACAAACATTCACTCCAGCCACCACCGACACGCAGTAGCAGCAGTGTGCACCATCTACAAGATGCACTGCAGGAATTCACCAAGGCTCCTTAGACAGCACCTTCCAAACCCACGACCACTACCACCTAGATGGACAAGGGCAACAGATAGATGGGAACACCACCACCTGGAAGTTCCCCTCCAAGTCACCCACCATCCTGACTTGGAAATATATTGCCGTTCCTTCACTGTCGCTGGGCCAAAATCCTAGAACTCCCTTCCTAACAGCAATGTGGGTGTACCATGGACTGCTGCAGTTTAAGAAGGCAGCTCACCACCGTGCTCTCAAGGGCAACTAGGGATGGGTAATAAATGCTGGCCCAGCCAGCGAAGCCCACATCCCATGAATGAATAAAAAACAAAAAATTTAGCAAGGTGATAGCTAAAGAAAAGTAGAAAGAGAAATTGGCACAGGATTGTAGGTCAACAGTGAGATGACTTCAATTTCCAGGATGTTCTGGCAATAAAGAGACTAGAAACAAACATTGAATAAGAGGGCATATGGGACCTTCAGGTGTGACAAGAGCAGCAAAAATACTAGAAAATAAGGAAAGAAAAGTCAAGAGAGGGTGTGGAAGAGGGAATCTCAAAAGATATTTAAAATAACAATGAAATATTCTACAAATATATCAACAACAACTTGCATGCATATAACATCTTTGACTTGGTAAAATGTCCTAAGATGTTATCAAACAAAATTTGATACCAAGCCAATAGGGAGATAGGAAGACAGATTGGTCAAAGCTTGGTCAAAGAGGTATGTTTTAAAGAATATCTTACAGGAGTAGAGAGACAGAGGCTACTGAGGGAATCCGAAGTCCAGATTCCAGGTAGCTAACTAAAGTATGTCTGCTAATGATAGAGTGATTAAAAATTTGGGGATAAGCAAGAGGCCAGAACTGGAGAAGCACAGAGGAGGTTACAGAGATAGGGAGAGACAAGGTCATGGAGAGATTTGAATGAGAATTTTAAAATCAAGACTTTGTCAGAATGGGAACCCATGTAGTTAACAGGCACAGGGGTGATGTGTGAATGTATATGGGAGCAGTGTTTTGGATGAGTTCAAGTTTGAGGAGTGGAAGATGGTTTTCATGAGCCCCAACAGGATGACAGGGTGAATTAATAGGGGTGTTTAAAATTATTAAGAGATGGGACATAATATACAGACTTAAGTGAGCCTTCTGTGAGGCTGCAGCAAACAAAGTGAGGCATTGTAGCAGCAGAGGCAGCTTTACAAGTGGTCTCTGTCTTTATTTCCTGGATCAATCAATGAGCTTTACATACTTGTTAGAGAGGAACATGAAAGGAATCAGGGGAGAGGGGTTTAAGGAGGTTGTTGGTAGTCGACAAAGGGAACTGGGGGTTATCCCTGCTCCCCAGTGGATTTCTCTGTTGTTTTAACAGAGGAGAACAGGGCACAGTATAGCATGATGTGATGCAGCCAGATCAGGCAATGAATGGATAAGCCAGTTGAGAACCAAGTACACTTGCTCCCCTTGGGCTTGAAGGAGAAAAAATTGGAACAGTTCCCAAGAGTAAAACCAGAATGGGAAACAGTGAAAGTTTAGCTGGGGATATGGCATTTAATCTGCTACTGTGTGAATGGCTGAGCAAATCAACAGTTCCATCCATTGGGAATGGAAGTCCGAAGGTTATCCAGTTGCGAGTTTGAGAGTGTGGTTATAAGTGGCTGGGAGAGTTTTTTTCCATGGTGAATTCAGAAGGAAATGCGTTTGAATGAAAGTGAAGAGATGTGAGTAATGACAATTGCGAGAATGTAATCAGAGTGTCAGTGATTGAGACCTCAGAGTAGAAATGGATATGGTGAGGTTAAAAAGGTGGCTGTGAATCTGGTGAGAGAATTTAGATGAAGACAGAAGCTTAGAGAGGAGAGGAGGGCAATGAATTTGCATGAGAGAGGTCAAGGGAGCTGAGAAATAACTTTAGATCATCTAGGATGAAGAGTTGATCAATGTAAAGTGCTGAGAGAAGAAAGAAGGGAGAATACCTGATTGAGAAAATCAAATTGTGGTTTAGAGGAGAGTGAACAATGATGATGTTGAAGGACGAACAAGAGGGGTTTAAGGGTGTAAGATGCTCAAAGGAGGGAAAAGTTTCAGAGGAACAGGAGAGACCTAGATGTGATTTGCTGATAAAGCCACACTCCAGAGTAAGGTGGGAAAGAGACAACTGAGGACAAGACCCAGTTTACACAGTGGCAAAGAGGTGGGCAGTTAGCAATCACAGCTTTTAAGGGGACAGTGATAGATTGGAGAAATAGAGGGTAGCTGTGGGATTGTTCAAGGAGAATTCAAGCCTGCCACAGTGTCAGTAGGGAGGAAGGCTGAGGAGGTGATGTGTTGGGGTCAGGATCGGTGAGGAGGTGGGTAGGGGTATTGCAAACTAACTGAAAGAAGAGATGATAAATCCATTTGAGAAAAAGGGAGAGAAAAAGAGAGAACAGCACAAAAACTGTTTAAAATTTTACAGAAAAGGAGATAGCTGTGTTATGCTTGGGTCTGAAGCAGAAGTTAAAATACAAAGGTAAATGGCACGAAATGAATTCAGGTTATATTGTCATGGCAGAGATTAGGTGGCACAATTTAATTGGAATAAGATTATATTTTTTCACAGCTGCACTGCTCCACAATAATTATGTTTGTGTTAGTTGCTACAATTTGAAAGGAGTTGTAGGTCCTTGACAAAGTGCCAAAAATGGCTGGGTTCCTTCTTTTCACCTCTCTGGAACTTAAAATCAATCCTGTGAAGGTAAACAGCACAAAGGGCACTTTGTAACTGACTATGGATCAGAGATCCCTGTCAATAAAGGTAATGAGAGTCTGGGAAGTTTACCTCTCTCCCACGCAGCGGTTGACACTAATTGGAATAGACCAGTTTAATTTGTAAGAAAATGAGTGATACGTAATTTCTAAAGCTCCTGATTATTCTTGCTCTCTCAATAAACCTTCCTCCTCTCCCCCACACAATATACATACACTCTCCCACATATCAAGAACCATCTCCCCAACTTTACAACAGCACGGACAAACTTCCTTCTTCCATTAAAGCTGTTATTTTAAGCCATTTTTCAGCTAGCAGTTCAGTGGGAAATACCAGCTGAAGGTCTGTACTGCATTGCAACTGATAACCAGATCTCGTATGCACAAGTGAATATTCACTTGTGAAATGGAAAGAAGTAGGGTATGCACAGAGGGAGCTGCAGAATGCAGCTTTCACAGTTGACCATCAAGAGTTGTGTACCTAACTCAACACAGCCAATTTTCCAAGATTGCGGGGCAGTCACAATTTTCTGGTATATGCAGAGATAAAAACAAAAAAACTGCGGATGCTGGAAATCCAAAACAAAAACAAAAACAGAATTACCTGGAAAAACTCAGCAGGTCTGGCAGCATCGGCGGAGAAGAAAAGAGTTGATGTTTCGAGTCCTCATGACCCTTCGACAGAACTTGAGTTCGAGTCCAAGAAAGAGTTGAAATATAAGCTGGTTTAAGGTGTGTGTGTGGGGGGCGGAGAGAGAGAGAGAGGACCTCTCTCTCTCTCCGCCCCCCACACACACACCTTAAACCAGCTTATATTTCAACTCTTTCTTGGACTCGAACTCAAGTTCTGTCGAAGGGTCATGAGGACTCGAAACATCAACTCTTTTCTTCTCCGCCGATGCTGCCAGACCTGCTGAGTTTTTCCAGGTAATTCTGTTTTTGTTTTTGTTTCTGGTATATGCACCTGACTCTACAAGTATCTCCGTATACATTTAGTGTAAAGATGTTTTCCACTTCAAAAGGCTCTAATTCTCACTTTATACAGGATTTTATGTTACCAGTAACTCTCAAATCTCTATGTTTTACAAGCTGATTTCTAAGCAAACAGATCAACTTTCTGACTGAGTTAGGCTGCTCGGACTGAACTGAATTTTCTTATGATCAGGCAACATGTGGAAAAGAAAAGAACAAGGGCCAGAATTTTACCAGCCCTTTGCAACATGCTTGGAGGCAGCAAGGCTGGCAAAATGGCGTGGGAACGCATGGGGGTGCCGTGTCTTCCTGCTGCCTGCCCTTTTGCCAGCAGCGGTAAAGTTGACAAATTGACTGCCAACAGGATGCCATTTGAGCCAATTAAGGGTGACTTGCCCACACTGGGGGGTGGGGGTGCTACCATGTGGAAACACAGCCCAGCAAAACCTGGAGACCGCCAACTGGGCTCTAGGGAGGGAGGTCCCTCTTTTTTCTTGGCATTCCGTGGCCCATGGAGGAGCTTCTCACGCTCCCATGGCAGCCACATCCTTAATTGGATGGTGGCCTGGTGGCAGTTAAGTGGCTTCCACCAGCAACATGCCTCCCCAGCATATCACGCGAGTGCGTAATAACGTTGGGATGCTGACCTGACATCATCACGTGCTATTTCACACTCAGACGTGCGACCACACACTGAGCTGAAAATCTTGCCCATAAAATACCTCTTAATCATCTGAACTTTCTGACCAGTTTGCTTATTGATAATAGTGTTAGTCTTAACATGCATTATTTTTACAGCAAGATCCAGCCCACTGCCAGCTGAGAAAAAATCTCCAGAGGTGCTGACCATATGCCACTCATTTTTTGGCGACAGCAGCCACAGATTCTCCTCTCACTGCCTGAGAGGCCAGAAGTTTACTTGTTTTATACCTCTAATGCAAGTGGTGGTGGGCAGGCGACCCAGTGTCTGAAATGGGCCCAGTGTATCCAGGTCCCAGCTTACCATTGGGCCTTTTCTTATTTTGCTAGAATTGCAGCAAGTGCACCACCTTTGACCATAGGGGCAATAATAGATCATTCAGCCCCACATGTCTCACTGTCATTCAGTTAGATCATGGACAGTCTGTGCCACAAATCCATTTACTGGCTTCTGTTGCATATTCCTTCACAATGTTATCTAATGAAAAACATGTCAATCTCAGTCTTGAAAACTTCATTTAACCCATTATCCAGAACCTTTTAGGGGGACATGTTCCAGATTTACACTAGCTTTTGTGCATAAATGTGCTTACTTCACTTCTAAATAGCTTAGCTCTAAACTTAAGATCTGTCCCTCTTGTTCTGGATTCATCCACCAGAGGAAATTGTTTCTTTGTAACTATCCTATTGAATACCTTTATCATTTGAAACTCCTTAATTACATATAGGACAGCTAGCTTAGATGGCAACATCTTCCTTTGAGAGATGTGTTTATACTTCTAGCTGAGATGCTACTAACCTACATTACCTGTGTGTGTTACGCCAGTCTATATATGGCCAGGCATATTGTAACACCATGCAAATGAGGAAAATTCATCATTTACATAGGGAAGAAATTACACTCCATTGTTCTTTAATGCATGTGAGAGAGAGTAGCGCAACTAAATTTTTATCCCATTCCCTGTTATTTACACAATCTCAATACTGGCCCAACATCTTGTCTAATTGATTACAGCACAATCAGTTACATGGACACTGGTACCAAATCCAGAACAATTTTAATTTATTTATGGAATTTATACCAGTGACGTTGTGCCTGCCAACATCACTTCTCAGTGATAAGCCTTGGAGCTCATAAACCATTCTTTGTCCCAGTTCCAGGCAGACACCATGAAAAAGGCAGGGAACAAAAAAAAAAATCAAAGTTATGCAGATGATATAAATATTTAGACTATCTGCATGGTGATAGGGAGGTGGCTCAAGGGTGCATCTTTATGGTGGTGCACCAGGCTAATAATGCACCACAGTCCTGCTGGTGTGGAAAATCTAGACTGTGGCTGCAGAAGTAGTGGTGAAATGAGTCTCTTTAGATGGGGCTCGTTCATCTGCTGATAATAGCACTACCTTAGGACTGTCATCAGCAATACTGTAAAAGAAAGATCGTGCATTTATATAGTGTTTTCCTTGACCCCTGGATGTCCTGACAGACTTCACAGCCAATGAAGTAAGGGACTCTCAATGTGATTATATTGGGCCTGTTCTGGAATAGACACTTCAATATGCTTTAGTGTCTTGTTAATGCCACCATCTCCCATGGCACATCTCACACATCTGGCAGCGACACCATTGATGTTGAGTTAAGGCCACCAATTCTTGTTAACACCTGCCATAAAATTAAAAAGGAAAAACAGTTTACAGGACAGTAATTAGACTGAAGGGCACACAAACATATAAATTAGGAACAGGAGGAGGCCACTCAGTCCCTTGAACCTGCTCCACCATTCAATAAGATCATGGCTGGCCTCAACCCCGTATTCCTGCCTACCCCCAATAACCTTTCCCCCTCTTGTTAATCAAGGATCTATCTAGCTCTGCCTTAAAGATATTCAAAGACACCGCTTCCACCGGATTTTGAGGAAGAGAGTTCCAAAGACTCATGACTGCCTGAGAGAAAAAAATTCTCCTCATCTCTGTCTTAAATGGGTGACCTCTTATTTTTAAACAGTGACCCCCTAGTTCTAGATTCTCCCACAAGAGGAAACATCCTCTCAACATCCACGTGTCAAGACCACTCAGGATCTTAAAGGTTTCAAGGCCTCTTACTCTTCTAAACTCCAGTGGATACAAGCCTAACCTGTCCAACCTTTCCTCATAAGACAACCTGCCCATTCCTGGTATTAGTTTAGTTAACCTTCTCTGAACTGCTTCTAATGCATTTACATCTTTCCTTAAATAAGGAGAACAGGACTGTACACAATACTCCAGATGGGGGGGCAGAATTTTACGCTTGGCATGCAGGCACCCGCCCAACACGCCCGTGTATGAAATAAAGCACGTTGACGTCGAACGAGCGTCCTGACGTCAACACACACTTTCGCGATATTTTGCTAGATGGGCACGCGATGAAGACAGAGGCGCCCCTGCCATTAATCAAGTGGACAGTTAAATCCCTTGAGAGACCAATTGACTCCAAGTTTACGTAGCCCGTGCGATTTTCAGGCCATCGCATGGGCAGACGGACAGGCCACGATTTGTAAAACCTCATCCACGGGCGCGATAACTGGGGTCAATAGGCTTGACAAAGCGAATAGTAAGTAGTTTTGGATATCACTTGCTGCTGCTTGCTTCTGTGAACAGGACAGCTTCATTTTGCTTCAGCACTGCCTTCAGAGCATTTAGAGGCTTCACTTCAGGACTCAGTGTTGCCTTCCAGGCCCCCGGAGGATTCACGCCATCTGGGGCCCTCCCTTACCCTGGTAATGGGGATTGTGGTCTCTGCTGGAGGCACCTCCTCTGTGGAGGAAGAGAAGGGCAGAAGGAGGAGAAGGCCAGGTGTGCCGACTCAGCTTCCAGGGGAGCGACCAGTGGGAGGAGAGGCTCAGGCTAGTGAATGACATTTGCCACTCACACTGTAACACCTCTGAGGTCCACGGGAGGATGGGCTGCTCTTACCTGTTCTGCTAAGTGACCCATGCCAACACAGTACCCAGCCATCCCGATTGCAGGAGATTATTAAAGCACTTCCAGCACTGGACCCATGTACGCCTCACCACGTCATGGTCGCTGACCCTAGATGCCACCTCCTCCCAGGCCTTTTTGGTGAGGTGGGGATGCCTCCTCCTCCCGTCCTTGGGGACAAGTGTGTTTCGCAAGGCTCCCACCGACTCCAGGTGGGCAACGAGGCACTCATCCGAAAAACATGGGACTGACTGCCCAGCCAACCTGCCCACCCGCCTGCCGTGTTCACCACTATGGTATCCATGCACAGGACTTCTGCGTCCTCTGGTGGCAGCCTTCCAGGGGCTGCTGAGGCCACATTTGAATCGGTCACCGATTTGGGTCGCCATTGGACCTAGCAGACATTAAGACCCCAGCCCACCCCTTTGTGCTTATTCAAAGGCTTCGTCTCACGCTAGGCAGGGCTTAATTGGCCCACCCGCGTAAAATCATGGTACGCTGCCATTCACTGGTGATGGTCAGCATCCTGACCTCTGCTGCCGAACACCTCCACCCAGGGTAAAATTCTGCCCGTGGTCTCACCGGTACCCTGTACAACTGAAGCATAATCTCCCTACTTTTGTAATCAATTCCCCTCACAATAAATGATAACATTCTATTAGCTTTCCTAATTAATTGCTGTACCTACATACTAGCCTTTTGTGACTCATGCACTCAGACACCCAGATCCCTCTGAACCTCAGAGCTCTGCTATCTCTCACAGTTTAGATAATGTGCTTCTCTTTTATTCTTCCTGCCAAAATGGACAATTTCACATTTGCCCACATTATACTCCATTTGCCAGATCCTTGCCCACTCACTTAACCTATCTATGTCACTTTGTAGCTTCCTTATGTCCTCTTCACAATTTACTTTCCTACCTATCTTTGTGTCATTAACAAATTTAGCAACCATTCCTTCGGTCCCTTCATCCAAGTCACTTATATAAATTGTAATAAGTTGAGGCCCCAGCACTGACCCCTGTGACACACCATTCGTCACATCCTGCCAACCAGAAAAAGATCCATTTATGTCAACTGCCTGCTTCCTGTTAACTAGCCACTCTTCTATCTATGTCAATATGTTACCCCCTACACCTGAGTTTTTATTTTCTGCAATAATCTTTGATGTGGCACTTTATCAAATGCCTTCTAGAATTCTAAGTACAGTGCATCCACCAGTTCTCTTTTATCTACAACCCATTGGACTCCTTCAAAGGAGTAAAGAAAGTAGTTGAAAAGCATCCTGAAAGGCCTTAGCAGGAGCTGTAAGCAGAAAACTGAAAAGGAAATTCAGTGGCCAGGTTGCCTGAACGTTCTGGCCATATTGCCTTGCCATTATCTGAAAACTTACCCTAGTACTATGTCACACCTGGTTTCTTAGATGGGAAGTGATGTCTTATTGTGGGAGGGGACAGGGGTGGAGAGAAAAATATTGTTAAGCTTGAAACTCATTTTAGTGGTGGATTCAAATATTAAAGTCTATTCTCAACATGCTAGTTCTATCTTTTAATCTTTTAATCCAATTTTTCCACCTACAGACAATCGTCAGGCCTTCTGCTTTGCAGAGGTTCTTCAAACCATGTGTCAAATGTCTTCCAGCAGTCGCAACCTGGTCACCAAGTCTGAGTGTTGCTGTGATGGTGGTCGTGGTTGGGGTAACCAGTGTGATCTCTGCCCACTGCCTGGTACTGGCCAATACAAAAAGCTATGTCCACATGGTCCAGGCTACACAACTGATGGACAAGGTGAAATAAGATCTTCATTATGTTACGCTTCAGATGGTATTTTAAGATCAAAGGAAGTCATTTTTATTTTTTATTAATTTGTGTTGGCTGTAGTAAAGAGTATGAAAATTTTGAACAATAGGGAAATTATTTTCCAGTTTTTGTACATCTACTATACATGTTTGAATTGAATCATAATTAGTAATTAAAACAGAAAATTTCCGATTTCCAGTATTTTGCTTTTATCATAATTAGTAATTACTAGTCTTAATGAAATGTCTTTTGGAAATTGGTTTCCAATGGCTTTTGTAAAAAAGAAGATCCCAATTCCAATTGTGTACTATTCTGAAAGATTGCAGGAAATTCATTATCTATACATATATAGTTTATATTTTCTAACTGGGTGTTTTGTTACAGACATTGATGAATGTAAGGTGATGCCTAACCTATGTCTGAATGGGCAGTGTATCAACACACTTGGTTCTTACCGCTGTCTCTGTAAGCTTGGTTACACCACAGAACTTACGGGTACAGCATGTGTTGGTAAGGAGTAGTTTAACTATTTAATCTATTTTATAATAGACAATCCCTGGTGTGTATTATTGGCCTTTTTTAAATTTAAAAAAATGGTTCTTTCCTATTACCAATGTGAATATCAACTTCTATGATGGAAGTCAGAGCAAGAGTCATCTTCAATAAAAATCAAGACTAGTATTGGCAGAGGCCTGCAAGCAAGTCATCAGCCAATCTTCTCAATAGCAAACAACATTTCTGTAGTACTTCTTAGCAAGGGAAAGATGGCTGAGTGCTTTAAAAATCAAAGACAAATATGAAACTATAGGTTTGTGCTTATGTTTATAGGTTGCTCCTATATAAAGTGAGTCTGTGGAATTAATAATGGAAAGTAAAGAAATGGCAGGTGAATTGAACAGATATTTTACATTGGTCTTCACAATAGCGGATACAAGTAACGTCCCAGAAAAAGGTGTAAATCAGGAATTGGAAGGGAGGAAGGAAGTCAGGAAAATTACAATCACCAGGGAAGGGGTACTTAGCAAATTGTTGGAGTTGCAGGCTGAAAAATCCCCGGGTCCTGATGGACTTCATCCTTAAAAGAAGTGGCTAGTGAGATAGTATATGTGTTGGTTTTAATTTTCCATAATTCCTTGGATTCAGGAAAGGAGCCATTAGATTGCAAAATAACTAATGTAACTCCTTTATTCAAAAAGGGAGGGAGACAGAAAGTGGGAAACTACAGGCTAGTTAGCTTAACATTTGTTATAGGGAAAATGTTGGTAGCTATTATGAAAGATGTTATAGCAGGCCAGTTAGAAAAATTCAAGGCAAACAGGCAGCCTCAACATGGCTTTGTGAAAGGGAAATCATGCTTAATCAATTTGTTGGAATTCTTTGAAGGAGTCACGTGTTGTGGATAAAGGGGAACCAATGGATGTACTGTACTTAGATTGCTAGAAGGCATTTGATAAGGTGCCATATCAAAGGTTATTGCAGAAAATAAAAGCTCATGGTGTAAGAGGTAACATATTGGCATGGGGAGAAGATTAGCTAGCTAACAGGAACCAAATGGTAGACATAAATGGGTAATTTTCTGGTTGGCAAGATGTAACAAGCAATGTGCCACAGGGTTCAGTGCTGGGGCCTCAACTTTTAACAATTTATATAAATGTCTTGGATGAAGGAGCAGAAGATATGGTTGCTCAATTTGCTGATGATACAAAGATAGGCAGGAAAGTAAGTTGTGGAGAGGACATAAGGAGGCTACAAGGGGACATAGGTTAAGTGAGTAGGCAAAGATTTGGAAATGGAGTATAATGTGGGAAAATGTGAGGTTGCCCATTTTGGCAGGATAAAAAAAAGCATATTATTTAAATGGTGAGAGATTGCAGAGCTCTGAGATTCAGAGGGATCTGGGTGTCCTAGTGCACGAATCACAAAAGACTAGAATGCAGGTACAGCAAGTAATTAGGGAAGCTAATAGAATATTGTTTATTATGGGGGGACTTGAATATAAAAATAGAAAGGTTATGTTTCAGTTGTACGGGGCACTGGTGAGACCACATCTGGAGTACTGTGTACATTACTAGTCTCCTTATTTAAGGAAGGATGTAAATGCATTAGAAGCAGTTCAGAGAATGTTTGCTAATATCGGGAATGGGCGGGCTGTCTTATGAGGAAAGATTGGACAGACTAGGCTTGTATCCACTGGAGTTTAGAAAAGTAAGAGGTGACTTGGTTGAAACATATAAGATCCTGAGGGGTCTTGACAAGGCGGATGTGGAAAAGATGTTTCCTCTTGAAGGAGAATCTAGAACTAGGGGTCACTATTTAAAAATAAGGGGTCGCTCATTTAAGACAGAGATGAGGAGAATTTTTTCCTCAAAAGTCCGTGGAAGCAGAGTCTTTGAATGTTTTTAAGGCAGAGGTAGATAGATCCTTGATAAGCAAGGGGGGTGAAAGGTTATCGAGGGTAGGCGGGAGGCTACAGTTAGAATATCCATGATCTATTGAATGGTGGAGCAGGCTTGAAGGACCTGCTCCTAATTCATATGTTCATATAAACATAGAGTTAGGAGAGGAGAAACAGAAATATAAAGAAGTGACACAAAAATATGGTTGAAGCAAAAGGATTTTAAGAAGCTTTTGAAGGTAAGGATGGAAGTAATAAGCTAACCGTGTTTAGGAAGGGTGTTCCAGAGGCAAGAATATTCACTGACGATGGACCAGAGAGAATAGGAGCCAAGCAGCAAGCCCATGTCAGAGCAGTGGAGGTTCAGTGCAGCAAAGCCTTAAAATCAGTTGCAGCCATTTATGAACTACAACGACTGTTGTATCACATACCCGTTCTGATCATTTTTGCGAATATAGCTTTTGTAGATAATACCTGACTTCCTACATAAGAGCATGGGTATTTTGATTGTCATTACTTTAACACCAGTAATACCTAATTAGATTAAATGCATTGCCACTGGCATTAAAATCACACTAAATATAAAACTCAGGCTATGGTGTTAAATCATGTTATCCAAGTAAAAACTATGCAAATCAACCATTCCAGGCTTGAATTTTTATGGTATTTGCAATTAATTAAAACTATTAAGAATTGGCACAGATTCCTAATTTTACTGTTCTTCCTGTCATTACATGACCAGATCTTGATGAATGTGCTCAGTCTCCAAAACCATGCAACTTTATCTGTAAGAACACAGAAGGGAGCTACCACTGCTCATGTCCAAGAGGCTACCTCCTGCAGGAGGATGGAAAGACATGTAGAGGTCAGTAAAGGAAATGGTAAATGTACTTAGCAGTTTTAAGTATGCATTGATTTTTTTTTTGGCATGGTTACTCTCATTGCTACTTGGTCAAGCGTAGGAGGTGGATTCATCTACACGAGTCTTGTCTCAGCTTAGCCAGAAGTTGTTGCCTTCAGATAGTTCTTAGTGTGATGGGGAATTTAAGGTGCTACAGTGGAGTTGGGTGGCTAGAAAGAGATAAAAAGCAAAAAAAAAAAATTCAGAAGTTAGTACAGAAAAATGAATTGATTTGAAAATCTTAAGTTTTTAGTAGTGGTAATTCTGGGGAAGAGCACGGTGAATGATGTTGTTAGACTTAGATTATTCACAAGTAATCAAGTTTTAAGCAACCCCTTATGGAGCCTTCAAATTCAACCCTCATTTTTCTGAGTGAAACTAAGACACAGGCCCCTTCTGGTGATGTTAATCATTATGAAAATATTGACACACACCCTCATCTTGGATCTTGTTTGCATGAGATGAGATCTTGGATATGTGTAGCTGATTCCTGGCTGAAAATCTCACACCTAGGGCAGGATTTTTCATATGGCGGGCAGGCTTGGCAGGAGCAGGCAGGGGCGGATGCACTGCCATTTTACGCGGGTGGGCTAATTAAGGCCCGCCCATCGTAATATGTGGCCGGTAGCGCTCAGCGCTACTTGTGCAGGCGGAGGGAGGAGGGAGAGTCGAGGCCAGCGCTCTTTTGCGCATACACGCATGGAGCTGCCTCAGGGAGATTGAATCAATAATAAAATTATTAAATAAAATGTGTAAAAATTTATTTAAGCATGTCCCCTCATATTTTCAAATTTATGAAATTTTAAACATTTATTTAATAGAAGCGTTAGGAAACCTCATCCCGCTCGTGGATGAGGTTTCCTAAAAATTGCAAAGGTTGCTTGGCCTTTTCGCATGCCCGCCAACCTTAAGGTTGGATGGGCAGCGTTTAGAACAACTTTAATCAGATCCTTAATAGGCCATTTACATATCAGCAGGCGCGCAGCCAATTTCGGCACGTGCCTGCCGTATGAAACATCACTACTAAGCGTGAGGACGTGGGACACAGCCCGACATCATCACGCATCATTTTATGGTGTCAGGCCTGCCCCCACAAGCCGACCGGAAAATTCTGCCCCTAAGACTTGCCCAAAGTTCAAACAGCTCTGGTATTCAGCAGTTTGCAGCCAAATTGATTCTCTTCATAGATAAAATGTTTAAATTCATATTTAAAATTTAACATTAATGATGCTTTTAAATGAATTGGACTATATATTTATTTACTTGCTTCACTTCTTTTTCCTTAGATCTTGATGAATGTTCTACAAAACAGCACAACTGTCAGTTCTTGTGCGTCAACACCATTGGCGGATTTACATGCAAGTGTCCACCTGGATTCACACAGCATCACACTGCCTGCATTGGTAGGAATAACCTACATCCATACAAAGAAATTATTTGCTTTATTGCACTTGGAAAATTCTAATTGTGTGTCTTACGGTTGGAGGGATAATCTTTATGTTATGCTGTGAATATGAGAAAAGATTCAGGTGGTGTATTTCCAGCATTTCATGCTTTTTTAAAATTTATGTTAATTGAATTGTTGTGGCTTTGTCCATAGACAAGAAAAAAGATTTGTGATATACCAAAGTCAAAAACAAAATAGTTTAAGAAAATACATACCTCAGAACTCATGTTGTTAACCCTGTGACCTGGCACTTCAGGCTCCTAATCATGTGACTGAGTTGTTCTCAAACTGCATAGTGTTCTGATTGGAGTGCACTTTGAGTGCTCCACCCATTTTTGGTTCTTCAGGCACAGAGGAAATATACAATTGCTAGAGGCAGTGCAAAGTTATATGGCTGAATCTTATGATTAACGACCTGAGTTATGTAAAAAGACTAAAAAAACTTGGACATTTTAACTTTGAATGAGGCTAATAGAGAAGCAACCTTATATCAATGGCATGAAACACATAAATCCACAAAATTGCTTCAGTCCAAATTTTGATTGTAGGTCAAAACTCAAACGAGACTCAAAAAAGCTATTAAATAGTAGATTCAGGGCTAAAGCCTTCTCCATACAATCCTAAAAAGAGAAGAAAAGCAACACTATGCTCTTCTGGTTTGGAGCTAGATGTTTTCAGCCAACTAAAGATGCCTTCTAATTGCCCTGAAGAATTTACAAACACCTACATTTGCTTGGATTTGATTATATGTATCACTTCCCACAGGTAGTACTTGAGCAAAGGCTTTAAATGGGAAGATCGGGTTAATGACAGTTCTGTCTAAGCAGGTAGATATCACAATTGTGGTTAGGACTCCAGACCATTCATGACCAATGCCATAAGACATCAGCTGGAGTAAGAAAGAAAGTAATATTGTTTGCGGTGGTAATATGTAAAGCAGAGGGGATTAGGGATAAAGTTTCAAGTTTGTAGGTTGTAACTGGTGATTTGCTGCAAGAATCAGTGCTGGGACCTCAGCTATTTATATTCATAAATCTGTTCTACAAATCTATAATCTATATTCATGACTTAGACAAAAAGACTGAGAGTAATGTGTTTAGGTTTGTTGATGATATAAAGCTAGGTGGGAATGTAAAATGTGAGGACACAAAAATGCTGCAAAGGAATATAGACAGGTTAGGTGAATGGGAAACAAGGTGGTAGATGAGTATAAAATTATAAATGTTAAAGCTTAAAGAGTCTTTAGAGTACTTGTATAAGGAACCCAGGAAGTTAGTATGCAGGTACGGAAAGCAATTGGGAAGGCTGGAGTACTGTATGAAGTTTGGGTCCAGAGCTTTTTGCCTTCCCCTCCCACCGTACCCTTGACTCCCTCACCTGACCCCAGGCTGACAAGCAGGCGGGCGTAAAACTGGGTGGGATGCTGGTGTTGTTGTGCCTGCCATCTTCCCAACTTCAATGGTATTTTATCAGCAATGGGACATTAGTGGGTTGCCCGCCCGCCTATCCTTAGATCATTTGAAGCCGTTAAGTCACCAGTTTACTGGTGTTTTAAGATGGTGGGTGGTGGGGGGGGGTTTGGTCTCGGTGAATGGGGGGGGTAGCGATGGGGCCCTCCTAATCATCATCCTGTGCCCTATGTTCATCCCCCAGTAGCATGGACACTGGAAGAGCCCCGCTCTTATTGCTGTTGTGGTTGACAATGCCCCCATCCCCCAGGAAGGCCAGCCAACTAACCTCCCTTCAGGCCTTCAGTGACGTTTCTGATTTGGGGCCTGCTGCAGTCCCAGTTGTGCCACCTCTCCCAGTGGTGCTGCTGGAACTGAAGAGCTGCCCGCCCTTGGTGGTGAGATATCCTGCCTCAGAAGGGCAGAAGCCAAATGTTCAGGTAACTAATTGCTTGAACTATGAAAGATAGAGTCCTCCAGGGCAGATGGAGGCATGCTGGTGCCTAATTTTCTAGCCAGTAGGCAGGGCCACTGCCTCATCATTAAATCCTGGCCTTAGTCTCCATATTTAAGGAAGGATGTACTTGTTTTTGAGGCTTTACAGCGAAGGCTAACTAGATTGGTTGCTCAGATGAGAGGGTTTCCTGCGATGAAAGGCTGAGTAAATTGGGCTTGTATTCTCTTTAGATTTTTTTACTTTATGTTAGTGTGTCAAATTCAGAGGGAGTCCTTAGACATATTAAAATTTCAGCTCCAGTTCCGAATTTGCTTTCACATTCATTCAATGATTCAACTCATGCTATTTTATCTTCATGTTATAATCACCTGCCACTACCCCAGTGACACGTTCTTCTCTCAGCCTGCAGACCAGTCAGCGCATGAACCCTTGTTAAATGGTGTATCAAAGTTCAAAGTGGGACTTCAGTATAGCATAAGTTTTCCTGGCCTGACAATTGTGATTATCCAATTCATAACGTATGCCTCAAAGCTTCGTTCATTCACTTTTAGCTTGCTTTCACTCTTCTCCAGAGTCAATCGCCTGCTTTCCTTTCTCTGTTTCCTAGTCGCCACAAGAAAAAAATCAAGATTTGCTGGGTGCAGCACGGCAGTTTGATAGTTTGCTTTGCTGCAATAGGCACCATGCATTTGTTACACATAAACTTGGCTTTCTGCTCTCAGTATTATTCTTCTCTCGTCCCAGTTAGCACATGGAATAGTAAGGGTGAAACCAGAGATGCATCACTGTTAAGTTTGCCTTGTTGAATTTAACAGCTCCAGCAGTGTGGGAAACATTGTTCTGCAATTCAGAGAGCCATTTCCTATGCCTATTTTTCATTAGTTACTGCAGACAGGAATGTAGGCCCCTGATTAGAATGTCATTGATTTCTTTAATGAGGCAGAATGATATGATAATGTATAAGGAAATTGCAAAAAAAAACATGCATTATTTAGGATTTCTACTTCCATTTGTCGCCTTTAAATTTAATTCTTGTGGAAGTTCAAAATCAAGGAAGTTAAAGGATTTGTAATGAGACGAGTATGCATTAATTTAAATGGTGATTACTTAATTGCATTGAGCCTAGTTCCTAGGAGGAAGTGTTGTACAGTACTTAGGATTTATTAGTGTTTACTGAGCTAGAGCAACTAGAGATTTGTAGATTCCATTAGTTGTAATTTAGAGAAACTATATCCATCAAATTTCTCAATAATTAAATTTTCTGATGTGCGATGTGCAACATGAACTCTTTAAGCCAATCACTTTTTTCAGCATAATCCTGGCACTGCTATGTTAATGAAGGATGAGATTTCGAACTCTACCAACATATATTTGTGCGCTACTGGTACGATCAGGTGAGGAGGGGTCAAATGGCTCCCTTCTTTTCTCTCTGCTCATTTGACCGCAACAGGTTTTCTCTTGAAAAGGATATACTTGAAAATTTAGTGAGTGTTTAACTGTCTGTGCACTGTGAACATGAAAGAACCAATCGGACGGGTTTTCTGGAGTTTAACAAAGGAAGAGTTTAACTCTATTATTCTTAAACCGATCTAAATAAAAGAATAAGACACACTCCAACTTTCATGCACACACACAAACTGGAAGTTCACACACGCACACCAATAGATTGGGGAAGCTAGCACCAATAGTAGGGAAGAATAGGTTTGTCAGCTTAGAGTCCAGAGAAATAAAAAGGGGTGAAGTCTGTAGTTTGATGACTTGGCTGGCTTCAGGCCGAATTTGGTGGTCTTGCAACTTTCCTTTGGTGGTCGTGTGCTTGTGATTTAAAGATGTGGATGGCTGATTTGGTAGTTCACCTGGAAACAGTAGTGCTGGGTTGAATTCTTTTAGGGACTCTCTGGCTGCAACAGGGAGGTCCCTGGATAGCCATGGTCAGCAAATGGGATTTGAAACTTGCAAGGTGAGTTGGAGAGAAAGGCAGGAAAGAAAGACCCCTCCCGGTCTTCTCTCATCAGCCCCTCAGCTGCTTTTCCTCTAACTTTAGAGAGAATAAATGTTTAAACACACAAAATGTAGGCCTGCCACATGTCCATTACCCAGTGATTCAAACGTGGCCGTGAATAGTATATTCCCCCTTGTAATGTATTCAATTCATGTCTGGCAATCCTCTCTCTCAGCCAGTGTCTCATTGTTCAAGTGATTGGGTCTAGCATATTCACATTGTAGCTAGCTGAGTTGATGTCTGGGAACTCCCTGTTGAATATTCCAGCTGATTGCCTTGATGTCTTGCTAACGGGGACAAGAAAAGTAGCTCATTCATATTTTCCAAAGACCATTGTCCTTGATGGGCCTTTGTAGACATGGTGTCTCCCGCTTAATGGATTGGAATGTGGACGGTTCAGTGATGCAAATTGGATAGCCATCTTTGTTGTGAGCTCAAGGCACATTTCTCGTCTGTGTTTTAAAAAGTCTCTGTTTCTAAAAGTTCAGTTCGGGTTTTCCAGCTGTTGGATTAAAAATCATTTTTCGGCATAAAGCACGTTTTTGTGACAGTTATTCTTAGCCTCCATCATTGGGTTTTTTCTGAACCATCTACTTTTCTGTTTTTTAGATAACAATGAGTGCGCTTCACAGCTTTCACTGTGTGGATCAAAGGGGCTTTGTCAGAACTCACCTGGAAGTTTCAGCTGTGAATGTCAGCGAGGATTTGCCCTTGATAACACTGGTTTAAACTGTGAGGGTATGTACCTTCAAGCCTGATTTTTTCAACATACTTACGCAGTCTGTACGTAATGCCTTAAGTTATCCTACTCAATGTCTGATTGCAGTGAAAGAAACAATAACAACATTGTATCATGGCACTGCAACCAAATAGAGTTTAATCAGGTCTGACTGAGAAAATTCTCATAAGATGTTTCTACATATGATGGGATGGGTACCAAAAATTCCACTCTGAAGAAGTCATACAGACTCAAAATGTTAACTCTGTTTCTCTCTCCACAGATGCTGTCAGACCTGCTGAGTTTCTCCAGCATTTTCTGCTTTTATTTCAGATTTCCAGCATAAGCAGTGTTTTGCTTTTATTTTTGCTTATAACCAATAATTCCTATTTTGCATTTTATTGGGAGCATTCATGCCAACTGCTGCTGGCTAAACATGTGCAAAACCCACTGATAGTTACTAAGGACCACTGTCAAATCTGTCACTCCAACAAATCCAAAGACAGGATGTGTAGAGCAGGTTTACGCCACGTGATATCAAGAAATGGCTAAAGGCACTGGATATTGCAAAGGCTATGGGTCCTGACAATATCCCAGCATTCGAACTGAAGACTTGTGCTCCAAAGCTAGTTGCACCCTTAGCCAAACTGTTCTAGTACATCTACAACACAGGCATCTACCCGGCAATGTGGAAAACTGCCCATGTATATCCTGTTCACAAAAAGCAGGACAAAGCGTAGTAGTATTGTCACTGGACGGATAAGCCAGGGACCCAGGATAATGCATCGCAGCAGATGGTGACATTTGAATTCAATAAAGGTCTGGAATTAAAAGTCTAATGATGACCATGAAACCATTTTCGATTTTCACAAAAACCCATCAGGTTTTGATTTAGCACATCAAAAGGACTAATACCCTTTAGGGAAGGAAATCTGCCGTCCTCACCTGGTCTGGCCTACATGTGACTCCAGACCACAGTAATATGATTATATGCCTTCTGAGATGGCCTAGCAAGCCATTCAGTTGTATCAAACTGCTACAAGGTCAATAAAAAGAATGAAACTGGACGGACCACCCGGCATTGACCTAGGCACCGGCAGCAGCAAACCCAACCCTGTCAACCCTGCAAAGTCCTCCTTCCTAACATTTGGGGACTAGTGCCAAAATTGGGAGAGCTGTCTCATAGTCAAGTAACAGCCTGACATTGTCATACTCACGGAATCGCATCTTACAGATAATGTCCCAGACACCACCATCACCATCCCTGGGTATGTCCTGTCCCACCAACAGGACAGACCCAGCAGAGGTGGCAGCACAGTGGTTTACAGTCGAGAGGGAGTTTCCTGGGAGTCCTCAACATCGACTCTGGACCACATGAAGTTTCATGGCATCAGCTCAAACATGGGCAAGCAAACCTCTTGCTGATTATAATGTACTTCAGCCCCTCTCCCCCCTCAGTTGATGAATCAGTGCTTCTCCATGTTGAACACCACTTTGAGGAAGCACTGAGGGTAGCAAGGAAGCAGAATGTACTCTGGGTGGGGGACTTCAATGTCCATCACCAAGAATGTCTCAGTCGCATCACCACAGACCGAACTGGCCAAGTCCTGAAGAACATAGCTGCTAGACTGGGTCTGCAGCAGGTGGTATGGGAACCAACAAGAGGGAAAAATATACTTGACCTCATCTTCACCAACCTGCCTGCCGAAGATGCATTTGTCCATGACAATATTGTCACAGTCCTTGTGGAGACAAAGTCCCATCTTCACATTGATGATACCCTCCATTGTGTGATGTGGCACTCTCACCATGCTAAATGGGATAGATTTTGAACAGATCCAGCAACTCAAGACTGGCCAACTATGAGGTGCTGTGGGCCATCAGCAGCAGCAGAATTGTACTCAACCACAACCTGTAACCTCATGGCCTGGCATATCCCCCACTCTACCATTACCACAAAGCCAGGGGATCAACCCTGGTTCAATGAAAAGTGCAGGAAGGCATGCCAGGAACAGCATCAGGCATACCTAACAATGAGGCGTCAGTCTGGTGAAGCTACAACACAGGAGTACTTGCATGTCAAATAGCATAAGCAGCAAATGATATATAGGGCTAAGCCACCCACAATCAATGGATCAGATCTAAGCTCTGCAGTCCTGCCACATCCAGCTGTAAATGGTGATCGACAATTGAACAACTCACTGGAGGAGGAGGCTCCACAAATTTCCCCATCCTCAATGATGGGGGAGCCCAGCACATTTGTGCGTAGATAAGGCTGAAGCATTTGCTACAATCTTCAGCCAGAAGTGCTGAGTAGATGATCCATCTCGGGCTCCTCCGGAGATCCCCAGCATCACAGATGCCAGTCTTCAGCCAATTTGATTCACTCTACATGATATCAAGAAACATCTGAAGGCACTGGATACTGCAAAGGCTATGGGTCCTGACAATATTCCGGCAATAGTACTGAAGACTTATGTTCCAGAACTTGCTGTGCCCCTAACCAAGCTGTTCCAGTACAGCCACAAAGCAGGCACCTACCTGGTAATGTGGAAAATTTCCCAGGTACAGCCAGTACATAAAAAGCAGGACAAATCCAACCCGGCCAATTACTGCCCCATCAGTAAAGTGATGGAAGGGGTCATCAAAAGTGCTATCAAGCGGCACTTGCTTAGCAATAACCGCCTCACTGACGCACAGTTTGGGTTCCGCCAGTGTCACTCAGCTTCTGACCTCATTACAGCCTTGGTTTAAATGTGGACTAAACAGCTGAACTCCCGAGGTGAGGTGAGAGTTCCTGCCCTTGACACCAAGGTAGGATTTGACTGAACGTGGCATCAAGGAGCCGTAGCAAAACTGGAGTCAATGGGAATCGGGCGGAACACTCCAACAGTTTGTGTCATACCTAGCACAAAGGAAGACGGTTGTGGTTGTTGGAAGTCAATTATCTCAGTTCCAGGACATCACTGCAGGAGTTCCTCAGGGTAGTGCCGAAGGCCCAACCATCTTCAACTGCTTCATTAGTGACCTTCCTTCCATCATAAGGTCAGAAGTGGGGATATTCGCTGATGATTGCACAATGTTCAGCACCATTCGCGACTCTTCAGATACTGAAGCAGTCCATGTCCAAATGCAGCAAGACCTGGACAATATCCACGCATGGGCTGACAAGTAGCAAGTAACATTCATGCCACACAAGTGCCAGCCAATGACCATCTCCAAAAAGAGAGAATCTAACCATTGTCCCTTGATGTTCAATGGCATTACCGTCATTGAATCCCCCACTATCAATATCCTGGGGGTTACCATTGACCAGAAATTGAACTGCACAAGCCATTTAAATACTGTGGCTATAAGAGCAGGTCAGAGGCTAGAGGCAGGATCTTCCGGTCGGCGAGCAGGGGTGGGGCCCGTTCGCTGACGTGTAAAATAACACGGGATGACGTCGGGTGGAACTCCTGATGTCACCCCACGTCATTTCCATTTTCAGGTCGGCGGGGCACTGCCAGGTCAGCTGCGAGCCCACCAACCTGTCAACGGCCTATTGAGGCCATTGAGAAACTAATGAAAATTATTAATGGACCTGCCCATCCAACCTTAAGGTTGGCGGGTGGGCTTCAGAAAAAGCATGAAACATCATCTGCGGGTGGGTTAAGGGTATTTAAATTTTTATTAAAGTTTTCAATAAAAGTTATAGACACGTCCCAACTCATATGACAGTGTCACATGAGGGGACATGTCAGGGAAATTTTTTTATCATTTGTATTACAAATTTTAAATTGGAACCAATCTCCCTGAGGCAGCACTTAGCCTCAGGGAGATCTGCACGCTCTTTTGTGCACATGCGCGAAAGCACACTCCGGCTGAGGGAATCCCCCACCCCACCCGCACAGGGAGCACATAGCGTTTCCAAGCGGACGTCACGCTGGGCGGGCTTTAATTGGCCGCCCATGTAAAATGGCAGTGTGCCCCCAATCGAGGTCGCCGATCAGAGGCGCGCGCGCCCACACCTGCTCCCGCACTTCACCCCCGATGGGGGGAAAAATTTTCCCTAAGAATCTTGCAGCAAGTAACTCACCTCCTGACTCCACAAAACCTGTCCACCATCTACAAGGCACAAGTCAGGAGTGTGATGGAATACTCTCCACTTGCTTGGATGAGTGCAGCTCTAACAATACTCAAGAAGCTGGACACCATCCAGGACAAAGCTGCCCACTTGATTGGCACCCCTTCCACAAACATTCACTCTCTGCACCACCGACGAATAGTGTCAACAGTGTGTACCATCTAGAAGATACACTGCAGCAACTCACCAAGGCTCCTTTGACAGCATCTTCCAAAGCCATGACCTCAGCCGCCTAGAGGGAAGAGGGCAGCAGATGCATGGGAACACCAGCACATGGAAGTTCCCCTCCAAGCCACTCACCATCCTGACTTGTAACTCTATCACGGTTCCTTCATTGTCGCTTGGTCAAAATCCTGGAACTCTCTCCCAAACAACACTGTGAGTGTATCTACACCACATGGACTGCAGTGGTTCAAGAAGGCAGCTCACCACCACCTTCTCAAGGACAATTAGGGATGGGCATTAAAAATGCTGGCCTAGCCAGTGACAACCACATCCAGTGGAAAGAATAAAAACAAGGAGCACTTGATGAAAATGTACATTGGAGCCCATGTCTACACTGTTGAACAACTTCTGAATATTTAAGTTTTATATTACACCAGTTTTCCATTTAGAGACATGTAAAGTGTTTCACAAAAACAGTTTCTGGAAATCCTTAAGATTTTCTAACATTCTGAAATAAAAACCTTGAAGTAAAGTTTTAACGTCAGCTTGCAGCTGTCTTTGGCCTCAAGTTTAGTTACATTATTATCCCTAAAGGCGGTTTAACTTTCTATTTCACTTTACATTTTGTCTTGAGTTAAAGCAAAGATTATACAGTACTTTAATTTTGATTTGATTTGATTTGATTTACAGCTGCAAGGAGTGAATTTCACTTTTTTAATGGTTACAATACAACCAGTACTTCACCCAAAACTCAGCTGAGAAAGTTCTGGAAAATGGTACCTAGCTGAAGCCCATTTGACAATTATGCTGAAACTAAAGGGCATATTTGTCCAAAGCATAAGTCAACTCAAACACAAACTCTGATGGAAATTGTTTTCCTTGGCTCTAGGTGATTTTGAATCCTCCCTGTTTCCTAGGACAACCATTTTCATCATAATGAAGCAATGCATGTTAACATGGCAAAATTGAACTTAAAATAATTCAGCATTGACTTCAGTGTCGCTTTGATGCATACTGAAAGAGACATGGAACTACAAACTCAATCTTAGAAAAGTCTTATCAGAGTCACTCTCTCAAGTTTCAGCAATTTTAATCATCTGGGTACAATTCTGTAGGAGCTACTAGCTCTCTGATATCTTGCCCAAGTGGACATTCTTTATGTGTGAGTCTGAACAGTGAGTGTTGACAAGTTAATTGACTATGTCTAGAAGTAAGTATATCATAGCCAAGCCTGAAGTTAGGACCAGATGTGTTGAAAGAATATTAGCGAAGAAGGGACTGGTTTCAAAACTCTTATCTGTTTTAATGCAATTGCACTGAATTATGCATCAAAAGAATATCTAAAATATCGTACCTTTTTCCTCTTTGTTCTCCCTTTGATTATCTTCTCATCCATTGCCTCCCTGCACTGTTTGGATGTGCACTGGCAAATCACCTATTACAGAAATTGCCCAGCTTTCACTTCCATTGACTTTGGACAGCTGTTGACAGTTTTCCTCAGTAATTTTGACCCTAACTCAATGCTGAAAATGACTGAGGAATAACCAACATAAAGCCCCTATGGTCCCTGAAACTTGCTCTCTCTCAGGTTTCAGCAATTTTAATCATCACTCTTTCTCTCTCTTTCCATCCAAAATCTTATGGAAAGAGACCTGGATTTTCACTGAGTCGGGTTGTCTCAGGAGCCCTTTCAAAATGGCAGGTGGGTCCCGATTCCGAGATTCCCGACCCCATTCCCGAGCTGTGAGATTTTTGGGAGTGCCTTTAAAGGGTGCGGGCTGTTCATTCAGAAGCCCGCAACTGACACTCCCAACCTGAACAGCTCCATTGCAAAGATAGCTATCTCTTATTTCATGGAATCAGGCCAGGTTTTTAAAGAGTCGTGGTTCGCGGCCCCTAAGAGAAGTCATGAACCTTGGTGTGCAAGATGGGACCTTTTAAAAGGTAAGTTTAAAAGGCCCCCTCATGCCCCCTATACCAACTAACATCCCCCACCAGCTCCGTATATTCACTTATGCCCCCTATGCCAGGCTCCAGCACTTCCATGCTCATTGACCCAACATAAACTTGCTAGAAACAATGAATACCACAGTTTAAAGTGGGATGTGTAAAAAAAATGGTTTTAAAAAAGTGTCATCCATTGATCATTTTCTCCTATGAATAAAAATCTAGACAGCAAGCTAATAAAAGTGTCAATCATCCAGGCCCTTTGAAGTTCAAAACCTACAAACCACAAACACTTGGGTTATATCAACAAATGTGAAATTGCCCTCAGAGGTCAGAAATCCTGAGCTGTCAATAATTGTTTCCTCCGGGGAGCAGGTGTTCTGGTATTCTAATAGATATCTGGGCTCTCAGCCAAACCTCATTATGTACTCCTCCTACCTGCCTCAAGGATGAAAATCCAAGACAGAAAGTCTGCCCAGCTGCTTCTGCCTTTGTTTTCAGGTGTGAGAACCTAGCTCAGCAAGTCTCAACCTAGACAACACCATCCACATTGTAGCTAATTCACCCATGCTTATTGTCGTCCAGATTCAAATCAGACTACGTGACCCTCTTCAATATTCCATTTTACTTTGAATTAAAGGGACAGCCCCAAAACATTTCAAGTCTTCCAAAGAAGAGTCCTATTGGACTCAAAACATTTGCTCTGTCTCTCCCTCCACCGGTGCTGCCTGACCTGCTACTTTCTGTTTGTATTTCAAATCCCCAGTATCCATAGTATTTTGCTTTTATTTTAATGCTAATTATTTGATATTGGGACAAGAAAGATTGACTGCTTCAGTCAATGTGATGTATTAACATCACAAAGGCAACCCTTTCTGAATCACGGATTAAAAAATGGGAGCTGAGCTGTCCTGGTTCTTTGTGGATACATGCACTGCCTGACATGATACTATGTTGTACAGACAAAAAAATCCTGGGTTTGATCCCAAACAGCACTGAGTTAGCTAATCTCAGTTGACAATAGGAGTGTTACAATTGGCAACAATACCATTTGGCTATCAAGGGGGAAAATGTTAGGCAAAGTACCCACTCTGCCTTACTATCCAGTGACCCATGCTGAGAAGTATGTTTGTTGGTGAAGACAAATCATACGTGGCTTTGATGCAGTACACCAGCCAGTGCTCAATGTCTAGACTCAAGCGTGAGAAATGGTCACTTGGGGATGATACTGGAAGCCTGCCAGCACGTTTGGAATCATACCCTAGAATGAGTCAGCACCTTCAGGAAAGGAGAGAATAAAATGGGATCTATGGAAAACTTCACTCTGTTCTCAATTGCCCTGTCTTTTTGCAGATGTAAACGAATGTGAGGGAAGCCACAGGTGCCAACACGGTTGTCAAAACATGCTCGGAGGTTACAGGTGCAGCTGTCCTCAAGGCTACATGCAGCACTATCAGTGGAACCAGTGCGTTGGTGAGTATCAGAGGGAAGCCAGTGTTAAAGTTAATGCTGTTTTTCTGTGGATACAGAAGTCTGTACTTTTATTATTTAAATATAATCTAAATCAGCACACACAACTTTTCAACATGTTAAAAATAAAATAAAATAATAAGAAATATTTATTTTTCTACTAAATTGAATTGGACAGTGTCATTTGTTAAAGAATTATAGGAAAGATGGCTTCCTGGCTTTACAACGTAATAGAAAGTAATGATTTTCATCGCTTTAAATTTAGCCTAAGAGGATCATCGATACGTATTCGGTGCTTTTCATATTTTGAGAAATGAATATGCTGGCTTATCTGTTTTTGCCATATTGAACATTTGTCATAGGAGATTTTGCAGCTTGTCCTTATCCATGGGGGTCTTAAATAATTTATTATGTTAAACGTAAGGTGAACAGGAAGAGTATGTTACCTTCGGTTTCTGAGCATTCATTCCATCAATGAGAAAAAAATACAAATATTGCAATTCTAAAAAAATTAAGCCCTTCATTTTTTTCCTCTTCTCATGATTCACCCAAATCTTGGTTTACAAGTTATTTTTTGTAGCCAAATGAAATGAATTCCACCTATTTTTATGAAGTTTTAATGTGGACTGAAGGAATAAGACGGAACTAGTTTTTAAGTGTAGAATCTACCACAGGCAAAACATTTGGTACTTTGCACAGGGTGGGTGCATTTCCCTGGCTTTATAGATTTCACTGCATAGCTGGGATTTGTGGTGGGAGGAATTGATCTAACAGGGTCCATACAGAAATAAAATGGATTACACAGCAATTAGAGACAATCTATTTTCTTGGAGAGAAGCCTGCTTGAATTAGATTCTTAAGTAATAACAGACCCGTTAACAGGCCAGGAAAGAATGATTTTGTGCATTAATCATTTTTCTGTGCACAACTATTTTCAATGATTTTGAGTTATTGAAACCTAACTGGTAAGTAGTTTTTTTTTTAATTTACTATACTAGTACCAGATGTTTAGCAGCCTGCTCTGTTTTTAGCATAGAAAACCATAATTAGTTCAAGTGGTTGTTTTCACTTTACCAAGCAGAGTTAACATAAATTAGCTAAATATGAAATATTCCTCCATCAAGAAAATGCTGTTCAGCTGTAATGCATTGCCATGTTGTTTGTGATAATATAGTTTGGTCAGTCAACCAGGCTAGCAGCATTCCTTCACAATTTTTTTTCATTCAAGAGATATGGTCATCGCTGGCCATTGAAAAGATGGTGGTGAGTCACTTTCTTTAATGAAACCGGGTGGCTTGGTAGGCCATGTCAGAGGGCAGTTAAGAGTCAACCACATTGCTGTGGGTCTGGAGTCATATATTGACCAGACGAGGTAAAGCAGCTGATTTCTTTCCCTCGAGGACATTAATGAACCAGATGCGTTTTTACAACAATCCTGTAGTTTTGTGGTCGCTGACTGGTACTAGCTTATTCCAGATTTATTTAATTAAACTAATTTAAATTCCCCAGCTGCCACGATGGGATTTAAACTCACGTTTCCATTAATGCAGACCTAGTCTAGTAACATAACCTCTATGCTATGGTTAGTATATGCCCCTGTACAGAATACAGCCTTGTCTGTGATTAAGCCAATTGAAGAATAGAGAGAGACCACATGAGATGGCAAGATCAAGGAGGTGGCCACAAATGGGTAGGGCATTTATTTGAGGGTGAGGTTAAGGTAGGATTGGAGGACAGTGAACTCAGAAGAGAGTGGGCATGGTGTGTTGAAATGGAGATTAAAATCACTGAGGATGAGAAGTTGCTTAGTGCAGAGGCTGTAGGAGAAAGACAAGCTAGAGAGGTGGAGCAAGGTGGAATGTACAAGAGGATTAGGGGGACAGACCAAGGTGAGATTTGGTAAGAAGGGCCACACCGCCAATGTGGCAGTTTGACTGTGACAGATGTTGGAAAGTATAACCAGGCGGGGAGGCCTCACTAAGGGGTATCACAAGAGAGCCAAGTTTCTGTAGAGGTCATGATACCAATGCAATTATCCACAATATGATTATGGTCTTGTTAACAAGTGAACAGACATTTTAGAGGGTGATCGAGATTGTTGATATGCTGGGAGAATCCATGGGATCAGCAGTGGGAGGAATGAGTGGGACCTGAAAGAGGTTGGCAAGAATAATTCCTAGCAGGCATGCCATTTTGGGAGCTCAGCAAGAGAGTAGGATGAAGATGTTGTGCTTGCTGCTCATAAGGACCTGCGGCAGAAGAAATAAAAGGAGACATAATTGGTTAACAGGAAAGTGTGGAGGCAGGGGAGAAGAAAAAGGAGGGTGGTAGAAATAATGGACTAGATTTCGGAAGATCAGCCAAAATGTACACATGAATGGACACAAGGAAACTTTACAAAGACATGGTAAATATTAAGATAGAAAAGTCCTGGCTATAAATGGAGAATAGAATGAAGACAATAGGAGAGATAATTAAAATCAGAGATCCCATAGTATATACAACCATATTAGGTTGAACATCTCACTACAGTTTCACACCTTTTAATTTTTTAGATGTCAAAACCAACACGTACATTACATGCTTGATGCAAAAGTTTCTAGATAAATTGTTTATTTCACAAGAACGTAAGAAAAGGAACTGAAATAGGCCACTTTGAGTTGCTCCACTATTAAGTAACATTGTGGCTGATCTACCTGCACGACACATTGCAGCAGTGTCCCCACATCCCTTGATTTCCATCGTGTCCAAAATTCTTATCAATCTCTAACTTGAATATATTCAACTATTGAGCGTTCACAGCACTCTAAAGTAGAGTTCCAAAATTTTACAATTCTTTAAATGAAGAAATTTATTTTCATTTCAACCCTAAATGGCTGAATCCTTATTCTGAGATTATGTTCTCCAGTTCTAAACTCCCCAGCCAAGAGAAGCATTCTCCGAACATCTACTCTGTTGAACCCCTTGAGAATTTTGTGGCTAGGATTTCATATGGAAATGGTGGCCCCATCTACTGCCGAAAAAGTTCAGGCAATTAGTTGCCTAAAGTCGTGGCTTCCATCCATCTGAGGCAGCATGCCCCGCCTTCAAAAGCTGCCAGCCAATCGGAGGACCAGCACCTCTTCAGACCCAGCAGCACCACCGGCAGCAGCGGTCACTGCTGGGACTGTAACAATTACAGACCAGCAACCGCCGAGCAGACTCAAGGTTCGGTTAAGTTGGACCAGGGATCACAGACCTAATCAGGCAGGAGGGATCTTCCCATGGAAATGGCCTGTTCTGCTGGGGGCCCTCCATGGGTCAGAGGGTGCCCAACCAGGGGGGACCTGCCCCCTCCAAGATCATAGGGAGGCCACCAGGTTTTATTGGCCCAGTTGACGCAAGGCGGGGGAGTACTACCCACCACTTTACCCCTCTAGTGGTAAAATACCAGCAGAGATAGGAAGGCGACAGGCATGACACCCTCTGACATCCCATCAGATTTTATATCCCCTCGCTCCCAGCCGCTCCCAGGGTAATAAAATTCTGGTCTATCTGTTTCAATGAGATCACCTCTCATTCTTTAACACTAGGCAATATAGACCTAGTCTACTCAATTGCCACTCATAGGACAATTTCCCCATTCAAGAAACCAGTCTGGTAAGCCTTCACATATTCTTCCTTAAGTAAGGAAACCAAAACTCAGTACAATTTACTCTAGTTGTGATGTCACTGAACCCCTATACAATTGCAGTAAGACAATCTTATACTCAAATCCCTTTGTAATAAAGACTAATGTTCATCTCTTCTAAATGCTTGCTGTATCTGCATTTTAACTTACTGTGATTCATATACAAGGACACCCAGGTCCCTCTGAATATAAATCTTCCATTTAAGAAGTATTCTACTTTTCAATGTTTCCTCTCAAAGTGGATAACTTCACAGATCCATATTATATTTCTGCCCGCTCACTTGGGTGGAATCATCCCACATTTGCACAAAATGCGATAGCGGGCAGGGAAAAGGACATTTTACCCTCCGGCCTCAATGGCAGGTATTTGCGCCTTATTGTCCCATTCCAGGTGCATCCTGTCACATTAATAATGTATTCCCTGGAAACACGCTGGATCGCTAGTTGGGGGGGGGCCTCTGATTCGCCCACACTGCCGACACCTCAGGCCTCCAGAAATCTGGGCGCCATATTTCAAAGGCGCCTCTGCGCAGAGCTAGCACTGAGTAAGGGATCAGAAGCTGCTGCAAAGTCATGGCTGCCAAAGGGAGGAGACATGCTACCCCCAAATTCAGCAATGCCTCCCCTCAGGCGCCTACTAGACACCGTGGAGGCCCACTATGAAGTCCTCTACCCCAGCTCTGGGCGACGACCAGCAAGCAAGGCCGCCGATCCAGCATGGGAGGCGGTGGTCAATGCCAACATACAGCAAAAGAGGACAGTCACCCAGTGTCAACAAAGGATGAATGATCTCCTCCCTTCTGCCAGGGTAAGTCACTCATCTCACTACTCTCAACTGTCACACTCACAAACCCATCATACATGCACAGTGACCTCAAGGCACATCACCATTCACTCTCTCACACACACCTTCATATGCCCTGTGGATCGTGTCCTCGTCCCATCCACGGCATCACTCACCACCCACACATGCCAGGCATCCTTCTCTCCTGGCCTGGCAGGCACCCTGCTTACACACACTCCATCTGTCTTCATGCAGGATGAGCAGGCACACAACAAAAGGGAGAGGTCTCAGACTGGTGGAGGAATGCCTGACATCAAGGTCCTCACAGACTTTGAAAACAGAGCCATCCAGCTGGCCAGCGACGATCTGGGCCATTCCTGTTCTGATGGTGAGGCCGGCGGTGCTCAATCAAGTGAGGATACAGCAGTACAACATCCATCAGACAGCTATGCAGTGAGTCAGTCCCCCTGTCGCACAGCCCCTGTCAGACACTAATTATCTCTCCTTGCTTTCGCACCTCTTCAAAGCAGCCGAAGGGGGTCCATGAGCCAGGTCCTCAACTCAAGCCCTGAAGACACCACAGGAAGAAGAAACTGATGACACCCTAATTGAAGGCCCGTCACATCGTTCACCCACACCCTCTACCAGTGCAGAGACACACACCTGGGTGGGACCTAGTCCTAGAGTAGTCTTGGGATCACAATCTGGTGAGCACATCGCACTGTCCGATCCATAGCAGGTGGAGTCAGGTGACGAGCCTCTGGACTTGATCATACCTGAAGCTGCAAAGGCAAGCTCAGGAACATCAGGAAGGGGTGTCCACTGCACTGCTCAGATTGCAAGGCAGAGTTCGTCTGCCTTCAGTCGGAGGTGATAGTGCTGGCATGCCAACCACCAAGGTCAACACTGGTAGGATGGTGACTGCCATGGAGACCTTGGGTCCAGGATATCGGTCCTGCACTGCTGCGTGGGCTGAACTCAATCGCTGATAGCATAGTTGGCCTCCCAAGTGACTATGCAAGCGGGGTGTAGGACAGCTCAATCTCACTTCAGCTGCCCCTTCTCCTCATTGAGTCAGCCAGGGGCCCTTGGGCACCCATAGGGAGGAGGATCAGCACGTGTTCCCCCCACCCCCTGCCGGGGCCATCCACCCCAGGTGACTCTGGGAGTGACTAGCCCATCTGAAACCCCTCTTCCTGTGACCTCAGCAGCTCCAGCTCCACAGGCCGAGGAGGGTACCATTGCCACACAGCAGGACCCCGAAAGCAGGCTGGGGCCCTCCAGAGGACGCCCGCCAAGGTCATCACAGACAGGGCATAGCAGTCATCTGGCTGCCTCCACCTTTGCTGTGGATGTTGGGGAAAGACCAAGAAGTAGCAACAGGGTTAGCAAGGTTAAGAAGACATAATTGCACAGCCTGGCCACGTGTTAATCACTTGTACATAATGTTCACTATTGTAAATAAACTCCCAAGAATGTCTTGTCTATGGCTCCTTGTTATGATGAGCAGTGTTCATGTAACTCAGGTGTGAAACCTTGTGTTCTGCACAAGATAAAGGCATGTGTCTCAGTCCAGGGCCTCTTCCCTGTGCAGTGTGTAACCTCCAGACCAATGTAATGGTCCAGCTTCACACACACTGGACACTGTACCTCGATGGTGCTTGTCATTGCTGCCAGAATGATGTGGGCAAACGTCACAGAGTTCCATTATTCTCTCTGTGTGCTCTCAGCACCTTTGAGGTGGGGCTGACCCCCATCTCTTTCGCATCTGTGATCAGTGACAGTGCTCCTGAAGGGGACAGGTGCTGAAGGCTGACAAAGGACCAGATACACTTAAAGTTTCATGGCTGTGTCTCTATGATATGACTCTGATCACAGAGTGCAAGTGAGCTGCCCTCAGCCAGACAGGAGTCAGGCATTTGCAAAAGGCTATGTGAACATCTATGGAATGTCCTCACTGCTTATCGTCATCATCCTCCTGGAGTCTAGCGACTGTTGGGGCCTCCGCTGCATCTCCATGACATGAGCCTGAGCACTGAGGGTATGTGCACTGCTATCAGCCACACAGGAGTTAACCATTCACAAATACAAGGTGAGGATGTCAGGACTGTCCTCACTGCATCTCGTCATCATCCTCCACGAATCATGCGGCTATAGGAGCCTTCCGAGCACACCTACGTCATATGGTAGTGCGATAACATCATCCTTCCCTTCAAGGACCTCATCATCATCATCCCCGTCGACATCCTCCTCATGAGAGGGTACATGCAGCTCCTCCATCTCCTCCAGGTCCTCCCTACTTTGCAGTGCCAGGTTGTGGAGCATGCAGCAAATGACAATGATGCGTGATACCCTCTGGGGACTGTGTTGCAGTGCTCCACCAGACTTGCCGAGGCACCGGAATCTCATTTTCAAAATGCCTGTCATTTGATCCACCAAAGTCCAGGTCGTGGTATAAGCCTCACTGAACCGTCGCTCTGCTGCTCTCTGAGTTGCTGCATGGGTGTCATCAGCCACGTCCTCTGTGGGTAGCCCTTGTCCCTGAGGAGCCAACCTTGTAGCCCCTCTTGACTCTGGAAGATGTCAGGGATCTGAGACCTATAAAGGATGTGGGAGTCGTGAACGCAGACCTGCAGGATGTGTTTGAGGTGGTTGCACACCAGCTGAACATTCAGCGAGTGGAAACCCTTGTGGCTGATAGGGTCATTGAGTTTTACAGCATGGAAAGAGGCCCTTGGGTCCATTGTGTCCGTGCTGGTCATCAAGCCCCTATCTACTGTAATCCCATTTTCCAACACTTGGCCCATAGCCTTGTATGCTATGGTGTTTCAAGTGTTCATCTAAAACTTCTTAAATGCTGTGAGGGTTCCCGCCCTTATCATCCTTTCAGGTAGTGAGTTCCAGATACCCTCACCCTCTGGGTGAAAACATTTTTCCTCAAATCCCCTCTAAACCTCCTGCCCTTTACCTTAAATCTATGCCCCCTGGATACTGACCCCTCCAGTAAGGGGAAATGGTTCCTCCTATGTATACTATCTATGCCCCTCATAATTTTGTACACCTCAGCTATCTATGCTTGAGGAAAACAACCTCAGCCTATCTAGTCTCTCTTCATAGCTGAAACACTCCAGCCCAGGCAACATCCTGGTGAATCTTCTCTGCACCCTCTCTAGTGCAATCACATCTTTCCTATAACATGTTGACCAGAACTGCACACAGTACTCCAGATGTGGCCTAACTAATGCTTTATACAGCTCCATCATACCCTCCCTGCTCTTGTACTCGATGCCTCGACTGATAAAGGCAAGCATAAACTGGGCGACCGCTTTGCAGAACACCTGCAGTCTGTCCGCAAGAATGACCCAAACCTCCCTGTCGCTTGCCATTTTAACACTCCACCCTGCTCTCTTGCCCACATGTCTGTCCTTGGCTTGCTGCATTGTTCCAGTGAAGCCCAACGCAAGCTGGAGGAACAACACCTCATCTTCCGACTAGGGACTTTACAGCCTTCCGGACTGAATATTGAATTCAACAACTTTAGGTCGTGAGCTCCCTCCCCCATCCCCACCCCCTTTCTGTTTCCCCCTTCCTTTTTTTTTCCAATAAATTATAAAGATTTTCCTTTTCCCACCTATTTCCATTATATAAAAAAAAAACCCCACTAGAGCTTTACCTTGAGTGCCTTACCATCCATTCTTAATTAGCACATTCGTTTAGATAATATCACCAACTTTAACTTTAACACCTATGTGTTCTATTGTACTATTGTCGTTGACATCTTTTGATGATCTGCTTCTATCACTGCTTGTTTGTCCCTACAACTACACCACCCCCCCCACCTCTCTGTCTCTCTATCTCTCCGCCCCCCACACACACACATAAACCAGCTTATATTTCAGCTCTTTCTTGGACTCAAACTCAAGTTCTGTCGAAGGGTCATGAGGACTCGAAACGTCAACTCTTTTCTTCTCCGCCGATGCTGCCAGACCTGCTGAGTTTTTCCAGGTAATTCTGTTTTTGTTAAGCATACCATATGCCTTCTTTACCACCCAATCTACTTGTCCTGCTGCCTTCAAGGATCTATGGACATGCACACCAAGGCCCCTCTGATCCTTTCTACTTCCTAGGGTCCTACCTTTCATCATGTACTCCCTTATTTGTTATTCCTCCCAACATGCATCACCTCAGACTTTTCAGGATTCAATTCCATTTGCCACTGTTCTGCCCATCTGACCAGCCCACCTGTATCATCCTGTAGTCTAAGGCTTTCCTCCTCAGTATTTACCACACCACCAATTTTCATGTCATCTGCAAACTCACTGATCATACCTCCTACATTCATGTCTAGATCATTAATGTACACTACAAACAGCAAGAGACCCAGCACCAAACCCTGCAGTACGCCACTGGACATGGGCTTCCAGTCACAAAAACAACTTTCTAACATCACTCTCTGCCTCTTGCCACTAAGCCAATTTTGGATCCAAATTGCCCTAGATCTTACCTTCTTGACCAATCTTCAATGCGAGACCTTGTCAAAAACCTTACAGAAGTCCATGTAGACTACATCAACTGTACTAACCTTGTCTAAACACCTAGTCATCTCCTTGAAAAATTCAGTCACATTTGTTTGACATGATCTCCCCCTGACAAAGCCATGCTGACTATCCTTGGTTAAAATTGCCTCTCCAAGTGGAGATTAATTCTGACCCTCAGAATTTTTTCCAAAAGTTTCCCAACCACTGATGTTAGGCTCACTGGCCTATAGTTCCCTGGTTTATCCCTACCACCCTTCTTGAATAATTGTACCACATTAGCTGTCTTCCAGTCCTCTGGCACCTCTCCTGTGGCCAGAGAGGATTTGAAAATTAATGTCAGGGCCCCTGCAATCTCCTCCCTTGCCTCCCACAGAAGCCTGGCTGCTCATCTGGGCTTGGGGAGTTGTCCACTTTTAAGCCCGCTAAAACCGTTAATACCTCCTCCCTCCCAATGCTAATTCGTTCAAGTATATCACCGTCCCCCTCCCTGATCTCTATACTTACACCGGCCTTCTTTATAGTGAATACAGATGCAAAGTATTCATTTAAAACTTCACCTACGTCTTCCAGCTCCTCATACAGCTTGTCACTTTGGTCCCTAATGGGCCCTACTCTCTCCCTGGTTATCCTCTTACCCCTAATATACTTATAAAACTCCTTTGAATTTTCCTTTGACTGCTATTGACTGCTTTTTGCCACAGAGATCTAAGCGCCACATGAGTGCAGTGGATGGCACGCTGCATCTGTGGAAAATCTTGCTTCCTGGCTTTCTTGATCCCGGGCGAAATGCACAAAGTTCTATGCTTTCGCAAAGATGGCATCCATGACCTCCTGTGCATGGAGGCTTGCAAGATCCCACACAGGTCACCTGTGGATCCCTGGAAGGAGCCACTTGCGTAAAAATTGAGCAATGAGGTCACTTTCACGGCCACTGGTAGTGGATCCAGCAATAGGTGGCATATGTGACCAACTAGTTCCCTAGACATACGCAGTCTTCCGTGACACTTGTTCTCAATCATCTGCAGGAATGACAGGCACCATTTGTAGACCTGGGTCCAGCAAGGCATCTATGGGCGATAGCTCGCTGTGGATCTTCAGCTGCATGCATAGAAGGTCCTGCCGCCCCTTCACCTTGAGGGAGATGCTTCTCCTTTCGCCAAGCCAGGCGCCTCCACCACTGTCTTCTTCTCTGCTCCCTGTAAAAGCCATGAAGCATACCATTAAATCACCAGGCTCCAGGATCCTGATGTTCTCCTCCTGCAGGATCAAAGAGAGAGAGACACCTGGTTTAGCTTGGGTGTACTAAGAACCTCTCTTGGTTAAGTCCGAAGGCCCCTTTATGCATGCAGCAGAGTGCTGGCCACCACTTGGGTGGCCAGTGTGTAGTGCAGTCATTGGTTGTCTGAAACCCCACCCACCTCCACCCTACTCCACTTAACCGATTGGTGGCAGCTTTGGCCATTGGACTGCATGCTGTGCTCTCAACTCAGGCACAGTCATTCACCTAACCCGCACTGCAAGGCTGTGTTGTTAGCTTGAACCATGTGGGATACTGGTGAAAACCTTAATCAATACATTGCAAGGAGGTGTGAGCACCTCCAGCAGTGACTGCGCCATGGCCATCTTTTGCAAGGGGATTGTACAACTTGCCCAGTTGGCCAATTACTCTGCTGCCTCTAAAACACACATTGATTTGCAGCCTGCATCTGAGGGGTAAAAAGTTCACAAGCATCTGGTGGCATTTTCATGCTTCTGTGTTGCTTGAGTGGGCAGAAAATCTTCAGAAGCCCGAGTCCAAGCATGTCAATGGAGCTGCAACTGAATGGTCTCAAATGGAAGAATGCTCACTTTTGACAAGCTTTTCCAAGTGCATGGCTGCTTCTCTCAGCTCCACCCACCCAATCCCCCTGGCATGTGCTTGAGTACTTCCCTCAGCCTGACCACTGCCTTGTCCCCCGCTTCCCCCATTCTTGAATGCGTTTTAAAAATCCAAATACGCTACCTCCTCTAGTTTCCCCCTTATCCATCCTACCAGTTACATCTTCAAAAAAAACTCTAATTGATTTGCCAAACACTCCTTCCATTTCATAAAGCCATGCTGGCCCTACTAATTATAATATGATTTTTTTAAGTGGCTGCTTATCATGTCCTGAAGATAGGATTCTCGCATTTTCTGCACGATTGACGTCAGGCTAACTGATCTATTGGTTCTTGATTTCTTTCCCCTTTCTTGAGTAGCAGAGTTACATTTACTACTTTCCAGCCAGGAGACCAATCCAGAATCCAGGCAATTTTGGAAAATCAGAACCAATGCTTGTCCTATCTCTGTAGCCACCTCTTAAAATTCAAGGGTGTAGGCTACAAGGTCCACAGGACTTGTCAAATTTTAGTTCCAATAATTTCTCCAGTACTATCGCATTTCTAAAAAGCTAATACTAATTCCCTTAAGCACCTCATTTTCACCAGATCCTTGATTTAGCCACTACTTCCTAAATGTTTCTTTGTCTCCAACTATGAAGACAACTACAACATATTTGTTTATTGTATCTGCCATTTCCTTATTCCGGATTATAATTTCTTCTGTCTCTGCATGTTTGTCATGTTTACTTTCACTAATATCTTTCTTTTTGTATACCTATAGGAACTTGTACAATTTTTTAAATGTCTTTAGCTAGTTTATCCTCAGAACCTGTGTTATCTTTCTTTATCAATTATTTGGTCATCCTTTGCCAAATTTTAAAATCTTCCAAATCCTCAGGCTTGCAACTCTTTTTGATAACATTATAAGCCTCTTCCCTTAATCTAATATTATCATTGACCTCACTTGATAGTTACAGTTGGACCACTTTCCTGTGGGGTTTTTAATTCTTTAAGGGAACGTATATTGTTGAAAAAATGAATGAATTCTTTAAATATTTACCATTGCTTATCTACCATCATAAATTTTCATCCAGCTTCCTAATCTACCTTAATCAACTCATCCCTCACACTTAAATAGTTTATTTTGTTTCAGACAGTAGCAAAGTCATTATGTTACTGGACTAGTACTCCAAAGTGCTGCACGAAAGAGCGCAAGCCCTGACTCCCTCTTCCCCTCGCCCACACAGGTAGTGTTGAGCGCTTCCAGGGGCACATCACGCTGGGTGGGCCTTAACTGGCCTGCCCACATAAAATGGCAGCACACAGCCGATCACGGGCAGCAATCGGCACCACACCCGCTCCCGACCAGCCCGCCCGTTGGAGAGGAAATTCTCTCCATGACTTCAAATCCCATCATGGCAGCTGGGCAATTTAAGTTCGCTTAATTAATAAATAAATCTGGAACAAAAAGCTATTATAAGTAACCATTGGATTGTCATAAAAACCCATCTAGGTCATGAATGTCCTTTTGGGAAGGACATGGCCTAACCTAAAGGTGACTCTAGATCCAGTTTAATGTGGTTGACTTTTAACTGTCTGTTGAACTGGCCTTGCTAGCCATCCCCCATCCCATGAATGATTAAAAATCTTGATTGAATCACTGTCAAGCTCAATATAAAATTCTATCAATTATGATCATTTATTGCTCCCTTGACATATTGATCTAGAAAACTATTTTGTATGCACTCTATTAACTTGCCCTCCACACTACTACTAAAAATTAGATTTGCCCTGTCTATATGAAGATTAAAGTATATGTTTCATGTATATGTTCCATTACTAATAGAAGGGTTGTAAACATATTGGTAAATATTCATGAAAAAAATGAACACTTTGCATGTCTATTAAATGTACGGGCTTTCACAATGAAACAAACCGATCATTTCATTCCGATCAAAAGAACAATATTGTCAGTTAAATAAAGGAAATGTACTGATCTATTGGTTAAAGACACAGGCCTAGACATTTAGCTCACCCAGTTTTCAGCACATAGGAAGCATAAGGTGCAGTCCCTGTATCCAAATGGTGAAGCTAGGGCTCCCAGGTATTGAACCTCAGATCTCTTTATAATGGAGCCTGTAAAGCAGCACAGCCCACTGATGAAGAGAAGTGGAAGATTGGGTTGCTCTTCGTGTCGCAGCAGCCCTGAGGTAAGTGGGTCCAGAGTTCAGAACTAGGACCATTACAGGGAATCAGGTTGTGTCAGGTTGAAACATCAGAGCAGGCAAGCTTGTATTATAACTTTTCTAAATGCCACATCTTTTCCATTTAGATGAGAATGAATGCTCCAATCCAGCTTCTTGTGGATCTGCAACCTGTTATAATACGCTTGGCAGCTACAAATGTGCCTGTCCTTCTGGCTATAACTTTGATGAGTTTGCCAATAGCTGTCATGATGTGAATGAATGTTCATCCTACAAGAATCCATGCTCATATGGCTGCTCAAACACAGAAGGAGGCTATCTCTGTGGCTGCCCCCCTGGATATTACAGAGTAGGACAAGGGTAAGATCTCTTGCACATGTTTTCTATCAAACTCAATGGATGGAATCATCCCATCTTGGAAATTTTTCTGCCACTGGGGACATTTTTAGTTCCTAACTGCACTGGTGGCTGCTGCCTTAACAGTGTCAAGATCTTCCTAGAGACAGTCAATCAAGAACCCGCCACTGGGAGTGCCATCCAGTTAAGGACAGCGGGACAACCAGGGAACCAGCAGGCCCAATGAGAGCACCCAAAGCAATATCCTGCCAGCAGCCACACCAGAAGAAGTGGGCAGTGCTAAGGCAGGCAGAAAACCATGAGAGTGCCTCAGAATGGAGGGACATGGATGTCTGCATCTCCTGAACCCTACAGAGGAGCTAGTTCTCTGCATCACAGGCCAGCTGCAACAGGGCCTGTGGTATCCAATGTTGCTCAGAACATTAAGGATGATGACCTGTTCCTGCCATATGACTCTTTTCAACTCACAGCACACATCCTGCTAGCTGGTGGTGTAATGAGCAAGCTGCTTGTGATATGACAATGAACCTCTTGCTTCCCAAATACCCTTCCCTCAAACCAACCTTCCCCTTGTGAGTTCCTGCTTTTAGACACCCAAGAACTGTGGCATCCCCCACCACAGGAGACCCAGGAGGAGGAAAGAAACCAAAAGCAAAGCTCTGATGATAAAGATCCCTTGATCTAACACTTGCAGCCACCAGTTCAGATACGGGAACTGCACATATCTTGGAAGTTAGTGTACAATTGGGGGTCAGCAGGTGGTGAGTCATCCAGGCAAGAGCGGTCTGTAGCTAGGTCAGGGATGAAGGATTGTTCATGCGCCAGCTCACAGGAGGTAAAGGTTGTAGATGAGAACTGCTACAGAGGACTCAGATGACAACCCCCTTGGGACAGCATCCAGGAGAACATGGGCATAGGCATGCATACTGAGATACTGGCTTCATTACCTGGCTTGCCAGACTGCCTCCTGTCACTGTCAAGGAACATGGAGGAGTCTGGCTGCAATTTGGTAGAGGGAATGATGTGGAGCTTGTCCTCTCCGCAGTTCTTGTTCCATATCCCTGCCAACTTGAAGTCCCAGAGGCATAGCCACTACTGCATTTCTATCTGTTGTAGCCTTTGTGTGGACAGGTCACCTACTCCTCTATCACATAGAAACTAGGAGCAGGAGTAGGCCATTCGGCCCTTCAAGCCTGCTCTGCCATTCAATATGATCATGCCTGATCCTCTATCTCAATGCCATATTCCCATCTTCTTTCCATACCACTTGATGCTCCTAATATCCAAAAATTTATTTCTTGAATATACTCAGTGACCCAGCCTCCACAGCCTTCTCTGGTAGAGAATTCCACAGGTTGACCACCTTCTGAGTAAATACATTTTTCCTCATCCCAGTCCTAAATGGCCTGCCCCGTATCCTGAGACTGTGGCCCCTGGTTCTAGACTCCCCAACCAGGGGCAACATCCTCCCTACATCCAGTCTGTCTAGCCCTGTTAGAATTTTATATGTTTCAATCAGATCCCCTCTCATTCTTCTAAACTCCAGTGAATACAGGCCCAGTGTAACCAATCTCTCCTCATACGACAGTCCTGCCTTCCCCGGTATCAGCCTAATGAACCTTCACTGCACTCCCTCTGTGGTAAGTATATCCTTTCTTAGGTAGGGAGACCAACACTGCACGCAATACTCCAGGTTTGGGCTCACCAAGGCCGTGTATAACTGCAGTAAGACATCCCTATTTCTGAACTCAAATCCTCCAGCAGTGAAGCCAACATACCATTTGTCTTCCTGATTGCTTGCTGCACCTGCTTATTTACTTTCATTGACTGGTATACAAGGACCCAGATCTCTTTGTACATCCACATTTCCTAATATATCACCTGCTTTTCTGTTCTTCACACCGAAGCATATAACCTCACATTTATCCACATTATACTGCATCTGCCATATGTTTGCCCACACATACTACTTGTCTAAATCGCCCTGAAGCCTCCTTGCATCCCCCTCACAACTCAAAACCCCACCAAGTTTTGTTTCGTCAGCAAACTTGGATGAGGGAACCAAATGCAATATTTCTAAGTCATTTAAATATATATCGTGAATAGCTGGGACCCAAACACTGATCTCTGTGGTACACCACTAGTCAGTGCTGCCAGCCAAAAAAAGACCCATTTATCCCCACTCTTTGTTTCTGGTCTGTCAACCATTTCTCAATCCATGCCAGTATATTACCCCCAAACCCATGTGATTTAACTTTGCCCACTAGCCTCTTAAATAGGACCTTATCAAAAGCCTCCTTGAAATCCAAATACACCACATCCTCTGGTTCTCCCTTATCTATTCTACTAGTTACATCCTCAAAAAACTCCAGTAGATTAGTTAAGCATGATTTCCCTCTCATAAACCCATGCTGACTTTGTCTAATCACGTTAATGCTTTCCAAGTGTTCTGTTACCACATCATTTATAATAGACTATTATAATAGTCACGCCCTACACCTCCCCCTGTTAGGACGCAACAACACTCTGGCAATTCGAGGAGTTCACTGTGACACCTCCAAAAACAGTACAGAGTACTTCAACCATAAGACCATGAAACGTAGGAGCAGAAGTAGGCCATTCAGCCCATCAAGCCTGCTCTGCCATTCAATGAGATCATGGCTGATATAATCTTCAACTCCACTTCCCTGCCTTGTCCCCATAACCCTTGATTCCCGTACTGATTAAAATCTGTCTATCTCAGCCTTGAATATACTTAACGACCCAGCCTCTACAGCCCTCTGCGGTAAAGAATTCCACAGATTGACTACCCTCTGAGAGAAGAAATTCCTCCTCATCTCTGTTTTAAATGGATGCCCCCTTATCCTGAGATCATGCCCTCTGGTCCTAGACTCTCCCACAAGGGGAAACAACCTCTCAGCATCTACCCTGTCAAGCCCTCTAAGAATCTTACATGTTTCAATAAGGCCACCTCTCATTCTTCTAAACTCCAATGAGTATAGGCCCAACCTACTCAACCTCTCCCCATAAAAAAATCCCTCCATCCCTGGGATCAACCGAGTGAACCTTCTCTGGACTGCCTCCAATGCCAGTATATTTTTCCTTAGATAAGGGGACCAAAATTGTTCACAGTATTCTAGGTGTGGTCTAACAAGTGCCTTGTATAGTTTTAGCAATACTTCCCTATTTTAATACTCCATTCACTTTGAAATAAAGGCCAACATTCTATTTGCCTTCTCTATTACCTGTTGAACTTATGGTTAGCTTTTTGGGATTCATGCACATGGACTCCCAAATCCCTCTGTGCTGCAGTCGTTCTCCATTTAAGTAATATTCAGCTCCTGTATTCCTCCTGCCAGAGTTCATAACCTCACATTTTCCCACATTATATTCCATCTGCCAAGTTTTTGCCCACTCATGTAACCTGTCTACATTCCTCCATAGACTCCTTGTGTCATCCTCCCCACTTGCCTTCCTACCTATTTTTGTGTCGTCCACAAACTTGGTAATAGTATAATCACTTCCCTCATGCAAGTCATTAATATATATTGTATTTAATTGAGGCCCCAGCACTGATTGCTGTGGCACTCCACTAGTAAAAGGTTGCCATCCTGAAAATGCCCTCCCCTTATCCCAACTCTGTCTAATAGTTTGCCAATCCTCTGTCCTTGCTAATATGCTATCCCCAACACCATAGGCTCTTATCTTATTAAGTAGCCTTATGTGTGGTACCTTATCAAATGCCTTTTGGAAACCCAAATATATTACATCTACTGGTTCCCCTTTATCCTGCTTGTTACCTCTTCAAAGAATTCTAATACATTTGTTGAGTATGATTTCCCCTTCATTAAGCCATGCTGACTCTGCTTGATTATATTATGTATTTCTAAATGCTCTGCTATTACATCCTTTATAATAGACTCCAACATTTTCTCAATGACAGAGGTTAAGCTAACTGGCCTATAGTTCCTGTTTTTGTCTCCCTCCCTTTTTGAATAAGGGTGTTCCATTGGCCATTGTCCAATCCTCTGGGACTTTTCCAGAATCTAAGGATTCTTGGAAGATTACTGCCAGTGCATCCACTATTTCTGTAGCTACTTCATTTAATATCCTAGGATGCAACCGATCAAATCCAGGGGACTTATCGGCCTTTAACCCCACTAGTTTCTCTAGTGCTTTTTCGCTAGTGATAGTTATTGTATTTATTTCCTCCCCTTCTTTTGCCCCTTGATTATTTAGTGTTTTTGGAGTGCTATTAATATGTTTTACCGTGAAGACTGAAGCAAAGGATTTATCAACTCCTCTGTCATTTCCTGGTTGGCCATTTTTATTTCCCCAGTCTCATTCTCTAAGGGGCCGATGTTCACTTTGGCCTCTCTCTTCCTTTTTATATATTTAAAGAAGCTCTTATTATCCATTTTTATATTACTTGCTAGTTTACCCTCAAAGTTTATTTTTGCCCTTTTTTTTGGGTCAGCTTTTGTTGGACTTTAAAACTTCCCCAATCCTCTGACTTACCACTAATCTTTGCCACATTGTATGTTATTTCTTTCAATTTGATACTGTCCTTAACTTCCTTGGTTAACCATGGTTGGGGTTATCCCCTTCCTTAAATCTTTCTTCCACACTGGGATATATTTTTTTGAGAATCATGAACTATTTTCTTAAACGTCTGCCATTGTTCATCAACCACCTTTTCTGCTAAACTGTTTTCCCGGTCTGCTCCAGCTAATTCTGGCCTCATTCCATTGTAATTACCCTTATTTAAGTTAGCATAGTTGTTTCCAACCCAGGTTTCTCACTCTCAAACTGAATGCTAAATTCTACCAGATTATGGTCACTGTTTCCTCGGGGATCCTTTACTCTCAGATCATTTATTAAACCTGCCCCATTACACATTACCAGATCCAAAATAGCCTGGTCCCTTATTGGATTCACAACATATTGTTCCAAGAAACTGTCCTGAATACACTCTATGAATTCTTGCTCATGTCTACCTCTGCCAATTTTATTTTCCCAATCTACATGAAGATTAAAGTCACCCATGATTAATGTATTGCCTTTTTTACATGCCCACATTACCTCCTGATTTATTCTCTGTCCTACAGTATAGCTACTGTCAGGGGGTCTATAGACTACTCCCACCAGTGTCTTCTTCCCCTTGTTATTTCTTATCTCCATCCGTATGGATTTACATCTTCCGATCCAAGATCTTTCCCTGCTATCGTACTTATTCCATCTCGTACTAACAAAGGTATGCCATCACCCTTTCCAATAAAAAAAGTTCAGAGTAATTGCTTTACCTGTAATTAGGGTACCTGGTCCCTTAAGTAATGCTAGTGCAGGGCCCATATTGCAGTTTCGTGCTTGATTTTTCTTGCATGAGCAGTGAACTCATTGTCTGCGCATTCATTGCCCAAGTTTGGGATCCTGGCATCAGATCAGAGAGTTTGGCTGTATGACATCAGGATAGTGCCAAATCAATGTCTTTTGGCTCACTCAGGTGATGCACTGGCGTACAACCTTTCCACAAAGCATACCACGCAGGATGTGGCTGGCAGTGAAGGCCATACATCAAGAGCAGTGCAAGGCCCTGTAGTGATGCAACATGAAGCAAATCTGCACCCATACATTGAAATTTTTCAAGGAATAAGTGGTCTCTTGATTTATCCAACCAAAATGAGCCTCCTCATACTCACTATACTGAATTTAATTTGCTATTTATCCACCCATTCTGAAAGTCCGTTTATGTTTGGCGTAGTCATCTATTTTATTAGTAACCCTCAATAGTTGTTCTTGTATTCATGCCATAAATCAAATTCTTCATAACTGGGGAATCACATTTGAAATTTAATCAAATGAGGTATAACTGAGCTGTCAGAATAGAAGCATTTTGGTGTGTTTCTGAAATAAACTGCTTTATTTCTTTGTATGGAATCTAAGTTGGTAGACACTTGCCAGCCGTACACAGGAACTCACAGTTTATATCAGAAAAATTAGAGTGGAAATTCACATTTACTTTGTATGTTTAAGAGATTTCACATAGATTTAGCAATTTCAAATACAAACTTCAATCAACTTCCTTTCCTCTGCCTCATACTTTTAGCCCAAAGCCCAGCACTGCTCCTAATATGTCCCAAAACAGAAACCTGTGCTTCGTCTGCTGACAGGACCCAGAATTCTGAGTGTTTCAACAGACTACCAGTATAAAATCAGCAGGAGTCTATTGGAACAGACGCAAACTTGGCCAGGTCCCAGATACACCAGTTCCCAGCCATAACCACAACAGTTTGATTTATATAGTACTTTTAACATAGAAAAGTTTCAAAGAGGCATAATCAAAGAAATGGGCGTGGAGCCAATGAAGGAGATATTAAAAGGACTGACCAAAAGCTTAGTCACAGAATTGAGTTTCAAGGAGGGGCATAAAATAAAGGGAGGGAGATATGAGGTGCACAGGAATTTAAGGAGGAAATTCCAATGTCCAGGGCCTAAGTTACAGAATGAATTAACCCAATTAACCAACATTTTGCCAAATATTAACCTAAAGAAGTTAACGTGTGATGTAAATGTGTTGTTTCGGCTTAAATATTGCAATAAGGCTGTGCTACCAGTTCCCATTGACTGAATCTCATGTAGTTAGCTGCAACTCAAAAATGAGTTTGTTAATATTTGTTACAAGCAACATGACCCACACATTACTAACTGACACCACTAGCATGGGTCTTAGGCAACATAAAGATATCTTCTACCAAGAGACAAATACAAACAGAGCAAAAACGTTGGAAAGAGAGCGAAGATACCTGAGAGACAGAGAAACAGAAATAACGGGCAGAATTTTATGGCTCCTCCCGCTGGCAGGTTCTTCCGGTCCTGCCCAAGTCAATGGAGTTTTGAATGGCTCGCCACATTTTCTGGCCCCGCCCCCACTGTGACAGGGCCGTAAATTCCGCCCAACATAAACATTGTGAAAAAAAACATGAATGTTACAATTTATAACTGAACTAAAGTACAGGGTCCAATTTTAACTCTGTGCAAGTGGATAGGTTTTCAATGAGTTATAATTTCACCCATAATGGCAGTTTTGATTTTAATTTCCATACCTTGTTTTGAATTCTAATTTCCCTCTTAATTTACTCCATAGCCATTGTGTCTCTGGCATGGGATTCAATAAAGGCCAGTATCTGCCTGTTGGTGGAGATCCTGATGATGAAAATCTTCTGTCACATGAAACTTGCTATGAATGTAAGATCAATGGCTACTCCAAAACTGGTGGCAGAAAGAGAAGAAGTGTCAATGGTACCGAGCCTGAACAGGTAACCATCTTTTTAAATAAACTGAATAGTAACATTTTTGTCTTCATATAAAATAAATTAAATCAGAATAAGGATTTAGAGATTGTAAATTGGATTGTCAAAATATCAGATCTCCACTTGATGGTAAAGGAAATGAAAAGTGCATACTCATGGGTCCATTAAAATAAAGGGATTTTATGTACATAGAGCACTTAAATATATTGATTCCCTTTGCAACCTATTTTGAGGCCTCCCAATGACAAAAATGGAGCTCCCTAATTATTTCATATGCACTCAATACTAATACTGCCCTGCTATTTATTTTGATGCTAGGATCAACAGATTAGTTTGGCTAGCCTGGATATGGACAACCCAGTCAAAATGAACCTAACTATCTTAGAGCTGAACCATAAGAAGCATATTTTAGAACTTGTGCCAGCTATTGAACCACTCTACAATCATGTTCGTTATGTTATCTCCTACGGAAATGACAACAACTACTTCCGTATCCACCAAAAGGATGGTTTGAGCTACCTGCACTTGACCAAGAGGAGGCCCCTGGAAGGTACTTACACACTGGAAATCACCAGTATTCCTCTGTATAAGAAAAAAACACTGCAGAAACTGGAAGATAAAAAAGACAATGACTACCTCCTCGGTGAGCTGGGAGAAGCACTCAAAATGAGACTACAGATCCAGCTTCATTAAACTAGCTGAGACTTGCATTGCTTCTATTCAAAATTATTCCTTTAATTATCTCCACAAATATGTCTGCTTTCAAAAAGCTTTCACAAGTCAAGGGCTGTGATTCTACATTATGGACGTCGTATCTTCATGTTCTCGCCAAGACTGCGTGACCCTTCTTTCAATAAATGGGTTTTTCCACACTGCCATGTTAACAGTATTCCATATAACCTCAGTCATGGTTGCTGTATATTTAATATCACCTCAGTCGCCTCAGTCAGTGGGCTCATATTTTACATGAGGATGTGTGCGTGTGTGTGTGTGAGTTGTAAATGGCTTCTAATAACGTAGACCAATAGCAACATAATGAGCCATTTCTCTGGATTACAGATAATATTATGTAACTGTTCATATATTAATATCAATATGCAATGCTAAGTCAGACTGTACTGTATATGATAGGGCATTCTCAGAGGAACCATTTCAATCACCACAAATCCTTCCCTTTCAAGTGGTGCAATATTTGATAGATAACTGGTACTACAACCCAGAACAAAATGGGTTATATTTGTTCACGTGCATGTTTAAAGACAGCAGTAAATTTGTACTTTCATGGTGCTTGTACAGAAAACTGGTGCTAATGATATTTATTCTATCAGGGTCAGCGTACTGTACAACCAAAAACTAGATCTCATCAGGAAGTAACTGGCATTGGAATTTCTGTTTCAGTACATCATGATTTGTGCAGCATTTTACATTGTTTTATGTTTCCATTTGTATTTCATGTATAAAGGATAATGTGTGCACATTGAATGCCTGCTAGTTGCTAACTCGAAGATTGTAATGTCTTCTTTTTATATACTGTACAAATGTGTTCTATATCAGGGGTATATTGGTCACCAATTGGTTCTTGTGAAAAGTACATGAAAAAAATCTGGGTTTGTAAAAGTTAGTACCTCCCTGTTTGTAACAACAAGGAAATGAGCCTAATTTTAATACATATCTGTTTTGTCTTAAAGATGCATTTACATTGAAGATTTCTTAGCACAAAATGGCATTTTATTTAGAAGGGAGAAGAAAGATTTATATAAAATTCTAAAAAAAAAACTGAAAAAGGAACATTTTGTTACCGGGGTGCTTTATTCTGTAGATTTGAGAGCATCAGTATGCCAACAACTTTTCTTACAATAAAGCTTATTATTTTGGGTTATATACATTTTAAGTGACTAAATGTGTTACTTGTAAACACATGTAGGTTGAAACCAGGAGCAATGTGTATATTTGCTCACAGAGAGCACCAGATAATAAATGTGGCACATGCGACCAACTGCATTTGTCAAACTTGTACATGCAAATGAAATATTACCATCATCCCACTGTGGAGAGTGACCGGACACGAGTAACATTGTCCTTTAAGCATATTGTATCCTTGCCAATCAGCTGTTTCTGTCCCCTTCTCTGTGGTTTAAAAAGTCCTATTCAGGCATGCACTTTTAGTTCATTTTCTCTCTTTATTGGCAGTAAAACTCTGCTGTCTCCCACATAAGAAAATGTTGGCAGTCTTTGACAACCAGTTTTCTGTTTGTAGAGAAAAAAATTCAAATCCTTGCCTAAAGTCCCATGGTAATATAGCGGAAGTGCTCAAAATCTTACACATCACTCTTGTTTCTTTTATGTGGTTTTGGTTTGTGGAGTTTTCACACAGCTTTCACTAGTGCCCTGTTCAACTGAGGCCCACTATGCCCTACAGCAATAAGATCAACTCATTTTGATTCTACCACACGGTTGCTGGCTAATGCAAGCTCATGGTGTTAAAATTTGCACTGAATAGCTACCAAATCATCTATCTACCTTATCTTCCATCATTACCAGACTGTTCTAAGCATAAAACTTCCTCAAGTTTCAACATAAAATTAGGTAAACCACCAATTTGTAGTAAGGCGATCCTGATTACATGAGTGGCAAAGCTTTGATTCAGTTCAGTGTTGAGTGAATGTGGAATAGCTCATTACAAAAGCACTCATATGTCAGGTAGAAAGCAGTGCATGGGTAGGAAATGCTTGCTTGATGATTCCAACCAGATGCATCAGTCAGTCTTTATTCCACAACATCTTGTGCAACAAAGGGAAGAATGATGAGAATGAATTCCACAGATATTCTCCTCTTGTGTCAATCAAAATTGTTCCTGGTTATGGATTGACCTGCCATACTGACATCCGCTGACATCAGTCCTGTCACCTCTGTCCAGCCAAGTGATTAGAGTGTCCTAGTTGCCATAGACATACAGATAATTGCATCTCAAAGGATGCCCAAGTAAAGGAACTGATCCACTGACACTAATGTTCAATTCATAAAAGAAAAAAAGTAAGTTGTTGATGATGAAAATACCTGTGAGGGAGTTATTTAATGTTATTGAAAATTTGTCCAAACATAGTCAGCTTCATTAAACTGGCTGTATACCTCCCCCATATATTTTTGAACTAGGGCCCAGCAGGATTATGTCAGAGCTCATTCGCGTCAGTATGCTTATAAGTCTCAAACAGGTTTTATGTTGCATATGCTAAGGGCCTATAGTTTAAATCAAATTACAGAGACAAATGGACATTTTCCAGAAAGACAAACAGACTTCTCCATCTTCTCTGAAGAAGAAAGGAAGTGGATGAAAGAGAAGCACATAGGGCAGAAATATTCACGTGTTGGGCGAGCGTCCCAACATCATCATGTACTCGCGCAATATTACGGTTGGTGGGTGCGCACAGGAGTCAGAGCCATGTCTACCATAAATTAGGCCAGTTAAGGCTCTTGACACCCAACTGATGGCAATTTAATGTTGCCTGTGCAATTTTTCGCTCGTCACATTGGCAAAACGGGCATGCAGCCAGCCCATAATTTGCAGAAGCCTCATCCACGGGCGGGATAAGAAGGGTCAGCAGCACTGTCAATGTTAGAAGTGAGGAGTTTTGGAGATAATTTGCTGCTGGTGGTTTATTGGTACTTGTCAGCTTAATCTCTGACTGGGGCTTCATTGTTAACATTTCCAAGCTTCATTTCTGGACTCAATGGTGTCTTCCAGGCTCCCTGAGGATTCAGACCGTGTGGACCCTTCCCGGTATCAGACAGCCTTCCCTTACTCTGGTAATGGGGATTGTAGTCTCTGCTCAAGCCACCTCCTCTGTGGAGGAAGAGAGGGGCAGAAGGGAGAGGAGGTCACGTGTCCCAATGCAGCTTCCAGGGGAGGGACCTGTGGGAGGAGAGGCGCAGACACAAAGGACGCAGGGCCAGCAGGTAGTCCAAGGCAGAAGGGGCCGAAAAAGATGCCATATCCTGCTGCCAGGGTTTACAGGCGGCGATGCAGCTACCTCAATATGTCCATGTGCAATGACGAAAGAGGCTTCATCTCTCCAGAGAGGCCGTGACCTTCGTTTGTCAGATGATCAGGCCTGAGCTCAGCTCCGACTGTGGGTGGAATCCCCCATGGCCGTGGCTCTGAAAATCACAGTGGCCCTCAACTCCTATCCCTCTGGCTCTTTCCAGGGGTCAGTGGGGGATCTGTGTGGAGTCTCCCAAACTGCTATCCATAGTTGCATCAAGCTGATGACAGAAGTTCTGTTCAGCAGGTGTTGACTTTCGTTTCTGTAAGGAGAAGGCCAGCCAGGCTGAGTGAGCCAGAGGCTCCACAGCAATTGCTGAGTTCTCCCGCATCCAGGGAGCCATCGACTGCACACATGTGGTCATCAAGGCACCAGCGGGTCAGCCAGGAGCCTTCGTGAACAGAAAGGGATTCCACTCCATGAACATGCAGATAGCGTGTGACCACAGGATGCAGATTCTGCAAGTCTGTGCAAGGTACCCTGGCAGCTCCCATGACGCGCATATCCTCAGACATTCCCAGGTGCCGAGGCTCTTCAGTGCTTCAGCGCAACTGGATGGATGGCTGCTGGGTGACAAGGGATATCCCTTAAAAAGGTGGCTCATGATACCTCTCTGCCACCCAAGAACAGAGGGCAAGCAGTGGTACAACAGGAGCCATGCCTGACAAAAGGCTGTGGTGGAGAGAACGATCGGTCTTCTCAAGATGCGCTCCTGATGCCTGGACCATTCAGGAAGCGCATTGCAATACCCCCCAGAGTGGGTGTCACTAATAGTGGCTGCATATTGCACTCCCCATAATCTGGCTCTGGCAAGGGAGGACCCACTGGAGGAGGAGGATGTTGATGCAGCTGCATGGGCCCCAGGTGATGAGTCCAGTAGTGAGTCAGAAGAGGAGCACAGTGAGGAGAACGCTGATGCGTGAAGTCAGACCTTTGTAACCTCCAAGGAGACAGGGACACCAGGGAGGCATTGACCCAACACTCCTTCAGCTAAGCTGTCAAATATGAACTACCAGCTCATGCCAGATCTTCCGCCTCTATCCTGGATCGCAGAAATGACCCTTTCCTTGGCCCCCAAGATACACTCAGTGCCTGTGCAATAAAGGTTTGAGCCACCCATGTCCAGCATTACATACTGGCCTACCCTGCACCTACAAAACAAATGAAGCATACTGAATCCAATAACAAAAAAGCAAATGTAATTTTGTGTTGGAACTCAAATAGTATTGAACGCAACTGGTGTTGGTAGTCACACCATTAAAGAAAGAAAAACAAAATGGGGGAACAAATGGTCACCCACGACCTGTCCCTCTTGTGCTTAAAGTGCTTTAAACTTACATTTATGGGTGCTACGTCTAGGTGCTCCCTCCTCGCTGACAGCAGCATTGGAGACTGTCTGCTGACTCTGCTGTCCTGTTGACCTTGATGGTCGTCCTCTGGCCCTCCACGGGGCTCCAAGCCTGTGCTGGCCCCACCTGGGAGGGAGCGGCCAGTTCCACAGCTGGAAGTTCCCCTGTTGCCGCAGCCTCATCAGGTTTGACAGTCAGTGGCAGAGGGGCAGAGGAGCTGCTGCCATGATCCCTAGAGCCCTGAGAGGAGCCCAGAGACGGCAGGCAGATCGTGTGCCAATGTGAGGTTGCTATGGACTCGCTGCTCACCATTCATGGACGGCACCTAGCTGAGATAATGGATGCCCCATCCATCTCACACACAGACACTGACCAGCTAAGGTTAACAGCTATGTAAGGGCTTGCAGGTCCGAGCACAACCCCAGGAACCCCTGATTCTGAACCCTGAGAGTCGCCACTCTCCCTATGGAGGAGGCATTGCACTCGGCCGTGAAGGTCAATGCAATGCTCACGCTCAGCAGGGACTCCCCCACAGCAGAGACTGTGGCACATATCATACCCTAATGGATCTGCACCAAATTCTCCCATGCATCTCGCTGGATGTCCAGCATCTGCCGCCTAATGGATGTCTCCAGAGGCCCACCATCAGCCTTCGACTGAGCATCGCACTGGTCTCCAGCAATCCTCCAACTACCAGTGCCTTGGGCACTCTCTGCCTCCTCCTGCACCACAAGCGTCAAGTGCCCTCACCAATGTGCACCAAGATACTAGCCGCCGAACTAATGCCCACCAAGGTGCTGGTATCTTCACTGGTGCCTGCTTTAGAGAGCGGATGTGATGGTGCTTGGGGAGCATGGTGGTCCTCTTGGTTCAGGGGTGGCCCTCAGGGTCTGGAGAGTGAACACCTGCTGATGAACCTGAAAAGGAGAAGAAGGACATGTCATTAGTTAAAGTCATCAAGCTGTCACTGCGCGTGCCAGGCACCCTGGTGAGACAACGGAGATCTGTATCATGGTGCCCTCATCTTTCAATGATCAATGGGGACTCCAGGTTCAAGGCTCACATCAATGAAGAGACTAAATTAGAATGGTTGCACAAGCTAAAATTCTCACCTCAATGCACTGCACCCTTACCTTCATCTGGCACCCCAATCTCACCACGGCCAGTTGACTGAGATGCATGGCACCTCTCTTGCTTGAAGGCCTCCAGCTCGTACTGGGAGAGGATGAGGAGGTGTTGGGGTCCTCCTCCAGTTGGTGACCTCTCAATATTGTTATGGGCCATCTTCTCCTGAAAGGACAGAGCAGCATTGATTAGTCCACTCTCTACCTGCAGCACCATTGCAGCCCAGCCAATCGCAGCTCAGGAACACCTCGCAGGGCAGATCCGAGTCATGGCCCTCAAGGCGCAAGGCACTCAGTCCAAGCAGCCAGGGCTCAGCTCCTTGGCCAGCTCCAGCATCCTTGTCAGTTGGCACTCAGACTCTAACACCCCTGAGCTCCAGGGGGAATGGCTAGCCCAAAATAACTCAACACACTAATCTATACCAACACGGCACTCACCTTCCTGAGTGCAGCAGGTCATTGAAGCACTTCCGACACTGGACCCAGGTGTGCCACATCACTTTGTGGCTGCTCACCCAGGCTGCCACCTCCTCTCATGCCCTCTTTGTGAGGTGTGGTGGCCTCCTCTTCCTCCCATCTCTGGGGACAAGTGTGTCTCTTCTGGCAGCCGCCTCCTCCAGGAGGGCGGAGAGGCACTTGAAAAATGGGGGATGTGGGGGGGGTGGTGCCCAACACCCAGCCGACCTCACCTCCCGCCTGATCTCTGCAACTTCATTTGCAGCCATCTCGCTGCTGCAACTCCGACATGGGCAGCCTCCCAGGAGCTGCCTGCGCCACTTTTGAACTGGTCGCTGGCAGACAACAGGCCCCCCACCCCACCTGCCCCTTCTCGAAGGTTCTCAAGCCAACGTTCACGCTGAGCGGGCCTTAATTGGCCCATCAGTGTGAAATTGCGGTCTGGCCCCAATTCCTAGCCGCTCTCGCCCACCCCTGATGAGGGCAAAATTCTGCCCATAGGAAAATGGCTTCAACTCCAGAAGTTTTCCTAATCATCAGCACAGTGACCAAGATAATGCTAACTCAATATATATCCAATTTGATGAGAATAATGGGAGGACTGCTTTGCAATTGGGAGCCCTCAGTGATACTAATGTCAACTTAGTAGTTGTTTGTGTCCGTCATATTTTCATGCAATTCCGATTAATATTTACTATGTGACAGTGATAAATAATAATCTGAAATATTTCCTCCAGAAAGTCATTGTAACATTCAGGCTACATAATCTCTGCCTTAATTCCATCAGGCTTTCTAGTCAACTTCCAAGGGAAGATTAAATATAAGTCTTCTATTCAAGGGAAGAATCTGTTTCTTCTAGCAAAGGCATCAAAATAGAGAGATTGTGCAGAAAGAAGCTTTGTGCACAGAAAACAGTCCATGTATTATGCTCTTTATCCAGGCACAGCTGCACTTAGCTAGTCAAACCATTTGCGAAATATGCACACAAACTGTCCAGCCAAGTTGACCGCTTAAATTCTAGCTATAGAAAGAAATCAGATCAGGGTTTTTGTAGATAACTTTACAGTTAGCTGAGAAAACTTTCAGCAGTTTTCCATAGATGTCTTTGATAAATGAACTAAAATAGGACAGAGTGTTTGGAAAGGGCTAGGAATCTAACTTCAAGCACATCAGATAAAGGGACAACAATGAGAAAGGGGACGGGAAATACGGGACTGATGTTGTTGTATCTGAATGCACGCAGTATACAAAATAAGGTAAATGAACTTGTGGTGCAGGTTGAAATTGGCAGGTATGATGTGGTGGGCATCACAGAGACAAGGCTGCAAGGGGATCAGGACTGGGAGCTAAATATACAAGGGTAAACATCCTATCGAAAAGATAGGCAGGTTGGCAGAGGGGGTGGGGTTGCTTTGTTAGTAAGAAATGAAATTAAATCGATAGCCAGAAACGACATAGGGTCAGATAATGTAGAATCTGTGTGGGTAGAGTTGAGGAACCGCAAAGGTAAAAAAACCATAATGGGAGTTATGTACAGACCTCCAAACAGTAGTCAGGATGTGGGGCACAAGATACACCAGGAGATAGAAAAGGCGTGTAAGAAAGGCAAAGTTACAGTGATCATGAGGGATTTCAATATGCAGGTAGACTGGGAAAATCAAGTTGGTAGTGGATCCCAAGAAAAGGAATTTGTGGAACGTCTACGAGATGGCTTTTTGGAGCAGCTTGTGGTGGAGCCCACTAGGGAACAGGAAACTCTAGATTTAGTGATGTGTAATGAGGCAGATTTGATAAGGGAGCTTAAGGTGAAGGAACCCTTAGGAGGAAGTGACCATAAAATGATAGAATTTACCCAGCAATTTGAGAGGAAAAAAACTGGAATCAGATGTAACGGTATTACAGTTGAATAAAGGCAACTACAGAGGCATGAGGAAGGAGCTGGCCAGAACTGACTGGGAGATGAGCCTAGCAAGAAAGACAGTGGAACAGCAATGGAGTTTCTGGGAGTCATTTGGGAGACACAGCAAAAATTCATCCCTAGGAAGAAGAAGCATACTAAAGGGAGGACGATGCAACCATGGCTGACAAGGGAAGTCAGGGACACCATAAAAGCTAAAGAGAAATCATACAATGCGGTGAAGAGCAGTGGGAAACCAGGGGATTGGGAAGCCTACAAAGACCAACAGAGGACACCTAAAAAAGAAATAAGGAGAAGATTAAATATGAGGGTAAACTAGCCAGTAATATAAAAGAAGATTGCAAGAGTTTTTTGATATATAAAGGGTAAGAAAGAGGCAAAAGTAGACACTGGGCTGCTGGAAAATGTCGCTGGAGAAGTAGTAGTGGGGAACAAAGAAATGGCGGAGGAAATGAATAGGTACTGCGCGTCTGTCTTCACGGTGGAAGACATGAGTAACATCCCCAAAGTTCAAGAGAGTTGGGGGCCAGAGGTGAGTATGGTGGCCATTACCAAGGAAAAGATACTAGGAAAACTGAAAGGTCTGAAGGTGGATAAATCACCTGGACCAGATGGATTACACCCCAGAGTTCTGAAGGAGATAGCTGAAGAGATAGTGGAGGCGTTAGAGGTGATCTTTCAGGAATCACTGGAGTCAGGGAGGGTCCCAGAGGACTGGAAAATTGCTAATGTAACCCCCCTATTTAAGAAGGGAGTGAGGCAAAAGACGAGAAATGACAGTATGATTAGCCTGACCTCGGTCTTTGGAAAGATTTTAGAGTCCATTATTAAGGATGAGATTTCAGAGTACTTGGAAGTGCATGGCAAAATAGGACAAATTGAGCATGGTTTCATCAAGGGGAGGTCATGTCTGACAAATCTGTTAGAATTCTTTGAGGAGGTAACGAGTAGATTAGACAAAGGAGAGCCAATGGATGTTATCTACTTGGACTTCCAGATGGCCTTTGACAAGGTGCCATACAGGAGGCTGCTCAGTAAGATAAGAGCCCATGCTGTTAGAGGCAAGGTACTAGCATGGATAGAAGATTGGCTGTCTGGCAGGAGGCAGAGAGTGGGGATAAGGGGGTCCTTCTCAGGATGGCGGCCGGTGACTGGTGAAGTTCCGCAGGGGTCCGTGTTGGGACCACAACTTTTCACTTTATACATTAATGATCTAGATAAAGGAACTGAGGGCATCCTGGCTAAGTTTGCAGATGATACAAAGATAGGTAGAGGGACAGATAGTATTGAGGAGGTGGGAAGGCTGCAGAAGGATTTGGACAGGTTAGGAGAATGGACAAAGAAATGGCAGATGGAATACAACATGGGGAAGTGTGAGGTCATGCACTTTGGTAGGAAGAATAGAGGCATAGACTATTTTCTAAATGGCGTGAGAATTCAGAAATCTGGAGTGCAAAGGGATTTGAGAGTCCTAGTCCAGGATTCTCTTAAGGTTAACTTGCAGGTTGAGTTGGTAGTTAGGAAGGCAAATGCAATGTTGGCAATTATTTCGAGAGGACTAGTATATAAAAGCAGGGATGTGCTGCTGAGGCTTTATAAGGCTCTGGTCAGACCACATTTAGAATATTGTGAGCAATTTTGGGCCCCGTATCTCATGAAGGATGTTCTGGCCCTGGAAGTACGATCCCAGGAATGAAAGGCTTAACGTATGAGGAACGTTGGAGGACTCTGGGTCTATACTCGATGGAGTTTAGAAGGATGAGGGGGGATCTGATTGAAACTTACAGAATACTGAAAGGCCTGGATAGAGTGGACATGGGGAAGATGTTTCCATTAGTAGGAGAGACAAGGCCTGCCGGCACAGCCTCAGAGTAAAGGGAAGACCTTTTAGAACAGAGATGAGGAGAAATTTCTTTAGCCAGAGAGTGGTGAATCTATGGAATGCATTGCCACAGAAGGCTGGAGGCCAGGTCATTGAATGTATTTAAGACAGAGATAGATAGGTTCTTGATTGGTAAGGGAATCAAAGGTTATGGGGAGAAGGTGGGAGAATGGGCTTGAGAAACTTGATTGAATGGCAGACTCGATGGGCCGAATGGCCTAATTTCTGATCCTATGTCTTATGGTCTTATGGTCTAAAGGTTTTGCTCAGAATATTGGCCTATACCTCTTAACATGTAAAGGATCATGGGCTCTTCGCTGGAACTACAGGAAAAGCTGATGGACTTATTGATCTGCTCAACTATGTTCCTGTTACCTGCATAACTGTGATTATCTCCTACCCCTTCTTCACTCCCTCAAGTCTGAGGAAGACCTCCTGTACAACTGGTTGAGCAACTGTAACTACATCCTATTGACCTCATCAACTACTTGGCTCTCCTTAGGGAAAACCAACCAATATTGCAGAATTATCTGGAGAGCAAGGATAACTTTAGGTTTCTTTTCTCTACTACAAACCTTTAACTACTGCATCTGCATCATCATCTCAAACACCAATTACACGGAGTTCATGGATTTTTTAAAATCAAGAATAACTATCAATGCAGTTGCCTCCACTGCATCCTTCCCTTTGGTTTCTAGGTCACACCTTTCCCACCTCAAGACTCCTACCCACCACCACCACACCCAACCCCTCCAGCCATGAGCTCCCATTGTTTGCAGCTTCTCCACCGTCTCCATGCTGCTCTCGACAAGCTTTATTCATCTATCAGACCCACCTCTTGCTCCACTAATTCACCTTCTACAAAAGTCTTAACCATCAAACTTGCCTTTTGACCGAGAAATCTGATATTAGTAATGGTTCTAGATCCTCAAATGTCATTTCCCTTGCCTTCAAACATTACCATCCTCTACAAAATCAATTTTTACTCTTGTATCCTTGTTAATTACAGTCTGATCTCAACCTCCCATTCCTTTCCAAGGTTCTTGAATATGTAATCTCATTATGTATCAGTTCCCGTCTCTCTAACAGTATTTTGTTTGACTCCCTCCAGATACAAGCTGCCCCCTTCTCACAGCATCAAAATGGCCTTAACCAAAATTATGCATGACATTCTCTGTGTTTCTGGACATGGTGCTTTATCCTTCCTTATCCTCTCTGTTATATTTGCATAGTTGACCACTCTATCCTCCTCATAACCAAGCTCCATAGGAGACCACTTGCATGATTCTACTCTCAGACACTCAAACTCAGCCAACGCATCACTAGCAACGGCTTCTATTTCCTCCCCACACCATCAAAGATATAGGGTGGAATTTTCCGTGCCAGCTGGTGTTGGGTGTTTTTGGCAGAGTGAGCTGACAATTTGGTGCGATGGCCAAAAGTCGGTTTCACGACATCATGAAACCAGTTTGCATTCGTCCGCTCTACCCATCAATGGAGGGCCCATTTCCCACCATCGGACATCAGGAACATCATTATCATTCATCTGCATATCATTATAAGCCCAACTCATTCCCAAACCATTCCCCCATGTTGGATCATCCAAGCACGCTGGCGTGATTGCATGCCGATGTGTTTCAAAGCTGTATGTAGGTAACCTGCATCTGGTGAGCTGCACTTCACTCGGGACTTCGAGGTTTGTTTGCCTACCTTGCTTTGGGCAGCACTTGCAGTCATCAACAGCAGGCTTCAAAGCCAGCAACACATCACTTTTAGGGAAGCATTGCTAAATAAGGGCACTGCATTCTTCTTGCCTTTTGGGGCCATGTCTTCTTGCTATTACTTACCTTCCATCACAGCCTATGCTCCTTTCAGGGAAATTTGATTTACCTTTTTTTATGATTTTGCCTACATGCTGCTGTACATTGAAGCAAGTGACTGGCTTGACACCAGCTAAGGATGCTATGCAGGTAACCTGCTTCAAGGATATCAATAACCCAGATCTTTGGGCCTGTGGATTGTTGGACACCGGATGTACCCCCAAGATGTGCTTCAGGACCCTGCAGAAGTCCTGATGCACTGACTCTATGGGAATCACCCAGGAAATTTGAACTTCCAATGGGCAATCCCTGGGACCCTCTGAAAATGTCTTCGACATTGAGAGTCTTCAGACAGTTCTGACTTATTTACCTGAATAGTTACCCAAGAAATATCAAGCAGAAAAATCCTAGTATATCTCCTGGATAACTAAACTAACTGAACCCCCCAACCTAACCTCCTGACTACCACCCCTGACCCTCCCAATGCCCCTGACCTCCCAAATGCTCCACATTCCTCCAACTCTACTGTCTGACCTTCCCAGATTCCCCCTAACTTTTCCTGACTAATCCGCATCACCCAAATCTGTTGGGCCCCCAATTACCCCCAACCCGACTTGCGTTGTATAACATTTTTCATGACTGCTGGATGTCTCAATGCATTTTACAGCCAATTAATTATTATTAAGGTATAGTTGCTATTGCAGTGTTGGAAACTTTGCAGCCAATTTTGTGCACAGCAAACTCCCACAAACACCAATGTGAAAATGACCAGGTAATCTGTTCTTTGGTGAGTTGATTGAGGGATAAATATTGGGCAGGGCATCAGGGGATAACTTTCTTGCTCTTTTTCAAAATAGTGCCATGGAATATCTTACATCCACACAAGCAGGCATACGGGACCTCAGCTTAATGGCTCAACCAAAAGACGACACCTCCAACAGTTCAGCATTTCATCAGTGCTGAATGTCAGCCTTGATTTTGTGCTCACGCCCTGGAATGGGCCAAGAACCCAGAACCTTGCAACAAGAGTGGTACCAACTGAGCCACAACTGATAACAACAAAGGTTAATTGTTCAAGGCAATGCTTAGGGCACAGTTAGATTACTGCATATAATTTTGAGTATCCCTTTATAGGAAGGATATTAGGCCCATAGAGAGTATATGGAATGGATTCACAAGCATACAGCCAAGATTGAGATACTGGATTTTAATCTGGGGTGACTGCATGAATACGGGACCAATGCCAGGCCCAGATCAATTTAACTCTTCAATTCTATTTTAAAACAAATGGCAAGCTGCCCTCCTGATTTCAAACACACTCACCTCTTGCTTTACTTTCCTCACACCATGCATGAACACCATTCTCCTCTCACACAATACCACCTGCACAGCCACTAACTTATCACATTCTCACTTCACATTACACATAGTTTACTTTATGTTCATTACTTCATCTCACTCCTTCATCTCCCCTCGAGCTATATGCACAAAAGCTCCACACATCCCCATTCACCTTTTCAAGCGGCTCATTAATCTCACCTTCTCTTTCTGTTTGGCGGCACTGTCCACAGTACAATATAGAGGAACAAGACCAGAGGGAGAAATTCAAATATAATTGCACAAGGGCTTTGAAGGCATCACACATCATTTTGCCGATTTGAGGAAGTGATGAGCTCCAACCCTGCGGTGTGATGGAAAAGGTACGTGCTGCCCTCTCTCAGGATGTCAGCAAGTCTCTTCCTTTGTCATCTCCTTGACCAATACTTGTCATAGTGCCAGCAGGATAGCTGGGTCAGATACCCCAACAGCAGCCAAAGTGTAGTGGTCTGCTGACAAACTCGAGGATCCAGAATTCACCATTCACAAATATCTCAAGTGCGCTAATGTGAGCAATGGCAGCCACTCATCAACTTTGCTCTGTCCACTAAGGGAAAACTTCAAAGGAATATTGAGATTCAGAAATTTTCCATGAAGAAAATCTCTACAAACAGTTGGATGAAAAGTTAATCTACTTTTTACTAAATTTGTTGTGATATTTTCAATCTTTTTTCATTTTATTTTAAGATTCCAACATTTGGAATTTTCATTCCAATCTTGAGCAAGTTTCTTGTGTTCCATAGCATTAACTATACAGCTTCAGGGAAAAACTTCATTATAAGTGCAAGGGCTTCCCAACATGTAAATGTATCCAACCAGGCATTCTCTCACTATCTCCTGCCCTCCCTAGAAAAGCTCAAGCTCAGCCAGAACTGTTATCATCCACAACCTGCTTGACTCATCCATCATTCTGCCCTTGCTGACGCCTACTAGGTCCACATTCCCCAACCGGACTTTGGGGGGAATTTTAACATTGGCATGCAGTTCTGACGGTGAAACTGGAAGTGGGAAACACTTCCACTCTCTTGCTTTTTGCTGGTTCCCACCCACTTTAATTCCAATTCCAAGTTTAGAGAGCCAACGGCAGGGACAAGGGACATAGGCAATCCTACAGTGGGCAGAAGCTTAGTATTGGTGAAACCCACTGTCAGTCAGCAATGCAGCTTGTACGGGCAGGCTATAAAAGAGTCTCCAACAATAACAGGGAGGCTCTGCATCACTGCCATAACATTCCTGATTAGTACTTAGTTCCATTTCTTGTCCTCATCAACATCAGCCCGCACCCACATCCCCCCAAACCTCCCCTCATCATTCTCCTGTTTACTATTCTTTCTTGTCCTGGGACCGCACCCACCCCCGAACACACCCACCACCCCACACACCCCCACCCCACCCGCGCACACACTGCCCCCCCCCACCATGTCCAAGCCCCTTTAACTGTACACTTGTCTGAACATAGGTAGAGACCAGCTCACAGTTCAGCGATACCTCCCTGCAGGTTCTCCTCCTGGCCGCCAGTGAAAGATGGGAGCAGCTCATTCCTGCAGGTGGCATCAGAAGACCCTCCTGTCTGACCAAGGTGGCCTGATTGGAGATGACAGCAGAGATAAGAAACCATACAGTCTATAGCAGGGCCTGGGTGCAGTGCAGGAACTGGGTGAATGACCTGCTCCAATCCTCCAGGGTAAGTGCCAGGGTCACAAGTTAACAAAGGGTCTCTAGTGAGGACATCAATAATTTATATCAGGTGAGTGGGCAGCCAAGCCAGGAAGGTGAACGTATGTTGGGCCTTAGTGCCTCATGAGGAGTGGCACTGAGCAAATTGTTGGAGCTGCAGGCTGAGAAGTCCCTAGTCCTGATGGACTTCATCCTCGGGTCTTAAAAGAAGTGGCTAGTGAGATAATTGATGTGTTGGTTTTAATTTCCAAAATTCCCTGGATTCGGGGAAGATGTTATTGGAGTAGAAAATAGCTAATGTAACTCTTATTCAAAAAGGGAGGGAGACAGAAAGCAGGAAATTACAGGCCAGTTAGCTTAACATCTGTCATAGGGAAAAAGTTAGAAGCTATGAATAAAGATGTTATAACAGGGCACTTAGATAAATTCAAGGTAAACAGGCAGAGTCAACATGGTTTTGTGAAAGGGAAATCATGTTTAACCAATTTATTGGAGTTCTTTGAAGAAGTAACATGCTGTGGATAAAGGTGGATGTACCGTACTTAGATTTCTAGAAGGCATTTGATGAAGTGCCACATCAAAGTTTATTGCGGAAAATAAAAGCTCAAAGTGTAGGGGATAACATATTGGCATAGAAAGAAAATTGGTATAGCTAATAGGAAACAGAGAGTAGGCATAAATGGGTAATTTTCTAGTTGTCAAGATGGAACGAGTGGTGTGCCGCAGAGATCAGTGTTGGTGCCCCTTTTACAATTTAAATAAATGACTCAGATGAAGGGAACAAAGGTATGGTTGCTAAATTTGCCGATGGCACAAAGATAGTTAGAAAAGTAAGTTGTGAAGAGGACATAAGGAGGCTACAAAGGGATATAGACAGGTAAAGTGAGTGGGCAAAGATCTGGCATATGGAGTGCAATGTGGGAAAATGTAAAAATGTCTATTTCAGCAGGAAGAATAAAAACCAGCATTTTATCTAAATGGTGAGAGATTGCAGAGCTCTGAGATGCAGATGGATTTGGGTGCCCTAGTGCATGAATTGCAACAAGTTAGTGTGCAAGTGCAGCAAATAATTAAGAAAGCTAAAAGGATGTTATTTTTTTTGTGAGAGGAATTGAATACAAAAGTAGAGAGGTTATGCTTCAGTAATACAGGGTATGGTGAGGCCACATCTGAAGTACTGTGACAGTTTTGGTTTCTTTATTTAAGGAAGAAATGTAAACGTGTTGGAAGCAGTTCAGAAAAGGTTTACTAGACTAATACATGAAATGAGCGGGTTGTCTTATGAGGAAAGGTTGGACAGACTAGGCTTGCATCCGCTGGAGTTTAGGAGAGTAAGAGTCGGCTTGATTGAAACATATATGATCCTGAGGGGTCTTGACAGGGTGAAACTAGAACTAGCAGTCATAGTTTAAAAATAAGGGGTCATACATTTAAGGCAGAGATGAGGAGAAATTTTATTCTCTCAGAGGGCTGAGTCTTTGGAACTCTGTTCCTCAAAAGCCGATAGAAGCAGAGTCTTTGAATATTTTTAAGACAGAGCTAGATAGATTCTTGATAAGCAAGGGGGTGAAAGGTTATCGGTGCTAGGCAGGAATGTGGAGTTGAGGTTACAATCAGAAAGCCATGACATTACTGAATGGTGGAGCAGGCTGCAGAGGCCGAGTGGCCTACTCCTGCTCCCAATTCGTATGTTTGTATGCTGATGCTTCATGTGGTTCTCTTTGTTCTCCACCACAGGTCGTCTCCATCCCAGGGCCAGTACCGCAGCTAAGGCAGGAGCAGACTCCACTTCTGCGGACAATGAAACCAAAGCTCCAAAGGATGCATTGTCACCTGCCTCATCAGTAACATCCGCCAACACATTTTCATCCATATGGTCCACGGAGAGGTCGCATATATAATTGAGGTCAAAATCTAGTGAGCACATTGCACAAACATCCCAGTAGCTGGGGGACACTGTGACTGATGGGTCCCCTGACACTCAAGAGGATTGCTGAGACCCAGTCCCTGTTGAGCCCCAGGCTGATGACAGATCTCTATTCAAGGCCGCAAGATGCCTGCTGGAAAAGCAGCAAAAGTTAGGGGAAAATATATCAGGAATGCCAGAGGTCATGTGTAGCTTTGTGCATGCGATCAGGAGCCCATTCAAGCCTTGAGTTCTGCCATGACCCAGGTATGTGGGCACATGGCTTCCTCCATGGAGAAGGTAGTGACCACCATGGAGAGAAAGGTCGAGCATTCAACTCAAATACACTCTGGCCTGCATTTCTTCACTCCAGCAACGGGCTCAGTGCAGCAGTAGCTAGGCGAGAAAGGAACGCGGTACCTGGACATCCCTCCAAGTGACCCTTCTCCTCAGGGACACAGGGCCGTTCTGCACCCAGCACATGCCAGCTACCCCAGGGGCTGCCTCTCAGGGCACCCCAGGGTTAGCAGCGGTTCTTCATTCCTCCACCATTGACCTCATTCGCTCCAGTAGGCAAGGCCATGATGCCCCTACACCAGTGTAGGAGACCCCTAGTAGGCTGGAGCCCTCAAGGTCCCAAACCTCCAGAGAACACCTATCCCTGGCATCCAAAGCAATGAGAACAACACTGAGCAGACTGCCTCCACCTCAGCTGCTGATATTGGGTTTGCACCTAGACAGACCGGTGGGACCAAAAGCTTAACTCATTATGAGGACAAAGGTGGCATGGGTGATTCATAAAAATATACATCATGTAAATACATTAGTTTTGATATATTCATGTGTACATATTCATCATTTTGTGGACTAGCTTAGTCAGAGAGCTAAATGTATTGCCATGCCTCATGGTTTGCCCTCATTGATGTATACAGAGGGGTTAGACACATTGCATTTATTGTGGAAGAAGATGTTTTGCATTTGCATGCAATCTTCATTGACTATTCACGTGAGTCTCCAGTTTTGTATTCGCCTGTCTGTGGCACATGGCTTAACATTCAAGCTCAGCTGGCCCTCCCTTCTATACACTGTACAGGAGATTGTCCGAGATGACCCTCAACGGGGATAATTAAAATGGTGCATGTAAACTCAAAGCAATGTAAAGATAGAGAATAATCATACTTATTCATTATAACAGGCTGATATATGTATGTCCGAATGCTATAATTCTCCTCTGTACTAGTATTCTCTAGTGAGTGTGTGAGACAAAGCTCCACTCCCCATTCTATTCCAGGTGGCACGGGATGCAGGGTTAGAGGCTGCTCTGCAAGGGAGGATGGCAGGGGTAGGCCTACATTCCCAAGAAGGCAATGGAGTTCTGGCAATGGGATAATGATGATGTATGGACCTCACTCTTGGGAGAACTGTTTCTGTATGATGTTGTTCCTGGTACCCCGTGCAAGTCTCTCCATGGCCCTGGTCATTCACGTTCTTGACCTCTTCCTCAGGCTCATACAATTCATCCTCATCTGAGGAGAATTTATGCTCCTCCTGTTGTAACACGTGCCCATGTTGCATGGCCAGGTTGTGCAGTGCACAGTAGACCACTACTATTGGGGATACCCTCTGTGACCCTCCAGAATGGTCAAGGCAGCAGAAGCACATTTTGAGCAAGCCAATGGTGTGTTCGATGAGGTCTCTGGCCGAGAAGCGAGCTTGACTGTAGCACTCTTCTGCTGTGTTCTGGGAATGCCTCACTTGTGTCATCAACCATGTCCGCAGGTGATAGCCCTCACTACCCAGGATCCAGCCATCAACCTGAGCCGGGGCCTCACAAATCTCCAGGAGCTGTGAGTTGCATAAGATGCATGTATTGTGAAGCTCCCTGGGAACAGAGCACTACATGATTCGTCGACTGTGGTTATTAACCAGTTGCACGTTTAAAGGGTGAAACACTTTGCAATTCACAAATGCAGCTGGCTGATCCCAGGGAGCTGTAATGGCCACATGAGTACAGTTGATGACCTCTTGCATGTGATGATCCTGAAGGCTGATGACCTTGACTGGCTGTCATCATCTGTGGAAAAATGTATGAAGTTATGGTACGATGGGAGAGGACATTGGTCACCTCCCTTATGCGTCTGTGTGTGGCAGCCTATATTGCCTGTTGAGCCCTGAAATCCACTGTTGGTGAAATAAATGAGTGCCACAGTAGCTTTGGGGACCACTGGCATGGGGTTCCCACCAAATCCACGTGACTGCAAATTTTGTTGAATGATGTCACATATCTCAATAACCATTTCTTGGGACATCCTCATTCACCTCTGACATTGCCTCTCCAACATCTGCAGGAAGTTAGTTCTTGTCCTGAGGACATGTTGACACACCAGTGCCCATCTTCTGTGATGCCTTCCCTGGCTGTCTACCTCCTGACCAGCTCTCCCTCTGGTGCTGCTTAGTGCTGGAGTTGCTCCCTCTGTTGTTGAGCAGCAAGAGCCATCCTTTGGCACATCCTCTCTTTTTGCTTCCCAAGGTTTCAGGAATGTTGGGTGCATGAGATCCATAAATATTTCAGCAACTGAACTGTGAGGGGAAGGCAGACAGTAAGATGAGGACATGTGTGTCCATGGATTTCACCCATAGCACTGATGGACAGTGAGATTTTCAAATAATTGCACAAAACTCTACCCATGCCACACTGGGGCTCCTTCCACTTCAATCTCCAGCCCTGGCAGCCGCACATGAGCTTGGAGACTTTTTGAAAAATTATGTGTCAGGTTTGAGATCAAAGGAATTACCCTCCATCCTTCTCTTGTCACCTTCATGCTTGTCTCCTTCACTCTTGACCCTCCCAACATCACCTTGTGCCTTCCCTTTATAATCCTTCAACCTCCCCCCATTACCCTGGACCTTGTCACTATCCAATTGCACATGCCACATCTCCCCCACTGACCCTACACCCATCCCCATCAACCTTCCCCCTCTGATCCTCGCCCTTATCCACATCAACCTTAGAGCTTTTGTTAGATCCCGTGATCCCCCCACGAGATCTTTGACTATCCCAATCTCATACTTGACCTGGCCCCCTACCGAATCAATCTGCTGCCTATGAATGTTCCCTCCGCCAGCCAACACCCTGAGATGGACCCACATGTGGAATGTATAGACCCCGTCCTTTAGTCCCCCCAAAGAACACATAAAATAGCAGCAGGAGTAGACCATAGACCCCTGAAGCCTGCTCTGCCATTCAATACGATCTTGGCTAATCTTGGGCTTTGACTCCACTTTCCTGTCTGCTTCCCATATCCCTTTATTCCCTGAGAGACCAAAATCTGTCCTTTCCAGCTTTAATTGTTTTCACAATGGAGCATCCATAACCCTCTGGAGTAAAAAATTCCAAAAAATCACAACATTTTGAGTGAAGTAATTTCTCTCCTCATCTCAGTCATAAATGATTAGCCCCTTATCCTGAGACTATGCTCCCATGGTTTAGATTCCTCAACCAGCAGAAACAATCTCTCAGCACCTACCCTATTAAGCCCCTTCAGAATCCTGTATTTTTCAATGAGATCCCCTCTCATTCTTCCCTCATTTTCGTATTTTGACTGATTGGCCCCACCAACACTCCCCACCACACCCAGGACACCAGGCCCTTCCCACTTTACTCATTGATGACCCCAATGCCACCCTCTCTCCTCCCTTGGATCTCTCTTCCACTCACCAAGATGCCCCTGACCCCTCTAAGCTATACCAACCAACCTACCCCATTGCTCAGTCCTGACTGACCCTTGCCTGTCCTGAGTCTCCATGCAAGCTGCCATTCTCCTGCTCCATTCACCTATGCTGTGGAGTTCAACATGGGAACCATTGACCTTTGACACAACTGCACAAAGTCGACTGTAGCATGCCACCTTTAAACAAACTAATGTGAACCAGGAGTCACAAAATCCTCGTGCACTGCTGATTTTATCAAGAAGGTAGGACGTAATTACAAAAAGTTTTAATATAATGATTGTTCATGGAATGCAAATGTGTTACAAGCAGGAACCCACCATGGGACGCTCTGAGGCCCAACCCACCATAAACACGCCGCTCAGTTAATCTCTACATTTGAACCCACCGTTGGGAATGCAAAATTTTGTCGTCCCACCAGGCAATGTTTCCTGATCTTGCAGGCTGCATAAAGTCCACCCCACCCACCCCCAACCCCCACATCCGAACCACCCCATTTTGAAAGCCCTCCACAGTCTCACAGTACTTCAATCTCTCCAAGCCTTGTATCCCAGCCTGCAACTTCTCATTTCCCAATGCTGGTTCCAATGTTGCTCTCCTTTAACTATGTTAAAACATGATTACATGGCATTTCCTGTCTCACTTTGCTGCTTGAATTTACAAATAAAGGTTTTGTTTTTCAATTGATAACTTGATTAACTGATACTTAAGGTTATATTAAACTTTAAATATCAATTCAAGAGGAAACAGGATAAATACTTAACAGAAAAAGCGATTGAGAGGTACAACTGATGGTGTATGGTATTTTTGTATGGCCAGATGGACAGTAAAAGTTTCTTCTGTTCCAGTACATTCTTATTAAAGCATTCAAACTATCATTGCCTTTTTATTTAGTAATGAATAATATATAGCACGTAATTGGAACTTCTTCTTCAAGTATTCCATTTTCCTGTCTGAAAGAAGCAGGCATACAGGGAATATTTTTCTGCTCCAGTGCTCTGACACCTGGATGGAAAATCACACACTTTGGGTGCAAAATTTCAATATATAAACATTGGCTATACTTCAAAAGTACTTCATCAGTTGTGAAGCAATTTGAGACATCTTACTGTGCTAGATAAATGCAAATTCTAAACTGTAATCATATTCTGTCTCTTTTATAGTTGAACAGCATTTACAATTATAGGATAAAGTACAGAATTAAAAGTTTTCATGCTTTAAATCATCAATGACATGAACATAGATCTTTTGGGGAGACACAATCAAAGATTTATAAAACATACAAATAAGAGCCAGGCTGGGATTTTCCATCCCTGGCCTAAGTCCCATGGCAGGGAAGGGAACCGGGAGTATTTCCCAACAATGGAGCCCGGTGCAAACTCGCTCAAATCACGCAATGCCGGGTTCATTAATTATGCAGTCAGTGGTTTCCTGATATATTGTGTGACGGGGTGGGCAGGGTGACGTGTGCAGGCATCGTATCCAGGTGCCATAGTTAAAAGATGCCCAGACATCAACTTCTTTGTCTCGGACCCACCATGAAAGGAGGAGTTGGCCTGTTGGTCCCCAGGGAGCTCCGACCCCCAGATTTACTGACGCTTCCCTCGATTTGCTGCTCAATGCAGTGGAGGCCAGGAGGGCCGTCCTGTACCCGAGAGTGGAAGGAGGAGGCCGAGCCATGTGACCACCCTGCATGGGAGGAAGTTGCCAGGGCAGTCAGTGCCCATGGCCTCCACTGGAGGACTGCCCTGCAGTGCCAGAAACGGATGAATGGCCTCATCTGCTCCGCCAGGGTACGTGAATCCTCAACTGCTCACACACACCTCACTGAATGGTAAAGGGGCATGGGCCTCAGTGGGAAGGGCACTATCCATGTGGCCCATGCATCAAAGAGCTACTCAATGTGATAAGGTGATGCCTCACTGCCCCATTACAGTCCATCTAGTCTTCAGGTAGAGAGGCCACTGCAGTCCCTGACACTCCCACACAGAGAGCTCAGATGCTGTCAGGGGGTGGGTGGGTGAGGGGGAGAGTAGGGGGTGGGGCAATGAGGGAACCAGCAAGCACTGCTAATGACATGCCTCTGTGAGCCTTTTCCTTATATCTGCAAGGGCTCACCAATCTGGAGGGTCCTGCCCCAGAACCATTGTGGACAATCTGCAGTGCATCAATCACATGGCATACAATCCAGTGGGTTACTTATAAGAGTAGAAGCATGAGAAAGACACATGAAACCCAAATGCTTTCAATTCCATCTTCTCTTATGCAGGAAAAGTTATGGCACAACAGGAGAGAGAGAGAGAGAGAGAGAGAGAGAGAGGGAGGAGGCCCACCTGAACTGAGGAATCTTATAGAGTTCGAGGAATGTGCAACAAACTGGCAGTGGAGGAACCAGACCGAGTCTGCGCAGATGGAGAGGTCGGCAGGCGGCCTCCATCCAGTTGGGGTCCATGCATAATATAGTCACACAGAAACCTAATGTGTTCCTCCATGTTGGAGGCAGCCCATGCAGTCACTTGCTCTCTCCTCTCTCACTGACAGGTGCCTGCAGGAAGGGGCGAAGGCCATAAGAAGAAGCCCTGTCCAGCAGGACGTCCAGCCCACAGGGGACCGAGGACATTGGGAAGGAGGAAGAGAGTGCACCTGTAGAGGCATCGAGCAGTCAGCTGCATCCTCCACCAGCCCAGAGACACACACCTTTTTCGGTACTAGATCTAGTTCAGGCAAGGTCTCACACTCTGGCGGTCACTTCATGGGCACATGTCCACAGCAGGAGGAGGCAGGGACAGCCAAGCTCACCAACACTCAGAGGACTGCTGGGGAAGAGGCAGCTGCAAAGTCCAAGTTGATGACAAACCTCTGGGATTGGCCCTGCTTAAAATGCTGGAAATGCAGCAAGAGGCAGCTACATCAGGCAGAGGTGGTGGAGGGCCTCAACAGAATGTCATGTGAGACAGAGAAGTCCATCTGCCTGCCCACTGATGAAGTGGTTCCAACCTGTGCGCACAAGGAAGTCTCCATAGGGAGGATGGCGGATGCCATGGACAACCTTAGCTTGCAAAATGGCTAGTTCTGCTGGAGCCCATGGGATCCAGGGCAATTTGGCAAATTGGATCCAAAATTGGCTTAGTGGCAGGAGGCAGAAGGTGATGGTCGAAGGTTGCTTTTGCGATTGGAAGCCTCTGATGAGTGGTATACCACAGGGATCAGCGCTGGGAGCCTTGCTGTTTGTAGTGTACATTAATGATTTAGACAAATGACACAAAAATTGCTTATGCCATAAATAGTGAGGAGGAAAGCCTTAGATTACAGGACGGCATAGATGGTATGGTAAGATGGGCAGAACAGTGGCAAATGGAATTTGATCCTGAGACGTGTGAAGTGATGCATTTTGGGAGGACTAACATGGCAAGGGAGTACACGATGAATGGTAGGACCCTAGGAAGTGCAGAGGATCAGAGGGACCTTGGTGTACACATCCATAGATCCCTGAAGGCAGCAGCACAGGTAGGCATATGGCATATTCATCTTTATTAGCCGAGGCATAGAATATAAGAGCAGGGAGGTTATGTTGGAGCTGTATAAAACACTAGTTAGGCCACAGCTGGAGCACTGTGTGCAGTTCTGGTCACCACATTATAGGAATGATGTGATTGCACTGCAGAGGGTGCACAGGAGATTTACCAGGATGTTGCCTGGGCTGGAGCATTTCAGCTATGAAGAGAGACTGGGTAGGCTAGGGTTGTTTTCTTTAACACATACAAAATTATGAGTGGCGTAGATAGGAAGAAACTTTTCCCCTTAGCGGAGGTGTCAATAACCAGGGGGCATAGATTTAAGGTAAGGGGCAGGAGGTTTAGAGGGGATTTGAGGAAAACTTTTTCCCCCAGGGATGTTTGGAATCTGGAACACACTGCCTGAGGGGGTGGTAGAGGCAGGAACCCTCACAACATTTAAGTAGTATTTAGATGAGCACATGAAATGCCATAGCATACAGGGCTACGAGCCAAGTGCTGGAAAATTGGATTAGAATAGCTTGATGGCTGGCATTGACACGATGGGCTGAAGGACCAGTTTCTGTGCCTTTTAGCTGTATGACTCTATGGCTTTATGAGATGTGCACAGACCTGTAACCATGGGTGAGATCTTGCGTGGCTTTGTGAGAGGGGGCGGGACACCTTGACTTCCTTCCAGGTGTCCTTCCTACTCAAGAAGTCAGGCAGGGGCCCTCAGGCACCCAAAGGGAGGAGGAGCGGCTATTGAACACCCCTGGGACCTCCACTTAGGATGCTATGAGGATGTCCGGCCCTTTGGAATCCATCTTGCCTGTGACCCCTTCAGCTTCATCCCCTGTGGCCGCAGAGGGAGCAGCTGCCCCACAGCAGGACAGCCAAAGTAAGCTGGGGCTCTCCAGGCCTCGGGTCTCCAAAGGACGGCCGCCAAGGTCATCCAAGGCAACAGAGCAAACTGGTCAGCAGGCTGCCTCCACCCCTGCTGCAGATGTTGGGGGAGCGCTTAGAAGAAAGTGGTAGGGAATGAATGATTAAGAAGTTATGATTTCACATGTGGTTGCATGGGTGCACTATGATTGTTAATGCTCTTACACTTTAGAAAATAGATTACACTTGCGCTCTAATAAGTTCTGATGTCATTTAATTGCAATTCATAGCCATTAAGCCTGTGCACTCCCCGCATCCCCATCTTCAGGAGGACACCCCAGGCTGAGACCATGTCCCCTGGAATCATGCCTGTGCAGGGAGGCAAGGATCTTTGCCAGGACGCTTGCGAGCTGTGTGCAAGAAGCCTCCAGCGCTTGCTGAGCCTTTGACCTTCACGCGCTCATCTGTTGAAATACCTTAGCATTGTCAGTACTACGTGCTGGGGTTCCCCTTCAGTGGCCCAGCTGAGCTGACCCGCCGCTGCGCTCACCCCCACTGAGCCAACTCCCATGCCGCATCTCGAGATCTCCACCTTGAGACTCTAGATAGTTGCAAACTGCCATGGTGTGTGTGACTTTTCAGATAGAGCCCAACACCTTCCAAACCCCCTCTGTGGCCCTTGCACTCCCCCATTACCATTGACTCTGCTGGTGCGACCTTTGACCCACCCTCTCCACAATCACCCTACAGCCCTCCCCCAACACCCTCTGTCCTGTAGAAGTGAATGTCCATGTCCTGTACCTTCCCGAGGAGCCCAACCCCCGTGACAATAGACATGCCCCCCTCAGCCTACTGACCCCCAGAACCTGGTTTTACTTCCATGTCCCTCCAACAACCCTCAGCATCCCTTCACCCATTATTGTAGGGTTCTTAACCACCCACCTACCGGCTCCCACTGCCCCCTTTAACCCTCACCATCCCTTCCTATCAGCAATTCCCTCAGTATGCCCCCAAGGACTCAGCTGACACCATGCACCCTTTTCACTGAATGCCTTTATCTTCACCACCATGCCTGTTCATAACTGCACACCCCCGCCATGCCCATTCACACCTGCACACCAACCCCTCACCCACACACCAGCATGGCTCTTCTCAACCTCCCACTCCATTCCACGACCCCCGCAGCATCTCTCTCTTTCTCCGACCACCCCCAAACTCCCCTGCCCCCCTCTATGCCTCCAAACCCACCCCAGCTCTTTATTCCTCTCCTCTCTGTCTAATCCCCACTCCAGCACAGAACATCACCGCCCAATAATGCCCCATGTAGCTGACCAACTGCAACGCAAAGATCCATGTCCTGGAAGGTCCTGCAGCGCTAGGATCCACCCACACACTGTTGCATGTGGTGTTCCAGGGTCCATGGACACAGGAGGCCTCCATTGTCACTCTCCATAAGCTGCCCCAGCCCTTTGTCCAGGTGAGTATCGACATGTCCACGCCACATTGGTCCATACGTATTCCGGACTGATGTGATATCCCACTGGCGGCACAAATAATTAGATAGGGTGGGACAATTCTGGTTGGGGCTTCACCTGCATCCCATTAAGAGGATGCAAAACGGCTTCATGCCACAGGAATGGCGACCCACCTTGACGGCTGCGCACACACATTCCCGCTGTCATTTCATGCAGGCAGGAAACTGATTTTTCAGCTATTGCCGCATTGACCTCCCCCAACCCCACTGTCGGCCCCTGCAGCAGCCACTGTTGGGACTGGAAAATCCTGGCCCCAGAACTGAAACAAAAAAAAGTCCGAAAACCACATCAGTACAATTAATTGCCTTGCTGGCAAATTCAAATGTTTTTCTTGGATGACAGATTAGTATTGCTAGCAATTACTAAATATGTTATTTTGATTTTACACCATAACATCTAATGTAATCACAGTTACTATAAAAACAATTTTTGCATAGTTCCCATACTATTTGATACTTACTTCAAGTCATCAGGCCCCAGAGCCACATTCTGAATGAATACATTTTGAAAAATAGTAATGCTCATTTTATATTGCTAAATACACATGATGCTAGAAAAGGAGCAGAGCAAAATTTAATTTAAAGGCACACACAAATCCTCAATTTTCATTATGTTCTTAAATATTCTCCCTTCATTTCAATCCTGCCATCCAAAAGCAACAGAACAAACCCAAAAGGTTTGCCAATAAGGATATGGATGTGTTAGCTGAGCTCACAGTTTATTTAACTTTTTTCTAATAAATGGTTTGGATTAAAATTCAGTACATAATGCAGACTTTTGTACAAACTAGGACCCAAAGGACTGAAACATTTGAATCGATGCAGTGCCCTTGGTGTGGATCCAATAAGATGCTAAACCAAATTGAAATGCGCACATCCGAGTAAGTTATATATTTAAAAGCTGCGTTTATGATTGATTCTATGATTTTCTGCTGGACTATCGACTTACTTTTCTTCATTCGTTGTCACTTGCTATAAGTCTCTTGACTTATTGATGCTGAGATATCCAGTAAATGCTGTCAGAAAAACCTTGGATATGTGGACAAAAAGAGAGAATAAGTTTGACTTCACATATGCAGCCTCTTTTGGTCAATTAACTAGTTGACAAATCCTGGATTTTCCTCGGTTTCATGCTGTTGAATCTATGCTGTACACCCTCATGGCTTTACTGACCTTTTTAATAATGAGCTTCACATAATTGTATGCAGTACTCTAACTGTGGCCCAGTGCGGAACACGTTTATCTTAGCTATTGTACATGATGCGTCCATTTCCCAAGTCCAAAATTCCATTGGCCTTTATTGATTGATTTATCTGACTGCTATTGCACTTCCAAGCAAGTCCCTTCCAATCAGGTCAGGAGTTTAGGAATGCCCTGCAGACAATCTGCTTCTAATGAATCATTAAGTGCTTTGTAACAGGTTGCAAGATGAACAAGAATAGTGTAGCAAAGAGCATTCTCCTAATTTATTTTTCTGGCTCTTGACACACATTCAAACTCTATCCTCAAGCGCCTTCTGTTGAATGAACCTACTGCGCAATCGGACGTTAAATGCAAGCTGGAAATCTGAAACAACAGCAATGGTGTAGGGTGGCTGAGTTGTGCTATTAATGATAGGATTGATCAACAGACACTTCTTGGGTGGAAACTTTAAGTTTATTTACAGCATACTCAGCAGCAACTATACATGTGCTTTCAACTCTAACTCTACACTGACTGCTGAGGTGACCCACACTACTCTCCTATTGGTTACTATAGCTCATGTGACTTGCCTAAAAAGTATCATTCTTAAAAATACATTACACACTAAATAAAACCATAATACTGTATTCCTCCCCTTTTGACTCAGCTATACATATATTTACAAGTACATATTTTTTAAGACAACATAATACTTACACTGGGTAAGGAGTTTACAAGTTCAGTCTTTCAGGTGGTTTTCTGATGTGTGTGGGACGTTGCAGCTCCACAACTTCAGATTCTGTGTCAGGAATCTCCTTTTCCAGAGTTGCCTGAACATCAGGTGCATCAGTGGGAACTTGCAGTTCTGTATCCTCAACTCTTACAGGAACACCAGACATGTCAGTCCTAGGTTGAGCTTTCTCAACAGGAAATGCAGACCCTGCCATGATCACTAATGGAACCATATCTTGGATGATTTGTCTCCCTCTTTCTTAAATGGTCCACATATAAATTACCCAGTCTTCCACCTCCATGTGGTAAGATAGAGGTCCAGTCACTACATTTATTTCACCCAGTAACTACTTAGGTCCTTCCCTGAAGATCTACACACACCGGCTCTCCCACAGTAAATTTCCTCTCATGACTATGCCAGTCATGTCCAGTTTTCTGGCTTCCCTGACTCCTTTCCACCTTCCCCTCTAAATTCGGCATTATTAAGCTCAATCTCGTCCTGAGACGATGTTTCAACACTAAGATGTGACACCTGTTGTTGTGTGTGGGGTAGTCCTGTAATGAAAAAGAAAGTGTGTTACTTTGGTTGCCAAGGAATTGCCAATTAGCTTTTTCATGTCTGCCTTGAATGGTTGAACCACCCTTTCGGCCAGTCCGTTTGAGGAAGGGTGGTATGGTACAGTTTCGCATGAATGATACCATTGAGGCTGATAAACCGTTGAAACTCAGCAGTCATAAATGCTGTGCTGTTAGTGGAAATGCCTACTTCTGGTAGTCTGTGAATGGCAAAACTCTGATGTAGTTTCTCAATTGTAGCACCCGACATTGGTGACTTCACCTCTTATACGTCCAACCATTTTGAATGGACATCAACAATGAGCAGAAAAATTGTTCCCAGGAAAGGTCCAATGTAGTCAATGTGTAACCGCACCCTCAGTCTACCTGGCCACTCCCATGGGTGTTACGTAGCTGTGACTGGCAACTTTTGCTGTTGCTGATATTGCTTTACTAAACTCTCTATTGTGCCAACCATCCCAGACCACCACAGATAGCTGCATGCTATGGTCTTCATTTGGGAAATTCCTGGATGGGCACCGTGCAGTTCAATTAAAAGTGGTTCCCTTCCCCTGTCATTCGTGCTCCCCACAATAAGATGTCATCCTGGCTGATTATTTCATGATTTCTGCTGAAGTACAATTTCATTTCATCGGATATGGGATCCTGTGACCAACCAGATAGTGCTTGTTCTCATACTTAAGATACGACTGGGTCATGACTTGTCTAGTCTCTGATCTGTCGAGCACATACCAGCGAGGAATTGAAGAAATTTAACAGTAAACAAGTTCCTGTGGAACTGGGACGTGCTCACATTTTCTTGTAAAGACAAACAACTAAGAGCATTGGCGTTTGCGATTTGATTGCCAGGCCTGTGTACGAAAGTGTATTCGTATGCTGCCAGAATGAAAGCCCATCGTTGTATTCTTGCTGATGTTATGGGCGGTATAGCCTTGTCCTCACTAAACAATCCTAGCAATGGTTTGTGGTCCGAAACAATTGTAAAATGATGGCCGTGTACGTACTGGTGAAATTTTTTGACACCAATGATGATGGACAGGCCTTCTTTTTCTATCTGCAAGTATCCCTTTTCCGCTGTGGTGAGCGTAACCTATATACCTTGATACGTAACCTATTGTCGATCCAATGAGAGAGCACTGCTCCCACTCCATAGGGAGATGCATCACATGTCAGCACTGATTCTTTCATCTGATCGTAATGCACTAATAGATTGGACAAGTGCAACAATTGTTACACCCTTATGGAAGTTTCTTTCTGGGGCACCTCCAAAGTGCATCGTTGGATATTTTTGAATAGAGAATGCAGGGGAGCAAGAACTGTAGACAAATTGGGGAAGAACCACCCATTATAGTTAATTTGAGCTCTGAGGTGTTCTTTAGCGCAGGTGCCTCTCTTACGGCTCTCACTTTCTCCTCAACCAGGTGGAGGCCCTGTGAATCTACCCGTTAACCCAACGATTACCTCCCTCACTTGGAATGTGCACTTCTTTTTTTAATGCAGACTTTAATATTGACCTTTTTTTGACTTCACTATTGGCCAGACTTCTCGCAGCTGCAAGCTCAGCTTGTCTGAGTTCAGTGGCCGAGTCTCCCAAAATTTCATTATCTGTCTGCGACTTGGAAAATTTTGCGACTTATGCTTCCAAAGCCTCTTTGGCTTCATTTAGCTGATTCTTCAGCTCTTTCATCTCTTTTGTGTATTTGTTTGCTGTCTCCTGAAAAAGTCAACATTGTTGTGTCTTCTCTGCCAACTGATTCTTCGGTTCATTCAGAGAGACGCTGATTTTTTTCTGTTTCTCTTCATACTTATCCAGAGGTACAAATTTTGACCTGAGGGAATCTTATAGTGTGAAGGTCTTTCAACAGGTTTTCTTTTTCCTTTCAAAGGTTGCTCCCTTGTCTAGACCCCTGTCATCAAGCAGGGTCACTTTGAGTTCCTTCTTCTGTTCTACTAGGTTTTGGCTCAGGACAGCCTGCAATTCTGCAAGATGTTGAATCCTTACACACTCCTTTTTTCAAAACAGGAATGTTTCCAGCTTCCTTTTGGAATCTCAGTGGCCACTCAAGGTTAATTTCCCTTAGCCAATTTCACCCTAGAAGGCTTGATCCTCTGCCTCTAAATACCAACACTGATAGCTTTGCCAATTGGCTTCCAAAATGGGCAGTTACTCTGCTTATGCCTTTTACTTGAACGTCTTCACCCATATGTTTCTAGCTTGGCACCTGTTTCTTCTAAACTTAATTGATGTTCACATTATTCAAATATCTGAAGGCATGTTCCCCAATTACTGTAGTGGAAGCTCCCGTGTCCACTTCCATTCTAACAGGTTTGCCATTTACTTTCACTGTGACAAATATTGGTTCTGTCTTTCCAATTTTCAGATTAAACAACGAGTAAATGTCTGGATTTGTTGTTTCAGGCTCTTCTACATTGTGGATTTCATTGGGCTTCTTTTGTTTACAAGCCTGCTTGAATCTTTCCTTGCATTGCCTCATATGTCCATTTCTGTGACTATAGTAGCATTCGATTTTTTAAACTGCCAATCACTAAAAGACTGCTTCTTTCCACCTCTATTAAAATTCTTTGATTTCTCTGCTAAGTTATTTTTCTTTATTCTTCGGTTAGCAGGGACTGTTTCCTGCTACTTGGCAGAGTGTCACTTTTTCGCGTTCTCTTTCGGCTGGGTTTCCTGCCCTTGCGGATGACTGCGCCATGTTGTGCACCCTGTATTGCTTTAGAATCTCTTACTGCACTTTCCTTGGCCTGTGCTATCTCTGGCGCCTTCTTGAAATCCAGATTCACTTTGGACAATAATGTTTTCTGAATCGTGTTCTCTTTCACACCACACACTAAACGATCTCTGAGCATGTCGTTCAAAGTCATACCAAACTTACAATGTTCCACTAGTTGCTTCAAATTTGCCAAGTAGCAAGCAATTGTCTCACCCGGGGCTCTATTTTGCAAATTAAACCTGAAACTCTGCATCATGACTGAGGGCTTAGGTTGAAAGTAACCCTTTACGAGGTCCACCAATTCATCAAAATTCATCAAATCTCGGGCACTGGGTGCTGTCAAACTTCGAATCAGACTGTAGGTTTTGCTCCCACAAGTACTCAAGAGAATCGCTCGCCTCTTCTCCCGTAACTTAATTCGCTTGAAAAAAGCATGAGATGTTCTATGTATTGAGACCAACCAATCGTCTGTGGTTGGGTCAAAAGGATTGATTCTCCCAAATTGTGGCATTTAGAGAGGGGATAACTTCCCCAATTCTAACGGAGCTTGCTACATACAATCACTAGGCAAGGTACAGTGCCGATTTCTTTTTAACTTGATTTCTTCTGTACAATCCTGTTTTATCCTCGTTGCCAGTTTGTTGTATCATCAAACTTATAATGATTTGCTATTAAAATCAGGTCAACATGACCGAGTGCCGTCTAACATGTGAATTGCTGATAGTTAATTTTGTCACCAGGTAGCTGAGAGTTCTTGATTTTCCCCAACTGCAATGGCCAGGAACACTGAAACACCAATGACCTCCAGGACTTCATTCTCAGCAGCTGTAAACTGGGATATCTCAATATCCCGTCTTCAGTTATCTCCCTCTCCTCATGTTCTGTGCTTTCTTCTCTTGCAACAGGGCAAGAACAGATCTACAAGTGACTATAATACCATGTGTTCACCTAATAGACAGAGTGCATTTGCTCAGGATGACTATCATGAAGAGATGTAAAAATGAATTGTAGGGTGGCCGAGTCGTGCTATTAATGAGAGTTGATCAACAGACACTTCTTGGATGGAAACTTTAAGTTTATTTACAATATAGTCAGCAGCAACTAAATATGTGCTTTCAGCCTCAACTCTATCTCTACACTGACTGCTGAGGTAGCCCACGCTAATCTCCTATTGGTTACTACAGATCATATGATCTTTCCTATCAAGTATTATTCTTAAAGATACAATACACACTAAATAAATAAATAAATAAAAACATAATTGCTACAAGCAAATACTGAAAATAGTATGTTAATCACCATCTGAAAAGAGAAAAGATGGATCAATGTTTTGAACATGGACCCTTCAGACAAAAGAGCCTTCTGAATAAGGATCATTCAAATTATTGTAAATGTGGTAACAAATGTGTTAAAATAGCACACAAAGGAGTTTTACACAACCACCGTTAACATGTTCATTATAAGTATCACTGGCAGTAATTTAACCCCATGAAGAAAGCTTGATTTTGACGTATGATACAAATCAATTTGTATAATAAAATGAATCATTTAGCAAAATATTTGCCCGAATTTTGCAATGAGTGGTAAAGGAAGGGCGTTCAGAATTCACTTTGCATACAACAGCCTGGAGAATTTTCTGGGCCTTTTTGGTGAAGACTTTCTCTAATCTGACATCTAATTCTGTGTGGCGCCCTCTGCAGGATATCTGTAGCATCTTTGAACAGGACAAGTGACAGTGAGGATCTTCAACCAATCAGATTGAAGAATCCTCACAGGGACACACAGGAGCTAAATTCAATAAGGCCTAAAAACAGGCACTGGATCGCAATATGCAATTAACCCACAATCATTCAATGTATGCAGTGCATCAACTTTGTGCTTCCCGCTGATTAATTTAATTGCACAGTGCAGCCAGCACTGGTTGTGCTGTTGAGTGGCTACACATCTCAGTAAGGGGCCCAACGTCAGGCAAAGTCACAGGTAATTGCGAAGTACCCTTATTCAGGTCCATGTTTAACTAAATATTGGCCACAGAATTGAATACTGTCCATGGTTTAAAGACCACAGACACATGAAAAGTTGTAGCCATCTTAACAGGCTTTGTGGCCACTTTCAGAAAGTATGACCTTACAGTCCGTAATATCCAATGTCCTCGTTCTTGTACTGAACATGACACTTGTACATTACAATATTTCCAAAGAGATTAAACTAGCATGTGATGTTGGAGTAGGTGCTGTGATCTCTCATGTGCTGGATAATGGTGAGGAGAGACTGACTGCATTTGCCTCTCACACTCAGTATCAGTGAGTGAAATTAGACAGCACATGAAACATTGCCTTTGATTTTTTGAGTAAAAGGATTTCATAAATACTTGTGCAGTCATAGCCTCATCGAAACTGACCCATAAGTCACTGATGAGTATTTTGAATCTAAAGTCTCCAGTGCCCACTTCAGCCGCTGCCTGAATGCAGAGGTGGGCTTTAATTTTGTCTGCTTGTAAGCATGACATTAAGTATAGATGATCAGAAGATCATTGCAATGCCGATGCAATGTCTAGATTGTCATCCCCATCAGAGATAGAGTCCAATGCGGAAGATGTATTTTTCTTTTTGCACATAGATGAGTTCGCAGTCACAACGGATGATATTGGTAGAACAAAGGGACCTTGTGTTGCCCAGGAAGTACGTCTTTATCGCAAATAGGTGGCCAATGCAGCAACTGGGTTTAGAAGTTAGGCCATTTTTTATGCATAAGAATGAGTCATCAGTTGATAAAGGTTGTGTCATGTGGGCCCTGAAAAGTACTGATTGTAGCTGCTATTTGATCTTCATGATCAACACTTGGGGATTAGCTTGAAAAAGAGTCTAGTATGAAGCTATCTTTGGTGGCCAGGGTTGAATAAGGACATAGAAGACACAGTGAAACAGTATATAGAGTATACCAAGTAGTAGAAAAGAAGTCGCCATCAGTACCTTCATGCCTGTTCCATTGGTGCAAACTTCCACAACAGCACTTCCCACATGTCTTCCTTATTCCTCAACTGAGGATTCCCACCCGGAGTGGTTCACAGGGCCCTGTAAATTTAAAACATAAAATGGTAACTCCTGTGGCTGGTTAAACAAAGTTACAAAAGAATCTCATCGAGTTCAACCTTATACTACTTGGGACCAAAGACTTGTATGCCCGACACCCTACATAGTGCCAGAGTGCACCCCTTGTTGAACTTCTGCCACTTATTCTGTCTGACCTTATGGAGTCAGGTGTCGTGCCCAGGGAATTCCCACTTAACAGTGACTCACTTAACTTTGTTTCACTTTAATGTCGTTAATAAAGTGGTATCAATAGATTAATTTAGCATTGCCAGTTCCACTTTAATGTTGTTTGCCACAGTCTAAGGCTTCTGTGACCTTTCAGCTCACATGACCTTTCCCATGGTCGTTCCATTCTTGCCCTCAGTCGCTCACACTCCTGCTCCCAGCCTTGCTGACTCCCACCCTTGTCTCCCGGCATTGCTGACTCCTGCCCTGTCCTCCCATCTTCTGTATTGATCTTCACCCTCAGGGTCTGTTCTTCAGTAGTTCCTGGCTTCTAGCTCGTCCTGCTGGCTTTACCGCTGGCTTCGCTTCTGAACTCGCATTGAAGCCCTGGGCTCTATCTAGTGGCAGAAGTTGGTCGAATGCAGGTAGTTAGGACTGCAGCTGCTATCTGCACAGACTAACTTCTGCCAGCAGATGGAGCCTGGTCAATCTAATATTACTGTACTGAGTTGAGCATTGTAATTTTTTAGAAGAATTTAATTGTATTGTATATTGTATTTATTTTATATTTAGTGTTTATTTTAATACATATGGTACAGTATTTCAGTTTGTACATTGGTTTTTCCAGGGGGAAATGTCTAAGAAAACTATCTCTGTCTTTACATTGATTCCTATGGGAACCTAGAATTCACTTAAACTTGTTTCACTTAAGGTCGTGGTTTTTAGGAACGCAACCACAACTTTAAGTGAGAACTTACTGTACCACATTCCTAACTTTCAAGATATGGACTTCATTCAATATGGACTTTTGAAATTGTCTTTAAAAAGTGAATAATGCTGCAAAGGTGGCCACCGAGAGTCAGGCGATTTCTGTAATTTCTGCACAAAGAAGTGTCTCAAGTCTCCGAAAGTTCTTAATGTAAATGCCCATTTATATTCATTTATGGGATGTGGTGTTGCTGGCTAGGCCAGCATTTTATTGCCCATCCCTAATTTCCCTTGTGAAGGTGGTAGTGAGTTGCCTTCTTGAACTGCTGCAGTCCATGTGGTGTAGGTACAAGGGAGGTGCACTCCCTTAAATTGGCATGCTGGAGACAAAATCGCTTGTGGGATTTACAGCTGCATTGTTTGTGTAATTACCTAAACTAAAAATTAATAGATCCTCCAGATGCAGTGCTTGTGAGCTCAACCCTTACCAAAGAAAGGTACAAAGAAACCAGTTCATCACAAGCAGGTGTGAATAGCCACCATTAAATCTGCATTGTATACCAATAGCTTCTAATTTCAAATCATTTAAGTGGACAATAGAAATATTAATCATATGGTCACATAATCAAAACTGATTTCAGATAATAAGTCTTATTACTCCAAGAACCAGACAGAAACAGGGTAGGCTGGAAACTAACAGGACACAAGGGGACCATTGATCCAGCAAGAAGGATAGAACTCTGCCTGAACAACCAGTCAACACAAGCAGTCAGAGAGTGGGGCTAATTTATCTTCACCTGCAAAGGTTCACCTCTCCAAGAACTTGGCAATGGCTTCATCTGGAAAGCCAAAGGTTTCCAATAACCCTTCATCCAAAGAATCACAGGGAAGAACTCAGCCAGGCTTGCCATGCATGCATCTTAAAGGATTGAAATTTGAACACATGATTCACTTTCTGTGTTTCTGCTAATAACCTAAATGCATGCTTTGTCTCTAGAATCCAACTTTACTTGTCTATGTAGCTGTGTACGTGAGTGAGTGAGTGTGTTTTGTTGCATTTATATTTCAGGGTGCTTTGTGAATATACATTCTTTTCCTTCTGATCTAAACTTACCCAAAAGCCTGCTTAATGTCTATTACAAAAGGTCATGACACTCTTAAGGTTTAAAATTCTTCTTCTAAATGCACAAACAACTGCAAACAACCAAGAGGTGAGGAGAAAGGGGTAAAGTTATCCCACCATCTCTCTACTGTCTGTAACACAGGAAAGATCTCTCATTAACATTCCACTTGAATGTTCCTTGTCGTGATGGATGCCTCTCAGGTACCTGACTGAAGAACAGCAGAACATGTGATACTTGCCATCTGCCTTTCTCATGCTATATAGCCAGTACCTCCAACCTTATTGGCTCCCTTTCTAAGAGTGGACAAAAAATGCTCAAAACCTTTGTGTGATCCAATTCTCATCCAGTATAATGGCCAACCTACAGAAATTCAGAGCCCTTGTGTACATCCTCCTGTAAATCGCATAACCATCACTTAACTCATAAGTACAAGCAGACCTCCCATGGCGTTGTAATAAACAGAGAATATGATGCTTCACAATGTTGATGCTGTGGTTCCATTTTTAAAGCACTAATTATGTTTGTAATGACATTGCTAACAATGTTGCTTAATTTTGGAAACTGGTGAAGAGCAGGCGGGAGGTCGGGTAGTGGGATAGGGAGTGGCTGTGGCTGTAGAATACTGAAAGATACACAGTGAGACCAATGTTGGGCGGTAGGGGCTGGGGGTGGTGTGCAGAAGGCAGAGGTGTTGGGTGGGCAGGGGGAAGTACAGTGGCCACCATATCTGGGTTAATGAGCATGAGCACTCTGGGGATTAAAGGGACAGAGGTAAGCAGTAATAAACAGGCAACAGCCAAAATAAGAACCCTAAGGACCACTGAGGCAGCAGCAGTTGAAGATTCATGACATCTGAGACGGCAATGAGCCACTGACTGGAAGAAATAATAGCTAAAAAGATTAGTCATAGATATCTAAAATTTACTTCTTAAATTCAGAAATGGACCTTGTTTTAGAACAGTTTGGAGGAGTCACAACACCACCTAGTGTCAAGAGAGCCAATGGTAAGTATAATGAGAAATCTGCATAGCCTATAGTTTAACATTAATTTACAAGGTTACCTAATTAGCTGATTGATTATTGGTAAGTAAGTGCCTCTTGATAGCACTGTTGACAACAACTCCCATCGCTTTTCTGATGATTGTGAGTGGACCGATAGGGCGGTAATTGGTCAGTTTGGATTTGTCCTATTTTTCCTGAGAGGATGTATTATATAATAGATTGATAGATTAGATAGATTGAAATGTGCAATTTGTTTATTGGGTGACACAGTTGGAAGACAACAAGGCTTCTTATGCTGACCATAGTCTTACCTGTGTTAAAAAAATACTTCTGCTAGCAGCCTTTAAGGAGGTAGGATAACAGTGGATGAGAGAGGACACCCAGCAGGAATTATATGATGGTTCAGTATTTCAAGGAGCATAAATTAACAGTAATTTATTCTGAACAATCACACGTTATGATTTTTATATTCTAGTTATTATGACATCAAACTACAATTTGTTGCTGCACATAATTTACTGCTGGGGGTAGCATTAATTTCTTACAGTACTTGCCCACCCAAAAGTCCTCCACAGACATCTGTAAATGCTTTCAACAACAACAGTTTTATTGTGGAAAATTCACTAAACCACTAGCGATGTTAAAAACTATTGTATTATAATTCCAAAAAACCTACAATTAGAAGGCAGGGTATGTGGCATCCAGTTGGTTTACTCATATTCTTAAATTCTTAATACTGCTCACATGTCTCAACTGAAATTTAGTAGCACAGTAGATTAGTCCTAGAAAAGTAAATGTTGTCAGTTGTGAAATAAATTATATACTTCTTAAAAGCTATAGATTGTTGCTAAATTAGCTGTAATCCTGGAACAAAGTATAAAACAGCAAACTGGGGTAGATTTGTTTAGAATAGTCATTACTTCAAACCGATTTCCTTTTCTGAGAAAAAAACTTCTATGTAAGATATAATGAGTGTCTTGTTCACATGTTTTTGCTTTCAGACAGAGCTGAACTTTATTCTGCTATTATCACCTACTCAATCTATGCTTTGTTCTTTACCACAACCATTACCACTCGCTTTGCCTTTTGTTCCCTGACAGCTTTGTTATAGTCTCCCCCGCCCTTTAACCAATCCCTGATCTTCCCTTTTGTTCCACCTGACCCTGTCCCCTTTTTTCAACCCATCACATTTCTACCTCTCTCCACAGATGCTGTCAGCTCTGCTGAGTATTTCCAGCACTTTCTGTTTTTATTTCAGATCTCCAGCATCCGCAACATTTTGCTTTTATAAGAAACGTCAAATTTGAATGAGTCACTAGGGATTATTCTGGGCGATTTGAAAGTTATTGATATATTTCTGTATATTACAAATTAGATTTACTATTGTGTCTATGAAGTAATGTAGAACTCATTCAACATAAAGACCTGTATAGTTAGGTCATGGCTGCTATTGTATTTTGCATTACCTCAGTAATGTGATTGTCATTGGAAGTGTGACAGGGCAGGACATCTGCTTGTCCAATTGCAGGTTTTCTAGGAGTGTCATGTTAATTCAAATATTGAAGACAAGCTGCAGGCATCAGAAGTGCTTTGCTGTTTGGGACATCTCCCATTTGGGTTAAGGAAATGACATGCAGGTGCAGGATGTAGACTCCTGCAGTCACTTAAAGGGCCAGGTGTCATCAAAAGCCTGTTTTGCTGTAAACTAGGAATTTAGTTATTTAGAAAGTGCCCAATAGATCTGCTGCCAGGCACAGAACTCACCCTTTCACAAATGCTAATACGGAAGTGCTCCTGGAATTTCTTTTGAGCACTAAATGGAGCAGTAGCAGACAAATAGAACTAGATCACTAGGGCAGTCGGTGGCAATTCCATTTAATGTCACAAAATAGTTACTGGACATGGTAAGAAGAGCCAGCTGTGCCTTCCAAGAATGCACTGTATTAAACACATCTGCCACTTAACATCACTTCCTCCTCTCACCATATTATAATGCTTGAAGAACTTACCTTCATCTGGAAGTGTTCTTTCACTCATATACAATCACTCTACTAAAGCCGCAGATAGAATGCAATTGCCTGTTGCACTCATCTGTCAGCACACCCACAATGGGCTGCTGACACCCGGTTTTTAGTTTGTCATGGTTACTGAAGATAATCAGGTCCTTTTTTTGTCTTTATTTTTCCACAATAATAAAACCCAAAGAGAGATCAGAGACAGATGGTGCAGCCCCTGACCTTCACCCTCTCACCTCCCATAAAGGAACAATATGTGGAGCTAAAGACACAGGTCAGTAGCAGGGCATGTGCTAGCTGCATTTTACTGATACCATTCTCCTTCTTTTCCTTCTATATCTCACAGTAACTGTCAGGAGTCTATATCATAATGCTCAATCTTTCCACTGAAAGTGACTGGACGTTCACTTTCACATCCCTCTCTAACCTCTCAGCTTCTTTTCCTCCTCTATATGTATGATGGAGAAGAACCTCAAGGAGAAATATGAATTCTGTTCTACCAGAGCATGTGCATCATTTGCTCTGTCTCCCTCAAATGCCAGTTCTGAGACATTCACCCAAACAGCATCAGAAGGAGAAATAGAGGGGAACACAGAGAAGGATGCACAGTGGTTGAGTGTGCGGGAGGACCTGGGAGGGGGACACAAGAATAAAGAAGATGTTGCTGCCGGGAAGATCGCTATCCATTGCTCAGTGGCTGAAGATCAAGGCTGGGAATCTAACTTTTATGGACCCTGCTTTTAAAGGAAGGATTTATAAAGAATATTAAGCATATGCATAGTCAGTGTATATAGTACGACAGATCGTAGATCAACTGGAGGAGTCCATTAGTTGCATCTGAAACAGCTCCATATATATTTTTGTAACAGTATGGTAAATCATGGAGCATGTGATAATCCAGGCTCATCCGCAAGGGGTTCACTGCAAAAGATGTCCTAATAGCAGTTTGTCTGTGAACTATGAAAGTGCTGGGATGCCAAAACTGGAGAGAGCTGTCGTATGCACTGCCAAGTAATTGATGATGGGAAACATACAAACATCTCATATGAGCATACAAAAATAGCAGAAAAGACCAGTTGTTCCATGATGCCACCCACACCATAATGACTGAACCACAACAGTTTAATACTTCTTCTCTTCTATAACATTTATCTAAATTAAATGCCACTTAAATTTTATGGGATTTGATTGCACTCCTCTACTCTTCTGCTGGCTTAATATTTTCACCGGTCTTTGTTTAACTTACAAACTTAGCATATTCCTAACAATACTGTCTACATCAGTGGTAAAGACCATTAGAGTAGAGGACCCTGGAACAATCATTAGTAACATGTCCCTAAGCTGAACCACATCGATTAACTACCATCTTTTGGCTATGGGATTGGAGCCAATCACTGGAGTGCTGCTTTGGGCTGCAGGACAATGCTAAAGTTGGAGTTCGGTGAGGAGGGAATGAGGTGATCCGTTGAGTACCATGAGTAGTTGGGTAAGTATTTACTTCTTTTATCACTTATAGTTTTTAAGGTCTTATTTTGTGGTTTATCGTTTGTAAGGGCTATATTCTGTAAAAACGAGGAACATAAAAACGGGAAGAAGGGCCATAGAGTAATTTATATTATTTGATATTAAGTATCTTCTAAAAGGTTTAATTTAACTTAAAGGGGTAAGTCATGGCAGGAGATCTCAAAGCAATGGTGTGCTCCTCCTGCTCTATGTGGGAAGCTGGGAGCATTTCCATTGCCCAGGGCCAGCAGGTGTGCGGGAAGTGTCTCCAGCTGCAGATCCTGGAAGCCTGCGTTTTGGAGCTGGAGTGGCGGCTTGGGACACTGTGGTGTTTCCGTGAAGCAGAGAGTATCGTGGATAATGCGTATAGAGAGGTGGTCACACCAGAGGCTAAGAGTTCACAGGCAGGAAAGGGATGGGTGACCACCAACCAGAGCAAGAGGACTAGGCAGGCAGTGCAGGAATCTCCTGTGGCTATTCCCCCGCAAAACAGATATACCGCTTTGGATACTGTTGGGGGGAATGGGCTCATAAGACCATAAGACCATAAGACCATAAGACATAGGCGCAGAAATTAGGCCATTCAGCCCATCGAGTCTGCTCCATCATTCAATCATGGCTGATAAGTTTCTCAACCCCATTCTCCCACCTTCTCCCCGTAACCTTTGATCCCCTTACCAATCAAGAACCTATCTATCTCGGTCTTAAAAACACTCAATGACCTGGCCTCCACATCCTTCTGTGGCAATGAATTCCATAGATTCACCACTCTCTGGATAAAGAAGTTTCTCCTCATCTCTGTTCTAAAAGGTCATCCCTTTACTCTGAGGATGTGCCCTCGGGTCCTAGTCTCTCCTACTAATGGAAACATCTTCCCCACATGCACTCTATCCAGGCCTTTCAGTATTCTGTAAGTTTCAATCAGATCCCCCCTCATTCTTCTAAACTCCATCGAGTATAGACCCAGAGTCCTCAAACGTTACTCATATGTTAAGTCTTTCATTCCTGGGATCGTTCTGGTGCACCTCCTCTGGACCCTCTCCAGGGCCAGAACATCCTTCCTGAGATACAGGGCCCAGAATTGCTCACAATATTCTAAACGAGGTGTGACCAGAGCCTTATAAAGTGTCAGCAGCACATCCCTGCTTTTATATTCTAGTCCTCTCGAAATAAATGCCAACATTGCATTTGCCTTCCTAACTACCAACTCAACCTGCAAGTTTGCACTCCAGATTTCTGAATTATCTCCCCATTTAGAAAGTAGTCTATGCCTCTATTCTTCCTACCAAAGTGCATGACCTCACACTTCCCCACGTTGTATTCCATCTGCCATTTCTTTGCCCATTCTCCTAACCTGTCCAAATCCATCTGCAGCCACCCCGCCTCCTCAATACTACCTGTCCCTCCACCTATCTTTGTATCATCTGCAAACTTAGCCAGGATGCCCTCAGTTCCTTCATCTAGATCATTAATGTATAAAGTGAAAAGTTGTGGTCCCAACACGGACCCCTGCGGAACTTCACCAGTCACCGGCCACCATCCTGAGAAGGACCCCCTTATCCCCACTCTCTAGCCTCCTGCTAGACAGCCAATCTTCTATCCATGCTAGTACCTTGCCTCTAACACCATGGGCTCTTATCTTACTGAGCAGCCTCCTGTGCGGCACCTTGTCAAAGGCCTTCGGGAAGTCCAAGTAGATAACATCCATTGGCTCTCCTTTGTCTAACCTACTCATTATTTCCTCAAAGAATTCTAACAGATTTGTCAGGCATGACCTCCTCTTAATGAAACCATGCTAACTTTGCCCGATTTTACCAGGCATTTCCAAGTATTCTGAAATCTCATACTTAATAATGGACTCTAAAATCTTTCCAATGACCGAGGTCAGGCTAATCGGCCTGTAATTTCCCGTCTTTTGCCTCACTCCCTTCTTAAACAGAGGGGTTACATTAGTGATTTTCCAGTCCTCTGGGACCCTCCCTGACTCCAGTGATTCCTGAAAGATCACCACTAACGCCTCCACTATCTCTTCAGCTATCTCCTTCAGAACTCTTGGGTGTAATCCATCCGGCCCAGGTGATTTATCCACCTTCAGACCTTTCAGTTTTCCTAGCACCTTCTTCTTGGTAATGGCCACCATACTCATCTCTGGCCCCCGACTTTCTTGAACTTTGGGGATGTTATTCGTGTCTTCCACCGTGAAGACTGACGCAAAGTACCTATTCAATTCCTCTGCCATTTCTTTGTTCCCCACTACCTCTCCAGCATCATTTTCCAATGGCCCAATGTCCACTTTTGCCTCTCTCTTACCCTTTATATATCTAAAAAAAAACTCTTGCAATCTTCTTTTATATTACTGGCTAGTTTACCCTCATATTTAATCTTCTCCCTCCTTATTTCTTTTTTAGTTGTCCTCTGTTGGTCTTTGTAGGCTTCCCAATCCCTTGGTTTCCCACTGCTCTTCGCCGCATTGTATGCTTTCTCTTTAGCTTTTATGCTGTCTCTGACTTCCCTTGTCAACCATGGTTGCATTGTCCTCCCTTTAGTATGCTTCTTCTTCCTAGAGATGAATTTTTGCTGAGTCTCCCAAATTACTCCAAGAAACTCCTGCCATTGCTGTTCCACTGTCTTTCCTGCTAGGCTCATCTCCCAGTCAATTCTGGCCAGCTCCTTCCTTATGCCACTGTAGTTGCCATTATTCAACTCTAATGCCGTTACATCGGATTCCAGCTTTTTCCTCTCAAATTGCTGAGTAAATTCTATCATATTATGGTCACTTCCTCCGAAGGGTTCCTTCACCTTAAGCTCCCTTATCAAATCTGCCTCATTACACATCACTAAATCTAGAATTGCCTGTTCCCTAGTGGGCTCCACCACAAGCTGCTCCAAAAAGCCATTTCTTAGACATTCTACAAAATCCTTTTCTTGGGATCCACTACCAACCTGATTTTCCCAGTCTACCTGTATATTGAAATCCCCCATGATCACTGTAACCTTGCCTTTCTTACACGCCTTTTCTATCTCCTGGTGTCTCTTGTGCCCCACATCCTGACTACTGTTCGGAGGCCTGTACATAACTCCCATTATCGTATTTTTACCATTGCGATTCCTTAGCTCTACCCACACAGATTCTATATCATCTGACCCTACGTCATTTCTTGCTATCGATTTAATTTCATTTCTTTCTAACAAAGCAACCCCATCCCCTCTGCCAACCTGCCTATCTTTTTGATATGCTGTATATCCTTGGATATTTAGCTCCCAGTCCTGATCCCCTTGCAGCCATGTCTCCATGATGCCCACCACATCATACCTGCCAATTTCAATCTGCACCACAAGTTCATTTACCTTATTTTGTATACTGCGTGCATTCAGATACAACACCTTCAGTCCTGTATTTCCCGTCCCCTTTCTCATTGTCGTCCCCTTATCTGATGTGCTTGAAGTTAGATTCCTTGCCCTTTCTAAACACTCTGTCCTATTTTGTGTTCTGGGGACTTTAATAGCCTCTTCTGGGCTTTCTTTTCTTTTCAGTTTTTTCATAATTTTCCAAGAAGTTGAATCCACCCCCCCACCCCCGCCAACACACTAACTGCTGCTTTGTTTCCCATTAGTCATACTTCTTGGAGTTTTACCCTTCCCTCCCCCTGAACACTTTCTAGTTTAAAGTCCTGTTGACCACCCTATTTACCCTTTTCTCTAGAACATCCGTCCCAGATCGGTTCAGGGGGAGACAATCCCAACGAGATCCCTCCTGTTCTAATACTGATGCCAGTGCCCCATGAAATGGAACCCCTCTTTCCCGCACCACTCCTTTAGCCACTTGTTTACTTCCCTTATTCTCGCATCCCTATGCCAATTTGCACATGGCTCGGGTAGTAACCCGGAGATTATAAACCTTGAGGACCTGTTCTTTAATTTAGTTCCTAGTTCCTGATAATCCCAAAACAGGTCCTCTTTCCTAGTCTTACCTATGTTATTTGTCCCGACATGGACCATAACAACTGGATCCTCCCCCTTCCTTTCCAATATCCTTTCAAGCCGGTCAGAGATGTCCCTCACCCTGGCACCGTGTAGGCAACATACCATGCGGGACTCTCGATCCTGTTTACAAAGGATGCTATCAATTCCCCTAATATAGAATCCCCTACAACTACTACTTGTCTTTTTGCTCCCCTCTGTTGAATGGCCTCCTGTGCCACGGTGCTGTGGTCAGCTGGCTCATCCTCCCTACAGCCCTGTTCCTCATCCAAACAGGGAGCAAGTACTTCATACCTGTTGGACAAGGTCAAGAGCTGAGGCTCCTCTGTTTCTGAACACAGGATCCCTCTACCTGCCTCACTTGCAGTCACACACTGCTGACCCTGACCACTGACCGAACTTGAGGTACTTAATCTACTGGGTGTGACCGCCTCTTGAAACAAAGTGTCCAGGTAACTCTCCCCCTCTCGGATTTGCCACAGCATCCGGAGCTCGGACTCCAGCTCATCAATTCTGAGCCAGAGTTCCTCCAGCAACCAACACTTGCTGCAGATGTGGTCACTGCGGCTTGCAATGGGATCTGCCAGCTCCCACATCATACAGCTACAGCACATCACCTGCCCAGCCATCTTGACTTAGATAATTAATTTAATTTCTGTTCTTTGACAGTGGGTCCTCCTCAATTCCCTCCTGAGTCGCAGTGTCTGCGGTGACCTCTCCCAGAATGCTTCAGTCACTTCTCACCAGCGCTCTCTGTTGGATGCTCTTCCTCCTGTTGAGTGCAGGAGTCCTTCTCCTCGATTACCTCCTGAGTCGCAATGGCTCCGGTGACTTCTCCCAGAATGCTTCAGTCACTTCTCACCAGCGCTCTCTGTTGGATGCTCTTCCTCCTGTTGAGTGCAAGAGTCCTTCTCCTCAATTACCTCATGAGTTGCAGTGGCTGCAGTGACTTCTCACAGAATACTTCAGTCACTTCTCACCAGTGCCCTCTGTTGGATCTCAGGGGAAAGCAGCAACAGCCAAATTTGTTGCACCACAGTTGGCTCTGCTGCACAGGGGAGGAATAAAAATTGTGGGAAAGCATAAGGGATTCATTTGTAAGGGGAATAGATAGGCATTTCTATGGCCGCAAATGAGGCTACAGGGTAGTATGTTGCCTCCCTGGTGCTAGATTAAAGGATGTCTCAGAGCGGCTACAGAACATTCTGAAGGGGGAGGGTGAACAGCCAGTAGTCGTGGTATATATTGGTACAAACGACATAGGTAGAAAAAGAGATGAGGTCTTAAAAGCAGAATATAGGGAGTTCGGAAGTTAGTTGAAAAGTAGGACCTCAAATGTAGTGATCTCAGGATTACTACCAGTGCCACGTGCTAGTCAGAGTAGAAATAGCAGGACATATTGGATAAATATATGGCTGAAGAGATGGTGTGAAGGGGAGGGTTTCAGGTTCCTGGGGCATTGGGACCAGTTCTGGGGGATGTAGGACCAGTACAAAGTGGATGGGTTACACAGAGGCAGAACCAGGACTGATGTCCCAGGGGGAATATTTGCTTAAGCGGTTGGGGAGAGTTTAAACTAAAATGGCAGGGGGATGGGAGCCTATGCAAGGAGTCAGAGGAGGGGGAATCAAGGACAAGAAGAAAAGACAGAAAGGGGAATAAGAAAAATGATAGGCAGAGAAATCAAGGACAAGAAGCAAACAGGGCCTCAGTGAAAACTAGTGGAAACGGGACAAGTAATGTTAAAAAGACAAGCCTTAAGGCTTTGTGCCTTTACATTAGGAGCATTCGCAATAAAGTGGATGAATTAGCCATGTAAATAGATGTAAACAGGTATGATACAGTCGGGATTACGGAGACATGGCTGTAGGGTGACCAGGGATGGGAACTGAACATCCAGGGATATTCAGTATTTAGGAAGAACAGACAAAAAACAAAAGGTGGTGGAGTTGCATTGCTGGTTAAAGAGGAAATTAATGCAATAGTGAGGAAAGATATTAGCTCCGATGATGTAGAATCTGTATGGGTAGAGCTGAGAAACACTAAGGGGCAAAAAACATTAGTGGGGGTTGTATATAGGTCCCCAAGCTGTAGTGGCAATGTTGGGAATGGTATTAAACAGGAAATTAGAGATGCAAGCAATAAAGGAACATTTGTAATTATGGGTGACTTTAATCTGCATATAGATTGGGCAAATCAGATTAGTGACAATACTGTAGAGGAGGAATTCCTGCAGTGTATACGGGATGGTTTTCTAGACCAATATGTTGAGGAACCAATGAGAGAACAGGCCATCCTAGCCCGGGTATTGTGTAATGAGAAAGGAATAATTGGCAATCTAGTTGTGCGAGGCGACCTTGGCGATGAGCGACCATAATATGATAGAATTCTTCATCAAGATGGAGAGTGACGTAGTTGATTCTGAGGGTCCTGAATCTTAATGAAGGAAACTATGATGGTATGAGACGTGAGCTGGCTATGATGGATTGCAAAACGTTACTTAAAGGGATGACGGTGGATAGGCAATGGCAAACATTCAAAGAGCATGGGTAAACTACAACAATTGTTTGTTCCTATCTGGCGCAAAAGTGAAATAGGAAAGTTGGCCAAACCATGGCTTACAAGGGAAATTAGAGATAGTATTAGATCCAAGGAAGGGGCATACAAATTGGCCAAAAAAAACAACAGACCTAAGGATTGGGAGCACTTTAGAATTCAGCAAAGGAGGACAAAGGGATTGATTAAGAAGGGGAGAATAGAATACAAGAGTAAGCTTGCAGGTAACATAAAAACTGACTGTAAAAGTTTCTATAGGTATGTGAAAAGAAGAAGATTGGTGAAGACAAATGTAGGTCCCTTACAGTCTGAAACAGGGGAATTTATAATGGGGAACAAAGAAATGGTTGACAAACTAAATACATACTTTGGGCTCTGTATACACAAAGGAGGACACAAATAACATACCAGAAATGTTGGGAAACACAGGTTTTAGTGAGAGTGAGGAACTGAAAGAAATCAGTATTAGTAAGGAAATTGTGTTGGGGAAATTGATGGGATTGAAGGCCGATGAATCCCCAGGGCCTGATAATCTATATCCTAGAAGTGGCCCTAGAAATAATGGATGCATTGGTGGTCATCTTCCGAGATTCTATAGTCTCTGGAACAGTTCCTACAGATTGGAAGGTAGCTAATGTAACCCCCACTATTTAAAAAGGGGGTTAGAGAGAAAACAGGGAATTATAGACCAATCAGCCTGATGTTGGTAGTGGGGGAATTTCTAGAGTCCATTATAAAAGATTTAATAGCTGAGCACTTGGAAAACAGTGGCAGAATCGGACAGAGCCAGCATGGATTTACAAAAGGGAAATCATGCTTGACAAATCTACTGGAATTTTTCGAGAATGTAACTAGTAGAGTTGATGAGGGGGAGCCAGTGGATGTGGTTTATTTGGACTTTCAGAAGGCTTTCAACAAAGTCCCACATAAGAGATTAGTGTGTAAAATTAAACGCATGGGATTGGGGATAGTGTCTTGAGATGGATAGATAACTGGTTAGCAGACAGGAAACAAAAATTAGGAATAAACCTAAGGTAGTGACTAATAGAGTACTGCAGGGATCAGTTCTGGGACCCCAGATATTCACAATATATATTAATGATTTAGATGAGGGAACTAAATGTAATATCTCCAAATTTGCAGATGACACAAAGCTGGGTGGGAGGATGAGCTGTGAGGAGGATGCAGAGATGCTTCAGTGTGATTTGGACAAGCTAAGTGAGTGGACAAATGCATGGCAGATGCAGTATAATGTGGATAAATGTGAGGTTATCCACTTTAGTAGCAAAAACAGGAAGGCAGATTATTATCTGAATGGCCATAAATTGAGAGAGGGAAAAGTGCAGCAAGACCTGCGTGTCCTCGTACACTAGTCGCTGAAGGTAAGCATGCAGGTGCAGCAGGCGGTAAAGAAGGCAAATGGTATGTTGGCCTTCATAGTGAAAGGATTCGAGTACAGGAGCAGGGGTGCCTTACTGCAATTATACAGGGCCTTGGTGAGACCACACCTGGAATATTGTGTGTAGTTTTGGTCTCCTTATCAGAGGGAGTGCAGCAAAGGTTTACCAGACTGATTCCTGGGATGGCGGGACTGACATATAAGGAGAGATTGAGTCGGTTAGGATTATATTCGCTGGAGTTCAGAAGAATGAGGGGGGATCTCATAGAAACCTATAAAATTATAAAAAGACTAGATAGGGTAGATGCAGGAAGGATGTTTTCAATGGTGGGGGAGTCCAGAACCAGGGGTCACAGTCTGAGGTAGACCATTTTGGACTGAGATGAGGAGAAATTTCTTCACCAAAGAGTGTGGTGAGCCTGTGGAATTCGCTACCACAGAAAGTAGTTGAGGCCAAAACGTTGTATGTTTTTAAGAAGGAGTTAGATATAGCTCTTGGGGCGAAAGGGATCAAAGGATATGGGGAGAAAGCGGGAGCAGGCTATTGAGTTGGATGATCAGCCATGACCATAATGAATGGCGGAGCAGGCTTGAAGGGCCAAATGGCCTACTCCTGCTCCTAGTTTCTATGTTTCTATGTTTCGATTTTTAATCCATTGTTTCAAATACAGATGGTACAACAAGATTGCATCTTGTGGAAAAACCGAGTGTGAGATATCTTATTAAAAACTTTCTGAAAGTCAATGACACACTGTTGACAAAATCCTGGCCTGTGTGTCTGTAAAACTAAATTGATAACTATGCAGGAACAGAAACCAGTGCATTGCCAAGATGAAGACTACGGAAGGGGAGAAGAGCTGTGTTGCCTTGGCAGTTTGCCTATTTGGATGAAGATTTAGCATCCAGTCCCAGCTGTTTTGTTGCGCCTATTTCTTTTGGAGCCTTTCTCTTTAATTTATCCTCCTGCTTGCAGTGAAGACACTCTTTGGAAACACTGACTGGCCAATTTAAGATCTTCAAGCCTATTGACTAATTACAGGCTAATTATTAACATCACCCGGCCTTCAGAATGATGCACTGACTATCTAGGTTTGACACCATTTGCCTGCAGACTGAACATTGACAATCAGGCCATTAATTCATCTGCAGCAACAAAAACCGTGTGGCCATTGTTGTGGGGAGAAGGTGGGAGAATGGGGTTGAGAAACTTATCAGCCATGATTGAATGGCGGAGAAACTCGATGGGCCGAATGGCCTAATTTCTGCTCCTATGTCTTATGGTATTATAGTCTTATGATCTGGGTTTAGCAGTTCACAACATGTCAGTAGCAAGCATGTCGGTGCCAGACCAAGAGGGTCAGCTCTATGTGTCGCTGGCAGGAGAGACTCAATGTCATGTTTTAGTGCCAGGAGAGAACAGAACACGAGGCAGTGGCAGAGAACGAGCAGTGGCCCTCGAGCTATCTCTCAATCGGCTGCTACAGAGGAGGAGTGGCTGGACATCCACAAAGTCTGGTGTGCTTGGCTATCAGAGATGGGGATCTCCCATTCATCTGATGACAGAATTCAATAACAGACATCCACATGGCATGCAACACTTGTTTGTGTGGACCTGGTGTCAGCAGTGAGCGAAATATGACCATATGCATAATGATCACTTAAGACATGCTTTGACACTCCTGATTCATTTCTTTAATGTCACAGAGGGTCATCAAGTGGGACTCAGTGCAGACCATGCACCAGTTCAGATATTCACACACCTGTGGGATCAGTAAGTTGGAGATAGTTGGGGTTTCATCCAGTGACTCACACATCACAGCCAATGGAGACAAGAATGGCAGTACAAAGTTCACATCGGAGGCCGTAGGAATTTCCAAGCTCTGTTCAGCTGAATGCAGGTATTCTGCCTTGTGGACCAAGAGCAGCAGTATTAAAGAATGAATGGTGTACTAGCAGCTGTTCCACTCCAGCTCATTCAGAAGTATCATAGGACCCGGTGGCTCAGTCTGCTCCCACTCAGGTGCAGTTGGAGTAGTCATTGGCAGGGCCCTCATAGACTCTAAAATGAAAATTCTGTTGGCCAGGAGTGTCTAGCAGTCACAGCAGTGATCTGAAGAGTCTGTCTCTACATCTGCTGAAGTTACAGGGGTTATATGCAAGTGTTAGGAAGCAGAAGAGTGAGGATTTGTAGTTGTATAAGGATATGCATGAAGGTGTTATGCAATGTTAGATTATTTAGTTTCACTTTTATTTTTGAGTCAAATAATATTATTTCTTTCCGTTAATTTCCCATATTGCCTGCTTTTGTTTGCTGCCTGGCAAATGGTCTTTTCATTTGTGATGAGTGGTACAACGAGAATTGATTTCAAACAATGGGGCCGAGGTGGCAGACGCAGCAAAAGCAATGCCTAAAAAAACTCAGCAGGTCTGGCAGCATCGGCGGAGAAGAAAAGAGTTGACGTTTCGAGTCCTCATGACCCTTCGAAAGAACTTGAGTTCGAGTCCAAGAAAGAGTTGAAATATAAGCTGGTTTAAGGTGTGTGTGTGGGGGGCGGAGAGAGAGAGAGAGAGGTGGAGTGGGGGTGTGGTTGTAGGGACAAACAAGCAGTGATAGAAGCAGATCATCAAAGGATGTCAACAACAATAGTACAAAAGAACACATAGGTGTTAAAGTTAAAGTTGGTGATATTATCTAAACGAATGTGCTAATTAAGAATGGATGGTAGGGCACTCAAGGTATAGCTCTAGTGGGGGTGGGGAGACCATAAAAGATGTAAAAGAAAAAAATTTTTTTTTTTTATAATGGAAATAGGTGGGAAAAGGAAAATCTATATAATTTATTGGAAAAAAAAAAGAAAAGGAAGGGGGAAACAGAAAGGGGGTGGGGATGGGGGAGGGAGCTCATGACCTAAAGTTGTTGAATTCAATATTCAGTCCGGATGGCTGTAAAGTGCCTAGTCGGAAGATGAGGTGTTGTTCCTCCAGTTTGCGTTGGGCTTCACTGGAACAATGCAGCAAGTCAAGGACAGACATGTGGGCAAGAGAGCAGGGTGGAGTGTTAAAATGGCAAGCGACAGGGAGGTTTGGGTCATTCTTGCGGACAGACCGCAGGTGTTCTGCAAAGCAGTCGCCCAGTTTACGTTTGGTCTCTCCAATGTAGAGGAGACCACATTGGGAGCAACGAATGCAGTAGACTAAGTTGGGGGAAATGCAAGTGAAATGCTGCTTCACTTGAAAGGAGTGTTTGGGTCCTTGGACGGTGAGGAGAGAGGAAGTGAAGGGGCAGGTGTTGCATCTTTTGCGTGGGCATGGGGTGGTGCCATTGGAGGGGGTTGAAGAGTAGGGGGTGATGGAGGAGTGGACCAGGGTGTCCCGGAGGGAGCGATCCCTACGGAATGCCGATAGCGGGGGTGAAGGGAAGATGTGTTTGGTGGTGGCATCATGCTGGAGTTGGCGGAAATGGCGGAGGATGATCCTTTGAATGCGGAGGCTGGTGGGGTGATAAGTGAGGACAAGGGGGACCCTATCATGTTTCTGGGAGGGAGGAGAAGGCGTGATGGCGGATGCGCGGGAGATGGGCCGGACATGGTTGAGGGCCCTGTCAACGACCGTGGGTGGAAAACCTCGGTTAAGGAGGACATGTCAGAGGAACTGTTTTTGAAGGTAGCATCATCGGAACAGATGCGACGGAGGCGAAGGAACTGAGAGAATGGGATGGAGTCCTTACAGGAAGTGGGGTGTGAGGAGCTGTAGTCGAGATAGCTGTGGGAGTCTGTGTGTTTGTAATGGATATTGGTGGACAGTCTATCAACAGAGATTGAGACAGAGAGGTCAAGGAAGGGAAGGGAAGTGTCAGAGATGGACCACGTCAAAATGATGGAGGGGTGGAGATTGGAAGCAAAATTAATAAATTTTTCCAAGTCCCGACGAGAGCATGAAGCGGCACCGAAGTAATCATCGATGTACCGGAGGAAGAGTTGTGGAAGGGGGCCGGAGTAGGAATGGAACAAGGAATGTTCCACATACCCCATAAAGAGACAGGCATAGCTGGGGCCCATGCGGGTACCCATAGCCACACCTTTTATTTGGAGGAAGTGGCAGGAGTCGAAGGAGAAATTGTTCAGCGTGAGAACAAGTTCAGCCAGATGGAGAGTAGTGGTGGATGGGGATTGTTCGGGCCTCTGTTCGAGGAAGAAGCTAAGGGCCCTCAGACCGTCCTGGTGGGGGATGGAGTTTTAGAGGGATTGGACGTCCATGGTGAAGAGGAAGCGGTTGGGGCCAGGGAACTGGAAATTGTTGATATGACGTAAGGTGTCAGAGGAATCACGGATGTAGGTGGGAAGGGACTGGACAAGGGGAGAGAGAAGGGAGTCAAGATAACGAGAAATGAGTTCTGTGGGGCAGGAGCAAGCTGAGACGATCGGTCTACCGGGGCAGTTCTGTTTGTGGATTTTGGGTAGGAGATAGAAGCGGACCGTCCGAGGTTGGGAGACTATCAGGTTGGAAGCTGTGGGAGGGAGATCCCCAGAGGAGATGAGGTCAGTGACAGTCCTGGAAACAATGGCTTGATGTTCAGTGGTGGGGTCATGGTCCAGGGAGAGGTAGGAGGAAGTGTCTGCGAGTTGACGCTCAGCCTCCGCGAGGTAGATGTCAGTGCGCCAGACAACAACAGCACCACCCTTGTCAGCGGGTTTGATGACAATGTCAGGGTTGGACCTGAGAGAATGCAGTGCAGTAAGTTCAGAGAGAGACAGGTTAGAATGGGTGAGAGGAGCAGAGAAATTGAGACGACTAATGTCGCGCCGACAGTTCTCAATGAAAAGATCAAGAGAAGGTAAGAATCCAGAGGGAGGGGTCCAGGTGGAGGGAGAATATTGGAGATGGGTAAAAGGATTCATTGAACTGGGAGAGGACTCCTGCCCAAAGAAGTGAGCCCGGAGACGAAGACGGCGGAAGAAGAGTTCAGCATCATGCCGAGCCCGAAATTCATTGAGGTGAGGGTGTAAGGTTATGAAACTAAGTCCTTTGCTGAGCACTGAACGTTCAGCATCGGAGAGGGGAAGGTCGGGGGTATAGTGAATACACGGCTGGGGTTGGGATTGGAAGATGGGGTGGGGACGGAGGGACAGGCAGGGGTGGAGGGTCCTAGATGGGTGTTGGTGTCGATGAGTTGTTGGAGCTTGCGTTCCTTAGCACTTGAGAGAAAGAGAAAAAGTTTCTTGTTGAGGCGTCGAATGAGCCGAAGGATAAAATGAAACTGGGGGCACGCGTAGCTTTGACAAAGGGTACAGCGGTGTTGCTGGAGGGAGAGGTCGAGTGTGTTCATATGGCAGCGCATGGCACTGAGTGTGGATTTCAGAATGTGACAGGAACAGCAGTCTGAGAAACGTTTTATGTCCCGGAGATACCTGTAATCCTGGGTGGGTTCGAAACATGAGGAGTGGAATTTCAGTTGAAATCCACGTGGGGTAAGTCGGAGATGGAGACAGTCGCTGAGAAAGGAGATGTGGCTGTGAAAGCAGGTTTTAGTAAACACCTTGTCAAACACCAGGAGGGAAATGGAAAGCAAGGAAGGTGAGCAGGGCAAAAGAGAGGAACGGAAATCTTGTCGCAGAAAAGAACAGAACTTCTTCAAGGAGGTAGGCATTTCTTGAAGAGCAGTGGCAGTCAATTAAACAGAGAGATAAAAACAAAAAAACTGCGGATGCTGGGAATCCAAAACAAAAACAAAAACAGAATTACCTGGAAAAACTCAGCAGGTCTGGCAGCATCGGCGGAGAAGAAAAGAGTTGACGTTTCGAGTCCTCATGACCCTTCGACAGAACTTGAGTTCAAGTCCAAGAAAGAGTTGAAATATAATAGGTTTAAGGTGTGTGTGTGGGGGGCGGAGAGAGAGAGAGAGAGAGAGGTGGAGTGGGGGTGTGGTTGTAGGACAAACAAGCAGTGATAGAAGCAGAACATCAAAAGATGTCAACAACAATAGTACAAAAGAACACATTGGTGTTAAAGTTAAAGCTATGCCTGTCTTTTTATGGGGTATGTGGAACATTCCTTGTTCCAGTCCTACTCCGGCCCCCTTCCACAACTCTTCCTCCGGTACATCGATGATTACTTCGGTGCCGCTTCATGCTCTCGTCGGGACTTGGAAAAATTTATTAATTTTGCTTCCAATCTCCACCCCTCCATCATTTTGACGTGGTCCATCTCTGACACTTCCCTTCCCTTCCTTGACCTCTCTGTCTCAATCTCTGTTGATAGACTGTCCACCAATATCCATTACAAACACACGGACTCCCACAGCCATCTCGACTATAGCTCCTCACACCCCACTTCCTGTAAGGACTCCATCCCATTCTCTCAGTTCCTTCGCCTCCGTCGCATCTGTTCCGATGATGCTACCTTCAAAAACAGTTCCTCTGACATGTCCTCCTTCTTCCTTAACCGAGGTTTTCCACCCACGGTCGTTGACAGGGCCCTCAACCATGTCCGGCCCATCTCCCGCGCATCCGCCCTCACGCCTTCTCCTCCCTCCCAGAAACATGATAGGGTCCCCCTTGTCCTCACTTATCACCCCACCAGCCTCCGCATTCAAAGGATCATCCTCCGCCATTTCCGCCAACTCCAGCATGATGCCACCACCAAACACATCTTCCCTTCACCCCCCCTATCGGCATTCCGTAGGGATCGCTCCCTCCGGGACACCCTGGTCCACTCCTTCATCACCCCCTACTCCTCAACCCCCTCCTATGGCACCACCCCATGCCCACGCAAAAGATGCAACACCTGCCCCTTCACTTCCTCTCTCCTCACCGTCCAAGGACCCAAACACTCCTTTCAAGTGAAGCAGCATTTCACTTGCATTTCCCCCAACTTAGTCTACTGCATTCGTTGCTCCCAATGTGGTCTCCTCTACATTGGAGAGACCAAACGTAAACTGGGCGACTGCTTTGCAGAACACCTGTGGTCTGTCCGCAAGAATGACCCAAACCTCCCTGTCGCTTGCCATTTTAACACTCCACCCTGCTCTCTTGCCCACATGTCTGTCCTTGACTTGCTGCATTGTTCCAGTGAAGCCCAACGCAAACTGGAGGAACAACACCTCATCTTCCGACTAGGCACTTTACAGCCATCCGGACTGAATATTGAATTCAACAACTTTAGGTCATGAGCTCCCTCCCCCATCCCCACCCCCTTTCTGTTTCCCCCTTCCTTTTCTTTTTTTTTTCCAATAAATTATATAGATTTTCCTTTTCCCAACTATTTCCATTATATAAAAAAAAGAAAAAAATTTTTTTTTTTTTTTTACATCTTTTATGCTCTCCCCACCCCCACTAGAGCTATACCTTGAGTGCCCTACCATCCATTCTTAATTAGCACATTCGTTTAGATAATATCACCAACTTTAACTTTAACACCTATGTGTTCTTTTGTACTATTGTTGTTGACATCTTTAGATGATCTGCTTCTATCACTGCTTGTTTGTCCCTACAACCACACCCCCACTCCACCTCTCTCTCTCTCTCTCTCTCCGCCCCCCACACACACACCTTAAACCAGCTTATATTTCAACTCTTTCTTGGACTCGAACTCAAGTTCTGTCGAAGGGTCATGAGGACTCGAAACATCAACTCTTTTCTTCTCCGCCGATGCTGCCAGACCTGCTGAGTTTTTCCAGGTAATTCTGTTTTTGTTTTTGTTTTGGATTCCCAGCATCCGCAGTTTTTTTGTTTTTAAAAACAATGCCTAGTTGTTTGCAGGAGTGTTTTGGGGAATGGTGCCAATGGGTGGATGTGGGGGTTAGGTGTGTTTCTGCGTGCGGCTATCAGATGGGTGAACTGGGGGAACCTACATGAATCTCAAAAATAATGAAGGCATTTGAGGCAGCGCCATATGCTGCACTGGTGCCTTGGCTGCATCGTGTCCTGCCTCCTCCTTAGAATAGTCTGAAAAGGATATGTGCCTTGTTCCTCCTGCAGTTTCATACCTCACTGCTGTGCAATGTTATGCAGAGCGCAGTACGTCATGACCATCCTGAAGACCCTGGCTGGTGCATATTGAAGGGCCTGTCCAGGCATCCAATGCATATCATCAACATGTCAGTGACTTGCTCAATGACACATTTGGTTTTTCATATAAGTTCCATTGCTTATATGTCTCCTGGACATCATTGTTTTAAGTTATCCCTTGTCTTCAAGCAGTCAGCCAGCAACTCTGCTTTAAGGTGTAAAATGATCAGGAAGGGTGAACTGCTGCAGGTTAAAAGCATCATGGCAGCTACCCAGGAATCTCCCAAACACTTGCATAAACATCTTTTTTGTGGTGGCGCACCAGCTGTACATTGAAGGAGTGGAATCCCTTGTGGTTGATAAACACTCCTGGGAGACCTGGGATGCCTTAATTATGTCACAACAATGGGAAATTGTGACTGAGTGAGATCTACCTATAATTTCACCAGCTAAACAAAAACATATTGAACGGTTTAAAGAGGACCTTTTTAAAAAAAAAATAAGAAAAGACACTGACCAAAGATGGCTATCACCAGTCACCTGATGTCTGGAATTGTAAGTTGACCATTTTTATGGAAAGTTCCTATCTGGATTGCAAACTTACTCAGACATGTTGCATGGAATTTCACAGCTGGAGGGGGTGGGGGGGGGGTTCAGACGGGTGTGTTGGTGGTGTCAAGGTCCACTGCAAAAAGGACTCTTATACTCTTGAAAAGAAGACTTTAAAATGCAAAGTGCTGGACTTTAATCAACTGTAATACTGTCAATACAATGGGAACTGCTAACTAGCCAGTTATAGCCAACAGTCACTCAAAAGCCCTATGGAGGATTAAATAACCCCATCTCCTGTTGGTTACTACTAGCTTGAAATGTGTCAAAAGTTTCTGAGATGAAAGATCAAAAATATGATTACATGTTCTACCAGAATGACTGCAAGACATATTAATCGAATTCCTTCTTGGAATATACCAACAGAAGGTTTTTAAAAATTAGATTTTCCAAGCCAGGAACAGAGAGAAGTCATCTGGAAAAACTGCTGAAGCCAATATTGTCTCCAGCAAAGTGCAGTTACCTGAACTTCATTTCTGCTCCAGGATTTTAAAGGAAACCAGTTAACTTCAAACGACTGCAACATTCAACAATCTAAACCTCAAGGACAAGCAGAGGACTTAATTGTATCTTCTTTTAATTTTTATTCTGACTCAATTTTCTTTTACTTCTGAGATTTGTGTGTGTGTTGTGTGTCATCATGACTTTTATTATTTTTTCTCAGGTTTAGTAAATAATAAACATATTCTTTCTTTGATTCAAGAAAACTTGATTTGATTGACTCCTTATTAAAGAGTAAATACATTTGGATTGGAAAAGGCCAACCAAGGAGGCTGAATAAAGAGAAGCCAGTTCACTCCTCCTCAGGTGGTCATAACAATTGTCACATGTGTGCAATCAATGATGCTCTGCACCTTTGGGAAAAAAGTCAGGGCTGCAAACATGAGCACCCACTTTCTCTGGCTGGCATCATCATTGGCAAAGTTGATATAATTTCAGCCCTTCTAACAAGCCACCAGTCACCTGTCTTATGTATTTGCGGGCTGCCAATTGTGAGATCCTATTAATGTTTCTGGCAGAGCCCTGGAAGAATCTAGGAGCAAAAATGTTGAGGGAGGTGGTGACTTTGACAGCTATGTGGTCACCAGGTCCACTTGGCAGCAAGTCTTGATCCAGCGGTGCTGTAAATATTTGCTACAATCTGACACAAGAGCCCAAGAATCTCAAAACACTCATGCTCTAACATGACGGTGAAGATTTTTCTCTGCACGTGCGCCCTGCATGGTTGGTAAGGCCTCCTGCTTGCTGCACCTGTCTGTTGAACCACTCTTACTTGTGGAGCCTCAGGTCAGTGAGGATCAAGCTGCTGCTGTTGCTGTTGTTAGTCATGGAGTCATAGAGTTATACAGCACAGAAACAGGCCCTTTGGCCAATTGTGTCCATGCTGGCCATCAAGCACCTCAAGGACCAAGATGACTTCGTCCAATTAATGAAGCTGTATAAGCCACCGTGTTGATCTGATAAATCAGAACTCCAAAGTGGATGTCAGATGTACAAATCTGCAAAGTTGTGAAATTGACATTCAAAGCTGCCAAAGTCCCTTCTCAACACAAGTAATGCCTTTCACACAAGAAGGCAAGAAAGCAGTTCTCCAGCAAAATGCAGTTACCTGAGCTATTGCCATTTTTCCCTGCTATGTTTTCAGCCCCCTCAATTGGCACTGTGTTCCCATCTTGCTTTCTTGCTTTTACTGGTGAGTCCCAGAAAGGCTAGGAAACCCGTGGACCCACAGTTAAATTGCAAAAAGCAATGGTAATATTGCTGCAATTGAGGATCAACACACTGAGACTGACAACCAGCCTGTGCTGAGAAAATTTCTTGCTTGCAGCCTAAGGCATTGTAGTTAAATGCGGAAGCTGGAGACAGCTTTCTGACACCCTATCAATTTCCCAGGTTTAAAACCCCCACCCATTCCCACACCCACGCACTCCTGAATATTAACATTCACCCTATGATTTATGTGGAAACCACTCTTTGCTTTTGTTGGGACTTATTGTTGTTTTTCTATCTTCGATTGGACCATATTTCTTTCCTATATTCATGGAGCCATAAAAGGGGCAGTTGTGCTGATTCTGGATTGATGACTTTGGGGCAACCTAGTGTCACCCTTACAAAAGCAAAATACTGACAATGCAGGAAATCTAAAATAGAAACAGAAAATGATGGAAATACTCAGCAGGGCCAGGCAGTATTTGTGCTGAAAGAAACAAAGTTATCATTTCACAGTGGTGACCTTTCATCAGAACTGGAAAGGGTTAGAGATGCAACAAATACATTGACAGTGAAAGGGGAGGGAGAGGGGAAAAACAAAATGGAAGGCCCATGATAGGGTGGAAGGCAGGAGAGATTAAATTACAAAAAGGATGACAGTGCTTAGCAAAGGGGATGGTAATGGGACAAGTAAAGAAACAAAAAATTTGGTGTAACAAAACAAAAGTGATGGTGTAAATGGGAATAGCAGAATTAACAGCTCCTGTCTGAATAAATGGGGACAGTGGTTATGATCTGAAATTTTTGAACTCAATGTTCAGTCCAGAATACTGTACAGTACTGAATCGAAAGATGAGGCATTGTTCCTCAAGCTCACATTGAGCTTCATTGGAACAGTGTACAAGGCCAAGGACTGAATGAAGGTTTCCTCCAATGGTCACCCAATCTGCACTTGCCCAGTGTAGAGCAGCGAGTACAGTATCCTATTAAAACAAGTAAATTGCTGTTTCACCTGGAAGGAGTGTTTGGGCCTCGAATGGTAGGAAGGGAGGAGTAGAAGGCTTGTTGCTTGCACAGTACTGTGCCGAGGGAAGGAGAGGACATAATATGGGATGGTTGAGCAGGGGACCAGGGTGTTGCAGAGGGAACTGTTCTTTTGGAATTCTGAAAGTGGAGGGGAGGGGGACTTGTGTTTGGTAGTGACATCATGTGCAGGTGGCAGAAGTGACAGAGGATGATCTGTTGAATGTGGAGGGTAGTGATGTGGAAGCTGAGGACAAGGGGACCCCTATAATGGTTCTGGGGCTGGGTGAAGGGGTGGGAGAAAAATTGCGGGAAATGGAACTGACATGATCAAGGGTCCAGTCAATCACTCTGGAGAGCAATCCTCGGTTGAGGAAAAAGAAAGACATAGCAGAAGCACAAGTAAGGAAAGTGGCATCATAAGAGTAGATGTGACCGAGATGGAGAAGCTAGGAAAATGAAATGGACCCCTCAAAGGAAGCAGAGTGGGAGGGTATGCAGTCAACACAGCTGTGAGAGTCAGTGGTTTTATAGTGGATATTGGTTGATAGCCAATCCCCTGAAATGGAGGCAGAGAACATCCGGAAGAAAAGAAAAGAGACCCAGGCTAGATATCATAGCAATTTGTAAACAAAGTTAAAGCTATAGATGCCTGTTCTGGAGGTTTATAAACAGCCGCCAGTAGTAAACTTAGGACAATTGACTTGGACCAGTTGAATCCAAACAGCTGTTGCTGATGTGTTAAAAAAGCTTGCCACTGCAGGCAGATTATCACAAGCAAATAAGGCTGCACCTCTTCCCCCTGCCCTATTCCATATTTCCATAAACAATTATATGCTTCAATGTGGCATTAAGCACCATCATTCAAATTTAACCAAGTCTCAAGAGCAACAATAACATCTGAGTTTTCTAATGTTGCATAAGATTGTGGTTTATTTATGACCTCTTTCATTAGCATAGAAGCACTTCAATGGTGCCTGGATACCATTCCTTTTCTGTACCATACCTTTAAAAAATCTGGGTAGTCTATTAATGCTATCTACCCTAGTAAACTGGAGGTTTTGTAGTGCAGTGGGTAGTGTCTTTGCCTTTGAGCTGGAAGCTATGGATTTGAGATCCACCCCATGACTTGATGGTCAAGGAATGTGCATTTATAGTGTGGTAAAACAGGTTGATGATCAACTTGCAAATCATTCCAACACATGCCAATGGGAGGCATTAAGAGTAAGTGAGATTCCTGGTCAGCCATGTGATAGAAAGAAAGTTGGAGAATTTACTATCCATACAACATGCATGTAAAAGTGCTCTTGGACTCACTGACTGATACGTAGCCCACCAGCCCCACCCTAGTAAAACTGTTGGCTGTTTTATTATAACCTTGGCTCAACTATTTTAAATGGCCAAATCTTACCTCAAAATTCAGGCAACATCTGCTAAGATGGAGGCTATCCCTCCTGAAAGCTTATCTTGCTGCTGAAAGATTTACAGATGTCTATGGAAGAAATTCTCTCCCTTATGCATGCTATTAGTTCTGTTTTGCCACAGATCAGTGGCCATGGAGAGCCAGTGCCCAGTGCTGTTATTGGGAACACTGTTGTCTCTTAGGACAGCACCAAATGCACATCCTCCCACGTGTGGCACAAAGGAGAATGTGTCAGGATAAGTGATGAAGCCTGCTTCATCTCCATCTGAAGAGGATCATTTTGAAATACGGATGTCAGCTACCTCACTCCCTCACGCCGCTCAGTTAGCAGCTAGTTCATAATTTGGCACACTCTGATCCCAACGGGAAGCACAGTGGTATTAAGCATATGGAACATACACATAGGTACATTTTTGATTCAAATTGTGATTGCGCTAAAGTACATGCTGTCATTATTCTTGACAAAATTTGGAACTGGTTTTTGTCGGGTGTTTTTAATGGGAGCTGTGTGAGTTGATGTGTACCACAGAAGGATCAGTAGATGATGGCATTTTTGTGCTTGGAAGATTTAAACAGACTGTTAATGTAATGGCCACATGTACAAGTCACGAGAGAAGCATGAATATTTCTTGCAGCTGGCTAAAGGCTTTCCTCTACATCCTCCTTGGACTGCTGCTCTTCCACTAGCAGATTTCCCTGCTGTCTTTTCCTGCTTTGTTTTCCTGCTTAGGGGCCTTCATGATGAAACCTCTTTGTCAGGCAAAGATGTGCAACAGGGTACACGCAACCACAGTCCTAGACACCAAGGTGTGAAATATGACAGAGAACCTCCCTCCTGACTAATCCAGGCTCTTGAAGCTGCCTTCAGTGAAACAATTGTTTGGTCCATGAAGACCCTGACAATGGAATGGGTTTTTTATACTAGATTGGTCAGTTGGTGTCATTAGAAAGTGCCTTGACTATAAAGAATAGCTTTGATCATCCAGGAGCCACTGAGGCACGTGTCTTTCTGCATCAAGGAGTGCTGACATGATGGACTGCCTTTAAATTAAGGCACTGTGACAAACCCATTGCGCTCTCTTTAGGAATCAATGGAGAGGGAGCAGCCAAAGACACAAGCTTATATGGTTAAGCAGCTGTTGGCAATAAAAAAGAAAGACTAATGTCAGTTGCGAATCATTTAAAGTACCTGTTGGGCCCTATCAGTCCACCTCCAACTTTACTGTAACATTAGTAACACTGGACATCTGATTTGAGTTGGTATGATCATTTCTGAGTCCAAGTGAGGCTATAATAGTCAAAAAGTGTGATATATTTCATTAGATATTTAAATAGGTTGTTTCCTCTTGTGGCGGAGACTAGAACTAGGGAACACAGTTTAAAAATAAGAGATCTCTCTTTTAAGACGGAGATGAGAATTTTTTTCTCTCAGAAGGTTGTTAGTCTGTGGAATTCTCTTCCCGACAGAGCACTGGAGGCTCAGTGAATATTTTAAAGGCTGATTTAGATAGATTTTTAATTGACAAGGGAATCAATGTGGGTGTGGATGGGGGGCAGACAGGAAAGTGAAGTTGAGACCACAACCAGTTGAGGTCTTCTTGAATGGCAGAGCAGGCTTGAAGGGCCAAATGGGCTACTCCTGCTCATAAGTCCTATGTTCCTATTAGCACCTCATTACTTCCACATTTAAATATATCCATCTATTTTTGACAGGGATTGAACCACTGCCACCCACTGTGAATCAAGGTGCACAAATGGACAAGTACTTTGCGTAAAGGAGATGTGGGCGGCAGTTGAGTGTAACTTGTCCCTGCTCCACTTCCTCCTCTGCCCGACAAAATTACGTTATTCATAAGAAAATCCAAACATGGATAAGAAAATGTTCTGCTGATCACCCTCAGATGATGAATCAGTTTTTCTTTCATTTTAACACAACTTATAGAAAGCATCAAGGGAATCAAGGTCACAGAAACAACTGTGGGTGGGAGACTTCAATGTCCAACACCAAGAGTGATTTGATAGTAATACTACTGACAAGTTGAAGATCATAGCTGCCAGACTGGACTTGCAGCAGGAGATGAGAGAATCAACATGAGGGAATAGCCTTCTTGACCTCATCCTTACCAATCTACCTGTCGCAGATGTATTGTTTGAAGTGAGAACCACAGAGTCCTTGCAGAGACCATGTCCCGTCTTTACACTGAAGACACACTCCATTGTGTTGTGTGGCAATACCACTGTACTAAGTGGGATAAATTCAGAACAGATGTAGCACCTCAAAACTAGCCAGAAGTAGCAGAATTTCTTTCCAGCATAATCTGTAACCTCATGGCCCAGCATATCCCTTACTCTTCCACCTTCAAGCCAAATGATCAATGAGATTCAATGAAGAGCATGGAAGAACATTGCCAGGAGCAGCATCAGGTGAACCTGAAAATGAGATAGTAACCTGGTGAAGTTACAGCACAGGACTGCATGCATGTTAAACAGTAAGCAATCCCACAAGTAGTGGATCGGGTTAAGTTTTGCAGTCCTGCCACATTCAGTCATGAACAGTGTGGAAAGTAAGCAACACTTATGAAGAAGAGGCTCCATGAACATTCTAATCCTCATTGATGGTGGCGCCAAGTTTGTGAATACAAAAGACAAGACTAAGATATTTGCAGCCATTTTCTGTCAGTGGTCATTCTCAGCCTCCTCCTGAGATACCTGTCATCACCGATACTGGTCTTCAGCCAATTCAATTCATGGGATATCAAGAAATGGCTGAGCGCATTGGACACAGCAAAGGCTATGGATCCCTATAACATCCCAGTTACAGTGCTGAAGACTTGTGCTCCAGAACATGCCATGTCTCTAGGCAAACTGTCTTAGCAAAGCAACAACACTGGCATCTAGCAGCAATGTCGAAAATTACCCAGGTATGTGCTGTCCAAAAAAGCAGGGCAAACCCAATCCAGCCAATTACCGTTGTTACGACTGGCTGTGGAGGGACAAACTGGCTCGCCTTTATTCAGCCATCTCGGTTGGTCACAACATAGATTTTTAAAAAATTTCTTTTTCCCGTAGCTGCCTTTTCCAATCCAAATGTATTTACTTTTTAATAAGGAGCCAATCAAACTAAGTTTTTTGAGCCAAAGAAAGAGCAAGTTTATTAGGTGCTAACCTAAGAGAAAAATAATAAAAGATACAATGACACACAAACACACACACACATAGACACACACAAACATACACACACACACACATACACACACTCTCTCACAAACACACATACACACACACACACACAGATATCACAAGTAAGAAAAGTTAGAGTTCAAATAAAATTTAAAAGAAGACACTATTAATTTATTTGCTTGTCCTTGAGGCATAGATTGTTGAACATTATGGCCATTTGAAGTTAGTTGGTTCTCTTTAAAATCCTGAAGTTGAATTGAGGTTTGGGTAATTGCACTTTACTGGAGACAATTTCCTTCCTTTTAATTCCGTGATCCGTCTCCCAGAAATCATGAGTTCCTTCTGAAGTTCTTTCTGATGGAAATACACTAGCTCCGTGATTGATTTTTAGACTGTTAAGAGATAGGGAGGAGAATTTTCTCCCTGTTGGGGGTTTGGGCGGGAGCAGGTGTGGGTGGGTGCACAGCCGATTGCCGCCTGCAATTGGCTGCATGCCACCATTTTACGAGGGTGGGCCAATTAAGATCTCCCCAGCATGACGCGCACCCATAAGCACTGTACACTCCCGGTGTGGACGGGGGAAGTAGGCTGAGTTGGGACATGTGTAAGAGTGCAAAAATCTCCCTGAGGTACAGAGCTGCCTCAGGGAGATTACTTTGATTTTTAAAAATTTTAATAAAAGAAAAAATAGAATTTAAAGGCAAGTCCCTTCATGTGACAGTGTCACATGAGCTGGGACATGTCTATGAATTTTATTAAAAATTTCTATTAATGTTTTAAAACCTTCATGAAACCTCATCCCGGTTTCATGATAAAAGTGAAGGCCGTCTGGGCTCTTCACCTGCCCGCTAACCTTAAGGTCGGACGGGCAGCTCAGTTAAGTATTTCCATTGGAATTTAGGTGGCCTTAATAGGCCTTTGACAGTTTGGCGGATGCGCAGATGACTCCAGTGTGTGCCCACAGAACTGAATATCTGAAAGATGCACAGTGACATCGGGATGCATGCCCGACATCATCTTGCGTCATTTTATGCATGCCTTGCTCGCTGATCCAAAGATTCTGCCCAGGGTTTCTCTTAGCTACGGCGAGAGAGAGAGATTCTTTACTACTTCCTTCAGCAGATTTTCTAGATGACTTCTATGACTTCTCTCTGTTTCTGGCTTGGCAAAATCAGTTATTAAAAACCTCCTGGTCTGTATATCCCAAGAAAGGAATTTGATTAACATACCTTGCAGTCATTTCTGTAGAACAAGTAATCACATTTTTGATCTTTCAACTCAGAAATTTTTAACACATTTCAAGACAGTAGCAACCAACAGGAGATGGGTTAGTTCATCCTCCAGAGGGGGGTTTTGAGTCCCTTTTGACACTCCAGCAAAACTGGAGTCAATGGGAATCAGAGGGAAAACTCTCTGCTGGTTGGAGTCATACCTAGCACAAAGGAAGATGGTTGTGGTTGTTGGAGGTCAGTCATCTCAGCTCCAGGACATCTTAGTGTAGTGTCCTATGCCCAAACATCCTCAGCTGCTTCATCAATGACCTTCCTTCCATCATAAGGTCAGAAGTGGGGACATACGCTGATGACTGCACTATGTTCAGCACCATTCACGACTCCTCAGATACTGAAGCAGTCCATCTCCAAATGCAGGAAGATCTAGATAATATCCAAGCTTGCGTTGACAAGTGGGAAGTAACATTCACGACACACAAGTGCCAGGCAATGACCATCTCCAATGAGAGAGAATCCAACTATTGCTCCTTGATGTTCAATGGCATGACCATCACTGAATCCCCCACTGTCAACATCCTGGGGCTTACCATTGACCAGAAACTGGATTAGCCATATAAATACTGTGGATACAAGAGCAGTTCAGCGGCTAAGAATTGTGCAACGAGTAACTCACCTCCTTACTCCCCAAAGCCTGTCCACCATCTACAAGGCACAAGTCAGGAGTGTGATGGAATACTCCCCACTTGCCTGGATGAGTGCAGCTCCCACAACACTCAAGAAGCTGGACACTGTCCAGGACAAAGCAGTCCACTTGATTGGCACCACATCCACAAACATTCACTCCCTCCATCATCGACACACATTAGCAGCAGTGTGTGCCATCTACAAGATGCGCTGAGGAATTCACCAAGGCTGCCTAGCACCTTCCAAAACCAGAACCACTACCATCTAGAAGGATAGGGGCAGCAGATAGATGGGAACACCAGCACCTGGAGATTCCCCTCCAAGTCACTCACCATCCTGACTTGGAAATATATTGCCATTCCTTCAATGTCGCTGGGTCAAAATCCTGGAACTCTCTTCCTAACAGCACTGTGGGTGTACCTACACCACATGGACTGCGGCAGTTCAAGAAGGCAGCTCACCAGCTCCTTCTCAAGGACAGCTAGGGATGGGCAATAAATCCTGGCCCAGCCAGTGAAGCCCGCATTGCGTGAATGAATAAAAAAAATCTTAGCTGGCTAACAGTTCCTCATTGTCTTGACAGAATTAATTGATTGAAGTCCAGCATTTTGCATTTTTAATGACTTCCATTTGAGAATTCCTTTTGTGAAGTGAACCTCAACACCACCCCACCAAACACCACCCCACCCTGCACCCCTCCTCCCCCTCACCCCCCTGCCCCAGGCGTTAAATTCCATGCAACTGGTCAGGGAAGGTCTGCAGTGCAATCCATGTAGGAAATTTCTGGAAAAGTGGTCAACTTACAATACCAGACATCGGGTGACTGGTTCTAAAGAAGAATCATATGGACTCAAAATGTTAGCTCTGTCTTTCTCTCTACAGATGCTGTCAGACCTGCTGAGTTTTTCTAGCAATTTTTGTTTTTGTATCAGGTGACTGGTGGTAGCCATCCATTTTTTAAAGAAAGGCCCTCTTTAATCAGTTCAATATGTTTTTGGTACTTGGTGAAGTTACAGGTAGATTTCACTCAGTCATAATTTCCCATTGTCGTGACACCATCATTATCAGCCTACTCTAAACCATTAACAAAATGATGGAAGGTGTTGTCATCAGTGCTATCAATTGATACTTACTTACCAATGCCCAGCTTGTGTTCAATAAAGGCCATTCACCTTCTGACTTCATTGCAGCCCTGGTCCCAACATGGACAGAAGAATTGAATTGCAAGATGATGTGAGAGTGACAAACCTTGACATCAAAACAGCTTTTGACAGATTGTGGCATAATGGAATATTGCCATTTATTACAAGGGGAATTGTGTATAAAGGTAGGCAAGTTTTGTTAGAGTTGTACAGGGTGTTGGTAAAACCACATCTGGAATGCTGTGGTACAATTTTGGTCGCATCACTTAAGAAAGGATATAATTGTATTAGAACATAAGAACATAAGAAGAACAGGAATAGGCCATTTGGCCCCTCAAGCATGCCCCACCATTCAATAAGATCATGGCCACTCTGCCCCCAGGCCTCAACCCCTTCTTCGTTGCAGCTTCTCATAGCCGTCAACTCCCCAATATTTTAAAAATCTAGCCACCTCCTCTTTAAATACTTTCAGTGATCGAGCATCCACAAGTCTCTGAGGTAGTGAATTCCAGACATTCACTACTCTCTGAGAGAAGAAATTCCGTTGCATCTCAGTCTTAAATGAGTGTCTCCTTATTCTGTAACTATGTCCCCTAGTTCAAGATTCCCCCACTAGTGGAAACATCTTCTCAACATCTACCCTGTCAAGCCCCCTCAGAACCTTATACATTTCAATAAGGTCACCCCTCATTCTTCTAAACTCTAATGAATAAAAGCCTAACCTGTTTAGCTGTTCTTGATAAGTCAACACCTTCAACCCAGGAATCAGCCTAGTGAATCTCTTATGAACTGCCTCCAATGCCAGTATATTCTTTTTTAAATATGGGGACCAAAACTGTATACAGTACTCCAGGTGCAGCCTCACCAACACCCTGTACAGTTGTAACAAGACTTCCCTATTTTTAAACTCCAATCCCGTATCAATACAGGTCAAAATTCCATTTGTCTTCTTAATTTCTTGCTTTACCTGCATGCTAACTTTTTGTGTTTCATGCACAAGAACACCCAGATCCCTCTGTGGTGCACTTTTTTGGAGTCTCTCTCCATTTAAATAATAGTCCGTCTTTTGATTCTTCCTACCAAAGTGCATGACCTCACACTTTCCTACATTAAACTCCATCTGTCAAGTTTTTGCCCACTCATTCAATCTGTCTATATCCCCCTGCAGGTTCCTTATGTCCTCATAACAACATGCACTCCCACCTATTTTTGTATCATCAGCAAATTTGGATACATTACACTCTGCCCCCTCCTCCAACACATTAATATAGATAGTAAATAATTGAGGCCCTAGGACTGGTCCTTGTGGCACTCTACCAGTTACATCTCTCCAACTTGAAAAATACCAATTAATCCTGACTCTCTGTCTTCTGTGTGTTAACCAAACCTCAATCCATGCTGATGCACTGTCCCCAATACTGTGAGCAATAACCTTTTATGTGGCACCTTATCAAATGTCTTCTGCAAATCCAAATACACTACATCAACCGGTTCCCCTTTATCAACTCTGCTTATTATATCCTCAAAGAACTCCAGCAAATTTGTTAAACATGATTTCCCTTTCACAAAACCATGTTGACTCTGAATGCATTGAGCGTTTCTAAATGTCCTGCTATTTCTTCCTTAATAATGGACTCTAGCATTTTCCCAATGACAGATGTTAGGCTGACTGGCCTATAGTTTCCTGCTTTTTGACTCCCTCCCTACTTGAACAGGGGTGTCACATTAGTTATTTTCCAATCTGCTGGGACTCTCCGGAATCCAGTGAGTTTTGGAATATTTCGACTAATGACTCCACTATCTCTGCAGCCACTTCCTTTAAAACCCTGGGATGCAGGCCATCAGGTCCTGGTGACTTGCCTGCCTTTAGTCCCATTAGTTTGCCAAATACTTTGTTCCTCGTGTTAGAGGCTGTTACAAGATCTTTCCTCACATTAACTCCTTGCTTATCTAATATCCTTGGGATATTTATAGTGTCCTACACCATGAAGACCAATGAAAACTATTGGTTTAAATTAACTGCCGTCTCCCTATTTCCCATTATCAATTCCCCAGTTGCATCCTCCAAGGGTCCCATGCTCATTTTAGCCATTCTCTTTCTTTTCATACACCTGTGGAAGCTCTTGCTCTTTGTTTCTATATTTATTGCCAATTTATTTTCATAATCAGTTTTCTCCCTCTTTGTTAGCTTTTTAGTCATCCGCTGCTGGTTCCTAAAAAATTCTCAATCCTCTGGCCTACCACTGGTTTTCACCATTTTGTATGCGTTAGTTACGATTGGATACTCTCCTTGGCCACCTTTGCCATGGGAGTTCATCTTTCTCATCCAGTCCTTCTTTTTGACTGGGATAAATTTTTTGCTGAGCGATATGAAATATCTGCTTAAGTGTTTGCCACTGCTCATCCACTGACCTTCCTCTTAATCTATTTTCCCAGCTCGCTTTAGACAACACTTTCTTCATACCTCTGTAATTGGCATTACTTAAGTTGGGGACACTTGTTTGAGACCCAAGTAGTTTGCCCTCAAACTGAATTTGAAATTATACCATGTTGCGATTGCTATCCCCAGAGGATCCTTAACTATGATATCTCTTATTAATCCCACCTCATTACACATTACTAGATCTAAAATAACTTGTTCCAGGGTAGGTTCTGCAACGTATTGCTCTAAAAAACAACCCCTGATGCACTCTACAAATTTGTCTTCCATGTTACCCCTGCCAATCTGATTTGTCCAGTCAATATGCAGATTAAAATCACCCATGAGAATTGTAGCACCCTTCTGCCATGACTCTATTATTCCCAGATTTATACTTTGTCCTACAGTGAGTCAACTCTTCGGAGGCTTAGAGATGACTCCCACCCGTGACTTATTCCCCTTGCTGTTCCTTATTTCCATCCAAACTGATTCCACATCATGATCTATTGCACCTATATCACTACTCACCACCGCATTGATACCTTCCTTTATTAACAAAGCTACCCCACCTCCTTTTCCTTTTTGCCTATTTTTCGAAAACCCTTGAATATTGAGTTCCCAGTCTTGGTCACCCTGCAACCATGTCTCTATAATTGCTATCAATTCATATCCATATATTTCTATTTGCCATCAACTCATCTATCTTGTTACAAATGCTGCATGCATTCAGATAAAGAGCCTTAGGCTTTGACTTTTTATCATTATTACTCATTCTAGTTCTAATTTCTGCTGCACTTTTCTACATATATTTTCTGTCCCTTCCTGTCACACATTATTGTTCACCTCTTCACTACCCTGCACCTCCACTCTCTCGTTTCTTTTTGATTTTTAAAACTTCCCTTCCGTTGAACCCTACCCCCTACTAATTAGTCCTATCTACAACCATAGTTATACGATTCACCAGGGCCGTGGTCCCAGCCTGGTTCAAATGAAGTCCATCCTATTGGAACAGCTCTCTCCTTCCCCAATACTGGTGCCAATGCCCCATGAATTGGAACCCGTTTTTCCCGCACTAATTTTTGAGCCACAGATTTACCCCTCTAATCTTATTTACCCTATGCCAATTTGCACGTGGCTCAGGTAATAATCCAGAGATTATTACCTTTGTGGTTCCGCTTTTTAATTTAGCCCCGAGCTCCTCATGGTCCTTCAGCAGAACCTCTTTCCTAGTCCTTCCTATGTCATTGGTACCGACATGGACAACGACAACTGGATCCTTCCCCTCCCACTTCAAGTTCCTCTCCAGCCCTGAGGAGATGTTCTTAACCTTGGCACTAGATAGGCAATACAGACTTTGGGACTCTCTGTCTTTGCTGCAGAGAACAGTATCTATTCCCCTATTACTACTACATTCCTCTGTTCTCCCCCCACTTGAATGGTGCTCTGTACCACAGTGCTGTGGTCAGTTTGCTCATCCTCCCTGCAGTCTGTGCTGTCATCCACACCAGGAGCAAGAACCTCATACCTATTGGACAAGGGCACTGGTTGAGGATCCTCCACAGCTAAATTCTGGATCCTTGTACCTGCCTCACTTGCTTGTCCAGGGTCCAGATTTGATGTAATTAATCTAAGGGGTGTGACTATCTCCTGAAATGCAGTGCAGGATTTTCCTGTTTGTGTGCGGGAGTGTCCCGACATCACCGCACACCATCACAATATTTCAGTGGGTGGGCGCGTGGTGATCTCTGATGCGCGCTCACCATTAATTAAGGCCACTTAAGGCCCTTGAAGCACCAACTGACTGTGATATTTTGGGACCCGTGCAATCTTCAGGTCGTCGCATCTGCGCAACGGGCAGGCAGGTAGGACACATTTGTATAAACCTCATTCACGGGTGGGATTAAAAAGGCTCAGAGGGGGCACGGATGTGCTCTGTCTAATATTTAATGTGGAAAGTAACTGATACTTGCCTGTGTGATCTGCAATACTTCAAAATGCATACCAGCTGCTTGAACTGGACTCACAACCTTCAGGTCAGCACTCTGCAGTGAGGAACCTTTTCTGGACCTGTAGGTTTCAGGAAGCCTTCCCTTAGCCTGGGAATGGGAGCTGAACTCTCCATTGGAGACACCTCCTCTGAGGAGGAAGGCTAGAAGTGGGAGGATGCCAGGAATGCACATTCAGCCTCCAGGGGAGCCACCTTTTGAAGGAGAGGCGCAGGACCAAGAGGTAGTCCAAGGCAGAAGGGGCCGCAGAAGATGCTACTATCCTGTTGCCGGGGTATACAGGCGGAGAAGCAGCTACCTCATTATGTCTGAGGTGCAGTGCCGAAGGAGGCTCCATCTCTCAAGGGAGACAGTCAACTATATCTGTCAGAAAATTGGGCCTGAGATCTCCGCTAGCTGTGTGGGTGGACACCCCATGCCAGCGGCTCTAAAGGTCTCAGCTGCCCTCCACTATTATGCCTCTGTCTCCTTCCAGGGGTCGGTGGGTGAGATTTTCAATGTCTCCTAATCAGCTTTCCACACTTGTGTCAAGCAGGTTACAGACGCTCTGTTCAGGTGTGCATTGACCTTCATCCACTACCGCTGGGACCAGGCAAACCAGATACAGCGAGCCAGAGGCATCACAGCCATTGCTGACTTCCCCCGCGTCCAGGGTGCTATAGACTGCACACATATGGCCATCAAGGCGCTAGCGGGTAAGCCGGGTGCCTTCGTCAATAGGAAGGGCTTCCACTCCATGAACGTGCAGATAGTGTGTGATCACAGGATGCTGATTCTACAAGTCTGTGCAAGGTACCCAGGCAGCTCCCACAATGCCTACACCCTCAGACACTCCCAGGTGCCAGGGTTCTTCAGTACTCCAGCCCGGCTGGATGGATGGCTGCTGAGTGACAAGGGCTATCCCCTCAGAAGGTGGCTCATGATGCCTCTCTGCCATCCAAGAACAGAGGCTGAGCAATGGTATAATAGGAGCCACGGTTCCATAAGGGCTATGGTGGAGAGAGCCATCTCAAAATGCCTGGACCATTCGGTGGCGCACTCCAGTACCCCCCAGATCGTGTGTCACTGATAGCAGTTGCATGCTGCACTCTCCACAATCTTGTGCTGGAAAGAGGCAACGCGATGGAGGAAGAAGATGTAGACGCAGATGCTTCGGCTGCACACGAATAGTCCAGTAGTGAGTCTGAGGATGAGTATGGACAGGGAAATGCTGAGGGGGTAGACGCTGACCCGGACATACTCCATGGAGGCAGGGACACCCGGGAGGCTTTAATCCAATGACCCTTCAGCAAGTACACCACCGTACTCGATTCCTGAGTGCTAAATCTGCCTGGATAGGAACATTAACTAAGATCCTTGTCAATAAAGCTGAATGTCACACAAATCATTCATAACATTATTGATAACCATCCACCTGCAGAAGAAAAGAGGCACCCTCAGCCATGGTGACATGTCTGAATTTAATATTATAACAAAAGGAACTTAGGAAAACAAAATGAAAAAGGTGTTAACCATTACACCACCTCATAAAGACTTCATTGCGGGCCAGTACAAAAGCACCAGTGATAAACCCGTGGTGTGCCTAAGATGCCTTATGTTTATGGTTTCAGGTGCTGCATCTTGGTGATGCACCCTCGCTGGGAATAGCATCTGAGACAGACTGCTGACTCTGCTGTCCTGTTGGCCTCAATGACATTGGCGGCCGTCCTCTGTCCCGTGGAGCCTGAGATGGCCCCACCTGGGAGGGAGCTGCCAGTTCCACAGTTGGCATCTCCCCAGTCGTCACAGCCTCATTGGATGCAAAGGTCACTGGCAGACGAGAGGAGGAGCTTCCGCCCTCATCTGGAGCGCCCTGAGAGGTGCCCGCAGAGATGACAGGCAGCTGCTTCGGATCTCCCTGCTCACTGTGGATGGATGGGCACTGAGCTGCGAAACCTGATGCCCAGACCATCTCCCACACTGGCACTGACCAGCTGAGGTCAATTCCGATGTGAGGGCTTGCAGGTCTGAGCGAATCCCCAGGAAGCCCTCACTGGTCTCCTGGAGGAGCCTCTCCAGAGTCACCACTCTCTCCACGGAGGAGGCAAGGCTCAAGGCCATGAGGCTCATTGCATCAGCAATCATCTGCGTAGACTCCTCCACCACAGACATCAAGCCAAGCATAGCCTCATGTATCTCCCCCAGATGCTCCCGTGCACCTGGCCGCATTTCCTGTGTCTGCTGCGTCATGGACGACTCCAGAGGTACATCATCAGGCACTGACTGAGCATGTGTCTGGCTCCCTGCAGTCGTCCGACTGCTGGCACCATGGGCACTCTCTGTCTCTGCCAGCTCCTCCAGCGACTGTGAAGTGCCTTCACCGCCGTGCCCCAGGACACTAACTGATGCTCTAATTCCTACCGAGGCGCTAGTATCTGCGCTGGTGCCTGTCTGGCAGAGATGGTGAGTCTGAGACGTCAGGGCCCTCAGGTGTGAGAGGGGGCCTCTGCTGCTCCTCCTCCCAGCCCTGCTCCGCTGATGCTGAAAGGAAGAACAAGGACATTGGATCAGTTAACGTGGAGACAATGTCAATGTGCATCCCTGTCCCCCGGATCATTATGCGCTCATCCTTCCATAAGCAATGGTCAAGCCATGTTGCAAACTTCAATCATTGAACGTTCAGCACTGCCATGGGTGCTGGAAGAACAATGGTGACCTCACTGCTGGGCAAAGATACCTGCCCTTGGCCAAATGCTACCTACATCACATGTGGCACCACATGGTCTAACCTTCCATAGCAAGGAGGCGCAAGCACGTGGAGCGCAGAGGGCAGCAGGTCGATTGGTGCCACGCCACCTTGAAGCTCCCCTCCCAGCATGTCATCACCCTGACTTTGACATGTCCTGGAGTTCCAGCACTGCGCCTAGGTGCAGCTCCTCCAGGTTGCCCTGAAAACAGTAATGTGGGCGTCAATGTACCACCTGCTGCGGGGGCAGAACCCATCTCTTCACCACCCTCTCAGGGTGACCTTGGCATGGGCAATATCTGCTGGCCCACCCATTGAAGGACATATGCCATCAATGATTGAATGTAGTCATTACACTCAGACTTGGGGCAGGGGACACCAGGGGGGAAAGCCTACCTGCTGGGTTAAGTGACTAATGCCAACATGGTACTCACCCTTCCTGAGCACAAGAGGTCGTTGAAACGTTTGCAGCACTGGATCCAGGTGCGCTGCACCACATTGTGGGAGCTGACTATCTCTGCCACCTCTTCTCAGGCACGTTTGGGCATGTGGGGGGGCCTCCTCCTCCTGTCCTGGGGTACCAGGACCTCCCACCGTGCTGACACCTCCTTGAGGAGGGCAGCAAGGCAATCGTCCAAAAAACGAGGGGCACAGTGCACCGCACCCTACCCTCCTGCCTGGCCTGCTCACCAGCAGTGCTCTGGGGAGCCCTTCCACTGGCCATGATTCACAGCCTTTGAAAGGCTGCAGCAGCTTTTTAAAACAGGCCGCCAGGTCACCATTGGACCCAGTGGTCATTGCAATCCCACCGCCGCCCGCTCACTCCTGCTGTCCTCAGGAGCTGCGATTCACACTGGGCGGACCTTACTTGGCCCACCCGTGTAAAATGGCAGTGCAGACCCGATCGCAGGCGGCATTCAGGTCCACGCCCACCCACACCAGCTCCTGCTCCACCCAGAAAATTCTGCTCACGATGTCCAGGTAACTCTCCCCCTCCCTGATGTGTTGCAGTGTCCGCAGCTCAGACACCAGCTCATCAACTCTGAGCCGAGTTCCTCAAATAGCCAACACTTGCTGCAGATGTGGTCACCATGGATCACACAGGCATCCACCAGCCCTCCCACATACTACAGCTGCAACACATTGTCTGCCCAGCCATCTCTATTCTATTTAATTAATTAATTTGGATGTTAAATATTTTAGAAGTGAATTCCTTAACTGTACTCTTCAGCTGTAACAATGTCTCCTGATTTAATCCACTTGGCCAATCAAAAGAGACACAGAAAAGATACCCACCAATCATCTACCTGTTTTCCTTTGACATCACACTTCAGCTCTGACAGGTAGAAACAGGCTGAAAGGGCTCTCTGCTACTGTTTCTTTATCTCCCACCGCTGCTGCCTTTCTCACACAGGTCCACCCTCTGTGTGATGGGCTTCCCTCTCTGCCTTCAGTTTTTATCTCCTGCCACCACTGCCCTTCTCATGTAGGTTTGCTCTCCATGTACTGGGCCTCCCTCTCTACCACCGGTTTTTATCTCCCTCCGCCATTGGTCTTCTCATGCAGTTCAGAGAATGTTCACTCTACTGATACCTGCAATGGGCGGGTTATCTTATTAGGAAAGGTTGGGCAGATTTGGCCTGTATCCATTGGAGTTTAGAAGCATGAGAGGCAACCTTATTGAAATATATAAGATTCTGAAGGGACTTGACAGGGTGGATGCTGAGAGGATGTTTCCCCCTGTGGGAGACAAGATCTAGGAGACAGATTAAAAATGAACCCTTATTTTTACCCATTTAAGATGGAAATAAGAACTTTTTTTTCCTCTCTCATGGTGTCATTAGTCTGTGAAATACTCTTCCCCAGAGACAAGAGGAGTCAGGGTCATTGAATATTTTTAGGGTTAAGTTAGATAGATTCTTGTTTGACAACAGAGTCAATAGCGGCAAGTTGTGCTGAGGCCACAATCAGGTCAGCCATGATATTATCATATGGCGGAGCAAGCTTGAGGGACCTAATTGCCTACTCTTGGTCCTAATTCATATGTCCATATCAAGGAGTCCTAGAAGAATTAAAGTTAATTGGGATCATCAATCACCTTTCCTCCATCATAAGGTCAGAATTAAGGGTTGTTTGTTGATGATTTCACAGTGTTCCGTTCCTTTCACAATTCTTCAGATAATGAAACAGCCCATTCCTGCAGCAAGACCTGAGCAACATTTAGGCTTGTGTTGATAAATGCAAATAACATTCATGTCACACAAGATGTTGGCAATGAACAACTTCTATTATTTCTTTTGACATTCAATGGAATTACAATCACTGAGTGCCCCACCATTAACACCTTAGTGTTCACCATTGTCCAGAAGTTCCATGGAGCAGCCACGTAAATGATGTGGCTACTAGAGCAGGTCAAGGAATAGTATTCTGTGGGGTGTGGATCACTTTCTGACTCCCCAAACCCTCTCTGCCACCTACAAGACACAAATCAGATGTGTTTGATATATTCTTCACTTTTGCGGATAGGTGCAGCTGCAACAACACTCACGAAACTCAACACCATCCAGAACAAAGCAGTTTGCTTGATCAGCAGACCCATCTGCCAACTTAAACATCCACACCCTCTATCACCAGCGCTAAGTGGCTCAAGTGTGTATCATTTACAAGTTGCACTGCAGCAACTTCTCAAGGCTTCTTTGCAGCCAGTTTTCAAACCTAGAAGTGAAAGGGAAGCAAGTGAACAGAATCACCATCACCTCCAAGCTCTTCTCCAAGTTATACATCATCCTGACTTGGAAATATATCACCATTTCTTGATGGTTGCTGGGAGAATACCCTGGAACTCCTGATTGAACAGAATTGTGGGAGCACCTTCACCACATGACTGCAGCAGTTTAAGAAGGTGGCTCACCATCACCTACTCAAGAGCAACTAGGGATGGGCAATGAAACAAAACATAATTATTTTTGCACCGTTAGTTTCGGTGTGGTTTAAAGATTTGTTTCTAATTACAATTACAGCTCTGAAGGAGACATTGGCTGACCCACAGGATCTCATAATCTCATTCATATGAATGCTATGAATGTGTCCAGCAGCAAGAAAGAAAGGCACTGTGTTTCTCAAGTCAGTAAATGTAACCTAATCTACGAATCACAAATCATTCAGCAGCACAGCACATTGGAATAAATGCAGCTGTATTAATTTCCTTAGTTTCAAAATTAATGGCATGTTCATGAAAAGAATCACATGGCTTTGAAAATATTTTGAAATAGAGTTGCCACTATGTTACACATATTTCCAGCACAATTCACCCAATATCAGCCAAACCAGAGCCAAAGATTATGTTGTTAAAAATGCAAATCGAGTGTCCGTGATCTTTTGAACTTATTTTTTTTTTAAATCACACTGGTAACCTGGCCTTATCTACAAAACTGGTTACCCAGATCAAATTAACTATCTTTGTAAGTTTCCATTCATTCATAGAATCAAGATTTTTACAGCATGGAAGGAGCCCTTTTGGGCCATTGTATTGTTTTAGCTGATAGAGAGCCATCCAGCCTAATCACACTTTCCAGCTCTTGGCCCATAGCCTTGTTGCTTGCTGCAATGCAAGTACAGATCCAATACTTTTCAAATGTTATGAGGGTTGCTGCCTCTACCACCCTTTTTAGCTTCCAGATCCCCACCACTCTGTGGGTGAAACAATTTCCCCTCAAATTCCCTCTAAACCTTCTACCTCTTACCCTAAATCTATGCCCTGTAATTATGAAGCCTTCAACCAAGGGAAATAGAGCCTTCCTAACCATTCTATCTAGACCCCTCATAATTTTACATACTTCAGTTATGTCTCCCCTCAGCCTCTTCTTATCCAAAGAAACAACCCTATCCTATCTAATCCTTCCTTATAACTCAAATTTTCCAGTCCAGTTAACATTCTCATAAATCTCCTCTGTAACCATTCTCATGCAATCACACCTGGTGCAGTGATCAAAAATACATGCAATAATCCATCTGTAGCCTAACCAGTGTTTTTTTACAGTTCCAGCATAACCTCCCTGCTTTTATATCTTCATCCATTCATTTATTTATTTGTGCCCTCCCCAAAGGCAGGCCCTTGGTTCATTGTATGCTGATGCTTCACCCTGAGTCATATTCTCGGCAGTTTTTGTAAGTGGTGGTTTGCCATTGCCTTCCACTCTCAGTGGCAAGGTGAGGAGGCAGGTCCCAAGTCTACCTCAACCAGAATGAGAATCAAACCCACGCTGTTGTCAAATGAGCTAACTGACCCCCCTCTTATATGCTATGCTTCAGCTAATAAAAGCAAGTATCCCATATGCCTTCTTGATCAACATACTTACCTGTCCAGCCACCTTTATGAATCTGTTGCCAAGCAGTCCAAGGTCCCCCGCTCCTATACACTTCTATCTTACCATGTATTGTGCATTCCCTTGCCTTGTTAGCCTTCCCCAAGTGCATGACCTCACACTTTTCCCAATTGAAATCCATTTGCTACCATTCTGTCTTTCTGATTGGTCCATTGGTATGTTCCTGCAACTTTCTTCTTCATTATCAACCACACAGTCAACTTTTGTATCATCTGCAAATTTCTTAATCATACCCCTTACATTCAAATCTAAATCATTGACATATATTCCACAGAAAACCTATGGGTAGGTGGTGACATAGTGGTAATTGTTTTAAGGTGGTCCTTCTATCTTGGACTCTATGCGTGATACTTGGTTAGTAGACATACCCTGGTGTCTGCTTAATGCTTGTTTATTAGAACTACTTCTAAATAAGATACAGCTAGGCATGTTGCTCCTAGGCATGGTGTTCCAAGTTTTCTTTCAAGAAAGAGTGTAACACATAATTGACTGATGACTGATCTACGTCACACAGCAGCATACCCCATCCGCACCAACCCTCAACACTACACCACCTCCCAATCCTCAACAACATGAAACCATATCACTAACCATCCACGCTGCACCTCTGCAACTACCCCCACCACCAGCAACCACAGATTCCACCCAAATCCAATTCCCACTCCTCACCTCCCCAAGCCACAGATCTGGGGGATTCTACCTCTCACAGTATTATGGGGAGATGTCTTGGAAACATTAGGGCTTTCTTCTGTAGCTGGTAGGATATTATCACCTGCAGAGTAGGGCAGCACTTTAGCAGCATTGCTGGGAAGCAGAGTGTTGATTGCAGGATGACTGAACTGCAAGGACAACAAAGACCCCTCAATGAAAGACTGATCCAAGGGGTAAGATTGAAGAACATTAACCTTTTGACCCTCTGGGAATAGAAGAGAAGAATTTAGGACACTGAGGAAGTTGTATTTCCCTCAAAGCACATTGGAAAAGATATTCAGATGAGGAATGATCTTCAGCTTCAGGGAAGACTGATATAGTTGTATCATCCACTGTTGCATCAAAGAATAGAAAGGCATTGAAGATTTGAGCTTTCAGTTAACTTAGGCGATGAAGGAAGTAATGCCTAAATTCCTGTAAGACTGTCAGGAAAAGAAGAAGAGATGATTTCCCAATGATATTTCAGGAGGACTGTCTATTTTCTATAGGCAACAGGAAGAATTGCTGAGGATATGGAAACAAGGCAGCCTCATCTTCTGTAACAAGACAAATTTCCTGTAGCCAATTCACTCAGGGACAAGATTTCTGAACAGGATTCTGCAGCTTCAGAAGTGCTAAAATTCTGCTGCAGCTTCTGTATTGAGCTCCAACTCTGGAGAGAAGAAGTTGCTTCTTCAGCTGGGACTGAAGTATGGGTAGCAATTGACTTTCACACCTGGAACGTACCAGCTCTTTAGCAGTGTGATCCTCTATGGACTCTGAGCTGGAGTCAGACAAGGAATTCCCTCTGGAAGATTACAAGAGGTAAACTAAGCAATACATTGGTAGGTTCAGTAGAACAAAGACTCGAATGCGACTCGGCCATTAGAAACACAGCTGACTCCTCTATAAAGACAACAGAGACTCCACATTGTGCATCGATCAGCTGGAAAGATTAATAACCCTCTAAAACCTTTACCCCCAACAGGTCACTCAGCGCTGAAAGGGATTCTTCTTCATCATTTTCTTTTAGGAGGAGCCAAATCAAGTCCAGCAGGTCTTCATGGGGATGGTCACCATCTGCTGCAGTGCCTTCTGTATCCACCACCTCTGGCCTTACTCCAAAAAGAACTGGGAGATTCATAACCTCAATCTCTGGCCGGGTTCAGTGGATGGTGTCTCTGAAAAAAAGGAACTTGCTGATTGTAGAAACTTCCTCAGCTTCTGAAGGCTGGAGTTCCACTGCTTCTAAATTAAAATATTGAAGATTGTTGCATGGAAGATAGTGAGTCATTCAAATGATGAGGCTTATCTGTATTTTTTTAGTATCCCCAGAAGCATCCCAACATCACCACTCAATAACTATGTGCGTTGATTATGAAGAACATAGAGAGAATCAACAATCTGTTGTCCCTTGTAGTGTAGAGGAACAATAATAATCCTGCCTTTCTTTGGAAGGTCTATGCCACCTGGACCTTGTAACTTGATGTCTGATGGATGAAGGGTTATTGGCTGAAGCCAGTCGAGATCATCTGCTAATATGTTAACAGCAGCTCCAGTGTCAATTTTAAAAGTAGTCTTGAAGCCTTTAACTTGCTCTGTAACTGACCAATGAACTGGATTAAAGCTATCAACTTTCCCTAGGAATTCTGTAATTTTGTCTGCATCTTGATTTTCCATTTCTTGAATGGAATGTGTTTCATAAATACCTTCTTGTCTTTTACTGTGATTAAATTAGTTGCATTTGCAGAAATGCTTGAAATGTCCAGTGTTGCTGCACAGGAAGCTGCCCTTGGCCCTTGTTGAGCAATTGCAGTGCCCACACTGTGTCCCAGTGCCACAATGCAACACGTCAAAATGGCCACTGGCAATGGAGTTCCCCATCTCCTCATCTGGCCCGGCGGGCCTTCCTGTGGGTGCACCACCCATGGGCCCACCCAGTCAACAGAACAATACAAAGCCTCGGAGTCATGCTGACTGCAGCCTGATTCGGTGCCCAGAGTTCGGCCTACATTGCGTACTGCACTGCTTGCTTGATAACAGGGTTCTGTGGCCAGCTAAAATAAATGTCAAAGACTTTGATTACTGTCTCAAAGTCCACAGTGGACTCCTCCACACCAGGCTTTAGAAGAACGTTGTCTGCTACTGGACCCACAGCATAAAGAAATAAACTGACCTGGAGATGCTGCTCTCTATCTTGCAATTCCAATGTCAGCCGACACTTGCGGAAGTTCTTCCACCTCTTCCAGCTCTGGTGCCTCTGCAGGCCTTCAAATTTTTCAAGCAGCTGTGGGAAGGGCAGGGAATGCTTGAATGGTACTGGCATTGTCACCACATTCCAGTTTGCCTCCCCCCTCCATTGATTTGTAAGCACAAGCCGCTATTGAGGTTTTTACAAGCATGCACAACATGAGCAGAAGTAATCCTTTCAGCCCCTCAAGACTGCTCCACCATTCAATAAGATCATGACTGGCCTGCTTGTGTTTCAAATTCCACATTCCCATTGTTGCCCCGATAACCTTTGATCCCCTTACCTAACCAGAATCTATCTAACGCTGCCTTAAAAATATTCTACAATCCCGCTTCCTCTGCCATCTGAGGCAGAGAGTTTCAAAGTTGCACAACCCTCTGAGAGAAAAAAAATTCTCCTCATCTCTGTCCTAAAAGGGTGACCTCTAATTTTAAAACAGTGCCCCCTAATTCTGGACTCACCACAAGAGGAAACATCCTTTCCACATCCACCTTGTCAAGGCCATTCAGGATCTTATATGCTTCAGTCAAGTCACCCCCTCACTCTTCTAATCTCCAGTGGAAACACGTCCAGCCTGCCCAATCTTTTGTCATAAAGCAACCCGCTCATTCCAGGTATCAATCCAATAAACCTCCTCTGAATCACCTCCAACGCATTTACATCTTTTAGTAATAAGGAGACAAAAACTGCTCACAGTGTCTGAGATACGGATGCCCTGTATAACTAAAGCATAACATCCTTACTTTTATATAAAAGCAAAATACTGCGGATGCTGGAAATCTAAAACAAAAACAAAAATACCTGGAAAAACTCAGCAGGTCTAACAGCACCTGCGGAGAGGGATACTGTTGATGTTTCGAGTCCATATGATGAAGGGTCATTTGGACTCGAAACATCAACTGTATCCCTCTCCGCAGATGCTGTTAGACCTGCTGAGTTATTCCAGGTATTTTTGTTATTATCCTTACTTTTATGTTCAATTCCACTGGTAAAAAAAGGATAGCATTCCATTAGCCTTCTTGATTACATGCTGTACCTGCATACTAACATTTTGTGACACATGCATGAGAACACCGAGATTCCTCTGCACCTCAGAGTACAGCAGTCATTCTCCGCATTTTTATTCTTCCTGCCAAAGTGAACAACTTCACATTTTCCACATTATGCTCCATCTGCCAGATTTTTGCCCACTCACTCAACCTATCTATATCCATCTACAAACTCCTTATATCTCTTTCACAACATACTTTCCTGCCTACCTTTGTGTCGCCTGCAAATTTAGCTACCATGGCTTCATTCCCCTCACCTAAGTTATTGATGTAAATTGTTAAATGTTGAGGCCCCAGCACAGACACCTGTGGGACTCTCTTCGTCATATGCTGCCAATCAGAGAAAGATCTATTTATGCATACTCTCTGTTTTCTGACAACCAGCCAATCTTCTATCCAGGCTAATATGTTACCCCTACACCATGCGCTTTTATTTTCCGCAATAACCTTTGATGTGGCACTTTATCAAATGCTTTCTGGAAATCCAAGTGCAATACATCTACAGGCTCCCCTTTATCCACGGCACATACTGTTCCAAAGAACTCCGATAAAATGGTCAAACATGAATTCCCTTTCACAAAACCTAGCTGACTCTTCCTGATTACCTTGAGTTTTTCTAAGTTCCCAGCCATAAACCCTTTAATGATCAATTCTAATACCTTAACCATGACTGACATCATGCTGACTGGCCTATAGTTTCTAGTTTTCTGCCTCCCTCCCTTCTTAAATACAGAGGTTATGTTTGCTACTTTCCAGCCTGATGGAGGGCAGAATCATCCCAGATTTGCACTAAGTGCAGTAGTGGATGGGAAAAAGGATGCTTACCAACTGGCTGCAATGGCACCTTTTCAAGCCGCATCATCTAAATCCCGCCTTACTAATTATGTATTCCTGGGAAACACACCATTTCGATGGTGGTCAGGTTCTCATTTGCCTGTCACACCATCACTTCACCACTTCTTCATGCCAGGCGCCATATTTAAAGTCTAGCCACACAATCACCTCTCAGCCCAGAACTGCTGCAAAGAATACATGCCCCTGAAAAGCAAGGAGACTGCAGCCCCCCAGTTTAAAAACATGTCCCTCAAGCACCTTTTGGACACTGTGGAGGCCCATCATGATGTCACCTACTCTCGCTCTGGCCGCAGGAAAGGCAGCAACCTCTCTAATCCGGCTTGAGAGGTGGTGGCAGCAGTGGTCAGCGCCAATGCACTGCAAAGAGAACAGCCACCCAGTGCTGCTACAGGATGAATGGTCTCATCCGTTCTGCCAGGGTAAGTCACTCTTCTCATCACTCTCAGCTCACACACTCACAAACCCATCACACATCCACAGGGATCTCACATCTCAAGAGACAACACCACTTATTCTCACACATTCTCACATCTCCATCAGGCTCATATCCTCTGGAGCTCGCGTCCTCATCCCGTCCATGTCTCTGCTCACCACACAAACATTCCACGCAGTGCCATGTGTCCTGCTCACACTCTCTCCATCTGTTTTCATGCAGGAGAAGCTGGCTTACAATAGCAAGGAGAGGTCCCAGACCAAGGATGGAGTGGCCCACATTAGGCCCCTCACTTACTTTGAGCAGTGTGCCATTGCGCTGACTGGTGAGGATGTGGAGCGTGCCTGCAACGACAGTGAGGTCCACGGCGAACACCCTCGTAAGGATCCTATGCCACATCATCCTTCCCTCAACGCAAATGTGAGTGCTCTCTCCTGCTTTTGACTCAGCTGCCATGCACTAAGTATCTCTACTTTGGTTCACAGGGAGCTCTGCCAAGTGACCGACATCCTCAACCAGCCAGTCCCTCAACTCCATCCAGGCCCACACCTCAGGCGAAGAGGATACTTCCTCCATTGAAGAGCTGTACTCCTCAATATTCAGGACCCTGCCCTTGTCATCCTGCAGCCATATTTCCGTAATGGCTATCAGATCATATTTATTTACTTCAGTATACACGATGAATTTGTTTACTTTGTTATGAATGTTATGCACATTCAAATGCAAAGCCTTTAGTTTTGTCTTTCTCTCATCTTTGTAACATCTAGTCTTGATTGTTGGTGCATTCTTAGTTTTTTCCTTCTCTGTCCCTTCCTGCCATTCTTTGATTCTCATTTCCCATATTACTATTTTCCTTTCTTACCTTGGGCAGAGCTTTCCATGCCCACTGATGGCGGGCGTGATTGGTGGCGTGAGCAGACAAATTGGCACGATCGGTTTCACGCTGGCAGGAAGACAGGTCACGATTGTCCGCTCAGCCTGCCAACGGTTTCCCACCATTGGTCATCAGGAACCTCATTGTAATACATCAGCATATCATTACCAGGCCATCCCACCAGGCTCTTGCACCCCCGCTGCATCATCCATCCACGTCGAAAAACACAGAGGCAATGTGCACCTGGCGGCCTGCACTTTGGGTGAAACGGAGGTGAGTGAACAGTAACGTTCTGTACAGCTTGCTTGTTGCTTTGCAGGCTTCAGGGGTGCTGGGGGGGTCAGGGTTAAATGCTGCCCTGCCTGACTGGTGGTGGGTTGGGGGCGGGGGGGTGGGGGTCAAGGGGAAAGTGCAGCCCTGCCTCTGAGGCGAATTTTGAGGGTGAGGGAGAGTGGGGGAGCAAGTGCAGCCTTGCCATTGAGGTGACTTGTGAGGAGAGGCAAGTGCAATCCTGCCTCTGAGGTGCCAGTGTCAAGAGGGGGATTGGGCAAGAGCAGCCCTACCATTGAATATACCACTCAAGCATTCAGGGTGGTGGGGTAGGGTGGACTAGGAAAGTGGCCAGGCATTTGGGAAACCTGTAGAAAGTAACCATTCCCCTGCAACTGAGACAGTTCAGGTGTAGCCACATTGACATGATTGGGGTCAGGCTCCTGGCTTATTGGCCTACTCAAGCAACGCAGAGGCAGAAAAGTGCCACCGCGGACACCACCAGCCCCCCCCCCCCCCCCCGACACACACACACACACACACACACATACACACACGCACCCTGGAACAAACTGCAAATTCATGAGCACTAGTGGACTGCAGAGTAGTTGGAATTCACATCTCGTATAAGCTCCGCGCTAAAGCTAGCCATGTAGCAGTCACTGCTAGAGATGCTTACAGCTCCTTGCAATGTTAGTATCCTGGTTTGGACCAGTCTCCCCCATAGTTCAAGCTAACAGGGCAAACATGCAGCGCACTAATCTCTGGCAATCCAAGTGGTGACCAGCTCTCACCAGGAAGCATTAAGGGGCCATCACACTTAACCAGGACAGGTTCTTAGTACACCCATGTTAACCCATGTGTCTCTCTCTCTCTCTCTCTTTCATCCTGCAGGAGGAGTACATCAGGAACATGGAGCCTGGTGAACTAGCTACATGCCTGATGGCCTACAGAAAGTGAAGACGACAGAGGAGAGAGTGACTGAGGCTCCTGCGCAGAAGCAGGAGCAGCATCCTCAGGAAGAAGGGGTGGATGTGGCTCCTGCACGCGCCACAGAATAGCCACATTGAACTGTTGCTGGTCAGCACCTAGTGTCAAGCAGGGTCTACAGACACTACCCTTCGTTCCTGCAGATGACTGAGAACCAGCGTCACCGAAGATGTGTCTAGGGAACTGGTCGCTCACACCTGCCATTTACTGCAGGATTTGGCACCACGGGGACATGGAGGGGATCATCTGCCAGTGGCATTGAAAATGCCCGCGGAGCCCAATTTCTACACCGGTGGCTCCTTTCAGAGCCCCATAGGTGACCTCTGTGGGATCTCTCAAGCGTCCACCCATAAATGCGTTCATGAGGTCATGGATGCCATCTTTGGGAAGATACACAACTTTGTGCATTTCGCCTGGGACCAGGAGAGTCAGGGTGCAAGAGCAATTAGATTTGCTCAGCTCTCAGGTTTCCCACAGGTGCAGGGTGAGATTGACTGCACTCACATGGCGCTCAGGTCTCCATCGCAACACGCAGTGAACTACATCAATGGCAAGGGGTTCCATTCGCTGAATGTGCAGCTGGTTTGCAATGACCAGAAATGCATCCTGCAGGTGTGTGCACGCTTTCCAGGGAGTGTGCACAACGCCTACATCCTCAGTCGGTCACAGATCCCTGGAGTTTTCCAGGGTCCACAGAAGCTGCAGCGATGGCTCCTTGGGGACAAGGGCTACCCACAGAGGCCATGGCTGATGACACCCGTGCGTTGGCCTCAGACTGCTGCACAGCAACAGTATAATGAGGCTCATGCTGCAACTTGCAACTTGGTGGAGCAGACCATCGGGATGCTGAAGGTGCGGTTCTGGTGCTGGACTGGTCTGGTGGAGCCCTGCAATACAGTCCACAGAGGATGTCATGTATCGTCAATGTCTGCTGCGCCCTTTACAACCGCCTCCAGCACCTGAACCCTTCGGGAGGTGGAGCAGAGCATCACTGGTCACAAATGCTGAAGGGATGGGGGCCAGCCCCTTCCTAAAGGTGCTGAGAGCACACAGAGAGAATGCAAAAACTCTAAATTCTGGCAGCAATGACCAGCACCGCCAAGGTGCAGGCATCAGTAATGTCTCCAGAGTGTGTGAGGCCGTACCATCACTTTGGTCTGAAGGCTGCACAGAGCACAGGGAAGAGGCCCTGGACTGAGACACCTGCCTTTCATCCTGTGCAGAAAGGTTTCACATCTGAGTGACAAGTGTCATGAACCTCTTAATGTAAATAATATTATTAGAAAATAATTTTCCTTTAAAATAGAGTGTGTCTTAATTTGATTAAAGACAGCTAGTCTGGGTACTTTGATATATACTAGTTTTGAGATATAAACAGAGAGATAGAGTGCATTTGCATTTTTTGAATAGAGTCTTCAAGAAGTTGGATGAAAACCAATGCCTATCTAGCAGCTACCAAGCAATATGTTTATAATACTAATAAAATTGGTACTATGAAAGGGGTTTCATTGTTAAAAGGTGGAGTTCAATGAGTCTGGTGATACAATGAGAATTTGCATTCAGTCAGTGATAGAATGTATAACTTCAGCAGTTTTCGGGTGTGCAGAGCAGAGGCAATGTAAAATCAACAGGCAGCTGCAAACCTCCAACTGCCTCCACAGGAACCAAAGTGAAAAGAACCTCATTTTAAATTTGTAAGGTGAAAATGCTTTACCTGGTGTTTGGTTAAGTCTATGGGTTGCTGTTGTCTCAATGGACATAGTTTGAGAATTTGTTAAAAGTGATTATGGTAGTAATTTGAAGCCATGTGTATATATATTTAACCTGTGCAAATCAATAAAATGTTTCATTTAGTTTAATGTAAGGCCTCAGGAACTGGTGGTCTGATTCCTGAATTTAGAGTCGTGTCTCAAACATAACACTTAAAATTAAAGGTCATGACAGTTGTTTAAAGTTTCCCTCTGAGAATTTTAAATAACTCAACTTTACCAACTGTCATAACACAAGAACACAGCTCATCAGAACAAGGAGCCACAGGCAGGGTGACATCCTTAGGGTTTATTGACAATAGTGAACATTATCTACAAGTGATTAATACCCGTGCTCATTGGTCTAGGGGTGTGATTCTCACTTAGGGGTTCTTGTCTAGCTAGTCTGTGAGAGGACCCGGGTTCAGAATCCCTGCCAGCTCTAACGTGTTATCAGCTGGTGACATTTTAAAGGGGAGGCAATAGTGTAGTGGTATTGTTGCTGAAATAGTAATCCAGAGACCCAGGGTAATGCTCTGGGGACCAGGGTTTGAATCCTGACATGGAATTTGAATTTGTTAAAAAATCTGATTGGTCTCAGCTGCAGCTCGTTATTGCTGAGCTGTTGCTGCGGTTGTACTTGGTGCTGGCTGTGGCTGTTCCTGCTGCTGTGGGATTTTCACTGGCGGTTCCTGCTGCTGTGGGATTTCCAGTGGCCATCAATTCTGCTGTGGGATTTCCTGTGGCTGTTCCTGCTGCTGTGGGATTTCCAGTGGCCATCTATTCTGCTGTGGGATTTCCAGTGGCTGTTCCTGCTGCTGTGAGATTTCCAGTGGCTGTTCCTGCTGCTGTGGGATTTCCAGTGGCCGTCCCTGCTGCTGTGGGATTTCCAGTGGCCGTCCCTGCTGCTGTGGGATTTCCAGTGGCCATCCATTCTGCTGTGGGATTTCCAGTGGCTGTTCCTGCTGCTGTGGGATTTCCAGTGGCTGTTCCTGCTGCTGTGGGATTTCCAGTGGCCGTCCCTGCTGCTGTGGGATTTCCAGTGGCCGTCCCTGCTGCTGTGGGATTTCCAGTCGCTGTTCTGCTGCTGTGGGATTTCCAGTGGCTGTTCCTGCAGCTGTGGGATTTCCAGTGGCCATCCATTCTGCTGTGGGATTTCCAGTGGCTGTTCTGCTGCTGTGGGATTTCCAGTGGCTGTTCCTGCTGCTGTGGGATTTCCAGTGGCTTTTCCTGCTGCTGTTGGATTTCCAGTGGCCGTCCCTGCTGCTGTGGGATTTCCAGTGGCTGTTCCTGCTGCTGCGGGATTTCCAGTGGCCGTCCCTGCTGCTGTGGGATCTCCAGTGGCCGTCCCTGCTGCTGTGGGATTTCCAGTCGCTGTTCTGCTGCTGTGGGATTTCCAGTGGCTGTTCCTGCAGCTGTGGGATTTCCAGTGGCCATCCATTCTGCTGTGGGATTACCACTGGCTGTTCCTGCTGCTGTGGGATTTCCATTGGCTGTTTTTGCTGCTGTGAGATTTCCAGTGGCCGTTCCTGCTGCTGTGGGATTTCCAGTGGCCATCCCTGCTGCCGTGGGATTTCCAGTGGCCGTCCCTGCAGCTGTGGGATTTCCAGTGGCTGTTCCTGCTGCTGTGGGATTTCCAGTGGCTGTTCCTGCAGCTGTGGGATTTCCAGTGGTTGTTCCTGCTGCTGTAGGTTTTCCTATGGCTGTTCCTGTTTCTGTGGGATTTCCTGTGGCTGTTTCTGCTGTTGTGTTCCTGCTGCTGTAGGATATCCTGTGGCTGTTCCTGTTGCTGTGGGATTTCCAGTGGCTTTATTTCTGTGGCTGTTCCTGCTGCTGTGGGATTTCCTGTGACTGTTCTGCTGCTGTGGGATTTCCTTCTAATCCTCAGCTAGAGCAAGAAGTCTGTTGCCAACAAGGCTTCTGTTACTGCTGCTATTACAACCTGCTACTGCAGGCCGGGGCCTTGTAAGGCCTAGCAAGGCCTAAAGAGCTTGGGAATAGGAGTTTGGGGAGAGCCGGAGGGGAGAGGACCTGACTCCAGCCGGAGGGGAGGACTTTTGCTGCAAGAGGTGGGGGCCTAGGGGAGAAAATAACTGTTTTTTGTCTGTCTTGTTGTCTGAAGGGAGAAGAACAGAACATCCAAGGAGGGAGAGCTGTAAGAGACTGAACTTTGAGGGGAAGAAGACCTGTACCCTATCCTGTCCTCCTTTGCCTTGCCTGGGTTAGCTAGCACCGCCCAGGGCCATCTGCATCTACAGACATTTACCATCGTTCCTGAACAGTGCCTGGGCAGTGGTAGCTGCCCAGGTGAAGACTCCTCCTCACTCTGCAGCGGAACATTGGAAGCGCCCCCCCCCCCCCTACAACCTTTGTCCTCTTTGTCTCTCCCCCACACACACGCTCTCCCCTACTCTCACACCCCTTTGCTCTGTCTGTTGTGTATATTTTACCTGTATCGGGACGTGTGTAGCACTCCCGATGGCAGCGACAACATCTTTGCCAGTGGCGGGGCCCACTCGGACCACCCATGGGGCAGTGGCCTCTTTGGCCCCTGCATCTCCTACGGCCCCATCACCATTTATACTGCTAACATGTCAGCTTGGGGTGAAGTGCTACACCCACCCCACAATGACCAACAAGGCCTGGGTGAAGGCTCTGGCCAAGGTTGTCAGCCCCTTGGCCATAATGGCAGCCTCGAAAAGGTACAGAAAGGCCATATTCTTTCTAAAGGCCAAGCGGGCAGTGCGCCTCGCCTTCAAAAAGGGGCTCATGGTGGGCGGGACATTCTCGGTGGTGAACCCTCTGGAGGCCAATGTCCAGAGGCTCATATAATCAAATGTCCTGCTCTTCTTCCCCAGTGGGCACCTCCTCCACCACCTCAGTCAACTGAGGGAGGTGAGGTCGGGGGTGGCGCCGATGCCGCTCGGCCTGAAGGAGGCCAGGCTCCGGCATTTGTACTCCTTCCAACGCCGGGGTTTTTGTACACCTGGCGTGAGAGGAGGGCACCGAGGGGGGTTTTGATGTCTTCTTTGAGGGAACTGCCTACCGCAATTTTTGGTCAGCGGGTGCCATGCCCGCAAGGGGGTGGGACATGTGAGGAAAGACTGCCCCACCTCCAAGGCTGCCAATACCATCCAGGCGGCTGCAGCTGGCACCGCCGCTCCTACCCCCACTACCCCTCCATCTTTCTCCTCTCAAGGGGAGGTGCAGCTGGCAGCCACCGCCATCTCGGCTGCTGGCGAGGTGGGTGGGGACCCCACACCCTGAGCAGGTGTGGAGGAAGACCCGCCACCTTGCGGTGCCCCTCCAGAGGCTCAAACCCACCCTGATCTCCAGATCTCTGAAGACACCGACTCAGGGGGACAAAAATCATCCGGCCCCAGCATTGTGAATGCGTGTGCCCCCGGGCCCATGTGCATCTCAGTGCCATATGATGGGTCCAGGGTTGTTCCCACGTGGGTTCCCGGGTCCGGTAGCGATGGAGCACGCAACCCCGAGCCAGTGTTTCTATTAAAGAGGGTGGGCCTGCCCAAACACCAGAGGGCGGAGCATCCAGAGGGGCTGGACAAGGCAGCAGGGGCCTTGCAGTCTATCCCAAAAGGGAGGCCACTCTTCAGAAGGGGCAGGACATTGCGAGTTGCAATGTCAGATGTGTCTACCCCCCCATGGTGAAGTGGTAGTGGCGTCTCCGCCCTGTAAGTCCTCGCTCTGCCCTCTTGGGGGAGCCCAAATCCCCATTCCCTTGCAGCAGTCCCCTGAGCAGGGCCCCTTGAGGGTCAGTGAGGGTATCGTCCTTGCGTTGGTGCCCAACCCCGACCCACCTTGTACCCTCGAAGTGCCATCTGCCCCACCAGCGTACTGCAGCAGTCCCTTCATGGCCCTGACCACTGGGTCATTGGGCAGCTGTGGCAAGGAAGGCTTCCCAGCTCCCTCCCAACCTACAGCGCCGGGCACCTCGGTGCTTTTTCCGGAGCTTTTTCCAGAACCGGTGACCCAGTGCCTGGGGAAGAGCAGGGCTCTGAACTGCTGCCACCCTCTGGCCCATATCCCCAACAGGAGACCAGAGAGGACCCCTCTGGCCTTGATCCTGGGGGTGGGATCGAGGTGGAGGTGGAGCCGACTGGCAGCTCTAAACCAGCCCCCATACTCAATACGGGGGAAGGGCTGGAAGCTGGAGGTGATGGCCTGGAAGAAGATGGGGTTTTGGTGGTGAGCACCGGAGACACTTAGAGTCGTTGTCGGGTGAGGTGGTGGATCACTTTGTGCCCCTCACAGATTCTCCCCTCATCCCTTTGCGGGAGCTCCAGGATTTTTTAGTGAGTAATCACAGTCACCGACACAGGTTCCAGTTGGCCCTGGACTGGTAGTATTCTTTCCCTCTGGTGTTCTGGTCTGCCTGCGAGGCCCTCAAAACCCCTGGGCTGGACTGGAATGCTAAGAGAAGGGTCTACACATTTCTCACTGGGCTCCTGAAGGAGAGGAAGGATTAAAAGTCCTCTCCTTCTTTTAATTGAGGTGACGGTTGTATGTACTTTTGACAATGAAGACAACTATAGCCAGCCTCAATATCCACGGCAGCAGGGACGCACAGCGCAGGTTCCAGAACTTCTTGGTCCTCAGGGATGGGAAGTATGCTTTGTGCTTTCTGCAGGAAACCCATACGGTTCTGGGAGATGAAGCTACGTGGCTCCTGGAGTGGCAAGGTGTGGTCTGCATGAGCCTCCAATTCTGGCGGGGTGGTTATTTTGTTGGCCCCGCATTTTCAGCTGGAGATCTTGGGGGTCAAGGAGCCAATGCCAGGCCGATTGCTGCACCTGACTGTGCATCTGGGAGGTGCGGTGCTTCACTTTGTGAATGTGTATGCTCCTCTGGGTGCGCAGCAGCAAGCGAGACTCTTTGAGGAAGTGTCCACTCATTTGGGCTCCATCGATACGGGTGAGTGCATTGTCCTCAGGGGGGATTTCAACTGTACCCTTGGTGCCGTGGACAGTCATGGTGCCCAACACCACTCAATAGGTGTGAGTAAGTTACGGGACCTGGTCGGGTCCTTCGACTTGGTGCACGTCTGATGACAGCTCCATCCTGACTCCAGCATTTTCACTTTCGTGTCACCTGGAGCTGGAGCATCCAGATTCGACCGCCTTTACGTTTCCAAGGCGTTTGTGTCCAGCTTCTGTGCAGCAGGTTCCGTGCATGGACCACCGTCTGGTGTGGGCGGAGCTCACTTCATTCTGCGCTCGGACGGGGTCTGCGTACTGGCACTTTAACAACCTGTTGCTGGAGGACGAGCAGTTCCTGGACTCGTTCCATCATTTCTGGGCCGGCTGGAGAAGGAAGCGGGGAGGCTTCCCCTCCTTGAGGCTATGGTGAGATGTGGGCAAGACTCACGTCCAAGTTTTCTGTCAGAAGTACGCGAAGGGGTCGACAAAGAGGCGGAAATCCAGGGTCGAGGAGTTGGAGAAAGAGGTGCTCGACCTGGAGGCACGTCTCCGTCAGCCCGACGCGGACCCGGCCCTGCGGTCGGTGTACGATGAGAAGAAGGGCGCGCTGCGGGACCTGCAACTCGTCGGGTCTCGGGGCGCGTTCGTGAGGTCACAGAACCGGTTCCTCAAGGAGCTGGACCGTGGCTCCCCCTTCTTCTGCTCGCTGGAAAAAAGGCACCGGATCGGTCAGCAGCTCCTTACACTGCTGGCCGACGACGGATCCCTTGTCTCGAACCCAGAGGGTATCAGGGCCATCACCCGAGACTATTACACTGCCCTGTTCTCTCCGGATCCGTCCAGCGAGGACGCTTGCAGAGTTTTGTGGGAGGACCTGCCGCAGGTCGGCCCGGAGGGCGCCGGAAAGCTTGACTCCCCTATAAGTCTGGGGGAGCTGACTGGCACCCTCGACAGTCTCTCAAGGGGCAAATCCCCGGGACTAGACGGGCTGAGGGTGGAGTTCTTCAGGGCATTCTGGGACATCCTGCGGAATGACTACGTGGGGGTCCTGGGGGAGAATATCTCGATCAGGGAAATGCCCCTCTCATGGCGTAGAGCCGTGATTGCCCTGCTGCCAAAGAAGGGGGATCTCCGCCACCTTAAAAACTGGCAACCAGTCTCCCTCCTCAGTACGAACTATAAGATCTTCACCAGAGCCAAGTCTTCTCACCTTGGCACTGTGCTGGACCACATGATCCACCCTGACCCATCCTACATGTCCTGGGCCGCACCATCTTCGATAAAATCCATCTGGTCTGGGATGAAATCCACTTCTCCCAGAGGGCTGGTCTGTCGAGCGCCTTCCTGTCTCTTGACCAGGAGAAGATATTCAACAGGGTGGATAATGAATATTTATCAGGGGCTCTGTGAGCATTCAGGTTCAGGATGCATTTTGTCGCCCGGATCCGATTTCTGTACACTGCCGCCGAGTGTCTAGTGAAGGTTAACGGGTCCCTGACAGTGCCCCTTCGCTTTGGGAGAGGGGTACGTCAGGGCTGCCCCCTGTCTGGCCAGTTGTATTCTATTTGCGTGGAGCCTTTCCTGCGTCTCTTGCGGAGGAGGTTGTCGGGATTGGTTCTGTGTGGGCCGCGCATCGGGGTGGTCCTTTCGGCTTATGCTGATGACGTGCTCCTTATGTTTAGTGACCCGGCTGACCTGCGGAGGATGCGCGAGTGCCAGAAGATCTATTCTGCCGCGCCCTCTGCCAAGATCAACTGGGACAAGCGTTCTGGACTCCTGGGGTCGATCAGTGGCAGATGGATCCCCTACCCGAGGAGCTCAGGCCTTTCACCTGGAGCAGGACCAGCCTCCTCTACCTGGGGGTCCATCTCTGCCCTGCTGAGGAATCCTGGCCGGTGAACTGCCAGGAGCTGGAGACAAAAGTCACTGCTCGCCTGCGGCGCTGGACAGGACTGTTCCGAGCGCTGTCTTACCAGGGTCGAGTTCTGGTCATAAACCAGCTGATCGCCGCCATGTTGTGGTATCGGCTGGTCACTTTGATCCCTCACCCGGACTTTGTCACAAAAATCCAGAAAATGTTAGTTGACTTCCTCTGGGACAAAAGATTGCACTGGGTTGCTGCTGAGGTTGTGAGTCTCCCGCTTAGGGAGGGTGGTCAGGCGCTAGTGTGCCTACGCACACAGGTGGCGACTTTCTGCCTTCAGACCCTGCAGCGATACCTTTATGTCGAGGCCCTTTCGAGATGGTGTGCCCTGACAACATATTTCTTCCGTCAGGTGCATGGCCTGAATTATGACGTGCAGCTCCTGTTTATAGAGCAGAGAGGCCTCGGTGGCTCATTGTAGGCGTTGCCCGTCTTTTACCAGGACCTGATCAAAGTCTGGAACATGGTCGCCTCGCGACGCAGCTCTCCCCCGTCAGGAGTAGCGGCTTTCGTCAGAGAGCCGCTGCTCAGGAATCCGCCCCTCCGTCCCTTTCAGTGGTTGGCAGAGAGGAGGGCTGTGGCTGCCGGGGTGACCAGGATCGGGGATGTGCTGGGTGGCGGAGGATTGGGCTGGATGCTCCCGCAGGAGTTGGAACATTGTGCGTCCGTGGACATCCAGCTCGCGGCTAATGCTATTTAAGACCTCAGGGCGGTCATGCTCAGCCCCAACGTCATACTGGGCCTCGAGGTGGCCGAGGTGCACGATGGTCTTCCATCTGAGCATACCCCTGTTCGGACAGAATTCCACATTGGCCCCAAGCCCCGAACCCTCCTCCAGGAGCCGGTGCCCCACAACCTGAGTTGCCTCGCGGAAAGGCCCTCCGTGCCCTTTAGCATGACGTGGAGGGGCTTCTTGTACAGGCTGCTGCTGCACACCCTTCACTTCCTTGTTCTCGCCCGCCGCCCGGGCACATCCTGGGGTGCCTTGTTGCCATCCGGCAGCAGAGGTCCCCATTGGGGGGCCCTCTACAGAGGTGCCCTCCCGCTTTCCATCGGGGACCTGGGCTGGAGGGTGTGGCATGCAGCAGTCCCGTACAATCATAGGATGTGTCGGTTCACGGACTCCCAAGATGCCTGCACCTTTTGCGGCCTTGTGGAGTCGGTGGACCATGTCTATGTTAATTGTTGTAGGCTGCACCACTTTTTAGTTTCTTGAAAAACCTTTTACTATTGTTTTGTTTGCACTTCAGCCTCACGCTCCTGATATACTGGCACCTGGTGCGGAGGGGGGCCGGGAGGGAGGAGGACCGCTCCTCGTGAACCTGCTCCTGGGCCTGGCCAAGTTGGCCATTAACAGGTCCAGACAGCGGGTGATCGAGGGGGTCGTCCCACCCGACTGCCTGCCCCTCTTCCACGGCTACGTTTGTGGCTGGGTGTCCCTGGAGAGGGAGCACACGGTGTCTGCCGGCACTCTCAAGGCCTTCTGTGCCCGGTGGGTACCATGGGGATTAGGGTGCTTTATCGACCCTCTTAATCACAATTTTGATTTGATGTTGGTAAATTTCCTTCGCATTTTGTCTTTTGTTTTTAGTTTCCCTTTAAGGGGCTGTATTTAATTTGCCCCTGATTTTGTTAATTTAGTTTAAGTGTTTTAACTTAGAACAGTTATTTTTACCTAACTTTCCTAACCCTGCCACTATGTCTTGGCGCTCCCCGGACATCCACTGCAGAGGTAGAGGCAGCCTGCTGACTGTGACGCCCTGTGTGTGATGACTTTGGCCTGCGTCCTCTGGAGATCTGAGATTTGGAGGGCCCCGGCCTGCTTTCGGGGTCCTGCTGTGTGGCAGTGAGATGAGGATAATGATGGTGAGTATGAGAGAGTGAATGGTGGTGTCCCTTGAACCAGCAGTGAGTGAGGGCCCTATGGATGTGTGATGGGTTTGTGAGTGTGTGAGTTGAGAGTGATGAGTGGCTTACCCCGGCGGAACAGAGGAGATTATTCATCTTCTTGTGAGACTCGATGGTTGCCCTTTTTTGCAGGGCTTTGGCATTGACCACTGCTGCCACCATCTCCCAATCCGGGTTAATTCTGTTGCTGTCCACCCTGTGGACAAGGCGGGATTAGAGGACATCCTGGAGGGCCTCCACGGCATTCAAAAGTCGCTCGAGTGTAACATCACCGAATCGGGGGCCTGTAGTCTTCTTCAGTTTCAGGGCCATGTCTTTCGTGCTGCAGTGGTGAGCTGGAAGTACTGAGATGTGTGCTTGTGGCTGGACTGTAAACATGGCGCCCGGCATGATGCAGCGGCAGGGTGATGGTGTGCGGGTGATTGAGAACCCGCCTAGAGTGGAAATGGCGTGTTTCTCAGGAGTGCATAAATAATGAGGTGGAAATTTCCATGTAAGAAGTGCGTGCTGATCAACTCTATCAATAGTGCCAACTCCATCGCCCCTCACAACAAACTGGCAATGAGAATCCGCAGGACCAGCACTATGGAAAATGAATTAAATTGCAAAACACAATTCTTGATACACCTATAAAATTCCAAAGTCCAATTCAATGAAAAAATAATCGGATTTATTCAGTCACCAAAAATCAATGGCTCTAATTATGAAGCTGCTAATTACAAATATTCAAGAAATCAGTCGTTCTACCACTATGTGGCACTGTTTATCCACTGTAAATAGCAAGGCATCTAGGCTTTACTAGGCCTAGACTTTACTCAGAATGAGTGACACCACTGTTGTTCCTTATTTTAAAGCAACCTTGTCCAAACTTTTTGCATTTTCATTTTCTTTCACTCAAGGAACTGATGAGCAAATTTCAGAAAAGTACATGAATTTTTGGAAAAAGTTGAGAATGAAGAAAAAAAACAACTTGCTAAGCAAAAGTAAAACAGTGTCAAAGCAATAAATTGATAATATTTTAAAAATGAGTAATTAATGAAGTCAACTGTTAGAATGGGAGAAGGTGAGGGTGTGTGTCCCCTCACTCCCAGGCTCAAGGTGCTCTCTCATTCATCCTCACCCACTGTGTGAATGGGTGTGAGTATCTGGCGGTGAGTGGGGATGAGGGCAAATGTTTATCCTTAGACTGGGAATAAGCCAGACATACTCTCACTCTCTCTCTCTCTCTCTCACGCGCATACACACACACACACACACACATATACACACTTGCACACACACACACACCAACTCTCTCTCTCACACGCGCATACACACACACACACACATATATACACTTGCACACACTCACACACACCAACTCTATCACACACACATACTCACTCTCAGACACACACACACACACACTCTCACACACACACCAGCCAGCCTGTTCCCCCCATCCCTGACCCCAGGCTCCACAACGTCTCACCACCAGGCCCCGCAATATCTCCTCCCCGTGGCTCTGCAGCCTCTCTCCCCTCCCCATGGTCCTGCAGCCTCTCTCCCCTCCCCATGGTCCTGCAGCCTCTCTCCCCTCCCCAGGGTCCTGCAGTCTCTCACCCCTCCCTGTGGTCCTGCAGTCTCTCTCCCCTCCTCGTGGCTCTGCAGCCTCTCTCCCCTCCCCATGGTCCTGCAGCCTCTCTCCCCTCCCCATGGTCCTGCAGCCTCTCTCCCCTCCCCAGGGTCCTGCAGTCTCTCACCCCTCCCTGTGGTCCTGCAGTCTCTCTCCCCTCCTCGTGGCTCCGCAGTCTCTCTCCCCTCCCTGTGGTCCTGCAGTCTCTCTCCCCTCCCTGTGGTCCTGCAGTCTCTCTCCCCTCCCCATGGCTCCACAGTCTCTCTCCCCTCCTCGTGGTCCTGCAGTCTCTCTCCCCTCCCCGTGGTCCTGCAGTCTCTCTCCCCTCCCCATGGCTCCACAGTCTCTCTCCCCTCCTCGTGGTCCTGCAGTCTCTCTCCCCTCCCCGTGGTCCTGCAGTCTCTCTCTCCTCCACATAGCCCTGGCAGTCTCTCCTTCCCCCGTGGCCCTGAAAGACTCTCTCTCTCCTCTGTGCCCCTCCCCCCAACTCTTTGTTTAGCCCCTGTATACTCACCACCACTGGCGTTCGCAGCTCCTTCAATCACAGCCTATTTCTCTCCCACATTTGCTGCTGATAGGCTCACCAGCAGCAAAAGCTGGAGAGGAGTGGCCTGTGATTGGAGGAACAGCCACTCGCAGAATCTTCAACTTCACTTACCTGTCTTACCAGCATTTTGAACAGTGGCTCTGGGGGCCACATAGAATGGCCTCTTGGCCCACAATCTGGCCCACAGGCCGGATATTGGACAAGCCTGGTTTAAAGATTGTGCCACAAATGGCCTGCATGAGGTTCTGGGGTTTAGCTCTTTCGTATTTCCACTGTTGCAGTCACTGTTGTAAAATCCATGTAAAACAGGTGTAAGCAACTGAAATAACTACTTGGAAATCTCTGCACAGCCTGTGAAAATAGAGTTGTGCCTTCACCAGCAGACTGAGTAACAGGGTTAGTTTTGTTCACTTCACTTTCGAATAACTTCACTGCATGTCATGACAATTTTAAAATATATTTGTGCACAACGATGACTAAGCAGCTACCATTTGGACTCAGTAAAACATGGCATCAAGCCAAAGAATGATGCAGAAATTCACAGATTTAAAATGCCAAGATGTCCATGAGAAAACCATGGCCAGGAGGCACAGACTCCCAGGTGTGGGTCCCACCAAGCTGGTGGGAACCTTGTGCCAATTTGGAGGGAGGTGACACATGCATAATTTCAAACTCCTTCACCTTCAAGACTGCAAAACAGTGCTCCAGAAAATTCAGTGCTCTCACCAGGCCAGGTAAGGTAACACACACTTCTTCTTTGCACACCCTGGGCATCAATACATTCTTCACTTTCTTAAAACAACTGTCCGACAACTAACCCACCACACTGCATTCTGGTTAAAGACAACTTTAACTCAGCACCTCAATTTATGTCCACCCGCAATTTCCCACCTCATACCACTCCTAGGCACACTCCTCGGCTATCGGCCTTATCCTCATTTACTCTATCTTCTTGCAGGAAAGATTGTTTTTCAAGATCTAGGACTAACTCCCCAGATCACTCAAGCTTCCACAAATTGTGAGGCTAGTAGACCATCTTCTCTCCTAACTGCTGGAAATGTGGGTCTATAACAGTGCAGGTAGGCATTGGAGCAACTGGAACCTTAATGAACAAGAGAACCAACAACGTGTCTTCTTAACTAATGAGACTTAAGGATGGAGAAGGAAACAGAAGTATGAAGCTGGAAAGTGAATTAGAGTCAAATCATTTACAGGAACATAAGAAAATAAGAACATAAATAGGAGCAGGAGTAAGCAATGTAATCCTATGAGCCTGCTGCATCATTCAGTAAGATCATGGTTGATCTGATTGCAACTTTAACTCCACTTTCCTGACTGTTCCCTATGACCTTTTACTCCATTGTAAATCAAAAAATCTGTCTTTTTCAACCTTCAATATATTCAATGACCCCGCCTCCACTTCTCTCTGGGAAAGAAAATTCTAAAGATTAATGACCTCTGAGAAAAGAAATTTCTCCTCATCTCATTCTTAAATGGGAGGCCTGTCATTTTTAAACTGCGCCGCCTAGTTCTAGATCCCCCATGAGAGGAAAGATGCTCTCAGCCTCTACCGTATCAAGCCCCCTCAGAATCTTATATGTTTCAATGAAATCAACTCTCATTCTTCCAAACTCCAATGAGGATTGGTCCAAACTGCTCATCATTTCAATGTGGGGAAACTCCTTCTTCCCAGGAATCAACCTAGTGAACCTCCTCTGAACTGTCTCCAAAGCAAGTACATCCCTCCCCACTTAGAGAGAGCAAAACTGTGCACTACAATAGGAGTGGTCTCATCAATGTCCTGTACGGTTGTAACAAGAATTCCCTGCTTTTATACTCCATCCCTTTTGCAATAGGGGCCAACATTCCATTTGCCTTTCTAATTACTTCCAGTACCTTCATGCTAATATCTTGTGATGTAAGCAATTAGGAGAGCAAAGAGGGGATATGAGAAAGCTCTGGCTGGTAAAAGTTGGGAAAACCCAAGATATTCTATAATTATATCAATGGGAAGAGGATAACCAGGGAAAGAGTAGGGCCCATAAGTGACCAAGGGAACAATCTATGGGTGGAGCCAGAAGACATCGTTAGAGTGTTGAATGAAAACTTCACATCCATCTTCATCCAAGAGAATGACGATGAAGGTATCGAACTCTGGGAGAGAGACTGTGAGGTTCTTAAGCAAATTGATATAGGGAGTGACAAGGTATTGGAGGTGTTGGCAGGCTAAAAGTAGACAAATCTCCAGGTCTGGATGATTTGTGTCCCAGACTGCTGAGGGAGGCAAGGGAGGAGATCACAGGGACTCTGACCCAAATTTTTAATTCTTCTCTGGCCATGGGGGAGGTGCCAGAGGACTGGAGAACAGCTAATGTGGTTCCACTATTTAAGAAGGGTTGTAGAGATAAGCCAGGGAACTACAGGCCAGTGAGTCTCATGTCAGTGGTAGGGAAACTATTGGAGAAAATTCTGAAGGAGAGAAACTATCTCCAATTGGAGAGGGAAGGTTTGATCAGGGATAATCAGCATGGCTTTGTCAGAGGGAGGTCATGCCTAACAAATTTGATTGAATTTTTTGAGGAGGTGACCAGGTGTGTAGATGAGGGTAGTGTAGTTGATGTAGTCTATATGGATTTCAGCAAAGCCTTTGACTTGGTCCCACATGGGAGATTTATAAAGAAGGCAAATGCACATGGGATACAGGGTAATTTGATAAGGTTTTATTCAAAATTGGCTCAGTTGTAGAAGACAGAGGGTGATGACAGAAGGATGCTTTCGTTACTGGAAGCCAGTGTCCAGTGGTGTACCACAGGGATCTTGCTCAGTCCCCTATTATTTGTCATTTATATAAATGACATAGATGACTATGTGGGGGGGGTAGGATTAGTAAGTTTGCGGATGACACAAACATTGGCTGGGCGGTTAACAGTGAGGTCAACTGTCTTGGACGACAGGAAGATATCGACGGGATGGTCAAATGGGCAGATAAGTGGCAGATGGAATTTAACCCTGAAAAGTGCGAGATAATACACTTTGGAAGGATTAATTTGACAAGGAAGTATCCAATGAATGGCATGACACTAGGAAGTTCTGAGAAACAAAGGGACCTTGGCATGTGTGTCCATAGATCTCTGAAGGCATGGGGGCATGTTCGTGGGGTGGTGAAAAAGGCATATGGGACACTTGCCTTTATCAATTGAGGTATAGATTACAAAAATAGGGAGGTCATGTTGGAGTTGTATAGAACCTTGGTGAGGCCACAGCTGGAGTACTGTGTGCAATTCTGGTCGCCATATTATAGGAAGGATGTGATTGCACTGGAGGGGGTGCAGAGGAGATTCACCAGGATGTTGTCTGGGTTGAAACATTTGAGTTATGATGAGAGGTTGGTTAGACTTGTGTTGTTTTGATTGGAGCAGAGAAGAGTGAGGGGTGACCTGATCGAGGTGTACAAGATTATGAGGGTCATGGACAGGGTGGATAGGGAGCAGCTGTTCCCCTTAGTTGAAGGGTCAGTCACAAAGGGACACAAGTTCAAGGTGAGGGGCAGGAGGTTTAGGGGGGATGTGAGGAAAACTTTTTTACCCAGAGGGTGGTGACGGTCTGGAATGTGCTGCCTGGGAGGGTGGTGGAGGCGGGTTGCATCACATCCTTTAAAACATACCTGAATGAGCACTTGGCATGTCATAACATTGAAGTCTATCAGCCAAGTGCTGGTAAATGGGGTTAGGTAGGTAGGTCAGGTGTTTCTCACGTGTCAATGGGCCGAAGAGCCTCCTCTGCACTCTGTGATTCTGTGAATATGTCTGGAATTAAAAGCTAGTCTAATGATGACTGCAAAACCATTGTCAATTTTCGTAAAGACCCATTTGGTTCTCTAATGCCTTTTAGGGGAGGAAACCTGCAGTCCTTACCTGGTCTGGTCTTCATGTGACTCCAGACCCACAGCAATGTGGTTTACTCTTAAATGCCCTCTGAAATGGTCTAATAAGCCACTCAGTTGTATCAAACTGCAACAAAGTCTAAAAGGAATGAAACTGGACAGACCTCCAGGCATGGATCTAGGCACCAGAAATGACAACGGCAAAACAAGCCCTGTCAACCCTGCAAAGTCCTCTTTACTATCTCATGGGGGATTGTGCTAAAATTGGAAGAGCTGTCTCACAGACTAGCCAAGCAACTGCCTGACATATTCATCCTCACAGAATCATACCTTACAGATAACGCCCCAGACTCTACCATCACCATCCCTGGGTATGTCCTGTCCAACTGACAGGATATTTCCACCAGGGATGGTGGCACAGTGGTGTACAGTCAGGAGGGAATTGCCTTTGGAATCCTCAACTTCAACTCTGGATCCCATGAAGTCTTATGGCATCAGGTGAAATGTAGACAAGGAAACCGCCTGCTGATTACCATGTACAGCAGTATGTGTCCAGTCCAACAAGAAAGGAGGAACTGCTGGACCTGGTTCCTGGAAATGAGGTGGGCCAAGTAGACCAAGTGTCAGTGGGGGAGTATTTAGGAGACAGTGATCAATGTATCATAATGTTTAGGATAACAGTATAAAAGGACAATGGACAATCCAGAGTAAGAACAATCAACTTGGGGAGAGCTAACTTCAATGGGGTAAGAACAGAACTGGGCTGGATAGACTGGAACCAAAGGTTGGCAGGAAAAAGTGTAGCTGGACAGTAGGCTACCTTCAAAGAATAAATAGTTAGGGCACAGTCAAGGTATATTCCCTCAAAAGGGAAAGGCAGGGGAAACAAATCCAGAGCTTCCTGGGTGAAAAAGGAGATAGAAATTAAGATAAAGAAGAAAAGGTATTCTTATGACATGTGCCATGTAGAAAATACAATTGAGAACCAAGCAAAATTCAGAAGGTTCAGAGGAAAGATGAAGAAGCAAATAAGAGAAGCGAAGAGGGATTATGCGAAAAGACTGGCAGCCTACGTAAGGGGGAATCCTAAAGTCTTCTAGAGGCATATAAATAGTAAAAAGGTGGTAAAAGGAGGAGTAGGGTCGATTAGGGGCCAAAAAGAGGATTTACGCATGGAGGCAGGGAATTTGGCTGAGGTGTTAAATAAATACTTTGCATCTGTCTTTACCAAGGAAGCAGATGCTACCCAGACCATGATGACAGAGGAGGAAACTCTGTCACTAGGAGAGTTCAAAATTGATAAGGAGGAGGTATTAGATAAACTGTTGTGCTTAAAGTTGACAAGCCACTGGGACCGAATGAGATGCATCCAAGGATATTAAAAGAAGTTGGGGTGGAAATCACAGGGGCACTGGCCATAATCTTTCAATCTTCCCTAGGCTCAGTAGTCACATGGAAAAATGTGGGTGGATTAGTGCAATAATTATGGTTTTATTTAGTGTGTAATGTGCCTTTAAGAGTAACATTTGTTAGGCAAGGTCACATGATCTGTAGTAACCAATAGGAGAGTAGCATGGGCTATCTCAGTCGTCAGTGTAGAGATAGAGTTGGAGTTGAAAGCACACATGTAGTTGCTGCAGAGTGTATTGTAAATAAAATTAATGTTTCCATGCAAGAAATATCTTCAGATCAACTCAGTCATTAATAGCACAACTCAGCCACCCTATAACAAACTGGTGGTGAGGATAAAACAGGATTGAACGGACAAAATCCAGTTAAAAAGAAATCGGCACTGTACCTTGCCCAGTGATTGAAAGTAGCAAGTTCCATTAGATTTGAAGAAGTAATCCCCTCTCAAAATGCCATAATTTGGGAGAATTGATCCATTTGAACCATGCACAGACAATTGGTCTCAATACATAGAACACCTCACATTCTTTTTTCAAGCAAACATGATTATGGGGGAAGAAAAGAGGTGAGCAATCCTCTTGAGTATCTCTGGGAGCAAAACCTACAGTCTGATTCAAAGTTTAACAGCACCCAGTTCCCCAGATTCAATGAATGTCAATGAATTGGTGGACCTCATAAAAGGTTATTTTCAACCAAAGCCCTCAGTCACGATGCAGAGGATCAGGTTTAATTCACAAAAGAGAGCACCGGGTGAGACAATTGCATGCTTCATGGAAAACTTGAAGCAGCTAACAGAACATTGTGAGTTCAGTACAACTCTGAACGATATGCTCAGTGATCATTTAGTATATGGTGTGAAGGAGGACGCTATTCAGAAAAGATTATTGTTCAAAGTGAATCTGGATTTGAAGACGGCACTAGAGATAGCACAGGCCATGGAAAGCACAGTAAGTGATTCAAAAGCAGTACAGGGTGTGCAAAATGCACTGTCCTCCACATCGGGCGGGAAACCTCTGCTGAAAGAGGCATGAGAAAGCGAGACTCTGCTGAGAAGCAGGAAACAGCCCCCGCTAGCCGAAGAATAAAAAAAAATTAGCAGCAAAATTGAAGAATAATTTTAATAGATGTGGAAACAATCAGTCTTTTAGCAATTAGCAGTTTAAAAAAATCAAACGCTACTATTGTAACCGAAATGGACATATGATGAGACAGTGCAAGGAAAAATTAAAGCACAATTGTAAATAAAAGAAAAGCCTAATTAAATCTAAAATGTAGAAGAGCCTGAAACAACAAATTCAGACATTTACTCGTTGTTTAATATGAAAGTTGGAAAAACAGAACCTATATTTGTCACAGTGAAAGTAAAAGGCAGACCTGTTAGAATGGAAGTGGACATGGGAGCTTCCACTACAGTAATTGGAGAACATACCCTTGGATATTTGAATAATGCTGAATATCAATTAAGTTTAGAAGAAACAGCCACCAAGTTAAAAACATATATGGGTGAAGAAATTCAAGTAAAAGGCATGAACAGAGTAACTGTCCATTATGGAAGACAATCAGCAAAGCTACCAGTGTTGGTATTGAGAGGACCAAGCCTTCTAGAGCAAAATTGATGAAAGAAAATCAACCTTGATTGACCAAATGATGCTGGAATTGTTCTTGTTTTGAAAAAGGAGTGTGTGAGGACTCAACAATCTAAAGAAATGCAGGCTGTCTTAAACCAAATCCTGGAAGAACAACAGAAGGAACTCAAAAAGACTTTACTTGACAGACTTCGAGACAAAGTGAGCAACCTTCGAAGAGAAAAAGAAAACCTGTTGTAAGACCTTCACATATTACAAGATTCCCTCAGGTCAAAGTTTGTACCTCTGGAAAAGTATGAAGAGAAACAGAGAAAGAATTCAGCACTTTTCTGAATAACTGAATAATGAGTTGGCAGAGAAGACATAACAATGCTCAATTTTCCAGGAAGCAGAAAACAAATACAAAAAAGAGATGGAAGGACTGAAGAATCAGGTAAATGAAGCCATAGAGGTTTTGGAAGCAAAAGTCGCAGAATTTCCCAAGAAGCAGACAGATAATGAAATTTGGGAGACTCAACCACTGAGTTCAGAAAAGTTGAGTTGTCATCCGAGAGAAGTTTAGCCAACAGTGAAGTCAAAAAGAAGGTCAAGATTAAAACCTGTGTCAGAAAAAGAAGGCACGTAGTAAGAAGATACAGAAATATTAATAGGGCTTTAATTCTAGCAGCATACATATACACTTTTGTACTTAGGCCTGGCAATCAAATTGCAAACGCCAATGCCCTTTGTCATTTGCCTTGACAAGAAAATGATGAGCACATCTCAGTTCTACAGGAACTTTTTTTATTGTTAAATTTCTTAGATTCCTCACTAGTATGTACTCGACAGATCAGAGTCTGGACAAGTCGTGACCCAGTCCTATCTCAGGTACGAGAACAAGCGCTACATGGTTGGTCACAAGAGCTCATTTCTGATTAAATGAAACTGTATTTCAACAGAAGTCATGAAATAACCAGCCAGGTTGGCATCTTATTGTGGGGAGCATGAGAGATAGTTCCCCCCAAGGGAAGGGAACCACCTTAAATTGAACTACACAGTGCCCATCCAGGAAATTCCCAAATGAAGACCATAGCACACAACTATCTATGGTGGCCTGGGATGGATGACAAAATAGAGTTTAGTAAAGCACTGTGTGCAATGTCAGCAACTGCAAAAGTTGCCAGTGACAGCTCCATTACGCCAATCCTCTATCCAAGCTAATATATTACCCCTAACTCCCTGTGATCTTATCTTGTGTATTACTACACAACCTCACTAATCCAGCATCGGAGGCAATGGCAGCAGTGGTCAGTGCCAATGCCCAACAAATGGGGACAGTCATCCAGTGTAGTAAAAGGATGAATGATCTCAGTTCTACTAGGGTAAGTTAGTCCTCTCATCACTCTCAACTCACACACTCCAACCCATCACACATCCACAGGGATCTCACTCACTACCAGTTCAAGGGACATCACCATTCACTCTCGCATACACAACTTCATTGTCCTCATCCCATCCGTGGAACCACTCACCACCCACACATGCCAGGCATACCTATCATCTGGCCTGGCATGTGTCCTGATTACGCTCTCTCCACCTTTATTCATGCAGGATAAGCTGGCACACAACAACAGGGAGAGGACACACACCGACGGAGGAATGCCTGGAATCAAGGTCCTCAAGGGCTTTGAAAATAGAACCATCCAGCTGGCCGGTGATGACAGTGAGGTCAACAGTGCTCTACCAAGTGAGGATCCAGCAGTGCAACGTTCATCAGACAACCATGCTGTGAGTGATGTGTCCTGTTCTGCAGTGCCCCGCACTTATTATCTCTCCTTGGTTTTGCAGGGACATCTGGGATATAGCCAACAGAGTCCATGACCTCCAATCAAGCATCGAAGAAACCTCTGAAGAAGAATCTGAAGGCGCCTTGATTGAAGACCCATCACAGCGCACCCTCCACCAGCGCAGACACACACCTCGGTTGGACCCAGCTTTAGCGTAGCCTTTGGATCACAATCCGGTGAGCACATCGTGCTGCCTGATTCATAGAAGGTGGCTGCAGGGACTTCCCTTGTCTCCAGCACTTGGGGGGCTGCTGGAGGCCAGAAATCTGCTGAGTCTGAGTCAAATGACGAGCCTCTGGACTGGGTCATACCTCCAATGCTGGACCTGTAAAGACAAGCTCAGGAACATCAGGAAGGGATGTTCGCTGCACTCCTCAGATTGCAAGGCATGATGGAGGAGTGACGCTGTGCTCTTGAAGGGCTCAAAAGCTGAAGGCTGACAAAAGATCAGATGTATTTTTTCTTTTGTTTCAACTAATTCCTTATTTTTAAAAAAATTAACAACAGTCATAATAAGTAACCATACAAAAAAAAGCTTACAGTACAGCAATAAAGGTCAGTTGCATTTAAAGTTTCATGGCTGCTTCTCTACAACATGACCCTGATCACAGAGTGCAAGCAAGATGCCCTCGGCCAGACAGGAGTCAGACATTCGCAGAGGCTATGTGAAGATCTATGGAATGTCCTCACTCCATGTCGTCATCATTCTCCTGAAATCGAGTGACTATTAGGGCCTCCGATGCATCTGCATGACAGGAACTATATAACAGAGGGTATGCACACTGCCATAAACCAGATTGCAGCCAAATTTTCACAGGTACAATGTGAGGATGTGTTTGTGGTGGTCGCACACCAGCTGCACATTCAGTGAATGGAAGCTCTTGCAGTTGACATAGTTGACCACTTGTTGTGACAGGGATCTAAGTGCCACGTGAGTGCAGTTGATGACACCCTGTGCCTGTGGAAACCCGAGATCCTGGGCAAATCCAATTGCTGTTGCAGCCTGGCTTTCCTAATCCCGGACAAATCACACAAAGTTGTGCGCCCTCGTGCAGATGGCGTCCGTGACCTCATGGATGCATTTGTGGGTGGAGACTTGTGATATCACACGGAGGCTGTGGAGCCCTGAAAGGAGCCATTGGCATAAAAATTTGAGTGTCACAGTCACCTTCATGGCCACTGGCAGTGGATGCCCTCCATGTTCCTGTGATGCCAAATCCTGCAGTAGCTGGCAGATGTGACCGACCAGTTTCCTAGACATTCACAGGCTCCAGCGACGCTGGTTGTTGGTCATCTGCAGGAATGAAAGGGTCTATAGATTTTGGGCCTAGCTAGGCGCCAACCAGTGATGGCTCACTGTTGCTCTTCGGCAGCGTGAGTGGGAGCCCCAGCACCCTTCTTCCTGAGGGTGTTGCTCCTCCCTTTGTACAGCCAGGCATCTTCATCACTCTCTTCTCCTTCGTCTCCAGTCTCTGTACACCATGAGGCACACAGCTCGTTCACCAGGCTCCATGCCCTATTGTACTCCTCCTGCAGGATGAAAGATAGAGACACGTGGTTTAGCTTGGAAATTCTAAGAAGCTCTCTTGGTTCAGCCTGAAGGCCCCTTAATGCATCCCTCAGAGTGCTGGCCACCATTTGGATGGCCAGAGTTTAGTGTGCTCCATGGCTGAAAACGTACCGACCTCCGCCCCATTCCACCTGACTGTTTGCCAGCAGCTTTGCCCATTGGACTGCATGCTCTGCTCTCAGCTCAGGCACAGATATTCTCCTAACCCACACTGCAAGGCTGCACTGTTAGCTTGAACCATGGGCGAGATTGGCTCAAATGGGAATGATGACAGTGCAAAGGGCTATGAATGCCTGCACCAGTGACTGCTCCATGGCCAGCTTTCACAATGAGATTGTACAATGTGCCCAGTTGTCCAGTTGTTCTGCAGTCCACTAAAACGCTCACAAATTAGCAGTCTGTGCCTGAGGAGTGAAAAGTTCAGGAGTATTTGGTGGCACTTTCATGCCTCTGTGTTGCTTGAGTGGACACATAAGCTAGAGGCCCAACTCCACACATGTCAATGTGGCTGCACCTGAACGGTCTCAGCTGTGGATGATTGGTCACTTTATACAAGGTTTCCCAATGCATGGCCCCTTCCTTCCCCCCCCCCCCACCCCAAACGTGCTTGTGTACTACCATCAACAAAATGTCTGGTATAAAGAAAGAAAGAAAGAAAGATTTGCATTCATAGAACACCTTTCATGACCTCAGGAGGTTTCAAAGTGCTAACAGTCAATAATTTTAAAGTATAGTCACTGGTGTAATATAGGAAGTGTCATGAAACTTGGTTACGTTTTATCTCGACAGCGTATGAAAAGTTTTCTTGGTATGTTACAGATTAAGATATTAGTGGGCAAAAGTTGCCCACAACTCACCTCAACTGCAGGACAGCCTATGACCCCCCAACACGCCTCAACCTTGAAGTTCAAAAGGTGACCTTCGCAAGTGCTTCACAATGTTACTGCGCACTCACCTCCAAGTTCTCCTTGAAGTGCAGCCCGCCAAGTGCATGCCTTATGTGTGCTGTTGTGAAACATATCAGCATGCAATTATGCCAATTTGCTCAGATGATCCAGTGTGGGGGGGATGACTCCGGTGGGCTGGGCTTATAATGATACGCAGATGTATTACAGTGAGGCTCCCGATGTCCAATGGTGAGAAACACAGCCCACCATTGACAGGCAGACAAGATGATTGCAAACTGGTTTCGCGATGTGGTGAAACCAATTTTTGATGTTCTTACCATATTGTCCGCTCACACCACCAACCACGCCCAAAGCCAACGAAAATTCTGCCCCATGTTTAACAAACTTGTTGGAGATTTTTGAAGAGGTAACAGGGAGGGTTGATGAGGTTAATGCTGTTAACGTGGAGTACATGGACTTCCAAATGACATCCAAAACAGTGCCACACGACAGACTTGTGAGAAAACATACAGCTCATGGAATAAAAGGGACAGTAGCAACGTGGATACAAAATTGGTTGAGTAATAGGGAATAACGAATAATGGTTAATGGATATTTTCAAGCTGGAGGAAGATTTGTAGTGGAGTTCCCTAGGGGTCGGTATTTGGACACTTGCTTTTTCTCTTTTATATAAATGATCTAGACCTTGGTGTGCAGGGTACAGTTTCAAAGTTTGCGGATGATACAAAACTTGGAAGTGTTGTAAACTGTGAGGAGGAGAGAATAGAGCTTCAAAGGGACATAGACCAAGTTCGTGGAGTGGGCAGATAGGTGGCAGATGAAGTTCAATGCAGAGAAGTGTGAGGTGATACATTTTGGTAGGAAGAACATGGAGAGACAATAAAAAATAAGGGGTATAACTCAAAAGCGTGGGCGGGTGCAGAGGAACATAGATGTATATGTGTGTAATTCATTAAAGGTGGCAGGACAGGTGGACAGAGCAGTTAACAAAGCGTACATCATCCTAGGCATTATTAGTAGGGGCATAGAGTACAAATCAACTGAGTTATGCTGAACTTGTACAGGACACTGATTAGACCTCAGCTTTTCTTTTGTTCATTCACAGGATGTGGGCTTCGTTGACTGGGCCAGCATTTATTGGCCATCCCTAGTTGCCTTTGAGAAGGTGGTGGTGAGCTGCCTTCTTAAACTGCTGCAGTCCATGTGGTGTAGGTACACCCACAGTGCTGTTAGGGAAGGAGTTTGACCCAGCGACAGTGAAGGAACGGCAATATATTTTCAAGTCAGGATGGTGAGTGCCTTGGAGGGGATCTCCAGGTGGTGGTGTTCCCATCTATCTGCTGCCCTTGTCGTTCTAGGTGGGACTGGTCATGGGTTTGGAAGGTGCTGTCTAAGGAGCCTGGGTGAATTCCTGCAGTGCATCTTGTAGATGGTACACACTGCTGCTACTGTGCGTCAGTGGTGGGGGGAGTGAATTTGTGGATGTGGTGCCAATCAAGTGGACTGATTTGTCCTGGAAGGTGTCCAGCTTCTTGAGTGTTGTGGGAGCTGCACTCATCCAGGCAAGTGGGGAGTATTCCATCACACTCCTGACTTGTACCTTGTGCCTCCTGGTAGATTTTGGGGAATCAGGTGAGTTACTTGTCGCAGGATTCCTAGCCTCTGATCTGCTCTTGTAGCCACAGTATTTATATGGCTGGTCCAGTTCAGTTTCTAATCAATAGTAACCCTCAGGATGTTGATAGTGATGGTAATGCCATTGAACATCAAGGGGCGATGGTTGGATTCTCTCTTGTTGGAGATATCATTGCCTGACACTTGTGTGGCACAAACGTTACTTACCATTTGTCAGCCCAAGCCTGGATATTGTCCAGGTCTTGCTGCATTTGGACATGGACTGCTTCAGTATCTGAGGAGTTGCAAATGGTACTGAACATTGTGCAATCATCACTGAACATCTCCACTTCTGACCTTATGATGGAAGGAAGGTCATTGGTGAAGCAGCCTAAGATGGTTGGGCCCAGGACACTACCCTGAGGAACTCCTGCAGTGATGTCCTGGAACTGAGATTACTGAACTCCAACAACCACAACCATCTTCCTTTGTGCTAGGTATGGATGTTTTCCCCATGATTCCCATTGACTCCAGTTTTGCTAGGGCTCCTCGATGCCACACTCGGTCAAATGCCGCATTGATGTCAGGGGCAGTCACTCTCACCTCACCTCGGGAGTTCAATTCTTTTGTCCATGTTTGAACCAAGGCTGTAATGAGGTCAGAAGCTTGCAATATATACTTTCAAATGCTGCAGAGCTAGAACCAAACTCAAAGTCTCTTTTTCCATAGTAGAATATTTCTTCTGATGCACATTCAACTTTCATGAAAAATAACTCACTAGTCTCTCAACTCCCGTTTCACCTTCCTGCTTTAAAACAGCACTAACTCTTAAATCACTGGCATCAACAATCATGTTAAACTGCTTTGTATAATCAAGTGGTGCTGGAGTAACTCTTTTAAGTACAAACCCATTTCCATCTGTTTCAGATGAAGTTACATTGTTTCATAGTTTGCCATTGTGAGATTTGAACTCTTGATCTTGGGGTTACAAACCCAGTACCATAACCACTTGGCTATTTAGGCCAAGCTGTGGTGCTGGAGTACCTCTTTCGAGTACAAACACGTTCCCATCTGTTTTTCAGATGATGTTACATTGTTTCATAGTTTGCCATTGTGAGATTTGAACTCTTGATCTTTGGGTTACAAACCCAGTACCATAACCACTTGGCTATTTAGGCCAAGCTGTGGTGCTGGAGTAGGTGCAGTAATCAGTACAGCTTTTAAACTATCAAGCGCAGCCTAACACTCCTGTGTTCATTCAGACCTTCTATTCCAGTTAATGTAGTGACTGCACTGCTGAAATTTGGCACAAATTTTCAATAAACTCCACTCATGCCAATAAATTGCAAAACTTCCCATTTTGCTTTTGGCACTGGGAACTCCACAATATATTTTACTTTTGCATTCCATGGGGTTACTTGACCATGTCCAACAGTGTGGCCTAAATACGTGACTTTTGCCTTTGCAAATTCACTTTTAGCCAAATTCATAGTCAAATTAGCCTCTTGTGGTCAGTCAAAATGTTCCTTCAAATTCTGTAGGTGTTCTTCCCATGTCTGAGTGAACACCACTAAATCATCAATATAGACTGCACAATTGTTCAGTCCTTCAGTTACCTTGTTTGTCAGCTTTTGAAATGTGGCCTGGGCATTTCTCATACCAAATGACACCACCTTACATTGATACAGACCATCTAGGATCACAAAAGCAGGTGTTCCTTTTGCCTTTTCCGATAATAAGACTTGCCAATATCCGCAAAGTAAGTCAATTTTCGTAATAAATATTGACTGTTTAATTCTTTCAATGCAATCTTCCAATCGTGGAATGGGATACGATTCCACCTTTGTTACTACATTTACTTTATAGCAATCAATACAGAGGCTTTCTGATCCATCTGGTTTTGGCACCAATATGATAGGTGAACTCCAATTACTGTGACTATGGGCAGAATCATCTGTTCGGCATGCAGGGCTTGTAAAATGATGCGCGGTGATGTCGGTCGTGTGTCCTGACATCACCACGCATCATACTGATCTTCCGTTTGGCAGGCACACACCCGAGTCAGCAGCATGCCTGCTGAACTGTCAAAGGCCCGTTAAGGCCATTAATAAAACAATTAACCCAATTGAGAAAGCTGCTGATCCAACCATAAGGTTGGTGAGCAGGCGAAGAGCCCAGGCGGGCTTTGTTTTTTCATGAAACCTCATCCATGGGCAGATGATGTTCCACGAAGGACTTATTAATGAAACAAAATTTTTTACCAAAATTCATAACCATGTCCCAGCTCATGTGACATTGTCACATGATGGGACATATCTGAATAATTTTCTTTTTTCTTTTTTTTTACAATTTTGTAACTGCACTTAATCTCCCTGAGGCAACTCCATGTCTATGGGAGATTTCTGCGCTCTTTCGCATGCATGCACGAAAGAGCACAGGCCCTGACTCTCCCTCCTCTCCCCATCCGCACAGGTAGCGCTGAGCGTTACCGGGTGCGAGTCACGCTGGGCGTGTCTTAACTGGCCTACCCATGTAAAATGGCGGCACTCAACAGATCGTGGCTGGCGATCAGCTCTGTGCCTGCCAGCGCCCCTTCCGTTCAGCTGCCCAATGGGAAGAAAATTCTCCCCTATGTTCTATTATATCATTTTGAAGCATAAATTCAATTTCTTTCCAAACTTGAGCCAATTTCACCAGATTTAATCAATATGGGTGTTGCCTCATTGAAGCTGAATAGCCAACATTAACATCATGCATAGCTGAACAGGTTCTCCCTGCTCTATTCCCACAAATTGACAGCAACAGCTTTTGTAAGTCATTTTGACAATTCTCTGGAAAGCAACTTTATATTACATTTAAATTCTTAAGTATTTCCTCATTTTCTAACTTAATAAGAGGAAGGTCAATTTCAGAATTTTCAATTTTTGTTTCATCTTCTGAAAACATTTACAAATTCCCTCTCTTCTTTCCTCCTTAACTACAGTTGTTAGCATTTCCTTCTGGCTATCCTCCCTGTTAAAGTAACATTTTAGCGTGTTCACATGGCACACACACTGATTTTTCTCTTATCAGTACTCACTACATAGTTTACATCATTCTGTTTCTTTTCAATCTGGTAAAGTCCACTAAACCTTGCCTTCAACGGTTTGCCTGAGACCGTCAACAACACTAACACTTTCCCTCCAGCTACAAAGCTCTGAGCTTATGCCCATTTATCTGCATTTATTCATTACTGGCTGAGATACTTTTAAATGTTTCCTGGCAAACTCACATGCCCTAGTTAATCTTTCTCTGAATTTTGTTTCATAATCCAGGAGATTAGTTTCAGAACTCAGATTCACTAATTTCTCCTGAATCAATTTGAGTGGTCCCCTTACTTCATGACCATAAATCAATTCAAAAGGGCTGAACCCTGTTGACTTATCAGGGGCTTCCCTAATAGCAAACAACAAGAATGGAATCCCTTGATCCCAATCATGTGGATATTCCTGACCATAAGCTCTAATCATGGTTTTTAAAGTTTGATGCCACCTTTCCAAAGCACCTTGAGATTCAGAATGATAAGCATACTACCTGAACTGCTTTACCTCCAGACTGCTCATTAACTTAAACAGCTGGGACATGAAATCTGAACGCTGAACAGACTGTATTTATTTTGGCAATCTATATCTTGTAAAGAATTTAATTAGTTCTTCTACAATCACCTTTGCTGTGATTTTCCTTAAAGGTATTGCTTCTCGAAATCTCGTGTACGCATCCATGATCGTCAGTAAATACTGATTCCCACTTTTCATTTTAGGGAGGGGTCCTACACAGTCAAAAGGTTCCTCAAATGCTGGTGCAGTTTAATCACTGCTTGAGGCTTTCCTAACACTTGGCATGTGTAGCATGTCTGACAGGATTTAACTACATCTTTATGTCATGCAGGCTAATAGAAATGTTTTTGTACTTTGGCTTGGGTTTTCCTAACTCCCAAATGTCCAGCCATTAGGATTTCGTGAGTCACCCTTAAAATTTCATTCAGATTTCCAGACGGAATTGCTACTTGGTGAACTATGGCCTACTTCTCATCTGCAGGGACTAGAGGTGGTCTCCATTTCCCTATTAGTACACTGTCCTTGAGGTAATAACACTCTGGAATGTGTTCTGTCTCAGTTTCAGAATAAGCTGCCTGATACAGTTCTTTTAAATGCGGATCCTACTGCTGTAAATCGACCAAATTTGATGGGCTAAACACCCCAGCCTCTTTCTCTCTAACCTTCTCCTCCTGGGCTAACTTATCAAAAATTGACCCAACAAACTGAGGTTCGCCATCCTTCCCCCTTCTTTTAGATTCTTCTTCTTCCTGTTTAATTTTGAGTGCTTGTGATCTTGTCACCACACAAGCTGGAAACAACCCAAGATGCTCTTTTTGTAAATAGAGTCAAAGAGTCACAGAGGTCTACAGCACAGAAAAAGGCCCCTCAGCCTATCAAGTCTGCACCGGTCAAACAAGTACCTAACTATTCTAATCCCATTTTCCAGCACTAGGCCATAGCCTTGTAAGCCATGGCATCACAAGTGCACATCCAAATACTTCTTAAATGTTATGAGGGTTTCTGCCTCTACCACCCTTTCAGGCAGTGAGTTCCAGATTCCCACCACCCTCTGGGTGAAAAAATTCTTCCTCACATCCCCTCTAAACCTCCTGCCCCTTACCTTAAATCTATGCCCCCTGGTTATTGATCCCTCCACCAAGGGGAAAATTTCCTTCCTGTCTACCCTATCTATACCCCAATATACACTCAATTTTATGCACCTCAATCATGTTCCCCCACAATCTCCCCTGCTCCAGGGAAAATAACCCCAATCAATCCAATCTCTCCTCATAACTAAAACTCTCCAGCCCAGGCAACATCCTGGTAAATCTCCTCTGCACTCTCTCTAGTCCAATCACATCCTTCCTATAATGTGGATTCCAGAACTGCACGCAATACTCTAGCTGTGGCCTAACCAGTATTTTATACAGTTAAGCCTCGGTAGTTTTTGTTTCAAAGGGTTTTTCTATCACTTTAGATATAGTCAATATGTGAGATCCAGCCATATTGTTTCCTAAGATGAACTGAGTTCCTGCAGTGAGCAATTTCTCTACCACTCCTACAATTACTTCTCCTGTTTTCAAATCACTTTTTAACTCTACTGTGTACAGTGGTACAGGTTTGAATTCACCAATGCGGCACCAAGGAGCCCTAGTGAAACTGGAGTCAATGGAAATCAGGGGAAAAATCTCCGCTGGTTGAAGTCATACCTAGCACAAAAGAAGATGGTTGTGATTGTTGGAGGTCAGTCATCTCAGCTCCAGGACATCACTGCAAGTGTTCCTCAGGGTAATGACCCCAGCCCAACCATCTTCAGCTGCTTCATCAATAACCTTCCTTCCATCATAAGGTCAGGAGTGGAGATGTTCACTGATGATTGCACAAGGTTCAGCACCATTCGTGACTCCTCAGATACAGAAGTAGTCCACATCCAAATGCAGCAAGACCTGGACAATATCCAGGCTTGGGCTGACAAGTGGCAAGTAACAATCGCACCATGCAAGTGTCAAGCAATGACCATCTCCAACAAGAGAGAATCCAACCATCGCCCCTTGATGTTCAATGGCATTACCATCACTGAATACCCCACTATCAACATCCTGGGGGTTACCATTGACCAGAAACTGAACTGGACTAGCCATATAAATACTGTGGCTACAAGAGCAGGTCAGAGGCTAGGAATTGTGCGATGAGTAATCCTGACTCCACAAAGCCTGTCCACCATCTACAAGGCACAAGTAAGGAGTGTGATGGAGTTCTCCCCACTGGATGAGTGCAGCTCCCACAACACTCAAGAAGCTTGACACCTTCTAGGAAAAAGCAGACCACTTGATTGGCACCACATCCACAAACATTCACTCCCTCCACCACCGACGCACAGTAGCAGCAGTGTGTACCATCTACAAGATGCACTGCAGGAATTCACCAACGCTCCTTCAGAAGCACCTTCGAAACCCACAACCACCACCATCTAGAAGGACAAGGGCAGCAGATAGATGGGAACACCACCACCTGCATGTTCCCCTCCATGTCACTCACCACCCTGACTTGAAAATATATCACCGTTCCTTCATTGTCGCTGGGTCAAAATCCTGGAACTCCCTCCTTAACAGCACTCTGGCTGTACCTATGCCACAAGGACTGCAGTAGTTCAAGAAGGCAGCTCACCACCACCTTCTCAAAGGCAACTAGGGATGGGCAATAAATGCTGGCCCAGCCAGTGAAACCCAAGTCCCGTGAATGAATAAAAGAAAATTTACAATTTTGCCTGCAATAATCCTTCTCGGCAGCAGATGGCACTATCCTATAACATCAGGGACTGACTTGCTCCCCTTTCTCTTTTAATCTGTTTTCCTTCCTGTTTTGAAACACAAGAAAAAACTTCTCACTTATATCTAAAATTTTTGAACACCTTGGTAACCTATGTCTCCAAATTTCCCTGGGCATGTTGGGAAAACATTCCTATCTCCCTAGCAAATTCTGATTTCTCCCTTTGCACATATACAAATGCTATCAGTCTGTCTTTAACTTGGAACTCAGAACCCAAAGCCTTTTTATTTACAGAATCCTATGAGTTCTGATCACTGCAGTCAGCTTCATATTTAATTTCCAGCACTTTGACCTCACAAGTCCAGCTTTATTGCAATGATAACGAATTACTTTCTTCACTTCACCTCTGGATTCTACTTTCCTCTTTAGTAGACTGGTGTCCTTCAGCCTGCTCCTTACTACAAACACTTTTCCCATCACTAGGCTTTCTATACATCCAATTTCCTTGCTGACATCCATATGTTTCTTTTCCCACACTCAACTGTCTGTGTGAGATATCATAAGTGTCAGTCAAAACTACTGCTTCTCACAACTTTATTACTTGACACTCATCTAAATAGGTTTTAATGGTTATTGGGATACTATTTCTGAATTCTTCCATAACCATAACTCCTCTCACATTTTCAAAAGTTTTCTCTAATTTCAGTGCTCAGAAACATAGATCCCATAGCGTTTCTTTCTTGCAAATTCTACAAATGTCTGATTAGGTTTCTTTCCCATGGCCCTAAACCTAGATTAATAAGCTTCAGGGACAAGCTCATAAACATTTAAAATTGCCTTTTAAACCATTTTGTAGTCTGCAGATTGCTCTCCTGACAAACTAGCATTCGTGGCTGTATCTAACAGAACGCTTTGTGACATTATGGTCTAAACATCTTTTGGCCAATTCAACTTCATAGCTAACTTTTCAAATGAGGTGAAATATGTTTCAAGTCCATCCTCTGTAAATGTAGGCACTAATCCTCTGAACCACCATCTCTTCTTTCTTCCTTTATTCTAAGCCTTTCCCCAGCCAAACTATGCTGTCTGAGCTCTTTCCCTGTTTGAAACTCAAGCTCAAGCTTTCACATTTCCATTTCTTGCAATCTCATGTTTTTCTTTCTCTTGCTCCCTTTTTCCCTATTGAAGCTTTTTCATTTTTATTTCTATCTAATTCAAGTCTCTTCATTTCTCTGTCTTTTGCGCTTTCTTTTTCTTTTTCCTCTATTCAAGTTTCTTCAGTTCCCTTTCTTTCTCTTTTTCTTCCAATTCAAATCTTTTCATCTGTCTTTCTTTTTCCTCCAATTCAAGTTTTTTCAGTTCCATTTCTTTTTCAAGTTCAAGCTTCTGCCTTTCTCTATCTCTTTCTATCTCAAGCTGCTTGATTTATAACTGAAGTTTTACTACCTCTAGCTGTGACATACTAGTTTCAGGTGTCTCCCCCTCTAATTTTAAGTATTGGGTAAGTACACGAATCATGTCAGCCTTACAAAATTCTGCTCTTATTTCTACCTCCACTTTATCTGCTAACTCTCTCAGTTTAGCCTCCTTAGTCAAAGATTTCAAATAATCCACAGCTAAATTGTTATGACCAGTTCCCAGGTGAGATCCCCCAATTTTTTATGATCCCAAATTGTTAACTTCCCCAGCATGACCCCAATTTGTTTTGCTCCTGCGTGAGGAGGAATGAGTTGGCTCCCCTTCTTTATTCAGCCCCCTTGATTGGTTGCAACAAGGTTAATTTGAAAGGGATCCTTTTCCATGTGGATACCTTTTGCCAGTCCAAATCTATTTAGGTTTTAGAAGGAGCTAATTTAACCAGGCTTTCTTGAGTCAAAGAAAGAGTATGTTTATTAGTTACTAAACACCTGAGAAAAAAATAATGAAAATGCAACACACATACACACAGATCAGAAATGAGGAATTGAGTCTAAAAAGTAAAAGTTAAAAAAGATATGTGAATCTGTCTTTGGCTTGTCTGTGAGGAGTAGATGGCGAAATGTTGCAGCTGTTAAGTTGGGGTGATTCTGGTAGAGCTGATTTTGGCAGTTGAGCAGTTGGTTTGGAGATTCTTGGCTCTGCAGGTTAGCTGAAAGAAGTTGTCCTGTTTCCTTTTTGACTGTGGCTTTGCTGACTTGAGACTTGCTTCCAGCAATCAGAGAGCGAGAGAGATGGGAAAGACTTTTACCTGCAAGCTGAGGGCTGCCTAGGTGTTCTTCTTCTGCTGTGATCTCCACAGCACACACTGACACACCAGATCTAGAACACACTGATCAGGTTTGCAGCTGGCTTTTTAACTCATTTTCTGGAAGGTAAAAAACGAACATGTCTTTCAACTCAGATCATGTCCACATTATGAGATAACTCAACAGGAGATGGTTTGGGCTGAGATGTGGTAATCAGTATCCATTGCCTCCACAACCACAGAAGATTACAGTTCAGTCTTTTGCATTGCATCTCCCTGTTTCAATTGTCTCTGTCCAAAGTAGGTCTTGACACCATTTTAGATGCAACATTCCAGGTACCCGCTGGACTAGTTAGTCAAGTGTAATTCATATAGAAATTTTCCAGCAAGTGCTTACTTTACATTCTCAGCCAGCTTTTGCCTGTAGGTATTTTTGTTCAAAAAGTTTAATATTCCTGTGAGTAATTTGGGCTGTGATCCTTGCCATGACAATATCTTCTACTCCCAGAAAAGTCTTAACAATGCAACCACTTTAATATCCTTCAACCAAAAAACTCCTGAGTTCAGTATCCTCCACGTACTTGTATCTTTTACATTCACAAATTCCACTCCAGTCAAGGAATTTTGATCCCGCAAAGAAACCTCAAATTTGTTACAACCACAGCTGATGGTAATGCTGAGCAAGCTAGATCTCAGATAGAAATTCACCTCAGCTGATCGCAATCTGCTTTTTTTTTTGTATTGTAGAAATGAGGAGGGATAGCTACTGGACTCAAAAGCAAAGAAAACCTCAGTGATAACTTTTAAAAGTCAAAGGATACAAAAATGTTTATTAAAAGAAAAGATAAAGCTTAAACATACAAGATAAAAGTTAGAAAAGATTTTACAAAATAACCACAAAACGTTTTACCAAAGGTACACAATGCAATTATCTTTTTGGCAATAGCTCCAATAGATTCTTAACTGTAAAATCCAGGAAATATTACCCAAATCAAGAAATTGCTTTTCACTGCAACCAGGAGTACAATCCATGACTTCCCAGAACCAAAACACACAGATGTGGCTTTCCAAAGGCAGATTCAAAACAAACTGTTTCACAGGACAAATATTCTCCTGGCCTAAGACTGAGTTGCTTTCTTCAGATAAAAATTTTTCACAGCTAAAAACAAAGGACTAGCCTTCGGTGAGATATCCCCTAGAGCAACTCCCTCCAGCTGAAATCTGTTCTCATAAATATTGTTTTTTTCCCCTTTCATCTTCATTCTCCATTGTCTTCACAAATTCCTTTAAACTTAGGTTCCCCAAAAATTAAAACCTTTTATGTTCCCATGTTACCTCTATTTTGGATCATATTATGACACAGCTGATGGTAAATGTTGAGCTGTTCTAATCCCAGAGGAAAACTTGAAATAACTTTCATAACCTATTTTGCAATTTGTATGTTTCAAGATGCACCAAGTCTCAAGAGGTTTTTATAAAACTAAATTAAACATTTAATACAAGAAAGATTGAAAGCCCTTATATATGTCTACAACATTACTACAAAAATCCACTAATTAATCTGACTCCTAGTAACACCTTCGTTAAGGCAACAGTAAAACATATAGATTTAAACAGACCCCTGGCAAAGAACACCCTGGACAGTTGAATTCAAAATTAGTTTCTTTCAGCTCTGGGTCCTTGCAGGCATCAGCTTGAGGTTTACAGGCTGGAGGCTTTAGATCTTAGAGTCCCTCCTCTTTAACAAAAAGCCTTTTCTTCCATTATATATATCTTCCTCTTTGAATGCAAATTCTCCTTGTTTCACTAGGCTTTTTTTTATACCTCTTCTAACAATAAAGCCCCTTTCATAGCACCAATTTTATTAGTAAGCTTTGGAAAAAAAATAAACTCATTGTTTAGCTTCTTTTGGCTAGGTGTGATATTTCACCCATTCTTTTGAATAGTTTATTTTAAAAATGCAAATTGCCTCCTTTTCACTTCACCATGTGACTTCCCTATGTTTACCTCAATACCATTTCAAATCTACTTCTCTTCTATACATCAAAGCCTCTAGACCAGCTGGCTTTAATCTATTTAAGACACACACAAATACAGACACAGACACCACTAAACTCTATTTTAAAATAATTTCCAATAACAGTATTATATCTTCTTGACAATCACTAAAACTTAAACTGACTGCCCGTGTTTACTCATGAATCTCCTGTAAGATGCAAATGTTCCTAAGTACCTTTGAACCTTTTTTGAAATGCAATGGCTACATTTTATGTTTTTGCTTATCGGTTCCAGCGAACGTTAGCTGCGCCCTTGATATTAACACATTAGTTGGTGCTTAAAACAGTATAGGCAGAGAGACTGATTAACTGAACAAACGCTTAGTTTATTGGAACTAAGAACAGAGAACTAACACCATGTGTGCTTCTTCAATCACCTCCAGCTCTAGACTTACAGTTACCCAAGAATCGCTGTGTAGCGATTGGTCAATACAGTCACATGGTGAACAAAGTACACTCTCTTAAAGGTACATAGCACTCCACTTTACCACATCCCTCCCTCTTTACTTGAAAGTACAATTGACAACATACCAATTATTTACATGAATAACTATTTACAAGTCAAGTGTCTCAGGAGGATTCCTCAGACATGTCGGCTGGTTTTTCCCAAGATCCCCTTCTCAGGAGTCAACTGTCCACCAGGCTCTTCGGTGGAAGTGGGCAAGTTTGTGACTTCAACCCTCCGGTACTTCCAAATCATGTGACATTTCTTCCAAGTATGGTGCAGGCTCAAACGTAAATGAGGACACCATTCCTTCTGTGGGGCTGTCTCTCTTTTCTGGAGATGATCCATGTGCCATCTAATTATTCAGCCATTTACCGACACATTGTAGAAGAGAGGTCCTGTCACAGCACTCACTTCACCTAATAGACAATTAGGCCCATCTCCAAAGTTCTTTGCGAGGACTGTGTCTCCCACCGTGAAATTTCTTTCATGATTATGGCCATCACCTCTAGTCTTCTGGGCCTCTTGGCTTCTCTCCACCCTCCACCCTATATTCAGCTTGGTAAGAGTTAGATGGGTGTGGAGACGTCTCTTCATTAGCAATTCAGTGGGGGCAATACTGGTTGTCATGTGTGGTGTCGTCCAGTATGTGAACAGAAACCGTGACAATCTGATGCTGAAGGAATCCCCATCCAGCTTTTTCATCCCAATTTGAAGGTTTGGACTTGCTGCTCAGCCAAACCATTAGAGGCAGGGTGGTTAGGGGAGGTTTTGATATGAGTTATTCCGTTGAGGGTTGTAAACCTGTGGAACTCCTCACTGGTAAATGCAGTCCCGTTGTCTGACACGAACGCCTCTGGTTCTTCAACAAGACAGTTTTCGCAATTTCTACTTTTGATTCTAAAATGCTGTCTCAGCCTATCTTGACTGTGCTGCATTATGTGACCCATTGTGGTGGCAGAAAAAGCATTCAATATTTCTGAACTGTCAATTGCCTGCAGGCTGCCTGGATGCATTTCTCTCATTAATGTAGTGGGTTTTCACTGTAATACTGTTGCTCTTCAATGGTCTGTACATAATAGTTTTTCTCTGTCTTTCTGTGGAGTTCGATGTTTTTGCGCCTTTTGTTACTGGTCCTTCCCATCCTACAAGATGGACGGTGCCACTTTGTGTATCTTTCATTGCCTCTGAGTCTCTGAGTCGCCAATTCTAATGCCTTACTGAAGTCTAGATTAGTCTCAAATGGCAATCACTTTTGAATAGCATCATCCACGATTCTGCATATCACTCGGTTCCCCAACATGTCATTAATTGAAGTTCCGAACTCACAATATTCTGTTAATTCCTTTAAAGCAGCTACATAGCTGTTTGTCTCTCCTGAAATCCTATTCCTCGAATTGAATTTAAAACGCTGCATGGTGACTGAGGGCTTTGGCTTCAGGTGGTTTTTTACAATGTTTACTGACTCGTCGAAAGGTTGGGGGGAGGGGGGTGTTAGGTGACGTGAGGCTGTGGATCAGCCCATATGTTTTGCTCCCTCATGTGGACAAAAGAATTGCCCTCTTCTTCTCCTCTGCGATGTCATTAGTAGTAAAGAAGAATGCTAGGCATTCGACATAATGAGACCAGTCATCAGAAATGGGGTTCAAGATGTCCAAACCGCAGCATACTCAATGGCTAAGGAGACTGTGCATTCAAACAGCTTCCAAGGTAGTGTCGAAGTAAAGTAGCTGGCTTACCACAGCTTTCTTGATTGCCGTCAGTTGATCCAGTTTATCCTCATTGCCAGTTTTATGTTTTTGATTATTGTGTCCAGTGAACACGAGCTGCACCCTTGATATTAACACATTAGTTGGTGCTTGAAACAATACAGGCAGCGAGACAAATTAACAGAACAAATACTGGTAGTTTATTGGAACAAAGAACAGAGCACTAACACCGTGGGCTGAATTTTGCCCTTGACAGGCGGGCGGGCCCGACCGACTCGGTGGCGGGCGGGCAGCCGATCGCCGCCACCAAAACGGGCTCCACCACCATTTTAAGTGGGCGGGCCAATTAAGGCCCGCCCAGCGTGATGTCTGGCGGGAAGGGGGGAATTCCCCAACTGCGAGAGCGCACTCTTTCCCGCATGCACTCGAAAGAGCGCACATCTCCCTGAAGTTAAGTGGCGCATCAGGGAGATCCCTGAAAGGTTTTCAAACTTTAAAAATAGAAAACTAAAAAAATCACTAACATGTCCCCCTCATGTGACAATGTCACACGAGATGGGACATGTTAATAAGTTGCACAAAACTTTAATAAACTTTTTTAAAACAGACATGAAACCTCATTCCACCGGTGGATGAGGTTTCATGTCTTTTCAGAAGCCCGCCGGGACTCCTGGCCTGCCTGCCAGCCTTAAGGTTGGACGGGCAGGGCCTTTAATTGATTTAATTACCCTGTCAATGGCCTCAATTGGCAACTGACAGGTCGGTGGGCGGACAGCTGATTGCGCTGTGCCCCACCTTCCTGAATATTTAAATGGGGCAGGATGACATCAGGGATTCCCCCCGACATCATCCCACGTCATTTTTGCGTCAGCAAGCGGGCCTTGCCCCCTTCTCGCCTACAGAAAAATTCAGCCCCATGTGTGCTTCTTCAATCACCTCCAGCTCCAGACTTACAACGGCCCAAGGAGCTTGTGCTGTGTGGTGATTGGTCAATACAGTCACATGGTCAACTAACTAAATTCTCTTAAAGGTACATAGTGCTCCACTTTGCCACACTACACATCAACTTCAACACTTAACCCAAAATGTAAATTTCAAATCCACTCTGTTTACTTGCAAATTAAAACCCACCATAAGGCCTCATTACAAATGTAAAATGTTAGAATCATATCTCTCAAGGCTGTATTTTTCTTTTACAAAATGGAAGGACTTGGCATTAACTGTACATTGGATGCTAATCTCAGATTTTTTATTAAAAGTTCACCTAAGAACTGTCAGCAAACAGGCCTCTTCCAAGAAATCACCTTAACTATATGGTACTTGAGAAGGATTGGTTTGTTTGTTTTGATTTGCAAAGAATTTAATTAGTGAAAAGCTGGAAGACAAAAAGGCAATTACATGGCAGAGGTAAACGTGAAGTTATAACCTGTGGTTTTGCTTTCAACCTTCTTGGGGTACAAGATAAGAAAGGAATACTACTCTAGATGGCTATCTCTCTACCTTGCCTAAAATTGTGTGGCTGTCAACCGGTAACCAGGGAGCCCTCATTTGAGTGCAACTAGTCTGCATTTCACCTAAAAAGCTGAGACCAGTTGATGAGAACTTCCAGACATCCACTGGAAACCTGTCTTCACATGAGGGAAATCCAGGTTGATGACGTCAAGACCCTGCGAACTTTATCATTTATTTTGTAACACCAACCCCCATCCTCCAAAGCCCATTTCTGTAGAGAGACTATCTATTTGTCCTTTGGTTTTGTGTTTGTGTCTGTGTGTGTGCTGGGGGAATTCTTTAGGAAGGGATAATTATACTTCCCAATTACAATTTTGTGTTAACCAGAATTTGCAACTTAATAAAAAAAATTTGTTTTAAAATAAATTAATCATTCTGAATTTTTTTGAAAGAAGCCTGGTCAAAGTCTCTTTTCATCTGGGTACTTGAAGTATAGGTACACAATTGGCCATTTCACTGAGAAAATTAAACATTTAAATTAATGGTACAACCTGAGGAGTAGTGGGGCTTGATAATCGCACACTCCTCCCATCCCGGCGGTAACAAAATAGATAACACCTTTACTCTTTCATTCCTTAGGCTCCAGACAATTTGACCCCAAAAACCCATTCTTTGATCAACCCTGGACACACACAGACACAGCTTCCCTTACCTACACAGAATATATATATAACATACAAGTATATATAAAAATATACACATATCATCACACTGTAATCTCCCAAATGCCTCTGATAATATTTCACCTGCTTGTTTATCAAGAATCTATTTATCTCTGCCTTGAAAATATTCAAAGACTCTGCTTCCACTGTCTTTTGAGGAAGAGAGTTCCAAAGACTCACAACCCTCTGAGAGAAAAATTACTTAGCATCTCTGTCTTAAATGAGTGACCTTTTATTTTTAAACAGTGACCCCTAGTTCTAGATTCTCCCACAAGAGGAAACATCTTCTCCACATCGACTCTGTCAAGGCTCCTTAGGATCGTATGGGGAGAATTTTCTCCCCATCAGGCAGGTGCAGGCGGGCTCGGAACCTATTGCTGCCTGCGATTGGCTCTGCACCGCCATTTTACGTGGGTGGGCCAATTAAGGCCCACCCAGTGTGAAACACGGCTCCCGAGGGCAGCAGGAGTGGGAGGGCAGCGGCGGGACTCCAATGGCGACCCGACGGCCTGTTCAGATAGCACGCTGGTAGCCTTGCAAAGTCTGTTCATCATGGCCAGTAGAAGGGCACCCCAGAGTGTTGCTGGAGAAAAGGCCAGGCAAGAGGATAGGTCAGTGGGGCACTTAGCCCCTCGGTATTCTGATAAGTGCCTAGCTGCCCTCCTGCAGGAGGTGGCAGCATGACGCAAGGTCCTCGTTCTGAGGGATGGGAGGTGGAAGCTCCCCCACCTGGCCAAACGTGCCTGGGAGGAGGTGGCAGAGACAGTCAGCTCCCATGATGTGGTGTGACGCATGTAGGTCCAGTGCTGCAAGCAATTTAATGACCTCCTGCGCTCGGAAAGGATGAGTACCATGTTGGCATAGGTCACTTAACCCAGCAGGTAGGCTTTCCCCCCTGCCCCCTGCCCCCTGCCCCCTGCCCCCCACCCCCAACTCTGAGTGCAGTTACAGCATTGAATCCTTCACGGCAGGTTTCCCTCGCTGGGTGGGCCAGCAGATATTGCCCATGCCTTGTTCACCCTGAGTTGTGCTGAGATGGGTTCTGCACCTGCAGCATGTGGTAGACTGACACCCAGGGTACTGTTTTGGGGGCTACCTCAAGGATCTGCACCTAGGGGCAGTGCTGGAGCTGCAAAACATGTCAAAGTCAGGCTGCTGACATGCTGGGAGGTGAGCTTCCGGGTGACGGGGCGCCCATCCATCTGCTGACCTTGGCGTTCCACGAGCTTGTGCCTCCTTGCTTTGCAGGTTAGACTGTGTGATGGCAAATGTGATGGAGGCAACATGTGGGCAGGGAGTGGGGGGGGGGGGCAGTGGGTGGTACTCAGCCCCTGGTTTCTTGGTGTGAGTGTGCAGCAGCTGCGGGGTGATAAAGCACTGGCGCCCTGCAATGTCCCACTTAGAAGGGGGTGGCAGGGATGTGATGGGAATCCAGGTACAGGGTGGACTAATCAATGCTCCTCTCTCCTTTTCAGGAGAAGACAACACATAATGCCGTGAGCAAATGTGGACTGGCGGAGGCCAGGCCCAGTTGGCCATCGCCACCAGATATGGACAGGAGGCGATGGTTCTGGAGGGGTGCCATGTGTCCAGGTCCACTGGTGGTGATGAGGCTGGGGTGTCATGGGGAGGTATGTTTGCTGAGCACTGAGGCCACCATGTATGTCCCAGCAGCCATAGCAGTGCTGAATGCTCAGTGATTGAAGTTTGTAACATGGGTTGACCATTGATTATGGCAGGATCAGTACGTACTAATCCGGGGGACAGGGATGCACATTGACATTGTCTCCCCTTTAACTAATCAAATGCATTTAAACCATCGTTAATTAGCAGAGCCACCCCTCCACATTTTCCTAGCTTCCTACCCTTCCTAAAAGTCACGTACCCTTCAATATTCAGATCCCAATCTATGTCACTCTGCAGCCATGTCTCTGTAATGACGATCAGATCATATTTATTAATTTCTATTTGCACTGTCAGTTCATCTGTTTCGAATGCTATGACCATTCAGATACAAAGTGTTTAGTTTTGTCATACCAACATACAAATACGAAATAAGAGCAGAAGTAGGCCACTCAGCCCCTTGAGCCTGCTCCACCAATCAATAAGATCGTGGCTGATCTATTTGTGTTTTGAATTCCACATTCCCACCTACCCCCGATCACCTTTGATTCCCTTGCCTAACAATTGTCCTTTTATCATTTTTGTGACCTTTGGCCTTGACTGCTTTTTTACTCTTAGATTTATATTCTCCAACCCTTCCTGTCATGTTCTGTCTATCATTTCTGTGGTAAATTTGGTTTTATCTAATGTGTTGAATACCTTTAAGATGAGTGTAATAAAGGAAGATTACATGATCTTGTGTAACCAATAGTAGAGTAGCACGGGTTAACTCCATAGTTAGTTTGTAGTTAGTTGGAAGTCAGTAGTCTGCAAGTGAGCAGCAGAAGTATGTAGATAGAGTTTGGTGTAGAGATACACATGTGTAGCTGCTGAGTATCTTGTAAATAAACAGAATGTGTTCCACCTAAGAAGTGTCTGCAGGACTACTCTATCTAAAGTACCAATTCAGTCACTCCACAACAAGTGGCAAGTGGGACTCACAAGTCACAGCAATTTCCAATATTAATACTTTTCTATCTTGCCTTTGGCTTACCACAACATCCCTAATTTGATCCCTCACCCCCATTAATAAGTATAAAACCCTCTCTTCCTGGTCTCCACTGCCTGGATGAGCCCAGCTCCAACAACACTCAATTTGCTTGACACCATCGAGGAGAAAGCAGCCTACTTGATTGGCACCCAATCCAGCACAATGAATATTCAATCCCTCCACCACTGATGCACAATGGCAGCAGTGTGTACCATTTACAAGATGCATTACAGCAACTCACTAAGGTTCCTTTGATAGCACCTTCCAAACCCACGACCTCTACTACCTAGAAGAACAAGAGCAGCAGATGCATGGGGACACAACCACCTGCAAGTTCCCTTCCAAGCCACATACCATCCTGACTTGGAGCTATATCGTTATTCCTTCACTGCCACTGGGTCAAAATCCTGGAATTCTTTTCCTTAGAGCACTGTGGGTGTACCTGCACCACATGGACTGCAGTGGTTCAAGAAGGCGGCTCACCAACACCTTCTCAAGTGTGATTAGAGTTGGGCAATAAATGCTGGACTAACCAGCGAAGCCCACATCCCATGGACAAATAAAAAACAATTCATATTTATTTGATGTTAAATGTTGATTTATAATGCAGAAGCTTTAATAATTATACATTGAATGTTACTATGCTTCTTTATTTGCTGCTTTGTTTTTGTTTGCATCTGGGGTCACGTTAATTTTCAAGTGTTAAAGTGGAAAATAGGTTGGGAAGCACTGGTGTAGAATATTTCTTTCTCAATGGAATATATCTCTGTTGAGAGTTTCAAAATATCTCTTTAAAGGCCTGCCACTGCCTCTCTACCATCTTATCTTTTAACCTATTTCCCAGTCCACTGCAGCCAATTCTGTCTTCATACCTATGTAATTGTCTTTTTTTACATTTAATACACTAGCTTCAGACCCAAGTTTCTCACCCTTAATCTGAATGTGAAAGTCTATCATGTTATGAACATTCTTGTCCAGAGGATCCTTTACAATGAGATCATTTAACCTTGTCTCATTACACATTAGCAGATATAAAATAGCCTGTTCCCTGATTGGTTCCAGAATATATTGTTTTAAGCAATTGCCCTGAATACATTCTATGAACTCTTCCCCAGGAGTACCTTTGCCAATTTAATTTGTTCAATCTATTTGAAGATTACAATTACCCACAATTATTGCAGCTCCTTTCTTACAAGCCCCCACTATTTCTTGATGTGTACTCTGTCCTACAGTGTAGCTACTGTAAGGGGGTCTATACACTATTCCTGCCAGTGACTTCTTTCTTGGTATTTCTTATCTCCACGCAAACTGATTCTACATCTTATTTTTCAGAGCCACAGGAAAATAAATAAAGCCAGAAGAAGAATTTTAGATTAAGAAAAGAGGAAAAAGAGACAGAAAAAAAGAAATAAATTAAATACATAGAATTTGACTTTTAAAATCTCTAAGAACAATTCATTGCTTGAGGGAATGAAATTCCACAAGTTTCAATTCTTCCCATTCTTGCCAGAGAGGTTGATTTGTAATGCAATAACAATTATGACATCAACACAAGGGCACTTACACTGTTACTTCACTTTCAGTGGCATGTTTATTGGGCAATTAATCTGAAAATCCAACACATTCTTCAAAATAATGAGAGGCTATGTGCAAATTCAACAATGAGGCAGCACAAATCAATCAACAAATTCTGGAGATTCACAACTCGCACGGCATCTCTTAATCCTGTGACCTTGCTGGTAACTTTGTACATTAATACCAATGCGCATTGTTAATCTCCAATTATTTTTCCAACAACATCCAGCCCATTGAAGCTACATTATATTTCTTACGCTGCATGTATGCTGTTGAAAGTGTAAACACAGCACCAGACCATAAGTTTCTGGAAGAATTTTGCATTAGTTTCTTCTGAATACATAACCAAATGCAACATCTATATATGATATTTTTTTCTACGTCATCATACGTGTTGTACATGATGCTGAAGGTAACTGGACCAGTAGATGCTTTTAGCACATGTCATTTTCTATATCTTGATTTTGATCTGTTATGCTGCTATAAACATGCATCTTTGTCAATATTCACTCAGAATATTAGGCAGTTTACAGGTTAATTGGGAGCTATATTTCTCAACAGATTTCTCACTGCGCCATTGCTATGAACACAGATCTTTTTCAACAATTAATTGTTTAAGGAATATACATGATAAGCATAGACAGTAGGTTTCCTTCCCTAAAAAGCAATAGTGAACCAGTTGAGTTTTTACGGTATCTCTATGGTTTGTCATGATCCCTGTCGACATCAATAACTTTTCAAAAGAAACCAAATTTCCCAGTGACCAACAGAAATGACTGAAGGACAAGATTTCATGTTTTAAGACTTTTATTGTAACAACCAAACTAAAATTAACATAGATTAAATAGTATTTAACTGGTGATTAATACACCAAAGAAAGAGGACTTTTGCACTAATTAAATGTAGTTGAGATACATCTTACAACCCCTTTCACTGTGTGCCACATTTCTGGCAGATACCTAGCATTACACAAAAAAATCCAAAGCTTCTACAGTAGCCTCACTTCTTCCTGCTGTGCTAGGTTGACGCTTTCAGAGTTCTTCGAAAATTGCTACACTCAGACTGAGTATTACAGATCCGGCTTTCACCAGCAAGGCCCATCTTCTTGTTCCTTAAATCTACAAAATTCCAAATGGTTCTTTCCCATTCCTTTCAAAGAGAAAGCCAAGGTCAGAGTTTTACAGTCCCTCACCATGGGTTTGCAGGCGGAGGGCCTGTAAAATTCCCGGGGTGGGCATCCCCCAACCTGTCAAAAATTTTACATAGGGTGTGTGAGGCCTAGGGAGGCCCATCTGCCGTCAACCCAGTTGAAGCTATTAAGTGGCTCAACTTTGAGGCTGGCAGGAGGATTCAGGGGCAGGGGGAAACCTAGAAGGTCACTCTGATCAAGCCTCAGCAAGAAGGAGGGGGGCTGGGTTGCCTCCCTCAAGAGCTCCCTTTCCAGATAAGGTGCCACCCCAAGGTCTAACATTCGTGGATGCTCCATTCTCCTGGCCTTTCCATCAAGAAACAAGAAACCCATCTTCCCTCACCCCTCCCAACCACACACTACCTCCCCTCCACCCACCCACCTTACAGGCCTTCCATGAGACTCCCACACTTATCAGGTCCAGGATGCCAGGACTTAGAATCTGGGGACTGCTTGTAATCCAGACTGGCCACTGCTGCTGCTCGGACTACAGATCAATCTCTGCAGCTTTCTGTAGTAGGACTTCCCCACTCTCACTCAAGCAGAAGTTGCGGCTCCTTGATGTGTTAAATAGCTGTAGGGCTGCTGTAATCAGTGGGGATGCTTTCCCCACTGATTCTTTGGGTGATGGGGTGGGAAACCCCACCATCTAGAAAATCCTGTCCAGCTCTCACCTTGCTTGGGTGCTAACACCAAAAGCTTTTCGCCCTCTTCCCACATCAGTAGGTTTTTTATTTCCCTCTCTGCATTTCAAAAAGCAACTGTTCCTTTACTGTGAGCTATTGTGTTCAGACGTGAATACTGTCACTTGATTTCACTAGTTTGCTGTTTGAGTTTCTTCCCCCCGGCAACCAGATCACATAGGCTTGTCTCCAAGTTGAGGTCTTTAGTATGACTAACACCCTGCATTCCAGAATGTTCTGTTTCACCTGAAGTTAAATGAGATATTTTAAAACATAACTAACTTGGTAAATCCAGCACTTATAACAGATCAACTCAGGATCCCATGACAGCATTTGGGCCCTGATTATGTTTCAGTCCAGGTCTTTAATCTGGGCTAAGATATTTGAATTTTACCAAGTCAGCTAATGCAAAGTGATGTATCCTGATAAAAATTGAAGTGTGATTCTTTCAGGTGAAATAGCAGAAGAAGGCCCAGTCTACATAGCTTTCAAATAGCAAAAGCCACAACACAGTATTCGCAGGTCACAAATAATAAATAAAACTTGAAATTAAATATTAAACAAAATCCTGTGAGCCAAAAAATATTTTTTTCAATAGACTGATGAATTAAAGACTCTTTTATGTTTGGTTTTGGAAGACACCCTTACCTTCATGTTAGGCAACTAAGAATTCAACAGGTTTGTCGAAACTGCCACAATTTAAGCAATTTGTCATCCAAATTCTATTATTCACAAACTGTACAATCTTCCAACAGTGAGTCACCACATTCTAGCTGCTGGATTCTCGTGCAAAGCTCATGTAAAATGAAGAAAAGAGTCAACCATATCAAGGGCTGTATCAATGCTTGTTCATTTAATTAAACTGAGGGAGTGGAGTGGTTGCACTCACACTGAGAAATTACTGTCATGTCATCCACTCTCTGTAACATGTATATAACTGCAAAAAAATTGTTAGCTATTTCTTTTTAAAATATTTTTTCAGTATGTGGGCATTGCTGGCGACACAAGCCTTTATTGCTCATCCTTGTTGCACTAGAGAAGGTGGCAGTGAGCAGTCTTCCTGATTAGCAGAAGTCCTAGTGGTGAAGGTGCTCCTACAGTGCTGTTAGTTAGGCCAGGGATTTGACCAGGGACAATGAAGTAATGGTGATTTGTGACCTGGGGCCACTGCTGTTCTTGACCTTTTAGGTGGTGAAAACTTCTGATTTGGGACTTGGCAACATTTTGCAGTGCATCCTAGAGATAGCACACACATTAACCACTGTACACAGGTGGTGAAGAGAGTAGAACTTGAAGCTGGTTGGTGAAGCACAGGTCCATTGGGCTGCTTTTTCCTGAATGGTGATAAGCATCTTGAGTGTTGTTGCAGCTGCACCCATCCATGCAACTGCAACATTTTCCATTATACCCGTGATCTGTGCATTGCCAATGGTGATTTGGAGAATTAGAACATTAGCCCCATGTCACAGAATACCTAAACACTGAGCTATTCTAATAGTCATTACATTTATGTGGCTGTTCCAGTTGAATTTCTGGTTTAGTTTCCTGGAGAGAAGCAGATTTCAGTTTTGAAAATATGATACTGTGAGAATGGATGTTATTTTTAAAGTAATTTTGGGGAATAGAGTCAAGTCCTGCTGTTCATGGGGGTTAGGTTCCCGCAATATCTTGCAAATGGTGAATTCAAGAAGTGGGAACACGTTTTTGAATGGGATTCAATTAGCTCTATTCCAGCCATGTGAGAGCAGTACAGGATGCTCCAGTAAAAATGTGGTGCAGTACCTGTATAGGACAGATGGGGGAGTCTCTGAGCACAGCATTACCACTCTTGGCAAGAGATTACAAAGCATGCAATGTGCGCTGCTGATTCCTTGAATTCTTTCTCAAGCGTTAGTTAAGAATTATTGAAATGGGAAAACTAGAAGACAAGTTGATAAAACACATAGGCATAGAATTAGGTTCGATGCTCATGAAGATTTAAAATTGAATAGAGCTGTTATTGTAGCCCTGGACACTCCATCATGGCTGTCGTCTCCCAGGGAGAAGAGAGTGGAGAGAGGGAGAGAGAAGGAACCACAGATAAGTGAGCATTGCTCATGCGATGGGCAATACTGTCAACAAAGTAAACAGCGCAGGTAAGTGAATTCATGAACAAGAAGTTGCAAATGGTGGGACTTTACTGTATTGTGTTATTCTGTAAAGAAGGCTGGTGTCGGGCGTGCTTGGTGGAGTGAGCTGACAATATGGTGAGAAGATCAGAAATCGGTTTCACAAAGTTGTGAAACCAATTTGCGAATGTCCGCTCAGCCCGTTGATGGGGGCGTCACTTTTCCCGCCATCGGATATCGGGAACCTCATTGTAATACACCTGCATATCATTATAAGGCCAGCCTGCCAGAATCATTTCCCCCACAACCTGCTGGATCATCCGTCCACATTGGCATGATTGCACGCCGACGTGCTTCACAACAGCACATATAAGGCGTGCACTTGGCTGGCTAAACTTTGAAGAGAACTTGAAGATGAACGCACAGTAACGTGTGAAGTGCTTGCAATGGTCACCTATTGGACTTCAATGTTGAGGCTCTTTGGGGGGGGGGGGCAATGGTTGAGGCGCATTGAAGGGGGGAGCAAGGGCTGCCCTGCAGTTGAAGGTATTGCACAAGCACGAGCTGGGGGTGGGGGGGGGGAGAGAGAGATGGGGGTGGGGTGGGGGGAGGGAAATGGCCACGCATTAGGGAAACCTTGTATAAAGTGACCATTCCTCCACAGCTGAGACAATTCTGGTGCAGCTAAGATAAAAGCAAAAAACTGCAGATGCTGGAAATCCAAAGCAAAGACAAAAATACCTGGAAAAACTCAGCAGGTCTGGCAGCATCTGCGGAGAGGAACACAGTTAACATTTTGAGTCCGAATGACCCTTCAACAGAACTAAGTAAAAATAGAAGGGAGGTGAAATATAAGCTGGTTTAAGGGGGGGTGCAGCTACATTGACATGCTTGGAGTCGGGTCTCTAACTTATCTGCCCACTCTGTTAGCTCACAGCCCTTTGAAATGTCATCATCCTGGTTTGGACCAGTCTCCCCAATGGTTCAAGCTAACAGTGCAGTCTTGCAGTGTGGATTAGGAGAATGCCTGTGCCTGAGCTAAGAGCACAGCATGCAGTCCAATGGGCAAAGCTGCCACCAATCAGTTAGGTGGAGTTGGGTCTCTAACTTATCTGCCCACTCAAGCAATGCAGAGGCATAAGCGCCACCAAATGCTCCAGAGCTTTTCACCCCTCAGACACAGACTGCAAACTAATGTGCATTTTAGTGGACTGCAGAACAGTTGAATGACTGGGCATGTTGTACAATCTCCTTGCTAAAGCTGACCATGGAGCAGTCACTGGTGGAGGCGCTCACAGCCCTTTGAAATGTCATCATCCTGGTTTGGACCAGTCTCCCCAATGGTTCAAGCTAACAGTGCAGTCTTGCAGTGTGGGTCAGGAGAATGCCTGTGCCTGAGCTGAGAGCACAGCATGCAGTCCAATGGGCAAAGCTGCCGCCAATCAGTTAGGTGGAGTGGGGCGGAGGTGGGTGGGGTTTCGGGCAGCCATGCAGCGCACTAATCTCTGGCATCCAAGTGCTCTCCGGGATGCATTAAGGGACCTTCAGCCTTAACCAAGACAGGTTCTTAGTACACCCAAGCTAACCCATGCATCTCTCTCTTTCCTCTTGCAGTAGGAGTACATCAGGAGCACGGAGCCTGGTGACCTAGCTGTATGTCTTGTGGTGTACAGAGAGTGAAGATGACAGAGCAGAGAGCAAAGGAGGCACCTGGCGGCACAGATGGAGGAGCAGCACTCTCAGGAAGAAGGGGTGGTTGGGGCTCCCACACACACCACTGAAGAGCCACAGTGAGCCATCGCTGATTGGCACCTAGCTAGACCCAGGGCCTATAGACGCTGCTTTCATTCCAGCAGATAACCGAGAACCAGTGTCGCCGAAGACTGCACATATCTAGGGAACTAGTCGATCACATCTGCCAGCTACTGCAGGATTTGGCATCACGGGGACATGGAGGGCATCCACTGCCAGTGGCCATGAAAGTGACCACGGTGCTCAATTTCTACGCCAATGGCTTCTTTCAGGGCTCCACAGGTGACCCCTGTGGGATATCACAATCCACCACCATCAAATGCATCCATAAGGTCACAGATGCCATCTTCACAAAGGCACACAACTATGTACATTTCGCCCAGGACCAGGAGAGCCAGGATTCAAGACCGATTGGATTTGCCAAAATCTTCGGTTTCCCACAGGTGCAGGGTGCCATCAACTGCGCTCACGCGGCTTTTAGATCTGCTTTGTAACAAGTGGCCAACTATGTCAACCACAAAGGCTTCCATTCACTGAATGTGCAGCTGGCGTACGACCACCACAAACACATCTTGCAGGTCTGCGCAAGGTTTCCAGGGATTCTCCATGACTCCCACATTCTCAGTCAACCAAAGATCCCTGACAATTTCCAGGGTCCACAAAGGCTGCAGAGATGCCTCTTTGCGACAAGGGCTATCCGCAGAGGATGTGGCTGATGATACCTGTGCGGCAGCCTCAGGGAGCAGCAGAGTGAAGGTATAACGAGGCTCCTGGCACTGCAATGGAGAGAGGAGTTGGCTGAGGAGGAGATGGAGGAGCTGGAGGTCTCCTCTGATTAGGAGGGCGTCAATGGTGATGAGGGTGAGGAGGTCCTCAAAGGCATCAATGATGGCGGTGAGGCCTTCACGCGACGTCCTGGACCAAGTCCCCATGGTGGCCTCCATCCTATCAGTGTTGACCTCAGTGCATTAGCATGCCGGCACTATCACCTCAGCCTGAAGGTGGATGGACTCCTCCATCATGCCTTGCAATCTGAGGAGTGTAACGGACATCACTTCCTGATGTTCCCGAGCTTGCTTTTGCAGCTTCAGCAACTGAGGAATGACCAAGTCCAGAAGCTCGTCATCTGGCCTCCAGTTGTCCTCTGAGTGCTGGGGACCTGGGAAGTCCTAGCGGCCGCCTACTGTGGATCAGAAAATGTGACGTGCTCATCAGATTGTGATCCTGAGGCTACTCTAAAGCTAGGTCCCACTGAGGTGTGTGTGTCTGTGCTGATGGAGGGTGAGGGTGAACGCTGTGATGCAGCTTCAAGGTGGGTGCCTTCAGATTCCTCTTCAGAGGTTTCTCCAGGGTTGATTAGAGGCCCTGTGTCATGGACTCTGCCGGCTGTTTCCCAAATGTGCCTGCAAAAGCAAGGAGAGATAATTAGTGAATGGCATATCACTCACGGCATGGCTGTCTGATGGATGTTGCACTGCTGGATCCTCACTTTGTAGAGCACCACCAACCTCACCACCAATACAGGAACATTCCAAATCCTCGCCGGCCTGCTGGATGTTTCTGTTTTCAAAGTCTGTGAGGACCTTGATTTCAGGCATTCCTCCACCAGCCTGTGACCTCTCCCTTTTGCCGTGTGCCAGCTTGTCCTGCATGAATAGAGTTAGAGAAAATGTAAGCAGGACAATAACTATGCCTGGTATGTGTGGATCGTGAGTGGTCCCATGGGCGGGATGAGGACAATGAAGGTGTGTTTGAGAGTGTGAATGGTTATATTCCTTGAACTGGCAGTGAGGGAGGTCCATGTGGATGTGTGATGGGTTTGTGAGTGTGAGAGTTGAGAGTGATGAGAAGAGTGACTTACCCTGGTGGAACAGAGGAGATCTTTTTGCTCTTGCGGCACTAGATGGCTGTCCTCTTTTACGGGGTATTGGCGCTGACCACCGCTGCCAACACCTCCCAAACTGGATTGGTGATGCCGCTGTCCCTTCTGCGGCCAGAGTAGGGGTAGAGGATATCACAATGGGCCTCCACTGCATCCAAAAGGCACTTGAAGGGCATGTCACTAAACCAGGGGGTTGCAGTCTTTTTGCCTTTTTTGCCTTTCGGAGCCATCCTGTCTTCTGTGCAGCAGTCGTGGGCTGGAAGCTCTGAGAGGTTTGCGCGCAGCTACACTTTAAATATGGCACTTGGCATGATGAGGCACCGAGGTGATGGGGTGGTTGGCGAATGAGAGCCTAACAGCTTCTCTGTGTCCAATTTTTAAAAGTATTGACCAAAAGTTCATAATATGACATGACTGTACTGGGCATGGCATTATATTTTTAAAAAACTTAAGGGATGACTGCTGAAATTGGAATGAGTGATTTGATTAAAATTCTGTCAAGTGCATTTGCATTGAGTTATTCACAAGGGGCAACATCTTAGCACTGAAACAAAAGTCCTTTTTACTCTTAATCAAGTAACATATCTGACTAGTACTAAAGTTTCTCAATTATGACATCTAGGTTGTGAAGGTTCTGCTGATCATTGTTAGCCATAAAGGAGTTCCTCAATGATGGATTCTGTAGCCAGTCACAGCTGAGAGGTGCTGGGCTGAAGACATCAAGGTTGACTCTTCAACTTTTTTTTAAATATACCTGTTTTCTTTCAGTCAATTAAGAATTTCTTAACTTCTTAGTGGAAAATGGAGGTTTGCCTGAGGTGTTTCTAATATGTAATAGCATCTAAAAGATGCTAAGTTCAACATTTTTCAACAATGTGCCAGCAATAATCTCAGCAGGTTTGATTTACATTATTAATTAGTGTCCAGATATAGAGTCATGATGTACAATCTCAGGCATTTGAGGCTGAGGATCCAGGTGTTTTTCTATACCATTGGTACACCTGGAAGTTCAGCTTGGTCCCACATCAAACAGTAAGAGCCTGCAAGGAATGCCAAGGCACTTTAAGTGAAACAGAGGGATATTCTTCCGCAACAAAATAAGTTTATTGTTGGGAATTTTCTCAGGGGTTATCCTGATCAATTGTCGTAAATTTGGTGGAAATTTAGCAAAAACCCAGTTTACGCATCAAACTGGGGTTTCCACCAATTTGTCACTGAAGCAGTGGTGGTCAATCTGGAGAACCCCTGAGGAAGATAATGTTTACTATGTGCAACTTTCAAGAATATGGGTAGCACATTCTCCTTCCAGACTTTACTCATTGAGGGTGGCAATCCTTTACTTTGGTATGAAATTATGATGCGTGCCTCTCTTAAAACTGAACATGTCTATATAATGCAATTATACAGAGCTGTGTTCATTTTTATGTGTGCAAAAAACTTGAGACATTTACATTGTACTTTAGGTATCACCAGTGCAAATATCTGTGTTTAAGAGTTATTAAAGAAGATAAAGAAAATCATTTCTACTATACAGAAATTCATGACCTGCCTGTGTCCGTTGCTGCAGAGATAGGCAGCACACAAACTTGGTGCTTCCTCCTCATTTACCTGATGGTAGCCCTGGTCTAAATGAGGCCCACGCTGCTGGCTGTCTGAAAATTCAGCAGGGGGTCACTGATAGCACATGGTGCAGCCAGCTTGCTCTTCTTAAAAGCAGTCTGTCCCTCTTAATGAGAAGCTGCACTGAACCACAGCAGGCTGCTGCTGAAAGCTTTTGCTGCAAATCTAAACAAGGAAAGCAGAATACCAGGGCAGAGAGAGGATTATCAGGTTCACAGATGCAAGACTGGAGGCCTAAGTCATGGGGGTAGACAGGAAGAGAAATATCAGGGAGAACAATCCTTTGGAAGAGATTTAGAGCAGGTAGCCAGAAATGTCTAATCTCAGCATCTGGAACTGAGGACCAGGTTAGCAGTGTCTTGGGTGGTCAAGGTCAGTGAATGCGTTTTCACACAATATCTCCTACCCAGCTCACCAACAGCCTCTCATATCATTCCACACCTCCATCAATCATTCATTAGCACTCCCTGGCACTCAGGACACAGGCCTAACATCCAGATGCTCCACTTCACCCTCAGATACATTACAATGATGCCAGCATTGCACACAGCTCTCAATTCTACATGTCTAGCTATTCAGCCATGGTAGGGACATCGCTCAAATATATTGCAGGATAATCACTGATATGCTGCCCTCCTTTTTGCAGGACACGATAGAATGGAGCAAAGCAGAACTGGCAGGAACAAGGATGCCCACATCTCCCGAGCTCTACAGAGGAGAAGGTTCTCTGCATCATGCAGCCAGCTGCATCAGGCCTGTGTCATCTGGTACTGCTGAGAAAATGGAATGTAATGGTATATTTGTGTTTTATGCCTCCTTTTAACTCTTTCATCATTCTGTCAGGCTTCATGAGTAAGTTGCTGATGGTGTGACCATGGATTGCTTGTTTTCCTTCCCAGCTCCCTTCCCACATGCCAACCTTTTCCTTTCTGATTTCTGCTTTCAGATACCCAAACACTGTCACCTTCCCAGCCATGACACCGAAGCAGAAGGAAAGATAGCAACAACATAGCACTTATGAAGAGACCCCTTCACTTGATCTGGCACACCAGCTCAGATACTGGCATTGTACATGCCTTCATGTCAAGTATAGAGGTGGGATTAGCACATGGTGAGACACTGGGTATAAATGTGCTGCACTGAAGCCGGGGGAAAGGATAGTTTGTGAGCCAGCTCACCAGAATGTGAGGTTACAGATAAATTCTGCTACAAGGAACTCTGAAGGGGCACTATACAGAAGAGGATACACATTGAGATGGTGGGTGCATTGGTTAGCTTGATGGTTGACAGCTTCCTTTCACCTTTGGGGAGCATGGAGTTGTCTACCTCCAAGCTGGCAGCTGGCATCAAGTAGATTTTCCCCTCTGGACAGTCTCTGCCCATTCCCCTGTTGTGCTGTGGGCCCAGAGGCACTGCAACTGCAACCCCATACCTGTTACAGCTTTTGTGTGGACAGGCCACCAAATCTTCCAGTGAGGATGTAGCAACACTCCCTGCTAAATCCAAGAACTCACCACAATACCTCCAAAAGCACTCCACAGTAGTACCCGAAAATCTGCAATAGCAGAAGTTATTCTAAATTACTTTACCTGCAAGTTGGGTGCCTGGCTCTTTAAATATCACTATTTGCTGTTTTTTTTTTACAGCAGATCTTGTTGAGCTGGTGTACTTGGTCACTGCCTTTGTCCCCTCCGACACAGCGTGCTTGGTCAGTTCCCCGGTCAGCAGCAGGCACATGGCGGTCTGGATTTCCTGGGAGCTGATGGCGCTGCGCTTGTTGTAATGGGCCAGGTGGGAAGCCTCACCTGCGATGGGCTCGAAAATATTGTTCACGAACGAGTTCATGATGCTCATGGCCCATGAGGAGATGCCGGTGTCTGGGTGAACCTGCTTCATCACTTTGTAGATGTGGATAGAGTAACTCTCCATCTTGGCTCTTTTCCGCTGCTCTTCGGCAGGGCCTTCTTAATGATTTTCTTGGCGCCTTTCTTGCCAGCTCCGGCTTTCTTGTCCTCTGCCATGATGACTTTAACCTTCAGAAGGCTCCTCTTCAAGTGTGCCCCAGAACTACTACCTTTTTAAAGTTTCCAAGGTTTTTCTGCTGAAGTTACAGCAATCAAGCCGGAAAACTTTGGTGGAAATACAACAGCACCGTATTAAGAACTAGTTGCAGATAGAATGATTGGGATTCTTTGACAATTTTTAAAGAATATGTTATTGTGTGAAATAAAATGGCCCATGTAAGTTCTTTGGTGACTGACAAGTGAATATGTTGAATGGACTAGCATGTTCCAAGTTCACAAATAAAGTCTCAAATCACCCTGGAGGGCTGAGTGACATCATGACAGTACCAGTTCATCAGCTTTTGGCCTTGCAGGGGATGCCCACATGAACACCCTTCCCTGCTTGGGACACCACGCAGGCCTGGCTGAAAGTGGCTAGAGGTGCAACACATCCCACTCGGAAGGCCCCCTGGGGATCTAGATTTCAAGCCACTTGAACTTATATAGCATATTTCGTTACCTCAACATTTTACAGCCAATGAAACTACTTTTAAAGCATAGCCACAGTTGTACTCTAGGAAAAGCGGCAGTCAATTTGCACACAGCAAGCTCCCACAAAAATAACTAACCAGGATAAAATGAATGACCAAATCATCTGTTTTTAAGATAGTCAGGACTGCTCAGGATACCGGGAGAGCACCGCTGCTCTTCTTCGGAGCACTGGGGGATCCTTTACACCCATCTGGGAAGACAGGTTTAATATCTCAGCTGCACGATAGCACCTCCAGCAATGCAGCATAACACATAGAAGTGCCAGCCTAGATTTTGATGCTTCCATCATATGGCAATCCACCAGATCAACCATCATGTCTTTGAGCCGTGTTTCAGGATGGTTGATTGGAGATCATGGCTAGCCCTTGCAATGTCTTGGCTGATGTCTCCAGTAAAACTTTCACAGAAGTGGACATACTGCCACAAGAAATATCATAAAACAGACTATAAGAATATTCAAGTTCTATTTTCAGGTACTTAGATCAATCTACTCTGCAGAACAACACAATAGGAGTCTCAAGGTTCATTGCAGTTCACTGCATTTTGCATTGTGGCACAATGAAGATAGGCTTTCTGCTTACGGAAACTGAAACAGATGATGATTAAGAGGAGGTGAAAGCACTTCCCTCACCACAACATGATAAAGATACAAAGGGAAAAGAGGATGTGAAACAGGCTGACCTGCCAGATAAAAAATGACTGTTATCAAAATGTTTTTGGTAAGTAATCATTACTCACCAAAAAAAGTCACTACACCTGCCTGTCCTCATTTCACACCCTCATAAGGTCACTCACTGACTGTAAATTTTGCTAAATTCCGTCATAGGTTCCATTTCCCTGTGAAAGCTTCTAAGAAATCAGAAGTCTTTGTCTGAAGGCCATGTTAAATTTGCAGAATGACATATTCTCTAAAAAATATGAAAGAACCCAAATCATTCTCTACAACTACTCCTGAAGACTGTGGCATTGGATTTCCTCTGGGGTTTTCCTGCTTGCCTGTAGTAACGTCAGCAGAAAAGCCAAGGAAACCTTGAAAAAGCAATAGTTCTGAGGCTCTTCCTCTGAATTTATGGCAGAAGAAAAAGAAATTCCGTTCTTCCAGAAATTCTTCATTCGCCCACACATTCCCACACTTGATGCCAAATAAGTTACTTGTTCAGGCTCCTAATCTACTGCCGCAACAAGGTGCTTCCTGACTGAAATGGGTTTGAGGGGGACTGTTGGGATGGTTCCCCCTAGATACCTGATGGGGTTCTCTCATGGCAGGAAACCTGCTATCCCAGCAGGATTGTGTTCCAGCAGACTTTCTCTTATAGTGGTAAGGAGTGCCATACCCATATCTGAAGTTCCATCATGTTCAGGTAATGAAAGTAGCCTTAAAGCAAGGGAGTCAGTGCCACTCTCTGGATAATTATTGACTTTTATGTCCACTCCTTGCAGCCTGGAAGTGAGCACAACCTATTGCTCAGTACAGATGTAAGTACAGATCAAGCAGCCCAAACCAGGTCTTCGAAGCCCTATTGAATGTGGCATTCAGGCTGAATCCTAAAGCAGCTACTGAAGCAATGGCAGCTGCCATTCCTAAAGCTATCGATCTCCGCAGAAGCTATTACTGGTATCATGATACCGCAAAAAAGTTCTGGCTGCCATAACCTTCATAAATCCGGTTCCATCAATTGGATAAGCAGTACCTGACGAGGGACCCCTCCTGGGAGGATGCTGGCAAAACTGTGCAGCCCCCACTTCATCTCTGATCCACCACTAAATTGCACTGGGCTCAAAGATAATAAAGATCAATTGGCTCATTAATGATATCTTATTGCCACCTCTCAGGAACCCTGCATCAACCCCTTCCCCCCTCTGACTTAATCAAAGAAGGTTTTGCTGTTGCCGAGAGATTGACAGAAGTCCTCTTCCACAATTAAGTGGGCCTGGCTGCCATGTTTCTCACCACAACAGGCTGCATTAAATTCAGCCCAGAGTAAATCCACCCCTGCTTATAGCACAAGACCTTACAAGTTCCAATGTAAAAAATTTGGCTCGTAGAATGTTTGTCCAACCTTTTCACTTGGGAGGGGCCACATTTCCATTTTTTTCTCACTCAAGGGGCTGATAAGCAAATTTCAGAAAGATAAGGTTTGGCACAACATTAAACTGAATTCTAAAAAAAATTGAAGTACTAAGAAAAGAAACAACTTGCTGCGCAAAAGTAAAGCAATGTCAATGCAATAAATTGTTACATTAAAAAAGAGTAATTAATAAAAATGATCATTAGAGGATGAGAGAGTCAGAGTGTGTGTGTTAGGCTCACTACCAGGCTGAGGCTGCTCAATCACGCACCCTCAATCACTGTGTGAGTAGGTGTGAGTATGTGGGGGTGAGGGTGAGTGAGAAATCTGAGACAGGTAGCAAGGCAAGACAGATGCTCACTCTTTCACTCCCACACATGCACACATACTAACTCTCTCACGCTCCCCTCCCCCACCCCCCCCACACACACACACACACACACACACACACACACACATACAAAAACAGAATTACCTGGAAAAACTCAGCAGGCCTGGCAGCATCGGCAGAGAAGAAAAGAGTTGACGTTTCGAGTCCTCATGACCCTTCAACAGAACTGAGTGAATGTTAAGAGAGGGGTAAAATATAAGCTGGTTTAAGGTTGGCGGGGTGGTGTGGGGGGAGAGAAGTGGGGAGTGGTGGTGCGGTTGTAGGGACAAGCAAGCAGTGATAGGAGCAGATAATCAAAAGATGTCACAGACAAAGGAACAAAGAAATGTTGAAGGTGGTGATACACACACATACATTCATTCTCTCACGCCCCCATACATACTGACTCACTCTCTCGCTCCCATACACACAGACACACACATACTCACTTGCACCCCTCCACACACACACACATACACACACACTCATTGCCCCACATCCCCATACATACAGGCTCACTCTCTCGCTCCCACACACACGCATACACACACACACTCTCACTCCCATACACCAACTGACACTAAATCACCCCCACTCACATGCACACACTCCCACACACAGGGCAGAATTTTGCCCTTGCCGGGTGGTCTCAGTGGGGACAGGCAGGGGCGGTCAGAAATCCGACTGCCAGGGGCCCGACCGTAATTTCACGCTGGTGGGACAATTAAGGCCCACCCAGTATGAGACACGGCCGAGCGGGATGGGGGCCTGTCAGCCACTGGGTCCAATGGCAGCCTGGTGGCCTGTTTCAAAATGGCACAGACAGCTCCAGGATAAATGCCAGGGAAGGACGTCTGTCTGCCGTTGCAAGGATGGAGTCCAGTGTGTCAGCAAATGCCAGGCGGGAGGGCAAGTCAAGGGGGGCACTCAGACCCCCAATTTTCCGACGAGTGCCTTGCTGCCATCCTGGAGGAGGCAGCTGCCAGAAGGGGCACCCTTGTTCCCAGAGATGGGAAGAGGAGGCCACCACACCTCACCAAGAGGGCATGGGAGGAGGTGGCAGCCTGGGTGAGCAGCCATGATGTGGTGCAGCGCACCTGGGTGCAGTGCCAGAAGAGCTTCAATGACCTGCTGCGCTCAGAAAGGGTGAGTACCATGTTGGCATGGGCAGTGTGTTCAATTGTTTTGGGCTGGCCTCCCTACCCCACCCCGCCCCCCCTGTGGAGCTCAGGGGTGTTAGAGTCTGAGTGCCAACTATCAATGACGCCGGAGCTGGGCAAGGGGCTGAGCCCTGGCTGCTTGGACTGAGTGCCTTGCAGCTCGAGGGCTACAACTCGGATCTGCCCTGCAAGGTTCTTGTCAGCTGGGGTTGGCCAGGCTGCAATGGTGCTGCAGGTAGAGAGTGGACTAATCAATGCTCCTCTGTCCTTTCAGGAGAAGACATCCCATAACAATGTTGAGAGGTCGTGGACTGGCGGATGACCCCCACACCTCCTCATCCTCTCCCCCTTTGAGCAGGAGGCTTTGGGGCTTGAGAGGCACAATGCACCTTGATCAACTGGCCACGGTGAGGCTGGGGTGTCAGACGAAGGTAAGAATGCAGTGCACTGAGGTGAGAATGTTGGCTTGTGCAACCATACTAATTTAGTCTCTTCATTGATGAGAGCCTCAAACCTGGATTCCCCATTGATCATTGGAAGAAGAGGGCACCATGATGCAGATCTCCGTTGTCTCACCAGGGTGCCTGGCATGCACAGTGACAGTGTAATGGCTTTAACTAATGACATGTCCTTCTTCTCCTTTTCAGGTTCACCAGCAGGCGTTTGCTCTCCGGACCCTGAAGGGCCACCCCTGAACCCGGAGGATCACCGTGCTCTCCAAGCACCTGCATCACACCTACTCTCAGAACCAGGCACCAGCGCAGATACCAGCACCTTGGTGGGCATTAGTTCGGCGGATAGCATCTCGGTGCACATTGGTGAGGGCACTTAACATTCGCTTAAGGTGCAGGCGGAGGCAGAGATTGCCCAGGGTGCCAGCAGTTGGAGGACTGCTGGGGACCAGGACGATGCTGTGTCGAAGGCTGATGATGAGCCTCTAGAGTTGTCCATTAGGTGGCAGATGCTGCATATCCAGCAAGGTGTACAGGAGGATCTGGCGGAGATCGAAGAAGGTAAGCATGCCATGCTCTCCATTGTGGAGGAGTCCATGTGGAGCGTGAGCACTGTGTTGACCATCATGGCCGAGCGCACTGCCTCCTCCATTGAGAGAGTGGCAACTCTCATGGAGAGGCTGCTCCAGGACCAGAATCAGGGGTTCCTGCGGTTGCACCCGGACCTGCAAGCCCTCACACAGGCAATGACCACAGGTGGGCAGTGCCCATGTGTGAGACGGATGAGGCACCCAGTCTCCCAGCTAGGTGCCCATCTACCAATGATGAGCAGGGAGGTCCAGAGGTCCATGTTGGCACACAAGCTGCTTGTGTCTCTGCGGGCTCCTCTCAGGGTTCTCTGGATGACAGCAGCAGCTCCTCCATCCCTCTGCTAGTGATTGTGGCATCTGATGAGGCTGCGGTAACTAGGGAGATGCCAGCCGTGGCATTGGCTGCTCCCTCCCAGGCGGAGCCAGCACGTGCTCCACTGGCCAGAGGATGACCGCTAAGATCATCAAGGCCAACACGACAGCAGAGTCAGTGGGCTGTCTCCAATGCTGGTGCCAGCGAGGGGAGAGCACCTAGACGTAGCACCATAAACATAAGTTTAAAGCACCTTAAGCACAAGAACAGCTGGTCACGGGTGATCTTTTGTTCCCCCATTTAGCTTTTCTTTTTTAAATAGTGTGACTACCAACACCAGATATTGTTTCATTCAATACCATGTGAATTCCAACATAAAATTAAATTTGCTTTTGTACTATTGGCCTAAGTACACTTCATTTATTTTGTAGGTGCAGGTTAGGCCAAAATGTAATGCTGGATGTGGGTGGCTCAAACCTTTGCACAGGCACTGAGTGGAGCATGAGGACCAAGGAAAGGGTCATTTCTGCGATCCAGAATGGAGGCAGCAGCCGAGGCATGAGGTGGTAGTTCTTATTTAGCAGCCTAGCTGAAAGAGCATTGGATCAAGTCATCCCTGCTGTCCCTGCTTCCCTGGAGGTTACAGAGGCCTGGCTGCAGACCCTCAGCATTCTCCTCACCGTGCTCCTCTTCAAACTCACTAGTGGACTTCCTCTGTGGCCTGTGCAGCTGCGTCAAGATCCTCTTCCTTCAGTGGGTCCCCCCTTGAAAGTGCGAGATTGTGGAGAGTGCGACATGCAGCCACTATCAGTGACATCCACTTAGGGTGGTATTGCAGTGCTCCCCCTGAACAGTCCAGGTATTAGAAGCGAGCCTTCAGAAGACCTATGGTTCTCTCTACTACCTGGCAGCAGGATAGTGGCGTCTTCTGTAGCCCCTTCCACCTTGGACGACCTGCTGGCCCTGCGCCCCTTGTGGAGGGATGACTACTGTTATAGCACTGCTCCGCCTCTGTTCTTGGATGGTGGAGGGGCATCATGAGCCACCTTTTCAAGGGATAGCCCTTGTCACCCAGCAGCCATCCATCCAGCCGGGCTGGAGCACTGAAGAGTCTCGGCACCTGGGAGTATCCACCCACACAGTCGGAGCTGATCTCAGGCCCGATCATCTGACAAATGGAGGTCAGGCTTTCCCTGGAAAGGCAGGGCCTCCTTCAGCATTGCACCTTGGGTACATTAAGGTAACTGCATTGCCGCCTGTAAACCCTGGCAGCAGGATAGTGGCGTCTTTTGTAGCCCCTTCCACCTTGGACTACCTGCTGGCCCTGCGCCCCTTGTGCCTACACCTCTCCTCCCACAGGTCCCTCCACTGGAAGCTGCATTTGGGCTCCTGGCCTCCTCCCTTCTGTCCCTCTCTTCCTCCTAAGAGGAGTTGCCACCAGTGGAGATCACAATCCCCATTACCAAGGTAATGGAAGGCTGTTTGCTGCCTGGAAGGGTCCACACAGTCTGAATCCACCGAGGGCCTTGGAGACACCAATGAGTTCTGACATGCAGCCTGGAAATGCTAACAGTGAAACCCCAAACAGAGAATAAGCTGTCTAGTCTCAATAAGGCACCAGCAGCAAGTTATCTCTAAAACTCCTCACTACTCCATTGACAATGCTGCTGACCCTCCTTATCCCACCCGTGGATGAGATTTTGCAAATTGTGGCCTGCCTGCCTGTCCAACTTGCCTGTGCGACATGCGTGAAATCTTAGTTAATTGCCTTTTTAATGGCCCTAAGTGGCCTTTTAATAGATGGCAGGCATGGCTCTGACACCTGCACCTGCCCGCTGAGCGAATTATCGTACGAGTGCGGTATGACGTCATGACGCTCGCCCGGCAACATCTCGCACAATTTCACGCCCACGCGCATCGGGCACACGCCCGCCTGTGGGACAGAAACTCCTGCCCTTACTCACTCTCTTATTCCCTCACACACTCACACTCTCTCTCACATGCACACACTCTCTCACACAAACCAGCCAGCCTCTTCTCCACCCAACCCATCCGACCCCAGGCCCAGCAGCATCTCGCTGCCTGGCCCCATCAGTCTCTCCTCCTCATGGCGCCGGCAGTCTCTCCTCTCCAGATCCTCAGCAATCTGACCTCCCTGTTGCCACAGCAGCCTGTTCTCCCCGGAACCCCGGCAGTTTCTCTTCCCCGTGGCCCTAACAATCTCTCCTCCCCAGGCCACAGCAGCTTGCCTACCCTCGGGCCCAGGTTTCCTGTCCCCCTCCAAGCCCCGGCAGCTTTTGCTCCCCCCAGGGCCCAACAGCCTGTCCTCCCCTGAGCCCCGGCAGTCTGTCCTCCCCTGGGCCCCAGCAGCCTGTCCTCCCCTGACCCCCGGCAGTCTGTCCTCCCCTGGGCCCCAGCAATCTGTCCTTCCCTGGACTCTGGCAGCCTCTCTTCCCCCTTCTCCCACGCCTGCCTGAAAGCCTCTCCCGCCCCAGCTGCTGGTGTTCACTGCCCCTCCGATCACAGACTGTTTCTCTTCCACATTTGCGGAGGAGGAACAGTCTATGATTGGGGGAGCAGCTTCACGCAGAATCTCCCACTCCACTTACCCATCTGACCGGCATTTTGAAAACTGGCTCCAGGGGCCACAAAGAGGTGCTTTGCAGGCTATGCCTGGCCCATGGGCCGTGGGTTGGACAAGCTTGGTTTATAGAGTTCTGACTAGTCTTACTGGTTTGTGTTTGTAATCCCTAGCCAGCAATGCAGATTCCAATTACTAGATTAGCAGATGAAAAGTTCTTTAAACAAAAACATAGTTTCATTTGCATGTAATGAACCAAATACAGTGACCTTTTGTGATGAATGCTTAATCATTTTTCCTTAAACAGATGGAGCATAGCTAGACTTTTTACATAACCTTTGCTAATACATTGCAGCTGTTGTATAAAGCAGTCCTTTATAACACACCGATAATCCTGCTTTAAATAGTATTATTTTAAAATCTTAGACTCCCAGCAGCTTAAACTATCATTTAAATTCACAATTTAATTAAGGTAATATCTAGTTCTATAGTTTTCTGTGAGGGAATTTCATGAAATGTATGAATCTGCCAGGAATTATTGATGTTTTGAAACTGTTTACTCCATGTCTTTAAGTACCAATTTTTAATTTGTTTGTCCCAACCCATTCCACCATTTGGTTTTCTGTTCATCATCCCTGGTGATTACGTCGGTGACCTACTTTCAACCTTGTGTCAAGCAGCAAGAGATTCTTGGGGTAAGTTGCTTTCCATTCACCCTCCTCCCAAACCCATGACCTCTAACACCCAGATAAACAAGGGCAGTAGATGCATGGGAACACCACAACCTGCAAGCCCACCTCCAAGTAACACACTATCCTGACTTGGAACTATATTGCTGTTTCTTCACCATTGCAGGGTCAAAATCCTGGAACTCCCTCCCTAACAGCACTGTGGGTGTATCTATGTCACATGGAATGCAACAATTCAAGAAGGTAGAACACCAGTACCCTCTCAAGGACAGTTGGGAATAAGCAATAAATGTTGACCTTGCCAATAATACTTACATCCCAATAATGAATTTTTTTAAAATTCCTCATCCCTTTGGCAAGTGCCATGCCTTTGCTCATTTCCTTTCCAGGAAGCCTGGTGGGTTGCATTATTGCATCAACATTTGGCAGCATCTACAGATTTTGATGTTTAAATAAAATTAGCTTCAGATGAAATACAATTTAATTTCACACTACTCACCGAAATGTTCTGACTGAAATACATATATTTATATATATATATATATATATTACATGCATGATTGCAAACAATTATGTTTCAGTATTGCTGAAAGAAAGATACTTTTTTTGTTGAAGCTTTTCATCTTGCATTTATCAGGACAATCCGTAAGAATACCAAATGTAAAGAGAACAACAATTTATGCTGTATGAGAAGAAAATGCTGATTGGTTGGTCTGATTTTTAGAGGTGTTGCCATGGAGAATGCATCAGTTGATAATGACTGATAGCTGCCAAGCATTGTTTGAAATTTAAACCAGGCGGCTTGACTCTGATGGTTCAAGGCATTGCCCTGAGGAATGAACCAGTGAATGGCTGTCACATATTTTGTTTAGCTGAAACAGACACAATGTGTGTACATGTTCTCTCTGTCTGCAAAGAACAGGGTCCTGTGCATTAAAAATGTAGCTTCCAGTACAAACAAATACACCACACTGTGAGCCCAACTGACATTTTAAATTGATTGTCAGCATAATTTTTAGCATTAATGAGGATTATTTAGCAACTGTTGTCCAATCGTGGAATCACATCTAATATTGGACACTGTTTTGTGTTTTGCAAGCATGGGTTGGTTGGGTATGGTATGTACGTTGCTCGTTGCAAACAGTGGATCCGCCAGTCTTTAGACATATGGCCAACATACTTAGCATCCCACTGGCACTGAAATTCATATACCATATTACTCATTTGTGTGATAGGCAGAACGTCTTTTTGGCTTGACAGCAGCGTCCTGTTAGTGGCGAATACCCCTCATGTTGCTACTGCATAGTAGCAGCGTGAAACAGTTAGCTTCACCTGTTTCTCAAATTTTTGAGATACCTTGCCCGGCCAGGGTAATCTGAGGTGGACTGAGCTCTTTTCAGGGTGAAAAGTGACAGTCTTTAGGCCCCTATTTTGTCGTCAAGCTGGCATGGTGGGCAAATGGCTCGGGCCCTATTTACAAGGATGCTGATAAGGCTAATCTTATCGCATGTGGAACTGTAAGAATTCCATATACTGACCAGGTAGACTTGCATTAAAGAATGGTAGAGAACCCCCTGGTAGATTTCTCAACTAATACATCAGGGAAGGGGAGTTCATTTGACTGCTCCATTTCAAAGGTGAATTAGAGTGCAGGATGGAACCCATTAAGCCATGTAAGGAAATTATTATATTCAACTGCAAGGGGTAGGAGGTTAGGTGTCATTCCATTGAAACCCGTTTCTCATGGAACCCAGGAAGATGTTTGCAAGAGCTGGGCCTAGAGTGGTTCCCATGCAACACCATCTATTTGGGAAAACATGTTGTCATTAAAACTGAACTCAACTGCGCCAGTTGCCGAGTTCGTAAGTTCAATGACTGGCATCCCAAAGACTGGTGGATCATATCAAACAACGTGTCCCTTCTGCTGTTTGCAACAGGCAAGATACAGACCATACTCAAGCAGCCCTTGCTTGCAAAATTCAAAACATGGTGTCCAAAATTAGATGTGATTCCCACAATTGGACAACATTTACTAAATAATCCTCAGTGTGTAAGAATTACGCCGACAACCAGTTTAAGATTGTCAGTCAGGCTCACAGTGTGGCACATTTGCATGTACTGGAAGCTACATATATTAATACAGAGGACCCTGTTCTTTGCAGATAGAATGAACATGTACACACATTGCACCTGTTTCAGCTAAACAAAATATGTGACAGCCATTCACTGGTTCATTCCTCAAGGTAATACCTTGTCCAATCAGAGTCAAGAAGCCTGGTTTAAATGTCAAACAGTGCTCGGCAGTTAACTATCAGTCACCATCAACTGATGCATTCTCCATGGCAACACCTCTACGAATCAGAGTCCACTTGCCAATCAGCACTCTCCTCTCATACAGTATAAATTGTTGTTCCCTTTACATTTGGTATTCTTTTGAATTATCTTGATGAGTGCAAGGTGAAAAGCTTCAACAAAAGAAGTATCTTCATTTCAGCAATACTCAAGTTCTGTACACCAAATGCCTAATTGTGTTTCAGCTATGTCTCAGTGGTAGCAATATGTCTAATTCAGAAGTTTGTAGGTTTAAGTCTCATGTCAGTATCACACAGAGGGAGTGCTGCACTGTTGGAGATGCTGTCTTTCAGATGAGATGTTAAACCAAGGCTCTTTTGCCGTCTCAGATGACCATCAAAGTGCTTTGCCAATTTGCAGGAACTGAGGTCTCCCAGGCCCATCCTTCACGTTGTTAGGATCATTCTGTTTCACTGCAAGACCCCAAGCTGTATACTCCCTCCCATGTCCCACTTTCTCAGTGTTCTTTTACTTTAGGTGAATGAAGTTCTGACTACATTGTCCATTTCTTTTTCTTCCTATTACTCATCTTTCCCTTTGCCTACACTGCAGACCAGCCTATCCTGGCCCTCCAGCTGCGTGGGTGCTCATTCACAAAATAGAAAAGAACGCAGCTCACAGCAAATACAAATTATCTTCAACCAAATGGCTTGCTAAGCCTTTTCAGAGGGCAGTTAAGAGTCAACCACATTGCTGAAGATCTGGAGTCACACATGTAGGCCAAACCAGTTAAGCATGGCAGATTTCCTTTCCTAAAGCACATTTATGAACCAGATGGATTTTTACAACAATAAATGATAGTTGTCATGATCACCATTATTGATGAATTCATTTAATTCAAATTCTGTTCTGGAATTTAAACCCTGTCCCCAGAGCATTAGCCTGGGTCTATGGATTACTAGCTCAGTGACATTAGTCCAGGCTACTAAGCCACCATCCAGAAGGCTTGCTGCTGTTTTAAGGGATAATGGCAGCATTGCAGGATGCAGGTCACCTAGATGATAAGAATGTCACCCAGACTGAAGGAACAAATGGCAAACCTCATGGATGCAAACCTGTGCATTCTTATAATAGAGATATGGATCAAAATAAGTAGACTGTTTAAGGTTGGGTCTCCCACTTCTGCTTTGGGTAGACTGGCTGTTCATTTCATAGGAATGTTGACAATGAGCCGCATCATGAGGACTCCAGGACAGAAAGTGAGAATTTGCTGCATGAAATTGTTGAAAGCCAGCTTACAGAATCCTTTCTTTGTTACTCAGCTGAGAATTTAGTTTTCTAACCACAGTGTTACATTCAAAGTGCATGAACTCAACTAGTTCCCAGCTTGACATGTTATGCTTGTAATTCAACCCTCTTTTATAAGTTTGACTTAAGTCAGGTTGAGTCCTGATGTAAATAATTTCTGAGGCAACAGCTTTTGCCCTCATTATTGTGTCATTTAAGTATATGCATCACTTTGGGAGTGGACACACATCCTGACAGCAGCTAATTCAATTGGAATCTACGACATAAGCAGAATTTTTCTCTCGTCAGGCAGGTGTGCACCTGACCCAAATGAGAGTAAAATAGTTCCGTCAGGTGAGCATCCTGACATCATTGTGCACTCTCGTGATATTTTGTTCGGCAGGCACGCACAAGAGCTCGCCAACAATTAAGATGCCTCGTAAGACCCTTAATCAATTAATTGTCTAGAATTTTTCGCTGCCCGGCCAACCCTTCAGTTGGTGGGCGGGCGAAAAGGCTAAGAGGCCTTTGCATTTTTGGCGAAACCTCAACCACGGGCCGGATGAAGTTTCGACCAGTGATTAAAAAAGTAAAAAGTTTTAACACTCAGATTTACCATGTCTCTGCTCACGTGACAGAGTCATATGTGGGGACATGTTTTCATTATTTTTCATATCTTTATTTTGAGTGTTCAAAATCTTTAACTCCCTGAGGCAGCTGTGTGCCTCAGGGAGCTTTTACTGAGCGCACCCGCACACACATGCGCAAACTTCAGCGCTCACGCTCCTCCTGCCCCCACCCCAGCAGCACTGAGTGCTGCAGCACATGTTTCATGTTGGCTGGCCATAAACTGGCCAGCCAGCGTGAAATCGCAGCTAGGCCCGATCGCAGACGGCAGTCGGCTTCACGACCAATCACAGGCCTGCCGGCCGCAACCGCCCGATGAGGACAAAATTCTGCCCCATATTTTAGAACAACTATCTATTTCACATCTCAAATTACAGTCTTTTTTTCAGAACTTTAAACCTGGTATTTCAGCTCCCAAAATTTAAAGTTTACTGCAATAAAAACAGAAAATGTTTGAAAATACTATCTGTGGAGAGAGAAACAGAGTTAGTGTTTCAGGGCAATAGCCTTCTCTCTCCACAGGTGCTGCCAAGTGTTAAGCAGCATTTTCAGTTTGATTTCAGGTTTCCAGTATTGGCTGTATTTCAGTTAATCTGTAGCTGAAGTAATATGAAACTATCTCCTTAAAGCAACATCCAGCTAAACATCATGCTACTTATTTGCTGACTATACTCTTTACAAAAAATGTAATGGTTCACTAGCTGATTTCCAATGGATTGCTGATGGATAGCCTGGGATCTGGAGTATAGTGGCGTAGTTTAGCCGCTAAAATGGAACTGTATTCAACATGGCCTATCCCACTGTTCAGATATGATGGCCACTGAGAGCAAGGTCCATGGGTTGGAAGGAAGGTGGGCTGCAAAATGCGGTCAGATGGGTTCAGCTGGAACTCCAACCTTGTGTCATCGGTTCCAAATTTTATTTGCAGTGGTAATCATAGATGGTGGACTTCTCACAAGACAGATCAGGACATCAACTAAAGTAGTTAAGACAGCAATAAACTTGAATCTTACGCTGCTTTTATGAATGGTGCACAGGAACCACTGGGCTTCAGAACATCACCTGATTAAAGGAAGCGGCACGGAGGTGAGAGTTCAGTGCTGACTCTGCCAGACAGCCATCCAGAGATCCAGTGGGCAATGGAAGAGAGGATGGTGAACAGAGGGCATTGCCAGACAATGGCAGAAATTGTGTAAAAGTACCAGCATTGACTGAATTGCAAGTGTCATAGAGGAGCAGTCACATTTGCTCCCAAGGCACTAGGTAGGGAAAGATGTGGGGATAAGTGCACTGGACAGAATGCTCAGGACTAGGAGAGAGCCTACCCATGAAGGACCCAATCCATCCAGTCTTTGAAGAGGAGGAGTACCCAAAGGGTGGAGGCCCAGGCACCTGGCAGGGTACAGTAGGAATGCAGAAACAACAAAAGCAGAGTTTTGGTGGGCATGCTGGAGAAGGTGAAGAGGGGCATCCCAACAACCTCCTGCATGAAGAAGGGTCTATCTCAGGAAAAGAGTCTACTGTACACAGACAAATTATCGGCAAAAGTCCAAAACACAGTGCTAGCGCAGATGAAGCTCTCTAACGAGGTGAACATTAATATCTGTGCCATGCTTCAGGACAAGTTGAGACCCATGAGGTTCGGTGGACACCCAATGCCAGTGGCCTTGAAGGTCACCATGGCTTTCAACTCCTATGGCTCTGGATTTTTCTGGGGATCTATTGGGGATCTGCATGGGATCTCACAGGTTGCAGCTCATCAGTGCATCGAGGAGGTGAGCAATGCCTTGCTCAAGTGAGCCAGTGACTATTTGCTCTTCTGTACAGATCCTGACAGTCAGGTGAGAGGGCCATTGGCTTCAGGGCAATTGTTGGATTCCCTCAAAAACAAGGTGTCATCGCCAACATGTATGTGACTATCAAGGGTCCCACAGACCAGCCAGTGGCCTTCATAAACTGGGAGGACTTCCATCCCATCAATGTACAACTGGTCTGTAACCATGGAAAGCAAATCCTTCAGATGTGTGCATGGTTCCTGGGAAGCAGCTAAGACACCTACGTACTTTGACAGTGCCAAGTGTCACAACTTTTCCAGCCCCCCTGTGTGCCTTCAGGGAATGGATTCATGGAGACAAGGACTACCCATTGAAGACATGGCTACTCACGCCTGTGAGGAACCCACATACTGCAGCTGAGGAGAGGTACAATACCTGTCATAGGTCCAGCCAAGCAATCATCAGGCAGGCTATTGAGCTACTGAAGATGTGATGCAGGTGCCTAGATTAATCCAGTGCTTCAGTATTCTCCAGTGATGGTCTCACAGATCTTGGTTACCTGGTGTGCATACTTATACAGTATTCAGTGTAAGAAGTGTTAAAATTTCAAAGTTCACCATGCTCTTGCTGGCTCAGGGAATTTATCCAGTTAGTACCTAAGCCATACAGACATGGAAGGTCTGAGATTTATTTGTCAAGCTTGGTGAGGCACTAATTGGAAAATTACAAATAACATGGATTCCTGCTTCTAATTGTTAGAGAGAAATTATCATGGAGAAAGTGTGCATGTGAAGATAATAGGCTCAGCTGTAAAACACTCATGGTTAAAAAGCCATTTGACACTCACTGTTCAGGCTCAAGCAGGAAGAATGGACTTCCAAATGAGGACTTGCCAGAGGGCAATCAACTCCAGCAGAACCATCATCATGTTAGTATCCTTGGCAAAAAAAGGAGAAGCAAATTTTTCTTTTAAGTTCATGCAAATGAATGATTACTATTTCCTAATCTGAGTAGTGCCTACATCACAGCATATCTTATTGGAGTTAGCTGCACATAGCTAGTCATATCTCTTCTGTCTGATGTATCTACAATGACTCATTACTAACATAAGAAACCTATCTAGACTTCCAGCTGGAGTGTTGTGCACCTCCCATGTTTGCCTCTGAGATCTAGGGAGACGGTATGTAGGGCTTTCTTGGTCATTAACTAACCAAGATGCTTTGTCCACTTCACCTTTGTTTGTCTGTGATGGCATTTCCATTACTTTTTTTTATTCTGAACTTTAGTGCCTTCAGTTTGTTGTGTTCCCTTGTAACTATTGTGAAATAGTTGGCCTCTGCCTTCTAGCAGTGTTTATTCTATCATTATGTTCATTCCTTTGAATCTTAATTGCTTTGTTGTATGTTTGTCCGTAAGAGATTGTGGAAGAACAGCAACCTGACTGAGAACACCAAACTGTGAGTCTACCATGTCTCTGTCCTCAGCGCATTCGTCTACAGTGGTGAGGTTTGGATAACATATGCTAGGCAGGAGAAAAGGCTGAACAGTTTCCATCTTCCAATATATCCTTGGCATCTCTTGGCAAGACAAGGTCACTCACTCAAAGGTTACGGAGCATGCTAATTCCAACAACATACGCTGTTTGCTAAGCCAACAATGTCTGCTCTGGTTTGGCAATGCTCATCTCTTGGATGACAACCGTGTACCCAAGGACCCTCTGTATGGTGAATTGTCCACCGGGTCGCAACCTCCTGGGAATCCATACAAAGACACATGCAAGTGAGATATGAAGATGGCAGATAGTAACACCCAGAATTGGGAGACAGTCACCAACGGCCGTGAACACTGGAGACTGACTGGAAAGGCATTGGAAGGGATGAGCAGAAATGTAAAGCTCAGCTGGGGCCCAGACAAAGCAGAGGCCAGTAGATTATGCACCTTCTCAGCCCATTCTTTTCCTCTGCATCAAATACAGCAGAGACTGCCATGCCTGAGTGGGGTTCCAGAACCACACCAGGCGACACTTAACACAGAGTTGACCACCATGGTACAAACCATCATCTTACTAGATGGAAGGCTGGCACCGCCTGTCTCTGGGCAGAATTTTCCATGCCCACTGGCGTCGGGCATGTTCGATGGCGTGAGCAGACAGTATGGCGAGAAGGCCAAAAATCGTTTCACGCCATTGGGCATCAGGAATCTCATTGTAATACATCAGCGTATCAATATAAGGCCAGCCCGTAGGACTCATCCCCTCTGGCTGGATCGTCCACCAAAGTCGGCTGGAAAATATGCTGGTGCAGAACACGTCTTGACAACAATGACATGCAGAAGTCGGGACTTACCGCCAGGGCCTTGCTCATATTGCGGACATCCGAGGAACAGAAAATGCTGGAGCCCAACAGTGTTGGGATCCTGGAGGAATGGCCAGGGCATGCTGGTTGGATTCTCATGGACCTGGCTCCACCACAAAGCAGCTCACAAGGGGAAAAGTCACCATTGATGCTCACAATGGATGATGGTAGAGGGGATGGGAGAGGAAGGTCTAGGATCATCTGGGAGAAGAAGAGGTGTTGGGTGAGGTTGGGAGGAGGGGAATGAAGGTGTTGAGGGGGTGAGGTTGGGAGGGAGGGATTGAAGGTGTCAAGGAGGTGAGGTTGGGAGGGGGAATGAAAGTGTCAAGGGGGGAGCTTGGTGTGGGGAGGGGCTCTGGGGGAGGAGGGGGTAATGGGGGAGAAGATGGCAAATGGGGAGGTACATGGAAGGTGCAAGGGAAGGAGTTCAGAGGCAGGTAGGAGTGTGGAGAGGGGAGGGAGTAAGGGTGGAGGAAGGAGTGGGGTGAGGGCAGGGAGTCCAAGGGGAGGAAGGAATGCAGAGAGGGGAGGGAGGGTGGAGGAAGAAGTAAATGTGGAGGAAGGAGTCAGGAAGAAGGAAGGAGGAAATCTAGAGGAAGAAGTGAGGCTGGAGGAAGAAGTCAGAAGGGGAGAAGGATTAAGAGTGGTGGAAGAAGTAAGGGTGCCTGAAGGAATCAGAAAGGCGGAGGGACTAAGCTGGGAGGTGGGGGGTTGGGGTGGGGGGTGGGGGGGTGGGGGGGGGGGTGGGGGGTGGTGGGGGGGTTGGTGGGGGGGTGGGTAATCCGGGGTGGGGGGTTGGTGGGAGGACCAAGGTGGGGGGGAAGGGATTGGGATGGGGGTGTAGTCCAGGTGAAAGTGCAAGGGAGGGGTTTGATAAGGCCATGTTTGCCTCCTGGTGATGCGAACTGAGGGTTGGTGTTGTATGAGGGAATAGTGAGAAAGACTGAGGGTGAGGGTGCGGCGGTAATGGTAGAAGGGATGGCAGCGGTAGTTGGTTGTGATTCAGAGGCAGACATGGACTCTGGGGCTGAGAAGGAGGAAGCTGGGGAGGTTAATGTACATGGGGGTGGGATTTTCAGGAAGGAAGAGAATGTGCACGTTCACCAAGACATCCCCAAAGGAAAAGGGTTGTGGATGGCAGGTCACGGAGGGGAGGCGGAAGGTGATGCCAGGGGGTCCACAGTGATGGGGGAAAGGGGATGGCTGACTGGAGGAGGGTAAAGGATGGAGGAGTGAAAGTAAAACCGAATTAGCACCATGCTGTCCAAATCAAAAGTGAAACGAGAGACATAGTGCTGCAGTGAGTGGGCGGAGATGCAGGTCAGCTCAGATGGACATATGAAATCAAACCCTATCAGGCAGCGATGCAAATGATCAGGGCATTGAGATGAATGTGATACAGGAAGGATCCGCATGTGTGGGAGAGTGCTTGCACGAGACTCCAAAAGGCCCTACTGCACACATATTTCTCCAGAATCACTCGTGGGCCGACTGCTCCCTCTGCAGTGACAGAGGATGAGGTTGAGGGGCTCATAGGCAAAGGGGACTTGGTGGGAGTGGACAGCCTCTGAGGTTGCTGAGTGGATGATCCAGGGGCGTCCCACTGCTGCTCCTCTTCCCCTTGCGTGCCTGAGAACCCAGCCCGACTTCTTGAGGGGAAAGAGCACCTGGAGGGAGGTCAAGGTGACCTGTTTCTCCCTCGTGTTGCCACTGCAGGAACTCACTCATGGCTACCATGATGGAGTGTAGGTCTGTGTGCCTCTCCCCATTCTGCTGGACTAGGATCTCTGTGGCATCCACATCCCCCCCATAGAGACCGCCATACACGCACATATGGGCACCACGTTATCAGAGAGCAGGTGGACGCACTCCTCTGACTCACATGTTACTCTGTTGAAGGCTTCCAACAGCTCTGCATGATGGTCCCCAGCCTTCTGTTGACTCTCCAGGATGAGTTGGAAGGCCAAATCCAAAGGTTCATCACCTGACTCAGACCTCAAAGATGCCTCTTCCCCAGCATTGCTCTGAGTGTCGGGGAGCTTGGCTGAACCGGCCTCCTCCTGCTGCAGACACATGTCCATGAAATGACCACCAGATTGTGAACTCGAGTCTGCTCTAGATCTAGGTCCCACTGAGGTGTGTGTCTGCGCTGATGGAGGATGTGGGTAAGCGCTGTGACAGATCTTCCAGGCTAGTTATTTCAAGCTCTTCAATGGAGGAGGTGTCCTTTTGGCAAGAGGTGAGAACCTGTTGGGGTTGAGGGACTGGATTCCTGAGGGTGCCGGTTGCTTGGCAGAGCTCCCTGTGAACCAAAGTAGAGATAATTAGTGCATGGCAACAAAGTCAGAAGCAGGAGGGAGAGAGAGAATAATCACATTTGTGTTGAGAGAGGGATGATGTGGTGTAGGATCCTCAGGTGGGTGTTCACCGCCGACCTCACCATCACCGCAGGCACGATCCACATCCTCACCAGGCAGCACAATGGCACACTCCTCAAAGTGAGTGACGGTCCTAATGTGGGCCATTCCACTCCAGTCTGGGACCTCTCCCTGCTGATGTGAACAGACTTCTCCTGTGTGGAAGCAGATGCAGAGAGTGTGAGCTGGACAAATGGCACTGCATGGAATGTTTGCGTGGTGAGCGGAGACTTGGACAGGATGAGGATGGGAGCCTGAATGGATATAATCCTGTTGGAGATGTGAGGTTGTGTGTGAGAGTTAGTAGTGTTGTCCCTTGAGGTGTGAGATCCCTGTGGATGTGTGATGGGTTTGTGAGTGTGTGAGCTGAGAGTGATGAGGAGAGTGAATTACCCTGGCTGAACGGATGAGACCATTCATCCTGTAGCGGCACTGAGTGGCTGTCCTATTTTGCAGGGCATTGGCGCTGACCACCGCTGCCACCATCTCCCATGCTGGATTGGTGATGCCGTTGTCCCTCCTGTGGCCAGAGCACCGGTAGAAGATATCAAGGCAGGCCTCCACAGCGTCCAAAAGGCATTCAAGGGATCTGTCACTAAACCTGGGGGCTGCAATCTTTTTGCCGTTCAGGGCCATGTCTTCCTTGCGGCAGGGCTGGAAGCACTGAGAGGTGTGCACTCTGCTGGACTTTAAATATGGTGCCCAGCCTGAAGAAGTGGCGAGGTGGTGGTGTGGCAGGCGAATGAGAGCCTGCCTGTCATGGAAATGGTCCATTTCCCGGGGATGCATAATTAAGACAGCGGATTTGGGACAATACGGCGTGAAAACCTGCCATTGCAGCCGGCAGATAAAACGTTTTAACCACCCGCTACTGCACTTTGTGCAAATCTGGGACCAGTCCACCTGCTATCATTAAACAATTATGTAGCTTTAGAATGTTTGATTTGCTAAAATGATTGTACCATTGCTCTGTTTCCAGGCAGCTGTCTGTTCCTTTCTTTTGATGTGATTAAGGGTTTATTTTGTTTCCTTTTTAAATGCTTCGATGCTGTATCCTACCTATTATTATCAACCACTTCCTCTTTTTCTGGCAAAGCCTATAAACATTCACCCAGCTTCTGCTCCAAATTGCTACGTAATGTACCACATATAAGTTTTCCTATCTCAAACAATATTTTATTTTTGTTTCTAACTTGCATTCATTTGCAATACACTTAGAACTGAATAGGAATCGAATCCAGAATGTAGTGAGTTTCAGATATTTTAAATCTTAATTTCCACTCAATGTATTTGAGTTAATTGAGCCTTGGTAAACATAACTAAAATATTACTTATCGTATATAGCAGCTTTGCATGTTTTTAAGTAGCAACTACAAAGTAACTGCAAAGTATTGAATTCTAGTTTAGACACTGGTATTTTCCTGAAATAGGGAATTGTGAATTTAGAATTGATTTAACCTATTACAGTAATAAATGGAAAACAAGGAAAACATGAAAATAATTTTCTGAGCATTTTACAAATCTGGGATGCAAATTAAAATTCTAAACATAATGCTTGAGGACAGAATACTTGATAATAGCTGCTGAACCTAGTATATTGCATGGGACAAAGAAAGTGTGTCCAGACGATCAAAACAATGCATTTGGAAAGGAAGTTTCCAGAAAAGACATTTGAAATGATTACTGTTATGATTCCTGTAGAGGCTGATATCTTTTAAAGATATTTCAATTCCTGCTGACCAACACAAAGGAACCCCACGGCAAGATCTCAAGTTTTAAGATTTTTACTGTAACAAACAGATTAAAAGCAGTACTACTTAGTTGGCAAATAGAACTCTAAACCACAGAAAAGATATCACTTCTTTAACTTTTTAACATGATCGTAAGCCCCACATCACAATTATACTTCACGGCCTGCTCTCTGCAAAATTGCAGTTTTTACAGGAACCAGTTAAACATCACTTCCAGCTTCTCCCCATTTCACCAAGTCAACAAGTCGAGTGACCCTCAAAACTTCTCAGTTTGCAGACAAGTCCAGAACTGAATACCAGCAGTAAAGCCCACTCTGATGATTCTTCCTCCACCCCAGCCACACCAGAATGAATGTACCCAATTCCTTGGATTGCCATGAAATGTGTCTCTTTGACCAGAGACCATCTTCCTTCCCACATGCTGCTTGGTAGTTCACAGAAAGGCAGCACATGCCTCTCTGCTGACCACACTAGCTGCAGTTCTTTGTCTCTCTTGGAATACTCCCTCTCTCTCTCTTTCTACCTGAAATCTGTTGGAGAAAGAGGGCAGAATTTTATGGCCCCGTCTTGGGTTGGGGAGCATTCAGAAGTCCATTGACTTTGGTGGGATTGGAAAATCAAGCCAGCGGGAGGGGTTGTAAAATTCTACCCAAAAAGTCTGCCTACATTCAGCCCCAGCTGTTCTTGCCTTTGTTTCAGATGTGCACATTTTGCAACTTGCTCTAAACTCTTGACTTGGGCCCCCTGTCCCCATAGCAACCAAGCCACCTGGCCTATTGCTGAGCAGAACTCATAGCAGGTCACATGACTGTCTTTGGTACCCCCATTTTATATTGAATTAAAGAGACAGTCCCAAACATAAAAATCACCTTATAAAACTACATTCATAACATTATCAACCAAAATATACAAGTGATGATATTTCTCAGCCTAAATGTAATCTTCCTTATTTTCCATAAAAGTAGAACCTCTGTAGATAAATGAGATAAACTGTCCCACTCCCTTCTGTAAAGAAAATATCATTTTTTCCATTATTACTGCGGGGGCTGTGTATGTTTGCATATGTGTGACTAAGTTAATTAAACTGAAGACAGTCAGAATGCAAGGTTTAAATCATCAAAGAGTTAGGCATTTTGAAGTGGAGATGAACAAGCTAATATGGGATACCAGCAAATACATCACAAATAGAAATTTGCATTAGGAGATAAATGAAGAGTTGAATTTTTAGATGTTGAACTTCAAAGAAGGAAAACAGAAGTTTTACAACTGACAAAGATCATAAATGAATAAAGCAAAATTATTACGTTTATTTTTCCTGTAAGTAGTGGCCATAAAGACAACATGAAAGAGTTTTATATTTTGGGAAAGGTAACTTCCAAAGAAAGTTAAGAACAATGAATTTAAATATGAAAGAGGAAAGAAACATATTTAAGGAAAGGTTGAAAGCTGGATGGGGTGTGTGGCCTTGTGATCTTGAAGAGTGTGCTGTGCGAGAACAGACCGGTGAAGTAAGCAGCCTCTAGTCACCCCAGAGAATTGTTTGGTTGTTCCAGAAAGCAAGGTTTTGTTACAAGCCTTAGATTTCCACTATCAAGTGAGAGGGTGAGAGACACCTGTGAAATACCTCTCCTACAGCAACAGTGAGTGCCTTGTGGTAATATTACTGGGTTTTTTTATTGATAAAAAATCTATATGGAATGTTGCCTGGAAAAGGGTGTTTATTTGTGAGTCTAGCTAAGTAGAAATATTTTGGGAAAGGTTATAATACTAAACTTAACTGTGTAACTGTAATCTTGTGTGTTTAAATTTTCTTTTCTTTTGTTAATAAATGTTTTAATTTAATATTTAAAATCTCCAAAGGTGGTAGTGGAATCTTTACTTCTGATTTCAGTACACATATCTTCTTGTAATAAATATAAATCACAAATCGTTGGGATAGCTTAGCCAAATTTCCTTTTGGGATTTGGTCAGCCTGGCAATTATCACCTGCCATATCATAATAATTCTGTTGTAAGATGTTGTATGTGCCCAGATGCCATTGTAATGTAAAGGTGCTCGGCAGAGCAAGGTTTAACATGGGATTGGAGCATAGCACCACCCATGGCATTTTGTATAGTGTCACATGGTAATAGACTGCGAGAACAGTCTAGGGAAAACACTCTAGAAACAGCCTACCTACATGGGGCAGCACCATGCATGACAGTAACCTGGGATCTGTACATAGTTAAAGATTAATGACAAATTGTTCATGTTTAAACATACATGTCTCAAAATTTCATCATTGAGACACGACAGCTGGAACCCACACCACAACATGGTGCTCAATGATGGCATCATAATACAACATAATACTCAGCTGTGGTCATACAACATGGTGAGCAGCAGTAGTGATATCACAACACCTTCTAATAGGAGAATTATATAGGATTATATTATAAAAATATCTAGGAACACTTTAAGAACTTCATTAAAATCTGGTAACCCTTCTCCTTTAGACCATATATACAGCCTCATTTGGGAAAATCCTCAGTTTGTTTGATTTGGGAAAGCATCTATAATTGCTCCAGTCCTATAAGGTAAAGCAGAGTACAAGGGTTATACTCTAGCCAATCCTCCAGGATTGTCCTGGAGGCTCTAGGAATTAAAGAATAATTTTGTACACATTGCTGCAGGTAACCCAGCAGAAAATGGGAATAAAACAGTTGATTTTTGATCACTTATTTATTACCTTTAACAAATATTGGAGTTGGGAAGAAAGGCTGTTTGACAGCATGGGGAATTTGGAGGTAGGAGAACATGTGATGAATTCTCCAGGAATACATTGGCAATCCTTGTCAGGGAGTTTTGCATGTTAAAGCTGTGTTTCCTTTGAAGAATGAAGAAACTACGCTTGCTGCAAGTGATTCATGTCTTTAATCATTGTTTACAAATAGGAGTATGCCAAAGTATTACAAAAACCTAGAGGTAATACTCTGGTAAACTGAACTCAGGCAAACATACAGTGTGCTGTGACCTGTGGACAGACTTAGTACCAAGAGAACTTGTCTAGCTAACTCTACACCATCCTAGATATCTCTTAAATATTTTGTAAGCCAGATCTAAGATGGATTTCATTGGCTGAAATTGAAATGATACATTTTCAGACCTGTAGTAATTAAACAAAATTATTCTTCAGTGCAAATAGTTGCACTTTTTGCTTTAGTATCTCTAAGAGAAACCTGATGGAATCCTCAGGGAAATGGCATAAATGGCTGAAAATGAATGTTCAGGCAGGATTTTCTGCTCAGGAGACTAAGTGTGGTGGCTGGAGGGAAAGTCGGCCCGGTTCCTGCAGGCCCTCGTGGCAGATTGCCGCACCAGATCATCCACTTTTCACCTCAGTGTATGCATAAATGAGCAGCACGTCGTATCTCGTGGCAGGGTGGGCTGGGGTTCGTCTGCCCTGCCATCATCTCATCAGCTTATATTTCTGGGCTCCATATTCAAACAGCACCCATGCACACATTTACTCCCTGCAGCTCGGGACTTGTTATAGCAAGCGATGGCTCCCAGAAGAGACAAGCACTGAGCACCCAAGTTCAGCAATAAGGGACTGTGGCAGTTGAGGACTGGCAGGAGATCCTTTACCCCCATGATGGGAGTTGGAGGTCCAGCAACCTCACCACCGAGGCTTGGGATGAAGTTGCCAGGGTGGTCAGCACCAATAGTCCTCGGAAGAGGACAGCTAACTAGTGCAGGAAGAGGATGAATGATCTCCTCAGCTCCGCCAGGGTAGGTCAAACTTCTCAATCTCAACTCACACTCTCACAAGACCATCAGGCATTCACAGGGTTATAGTCCACTGGGGCCTCACACACGACCAGCACAAGGGGCATCATGACTGATTCTCTCACACACTTGACTTCTTTATCTCTTGTCACATCCTGCACAAGTTGCAGCCCTTACATAGGCCCATTGAGCAGCAGGGAGGCATGCTTACCATCTGCTTTGGTATCCATCCTGCTCACAGTCTGTCCATCTGTCCTTATGGAGAACACTGTCGCCCACAACAACAGGGAGAGAACCCAGACAGGAGGGGGTATCCTGAAGCTCAGGCCACTCAGCCGCCTTGAGGAGCAGGCAGCAGAGCTGGCTCGTGAGGACAGGGACCATTCCTGCACCGAACACGAGATCAGCATCTCCCAACAGGTCAGTGTGGTCCCATCCAGTAGTGTTCTCCCACCCTCCGAAACGGTGAGTGGTCTTTAATGCAGGTGACTATCCAGCCAATCACTAATTACCTCTTCTCTCTATTACAGCCACCAGAAAGACGAGGAGGAGACACACCGCTAGCCAGCCCATTATCCTCAGCCCCTAGACCACCTTGGCTAAGAATCCTGAGGAGCCACTAGATGTAGTGCATTTACCTGCACTCTCCACCAGCGCAGAGACATGCACCTCAGTGGGACCTAGTTTTAGAGCAGGCTCAGGGTCACCACCTAGTCAGCACAGCACAGATTCTGGTCCACAGCAAGATGGTTTGTCAGAGACCATCAGCAGATTAGAATGGAGGATGGACAATTCCATCCACGTTCTGAGAGATGTTGTGGCACTGACATACCAGCTCACTGAGGTGCCCATTGGAAGGGTGATGACTGCCATGGAGACCTTGTCCAGCAGCTTGTGCTGAATATGTACTCGGACCTGCACATCATCACTATAGCCACAAGTGGGATCCATCAGTGGCGAAACAAAAGGGAGACGGAGCACCCTGATCTCCCTCCAGGGGCCCTTTCTGCAGAAGGAGTGAAGGATGGGAAGGAGGAGCGTCAGCTGGGCACCCCGGAGCAATCTACCCAGGACTCTCGTGGGCTGTCCAGCTGCTCCAAGCCCCCTCTGCCTGTGACCTTAGCAACTCTAGGCCCTCAGACCAAGGAGGGTGCACCTGCCCCACAGCAGGAGACCCAAAGCAGGCTGGAGCCCTCCAGCCTCGGCCCTCCAGAGGACGGCTGCCAAGGTCATGACAAACATAAGGGCACAGCAGTCAGCAGGCTGCCTCCAGCTCTGCTGCAGATGTTCAGGAGATACCTAGATGTAGTGGTAGGGTAAGAAACATTAAGAAATATTGAGAGCACAATGGTGGCAAGTGTATTCACTCATTTATATACTTTGCACTTCTATAAATATATTTTGCTTATCTGAAAGTCTCATCTAGTGAATGGCTCTTCTATCTGATGCAATGCTTCGAGGTCATTGTAACAAGTGTAACGGGTGCCCCCACCTGACTTATCTCCCATTGTGTGCACAATCTCAGTACAGTAAGTCACCTTTCTGCCCACAGAAGTCACACGAGTAAAGCCTGTTGCTCTATCAACATGGTGGTTAGCAATGTATTTCTTAGGCTTGCCTCAGGGGATCATATCATGTAGTCTCATGAGTATAGATTTTGCAGTTTTGTTTATTCTCCTGATGCTGCTGCACTGAAATTTGGTCTATGGGAATGTTATAGGTTTTAATGGTGACCCGCATTGGAATCGTTCTAACTCTGTGCATCTTTCAATGGCCTCCATGTAATGTCTGTCAGGCTTGGATGTAGGTTATATTTCAAGTAATAGTCGGGCCCTGAGGCATTCATGGCAGCCTGTAGTGTGATAGTGTGATGTCAAGACCGTGTGTACAGCTAGACATCAGCCTTATAGTAGTTCCCACTTTCTACCTGCATGATGCAGAGCTATGGGCCTAGCTTGGTGACTCCTGAAATGTCTGCTAGACGGCCACGACTATGCAAGATTATAGGGGTGTGTTGAGGCCCAGATGCTGGACTATTAAATGGGAGGATGCTGCTTTGGTTGGACCTGAAGGTTTGGCTAGTGTGCCTTGACATAACCCCTGAGCCAGCTCTCCGTTGGGAAATCGGCATGGTTACCTGATCATGACGGTACCATCAGTGTCCCACGTTTCCTTGTGTATATCCATAAGTGCTGTGAAGAAAATGGGATCAGAACGAAGCGATATGTGCTCTTTAGCATCAACAAAGTTACTAAGAAATAGCTAAATGTAGTGTCGTCATTTACTGGGCCACCTCTCAGCCAGATGCCAAGGCAATACTGGACATGAACCTGGGAAGTTCCAGTGCCCCTTTAAGGGGTTATCATTTTAATTTAATTTGTTAATTTGCCCATTCATTAATTATTTTTGCTCAGAAGAGTATAACTGACATGCACCTGGTGAACTGCACTTGGCTCGTGACTTCGAGGTTTGTGTGTACAGCAGCCGCCTACCTTTCACTGCACTGCGCACAGGGCTGCTCCAACTCTGTTCCAAGGCTGCTCAGGCAAGATGAGCGGGAAGGGACATGGCTGGAAAGCACACGCTTGACTAGGGTGAGGGTGGGAGTGAGTGAGACTCGACAGAAGCAAGGGAAGGACTGGAAGGCACACACTTGACTGGGGGCGGTTGGGGGAGGAGGTGGTAGGGGGAGGGGGGGTTGCCTGGAAGGAAGGGGTGGATGGAGACACATGACTGTGGGTGGGTGGATGACTGGAGAACAGGAAGGAAGTGATGAACAGGGACATATGACTAGGGGCGGGGGGGCAGGGTGAAAGGAAGGGGGCATAACTTTGAGGCACTCCTGGGGCAGTGCTCACCATGCTGCAAAGCTGTGCCTGGCACATGTGTCCAGTTCCTAGTCCAGGGAGGGAGGGGCTTGCCTGTCCTGTGTCAGTCAGGCACAACATGGTGTGCAGGGCATGGTCAGTCCTTCATACATTTGGGTTCTGGGTTATGGCATTGTCACAGGGAGGCATCTGCAGCCTGTAAATGGGAAATTGGTAACTAAGTGGGGGCACTCAATGGTTTCATTGAGGGGGTTGTCTCAGTAGGTTGCATAGGGCTTCAAGATGGGGAGGTTTGAGGGCAATATGGGCATCAGGACGTCCACAGAAAACGGTTTAGGGGGAGGACAGGGATATGTATATGAATTATGATGGGCTCCAGGACTAGAGGGGGAGGCAGGAGAGTGATTGGAGGAAGGGAAATTTGCACATGATGCTCTTCCAGGATGATAGGAGGGACTTGAACAGTCACAAGGGGGTGGCTACCTGCAGGGGATGTGGCTGATGATGCCCGTGCGGTGACCTCAGAGTGCAGCAGAGAGATGGTACGATGAGGCTCATGCTGCAGCTTGTACTTTGGTGGGGCAAACCATTGGGATATTGAAATGAGGATTGGGTGCTGGGACCGGTCTGGTGATGCCCTGCAATACAGTCTACAGAGGGTGTCACGTATCGTCGTCACCTGCTGTGCCCTTTACACCCTGGCGCTGCAACAGGGGGAGGGGCTGCCTGAGGAGGAGATGGAGGAGTAGCACATCTCCTCCGATGAGGAGGACCTTGAAGGGGGTGAATGTGATGGGATCCTCAAAAGCCAGAATGACGGCAATGAGGGCATCACATTGTCCAGACGAGGCAGGTGTGCTTGGAAGGCCCTCATAGCTGCTAGATTCATGGAGGTTGATGGCTACATGCAGTGAGAGACTCCACAGATCCTCACGTTGCATCCTTGAATGTTTAACTCCTGTCTGGCTGATGGCAGCACACATACTCTCTGTGATAAGGCCCCCATCATGGACATGCAGTGGATATCCGTAGTCCCAATATCCAGGAGGATGGTGATGACATGCAATGGAGATAATCCATAGATCCTCACATAGCTAATGTGAATGTCTGACTCCTCTCTGGCTGATGCCACCTCGCTTTGCACTCTGTGAATAAGGTCATATCATGGAGATGCAGTGGGGAAATTTTAACTTGCCCTGAACCTATGGCATCCTTTGTAAGATGAACCCTTCAGGATCACACAGTCACCAGGCACAGATGCTGATGAGATGGGGGGCTAGCCGTACCTTAAAGGTGCTAGAGCACACAGAGAGAATGATGGAACAGTGTGCTGTTGGCCCAGGACATTCTGGCAGCAATGATAAGCCCCATCGAGGTGCAAGCGTGACTGACATGTCCATTTACTGTGATGCGCACCATCAATTTGCTTGGAAGGTTACACACTGCACAGGGAGGAGGCCCTGGACTGAGACACCTGTCTTTATCTTGTGCAGGAATCAAGCTTTCATTTCAGACTGACACAAATACTGCTCAACATAACAAGGCACCATAAACAGGGTGACATTGTTGGGAGTTTATTTACAATAGTCTACATTATGTACAAGAATTAATGCCAGTGCCCATGAAGCTACATTTTCTTAACCTTCTTAACCCTGCTGCAATGTCTTGGTGCTCCCCCAACATCCACAGCGGAGGTGGAGGCAGTCTGCTGACTGTTACCTGTGTATCCATGAGTCATCTGTGATGACCTTGATGGGCATCCTCTGGAGGGCTGAGACCTGGAGGGCCCCGGCCTGCTTTCGGGGCCCTGTTGTGTGGCAGTGGCACCTTCCTCGGCCTGTGGAGATGGAGATGCTGGGGTCTCAGGAAGAGGGAATTCAGATAGGCCGGATACTCCCAGAGTCACCTGGGTGGATGGCTGTGGGGTGTGCACCTGCTGATCCTTCTCCCTATGGGTGCCTGAGGGCCCTTGACTGACTCCTTGGGTAGAAGGGAAGGCTGGAGTGAGATCAAGCTGTCCCGCACCCCTCTCATGTTGACACTGTTGGAAGCCAACTATGCAGTCCACAATGGAGTTCAGGCTGCACAGCAGTGCAGGACCGATGTCCTGGAATAAGGTCTCTATGGTGGCCGCCCCCTACCAGTGCTTACCTCGACACATTGGCATTCTAGCGCTATTACCTCAGACCGAAGGCGGACGGACTCCTCAGTTGGTCCTTGCAATCTGAGGAGTACAACGGACACCCCTTCCTGATGTTCCCGAGTTTGCCTTTGCAGCTCCAGCAACTGAGGTAAGACCGAGTCCAGATGCTCCTCATCTGATTCGGACTCAGTAGATTTCTGGCCTCCAGCAGTGTTCCAAGTGCCAGAACTCTTGGAAGTCGCTGCCGGTGCCTATTGTGAATCAGAAAGTACAATGTGCTTACCAGATTGTGATCCTGAGGCTGCTCTAAAGCTAGATTCCAACGAGGTGTGCGTCTCTGTGCTGGTGGAGGGTGTGGGTGAGTGCTATGATGAGACTTCAATTAGGGTGAGATCAGATTCTTCTTCCAAGATGTCTTCGGGGCTTCAATCGAGGACCTGGGACCCCCCTCGGCTCTTTCCAGGTATGCCTGCGAAAGCAAGGAGAGATAATTAGTGTATGGCAGGGCCTGTGGAATAGGATACCTCACCCATGACATGGTTGTCTGATGGATGTTGCACTGCTGGATCCTCACTTGGTTGAGCACCGCCGATCTCACAGTCAGCACAGGAATGGTCCAGATCATTGTCGGCCAGCTGGATAACTCTATTTTCAAAGTCTGTGAGCACCATGATATTGGACATTCCTCCACCAGTCTGCGACCTCTCCCTGTTGTTGTTTGCCAGCTTGTCCTGCATGAATGCAAATGGAGATAGGGTGAGTAGAATGCCTGCCAGGCCAGAGGGCAAGTATCACTGGCTTTTGTGGTGGTGAGGGGTGCCATGGACAGGATGAGGACACGATCTGTAGGCAAATGAAGGCCTGTGTAAGAGCGAATGGTGATGTCGCTTGAACTGGCAGTGGGTGAGATCCCTGTGGATGTGTGATGGGCTTGTGAGTTGAGAATAATGAGAAGAGTGACTTACCCTGGTGGAATGGAGGAGATCATTCATCCTCTTTGGGCACTGGATGGCTGTCCACTTTTGCAGTGCGTTGGTGCTGACCACCACAGCCACCAGCTCCAACTGCTGGATTGGTGACCTTGCTTGGTGGTCTTTGCCCAGACCGGGAATAGAGGACCTTCATGGTGGACCTCCACTGTGCCCAGTAGGCACTCGAGGGAGGTGTCACTAAATTTGGAGGCAGCATGTTTCCGCCCTTTGGCAACCATGAGTTTCCAGCAGCTTCTGATGCCTTAGAGAGAGCTAGCTATGTGTAGGGGCACCCTTTAAATATGGCGCCCAGATTATCGAAGACCTGAGGTGACGGCAGGGTGGGCAAATCAGAGGCTGCCCTGCCAGTGATCTGGCATGTTTCCCGTGAATGCATTACTAATGAGGTGGAATGTGTTGAGAATAGGACAACATGACGCGAAAACCTGCCATTGTGGCTGGCGGGGGAAAAAATCCTTTTTCCCACCCCTTACCAGACTTTGTGCAAATCTGGGACACTTCTGCCCAGTATTTCAATGTTATGACCTGCCAGAATTTGGAAAAATTTGGACTATAGTTATTTTGAGCAAGTGAAAGGGTGGAGGGAAGGAAAGAATAAAAGGGAAGGTCTATCGTAGGGTGGGAGACAGGAGAGATTAAATGACAAAAGGTTTTATGGTGGTCAGAGGATGTATAATGGGACAAGTAAAGAAATAAAAAATGCCTAAAGAAGGTGAATGGCAGGATCCTGCCATACCTGCCATATTAAACAAAAAAAAGGAAATAAAAGAGAAAAAAAATTAAACTAGGAAAGAAAAACTGAACAAAGTTCAGGCAGAGGTTATAATTTGAAATTGTTGACCTTATAAAGTGCCTAATTGAAAAATCATGGGCTGTTCCTCAAGCTTGCATTGAGTGTCACTAGGACATTGTAGCAGGCCAAGGATGGGAAGGTCAGAATGGGAGCAACAGGAAGCTTGGGGTCAAGTTTGTGGACTGAACTGAGGTCTTCCGCAAAGCCATTACACAGTCTGATTTTGGACTCCCAAATGTGGAGGAGACCATCTCATGATCAGCAAATTTTCTATACCAAATTGAAAGAGGTGCAAGTAATTCTGTTTCACTTGGAAGGGAGGTGTAGGGCATTGCATGATGAGGTGAAGGGAGGAGGAAAAAGAGCAGGTATTGCATCTCCTGAGCTTGCATGATAAAGTGCTGTAGGAAGTGGATGAGGTATTGGAGGTGATTGAGGAGTGGATCAGGGTGTCACAGAGGGAATGGTTCCTTTGGAATGCTGAAAGGGTTGGAGTGGAAGTTGTGTTTGGTGATGGAAATGGCAAAGGATCATCTGTTGAATATGGAGACCATAAGACCGTAAGATGTAGGAGCAGAAGTAGGCCATTCGGCCCATCGAGTCTGCTCCACCATTCAATGAAATTATGGCTGATCTGATAATCCTCAACTCCACTTTCCTGCCTTTTCCCCATAACCCTTGATTCCCTTACTGATTAAAAATCTGTCTATCTCAGCCTTGAATATACTTAATGACCCAGCCTCTACAGCCCTCTGCAGTAAAGAATTCCACAGACTAACTACCCTCTGAGAGAAGAAATTCCCCCTCATGGGTGCCCCCTTACTCTAAGATTATGTCCTCTGGTCCTAGACTCTCCCACAAGGGGAAACAACCTTTCAGCATCTACCCTGTCAAGCCCCCTAAGAATCTTATGTGTTTCAGTAAGGTTGCCTCTCATTCTTCTAAACTCCAATGAGTACAGGCCCAACCTACTCAGCCACTCCTCATAAGAAAATCCCTCCATCCCTGGGATCAACCCAGTGAACCTTCTCTGGACTGCCTCCTATGCCAGTATATCTTTCCTTAGGTAAGGGGACCATAACTGTTCACAGTATTCTGGGTGTGGTCTAACTAGTGCCTTGTATAGTTTTAGCAAGATTTCCCGATTTTTATTCTCCATTACCTTTGAGGTAAAGGCCAACGTTCCATCTGCCCGCTGAACTTGTATGCTAGCTTTTTGTGATTCCCGAAGTCCTCTGTGCTGCAGCTTTCTGCAATTTTTCTCCATTTAAAAAATATTCAGCTCCTCTATTCTTTCTGCCAAAGTGCATAACCTCACATTTTCCCACATTATATTCCATCTGCCAAGTCTTTGCCCACTCACTTAACCTGAATATAACCCTCTGTAGACTCTTTGTGTCATCCTCACCACTTGCCTTCCCACCTATTTTTGTGTCATCTGCAAAGTTGGTGATAGTACATTCACTTCACTCATCCAAGTCATTAATATATATTGTAAATAATTGTGGCACAGAACTGATTCCTGTGGCATTCCACTAGTTACAGATTATCATCCGGAAAATGCCCCCCTTATTTATTTTTCATTGGGTGTCACTGGCTAGGCCAGCATTTGTTTCCCATCCCCCTAACTGCCCTCATTCAGAGGGCATATGTTTTAAGAGTCAACCACATTGCTGTCTGGAGTCACATGTAGGCCAGACCAGGTAAGGATGGCAGGTTTCCTTCCCTAAAGGGCACTAGTGAACCAGATGGGTTTTTACAACAATTGGCAATGGTTGCATGGTCATCATCAGACTTTTAATTCCAGGTTTTTATTGGATTCAAATTTCACTAGAGCATTACCCTGGGTCTCTGGAACACTAGCCCAATGACAATACCACTATACCACTGCCTCCCTTTATCCCAACTCTCTGTCTTCTATTAGTTAGCCTACCCTCTATTCATGCTAATATACTATCCCCAACACCATGGACTCATCTTATTAAGTAGCCTTATGTGCGGTATCTTATCGAATGCCTTTTGGGAATCCAAATATATTACATCTACTGGTTCCCCTTTATCTATCCTGCTTGTTGCCTCCTCAAAGAATTCTAATAAATTTGTCAGTCATGATTTCCCCTTCATGAAGCTATGCTGACTCTGCTTGATTATATTATGCATTTCTAAATGCTCTGCTATTACATCCTTTATAATAGACTCTAACATTTTCCCCATGACGGATGTTAAGCTAAAAGGCCTACAATTGCTTGTTTTTTGTCTTCCTCCCTTTTTGAATAAGGGTGTTACATTGGCAGTTTTACAATCCCCTGGGACCTTTCTAGAATCTAAGGATTCTTGGAAGATTACTACCAGTGCATCCATTACCTCTGTAGCTACTTCCTTTAGTATCCTGGATGCAACCCATCAGGTCCAGGGGACTTTCGAAAGGTCACATACCCTTGAATGTTTAGTTCCCGGCTTTAATCTCCTTGTCTCTTTAATGGCTATAAGATCATATCTATTAACCTCTATTTGGGGTGGGGTGATGTAAGATGAGAACAAGGGGATTTCTAATGTGGCTCTGGGATAGAAGGGTATGTGTAAGAGCAGAAGTGCAAGAAATAGAGTTAACACATTCAAGGGCCCTGTTAACCAAAGTGGGAAGGGAATCCTTGGTTGAGAAGAAAGGAAGACATATTGGAAACGTTAGTACGGGAGGTTGAATTATCAGAACAGATGCCACAGAGACAGAGATACTGGGAGAATGGAACAGAGTCCTTATAGGAAACAGATCGTATAGTAGCGGTGTGAAATAGCCAGCTTCACCTGTTGCTCAAATGGATAATGGCTACCACGATCAGATCATTGCTTGCTGCATATCATGCATACTCACAAATGGGCCTAAGGCCACCACTTTCCAGCCTGAATAGTGCCCAGTTTACCTCAAGTTACCCTGGAAGGGTAAAGTAACTCAAAAAATCCACTATGCAGCAGCAACACAAGTGATGTGTTCCACTAACAGGATGCTGCCGTCAAGCCAAAAGGATGCTCTGCCTACCACATAAATGGGCAATGTGGTACCTGAATTTCAGTGCCGGTATGATGCTAGGTATTTACGCCACACATCCCAATACTGCTGGATCATATCAAACAGCATGTCCCTTTGGGTCTTCACAGTAGGCAGAGTAGTTATCACATTCAACCAGCCTGTGCTTGCAAAACTCAGAACTTCATGATCTAACATTAGATGTGATTCTGCGATTGAACAGCACTTTGCTGAACAATGCCTAGAGTGCTAAGACTTACACTACCAACCAATTTAAGATTATCAGTCAGGCTTGCAATGTGGCTCATTGTAGAAGCTACATATATTTATATGCAGGGTCTTGTCCTCAGAAGGCAAAAAGAACGTCCAGGCATTGCACCATTTTTGAATTAAGCAAAGACGTGGGATACAATCGTTCTCTGGTGCATTTTCCATGGCTAAGCCTCAACCAATCAGTGCCAGCTTGCTAACCAATCAGCATCCTTTTCTCTTGCAGTATAAATTGATGCTCCTTTTGAAATTTGGCTCTCCTGCGGCTGTCCTAATGAGTACAAAATGAAAAGCTTTGATAGCATGTCTCTTTTTTCAGCAAAACTGGAAACTGTTAAAGTAATGGAGGCACAGGGAGAGTCACAGATGTAGGTGGGAAGAGATTGGATAAGGGGACAAAAAATTGAGTTGAGATAGGAACAAATTAGTTCAATGGGGCAGGAACAGGCTGAAACTATCCTGTTTGTGGGTTTCGGGAAGAGGGTAGAAGCTGGCTATTTGGGGTTGGGAGACTATGAGGGTGTAAGCTGTGGAGGGAAGATCTCCAGAAGAATTAAGGTCAGTGACTGTCCCAGAAACAATGGCTTGGTGCTCGATGGTGAGGTTATGGCCCAGGGGAGCTAGGAAGAAATGTAAGAGAGTTAGCATTTGACCTCTGCTAGGTAGAGGCCAATATGCTAGACAACATTAACATCACCCGTCAGCAGGTGTGATGAGCAAGAAGAGCAGGAAAATTGAGACGGCCCACGTCACACTGGCAGTTCTGAAAGAAAAGCTATAGACAGCCTAAGAGGTCAGAGAGAGTTCATGGTGGATGGTGAACACTGGAGAGAGGTAAACAGATCCACCATGCAGTGGGGGTGGGGGATGGTGCTCCTGGATAAAGACGTGGACATAGCGTGGAAGGTGACAGAAGAAGCACTCAGCCAGCTGCAAGTCATGTGCTTTGCAGATCTCAATCAAATCACACAAAGAGAGGCAACAATATTGTTTTTAAATATCAATGTAATTCAATGTAAAGGCAAAGTAATTAGCAAGAAATAGAATTCTATTAAGGTTTGCTACAAACTTTAAATATTAGTGTGTATTTAATATCATATAATAATGTATAATTCATGGTAAGTTTACAAAGCTGACAAGGAAAAGCTATTTCATAATTGAGAGTCCTAAAAACCTCCATCCTATATAATGTTAAATAATACACACCAGATATGTCAAAAGTGCAATTCAAACTTATGGATACGATGATGGTTGCAAACTACATAACTGATGATATCTGTACCCTTGGATGAGAACACTGCCTGGTAGCCATGCCACAGTATTTTCTATTTCTATACTGCCATACTATTTCTGTGTTTGTCTTTAGTTTTACATAATTTATATTCTACATCAATGCAAAAAGGTTACGAGTTACATCCTTCCACCTCCAGCCTAAAAACATGACTTCATTCCATACAAATAAAAACACTTTTCCATCTATTGTGTTATTACTTTATTTTATGCTTAGTACTCAGTGACGTCTGGACAGTGGCGCTCCCTTTCCTGTTGATCAGAGGACCCAATTGCTGTCCTCATCCCTTCCACAATTTAAAGCAGTCCTGTCAGGTTCCCATCCACCCAAAACCTTTTGCATATACATTGCTCCATGGAAACCCAAAGTTTTCTGTAAGCTGAAAAATGAAAGATTTTGCATTTTCTTTTCACTTTTTCACCAAACTCCCACCACCTCCACTGTCATGATGCAGTGACTGCATTTTGTTACATGCATTTGGATTGGAATTTCAATGCAGTGTAAGCTCTGTAACCTTTTGATTTTGGGAGGTGTTAAAATTTTTCTTCACAGATCATATTTGGCTTCTCCCCCAAAGACATAGGTTGCTGCAATGTAACTGTGGGAAAATGCGACCAGATTCCATATGCTCTCATGTATTTGTCCAACTTCTTAGTACATGAAATAAATAGGCGAGGTCAAAGTCAAATCAAGAAGCTGGTTATTTTAAAGAACATGTGATTTAACAAACATTTCTAGACCTTTTTTTAAAAAAAAATAACCCCTTGTTTCCTATTCCACACAAAACAACAAAAACACACGGTACTATCTTGAACAGCAAGCAGAGAGCTTATCTTTGAATTCTCCTTTGTACCTGATCACCTCCAGCAGTAAAAGCTGACCAGCCATTTCCTAATTTCCTGCTCAGGCCAAGAATTGCGTCTCAGAAACTTTGTTGGAACTAGCTGATCAGGGCATTCGCTTTTTCTTCTCAGCACAGAAAGTTGAGATTGGTCAGTAGAGCTGCCATTTCTTGCACTAGCTTACTGTTTCTTCCCCTCCCCAAAAACAGAAGATTCATACTGGCCAGCTCTGTGGCTTTGTTCATGGTCAACATTTTAAAAACTCAAGTTGCTTAACTTTTTTGCCTATATATCTTTCATTATTTTCCCCTTTCGTCATGTATATATATATATCACTAGCGGTTTTTGCTCATTGAAACTTTAACTGCTTGCCCATGACTATTTTCCATTTATCTTTTAAGTCTCTTGTCTTTTACTCTCTCTATATGCTGGACACACTTTTGCTCTTTTTACACATCTTATGCTTTCCTTTTCCTCTCCTCTATTATGTTGACTTCCAAACAGACGTGAGCAACTCTGATATAAAATAAAATTTGCATTGATAAAGCACCTTTCATATAATCACTGAACATTCCAAAGCACTTTACAGCTAATTAAATACTTCTGAAGTATAATCACTCTGAAGTATAATATAGGAAAAATGGAAACCAATTTGCATGCTGCATGCAGCCATGTAATAATGCTTTTGTGGTGATGATCAAGGAATAAATATTGACCAGGGCATGGCAATAACTCACTTGCTTTTCTTTGAAATAGTGCCGTGAGATCTTTCATATCCACCTGAGGGACAGGTTTAATGAGGACAGCACCTCAGTGCAGAATTCTCTCAGGACTGCATGGGAGAGTCAGCCTGGATTGTTGTGCACAAGTCCTGCTGGACTTGAACCCAGAATGCTGTAACTCAGGCGAGATAATGTCAGAAGTTATCCTTTCTCTCTAGAAGTAATTGTCCTGCTGCTTGTGCATGAATATGGGATGTAAAGCCTCCCGGCCACATATACAGCCCCGGTCGACCTCCCTGGCCCCGCTCTCAATCCCGGCCAGCAGCAGCGAATCCCACAGCGGAGGCAGCACCAGGAGGATGGCCCAGCTGAGAGAGGCAGTTTTCAGGTTCCATGTGGGGAGCAGCAGCAGCCTCTGCGTCTCTCAATCACAGGAAGTGAGTCAGACTGGTGTCAGATTCAAGAGAGAGGGATAGTGAGAGCTCCCCCAGCCAGGCAGAGGACAGAAAAAATGAAAAGGGCACAATTCCATGATCTAAAAGTCAGCATTCCGGCAAACAGCAGAAATTTCTCACCCCTGTATATTACACTTGGTCCCCTCAATGAAGTCATTGATATAGAATAGAAATAGCTGAGGCCCAAGCACTGATCCTTATAGCACTCCACTAGTTACATACTTCCATCCTGAAAATGACCTGTTCATTCCTACCCTGTTTGCTGTCTGTAAACCAATCCAGGTTATATATTAACCTCAATGCTACAATCCCTACTCTTATTGAACAACCTCCTGCATTGTGAAATGCCTTCTGAAAATCCAAACATTACATCTACTGGCTTTCCCCTCATTTACATTGCTAGTTACACCATCAAAATAATTCTAATTGATGTGTCAAACACTATTTTGTTCTCAATCATTAAACTGTTAACTCGGCCTAACTTTATTGTTTTTCTTGGAGTGTCATGTTACCACGTTTTTAACAATGGATTCTTAATTTCCCAACTCAGGACATCAGGCTAACTGGCCTTTGGTTCCATTTTCTCTCTCCCTCTTTTCTTGAATAGCAGTGCTACATTTGTTACCAATCAATTCACAGGGGCCGTATAGGACATAAAGTACTCTAGAAGATCAAAACCAACGCATCCACCTCTTTTAAAACCCTAGGATGAATGTGATCGGGATTTGTTAGCTTTTAGCCCTGTTAATTTGGAGTACAATTTTTTCACTAAACATTAATTACTACAAGTTCTTCATACTTTTTTTGGAGCTTAGTTCCAAAAAATTTCCAAAATGTTGTGCTCTCTACTGCAGACGACACAAACAAAACATTTGATTAATGTCTCTGCTTCTAAGCGACTCACATTATTTTCACTAACTTCTTCCTTTTTTACATACTTGTAAAGCTCTTAATATCTGTTTTAACATTTTTTTTGATAGCTTAAGCTCATTCTATTTTCTCCATTAATGTATTGGTCATCCTTTGCTAAATTTTTACAACCCTCCTAATCCTCAGATTTGCTACTCTTCACTGAGTTGCTGTAAAAGGCAGAATTGATCATAAATCTACTTAAATTTTTCAATCTTGCATCTATATTCTCCATGTCACACTTTCATTCCAAGTGCTGTAAAGTATTTTTAAAAGAGATAGCCATTTTATCCCGTGTCCTTCTGCCGTGGAGATGAATATGTCCAAGCCATTTTCATGTTCTCTAATATATTTCAGGAAATTACAAACAAATATAATTGCCCAGGTTCCCAAATGAAATAATGGGTCAGGTCAGGTTAAAAATTGAGTATTTTAAGTGATAGAATTTCCCAGCAGATTGCAATTGGAAAGCTATATCCTAAAGTATGGGTGGAATTTAATGCCATCATCCACCTCCCCTCCCCCCCCACCCCACCATCAAAAATAAGTTTAAGGAGGGGCATGTGATTGGGCTGGAGGGTGTGGGATGGGAATCCCGCTACCTTCCTCCAATTAAGTATGGGGTCAGAAGGCTTGTGGGAGGCCCAGAGGCCAATTGAGGCCCGTAAGTGGCTATGTAAAGGCCTCATCCCACTGTTGGTGGGGATGGGAGACTCATCATCCAGGGAGACTGCCCAGCTAGCTCTAGCTACATCCTTCTTGGTAGGCAGTGGGAGTTCCCTCATTCAAAGGCACTCTGTGCTCAATTGATGCACATGACCTTGGGGAGGGGTAGGCCAGTAGGAAGCCATCCCCTGACTTTGCCAGCATGCTCTCCCCAAGAACTCCATCTCATCCCACTTATCTGGCTCCAGAGGAGACATTGCTGATCCTCTGGGTAGGCCCCAGTTCAATACCAGCAGTAGTCACAACTCCTGGCGGTGCTGCTGGTACTGCTGTGCTGCCACCCTCTGATTGGTCGGCAGCTCACAGAGGTGAGATTTCCATTCTAAAACCGCCCTGGTTTTGTGAAAGGGAAATAGTGTTTAACCAACTTATTGCAGTTCTTTGAGGAAGTAACATGTGCTGTGGACGAAGGGGAATTGGTGGAGGTACTGAGATTTTCAAAAGGCATTTGATAAAGGGCCACAAAAGTTATTGCAGAAAATAAAAGCTCATGACATGGGGGTAACTTATTGGCATGGATAGAAGATTGGCTAGCTAACAGGAAGCAAAAAGTAGGCATAATTGGGTCTTTTTCAGGTTGGCAAAATGTAACAAGTGGTATGCCATAGGGATCAGTGCTGGGACCTCAATTGTTTACAATTTATATAAATGCCTTGGATGAAGGGATGGTTGCCAAATTTGCTGATGACACAAAGGTAGGTAGGAAAGTAAGGTACAAAGATGACATAAGGAAGCTACAAAAGGTATAGATAGGTTAAGTGAGTGGGTAAAGATCTAGCAGATGGAGTATAATCTGGGAAAATGTGAAATTGTGCATTTTGGCAGGGGGAATAAAAGAGGAGCATATTATCTAAATGGTGAGAGATTGCAAGCTCTGAGGTGCAGGGGGATCTGGGTGTCCTAGTGCATGAATCACAAAAGGCTAGTATGCAAGTACAGCAAATAATTAGAAAAACTAATAGAATGTTATAAATTATTGCAAGGGGAATTGAACACAGCAGTAAAAGGTTATGTTTCAGTTGTACAGGGCACAAATGAGACCACATATGGAGTACTGTGTACAGTATTGGTCACCTTATCCAAGAACAGATATAAATGCGTTGGAAGCAGTTTACAAAAGGTTTACCAGACTAATATCTGGATTGGGTGGGTTGTCTTATGAGGTAACGTTGGACAGATTAGGCTTGTATTCACTGGAGTTTAGAAGAGTGAGAGGCAACTTGATTAAAACATACAAGATCCTGAGAGCTTTTGACAGGGTGGATGTGGAGAGGATGTTTTCTCTTGTGGAAAAATCTAGAACTAAGGGTCACTGTTTAAAAATAAGGAGTCGCCCATTTAAAACAGAGATGAGGTGAAATTTTTTCACTCAAGAGGGTCATGAGTCTTTGGAACACTCTTTGAAAAGGTGGTAGAAACAGAGTCTTTGAATGTTTTTAAGGCAGGGGTGGATAGATTCTTGGTAAGCAAGGGGGTGATAGTTTATTGGGGGTAAGCGGGATGCAGATTTCAGGTTACTATAAGATCAGCCATGATCTTATTAAATGGCAGAGCAGGCTTGAGGGGCTGAATGGCCCACTCCTGCTTTGTTCGTAATGGGGCCTTAATTCAATGGGAGGCCCGACGCTCTCCAGGTAAATGTTGGATTATCTCAGAAAAGCACCAGGCCTTCCATGGAAAGTGACATGGGTTCTCCAACCAGTGTGTGGAACCCATATCACCACCACTAAATTCTGCCCTGTATCTATTTGGCCAATGTTAATTTACACTTAAATTTCTTGTCAATTTTATTAGCATAGGAACAGGAGTAGGGTTGATAGATGGGTGTACAAGATTGACGAAATTCAGTCATTAGTGTAGAAACAGGTGTAATCACTTACACCAATTTCCTTGATCTCGTGCACTGAACAATTGCATTACACTAGTATTTGAGCTTAATTTCATAGGAAATTTCAATCCCTGAATGACACACCAGGCTGTACATTACTCAAGAACAATATCATAAGAAAACTGCCATATTATAAATGTTTACCTATGTGAATGTTAATGTGCACATTAATTGAGTAATTATAAATTACATCAATAATCATTACAGTAAAATTAGTAAAATAGGAAATGTGTTCGACTGAATTTTTCAGTAGCTGTCTGCATCAGTAGCTGTCTGCAACATAACACTATGAAACTTGACGGCTGAAGACTCAAGTTAACAAAAATGCCAAACAAAACCTATTAACTGGTAATTTATTTAATTTTGATTGAGGCCCTAAGAAAACTAGCTAATTCATTTACCTACAAAACAACTGTCACTGCATTTTGAAACTGATGATTTTTGCACTTTGGGATGCTCTGAAAAGTGATACATAAATTGCAAGTTTCAATGAGTGTGACAAATTTTGCTGCAGACAGTGTAAAAAGACAAGCTCCATTCCACATGCTCTAAAACTGGTGTTTGGCTTAAGACATTTTTGAAGAAAACACTACACAGCAGGGTGACTCTGCTGTTGTGACTGCCGTGCAACTCATCTTAAGGTTCACAGATGTGAAAAGTCACAGGGCATTTTTGAAACATTCACATGGAATTATATGGCTGACCTCAGGGACACCATTTTCCATTTATACAGATGCTGTTTATGCATAACAGAGGGAGAGGATGTGCGTGACAGACAAAATCAGGCAAGCTTACATGTGATAACAAGTATGTTGTGATTATTTCACCCTCCTCCAACCTCTAAATATGTTACCAAGGCTCTTCCTATGTTCCATTTGTGGGATTTGAAGAGAGAGAGAGAGAGATCAGAACAATTATGCATTTCGAAATGCCCGATTGTGGAAGATTTCATCCAATGTTGCATCAGTAAAAGGCAAAGGAATTATATGAAACAGTGCTGAAACAAACTCAAAGAACATATTTTGGCATGTGAAATTGTTTGGATGGCCAAATATCTAGTTAAGTATTTGTATTATAATCTGATTACTACCGAGATAAACCAACCAAGACATAATGTGTTGTGTTGGAGACATAATTATGCCACGCAATAGTGTAACTTATTCTTTATTGCAATAACGATGTACAAAGTATCATCTTTAATACTTTTAATGTTAAAATAATTAGAAAAGCATTTCAGTGAATTATAGTACAGTTTATCAAAATGTTTCATTCAGCCTCTTTGGGTAGTTTACCCTCTGGAAAAAACATGGTCATGAAATCATTTCCAAACATAGCTTTGTTAAACAATTCTGTAGACGCATTTTTTAAAAAAAGATTGAAATTTACAGAATACAGCATTGAGTTTTAAAAAGAACCCCGTAAAATAACCAAATTGAATGTAAAAAGGAAAGGAATTGTGCTGATTTACACAAAATCATTAGATGAATAAATTAACAGAAAAATAAATCAAAACCAGCCATTTCTCCTAGTCACCCTCGCAGTAATTTCCTTCACAATAAAAGGTTAAATACATAAGTATTCAGTGTACGGTGCAATTTCACATTTGTGAAGATTACTTGTGTTTTTTGTGAATTGGTTAGTTGCCAATAATGAACTACAGTAAGTTTTAGCTTTGGCTACAAAACACTTTACAAAAGCAATGAGACCATTTCTGAACGTGGGTAATTGATGCCTACAGCATGGAATGAACACAACACCAGTAACAGCTACACCTTTTGGACAGAAGTGATTTCCGTTTCCTCTTGGAGTTAGCATAAATTGTTGAACAGTGGCAGTGTAGGATACATAAGAGACCACGAGAATGCACCCTGCAATTTGTAAGCTACTCTTTCTACATTTCATCTTTTATGCATATATACACAAAGTTCATTTGGTATTCATTTAAAAAAAAATCAACCTTTAGCTGGCTGAACTAAGCAGTACACTGGCTCACAGAAGATTAAATTTTTGTCCTCTAACAGAACTCTATGTACTGAGCATTATTAAATGATACTGTTCAATATCAGTCTATATAGATTTTTAAGAAATCATTCATATGAAGGAGGAAGCACAACAGCCTTTCAAGTTAGAACATTCCTAATAATTATAAAGATTTAAGAAATTGCTCTTCATTTTTATGGTCACTGTTTACAACCTTTAAGTAATTCAAATTAAGATATATTACTTTGATAATGATTTCAAATGTCATGCATTTAATTGCAATGGGAAAAGAACATAGCTTATTTCATACCCACTTGGTGCAAGAATATTAATGAGCAAAACTGTGATGAAGCCAAGTCTGGGCTAGTGTATACCAGTTAAAGTGACAATACCTTCATGAAAAAGTATTTGGCAAACATTTCAAATGTTAACATTAAAAAAAGTTTGTGAATAGAAATTGGGATAGCTGTGGCTTATTTTTTTTCCTTTAAGATATTACAAGCAAGTGATGCAACAATGCATTTCAGCACAATTCACATTATATCCTGTAATTAACATTTTCATGAAGAAGGTGCCCCTTTAACTTGTGAAGCAAAAGGTGGGGATGAGAGGTGCATTTTCAAGATTTTAGCTGTTTTACATTTCCACAAGTAATAGAAAGGCCAGCTAAAAACCTATAAAGCTGGTAACTTTTTTTAATATTCCCTTTTCAAAGTATTATTCTGCAGTTAAAAACATGTGACAGCATAACTATGATTTTCCTTAAGCCTCAATGCTGTTACAACACGCAAGAAATATTTGCATACAGTGTAAGCAAGTTAAATTCCCAGATTTTCTCAAATGAGGGCTGTGGGAGGGGTGAGGTGTGCACGACAGTCCGAGAGAAATACGGTACTCTTTACAAACCTGGCAGTTGCCCTTCTCTACTTCATCTTAAAACTTAAACTTCCTTTTTCTGATATACAGGCACATTACCACATATAGCAACAATCTTCAAAAATGATTACCCTCAAAATCACTCCCACAGTGCATTTCACAGAAATGGGGGAACTAAAGGGCAACAAACAAGCATTGCTGATGAAACTGGGCTACTTAAATATCAGAGTTTTTGAGTGCTGAACTTAGAACATGTTTTCAATTAATAGCAGCCCTGTGGAAGACCAAAGTTGTGAAAGCAGCTTTTTTTTGTGACAGGTGAAAAATACACCCTCTTTGAGAATTCATGTTCCATCTAAAGCACTAACTAGATTATATTAGACCACTTCATTTAACAACAATCATTCGTTATACATAAAATAGGGAATCAATGAAATTTGGTAAGCAATATTTTTTGGAAGGCACCTCAGTAAGGCTGTAAAGGCTTTTCATATCAATGCAATTTAATTAAGTTACTTCAAAAGAAAACTTATTATTGCTGTTGTTCCAGTAGCAGAAAGAAAACTTTCTGTGTATAGTCAGAAAAATATGCTTTCATTCAAATCAAACTCAGGCAAATTGACAGATCATCAGGGTAAAAATCAAGTAGTTCTTGGATCCTTGTAACTCAAGGATTTCTTCCTTTGTGTGCTTATTTTGTTTTTGATCAATTGGATATGTGAAACACACCAAAGCGCAGGACTCTTCATTATTTCCTACTTTCAGCTGCTGTACTGGAGTTATCAGAGCAATGCCCTGTGCTAAGCATTTAGGAGTAGAAAGTAAGAACGCTCTGGTGGTTTCCTCGCACAAGTAAGATGGGTGGCAAATCCTTTGACAGAGTTTCAATCCAGGCCATATACAGCGCACTGGATACAGCACCTTTTCGTGCCACTGGCAAACTCCTGCAAGAGAAGAAAGTTAGAATTAGCATAGTTCAAATTGACTGGAAAATTATTCTGGCATGTTGGAAGCATTTGTTGATTTATGGTTAAATGCTGATTAGATGGCTATTAGACTGTAGCATATTGTTACAATAAATGATTTTATATTGAACTACTTTACCACTGTCTGGAAAGTCTTTCAGATTCACCTCAAGGCAGATGCAAGCAAGGTCTTTACAAAGACTCTGAAAGTGATAGCCTATAAACTATTACTTATTTACTCACAGGTCCTTTCAGAGCATTCAGAAATGGCAGTGTCTGCATGATGGCACTCAGAAGAGAATGGAAAGTGCAATTCAGCTATTCATGAAACACTATTATAAATACCGGGGGATCGGTTAACTCAGTTGGCTGGACTGCTGGTTTGCGATGCAGGGTGACGCCAAAAGAGCGGGTTCAATCCCCATACCGGCTGAGATAGTCCATGGTCTTCTCAACGTTGCCCCTTGTCTGAGGTACGACGGCCATCAGGTTAAACTCATCTCTCTCTCAGAGAGCAGCCTATGGTCCTCTGGGACTACGGAGACTTTCATTATAAATACCACAGGACCAGAATTCCAACTGGTCAACTAGTTGGGAGCCCAACATAATGGCCATCAGGGAAAACCCGAAGGAATAACCACAATCACCAGACAGATTGGCTCCCTCTTCACTGCAATGCAATGAACGATCAGGCCTGGATCAGAGTCTACAGCCCAGAGCTGTGACACACTTTCTGGGAGGCACTCTATGTTGCTTAGAATTGGTATGGAATGTGGTATCTTCACTGTGGTGTCTAATGGGCTTAAAATGCACCGAGGATCTTTCGGCTCATGGGTAACATGCAAATTTAAGCAGAATTAATTTTTGATGTTTTCAGAGTGTGCATGTTCTTACCCCTGTTCCATGTGGGAACTCTAGGGCCAGGACGGGAGTGGGATAGTGGCATCTTCTGCGGCTCCTTCTGCCTTTTGCTCCCTTTCCTGGCCCTCCCTTCCTCCTCAGAGGAGGTGCCTCCAGTGGCGAGCACAACTCCCATTCCCAGGCTAAGGGAAGGCTTCCTGAAAGCTGCAGGCCCCAAAAATGATCTTTACTGTAGAGTCTTGACCAAGGCTTTTACTTCTGTCCAAGCAGCTGGTATGAGTTTTGAAGTATTCCAGCTCACACAGGCAAGTAGCAGTAACTTTCACACTTAAATATCTGCAAGATCACACTCGTGACCCCACTCACCCCTCTTATCCCACCGGTGGATGAAATTTATACCCGCCTGCTCATTGCACCCGTGCGACAACCTGAACATCGCATGGGCTACTAAAAATCATATTCAATTGCTGCCTCAGGAGCCTTAACTGGCCCATTAGTTGATGGAGGGCACGCATTCAAACTCATATCGTGTCCGCATTCAGAAATATTGCGAAGGCGCGCGGTGATGTCGGGACACATGCCCGACGTTTACTGGACATCATTTTACACGTTGGCAAGTGGGGCTCGCCACCGCATATCAATGGGAAAATTCTGCCCTATGTATTAATTGAATGTAAAAGGAGATTTTACAATCGTACATTTTAAACACCAATTACTGCTATGCACTTAAAAATTGTACAAAATATGTGTTACCTATTTTCTAATTGTTTGTATTAGTACTTTTCAATCTTTTGTATTAGGCCTACATAGCTTTAAGGTTATAAGCAACTTTTCCAAATCATTCTTTTGTTTTAAAAGTAAAGTAACGCATTCCAATCACCAACAACCACAGAGAGAAAAACGTCACCTAGCAGATGGCCTGTAAAGACAGTCACTGACAAATGTTCTGATTTAATGAGGAACCTGTACCAACTGAGCAGAGTCTGAGACGATGAGCTCAAGGTATCGTTTATGAGGACATGACAGTATGCCTCCCCTATCCTAAAGAAATGGTCAAAGGAAGATACCATAAAGCATCCTTTTATTTTAAAAATAAGTTATTAATATAACAGAAATAGACTTTAATGAGGAGAATAGTCCTATAGATAATTGGCATTTTAAGAAACCAGTCAGAACAGCAAGAAGTGATATGAATTGATGACCATCACCCTTGGGGCCAATCACAGACTGATCACGCACCCAAGCCAATTAGAAAATTGCCTCGTCTTGTGTAGGCCAATCAGAATACAATAATGTTGTACACTCCCTGATCCACTTTCACTCTGCCCCCCACCTCTACCAAAGGAACCCTGCTCACTCCTGAATCCTACCAATATGGAAGAAGAGCTCAAGGCCGGAGGGGGCAGTCAAGACGGGGAGCGGAAGGACGGAGGGACAGAGAAAGCGGAAGCGCGAGAGGCAGAGAGGACAAGAGATAGAGAAGGAAAAGGGGAGAGGGAAAAGGGAAGAGAGAGACAGAGACAGCATTTCTGAAGTGTGTTCAGGAGAATTTTCCCAACTGGCCCAAGGAAGAAAGCAGTGCTGGATATGTTTCTGGGGAAAGAGGTGAGTCAAATGGATCAAGCGTCAATCGGAGAGCTTATAGGGAATAGTGTTCATAGTATGATAGGATTTAGGATAGCCAGGGAAAAGGACAAGGAGCAGGCCAATGTAAAAAGTACGAGATTGGAGAAGGGGCCAGGTCTGCCCCAGGTAAAATTGGAATCCATGACCGGCAGGCAAACTATAATGGAACAATGAGCTGCCTTTAAAGATGACATAATTTGGGTACAGTCAAGGTGCATTCCCAAAGGGAGAAGTGGGGCAAGCTAAGCCTTGAGCTGCCTAGATGACAAGAAGTGAGAGAGGGTAGCATTTTGCCTGCAAGCTTTGGAACTGCACCATTAGGTTGAAACGCGCATTAGAAGAATGCACTGTGTGGTAAACAGTCACTTCTAGTAATTTTCCCTGGGGTTGACCAGCTACTGGTCAGGACAGGATCACTGTCAATTTAAGGTTGATGCTTCGGCTTTTGAGAGGCCTTCCAGCTTGGAAGGACCAGCAGCCTGCAATGGAATGTAGGCAAGAGGAGTGTTTGCTTCAAGATGGAGATACCCTCTCCCAAACTTCTTAAAATTTAAATTAAAAAAGGCAGGCAGGCCACAACTGTGTGTGGGGGGGGAGAGAGAGAGTGAGTGAGTTTGGGGGTAACTGGGAAAGAGCCCCACTACAGGGCTGTCCGTGGCTGCTGCACCATCCAGGCAGGGAGGATGGGATGGGCCTCCATGCTTGCCCTGAATGTTGGATCCTCAGGTCTGCCACCAGGAGGCCACCTCCATGCACCAAATTTGGCCCCCACAGTTTGTGACAACCTGAGGATCGACTGGAAAATCCCAGTTGGCTTCCTTTTATTGCCCTTTAAAGTGATCCTTGATGACCCTTGTTGATTGCCTGCTGTGGAAATGGCCCAGAGACAGGATAATTGGGGTAATTGGGACACTGGCCAGCCAGGCTATCTTGAATCCCTGTCAATCGCCATTCCAAGCCCAGGCTGAACATCCTGCCCAGACAAGGCAGAAAAAAGATACGTATGGCAGATATCAGATTGATAATCCAAGCAAGAACCAGGTTGAATTTTTTTCATTTGCCCATGGAATGTGAAAGTCACTGGCTAGGCCAGTATTTATTACCCATCCCTAATTGCCCTCAAGAAGGTGGTGTTGAGCCGTCTTCTTGAATCACTGCAGTACATCTGTAGTAACTACACCCAGAGTGCTGATAGGGATTTCGACCCAGCAACAGTGAAGCAACGGTAATATAGTCACAAGTCAGGATGGTGTGCAACTTGGAAGGAACTTGCATCTGCTGCCCTTGCCCTTCCAGGTGATATAGTGGTTGTGGGTTTGGAGTATGCAATAGGAGCCTTGGTGAATTGCTGCAGTGTATTTTGTATAGGGTATGCACCGGTGCCACTGTGTGTTGGAAGGAGTGAATGTTTAAGTGGTGGGGTACTGATCTAGTGGGCTTCTTTGTCCTGGAGAGTGTCAAGCTTCTTGAGTGTTGTTGGAACTGCACTCATCCAGGTAGGTACAGACTATTCCATCACACTCTGGATTGCTTCTTTGCAGCTGGTGCACAGAATTTGGGGAGTCAGGAGGTGAGTTACTCTCTGAAGTATTCCCAGCCTCTGACCTACTTCTGTAGTTACAGTTTTTATGCGGCTGGTTCAGATAAGTTTCTGCACAATGGTAAGCCCCAAGCTGATGATAGAGGGGGATTCTGTGATGGTAATGCTATTGAATGTCAAAGAGAGATGGTTAGATTCTCTCTTATTGCAGATGGTCATTTCCTGGCACAGAGTGGCGCAAATGTTGCAAAATTTGCCCAAATCTGAATGTTGTCAGCATCTTACTGCATGTCAGCACGGAATGTTTCAGTATCTGAGGAGCTGAAAATAGTACTGAACATTGCACAATCATCAATGAACATCCCCACTTTTGACTTTATGATGGAGAGTAGGGCATTAAAGAAGCAGCTGAAATTCATGGGGCCAGGACACCATCCTGAGAAATTCCTGCAGTGATATCCTAGGACTGAGATGCTTGATCTCCAACAACCACAACCATCTTCCTTTGTGCTGGGTATGACTCAACCTGTGCAGAGTTTTCCCCAATTCCCACCAACTTCAGGAGGCGAGTGGCCTGGGCAGAACCTAAACTGAGCATCAGTGAACAGGTCATCACTGAACAAGTGTCTCTTGATACAACGATTGATGACATCTTCCAGCGCCTTGCTGATAATCAAAAGTCGATCGATGTGGTGGCAATTGGCCAGATTGGATTTGTCCAACCTTTTGTGGACAGGAAATATCTGGGCAATTTTCCACATTGTTGCTGTACTGGAGCAGCTTAACTAAGGGTGGGGGTGGTTCTGAATTACACATTAGAGGATGACTGTTTCCTGATTTGCATGTTCCAGGAGATGGTCACCCCACAGGTGGAGTTTGTTCAGGGTAGTAGACGGCTGACCAGAAGAGTAAGAGGAGGCAGGAAATACAGGAGTCTTTGAGCTGTGTGCCACTCTTGAACCAGTACTCAGCTTTGGAGACTGCTGGGAGTGATGGCACATTAAAGGACTGCAGTCCAGACCATGACACCAATGCACAAGGGACTTCATAGGAGGGAACAGCAAAGAGTAGAAATATAGCCAATAAAGGAGATTTCATAATTAGGGAGCAGGCAGGCATTTCTCTAACTGTTATCGAGTCCTGAATGGTTTGTGTCCTCCTTAGTGCCAGGGTAAAGCACATCATGGAGGGGGTGCAGAATATTCTGCAGTGGAGAGAGAGTGAACTAGTTGTGATACATGTTGGTACCAACGACAGAGAAGGAGCAGTTATTAAGGTCCTATGTTCAGATTTTCAGGACCAAAGAGGAAGTTTAAAAGGCAGTAGAGTTAGTCATCTTTGGATTACTCCCAGTGCTACATGTTAGCAGGAGCAGAAATAGGAAGATGGGGAGGATCAATGCATGGCTTGAGGTATGGCACAGGAGGGAGGGCTTCAGGTTTTAGGGTGGGCTAGGGAAGATTTAAACTAAATTGGCACAGGGATGGATTTCAGCATATGGTAGAAGTGGTGAAGAATAAAGTGCATAAAGAAGTGAGAGTGTTGGATAGTAATAGAGAAGAAAGTAGCACCATATTAGACAGGAGCAGGCTAAGAAGAGTTACAAGGAATACAAAGACAGGTTCACAATACATGTGTGTAAATATGGTGAATAGGATTGGTGAGCTACAAGCACAAACAGCCGTGTGGGAGTATGATATAGTGGCAATAACAGAAAGGTGGCGTGAAAATGGCGAGGACTAGGTGCTTAATATTTAAGGATACAAAATTGTTCAGAAAAGATAAGGAAGGAAAAAATGGGAGGTGGGGAGGAGGTTTGATAAAGTATCACATAACAGACTTGTCAGCAAGTTAAAGCCTATGGAATAAAAGGGAAAATGACAACAAGAATATAAAGTTGGCTGAAAGTAGTAGTCAATGGTTGTTTTTCAGACTGAGGGAAGGTATACAGTGGGCTTCCCCAGGGGTTGATATTAGGGCCACTGCATTTCTTGATATATACTAATGGCTACATTTGAGAATGCAGGGCACGATTTCAAAATTTGCAGGTGACATAAAACTGAAGTACTATGAACTGTGAGGAGAATACGAATACTGATTTAGACGTCAAGACAGGCAGGCAAGCTGGGAGAATGAGGTGACCTGTGGTCGATGAAATTTAATGCATTGATGTATGAAGTGATGCACTTCGATAGGAGAGGCAATATAGAGAACACAATTCTAAAGTGGATTCAGGGACAGAATATACCAAAGGGTGTATATGCACAAAACATTGAAGGTGGCAGGGCAGGTTGAGAAAGTGGTTAAAAAGTCATATGGGATTCTGGGCTTTTAAACAGGGGTTTAAAATACATAAACAAGGATGCTCTGATGAATCTTTTTTTAAAAAAACTCTGGTTCAGCCTCAATTGGAGTATTGTATCCAAACTTGGGCATCACACTTTAGGAAGGAAATGTACAGAAAAGATATGGTTCCAGGAATGAGGGGCTTCAGTTATGTTATAGGTTAGAGAAGCTGGAGTTATTCCCCTTAGAGAAGGTTGAGAGAGTTGTTCAAAATCATCAAGGGTCTAGGTAGAGTAGTGTGTGTGAAACTGTTCCATTCGGCGAATGGATTGTGAAACAGAGGATACCGATTTAAGGTGAATGTGTTGACATGAGGAAAAAACTATTTTTATACAGCAAGTGATTAGGATCTGGAACGCAGTACATGAGAGTGTGGTAGAGGTGGATTGAATTGTGGATTTGAAAGGGGATTGCAAAAATGCCCGAAGAGAAAAAGTTTGCAGGACTACGGGAAAAGGTGAAGGAATGGGACCTACGTTTGCAAGGAGCCGGCACAGAACATGACTGGCCCAATTGCCATCTTTGGTGCCGTAAGCATTCTATGATTCCATTATTTCACTCAGGATCCAAACAGTGATTTTTTAAAAGTCCTGACAAAAACAGCTGAACAGTTTTCAAAAGTACAGTTAGCATATAATTTCTTCTGCCTTTGACTCTTTTGTTCTGTGCGTAAAAACTTTGATCCAATTTAAATTGTTGTATTTATATGTACGAGTTATTTTAGAATTTTTTTTTTAATTCCTCAAAAGCAAAAACATTCCTTTAAGTGATGAACCTTGAAATATAGGCCAGGATTTTCTGGCCCCGTTGTGGGTGGGGCCTGACATGGGCGAGGCAGTGTCCCAGCCAGAAGTCCACTGACTTGTGGCGGCACCGGAAGAACGCGGCGATGGGCGGGTGCAGAAAAACCCGCCAATAATAGATATTTGCCACTTTTCAGATTATACAAAATTAATTTGCGAATAAAGCCCAATATCTCAAACATGTCTAATTTTGACTATCTTTATTTCATCCATATCTATCTTAATTCAATTTTGTTTCCTGTGGCAAATGTGACAAGGGCACTTCATTTCTCAAATCACAACTTCCTACAATCATAGACTGCAGGCAATTGTAGCACATGTAGTGCTATCAGAAATTGTTAATTACTCACTGATAGCTATACATCTAAACAAACATTTGTTTTGTCACTGGAGACCAAGGGGTAATGAGAGCAACAGTAAATCCAAACACTGGTAACTGGATAGATCAACAATAGAGAAACAGAGGGCAAGTGATGACCTTGGGCATGACTTAGAAGGGAATGGAGAAATATAAATAATATATCCCCATATGCTTGGCTGCCTTTTGGTTGTACAGCCTATAACTGGACACGTTCTGATGGTACAGATTTTCCTCAATGTGAAGTTTTAAAAGTCCATCTCCAGCTGATTCTATGGCTAGAGAATTTGATACATCATCATCAAGTAGGAAGACAGTAAAGGAGATTATGGAGGAATTTTCCCCACCAGACAAATTGGCAATGGAATCAACTTGAATCAAACAAGGGGCTTAACACAGGGAGCCAAAATGGAGAGGAGAACGCACAATGTCTGACCAGTAACAGATCAAAAGCAAGCAGCACTTTTTTAAGTGCTTACTACTTGTATGACAAAAATATTAACTTTAAACAATGTCAATGACAGCAATCAATTGCTTGACCTAACCATTCAAACTACATTTTCTAAAACAATGTTTGTTTTAGGTGTATTTAGGGAGGTAAGAGTTTCTGAGAGTTCTATCAGTGCATCCATCAGCCGATCAAAGCACTGCAAAAGAACAGTAAAATTTAAACTGAAGTGAGTTATATCCAGTGCCACTTACATTTGTGTTTTCCACAGGTTTAACATGCAATTTACCTACGATAGAGTGGGAGTCCAGGAACCGGACGGGGATCGTGGACCGAATGGTGGCTGGAGATCTGAGCAGGGTTCCGAAGCAGAGTCATATTCGACTTAAAACATTAAACCTCTCCACAGCTGATGCCAGGCCTGCTGAGTTTTTCCAGCATTTTCTGCTTTTATTTTGTTCCAAAGGTTGTTTTTCCTGCCTGGTGTCAGGGATAACGACATCTTCTGGGCACAGAAGAACTTGGGTGTGGGAAGGGGAGGATCCGGTTGTCATGGTTCAATAAGGAACCAACAATATAGCAGAACATCATTCCTAGTTTTACCCAAGAGATTTTGAGGATTAAGGTCCAAATGAGAAAAGGGAACCACAGAAGTTATAATCTCTGGATTCTTACCCGAATCATGTGCCAATTGGCAGATGAATAAATAGATTAGAAAGTTAAATGTGTGTCTGAAAAAGTGGTGTGGGATGCAGGGATTTCACTTCATGGGTGATTGGCAGCAGTAATCAGGATAGAGGACGTTGTTCCATTGGGAGGGACTCCACTTAAAACAGGCTGGGATGAGCGTTCTGGTGAATTGAATTACATAGACAGTAGATAGGGCTTCAAACTAATTAAGGGAGGATTCAGGAAAGGGCAAATACAAAAGTAGCAAGGGAAATATCAAGGCTCTGGGGCAGAGCAATGATTTGGGTAAAAATAAGCAGAATGGATCAGGGAGGAACAGAAAAAGTAACAAATAATGGAGAACTAGTGACTAAAGTGATCAGGGAAAATATAAAAACATTCAAAGTCAAAAGTCACTGTATATGAATTTCTGAAGTTTTCACAACTCATTTGATGAATAAATGAATAAGTTTGATATAATAGCCATTATGGAGATGTAGTTGCAAAGTGACCAAGATTGGGAAGTAAATATTCCAGAATACTTGACTTTTAGATGAAATAGGCTGCCATGAAAATATAATACTTTGCATGATGGTATTGGGATTTATTGTAAAGTAGGAATAGTGGGGTCCGGAGTGGGGAGAGAGCGAGAGCGAAAGCGAGAGATTTAATTGAATTAAAGATAGCTGGTCTGAAGGCTTTGATGTATCAGAAGAGAAGCTAGGTTTGAAATGCTAAGTAAACATGGCTGAAGTTTTAGAATGTGAGGTGTAAAGGAAACTTTGCATTTTAGATAAATCAGAGTAATTTGAAATTTCAAAGAGAGGGTGAAACGTTACATTTAACCAGAAGAAGCCAAACTGTTAGTTTTTCCCAAAACTTACTGATAAAATCGGTATTAGGGAAGATTTATTATTAGAAAGGTAAAGTTGCAAAGACATATTGGGACAATAGGATTTACAATAAAAAGGGACAAACATGTATAAAGGAGATGAGGTTGTGTGTAAGGCGGCGGCACTCTAAGATGTAAGAGAAGCTAAGAGAATTCACTGTGAATATCCCTGTCCAAGGTATCATGTGCTTTGCCTGGGTCTATTAAAATCAATTATGTTTTTACTGTTGCCTTAATGGGGGTGTAACTGGGAGTCAGATTAATTAGGACAGCCAAAAGTAATTTGTAGACCTATGTATGTGCTTAAAATTATTTCTTTTACTAATAAATGTTTAATTTAGTTTTGTTAAAAAAGCTTCAAGACTTGGACCTATTACTACTGAATTCAAGACAAACATCTAGAAATAAAAATACAAATTGCAAAACAGTTGTGGCAGTTGTTTCAAGTTTCCCCCTGGGATTTGAGCATTTACCATCTGCTGTGCCATAACATAGGCAAAAGGGAGCAGCCCTAATAGTAAAGGATAGGATAGATAGTAGGGAGAAAGAATCTTAGTGCAGAAAATTACAAAAAATCAGTTTGGATGGAGCTAAGAAACAGCCTAGGGCAAGTGGGGGTAGCTCATAGGCCCCCTAGTGATCGTGTAGGGGAGAGCATAAATTAGGAAATTAGAGGTGGATGTAGCAAGGGCAACACAGTAATCATGGGGGACTTTAATCTTCACATAGACTAAGCAAACAAAATGTAAAAGGCGTAGCTGCAGAGATGGGGAATGCATTGGATTCCAGAGTAATGATAAGGGAGAGGTAAAACCAGGACCGAGAGGCCAGTTAGTCTAATATCAATAGTAGGCAAAATGCTAAACTCTATTAGGGATATGGTAACAGGGCATTTAGAAAATCATAATAAGATTAAGCAGAGTCGACACAAATTTATGGAAGGGAAATGGAAACAAATTTGTTTGAAATTTTCTGATGATGTAGCTAGTAGCATGGATAAGGAGCAACTATTGGATGTAGTGTATTTGGATTTGCAAAGGCATCCCATAAAGTGTCATGCAATTACATATGGGATGGGGGCAATATATGAACAGGTTGGGAGAGTGGACAAGGACATGCCAGGTAGAATACAATGCAGTGAAGTGTGAAGATATCCACTTTGGTAATAAAAATAAAAACAACAATATTTTTGCACTAATCACCAGATTACAACTTGGCTTGACCCCCTACTCCTCTGGCATCCTTTCCTCCTTTCAGCATCTCACTTTGTTCCACCCATCTCACCTTTCAGTCAAAGTCATTCTCTACTGCTCTCTCAAGTACAATAATTTTTTTTAATCAAGATATCTTGACTGCTTTCTCTCTTCAGCCTCTGCACGGATAGACTTCTCATCCTCATAGGTTTCATCCTCAACTCATGTTCTCTCTCCTCCAAGTTTACTGCCCTCTTATCTTAAATCTCTCCCTCCATGTAAACTCCTCAATCCATATCTGCACCTCCCCTTGGCCTTACCATTTCTTGTGGTCCCATTATATCAATCACAGATAAAGCCATTTCTGATCACTGCCTTACATCACTCTCCATTCACATCCTTCTTTCACTCACCAACCCTACTGCAGCTGTCCCTAAAAAAAAATATCGCTAATACACATACACCTGCACTTTCAAATTCCTGTCTGTCTAGCCTTTGATCCTGTACGTTTCTGTGGCTATTAATTTGCTTAACCACACCCTCACCTCCACCTTTGATACAGCAGCTCCAATAAAACCATTACACCCTCTCACCCTGGCCGTTCCCCCTGGTGCAACTCACATCTCTGCTCCAAGTCCAAGGGACACCAAAGGATACAGATTTAGACATCTACCACCAGATCTGGCTGGACCATGTAAAACACTATCAGATCCTGCTCTCGTCTGTTAAAATTGCTTACTATTCCTGGATCACCCTGGAAATGCAAAGATAAGCCCTAGATTATTTTCTTTGCTGCAAACAGTCTTTTTAAACACCTCTCTCCTATTCCACCCACCCTACTTTCCAATAATAAATACAAGGAGCTCATTGACTTCTTTGTTCCCAGGATCAAGACTGCCTGATTAGCTGCCTGTGCCACATCCCTCCCTTCCAATAGCCCACCTGGCTAAACCTCCTTGAATGCTGCCCCCGGCCCTACTCCTGAACTCACATCTCTCTCTAGTTTCTCCCTCATCTCCCTTCATGCCCACTCTGAGTTCATCTTGTTCATAAGACCCATCTCCTGCCCCTCAATCCTATTCTCACTAAACTGCTGACCACCCAACTTCCCCTCCTGGTTCCCATATTAGCCTCTATTGTTAAAAGCCTCTTTAGATGTTGCCTTCTCTCTCCTTTAATTCTTCCATCATCATCCCTCTCTTTTAAAAAAATCTTTGACCCCAACTTTCTTGCAAACTACCTCTACAAAGTCCTTGAATATGCTGTCACCTCCCAAATCCATTCCCATATTTCTCAGAACTCTATGTTTGAATCCCTCCAATCAGGTTTCCACCCCTGCCACAAATAACATCCTTATGTGACTGTGACAAAGGTAAAATTTCCCTCCTCGAACTTTCTGCAGCTTTTGACATTGTTAACCATACAATCCTCTGCTAATATCTCTCCACTGTTGTCCTACTGGGTGGGGCTTCTCTTCCAGGCCCCGCACTGTGACCTTTGGTGTCCCCACAATGAACGATCCTTGGCCCCCTCCTATCTCTCATCTACAGGTTGCCCCTTGGCAACGTCATTTGAAAGCACAGCTTTCATTTTCCACCTGTATGCTGTTGACACCTAGCTCTACTGCACCACCACCTCTATGGACTCCTCCACTATTGTTAAATTATAAGACAGCTTATCTGACATCCAGAACTGGATGCAGAAATTTCCTCTAAGTAAATGTTGTGAAGACTCAAGCCAGTTTTTACAATCCCCATTGTGATGATCCATGTGCTATGGAAAGCAGGTAGTTTCTTTTTGTGCAATGTCCCTTTAAGGACAAAATGGGCTGAGGAGTATTCTAAACAAGGATTAATTGTTTCTCTGGTTATGACATCATTAGGTTCCAGGAAATGTCCAGGTGACCGGAGGTTTCCATGAGGAGAAATAGTTAAGAAGCAAAGGGCAAACAGAAAGCTAACTGCAGTGGAGTTGCAGTTAGCCAATGTTTCGGTTTGGTACTTCAAAACACACTGAAAATTTGTGTGAAGAGGAAATAAATAATGTTCTCTCCAAATGGAACAGTTTTCTGTTTAGCAATCTTCAAACAGATCCTGGCATTGAAGCAAGTCTCTGAGAATACATCAGGGATTGTGCTACTGTTTGTATTATACAGTTAAAAAGATCAGAGAGCTCTTTCAGGAAGGGCAATGGATGGTGGATTAGACAAGGTCCATTGCTGCTGTTTCAGTGTTGTCAGAGCCCAACAGGCAGTTTTGAAGGGATTGGAATAAGGAGTCTCTCGGGATTCTGTGTCTTCAGAACTGTTGTGTCCAAGTGAAAGAGGGTTTACAGACACGCATCTTGTCATTGCTAACCACATTCAGGGACTTTGGATGGAATATTTCTATTGGTGAATGCGATTCAAGGGCTGAAACGATTGAGTGGGAAGTGAGATTCTCTACATAGCGGAGGCTGAGTTGGAAAGACTAAGATTGCATGTGGTCCTATATTTATGTAGGAAGTAAGGTGAGTGCTTGTAATATGTGAGGCGTATCTCTGTTGTATTGACTATTTAAAGTGAAGTTTACCTTTTCATTGGAAATATCCATCACCTGTTAATTAATGTTCAAATCATGTTGATTTTAGTTGGTTTGTTACAGTGAAAGTTTTAAAAAGTGAAGTTTTAAAATGTCCAGATGTCTTCTTTCCATTGGAATCACGGGGATTCCTTTCTTTTAAAAAAGTTATTGGTCTCAAAGGGGATCGTAACACCACTCCAAATTCCATTTCTTCGCTACTGACTCCATCCCTTTCCCTGGCAACAGTTTGAGATTAAACTCACCTGTTCACATCCTTGGTGTCACATGAGAGCCCAAGTTGAGCTTCCAACCTCATACTTATGTCATTAATATTGCTCATTTCCAGCTTCATTACACCGCCAGATTGGCCACTGTCTCAGCTCATCATCTGCTGAAACCCTCATTTATATGTTCATAACCTATAGACTTAATAATTCCACACACTCCTGGCTGGCCTCCAACATTCCACCCTTTAAACTGGAGGTCATCCAAAACTCTGCTGCCCATCTCTTAACTTACACCAAGTCCCATTCTCCTACCACTCGAGATCACTGACCTACATTAGCTCCCGGTCAAGCAATGTCTGGGCTTAAAATCCTTGCTTTCAAATCCCTCCATGGCCTCACCCCTCCCTATCCCTGCAATCGTCTCCAGTCCCACAGCTCTTCAAAACAACTGTGCTCCTCTTATTCTGGTGTTTTAAGCTTCCTCAATTTTAATCCCTCCACCATTGGTGGCCATGCCTTTAGTTGCATAAGCCCTAAGCTCTGGAATATCCTCCCTACAACTCTCCACCTCGCTAACCTTCTTTAAAGATATTCCTGAAAATCTTCCTGGTTGACCAAGTTTTAGTCATCTTTCCCAATATCTCCTTATGCATCATTTTATTTTATAATGCTCCTGTGAAGTGCCTTGGGATGTTTTATTATGTTAAAGGGTCTTTATATGTGCAAATTGTTGGTTCACATCAAAAATATGCTTCATATAGTAAAAAACTGAGCAGTGCACATCAATGAAACTACTAAATCATTTTAAAAAATGAATTTTTAGGAGATTTTAAAATTGGGTTACTCAAATGGAGGACTAAACTTGATCAGAAAACATTTGGTAATGAACCTATTTTTAGCTGTATTAATAAAATTCACCAGGTTACCAAGCTTAAACATATCAAAGAATACTCTTTACTGGAAAAGGAAAAATAACGATTATGTTCTCTTAGACGAATTATGCTGGTTTATTAAAGATTTCACTGTGCAATTTTGAAAATGAATTTTAGCGAACTGTATCCTAACTGGCACAACATGGAAGTGCATTTAGGGCCAATTTCTCAATTGCATGAAGTGGAAACTCTACCCGTAAATAAGAGTTTAGAAGGATGAGGGGTGATCTGAATGAAACTTACAGAATACTGAATGGCCTGGATAGAGTGGATCTGGGGAAGATGTCTCCATTAGAAGGAGAGACTAGGACCCGAGGGCACAGCCTCAGAATAAAGGGAAGACCTTTTAGAACAGAGATGAGGAGAAACTTCTTTAGCCAGAGAGTGGTGAATCTATGGAATTTATTGCCACAGAACGCTGTGGAGGCCAGGTCATTGAGTGTATTTAAGACCGAGATAGATAGGTTCTTGATTGGTAAGGGGATCAAAGGTTACAGGGAGAAGGCGGGAGAATGGGGTTGAGAAACTTATCAGCCATGATTGAATGGCAGAGCAGACTCAATGGGCCGAATGGCCTAATTTCTGCTCCTATGTTTTATAGTCTTCTATGAAATTCTTCCGAATTCTAAAGTTGCTTATAAGCACAATGTCTTCTGCAGGAGTTGCTCATCAGGTTTTAGAATAAAGATTCCTCAGCTCTGCCAAAAGAAGAAATAATTTTACCTCCAAATTGAGGTAGTTTCCATCTGACTAACTTAAATAAGTTATTTACATCCCTTCAGGGGAATTGTTATGTTGGCAGAGAGCAAGCAATATGATGCATTGCAGTGCAGCTTAGTAAAGTGACTAATGCTGTAGCAATTTATTGGACAATCTAATATCCATTTAAAAAACAATACTGCATAGATGAGCACTATTGGCAGCATAGTCATGCTACTTGAAAAGCACGAATTTCTCTTCTCTCGTGATGCAAATTGAGAATAGCGATTGGATAATGTTTAGCATTGTATGCTGATGTAATCCTGATGCTCTTTCCTTACTATGTTTACAATAATTAATTGTGTGTCCGGTGCTATGAAATGAAAACGCAAGCGGCGATAAGAATGTAAATCCCAATCTCAAATAAATCTTCCACAGCATAAATATTCTTGAGCATTTTCTTCTACCTAAATGACCCTAAGTGCACTCTCAAAAGCAACCAAATCTTTATATGCTTGTGGTGTATTTTGAGTTTGTTTGCAATAATTATGACCATTCAAGACTCGGCAATTTGAATTTCTTTTGCACTTTGAAGTTTCATAGTGCAATTTGCAACGCAAATACAAATAGGTTGCTTTCCTTTATAGATAGAAATTTATATCTGCATGCTTAGCTGGAGTTCTGATAAACGTAATCGCTCCCCTGCTGGGGTAAACCCATTCTATTCAAAATCTTTATAACAGTAATAGACAGGAAGTTTAAACGTGTGTTCACTTTTTTAAAAAACACATTGCATATCTGGAGTTAAGAAACTAAATACTCTCAAGCTTCGAGTTCATTCATGAGAATGCAAGGCTGAAACAAGTCTTTTGACAGAATTTTATGGCCCTGTTGCGGTGAGGGGTGGGGCTGTACAATCCGGTAAGCTGTTCAAAATTCCATCGACTTCGGCAGGACCAAAAGATCCCGCCGCTGCTGAGTTTAGTATTGCATTGCTTCTATTCCCATTTCTGCAAATGGGAAAAACAACTCATTTCTGTAATTGTTGGGTGGAGAGAGACAGATAAAAGGGAGGATGGTCAAAGTATTAAAAGGCGTCATTGGGAAAAAAAGACTTGCATAAATGTAACGCTTTTCCATGACCTCCCAAAGCGGTTTTACAGTCGATGACGTATAGGAAACCTGGAGTAATTTTAACACCCTCCCCCACAATAAACCAGAAACCCAATTCACCTATTTGTGGCTTTGATGGAGGCGGGCAGTGAGCTAAGTGACCAATTCCTCTCAGGAGACAGGGTTGGTCGCAGATATTTTGAGGGGTTGCACGCTTATATTTTTACAATGTTTCTATTTTTAAACTCATGTTGGTAGATAAAAAGAGACAAGAAGGGCCAAATCTATCACTTAAGTGCCTTTGCTGTAACTGTTGGGAGCACCAGTAGCAGGCATGTTCCCCAGATCCAAATTAATCTGTAAATAACCACATCCTCCTCACACCTGCCCACCCAACAATCTCCCAATAATCCTCAACCTCACATCACTGACCCGAAATCTGCATCTCTCCTTGCTCCAATCACTCCCCGATCTCAGATCTCATCGGTCTCCCCCACAAAACTTCTCTGCTCCTGGGCTGCGGCCCTTCCTGGCATGTTGCCAGCCCAACTGGCAGCCCACGCCCGTCACAGGCTGGCTTCAGGCAGAGAAGCCATTTAAAAAAGAAACAGAGCAGAATCAAACTCCAGGATGTTTGGGGAAGCCCACTTTCCCAATTATAATCATAATTCCTCAGCCTGTTCAGAAACTCCTTCCCTGCGTATAAACACAGACAATTTTTAAACAACCATCTGGAACAGAATTACTCCAGTACCAGTTCAAGCTGATGGAACAAAAGCTGCCTCTGTGTATTAACTAAACTAGTTTATGCAAAATGGATTTAATAACTATGGATCAGTTTATTCTATGAGTGGAATGAATACACTCTTTCACAACTTACTTCATTCAGAAGACATGGGTGATTTTTCCTCTTCAACACCAAGTTAAAAAACTGGGAGGATCATGGCATTTATCGCGCAAGCTCATTTTTTTGCCCATTAATTAATGGGCTAGAAGTTGTGGGTAGCTTTTGCCCAAATGTGTGAAAAGCACTTCTGCCTGCCCAAGCTCTTCTGTTCAGGTGATGGATAGTGAAGATATTACTTGATTATGTCTTTTTGAGTCGATTACAACAGACACCATGCTGTTTCCTCATTCCCAGGGACAGATCAGTTCTACAAAAGCAAAATTCTGCAGATGCTGGAAATCTGAAATAACAGAAAATGCTGGCATCGACATAAAATGTTAACTCTGTTTATCTCTCTACAGATGCCGCTTGATCTGCTGAGTATTTCCAGCATTTTCTGTTTTTCACATTAGATTTAATCTCTTCACTAGTGTCAAAGAGAATGGTAGAGTTGAAACTCTTTCATTTCCTTTATATAATTGAATGTAGAGTTGTTAATATTGGTAAACTATCAGCAATAAAAAGCAGTGCAGCCCACGATTGTCAGGAGTGATACCATTTTAAATCTCGAGTGTGATACCCGTAACTGGGTACAAAATCAGTTACCAAAGTTGCCTTTCATACGGAGGTTGGCATTCAGTCTGATGGAATGAAAGTCTCCTCTATTGCATCTGTAAGGCCCCTGTGTGAAATGAATTTGGGCTGCTTCCAACCATTTCCTAATGCAAAACTTGCACTAAAACGCAATCTCAGTTTCATAGGATCTCTTAGGTGGGAATAGCAAAGTTTTACAGTAGGGTCTGTTAAAGTTGGGTCTGTAACAGGGAATCTTCAGGTGTTCATAACATCAGATTTATAGTCATTTGGGAGTCAAATATACCAAACATAGATCAGAGTCTTGCACATTCAATATCTTACAATTTTTTTGGCTTGCAAGCACTGACTAACTATTCGCCAGTAGCATATTTTTGTGAAATTACTTACATGACGATGAGGTTAGCAGTGCCTGAATTCTCCCGCAGCAATTCATTCAGTCTGATCTGTCGGTATGTCTAAAGTGAAATAATAAATAGTTGGAAATATGCACTATTTTACCACATTGTAAAGTACAATTATTTGAATGGATATCTTCTGCACTGAGCCTGGACCACTGGGAGATTCATCAGAAACTATTCAGAATATCAACCCTTAAAAGAAAAGGCAGAACCTCATGTTATTTATATATATATATACTGATGCAGAATGTCTGCATCATGAAGGACTTGGGAAGCCCTTGTTGCATGTTGACTTTATTACAAATCATCTTTCGTGGATGATTTGTTTTCCCTAATATAAAAGAGATCATAGCGTAAGCAGCAAGCGTGGCATTTTGATTTGGAGGAAATACATGCAAGTTGCTATTTGACCCGGAAGCGGTGTTTGAGACTTTAGCTGGTAGGAAGGAGGAGAAGGTAAAAGGCCAAGTGTTGCATCTCCTGCGTTTGCATGGGAAGGTGCTGTGGGGAAAAAAAACAGGATGCCCGAGGAGTGGAACAGGATGTCAAAGAGAGAATTTTCTTTTGAAATGCTGAAGGGGAAGGGGAAGATGTATTTAATTGTGGTACCATGCTTGAGATGGTGGAAATGGGAGGATGATTCATTAAATGTGGAGGTTTAAGATCATGACAAAAGGGTATCTTATCATTGTTCTGGGAAGGAGGGGAAAGGTTTAGGGAGATAAAACAGTCGAGGGCTCAGACAAACATGGTGGAGGGGAAACTCTGCTGAAGAAAAAGGAAAACATATCAAGTGTATGGAGGTGACATTTTCAGAACAGATAGTTTCAACAATGCTTGCATAGTCACACTGCTCTGAATCTTGCTCACGTTCACTTCCCTCTGATCTCATCCCTTCTTCCAATCTGAGCTCTTGCTGTGTTTTCACCATCCCTTTGACCTCGAACAAGCAATCCTCAGCAAAGGCCTCAGTTTCATGCCTCATATGCCTCTGCCGAAATTAACTCAGCTTGAGCTTAACATATGTTGTTATTCTTCTGTTGTCTTTTACCACTGCTCCCACCTGTTTGGCCAGGAGTCTTCCCCCGACAGACTGGGTCATTTCTTTTGTCTGCAGAATTCTCATTAAACCAGGTCCCCTCCCCTCAAGTCACCACTCCCGCTGGTCATTTATCCTCTTTAGATATTTTCATTGGAAATTGTCAGCATGACATCACGCAATTTCTCTGCTCCCCTCATTAATCATCCTCCGAATGTGCAGCATTCCATTCTGACCTGACCCACTGTTTGTTGCTAACCAACCCCTACACAGCAAAGGCTTAATGTCACCTCTGATGACTGCTCCTATCTCCCCTAGACCATGATCCCACCACTGAAATTCATGCCATCGCTTCCAATAGTGTAAACAACCTCATCTCCTCTGGAGATCTTCCCACAGCCTCCAACCTCAGATCCAACACTGCATATCTCGCTTCTACCTTGGCTCCCAAGATACACAACCAGGACTACCCTGGTAGACCCATCGTTTCAACCTGTTCATAACCCACAAAGTTGATTTCTTCCTATATTGACTATTTTTCCCCTTTTGCAATATCTTCCCACCCACATCCGTGAGTCTTCTGACGTTCTCTGTCATTTTAACAGTTTTCAGTCTCCTTTTCACCATGGGCATCCCCAATTCTTCTACATCCCTACTAGAATATCCTGGGGTCTCTGATTCTTCCTTGAGCATTGGCACAACCAGTTGCATCCACCATTGCATTCCTCCGCCCTACTGAATTTGCACTCACGTTGAATAACTTCTTCTTTGACTCATGTCCTTCACTTCAGGGTCCTGGCTATGGCTGTCTATTCACAGGACACATGGAACATTCTTTGTTCCAGTCCAACTTGGGTCCCCTCCCTTCATCTTGAGACAATATATTGATGCTTGCATTGGTGCATTTCCTTCTCGCCCAGAGCTAGGAAATTGCAACAACTTTGCCTACTTCACTCAAAGGGTGTGAATCTTTAGAATCCTCTACTGTAGAGGGTTGTGGATGCTCTATCATTGAATACATTTAAGGCCGAGATAGGCAGATTTTTGGTCTCTCAGGGAGAGAAGGGATATGGAGGGGGCAGGAAAATGGAGTTGAAGCCCAAGAACAGCCATGATCATATTGAATGGCGAACAGGCTCAATGGGTCATATGGTTACTGCAGCTTCTATTTCTTGTGTTACTGATTTCTACCCTTCCCCCACCTTCCAATGGTCCATCTTAAACTCTTCTCTTTCATTCCTGGGCTTCTCTGTCTCTATTTCAGGGAATAGGCTGTCAACCAATATCTACTAAGACCACAGACACGATAACTACCTTGACTATACGCTCTCCCACCCCTCTTTCTGTAAGGGCTCTATTCTATTTTCACAGTTTCTAAGCTGCATCTATTCCAACCATGTCACCTTCCAGGTCTTCCTTTTTTCTCAACTGAGGATGCCTCCCTACATCAGCTCACAGGGCCCTTGATCACATCCGTTCCATTTCCTGCACTTCTGCTCCCATCTCCCTCCCTGGTTCCCCTTGTCGTCACCTTTCACCCCCACCTCCGTATTCAAAATATGAGCCTTCACTATTTACATTACCTCCAGCTCAATGCCACTAACACATCTTCCTCTCCCCTCTGCTTTCAGCATTCCAATAGGACTATTTCCTACTTGACACCTTGGTCTATTCTTCAGGAGAGAAGGGATATGGAGGGGGCAGGAAAATGGAGTTGAAGCCCAAGAACAGCCATGATCATATTGAATGGCGAACAGGCTCAATGGGTCATATGGTTACTGCTGCTTCTATTTCTTGTGCTATTGATTTCTACCCTTCCCCCACCTTCCAATGGTCCATCTTAAACTCTTCTCTTTCATTCCCACAGTACATTCCCATGCAAGCAGAGAGGGTGCAACACTTGCTCTTTTACCCCCTTCCTTACCACTGATCAGGGCCTCAAACACTCCTTCCAGGTGAATCAGCAACTTAATTGCACTTTCAATTAAGGCAGATTTCACAACTTCACAGTGCAGACTCCTCTATATTGGGAGTGACTAAATGCAGACTGGTTGACCGTGTTGTGGGGCAGTTCCATTCAATTTGTAAGTGTAATTCCGAGCTTCCAATCATTTGCATTTAAATTCTAGCCTCACTCAAGCTTTTAAGTTAGCCTCACTCCCACTCTGACCTCTCTCCTTGGCCTCCTACACTTCCATGAAGTTCAACGCAAGCTTGATTAGGGAATTTACAGCCTCTGGGCTCAAAACTAAGTTCAATAATTTCAGATCATAACCTCTGACCCCATTTTTTACAGAAGGCAGTTGTTAGTGATGATTGTTATTTTCATCTACCTCTAGATCGATCATTGTCTCCCTTTGCCATGCATCATCATTCCTTTTATCATCTGATCTCTCCTGTCTTCCACGCTTTCACAGACTTTCCCCACTCCCCTTTTCATGGCCTCTGTTGAAACTGAAATGCTATCTCTCTCTCTCTCCACAGATTCTGTCAGACCTGAGTATTTTCAGCATTTCAATTTTATTTATTATTGTAAACTTTGGTCCTGTGTTTCATTTTGCATTTGTTTGTTTCCAACAAGTACTGTTGAGGCCAAGTCTAACTGACACAGTGGCATAGCAGTTCAAACAATTTCCAAAATGACGCAGAGACCTTCATTTTGTAGATTTCGAGCTCATTATCCGTGATCCTCCATGGTTCCTCCTCCTTCATTTTCTCAGATGCTTCTTGTTCTTTGTCATCCTCATGAAGTCTGAATGGCTCAATCATTTCTTCAAAAGCTGCAATACTGTTTAATTAAAAACAAATTCTGAAATGCTTGTGCAACATTTTGATACAATACTGAATGGATTCCAATAACCATGGCCAGAAACCTCCACAGCTCAAAAATGTGCAAAATAACTGATTATAAGCTAATAGATTATACCTGAAAAGGTGAGAATTTAGTGACTTTTTAATACTTTTAGGATTATTAATTAATTATGTTCCAAGGCTGTATGATCATCCTGAAATCTATTTAGCATCAAAATCACTTACTTGTCTTTGCTTGGCTTAGTGTTCATATCCCCGAGAACAGTAATGTCTGAAAAATCTATCCTGAACTTGCTGAGTAAAGCGGCCATTCTGAAATTATAAGGTTATTTAATTATTGACAGTATTTTCCATACTCAAAGTGCAAAATAAATGCTAGTAAAGCTGCCCACATCACCACTTCTAGAGAAATTCCTACAGGCAATGTTGTTGTCTATATTGCAGCATAATGCCCCATATTCTGTGTGTGCTGAAAGAAGGATCAAAATTAAGACATCTATCCTTGTTACAGTTGTTTCAGAAAGTCTCTTACTGGAGTACCAGTGAAGTGAAATGCAAGATGTATTTAAGCATGCAACACAGAAACTGATAGGAAATGGTTACTCATGTTACCTTTGCACAGTACAAGTTTGCTCAGAAAATGTACTTGGATGTTTAGCTACACTAACTAAAATACTAACAATTTTATGAAAATAGAACCAGATGTCTACTATTCACACATCTGCAAGTACACATGCATTTAACTTATAGTTTTGCTAAAATAAACAAAATTACTCACGTTCTCCTGTCATGGTCTATCCTGTTTATTTTTCCACCAATGAAGACTCTGATCTTGCAATCTTTCCACTTTTTCTTCGTAGTGAGAAGATATGGGATAAGTAGCGTCAGACCTGTCAAAGTCGAAAACTGCTGTGACATTTAACTATCTCAAAACTTTCTTTTCCAGCTCAGTTCCAAAGTAGAACTTAGCAAACAAAAAAAAGAACTGGGAACCAATACCATATGGGACCAGTTTATTTGTACAACTTAAGTAAATGAATTGCAGAACAGAAGTTATACCTCCATCATCAAAAAGCCACCAGACGTCAATTGTCCCTTTTCCCTGTTTCTTCTGGAAGCGAGAGCTGGCCTGAAGCAGCTTCTGATCAGTCATATTCAAAGGCACAGATGGACCTTTAGCCTCTAAAAGGTTTCACATAAAATTAGGTACTTTTTCAAAGAAAAAAGTGAAAATCATTGTAATCAGTAATTAGAGTTCAGCATGGTAAGTCATTTCAAAAAGGAAAAGTTGATTACAGTGATTGAAGTCTTAAAGAACCAGAAAGATCACTTAAATTTGTATTTTCTGCATTTTTTTTGATGGCCCTTTTTCAGAAAAAAATAAAGTAAGTGATCGAGGACATTTTCTTTACGTGACAAATTCATCTGTATGAATTTATTTTACCAGGTCAGACAAATTTTCCTCCCAAAACCTTTCCTTATTTCAGTATGTCTCAAATTTGCTCAATAGCAGCTCACCACCGCCATCTCAAGGGCAATTAGGGGTGGGCAACAAATGCTGGCCTAGCCAGCAATGTCCACATCCCATGAAAGAATAAATTTAAAACACATTTTATTGTTTCCCTGTGCCCCCCCAAAATTCAAATATTAGCAAGTCACCAAAATATCTAAACATGCAGCAACTATCTCTTTTATAAATTTCTCAAACGGACTGATTATAAAAAGACACCCAGTGACTCTGGTTAAGTCTTGCAAATGCCAGTAAATGCCACCGCTAAAAGATCAGTGCTTGCATTGATTTGCATGATTTACTTCTATTGAGCATAACATTATTTAATTTTCTGGACCGAGATAGTTTATGCAGCATTTCTCTTTTTTTCTGTGCATTTCAATGAAACTCCTTTTTCAAAACAAGATTACATAGCAGACTTTCATTAACATACTGAATAGGATTTCCATTTTCTGATACAGTTAACAGATTCTTACTCTAAATGGGAGGGATAAGTTATTCCTGGGTCAATTACCTACCATTGATTTGAGATACTAGAGCTACATTCACATTTCCATGCACTCTGGTACAGAAGAAACAATCTCATTCCAATGAAGGATACCAAAGTAAAGCTAAACTTCATTGAAGGTCCAATGAGAAAGGTGGTCTCTGGTAACAAAGAGCTCTGCAACCCCACACCGCACCCTCCCAATATTTACAGGTAAAACAACAAACTTTTCACCTTTCGCCCTCCACCACAAACAAACTGAAAAATAAATTAAGAGGTTATACATACTTTGCTATATAGCTTGGAATATAATCCATGTTATATTGCAAACCACAAACACTAACAGAACTGATTGAGGAACACACAAGGCATCTTCAGCTTCTTCTACAATTTAAATTATTGTAAGCAAAGCAAAAGGTAGCAACAAATACAAGTGCTTATTAAATTGGTCAGTCTCTAAAAGAGAAAATAAGTTTCCATTTGAGTGTAGTCTTTTGTCATTTCTGATAAAGGGCTACACCTGAAAACATCAATTCGTCTGCTTTTAGGTGCTGATTGAGCTGCCTTATATTTGCAATGTTTTCTGTTTTTAGTTCCAATATGCAAATCTTCCTTTTTAAAGGAAATTTTTGACTTTAGGCAGCTATCATAGAACTTGTATAGGGCTGTTGGATTGCTATGAGCTGACAGTTATTGGCACTATTTATAAATTTGCAACTGAAGTGCTTAAGCAGGAGTTGCACAAACTTTAAAAAGAATCAGCACCAGCTAATCCAGGAGGGGGTCAGGGAAGGGGAGCAGAGATTTGTGCAAACAAGATACAACTGTTGAGGTATTCAAAATAAAAGGAATCCTTCCAAAATATACAACGGTACAAAAAAAAAGGGCAAAAACGAAAATTCTGGCTTTTAGCACAACTTAAATAATGATTAAGCAAATAATGAAATGAAAACAAAAGATGGGATGCCTGCCTTTTTTCAAGAGTGGCTGTGTTGATGCCTTGCCGTCATCTTCTTCATCTGCGTTATGTTCAAAACAACCAATAAAGTAAAAGTTAATTTCAAATGCATCACTGGATGTAAACAAAGTAAACATTAATTAGTTGGTTTAGAATGCGTTAATGGTGACTTACATTGTGTACGTTAGTTTATTACTTGAAGGATGTGAATAAAAAACATGGGTGAGCCCAAAGTAATAGGCTTGATATTTAATTGTGCTGTATTACTATATTATCTCAACCAAAATGCCAGCCCAGTCCTGAAAGTATCTGTTTGCTCAGAAAGCTATCAGCTAATTTACGTGAGAATTTATATCTGTGGTGGGGAAAAGATTTAATTGAACTACAAACCATTTAGTAACAGTAATCTCAAAATATCTTTTTGATAAACTTTCCCTTCCCCCATCCCCTATTGTAAGCAGTGATCCAGATATGGATAAGGAATCACATTGACACCAATTTGCCAAAAACATGGAGGGAGGCTAGTGGGCAGAAAAATAGGAGGGGGAGGGCTGAGACATGCTATACATGCAAAGTCAGACACACAAGAACATCCCTGTTTGAGGCTGGTAGCTTTTAGCCACCAACATCTTATTTTTGCACTTATTTTTTCCTCTTTACCCATATCTCTGCGCAGCACATGTACCAGAATAAGCATTTACATCAGCTTACACCCCAAATATCAGTGCTGAGGAAGTAGTTTCTCCTCTTGCTCCCTTTAAGTCAGCAAAAATAGGGACACAGTCACTGGTAGACCTCCCAGTCAGCCATTTTGTTCTATGCAGAGTCAATGTGCATGGAAATGTTCCAGTCAACCATAATCACAGTCTTGCCCACAACTTAATCTTGACAAAATGAGTTGATTTTTATTTATTTATTTTTTAAATCAGTTATGTTCAGATGGAAAGAACATTAGAATGCAATAATTATTTTCTTCATGTGTGCTGTGTAGTAGAATCATATAGTGCCTGATATAATGCAAAATACCCTTTAGTTATTTAACCACTCTGGAAAAAATGGAGAGCCTGTTGCCATCTAGAAAGGGAAGGTTTCACAGAAGCTTGAGATATCTTTCAGTCTAGTTTCAGCCAAAATGATGTGCAAAGCTGCAAACCAACAACTATTACTCGAATGGAAACAGATTTCCTGCAATACCTGACAGTACACACAATTATATTTACAAGGCACATTGAAATCTTGACATCTTCCTGTGTAACCACCAGCTTTTATCCAGAGTTTGCTTTAAGATCCTCAGGGTAGGTTTTTTTTTGGAGTCTACACATCACGAGCTTTCATAAAGTTAAACCACAGAATGCTGCTCATGATTTTCTTATGCAAAGACCTGGAAAATCTACCCTCTAGTGTCATCACATAATTAAAACCTATTCAATTCCTGAAAAATAATTGGTGGCGCTTTTTGTTATTAACCATTAGCTATGATAAACTGATGCATTCAATGAACATTTTAGTACCTCATCATTCTATTGTAAAAATGTATTTCCGACATATAGATTTGTTATATGTAAATGTCTTAAACCCATTTTATCTAGCAATGCTAAGTTTACAGAAAGTTAACCATAGTTCCTTTTGTGGCCAATGCTTTGATCTACCAGTGTCTAAAAATACTTTAGACAGAAATGCAAATTGCATTTCAGCTGCAGGACGTTAAATGATTTAAACAAAAATCACAATATATAGAACAAATTTACTTTTTAAATTCTTTGCTAGGATGTGGGCATCGCTGGCAAGGCCAGCATTTGTTGCTCATCCCTAATTGCCCTTGAACGGAGTGGCTTACTAGACCACTTCAGAGGGCAATTAAGAGTCAAACCCCTTGCTGTGTATCTGGAGTCACATGTAGGCCAGAACAGATAAGAATGGCAGATTTCCTTCTCTCAAGGAGATTAATGAACCAGATGGGTTTTTACAATAATCAATGATAGTTTTAAGGTCACCACATTACTGAGGCTAGCTTTTGATTCAAGATTAATTAATTGAATTTAAATTCCACCAGCTGCCATGGTGGGATTTGAACCCATGTCCCCAGACCAATAGCCTAGTGTCTAGATTACTATTCTAGTGACATCAGCATCATCTCCCCCTAAATGTTTCAATATATAATGTATTAATCTAAAATAAAACATTACATATCATTGATTACACATCCAGATTTACTAAAGTTTTAGAATTTGTAATATTTAGAATACAAATACATGTTGAGTCACAGGCACGCAACTAATAGTAACTAATATATAAAACATCATGAGATGCAGTTTTAACACTGGAGCTGCTACTCAAAAAGGATGTAGCATTTCTATCAATTGTATTGGACTTTCATGTTATGTATTTATGTTATACCAGTGAGTACTAATGACAAGAATGCAATTACTAGCCAAGTTTACTGAAGCACCCCAAATTAACATCCATGGTGGGTGGATAACCAGTTTCCCCTGTCTAGTGTAGAATCCAGTTTGATGAACACAAATACCAGATTAAGTTTTAATTCAGTATTTCACATCAAACGTTAGAGTTAAGCTTGCAATGATCTCTAGTTTGCTTTGTCAGCACAGATTCCATTGGGCAGGAAATAACCTTGTACAATAGAGAGCATTCACTTCCCAGGATCAAAACCAAACATATTCTCACCCAATCCAACTGTACAAGTTCTGCCTGCACTTCACTCTTGGAGAAATATGGGTGGTTTTATACATGCAGTGCCAATCATCTGGTGGGTATTGCACAGTAATCATTAAAGACACTAAGAGGTTCAAGTATCAACCCATATTCCATTTAACTTAAAATGGAACTTGTTTGATGATGCTTGAGCCCTGCAATCACCGTTTTCTTTCATATGACAAAAACGGCAGTGTGGCAAACATTTCTGATAACATGCTCACTTATTGTGGGAAAATGCAATGCCAATGCAATTTTGGTATGACAAAAAAAAAATCATTGCTGTTGTGAAGCTCACATTGGTGGAGGCAGGGAGACAAATAAGCATGCCACTTCAATAATTAATTGCAATGCAATTTAAGGTAACATAACATTTGTTGCCATCCCAAATTTTTTTGGTCTTGATCGCTTTAAACAATTCCCTTTCAGGCAGGCTTAATGTGTCCTGCAGTGCCAGTTTAAATTTTGTTCCCGGAAAGTACATGGCTTCCTGTTTGGCAATGCCATTGCTCCTTCTTTCTCTTTCAAACCTCATACTCGATGACCTTGCAGGAATCAATGGCTCAGTGTGAGGACTGGCAAGCATGGACCAGCAACTACTTCATGAAAAACATATCTATATGAACGAAGAAGTTAGATCAGCTACAAGAAATCAAAATTGACAACTCATGGAAAAAGAGAACCGTTTAAGGTAGTTGTCACAAATTAGATAATTTTATACATATTGGATAAAGAAACTACATACTCAATGATCTGCAGGCATCAAAGCAAGTGTTTGCTTTAGGTGGAGGTTCCATCAGTGCAATGGATACTCCTTGCTAACCTGTGCTTTTCAAAAGTCCGTCAAGTTTTTGGGTTACATCAGATGATCCAATAACAAGCTATCACATCTGTAACTTACTGAACCATGGTTATGGAACTAATCATTAGAGGACAGCTACTAAAGTATATTAGGTTTCATGAAAATTAAGATAAAAATCAGTTCCTCAAGGGAAATGAGGGTGCAATTATTCTAAGTTACATCTGTTAGGCAGCTGAGTTACATTCGTGTTTAAACAGTGCCTCACATACTTGCAGCGATCTGTTAAACCACAAGAGAAAAATATGAGTTGTGTCAAATTTGTACAAGAGAATGTTTATATCACAGCTGAAGGGTTGAGCGCTGAACTGGGCACTCCAATATAGAAGGGGCATTAAAGCTACAGAAAGCTTACAGTGTAGTTTTACCAGGAAGGAGAACTAAATCTTTCTAAATAGCAATCATAATACAATTGAGTTCAACATAGTGTTTGAAAGGGAAAGACATGAAACTAAGATTCTAGATTTAAGCAAGGTCAACTCCAACATGACAAGAGATAGCGACTAGTCCAAAGCAAACTGAGTAGACCCATTAATGGGTAAAATGGCAAAAAATCAGTGGGAGGTGTATATAAAGGATTCGCGATACAGAAGCAGTTTATACCTTTACAGCAGAAAAAGCAACCATTAAGACAGAAGAGGTAATAAGGGACAACATAAAATTAAAAGAGCAGGCATAAAGAATGCAAAAAACAACGCTCAGATCGAAGTGAATGAAAGAGGTACAAGTATCAACAATGTGTCAAAAGAGACAGTAAGGGCTTCAAAAAGGGAACGTGAGAAGAAACTGACAAGTGATATCAAAATTAAAAGTATATATTATAAAAAAAATGAGAGCGGTCAGGAGCAATGTGGGCCCCTTGAAAACTTATGACCAGGATACTGCCAATGAAAATAAGGAAATGACATACATGTTGAATAATTACGGATGGTCGGTATCGTAGATGAGGCCAGCATATCAGACATCCTAAGGAAACTAGGTATGGAATCAGAGTCACGAGCAAAATTATTGTAAGCAAAATATTTTGACCAAAGAATGACAAATCCCAGGACCCGATTATTGATTCTGATATCCCTTGCCAGTTTTATTTTTATATACTCACTGTTTGTGACTCTTACTATCTTTTTTATTGCCAATGACACAAATATAGGCATAAATGGTGTATTTGGAAGTGTAAAATTATAAATAGATTTTGATCAAATGAAAGGGAAAAGCTGTGGCAAATGGATTTCAATGCAGCCAAATGTAAGATCATCCACTTTGGACCTAAAAAGGACAAACAGAAAATGTGGAGGCCAAAAGAGACAAGGGTGTTCCTCCATTTACACAGATCATTAAAATGTCAGGGAGAAGTGAACAACATGATCAAAGGCAAATGGAATGCTGACCTTTATATTTAGAAGACTAGAATACAAGGGGACATTAAGTCATGACTTCAGCTATGCATAGCTTTGATTCGACCACACTGGAATATTGTGAAGAGTTTGTTGCACCACACCTCGGGAAGGATATATCTGCCTTCCAGGAAGTGTAACATCAATTTACCTGGATGCCAAAGGTTGAATTAAGAGGAGAGCTGACACAAATTGTATCAACGGATTTCAGAAGTTTCAGGGTGATTTGATCAAAGTTTTAAGATTTTAAGGGGAGCTGATGGGGTAGATAGAGAAATATTTCTGCTCGTTGGGAAGTCTCATTCTCGGTCGGAGGGAGGGGTGGAAGTTTGGAACACTCTTCTGCAAACAATGCTTGACCAAACATCAATTGCTAATTTAAATCGTGAGATTGATGGATTTTTGTTAACCAAAGGTAAAGCAAGATAGCAAAGGCAGGTATATGGAGTTAGGTCACGGATCAGCTGGACACCTCACTGAATGGCCAAACAGGCTTGAAGGATTAAATGGCTTACTACTGTTTCTCTGTTCTCAAGGAGAAATCTGAGATAGGAACACTGGAATTAGGAGGTGGTGGTCATTCAGCCCTTCAAGCTTGCTCCGCCATTCAATATGATCATGGCTGATCTGATCGTTGCCTCAATAGCACTTTTCTGCCTACCCCTGGTAACCTTTGACTCCCTTGTTAGTCAAGAATCTAATCTAACTCAGCATTAAAAATACTCAATAAGCTTGCCTCTACCACTCTCAGGGGTAAAGAATTTCACAGACTCTCGATCCTCAGAGGAAAGATTTCTCCCTATCTCAGTCTTAGCCGGCTAAGAAACGATTCAATAAAAGTTGCTTAAAAAAGATGAGGAATTTTAATAGAGTAAATAGGGTGAGCTGCTGCCTCTGATTAGGGAAGTCAGTGACAAGTTAATTTAAAATAATAAGGGAGAGAGAGGAGGGTTACTATGGAGGAAAGAATGCTTTGCCACAGGGAGATGGTTGCATCTTTTACATTAAGGGTGAATGTTTAAAGCAGGGATTATAAACAGGGAAATTGGGAAAGAGCAGGGTAGCAGGATTAGCTTTGGATTGCTTTAGTAAAGAAACTACACAGATACAATGGCCCAAATGGCTCTCTTTGATTCTGGGGACTTCTATGGCTCTATTCAGTCATTATTTATTATTGATTATACAAGTACCTAAATAAAACTGAAATGAGCACTGTGGCTCCTCCCCCTTCTAAGTGCCTACACACTATGATAACTGCATTGCTGATAAGATAAACAGCAATTTCTGCAAAAGGAATTGAGAGAGCTGTCAATTTATTGAAAGGTTGGGCTTTGCTTGATGGAGATAATGGGAAATATAATTTCCAGTTTGGGAAGTGACATTACCATGTTTGGAGAGGATGTCCGCTGGTTGAGTGCAATCTTCAGGAATTAAAATAAAACAGGGTCAGTGGAGTGAAATAGATATAGAATCCCAACTCTGGTGTCTTTACAAACAACAGGGTACATCCTGTTCACAAAAATCAGGACAAATCCAACCAGGCCAATTACCACCCCATCTGTCTACTCTTAATCATCAATGTGATGGAAGGGGCTGTCGACAGTGCTATCAAAATCTGTTACTCAACAATGACCTACTCACTGAGTTTGGGTTCTGCCAGGGCCACTCAACTCCTGTTACAACCTTGATTCAAACATGGTCAAAAGAGGTGAACTCAAGGGTCGAGGTGAGAGTGACTGCGCTCGACATCAAGGTAGCATTGGACCGAGGTGTGGCATCAAGGAGCCCAGCAAAACTGATGTCAATGGGAATCGAGGGGGAAACTCTTCTAATTGGAGTCATACCTAGCACAAAAGAAGATGTTGTGGTTGTTGAAGACCAAGCATCTCAGTCCCAGCACACTACACTGAGGAACTCCTGCAGCAATGTCCTAGGCCCAACAAGCTTCAGCTGCTTCATCTCCCCTTCATCCTAAGGTCAGAAATGAGGATGTTCACTGATGATTGTATGATGTTCAATATAATTCAAGACTCCTAAGATACTGAAACAGTCCATGTCCATAGGCAGCAAGACCTGGACAACATTCAGGCTTAAGCTGATAAATGGCAAGTAACATTCACATCATACAAGTGCCAGACACTGACCATCTCCAACATGAGAGAGAGAATCTAACCATCTCCCCTTGACATTCAATGGTATTACCATCACTGAATCCCCCATATCAGTATTCTGGGGATTACCATTGATCAGAAACTGAACTGAACCAGCAACATAAACACTGTGACTACAAGAGCAGGTCAGAGGCTGGGAATTCTGAGGAGAGTAACTCACATCCTGACTCCCCAAAGGCTGCCCACCATCTACAAGACACAAGTCAGGAGTGTGATGGAATATTCTCCACTTGCCTGGATGGGCGCAGTTCCAACAATCAAAGCTCTACACCATCCAGACAAAGCAGCCTGTTTGACTGGCACCCCATCTACCATCTTAAATATTCACTCCCTCCACCACTGAAACAGTGGCAGCAGTGTGCAACAACTACAAGATGCACTGCAGGAACTCACCAAGGCTTCTTCGACAGCATTCCAAACCCGCAACCTCTACCACCCAGAAGGACAAGGGCAGCAGGTGCATGGGAACACCAGCACCTACAAGTTCCCCTCCATGCCACAGACTATCCTGACTTGCAATTATATTGCCATTCCTTCACCTTTGTTAGGTCAAAATCTCCTGAATGACCCTTCTAACAACACTGTAGGTGTACCTTCACCTGGGCTACAGTGGTTCAAGGCAGCAACTCACCATCACCTTCTCAAGGACAATTAAGGAAGGGCAATAAATGCTGGCCTAGCCAGTGACACCCAGATCCCGTGAAATAATTTTAATAAGTACACAAAGTTTGATGTAATGAACCTAAAATGAAACAATATTGTTTATTATTTAAGACAGTATCAATCAATAAATAGATTATTGATTTGGATATAATGGTTATGAGGTGCACTAATACTCTCTTTTTTCGACTGAAGAACTCTGGGCCATCAGGAATGGGAGTACACACTGCAGCAAGGCATTATTAGGAGCACTGGCACATCCTGCAATATTCCCATCATGTCAGCAGTTATCTGGCCATGGAGTGTGGAGAATGAATGAGATACTGGTATGGGGAGGTGAACTGAAGAAACATTTTGTCTTCAACCTGTTGTAGCCCAGATACACATGGCTGAGTATAGAAGTCTGTGGTTTGTGCTCGAGCAGCAACAGAATATGCAGAATGTATCTATTCAATTTCATAATTCTGGAGTGTTGAGGTTAGATAATATAGAAAACTAACTGCAACCTATGGAGTTGCTGATTTATAGACTGGTTCCTACTAATCCCCATTATAAAGGCGTTGGGGGGCTGGACCATGCCCAGTAACAGCGGCTAGAATCCAATTATAGGTAATACATGGATTGAACGATAAAAGGCAATACCTTCAAATGCTCTGTAGCTATATCTGTCACAAAGTCAAGGCTCCCTAGCAACTCAAAGGGTTGAACTTACAGGTATTGGAGAACACATTTAATTATCTACTGCTACAAGTATTTATATAGTGACTTTAACGTAATAAAACATCCCACTGTGCCTCACAGGAACATTTAAAAAAATTACAGCAAGCAATATGAGGAGATATTGAGGCAGATGAACACAAGCGTGGTCAAAGAGGTGGGTTTTAAGGAGCAGTTTAAAGGAGGAAAGTGAAGTAGAGGGGTTCTGGGACAGAATGCCAAAGCTTAGGGCCAGGGCAGCTGAAGACACAGCCACCAAGGTGCAGCACTGAAAAATTAGTTTTCTTGAGCATCCCTATCTACAATTTAAGGAGCTCCTGATTTATGGACTGGTTACTACTGACCCCCACTTTAAAGGCATTGGGGGGACTGGACCGTGTCAAGTAACAGGGTGAGGGGTAAAGGGTGAACAGGACATGGGCAATGTTTTGGATGACCTCAGGAGGGTAGAACATGCAAGATGGGCCTGGGGTGTGTTGGAACATTCAAGTTTAGATGTAACAAAGACAGGAATAAGGATTTAAGCAGAAGAATTGTGGCAGGGGCAATGTTATGGAAGTGAAAGCAGGTGGTCATAGATATGGCATAGATATATGGTTTCAAGTTCATGTTAGGGGTCATATATGATGGCTAGGTTGTGTACCTCCCTGACCATATTTGGTCATCTGCCCTAATATCGCCCTATGTGGCTTGGTGTGAAATGTTTCTTTAACGACCCTGTGATGGACATTGGGATGTTTGATTATGTTAAGGGCACTTTATCAACACCTGTAGCAATGGATAACCAAATGTATTTTCCAATACCTGGTTCAACATCAGGCTGTTGCCAAGGACAGAGATGGGAGTTGATGACTGGGGAACAGAGTTTGTAATGGGGATCAAAGACAAAGACAATGGCTCCAATCTTCCCAATATTTAATGAGGACATTTCTGCTGATCCAATAATGGATACCAGATAAACAGTCTGATAATTTAGAGACAGAGGAGGGATCATGACAGATGATGGGGAGGTAGAGATGGGTGTCGTCAATGTACATGTGGAAACTGGCATTGTGTTTTCAAATAATGTTGCCAAGGGGTGACACCTAGTTGAGATCCTTGGGGGACAGCAGAGGTAATGGTAAGGGAGTGCGAAGGCAAGCATTGCAGGTGATTCACTGGCTCCAATTTAGATAGATAAGAATGGAACCAAAAGAGTGCAGTCCTACCCAGCTGGACAGCAGTGGAGAGGCATTGGGGAATGGTGTGGTCAACCATATCAAAAGCTGCAGAGAGACTGAGAAAGATAAGGAGGGACGGTTTACCTTTGTCACAGTCAGGTAGGGTGTCATTTACAACTTTGCGCCATTTCGGTATTGTGGCAGAGATAGAAACCTGATTGGAGGGATTCAAACATGGAGTTCAAGGAAATATGGGCACAGAGTTGGGAGACAGCAACATGTTTAAGCACTTGAAGGGAGGTTGGAGATCGGGCAGCAGTTGGCAAGGACAGAGGGACCGAGGAATGATAATACATTTAAAGGTGAAGAGGATTGTACATGAAGAGAGATGCAACTAAACATGGAAACTAGAAAGGAAAGTTGGGTCGTCAGCAATTTAGTGGAAATAAGATTGAGGGAGGAGGTAGATCTTGTGGACAAGCTGAATTCAGAAAAGGCAAGAAGGGGGATAACAGGGAAAGTTTTAAAAGGGGCAAAGTTTAACCCTCTGAGTACAAAAAAAATTGGACCAATTCACTTTAGCGATTTGCGGATTTCAGGTGATAAAAGGTATATTAAGTGTTCATAAATGGGATGGTTAAGGTTCATATGTATAAGTTACCCAAGGCTGGGCCATGTTAAAACATTAGACTGTTCTTTCCACAGACAGGATAGATCTTAGGAACAAATTGCCAGTTTATGCATTAAGTGCAGACTCTCTGCAAACTTTCTAAAAAGAGTTGGACTAGTTCCTAGCTGAGATGCAGACTAAGGCCTGGATTTTCAGAGTCAGACACACTGCGGCATATCCAAAACAGTGCTGGGAATATAGACCCGGTTTCCCATCCCCACTTCCGACAGATCCTACTCTTACTGGAAAAGGAAAAGGGAGGAACTAAATTCACATATGGGGGCGGGGGGAAGACCTGAACTCAGCAAAGCCATCTGTATTATGTGCTAAGTTCAAACCGACCCCATTTTCACTGCTGCAAGCGCCTTATCCCACTGTGTGAGCTACAAATTTTTTAAAGAGTAGACATAAATGCTTGGGAAGGGCAGATAAGATCTGTGGTGATGTCAAGTTGTTTAAATAGCCTGTCTTAAAATAAAAAAAAGCAGCCTGCCTGTGTCTGAGAGCTGAAAAGAAATCTGTGCTATTAGTTTCAGTAGGTTTTCATTGACACAACCCTAAGTGCCACTAGTATAGCATTATTACGGCTTGACTGCTTCTACAACAAATCTTTATCATAGTGGGAGGGCTGCAAATTCAAAGTTTGATTGACAGCTCCAAGAGGTTATTAAAGGGCTAGCTGTCTTTGATTTGTGGTATTGAATATATAGGTTTGTTTTTAATAAGGGATGAAGTACTTGAGTGGATTTAAATATGTTGAATGGATTTCATGAATGGGAGGTTTTTAAAAAAAAAATATAGTGAAGTCTAATAGATATTTAGAACTTTATTTTATTTAATCTCAGCATGGCTCACAAGGTCTGCCCATGGTGGACATAAGGGGTCATGATTTGGCATTGGGGTTAGGGCGAGTGTGGGACATACGTTGGCACTAAGTTTGCATAGGAGCTATGAGAGCCCAAGGGGGTGGGTGGGTGGGAGGCATGGATTGGCATAAATGGGCATGGTGAGGCGGTGCGATGGGCGAGGCCTAGAGGGTCTAATATTTAGCAAAACAACTGGGACCACGTCCCAGAGAACCCAAGCAGGTCATTTAACCAGCCTGCCTTCACATCCAGAACCTAATGTGGCCACCTTCGGTCTGCACCTGAAGTGAAGTGCAACTCCATCCTGCAGCCATGGCCCAAGAAGGAAGATCCTGCCATTTGAGATGTATTTTCCCAAGGCAGGTGCAGCGAGCCAGGAGATTTCCCAACTCTCCACAACCACCTCAAGAGCAAAAAATTCAGGCCTATGCCTTACAAAATGTGGGTGATATATCAGGCAGTATAAACACATGTGGTCTCCTGGTCTATTTTTAAATGGCATATGGGCATCATAGAGGATTTTAAAAGAAAAAAATCCACAATATACCTTGGATTTTCATCTCTCGCTGGAGATTACACTGCTGCTGATGGGTGTCTAATATGATACTTCACAGCCCATGCTGTATTTTCCTAAGATCATATTTTTGTCCTCATGTCTCAAGCACTATTGTTCAAAGCTTGGTTACAATGTATGAGACACAGGTTCTTACGCATGGACTCTTGTTAACTAGCCTGGGTAATACCTCATTAAAACTACCCCATAACTATTAGCCCCACACCCAAAAGGAAAAGGCTCTATACGCCCTCTACATATTCCAGTGCACATCCCAGAATTGAAACTCCTTCTTCCTCCTCTGCTGCTGCTACACAAGGGATTCATAAACATTACAAGCAGAAGTAAGCCAGCGCTCAGTAAGAATATTGTGTTGAGCAAACCATCAAAATACATACAGTAGGGATAATTTTTACATCAATTTTTCACTTGATTTTGTACATTTATTTCATGTATTGATAAATGATTGCTTAACAAAATTTTGATCTATAATATTTGGAGTGAGGTATTTTATACATTGCTTCCCTCTGCCATTTAATTCAGTGCAAATTTTGCCGTGTTATGATTATATTTAGCAGTATTGTTTAATCAAATGATGTGATAAAATTATACTATGTGAATTGAGATCATTGACAAAAAAAATCTCAAACTGAAGTGATGGGCGGTGAAGTTGTCACAAACCTCATTAGTTTAATCACGTCACCCCCCCAGCACAGGCGTTTAGATCTCCTCCTTGTCCACAGCCACGGCGTGGATCCATCCTTCACTCATCTTGAAGTTAATGCGCCTCTAATTAGCTAGGTTATGTGGCATGTATTAACCACAAAGAATCTGCAACAACTCAGTGGAAGCAATTTTAACTTTTATCGCCAGGTGGAAAGTGAGCAACAGCGAATCGATAAGAGATTTTACACTCTGCCCGGTTTTCTTTTTCATTTGGGAATGCCTTTTTCCCAGCAATAAAAGTTAAAATTACCCAGAGGCTTAGACTGCAAGGTACAAAAGATGACCAATGTATATAAATTACAGCTTCAACAACAAAATATAACTGGGCATGCAGAGGTGTATTTGGTTGCTCTTACAAACAAGCCATACTTAGTGATCCACAAATCCAGCTTTGCTGTTAGTTTTCCTACTGAAACAGAACTCATGAGATTGTTGTAGGGTAAAGGAATTCAGCAGTTATTCTTATATTTTTTTATAAAGATGATACACACCACCTGCATGCTGAAGGAACAGAAACCCTTACAGTGGTTATACTCCATATATTTTGGTGCAATCCAAAGGAGTAAAAATCTTTCCATTAATTTTACCAAAAAGTCATGAAATCCCACTTTGTTCTCATACCAACATTTTTCTCCCCACTACTAACAAGAAGCAATTTACTCCTCTTGTGGTAAAGTTCATCACATAGTTGAAACTTTGTGCTGCTGGATATAATCAACTGTTCTCAGTGAAATGGGCCCACCCAGGTCTTTGAAAGCAGTGAGCCCTTGAATACAGGAAGTGCCCTGACAATACTACTGTACTGACTGATGTCCAGAAGGACCCAATTATTTTTACACCAAAAAAACCCAATTGTAGTCACTATGCAGCCATCCAAATCTAAAGCCAATTTTTTTATGTAACCCCATTTCTCTAGTCAGTGACTTACACTCAGAGGACAAATTATTAATTCTTGGCCTACACCAAAGCTAAAGGCAGTAGGACTTCCTCTTTAATCCTTTTCACCACAGTGCCCACTCTTAAGTGTTTCTTACAGAAAGGGAAGATGTTTTCAAATATGTGTAAAAAGTGTATTTAGGCTGGTTTTTGTATAGTGTCATAAAGTTTTAAGATACTGAAATATGGTCGATTTAGAGGACAAATCCCCTATTAATTGGCTAAATCGACATAATTATTAACATTTTAAGCCCAGATCAGAAGGTGTAGACTATTGCTAAAAGTAGCTTGCTTTTTTAAAAAACTGGTAGCAATGTTGGTTACATTCTGAATTAATGGGGCTATTCAAGTACCAAGTTATTATAAAACAAATTATCGCAGTATGCAATAATGTCTGTTCAAATAAATGGGCTATTTTCTACCCAAGGAAATAGGCTCTCTGAACAGGCGCAGATGTAGGGAGAACCTGAAAATATTGGAAATATACAACAGGTCAGTTAACATTTGAAAAGCAAAAAAAATGAAGACTGACGAGTTCACTTAAGAAGTAACCAAAAAACAAAAAAAAAGACCAGTCGTTGCTTTTGCCAGTCCTATAAAAAAGGGCCCAGCTGTTTCAGTCTTGGTGAAGGGGCTATACCAAAAAAGGTTGCAAAATTGATCTCTCTCTAAAGATATTGACACATCTGCTCTACAGTTGAGGTTTTATTTTCCTTTTTGCATTCACATTGTTTGGTACATTGAAACAGGTACGTGGAGATGAATTTTAAAATGAAAAAAAGTGGTAGTTTTAGTGTTAAACATGTTTAGAATAAAATATTAAACTTTTAATTGAAATTTTAAAAATACAATGTTACATTTTCACTCCATATTAAATTTGTGAATTCTTACCTTTTTGGTCTTGTGACACTGCTGGGCTGTTGGTTTCACTCACTGATTTAGAAGATGGCTTGGAAGACTCTGCATCAGAATGCTCCAGATTCACCACTATATCCTTCGGATGAGCAGATTTCTCCTGAGAAGTGCACAGCTCTTCTGAACATAGGAATAAGACAGACATTGACCATCTCAAAAAGATTAAATGCTCAAATGAATACCATAATTAATTGTGAAACCATTATTGCTTTCACATAAAATGAGAGCATGCAATCGAGTGAATGTGGACAGGGAAAAAACAAACAAAATCATGATTTATTTGAACTAACCTGCTCATATCTGGGCAGACATGTTCAACAACCCCCATCAAGTAAATGGAAATGCTAGCAGTAGTGAGGACAGGAAAAGACAGCAGGGTACTAAGTCACTGAGGCATTTACCACATTATTTTGTTGCCTCTCTGATATACCTCTAGTAGAAGATGTAGGCCAATTCCAAAAGCAGCCAACTAAGAGATGTTGGAAAAGGATGGTCTGGTTGACATTTTCAAACACAGAAGATTAAGTTGCCCAAAGAGAGATATCATTTGTGCCTTTGGCTGAGGTGGATTAGTAATGTGACACTATTTTAAATGCCTGAGAAAATCTGCTATCTGACTAACAAATCTGATGCTGGTAGTTACCAATATACTGCACTAAATTCCCACTGTTCATTAAGGGGCTGGTTGGGCTGGTCACCCCTGACAACATCTGTACTTGGTGATCACAAATATCAACTGCAATTAAGAAACATAAAAACTCTTATTTTGAGAGGCTCTTAATTCTTGTTCATCTGCCTAACCACACAGATACTATTTTAATTGTTATGTTTTCCTTTGGGACTGTTAACTTTTAAAAAGAAATTTGAACTTCCAGTTAATAAATGAAAGGATTACAAGAAGATTTCACATTTTAAGACCTTTCACTGTAAGAAAAGACTAAAAGCACGATTGACTAAACACTAACTTTGCAGGCTACTTATACAGTAAACTGCGATACAGAACATTCTCCTTTTTCTTTTAGCACAACCAAAAACTCACTTCACAGATATCCTTTACACTATCCTTTAAGTAAATGTCCAATTCTCCCAGAACCAGTCCAAAGTGATTCTTAGCTTCTGTGGGTTTACCTCTATTATTTTCCTTTCTTAGCCTGGGAACTTATAATCTCTGAAATTTCTTTCAGTGAGGTTTTCTCCCTGGAGATTCTTCCTCTAGTGCAAACAAGACGAATCTTTCAGCCTTGTTTTAACTCCCCATGAATTCATCTTTTTCAATCTGACTGCAAGCTCTCAGCCACAGTTGTATGTGTTGAGCCAGTGTCTAGTTGCCTATGGCTGCTCTCCCTCTCCTAGATCCTTGCAGACTAACATTGTCTGCAGGTTTTCTTTGAAATCTTAGACTCTTCACCTCTCAAATCCAATCCCCATGGCAGTGAGAGTCACATGGACTATGTATCCAGGTAGAAATGCTGATCAGCTATCCTCAAGACCCCAAAACCCTGGAATCTTAGGAAGTAAATGGATAGTTTAAAGCACAACTGTTCACAACCTAACATTCTCAACATTTTTTCTGGGTCTTTGGAGTTGCTCAGTCTACCAAGTGTTGTCACACAAGCTACTGCGAATGTCTCCAGTGTAAACACCTTGCATCTTCTTCCCAGTAAAACAATCTGGGATCCTTTTAATCTCTAATAATCAAACCGCCCAGACTTTTTGCCAGGCAGACTTCAGAGAAGGTCACATGATCCCCTACATTTTTCCTTAAATGCACAGCACAAAACATAATCTTATAAATCTCATAATTGTAACACAATACCCCCGCAAAAGACGACAATGATGGTGAATGGGAAGGGGTTTGGTCCATTGAGATTCTGTACCCTGGGATGCAGGGTCATTGAGCATATTCAAGTCAGAGGCTGATAGATTTTTGGACACCAAGGGAACCATGCATCTGTGGATAGCGTGGGAGGTGTAGCTGAAGTGGAAAATCAGTCATGATGTTATCAAATGGTGGAGCAGACACAATGGACCAATGGCCTCTTCCTCATGTTCCTATATTCTTATCAAATACAACCACAAGTCATGAGATCTAGGCAAGCTGTCTTTTCCAGGATACTATAACACTAAATACACCAAAAGTGATATTAGTTAGTAACAAGAACAAACCAATTGCAAATAGGATAGCCAGTTTTTAAACACTATCCCTTTACCTCTGGATGCGAGCACAAGATAATCTTATTAGGCTGAAATCCTTTTGCTGGCTGCAAGAATGTTACATGGTAGTTAGACCATAAGACACAGGAGCAGAAGTAGGCCCATCAAGTCTGTTCCGCCATTCAATGAGATCATGGCTGATCTGATAATCCTCAACTCCACTTTCCTGCCTTTTCCCCTCATAACTCTCAATTCCCCTACTGATAAAAATTTGTCTATCTCAGCCTTGAATATACTTAACAACCCAGCCTCTACAGCCCTCTGCGGTAAAGAATTCCACAGATTGACTACCCTCAAAGAAATTCCTCCTCATCTCTGTTTTAAATGGACGTCCCCTTACCCTGAGATTATGCCCTCCGGTCCTAGAATCTCCCACAAGGGGAAACAACCTCTCAGCATCTACCCTGTCAAACCCCCTTGGAATCTTATATGTCTCAATTACGTCACCTCTCATTCTTCTAAACTCCAATGAGTAAAGGCCCAACCTACTCAACCTCTCCTCATAAGGAAATCCCCCCATACCCGGGATCAACCTAGAGAACCTTCTCTGGACTGCCTCCAGTGCCACTATATCTTTCCTTAGATAAGGGGACCAAAATTGTTCAAGGTATTCTAGGGGTGGTCTAACTAGTGCCATGTATAGTTTTAGCAAGACTTCCTTATTTTTATACTCCATTCCCTTTGAAATAAAGGCCAACAATTCAATTTGCCTTCCCTATTAGCTGCTGGACTTGTATGTTAGCTTTTTGGGGTTCATGCACAAGGACTCCCAAACCCCTCTGTGTTTAAAGCATTCTCAACCTGGCTTCTAAGGGCAAGAGCTCAGGACACAAAACTGCATACTGGGTGACACTAACAGGCAGTCTCTGTAAGGAAATAAATATTTATATCCCTTATTGAATATATTAGTGGGGCAGTTAGCTCAGTTAGCTAGATGGCTAGTGTGTGTTCAGAATAATGCCAACAGCACAGGTTCAATTACCATTCCAGCTCATGTAGGTTTAGGACCTGCCTCCTTGCCCTGACCAGGAGAGTGGAAGGTAATGGCAAGGATGAAACATTAGCCAACAATGAGCCAAGGACCTGCCTTTGGGCAGAGCTTACATGAATGAATTGAATAAATGGGCACTTTTCATTTCTCTCTCCTATCCTGAGGAGTAGAATTAGAGTCTTCCTTTCTAGACATTGGGTCTGGATGATGTAAGTACAGAACTAAACCAGGATAAAGTCTATAGCCGTGACACATCCTCAAAGTTGTTCCAATACAAGGCGATTCCCCGCATCAACAGTTCCCAGCATCAGCACAAGTGCAAACCGTGACCAGTGTGGGAGGAAAAAAATTGCAGTAGCATGCTGGTGTTCTATAACACAAACCACCTAATGTAGCGATATTGGAGGATTGCATGTCAAAAAACTCACCTTGCGCTTGAAGATGAGAAATATTAAAACCTTCCTTTAGTCTAATGACGACTACTCCATACTGATAGTCAAATGCATCACTGCAAAGAAAATATGCATTACAATAAACAGTTCGTATACCAGAAAAAGGAAATAATATTCTTATACCAGATCAGGCATAATATTTCACAAGGACTAGCCATATATAGACCTACATTTATACTGCAAAGACATTATAACTATCCATAAAGGGAAATATTACCGGAAAGTTTACTCCCCAATACATCCAAGGATGCACTATCAACATGTGTCAAATGTAGAAGAAAACTGGCTACTTAAGATAATGGGAAAAAATCTATTTGGTGCAAAATGGTCAGGACTTTCTCATGCTTGAACAAAGGTCTTCAAAACTAGCATTGGTATCATTATTTCTCATTTACTGCACTACGTTGAACTGTAAAAAACTAAAATGGCTATATATCTATAATCTCCTCTTTCAGAATTAAAGCTAACAAATTATCTCACCACAATTTTGATTATGTTAGCACTAAAGAAATAAAGGTGTGCTTTTCACTCAACTTAAAACAATCTTAGGGAATTGATTCCTTTGCAGGTGGTTGTGACCAAGGGAAGAAAAGCTTGCTTTTGTTTTCAAAGTTGTGCTTTACTCTACGGAATGGCAATTAGTAAGATTAACTCACTGAATAGTATTGATGTAATTTTCCACATCCTTCATAAGAGCTTGGCGCCAGTCTTTTTTAAAGCCAAAGACTAGTGTGTTGGGCCGCATTCGACCAAGTCCTACAGCCTGGAAATAGACCAGAAGCAGAATTAAAAAGTCACTTCTTTATCAGACGTGTCCTGAATGTGGATATGGGCTGCAGTACAAATTAGTTCCTTTATGTGGCACTATTTGGCAATCTAATTCATAGATCACAAGGCAACTGGAGTGGGAAACAGAAAAGCTGTCACACTATACAAGGGATAATCAAGGTTAGCGATGAGCCATGTGACTGTACTTCTAAATGCAGTTACTTCCATATTAGTTTCACTGATTCCAGGAGCCAAGAATACTGTGCATCATCTTCCAGCATTTGTGCTGTTAGGTCAGTTTCCCATTGGCTAGTGGCAGACTTGTAAATCCAATTTTACCTGGTTTATGAACCTACTGCCAGGCTACAGAAATTTGTTTAACAGCATTAGTCCATGAGCTGGGTTCTCAATATTCAAATTAGGAAAGTATTTTTAAAGACAGTTTATGGAATTTTACAGAAAGAGAGATAAAGGGAATGAGAGTGGAAGAAGAGAGACAAAGGGAAAGAAAAAAGTGAACAAGAAAAGCGTGAGAAAGGGAAAGGGAGAATATTCAGTGTTTACAAAGTGGCTTCCAATAAGAAACTAAACACAGAATGCCAATGCTATTATCATTCCTTATGCTCAAAATGGCACACTAAATATTTCAATATATTATTAATACCATCCAATTACAATGTTTGAGATTCTTACACCAAGTACAACGTGTAGATAGGCTTTGAAAACTTGGTTTCAGTCTAAGAATTTATATATAGTTTTTAAATTTCTGTCATGCTCTATTTTAAGTAGCTATTTTGTTTCTTTGAGGTAATGTACAATATTGTATTGAGGGTGTAGGTAGCAGGCTTTCTGCTGGTTCTGTTCTTTAACCAGTTGACAAGAACCATGCAAAAGCAGCCAGGTAAAACAGCTCTCAATTTCTTATTATCCCCCTTCTTCCACTTTCCCTCCCTACAGATCCTTCCCCGAGGAGATGGAGAGCATTAGAAAATGGCTACACGGTGGAAATATATATGAGAACTTGAAACCCATAGCCAATCTTATTTCACTGATTTAATTTGCCATAAATATAAACAAAAGATTGCTAACTGTGGGGTGTGTTTAGCTTTTTGTTGGTCTTCAAATTTGAATTGTAGATAAATGGATTTGTCCACAAATACTGAAAGACTATTATAAAGAGAGAGAGATTGATCCCATTTATAACCCAAATACAAGAGTCAATATAGGTTGGTAAAACGTTACCTATACGCTTTCAGATTTTTCTTCCTGCCCCTCTGCCCTCCACCATAAGTATTATAAAACTATTATAAAAGTATTATAACCATAAAACCATATCAGATGAAATCAACTTATTGGAAGCAAAACTGTTAATGTGCAAAAATAACTTACCTGAAGCAAGAACTGTGTTCCCTCACGCAGATCTTCTGCATAGACAGGCGCATAGAAGGCTTTCATTTTGTTTTTGATTAACCACCGTTGGTACTTAGCCTGATCGGTAGAAATTTCCTTCAAGGCTTGTCTACGAGGTCCCTAATTGAAACAAATATGTCGATTTCAGCAAACCGCATTTAATTTTTGACACGTTTCTAAAGTATTAGATCACAAAGCTTGGGTTTGTCATGAGTTCAAATGGCCCCAATTAACCAAGGTTACAGTTGAACAAGCAAATGTGAAATGCAAGCAGACTTGTGGAAATCATTATCCAGAATACATTCTGAATGGAGTGGTCTGACCAGGGAAGCGATGATGGGTTCACAATCAGCAATGCTATGATGCAGTTGGATATGCATTTGGCAAGCAAATTAACTGAGTGACATAAGAATTATGAATTCTGTTTCTGAAATCTGGAACTATTCAGAAAATCAAAATGGTCTTTTTCTGTTCTATTCATGCCTATGTTCCTGACTTTACAAACAAGGCAACTGTTTAAAAAAAAAATCAGCAGCACCAAATTTATTCATAACTACTTTTGCAGTTTTACCACGGATTAAAGATAATCTTCTACTGCTGGACATTTATCAATATTTCCCCTCCCATGCTGAAGCATTTGGCCATTGTGAAGGAAAACTGGCAAATTAGTATAAACTAATGCAGAATAAACATATTTTGTGCAAGCCATAATTATAAAATCTTGACAGACCTGAAAAGAAAGGAAAACATTTATCCCATCAGTATAAACTGGATTCAAACCGGCAATCCAAGAAGTGAAAGAATCAATTTGACCATTCAGTTAAGGATTGATAAGCCCTGTGCATACCTCATCAATCATATATTGGCAGTCCAATGACAACAAACTAATAAGATGCTAAAATCTGCTTTAATTGAAGATCAGTTTATCTACTGAACTCACCATATGAACATGTCCACAGACCACTAGTCCAACATTTTTGGTGAAGGCATGAACTAGATGGAGCAAAGCTGGACGGGATGTAGGAGCACCTGTCATCAATAGGCATTGGGGCCTACACAAAAAAGATGCAGTAGTTCAAAATAAAGTCAAGATAGAGGTATTACATTTACAGTGAACCTTGCGTCACATTGATACATAAACTGGATTTTAAAATTCTCATCCTCATATTCAAATCACTTCATGGACCTGCATTGGAGACCTCCTCCACCCCTACCAATCCTCCAAGATTTATGCAGTCTTCCAATTCCGACCTCGTGCACATCCCTGATTTCATTGCTCCACTATTGACTGACCAGTCCCCAGGTGCCGGAAATCCCTGCCTAAACCTCTATCCCTCTCCACTTTTAGTAAACACCTGAAAACTTACCCCTTTGACTAACCTTTTGGTAGCCTCTTATATGGCTCAGTGTCATCTTTTGTCTGATTATACTTACCTAAAGAATCTTACAACATCAACCTGAAACATCGGGGAGGATGTTTCCCCTCATTGGGCAGGCTTGGCGGGGGTGGTCGGGAAGCTGACCACCATTGGTACTGGACCACGATTTCACACTGGCAGGTCAATTAAGGCCGGCCCAGCATGAAATGCGAGCGGCAGCGCTGCCTGTGTGTAAAGGGGGGCGGGGGGGGGCGCGGTGGTGCGAACTTAACGTATACGCGCTGGAAAAACTCCGAGGCACAGAGCTGCCTCAAGGAGATGGATATTTTTTGAAAATAAAAAATAAAAATTTTTGAAATGTTATAAAACATGTCCCCTCATGTGACTCTGACACATGAACAAGGACATGTTAAATACAAGTATTAAAAGTTTAAAAAAAAATTTTAATGACTGGTCGAAACCTCATCCTGCCTCATCAACCACAAGGTTGGACAGGCAGCGAAAAATTTAAATCAATTACACTGTTAACGGCCTTAATAGTCCTTTAAATTGTCAGCGGGCCCGCTGCCGATTCCCGTGTGCGCCCATCAACCGTAATATCGCACATCATTTTACACTCGAGCTGGGTCGGGCGTGCTCCCACCCTCTCAGCGAAAAATTCAGCCCATTAGCTCTGTTTCTCTCCACAGATGCTCCCTGACTATTTCCAGAACTTTATAGAAAGTGAAATATTACCCAGGTATATCCTGTCCGCATAAAGCAAGACAAACCAATCCAGCCAATTACTGCCCCGTTAATCAACTCTCAATCATCAGCAAGTGACAACAGGTGTTGTTGACAGTGCTATCAAGGGACATTTATCCAGCAATAACCCACTTACTGAAGCTCATGTTTAGTCCCAGGAGAACCTCTCGGCTCTTGGCCTCATTACAACCTTGCCCCAAACATCAACAAGGGAGGAATTACAGAGGTGAGGTGATAAGAGAGTGCCCTTGACACCAAAGCAGCATTTGATGTGGGGCACTAAAGAGCCCTAGCAAAATTGAAGTCAATGGGAATCAGGGGAAAAACTGCACTGGTTGGAGTCATTTCTAGCACAAAGGAAAATGGTTGTAGTTGTTGTTGGCCAATGATGTCAGTCCCAGGCTATCACTATGGGAGTTTCTCAGGGTAATGCCCTTGGTCCAACCATCTTCAGCTGCTTCATCAATGACCGTCCCTCCATTATAAGGCCAGAAGTGGGCATGTTCACTGAACACTGCAGTGTTCAGTACCATTCAAGACTCCTCAGATACTGAAGTAGGCCATGTCCATATGCAGTGAGACTTGGGCTGACAAGTGGCAAGCTACACAAGTCCCAGGCAATGACCATCCCCAACAAGGGAGAACCTAACCATCTTTCCTTGACATTCACCGGCATCACCATTGCTGAATTCACAAGTATCAGCATTCTAGGGAAGCTGAACTCTGGGCCAGTCCTATTACTACTGGGGCTAAAAGAACAGGGGCTGCATTTTACATGACTCTGCCGGGGCTGTTTCCAGCAGGGGTCATGTAAAAAAGTTGTGTGCCCATCCCACCCAACTCCGAGCTCAATCCCATAACACGGCGGTGGGATGGTGCTGAAATCAATAGCCCGCGTGTCATACTTAAAAAGGTAATTAGGCTTGTTACCAAGTCAATCGACCCTGATAATATGCTGCTCAGTCCGTAAAATATTTGGGTTGGGCAGTCAGGCCGGCGCTGGCAGCCCAATCTTTTTAACTACATTCAAAGGGCAGGAAGGAAGACAGGGTTCGATCTTTGGGGGCTGCCCTTTGTGGGCTGCAGGGGGAAGGGGGTGATCCACCTAATATGGAACCCCACCTCCTTTTCTTCCTAACCCCCTGCAGCCTTAAACCTAACACCACCACCATCAACCACCAAAATCCTCCCTGCCCAAGACTCCAGACTTACTGGTTTCAGGGTCCACGAGCCTTCTTCCCCCTCTTGGAGTCCCGGCAGCATCCACTAACGTGCTCTTGTTGCTGCTGGGATTGATGGAGCTGCCAGTCAATCAGATTGGCAGGCAGTTCCAGAGGGTGGTGACTTCCTCCTCAATGAGAAGCGGAAACTCCACTTGGCCTTTGTTAAGCCCACCCACAGTGTGTTATGGCTGCAGGGCAGGCTGACATGGTGCAGGTTGGCTCCACGCCAACTTTCCTTCTGTGGGAGTGAAGACGGGAATGAAGGTGGGGGTGAGGATGGGGATGGGGATGGGGGAGGGAGGGGGGTAGGTCAGAGGCTGGCAATTCTGAGCTGAGTAACTTACCTCCCAACTCCTAAAGCTTGTCCACCAACTATAAGACACAAGTCAGGAACGTGATGAATAGCCTTCACTTGTCTGGATGAGTTCAGCTCCAACACTCAAAAAGCTCGACACGATCCAGGTCAAAGCAACCTGCTTGATCAGAACCCCATCCACTACCCTAAAAACTTTCACTCCCTCCACCACTGATACACGTTAGCTGCAGTATACACCACATATAAGATGTATTGTCGGAGCTGGCCGTGCCTCCTTCAACAACACCTTCCTAAACCACAACCTCTACCACCTAGAGGGACAAGGGCAGCTGATTTTCCCACTGGGAACGCCATTTGCAGTTGCTCTCCAAGCCACACACCAGCCTGACTGGGAACTATATCATTGTTTCTTCAGTGTCTCTGGGTCAAAATCCTAGAACACCCTTTCCAACAACACATTGGGTGTACCTATACCAAATTGACTTCAGTGATTCAAGAAGATAGCTCAATACCACCTTCTCAAGAGCAATTAGGGATAGGCAACAAATGTTGACTTTGCCAGTGAAAGAATTACAAACTCACCAATAACCTGTTCACTGATGCTCAGCTTGGGTTTTAGCAAGGATCATTCCAATCCTGACCTCAATGTAGCCTTGGTCCAAACCATAACCAAAGAGCCAAATTCCAGAGGTGAGGTGACTGACTGTCCATAGCCTCATGGCAGTATTTGGCTGAGTGTGGCATCAAGAAACTTAAGTAAAACTGAAGTCAATACAAACTGGGGGCAAGCTCTCCACACTCTCCCTTTGTGCTTACCTAGCACAAAGCAAGATGGCTGTGGTTGATTGAGGCAATCATTTAAACCCCAAGGCATTACTGCTAGAGTTCTTTAGGGCGGTGCTTTATCTTCAGCTGCTTCATCAATGACCTTTCTTCCAACCTAAGACAGAAGGGAGGATGTTTGCTGCTGATTACAGTCTTCAATTTCATTCGCAGCTTCCCAGATACTGAAGCAATCCAAGCTTGCACGTACCAAGACCTGGACAAAATCCAGACTTGGGCTGTTAAGTGACAAGTAACATTTGTGCCACACAAGTGCTAGACAACGAACTGCTCCAATAAAAGAGAATCCAACCATCTCCCCATGACATTCAAAGGCATTACCCATTTGAATACCCCAATATAAATATCAGAGGGTTACCATTGACAGAAACTGAACTGGACTAGCCATATAAATACTGAGGCTATTTAAGCAGATCCTGGGTATCCTGCAGCAACTGACTCACTTCCTGACTGCACAAAGCCTTGCTACCATCTCTAAGGCACAAGTCAGAAGTGTGATAGAATACTCTCCATTTGCATGGATGAGTGCAGCTCAACAACATGCAACAAGCTCAACACCATCCAGGACAAAGCAGCCTGCTTGACTGACACTCCATCCACCATCTTAAGCATTCATTCCCTAAACCATCTGCTCACAGTGGCTAGTGTCGACCATCCATACGATGCACTGCAGCAACTTGTCAAGGCTTCATCAATAGCACTTCCCAAACCTGCGATCTCTACTATCTAGAAGGAGAAGAGTAACAACTGCATGGAAACACCACCTGCCATTCCCCTCCAAGCCACACACCATCCTGACTTGCACTGTCATGGAGTCAAAATCCTGGATCTCCCTCTGTAACAGCACTGTGGGTATACTTACATCACATAGACTGCAGTGGTTCAAAACGGCAGCTCACCACTACCTTCTCAAGAGCTTTAGGGATGGGCAATAAAGGCTGGCTTAGTCAGTGAGGGGAATTTGCAGGCGGTGTTCCAGTGCATCTGCTGCCCTTGTCCTTCTTGGAGGTAGGGGTTACTGGTTTAGAAGGTGCTGTTGAAGGAGCCTTGGTGAGTTGCTGCAGTGCATCTTGTAGATGGTGCACACTGCTGCAACTGTGCTTCAGTGATGGAGGGAGTGAATGCTTATTGTAGTGTAGGGGTTGCCAATCAAGCTGGCAGCCCGGTCCTGGATGGTGTCAAGCCTGAGTGTTATTGGAGTTGCACTCATCCAGGCAAGTAAATTAAACACAAAAGCTGATAAGATATATACTAGCTTTGAGCCTACAATTTTGTGTAAATTTACAAAATATAACTTATTTGTTGCTATATGAACTGACAAAGTACCTCAATACAATAGACAATTGTGCCCATATTAATAATGTGCTCAGTATTCCCCATGGTTAGTTTCAAAGTCAATATCCTTGAGCACCAGTCAAATTAACATTCACATTTTAAAATGATTTTTGTTACTGCGAAAAACCATTATAGATTTTTGAATTTTTCAGGTGGACTTCAGTTACAAAGACAAGCTTTGCCCCCAGTAACTCTGCATTGCAGATTTGAGAGATTTGCAATTACCTGAAATTTTTTACATGGTCCTCAACACCTGTAAGCCGTATGGCATGTTGCAAGGCATTCAGGTAAGTCAAAGCCTGTGTGGAAGAACCCCAATTCACGTCTGCAGAAGAAATATTTTGAGTTTAGTATAACTAAATTAGTTGTATATATCACACTTATAATATTCATTACATTTATAGCTTTAAGCATTCAGGCAAATTAGATCCTAAACAAAATATTACAGAAAACACTGCAGGTCTCATCTCTTATACATCTACTTACTGTCTGCCTTATAGAACAGTATCGCATTATATCTTATACAACCCTTTCACATGGTCTAAATGCTTCTGCATTAATGTTGACTTCATGCTTCATCTCTAAAGGCGCCATTTCAAGCTAAATATCAGTGGTATTGTTCTTTGTGTATGAAAACTCCAGAGGGAGCTTATGTCAAATGTAAGTTCATGTTATTGGGTAATATTCAGATTCCTTTCATCATTTAAAAAAAATGAATGATTTTTCTGAAAGAAATATTATTTAAATTAACTTGGCAGTGGGATTTGAATTAGGATGCAGTATTAGAAAGGAGAAATATGGCATACAAAGAATTGGGAGAGCCAGATCGTACCGGAAGAAATAGTAAGGCATTAGGTTGGGGTCAGAGAGTGAACGTAATAAGATCCAAGATAAAAGCAAAATATTGCAGATGCTCAAAATCTGAAACAAAAACAAAAAGTGCTGTAAAAACTCAGCAGGTCTGACAGCATCTGTGGAGAGAAAGACAGAGTTAACGTTTTAAGTCCGTATGACACTTCTTCAGAACTAAAGAGAAGTATAAGTGTGGTAAACGATCTTATTTCACCACATTTCTACTTCTCTTTAGTTCTGAAGAATAGTCATACGGACTCAAAACGTTAACTCTGTCTTTCTCTCCACAGATGCTGTCAGACCTGCTGAGTTTTTCCAGCACTTTTTGTTTTTGTAATGAGATCTAAATTGGGTTTACAGTGCATGCTTGTTAACACAAAGTGTAGTAAATAAGGTTGGTGAGCTGCATGTAGACAATCACATAGGAATATGACATTGTGGCAACAGCTGAGTCCTGGTTTAATAAAGGGCAGGAATGGGTACTAAATATTCCTGAATACAAGCTGTTCAGGACAGATAGTTAAAGGAGGAAAGGAGGAGGGCTTTTAATATTGATCAAGAAGAATTTTACAATTCTGCAGAGATAGGATGCCATGGACAGATTGAAAACTGAATCTATTTAGTTACAGTTAAGGAACAATAGAGGTACCATTACATTACTGGGTGTATTCAATCAGCCAACTACTGGAAAAGATAGAGATATAAGGTTGCAGGGAAATTAGAGAGGTGCAAAAATTATAGAGTAGTTATAATGCGTGACTTTAATTTTCCAATATAAAGTGGCATAGTAATAGTGTAAAGGGCGAAAAGCAGGAAAAAGTTGAAGTGGGTTCAGGAAAACCTTCTTGATCAATATGTTTCCAGCACAAAGAGAAAGGAGGCATTGCTGAATCTGGTCCTTGGGAATGAGGCGGGTCAAGTTAATCAAATATCAGTAGGGAAAACATTAAGGGACCAATGTTCAAAGCATCATAAGGTTTATACTAGCTATGGAAAGGACAAGGAGCAGTCTAGAATAAAAACAATTAATTGGAAGAGGACCAATTTCAGTGGGGTGAGAACAAATCCAGCCTAAAGATTTGGAATCAAAGATTCACACGGAAAACTATAATGGAGCACAATGGGCTGCCTTTAAAGAGGAAATGGTACAATCAAGGTATATTCACATGAGGGGGAAAGGTAGGGCAAGCAAAGCCAGAGCTCCCTAGATGACAAAAAGAGAGTAAGATGAAGCAGAAAATGGGTGTGTATGACAGATGTCATGTTGTTAACATATAAATGAGAACCAGTCTGAATATAGAAAATTCAAAGCGAGGGAAAGTGGAAAAGGAAATAAGAGAGGCAAAGGGGGAGTATGAGAAAAAACTGGCAGATAACATGAAAGGGAGTACAAAAGTCTTTTCAGGTTTACAAATTGTAAAAGAATAGTACAGGTGGGGTAGGCCCTGATGAGGGACCAAAAAGAGGTTTACACAGGGAGGCAGAAGACATTGTTGAGTGCTAAATGAGTACTTTGCACCTTTTTTCACCAAAGAAGATACTGTCAAAGTCAAAATGAAAGTGGAGTAAGGTAAGTTACTCTTTGGGCTGCAATTTGATAAAGAGGTGGTATTTGAAAGGTTGGCTATACTGGAGGGCTAGATCAGTTGCATCCAAGGATAATGAGGGAAGTGAGGATGGAAATTGCAGAGGCACTGGCCATAATCTTCCAATCCTCCTCCGATACAGGGATGGTGCCAGAGACCAAGAGAATTGCAAATGTACACCTTTGTTCCAAAAAAGGGCAAAACGGATAAAAACAACTTCCACAAGTCAGTCAGTTTAACCTCAGTTGTGGGGCAGCTTTTAGAAACGATAACCTGGGACAAAATTGTCACTTGGACAAGTGTGGATTAATTAAGCCAGCACAGGTTTGTTAAAGGCAGATCGTGTTTAACTAACTTGGTGTTTTTTGATGAGATAATCGAAGGTTGATGAGGGTAATGCAGTTGATGTGATGTACATGGACTTCCAAAAGGTATTTCTTAAAGTGCCACATATTAGGCTTGTCAGCAAAGCTAAAGCCCATGGAATAAAAGGGACAGTGGGAGCATGGATACAAAGTTGGATGAGTGACAGAAACAGAGGGTCATGTTTTTGGGTTGGAAGAAGGTATGCAACGGTGTTGCCCAGAGGTTAGTACTAGGACCACAGCTCTTCTTGATATATATAGATGATTAAAGACTTGGGTGTGCATGGCACAATTACAAAATTTGGAGATGACAAAACTTGGAAGTATTGTGAACTATGAGGATAGTGATAGACTTCAAGAGGACAGGCAGGCTGGTGGAATGAGTGGACGCGTGGCATATGAAGTTTAATGCAGAGAAGTGTCAAGTAATACATTTTGGAAGGAAGAATGGGGAGAGGCTATACAAAATAAATAGCAGGTACAAAAACCGAGGTCTCGGGGTATATATGCACAAAATATTGCCAGGCAAGTTGAGAAAGTGGTTTAAAAGCATCCTTGGCTTTATAAACAGAGGCATACAGTAAAAAAGGAAATTATAATGAACCTTTATAAAAACAGTGCTTCAGTCTGAACAGAAGTATTATGTCCAACTCTGGGCACCTCATTTTAGGAAGGACGTGAAGCCTTTAGAGAAGGTGCAGAAAAGATTTACGAGAATGGTTCCAGGGATGAGGGACATCATTTATGTAGACAGATTGGAGAAGCTAGAGTTGTTCTCCTTAGAGAAGGTTGAAAGGAAATTTGTTAGAGGTGTTCAAAATCATGAGTGGTCAATTGAACAGGTAGAAACTGCTCGGAAGGGTCGAGAACCAGAGGACACATATAAGATGAATGACAAAAGAACCAATCGTGACAAGAGGAGAAAACCTTTATACATTGAGTGGTTAGGATCTAGAATACGCCAAGTTTGGTGGAGGTAGATTCAATCATGGCTTTCAAAAGGGAATCGGATAAGGAACTGAAGAAAAAAAAAATTGCCGGGTACTGGGCAATGGCAATGGTATGGGACTAACTAGGTTGCCCTTGCAGAAGGCCGATATGGACATAATGGTTACAGCACAGAAGGAAGCCACTTAATCCATTGTGTTTCTATTCAATGTCATATGTAGACCTCTCACCTCTAGCGAGGAGGAGGGCAAGTGAGAGAAAAGAAAGAATGGGTGGGGAAGTGGAGAAGGTGGAACCACCCTAAATTGAACTTCAAGGGGATGAGGTATATTCCAACTGGACAGATTAGGCAATATGATTTCCCCTTTCCCTGTAAATCGGTTATGAACCTTTCAACTGCTTAGCCCAAAATAAATCTATCCAAGGGACGATAAGTGAAAACCTGATGGCACAAAACACACAACTTTTGGGGACAGCAATAAACCTTTCAAACTTTTTCTATAGATATTTTGGCAAGTCAAATATCTAGAGCAACATGGCCCCAATTCCTGCCGTCGTTTGGGGATCCAAGGTCCTTTAGGATCTGTTAAAATCAGAATATTGAACCTATCACTTCTGATAATCATCACAAGTCACAAAAATCCAGGTTAGGCTACAAAGTGTAGGATAGAGACATCCAATTGACTTCACAGCTATAAGACAACTGGCACAGATTCAAGCCCTTGCAGTGAAGTGATTATTTTGTCTGCTTTTAACATCAGTTAGCAAATTGCTGTGCATAAACAAACAAGCGATTTATTTTTCATCTCCGCAATGCATAGGTCTGAATCAAAAAATAATTGCTAAAAAGGAACTGGACTTTCCCATTTCCAATGCTTAAATGTATGCTTATCCTAAAATGCATAAATGCTATGCATCATTTCCCCTTAAACAATAGACAAAGAGCAAATAACAAGAAGCACCATTTCCTGAAAGGTTTTGAAACAACTGACAGTTATACAACTTAGTTGTAATTTTTCCCCAGTTGATGCACAATTATTAGAGTGATGGTGTGGTGAGGAGGAATGGTTAGTGGATAAGAACTGCAAGAGAGAATTTGTACAATTTTTCCTCCCCCAGTAAACAATGAAGCACTCTGGTTTATGTCTGAATATTCTGTTTGACAGTAGCTATAAAATAAATGAAAGCGACCAAGTTGAGGAATTTTTTTTTAAGAATAACACTGCACACATCGGTTGCACTATCAACAACTATCAACAAAAAAGCAAAAGTTACAGAAAGCTGACAATTACAATTACTTTGTAAAGTAAATGCCATCATAATTGGCAATAAAATCTTTTCTATTTAAAGATTATGGGTACAATTAAGTACAAAGAGGGTCACTCATTCAAAAATAAATATTTTAAATTAAAAAGCAGCTCTTTGGTTTCAAGTTCCTTTTCTCAGCTTAACTATATTTCCTACACCCAACCATTTTCAGCTGCTTCATCAGCGACCTTTCTTCCATCGTAAGGTCAGAAGTGGGATGTTCGCTGATGATTACAATGTTCAGCACCATTCGCAACTCCACAAACACTGAAGCAATCATGCAAATACAGCAAGACCTGGACAAAATCTAGGCTTGGGCTGACAAGTGGCAAGTAACATTTGCATCACACAAGTGTCAGGCAATGACCATCTCCAACAAGCACGAATCTAACCATCGCCTCATGATGTTCAATGGCATTACCATTGCTGAATCCTCCCACTGTCAACATCCTGGGTACAAGGCACAAATCAGGAGTGTGATGGAATACTCCCCACTTGCCTGGATGAGTGCAGCTCCAACAACAATCAGGAAGCTTGGCACCATCCAGGACAAAGCAGCCCACTTGATTGGCACCCATCCACAAACATTTACTTCCTCCACCACCGACACAGTGGCAGCAGTGTGTACCATCTAAAAGATCCACTGCAGGAACTCACCATGCCTCCTTAGACAGCATCTTCTAAACCCACAACCATTATCATCTAGAAGGACAAGAGCAGCAGACAGATAGGAACACCATCTGGAGGTTCCCTCCAAGCTATTCACCATCCTGACTTGGAAATATATCACCATTCCTTCACTACTGCTGGACCAACATTGTGGAACTTCCTCCCTAACAGCACTGTGGGTCTATCTACACCACATGGACTTCAGTGGTTCAAGAAAGCAGCTCACCACTACCTTCACAAGGGCAACTAGGGATGAGCAATAAATGCTGACCTAGCTAGCGCCACCCACAACCCACGAATGAATAAAAAAACTCAAACCAACATTTGTATACCCCACTTACAATTTACAGAACAGAGGTGAATTTCAACATGTCAATAAAATGTACAAAATAATAATGCAAGAATAATCTTGCTTTGTTCAAGTAACTAGCTACATTATAAATTTATGACATTAAAAACGATATTCAAGTTGTTCAGTGTTACAGTCCATGTATAGACTTGCAGGTAAATTACTTCAATTAGTCCTCCAAATTATCACAACCACATTTTTGTTTGCTGATGCTTAACTGCGGTGTTCATGTTCTGACAATTATTGCCAGTTATACTACAACTCCCAAGGATGAAATTGCAATTTGAAAAAAAAAACTGTGTAAGAATGCAATAGCATATACAGCAGAGCTCAGTCAGCACTGCCAGTTGGTTAATGCTAATGCATGATCATTTTACCATTGAATGTTCACAATCTAACAATTAATTCCCAAGAACACAATTGCATTTTCTTTTTATCCCTTCCCTTATTTTAGTTTTTTTTTTAAGCGCTTAAAAATAATTTTTCTTCCAGGCAGCTTTGATCCTGACCACAGCCTCCACGTGCTGGCTGACCCAAATCTTTATTCCAAGTCTAGACAGTCAGCAATTTACTGACCAGCTCAACCTCTGGCTTTCCTGGAATCGACATTTCCTGCTTCCAAATACAGCCACATGCCAAGGTCCCAGCCCATACAAGGTGCCCCCTCTACCCAAAACCAGAATGGCAGTGTGACATGGGTCTAGTCGACTCATCATATCTCAGCTTCACAATCTATGTTGTCACTCTATTCTGAGAGGAACTATAAAACCAGGGTTGTGGAATCAAAGCATTTAAATAATGAAGTTGGTCAAATAAATCCACAAGAAAATCAATGAATTAAAGATCAAATAAAAAAAACAAAGCGAAAAGGGGAAAGAGTGAGAGAAACAGAAGGCAATGACAGGAAAGTTATGAGAGAAGCACCTAAGCGGCAGCACACAATTGCTGCTCAGTTACTAAAACAGGAAGAAAATTCCATCGTTCAGAAAGTCCCAAAACCCGATTACCCCCTCCACGTCCACCTCCACTGTCTCCCTGTGCCCCAGAAAAGAGCGATTTAAAAACAATCTTGAAGTTTAGGATGTTTTCCCAGCTTTCCCCATTTCATCTACATGCTCTGTTCTCAACTTCATATTGTCCTGTATTCTCCACTTCAAAAAGATAGGCCTCCAGCCACTCCAACTCTTCTCAGACCACTTTCGCCAATGTTGACCCTCTCCTTCTGAAGGCAAGACCTTATGTTGAGATACTTGATTTCAAAGTGTCTTTCAACGTATTTGAGCTCAGAAATGTTAGCATATTTAACCTAAAAGCATCACAGGCAAACCCTACCCTGTACCCACTCAGATCCCAGCTTTTCCATCAGTAATCATTAGATAGCAAAGAAGAATCAAAGTTCTGTCAAATTGTTCCTTTCCCAAGGCCCTGGGTGTTTCTCAACTGGAGCATCTACACGGATATCCTGGTTAAAATCAGGTAAAATCAGCAGAGCTCAGGAATGAAACCTTGGACCTTTTTAGTTTGCACATCACAATTATCCAAGACAATTTACAAAATATAAAGTACCCCCAAAGAGGAATTACATAGCTGGATTGATGGGTTCTTGGTATATTCAGATCTGGCAATACAGGGATGCCTCTACAAGAAAGTAATTTTCTTATCCATTTTAGCATTGTGCACATTCTGTATTATTACTAGTCAGTAGTATCAAGACAATGGGAGACTCTTTTAAGTAAAACAGACTCGATTGAAACCACATAAGTCTTGGCTGTTAAAGGTAACCAGGAATGCATGGCAAAATAATGGTAACTACTCCAAGTGGTGGTGTTACCAATAGAGACATAGGAGTTGGCCCAAAGTAAATATAATTTCAGAGAATTTTTCCTTAATATTTTCAGAAGGCCTACCAGTTAGCCTTGGCTCAGTGGTAGCACTCTTGCTTCAAGTCCCACTCAACTTCAGGAAATCATCTGGACTGACATTTCAATTCAATGCTGAGGGAGCACTGCACTGAGTTGCCCTCTTCCAATGAGATGTTAAACCGGCACTTTGTCTGCAGCTTGGATGAACATAAATTCAAGGGTTACCTGGAAAAACTCAGCAGGTCTGGCAGCATCGGCGGAGAAGAAAAGAGTTGACGTTTCGAGTCCTCATGACCCTTCGACAGTACTAGTTCTGTCGAAGGGTCATGAGGACTCGAAACGTCAACTCTTTTCTTCTCCGCCGATGCTGCCAGACCTGCTGAGTTTTTCCAGGTAATTCTGTTTTTGTTTTGGATTTCCAGCATCCGCAGTTTTTTTGTTTTTATAAATTCAAGGGTATTTGCCTCAGTGCACTAGCCGATATTTTGCTCTCGATCAATACCATTGACAATTATTTTTTAAACTCAGCTCATTGCCATTAGCTGGAGTTTGATGCATACAAATTGGTTGCTACATCTCCCTATATTCTATATTCAAAAGTACTTTATTAGATGTAATGTGTTTTAGGATGCCCTTAGGCCATATCAAAAAATATTTATGAAGAAAATGACTAGTATTAAATAGCTTAGTATAGCTTCTTTGAAGTTATTTTTAGCTATTTTGAAATTGGGTTACTTACAGGTGGAGGTCTAGACACCCTTATTATTAACTTTTGCTGATAAACCCATTTTCAGCTGCGCTAATAAAATACATCAAGGAATATATTTTAAGTGGAAAAAAACCCAATAATACTACCTGGTTGCATTGGTTCATGAAATAATTTATTTTTGTAATTAAAGAGATCAAATTCAGGGGAAACTTGAACTGCAACTTAACCAATGTAATTTCAAGTGCATTTTGGGTATGATCTCCATATTGCGCTGGAAGTGGAAACTCTACCCCACAATGACCACAGCACTATTTTACAGCGAATCCCATTTTCTAATGGTACCCATTTGCTCACTGTACATTTTAAGCATCATTAGTGAAAAAAATAATTGCTAGAAGCCATTATTTGCCCAACATGGTAGGAAGGAGGCCTTCAGCAAACTGGCTGGTCAAATAGAACCTTATTTGGTCTGGATTAACAACTGAACCTAACAAAGTGGACAGAACTGGGCCAATAGAAGAGTGTCATTATTCTATGCTAGATTGTCAAAGAACTTACTTCAGTGATAAAATTCTTCTCATTGCATGAGCCTTTTAGAGTCCATTATTAAAGATGAGATTTCAGAATACTTGGAAGTGCATGGTAAAATAGGGCAAAGTCAGCATGGTTTCATCAAGGGGAGGTTATGCCTGACAAATCTGTTAGAATTCTTTGAGGAGGTAACGAGTAGGTTAGACAAAGGAGAACCAATGGATATTATCTACTTGGACTTCCAAAAGGCCTTTGACAAGGTGCCGCACAGGAGGCTGCTCATTAAGATAAGAGCCCATGGTGTTAGAGGCAAGGTACTAGCATGGAAAGAAGATTGGCTGTCTTGCAGGAGGCAGAGAGCGGGAATAAGGGGGTCCTTCTCAGGATGGCAGCCGGTGACTAGTGGAGTTCCGCAGGGGTCAGTGTTGGGACCACAACTTTTCACTTTATACATTAACGATCTAGATTATGGAACTGAGGGCATCCTGGCTAAGTTTGCAGATGACACAAAGACAGGTGAGGGACAGGTAGTATTGAGGAGGTGGGGAGACTGCAGAAGTATTTGGATAGGTTAGGAGAATGGACAAAGAAATGGCAGATGGAATACAAGATGGGGAAGTGTGAGGTCATGCACTTTGGTAGGAAGAATAGACGCATAGACTATTTTCTAAATGGGGAGAGAATTCAGAAGTCTGGACTGCAAAGGGACTTGGAAGTCCTAGTCCAGGATTCTCTTAAGGTTAAATTGCAGGTTGAATCAGTAGTTAGGAAGGCAAATGCAATGTTGGCATTTATTTCGAGAGGACTAGAATATAAAAGCAGAGATGTGCTGCTGAGGCTTAATAAGGCTCTGGTCATACCACATTTAGAATATTGCGAGCAATTTTGGGCCCCGTTTCTCAGGAAGGATGTGCTGGCCCTGGAGAGGGTCCAGAGGAGGTTCACGAGAATGATCCCAGGAATGAAAGGATTAACATATGAGGAACGTTTGAGGACTCTGGGTCTATACTTGATGGAGTTTAGAAGGCTGAGGGGGTATCTGATTGAAACTTACAGAATACTGAAAGGCCTGGATAGAGTGGACTTGGGGAAGATGTTTCCATTAGTAGGAGAGACTAGGACCCGAGGGCACAGCCGCAGAGTAAAGGGAAGACCTTTTAGAACAGAGATGAGGAGAAACTTCTTTAGCCAGAGAGTGGTGAATCTATGGAATTCATTGCCACAGAAGGTTGTGGAGGCCAGGTCATTGAGTGTATTTAAGACCGAGATAGATAGGTTCTTGATTGGTAAGGGGATCAAAGTTTATGGGGAAAAGGCGGGAGAATGGGGTTGAGAAACTTAGCAGCCATGATTGAACGGCAGAGCAGACTCGATGGGCCAAATGGCCTAATTTCTGCTCCTATGTCTTATGTCTTAAGAGCTTTTGCTTTTGAAAATCGATCACCAAGTGGAAGATTGTGTTCTTGACATTAATCACAGCTCAATCTCTTGATCAGACTGTCTGAGATTCAAGGTACAATAATCATTTTGAACTGCTCCTTCCTGTGAAGTTTTTCAAGGGTTAAGTTCCAGATCAGCCAACTACGCATCCCCAAGTTTTTATAGGTGGGGAGGTAATGAGAATACAACCCTTCCTCCTACTCACCGGAAGGTTTTCATATCCCTAGAATAAAGTAGCTCAGAAAGCTGAATCAGGGACTGTTAATGTGAAGAAACTTCAACTTGCTGATTTCTCTACTTAAACACAAGAGACAACCATTCCCCCACAAAAAGGTTCGCCAACTCGTGTTTGTATACTTCCTCATGAGTCACAGAAAAATGTAATCAATTGAATACTTCAGAATTGGAGTTGGGAGTATGCTGTCACTGGCTTATAGAATCAGAGTCAGACTTGTATTTTCACCTACACTGTGCCTGGCCACGTGCAACCTCAACAGTCGAAAATGAAAACATAAAATGCTGGAAAAAACTCAGCAAGTCTAGCAGCATCTGTGGAGAGAGAAAGAGACAGAGTCAACGTTTTGAGTCCCTACGACCCTACAGGGCTCTGAAGAATGGTCATACGGACTCGAAACGTTAACTGTGTTTCTCCACAATGCTGCTAGACCTGCCAGCATTTTCTGTTTTCGTTTCAGATTTCTAGCATCCACAGTATTTTGGTTTTACCAGGAATCCCAAGATGCTTCTGTGACAAGCTAAGCATCCTCACCCAGGGTCATCACCACCCTCCCACAACCACAGAAAAAAAAACTAACAAAGTGCCAGTATAAAAATCCAGCCGGGTTTTCATTTTTTGAACAACACCCTCAGGAAGGTTTTAATCAAGATAGTGCAGCTTCAAAGATAAACTGCTTTTGTCATATCCAGGGGCTGTTGGTAAATGACTGTCAAATCACAATGGAGGCTGTCTATTGATGACAACATCTCCAGAAGATCGTTGTCACATTTACGGATGATTTGAAGTATATATATTTAGCAGAGATCACCAGACATGGGTTTTCAGATAAGTGACCTTTCATGTCACATTAAATGCAGATGAAGAACTTCCAAAAGTCTCAAAAAGCGACAAAGGGAATTCTTTGTCTTCTGCTTCATGATAGAAGAACATAACAGCCCTCCTGCTCCTTGTACTGAAAGATACACCACAACCTCAACTGCTGAGGCTGTCAATGCTCTCCACCAGCTCTTGAATGGATATACTAACAGGAGCAGCAGGGGAGGCAATGAATGTGGAATGCAGGGAGAATCCTGCAATCAGGAGTTGATGTAGGTGCCTAGAGTCCTTGGGAGTTGAAGCAAAAGTCTTAGTGCTTACTCGGTAATTTATGAAACTCAAGAAATAAGTGAAAATCTATTCAATTCATTTGTTTGTGGCTATCTGTGGGGGGTGGGTGGTGCAGACAAGGGAAGTGTCTAGGTTTGGAGGGCATTCAGCAAATCTATTTTCAGAGATTTTCATCTAACACCCAAGGGATGAGCACTAGTACTCATGTTACCAAACATTTTGCTCTAGTGGAAAAAAAACATTTGCTAAATAGCTAGAAAACAGACAAGGGAAACTGGTAATGTCACAGTTGCCAACCAATATTGTGACCACTTTCATCTCCTCCTTGGAACAGAAATAAACTAGGCTGTACCAAGCTGATCCAAGTGTAGAATGAAACCATGGGTATGAAGAGAACTTCAATATAGCAGATGAAGCCACACTCTGAGCATCAATATCTTCATGGATGGTCTTAACTAACATCAGCAGCCATGGCACTTAATTAATAATCTGACCTATTTTCAGTGGGTGTATTCCTCTAGGATTTTATTTAATTTTTTTAAAGAGCAGTCCCTATGGGTCTTAACAGGAAGGTTAAGCAGTTCTGACAGACTTTTGTATCGCATTTAGATGACACATAGCAGATGCCCACTATGCTCATCTGAAATACTGTAAATCTTTGACAATTTGGTAAAATGCTCAAAATCCAAAGGGTAGAGTGATAATTGATTAGGCATAGCTTTATTCAATAGTTGAAAATGGAAGATCAAATAAGCAACATTCTAACACCACAATAATGTTTGGATCAGTAGTTGCCAATATGATTTTTCCCCACTGATTATTATTGCAGTCGAAATGAATTAGTTGATTGGAATCTCTATGAAAGAGAGCACAACTCCAAAGAATTTTGATTTTTACTACAGTTCAACCACTTTAACAGAAAGCTAAGAATTTTTAAGCACTTACGCTCAAATCCACTTATCCCATCTTCAATTACAAGCTACATCAAGTTACCTGGTTACCAAGAGCAGTCATCTACCAATCCTGTAAATAATTGATTAGTTTTACGCGCTATGAACCAGAAATTAAGACAAAAGAAATTGGAAATATTTGTTTCTGCCAATCTTGGCAGAAGTTACAACCTGACATCTAGAAAACACAGCCACAGAGAAAGTTATTTATGAAGACTATTAAATCTTAACAATGATATTAAGTTCCATACATGACAACAATCTGCAGACAATAGCATAATAAAATAACCACATTTTGTAGTCAGGGTTTTTTTTTTAAAAAGAGGGACAAACATTGAAAAGATTCTTGAATAAAGATCCTATCACACAGAAAATGAGTACCACCTACACAAGGAATTCCACAAAAAGTTTACAAATTTAGCCCAAAGTTCAAAAACCAAAAAATCACCGAAAAAGAGCACCAAATCAAAAGCTTATGCTAAAATTTCCATTTTATATGTAGGGATTTACTTCATATGCAGTTTTGCAGAAGTGTTCCTTTTGCCTTGTGTAAGCTCAAGTGACAAGAGGCATATGATGACATTTGTATACAACAGTGACAAGAGAATTAAACTCTAGACATTGCACTAGAAAAACTGCAGAGAGTTGCAGTTCAATAGATACCACTTTTCAAAACTATTGTGTAAACTACAATGTACTGTTGAAACAGCATTGATAACTAAACAGTTAGCAGTCATAACCTCTGGTCACAGGTAATGTTTCAGCAAAATTAGCGGACCTGTTCAATGCTTTTAAATAAAGTGCAATAGCAAACTAAATAATTCAGACTAGCAAACTAACATTTTTAAAATAAACTCTCTCCATGGCACCAATTCCTTGCTGGAGTATGGTTCCACAGGCAATAGCCACCCTCCAGTACTTGCCCGTTTGGTCATGATCCATGTACAGGGCTAGACAGAGAGTGGTAAAGCAAGCTATTCAACTAGTGTGGCATATCATCTCATTCACTGGCAACACAACTAAGCATTTTGAGTAGTAAGTACGGAATAGTGATTAAGAGTAAATGTTGCAGACAATTTTCCCCTTCCTAATCCAAATCATCTGCACCACTTCCCCGGCTCGGTTCATTTAACTCATTACAGAACAGAAATTAAACCTAGGACTTCAGTACTGCTGAAAAAAAGGAGAGATGCTGTTGAAGCTTTTCATCTTGCATTCATCAGGACAGATACATAAGAATAAACAGAGTCTCTTCTCGTATAGTACAAATTGTTGTTCCTTTTAGATTTCATATTCTTGTTCTCAAGTTCTGTACTACCAAGTGTTAGAATCATATCTCTCAAGACCGAATTTTTCTTCTACAAAATGGAAGGACACGGCATGATTTGGGCATTTGGATGCTAATCTGGGATTTTCTTTTAAAAAGGTCATAACCTCACCTTGGGAATTGTCAGCAAGCAGGCCCCTTCAAAGAAATCACCTGACCTTTTTGGTACTTAAGGAAGACTTGTTGTTTGTTTGTAACTGCATATAACTTTAATTGATGGAGAAAAGAAACTGAAAAGGAAGGTTGGTAACTTGCTGGAAATCACATGGGCGAGAGGGAAAAAAACTTAAGCTGTGAATCTACTTGTTTTGAAGGCAGTCTTGGTGGGGAACAAGCTGAAGGAAGGCAGGCTACCCGAACTGGCTCCCTCTCTCCTCCTTGCCTAAAATTGTGTACGGCTATCAACCTGTAGCCAAAGGACATTCATCTGAGTGTAACTGGTCTGCATTTGAACCTGCAAAGCTGAGACCAGTTGGGTGAGAACTTCCAGGCATTCAACAGGACTGGCAAGGGAACTCCAGGCCAACAGCATCGAGGCCCTGTGGACGTTATCCTTTATTTTATAACACCCATCCTCCAAAGCCCATCTCTGCAGACCTGATTGCTCTTTGTTTGTCTGCACACTGGGGGAATTCCTTAGGAAGAGGTAGATAGTTACAGTTCCCAATTATATTTTTGTTAACCAGTACTTGCAACTTGTGAAAAGAGGTTTTGTTTTAAAATAAATTAATTACTGACTTTTTTTTGGAAAGTAGCCTGGTCATACTCACTTTTCTTCTGGGTACTTGAGATATATGTACACAATTGGCCATTTCAGTGAGAAAATTAAACATGCGAATTAATGGTACTGCCTGCAGAGTAGTGGGGCTTGATAATTCACGCACTCCTCCCACCCAGGTCATAACATAAACTGGGGCTTGTCTGGGATTTGAAACTCAAGACAGCAGGTGATAATAATCAGAATAATAATTGGTAAGGAATAAAAGGACAGAGACCAGGTTTCTTATGTTATGTTAGTAAACTAAAATGGCATTGGAAGTTGCTAAGACTTCTCAACAGATGAAAACTGTAAACCTGACTGATTTACCAAAGCAACCAAGACTCAGCTAATAGAATTTGTGGATAAGTTGGAGTTAGAATTACCATAAAAGAAAAGCAGAAATACTTGAGATAATAGCACAGCATTTGAAATTAGAAGGGATACCAGAGAAACCATGATCTCCAGGATGGGGGGGGGGGGGGTGGTGGGGGTAGTCAATTGAGTTAGCTAAGATCAAGTTGTGAAAGAAGCAACTTGAACAGGAAAAGAAACCAAAAAAACTTGAATTGGAGGCTGAAGAAGAAAAAGAAAGAATTGGAATTGAAAAGGCTAGAGGCAAAAGAAAAAGGAAAAGAGAGGAAAGGAAAAAGAGAGCGCATTTCAAAGGGAGCAAGCAGACAGGCAGGAAAGACAAAGGGAGCAAGAACTTCACCTCTAGAGGGAGAAGTTAGCAATGGAGGAAAGAGAGACGGAATGAAAAAGAGAATACTAGCTTAAAAGGCTGGGCTTTAAAAAAAAAGCCTCCACCACGCTCCCAGGCAGCGCATTCCAGACCATCACCACTCTCTGGGTAAAAAAGTTTTTCCTCACAGCCCCCCTAAACCTCCTGCCCCTCACCTTCAACTTATGCCCCCTTGTGACTGACCCTTCAACTAAGGGGAACAGCTGCTCCCTATCCCATCATGTCCATGCCCCTCATAATCTTGTACACCTCGATCAGGTCACCCCTCAGTCTTCTCTACTCCAACAAAAACAACCCAAGCCTATCCAACCTCTCATAACTTAAATGTTTCATCCCAGGCAACATCCTGGTGAATCTCCTCTGCAACCCCTCCAGTGCAATCACATCTTTCCTATAATGTGGCAACCAGAACTGCACACAGTACTCCAGCTGTGGCTTCACCAAGATTCTATACAACATGACCTCCCTACTTTTGTAATCTATGCCTTGATTGATAAAGGCAAGTGTCCCATATGCCTTTTTCATCACCCACTAACATGCCCCTCTCCCTTCAGAGATCTATGGACACACACACCAAGGTCCCTTTGTTCCTCAGAACTTCCTAGTGTCATGCCATTCATTGAATACTTCCTTGTCAAATTACTCCTTCCAAAGTGTATCACCTCACACTTTCTGGGTTAAGTTCCATCTGCCACTTATCTGCTCATTTGACAATCTCGTCTATATCTTCCTGTAGCTCACGAGACTCAACCTCACTGTTAAGCACCTGGCCAATCTGTGAGTCATCCGCAAACTTACTCATCCTACCTCCCACACAGTCATCTATGTCATTTATATAAATGACAAATAATAGGGGACTGAGCACAGATCCTTGTGGTATGCCACTGGACACTGGCTTCCAGTCACTAAAGCATCCTTCTATCAGCACCCTGTGTCTCCTACAACTGAGCCAATTTTGAATCCACCTTATCAAATTACCCTGTATCCCAAGTGCATTTGCCTTCTTTATAAGTCTCCCATCTGGAACCTTGTCAAAGACTTTGCTGAAATCCATATAAACTACATCAACTGCACTACCCTCATCTACACACCTGGTCACCTCCTCAAAAAAAATTCAATCAAATTTGTTAGACATGACCTCCCTCTGACAAAGCCATAATGACTATCCCAGATCAAACCTTACCTCTCCAAGTGGAGATAGATACTCTCCTTCAGAACTCTCTCCAATAGTTTCCCTACCACTGTCATGAGACCCACTGGTCTGTAGTTCCCTGGCTTATCTCTACAACCCTTTTTAAATAGCGGAATCATATTAGCTGTTCTCCGGTCCTCTGGCACCTCCCCCGTGGCCAGAGAGGAATTAAAAATTTGGGTCAGAACCCCTGCAATTTCCTCCCTTGCCTCCCTGAGCAGTCTCGGAGGCGAATCATCTGGACCTGGAGATTTGTCCACTTTTAAGCCTGCCAACACCTCCAATACCTTGTCACTCCCTATATCAATTTGCTTAAGAACCTCGCAGTCTCTCTCCCAGAGTTCGATACCTTCATCCTCATTCTCTTGGGTAAAGACGGATGTGCAGTATTCATTCAACACTCTAGCGATGCCCTCTGGCTCCACCCATAGATTGCCCCCTTGGTCCCTTATGGGCCCCATTCTTTCCCTGGTTATCCTCTTCCCATTGATATACTTATAGAATATCTTGGGATTTTCCCTACTTTTACCAGCCAGAGCTTTCTCATATCCCCTAATTGCTTTCTTAAGCTCCACCCTGCACTTTCTGTACTCTACTAATGCCTCTGCTGATTTGCTTTCCTTGTACCTGCTAAAAGCCTCTCCTTTCCTTCACATCATAACCTGAATATCTCTAGTCATCCATGGTTCTCTGGGCTTGTTACTCCTTCCTATCACCCTAGAGGGAACATGTTGAAACTGTACCCTCCCCATTTCCTTTTTGATCACTCCCCACTGTTCCTCTGTAGATTTCCCCACAAGTAACTGTTCCCAGTTTACCTTGACCAGATCCTGCCTTATTTTACTAAAATCCACTCTCCCCCAATCCAAAATGTTTTTCTGCAACTTGTCTATTTCTTTGTCCATAACAAACATAAACTGTACCATGTTGTGGTCGCTTACGCTAAAATGCTCGCCCACCACCACCTCAGCCACCTGTCCGGCTTCATTCCCCAGAATTAGGTCCAGCCCTGCACCATCCCTTGTTGGACCCTCTACGTACTGACCTAAAAGTTCTCCTGTACATATTTCAAGAAATCCACTCCATCCAAGCCATTATGTCTATCCCAATTAATGTTGGGAAAGTTGAAATCACCTAATATAATTACCCTATTGTTATTTTTTTTATATACACCTCCGCAAATTGTGCACATATTTGCTCCTCAATTTCTCGCTGACTATCTGGTGGTCTATAATAAACACCTAACAATGTGGCTACCCCTTTTTTATTCCTAAGCTCTACCCACAAAGCTTCATTTGATGCCCCCTCCAAGATATCATCTCTCCTTACTGCAGTAACTGGCTCCTTAACTAATAATGCAACGCCTCCTCTTTTACCCCCTCCCCTGTCTCGCCTGAAGATTCTAGATCCTGGAATGTTGAGCTGCCAACCCTGCCTTTCCCTCAACCATGTCTCAGTGATGGCTACTATATCACAATTCCACGTGTCAATCCTCACCCTTACCTCATCCATTTTACCTGTAATACTCCTGGCATTAAAGTAAAGGCCATCCAGCCTTGCCTTACTCCCTTGAAGCTTAATGCAGCTGTACTCCCTCTGACTTGATTGTTTTACTGTATTATGATGTGTCCCTATTCTGCTAACATTCTGTGTCCCCTCCCCCTGCCGAATTAGTTTAAACTCCTTCCAACAGCACTAGCAAACCCGACTGCAAGGATGTTAGTTCCGCTCTGGTTCAGGTGTAGACCGACCCGCTTATACAGGTCCCACCTTCCCCAGAAACGGTCCCAATGATCCAGGAACCTAAAATCCTCCCTCCTGCACCAACTCTTAAGGCAAGTATTCATTTGCACTATTCTCCTATTTCTGAGCTCGCTAGCACGTGGCACTGGGAGTAATCCAGAGATTACAACTCGAGAGGTCCATCTTTTTAGTCTACTGCCTAACTCCCTGAATTCTTGATGCAAAACCTCATCCCTCTTTCTACCTATGTCATTAGTACCAACATGTACCATGACCTCTGCCTTATCACCCTCCCCCTTCAGGGTCGTTCAGTGACATCCCGGACCCTGGCATCAGGGAGGCAACACACCATCCTGGAGTCACGTTGATGGCCACAGTAGCACCTATCTGTTCCTCTGACTATAGAATCCCCTATTACTATTGGTCTTCCTCCCCTCCTGTACAGACAGGCTGCTTTTGGTGCCAGAAGTTTGGCTCTGTCTGCAATCCCTGAAGGAACCAGTGCCCTCACCAGCCTCCAAAATAGAATACCGGTTTGCGAGCGGGAGCCCAGGGGACTCCTGAACTACCTGCCTGTTTCTCTTGGACTGCCTGATCACCCATTCCCTTCCTTCCTCAAGTCCCTTCATCTTCGGTGTTAACACCTCTCCAAACGTGCTATCCACAATGCTCTCAGACTCGTGGATGCTCCAGTGTCCCCAGCCACTGTTCCAGCTCTGAAACCCGAGCTTTCAGGAGCTGCAGCTGGACACACTTCCTGCACACATGCTGGTCCCGGGCACAGGAAATGTACCCAGCTTCCCACATGGAGCACACCATGGCTTTGAGTGCTCCTGCCATGACTTATCCCTTTAAATTAAACCTTTAAAGTCAATTACTCTAGGGCCCTTCTTTCCTGATTCTCGTTACTATAGAATATACAAACTATAAACCACAAAAAGACCTTAAACTATAAGCGATTAAAGCAGTAAATACCTTACCATTACTTACCAGTGATTCCTTTCCCTTGTAGCCTCTACTGCTGCAGCAGGGCAAGACCCACACTCTGAAGATTTACGAAGTTGGATAGCAAGGAAAAAATGCAAAGAGCACCTCATCCCCTTTGCAGCGAATTCCCGCTTTGCACCAAATTGCCAATACCCACTCTGACTGTGCCCCACTCAGGATGTTCCCCCCCCACCCCTGTTAGTGTGTAAACACTTATGCTGGGGAAAGGCATAACTTTTCCACCAGAGCGCGCATTAAAAGCCAAAGTTTTAATTAATAGTATTGACAGAGAGTATATATACCCATACCTTTGAACCAGGTGCACCTGGAGTATGAACTAATGTCTGAGGCAGTGACGGCTGGTATTGTTCAGAAGTTACCCACAGGTGGAATGGATTTACTCCTGGGAAATGATTTATCTGGAACGAAGGTAGTAGCTTCTCCCATAATTACAGCAAGCCCAAGTGAGGTTAAAGAGATGGAGCTGTTACAGGAAAAGGTTCCAGGAATTTTTCCTTTGCGTGTGATGACCCGAGCAATGGCTAAGCAAAGTCCATCATCGAAGGTCAAAGTGATACCACAGACAGATATGTGGCTGGCTGAAACTTTCTTTAAAGAGCTAGATGGTCCAAAAGAAATGTTTAACAAATTTTCTCTAGTCAGGCTCAACAAGCTGATCCAGAGTTAAGAAAGATATCACTATCAGCCCAAACTGAAACTGAAGCTAAGGCAGTTCCAGAATATTATATTATATTAGAAATGGAATTCTAATGAGGAAGTGGAGACCTCCTCACTGACCTGCAGATGAAGAGTGGACACTTATTCATCAGGTAGTGGTACTGCCTAAATATCGTAGAGATATTACGGATAGCACATGAAATTCCGATGGCAGGGCATACAGGGATACGGAAAATCAAGCGCAGATAAACCGGCAGTTTTAATGGCCAGGTCTTCATAAGGACATGGTGCAGTTTTGTAAAACGTGCCTTATGTGCCAGATGGTAGGAAAACCACAACATGCAATCAAACAGGCATCCTTAATTCCTATACCAGTTTCTGAGGAACCGTTCAAGTAAGGTCTTGTGGGGCCGTGACCAAAAACGAAAGCAGGACACCAGTATGGCCTTCCTATTATGGATATTACAACTCAATTTCCAGAGGCCATCCCTTTAAGGACCATTATGGCTAAAGTAGTGGTCGAGAAGCTAACCCAATTTTTAACTCGATATGGATTACCAGTAGAGGTCCAACTGGATCAAGGTTCCAATTTTATGTCTAAAATTTTTCAGAACACAATGAGTAGCTTGGGTATAAAACAGTTCAAGCCCACAGCGTGATTAAAGCACATTGTCATGAATATCCCCATGATTGGGGCAAAGGGCTGGATTCCCTTTCATTTGCTACCCGAGGTTCACCAAATGAATCTACTGGTTTTAGCCCTTTTGAATTAATTTACAGACATGAGATAAGAGGTAACTCACCTCCTGACTCCCCAAAGCCTGACTCCACCATCCACAAGGTTCAAGTCAGGAGTGTGATGGAATACTCCTTGCTTGCCTGGGTGAGTGCAGCTCCGAAAACACTCAAGAAGCTTGATACCACCCAGGACAAAACAGCTCACTTGATGTGCATGCCCTCCACCACCGATGCACAAGAGCAGCAGTGTGTACCATCTACAAGATGCACTGCAGAAACTCACCAAGGATCCTTAGGTAGCACCTTCCAAACCCATGACCACTACCATCTAGAAGGACAAGGGCAGCAGATAGATGGGAACACCACCACCTGGAAGTTTCCCTTCAAGTCATTCACCATCCTAACTTGGAAATATATCACCGTTCTGTCACTGTCGCTGGGTCAAAACCCTGGAACTCCCTTCCTAATAGCACTGTGGGTGCACCTACAACAAATGGGCTGCAGAAGTTCAAGAAGGCAACTCACCACCACCTTCTCAAGGGCAACTAAGGATGGGCAATAAACGTTGGCCTAGCCAGAGAAGCCCACATCCCATGAATGAATTTTTAAAAATTACAACCAGGGATGAAGTGTTCATATTATTGCCATTACAGGGGAACCTCTGAAAGCATGGTTCAGTGTTCCACAGAAAGTAATTAAGAGGGTTAGCAAAATAAATAGTTTGATAAATACACCAAATCATAGGAAAATGAAATGACTGTCATCTCAACATGTTAAAATGATATCATTGTACGGAGGAAGATAGGAAACAGCAGGTCACATTGTAAGCGTAGTGGAGGATGAAAAAGACAGTGAGAGTGAGGAAGGAGGGGACATAGACAGTTCACAAATTGAACCTCCTACTATCTGTTTAGCTAACACTGAAATATTAGGACAAATAGATACCATATTTTCATACTTAGGGGTCGAACAATGAGAGGAGCTAGTGAGGTTAATTACAGAACTTAAGAGGATCTGTAGGGATAAACCAGGGTCTGCAACTTTAGCCACACGTGATGCGGAGATAGGAGAATTTTTTCCTATATCCTTATCACCTAAGTCCAGAGAAACAAGCAAAAGTGACAGCAGAAATTCAATAAATGTTAGAAAATCACCAAATTGAGCATAGTCAAAACAGTTGGTGTTCTCCAGTAGTATTAGTGCCTGAAGCTGACGGGTCAACCAGATTCTGCATAGACTATAGAAAGATTAATGCAGTAACACAAACAAATTACTACTCAATCCCTCGTCTAGAATATTGTATTGACAGGATTGGCAGTGCCACATTCCTTGCTAAGATAGATTTGTTGAAAGGACACTGTCAAGTACCTTTAACATCGTGAACGAAGGAAATATGAGCTTTTGTTAGGCCAAATGGGCCATACCAAAGCAATTGATGCCCTTCTTACTCAAAAATGCTCTAGCCACTTTCCAAAGACTACTCAGGTGATCACTAATGTTCCTAACTGTGTGGTTTACTTGAATGATGTACTGGTTTATAGCAACACATGGAAAGACCATTTAAAACAAGTGGAAGCCTTAGTTAAACAATTACAGGAGGAGATCTAGTAATAAACCTTGCAAAAAGTGAGTTTGCAAAGGTGCAAGTAACTCGTTTAGGGCACATCGTAGGGCAGGGTCAAGTCTTGCCAAGAACAGCAAAAGGTACCGGCTTTGATAGAATTCCCTGGTCCTAAAACTAAATGGGAAATCATGAGATTTTTTGGGATGTGCGGCTTCTGTCGTAAATTTGTGCCAAACCTCAGCACGATAGCGGCTCCACTAATGGATTTATTGCAAAAGAAAGCAATGGTGGTATGGTGAAGAGTGTGTGCCAGGCAGCTTTTGAGAAGCTAAAGGCTATTTTAACTAATGAACCGGTTTTAGCCGCACCTTATTTCGCTAAACCCTTCAAGCTGGCAATTGATGCTAGTGACTTGGGAGTGGGTGCAGCCTTATTGTAAGAGGATGAATCGGACATAGAGAAGCCAGTGGGTTACTTTTCTAAAAAAATTAAATCGGTATCAAAAAAGATACTCTATGGTAGAAAAGGAAACCCTGGGATTGTTACTGGCTCTTAAGCATTTTGAGGTACATGGCTGTAAAGAAACATTAGTATATACTGACCATAATCCTTTGGCCCCTGTGGAAAAATTTAAGACTCAGAATGACAGACTGTTCCAATGAAGCTTCTAATACAGTCTTATGACTTAAGATTGTTCATATTGCTGGAAAGGATAATATAATTGCTGATGCATTATCAAGAATGTAATTTTTTCATGATTATCTGAAAAGCAAGGAAGTCAAAACTGTACAAACTGTATAAGGAAGGAATGGCTGAGTGACTGCATGTCTGAATTTTGTTTGTGTTGCTCATATCTTTTTCTGCATACATTGCAATAAAACACATTTGGGGATGGTGGGCAGGTTTTTCCAGTTGGCGAGCAGGGGCGGGGCCCGCTCACCGATACATCAAATGACGTCGATATACGTCGGGCGTGCTTCCCGACATCACCCTGTGTCATTTAGATTTTCAGTTCTGCGGGTGTGCAACCGATTCGCCTGCTAGACTGTCGACAGCCTATTATTTGATGAACATTTAAAAGCCCTCATGAAACCTCATCCTAAGGCTGGATGGGCAGGTCCATCAAGCGAGTTAATTAGTTTCTTAATGGGCACAGTGCTTCCTGGCGGACATCACGCTGGGAGGGCCTTAATTCCCACACTTCCCCCCCCAACGGGGTGGGGGGGGGGGGTGGCGGTGGAGAGAGAGAGAGAGAGAATGTTCCCCGGTGTTTCATCTCTTAGGGGCGGAGGTATGTTAGAGTCATATCTCTGAAGACTAATTTTTTCTTTTACAAAATGGAAAAACATGGCATGACCTGGGCATTTGGATGCTAATCTGGGATTTTTCTTTTTAAAAAGGTCATAAGTTCACCTTGGAATTGTCAGCAAGCAGGCCTATTCAAAGAAATCACCTGACCTTTATGGTACTTGAGGAAGATCTGGTTGTTTGTTTTGAACTGCATATAACTTTAATTGATGGGGAGGAAAAAAACTGAAATGGAAGGTTGGTAACTTGCTGGAAATCAAATGGGCAAGAGGCAAAAAAGAACAAGTTGTGAACGTTCTTATTTTGAAAGCAGGCTTAGTGGGGAACAAGCTGAGGAAGGAAGGCTACCTGAGTTAGCTTTCTCTCTCTACTTTGCCTAAAATTGTGTGGGGGTTATCAACCTGTAGCCAGAGAACCCTCGTCTGAGTGTAACTGGTCTGCATTTGGACTTGCAAAGCTCAGGCCAGTTGTTGAGAACTTCCAGACATCCATGGCGACCAGCAGTCTTCACACGGGGGAACTCTAGGTTGACAGCGTTGAGACCCTACAGACTTTATCCTTAATTTATAAAATCCATCCTCCAAAGCTCATCTCTGCAGAGAGACTCTGTTCGTGTGTGGGTGTGCGTGCGAGTGTGCGTGTGCGGGAGAGAATTCTTTAGGAAAAGATAGATAGTTATACTTCCTTATAGTTCCTGATTACAATTGTGTCTTAACCAGTACTTGCAACTTGTGAAAAGAAGTTTTGTTTTAAAATAAATTAATCAATGAGTTTTTTTTGAAAGAAGCCTGGTCAGAGTCTTCTGGGTACTTATAGGCACACAATTGGTCATTGCAGTGAAAAAATTAAACATTCAAATTAAAGGTATGGAAGGCAGAGTAGTGGGGCTTGATAATTTGTGCACTCCTCCTATCCCGGTCGTAACTCAAGTGACTATTTGTAAACCTAGGACCTTCCTGCTTAATACTGGTTCTCCTGTTCCCTTGTTTGAGCCATCAAGAAAGATTCAGTTTTCATGGTCAGTGAGTTTGGAAGTTTTTCTAAACACACCTGTTAAATACAAGTTATCGGCAAGTGAATTGACACAAAAAATTAAAAGCTTGTCCACAACTGATTTGTGTTAACCATACCTGGCTTCTTGTAGGTGACGTAGATATATAAAGCAAGAACAATAACATTTGTCAATAGCGCTGCCCACCAATTGATGACAAACATTACTCCACAGCACAAGATAGCACCAATCAATGAAATCCACATGTTATAGAATCTAAAGGCAGGTCGCCAACCTAAGTACAAAAAGTAAGGAAGAGGTCATTAAATACAGGTAGTTATGAGATTGTGTGAGATATTTATTTAGTAGAGTTTAAGATCTGTAAAACAATAATAGCTGCAGGCTGTGAGAATTATTACATACCATTGGGCTAAGTAAACCATACAGATATAATTTCAAGTCAAAAATCACAAACACACAACAAAACCAAACCATTTATTACTTTACAGAGTAGTGTTGACACTATGCTAACCTTAATAACTGGTGAATACAAGTTGATTATTGAGTTCAGTTGGCAACTGGTGGGGGTACAGGAAGCCAACTGAAAAGGCCGAATCAAAAATGTTCTCAAAACAAAACACAAATGATGGTGCTTGTTTTTCCCAGGTGGGGATGCAGAAAGAGAATTTATTACCTGTATTTTGAATCAATCTCCACAGAATCATTGCCAAGAGTGCAGCAGGCATTTTCAGACCATTGCATAGCTGAAAATATTACTAGCCGGTTTAAATGCAATTTGTTTCTGGTACTACGCCACTCCCTCTCTAATTTGAAGTAATCTCAAAACACAAGAAAACAACAGCACGCAAAATATAAATATGTGCATTCAGCCAGCCTTATTTCTCACTGCTGATTTAATTCTTACCTGGAGATTTAGCAAGTGAAGCATGGAACACTGAGAAATTAATCAAAGCATATGAAGCCAGGAAAAAATTGGAAATAATTGGCGCAATGACATTCAGCTCAGCTGAAAAGTAAACACACAAAAAACATAAAATGTAGTAGGAAGTAATAACTACAAATACCCAAACTATTGCCAGACCAACAAACCATTTAAAGAACTGTCATTCTTACATTGCAACAAAACCTACATTAATAGAAATAGATACAGGCAAACTACAAAACATACTAAACCCAAAAACCTGCCCCTCAAATGATCATAAATTAAGCACAACTGAATCCAATTTAAAATTCGATTTGAAGTAGTGAGCAGTTCTATTTGTTTGTCACTTTGGGTCAGTGCTACATTGCCTTTCTTGTACGTGTGTACACAGACAGAAGAAAACAGATTGAACAGACTAGCTTAAGTGCACACAGTTTGAACACAATATGCAAATATAATTCTCTACATCAGTAACAACATGACAAAATGCAATTCATTGGTTCTGATGCAATTTGGGGGTACTGAGGATATGATAGAGCAGAAGAGTGAAGTTATTCTTTCCTCCCCCCAGTGTAGTTTTCACCTAATGTTGTTGAGGATCATTGTGTAATACATTTCAACCCATTTTCAGGATACAATTATTCCCTATTTCAGGCAATTTACCCCCTCTGACCAATCTTTTCTCCACTTTTGAACACAACCACTTCCTCCCCTTTCATCAAGGCACACAGCCAAGGATTCTGCAATTCTCTCAGCTCCACTACTCTCCTGAGGCTCACCCAGAGTACAGCCAGTGATTTGATTAATACTTTCCCATTTTTTTTAAGCATTTGGAGAAATCTTAGTGCTAGATCAAGATCCATTGTGAAGCACGCTGCCATGGCAGAAACATAGAATGGTTACAGCACAGAAAGAAGTCAAATCAACCAGTCATGTCCACACCAGCTCTCTGCAACAGCAACTCAGCTAGCACCACTCCCCTGCCCTTTTTCACCATAGCCCTGCAAACTTGCTCTCCTTAGATGCTTATCTAACCTCCTTTTGAAAGCCCCAATTGTACTTGTCTCCATCACATTCAGGCAGTAGATTCCAGATCATGACCACTCATTGTGCAAAAATTTATTCGTGTCACTATCGATTCATTTGCCAATCACTTTAAACCAGTTTCCTCTAGTTCGCAACCCTTCTGCCAATGGGTACAGTCTCTCTCTACTTTTCTCTAAGCGCTACCCCAGATTCTCCAATTTATCCACGTAACTGAAGTCCCTCATCCCTGGAATCATCCTACCAAATAGAGATCAATTAAAAATTAGTGGTCATATTTTAAAACTGTAGATTATAGAAAGAAGGGAAGTTAAGATTTGCTGAGATTTCCTTTCTTGCTGATATGAAATGTTTGCCCCAAACACAATGTAATCATAGACAATTGATTCTACTTGATAGGAAGTATATACTAATGCAGTCCATTAGATTAAAATTGCATTTTTTAATGTTTTACAAGTTTGCTGTTTTTCTAAATATTCACTAACCAATTAGTATGAATCCCAGACCAATGAAGAATGTGAGAACATATCCACGTAATGGTTCATTGTTCTTGCCATAACCAACTGAAAAAATGTGAAGACCGGGATATATATTATCCTTACACAAAGCCTGAAGGAAAGAATATTTATTACTGTAGTCCAGGTGTTCAAAAAACCACATAAAAGTAAACACAAACCAAAAAGTTTATAAAAGTTGAATTACATACACAGCAGCACCTCAATGCTCTCTACCTCAGTGTTGTAAAATCTCTCAATTTTCTAGATTGCTGGCAACACAAAGACTGAGATTGTGAAATCTTTATTGATCCAGATGTGCTTTAATGACAGACTAGGTCAAGACAGAATGGTTTTTGGTCAAAAGTAGCTTTGCTTCTTAGGATTGTTTCCTTAATTAAACTGAATCATACCTACAAACAAAGGGTTCAGTGTTATACCTGACTCTGGCTAAGAGGACTAGTAAGCAATAATAATAAAACCCTTGAGAAACAGTCACCATAAACTAATTAGGCTCACATTGAAAATAGAGAGAGAAAAGATTACAAGATAAAGGTATCGGACTGGAATTACTTTACATAAAAATGACGAAGAGGAACAGTCAAGGCTAATCAGTTATAAAAATAGCAGATCAATGTGCATGCAATGGAAGATACTGTAGTACAAAATGGATGATACATGCAACTAGGTGTAAGATGGGTGTGTCAAAAACAAGATTTCATGGTTAAGAGTTTAGAGTAAAAATTATTTTGAAAAGAAAGAGAAGGCGACCTCACCTGTGCTTGTTGTAGAGCATTGGCAACATGAGACCAATTACTTATCAGTGTCATTGGAAGGTCACAAAGATATCAAACTACTGAATCAAAGCTTCCTTAATTTATAAATGATGCAAGCCTCAGTTACATTATTGCTTTTTGTTAGCTTTGTTTAATTTTATACAATTTTTGGTTCAGATTTTATGCTATCACCAGCCATCTATGTGTTTCATATCCAATACATTGACCAGTTTTGTGTCCATGCATCTCTTAATAGGCAAAATGTGCAGCATACACTATTTCCCCCATATACTTCATCTGTCACCTGATCAAGAATTCTATCAGGTTTGTCAAGCGCAATCTTTCTTTCTGAAGTTAGTATTGGATGTTAATTATCTTCCTCATCTTGGGAGACAATGCAGTAATGGTACTGTCGCTAGACTAGTAATCCAGAGACCCCGGGTAAATCTCTGGGGACCTGGGTTTCTAATCCCGCCACGGCAGCTGGTGGAATTTTAATGCATTAAAAAAGCTGGAATTAAAAGTCTAATTGTGACCATGAAGCCATTGTTGATTGTTGTAAAAACCCATCTGGTTCACTAATGTCCTGTGGCGTCCTTACCTGGTCTGGCCTACATGTGACTCCAGACCCACAGCAATGTGGTTGATTCTTAAAACACCCTTTGAGCAAGGGCAATTCGGGATGGGCAATAAATGTTGGCCTATCCAGTGATGCCCACATCCCATGAATGAATAAAAAAAAAATCTGCACTAGGCTGCTCCTTATCTAAAACTTCGTTTTTCAACCACCCTAATGTACATCTGCTGTTGGAAAGTGCCACAGGAAGTGCAGCTGAAACTTTCATTCATTTACTTTTACTCCCCCACACTTTTAGCCAATATAACAGTGGTGCATAATACTAGCTGTATCTGAACACTGTCTTATTGCTGCTATAACATGTTTTGTTAAAGTTGGATTACTCAGGTAAACAAACACCGAGTAAGCATCATCTTAAAACTACTAGCAATAGTTTGCTTGGTTTCTCACTGCAAGAGATTAAAAAATTGAAGTATGAGGAATTTTTAAAATACAGCTTTTACACTTAGGGCAAATCGCATTTCAGTATTATTCACAAGGTTTATGAAATGATGTTTCAAGAACATTCATAATTCACAGACTGAATCAATATACCGATAAGAGTCTTAGGTTAAAATCACAAATGAAAATTACATTTTTCAGGAACCAAATCTACACACACACACCCCACACAAAACATTTGGAATTGTGTACTTACCTGGAATATTTTGGGAGCACTCACTAATGACGCCAGGGCAGAAGAAAGTGTAGCCGAAAAGATTCCTGCAGTAACCAAAGGCCCAAATCCAGATACCAGGCTCATGACCTGAAAATAATTCAGGTTAATATAGAATTATATTACCAATCTCAAGTATTTTGCTGAATAGGGAAGGTCCAATGTTTATTTAGAGCAGTTGGCCACTGTTATAGAGTTAGTTCATTTTACCAAATGAAAACCATTCATCAGCCACTAATGAAAACTGTTACAAATGAGTATTTTTTTAAAATCTGGGGATGAGTAGGGGTGGGGTAAGAGTTTAACCAAACAAAATTGACTATATAAATATACATAAAAACAGTTGTTTGTTCAGCCCTAAAAAAAGCTGTATAAGCTTTTCCTGAAGGCAAAGACACATGTTAATGTCATATGGCAAGAAAGCTAAGTAAACATGCATAGCTCAATGAAAGGCTCCCCCAACCGCAAAATGTGGACAATAAGCAATTCAACTCGTACATTATCAGGAAGCATAAATTACTCAATTCTGCTGCTTTAACTGCTTTGAGTCTGGAGGAATTAAATAAATATTTCTTTCCTCCTGGCCTCAGTGCTCTGGAAACAGCTTTCCATAATAATTTTTTAAAAGGACTCCCAACAATGGTTGAGTCATATACAAACATAAAAGCCACACCTGTCCTTTAAATCAGAATGGGCTGCTATTGAAGCACTCTGACAATAGCCAAATACCATTAAGACGCCCTTGCAGACCTTCTGTCTGACATTTTAAGTAGTCTGACGTTTCAAGTTTATTTTCAGCTTTTCAAAGTATCAATTAGAGACACTTCATCCCATTGTTTTCATGTATGCATTTTCTACTCCTCCATGAGTACCAAACTGGTAATTAAACATCGAGTAAACATTAGATAAATCAAAAAGGAGTATTCATGGGATAAACTAATAATGAAATAAGGTCTCTTCATGACCAGAGAAATACATCATGAATAGGCAGCCAATAGGCTTGCCCCAATATTCCCACAAAACCAAGATCAAATGCATATGAATGTAGAATTTAGGAGCGAGCAACCATCAAGTTTATCAAAATCAATGATGATGGGCTGCCACCGAGCCCACAGAAAAAGATCAGTCTGAAACGAGAGTCAGTGACTTTCAAATTGGGCAGCATTTTTTGAGAAGAACTTTTTCCTCATGCTTATAGGAACACAGTGTAACTTCCTAATACAAAAAAGACTAATATTGCACAGGGAGAGGGTGGGAGATGTGCTTTCCTTTTTCAGGCACTGGAAGGGAGCACTCATTAAAATAGTTTCCCCATGTATTTTCAACATTTTTCTGCACTCCATTCCTGAAGGCAACAGTTCTCTCCAAGTTTCTAGATCAGAGAAATTACTGCCCAGCTTTAAGCATAATTTTCAAACTGAAGTCCTTAGATTCTAAGGATTGCAAGATAGGATTTCTTTATTCCCCCTTTCCTTGTTGATTTCCTGGCACGTCATTTGTTGACTATAATAAAAAGAGGATTCTACTATTTTCCTTTGTTTAGCTGGTTGGGACATTTCAGAGTGGGTCAATATATGCACAAAAGGTCTCCCAGGAGGACCATAATGGAATAACAACTAAATTATTCTCATAGTTTCCGGCTTGTGCAAAATATCACTGATTAGGAGGCCGCAGGGTAAAGGAAGAAGGAATATTTAAGGAGGACCATAATGGAATAGCAACTAAATTATTCTCAATTTCCTGCTTGTGCAAAATATCTCTGATTAGGAGGGCACAGGGTAAAGGAAGGAGGAATATTATACGGGAATAATATATGCTGGCACCATCATAAAATAGCTTTTTAAAAATGACCATCAAATAATGAGAAACTATGCTGAAGTAGTCTATGGCCAGAATACAACACTCATCGGGCAGGCACATGCCTGACCCGACCAAGCATAAAATGACCCGCGATGACGTTGGACGAGCATCCCGACATCATTGTACATGTGCGCGATATTTCAGTTGGCAGACGTGCGTGGGAGTCGGCAGCACGCCTGCCGACAATTAAATGGCCTTGATAGGCCTTTTAAAGTTATAATGACGGGCAGGTGAAAAGGTCAAGCAGCCTTTGCATTTTTAGGAAACCTCATCCACAGGCAGGATGAGGTTTCCAACAGCAATTAAACATAAAATAAAAATTTTAACTTTTCATTAATAACATGTCCCTGCTCGTGTGACAGTCACACGACGGGACATGTTTTGTAACATTTTAAAAATCTTTGTTTTTAATTTTTCATATCTTCATCTGAGGCAGCTCTATACGAACTTGCGCTCTCATCCCCTCCCCCCACACATAGGCAGCACTCCGTGCTGCCGTGCGTGTTTCACGCTGAGCGGGCCTTAATTGGCCCACCAGTGTGAAATTGTGGTCCGGTCCCGATCGCGGGCAGCCTCCTGACTGCCCCATTGAACCCGCCTGACAAAGGAAAAATCCTGGTCTATATAGTTACATCTTGAATTTTTAGAAGATATCCCAGACTTTGTTTTGCCAAGCAGTGCATAAAAAAACTTTGTATGTTTATACTGTAAAGAGTCAGATGGATAGACTTAATAGGAAAAAAACAGCACAACTTTTCATACTGCTCGAAAACAATAGATTTGGGCAAATCACTAACTGCACAAAAGCAGTTTAACAGATTTTACTGCCCACCTCTTTTTTTTTAGTCTGTTAAGGCTCTGTTTTCCCTGATTCAAGGACATGCATCAACTATTAACACCTTTTAATTTTTGCTACCAAGCAAAGTTGAAGACAGAAAATCAATTTACATTAAGGCTTAAAAGAATCACAAGGTTTTCACTTTAACCTTCCAGTAACTATCAGAAGGCCATCTTGCAATTTTAGTGGAAAATTCCCTGCTAGTTCAATGGCAACCTTTTGTTCTTACACAAAAGAGAATTCTGGAAACAGTTCCGCATTTTTTGTAAGCTCCTCAGCAATAACATGGAATAACTTTCACGCAGTAATCTGCTTCTTTCTGTCCGACAGGTAATCAATGCCAATGGCCATTTCTTCGTGTGAGCCAAAATCACATTTTGCTATGAAGCAGTTTCACTTATGTTACAATATATCAAGACATAAAACTGTGAACACAAAAAGTACTGAGACTCCATCCATTCCATGACCACTAATTCAGGCCCAAGTCTTTAGAAACACTATGCTTAGAAACCCGGGGCAGTATTTTATGCTCTCCCCTACGGTGAGTTTGTAGGTAGGGAGGGCATTTAAAAAAAATTCTTCCATGGGATGTGGGTGTCACTGATTGCCCTGATTTCCCTTGAGGTGGTGGTGGTGAACTGCCTTCTTGAACAGCTGCAGTCCATGTGGTATAGGTACACCCTGTTAGGGAGGGCATTCCAGGATTTTGACCCAGTGACAGTGAAGGAATGACAATATAGTTCCAAGTCAGGCTGATGTGTGGCTTGGTGGAGAACTTGCAGGTGGTGGTGTTCCCATGCAGTTGCTGCCCTCATCCTTCTAGGTGGTAGAGATTACCAGTTTGGATGGCCTTTAAATCACAAGGATGGTGGCGGGTAGGGGCCCTACCACACTCCCGCCTCCATCCTGATTAAGTCAGTGACAGAAAGGCCTATGGATGTTTGGAATATTTCCAGATGTATCTATTACATCTGTAAAGGTTCTTCCAGAAGAAATATTAGGTAGAAGCATGGTGGACAGAGCAAAGCCAACAAGGCGGCAGAAAAGGTATTGGGGAAGGAGGTGGGAATTGGTGATCAGTGCTGCCATCCCTTATTCATTTGGAACATCTTCCAGTTGCTGAACCCAAGGCCCTTTCCATACAAGGATTGATCATTTTTAAAACTGCAGCATGATGTTCGAAACCTTTCAAGGCTGTACCGCAGCACTTCCCATAGTGTTAACTAGGTGCTTGAAGCAGGATTTCAGTATCCCAATGGCTTGTTTAATTAGCATTTTTATTACACCAAATATTTCACCGTGCCTATTCTTATATCACCATGTGGCATCATCAGCCATGGTTATAGAGGATTCCCCTGGTTACCAAACAAACTTCCAGCTGAATAATCCTGAGGCCAATAAAGTACAACAGCGTGGCAGCTTGCCATTTAGTGCGCACTTAACAAGGAGAATAATATGGGTGACTTCACACACCAGCTGCCCAGTGAGTGAATAAAATCTCTTTCGGTTCATCTAGTTTCACTCAGTCCTTGTATTGAACCTTTATTTTCATTGATGGAACCCTAAGTTCTGGGAAATCAAGACATTCTGAAAGCTAACTGCATAAGCCCGGTTTTGCTGAGTTCATGGAAAACAAGGTGAACAACGATGCACTGCAAACCAATTCAAGTAGCTTATTTTCCTTGAAGCAGCCTGGAAAGATTCTGTGGCATAAACTTTACAGCCACCAACAATACTGTAACATTGGTTGAAACAGGCTGCAATGTAAGGGCCAGAAGGTAGCAAAGTATAACCTTCTCAGCAATTACCTTAGAGACAGAAAGGATGGCTCGTGTATACATTCCAAACTGGGCATCTAAATTTAGGAGCTAGCATTATGCTGACCTCTAAACTATTCCACTGCCTGCTCAATGGTACCATTGGCAGTGTGATCATTTGGAAGAACTTGAGCAACCACCCCCACCCCCTCCAAAAAAATGTTGAAATTGCAATAGAAACTCTCTGCCTTCATTTTCAATTTTGCACTTCAAGATAAATGGTACTATAAGCAATCAGGGCAGCCTCAGAGTAAAATGTGTGCCAAAATCCTTAGTCACCATGAATTCTTACAATCTTCAATGGCAGTTAAGCTTCTCTATGTAAAAGACTGCATCTGAAGCATTTAATAGCTAACCCCTTATCTAAACTTTATTAGCGCTTTGAAAATAAATAAGCAATTACTTTTTTTCACTCAAATTATACTGAAGTGCCCTTCTGTGCATTTAGGATTCTCAGAGCATTCAAAATATTAAAGGTACTTATATTTATTACAGTTTATTAAAGTTTTCTGTAGCATTTTTAAAACAATCTAAGAAGCCACCATAAACAAGTTAACCAAAGTTAATATGAAGCAAAATTCTTAATCATATAAATTAGTTTACTGTTTATAACAAATCTATACAGCAACAAGCTCTTTGGTATTTGGCTGTTCACAGAATGTGCAACTGAATCTTATTGGACTTCGAATAAACACAATTAAAAAATACACGCATGTTTCAATAATGTTAGTAGAGCAGACACCAGTGCTTTGGTAGGAGTGTACCAACATTAAACCTACCAACAGTGGAAGATTTTTACAAGCCTAAATGCAGCCAACATTTCATGTTTGAAGGTTTAGGACTTTTGAGTTCGCCCTCATTTCTTGAAACCTGTAATTACTACAATTCTCTCAACTCTCACATCATTTCCTTCCATCAGCTGCATCAGTTACTGTAACTAGTTGCTTTTCCAATAGACCCCTGGATCTACCATTGGCATTATCTCCTCCTTTCATTCAAGTCAACTTCAAGCATAAAATGGCTTTGGCCTCCATGTTCTCCCAGGACACAGGCTGCACTTTTTGAACTGTGGCTTGGTGCAATCTAATTATGAAGTTGGATTGGATTCTTATAGAGCTGTCAGTCCCCTGTCATTCCAAACAGCTCATTTGTGCTCTGTACCAGTATACCCTCACAAAGCATTTTGATCTTTATGCCTCTCTGCTTGTTAGCGTCAAAGTAAGGGTGCCAATGTAAGGGCATCAGCGTTAAGCCTAAGCACTCCCTGAACCAAGATAGGAAGAATTATTGTTAGGTACTTTTGTCATAGTTCCCACCATCTAGATACCCTTTATCCAAATGGGTCCAGTTAGGGTAAAGATCAAAGGTGATCTCTTTGAATGGTGAAACAGGCTTAAGGGACTGAATGACCTGCATGTTCTTTTGCAGTCAAAATGAACAAGTCTTAATAAAGGTGTACATAACAAGAAGAGTCAGGATCAAGTGCCATTGTTGGGGTCAACACAGGCTCTAGGCATTGCTGTCGCCAAGAGCTAAAATGTCCCCAATCAGTCCTAACAGGAATGTTCTGGTAGTCTTGGTGGCAGTGAAAAGGATGAGGGAGAAAAATAACGCAAATCAGTACTGCTAACAAGTTCATTATGTTGACAAATCAGTTTAGTTTGTGGCCACTGCCTTAAATTTCAAATAAGGATCTCATGTTCCCATTATCCTTTTAAAAAAGCAAAATTTGCATTCTCGTAGCACTCCCATCCAAGTATATAATGCTGTCAACTTCCAAAGAGCATTTAATAAAATACTACATATACTGCTATTTGAAAATAAATAGCTATCATGAATAGCTATTACAATATAGAATGTAGCCGCTGGAAGTCAAGTAAGCAGAGGTTTGTTATTAATGGGAAGAGTGGATCTGATCCAAGCCAATTATTAATGGATTTTTACAAGATTCCATTGGTCCTATTTCAGTGTTACCAATTCCAAAAGCTTAAATAGATGCAAACGTTTTTGTATCATATATAAATTTAATATATGCAGAGTTAGTACTTCAGGCCATATCAATAAGTTGTAGATGATTTCAATAATTGGCAAATTGGCTTATATGGCAGATACTAGGTTTGTCCATAGAGATAAAAACAAAAAAACTGCGGATGCTGGAAATCCAAAACAAAAACAGAATTACCTGGAAAAACTCAGCAGGTCTGGCAGCATCGGCGGAGAAGAAAAGAGTTGACATTTCGAGTCCTCATGACCCTTCGACAGAACTTGAGTTCGAGTCCAGGAAAGAGCTGAAATGTAAGCTGGTTTAAGGTGTGTGTGTGGGGGGCGGAGAGATAGAGAGACAGAGAGGTGGAGGGGGTTGGTGTGGTTGTAGGGACAAACAAGCAGTGATAGAAGCAGATCATCAAAAGATGTCAACGACAATAGTACAATAGAACACATAGGTGTTAAAGTTAAAGTTGGTGATATTATCTAAACGAATGTGCTAATTAAGAATGGATGGTCCTGCGGTCTGTCCGCAAGAATGACCCAAACCTCCCTGTTGCTTGCCATTTTAACACTCCACCCTGCTCTCTTGCCCACATGTCTGTCCTTGGCTTGCTGCATTGTTCCAGTGAAGCCCAACGCAAACTGGAGGAACAACACCTCATCTTCCGACTAGGGACTTTACAGCCTTCCGGACTGAATATTGAATTCAACAACTTTAGGTCGTGAGCTCCCTCCCCCATCCCCACCCCCTTTCTGTTTCCCCCTTTTTTTTTCCCAATAAATTATAAAGATTTTCCTTTTCCCACCTATTTCCATTATTAAAAAAAAAACCCACTAGAGCTATACCTTGAGTGCCCTACCATCCATTCTTAATTAGCACATTCGTTTAGATAATATCACCAACTTTAACTTTAACACCTATGTGTTCTATTGTACTATTGTCATTGACATCTTTTGATGATCTGCTTCTATCACTGCTTGTTTGTCCCTACAACCACACCAACCCCCTCCACATCTCTGTCTCTCTATCTCTCCGCCCCCCACACACACGCCTTAAACCAGCTTATATTTCAGCTCTTTCCTGGACTCGAACTCAAGTTCTGTCGAAGGGTCATGAGGACTCGAAACGTCAACTCTTTTCTTCTCCGCCGATGCTGCCAGACCTGCTGAGTTTTTCCAGGTAATTCTGTTTTTGTTCTAGGTTTGTCCATGTTAGCTGTATAAGAACGTGTAGGTCATTCAGTCCCTTAAGCTTGTTTAAGCTTAGATCATCTTTGATCTTTATTCTAACTGCATCCATCCACCTGCCTAGAGTACAGCTCATCAGTACTAAACCTTCAAACTGAAGTGTTTGCTCTAAATGTCTGCTCTACTAATATTACTGAAGTATGAGTTTATATATTGTATCAATTTCTTACAAAACCCAAAACCTCCTCAATTAAATCACCCCCTAACCTTATATACCCCAAGGAACCAGCTTTATGAAATCCCACCACATAATTTAACCCTTGGGGCCCAGCTAACATACTGGTGAATCTGGACTGTACTTCTTCTAAGACCAATATACCCAAAGGTGCATGTTCAGAACTGTAGGCAGTAATACAGATGTGAACTAAATAGGACTTTGTATAGCTAAAGCAAACCTTCCCCCTTTCATATTCTAGCTTTCTAGATAGAATACATATAAAGGCTAACATTCCATTAGTCTTTGATTTCTTTTATATATCTGAACACTACATTTTATTGATCTATTTACAGGGACTCCTAAACCTTTTTGGATCTCTACTATTCATAGCTTTCTACTTTGAAAAATCTTCTCTGATCTACTCATATTTGGGTCCAAAATAGATGACCTTACATTTACCTGCATCAAAATTCTCCTATCACAGTTACTTAACTTATCAACGTTTCTGAAATATCATACTCCCTTATACACTACCTACTGTGCCATCAATCCTTGCATCATTTCGTAAACTTAAATTTATGGTTCTCAATCGCATTAAGCGACTTTGCATAAGAAAACTCCTGGCATATTTTTAACCATAAAGTACAGGCAAAAGGTAATGGAAGCAAGAAAGGGACCCAAGACAATTGTGGATTCCAATCAAGATGAACAAGCACTGCAAGCAGCTGTAGGGAAAGTTAGGACCATCAAGTCCAAAGGAAAAAAAGCACTATATTTAAACTTCATAAAACACTGGCACTTCTCATACATGGCAACATTGGGCCTAGTTTTGGTCTTTGTATGGGAACATTGAGTCTAGTTATGAATCCTGTGCATGGTGAAGGAATGTCAAGCCTCTGAAAAATTCAGAAGAGAACTAGAATGACATAAGATCTTCAATCTTTATGATCTCTGGATACAGCTACTAGAAGGGAAAAGTGTGTCAAACCAATGGGAGGGATTCAAAAGCGAGTTTCTATGGGCAGAGTGTAGACATGACCCCACTAAGAAAATAGTACTGCCAAATCTAAAGTCCCCTGGTTACCAAGAAGCATTTTGGGTAAGATAAAGTAGGAAAAAAAAGCTTCTGACAATCACAAAAAGCTTAATACGTTGGAAAGCCTAGAGGAGTATGGAAAGTACAGAGGTGGAGCAAGAAAAGGAAATTAGGAAAGCAAAGAGGGTACAAAAAATTGATAGGTAAAAATCAAAGCAAACCCAAAGATGTTTTACCAGTACATTAAGAGCACAAGAATAACTAAGGGAAGGGTAGGCTCTCAGAGCTGTACATGGTAACTTGTGTGTCAATGCTGAGGATATGGACAGGGTTCTCGATGAGTACCTTGCCTCTATATTCACTAAGGAGGGGGATGATGCAGACATTCTAGTTAAGGAGGAATGTGAAATATTAGATACAATAATGAGAGAGGAAGGGCTGGAGGGACTGGCATCCTTGGAGGTGGATAAATCAGCAAGGCCGGATGGATTGCGTCCCAGGTTGTTAAAGGAAGCCAGGGAGGAAATAGCAGATGCTCTGCAGATCATTTTCCAATCCTCACAAGATACAAGCGGGGTGTCAGAGGATTGGAGGTTGGCGAACTTTGTACCAATATTTAAAAAGGTTGCAAGGGATAGGCCAGAAAATTATTGGCCAGAGAGTCTGACTTAGATGGTGGGCAAATTATTGGAATCAATTCGGAAAGAGAGGATAAACCTTCACTTAGGCACGGATTGATTAGGGATAGTCAGCATGGCTTTTTTTTCTAGGGCAATATTGTGTCTTACTAACTTAATAGAATTTGAGGAAGTTACCAGGAGGATTGATGAGGGTCGTGCAGTGAGTGTAGTCTACATGGATTTCGGTAAGGCATTTGACAAGGTCCCACATGTCAGACTGATCAGAGAAGGGAGATCCCATGAGATACAGAAAAAGATGGAGAGTTAGATCCAAAATTGGCTCAGTGTAGGAAACAAAGAGTAATGGCCAATGGATATTTATGTGAATGGAAAGCAGTTTCCAGTGGCGTTCCACAGGGCTTAGTGTTGGGGCCCTTGTTGTTTGCTGTATATTTATTGATTTGGACTTAAATGTGGGAGGCATAATTTGGAAATTTGCAGATGACACAAAATTGGCTGTGTGGTTGATAGTGAGGAGGATGGCTGTTGTCTCCAGAAAGATATCAATGGTTTGGTTGAGTGGGCAGAAAAGTGGCAAATGAATTCAATCCAGACAAGTGTGAGGTAATGCATTTGGGGAGGGCAAACAAAGAAGGGAATACTCAATGAACAGGAGGATGTTGAGGAGGATTGAGGAAGTGAGATACCTTAGAGTGCATGTCCACAGGTCCCTGAAGGTGGCAGGACAGATGGATAAATAGGGAATAATGGATGAGGTATTGAAGGCAAAAGCAGGATGTAATGATGGAGCTGTATAAAACGTTCGTTAGGCCACAGCTGGAATTAACTGTACAGTTCTGGTCACCACATTATAGGAAGGACATAAATGCTCTGTAGTATGGAGGAGATTTACAAGACAGGGCTCGAAAACTGCAGCTATGAGGAAAGATTGGATAGGCTAGGATTACTTTCCTCAGAACAAGGGAGGATGAGGGGTGACCTAATTGAGGTATACAAAATTGAGAGGCCTGAATAGGGTAGACAGGAACGATCTGTTCCCCTAGTTGAGGGGGTCACTTAGCAGATGGCATAGATTTAAGGCAATTGGTAAAAGGATTAGAGGGGACATGAGGAAAAACTTTCACCCAGAGGGTGGTGGGCATCTGGAATTCACTGCCTAAACTCAGTGGTTGAGGCTGAAACTCTCAACTCATTTAAAATGTATCTGGATTTGCACCTGAAGTGCTGTAACCTGCAAGGCTAAAGGCCAGGTGCTGGAAAGTAGAATTAAAATGAACAGCTAGTTTAATTTATTCTTTTTTTTTTGGCTGGTGCAGACATGATGGGCTGAATGGCCTCCTTTCCGCACTGTAACTTTTCTATGGTTATAAAGTCAGTAGGCGAGGAGCTTGTTTAAATGCCAGGAAATGTTAATTTGCTGCAACAACTGTCGAGACCTACGTAGAATATAGAGTTGTTAGTCTTGTTAAAAGGAAGCTCGGCAAGTTCCTGATAGAGATGGTTGTGGGGGAGCTATGTTACCAGCTAGTTACTACAGTGTGCATGACATGCCATAATCATTTGGAGCTTCTTGGTTGCCCAAGGAAATCAGAGGAATTTCTCAGTTTTTCTTGAATTAGCCAGTGTTAATTTTCCCTTTCCCAGGCCATAGGATACACTAGTGTAGTGTAGAATACAATAGAATAGTGAACAGCATAGGTCATTTCCCAGATAGAGCAGGCTGAAAGGACTGTATGTTTTTTTCCTGCCCTTTTTCATATGTGCACACGAAAGTTGACAGTCAAAGGGAGTTAGCTAATTAAACATCACATTGCCTTAAATTAGACTTGTATCATATCATTGCTTATTGAAGACTTTATATAAGTTCTTAAATGCATGAATAATCCAACATCTTCAAAACTGAACAGGAACATGGCATACCTTTAGCTGACTTGGAGGGTTCTCAAAAGAAGATTTCCCCAAGGCAACCAGTGCAATGCTACTAATGGCAATACTTTTGAAATCACAGAAGCATCGAATGATTACTGCACAGAGGCAGCCGTTCGGCTCATCATGTTCATGCCTGCTGTCTGCAAGAGCAACTCACCTAGTCTCACTCCCTGGCCATTTCTATGTAGCCGTGTGGATTTTCTCTCTCCAGAAAATTATTCAATTCGCCTTTGAGGTCATGATCGAATCTGCCTCCACTGCACTTCAGGTAATGCATTACAGATCCTAACCACTGTCTATGTAAAAAAGTCTTTCCTTATGTTGCCTTTGGTTCTTTTGCCATTCACCTTAAATTGGTGTCCTCTGGTTTTCAATCCTTCTGCCAATGGGAACAGTTTCTCTCCCCATCTATTCTGTTCAGACCCCTCATGATTTTGAACATCTATATCTAACCTTCTCTTAATCTTCTCTTCTCCAAGGAGACCAATCTCAGTTTCTCTAATTTATCCAAGTTACTGAAGTTTCTCATCCCTAGAACCATTCTTGTGAATATTTGCTGCCTCCTCACTAACCTTCACAAATTTTCTAAAGTGGGTGTCCAAAACTAGACACAATACTCCAGCTGGCCAAACCAACATCTTACACAGGCTTATCTAACTTTTGTTTTTGCACTCCATGCCGTCAGTTCTAAAGCCCAGGGTCCTGTATGTTTTAATAATTGTTTTCTTGACCTGCCCTGCAACCTTCTGATTGCGCACATATATCTCCAGGTCATTCTGCTCCTGCATTCCTTTAGAATTGTACCTTTTATTTTATATTTGCTCCCCTCATTCTTCCTACCAAAATAAATTAACCCAGAATCTCAGTCTCTGATATAAAGGCTGATTATCCTTAATTCCCATCTGAAAAACACTGTCTAAGCCTGCCACTTGACTTAGTCCTGAAATCCACAAGTATAAGTTGACTGTAGCATCAATACTGTGATACCACTACATAGGAGTAGCGGAAATGCAAACTGGAAACACAAACCTTTTCACAACATTTCTGCTGCGGAAGCAGTGAAGGGGACAGAATTAAATAGAAAACTTGCCTTCAACAGATTCATTTTTGTAAATGTCTCACTAGATAACTGATGATTGGGGTCACTGGCTTTCACAACAAACCAAGAATAACCTTTTACTTGAACTGATCGAATGCAGATCCTTCGATCAACTTCCCCAGAGATAAACAGCTACAGTACCTGCCTCTGAGCGGTAGTTCTGCTGCTAAATATCTAGGTATTATTCAACAATTCAGAATCTTCTCCCAAACGATGCTTTCTCTCTGACTTCTTCAAGAAGGACCTACCTTCAGAGTTTTGATCTCTCTTCCCGACATTCCTCTCCCCAGATCACCATGTGCATTCAAGCTTCACCTTCCACGCACCCTGAGATACTCAGCTATGCCAACAAAACACCACTGCTTCACAAGCCCATAGTAAGGAGTCAACAACCTTGTCTGCGTCCTCTCAAACCTATTTTGCTTTAAGTTTGCTTCTTGCAGCTCTCTTTTTAACTTGGAGTCTTTTCATCTGCTCCTTACTTTCAATTCCACTGAACAGGACCTTGTTCCGATTCCTGCCCTGGTTCCTTGGCTAAGATGTTTTCTTGGGGCCTTTCTCTGTCCCATTCCCTGGTTTTTGGAACTTTCTTCTTTGCTTTGGGATATGCTCCCTGAAGCTCCCATTCTTTGTGTCCAGCTTCTTCTGCCACATAGTGTTCGCTTCTGGGTCACCTGAAACCCTTTCGTGCTGTTTCACTTCTGGGGTCTCCTTTCCCTTGTGTAGGTGCAAGGCTGGCTTTAAACCTTAAAACACTAAAAAAACAAACTGTGTATGCACGCAGGGCTGTTTACTGACCTAGCGCCAAGAAACCCGACCAACTGCACATGTAATGTCTCCCTAGTTTCCTGGAAACCAGAATCTGACAACGCTATGCGATGTGTGATATCACCAGAGTACGGCATAGTTTGAACACATTTTCTAACCTATTTGTGCAGTTCAACAGTGTATTGCCTTTGCTGCCCCATAATGGTTGAACATGTTGAACATTTTCCACTAGGGCATCCAGGTACACTACAATATGCAGAGTAAAAGAAAGGAATATACCACCATTTGCTGTAGTTGCAGTGCACATTCTTCCACCATTCGAAACACAAAATTTATAGGGAACCAGTTTCTTACTTTCCAAAACATTGTGGACAAAGATAAAATTGCTTTTGCCCCAGGACTGTGTAATGCATTTCTTTTGAAAGGGCAAGAAGTAGGGCTGAGTTCACACTGAAATTATTACAACAGCTTAATCTACAGCATGTGACCAAGTTTACATTGGATTAGCACCCTCGCCTGTTTTAACAGCAAATCTCTAAAACAACAGGCAACTGTACTTGAAGATTTTCAACATCTAGACAAATCTAACTGGTACATCACAGTCTAACAATGTCATATCAATGTCAAACTAAGGTTTGGCACAATGACATGATATGAATGCCCGCTTTCATCTAGATAACCCTTGCAAGTCTTATGACTGAAAAAACAAACACCCATTATTTGAAACTTCAATATTTATCACTTATTATTCAGCATTGACGTTTTTAAATTTGGAGTATAATGTAAGCATTCAAGAAATTGAAATGTTCATTGTACTGGAATTAAACTAAGCATTCTAATTATTTATTGTGTTACGTATTTTCAATAAAAACCTTTAACTTTATGCATTCAAATGGCTTTTTGTGTCCATAGACTAGTAATGTTAAAACATTAGATTAGTAGTTTATTTTAAACACCATACAATCTCAGCTAAAGTTACAGCTGTTTCATTATTTCAAAAAATGAGAGATGGTGGCGTGGTGGTAATATCACTGGACAAGTAATCTATTGGCCTATGCTAATTCACTGGAGAGAGTAATTCAAATACTATCATGGAAGCAGGTGGAATTTAAATTCAATGAAAAAATTCAGTTAACTGAAAACTAGTTTCAGTAATGGTGCCATGAAAATCAGTGATTGTCATAAAAAGCCATCTGGTTCATTAATTTCCTTCAAGAGAGGAAATATGCCATCCTTTCCCAGTCTGGCCTACATGCGACTCCAGATCCACAGCAATGTGGTTGCCTCTTAACCACCCCCTGAAATGGCCTCGCAAGCCACTCAGTTCAAGGGCAATTAGGCGGTTCACCACCACCTTTTCATAGGCACTTAGGGATGGGTAACAAATGTTGGTCTTGCCAGCACTGCTCACTTCCATTAAAGAATTTTTAAAAATCCAATTCACTTTTGGAAATTATTGAATCTGCTTCCACCACCTTTTCAGATTGTGCCTTCAAGATTGTAACTTGTCTCTTAATTTCCACCCGCCTTTTGTGCTTATTGACGTGTCCAAATTCTCACATTTGATGTCATAGAATACGAGCATGGGAGAAAAAAATGGCAAACTTCCATGTTTCCCTCATGGCGGACAACATATTTGGATATTTCCATTTAGCTACTATTGGAAATGACAAACCTACAACTACATGCAAGATCCTCAGCAGCTTTTCAACACTTAAGAATGAATGTGAAATCCACCTCTCGTCAATATTATAAAGCAGAGAAGAAATCGTTTCCCAGCATCAGCTTAATTCAGTTGTACCATTTCTGTAAAATTCTGAAGGTTGCAAGATCAAGTCCAACTTTGGGACTCCTGCAGATAAATCTAGGCTGACACCATCCTTCTCACCTAGTGATTTCCTTGGATGTTAAAGAGCCTATGACTGTATTGAAAAACTCAATATTCCATTATGTGCCACCACCAAAAGAAAGTGATAATAGCTAACTCATCTCATTACTGTTTGTACGATTCTGCTAAGCTGTGATTGGCCTCCAAAATAGTCCAGGACATCTGGGGTATGTCAGTATTCCCTGGAAAGATCCAGAGGTGAAAACATTGAGGCCAGTGGTCACTTTCACAACCACCGGTAATGTATGGCCACTAGGTCAAGCAGGGAAGTCTTTTGTTGATATCTGGCAATAACAGTCTGCAGAAACACTGCTCTTCCAAGAGATAAAGAAAGCAGAGTTTGTAAATCCTGGTGGTGTGGTTAAGTGCCTCCTGCAATTCAGCCCCTCTCCTCACCACATGGCAAAAGAAGATATGCAAAATTACAAAGTCAACAAGCAAGTCAGTTCACGGCACTCATTCATTTTGTGCATTTCCATTCCTTCAGACAGCAATAAAAGCTTCATGTCCAAATTGCAGATTATATAAAAGGGCAGTGCTAAAAATCAAAAGGTGGCATTTGCTCAGTTTGCATCTGTAAATTTTAGTGCAACAATGCCATGTTTTGTTCAACTTGATTTCTAAACTATATAATTTTATATTAACCACAATCACAAAAATAGGCAGTAAATTGTTGATACTTAACCAAATATTGGTCTTTAATGTATCTGCATTTCATGATGGGGTGTAGGTGTTGTAAATGCCAGATCAGTTCTGCTTGTTACGTGATAACGCAGCACAAATATCACATCCTTAATTTTGACCATTTCTGCCAGTTTTATTTTAGCAACAATGCAAGTACATAGCAGCAAGTAGATTACAGACTAAATGAAACTAAGGAAGTTAATAATTCAATTAACATAAAACGTATAGTGTCTAGAATTCCTCTCAGTCACAATGGAGAACCATCAATCCCAATTGGGGTGGGGAAAACAATGCCATTTTTCCCAGATAGCATTGTTTTCTAAACTGCTGAGTGTCTAACACACACAAAAAATATTACTATTTATATTACTGAAGATCCCAACCCCTGCAGAAATAAATCTGCTTCCAAACAATCTCGAAGGCAAGCTAGCGTGAAAAGTACATAGATAAGAGATTATTTGTTATTGAGTGCAGAGGACTGTAGGGACCCATCCTTTCTACACCATATTAGGTACAGGTTGGCAGAGCAGAGACCTGGGTTCGTACATGGGTACTGCCAGAGTATAGTGCAGCCTGTCAGTACAGTACTGGTAAACGTCTCTCAGCTTGTTAGCCATAACTATCTTGCCAGTTAGCCCTATAAAGCAACACACTATTTGGTGTCAAGTGGAAACATCCCAAGCTCAGTGATAGGTCTACCCCTCCAAGTTTTATTAGTGCCTTGGTGTGTTGTTGGCTCATGTATCCAATTGTCAAGTCAGCCACAGAAGGTTGACTTGATGGTGCAGGAGTAGAGTGTACAAGCCCCTCCAGCCTTCAATGTTATCTAATACAATCATGACTGATCATCTGTCTCAATTCCATCCACCCACCCACTCCTCATATACCCCGACTTCCTCAGACCCCAAAAATCTGTCTACCTGCTTCAAAGATATTCAACCTATCTCTCTCATTCTTTCTCCTGCTCCCACCCTTCCCAAGGAAAGCAGTTATTAGCAGCAATTGGACAATCGGCAAGAACAGGCACTGAAACATGCCACAAACAATATTGTGATCAGCTCCCATCAGTCAGTCAGCTGTAAGCACATTTCCAGCTTTGCCCAATCACAATATACCCCAGTTACAGCTTCAGCAGCGGCTGCTTGCCTTTCTACAACAGAATCACGATAGTGGCTCGGTTACACCTCTACTGACTGAGCTTGCCGAGTCCTAAAATGACATAGCTGCTAGACTGGGTCTGCGGCAGGTGGTGAGGGAACCAAAAAAAGGGAAAAATATACTTGACCTCATCCTCACCAACCTGCCTGGTGCAGGTGCACCTGTCCATGACTGTAGCGGTAGGAGTGACCACCGCACACAGTCATTGTGGAGACGAAGTCCCGCCTTCACATTGAGGATATCTTCCATTGTGTTGTGTGGCACTACCACCGTGCTAAATGAGATAGATTTCGAACAGATCTAGCAACTCAAGCCTGGGCATCCATGAGGCGTTGTGGGCCATCAGCAGCAGCAGAATTGTACCCAAACACAATCTGTAACCTCATGGCCCTGCATATCCCCCACTCTACCATTACCATCAAGCCTGGGGAGCAGCACCAGGCATACCTAAAAATGAGATGTCAGAGTCATAGAGGTCTACAGCACAGAAAAAGGACCATAGGCCCATCGTGTCTGCTCCAGTCAAACTATTACCTAACCATTCTAATCCCATTTTCCAGCACTAGGCCCATAGCCTTGTATGACATGGCATCACAAGTGCACATCCAAACACTTCTTAAATGTTATGAGGGTTTCTGCCTCTACCACCCTTTTAGGCTGTGAGTTCCAGATTCCCACACTCTGGGTGAAAAAATTCTTCCTCACATCCCCTCTAAACTACCTGCCCCTTACCTTAAATCTATGCTCCCTGGTTATTGATCACTCCACCAAGGGGAAAAGTTCATTCCTGTCTACCTGTCTATGCCCCTCAATTTTATATACCTCAGTCATGTCTCCCCTCAATCTCCTCTGCTCCAAGGAAAATAACCCCACTCTATCCAATCTCTCCTCTTAACTAAAACTCTCCGGCCCAGGCAACATCCTGGTAAATCTTCTCTGCACTATCTCTCGTGCAACCACATCCTTCCGATAATGCAGATTCCAGAACTGCACGCAATACTCTAGCTGTGGCCTAACCAGCATTTTATACAGTTCCAGCATAACCTCCCTGCTCTTATATTCTATTCCTCGGCCTGGTGAAGCTATAAAACAGGACAGCTTGCGTGCCAAACAGCATAAGCAGCAAGTGATAGAGCTAAGCGATTCCACAACCAATGGATCAGATCTAAGCTCTGCAGTCCTGCCACATCCAGTCATGAACAGTGGTGGACAATTAAACAACTCACTGGAGGAGGAGGGTCCACAAAGATCCCCATCCGCAATGATGGAGGAGCCCAGCACATCAGTGCACAAGGTAAGGCTGAAGCATTCGCAACAATCTTCAGCCAGAAGTGCCGAGTGGATGATCCATCTCGGCCTCCTCCGGAGGTCCCCAGCATCACTGGTGCCAGTCTTCAGCCAATTCAGTTCACTCTATGTGATATCAAGACACGGCTGAAGGCCCTGGATTCTGCAAAGGCTTTGGGATCTGACAACATTCCGGCAATAGTACTGAAGACTTGTGCTCCAGAACTTGCCATGCCCCTAGTCAAGCTGTTCCAGTACAGTTACAACACTGGCATCTACCGGGCTATGTGCAAAATTGCCCAGGCATGTCCTGTACACAAAAAGCAGGACAAATCCAACCCGGCCAGTTACTGCCCCATCAGTCTACTCTCAATCATCAGAAAAATAATGGAAGCTCATCAACAGTGCAAGCAGGTGGCACTTGCTTAGCAATAACCTGCTCACTGACATCCAGTTTAGGTTCCACCAGCTCCTGACCTCATTACAAGCTTGGCTCAAACATGGACACAAGAGCTGAACTCCCGAGGAGAAGAAATAGCGACTGCCCTTGACATCAAGGCAGCATTTGACCAAGTGTGGCATCAAGGAGCCCTAGCAAAACTGGAGCCAATGGGAATCAGGGGGAAAACTCTCTACTGGCTGGTGTCATATCTAGCACAGTGGAATACGGTTATGGTTGTTGGAGGAGAGTCATCTCAGCTCCAGGACATCACTGCAGGAGTTCCTCAGGGTAGTGTCCTAGGCCCAATTATCTTCAGCTGCTTCATCAAGGATCTTCCTTCCATCATAAAGTCAGAAGTGGGGATGTTCGCTGATGATTGCACAATGTTCAGTACCATTCACGACTCCTCAGATACTGAAGCAGTCCATGTCCAAATGCAGCAAGGTCTGGACAATATCCAGGCTTGGGCTGACAACTGACAAGTAACATTCGCACCACACAAGTGTCAGACAATGACCATCTCCAACAAGAGGGAATCCAACCATCGCCCCCTTATGTTCAATGGCATTACCATCAGTGCATTCTCCACTATCAACATCCTGGGAGTTACCATCGACCAGAAACTGAACTGGACTAGCCATATAAATACTGTGGCTACAAGAGCAGGTCAGAGGCTAGGAATTGTGTGACGAGTAACTCGCCTCTTGGCTCCCCAAAGCCTGTCCACCATCTACAAGGCACAAGCCAGGAATGTGGTGGAATACTCCCCACTTGCTTGATTGAGTGCAGCTCCTACAACACTGAAGGAGCTGGACACCATCCAGGACAAAGCAGTCTGCTTGACTGGCACCACATTCTCAAACATTCACTCCCTCCACCACCAACGCACAGTAGCAGCAGTGTGTACAATCTATAAGATGCACTGCAAGAATTCACCAAGGTTCCTTAGACAGCACCTTCCAAACCCACGACCACTACCACCAAGAAGGATAAGGGCAGGAGATAGATGGGAACACCACCACCTGGAAGTTCCCCTTCAAGTCATTCACCATCCTGACTTGGAAATATCACCATTCCTTCACTGTCGCCAGGTCAAAATCCTAGAACTCCCTTCCTAACAGCACTGTGGGTGTACCTACACCATATGGGCTGCAGCGGTTCAAGAAGGCAGCTCACCACCACATTCTCAAGGGCAACTAGGGATGGGCAATAAATGCTTGCCCAGCCAATGAAGACCACGTCCCGTGAATGAATATATTTTTTAAAATGCCATCGATTGGATACACAATGCATTCTCATGCCAGCCTCCTGGCAAATCCTTCGGCAAGCTATCATTCCAAGAAAGTTTCCTTATAAGCCACACAACAGTCTTCTGCCTTCAGCATGGTGAAGAGATCTACGTAGGATGGTTTTCAGCATGGCTACTTCACCTTGCATTCAGTTTGAACACTGGAACATTAAAGGGCTAAACAAAGACATGTGCCTGTTGAAAGTTTGACTCCCTTTGCAGGAAATTGAGCAACCGGTCTGTATAGGCTGTTAAGTCCACCCTACAGCTTTTAGCTGGCTTGCACATATGGGCTAGGGCAGGGTTCTCAACCTTTTTGCTTCTGAGGTCCTCCTCCTGTGTTATCAAAATTCCAAGGACCACCTGTAACACAGCACAAGTACTTTCTCTGTATAAAAATTGTACTTATATTTAAACTTAAATGTGAAACTTGTTGCTGATGCTGAGCAGCAATTCATATCAATATTTGGCAATATGTTCAACAAGCACATGTGCAGGTAACACAATGCAGCTGCACAGATCCCTGGAGCTTGAAAAAGCCTTTAAAGTACATCTGGTCATGAAGGGCAAATGCTTGAATATGGAAATAGGAAATACTCAGATCAGGCAGTGTCTGTGGAGAAACAAAGAATTAACATGTTCTGACAGGAGGTCAGTGGTCTGAAACATTGGCCTAAATTTTCCGGTCCTGCCCGCTGTGGTAATCGTTGCGGGCAGGTTAGAAAAAACAAGGGCGAGAAACAAATGGGGTCATAGTGCAAAATAAAGCTAAGATGACTAACAAGGCAAAAAAGACAAGCCTAAAGGCATTTATCTTAATGTGTGGATCATTTGCAGTAAGGTAGACGAACAAACAGCGCAAATAGATATAAATGGTTATGATGTAGTTGCAATTACGGAGACATGGCTGCAGGGTGACCAAGATGGGAACTGAACATCCAGGGGTATTCAATATTTAGGAAGGACAGACAAATAAGGAAAGGAGCTGAGGTAGCATTGTTAGTAAAGGAGGAAATCAACGCAATAGTGAGGAAGGATATTGGCTCAGAAAATCATGATGTGGAATCTGTTTGGGAGGAGATATGAAACACCAAGGGGCAGAAAACATTGATGGGGGTTGCCTGTAGGCCCCAAACAGTAATGGAGATGTAAGGGAAGGTGTTAACCAGGAAATTAGAGACGCATGCAATAAGGGAACAACTGTAATCATGAGTGACTTTAATCTACATATATATTGGACAAACCAAACTAGCAATAACACTGTGGAGGAGGATTTCCTGGAATGTGTGCGCATGATGGTTTTTTAGACCAATACGTTGAGGAACCAACTAGAGAGCAAGCAATCCTAGACTGGGCCTTGTGCAATGAGAAAGGATTAATTAACAATCTTGTTGTGCAGGGTCCCTTGGGGAAGAGCAACCATAAAATGATGCAATTGTTCATTAGAATGGAGAGCGAAGAAGTTGAATCTGAAACTAGGGTCCTGAATCTAAATAAAAGGGAACTACAAGGGTATGAGGCACAAGTTGGCAATAATAGATTGGGGAACCTTACTAAAAGGGTTGACAGTGGATAGGCATGGCTAATATTTAAAGAATGTATGCATGAATTACAACAATTACTCATTCCCATCTGGCGCAAAATAAAACAGGAAAGGTGGCTCAACCATGGATTACAGAAGAAATTAGGGATAGTATTAGGTCAAAAGAGGGGGCATATAAAATTGCCAGAAAAAGTAGCAAGCCTGAGGATTGGGGGCAGTTTAGAATTCAGCAAGTGGACAAAAAGATTGATCAAGAAAGGAAAAATGGAGTAAGAGTGTAAACTTGCAAGGAAAATAAAAACTGACTGTAAAAATTTCTATAAATATGTGAAAAAGATTAGCAAAGACAGATTTGGTCCCTTGCAGTCAGGAACGGGGGAAATTATAATGGGGAACAAAGAAATGGCATAAAAATTGAACACATTTTGGTTCTGTCTTCACAAAAGAGGACAAATAATTTCTCAGAAATGTAAGGGAACCAAGGGTCTAGTGAGAAGGAGGAATTGAAGAAAAACAGTGTAAGTAAAAAAAAAAATGGTGCTAGGGAAATTAATGGGGCTAAAGGCTGAAAAATCCCCAGGGCCTGATAATCTACATCCCAGAGTACTAAAGGAAGTGGCCCTGGAAATATTGGAAGCATTGGTGGTCATCTCCCAAAAAATCTAGAGACTCTGGAGCAGTTCCTACAGATTGGAGGGTGTCAAACGTAACCTCACTATTTAAAAAGGAGGGAGAGTCTATTAACTAGCAGAATAGATAAAGGAAAACCAGTGGATGTGGTGTATTTGGATTTCAAGGTGGTTTTGATAAGGTCCCACACAAGAAGCTAGTGGGCAAAATTAAAGCACATGGGATTCGGGGTAATGTACTGACATGGATTGAGAATTGGTTGACAGACCAGAAACAGAGTGGGAATAAATGGGTCTTCTTCCGGGTGGCAGGCGGAGACTAGTGGCGTACTGCAGGGATCAGTGCTTGGGCCCCAGCTATTCACAATGTTGGTCTTCTTTGCAAGAGGGTTTGAGTTCAGAAGTAAGGATGTCTTACTGCAGTTATATAAGACTTGGTGAGACCACACCTGGAGTATTGCGTGCAGTTTTGGTCTCCCTACCTAAGAAAGGATATACTTGCCACAGAGGGAGTGCAGCGAAGGTTCACTAGGCTGATACCGGGGATGGCAGGGCTGTCATATCAGGAGAGATTGGTTCCAATGGGCCTACATTCACAGAGTTTAGAAGAATGAGAGGGGATCTGATTGAAACATTTAAAATTCTAACAGGGCTAGACAGACTGGGTGCAGGGAGGAGGTTTCCCCTGGTTGGGGAGTCTAGAACCAAGGGAACAGTCTCAGGATACGGGGCAGGCCATTTAGGACTGAGATGAGGAAAAATTCCTTCACTCAGAGGGTGGTCATCATGTGGAATTCTCTACCACAGAAGACTGTGGAGGCCGGGTCACTGAGTATTGCCAAGAAAGAAATTGATACATTTTTGGATATTAGGGGCATCAAGGGGTATGGAGAGAAAGCAGGAATAAAGGCACTGAGATAGAGGATCAGCCATGATCATTCTGAATGGCAGAGCAGGCTCGAAGGCCTACTCCTGCTACTAGTTTCTACATTTCCAAATTTGACAGAGCAGCAAGAGGTCCATCGACTTCAGGCAGGAATTTCCCATCCCTCTTCTCTTCACGGATTCTATCCGACCTGCTGAGTATTTCCAGCATTTTGTGTGTTTTTTTTAAATATCAATTTCCAGCATCAATTGTATTTTGCTTTTGTATAAAATGTTTGGATATATCTTGCCTATCACAGGCTTAATCTGCATTGGTATTTTGGTCTCTTCACATTTCTTCAGTGACAGCAAATATCTTTCACACTTACTCAGCGTGAGCGTGAAGGATTGAAGACATGCTGCAAGTGACACCCATAGATATAAAAATCAAACAACAGACGTAGATGCCCCTCATGAATTCCAATTTATGTTTCAGTACCAGGGTGGAAGTTCTGGGCAAAAAGAATGGGCAAAATACCCAAGGATTGCTTGATAATGAAGGGGAAAAAAGAGAATTGAAATACACCATAAACAGGTTAAACAATTTCCTATAAGGCCTTAAAAGTTCATAGCACAGAATGGGGCAGTTTAACTTATGTTTTATCAGCTCTTTGCCACACAATCAGTCCAAAAAACGAAATCCCACAGCCTAGTTCTTGATTCATGTCCCAGTAACTTCTTCCATTTCAATAATTTATTATCTCCCCTTACAAACTGCAATGGTTTCTTTGTCCTTCCTATAATGGAAATATCTGTAAGAATTGTACTATTCCTTCCTTTTATTACTTAACAACAAACATGGATTTTATCATAACTCAGCTCTCCACAACATCCTTATATTCAAGGGGCAGTGATGTTTCACTAACCCAGCTACCCAACTTTCCTGAAAAAGTTAGGGCCAGAAATATATTCCCAGTCCTGTGGCTTTTATAGCTACGCTATATTCCTTCATAGCTATTAACTCATTTAACTCTTAATTGTTTTGAACACTGAATTCACATACCTCTCAAGTCTTTTGGAATTCTGACCTTTATTCTTCATCCCAGTTTAATTATTTCACGCTCTCATTTCTCTTGCTCCTTCTATTTTATCTCTATCTCATCCTGTTTCTTTCACTTTCTCCTAATATTCTCACTTTTATTTTTAAAAAACCCTTTGCTTCCATTCTAATGCCCTTTTTAATCCTACTTTCCCTCTCCAATCTCAAAATCAAACTCTCCCCACCCACCTTCCAAATTAAATCTTCCACCGCTGCTCTACTTGCCCTTTCTGCAAGGACATTAGTGAATGTTATCCCTTTGGGATAGCTTTTTTTAATTTCAATATCATCTTCAATACCATAAAAATGTGAACTCTTCGCTCCTGTACCAGCCCATCAACCACACGTTGACTTACCTAATCTTTCTCTCTAACCAGTTAATGTATGGTGCAGGAAGCAATCTAAATATTACTACACGTGGAGGTTTTGTTTTCCCATTGAAAGCCTACTCTTTTAAACTATCTTCTATGGTGTTTCATCTTTAGCATGGAGCAAATCAGTGAAGTTTTCAAGTTCATTAGATTTTTTAAAAAATATAAAATATTGTTTGTAGCAATGAAACGCCCATTTGCAATGAGTGGTTTGCTTCACTGACCAGGTTTCAACTAGCAACTAAAATTTGTACAGAATTCACATTAAAAATAGGGATAATTAAACATAACCTTTAATGTACAGCACTTTGAAGTTATTCCACATCAACACCAATTGTTTTGCAATGAACCTCAAAGCAATTCAATCTAGCAAAATAAATTAAACCAAAGAAAAAACTATTCAACATGAAAGCATTTCAAAATTAATAATTGTCAGAGCCATTACATAAGTAGACTGTTGTCCCTCCAATGTTTCTACACCATCTACAAAACACATAATAGTAATAGTAGCACCGACAGAAAACAATAGATTGCAATTCCAATCACTATTTCATCAATTCACAATTCATTAACCCTATAAACAATTTACTTTAGAATTTAAGAACACAAAAAGATTACTGGTCAAGCTTTTTAAGAGAGTATTAACTTTTATATAACAAACATATTGCTTTAGCTTGTGTCAGGAAATATAGTCTCCACAGAAAATGGAATATGCAAGAGACACTGCTGTTTTTGGAAGTTCATGGCTAGCATATCATGTTGGTCCTACCAACTGCTCCACTCTGCTGTTTTACACTTCTTCAACTAAAGGACACATCAGGGTTGCAAACTTATAACAAGAGGGGGGAAAAGAAATTGGATAAAGTTCGATAACACCATGAGTGATTTACGTGTGTCTGCACATCACAATGCAGGCAGCACACAAAGCTTGCGGTGCCTATTCATTGAAATGATAATAGTGGACAGCCCAACAGTAAATGCATTGCTGAGTGGCTGCAACATCTAAGTAGCCAGAGACAGGCATAGCTGCACATCCATACTCCCATAGGGAAGACTGTGCTAGCCATCATTAGCCTGCCACGGCCATTGACGGTGACAGTAAATTCCTCCCTAATTCATCTTCTCATTTTCCATTTCTCCCTTATCCCACAAAGTCTTCTGATATACAAGCTGTAGATGGCATAAGCACAAACATTTTACGTTCCCCACCTCCACCCCCTCCCGCACTGCAATCTCCCCCTGCATCTCTTTTTAGATACCCAAGGGCTGCCACCTGGCCAAGTACAGATGTGGGAGTGTGAAATACAAGAGAAGTAGGACACAGATGATGCATAAATGCCGTCACTTAATCTCGCACATGAAACCACCACCACAAATGCTGACACTGTATAAACATAAGGGTACCATAGAGGTGAGGTCTGCATGTGGTGAGTCACTAGGCACAAGTGGGCTGTAGCCCGTGTAAGGGGAAAAGAGTAGTGCAGATGCTAGCTCAGAGTGCGAAGTCACTCAAAGTTTTGCTGTAGTGAACTCAGATGTGGACTTTGATGGGGCAGCCTTCCAAAAACGCTGATGGACATGCACAATGAAATGCTTGGTACATTAGCAGGCCTGCCAGAAAGCCTATTATTGCTATCGAAGAGTACGGCAGAGTCCAGGATCAACCTGACACATGACTTTGCACAGAGCTTGGAAACCATCCTTTCCAGTGTGGAAGTGGTGGCCAATTCCATGACAGCACTTGTGAATCAGACCACAATATAGCATCTGACAGTTCATGTCTCAGCTTTCATTGTAGCAGAAGGAGAAGCCACGGGAGATCTCAGTTTGCTGTCATGCAAGCAAAACACGCCATAATGGTTGCAGATAACACTCAAAGACAGCTTGCAAGATCTCGCAAGAACCTAGCAATTTTTTTGCCCGACAGATGACTAGGATTGCTGAGGAATCGCTCGGGGAATGCAGCTAGAGCATGTAGCTCTTGCTTCCCTACCCCATTCCTCACTGCAAGCTCTGACCACTGCCTTCTATCAGCCAGCCTAGACAGTCGCTATGTTGGGGTGGTATAGTCTGAAGGCAGGCATTCCAGGCTCAGAGTTGCTCGAAGCTGTCCTGCAAGGCCAATTACCGGCTCCCGTAATGAAAGTCAGCAGCCTTCCACCAGCCATGCTGCAGCCACTGGAGTAGCACTGGCTAGGCAAAGATACCCACAAACAGTGTTATATTTATGTCCCATGGGGGTCAACAAACCAAATTTATCAAACAATCCCAATGAGGAAAGCAAATGGACAAAATTTTACTTTTTATAAGTTTCACTTTAACAATTAAACCAGAAATCAAACATGAATGAACAGATCAAGTTCTGGGTCAAGTTCTGTCGAAGGGTCATGAGGACTCGAAACGTCAACTCTTTTCTTCTCCGCCGATGCTGCCAGACCTGCTGAGTTTTTCCAGGTAATTCTGTTTTTGTTATGAATGAACAGATTCCCATTCAACAGCAGCTCCAGTACAGCTCATGTTCCACAGGTGCAATTTCTTCAATAATAGAGCATACTTTCCAAAATCTGTTCAGCTCTGCTTATGTCAGTCTTGGTTGTGTGGAGAACTGTACCTGATCCACCAGTTAACCTCGCACTGTCTGACCAATTCTGGTTATTCACTTACTTCAAAGTAAACAAAACGGTGGCAGCAACTTTGCTTTTGCTTCAGAACTTTCTTAGCTTAGCCCTAGTTCCAGTCTTTGGGCTCCCCTTTTCCAACTTATTTTCAACTGTAATATCTCCATAAGAGATTGATCCTTCAAATGGCCAATAGCGCACACCTTTTTTCAGCCTGGAATACTCTCTTGCTTCTGCACGCAAGTAGTTAGTGTGCTACTGGGCTCAAACTCAATGCCCCAGCAGCATCTCATTGCCCAGCTGCTCCACATATCCACTTTACTCCAGTTCCCAGGCTGTGCCTTGAGCCATCCATCGTCACACTCTTACTTCTCGGACCCCCCCCCCCCAATTCCTCGATGCATTGAGTCAACAATCACCGCTCACCGTCTTCTCTCATGCCAAAACCAATCACATGGGATGCTTCTTGTGCCATTTCCCCACCCAGACACATTGCTGCCTCTCACCGAGCTTGGGCTGATGTCTCTCAGAGCCCAGTCCCAGAACGCTCTCCCAAGGTTCACCCCTGCACATTGGTTTCCATGGCTACAGACCACCGCTTCAATCACTAACAGCAGCCTTTCCAACACCCAGCTCAGGCTCACACAGGTCAGGGGCTAGATCAGAGACCCGGGTGCCATGACAACATTTCCCCACTCCATTACCGTGGTTTCCATCACAGCAGGCACTCAAAATACACAAGGGTGATTAATTGACCTGGCTTTTCTATAGGATATTGGATGTTAAATAATTTTGTAAGTAATGGTTATTTTGTAGCAGGTTTTAGTTCAGCATTGTGGCCAAGACGGATCTGTGATGGTCAATGGCAGAGGGAAGGTAAGGTTTGACTGTTATAGAGTGGGGACTTCAGGGTGTGCTCAGTGAACTCCCAGCTGAATGAGGTGATTACAGACAGCCCACCTCGAAAGAGAATATTCTGATCCTCTCCCTTGCTTCTTCTCCTCCTTCTCGTTGCTGTGCCCTTGGTGACAGGAGCTGTGTGTGCCCTCGTGATGTCAATGTTATACAGGGCACAGCAGGCCACAACACAAGTCCGAAATTTATGTTACAGAAGACAGCCATTAGGTCCATCATGCCCAAATGGGACCAAAAAAAAAAAGCTACACAGCCTAATCCCACTTTCTAACTCTCGGTACAAAGCCTAGTAGGTCACAGCAGTTCATATTCACAACTCAAGTGCTTTGATATCAGCGAGATGGGTATGCGCCTGCTTCTCAGAGATTTTCTATCCTTGGTGTGATGTTCAACAATGACACTTGTTCAACAATGACACTTGTAAATCATTCGATATGAAAGCCAGTATTTCTTGCTTTTCAAGGGAAACTGGGCGGAAATCCAGAATGTGGCTCCCCAGCTCCCTTCACACACCCTCAAAAAAAAACCTGTGAAATCAGTCTGATAAAGCAGTGACCTTGCAGAGCCATTTGTGGAGACCAGATGGCCTGAGACCATTGTTCCTGACCAGACTTCTGAGATTATGAGAATTCAGTTTGCTGATTTTGGTCTCTCTTGCAAATTTCCTTTTTTAGTCTTTTTTTTCTAGTACTTATTGTTTTGTCACCCTGTGCTGTTTTTGTATCTTTCCCATTTTCCAGGATCTGTACTATTTATTGCATTTTGGAATGCTTTTTCTTTTAGTCTATGTTGCCCTTTACCTCTTTCAATATTATTTCACAGACCTCTGCTGAAATCTGTCCAGATTGTTGGGAACTAAATATGCCAGTTTGAGAACAGCTGTTTTAAAAATTACTCTAGGCTAAAGTTGTACACTCCAATCTGCACATCAAAAATGACAGAAGCTACAGGAAGATAAAGGAAAACAAGAGAAACCTGGCAATTTCATCTGATTGGAAAAATGACAACAAGATTGTAAAGTTAAGCCATCAAGCTGCTTTCTTAATTGAGATCTTAGTCCATCACAATTGATTTACAGACAATCATTTATGTAAAATGTTGGCAGTTAGACAAGACATATTCATTAGGGCCTAACTAAACTAATCAAATTATTTGAATTAAATATTTTATTGGATTAATATTTCAATGAATGCCTGCATATTGCCAATATGCTGAACGCACTGAGGATTTCAGATCAGCCATGATCTCAATGAATGATGGAACAGACTCAATGGGCCGAACGGCTTACTTCTGCTCCTACGTCTAACAGTCAACAGGCCAGTCAGTTGCAGCCATATTATAACACTAGTGCATGTAGAAGGACTTGACAAAATCTAGTGCTCAGACTACCTGAATTAATGCAGTTGGAAATTGTGACTAAAATAATGCTAGTTTGCAATAATATCGGTGTTCCTCTTTTAATTGACTCATTTTTCACCGAAATCACCTGTGGGCAGCATACACCACCATGGCGATCAGTCACAACAGTAGCTTGGCAACGAGGTGCCAATACCAAAAAATAACAACCCACAACGACATCTGATAACTTCATAAGTGGCACTTGGGGCAGAAGGTGCCTCGCACGGACTGATCTCTTCAGCCATCAGCAATGCTGTATAATATGAAGCTACCCAATCCCCAACAGTTTTGATTTGGTGCATGCCCATCATTACACAGATGGAAGGATGCCAAAGATGACAACTCAATTTAAAAATTCGCTATTTTCTTCCATTTCAAGTCAACAGTCAAGACTTATAAGACTCCCAATACTCTTTAACTTATCTCTGGAATTGGATGCTATCCAGGAACACCAACTCCTAATGGATTATGATTCACCATCAGGACTCAGTGAAATGCCAAGGAGCCTACAAGCATAGCTTGTTAAAAATCACATACAATTTCCTGACAAATTAACCAGGACAGTACACATTTAAAAAAAGGACTTAAAAGATCAGTCTCATTTTTTTCCCTCACCTGGAAGTCATTCATTAAACCATACGCGCATTTATTTGTGGCACAAGAGGAAAAATTGAAGCCCAGTTTACAGGCTGCGGTAGTGCAGTTAGTCACTGTTCCAGGAGGGATAGCATCAGTAAGATTCCCTGTAGCATCACGTACAATACAGGAACCTGACGGAATAAAAATTGGAAAATTAAGTACGTGTTCTGGGCTGAATTACCGCTAAAATCTTTATTCCTGCTCCCCATCTCATTTCAAGATATTTTGCTAAAGATACAAAATTACAGTGCTGAAGATTGAATAAACAACAGCTAATGAAACATTTCTTCACTCCTGTCCATGGAAGAGTTTTAAGTTTGCAATATAGAAACACTTAAATAAATGTAGTCATCTTTGGAAGGTGCATTGAACCTGTCCCTTTAAGATAGACTCAATAGAAAGAAAGTGACATTTCTGGTATTGCATTTAGTTAACAATTAATTTAAAAATAAAAATGCACACGTTTCTGAAAAACAATGAAAAGTTAAATGAATTTCATAAAAATCAAAATCAATTGAATGTTAAAGTTTAAAAAAGGCATCCATCCTAGCATTATTTAAGCAACCTATTTATTAAAGCCTTTTAGCTCTTCTTCTTTTATGATGCAACTAAAAATGTGCTCACCTGCTTTTAACAGTCATTAAAAATGCTTTTTGTTACTCAATCCTTGATTAATCATCCCCAAATACATCAAAGCAAAGCATTGCTGTAACATCTTACAAACTCAGGAGACAAAGTTAAAATTAAGTGGTTTTGTTTTAATTGTACAAGAAATTTCCCATTTAGATATCAAGATTCCTCAATATATTGTTTTTGAAGATTGGCCGTTTCCCAACCAGCAAGAGTTTCATTTTGAGCCTTTCCAGCTGAAGCAGTCTCCATCATAAATCAATGCTTCAGCACTCTTAAAATAGACCAGCAAGAACACTAACATTTCAAGCTTTTACATCATACAGAAAAAAAATCTGTTTATCAATGATGTTTCAGATCTCAGCAGTGGTCAATCCTCCCCCATGATGGCAGCTATTAAACCACAGCAATCTCATATTGAGTTGAGTGTCCCAGGAGAATGGTGAGAACCATTCATTTTGTTGGTTATTTTACACAACACTATTTAGTATACAAGAATTCGCATCATCAGGAGGTGCATTTTCTTCTCCTTAAGGTTACAAATTTTGGCGATTATAAATGCATTTTGCCATCATGAAATCTTGTGCAGATTATTCTAGGGGTCAATATTCCAGGTTTCATTGTAAATTTCATTGTTTTGCTATTCACACCCATTAGAGGCTGCAATTCTAATGAAATAATGTGGAGTGTTGTAGGAGTTAATTATCAACCGTTCAACAGAATTTTCTGAGGTTTTACAGAGTGATGGACATACCAATTCCCTAATGAGATTACTGAGTCAAAAAAAAAAGGTCCTGGGAAGAGGTCACACTGATAAACATTTCTCCATCTTTTACTTCAAAAAGTTAACTCCGAACTCCTACATACAGATTGTTTACTAATGCATAATATACAAAAGACAAGCACTTTTCAAGACATAGATGCTCACGACCATAAAAATGATAAATCCATGATTAAAATTTTTTTTAACTCTGCAGTAACTAAAAAGTTTTGGAACCAAGAATTTACAGGCCACAGGAAATAACCACAATTAAACAAATGTCACAAATCCACTCTGTGTGATTAAAATAAAACCCATGGCCTTGTTAATAAGTTAAGGAAAAGATTTTTGTCAACTTTAGGTTGAAAAGAGAAAAAAATACATAGCGGAAGAACCAGCCACCGCAAACAATTCCAACTCATCATAGGTAAAAAGGTCATAACCAGGCAATTTTAAAGAAACACTCCATTAGTACCCTCACTAATAGTTGTTCTGCAATCTACTTTTGAATGGGATTTAGAATTATAAAATACAAGAAAAGCATTATAAAATTGAAAACAAAGAAACCAATTGCAAAGCCAATATGGAAACACTGATTTTTAATTGTTACAGCATCTTTAATTTAAAAGGTTATGAACAGATGGAGAACCCTTACCTGTAGAAATGGCAGCTCCTGCATAAACTATTGTGGTGATTAAAATAGCCAAGAGTGTGCCTTTAGGTATGGCTGATTGTGGATCCTTTTTAAAAAAAAAGTTACATTTTTTTAAAAATATGTATTGCTTCACAAGCTTATTTTTTCCTTTGTTCTCCCTAGTACTAAAACTGCTGTACAACTATTTTATGGCAACATTTGTTCTAACAAAGGATTGGTATGCAAGAACAGAAGATTTTAATGATTGAAATTAGCACCATATATAAATTGAGAAAATTCAAGTGTCTAGAATCAGAATTGGTAAATCTAATTAGGAGACAACTCCATAGCTCAGTGGAGATTACAAGAGGCAGTGCACATCTTGACCTGGGGGACAGTGACCAGAGTGCTAAATCCAGATTAACATGATCTGGACCCAATTAAATCCATGACGATGACTTCATGTTTATGACTTCAAAAATAGCTAAATTAAGACAGGAAGGAAACATTAAAACAAATGGAGGAGGATACTTCCGTTGAAGAGAAAAGGAGTGCAATTAAATTAATAATACTATGCATGCAAGATTAGTACATGCGCAAGATCAGCAATTTCAGGCTATACGAAAACAAATTTAAATGGATTAAGAAATCAAAAAAGTGAAAAAAAATGTTGTTACATAACATATGGGGAGAGAGTAGGAGGGGGCTCAAGGGGAGAAATATGATCATGCAAAAACAAGTTGAAAGGGCAGAGTACTCCAAAAAATTGGATAAATGCAAAGCAAAATAACAGTAAATATTTCTCAGTACTGCAAAAGCAAGATGATTGCCAGAGAATAAATGAGAACGTTAAAAACAAATACACTGAAACAGGTGAAAAGCAACACAGTAAATATTCAGAACAATGTCTTCCATTAAGTATTCAAACTAGAATATGCCTTGCTGAGGAGAGGACTGGGGGGGGTTAGGGCAAGGCAGTCATGGCGCAGAGAGGCGCTGGACGCAGGCAGAGGGAGAGGCGCTGGACGCAGGCAGAGGGAGAGGCGCTGGACGCAGGCAGAGGGAGAGGCGCTGGACGCAGGCAGAGGGAGAGGCGCTGGACGCAGGCAGAGGGAGAGGCGCTGGACGCAGGCAGAGGGAGAGGCGCTGGACGCAGGCAGAGGGAGAGGCCGCTGGACGCAGGCAGAGGGAGAGGCGCTGGACGCAGGCAGAGGGAGAGGCGCTGGACGCAGGCAGAGGGAGAGGCGCTGGACGCAGGCAGAGGGAGAGGCGCTGGACGCAGGCAGAGGGAGAGGCGCTGGACGCAGGCAGAGGGAGAGGCGCTGGACGCAGGCAGAGGGAGAGGCGCTGGACGCAGGCAGAGGGAGAGGCGCTGGACGCAGGCAGAGGGAGAGGCGCTGGACGCAGGCAGAGGGAGAGGCGCTGGACGCAGGCAGAGGGAGAGGCGCTGGACGCAGGCAGAGGGAGAGGCGCTGGACGCAGGCAGAGGGAGAGGCGCTGGACGCAGGCAGAGGGAGAGGCGCTGGACGCAGGCAGAGGGAGAGGCGCTGGACGCAGGCAGAGGGAGAGGCGCTGGACGCAGGCAGAGGGAGAGGCGCTGGACGCAGGCAGAGGGAGAGGCGCTGGACGCAGGCAGAGGGAGAGGCGCTGGACGCAGGCAGAGGGAGAGGCGCTGGACGCAGGCAGAGGGAGAGGCGCTGGACGCAGGCAGAGGGAGAGGCGCTGGACGCAGGCAGAGGGAGAGGCGCTGGACGCAGGCAGAGGGAGAGGCGCTGGACGCAGGCAGAGGGAGAGGCGCTGGACGCAGGCAGAGGGAGAGGCGCTGGACGCAGGCAGAGGGAGAGGCGCTGGACGCAGGCAGAGGGAGAGGCGCTGGACGCAGGCAGAGGGAGAGGCGCTGGACGCAGGCAGAGGGAGAGGCGCTGGACGCAGGCAGAGGGAGAGGCGCTGGACGCAGGCAGAGGGAGAGGCGCTGGACGCAGGCAGAGGGAGAGGCGCTGGACGCAGGCAGAGGGAGAGGCGCTGGACGCAGGCAGAGGGAGAGGCGCTGGACGCAGGCAGAGGGAGAGGCGCTGGACGCAGGCAGAGGGAGAGGCGCTGGACGCAGGCAGAGGGAGAGGCGCTGGACGCAGGCAGAGGGAGAGGCGCTGGACGCAGGCAGAGGGAGAGGCGCTGGACGCAGGCAGAGGGAGAGGCGCTGGACGCAGGCAGAGGGAGAGGCGCTGGACGCAGGCAGAGGGAGAGGCGCTGGACGCAGGCAGAGGGAGAGGCGCTGGACGCAGGCAGAGGGAGAGGCGCTGGACGCAGGCAGAGGGAGAGGCGCTGGACGCAGGCAGAGGGAGAGGCGCTGGACGCAGGCAGAGGGAGAGGCGCTGGACGCAGGCAGAGGGAGAGGCGCTGGACGCAGGCAGAGGGAGAGGCGCTGGACGCAGGCAGAGGGAGAGGCGCTGGACGCAGGCAGAGGGAGAGGCGCTGGACGCAGGCAGAGGGAGAGGCGCTGGACGCAGGCAGAGGGAGAGGCGCTGGACGCAGGCAGAGGGAGAGGCGCTGGACGCAGGCAGAGGGAGAGGCGCTGGACGCAGGCAGAGGGAGAGGCGCTGGACGCAGGCAGAGGGAGAGGCGCTGGACGCAGGCAGAGGGAGAGGCGCTGGACGCAGGCAGAGGGAGAGGCGCTGGACGCAGGCAGAGGGAGAGGCGCTGGACGCAGGCAGAGGGAGAGGCGCTGGACGCAGGCAGAGGGAGAGGCGCTGGACGCAGGCAGAGGGAGAGGCGCTGGACGCAGGCAGAGGGAGAGGCGCTGGACGCAGGCAGAGGGAGAGGCGCTGGACGCAGGCAGAGGGAGAGGCGCTGGACGCAGGCAGAGGGAGAGGCGCTGGACGCAGGCAGAGGGAGAGGCGCTGGACGCAGGGCAGAGGGAGAGGCGCTGGACGCAGGCAGAGGGAGAGGCGCTGGACGCAGGCAGAGGGAGAGGCGCTGGACGCAGGCAGAGGGAGAGGCGCTGGACGCAGGCAGAGGGAGAGGCGCTGGACGCAGGCAGAGGGAGAGGCGCTGGACGCAGGCAGAGGGAGAGGCGCTGGACGCAGGGCAGAGGGAGAGGCGCTGGACGCAGGCAGAGGGAGAGGCGCTGGACGCAGGCAGAGGGAGAGGCGCTGGACGCAGGCAGAGGGAGAGGCGCTGGACGGCAGGCAGAGGGAGAGGCGCTGGACGCAGGCAGAGGGGAGGGAGAGGCGCTGGACGCAGGCAGAGGGAGAGGCGCTGGACGCAGGCAGAGGGAGAGGCGCTGGACGCAGGCAGAGGGAGAGGCGCTGGACGCAGGCAGAGGGAGAGGCGCTGGACGCAGGCAGAGGGAGAGGCGCTGGACGCAGGCAGAGGGAGAGGCGCTGGACGCAGGCAGAGGGAGAGGCGCTGGACGCAGGCAGAGGGAGAGGCGCTGGACGCAGGCAGAGGGAGAGGCGCTGGACGCAGGCAGAGGGAGAGGCGCTGGACGCAGGCAGAGGGAGAGGCGCTGGACGCAGGCAGAGGGAGAGGCGCTGGACGCAGGCAGAGGGAGAGGCGCTGGACGCAGGCAGAGGGAGAGGCGCTGGACGCAGGCAGAGGGAGAGGCGCTGGACGCAGGCAGAGGGAGCGGCGCTGGACGCAGGCAGAGGGAGAGGCGCTGGACGCAGGCAGAGGGAGAGGCGCTGGACGCAGGCAGAGGGAGAGGCGCTGGACGCAGGCAGAGGGAGAGGCGCTGGACGCAGGCAGAGGGAGAGGCGCTGGACGCAGGCAGAGGGAGAGGCGCTGGACACAGGCAGAGGGAGAGGCGCAGGACACAGACAGAGGGAGAGGCGCAGGACACAGACAGAGGGAGAGGCGCAGAGAGGCTGGACACAGACAGAGGGAGAGGCGCAGAGAGGCTGGACACAGACAGAGGGAGAGGCGCAGAGAGGCTGGACACAGACAGAGGGAGAGGCGCAGAGAGGCTGGACACAGACAGAGGGAGAGGCGCAGAGAGGCTGGACACAGACAGAGGGAGAGGCGCAGAGAGGCTGGACACAGACAGAGGGAGAGGCGCAGAGAGGCTGGACACAGACAGAGGGAGAGGCGCAGAGAGGCTGGACACAGACAGAGGGAGAGGTGCAGAGAGGCTGGACACAGACAGAGGGAGAGGCGCAGAGAGGCTGGACACAGACAGAGGGAGAGGCGCAGAGAGGCTGGACACAGACAGAGGGAGGCGCACAGAGAGGCTGGCACAGACAGAGAGAGGCGCGCAGAGAGGCTGGCACAGACAGAGAGAGGCGCGCAGAGAGGCTGGCACAGACAGAGAGAGGCGCGCAGAGAGGCTGGCACAGACAGAGAGAGGCGTGCAGAGTGACTGGCACAGACCGAGAGAGGCGCGCAGAGAGGCTGGCACAGACAGAGGGAGACAGACTGACACAGAGAGAGAGAGAGAGAGAGAGAGAGAGAGAGAGAGAGTGAGAGAGTGTGAGAGATAGAGAGACAGATAGACAGGGGGAGGGAGAGGCAGAGATTGCAATGGGATAAATACATTCCAGGATACACTGGGATAAATGCACAAACGAGTGGTATACCACAGGTATCATCAATGTGTCCTCAAAATTTTTACAAAATATATCAATGTCTTGGATGAAGAAACTGATGGAATAGCTGCTAAATTTTCTGATGATACAAAAATACCTAGGAAAGTAAGTTGTCATGAGGACATAAGGAGTCTACAAAGGGACATAGATAGGTTAAGTAAGTGGTGAAAAGGTCTGGCTAAAGAAGTATAATGCAGACAAATGTGAAATTATTCAATTTGGCAGGAAGAGTAAAAAAGTTTATTATCCAAATGGTGAGAGATTGCAGAGTTCATATTCAGAGGGATCTGGGTGTCCAGTGAATGAATCACAAAAGGTTAGTATGCAGGTACAGCAAGTAATTAGTAAAGTTAATAGAATGTCATCAATTATTGAGAGGGGAATTGATTACAAAAGTAGGGAGGTGATACTTTAGTTGTACAAGACACTGGTGAGACCACATCTGGAGAATTGTGTGCAGTTCAGAGAAGGATTACTGGACTAATACCAGGAATGAGCAGGTTGTCTCATGAGGAAAGGTTGAACAGGTTAGGCTTGTATCCACTGCAGTTTAGAAGAGCAAGAGGCGACTTAATTGAAACCTTAAGATCCTAAGGGGTCTTGACAAGGCAGATATGGAGAGGATGTTTCCTTTTGTGGGAGAATCTAGAACTAGAGGTCACTATTTTAAAATAAGGGGTCACTCATTTAAAACAGAGCTGAGGAAAAATCTTTTCTCAGAGGGTTGACACTCTTTGGAACTCTCTTCCTCAAAAGGCAGTGGAAGCAAAGCCTTTGAACACTTTTAAGGCAGAGCTAGATAGATTCTTAATTAACAAGGGGGTGAAAGGTTATCTGGGGTAGGCAGAAATGTGGGATTGAGGTATCAGATCAGCCATGATTTTACTGAATGGCAGAGCAGGTTCAAGAGGCCTACTCCTAATTTGTACATTCGTATAAGACTGCGTGTGGGCAGGGGTCAGCATGTGAGAGTTCAGGGCTTGTAAGTCCTAAGTTAGACAAAGTGGCTTAAAATAACCCATTTCCCAGAATGTATTTACCCCAGTGTATTCAGACTAGGAAATAGTTGCAATAATCATTCTGAATTAGTCAATGGACATTGGTGAGGTATTAGTAGATTGGGAATAAAGTAACATATTTGTCCAACCCCCAAGTTTCAAAATAGACATTTTTTTTCTATTAACAGTAGAATTTTTCAAGTCACTTCACTAGAGTATTGTCAGATAAAATTTGACAGCGAGCCACAAGTAAACAAAAGTTTGGCCAAAGAGGTAGCTCAGCTCAGGGTCAACTTGTTCACAACCTTGCTGTTCTGTCAGGTTCAGCCTCAGACTATTGTCAGGACAAGGGATGGAGTCCGTGACTGCAGGACAAAGGTTGTGATGCAGACCATAGACAATGGCTTTCATTTTCCCAATATTTAATTGGAGAAAGTTATGCTCATCCAGTACTGAATATCTGACTAGTAGTGTGATAAATCAGAGGCAGTGAAAAAAGCGTCGAAAGCGGTGGTTGCAAGGTACCATCGCACGTCGTCAGCATACATGTGAAATCTGGTGTTGCTGTGCAGCATCATGTAGATGAGAATTAGGAAGCAGCTGAGGACAGAACCTTCAATTCACAGAAATAACAGTGAGAAGTGCAGGAAAAGAAGCCCACGACAAGACATTTTCCAAGTATGACTGAATAGATGGGAATGAAGCCAGGCGAATGGGAATCCCACCCAGTTGGTTAACAGAAGAGAAACACTGCAGGAAGATACTGTGATCAATTGTGTCAAATGCTGCTGAGAGAGAAAGTTGAGGAGAGATGATTCACCATAGTCAGAGTGATAAAGGATGTCATTTGTGACATAGATAAGGGACATTTCATTACTGTACTGGGGGCAGAAACCTACTTTGACATGTTCAAACATTGAGTTGTGGGAAAGATAGGCATGGGAGTCAGCCTGCTGACAGTGTGAATAAAGCTTCAGATGACTCAGTTCATTGGCTCAAAACTTTGTGCAACAGTAACAATAATTGTATTTAAATGGCATCTCTAACATAGTAAATTGCCCCAAGGCACCTTGTGTAAGTGTAATCAGGTTAAAAATTGACACCAAGCCAAATATTATTGACTAGAAAAGGTTTCCAGAAAGCAGGAAGTTCAAAACAAGGAGATAACTTTCAGAGAGATTTGCAGGTGAATCACAAATGGTAACTGATTTTGAAAAATATACAAGGAAGTATCAAATACATGCTCAAGGACAATATCTACAGATCCATTAGCTTTACTACAATATAGAAATGAGACTTTTTTATTACAAGCAGAGGATTATGTGCACAGTGACAATTAATAAATAGAATTTAAATTCAAATAATCCTAGCATCTCAATGTTGTTTCCCAAAAATATCTAGCCCACTTTTCGTACAATACCAAATTCTGGTAATAATGACGTAATAATGGTTTGAGTCAAGCCTTCAACAGAATAATTAGTCATTAGGTTTGCAGCTGCTGACATTACCGGATTTCACAAATAACAAATCCTTTTCTATACATAAGCAAACACTTACTGCAAGATCACCAGAGATGTTTGCTCCAGCAAGGATACCAGTAGCAGCAGGGAAGAAAATAGCAAAGACAGAGAAGAAACCTTCTCCTTCTCTAAAATCTGGCCCAAAGTTTTCAGAAAATATTTCACCTGAAATAAAAATGCAAAGATTGTAATTATTATTTTACAAAATAATTTTACCAAAATACTTCTGTGTTAAGCTACCATGCCAATACAATTTAGATTTTCAATATAAATTAAGAACCCAAATTCCCTAGTTTTGGTGATCATTGTGAATATTGTATATATAATGTTTATAATGCCTTATACACAGTAATTTGGATCTGCATAAGTGAACTTCTTCTTGCAGCATGTCCACAACAATATGATTTTCCAACACACAATGATGCATACAGGGATCTGGGCTGCAAACACCTCCTTCATATCACTGATCAGCTGAAATGTGCAATTTAAAAGCAATAAAAGGATTTTATCCAAAACTTTGACACTCTATATTCCAATACAAGTTAACCAAACTCATTATTCAGCATGGTCTTCTGTTATGACACAGCAGATGGTAAATACTGAGCTGTTCAAATCCCAGAGGGAAACTTGAAACTGTCACAATTAATTTTCAATTTGTATGCTTTGAGATGCGGGCTTTGAATTCAGTAATAAAGCCACCGGGTCTTGAGGTTTTTATAAAATTAAATTAAACATTTATTAGCAAAGGAAAAGATTGTAAGCTCATACATATATCTACAAAATACTGCTACAATAACTTTTAAATCTCCTAGTTAATCTGATTCCCTGTTACACTTTCGGTAAGACAACGGTAAGACAAAAACATTTTAAAAGACCCAGGATACCCTGAACAAGTCAAATTCAAAGTGAGTTTTCTTAACTTCAGTTCTTTGAAGATAGCAGCTTGGAGGTGTAGATGCTGAAGGCTTTTCACATTTGTTAGATCTCAAAGTGCCTACCCTCACACACAGCTTTCGCTCCTTTATATATATTTTCCCCTTTGAATGCAAATTCCCATTGTTTCACTGTGTCTTTGGACTTCTTCCTGATAATAAAAATCTCTCATAGTACTAAATTTTACCAATAACCTTTGGGGAAAAATAAACACACTGTTTCTAAACTTCACTTGCCTAGGTGACACATTTCACCCCTCCTTTGAAAACAATCTAGTCTGGTTTACTTTAAAATGCAAAAATCCTTATACCTTACATTCTAACTTCGCCCATGTTTACTATGTTTACATCAAAGCCTTAAGACCAACCAACTTTAATCCAACTAAGTCTCTCTCACTCACACACACACACACACACAATTACTCTATTTTACAATAAATTCCAACATTATGAGAATGATTATATCTTCCTGACATTCCTCATTTTTTCCCTTATACGAATCATTCATAGGCAAAGGGTTCAGTTTGGAAATAATTTTGTGCCAAGTTCCCAGAGAATCTTCCCATCACTCAGCTATATGCATGGACTTTGTTCTGGCCATATTTGGTGCTTGACTAGGTTTGGCAACATCATAATTGCATGCACCCAACATGAGAAACACAACAGCAGTATCTAAGTCCCCAGAACACCAGTGTCATTAAACCATAAGAGAAAAGGACTAGATAAGGTTCGAGCTTTATATGTGCAGATTGGAAGTGACATGTGTCCACATTCAATTTATAAATGTATATTACAAGTACAGAAGAGCACTGCAATTCTAAAGACCCAAATCTTAGGATCACGCTCGGGCTCAATGAAACATGCAAACAGTTTCAAGGAGGAATTCCAAAAGAAGTCCATTTTCTCCTGCCCTTACGCCCAACCAAGTAAATGTTATTTCTTGGCGAGCTAATAGATGAATTTCTCTCTGGATGCACATCATTAGCAAAAGCTAATGTTGCTTCTGAGAAAATGATGTGCATCTTTCTGCATGCCTGCTGTTGTTCACCAGTATAGTTAACTGCAAGTCTTTTAATCGAGAAAAAAAAATACTATTTTTCCTTGCAAGGCAACTTGACAACTGCTGCACAAATTGCTACATTGCCCATGCATCAAACAATTTTAACTCAAGAAATAGACATGCAACATATACAGTCACTCCATGTATTTGGTTTGCAACTAAAAAAGAAAGCCCAAAGATCTACATATGGGTTGTATAAACAGGGCTCCCTCCACTACCTGCTTCCAGCAATGTCAACATCTGTACTACAACTAGTATTTAAAAAGCACCTTTAACATAATAAAACATCCCAAAGCTCATTACAGGAGCATTAAACAAAACTGGACAGTCACATTTGGAGATATTGGGCCAATAACAAGATTTGGTCAAAGTGGTAAGTCTTATGGGGTTTCCTAAAGGAGAAGAGGCACACAGAGGAGCACAGAGAGGGAATTCTAGAGCTTAGGGCCTTGGCAGGTAAAAACAATGGTGGGGTGATTAAAATCGGGGATACTCAAAAGAGGCAGATGTGCACAGATATCTCTGAGGGTTGGAGGGCTGGAGTGGATTACAGAAATGAGGAGGCATGAGACAATGGAGAGATTTGATTTAAAAATTCTCAGCCTGTTTTTCCCCAAGATGTTACTTAACTGGCAGCCAACGTAGGTCAGTGAGAACAGAGGTGATAGGTGAAGGGAGCTTGATCTGATTAAGGTTGCAGGTGGAGTTTTAGATGGCCTATGGAGGGTAGAATGTGTAATGCCAGCAAGGAGTGCATTGAACTAGTCAAGTCTAAACTTAATAAGAGGAAGAATGAGGGTTTCAGCAGTTGATAAGCTAAGGCAGGGGCAGAGTCAGGCAAGGGCAGTCAGGCAGCGTGACAGATGTGGTCGTGAGACAAAAGTAGATGTGTAGTAGAAAGCTCATTACTGGGTCAAATATAAAACAATATTACAAATAGTCTGATTCAGACTCAAAACATTTGCCAGGGAGAAGGATGGAGTTGGATGCTAGGGAAGAGTTTACACAGGGACCAAAGGCAATGATTTCAGACTTAGAACATTACATAAGAAATAGGAACATTTTACCCCTCCAGCCTGCTCTGCCATTCAATAAGATCATGGCTGATCTTGTGTTTCAATTTCCACATTCCCATCTAACCCCACTAACCTTTGATTCCCTTGCCTAAGAATCTTTCTACCTCTGCCTTAATATTCAATGACCACCTCCACCACTTCTGAGGCAGCAAATTCCAAAGTCACACAACCCTAAAAAAAATTTCTCCTCATCTCTGTCCTAAAAGAGACCCCCACCCCACAGTTCTGGACTCACCCACAAAAGGAAACATCCTTTCAATGTCCACCTCGTCCTATACTTCAATCACATTACCCCTCACTCTTCTAAACTCCAGTGGAAACAAGCCCAGTCTGTCCAACCTTTCCTCATAAGACAATCCACTCATTCCTATCAATCTAGTAAACCCCTTTTGAAGCGTCTCCAATGCATTTACATCTTTCCTTTAATAAGGAGACCAAAACTGCACACAGTATTTGAGGTGTGGTCTCACCAATGCCCTGCATAAAAGTAAGGATGTTATGCTTCAGTTATGTCTAATCCCTCTCGTAATAAAGGATAGCATTCCATTAGCCTGCTTAATTACTTGCTGTATCTGTATACCAACTTTTTGACTCATGAACTAGAACACTTAGATCCCTCTGCACCTCAGAAATATGCAGCTGTTCTCCATTTAATTAATACTATGCTTTTTTGTTCTTCCTGCCAAGTGAACAGCTTCACATTTTCCCACCTTAAACTCCATTTGCCAGATCTTTGCCCACACACTAAACCTTTCTACATCCATCTGCAACACATGTCCTCTTCACAACACACTTTCCTACCTATCTTTGTGTCATCTGAAAATTTAGCTACCACATCTTCACTCCCCTCATCTAAGTCATTGATGTAAATCGTAAAAATTTGAGGCCCCAGTACAGACCTCTGAGATGCCACTCGTCATATTCTGCTAATTCGAAAAAGGCCCATTTATGCATTCTCTCTTTCAGCCAGCCAGCCAATCTTCTATCCGTGCTCATATGTTACCCACTACATCACGAGCTTTTATTTTCCTTAATAATCTTTGTTGTGGCACCTTATCAAATGCCTTTTGGAAATCCAAGTACAGTACATCTACAGGCTCCCCTTTATCCACTGTGCATATTACTCCTTCAAAAAAAAAAACAACTCCAATAAATAGATTAAACATGATTTTCCTTTCACAAAACCACGCTGACTCTTCCTACTTTCCTTGAGCTCTAAGTGCCCAGCTATAACCTCCCTAATGTTTGATTCTAATAACTTCCCAATATTTAATTTTTGACAGGCACAAAGAAACGCCATGGCACTATTCAAAGAGTTCTCCCCAGTGTACTGAAAAATATTTAAACCCTCAACCAACAGCACTGAAACAGATGATCTGGTGATGGGTTCTATGTCTGTTGTGTCAGACTATCCTGTGTGCAATTTGGCTGCTGCACTGCCTACATTACAATATTAGCCACACTTCAAAAGTATTTCAATGGCTGTAAAACTGCAAACTAACCCCAGAATCTAAAGTTCTGAAAAAGCTACAGAAATGGAAGTCTTCTCTTCTTTTCAGCAGGAGTTTGATAGGCCAGAGGGAGGGGGGGGAAGAGAGAAGAAAGATGCAAAGCACACATCACTGTCAAAGCCAAGTGGCAGTGTGAGCCCAGGAATATTGCGTTAAGAAACAGAAAAACCCAGAATGCTGGCTTGAAGTGGGAGAAAGAGAGAGAGAGAGGGAGAGGGCAGGGGCCGGAGGGTGCGCGCCGCGGGGGGCTGGAGGGCGCACACCGTGGGGGGGCGCGTGCCGCGGGAAGGTGGGGGGGCCGCAGGGCGCGCGCCGCGAGAGGGCGGGGGCCAGAGGGCGCGCGCCGCGGGAGCCGGAGGGCGCGCGCTGAGTGAGAGATGGCGCACGCTAAGAGAAGGCGAGCACTAAGAGAGGGAGATGAGAGATAAGAGAGAGAGATAAATGCCAAGCCATTTATTATTCAATATAATCAGTTCTATATCCATGAGGCCTGGAATGTCACGCGAAATTGGAAACACTTCTATTCACTGTTATGGTTTTTTTTTCAAATATCTACATTACGCAAGTGCTCTCAGAGTTCAAAAAGCAATACCATGTACAGAAGTGGACCCTACTGCAATTAGCTAAAACACTATAGGATGAGCAGGAGAAGATCCACTTCATGCTTTTGCTCAGATACAGCTCCTCAGGGAAAGCCCAAATTCGAAGAGGCAGGCAATGAATAGCAACAAAAAAGAGTAGAAAAGTGCTAGATTCAATTCACAATCAATCAGTGCCAAATTAGCTCTCGGCTGGAAGGGTAGAAGAACTACAATCATAAGGTTTAGGTTAATCATGGAAAAGGGCAGAGAACAATCCAGAGTAGGGATATTTAATTGGGGGAAGGCCAATTTCGATAAGATGAGAATATGTTTGATTTAGAATCAAATGTTGGCAGAAAAGACAGTGGATAAACAATGGGGCACCTTCAAAGAAACATTATTGCAAGCCATGTCAAGTTACATTTCCTTGAAGGGGAAAGGTAGGACGAATAGATAGTGAGTGAGTGGCAGACAAAGGCAGACAGAGAGGGGTAAAGTTGAAAAGGAAGTGCATGTATGACAGATAAAAAGTGAAATGGAGAATCAGGCTGAATACAGAGGGACCAGAGGGGAAGTAAAGAAACTAATAAGAAAAGCAAGGAGAGAGCATGAAAAGAGGCCAGCAGCGAACATAAAAGGGAATCCCAAGATCTTCTATAAGCGTATAAATAATAAGAGGGTGATAAAAGAAAGAATAGGGCAAATTAGGGTTAAAAAGGGGACTTGCATGTGGAGGCTGGAGGAATACTGGGAGGTGTTAAACGAGTACTTTGCATCTGTCTATACAAAGGAAGAACTTGCTACCCAGGCCAAGGTGAGAGAGGAGGTAACTGGTACACTGGAAGAACTAACAATTGAAAGGAAGGTGGTGTTGGAAAGGCTAACTGTATAGAAAATAGATAAGGTATCAGGATTAGAGAGATGCATCCAAGGGTACTGAGGGATGAGAAAGTGGAAATTGCAGAGACACTAGTCTTCCAGTCTTCTTTAGACACAGTGGAGGTGCTGGAGGACTGAAGAATTGCGAATGTTAAACCCTTATTGAAAAAGGGGTGCAAGGATAAAGCTGGCAACTACAGGTCAGTCAATTTGACCTCCGTGGTAGGGAAACTTCTGGAAAGCATAGTATGAGACAAAACCTAAAATCACTTAGGCAAGTGCAGGATAATTAAGGAAAGCCAACATGGATTCATCAAGGGAAAATCGTGTTTAACTAACTTGGAGTTTTCTCAAGGAGGTAACAGAGAAGGTTGATAAGGGAAATGCTGTTGTGATGTAATGTATATTCAAACAGCATTTGATACAATGCCACACAACAGACTTGTGAGCAAAATTCCAGGTCATGCGATGAAAGGGAAAGTAGGCACTTGGATGTGAAATTGGCTGGGTGACAGGAAACAGTAGTAGAGTAGTGATAAATGTGTTTTTTTTCCAGATTGGAGGAAGGTTGGTAGTGGAGTTCCTCAGGGGTTAGTGTTGGGACCCTTGCTCTTCCTGATATATATTAGTGATCTAGACTGGTGTACAGGGCATGATTTCAAAATTTGCAGATGATACGAAGATTGAAAATGTTGAAAACTGTGATGGGGATAGTCTTGAACTTCAAAACGACAGACACGTTGGTGGATTGGGGAGACAAGTGGCAGATGAAGTTCAATGCAGACAAGTGTGAGATGATTTGTTTTGGCAGGAAAGATATGATGAGACAATAAAGGGAGAACCTCTAAAGGAGGTGCAAGAACAGAGGGACCTCAGTGTATATGTACATAGGCCACTGAAGATGGCAGAGCATATTGAGAGAGCAGTTAATAAAGCATATAGTATCTTAGGCTTTATTAATAGGGGCATTGAGTACAAGAGTAAGCAGGTCATATTGAACTTGTATAAGACACTAGTTGGGCCTCATCTGGAGTACTGCATCCAGTTCTGGGCACCATGCTTGAGGAAGGATGTGAAGGCACTGGAGAGAGTAGAGGAGATTCACAAGAATGATTCCCAGAATGAAGAACTATAACTATGAGGTTGGGACTGTTTTCCTTGGAGAAAAGAAAGCTGAGAGGAGACGTGACAAAGGTACTCAAGATCCTGAGGGATATGGATAGGGTAAATAGCAAGAAACTGTTCCTACTGAGAGATCAATGTAATGTGAAGAAAAATGTTTCCACCCAGAGGGTGGTTGGAGTCTGGAACCAACTTCCTGAAAGTGTGGTGGAGGAAGGTTTGACCAAGGTATTCAAAAGGGAATTGGATTGCTACCTGAAAAGAAATAATGTGCAAGGTTACAGGGATAAGACAGGGGAGTGGGACTAGGTGGAATGCTCTTTCAGAGAGCCAGTGCAGACTTGATGGGCCAAATGGCCTCCTTCTGCACTGTAAAGATACTGTGAACGTTTTGAGTTACATGACCCTGAGCTCTGAAGAAGGGTCATACAGACTCAAAACATTAACCCTTTCTGTCTCCACAGATGCTGCCAGGCCTGAGTTTTTCCCGCATTTTCTATTTTTATTACATGAATAATTACAACCTGGGCTAAAAATAGACCATCAAAAAAAATGAATGCTAGAGAAATGGCCAAGACAAATGCAAAAATCAGATGAGAGGAAAATTGACGATGCGAAGGCCTTCATATCCTCAAATGAAAGGTCGCCTTGAGAATGCTGCATTGTGTAAAATGGACAGTATCCTCAGGAATAAATAGGAAAGAGGAGAGAAAATTGAGCTACGTGATAAATCCAATATCAGTATGTTGAGGAATGAATGAGCCTGAAGCCAGTCTGTACTTTAAGACTGATTTATTTCCAAGCCTACCGAGTAAAAAGATGGACTCCTCCAATTCCCTCCCAACATCCAGCGTGAACATCTTTTATATTCTTGTAATGAAACCCTAATGCTTCCCCAGTTGAGGACAGCTGCTCCTAATTATCAACTTGAAGCATGAACTTTCTTGCAGCAATTGCAACGTTAACAATGTGGAGAATGAAGGAAGACAAAAATAAATACTTCCTCATTCAAATGGGATTTTCTGGATTTTCTCAATATTTACCTTCTCCCAAAGTGACATACCTCTTGCATTACACTCAATCCACTGACTAGACAATAAGCGGGTCCACATTCACTTGAGTTGGAATGACAGGTGTGCTCCTTACGTGGCTGACACTGAACTGTGCTAAAGTTCATGGTACAAACCTGTCTTTTCTTTTCAAGCAGCCATACTGTAGGATAGCACTCTAGAAGAGCATTTAGCAGGTTTTTTTTAAAAAGCATTAGTCACACAGAACCAGGGTGTCACAAGAATCTTTTCCTGTCAATGCAGTTTCAGCGTCAATGAGGGCTGCAGTATGTGACCCCACCAAAATGATGAAATATGAGATGTGAAAAGGTAGTAATTATACACAGCAGTGAATGGGGGTTGGGAGGAAAAAAAAGAGAAGCCAAGAAAAGTCTAAACTGACAGTACAAGTCCAGAAAAGGAAAAAAAAAACTAAATAACATTAATCAAACAAACCTGGGTTTGCTGAGTCACAGCACAGACAGTATTGAAGCTTACAAGGAACAGAAACAAAATGCATACAGGACTCTATGAACCCAGTAAACAGAAACTCCAAATGCATTGGATTCTTTACTGATTTAATCCACAGAGGAAATTACCCAAGACTTGGGTGCAATTATTAGAGAATAATATAAAGTTGGACGTCAGCAAGTCAATGTTTAGAGACAAGAAACTGCAGTGATAAAGACATCTGAAAATTAAAAAAGTAGTTTCCCCAATGACTCAGCAGATTTGCACAGATGGTAACCAAACCATTTGGATCAGTAAGGTTCAGTTCAATCCGCAGCCTGTGTTGCGTTAATTGGTCATTGATGGGTTGACTATATTGGCATTGATGGCAGCAATGATGATGGCTTAGGGAGAAGAGAGAAAAAAAAATAGCATTTTGCTCCTGAACGCTGTTGAACTACCCCTGCTGCTGGAATTTGGAGATGCCCAGTTCATGTTACCTGTTGTTTGCAATATTAGCTACCATACCAACACCCATAGCACTCCATTCCAAGGAACCAACACCTTCAAGTAGAGAAAATTTGCAAGGAAAAAAGATGTGGAGGTTAGATAGAATAGCTATAAAACCTGTCAGGTTCATAATTTTAAATGACAGATTTCAAACCACTTCATCCAGTTGTTCCAGTAACATTGCTGTATAGTGCATTTTCTGCACACTACTGTCAGAACTACTTACTTCAATGGCAAGTTTCCACTGTAGAGCTACTACCAATACAAAATGTAATTATATCTTTCACATACCTTGATAATTAAAGAATCCTTTCGCTCGTTTGTCATTGGCTGGAATGAAAGTTCCCACAGTGAAGTTAAATATAGATATCAGCAAGATTCCCAAAAGCACAATTTGAGCCTGCAAAGAAATAAATAATAATAAGGAAAACATTTAAATTACAATTGTTATTCTGAGAAGATCATGAGATATATTGTGCAAAATCCTATGCAAAAGGCAGGCTTCAATGAGCAGGCATGGATTGCATCACTGTGGCATAAGAGATTGGCATGCGGCTCACTGAAAGAGGCTTGCCAACAGGATTAGGCCTCAAAATTTACTCCGATCTGCAGTCCCCCAGAATGTATGCTGGAAAGCTTACAAATTAAAAGGTGTAATAATATTATTATACGCATGTAAAACTGCAATTCATGGATCGCTAGAAACTGGAGTTTATTTTCACAAGGGGACTATACAATTTACAACTGTCTAATTTATGATATTATATTAAAAGTCAACAGTCAATGTTTCCCTTCTTACTCCAAGATCTGAGTTGTCTTTTACTCTATGCAATATACAGGCAATATCCAACCACTACCCTCACTCCCATGTTTTCAAACATTCCTGCGTTCATCACTGTAGGTTTTTACCCCAGATACTTTTTTTTAAATTCAAGCATCTTCGGTCCTCTTCTACCCACCAAAACACAAATTTAAAACAAAATGTCTAAACTTGATGTTGACATCGCAGAAGTTAAGTCTCAGACGAAGCATTTATTGAAGTGTTGCATTCACCTGCCAGTATTCTTTCTGAAAGCATGCGACAGAATCCTACCTTAGCTTCCCATTCCATCCCTGCGACAGATATGCCAAACAGGACTACAATAGTAATGGTTCCTATAATCCGGATGTCACTCATTTCGTCAATCATGAGTGCATTATGTTCCTCAAGAAATGAAAAGAAAAGTCAATGTTATGAAACAAAACAGGTTAAATCATTAACTTCCCACTACTGTAATAAAAAGAGTTCAATAGTTAAAAAAGTCAAATATTGAGTCATATGGATCTGCATATTTGATTTGTGCTTTTCTCTTAAATGTTCGAAAGCGTTTTACTGATTTAACCAAATACAACTTACCAGAAGCAGATCTCGAACTGTCTCTGCAAAACCAACCACATACATGGCTACAGCTACTGCATTGGCAAAGGCAAAAATGAGGCCAATTGCGCCACCAAATTCAGGTCCCAAACTTCTGGAAATCAAATAGTATGCTCCACCTGTAGAGGGAAATGAAATTTTATTGGCATCCATTTTGGGGGACATAGCATTTCCTTTTCCATTTTGGAACATCTTAACCTGGCAGAAAGAATGAATAATATACCCAAATCAAGCCAAAAATCTAAGTTAAATCATTTGAATCTAAAAGTGCCATACTGCTAAAGCAGCTAAATAGACTTGGATGCATAGGGCACAATTTCAAAATTTACAGATGGCACAAAACTTGGCAGTATTGTGAAATGTGAGGAAGCTAGTGACAAACTTCAGGAGAACGTAGGTTGGTGGAATGACTGGACAAGTGATAAAAGAAATTTTACACAAAGAGACAAAGTGATTCATTCTAGTAGGAAGAATGAGGAGAGGCAATATAAAACGACGAATACAATTCATAGCGGGTACAGGAGCAGAGGGGCCCCAAGGGTATATGGGTACAAGCCATTTATGATGGCAGGGCAGATTGAGAACACTTAATAAAGCATACAGGATCCTGGGCATTATAGGAGCATAGTGTACCAAAGCATGGAGGTCATGATAAATTTGTATAAAATGCTGGTTCAGCCTCCATTGGAATTATGTCCAGTTCTGGGCACCATACTTTAGGAAAGATGCGAAGGTATTAGAGAGGGTGTAGAAAAGCTTCACAAGAATGGTTTGATGAATGAGAAACTCAGTTACATGGATATATTAGAGAAGCTAGGGCTGGTCTTGATGAAGAGGAGAGGTTGAGGGGAAATTTGATTGAGGTATCCAAAATCACAAAGGGGCTGGACAGAAAAACTGTTCCCACTGGTGGAACTATCAAGAATCAGACACTCCCAAGTTTAGGTGATTGGCAAAAGTGCTAATGGCAACATGAGGAAGAACTTTTTTTTAAAAAACGGAGTGTTTAGGATCTGGAATGCAGTGCCTGAGAGTGTGTGTAGTGGAGACAGATTCAAAAATCGATAATTGGATAATTATCCGAAGAGTAGAAATTTGCAGAGATTCAGAGAAAAGGCAGGGGAGTGGGACTCGGGGAGTGCTGCTTTTTCAGAAAGCTAGCACAGACACGAAGGACCAAATGTCCTCCTGTGTTGTAACTATTTTGCGATTCTATCAAGCGCAGAGCCCCGAAAAGTTATTAAGTTTTCGGGTTTTACAAAAGCCAATTTAAACATCCACATCCAGGGCCCCACACACATACACACATCAAACTGAAAAAAAAAATCTGTGCTAGATGGTGTTGTGTTACTCAGTAATAAAAGTAGTCAGATTCTTTTTATGAAGATGATTCATCCATGATGGGAACTTCACAAACAAGCGGGGACTACATATGCAACTCTTTGTTCTGTGGTACAAAATAGTAACCTCTTGCTTTAGATCACATGTAAATTCTTCCAATTTAGAATGCTACCAAAAACCCTTGATTACATTAAACCCCTGGAACTCAACTCCAAGTGGGCGTTAGTATCTTAAAAGCCATATGAAAGCAATTCACAAACTCAGCATGAACCTACAAGGAACAACTGCAATCATAATCTAAATGCTCAGTTCTACAAGTTAACTCATTTGAATTAATCATCTGGAGTGGCTTGTTGCCAGTCACTTATCCAGCATGACTCACAGGCAGGGTTATTGGGAGGAACAGGCTTGCTATTCATATTCTGTTCCTTTGCCCTGGCCTCAGTTGGTTCCTACCTGCATACTACCACCTGTAGTGAGATAAGAAGTCATTATAAATTATCCCATTCAACTCTCCTGGCATTTTTTTTTGGATGACCTTCATTCTATAGCAGTAAGAAATATGCCAGCAACAAAATAACATTAAAATATGTCACAGAGCAAGATAGGTGAATCTAAGGTCCCAAAATACTCTGGTTCTAAAACTAAGGAAAAGAAGCCTCAACATAGCTGTATATAACGTAATTTTTAGTTTTGAGCAAAGTCCATAAGCCCAGTGCTGCCGGGAAAACTGGTGACTACTTTAACGGATCTTCTTATTTCTCAATATACTTGTGTGAACTTGCTAAGGCCATGCCTGTTGAGGTACCAGGACTAATGCAGAATAGAGGCATACAGTTCCATGATATCTAATGGTCAATGCAAGTATCATGAGATTAATTAGTTACTACTGGTGGGCAATATAATTAAGTCAATCTATCATCTGCATTAAGTTCGTTAATACATATGGCTCAGGCCTGCTCCTCTATTATTGAATGCAATAAGTACTTATACATCCTGGTGATGGATGAGGATGTATTTGCAATAAAACTGTCCTTCCCTGTCAGCAGAACTAAAATATAATAGTTGCAGCAAGGTAACACTATGAACAGTGTCAAGGAGTTATCATATTTTTCCAAATATTATTGTGGGATACTATATGTAGGGGCATGAGTGGCTAATTTAATTAAACTAGAGACAGTTAGGCTGCAAGGTTTAAATGATCAAAGAAGGGAGGTGTAAAACAGGCATTTGAAATGGAGATGAGTAAAGCAAGGGTGAAGTCTCAGCAGAGACGGCATGAAAGAAATTTGCATTTTTAGATAAGTGGAGAAGTGTTTGATTTTCAAAAGGACACGGAAGATGTTTACAACTGGCAAGATAAGTAAGGCAAAGCGATTACATTTTTATTTTCCAAAAGTACTGGTCATAATGATAACATGAAAGGTTTTTATATTCTGCGAAAAGTAACTTTAAAAACAAGTTGAAATAATGGGATTTACAGATCAAAAAGGGAGAAATATGTTTAACGGAAGGCTGTGTGAAGGATGGCAATGTGAGATCTGGGAAGGTGGCTGTGTGAAACAGACTTGGGGAAAAAAGCTTCGAGCCACCTGCAGAAGTTTGGTGTTCCAGTGACCAAAGTTGTGTTAAAGGCCTTTGGAAGTCTATTGTCCAGTGTGTGCTTGTGGCAAAATTGCTGGATGACTTCATAAATTTGAAATCTATTTGGACTGTTGCCTGAAAGGGGGAGTCTGCTTAAGTAGAAATTTAGGGAATGGTTATAACTATGTAATGGTAACCTTGTGTGTGTGTTAATTTTTTTCTTTTGTTAATAAATGTTTTAATTTAATCCTTAAAATCTCTGAAGGTGGTAGTGGACTCACTGCCTCTGACTTTAGTGCACAAGCCTTCTCGTAATAAATACAAATTGAAAAATCATGATAGCTTGGCCAAGTTTCCCTTGTGGATTTGGTCAGCCTGGCAAACACCACCTGCCATATCATAACAACAAAAGCTCAAAACATATGTAGCTGAGAGACTGTTATAGGCTGCAAAATAAGGTCATCTCCGAAGCCTCAACCGAATTCAGGTGAAATATAGAGCAGCAATCCTCAAAAAAGCTAAAAACTAGCAGAATACCCAATTAAAATTAAGCTTGTAATTTGGTTGTCCTTTTTAAGTCATTTGCAAGAGTTCACCAAGCATATGGTGCTTCTTTACAAACATGCATGAGTCTTTCCAGGGTTTCAAATATTTCAGGAATCATATACTAGTTTTCTAGAGAACAAGTGGTGCATCCATTTACTTAAATTCTTTAAAAAAATGTTGCCGTGTATCTAAAAATCAATTTCTCAAATTAAACCGAACAATTCTAAAGTAACATGATCTTATAATGTAAAAGTTAAAATTTTAATGTGAGCTGTCAACTCTTCCACAGCAATTCCAAACTACTTTCTAAATTTGAACTTTCAGGGGATGAAAGTGGACATTGGCTGGAGCACAAAAGCTATGATTAAAAATAAAGCTAATTAGTTAATTAGTGGATAAATCAAGAGTAAATAGACAATTCCTGATTCTATTCACACTTTCCTGGTCTATTTCATCTATTAATTAAAATAACATTTAATATTTCAAAAGTGCTCAAAATGTAATTACTGTTTGTAACTTGATACAGTTATGGGAAATCATCTATTTGTTAAACGTGACAGCAACTTTATAAATTTGTACATATCCTATTTTATTAACTTGTGATACACAGCACTGAGCTTTTCTGTGGTATGCAATTATTTCTCCAGCATCATCACAATCACGTGAACATAACTACATCAAGAACATTCCCTCTTATTGTATTGCAGAATTTCATTGACGCAGGAAAAACCTCAAAGATAAGGCTTTCATCTTCTCTGGGTCTTTTTTTTTTTGCAACATCATGACTAGAATCTTTAATCAATCAACTAGACTAAATGAAATCTAATTTAAAGTACGTTGACAGGTTAACCACAGATTTAATAAAGATGCTCACATTTTCATAAGACTAATCATAAAGCGTTTCGTTTTGATTACACAAATGCTTTGTTACTCGGGTTCACGTGATTTTGTCAAACATTGGACTGGATCAGATAAGCTTGCAGATCAGAGGACATAAAGGTCATAAATCCGAAAGTAGAGATTGAAACAAGTGGGGGGAAAAAAACAAGGGGAATTACATAGAATTACACTTGACAATGATGTCCCCAGCAATCTGTACCATAAGTGGAAGCTTTGGTGTTACTGTAATAATTAGACTTGTATACTTCATTTCATAAAGAAGAATGTCCTCATGCCCAGGTTTAGTTACTGCAAGTTCTGAAACTATTAAATCAGAATTCCATGGATAGAGATTGCACAGTCAAACCCGAACACAGAACGCCATAGAAGAGAGGAAAGTCAAAAGCTCAGTGCCTCACTTTGTTCAATTCCTGGTCTGAGCTTAAAAGGACAAAAAGCTGCAAGGGAGTAGCAAGAAGAAGAAACAGGATAGGTATTTCCTAAATGCACTCTACCCTGGCAGTTTACCAAATTGGATCTAAAAACAGTCTGGGTACAAGCAGTTTTCAAAAAGAAGGAGAAGACTCATCCACATCAAGAGGAAGAAATAAAATGGCAATATAAAAAGTACTGTGTTTCATTAATCTTTACTTCCAAACTGGTTCAATGGTGGATTGGACATCTTACAAGGCATCAATATTTACAGCAGTACAGGATGTCAAATTCTCAAAATCCTCTCTATATTTGCAGTTTTCCCTGACTCAAAATTCCTATGATTCAACCATAGGCATTTCACTTCAACGTTGTTGAATGTGGGAGTGAAGGAATTGGGTCTTTGCTAGGAAATAAAGCTAATGCAATGAAATTTCCGTGCATTTCCTAAGCTGCTCTTTAAAATATTATATTTTGCTAAATCCTTTGAAATAGAATATTTCCTTTTCTCCAGCTCCAACTATTTTGGCAATCAAGACTCAAACTGTGGGTTAGAGTTTCCGCTTTGGGCGGTATTATCAAACTGGGTGCTTGAACGTGCAGTGTTTTTCTGAAGCAGTTATGGTTCAAGTTTCTACCAAAGTCATTTGCATTATCGCAAACACAAATCCTCCATAAGCCATGACAAGCAGGCAGCATAAAGCATAATTGCCTTTTCTTCCGCATTCAAAAAAATTATAGATGAGTGGCAAAGTGGTGCAGTTTTAAGGGTAAATGTATTTTTAAGTGTTCAACACGAGAGTAGCTATTTTAAAATCGACAAAGATTAGCTTAAAAACTGTGACCCATTTACTAGTTTCATTGTTCAACGCTAGCCAGTTTCTTAACAAATTAAATATTTAACTACTTAAAATTATTCAAAACATGTGTACAATAAGCCCTCGCTTAACGCTGTGGTTACATTCCTGAAAAGTGCAACTTCAAATGAAACAACATTAAGCAAATCAGGAATCTAGAGGCCCAAGCTAATGCTCTGGGTACACGTATTCATAAATTGAATTAAAAGCTAGTCTAGTAATGATGACCATGAAACCATTGTTGATTGTCATAAAAACCCATCTGGTTCATTAATGTCCTCTAGGGAAGAAAGTCTGCCATCCTTATCTGGTCTGGTTTACATGCGACTCCAGATCCACAACAATGTGGCTGACTCTTCATTGCCCTCTGAAATAGCCTAGCAAGCCACTCAGTTGTATCAAAACGCTACAAAGTCTAAAGAGGAATGAAATTGGACGGACCACTTGACATCGACCAAGGTGCTAGAAATGACAACGGCAAACCAGGCCCTCTTGATCCTGCGAAGTCCTCCTTGAAGTACTGGCTTATTTCATAGGAGTACTGCATTCAAATTAGCCCCAACATTTCTAACATGGACAAAGTTGGTTTTTCTTCTCAAAACAAGCCAAAGTTCCCACTCTTGGTCAGCGTGTGGTTACAGGTTCCGGCTTGACTGAGATAACTTGTTAACATTAATTGATAAGCCTCAAAGATTTGTGCACTTAGTTGATACTGAAGATAGTCACCATATTTTAAGTGACTTCCTTTGAGGAACCAGAGAAATAAAAGCAATGAGGGGACATTTTGACAACTTAGCCCAGGAAGGCTATAAAGTCTTAAAAGATGATTAGTTTATAATTTGTGTAAACTGTTTTGATACAGTAAATTTTGGGTTTAGCCTGGTTGCAAAGAACATTTTATGCAAACATTTTAGTAAAAAACCTAACAAGTTTATTAATAATGATATAGCCATCAAAAATGTAGAAATAAACATTTTCAAACAAATTTTTCTCATTTAGTATGGGTGCCTCTCAGTTCTCGTATTGATAATTTAGCATTTTTTGTTTCTATTTTAGTCACTGTAGCAATTCTTGAAGTAACAAAAAAAAACGAAGTTACAGAATTGAGTTCCAAATACCCCGAGTGAAGTGTTTCAAAGAAGCAAGCCAAGCAGCCCAACTAGTACTTATGCTCCAAAACGCCAGCTCTTTTCATCTAACCATGTCAGCATATCCTTCTATTCCTTTCTCCCCAATATGCTCATCTAGCTGCTTCTTAAACAAAGCAATCACACTGTGAACTGAGGTCCCATAAACTGCACTGGGATGAATGATCAATGAATTTGCTTTTGGTAATGTCAGTCAAGGGCAGAATGCTGGCCAAGGCAGCAGGTATGGCAAATCAGCTATATAATTGTTTAATGACTTCAGGAAATGAAAGAGAGCTAAGAGACAGAGTAATGTATCTAAGTTTTATGATATAAAGCTAGGTGGAAATGCAATTTGTGAGAAGGATACAAAGAGATATTGACAGGTTAAGTGAGTGGGCAGCAAGATGCCAGGTGGAGTATAATGTGGGGAAGTATGAGGTCCCTCACTTGGGTTGTAAGAATGGAAAAACAAAACTTTTTTTTTCAAAAAAGATGCATGAAACCTGTAAATTTTGACATTCAGAAAGAATTGAGTGACTCATAATGGAACCTGTATGCAGGTACTGCAAGCAAAGAGGAAAACAAATGGCAAGTCGTTATTGCAAGGGGATTGGGGGTACAGGAATAAGGAAATTTTGCTACAATTGCACAGGGCTTTGGTAAGACCACACTTAGAATAGTGTGTGAAGTTTTGATCTCCACATTTAAGGACGGACATACTTGCATTGGAGGCAAGTACAGAAAAAGGCTCACTTGATTGGTCCCTCGGATAGGAGTGTTGTCTTATGTTGAGGGGCTGAGTAAAATGGGCCTATATTCTCTCAGCTTCAGGGAGTAAGAGGTGATCTCATTGAGACATTCAAGATTCTAAAGGGTAAGCAGAGGTAAGCTGGCTGGGGAATCTAGAACACAGGGGCAGTCTCAGGCGTTGATTATTTAGGACTGAGAAAAGGAGAAATTTTAGGGAGGGGGAGGAAGGAAGGAAAAGTATAACCGTTTGAATGTCCCATTTTAATTGTACTAGAGACAGTGAGCACAGGAAAATGCAAGGGAGTGACAAGAGGGTATCCTTTCCGAGCAGTGAGAGCTACAAAAATAGAATCAAAGAATAAATAACAATCAGAGCAAGTGAGCTATATAGATAAGAGCTGAAGCCGTGAGATAGAAATGGGTAAGGGAACAAAAGCAAGAGGATAAAGAGTGAGTGTGATAGATATGCACAAGAGAAACTTCTAATCTGTGGAATTCTCCTGTTTTTCTTTATTATTCCTGATCTGACATTACCTCTATTTTCAATATTTGTTCTGCATCGAGTTATACCATTTTCACCACATTATTGTGATGTGTGGGCGCCCCGCCGATGCTGCCAGACCTGCTGAGTTTTTCCAGGTAATTCTGTTTTTACCTTGATTTTAGTCCTCCAATTGTAAATGTGAAAAAATTGATTGTTCTTTCCAAAGAAAAATATGCTTTCTTTGCATTTACCTACCTACATAATGGCCAAACAATTTTGCAACAATGAGCACTGCAGCTTTAACAAGGAGGGATTAAGCATATCATTAAAAAAAAGTTACCCTGCACAAAATAGCACTTGTTCTAATGATTATATATTATATAATATATATTATATATATATAAAAAATCAAAATGATAGTTAAAGAACTAATAAATCTTACTCTGGAACATTGCTCCATTGTCTATCTGTTAGAGAAATATTGAAAATCCTGATTGTTTGGGCCCAAACATCCCATTTTGGCAAGCACAATTTCATTATTACAACTTTTCTGCTGAGAACCAATGTGATCTTTCTTCAAAAAAAAGAGCCAGGAAACATTTGGGACTCAATCTTGAAAAAGCACTGAATTCTAAGTAAAAGGTAAAGGCAAACAAAGCCAATTGCGATTCATCGCCGAGGCCATTTACTTCCACTCCTAGTCACAAACCAATGACCCCTGTTGGAATGTGCACACAGCTAGGGCAGGATCAGGCTTAGGTAGATTTCCATATAGGTATAGCTAGCCAATACAACCTATGCTCACACATTTAAAAAAAATGAATACTTGCACCAGTTGTGTTTCAACCATGTCTCAAGTTGGGAGCACCCTTGTCTCAGAGTCAAATCAAGACTGACACTCGAGGGAGTGCTGCATGTCAGAGGTGCTGTCTTTCTATTGAGACTTTGAAATCAAGACCATGTCTGTCGTCTCAGGTGGCACTGTTTCAAAGAGCAGGGGAGTTATTCCCTGTATCCTGGCCAATCAGCATCACACAAAAAAAAAATTCTGGTCATTATAACACTGCTGTTTGTGGGAGCTTGATGTGTGCAAATTGGCTGCTGCATTTCAACTTCAAAAGTATTGCATTGGCTGTTAAGTGCTTTGGGACATCTGGTTGTCATGAAAGGCACTATATAAATACTGCAAGTCTTTTTTCTTTGGAATAGTTTTGGCTGCTGGTATTTGCACATCCTATAGGTTGAATTTTTCCAACCTAGCTTCCCCCCTTCCAAGAGGTAGGGACCATTTTCAGGCTGAAGACCTTATCACTGGAGTAGCAAGCCTTCCGATTGCACTTTGTCAGAGCAAACCAATTAGGAGCCTGCCTCTAGGCGTTGTGTGTGTCATCTGTGGCTCCGCTGACAGCACACTCACCGCTGAATCACAAGGTTATGAGTTCCAGTCCCACTCCGGGGCTTGAGCGCAATATCAAGGCTGACATTCCAGTGTAATGTGTAATACTGAACAAGCAATCAAAAGCGCTGTCTTTTGGATGAGGCATTAAACCAAGGCATCCACCTGCTCAAGTGGATGTAAAAGATCCCATGGCACTACTTTAAACAAGAGTGGCTGTGTTATCCCTGATGACTTGGCCAATATTTATCCCTCAATCTACATAAAAATTATCTGGACATTATAGCTTAGTTTTGAGGAGTTTGTGGAGTACAAATTAGCTGCCACATTTCCCACTTTATAATAGTGGCTACATCTCAAAAATTACTTTATTGGCTGTAAAGCACTTGATGTCCGGTGGTTGTGAAAAATGCTATACAAGTACAAATATTGCTGAAGAAAGTTTTGCACTCAGAGCAGACACAAGAATGCCAAATTTCAAAGGTAACAACAACTTCTACGCCATGAAAAAGGGGGTGTATATTCATTGACAAGTTGACTCTGATTGGTCAAGATGTTGCCATGGTGAATGCACTTGGAAGCTATTGTCCCCCATGCTTTTGTTTATTCAAAAAGGTGCTATGTCTGGACATATTTCTTTTGCCTGCAGAGGCCAGGCTCCTGCTTATGGATAGATGTAGTTTCTAGCAACCACAAGCGAGCTCATTGCGAGCTTGACCAATAATCTTAAATTGGTTGTTAGTGTAATTGTTAGTGCACACTCAGGATTGCTCAGCAGATGCTCAGCATAGTCGTGAAATCACATCTAACGTTATATATGAGTTTTGCAAGCACAGGTTGGGTCAGTACTGTCAGTTCTCTGACTATTGCAAACAGCCGAAGGGATGCCCTGTTTGATGTGATCTGCCAGTCTTTGAGACAAATGGCCTATATAGCTGGCATCACAACCGCAGTGAAATTCGTATACATTTGTGTTATAGGCAGAACATCTTTTTAGCTTGACAGCAGCATTCTATTAGTGGAAAATACCACTTGTATTGTCACTGCTTAATTGTAGTATCAAGTGGCTAGCTTCACCTATTGCTCAAACACATACATTGACTAGTGAAGGTAGACTTGCCTCAAAACGCAGTCATATTGCCCTCGCACACTCATCGCACACAAATATCTGAACACAAGCCTAACAATCCTGAGGGAGTGGTGGTGCAAGAGGGGGCAGGAGAGTGCGCGCAGGGAGAGAGAGAGAGGAGAGATAGAGAGAGGAGAGATAGAGAGAGAGGAAAGGGAGAGAGGGGAAAGAGAGAGAGAGAGAGAGAGGGGAAAGAGAGAGAGAGGGGAAAGAGAGAGAGAGGGGAAAGAGAGAGAGAGGGGAAAGAGAGAGAGAGGGGAAAGAGAGAGAGAGGGGAAAGAGAGAGAGAGGGGAAAGAGAGAGAGAGGGGAAAGAGAGAGAGAGGGGAAAGAGAGAGAGAGGGGAAAGAGAGAGAGAGGGGAAAGAGAGAGAGAGGGGAAAGAGAGAGAGAGGGGAAAGAGAGAGAGAGGGGAAAGAGAGAGAGAGGGGAAAGAGAGAGAGAGGGGAAAGAGAGAGAGAGGGGAAAGAGAGAGAGAGGGGAAAGAGAGAGAGAGGGGAAAGAGAGAGAGAGGGGAAAGAGAGAGAGAGGGGAAAGAGAGAGAGAGGGGAAAGAGAGAGAGAGGGGAAAGAGAGAGAGAGGGGAAAGAGAGAGAGAGGGGAAAGAGAGAGAGAGGGGAAAGAGAGAGAGAGGGGAAAGAGAGAGAGAGGGGAAAGAGAGAGAGAGGGGAAAGAGAGAGAGAGGGGAAAGAGAGAGAGAGGGGAAAGAGAGAGAGAGGGGAAAGAGAGAGAGAGGGGAAAGAGAGAGAGAGGGGAAAGAGAGAGGGAGGAGAAAGAGAGAGAGAGGGGAAAGAGAGAGAGAGGGGAAAGAGAGAGAGAGGAGAAAGAGAGAGAGAGGAGAAAGAGAGAGAGAGGAGAAAGAGAGAGAGAGGGGGGAAAGAGAGAGAGAGGGGGGAAAGAGAGAGAGAGGGGGGAAAGAGAGAGAGAGAGAGAGAGGAAAGAGAGAGAGAGAGAGAGAGGAAAGAGAGAGAGAGAGAGAGAGAGGAAAGAGAGAGAGAGAGAGAGAGGAAAGAGAGAGAGAGAGAGAGAGGAAAGAGAGAGAGAGAGAGAGAGGAAAGAGAGAGAGAGAGAGAGAGGAAAGAGAGAGAGAGAGAGAGGAAAGAGAGAGAGAGAGGAGAGAGAGAGAGAGGAAAGAGAGAGAGAGATGCAGAGAGCGAGAGAGGAAAGAGAGAGCGAGAGAGAGGAAAGAGAGAGAGAGGAAAGAGAGAGAGAGGAAAGAGAGAGAGAGGAAAGAGAGAGAGAGGAAAGAGAGAGAGAGGAAAGAGAGAGAGAGGAAAGAGAGAGAGAGGAAAGAGAGAGAGAGGAAAGAGAGAGAGATGTGAGGGGGGGAAAGAGGGTGGAAAAAAAAGAGATGAAACACTATCGCCATAATTTTTCAAAAATTTCATTCATGGGATGTGTGCTTCGCTGGCTAGGCCAGCATTTATTGCCCATCCCTAGTTGCCCTTGAAGTGGTGGTGAGCTGCCTTCTTGAACCGCTGCAGTCCATGTGGCGTAGGCACACCCACAGTGCTGTTAGGAAGGGAGTTCCAGGAGTTTGACCCAGCGACAGTGAAGGAACGGCAATATATTTCCAAATCAGGGTGGTGAGTGACTTGGAAAAATTGCTGGCATGTGTGTTAATAGCAGTGTCAACCTATTTAGTTACTTAGCTACTATTGGTCATAGCTTCTTGGGAGATGAACTCCATATACACAGCTGCCCTTCTCACAACCAAAAGAGTGTCAGGGTATGTCTGAAAACTGGGTAATAGCCAAACCAATTTTGACTACTACAAACATGAAAGTGGGCATTACATGCTTACTATCAAATTAAAACACACCAGTGGGAATTTAATATAAACCTAGATGATTTTTGCTTTTTGAATACAAATGATCAGACATGTAAATGCTTATTTTTCCATCAAACTTTAGATATATATTGAACAAACTAGACAACCAGTGCCCTGTATTCAGTGTTTAAAGTACCATCAACTAGTCAAGCACATTAAATTCTGTCATTGTGTTTCACTGCAGGAAGTTAAGTCAGCTAAGTGCAAATCAAAGACAGTCAAAAATAAAAGTTCACCTTGAAGTGAAGTTCACACCCATCAGAGGCAGCTGCTTTTCAGCTGAAAATAATCTAGAAATTATTTCTAGAGCAATAAATATACTAACTGAATGCATGAATAAAAGCATTGTTGCATTATTTTTTTAAAATTGTTTCATGGATGCCAGCCATCTTTTTTTTTCCTGTTGACAAAGGAGTGAAGAAGGGGAAAAAAACAAAAGTGATCTGAAAATGATTCCCATCAGTCCTCAATTGCTCCTTTTACATCTGATGCAAATAATCACATGCAGAACAGAGGAAATGTGATGAGATGCTTTTCAGATCCTGGAGATACAGAATATCAAATACACTTCATTGACATCAATACACTGCAAACATGGAAACCTGAAACCATTACCTCCACGAACAAATCCATTGGTAGTTATAGCAGACGTTGATAGTCCTGTAATAGTGGTCACAACAGTCGCCGTGCCAATGACTACAAGAGCAAGACCTGTTTACAGAATAATAAACGTTATTCGTACAAAGAGGTTTGAAACAAAATTCAAAATCATGCTTCAGCAAACAATAAGATCATTGTATATTTAAAACATTGAAAACTACAATGAGACAGGTGCTAGAGACAGCAATTTGAGGCATAATATTTACTTGGCAGTAAAGAATAGATTTAGACAAGACTGTAATGGAGAGGGACTACAAACCAAAGGTATTAGATTCCAATGTGACTTTAAATTTTACAAAATAATCAGCTTTAAAGTTAATCACTACCCCCCTACAATGTAGCCAACATACATTGTTCTGTTTATAAGCCAGACTAATACTGCTCCTATCCGTCACTGTACCATAAAATTCAGTCCTTTCAACCACATTGTTACTTCATGCAGAGTGGTGTCAGGGAACAATCTCCTATTTCATACAATTAAAGAGCTTGGGTCAAACATCCAAGCTGCCTTGCATTTAAGCAGTTAAAGAATTTTGTTAAGTACCATTTTAAAAAAAATCAAGATCTTCAGTGTAGTTGTAAGATTAATCTGAAAGGTATAAAGTTGCAACGTTAAATCTAAGCTTTTTAAGATTATGCTAAGATTCACACTGATGGCACTGGTTCCTAATGTTTGGGAGTCTCAGGTACAGGTGTTGTTAGCACTGATCTTCAGCAATGTAGGAACAGCTTTAACAAGCCACTTTAAAACTATCACTTTAAAAGAATCACTTTAAAACTATTTTTCCCGGTCCTCCCGATTTAGTTAACATTTCCGCAGCTCCCACATTGAGCAAGTGAACAATGAGAGTGGTCTGCATTGTATAGGAAACAGGCAGTTTTCTTTTAAATCTCCAAAGATCTATTGTCTATAAAAAGAATGTTATTTAGCAGATCCATATAACAAATGATTAAAAACAAAGGAAACATAATGGGCATCCAGAGACAAAAATGCTTCCAGATGTAGAAGTAGATTACCATATAACTGAACAAAGATAAGCGCACAAAAGATATCACCAACACCCTGTGCTTGAAAGGTTAACATTGCATTATTTTACAAGCCCTTCCCCTCCAAGGACTCCCGTTTAGCATTGAGCTAAAATATTTCCTAAATGGCAGTTACCTCACATTTGATTCTGGTTTTAAACGCTGAAGGTTAAAAAGCAGATTTAACTTTCAAAAGATAATGGACGGGATTTTCCACACCCACCCACTGCCTGGATCGTCCGGCCCCGCTGCAAGTCAATGGACTTCTAGTTGGGGAGCCGCTCTGCCGGAACGGGGCTGGAAAATCCCGGCCAATGTCTGCTACATATAATAAACAATGCTCCCATGGCACTAAACACTGCTGTAATGTCAATTAACAAATATAGAAATGTGATGGAAAAGTTAAAAATCCAACAGTATTGGGGCACTTTTTTAAAAAAAGTTTCGCAACCTCCAAAGACCTAACATCTCCTTCATGAAACTTATGATATAAATACAAGCTTACAAGCTATACTGCCAAATTTCCTTCACTCCCCATTTGCACTGCACCAATTACTAATTCCAGAGTGAAATATTACACACTCATCTGAACTTAAGCTACCATGTGACCAATCTACAGCCACCTTTTGTCATTGGTATACTGGCTAATCAGGTGGAAAATATTTCAGTGCATAGAGAGAGAGTTAATGTACTACACAGACCACATATTTACTGTCCAGGCAGACTTTTATTAGCAGATTTATAGCAGGCCCACATACAACACTGCAGCACTATCAAGATAAAATTAGAGGAGGAAAAGTAATGACAAGTTTGTAATAAAGAAATGGCAGTCCAATAAAACCATCATTCCCACTTTTAACCTCTTTTAGTGGAAACGGGAAAGGTCTGGGATGTGGAAAAGAGACACCAACAGGGAAAGGAGAGTAAAAATAAAGAATACAAAGCCATCATCAAACTTTATTGGAGTTTGTCGAATTTTAGTTGTCCTGTGCATTTAACGACAGCTGCTACTCAGGTTGTCATAAACAACTCTACAAAATAACACCTATTCGTGAACAGCTGAATGTCAAAATACACAGGAATTCATTCCACACATTACAAATCATAAATCTATAGACAGTTCGGCAGTTTAATAGAACAATCAGAATGTATACTAGCTATCAGCATTCTCCTTGCATCAAATATTTTCATGTTCGACTGAAGTAAACAATGTGGATATGGAATACACACCAAGTGCACTACAGAAATAAATATAATTTGCCCTGCATCTAGTGAAAGAAAAAACCCTGTAAAAGTAGTACAGCGTGTCTCAATGAAAGATATTACAATTTATGTTGGAACTCCGCTTTCAATTAACAGCATTTTACACATTTATTAACTCAGTAGCCAATTCACCATATGTCATAAAAACAAAAAAACTGCGGATGCTGGAAATCCAAAACAAAAACAGAATTACCTGGAAAAACTCAGCAGATCTGGCAGCATCGGTGGAGAAGAAAAAAGTTGACGTTTCGAGTCCTCATGACCCTTCAACAGAACTAGGTGAATCCGAGGAAAGGGGTGAAATATAAGCTGGTTTAAGGTGTGGGGTGGGGTTGGGTGAGGGGGAGAGAAGTGGATGGGGGCGGTGTGGTTGTAGGGACAAGAAAGCAGTGATAGGAGCAGATCATCAAAAGATGTTACAGACAAAAGAACAAAAGAACACATAGGTGTTGAAGTTGGTGATATTATCTAAACAAATGTGCTAATTAAGAATGGATGGTAGGGCACTCAAGGTATAGCTCTAGTGGGGGTGGGGGGAGCAAAAAGATTTAAAAAGATTTAAAAATAATGGAAATAGGTGGGAAAAGAAAAATCTATATAATTTATTGGAAAAAACAAAAGGAAGGGGGAAGAAGCAGAAAGGGGGTGGGGATGGAGGAGGGAGTTCAAGACCTAAAGTTGTTGAATTCAATATTCAGTCTGGAAGGCTGTAAAGTGCCTAGTCAGAAGATGAGGTGCTGTTCCTCCAGTTTGCGTTGGGCTTCACTGGAACAATGCAGCAAGCCAAGGACAGACATGTGGGCAAGAGAGCAGGGTGGAGTGTTAAAATGGCAAGCAACAGGGAGATTTGGGTCATTCTTGCGGACAGACCGCAGGTGTTCTGCAAAGCAGTCGCCCAGTTTACGTTTGGTCTCTCCAATGTAGAGGAGACCACATTGGGAGCAACGAATACAGTAGACTAAGTTGGGGGAAATGCAAGTGAAATGCTGCTTCATTTGAAAGGAGTGTTTGGGTCCTTGGACGGTGAGGAGAGAGGAAGTGAAGGGGCAGGTGTTGCATCTTTTGCGTGGGCATGGGGAGGTGCCATAGATGGGGGTTGAGGAGTAGGGGGTGATGGAGGAGTGGACCAGGGTGTCCCGGAGGGAGCGATCCCTACGGAATGCCGACAGGGGGGGTGAAGGGAAGATGTGTTTGGTGGTGGCATCATGCTGGAGTTGGCGGAAATGGCGGAGGACGATCCTTTGAATGCGGAGGCTGGTGGGGTGATAAGTGAGGACAAGGTGGACCGTATCATGTTTCTGGGAGGGAGGAGAAGGCGTGAGGGCGGATGCGCGGGAGATGGGCCGGACACAGTTGAGGGCCCTGTCAACGACCGTGGGTGGAAAACCTCGGTTAAGGAAGGAGGACGACATGTCAGAGGAACTGTTTTTGAAGGTAGTATCATCAGAACAGATGCGACGGAGGCGAAGGAACTGAGAGAATGGGATGGAGTCCTTACAGGAAGCAGGGCGTGAGGAGCTGTAGTCGAGGTAGCTGTGGGAGTCGGTAGGCTTGTAATGGATATTAGTGGACAGTCTATCACCAGAGATTGAGACAGAGAGGTCAAGGAAGGGAAGGGAAGTCTCAGAGATGGACCACGTGAAAATGATGGAGGGGTAGAGATTGGAAGCAAAATTAATAATTTTTCCAAGTCCCAACGAGAGCATGAAGCAGCACCGAAGTAATCATCGATGTACCGGAGAAAGCGTTGTGGAAGGGAGCCGGAGTAGGACTGGAACAAGGAATGTTCCACATACCCCAGAAAGAGACAGGCATAGCTGGGGCCCATGCGGGTACCTATAGCCACACCTTTTATTTGGAGGAAGTGAGAGGAGTTGAAGGAGAAATTGTTCAGTGCGAGAACAAGTTCAGCCAGACGGAGGAGAGTAGTGGTGGATGGGGATTGTTCAGGCCTCTGTTCGAGGAAGAAGCTAAGGGCCCTGGTGGGGATGGAGGTGTAGAGGGATTGGGCGTCCATGGTGAAGAGGAAGCGGTTGGGGCCAGGGGACTGGAAATTGTTGATGTGACGTAAGGTGTCAGAGGAATCACGGATGTAGGTGGGAAGGGACTGGACAAGGGGAGAGAGAAGGGAGTCAAGATAACAAGAAATGAGTTCCGTGGGGCAGGAATGTCACCATATGTCATACAGACTTGGCAGGTCCCAGATTCATTTCCTGGTTTGCACTAACTATCAGAGAGAGTCAATATGAACATACAAATGAACAAGGAACAGAGTAGGCCACTTGATTCAATAAGATCATGGCTGATCTGATTTTAACCTCAACTTCACATTCCCATCGACATCCAAAAGCCTTTCATCTCCTTATCAAGAATCTACCAATCTTTACCTTAAAAATATTTAAAGACTCTGCTTCCACTGCCTTTTAAGGAAGAGAGTTCCAAAGACTCTCAAACCTCAAAAATATTTCTCATCTGTCTTAAATAAGCGACCCCTTATTTTTAAATAATGACCCCTAGTTCTAGATTCTCCCACAAGAGGAAACATCCTCTCCACATCCACCCTGTCAAGACCCTCAGGATTTTGTACATTTCAATCAAGTCACCTCTTACTCTTTTAAACTCCAGCGGATACAAGCCTAGTCAGTCCGAACTTTCCTCATAAGATGACCGGCCCATTCCTAGTATTAATCTAGTAAACATTCGCTGAGCTGCTTCCAATGGATTTACATCCTTCCTTAAATCAGGAGACCAATACCGTATACAGTACTCCAAATCTGATCTCACCAATGCCCTGCTACTTTTGTATTCAATTCTCCTCACAATAAACAACATTCTATTGGCTTTCCCAGTTACTTGCTGTACCTGCAGACTAACCTCTCGTGATTCATGCACCAGGACACCCAAATCCCTCTGCATCTGAGCTCTGCAATCTCTCACCATTTAGATATGCTTCTTTTCTTCTCGCCAAAATGGAGAATTTCACATTTTCCGACATTATATTCCATTTGCCAGATCTTTGCTCACTCACTTAGCTTATCTATATCCCTTTGCAGTTTGCTTGTGAACTTTTCACAACTTGCTTTCCTACCTATCTTTGTGTCATCAGCAAATTTAGCAGCCATACCTTCAGTCCCTTCATCCAAGTCATTTATATAAACTGCAACAAGGTTGAGGCCCCAGCACTGATCCCTGTGACACGCCACTCATTACACCTTGCCAACCAGAAAATGACCCATTTATGCTTCGTTTCCTGTATCTAGCCAATCCTCTATCCGTGCCAATACATAACCCCGTACACCATGAGCTTTTATTTTCCACAATAACCTTTGATGTGGCACCTTATCAAATGCCTTCCAGAAATGGGGTACCATAATTGTCTCCGCAACCCTCCCCCACCCAATATCCTCCCAGTACTCATCTTGTAGAAGTTCACACCCACAGAATAGCCATGTGCTTGTGATACTGGAAGACTAAATAAATGTGGAACAATGTCCCAGCACCAATCAATATTTTTTGGAGATAATAGAAGAAAAATAGATGCTCCTCCACTACACTACAGTGGAAATCAAGATTTAAACTCTCCAAACTACAGCTGGCAACTTTTTGAATCTGTTCAGCTTAATTTTAGAAAAAATTAACACATTAAAAATCCTAAAATGAAAACAAAATTATAAAAAGAGACTGATCACATGACTTGAATGTCATTATTTAATGCTGAAAATCAATGTTAAACATTGGTACTCCTGTTCAGTGACCATGAAACTTAGGAGCAGTGGGCCCTTCAGCCCATCAAGTCTGCTCCGCCATTAATGAGATCATAGCTGATCTGATGATCCTCAGTGCATTCAGCACATTGGCAATGTGCAGGTATGCACTGAAATATTAATCCAAAAAAATTTAATTTAAATAATGATTAATTTAGGTAGATAAGACACATTCATCAGTGCCTAGCTGCCAACAATTTACATAAAATAAGGTTGTGTCTGTAAATCTGATGGACTAAAATCTCAATTAAGAAAGCAGCTTTATGGCTTAGCCGTTTAACACCAAGATTGTAAAGTTAATAATGTAAATAAGTCCCAACCACAATAATAGAGTTGCCTCCAAGAGGGATGACGGTGGATAGGCAATGGCAAACATTCAAAGAGCACATGGGTGAACTGCAACAATTGTTTATTCCTGTCTGGCACAAAAGTAAAACAGGAAAGGTGGCCAAACCATGGATTACAAGGGAAATTAGAGACAGTATTAGATCCAAGGAAGAGGCACACAAATTGGCCAGAAAAAAACAACAGACCTAAGGATTGGGAGCACTTTAGAATTCAGCAAAGGAGGACCAAGGGATTGGTTAAGAAGGGGAAAATAGAGTATGAGTGTAAGCTTGTGGGGAACATAAAAACTGACTGTAAAAGTTTCTATAGGTAGGTGAAGAGAAAAAGATTGGTAAAGGTAAACGTAGGTCCCTTACAGTCAGAAACAGGGGAATTTATCATTGGGAACAAAGAAATGGCTGACTAACTAAATTGATACTTTGGTTCTGTCTTCACAAAGGAGGACACAAATAACATACCAAAAATGTTGGGGAACACAGGGTTTAGTGAGAGGGTGGAACTGAAAGAAATCAGTATGAGCAGGGAAATGTTGTTGGGGAAATTGATGGGATTGAAGACCGATAAATCCCCAGGGCCTGATAATCTACATCCAAGAGTACTTAAGGAAGTGGCCTGAGAAATGGTGGATGCATTGGTGGTCATCTTCCAAAATTCTATAGACTCTGGAATGGTTCCTTCAGATTGGAGGGTAGCTAATGTAACCCCACTATTTAAAAAGGGAGGTAGAGAGAAAACAGGGAATTATAGACCAGTCAGCCTGATGTCAATTATAAGAGATTTAATAGCTGAACTCTTGGAAAACAGTGGCAGAATCGGACACGGTCAGCATGGATTTATGAAAGGGAAATCATGCGTAACAAATCTACTGAAATTTTTCAAGGATGTAACTAGTAGAGTTGATGAGGGGGAGCCAGTGGATGTGGTTTATTTGGACCTTCAGAAGGCTTTTGACAAAGTCCCACATAAGAGACTGGCGTGTAAAATTAAAACGCATGGTATTGGGGGTAGTTTATTGAGATGGATAGAAAACTGGTTGGCAGACAGGAAACAAAGAGTAGGAATCAACTGGTCTTTTTCTGAATGGTAGGTAGTGACTAGTGGGGTACTGCAGGGATCGGTGCTGGGGCCCCAGATATTCATAATATATATTAATGATTTAGATGAAGGAACTAAATGTAATATCTCCAAATTTGCAGATGACACAAAGCTGGGTGGGAGGGTGAGCTATGAGGAGGATGCAGAGATGCTTCAGTGTGATTTGGACAAGCTGAGTGAGTGAGCAAATGCATGGCAGGTGCAGTATAATGTGGATAAATGTGAGGTTATCCACTTTGGTAGCAAAAACAGGAAGGCAGATTATCTGAATGGATATAAATTGAGAGATAGGAATGTGCAACAAGACCTGGGTATCCTAGTATACCAGTCGCTGAAGGTAAGCATGCAGGTGCAGCAGGCAGTAAAGAAGGCAAATGGTATAAAAACAAAAAAAACTGCGGATGCTGGAAATCCAAAACAAAAACAATTACCTGGAAAAACTCAGCAGGTCTGGCAGCATCGGCGGAGAAGAAAAGAGTTGACGTTTCGAGTCCTCATGACCCTTCGACAGAACTAGATCTAGTTCTGTCGAAGGGTCATGAGGACTCGAAACGTCAACTCTTTTCTTCTCCGCCGATGCTGCCAGACCTGCTGAGTTTTTCCAGGTAATTGTATTTTTGTTAAGGCAAATGGTATGTTGATCTTCATAGCCAGAGGATTCTAGTACAGGAGCAGGGATGTCTTGCTGCAATTATACAGGGCTTTGGTGAGACCGCACCTGGAATAGTGTGCGCAGTTTTGGTCTCCTTATCTGAGGAAGGATGTCCTTGCTACAGAGGTTGTGCAGCGAAGGTTTACCAGACTGATTCCTGGGATGGCGGGACTGACATATAAGGCGAGATTGATTCGGTTTGGATTATATTCGCTGGAGTTCAGACGAATGGTGGGCCGGCGGCGGTGGGAGAGATCTCAGAGACCTATAAAGCCATCAGGTGCTTTTGATGCTTATTTACAAAGATGAAGATGAATCTTGAAGAACAGAAAGCAAAGCATTCAGTTTTTCCCTGACACAGGGGTATGGGAAGGACATGATGCTCATAACCATGCAGAATAGCCATTTGAAAGGTTAGCTGATTAATTTACATTATATTCAAGAGTTGCAAGATACTTGGGAAAGGTTCACAGATCTTTTAACAATTCTCCCATGAACTAGATAATTTGTAGTTAGTTGTACCATGAAAAATTATAAATGTTTCATTGCTAACTGTAAAATGTGCTCAGTTTCAACACCTAGCATTTAATTAAGATCAGGACAGAAGACAACCACATGTTACATTTAACACACTACTGCAAATGACTGAACCATTTAACATGTGAATTAGCATTCAACACAAAGGTGAAATTCACACTTGAACACTAGTGCACATAAAAAAATTAGAAATCAACAGAAAGATCAGTAGAAAGAGTTAAGGTTTTCCACATACCTATTCCAGCATGGCCAACAATCCATGTCAAACGGATAAAGAGCATCACACCCCAAATATTTAGCATACATCGCACCTAGTGGATAAGGAAAGGTTCCAAGAAAGAACAAAAAAGGTTGTAAATCACATATTCCAAATTCTTACCAATCTGCAGTGACAGCCAAGCAGACAGTGAATTAAGCATAGCCAAATCATTCTGCTTGAGTTCCTTCTTAACTGCATTTAAAATGTTATGATTTAATGGTATTGTTTTGCTGATTATGGCCTCTTGTGCATCCCCAATTTTAAAATGCTCCAGCAATGGTGGCCACGTCTTCAGTTGCCTAGGCCCCAAGCTCTGGAATACTCTCCCTACACCTCTCCATCTCGCTTGCCACTCCTTAAAACCTACCTCTTTGCCCAAGCTTTTAGTCATCTGACCTAATATCTCCCTATGGGGCTTAGTGTCATATTTTTATAATGTTTCTGCAAGGCATCTTGGGATTTTTCATTACATTTAAAGGCACGACACAAATAAAAGTTGCTATTGCTCAGAAGGCAGTAAAGCCTAAAATATGGGCACCAACTACACAATTGATTTGAAAGAAGAATAAAAGAGACTGACATTTATATAAAACCTTTTGTGATCACCAAATGTCTCAATGCTTTACAGCCAATTAAGTATTATTTTGAAGTGTAGTCATTGTTGTAATGTAGAAAATGCGAGAGCCAAGTTGCGCACAACAAGCTCCCACAAACAGCAAATGTGATAATGATCAGATTATCTGTTTTTGTGATGTTGATCGAGGGATAAATTTTGGTCAGGACATTGTGAATAACTCCCCTCCTCTTCTTCAAAATAGTGTCATGAGATCTTTTATGCCCACCTAAGGGGCAAATGGGACCTTGGTTTAATATCCCATCTGAAAGATGGCACAGCCAACAATGCAGCACTTCCTCAGGGATTGAAACCAGAACCTTGCAACTCAGTGGTGTGAGTACTACCAACTGAGCCACAGCTGACATGAAGGTATTGAAAAAATTATCTACATCTGTCAAAAGAAGCTCTCAATTTTCAACACATCACTGAAAGTCACCTAGTTTTAAAAGGATAATTGAAACAAAAATTTTGATAAATTCTTTGAGTCACAACTTGTAAAAGATAAAAATTTTAATCAGTAATTTTATAGAATTTGTCTCCCTTTGGTTATTGTAATAAGGATAATGCACTCTAATAGCTGTAGATTTCTATATGAACATGAAGCATTTTTTCACACAGGCACTAATAACAGCTACAGCTGTAACATCATTTTTAACTAAGTCAAGGAACTAAAATAGCCCTATTAGTTTCATGACTCATTGTTGATAATGATGTTTTGAAGACTATAGAATCTAAATAACAAAAGTTCTGTTTACTAAAATGTCATAAGACATCAAGCTAAATCACATCAGCGGAGTGGCTCCAGAAGGGGAGGGTGCAGGAAAGATAATAATGAATAATTTCATAGGGCAGGGGAAGCAGTTATAATTAGATGTTGAGGCTAAAAGTCCATTCAACAGCTTCGGCTGGCACAGTGTGAATCGTTGTGATGCCACCAGGAATGGATCTCTCAGGGAAGAAGTTCTGTGTTTGGACAATGGTCTGGCTTAGATGACCAGAGTCACAATTTGAGCTATTCTCACATTGCATTCATAGAGCAAGTGGTCACAACTTCCCTGGCCTGTCCTCAAGTGTCAGAGGGTTGCCAGATTTTCCACGGAAGGTTGAAACCTGGGACTTCACCACTCAGGTCAGTTACCAGGTTGCAGTTGATGTTTGCAGTCGGTCAATCAGTCATCAAGAGGTGGGGTTGTCATTAGTTTCTAGGGTGTGGAGTGCATTCCAGTAAGGCTAAGGGGATTGCAGAATGATGCATGAATTTTTTTGAGGCCCTGTGTCAGTGGGAGTGCTTCGCTGGCTGTCAGCCATTGGTGTCTTTTGATGAGGATGTTTTCCCTGCAGCCATCACGAGGTTCAATGTGTGCTAACACAGGAAGCCATTTGAGCTGTTTTGGCCTCAATGCCCCAGAAATAATCCTCATGACTTCTGGGAGGTGGGTATCTACCATGTGTAGCAGCTCCTGAGTCAGGTTGAATAGTAGTACTCTGCTGTTGGATAGACAAAGGTGAGTGAAGCAGTGTGGTAGTGTATTGGAAAGGATTGTCCCTGCTGGAAAAAAACTTCTCAAAATAATTGAATATCTACATTTCTTCTTTAAAAAAAAAGGAAAAATGAGTTGTGATGGAAAACAAAAAAAAAGTGACTGCATGAAGAACTACACTATGGAGGGTGCTGTTGTTTGGCAAGAGATGCAAACCTGAGCGCCCCCCCCCCCCCCCCCCCCCAACTACCTTTTTATTTATTCTTTCACAGGATCTCATCAGTAGATAAACGAGCATTTGTTGCCTATCCCTAATTTCCCTCGAGAAGGTGGTGGCAAGCTGCCTTTTTGAGCCTCTGCAATCTATGGGTGTAGGTACATCCACAGTGCTGTCAGGGAGGGTGTTCCAGGATTTTGACACAGTGATAAGGAAGGAACAGCAATATTTCCAAGTCAGGATTGTGTGCGACTTGGAGGGGAATTTGCAGTGGTATTCCTGTGTGATTGCTACCCTGGTCCTTCTAAATGGTAGTGGTTGCAGTTTTGGAAAGTGCTATGAAAGGAGGCTAGCTGAATTTCTTCAGTGCATCTTGTAGGTGGTACACACTGCTGCTACTGTGCATCAGTGCTGGAGGAAATGAATGTTCAAGGTAATTGATGGGGTGCTGATCAAGCGGGCTGCTTTTCCCTCAATTGTATCGAGCTTCTTAAATTCTGTTGGAGCTGCATTCATCCAGGTAAGTGGAGAGTATTCCATCACACTTGTGACTTGTGCCTGGTAGATGGTGGACTTACTTTGGGGAGCCGGAAGGCGAGTTACTCACCGCAGAATTCCCAACCTGCACTTGTAGTCACAATATTTATATGGCTAGTCCAATTAAGTTTCTAGTCAATGGTAACCCCCCAGGATGTTGATAGTATGAGATTCAGTGATGGTAATGCCATTGAATGTTAAGGAGCGATGGTTAGTTCTCTCTTGTTAGAGATGGTCATTGCTTGGCACCTGTGTGTATGTGAATGTCACTTGCCATTTTTCAGCCCAAGCCCAATGTTGCCCAGGTCTCACTGCATATGGACGCTTCAATATCAGAGGAGTTACAAATGATACATTGTGCATTCATCAACCAACATCATCACTGCTGATCTTATGACGGAGGGAAGGTCATTGATGAAGGAACTGAAGACAGATGGACCTAGGACACTACCCTGGGGGACTGCTGCAGCAATGTCCTAGGATTATGATTATTGGCCTCCATCAGCAACAACCATCTTCCTTTATGCTAGGTATGACTCCATCTAGTGGAAAACTTTCCCCGATTCCCTTTGACTTCAGTTTTGCTAGGGCTCCTTAAAGCCATCTTGGTCAACTGCTGACTTGATGTCAAGGCTAATCACTCTCACCTCACCTCTGGAGTTCAGCTCTTTTGTCTACGTCCAGGGCAATGCTGCAATGAGTTTAGGAGCTGAGTGGCCCTGGCAGAATCCAAATTGAGCATCAGTGAGCAGGTTATTGTGGAGGAAGTGCCATTTGATAGCACTGTTGACAATACCTTCCATCACTAATGATGATGGAGAATAGACTGATAGGGTGGTAACTGGCCAGGTTAGGTTTGTCCTGCTTTTTGTGGACAAGACATACCTGGGCAATTTTCCACATTGCCAGGTAGATGCCAGTCTTGCAACCGCAATAGAACAACCTAGCTAGGGGAGCAGCTACTTCTGGAGCGCAAGTCATCACTATTATTGCCAGAATCTTGTCAGGGGCCACAGCCTTTGCAGTATCCACTGCATTTAGTCACTTCTTGATATTACACGGAGTGAAGTGAATTGGCTGAAGACTGGCATCTGGTGATGTTGGGGGCCTCAAGAGGAGGCTGAGATGGATCATCCACTCAGCACTTCTGGCTAAAGATAGTTGGAAATATTTCAGCCTTGTCTTTTGCACTGATGTGCTGGGCTCCCCCATCCATTGAGGATGGGGATATTTGTGGAGCTTCCTCCTCCCCCCATTATTTGTTTAATTGTCCACCACCATTCACAATTGGGCATGGCAGGACTACAGAGCTTAGATCTGATCTGTTGGTTGTGGGTTCACTTAGCTCTATCTAATGCATGCTGCTTCCACTGTTTGCCATGCAAGTAGTCCTGTGTTATAGCTTCACCAGGTTATCACACCCATGCAGTTATACCCATTGCTATATAGAAAAATGGACAGTACTTTCATAAATGAAACGGAGAAGAGACCAATTTGCTTTAAAATAAGATGGAGTTGAGAGACCTAGTGACCTCTGTTCTCATCTGCCAATATACATGGACAATATACATGGAACTGCATAAGGCTGGAAGTTATGGACCATTTGAGTGGAACAATGTGGAAACATATACTAAGGTCACCTGGCAAAAAAAGCTTGTGATAAAGGAACATTTATTAACACACATTTTGGAGGGCAGTCTGAGTCATCAGTCTGGGAGACAAGGGCCGGGATTTTCCACTCGTTTGCGACAGGCAGGAACAGAAAACATCGTGAGAAGGCCAAAAATCAGTTTTATGTCATCGTAAAACTAATTCGTGATTCTGTGATGCAGCCTTCAATGGTAGACCATGTTTCCTGCAATGGCATGTCAGGAATGTAATTTCAATACATTTGAATCTCATAAAGGACTCGGCACTGGAATCATCCTCCACCCTGGATCATCAGGGCACTGCAACATGCAATTAGAACGATGTATTTCACAATGGTAGACAAGCGATGTGCACCTGGCGACCTGCACTTCGTTAGTGACTTCGAGGTTCATTCGTCTGCTTTGCGTTGCACAGCTGTCGCGATAATCAGCGCCCGGCTTTTCAGGCAGCACGTACTGCTTTTAGGGGGCTGCCACAGGCTCATCTCTACCTACCAGACCAGTGGTAAGGGAAGGGTGGCTTTTAATGGGTTGCAGGGTAAGGGCTTTACTGTGGCAGTAGAAGAATGGGGAAGGTTGCACTCAACAGATACATGACATGGGGTGGGGGGGGGTGGGGGGGGGGGGGGTGTAGTGCACATGGTTAGTGCCTTCAGTGCCAGGATGACAGCGGAGTGTTACAGAATTACATAGCGCACCTCTCAATCTGGTTCCAAGTGACCTTAGTGAAGAAGCGCTTTATTTTATATTGCTGAACTTGCAAAGGCTGTCCTTGTCCCAGTCCAGGGAGGAAGAGGAAAAGAGCACGTCAGTGTAGTTTCCATCATTCTCATCATATTGTGCGCAGGGCATTGTCGGAACATCATGCAGCTCAGTCCATGGGACTTCTGGCATCTAAGTGGCTTCAGGATGGGGAGGGGTGAGGTCTACATGGGACATAGGCACATCCAAGTCAAAAACATTCAGGGGCTAACAAACGGATATCCAACACAATCACAACGGGGTCAAGGAATACAGCAGGAGGACTGAGGACCTCTCCCTAGGAGGGAGGCAAACCTGAACACTAAACTTCTCTGAGGTGAGGGAGAGTTTTCCACACTCACAAAGGGAGGGCCCAAGCTGATCTGGCAGTTGAGAGCTCAGCACCACATCTTCAAACCTGTGGCGATTGGCGCAGCACAAAATTAAAAATGAGGAAAAACTCTGCTAATGAGGGCTCTGACAGCCAACTGGAGGACAGGTGCAGGTACCGGGGGGCCAATTAAAAGGGGCACCCAACTGAACTGTGTATTCCTAAAATGAGAAATGCACCGCTGAGACATGTAAGGAGCTTTTCAGTGACAATGCAGGGAATCAGGAAAGTGAAGCAACGATGTGCTTTCATGTGAGACTAATCCAGGAAAAAGTTACTCTAAAAATCAATCTCCTTTTATTAAACCCCTGTTTTCAGCACATAAGATCGCCAGAGCAATTGGGCAACTGGACAAGCTTCAAATGTGTGTTAGAATCGTGGCACTGACAGGCTCACGGAAGAGTTATGTCTCAGACCCCCCCTCAAATAATCTCATGTCCTTACTAAACATTTCCCCTCATGTATATTTTAGAGTGTAGTATTAAAGTGCAGTGAATGAGGATCCCAGTGCCAAAGCAATCTCATCACAGTCAAGTCATAAAATGAGGTGGGAAATGCAAGCTGCGCTGGCCAGGATTTTAGCAGTGAATGGTTGTAGATACTGGAACAAGCCCCTTAAACCTACATTCAATAACAAGTAACTGACAGAGATAGGATGGTGATTCATGGCTCTCTCTCGAGACCATCAGAAAGATGGAGCCTGGCTTTATCGCTGCCTTCATAATTGAGGGCGATGAGGACAAGACAAAAGGCATCTGGCTTGCCAAAGCGAGGAGCCAAACCCTCAAGACCAAAGGACAGCAGCTGGACTAGAGGATGGCATTCTCAGAAACATCGTAGTAGGCAGCTCACAAGACCGAGGGCATACAGAACTTATTTATCATCTGCAGATGAGTGAGACAGTGTTGTTGATGCTGTCACATGTTCAGGGATCTGATGACTCATTTGACACATTCTCCAGAAATTGGCACCATAGGGACTGGGAGGGCATCAAATGCCAATGGCTCTGAAAGTAACGACTGCTCTGAACTTCTACGACAGTGGCTCCTTCCAGGGCTTTACTGGAGACCTCAGCAGCATCTTTCAGGTGTCCACACAAACACATACATGAGGTAACGGCAAATGCAACAGAGATCAAGCAAGCCAGGACACCAGAGCACTGGGCTTTGCAAAGATTCCTGGATTCCATAGGTGCAGGGTGTTATTGACTGCACCCATGTGGCTGTAAAGGCTCCCTGGCAACAGGCACTGCAATACACAAACAGGAAAGGCTACCATTCACTCAATGTCCAGCCGGCCTGTGACCACAAGAAAATTATGCAAGTTTGCAAAAGATACCTAGGAAGCATCCAAGGCTCATCCATCTTGAGTACATCGCAGATCCCGGACATCTTCAAGGGACCACAGAGAATCCAGGGCTTGCTCCTCGATGAAAGGGGGTACCCGCAAAGGGAGTGACTGATGACACCCATGCAGCAGCCACAGCAACCTGCAGAGTGAAGGTGCAATGAAGCTCATGCCGCTACCCGAATATTGGTGGAGCACACCATCGGCATCTTAAAGATGCAATTCCAATGCCTGGACAGATCTGGTGGACCACTCCACTACACTCCCCAGAAGGCCTCGTGGGTCATCGTGGCTTGCTGCGCACTGCACAACCTGAAACTGCAAAGGTGGGAGGACTGCCGGATGCTAACATGGAGGAGCTGCATGTCCACTCCAATGAGGAGGGCATCTAAGGAGATGAGAGCATTGAGTTCAAGGATGTTGAGGCTGCAGGGGAAGAAACCATAGCATGGGCCAGACGAGGCAGGCGTGCACATGAGGCCCTCAGTCACCAGATTCCACAAGGAGGATGATGAGTTGTAGCGAGTACCTTCTTGGACAAGTGCCCTCCATCATGGGCCAACGTGAACACCAACATTGCTACTTCTCTCATTTTAACCGTGCACTTCAATCTAAGAGCGAATAGTTACACACGAGGCTCACAGTGTCCTGATCTTTTGAAGGATGAATCAGCCTCGGGTGTCCTTGCGGAAAGGAGATGCTAACTGGAGGGGGGCAGCGTTCTGGCATCAGAAGATGCCGCCACTTCAAGCATCTCTCCAGCATGCTAGTCACAACGGCACCCTACAAGAGCCAGGAGCTTTGTTTTTTAAATTTGTTCATGGAATGTGGATGTTGCTGGCAAGGTCAGCATTTATTACCCATCCCTAATTGCCCTTGAGAAGGTGGTGGTGGTGAGCTGTCTTCTTGAACTGCTGCAATCCATGTGGTGCAGATACAGCCACAGTGCTGTTAGGAAGGCAGTTCCAGGATTTCAAGCAAGCGACAGTGAAGGAATAGCAATATATTCCCAAGCCAAAATGGTGAGTGGCTTGGAGAGGAGGTTCAAGTGGTGGAGTTCCCATGCATCTGCTGCCTTTGCCCTTCTAGATGGTTGCGGTCATGTGTTTGGAAGGTGCTGTCTAAGGAGGCTTGCTGAGTTCCTGCAGTGCATCTTGGAGATGGTACACACTGCCCCACTGTGTCAGTGGTGGGGAGAGTGAATGTTTGTGGATGGGGTGTCAATCAAGCAGGCTGCTTTGTCCTGAATATTGTTGAGCTTCTTGAGAGTGTGTTGTTAGAGCTGCAATCATCCAGGCAATTGGAGAGTATTCCAGCACACTCCTTGCTTGTGCCTTGTAGATAGTGGACAGGCTTTGGGGAGTTTGGTGGTGAGTTACTCACCACAGGATTCCTAGTCTCTGACCTGCTCTAGCAGCCACAGTATTTATGTGGCTAGTCCAGTTCAGTTTCTGGTCAATGGTAACCCCCAGGATGTTGATAGCGAGAGATTCAGTGATGGTAATGCCATTGAAAGTCAAGGGGCAATGATTAGATTCTCTTTTGTTGGAGACAGTCACTGCCCGGCAAGAATGTTACTTGTCTTGCCAGCCCAAGCCTGCATATTATCCAGATCTTGCTGCATTTGGATACGGACTGCTTCAGTATCCTCATCTGTTCCACTATCCTCAGTGGGCTCATAGCTGTATGCCTACAATGTGACAGCTCCTCCGCTTGCTGTGGACCAGGTTGTGCACTGTGCTCACCAGATTGTGTGACCCTAAGGCTACTCTAGAACTAGGCCCCACAGAGATGTGTGCCTCTGTGTTGCTGGAGTGTGGAGGTGACCACTGTGACGGGTCTTCAACACTGCTGTCCTCAGGTTCCCCATCTGAGGTGCCATCGGGGCCTTAGGCGCTTGGCAGAGGTACCTGTGAAAGAGATAATTCATACATGGCAGGCAGCTGTAAAACAAGACAGTGCACTCAAAAGTTTCATTGTCTGCAGGATGAGCAGGGTCTTCATTGTCGTCAACCTGACCATTGCCACAGGAACAATTTGTGTCCTCTCAGGACAGCTTGGTGGTCTGTTCTCAAAGGCAGTGATGACCTTAAATCCTGGAATCCCCACCCCCCCCACCCCCCCCCCACAAGTCAATTGAGAGAGCTTGTCCTGCAGAAAGGCAGATGGAGATTGTGAGCAGGGTGCATGCCAGGGCGGATGATAAGGACTCCGGTCATGCATGGATGGTGTGTGGAGCCACGAGGACAAGCTCCAGAGGAGATCGCTCCAGATGGAGAGGTGGAGGTGGTGTGCGCCCGAGAGAGAGAGGCAGGCAGGCAGACGGACAGAGAGAGAGACACAAAGGGGTGATGTCCCTTGAGCTGACAGAACGTGATATCTGTGATTGTGAGATCAGCTTGAGTATATATGAGTTGAGTGCGATGAGATGGTTAACTTAGCCTGGCAGAACAGATATCATCTATCCTCTTTCTGCACTGGTTGACTGACCTCTGTGCAGCATTAACATTGGCCACCACCGCCACCGCTTCCTAAACCCGAGTGCTGAGGTTGGTGGATCTCCTCGAGCCATCATCGGGATAGTAGACATCACAGTGGGCCTCCAGGTGTCCACATTCATCACTAAATTTGGAGAGTGTTGTCTTCTTCCCTTTTGGGGCCATCTTTCTCATCTGTGGCAGTCCTGGGTTGCAAACATCGACAAAGCTTTCATGGGTGCTGTTTAAATATGGCACCTGGAGTGAGGAAGCAATGAGCTCACAGCGGGGCAGGCAAAGCAAAGGCCACCCACCCGCAATCCAGCATGTTTCCCGTGCATGCACAATTAATGTGGCAGGAAGCAGACGATACAGCGCAAAAACACACCATTGTGGCCAGCTATTTTTCATGCCCTCTACCGCACTCAGTGCGATCAAGGGGAAATCCCGCCCAAGAGATTCATTGCAGCAAAGATAGGTCCTAACTAAAATCCATTCACAGGCAGAGAATTGGGGCTAGCTTGTTACCTGCTGATTTTAAGAATCAAACCAGATTTTCACTACAGGGGTGCAAATGCATCTTAACTGGAGCAAAGCCCAAAACCTGCTGCTGTAAAGAGTAAACCACTGCAGGTTTGTTGCCAAACATTTCCAGCTCCCCTTCAGCAAAAGAAAAGGGAATCATCAGGCCTGCAACATTTCAAGCTTCCATCTCAAATGGCTCGAGTATAACAGTGAAGTGCATGCTTTACCTCTTTTATAATCACTTTTTCTTGTGTACGTGTGTTTCTGTGCACAAATCAGTGGGTGCCGTTGCAAATACATTCAGGTGTTGAGAAATAAATAGTTATTCTTGGCGTATGAGAAAACCTGTCCTTTGTCTATTCTGGAGAATCAGTGCTCAAGTGGTTAACACTTCTTTAAAATGTGTCTATCTGCAGTCAATTGAGAGGTGAAAAAAGGAGGAACCATCCGAACATCCCTGCCCTATCCAGAACAAAGCGGACACCTCATTTTTAGGTATTCCATAGTGCTGTCCCTAGCATGCTCTCATGCGCTCGTAATTGAACCAGGACTGATCCCCCAGCTTGATGGTAATGGTAGATTAAGGGATATGCCAGATCATGAGGTGACAAATTGTGGTTGAATACGCTGCTGCTGCTGCTGATGGCCCACAGTGCCTCATGGATGCCCAGGTTTAAGTTGCTGGATCTGTTCTAAATCTATCCCTTTTAGCACGACGGTAGTGCCGCACAACACAATGAAGGGTACCCTCGATATGAAATTCGGATTTTGTCTTCACAAGGACTGTGCGGTAGGCACTCCTACCAACATTGTCACGGATAAATATATCTGCAATAGATAGATTGGTGGAGACGAGGTCAAGTGGGTTGTTCCCCTCACCACCTTCCGTAGGCCCAGTCTAGCTACTATGCCCTTTAGAACTCACCCAGCTCAGTCAGTAGCATGCTACTAAGCCACTCTTGGTGACTGAAGTCCCTCACCAAGAATACATTCTGTGCCTTGCCACCTTCAGTGCTTCTTCCAAATAGTGTTCAACATGGAGGAATACTGATTCATCAGCTGAGGAGAGCTGGTATGTGGTAATCAGCAAGAGGTTTCCTTGCCTATGTTTGACCTGATACCATGAGATTTCATGGTGTCCAGAGTCAACATTGAGGACTGCCAGGGCAACTCCCTCCTGACTGCATACCACTGTGGGTGGGTCGGCCCTACTGGTGGAACAGGACGTACCCAGGGATGGTGATGGTGGTGTCTGGGACATAGTCACATTCGCCAAATCATACCTTACAGACATCAGGCTGTTGCTTGACTAGTCTGTGAGGCAGCTCTCCCAATTTTGACACAAGTCCCCAGATGTTAGTGAGGATGGCTTTGCAGGGTCGATAGGGTTTGATTTGGCATTGTCATTTCCGTTGCCCAAGTCAATGCTGTGTGGTCCACCCGGTTTCGTTCTTTTTGACTTGGCCTAATTAAGAGAAAGTAAAAAGTTCCTTCCCAGAGGGGAGCTCTGTGCCTTGGCCAACATTCCTCTCAACTGTCATTTATCTCATTGCAGTTCACAGAATTGATTCTCAAGTTCATCAACATGACAGTGAATATACTCCAAATGGACTTCATTGGCTGCATGACATCTGCATGGTGCTATATAAATGCAGTTCTCTCATGGTTTAAAAGCGTTTCTCTCTTTCCTCAGTGATAATCTGTGCCTCTAAAATTCTTTCATAAATTTAAATTCAAAACTAAGCCTTTTAAAAGCAAAACAAAGCTCATATAGATTATTGCAAAAGCCTTTCAGAAAGTTTACTATAATGCCCTTGGGGAAGTTAAAGGGGGTGGCAGCCTACATTTGCTCTGATTTGTTGCTGCTGGTGCACCAAATACACGTTTGTTTTGAATTGGAGCAAATTTCTCCCTGGAAATTTATGACTGCTTTGGTAGGAGAGAAAATCTCAAGTAACCACCAAGTTCCTTTTTAAATTCAGTGCCAATATTCAAAGAAACATCAGGGAATCCTTAGCAATATATATATATATTATTTTAAAATACAAATCACTTTGAGAACAAAAGACATACAAATAATTGCATTAGTGAGTACAGAAGTTGTAGGTCATGGAATGCTTTACTACAGGAAGTGGTAGATGCAGGGACCATTTCATATTTTAAATGGAAAATTGGATGAACATTGGGAGCTGAGCAAGTTACAGGGGTATGGGGAAGTAAGAGGACAAGGGGGTTAATGTTGGATTACTTGACGAAAGTCCCAGCAGAGATACAAGGGGTCAAATGGTTTCATCTTGTACTGTAATCAATGGTTTTAATCAATACAAAACATTTCTCAACTATTCATTTCAAATCTCTGGCAGTTGATTAGAAACACAGACTTGCATATTTGTAACTGTTCTTTTAAAATAGTGGTTGTCAAACTGGGGTCCATAGGTACCTTCCAGGAGATCTGCACAGGGCAAGCCATATGGTGGGGTGACTACCCAGGGCATTGTGGTCAAGTGTAATATAGCCCTCATGGCCTCATGGTGCCTGAGTTTGGTGTTGGGGGAAGAGGAGAAATGGATTAGGTCAAGGGAGATGTGTGTTCTCCTTCCCCCAACGCTCTTGTTCTGGATAGACAGTGTACAGTGAGATAGGCAGAATGATATTTGTAAGTAAATACCTCTTTTCCTAAAAGCATTTTTAAAGCAGCCTTTTTGCACATAGCAGTTCATATCACAAGTATTCTATGGTTTGCAATTTAATTGGGGTGTCCATGATCACTAATTCGTTTGAAATGGGGTCCTTCAACCATGAGTTTGAAAATCACTCTTAAAAATCTTTAATACATTCAGAATCATACTGATTTAATGAGTCTTACATTATTAATAGACTACTCTGATATAGTTAATTCACTCTTAAAATATGATTGAATTGAAAGCAGCTTTAATTAAATTCATTCCTCTTGTCCATTTCTTTATGCTGCAGATTGCCATAGTGATGTGGTGTCATGGATTTTCTAATAATTCCAAAAATGTTACAAAAGGATAATTTCACATGGCTCATGTCTATGAGGTCTTGTACAATACACTAAAGATAGGCATCAACTAAAAATCAACTTTGTAATTTAACTAGTTAATTTCCTCACATGCAAATTTTTTTTAAAAAAAGGATAGAGAGAGCACCAAGTGGTCACTTGCAGTAACATTACAATAAATGATGAAGCTCCTCTCACAAACATCTCGTCTTTGTAAGAGATCATCTGCTTTTATTTTTTCCTACTAAGTCACATCATGATCAAGTCACTAGTATAAGGCAACAGTTTTGCATGAGCCTCTACAATAGATTTTTTCCCTAAAGATAAAAAGATATGGGAATATGGTTGCTATGCCTTCAAAGTCCAGAAATTATCAGTTACGCAAAAGAAAGTAATTTTTTCACCACAAAGATAAAAGGCATTTTGCTTTAGCCAGCCATTTAGCAGTTACTCAAAGCTGCACCTGCAATGCATGCTTAGTAGAAACTTTACAGTTTTTAAGTTGATAAAGGTTTCTAAAAGACCCCAATAGCAGTCCTATCACAAAATTATTCCAAAAAACACTTTTCAAGGACAATTGGTGATGGACAATAAAATGCTAGCCTACCCAGTACCACCCACATCCCATGAAAGAATATGCAAAAAATCAATTGAAAACAAAGCTGGCAATTTACCTACCAGAACACCTTTAACCCAGCCAAACTTTACAACACCTTTATTGTCAACAACATGCTTTGACACAGCCTCCACAGCTGGACTGGTTTCTTCTCCGTTTACATAGCCATCCTCAAAAGGCTCCTGAAAAGCAGATGAGAAAGGTTTTAGTTTTATTACCTGTCACTTCAAATCATATACTATTTATAAATTCATGCTTAGGTGTCTAAAACAGTTACTCCAGATTTATCTTACGAGACAACTGTCAATTATTGAATTCCAAGTTTAAAAAAACAAATTGTGCACATGCCAGCACCAGCTTTTCAACCTGTGTCATTACATTGAAGTGAATGCAAGAACATAATATATAGGAGCAGGAATAAACCACACCTCAAGCCAGATCTGTCAATCAGTAAGACCATAGCTTCAACATTGTTCCTGGTAAGTATTAAATTGTGGTTCAGGTTCTGAGCTGGCATAGAGACAGAAAGGGAAAGAGCCAAGTTTCCAAAAGAAATTGTAGCCAAAGCAACAACTTTATTCAAAAAAGAGAATTAACTGAGTAACTATTAGTCAAGTAACACTTGTAGGTGAACTCAGAATCTATAATTTGATTGATGCATGAAATAATCAAGTGCAGATTTCATGAAAGCAAGTTATGATTCAAAAGTCTAAGGCTTTTTTTGAGAAGATGGGTAATGGTACAGGTAAAAGGAAAAGCATTTGGATTTTCAGAAGGCACTCCATAAGGCGTCTCACATGAGGGTCTATACCATTACCTGATTTTTTTTCTCAGAGAGCAAAGCAGAGATAGAAAGTTAGTTGTTAAAGATTAGGGTTGGTTGCTCAGGTTGGAAATAAGTGAGAAGTTGCGAGGATACGTCAGGATACTTCAACTGGGACAGAGAAGCCCATGAGAATTTTTTTTAAATTAAGACAGATTTTGATAGGATGAACAGGGAAAGACTGTTGCTTTATAGTGGGGAAGTCAATGATGACCAATGCCAATTAAAAAGATGCAGAGTGAGGAGCAGGGTTAAGAGAAATTACCATTATGGAGTATGGGATGCTTTTACTATATAGAGCAATTGAGACAAAGACAATAGGTTTTAAAAAGGGAAAAGTTGAAGCAGAGGAAGATACAGGGACCGACGGCAAAAAGAACGCACAATGGCTTGAATGGTCTGCATCTGCACTATAAACATTCAAGTTCCTACAGAGTGGCAGGACAGAGATTTATGCCCACTATTTCTTTATTTTAGAACTTCCCAACCCAGCTAGATCTGCAGGGGAGGTAACAATCCCTGCAGCCATATCCTGGGGCTGCTGTAATTGATCTTGAATAATAACCGCCCTCCTTTTCATGCTTATCTAGCTATCCCTTAAATGCATAAAAGGGGAACAGAGTAGAAGAATATACCAATATGGTTGGATGAAGACAGGTGGGAGAAGGCTCAAGTGGGGTATAAATGCCAGCACAGACCAGAATTGGCTTATTCATATGCTTTGAAATCTGTTTAACTCTAATTATTTTATCCTTGCCCCACTTCGCTCACACACAAACATAAACACAGTTAGTATGCACGTACAGCAAGTAATTAAGAAGGCGAATGGAATGCTATCCTTTATTACAAGAGGGATTGAATATAAAAGTAAGGATGTTATTCTTCAGTTATACAGGGCATTGGTGAGACGCACCTCAAATACCATGTGCAGTTTTGGTTTCCTTACTTAAGGAAGGATGGAAATGCATTGGAGGCTATTCAAAGGAGGTTTACTAGGTTGATACTTGAAATAAATGGAGTGTCTTATGAGGAAAGGTTGGACAGGTTGGGCTTGTTTCCACTGAAGTTTAGAAGAGAGAGAGGTGATTTGATTGAAGTATAAAAGATCTTGAATGACCTTGATAAGGTGGACCATCAAAAGGACGTTTCCTCTTGTGGCCGAGTCCAGGGCTAGGGGGCACTGTTTTAAAATTAGGGGTCAGTCTTTTAGGACAGAGATGGGGAGAAATTTTTTTCTCAAGAGGGTTGTGCGACTTTGGAATTCTCTGCCTCAGAAGGTGGTGGAGGCAGTGTCATTGAATATTTTTAAGGCAGAGGTAGATCGATTCCCTTGCCTAACAAGAACCAAAAGGTTATCAGTGTTTGATGGCAATGCGGAAATCAAAACACAAAATGATCAGCCATGATCTTATTGAAGCAGAGCAGGCTAGAGGGGCCGGATGGTCTACTCCTGTTCCTATTTATGTTATGATCAATGCAAGTTGCATTTATATCTTGACATCACAGACTCCAGAAGAACAGAAAAAAAACAACCTGAATTGCTGCTCAGTTGCTTTGGAAGGAGAAGCATGACCTCACTTAAATTAAGCACTGCCAAGGACATTGATGATACATTGTCAATGTGCCATTATAGAGAACATGATGATAGATATTGGCACTACTCTAAAGAAGTGTAACATCCAAAGCTTCCAAGGCGATTACCATATTCCAGTATACATAAAATTGAGAGTTTTGACATTTAATAATTCACAGTGCTCCTGCGCACCATAAAAATACAACCAAGCTACAGACCGATTTCATTTTTTAAAATTATACACTAATAATCACAAACAAGACCAAGGTTAAAACCAGATGTTACCTGTAGCACCTATGAAAAATGAACTGTGTGCAAACATTAACTGTGTGCAAACAAAGGAGTTAGCATGTTCCCTTTTACAATGTGGTGATATCCAGTATTTCCATCAGCAATCAACCTAGATAGAGAATGTTGCTTTTTAAAGATGCACTCCACTTTAATACTAATCATTAACTGCATTTGGATCATAACTATGTCTAATTGAACCAATAAAGATATAGCTCATAAAGGATACTCCTTATTTTTTAAAAAATTATTAATTTATTTGCTTACAAAACTAGGTGGTGACAAAAGTTAAACTGCATCATCAGGTACTGTGATAAAAATATACTGCGCATTTCCCTTGGCCAAATATTCCCATAAAAGCAAAGACCAAAATTACATTGAATTATGATTAAATGTATACAGTACCACTCTCACCAAGCATAAAAGCTTTGCTAAACATTCAAGACAGTGTTTCTTGAAAATGTTTTGTAATTCCAATTCCTGTTCATGCAGCTATGACCAAAATATACCTACAAGATCATCAATTTATCCATCAGGGGACAACTTCTCTTGGAAGGAGAAGATGATCAGGGAGAACTGCAGTATCCAAATGTGCTGCATGATCATGTTTTCTGCCAGCAATAAACCAAGACAGATTTTCAACATACAAGATGAGGGTGTCATGCTTTGTCTAAATTTAAACTTGGACTGAAACCACTCTTCAGCTTTTATCTATTTTTATTTGAATTCAAAGCTTAAAGAATCAAACTGAACATCCTGCACCGCAAACTAAATACAATATTTTGATCATGAATGGTTTTTGATATTGAAATTATGATTTCTACAATCAAATAATGTTCAAAAAATTATGAATGGAGTGATTAGTTATACTAACCTTCAGTGAATACTTCATAAATGAGCAATTTGGAGTCACTGCTTAATTGTCACAAGTCACCTTATCTACAATTCACCAAAAGTCTATATTGGCAAATAATTTTACTTGTAACAATTTTACATGTAACATGAACTAAGGTCAAGTTATAGCAGTGGGGAACGATGACGTCGTAGAAATAGATTATGATTACCCTGGTATGTGGAACAGAGCACAAGACAGGAGTTTTTTTAAAAAAATTCATTTATGGGATGTGTGTGTCACTGGCAAGGCCAGCATTTGTTGCACATCCCTAATTGCCCTCAAGGGGGTATAGAATGTTTAGGAAGAATAAACTAGATTTAAGACAGATTATAGTGTGTAGTTCTTTATGAGACACACATGGATGCTTAATAAAGTAGATCCTGTTGGAAGGAAAGAAAGTTATCTAGTAATCTGGCCAGGGTTTCTAAAGCAAGCAGAATATAGATAGTTCGACGTTCATTACAGATTGCCAGCTTAGAATAAGAGGGAGGACAAAACACCAAGTTTAAGATGAATGTGCAAATAAGGCGGCTGCATTTATTGGGGAATATCAAATAACTAAAAAAAAGGGTGATCTTGACAGTTAGAATTGGCAAATACAATGCACAAATGTTTTGTAACAATACTAGGAAGTCAAAAGAGGGAATTCAGTGTAAGCAATTGACCCTGAAAAGAATCCTGAAAATAGAACATGCAGCACCATTGGGTGACAACAACTACAAAATGAGGAGGACATCAAGGATCATGCGCTGGAGTTCCTATGCAGTTTAAAGCTCAAAATTATCAGAGCCCCGAGGATAGACTGTATTCATCCCAGAGAATCAAGACAGACCAGAAATGAGATTAGCAAAATGTAATCACATGGAAGTCAATGAGTGTTGGGAGAAATTCAAATAAGATAACCTAGTATCCAATTTGAAGAAAGGGAATAAATGAATACAAGCATCCACTGATGCTTTAGTCTAAAATCAACACAGTGTAAGTTAATCAATCATCAGGGGCAAACATACCAGAATAAATCAAATAAATACACACAACATAACATTTAAAAGATGCCCAACTAGCTGACTTTACTTTTGAGCAGGTGACATCCCAGATGAACAGGGGAATTCCATATAATTTACAACACTTAGACTTTCAAAGAGGCTGTGATAAAATTAGTCACAAAAAGCTGCCACTGAAAATAAGGTTAACGTATAACCTTTGCGTAGAGAAGTTTAAGTATAGAAGCAACAGGTGCAGATATGGAGATGCTGAAAAGGTATTCTTTAGGCAAGTGATATCAGGGGAGTGGGAAAATAATGGTACTGAGCAGAATGCCACAGGGTCCATTGCTGGAACCCCTAATCTACAATAAATGACCAAAAAACCCATGCATCCTAGCCAAATTCACAGATGATTATACAATTGGGGAAGTTGTTGAAATGAGTGAAGCAGTCAGGAACTTGCATCAAAAAATGTGGAGATAAAATATTGGAAATGGATTTACAAATATGCTATGTACTTTGCAGAATTAACCATTTAATTTGAGAAATTGCACACTGCAAAAATATTCCCATCAAGAGACAGCATAGAGAAGAGGTACAGGATTGATCTGGATTACTGTAAAAAGCTGAGGTATGAGGAATGGCATGAAAAGGAGAGATCCTATAATCTTGAATTGGAAATGACAGAAAAGGGAGCTTTACAGAAGTACTATCGGATATTAAATGACAAAATGATGTTCTGGATTAAATTAAAGTTATATTACAACAAGGGCCGACTGACTAAAACTGACAAAAGCAAACTTGAATAGACTTTAGAAAAATGTCATACGAAAGGGTGATTTACATGTGAAAAGGTAGTGAAGGTGAAAACTTCAGATTTGTTAAAGCAATCAAGGACATGAAGTCAGGGGGCACTTTTGTAAACAGTTATAGCAACTTGCCCATTCCTGAAAACTTTTCACTTTGATTTCTGGTAGCATATAAAATGTATATTGTGTTTAAAATCCATTTACTCAGTAATATACATAATGGCATTATATATTTTTTTTCAAAAAGTGAAGAGTCCATTTGAAAGCACCATTATAAATTGGTTACACTCTCATTTGTCTACAAACCATGTACTTTCAAGATTTGATATAAAAAAGACTAACTTGTGTGCAACTGCATCAGAAAAAAGCACGTACATCTTTCTTTTAAATGCCTCAAATTTTTAAACTTATAGAATTCAAAATTTAATTTCAAGTATATAATTTAGTTTTTCTGATATCAACTTTAGTAAATATTTGCTCCTATACTACCAATTAGATTGTAGCTTATACCTGTACTGCAGCATAATTTCATGGAAACATCAATGGCATGAAGTCTCTGTAGATAGATTTAACTTGCTTCACTAATTAGCATTCAATGCAATGCTTGCCCCACAGCAGCGAGAACATGTTCATAAATCTTTGTTCCTATTGTTAATGCCAACAGCTCTCTACACTAGACATCGCTTCATCTATAGCTCAACATGATTTAGTGTGAAAAGTGCTGTATCATAGTTTCTAGGTTATAGTAATCGAGAACTTAAAAAACTGACACTAGAATAGTCATCCTAAAAAAGAACTTCAAATCTCCATTAAAAATTCTCCGAGTAGTTGTTCCTCCAATCACGCTTGACACCCAAGCAATTTGAAAGAGAAGTCCAGTTTTGAATATGCACTAACCTATTCATGTGAACTCATTACCTTATTGACCTGCCACTTGTTCCAGTGTGGATTAGATATAACATTTTCCCCACCCTCCAATTACAAAAGTCACAATTATTAGCGCCTACCACTCAATAATCAATCACCATGCAAACCATCGAAAGTACATTAACTGGCTGCGGTTTTGCAATATACTGCAGTTTTAAGTTATCCAGATGCCATAAAAAATATCACAATAGTAGTCAGATGCACATCATAGAACATGATAAGAATTGAGGCAGTTTGTTTCAGCCACAGTTTTTGGCAGCACAAAGTGGGATTTTCTATTGCTGGCTTCAAATTATGCAGTTAGTCTTAGTGCAAGAGCAATACAGAAGTTTGAAACCAAAACCCCTAAAAGCACAAGGGAATGTCAGAAGAATTTTATACAGTGTCACAAATTGTGCTTCATAGAACAAGTCTTCCGAAATAGAATAGAAACCATAGAATGAACTGGGACTAAGTTCCACTGGAACAGAGAAGCCAGGTTTAATAGAGGTTTTAAAATTATGAAGAGCTTTTGTTACAAGTTTAGTGCTTGCCTCAGATTATCTCGAGATAAAATAATGCTGGGTCGCACCCATAAATGGTCTGAGCATCTTAGTTTAGCAGTACAATGGTTTTGCCAAATATCTAAGAGTACAATAACATAACTCAGGGATACAGTACAACTTCCTATGTGTCTTTCACACCTCTTCTCACATGGGATTCTTCAATCTTTTTAACTGCGGATTGAGAAATGCTTGACAAAACGAGGATAGGTATGAACTGTTACTATTGCATTTGTTTGCTCTCAACATAACATTCAAATCAAGTTTCATTTAATTCAATTTCACAATTTGCAAAATAAACTACACAATCCTTCCCTTTAGCAGGCTAACTGAGGAATATCGAAACAAGAGTAGGCCTTTTTAGTCTCTGGAGTCTGTTCTATCATTTTTATATCCAAAGTGGCAGATCTCATTCACCTACATTGTAATCCAACTTTTTTTTTAAATCTCATGTCCTTTTCTCTAAAAAAATGTCTAATCACAAGACCTAATTTGGTTTCATCCCTGATCACTCAGGCAATAGATCTGGGATTAAAACCAGATGAGCCAGCTTTGAGAGATGTTACAACTCAAGACTATTTCAAACAGACCCATAGGCCTCAGCCTTAACCCCATTCCTCTCAAGCTAGTCAGACAGTGGAATGGGAGGTTAAACAATTAAATGTGAGTAATGTATCTCCAACACATCGAAGAAGCCACCTTTACTTATAAAAAAATACAAACAGCAGAGTGTCCAGCCAGAGCCAGGTGAGAAAATGTTATGGGACAGCAGGTGGTTATTCAGCCCATTGTGTCCATGCCAGCGGGAAAAAAAAAGCTAGCCAGTTTAATTCCAACTTCCAGTTCTCCATCTGTAGGTTATGGCACCACAAGTGCGTAGCCAGGTTTTTTTTAAATGAGGGTTCCTCATGGCAGGAATTCTTCATTCCTGGCAACATCCTCTAAATCTCCTCTGTACTCTCTCTAGCGCAATCACATCCTTCCTGTAATGCGGAGACCAGAACTGTACACAGTGCTCTAGCTGTGGTCTAACTAGCAATTTACACAGCTCTAACATAACCTCCCAGCTCTTACATTCTTGTCTCAGCCAATAGAGGAAAGTGTCATGAATGCCTTCTTAACTACCTTATCTATCTTTCCTGATACTTCCAAGGTCTGTGGACTTGCGCTCCAAGATCCCTCCGTTCCTCCACACCTCTTAGAATCCTATTATTTATTGATCATGCCCTGGTATTGTTAGTCTTCTATAAATGTATTACTTCACATTTCTCTGAAAAGAATTCCTTGTGCTACTTTTCTGCCCACCTGACCAATTTATTGACTTTTCTTCCTTCAGTCTAGAGTTACTTCCTTTTTTACAAACCACCTGGCCAATTTTATAGTGCCTGCAAACTTCTTATTCATATGCCCTACATTCAAGTCCAAACCATTGATACATACCACAAAAAGCAAGGGACCTGGCACTGAGCCCAGCAAAATCCCACTGGAAACATCCATCCGGTCACAAAAGCATTCATTATTACCCTTTGCTTCCTGCCTCTGAACCAATCTTAGATTCAGCTTGCCACTTTGTCTAGGATCTCATAGGCTTTATTTTTGTGACCAGTCTGCCACATGGGACCTTATCAAATCCTTGCTAAAATCCATATAGACCGAATCAAATGCATTACCCTCATCATTGACTTTTTTTTTGGGTGATAGGAGGGTTAATCATATTAGTCAGACAACACTCAGGCACAACATTCCCACCAATGCTGACTGTTCTTGATTAATCTGTGCTTTCTAAATGGTGCTTATTATTACATAATTTGTCCACCAAGGAGGTTAGGCTGACTGGCCTGTAATTGTTCGGGCTACCCCTTGCCTGCTTTATAAAATGGTACAACATTAGCAGTTGTCCTGCACCAGGCCTGCAGCTAGAGAGAATTGGAAAATAGTGGGGGGCTTCCACTATTTCTTTCCTTGCTTCCCCCAGCAGTCTGGGATACATTTCATTGAGGCTTGGGGATCTATCCATGTTCAAGGATACTAAACATCTAATATTCATCATGCTTATCCAACAGAATATTTCACACTCCTCAACTACATGTTTGCATCATCCCAATTTTTTATGAAGAGAGACTTGAAGAATCTACCTTTTATCATGTCTTCTGCAAGTAAACGTTTTGGTCTCTACTTAGTTCTGCTCTTTTTCATTCATTCACGGGATGTGGGCTTCGCTGGCTGGGCCAGCATTTATTGCCCATCCCTAGTTGCCTTGAGAAAGTGGTGGTGAGCTGCCTTCTTGAACCGCTGCAGTCCATATGGTGTAGGTACAACCATGGTGCTGTTAGGAAGGGAGATCCAGGATTTTGACCCAGCGACTGTGAAGGAATGGTGCTATATTTCCAAATCAGAATGGTGAGTGACTTGGAGGGGAACTTCCAGGTGGCAGTGATCCCATCTATCTGCTGCCCTTGTTTCTTAGTTATCCTCTTACTCTCTAATTATAAAACATATTTGGGTATTTATAAAACAATTTTGGGTTTTCCTTGATTTTACTTGCCAATATTTTTCATGCCCTCTCTTTTTGCTTTCCTCAATTTCCTTTTTAATTTCACTCCTGCACTTTCTATACTCCTCTAGACTTTCTACAATATTGAGCGTTTGCCATCAAAAGTTTCTTTTTTTGCCTGATCCTATTCTACTCTATCCTCATCCTACTCTATATGCACTCAAACACAGGGTTTGGGGGTGGGAGTTCTAGATTGGAGATTTCCACCCTTTTTCTTTGGAGAAACATATTTGTTCTGAACCGTCCTTAGCTCCTCCTTGAATGCCTCCAAATGTTATTGGCACGGATTTACCCTTGAGTAGCTGTTTTTAGGCCCACAATTGCTAAATCACATCTCAGATTGGCAAAATTGGCCTTTCCCCAATTTAATAATTTACTCTTGGTCTAATTATATCCTTTTTCATAACAGTTCTAAATCTAACTGCATTATAATCACTACCACTAAAATGCTCCCACTGATACCTCTTCCACCTGTACATGCATTCCAGAACTATCCTCTCTATTGTAGGGCTTGCTGTGTACTGGCTAAAAAAGAAATTCTCCCCAATACACTTTAAGAATTCTATGTCCTCTGAACCTTTTACACGGAATGTATCCAGTTAGTTAATAGTAGGGTAGTTGAAATCCGCTGTTACTACCTTTGCTTTTTGCACTTCAGAATATTGCTCATCTAACATCCTCCAACTGTTTGTGGACATACAGTATACTCCCAAGCAGTGTGACTGTCCCTTTTCCTTTTCTCAGTTCAACCGGTATGGCCTCATTTGATGCACCTTTATGATATCATATCCCTCCTCACGGCTGTAATTGTTCAAAAAAGTGTTTCACAGAAGTGTCTCATAGAAAAGTCACCAATAGCCTATCCTATTATTTGGAGGGAAGATTCACCACACAAATCAAAGTTCATCTCCAGATTTTGATGTACCCAACAGCCTTTTACGCAGTTTCATCAGGAGAACATTCTCAATATATTCCTCATTGCAGCACAAGATTTATTTTAGAAGTTACCATGCATATTATATTCTCTGGAAGAAAAAAAATCTTTCAAAAAATACATCCATTCATTTGGCAACGCTTTGATATGTTAAATCAGTCATGCCTCATTCCTTTTGCTGAACTGTTTCTTTCATGCCTGTTTCCAGTTGGAAAGTTATAAAAGGGATCCCTCTAAATTCCTCTGATTATAAAATTGTGAAAAGCAGTAAAGTGGTCACTGATGAAACAGTGAAAATTCTCTAAACGGACCAGTTGAACAACTTTTAAGTTGAAATATTCTAGTTTTTAAAACCACACTTCATCAACGATGAAGTTTGAAAAGTATCAAGTTACAACAAAATTCAACCCCATTGCCTTGCCCACTCATTCCTTGGCAAATACTTCCATTGAACAAATCACTGAGATAATTCAAGGTGGAACACAAGATTATTCTGATATTTATGTTTGGGCAATGTTTAATAGGAAAGTGGTTTCGCTGAAGAAAAAGTATAGTACAAACCAAACAAAACTGATAGTTCAGCTTTTGCATCGTGTGAAACAAAAACAAAAATACCTGGAAAAACTCAGCAGGTCTTATCTTAGCGTTTGCATCTTGTGATGTGGTGCTGATCAGTATTTCAGGTTACACCTGGTTTGTTATAAGGTAACTGATTAGCTGTGACACCCTCACAAAGTGTCTGATGAGATCAACTGCCTAAGCTCACATACAAATAGCCTCCAGGGTATGCATTAGATAGAAGGCAGGAGCGGAAGTGGAAGAAAGGAGGAGAAAAAAAAAAGCTACAGTTCAAATGGGAATGGATTTCTGCATTGCTGCTTTGTACAAGCCTAGCTTTGTAAAGTCACTACATCTAGGATGGTAGCAGCTTGTCATTCAGAAAACAAAATGCATAAATAAATAAGAGCTGGCTAGAAATAACATTTCAAAAAATGTGATTAACATTTTCAAAATAATTCAATTTTGGACAGCACAACATTAATAGCATTTTTTTCTGAACAAAATCTTCATATGCAAGTTTAAATGAAGTAAAATTTCAGTTATCAATTCAAATTCACAAAAGAAATTGCACTTCTTTTCAGTGGCAGTTTGGTATATTTTGTTATAACAAAGGTGAAAGCAATTGAAAAAGTTATTTTAAAATAGATCTTGTTATGGTTATCCATTCTGCAATTCCAAGTTCTATTTACAATGTTGCAACACTCAAATTAACAATACTTTCTGACATCTCTTCCAATGTTAAAAGGGTAAAGCATAATTTTGCAATAAAGCATTGTTTAATTCAAGTTGGTTAAGATATATTGAAGCATCTAGATCAGTTTCAATTATAAAAATTGCAAAATTTTCCAGGCCAAATGCAAAGTTTTTTGAAAGGCTATATTTTGTGCCCCGGATTGCAAACTGATTTAAAAATGTAATAGCTTAGCCTAACAGATCAAATAAGTGCCACTTTCAATTCCCAGGCTGCAGCAAATTAGCACAAATAGACTGTTCTTAGCTTTAGGGAAGCCTACTTCTGGTTATTATCCAGTCTTCACTGCAATGGCTAGATCTCAAATAATGACCAGAACAGACTCAGTACGCAATAAAAAAATGTACCAACATATATTGCAGTGCTTTGCCCTTGGATGAGGTACCAGAATACCTGTGCAACCAGCAAGGGCAACGTTTAAGAGTGTGTGTGAGAAAGTGAGAGAATGTGCATGTAGAAATTTGCCTCAAAAAGTTTTAAAAGATAAAGTCAGTAAGCTTCACTGCATTAATCAAGTAAGTTATTAATGAAATTAGAGAGATAACTCTGGCATCTGGCCAAGCAGGTGACAAGGCTCTTTGTATTCCATTTGGTTGCAACCTCAGTTTAGTACAACCATTGAATGCACTAGCAAACAATGGAGATTGGTGAATTCAGCTTTTATCGCTAAATATTGAACAGAGTAGTAATCCAGTGCCGAGGGAATATGAAAAATACTATTATTATAAAGCAAAACACCATTATTTTTCTGCACTGTGCAATGTTTTATGCTAATTGTGAAGTCAATTGCACATAACTGGATGCATTGTTCAGTCCTGATGCATGTGGGTGCCATTTAATAATGCACAAAACTGTCAACAAAAGTGCAATTTGGAAAGCGTTCCACTGTGGGAGTATAAAAACCCACAATGTATAATACCAGGCTATTGTATAATAAACAACTGGTTTACAGGAAGCTACAAAATATTGTCTGTTACATAAAATAACTTGCTCACTTTCTGCCAAATTTTATCAAGGTAACAAATTAAGAGATGCAGTTGGACTACAACCCCGAGCATAATACAAGTTTGTTCTCCAATAAAAGAACAAGAGTGGGGTGCAGTGGGGGGGGGGGGGTGGGGGTGCGGAAATATAACTGATCAGAGAATGCAGTTAAGTATTTGTGCACAGAGCTTACATTTCCTTCTGTAGGTTATATGGTGGGTGAGAGTCATTCTAGTCACTTTTTCCAAAAAGTTACAAGTGTTTGTGTATTATTAAAGCTACTCACGTATCAAAGACCTTAATGAACATTTATTTCCAACCAGATAAATTTTTTAGATTGTGCCCATAATTTAAAATCGATGTTTCAAAGTCTGGATTGGCCCAGTGCACATGCAACTACTATCTGAAGTTGCTTCAATTTTTCAGTGAACCGAATACAACAATCCTATCCTGCAATTCAGAAGAAAATCATTGGTTTCTAAACCGCTACTATTTATATTTAGTGGTAACTTAAGTGCAGCACTTGTATACCTCATTTGTCTTTTGAGAATTACCGCTATTAAATCATATAATTAAGTAATATTAAGATTACTGAAAACTTGAATCCTGCAATCTTAAACATGTGCTCTTAAGACATAGTTGCATATTACTGAAGGTCGGGCAAATACTGAAAATGCAACATAAGCCACACTTGCTATTCTTAGAAGACTGCAGCTGCTCAAGAAGCCACTCACCACTTGCTTCTCAAGGGCAATTAGGGATGGACAACAAATGCTAGCCTTGGCAGTGATGCTCGCATTCCATGAACGAATAAAAAAAAAATTTTATATAATGACTTGTTGTACGTCGCAGAAACACGTGACATTTTCTCACATCCACTAGAATTTTAAAAAGGTTCTAATTTTATGGCAGATATACATACACAAATATGAAAAAAAATTGTAACATGATCAGAAACCCTGAGCTTAATAATTAGCTAGTTTGAGATTTTTAGCCCTTATTCTTCGATATTCTACCAGTACACTCCAAACCCTGAACTCAAAGGAGGTGGAAGGCGGGATGCAGGTTTCAGATTACTATCAGCCATGATCTTATTAAATGGCAGAGCAGGCTCGAGGGGTTGAATGGTCTACTCCTGCTCCTTGTTTGTATGTTCAGGGTTGGTAGAGCGGGCTGCCATTTTGAGCGCTCAATGTCATCTTCCAAAAAAAAAAAATTGCCTAATTTTAGTAGCTCTAATCTAGCATTGCAGTCACTTTTATAATGGTTGCCTTCTCAAGGCATCAACTCCTTGCTAAGGAGAATGTCACACAACCTATCTCACCCAAGTAGCCATTATTATGTAAAAGCAGAATATTGTGAAGCTGAAAATCAGATAAAAACAAAATGCTGGAAGTACTAAGGTCTGGCAGTGAATGTGGAGAGAGAAACACATAGCATTTTAGGTCTGTGACCCTTCATCAGAATTGGGATGAAATATCAGTGGCCATAAAATTCAATCCTATTTCTCTCTCCACAGATGCCTGCAGTGTATTCCAGCATTTTGGTTTTATTTCAGCCATTATTGACATGAAAGTTTTCTACCATGGCAGCAGGGAGTGGGGCAAGGAGGAAAAAGGATGGCATCACAACCAAGTCACATTTTGTTCTCAATGGTCATTGTTGGATGTGTTTATGTAAAAGTGCATGATAAACACCAAGTACACCAATCCTAAAGCAGAGCTCAAGGCCAATGTAGAAACCGCAGCAGAGATCAGTGAACAGGCCGGGAATCAAGCTTGGGACCACCATGCTCCATGTGTTTCAGCACTGAAGCATAGTTAGCCAAGAGGGAAGCTTGACCAGAGATAATCTGAACGATACCCAGGCAACAAGAACAAACAATGTTATGGTTTTCTTTTCCTTTTTTTAAAAAAAGGATGAAATGACATAACTCCTTCCTTCAATCAAATTAACAGCTCAGCAGGCTGATGCCTCTTGCTTTCTGTGGAGAATTCAGCACATCTTCCAGAATAAGCATTTACAATTTGAAAAGGCAAGGCTGCCTTATGGAATCGGGCTCACATGCTGTTACAGTCAAAGATGCAATGCAATATCACATGACCTGTAAGGGTCCCAACACCTGAGAGCTTGTAGAGTATCCAGCAGGCAATTGGACGTTGCATCATGCTTTCTAGATATTGATGGTTTTAACATTTTTAACCAGGCCACCCAGAGCCAACAGTATGAAAAAATTGCATAATTAAAAGAGAAGGTTAACATTAAACTGATCCATGGAGTTATATTATTACAGGAAGCAGCCAACAAAAACTCAAAATCCTGTATCCTCCTTGGTATACTGCCAATGACTAGCAAGGATCCCCTTCTTGGCAATATGGCTTTGGGGAATTACCCATATATCACTTCTTTGCATCCTATCCTATGATGAGATCCAATTCAGCCAGCCACTGACTGGGAGACTTACTCCATTGTTACACAATAAGCTTCTTCTCCATGCCCATGAAACTGAACTGGACTCACCACATAAACACTGTAGCTACAAGAGCAGGTCAGAAGCTAGGAATCGTGCAACAAATAACTCACCTCCTGATTCCCCAAAGCCTGTCCACCATCTACAAGTCACAAGTCAGGAGTGTGATGGAATACTCCCCACTTGCTTGGATGAGTGCAGCTCCTACAACACTCAAGAAGCTCGACACCATCCAGGACAAAGCAGTCCGCTTGATTGGCACCACATCCACAAACATTCACTCCCTCCACCACCGACGCACAGTAGCAGCAGTGTGTATCATCTACAAGATGCACTGCAGGAATTCACCAAGGCTCCTTAGATAGCACCTTCCAAACTCACGACCACTACCACCTAGAAAGACAAGGACAGCAGATAGATGGAAACACCACCACCTAGAAGTTCCCCTCCAAGTCACTCACCATCCTAACTTGGAAATACATTGCTGTTCCTTCACTGTCACTGGGTCAAAATTCTGGAACTCCTTTCCTAACGACACCACATGGACTGCAATGGTTCAAGAAGGCAGCTAGATAACCACCACCTTCTCAAGGGCAGCTAGGGATGGGCAATAACTGCTGGTCCAACCAGCAAAGTCCACATCCCGTGAATGAATTTAAAAAATGCTTTAAGGAAAACAAAGTTGACGACTACATTAGCAATTGTCATTTTAACTGGTTTCTACTGGGTGTCAATAAACAGAATATTGGCTGTCAAAGCAGTTTATGTAACAGCACAGATTCCTATAGGGGTACTTATCTCAGCGCTTCTCCTGGGTCCCAGAGATTTAATTTCACCTTCTACAGCTGCCAAAGCTTGGTACCACAGGTTTAGCTAGGCTGCAGTGGGAGCGGGTGGCAGGAAGGCTATTCTTATGTTTTAGCTCTTCCCGGCTACACCTCAGTATGATTTACATCACCTTTCCATTTCATTGATCACCAGTTTTACAATGAAATTAAAAACTAATTAAGTTGAAAGAGTGTAAAGTGCCTTAAGGTGTTAAGTAAAGCAAAGCACCATAAAATGCAAGTTTATCAATGAAATAGAACTAGCATGGCACTCTGTGACCTTAAGACTTGTCAAACAGCTTCATAGCTATCAATTATCTTTTAAGTGACGGCACAAGGTGGAAAATGAGATTTGAACAAGTTCCCACAAATAGCAAATAAGATGCTGCTGGACCTGCTGAGTTTTTCCAGGTAATTCTGTTTTTGTGATGAACAAACAGTTATTTTGCTATTGGTGGCATTCAGGATCACTAGCCAGAGCACTGGAAGAAACTCCCCTAATCTTCTTTGAAATAGCACCTTGGAATCTTTTACATTCATAGAACCATAAAATACAGAAGCAGGTCATTTAGCCAATAGATAAAAACAAAAAACTGCGGATGCTGGAAATCCAAAACAAAAACAGAATTACCTGGAAAAACTCAGCAGGTCTGGCAGCATCGGCGGAGAAGAAAAGAGTTGACGTTTCGAGTCCTCATGACCCTTCAGCAGAACTGGGTGAATCCAATGAGAGGGGTGAAATATAAGCTGGTTTAAGGTGGGGGGCGGGCGGGGGCGGGGGGTGTTGGGTGAGGGGGAGACAAGTGGATAGGGGTGGTGTGGTTGTAGGGACAAGCAAGCAGTGATAGGAGCAGATAATCAAAAGATGTCACAGACAAAAGAACAAAAGAACACAGAGGCGTTGAAGTTGGTGATATTATCTAAAGGACTGAGCTAATTAAGAATGGATGGTAGAGCACTCAAGGTACAGCTCTAGTGGGGGTGGTGGGGGGAGCATAAAAGATTTAAAAATAATGGAAATAGGTGGGAAAAGAAAAATCTATATAAATTATTGGAAAAAACAAAAGGAAAGGGGAAGAAACAGAAAGGGGATGGAGGAGGGAGTTCAAAATCTAAAGTTGTTGAATTCAATATTCAGTCCGGAAGGCTGTAAAGTGCCTAGTCGGAAGATGAGGTGCTGTTCCTCCAGTTTGCGTTGGGCTTCACTGGAACGATGCAGCAAGCCAAGGACAGACATGTGGGCAAGAGAGCAGGGTGGAGTGTTAAAATGGCAAGCGACAGGGAGGTTTGGGTCATTCTTGCGGACAGACCGCAGGTGTTCTGCAAAGCGGTCGCCCAGTTTACGTTTGGTCTCTCCAATGGCTTGATGAACCAGTGCTTCCAGGACTGTCACTGACCTCATCTCCTCTGGAGATCATCCTCCCACAGCTTCCAACCTGATAATCGCCCAACCTCGGACGTCCCGCTTCTACCTCCTACCCAAAATCCACAAACAGAACTGTCCCGATAGACCGATCGTGTCAGCTTGCTCCTGCCCCACAGAACTCATTTCTCGTTATCTTGACTCCCTTCTCTCTCCCCTTGTCCAGTCCCTTCCCACCTACATTCGTGATTCCTCTGACACCTTACGTCACATCCAGTTCCCTGACCCCAACTGCTTCCTCTTCACCATGGACATCCAATCCCTCTACATCTCCATCTCCCACCAGGATGGTCTGAGGGCCCTTAGCTTCTTCCTCAAACAGAGGCCTGAACAATCCCCATCCACCACTACACTTCTCTGTCTGGCTGAACTTGTTCTCACACTGAACAATTTCTCCTTCAACTCCTCTCACTTCCTCCAAATAAAAGGTGTGGCTATGGGTACCTGCATGTTCCTCAGCTATGCCTGTCTCTTTATGGGGTATGTGGAACATTCCATGTTCCAGTCCTACTCCGCCCCCCCTTCCACAACGCTTTCTCCGGTACGTCGATGATTACTTCGGTGCTGCTTCATGCTCTTGTCGGGACTTGGAAAAAATATATTAATTTTGCTTCCAATCTCCACCCCTCCATCATTTTCATGTGGTCCATCTCTGAGACTTCCCTTCCTTGACCTCTCTGTCTCAATCTCTGGTGACAGACTGTCCACCAATATCCATTACAAGCCTACCGACTCCCACAGCTACCTCGACTACAGTTCCTCACACCTCGCTTCCTGTAAGGACTCCATCCCATTCTCTCAGTTCCTTCGCCTCCGTCGCATCTGTTCCAATGATGCTACCTTCAAAAACAGTTCCTCTGACATGTCCTCCTTCTTCCTTAACCGAGGTTTTCCACCCACCGTCGTTGACAGGGCCCTCAACCGTGTCCGGACCATCTCCCGCGCATCCGCCCTCACGCCTTCTCCTCCCTCCCAGAACCACGATAGGGTCCCTCTTCTCCTCACTTATCACCCCACCATCCTCCGCATTCAAAGGATCATCCTCCGCCATTTCCACCAATTCCAGCGTGATGCCACCAACAAACACATCTTCCCTTCACCCCCCCCAGCAGCATTCCATAAGGATCATTCCCTCTGGGACACCCTGGTCCACTCCTCCACCACCCCCTACTCCTCAACCCCCACCTATGGCACCTCCCCATGCCTACGCAAAAGATGCAAAACCTGCCCCTTCACTTCCTCTCTCCTCACCGTCCAAGGACCTAAACACTCCTTTCAAGTGAAGCAGCATTTCACTTGCATTTCCCCCAACTTAGTCTACTGCATTCTTTGCACCCAATGCGGTCTCCTCTACATTGGAGAGACAAAACGTAAACTGGACGACTGCTTTGCAGAACACCTGCGGTCTGTCCGCAAGAATAACCCAAATCTCCCTGTCGCTTGCCATTTTAACACTCCACCCTGCTCTCTTGCCCACATGTCTGTCCTTGGCTTGCTGCATCGTTCCAGTGAAGCCCAACGCAAACTGGAGGAACAGCACCTCATCTTCCGACTAGGCACTTTACAGCCTTCCGGACTGAATATTGAATTCAACAACTTTAGATTTTGAACTCCCTCCTCCATCCCCTTTCTGTTTCTTCCCCTTTCCTTTTGTTTTTTCCAATAATTTATATAGATTTTTCTTTTCCCACCTATTTCCATTATTTTTAAATCTTTTATGCTCCCCCCACCCCCACTAGAGATATACCTTGAGTGCCCTACCATCCATTCTTAATTAGCACATTCGTTTAGATAATATCACCAACTTCAACACCTCTGTGTTCTTTTGTCTGTGACATCTTTTGATTATCTGCTCCTATCACTGCTTGCTTGTCCCTATAACCACACCACCGCCCTCCACTTCTCTCCCCATGCCCCCCACCTTAAACCAGCTTATATTTCACCCCTCTCCTTGGATTGACCCAGTTCTGCTGAAGGGTTATGAGGACTCGAAATGTCAACTCTTTTCTTCTCCGCCGATGCTGCCAGACCTGCTGAGTTTTTCCAGGTCATTTAGCCAATTATGGTTCTTTGAAAAAGCTATCCAATTAGCCCTACTTGTCCATATTTTCCCTATAGCTCTGCAGATGTTTTTCCTTCAACTGCTTATCCAATTCTATTTTGCAAGTTATTATGGAAGTGGATTCTGCCACCTTTTCAGGTAGTACAATGCTGATCATTGCAATAGGCTACTTAAAACCTTTTCATCTCCCCTCTAATTCTTTTACCACTTGTCTTAGTTCGCTAGCCTTGGGTTACTGCGCTGCTACCACTGGAAACAATTTCTTTTCATTAACTATCAAAACGCTACATAATTTTGAAGACAGCTATTAAAGCGCCCCCTAACCTTCACTGCTCTGGCAGAACAATCCCTAGTCTCAAATAACTCAAGTCCCGCAACCCTGGTACCATTCCAGTAAAGCTTTACCACACCACCCTCTTCAACGTCTTGACATTCTTACTAAAGCATGATGCTAGAGTTAGACCAAATGCTCCAGCTACGGCCTAGCCAGTGATTTGGGAGGTTTAGCATAACTTTCTTGCTTTTGTGTTCATTGTATCTACTTATAAAGCCATGTATTGCATTTTTTAAGCAGCTTCATCAACTTTCCCTGCAACCTTCTGGTATGATAGCCAAGTGGTTATGGTACTGGGCTTGTAACCCCAAGATCAAGAGTTCAAATCTCACAATGGCAAACTATGAAACAATGTAACTTCATCTGAAACAGATGGAAACGGGTTTGTACTTGAAAGAGTTACAGATTTGTGTTATGCAAATCCCCAAATTTCTGTGCTCCTGCAATCCCCCTTTAAAAAGTTTATATTTCCTCTCTTCATTCTTTCTTCCAAAATGCATCGCTTCACCTTGCAATGCATATATCATGTCTTTTATCTGCTCATTTCACCAGTCCAAGTGCTCCTAAATTATGCTATTTTCACTCAGGCAGGCCCCAGTTTTCTCATCTGAAAGGCAACTGTCATTGTACACAATAGATGGGAGGACATTCAAAAGTCAAATCAATTGAGAGGAATTTATCTATAAAGCTTTCAATTATGTCCAGATATTATTGTCCATTTCTAAACTAGATGTAACCTAGTTTGCAAGAAACAAAACAATAATGGCAGCATTATTACAGACATGGATCTACTTCCTATATTTCAAAATTCAGCAACTCTTCAATGGAAAGCCATAAGCAGTTAGAGGAAAAATAGTTCGTTCCAATAAAAATCACTTTGTTCAGAATGTATTCCTGAGATTAAAAGTCAGGACTTACTATGTCATGTGGCTAGGAACTTTACTGAACAACACACCTATCAAGCAGTGAACAAGTACCTGTAGACAATCCAGTTCTGCAACAATGCCAAAACATCAGTCTCTGAAATATCTGTATTCACGTCAGGACATGACTGTGCATCTGTTGCATCTTGATCCATTCCCTCAAATCTTTTACACTTGTGGCCCTTGCCACTCTACTCAGGCATGAAATATAATTTTCTTAAGAGGCATTTGCTAACGGAGAGGTTTATTCTATTTCAAGACTTGACTAGAGATATTTTTCACTATTTAAAATGCTTTGGTTTATTTTCAAAAATGCTTCAGTACTATTTTTAAGTTTGTACACTGGATTTTTTTAAAAATTAAACAAAAGGACTAGAGTACACTAGTAAAATGGAATTGGTGGTAAAAATGAGGTGGCCAGTTCTGGACATAAATCAGTCAGTCAGTTTCAAACCATTTTATTGGAGATTTATGCTTTGCAAAGATAAAATCAAAATAGCATAACCACATTTGGTTGACCAGATTAGACAAGGTGAAACTTAATTCACTGCAATTTATTCAAAGTCCTTCCAAAACAGTCAGAAATTTCCAGAATTTCCTGCTCCACTGCTGATGCCCTTGGGCTGAACAGCAGAGCACAATGCAATACTGTTCTTGTACACGAATCACAAAAAAATTAAGTTTGTTCCTGCATTCTATGAAGGCACGTGGAATGTTGGCCTTTATTGCAAGGGAGATGGATTGTAAAATTAGGGATGTCTTGTTCCAACTGTACATAGGATTGGCAAGGCCACATGTCGAGTACCATGTGCAGTTTTGGTCTCCTTCCTTATTAGACAATTCATCCTTGTCTGTACTGTGGAGAGTCACGCGAGCCTGCAATCAAACTCCACAGCCACATTAGAATGCACAACAGATGATGCTACACATACAAGAAGCGGCTATCCTCAATAACAAAGGCACAGCAACAACGATGACTTGAAACAATACTTGCATTGGAAGCAGTCCAGAGAATCACTTGGCTGATTCTTGGGACGTAGGGTTTTCTTATGAGGGAAAGTTGAGCCTATACTCATCGGAGTTTAAAAGAATAAGACGTGATCTGATTGAAACCTAAGATTCTATGGGGGCTCGATAGGATAGATGTTGAAAGTATGTTTCCCCTTGTGGGGGAATCTAGAACTAGGGTGCACAGTTAAAAATAAGGGATCTTCCGTTTAAGATGGAGATAAGGAGAAATTTCTTCTGAGGGTCGTTAGTCGGTGAAATTCTCTTCCCCAGAGAGCAATGCAGACTGAGTTATTGAATATATTCAAGGCTGAGTTGGACAGATTTTTTCATTTACAAGGGAGTCAAAGGTTATGGCGGGGGGGGGGGGGCAGGAAAGTGGAATTAAGGTTCCAAATCAGATCAGCTATGAACCTACTAAATGGCAGAGCAAGCTCAATGGGCTGAATGGCTTACTTCTGCTCCTATTTCTTATGACCTTACATCATATCAGTTTCAATAATGTTCAGGTCTATGGGGCCTCCTGGGTTCTTTACAAAGAAATGTAAAATACATTTTTTTTCTAAAACATTTTAAAAAAGAGGTTTATTGCATGGTCTCAACACAATATAAGTTGATGAACTGTGAACAGGGCTCTGCTGCCATATAGCTGCATGGAACTCTGAGCACCTTGAATGCAAATCACAACTTGTAATACAGCTCATATAGCTGCAAAGTGAGAGTTACAGCTGGTCGAACAAGTCTCAGAAGTAACACAATGTAATCACAATACAGACAGTTTGGAGAAAGTTTGTCAAGGAATATCATAAGCATTTGCTTACCATTTTCTCAAACATTTGTTTATGAGAGGAGACAAAATGGCTAATTTTTTTTCCCATTGATCCAGTTGGGACAGCAAGACATTCAATGGTCTAACTAAAATGGTTAACAGTACGTTACAGTATTCACAAGTAATGCTATTTTCATTGTGGCAGCAATTTGAAAGACCAACCGTAGCAACCTTTTCCAAGCTTTGGATAATGCTGCTAAAGTATGTACATGGTCTACACAACAATTCTAAAACTTCTTGACCATCTGTTGAAACAACTATCTGTAACAAAAATATAATTACTACTCTGGCCAACAGATTCTGAAAGAATGATTCACGTCTTCAGTCTGTCAAGTTAAAATGGTCAATTATACAGATATCCTAAAAGTGAATTGGCTCCAAAATACCGTAGTCAGCCCATCATTACCATACAATTGAAATAACCAAAAGTATAGGTCCGAATTTACTGGAATCATTAGTCAAGTGGTGTTTGAGAAATGCGCCCATAAAAGGAATTTAAAAATTACAGCATAATTACACAACTTAACAGGTGCTCACGAATGGACCACTGAATGCTCGTAACTGCTTTCATATAAGTTCACTTCAAACATTAAGAATTGGGACCCAACAACCACAAAAGATCAATCTCATAACTAAAAGGGCTTGGTTACTGTGCAGCAACATACTGGATAACACTAAAATTTCCCCTCCTAGAAGTATTTAGAATTAAGGGCATAGTTTCAGAATAAGGGTCACCTATTTAAAGGAGAACTTCATCTCTCAGAGGGTTGTGAATCTTTGGAATTCTCGACTCCAGGAGAGCTGTGGAAGCTGAGTCACTGAATCTATGTTAAGACTAAAATAGGCAGATTGTTGAAATATTTCAGAATCGAGGTTTATGGGGAACAGACAGGAAATTGGAGTTGAGGCCAAGTCCAGTTCAGCCATGACCTTATGGAATGGCAGAATCAGGTTCATGGGACCATATGGGCAGACTCCTGCTCCTGTTGCATCTCATAATAATACCATAAGACAACTTGGGAGCCCACTCCACCACTCAACGAGACCATGGCCAATCCAAGAATCCTCAACTCCACCCTCCTGCCCTCTCCTCACAACCCCCGACTCCCCCACTGATCAAAAATCTGTCCATCTCAGCCCCAAATGCACTCAACGACCCAGCCTCCACAGTCCTCTGCATTAGAATGGTCAAAACAATAACAAAAAAAAATCTTCCAATTTCTGGAAGAGTACATTTGAGGCACGTGGCATACTCCAATCTATAGCAACTGAGGTGTTTAGGGAGCAAAAAAAGTAAAAGAAGCAGGTTGACAAATGCCAATTTTTTTGTTAGTGGGTTCTGATTGCAGCTAGAGATGTACATCCATTGACATATTAAGGCACTCAATCATGAAGGAAATATAGGTAGAGGGGGTTCCGAATCACCTTTCTGCTGCCTATAATGCCTCTGTATTTTGAAGTAAAGGGGATGAGAGGGTGCGTTGCACTAGCATTGAACGCTTATGCAAGTGATGAAATGGAAAGGATTTGAACATACAGCAATTTTGCACATAACCCACCTGGGTTTCAACTCCATTGTGTTGCGTGCAAAACAATCATGGTATCAAGGGACAATCACCAATCTGCCTGTTCTATTGTTCCAGAACTGGCCAAAGCAAAATTTCAAAATACAGTTATCTCAACAGATATTTATTGATACTTTGCTTTGAAATACTCCCAAAGCAACCATCAACACACATGCCAAATGCTGCATGATTAGTACACGACAATGGAATCAGAGGCAGAATCCAGGATAAAAGCAATCGATGTTTCATCATACAATCTGGTTGGCTGTGAGGCTCTAGGATCTGTATAAAAACAAACCTGCTCAAGCAGTTAATTTGATTCCACTTATGTTTTTTCAAGGAGAGATCCAGAAGAGAACAGTGATTAAAACTCAAATGAATCTGCTTTGACAACTTCCCACTGAGATGGAGGCAGTAAGGTGACCCCCCTAGAGCACAGATAACACCAGTATAATAATCATTGATTTTTCTGATATGGCTAGATTAGCTGGTCTCTACCAAAAAAGCAATGTCAAAACAGATCTTTATCCTTACAGTATTTTGAGATAGTGATTTTTTAAAAATTCAGAATTTACTGAAAATAGATTGGGTGACAGGAAAGACCATATTGCAACTTACATGTGTTTTTTTTAAAATTAGGACTTTCAAGTTCAATGTGCTATGAAACATACCAGTTTTTCCATTCCTACAAGCTAAAATCAGGTGCAATATTAAAATGTTAGTACCATTGTTCAAGCTAGGTTTGATATGTGCTGACAAACAAGCTTTAAAACACATGCAAAGGTTGTCTCAAATTAGTTTGTCATAAAATTTCCTCCAACAGGACCTTAGGTGATCAAACACAGGAAAATCCACCTTGTATTATGTATAACCCACTAGATTTCCTAGTTTAAAAGGAAATCATTACCGCTCTCCATTGCATCAGTTGGTTGAGACAACAGGTAGTTCAGCTCAAGAGCCCAGCTAAGTTCCAACTTCAATCCTCATTCTGCATGCAGTTAATTGATCTGAAACAAGGCTTACAAGTGGCCTCACCTCCTGATCTCAACTCAGCTGTACCCAAGGTGCAGGTATATAGACAGAATTAGATTCTAGAGTATGTTCATGCGATTAAGTAACCTGCTGACACTTACTGAGCTCATATAAACAATCCATGATTGAAATCAGCATAATGGAGAAAGAAAAATGAAACTGGACAAGGTGTTACAACGGAGCCCTGCACGATAGTTTTAATTCATTTAGTCTGTTCATTTTCATTTTGCCTGTTTTAGGAAAAGCACAAACAGAAAATGAAGTCTTTGCTATCAGCTTATGGTTAAGATTCTGTATTTAAGCCATGGCAAACGATGACTGGATGAATGTCAATTGCTTGAGAACAAAAGTTTTGAGACACAAAATAAGAGAAACAAGCACTTTAATGCACCCTGGGATCAGTTCGATGACTGAAATACAACTATATATTACAAAATGCATTTCAGCACATATAATGAATAACTTCATCAGAGCTCATCACAAATTAGTGTAACCAGTTAAATAAATTTTGAACAAGAGCAATATATGAGTATTCTTTCTTCCTGGCATCAAAGGCTGTGCAGTATGTTTGGGTATGCCTTATCTACAGTTTTTTTTTGCCCCTTTTTTGAAGGAAGGAACCAGATGTAGTGAGGAGGACCAAAAAAAAACGTTCAACCTAAAATCATGAAACTTTGTTGGATTAGCCCAACAAAACTCAATATTAAAAGAGTTTATTACATATTAAAACTAAAACCAGGTCCTTACAAAAATAGCTTATTTTACTATAGCTGGTCTCTAGGATATCAGGTGATAAGCCTGCAGTCTAACAGTAGAATACCCCAACAACCTTTTTCTCAGTCATACTAAGTTATAACCACTATGTAATGACGACAGCGGGGAGGTGAAAAAGCATAGAAGGAAAGCAAACAGGCTGTATGAAAAGAGACTGTCAGCCAACATAAAAGGGAATCCCAAAGTCTTATATAGGCATATAAATAGTAAAAGGGAGGTGAAAAAAAAGAGAAGGGACAATTAATGACCCACAAAGGGTTTTACAGATGGAAGCAGAGGGCAGCTGAAGCATTAAATGAATACTTTGTATCTATCTTTACTAAGGAAGACGATGCTACCTAGGTCATGGTGAAAGAGGAGGCAATTCAGACAGGAAATATTAGGCTCTCTGTATTAAAAATTGGTAAGGCACCAGGATTGGATCAGGTGCATCCAAGGATACAAAGGGAAGGGAGAATGGAAATTGCAGAAGCACTAGCCATAATTTTCAAACTTGCATAGACTCAGGTATGGTGCCAGATAGCTGGAGAACTGCAAAAGTTACACCATTGTCTATCGAGGAAAAAAAAAGGATGTAAAGATAAGCCTAGCAACTACAGGTCAGTCAGTTTAACTTCTGTGCTGGGGAAACTTTTAGAAACAATAATTTGAGACAAAATTAATAGTCACATGGACAAATGCAGGTTAATCAAGGAAAGCTAGCATGGATTTCTTAAGGGAAAATCATGTTTAGCTAACTTGGAGTTTTTTTGATGAGGTAACAGAGGGTTGATGAGGCCAATACTGTTGATCCGGTGTACATGGACTTTCAAAGGCATTTGATATAGTGCCGCACAACAGTTATTGAGCCAAGTTATTGCATAAGAAATAAAAAGGGACAATAGCAACATGTGCATAAGTAATTGAAAGTGGCAGGACAGGTTGAGAGTGCAGTTAATAAAGCATACAGTACCCAGGCTTTATTGATAGGGGCATAGAGTATAAGAGCAAGGAGGTTATATTAAACTTATATTAGGCACTAGTTCAGCCTCAGCTTGAAAATTGCAACCAGTCTGGGTACTGCGCTTTAGGAAGGTTGTGGAGGCAATGGAGTGTGTGCAAAAAAGATTCACGAGAATGAGGTTTCTCATCCCTAGAACCAGTTATAAAGATAGACTGGGGAAGTTAGGAGTGTTTTCCTTGGAGAAGGCAATGAGAAGACCTGATAGAGATATTCAAAGTCATGAGGGGTCTTGTTAGAGTAGATAGGGAGAAACTATTTCCACTTGTAAAAGCATCGAGAACAAGAGGCCACAAGTTTAAAGTAATTGGCGAAAGAAGCAAAAGCAATATGAGGAAAACCTTTTTTCTCATGCACAAGTGGTTAAGGTCTAGAATGCGCTGAATATGTGGTGGAGGTAGGTTCAATTGAGACACTCAAAAGGGAATTAGACTGCTATCTGAAAAGGAACAATGTAGGGTTACGGGGAGAAGGCAAGAGAATGGCACTAGATAAACTGCTCATTTGGAGAGCCAGTGCACCATGGCTAAACAGCCTCCTCCTGCACTGTTACAATTCTATGATTCTGAGATAAAGATTCAGATTGCGAAACAGAAACAATTGCTCCATTCTACAATTCAGGAAGTATGAACTTATTTCCCATTCTTGGCTCTAGTAAAAGTTGTTAAATCATGAGGATTGGATGAAATGAATCCAAGGATATTGAGGGAAGTAAGGGATGGAAGTTACTGGCCATAATTTCTGAATCCTTTTGAGAAACAGGGTGCCAGAAGACTGAAGAAAAGCAAAACATTGCACCTTTTTTTGAATAAGGCTCTATGGATAAGCCCAGCAATTACAAGTCAGTCAGTTTAACCTCAGTGGTGGGAAAGCTTTTTGAAACAACAAAGATAAAATTAAGTCATTTGGACAAGTACCAAAATGGATTAAAGGCAAATAGTGGTCAACTAGCTTGAATATTTTTAATGACAGAGAAGGTTGATGAGGGTAAGGCTTTGGATGTGGTGTTCATGGACTTCCAAAAGGTGTCTGAATAAACACCACATAAAAGTTAAAGCCCACAGAATAAAAGGGGCAGTGGCAGCAAGAATAAGATATTGGCTGAGTGACTGGAAACAGAGCAGCAGTGAACGGTTGATTTTCAGACTGGAAGAATGTATATTATGTGGTCCCCCAGGTCAGTATTAGGACCATTGCTTTTCTTGGTCTATATTAATAACATTGAATTGGATGTATAGAGCAAAATTTCAAATTTTGCAGATGACACTAAATTTGAAAGTATTGTGAACTATGATGATGATAGTAATAGACTTCAAGAGAACATAGACAGGCTGGCAGAATGGGCAGACGTCACTGAAGCAATAATGCAAAAGTGAGATACTTTTGCAGTATGAAAAAGCAGAAGTAATATAAAATAAAGGAAGCATTGGGACCTGGGGAGTATATGTGCACAAATCATTGAACGTGGGAGGGCAAGTACAGAAAGCAGTTAAAAATGCATACGGAATCCTTGGATTAACAAATAGAGGCATAGAGTATAAAAGCAAGGAAGTTATGGTGAATCTTTATAAAACATTGGTTTGGCCTCAACTGGAGTAGTGTGTTTAACTCTAGGCTCCAAACATGTAGAAGGGTGTGAAGGCTTTAAAGATGGTACAGAAAAGATTTACAAGAATGGTTCCAGGGAACCTTCATCCCTGGAAGAGGGACTTCAATTACAAGGATAAATTAGGGAAACTGGAGCAGTTTCTTAAAAAAGGTTGAGAGGAGATTTGAGTGTGCTCAAAATAACAAGGGATCTGGACAGAGTCATGAGAAAACTATATCCATTGGCGGAAGGATTGAAAACCAAAAGATAGAGAGAGACAAAAAAAACTCTAAGTGATTAGGATCTGGAATGCACTGTCTGAGGGAGGCAGATTCAATCATTGCTTTCAAAAGGCAATTGGTTAATTATCTGAATAGAAAAATTTCAGAGTGGGATACTGGGACTAGCAGAATTGCTCTTGCATGGAACTGGCAAGTATACAATGGACTGAATGATAGCAGGACTGAAGGAGGCCATTCTATGTAGTATTATAGCATATGGATATCTAAACACATAGCAAGGCTTGACACTTCACTGCAAATCTGTTGAGTGACAGACATAACATGGTTATGGTTTATTCTGATTCATATATCTGCAAAGCCAGTTTACATCTTGCTTATACTAAACAATACAAGGAATTGCATAAAAATGCATTGTGTATACTGCCAGAAACACTGACAGTAATTCAGGAATCCCCATTTTGCAGAAAGTCCACAACAAAACCAGGATGAGACGATGGATGGCAAGACAAAAGAATAGTGAGTAATGATGTGGTAGAGAGAATCAGAGAGAATAAAAAAAATAGCATAACAGTCAGACCCCAGACATAAATAAGAACAAGCACAAGAATCAAGAGACAGAGAATTGAGGAGGAGAAAAGAAATTCATGAGATTTAAGAAAACGCACAATTTACAGAAGGTATCCTAACGGTCAGGCTAGTATCCTATTGTACTGGGTTGGGAGAAAATTCTGAGGACTACATAAATTTGTTCCACTTATTCTCAAATTGTTCACATTATTGAATAAGAAAAAGTAGAGTAGATTGTTGTAGCTCATGATACATGAATTCTGGATGGGGGTGCCAGACTCTCAAATAACCCACCACAGGCAGATACTGAGCTCACAAGGGGAAATTTCAAATTCCACCCATAACAGGCATGAAGTCAGTGGAAAATTTACACTGCTTACCTGAAGTCAGGGTTGGGAGGCCCCAAACATTTTCAGATTTATGATTCATGCTGTGGACACCTCAGGGGCTCCACTGCAGCTTACCAAATGTGGGAGGTGGGAAATTCAGCAAGCTTTTAGGCCAAAATAGCCAAGTCAGCAAAAGCAGAGTGGAAAGAAAATGGAAGGTGGTAAGGAGTTTCTCCTAACCTTTTAAATTTACCATCATTCTACAATGCTGACTTCCACCATTTAATGCTCAATTATTAGATTTAAAAATAATTTAGGGAAGTGGCACACGTTACAAATGAGGGGGTTTTTCTGATGGAAGTAAAATAACCCACCTAATTTCTGGCTTATTTTACCATAAACCATTGTACAGTTACGCAAGCAGACAGTTAAATCGCTTTTACTGCAGCAGCCTACCTACGCCAGAGGTCTAAAAATTGAAATGATCCACTCAGACAAAGCTATATTAATTCAGCCTGTTCTTACTACTACCAGACTAAGTTGAAGCTCTAGAAAAAAAAGTGTCATGCAAAACTGAATTTTCTTTGAACGTAAAGTGAAAAAAAATTGATTAAATGCAGAGTGCTTTAAAGATGCATATTGCTAATATTTAACAAAGCGCTAACAACAGAATAAATTGGGATTTAGAAAGCACATTTGACAAGATGGACGAAGGATAGCGAATTCAGGAGGAGAATGCAAAGGGATCAGAGTTGGAGATTAAAAACTCTCGAGACAATCACTCAGCGCATATATGAAAAACCGATTTTAACAGTGATCGTTTCTGCATAGGCATTGCTAAATATCACATTTTGAAGTATCTTGAGGTTGGCATAGAAATTCACCAACTGCAAGACTTTAAATAGAAGAATGGTTATGTTGCAACTGAGTGAATAAAACATTTATTTCTCAATGGATTCAGTTCCATGTGTGTGCCTTATAGTGGTCATTAGTTGAACTATATCAATATCAGCTGGTATGTCTAGCAAGTGAGATCAAAAAATGTGGGTCAGACTGGCTGTTTTCACACAGCTACATTTTAAAAAAAGGACTTGCTCCACAACATTACTGATGGAAGCCTGGGGAGGAGGTCACCTGCCTTCCCACATGGATGGAGATAGAAACAAATTAGAGTCTCGTCCATTACAATTGTATTATGTAACAGGATCTGAACCAAATTAGGCACTTACTGTACATTCTCCATAAGGGCAATTTTAATTAAACTCCAAAAGTACACAAAATCTAGGATTATAAGGCTAGTTACAAAAAGTATCTGTAAAATCACTGGCAAACAGGCTTACTCGATTCACTGATCATTCCCATAAATAAACTGATATGTTATGACATTCCGCAGAGATAAAAAAACATACAGTTCATGCAATTTTATGCGTACTTAAAAATAAAGGTGTCAACCTGACAAGGCTAGAACACAAAACTACTTGTGTGCCAAACAACGGAAGCAGGCTGCAATAGACAGAGCTATGCGATCCCACAGTCAACGTATCAGTTCTAAGCTCTGCATCGTGAATGGTGGTGGACAATTAAACAATTAAGAGGAGGAGACAGCTTCACAAATATCACCATCCTCAATGATGGGAGAGCCCAGTAAATCAGTGCAAAACACAAGGCTGGAGCATTTGCAATCATTTCAGCCAGAAGTGCTGAGTGGATGAGCCATCTCGGTCTTCTCCAGTGGTATCCAGCATCACAGATGCCAGCATTCAGACAAATTGATTCACTCCAGGTGACATCAAGAAATGGCTGAAGGCACTGAATACTGCTAAGGCTATGGGCCCTGACAACATTCCGACAACAGTACTGAAGACTTGGGCTCCAGAACTAGCCATGTGCCTAGCCAAACTGTTCTAGTACAGCTATAACACTGGCATCTACTCAGCAATGTGGAAAACTGCCCAGGTATGTCCTGTCCACAAAAGGACAAATCCAAACCAGCGAATTACAACCCCATCAGTCTACTCTCGATTAGAAAAGTGATGGGAAGGCATCATCAACAGTGCTATCAAGCAGCACTTGCTTAGCAATAACCTGCTCACTGACCCTCAGTTTGCTCTTGCCAGGGCCACTTGGCTCCTGACCCTATTACAGCCTTGGTTCAAATGTGACCAGAAGAGCTGAACAAAGGAGGTGAGGTGCATGTAACTGCCCTTGGTACCAAGGCAGCATTTGACCAAGTATGGCATCAAGGAGCCCTCGCAAAACTGAAGTCAAGGTGGAATCAGGGGAACCTCTCCAATGGTTGAAGTCATACCTAGCACAAAGGAGGATGTTGCAGTTGCTAGAGGTCAATCATCTGAGTTCCAGGACATGGCTGCAGGAGTTCTCTGCCTCAGAAGGTGGAGGAGGCAGGGTCATTGAATATGTTTAGGGCAGAGGTAGATTGACTCCCTTGCCTAACAAGAATCTAAGGTTATCATGGATAGAAGGGAATATGGAATTTGAAACACAAACAGATCAGCCACGATCTTATCGAATAGCAGAGCAGGCTTGAGGTGCCACAGCTTATGCCGGCTTCTATTTCATATGTTTGTGTGTGTTTCTCAGGGTAGTGTCCTAGACCCAACCATCTTCAGCTGCTTTATTAATGGCCTTCCATCCATCTTAAGGACAGGAATGGGGATATTCACAGATGATTGCACAATATTCATAACCATTTGCGATTCTTCAGATACTGAAGCAGTCTGTGTACATCTGCGGAAAAACCTGGATAACATTCAGGATTGGGCTGACAAGTGGCAAGTAACATTTGTGCCACACAACTACCAGGCAACGACCATCTCCAACAAGAAGAGAATTAACCATCCCCCGCCATGACATTCAATGGTATCACCATTGCCAAATCCTCCATTATCAACATCCTGGGGATTACCATTGGCCAGAAACAGAATTGGAGTATAAATACCATGGCTTTAAGAGCAAGTTGGAGGCTGGGAATTCTGCAGTGAATAACTCACCTCCTGACTTCCCAAAGCCTGTCCACCATCTACAAGGCACAAGTCAGGAATGTGATGGAATACTCTCCACTTGCCTGGATGAGTGCAGCTCCAACACCATCCACTCGACATTTGATTAGCACCTCATCTATCAAACATTCACTCCCTCTACCATCGATGCACAGCAGCAGTGTACTGAATATACAAGATGTACTGCAGCAACTCCAAGGTTCCTTCAACAGCACCTTCCAAACCCACGACCTTTACCACCTAGAAGGACAAGGGCAGCAAATGTAAGGGAACACCATCAGCTGCAAGTTCCCCTCCAAGTGACACAAAATCCTGGCTTGGAGTTATATCACTGCTCTTTCATGGTCACTGGGTTAAAATCCTGGAACACCCTTCCTAACAGCACTGAGAGTGCAACTACACCATATGGACTGCCACAGTTCAAGGCAGCGGTAGCTCACTACCACCTTCTCAGTGGCATCTAGGGATGGGTAACAAATGCTGGCCTAGCCATCAATGCCCACATCCTATGAAAGGATTGAAAAGAAAACAATTCTGCAAGCTAAATCTATTCCAGGGTTAGATCAAGAGCATATGCACTGTTCGATCCAGTCCTGAATCCATTGTCAAATTCTAATTATACTGTGCTTCACAGAACTGAATGTTAGTCATCTGTGAATGTTGTGGTCCTGCAGGCAGTTCTTTGCTCCACATGACAATTAACAATTCTCAACTAATGCATATCTGATTGGTGAATTTCAATGGAACCAATTAACATTCGGAAATGGATCATCAGAACTGACGTAAACGATGAAATTCAGTCAGGGTCAAATAAAAGTTGCAACTTTTCAAACAATTTATCCCAGTGGAATATAGTACTAAGAAAAGAGATAAAAATTTGGATCTCAAACACTCCACAACAAATCACCACTGTTATGACTGCTTACATGGCAGCTAATTTGCACATGCAATATAGGGTACTTGGTATTGGTTCAGGGATGAGTAATGTCAGCCAGGACACAGAACTGCCATGAAAACTGAAATCAGTCTTATATTTTTCCCGTTCAACTAACACAATCTAGTCCTGCAACAATTATGTCTAGGATAACCATAGAGCCATTTGACTCAAATAACCATATTGTGATCCAATAGTTTGTAGCAATTGTGCTTCTCTCCCCCACCCCCCAACTCCCAAACCCCCACCTGAAAGAAAAGGAGATTACAGATCAATGAGATTCGAAAGACCGATCTTTGTTAAAATGGTCTTACCCTGGCACAATAATAGAGCTCAACACTAAACATTTAAAAACATTCCATTTAATGCATCCAAGAATCAAAAGTGAATAAATGTTCTTAAGTCATTTTCCTCCATTCCTGTTTGAATCTAATCTATTCACTTTTACTCTTTGCATCTAGCTTCCTCCCAATAATAGTTCTTTGCGCATGCATAGCATAAAGTAACCAGTCTGAGCTTTTGAGTTTGGGTGGGTGAGAAGAAAAATATTGCACAATCAAGATATTTTTAAAATTAATAACCAAAATTCAACAATTAGTCACTTGATGTCTATATTTACTTCCAAAAATAAGCTCTTTTGCCTCTACCATTGTACAATCATTGAATATTTGAACATTACTGACAAAACATTAATACTGGAAACTTAGTCAACCGTACAAAAAAGTGTCATCACAACCGAGCACAAAAAAGGTGCAGATAGCAAAAAATGGACAAGGGTTTAATGGTCATGGTTAAGAAACAAAATCAAATCAAACAAATAAAATATGATATATCAAATGTTGTACTGGACCTTCTGGTTGAAGAGTTGTTTGTACCACGTGGCTGGATCAAGTTGGAGTTGCAAAATATGGGGCTAAAGATGCATTAATGTTCTAGCTTGCACCCAAGTTATTTTGGGAGCTTTATTTCAGCTAGATTCCACGACACAGAAACTGGCAGATGGCCTGTAGAGAGAGAAAGCTTGCAGAGCCTCTTATTTAGTATTCTTATACACTCCAATTTATATTGATTTAATAAAGACTGATGCTATGAAAGCATATCACAACACAAATTTCAAACAAGATGGGAAGTCTAAAATCCATTGCGAAATATACATATCTAAACATTTAGTTTCTGTTCCATCTCGAATAGGATTAACTACTTGGGTATGTTAAGCACATTACAGTTCTTTTGAGCATTAATATTTCACATGTTAATACTTCCCTGCAATGGATGCAAAATATTAAAGCTATGTTTTATTGGTCTTTGTTACTTTGGCTTTTGCAAACTCCAGCAGCAAAATATTTGTGATAGAATTAAGTGGGAATAGAAACAGAAAGCCTTAGAAATTGCCATTGTATCCTGAATCAGGGATGCTCGATTCAGCAGTGGAATTTTTTTTTTTTAAAAATTCATGAAACCCCCACATTTTCTGAAAAAATAGGTTTTAGTCAGTTTTAATTTTTTTTTAAAAAGGACCAAAAAACTATTCCAGGGTGTTATATGGATTTTCAACAGAATAATGAACTCAAATAAGGTAAAGGTTTAGAGTTTATCAATGTAATATAGTGCATTGTTAGACTTCACCTTGTTGACACATTTGTGTAAGTAGTAAGTAGTAGCCTTCCTACTTAATGATGAAAAGCCTTAATTGAATGTATTAGTGGAATATTGTTAAGTCTTTAATTTGACATCTCCAAGTGCCAAAATACCATAAATGAGACTTTAAGAAAGAATACATGTAGTTACAGCTGGAGCATGTTTGCACATTTGGGCTCCAGTGAGTCTAACACTGGCCAAAAATGGGATGCTGACTGGCTAGAAGGATGATCTGAGGGCTAGAACTACAAGGAAAGGGTACAAGTTAGTTTGTCGCAGGGAAGCCAGAAGCACTCTTCCCATTGGGGAAAAAAATTACAAATATAGGGTACAAGTAGAGGGAGAAAATAAACTTTGAATGTAAACAAGCAAGTAATATAAAAACAGATAGTAAGAGCTTCTTTAAATATCTAAAAAGAAAGCGAGAGGCCAAACTGAACATAGGCCCCTTAGAGAGGACAAGGCTGGAGAAATAATAATGGGCAACCAGGAAATGGCAGAGATGTTGAATAAATACCATGCATCAGTCTTCATGGTAGAAGACACTAATAGCATTCCAAAGCTACTAAATAACCAAGGGGCAAAGGGGATGGGGGGAAGAAACACAATAACTTTAACTAAACAAAAAAGTACTAGGGAAGTTAATGGGGCTAAAGACCGATAAGTTCGCTGGATCCGATGGGTTGTATTCTAGGATATTAAAGGAAGTAGCTACAGAGATAGTGTATGCACTGGTAATAATCTTCCAAGAATCCTTAGATTCTGGAAAAGTCCTAAAGGATTGGAAAGTTGCCAATGTAACACCCTTATTCAAAAAGGGAGGGAGACAAAAAAAAAAGATAACTATAGGCCAGTTAGCTTAACATCTGTCATTGGGAAAATGTTAGAGTCCATTACGAAGGATGTAATAGTAGAGCATTTAGAAATGCATAATGTAAACAAGCAGAGTCAACATGGCTTCATGAAGAGGAAATCATGCCCAACAAATTTATTAGAATTCTTTGCGGTGGTAACAAGCAGGTTAGATAAACGGGAACCGGTAGATGTAAGATATTTGGATTTCCAAAAGACATTCAATAAAGGTGCCGCACGTAAGGCTACTTAATAAGATAAGAATCCATGGTGTTCAGGGTAGTATATTAGCATGGGTAGAAGACTGGCTAACTAATAGAAGACAGAGTTGGGATAAAGGGGGCATTTTCAGGATGGCAACCTGTAATTAGTAGAGTGCCACAGGGATCAGTGCTGGGGCCTCAATTATATACAATATATATTAATGACTTAGATGAGGGGAGTGAATGTACTTTCGCCAAGTTTGCAGATGACACACAAATAGGTGGGAAGGATGAGACAGAATCTAGATGGATATAGACAGGTTAAGTGAGTGGGCAAAAACTTGGCAGATAGAATATGATGTGGGAAAATATGAGGTTATGCACTTTGGCAGGAAGAATCAAGGAGCTGAATATTATTTAAATGGAGAAATACTGCAGAAAGATTTGGGGGTCCTCACATATGCTAGCTTTTTGTGATTCATGCAAGTTCAGCAGGTAATAGGGAAGGCAAATGGAATGTTGGCCTTTATTTCAAAGGAAATGGAGTATAAAAATAGGGAAGTCTTGCTAAAACTATACAAGGCACTAGTTAGACCACAGCTAGAATACTGTGAACAGTTTTGGTTCTCTTTATCTAAGTAAAGATATACTGGCACTGGAGGCAGTCCAGAGAAGGTTCATTAGGTTGATCCCGGGTATGGAGGGATTTTCTTATGAGGAGAGGTTGAGCCTGTACTCATGGGAGTTTAGAAGAATGAGAGGCAACCTTATTGAAACATAAGATTCTTAGGAGGTTTGACAGGGTAGATGCTGAGAGGTTGTTTCCCCTTGTGGGAGAGTATAGTATTAGACAGCACAATCTCAGAGTAGGGGGCCACCCATTTAAGACAGAGATGAGGAGGAATTTCTTCTGAGGGTAGCAAATCTGTGGAGTTGTTTACCATAGGGGGTGGTAGAGGCTGGGGTGTTAAGTATATTCAAGGCCACGATAGGCAGATTTTTAATCAGTAAGGGAATCAAGGGTTATGAGGGCAAGGCAGGAAAGTGGAGTTGAGGATTATCAGATTAGCTACGATCTCATTGAAAGGTAGAGCAGATTCGGTGGGCTACTTCTGCTCCTGCGTCTTACAGTTAGGTTGTAGTTGAAAAGGATACTTCGGGCTTCCTTTTAGTCAAGGATTGCAAATATTTGGTTAGAAGTTATTAGTTGTGCTGACACAAGTGCTCAACTTGGGCTGCATGTTGCTAAGGTTTTCTGCAAAAAGGGTATAAAAATAGAACACTCACCAGAGATAACATTAATCTCAGGACATTTTTTTGAAGGGGGCTCTTGCTGGGGAAGAAAGTTAGAAGTTAGTAGTAGGGCACTTGCTGGGAAGTTGAGCATCTCAGGTAATTGCTCTAAGAATCCAGGTGCCCGAGAGTGGGCGCCTGAGCAAGCTGCTGTTAAACATGCATCTACAGCAGTTAAAGTAGACTGGGAAACTACGGTTGAAGACTTAAAGCTGCAAAGGGGTTTTTGCACATTTGTTAGAGCTAAGTTGACAGAGTTAAAATCTCAAGAACGTTGAGAGTCAAGAGACCAGGCTTGAGGAATCAAAAGGCCCTAGAAGTCCCAGGATCCACAGAAAAGAGAGTGCATTGTGGACTAATGGAATGTTAAGCATTAATCTTTGCTGTCCAATAAAACACATTAGTTTGCATTCTAAATTCGTGATTTTCCTTTTTGCCAATAAGACTATTTCCCAACAAGAACTTTCTTACTATGAGGTTTAGTATAGAGTTCCAATCCCAACAGCATTCACAAATCCAGCACTCAAATTCTTATCATACATTTAGTACACCACAAATCAGTCACTAATAGCCATAAGATATTTAAGATTCCTTTTCTTCCTCTCAATATTTAAAGTTTTAACCTTATTGCTTTTCCTTAAATATCAATACTCTCATTGATGCATGAGGTTTCTTTGCTTTTATGATCCTCTAAAGGTTGCTCGCACAACATTTTGTTGGACAAATATAGTTGAAATCCCATCATCATATTTCAGTACAACCCTGCCAAAAGAGATTCTGCCAATATAAATTTACCTTGTTTGATTATATACATGGTCACCCCGCAATGTTTTTCCATATTTTTTTTTTTAAAAGCATCTATTCTCAATACAAGCGTTGAAGGAAAACCAATCATCATATAATCACACATTGATCTACACAGAACAGATGAATAGGAGGGTGGACACAGATTGACAAGAAGCATGAAAACGATGGGGCATACAATTTCCTGCTGGCAACATACAGCTTTAGGATGAATTTTATCATTCAAGGGGAATGCAAGCTTTGCTCCTGCTGTTTAAGCAGATGGAATGCGTTCTCTACTTGCAATGAATCAGAGGGGCATCTTTTTTTTAAGGTTCACAATACACCACATTCCATATCTGTTGAATTCCCTCCACAATCTTGTCTACTTGCCAGTAGGGATCAAAATGTAAAAGCAGCCCCATGCTTTTCAGCCCAGCCAACTTCTCACACAGGCTACTCACTTAGGTGAAGGCAATTTATCAAATAGAGGCAATGTATAATTGACCCTTCAAGACCAGGGTACCTCAGGGTTTATACTAATCTCAGAGTCAAGGCAGCAGGAAAAGACAACTTCTGAGCTGACATACATAATCTAGCATCCCCTTCACCCTGTTTAATGGTTACCCCATAATGTTTAGAGATGGCAAGCAAGTTTCTTTCAGCTTCATCCTACCCCATGCACAGGCTACAAATGACACACAATATCACACAAATGCCTAATTTGAATTTCATTTGTCACACTGATCAAGCTAGGTGTAAACCTGTCCAAACTCCTGAGTCCACAATCCTCAGCTTCATGATTAAACTAAATTCTCTTGTATCAAGACTGCAATTCCAGGTCATTTATGATTTGTAATAGGAAGAATTATTGTGTCTCTGAAGCTGCTGAAACTTCCTTTCCTCAATGGCCTAGTTCTCCAAGCAGAAACTTCTGACTTATTCCGCTGAGCCAACAACTCGCTAATTCCCATCTACACTTTATTCTTAATAGTCAATTACCTTATTTTGTTACAAAAGAACTCCTGTAGTATTTTAATTGGAGACCTATTAACATATCAGTGTTGTAAATATAGTTAAAGCAGTGCGCAAACTAAAACAGAATTTCTGAATACCTTAAATGGCATTCTGTGACAAGTTAAGCAGAAATTTAAAACATCAAAGAAAATGTAGATGCTTCACAACATCAAGATTAATGAGCTCAATGCGGTAGAGCAAAGATTAGAAGTAAATTCTTATGTGAAAAAAAGTTTATGAAACGGGAGGAATACTTCAAGAATATAAAGTTGCTGAGGGAAAAAAAAACTATGATCCTAGCTGGACAATTAACATGGAGATAAAAATTAAGAAAATGTGACATTGTTCATTTTAAGTGTTTCTTGAAAGAGGAGACACTGAATCAGGAGAGTGCATGAGGAATGGCACAGTTCATTGAACTAAAATATTAAATTGCAAAGAATGAAGATAACTTCACTATTCATCTCAGTTAAATCAATTTTTTTGGACTTCTTGCATCACTGGGCACATTTTTGTAGAGTTTGCATATTCAAGCTTCAGTCATGGCACGCAACCAATTATGTTTTATCAGTACTTCATGTATTTTGTACCATACTCTAATTGGTCCCAAAATTTTCTGATCTCCATTAGATTTAGATGGGGTTCTCCAAGATCAAAAACAAACAGAAAATATTGGAAATACTCATTAGGCCAGGAGGTATCAGTAGAGAAAGGAAAATTTAGGATAGCATTTCAGGTTTAGTATGTGACCAGGAGGAGCAGGTGCTGAGCAAGGTCAGAGAGGAATATGAAGCGCTAATGGGGAGCTCCATAGTGCTCTGATTGTGCTCCAGAGTTTGAAAAAAAAATCAGTGCAAGGTCACAGAAAAGCAGGTAAATGATGAGTTGGTAAGTATTCATTTTGTTTTGCTTTTTTTCTCTCTAAACTAGGGCATTGCTTTACACTAAGAACTGAGGAATTAAAAAATTCAGTTGGGGTAAAAAGGTGAATTAGTAAACATATCAACAGAATAGCTTCCTGCAAGCACGTGAGCATTCAGTGAGGACAAGGTGTACTGCTTGATTGTAAAAATACATATCAACAAATAGAGTTAAATTAGGACTGTGGGCTAAGTTACAGTAAAGACCTAAAGCATATTACTAAATTTAAAGTAAGTAAATCAGGTTATTAATCTAGATTAAAAACTATAAATAGACAATAGAGCGATATTTCAAAACTTGACAACCTAATTAGTTAAATAAAATAGAGGTGACAGGGCAGATGTGTTGCAACTATAGCATATAAGGGGCGCGCGTAAGATGACAGGTAATGGCACTGGAGTGAGACAGAGATCCAGTGAGTAGCGTATTACTTTTACGTGGCCAGTTCAGCCATTTTCAGGTTTTAACTATAGATTAAGAATCATAGCCTTACATAGTAACAACTGTCAAGTAATTTAGGTTAGCTTGTTAAACAGAAAACTGTCTGCAGTGGCAGTTATCTGTCAAATCACCTGAAAGCAGTTGGTTCAAGTGATGTTAATTTTTAAAAATTCATTCACAGGATGTGGGCTTCGCTGGCTGGGCCAATGTTTATTCACCATCCCTAATTGCCCCTGAAAAGGTGGTGGTGAGATGCCTTCTTGAACCACTGCAGTCCATGTGGTGTAGATACACCCACAGTGCTGTTAGGGAGGAAGTTCCGGGATTTTGACCCAGCAGTGAAGGATTGGCGATATATTTCCAAGTCAGGATGGTGAGTTACTTGGAGGAGAACGTCCTGTAACAGGAAGCTAAACTAGCTATTGACTCAGAGGATCCATAAGAAAGAGAGGCTTTTCAAACCACACAATCAGTAAGGGTTGCACAAGGTAACAGTTGACTACACCGAAGTGAGACAGAGACTGAGTGAGTAGTGAATTAAGTTCACATAGAAATTTGATGCATGGAGGAAAGAGGTTTAGTAGAATAATTCCTATGTATAAGTTAATTAAGTAAGTAATTGAATTAAGTTAACTAAATAACATAAGTAACAATGAAAGGACAGGTGTTACGTTGCAGCTGTGGAATGTAGATTCTTTTTGGACACTAGCACAATCCATGCCAAACACTTTTGCAGAAAGTGTAAGCAGCTAGAGGAATTCCCAATCAGGATTATTGATCAGGAAGCCGAACTGCAGACACTGCGCAACATAAGGGATGGGAAGATATACCTGGACCCTGTTCCAGAAGACGGTCATGCCTCTTAGAAGAGGGTCATCTGTTTTGGTCAGCAACAAGAGACAGGAGGATGTGACCAGAAGGCAGGTAATGGGGCCAAGCAGACAGCAGTGGAGGACTTTACAGTTGTCAAATAGGTTTGAGGTACCCAAAACCTGTGTGGACAAAAGCAAGGCCTGCAAGGTGGATGAGCAGGCTGACCATGGTACAGGAAGCCATTCAAGCAACGGGGGGGAGCAAGCAGGAATGTGGTGGTAGTAGGGGATTGACACTATTCTCCTCAACAAAGAGGAAGAGTCTAGAATGTTGTGTTGCCTGCCCAGTGCCAGGGTGTAGGACATCTGCTCAGGGCTGAACAGGAACTTGCAGTGTGAGGGTGAAGATGCCTTTGTTGTGGTCTATGCAGGTACCAACAACATAGGCAGGACAAGAAAGGACATTCGGCATGGTCAGTATGAAAAGCTAGGTACCAAATTAGGAAGCAGAACCTCAAAGGGAATAATCTCTGGATTATTACCTGAGCTATATGCAAATTGGTATAGAGCAACTTAGATTAGAAAGATGAATGCATGGCTCAAAGGCTGGTATGGGAGAAGTGGGTTCCAGCTTGTGGGGCACTGACATCAGTACTGGGGAAAGTGGGGATTAAACCATCAGGAGGGTCTACACCCTAACTGTACTGGGACCTGTGCTCTTGCAAATTGCATAAGTAGGGAAGTAGAAGGTTTTAAATGAAATGGGGTGGGGGGGGGGTGCAAGAGCGAGCGATAGCAAGCTTGGGTAGATGTGGCAAATCGAAGGGGTAGATTCAAGATAGGACACCATAAAAGTCATATGGGAAATGAGGGTCGTGGAATAGCAGGGAGGAACAGAGATAAACTCTAAGAATATACCTATAGTCAAGATTATAATGTTACAAAGATAACAAAAGGACAAAAGTAAAGTTCTGTAACTGAATGCATGCACTATTCAGAACAAAGTAAATGAATTGACAGCACACATTGAAGTAAATAAATGTGACCTAATAGCAATTACAGAGACATGGCAAGAGTTAGGTCCTGAATATTGAGGGGTGTATGATATTCAAGAAAAATAGGGAGCTAGGTAAAGGTGGAAGGGCAGCACTGTTGATCAAGGATGGCATTTGTGCAATGGTTAAAGAGTTTACCTTGGTTCAGGAGAGCAGGCTGTAGAAATATTTGGATGCAGACGAGGAATAGTAGGGGAATTATTGGGGGTGGTCTACAGGCCCCACTGCTTGTTTGTTTGTCCCTACAACCACACCCCCACTCCACTTCTCTCTCTCTCTCTCCGCCCCCCACACACACACCTTAAACCAGCTTATATTTCAACTCTTTCTTGGACTCGAACTCAAGTTCTGTTGAAGGGTCATGAGGACTCGAAACGTCAACTCTTTTCTTCTCCGCCGATGCTGCCAGACCTGCTGAGTTTTTCCAGGTAATTCTGTTTTTGTTTTTGTTTTGGATTTCCAGCATCCGCAGTTTTTTTGTTTTTATATTTGAGGAGTTCATAGAATGCTTTCAAGATAGTTTCTTAGAGTAGCACATTCTGGAACCAACCAGAAAGCAGGTTATATTAGACTTGGTATTGTGACAGGATTAATTATGGCCTCAAGAGTGAAGACACCCCTAGGTAGCAGTGACCACAATATGATTGAATTTTATATCCAGTTTGAAAAAATGAGGAAGAATGGGTCTAAGACTAATATTTTAAGCTTAATTAAGGGCAACTTGGCGGGCATGGAAGCTGAGCTCGCTGAAGTGAACTGTGATACTAGGCTAGGGGGATGTAGAGAAGCAGTGACGGACATTTAAGGGGATATTTCAGAATACTCTAAGTGTATTCTTACTATAAAGAAAAATTCTAAGGACCCATCATCTGTGGTTAACTAAAAAAAAGTTGAGGAAAGCATCAAACTTAAGGAAACTGCGCAAAGATGAACGGCAGGTCAGATGATTGGTTAGATAATCAAGCACAGCAGAGAATGACCAAGAGGTTAATCAGGAGAAAGAAATTAGAGTACGAGAGGAAGCAGCTAGAAATGTAAAAAAACGGGTAGCAAGTGTTTCTACAGGTACTTAAAAAGGAAAAAAAGTGAAGTGTGTGTTGGTCCTCAAGAGAGCGACAGTGGAGCTTAATAATAGATAAGGAAATGGCGGATGAAATGAACAAATTTTGCTTCTGTCTTCACTATAGAGGATACAAAAAAATTCCAGTAATAGCTGTAAAAATCAGGAGGTGGAAGGGAGAAATTACAATCACTAGGTACTGAGCAAACTGATGGAGCTGCGAGCTGACAATCTCCAGGTTCTGATGGACTTTATCCTAGGGTCTTAAGAGGTGGCTAATGGAGGCAGTAGATGTGTTGATGTTAATTTTCCAAATTCACTAGAATCTAGAAAGGTTCCATCAGACTGGAAAATAGCAAACATAACCCCTCTATTCAAAAAGGCAGGGGAGGCAAAAAACAGGATATTATAGGCCAGTTAGCTTGTTGTCTGCTGTGGGGAAGGTGTTAGAATCAATTTATATGAAGTTACAGCTGGGCACTTAGAAAAACGCAAGATAATCAGGAAGAATCAGCATGGTTTTGTGAAAGAGAAATCATGTTCAATCAATTTATTAGAGTTCTTTGAAGGAATATCATGTGCTCTGGTTAAATGGGAGCCTGTAGGTGTGCTGGACTTGGATTTCCAGAAAGCATTCAGTAAGGTACCACATCAAAGGTTGTTGTGGAAAATAAAAGCTCATGGTATAAGGGATAACTTACAAATTAGGAGGAGTAGACCACTCAGCCCCCTCAAGCCTGCTCCACTATTCAATACGATTGTGGCCGATCTCAACGTAACCTCAGCCCCACAGTCCTGCTTAGCCCCGATAACCTGTTATCCCACTGTTAATCAATAATCTATCTACCTCAGCCATAAAAATATTCAAAGGCTCTGCTTCCACCACCTTTTGAGACTCAACCCTCAAAAAAATTTCTCCTCAGTCTTAAATGAGCTATCCCTTATTTTTAAACAGTGATCTCTAGTTCTAAATTCCCCCACAAGAGGAAACATCCTCTGCACATCCACCCTCAGGGTCTTAAAGGTTTCAATCAAGTTGCCTCTTACTCTAAATTGTAGTGGACATAAGCCTAACCTTTCCAGCCTTTCCTCATAAGACAACTCCTTCTCCCAATTCCCCTCTCACCAAACTACAAGTCTTCATTCAGTTTGCCAAGGCTGCACTAAAGAGCCCTGAATTTATAGTAAATTGAATTGGCGCTAGTGACCAGTTTCAATCAGTCAGCTAATTAACTACTCAGCTCCTACAGCTGAGAGTGAGTTTAATCCGTCTAAACTGCAAGAAACAATTTAGCCTGCTTACACGGTGCTTTCCAGTTACTGCTAATTACAGACTAGATTAGATTTAAAGATCAAAATTTAAGGACAAAATTAAACACTTAAAACTCCCCTCTCACCAAACTCAAGTCTTCAGTTAGCTCAGCTGCACACCATAACATATTAGCATGGATAGAAGATCCAAGAGTACCACCCAGTGGAAAATGGGTCCTTTTCTGATTGGCAGGATGTGGCAAGTGGAATCCCACAGGGGTCTGTGCTGGGGCCTCAACTTTTTACATCAATGACTTAGATGAGGGGAGTGAAGGCATGGTAGCTAAATTTGCAGATGACACAAAGATAGGTAGGAAAGTATGTGGGGAAGGAGGAAAATATGTGGAGAAGACAACATAAGGTGGTTGCGAACAGATATAGATAAGTTGAGTGATGGGCAAAAATCTGGCAGATGAAGCATCATGCAGGAAAATGGGAAGTTGTTCACTCTAGCATGAAGAATAAAAGAACAGGGTATTAATTAAACAGGGGACAACTGCAGAATTCTGAGGTGCAGACGGATCTCGGTGTTCTCATGCATGAGTCACAAAAAGTGAGTATGCAGGTATAGCAAGCAATTAAGGCGGCTAATAGAATGCTATCCTTTATTAAGAGAAGAATTGAACATAAAAGGATACTATGCTTCAGCTGTACAGGACACTGGCAAGACCACATCTCAAATAGTGCACGCAATTTTGGTCTCCTTCTCCAAGGGGTGATGTAAATGCACTGGACGCTGTTCAGAGGAGGTTTACTAGATTAATACCTGGAATGAGTGGGTTGTCTTATGAGGAAAGGTTGAACAGACTGGGCTTGTTGTTTCCACTGGAGTTTAGGAGAATGAGGAGTGACTTGATTGAAGTGTATAAAGGTCCTGAATGGTATTGACAAGGTGGAAGTGGAAAAGATGTTTCCTCTTGTGGAATAGTCCAGAACTAAGGGACAATGTTTTAAAATTAGGGGTTACATTTTTAGGACAGAGATAAGGAGAAATTTTCTGAGGGTTGTACAACTTTGGAACTCTGCCTCTGAATGTGGTGGAGACAGGATCAGTGAATATTTTTAAAGGCAGAGGTACATTGATTCCCTTGCCCAAGAAGAATCAAAAGGTTCAGGAGGTAGATGGGAATGCGGAATTCAAAAACAAACAGATCAGCCACGATCTTATTGAATGGCAGAGCAGGCTCAAGGGGCCGAATGGCATACTTTTGCTCTGATTTCGTATGTTCATACGTGACAGCTGGTGGATACTGGTATGATCCACAGCAACCACATCAAGCATCAGCAGCTCAAGGAACTTCAGCTGAGAATTGATGAGCTGAAGTCCCAGCTTTTGACACTGCAATGCATCAGGGAGGAAGAAAGTCACCAGGGCATTTTGTTCCAGGAGGTAGTCACACCTATGGAGGTTAAATACTTCAGATTTGATCCATGGCAAGGATCAGGAGGGTGTGGCTGAGTAAGACAAGTACTGTGATCCAGAAGCACTAGATAAGGCTCAGCCCTTGGTATAAGATACAAGGTTCTTGCAGCTTGGGAGGATGACAGCAGGAACTGCAGGGAGGATAAGCAAACTTATTACAGCATCTCAGTACAGGGAGGCATTCAAGTAGGGGAAAGTAAAAAGAATGTAGTTTTAGTAGGGACAGCATTGTTTGTGTGGGGGGCTGTGGGGGGCAGGGAAATAGTATATTCTGCTCTCTGCAGCCAAGAGCACAAGTCCCGAAGGTTGTGTTGCCTGTCCAATGTTAGGGTTAACTGAAGACTTGGCTCAAAGTTTGGTATGGGAGCAGTGGGTTTCATGGGGCACTGGCACAAGTACTGGGGATAGAAGAAATTGTTCCATTTGGTTAAGCTTTACTTGAACTGAGCTGGGACCAGTATCCTGGCAAATCAAATGACTAGGGTTGTAGATAGGGTGATATATTAGTGTAGAAAGAGAACTGGCTAACTAACAGAAAACACAGTCAAGATAAATTGGTCGTTTTCAGATTGGCAAACTAACTAGCGGAGTGCGGCAGCCTCAACTATTTACAATCTATACTAATGGCTTGGATAAAAGGATCAACTGTATTGTAGCCAAATTTGATGGTCCAAAGATAAGTAGGAAAGCAAATTGTGAAGAGGACAGAGTCTGCAAGGGGATATAGATAGGTTAAGTGAGTGGGCAAAAATTTGGCTATTGGAATGTAATGTAGAAAAATGGGAGGTTTTCCATTTTGGTAGGAAGAATAGAAAGCCAGATCATTTAAATGGAGCCTGATTAGAGAATGTCACAGTCTAGAAGGATCTAGGTGTTCTCGTACAGGAAACTCAAAATGTTAGCAGGCAGCTAAGGCAAGTAAGTAAGAAAGCAAATGGAATGTAGGCCTTTATTGCATGATGGATGAAGTGAAGTAAAGAAGCCTTGATACAACTATATAGGGTGCTTGTGAAATCACATCAAGAGTACTGTGAACAGTTTTTGTCGATGGATATGTTTACATTGAAAACAGTACAGAGAAGTTTCACTAGGATGATTCCTGGGATGGAGATGTTGTCTCATGAGGAAAGGTTGAGCAGGTTGGGCCTATACTCACTGGAGTTTAGTAAAATCAGGAGGTTGACCTTATTGAAACCCAAGATTTTGAGGGGGCTTGAATAGGTAGATGCTGAGAGGATGTTTCCCCTCATGGGGAAACTAGAACTAGGGGGCATAATTTCAGAATAAGGGGTTGCCCTTTTAAGACAGATGAGGAGGAATTTGTTCTTAGCAGGTCGTGAATCTGTGGAATTCTGTACCCCAGAGGTGTGCAGACAGAGATCGACAGGTTTTTGAACTATAGAGGAGTCAAGGATTATGGGAACTAGCAGGAAATCAGTGTTGAGACCATGGCTTGGGCAGGGTGGGGGGGGGGGGGGGTGCTGACGGCAGGTTCACCTAGTCTTGCTCTTATGTTTGTCAGAAGGATTACAGATGTCAAATATTTCTCCGTACTGAGATGCTATTGAAAACTGAAATTAAACCATAGATTAACCTTCATGGTGTAATAATAAGAATCAACAGATCCATTTGCGCATTCCTCTAACCAGCAGTTACCATGTAGATACATTTTGTTCATGATCAGTGTGGATGTATATCTATAAATAGTTTAATAACAAAGAAAGGGATTACAATGCATTCCTGGATGGAGGTGGTGGATGTGGTGGTAGTGGATGTGGTGGTGATGGTGGTAGTGGTGGCGGTGGATGTGGTGGTGGTGGTAGTGGTAGTGGCGGCGGATGTGGTGGTGGTAGTGGTAGTGGAGGCGGTGGATGTGGTGGTAGTGGTAGTGGAGGCGGTGGTAGTGGTAGTGGCGGCGGTGGATGTGGTGGTGGTGGTAGTGGTAGTGGTGGCGGTGGATGTGGAGGCGGTGGTAGTGGTAGTGGAGGCGGTGGATGTGGTGGTGGTGGTGGAGGAGGAGGCAGGAAAACAGTACATCTGCCAGCATTGATGCAAAGCAGCTTTAGTTCATAGTGATGCCAAGAATCTGATTTTTCAATTTACATGAAGCTTAATATGCAATATCAGGATGACAGACCATACAGCATAAGAATGCAATTTTTTTGCATTGGCAGGAAGTGCAGGATATCACAGGAGTCCTTCCAATGCACTTTTGACTCTAGGTTTCAGCACAACTCAAATCGCAGAAATAGATCAGCAGAAGCTAGTAAGGTATGAATTCCAGGTAACAAATAAGAGTACCCAACAGACTGTATTTTCCAAAAGAAACCCAATATCTAATAAAAGAATGTTAAATTTAATTAATAATTTCTTGTTTATGGTTGTACAATCGTTTTGAGTGCAATTACTTAAGGAAAAGCAGCACTGCTTCAAAATGTGATACATGGTCTGAGAAAAGAATGATGTTGGTCAGGACACCATGGTACTGCCTCCTCTTCCATTTCAAATAGTGTCAGGGATTGTTAAAACATCCAAATCACCAGATCAGGTAGACAGGACTTCAAATGTAATGAAGATTTGAAGGAAAGCATTTCTGGCAATGCAGACCGTAATATCACACTGAATTGCCAACACATTATCTGTTGAAGTCTCATACTACAGATTGTAAATTCAATCTTCTAACACAGGCAAGAATGCTACCAACTAAGCCAAAATGACAACTGCCATAGACTATAAGTTACAGCTGCCAAGTTAGCTAATTTTAAAAACACAATGGGAAAACTACAATTGGTCTGTGTTAAGGAGTGCAAGGGAGCAAACAACTGTATACCTTGCTGAAAGTAAGCACGCATGTCAAGTGAGGGCAGAATCAGACTTAATTTTGATACTCACTGTAATTAGCATGCACCAACTATACACAAGTCTCAAAGTTACTGTACCAAATTTACTTCAAATATTACTCTAATAAAACTGCATTTATTAAAAATAAGATCTTATGCAAAACTTGTTTTCAATCTCAGTTGAATACATATTTGAAAGCCAATACAATGTATTCTGCAATTTTTAACAGAATAGAAGTAGGTACATCTTAAGCTGCTTGTATTCAGAATGTCTAATATTAGGTTAGATTCTGCAATTAAACAGCACTTGCTAAACAATCCTGATCATGCCAAGAGTTACACCAGGAACCAGTTTAAGCCATGGTACCAGGCTTGCAGTGTGGCTTACTTACATGTGCTAGAGGCTACATATATTTACATACAGGGCCTTGGACTTTGTAAATAGAAAGGTCACGCCCATGCATTGCACCTTTTTTAATTAAACAAAAGCCTGGGGACAGCCATTCCCTGATTCATTCCTCATGGCGATACCTCAACCAGAGTTGGCCAGCCTGGTTTGAATTTAAACAAAAGCCTATCAGCTAACTGTTCCCTGGTGCATTCTCCATGTCAACCTCTACCAGAGACCACTTGCTAACTAGCTAGCAGTCTTCTCATGGAGTATAATTGTTGCTCCCTTTAAATTTGGTATTCTTGCAAATCTGTCCTGGTGAGTGCAAGACGAAACTTTTCAAGCAGCATGTCTTTTTTCAGCAATATAACATTAGTTGTGTCAGGAGGACAGCAACATGGCATTAAAATTAAAATTTAAATCAGAAGGTGGAGTTTTTTTTTAAAAAAGTAGGGGATAGCTTTAATGCCTTGTATGCTCTGGACAATTGCAGAGACAAACTGGGAAGTCCAATGGGGACCTAGAAGAGGATTTTGATATCTGACAATAAAAGCTTTTGAGCTATACAAGAAAATTGATCAAAGGAAGAGTAACATTTCACTTTTAAAAACTGGCTTTGGATTTAAATCCAGCTTAAAGAACAAGTGTCCTCTGCTGGCTGCAAGGGTTCCAAGTAAAGCGAGTTCATGTAGTTCATCACTGGACCAAATAGACAAAGGCTCAATGTTAATTGGTAAAGCCATAAGGCTGACCTTTGTAGGAACAAAGCTTTTTATATCAAGTGTGCGCACATTTTATCCCTCAGTGGCTACAAATTCGGAATGGTGGCGGCTTCTAACCTGCAGCCTCAAACCAGCAAGCAATTTTCCAATCTCCTGTTCCTTCACTGAACCATTAAACTTAGATTAGCCTGAGATTGCGCTTATTTAAACAGAGCACTTGTCCAAGGTGCTGATCATTTGATATTTGATTGATGTAAAATTGAGACAATAAAATATTTAGCCAAAATTACAAATCCAGTGTAAGAAATAAAGGAAATGTTTTAGGAATATATGTACAGGATTAAACACTTTGGCTCCTTTTACCTATTCTGCCATTCAATTGGATCAGCGTTGATCTGTATCTTGATTCCAATTGAATGGCAAAATAGGTAAAAAAAGCCAAATAGCTTAACTCCTGTACATCTCCTTATCATAGGATACCCTTATTGAAAATAAAAACTATTCACATCAGCCTTGAAAATTTCAATTGAACCAGCAACCACAGCTTCTTGTGGTAGCAATTTCCAGATTTCCCTGAACCTTGGCACAAAAAAAATTACTTCCAAATTTCATTCCTAAATAGGCTAGCTGTAATTTTAAGATGATGCCCCCTTAGGATTCTCCCTGAGTGAACAGTTTGTCTAGTAAATCCCTCATTTTAAAATACCTCAATTTGATCACCCCTCAACTTTCTAATCATGAAAATGAGAACAACTTCATCTTTGAACACTAAGCCTTAATATCATATTGATGAATTTGTGCAGAACTTGCTCAAATCTCAGTATATGTTTGAGGCTGTGAGAATAAACAAGGTACTTGCATTTCAAGCAATCAGTGAAGACACATCGTAGGAGGCAGTGAAATCATAAAAGCTTTTGCAGCAGTTACTTTAAAATTGCAAGTTTTGTTCAGTGATGTGTTATGGTACTACCAATTTATCTGCACGTTCCTTTCCTTTTGCATTAGAAAAGGTGTACTCTAATACCTTGTATAGTATAGGGATATGACAGTGTGTCATGCAACAAAGTTACTGCAAGCAGCTGAAGTGCTACTGCAGTTAACAGCACCTGCTCAAGGGCAATTAGGGATGTGTAATAAATGCTGGCCTAGCCAGCAACACCCACATCTCAAAAATTAATTTTAAAAGCTGCATTCCATCCTGCCCTATCACTGCCCACGGGCAACAGAAAGAACAAATATAAACTTATATAGTGTACTTTAGAAGTAAAGGATGTCGTAGATAAATGGTAGCCAGAAGACCAATAGAACCACCCTGCTACTCTTCATATAGTGCCAAGGGATATTTTGTGTCCAGCTGAGGCGAGTTGGGGTCTTGCTCATCTGAAAGAAGGAAGCTCCAACCGTGAAGGACTCTCTCGGTAATACACAGAAGAATCAGCGTACGTTATGCACCAAGTCTGAGGCTACTCGAAGCAAGACTGAGGAAGCCTCTCAATGCTGTAAAATGTTTTTTTTTAAATATAGAATTCCTCAAAAAAACTGTTGAGGTGCATAAAAATAAGATTGCATTTAAGCAGTCCTAGAAGAACTTCATGACCCATGAAGTGCAATCACTTGTTATGCAGCCAAACACAGCAAGTGAATAAAAGAAAAGTTAATTAGTTGGTAATGATTGAGACAATGGGAAATTTTCTTGATATTCTTGTCATGTACTTTGCAAAAACTAGACAAAATCCATCAATTACTAAGACAAGTTACTACATACATTAACCTGGATTAGGATTCAAGCACATTCATGAGAACATGGATACAAGGCATTTCTTGCCAAAAATTAGATTTAGTGCAAATATTTGAACAAATCTTAAGCTTACTCTACACAAAAGCCAACATGATACAACAATGCCTGAAATTATATTCTGATTTTGTATCTGGACAACATTCAAAACATTGGAGATAAAATTATTACTGGTCCAAGTGCGTAAAGTCAGAGAAATGGTTTGCATCCTACAAAGTACCCAACAGCAGATAAGCTGGATGTGGAATTCCAACAAAAACGGCCCTCCTGTCTGAAGCTAGGTTGGCATACAATGTCTCAGTTTATACATGGTGATATTGCGGCAAAATGTAAATGATCCCTTCCCCTACCCCACCCCCACTAGGGCTATCTGTCCCTTGCCCATCCTGTTTTCTACCCTTAATGTCACCTATTAGCACATTTCTTAGCTAATATCACCACCATCAACACCTCTTTGTCCTTCTGTCTATGACATCTTTTGGCAATCTCCACCTATCACTGGCCCTCTATCCTGCTCTACTTGTCCCACCCCCCTTAAACCAGCTTCTATTTCACCTCTCTTCTATTTTTTCTTAGTTCTGTTGAAGAGTCATCCGAACTCGAAACATTTAATGTGTCCCTCTCTGCAGATACTGTCAGATCTGAGAGTTTTTGTTTTGGATTTCCAGCATCCGCAGTTTTTTTGTTTTTAGCAAAATGTATAATTGGATATGGGACTGCTTGATAGTATGACTAAAACTGCTATTGCAATAGTATGGAAAAAAAAATGTTGGCAGCCATCAATAGTACCCAAATTCCTCAAATGATGAATGGTATCTTAGAGAGTCTGGCAGTTGATCAAGTTAGTGCTGACTGTGAGGTAGTAAAAGGAGGCAGGAAAAATGTCCTCAAAAATGTTACTGAAGAAGTGTTTTCTCTCAATTCCTGCAGTGAAACAGTCATCAGCATCGGGTCAGATAGAAAACTTCTGTCATTTTACATGGTAAATGCATACCAGTCTGCATGTTTTTTGGTAATAATGCTCTGAAAAGAGTAAATTATTAGCTTAAAATTCGTGACTACCATAGTATACAAAGTATATTTTCTGTGCATATTTCAATTTCACATTGCATTTTTATATAAAGCAGTATGAGCTTCAAAAGGAGAGACAGTGATGTAGTGGTAATGTCAGAGGCCCAGGCTAATACTCTGGGGACATGGGTTCAAATCCTACCATGGCAGCTAGTGGAATTTGATTAATAAATCTGGAAAGAAGTTAGTCTCAGTTTTGATTGTCATAAAAAAAACCCATCTGGTTCACTAATGTCCTTTAGGGAAGCGAATCTGCCATCTTTACCCAGCCTGGCCTATATGAGACTCCAGACCAGCAGCAATGTGTAGTTTACTCTTAATTGCTCTCTGAAATGGCCAAGCAAGCCACTCAGTTCAAGGGAAATTAGGGATGGGCAACAAATGCTGGCCTTGCCAGCAATGCCCACATCTTATGAAAGAAAAAAAATTAAATCATACCAAAAACTGATAAGACCACGCTATTTTGAAGATTATAATAATCCAAATAAATATGTTCTAAATTAGTATTAATGCAGGACAGTCCTCCAAATCAGACATTGGGCATGCATAATTACATTGTTTGCTTCACCTTTGCTGCATTTCCCATACAAGATGGATGTTTGCACAATCTCTAAAAAAGTTGCTTCAATGTTTTGAATCTCAAACTTGCCTTAGTGTTGAGTTCAGAAGAACGCAAAAGAAAAAAAAAGAGCAACAGGCTCCAAGTTTGAGAAAGGGCTGCAGGGAGCAGATTTCAAGTAAAGGGGGCTCATGAGAAGCCCCGATAATTGAAAAGGGCCACTAGGGCAAAGGTACTCCTTTGGAGTAGTAGCGTCCTGATCAGCGCAGTTGAAGATTTGAAGTCTGCCTGTAGTTTCGTGCTTGGGTGTATACTCGGGAATCCAGGGAAATGGAATTTCAGAAGGAGAGATTGAAGCTCTGCAAGTTGAGCCATCGTTGAAGCCATCTGAACTAGAGCATCTTTTGTTGAAAATTCCAAGGCAAGATCTTCAAAAGATGAAGATTGGAAACCCTCATGAGAAAGAAAGTTTCAGAGACATTAGTTGACTCTGTTATGACATCTGGGTGGGTTTTTGAGAAATATATGGAATCCATTTTGGTCGCATTTGGCATTTATTGTGCAGTGTGGTGTGTTCAACCACAGTTTGCCTGTTAATTCATATGTACCTCATAGTAACCTTGAATGTTGGAGTATAAGATAGATGTTGCAAATTGTTTTATCTTTCTGACCTTGTAATGTAAAGTCTTTTTCGTTTGTTTGCTCAAAACCTGTGGAATCTTCTGGCTTTATTCACTCAACAAGTGTTTTCAATCTCAAATTTTGTTGACTTTAAAACAAAACATTATCAGTCACTAACCGGATCTTACCAGCAACTTGGGGGTCTGGCCAAGGATCATAACAATGTGCATGGATGCTTGTTAGATCATGTACTTGTAGAACAGGCGTTTATAAAATTGTAAAGACCATGACATTTAAAAATCACAATACCTCTATTATACTGTTAAAGCCATGCTTGATATCAAAAATGAATTTATGGATTTACTGGCTGAAGACCACGGAGTTTTAACAGACTAAAACCACATTCTAGTGATTTGATATAGCAGTTTCTAAGATGGCTGAACATTTGCATGACCGCAAGTACATTCCAAACCCATTAAAATTGGGAGTCAGCCTGTCTAGAAAACCCCAGTGATAATTAGCTTGTAGGAAAGTGAACCCACTCACAGAACAATCTAGTACATCATCTGGATGGGGACTATACATTAGATGTAATCACCTCATACAATGAACTCTGTCTGAGAAAGGAATTCAGCCAGTCATAATCTAATCATGTAAATTATGGAGCTGGAATCCACTCGCCATGACCATATTTTGGGTCACTGGTTAGTTGAAAAGGGAGGAGCATGTGACAAACCAACTAGCACTTATTTTTTTTAAGAACTGTTTTTCCGCAGGCCACAAGCCAAAGAGATGCCAGAGAAGCAGGACCCATAAGTGGGCCACTCTCTCCATCCTACCTGCAAGTTTGAGCTCTGTCTGCTGATTGGCCATTCACCCACTACAGGTAGGGATTTAAGAACTAACCCAGCAGCTGCTGACTCTACCAGAACAGATATAAATTATCCATCAACATATCTAAATTGTCTCAACGTTGGATCCAGAGGAGCCATCCAACTCAGCCTACAAGACCAGTAGCACTTTTACTGCATTCTAAAGACTGCTTAATCTATCCTCCCACTAATGACTGGTGCACATGCGTGAAAGTTGGTGTGTTTTATTATTTTTACTTAGGACAATTAAGTACATTAAATTTTACTTTATTTTTAAAAAACAAGGAAACCAGTCTGTGTGTCTTTTACCATCACAGCACAGTTAATCACTCAATGAATTAGCAAGCATATCCTTTAAAAAAAATCCTGTTGCAGTCGAAATAGGAGTGGGAAAAGGAGCCATTCCACCTCTCCTCACCTAATCATAATGCTTAAGACAATTTTAGATGCTAAAAGCTGTAACATGCTAATACTTGCAGTAACAAACATGTTACAATTATAAATCATTTACCTATACACAAATTGAGTCATAAATCTTGGCATTCTGTTACAGATGGTTTACAACAGATATTCTGTGGCTTTATTATTCCCGCCCCCTGTATCAACTTATGCAAAATTGGCCATATGGGAATATCAAACAACAAGCAAGTTGTTTGGGTTGAATTATATTCTCCCAAGACTCAAATATTAGGCAAAAGCAGAAATCTGCATTGCCAGGTAGGGCACTTCTCCAACAGGCAATGCTGTTCATCTTTTTAAAGGGACTTTAGACATTTTCCATCAGTGTACACTGGGCAGGCAACAATTAAAATACTGTTCTCAGGTTAGAGATACCAGAAATCCATGATGCCGAGTACCTTGCATCCTCAAGGTGCATCAGTACAGCCAACCTGCTAAATGACTTAGCACGCTTGTTCAGGTGCTGCATTTAAAAAGCTAGAAACAGAACAACATACTCCAATAGCTAGTGCTGTAAATTTATAAAGAGCCATCTACATATGAAGTTTTCCATTTTGCTGGTGTTATCATAGCACAAAGCATTCAGTGACCTACAATAATGAATTTATCACAAGGAACTTACAATCCTATAAAAACTTGCATTCAGTTTGAACAATTAGATTGGAATAACAAATACCAGAAATTACTGACTCGATGTTAAATAAGTGACTTCTGGAGCAACACAGAAGTAAACATCCAGCGGAAAAAAAGCCACAGGAAAAGAATTGCACTTCTTACAGAACTATTACACTGCTGTTTCCCGTTTAGTAATCATATATAGGAACCAAGCAGAATATTTCAAAATTTCATATAAGCAGCCCAAGTAGCGTGTACACTAAAAGTTGCATTTATGCAATGTCTCAACACATGTCAAAAAAACCCATTTCAAAAGCACTTCACCTACAAATGAATTTGATGTGCAATGCCCTAGGAAAGCAAACAGCAGCCAAAGCTCACAGATGAATCAACCATTCAGAATTTCACTTTTTTGAAACATACACTACCATTGCCAATTTCACAGATCAGAGGCTGGGATCACCATTCGTAAAATTAAGTTTACCTGACATCCAATTACCAATGAGTGATACAAAACACAAGTTCAAACTGAAATGATTCCCATGACTCAAATGTTCAATGTTAGCTGTTCTAGCATTATATTAAATTGTGCAATGAAGTTCTAAAATGGGTCAGAACAAAATTTGTGTAGCCTAAGAGGTGTGAATTCCTATGGCACTCAAGAAATATTGCAACTTGGAGACTAGATTTGCTTAATTTCATAAAATCATTCCTTATACAGCACAGGAAGCTATTTGACCCATAATTCCTCTGCCAGCGGTTGAAAGAGTTATCCAATTAGTCCCACTCCCCTGCAAATTTTTTTCCTTCAAGTACTTATCCAATTTCCTATTGAAAGTTACTACTAAATCTGCATTCCTCATCATAACAAAGAACAAAGAAAAGTACAGCACAGGAACAGGCCCTTCGGCCCTCCAAGCCTGCGCCGATCATATTACCCGTCAACTAAAACATTTTGCACTTTCAGGGTCCGTATCCATCGATTCCCATCCTATTCATGTATTTGTCAAGCTGTCTCTTAAACACCGCTATCGTACCTGCTTCCACCACCTCCTCTGGCAGCGAATTCCAGACACTCACTACCCTCTGTATAAAAAACTTGCCCCGCACATCATCTCTATAGTTTTCTCTTCTCACCTTAAATCTATGTCCCCTAGTAATTGACTCTTCCACCCTGGGAAAAAACTTCTATCTACTCTGTCCATGCCACTCGTAATTTTGTAAACTTTTATTAAGTCGCCCCTCAATCTCTGTCGCTCTAGTGAGAACAATCCGAGTTTCTCCAACCTCTCCTCATAGCTAATAACCTCTAGACCAGGCAGCATCCTGGTAAACCTCCTTTGCACCCTCTCCAATGCCTCCATATCCTTCTGGTAATGTGGCGACCAGAATTGCACGCAATATTCCAAGTGCCACTTATTTATTTTCCCTTCACGTCACCTGTGTTTTTTTTTAAATTTGGTCATGGGATGTGCACATCACTGGCAAGGTCAGCATTTATTGCCCATTGCTAACTGCCCTCAGGTGAGCTATTGGATAGGGAGCTCCAGGTTCTTTTGGCTATTTCTGAAAATTATCTAAAATTATGCCGAAAAGACTAAAATGTTATGCTTAAACAGTTGCATTCTAGTTCCAACACACCAGCAAAAAAGTTTTCTAAAAACCAAAGCATAGAAATCTCAGTTCAAGTCCCCATCAGCAAGATAGGAAATTAGAAAATTATCTGCCAACTACTATATTGATCTGCACTTAATTACTACTTAGAGTTAGCTACGGTGTTCTGTGATAATCCCTTAATAATGGAAGAGAAAGAGGAAAGGTACCTATCAATGTTACCATTTGCTTAATTTTAGTATATAAAAAAATGTTTGATTGTCTAACCAGGATAGTCCAAATAGAGTTCAACATGGGACTGAAGCTCTGCTCAAAATGAAGTAACAGGTTTATATTTTGCAAGAAATTTCCTCCCATATATTCCAGGTCTACAAATACCAAACTCAATAGGATAGCATTTAATCTAAAAATTTCGGAAAAAGGGATCGGCCCTTTTGGTATTGCTGTAATTAAGCAACTCATTTTCTCAATTATAATCTGCTCTTAATGCTAAAGAAATGGCAAAAACTTTGAGAGCTATTATTATGAGCTAACCAGCTGTAAATTCAAATTCTCATTTGTATACAAACTGTATTGTTGTTCCTTCATGGTAGTGGGTCAAAACTTTTTAACTCCCTCCATAACTGCCCCATGGGTGTACCTCCACCAATGGACTACTGTAGTTCAAGGCGGCAAGCTCACCACCACCTTCTCAAGCACAATTAAGGATAGATAATAAATGGTGACCTGGCCAGTGATGCTCACATCCCAAGAATCATTTTTTTTTTTAAAAAAGCTTTAAAGTAATCTTCACCATGGACGATATAGAATCTTTAAATTATTCTTCTTCCTTGGGATGTGGGCATCATTTGTTGCCCATCCCTATCTGCCCCTCAGAAGGTGGTGAGCTGCCTTTGTGAACCGGTGTAGTCAGTATGGTGCTGCTAGGAAGAGAGTTCCAGAGTTTTGATCCAGTGACAGTGAAGGAACAGCAATATAGTTCCAAGGTAGGATGCTGTGTGACTTGGAGGGGAGCTTACAGGCGGTGCTCCCATATGTCTGCTGCCCTTGTTCCTTTAGCAGAGACAGTGGTGTAGTGGTAATGTCACTGGACTAGTAATCCTGAGGCCCAAGCTAATGTTCTAGGAACAAGGGTTCAAATCCCACCATGGTAGCTGGGAGAATTTAAATTCGATAAATAACCTGGAATTGAAAAGCTAGCCTCAGTAATGGGAACCATGAAACCATTGTCAATTGTCACAGCAACCCAGCTGATTCAATGACACTCTTTGGGGAACGAAATCTGCCGTCCTTACCCGATTTGGCCTACGTGCAACTCCAGACCCGCAACAATGTGGTTGACTCTTAACTACCCTCTGAAATAACCTAGCCAACAAATGCCGGCCTAACCGGTGACACCCACATCCCATGAAAGAATTTTTTTTTAAATGAAGCAGCTGAAGTTAGTTGGGCTTAGGACACTACCCTGAGGAATTCCTGCAGTAACGACCTGGGGAGGAGATGATGGACCTCCAGCAACGACAACCATCTTCCTTTGTGCTAGATATGACTCCAACCAGAGAGTTTTCCCTAAAACTCCCATAAACGTGTTGCAGATGCCATGCCTTTTACAGGCATGAAGATATCACAAACTTTAAAGCTATATTTTTAAAAATAATTACCAAAAGTCATTTAAGATAATATACCATGTGACTAGACAGTATCCTGCTCCAGACAATCCTGAAACTCAAGCAAATACCCAATTAAAATATGGACAATCACATCTACTTGTGAAATTCACACATCCCTTTTGTTAAGGATGGATCATCAATAGAAAGAACCGTGAATAGAGACATCGAAACTCAATTGAGTGGTAGACGAATATGTAATGGATCTCATCAACATTTCATTGTATTGTGATGACTCCTCATCCCAAACACACAGGCTTGGCTGTCTGAAACATGGAAAAGCCACAACACAATAACTACACAGTCTAACTCACCACCCTATTTGGAAAAGGGCTTTGGGCTTGTAACAAGTCACATGGGTTAGGCAGCCATATTTGCTACCTCCTTTAAAAATATAATAGCTATCATAAATATAACATATCATCAGAAACATCATTTGAGCTATCAAACCAGCTGCAAGACAACTACACAACCAATGTAATTTAGCGCTCTGGTTCGAAAGGGGGAGAAGGACTCTTCCCCCAGCCTGTTCCAACTTCAATTTTACCTGAGAGCTGACCTCTTGGCAATTCAACTACAAGAGGCCTCATAGGTCACTGAGAATCCTCTGCTTTTACAAGATCTCCACTCCAGCTAAAGCGTCAATTTGTCCAAGAAATTACAGGCCTGCTACAAGAGACTGAAATGATTCCAGATTGTAATTATATTGCTTTTTACTTCATCTGTGTCTAACATGTGTGTGCGAGATAATGTAAGACATTGCATTTAAACTTCCGGGACACATGCGTGCTAATAAATAATCTTTATTTTTAAATTCACAAAAGCTTCCTACCTGAATCATTTAAATTGGGACAAGTCACGGAGGGTAAGAAAACACACTAGCCTCCAACATTAAAACACTTTGATCACAGACAACAATAAACCCTGTCCCTGACACAGACAATATCCATTCAGACGTGTCAATGATGGGGAGTTGGTTCAATTAAAAATGCTATATTTACCCATCATACTTTATTTATTGCACTGCTTGTAAAAGTAACTGACTATATTCAGTACAGCATTTGATCTCTCAAGCCTTGGGTCTGAATTGAAGCCATTGAGAAACAAAAGAAACAACAGTCCAGCATTCTCTTTTTTGGAGAGAGTTAGCTTGAATCACTAGTCATTATTTGGCAAGGAGGGAAAAAAGGTCATTAAACAAAACATGCAGAGATAAACATAGGGGGAAATATGTAATTAACTTGACTAGTTCAAATTCAATTTCAATAATTTCCAATCTGAAACAGATTAAAATTAATGCTGGAGATGCCACTAATTCTTATAACTTAATTTAACTAGATATAGAACAAAATTAAGAGGTTAGTTCAAGCCTAATTTCCAGTCACAAATTAAAATAGAAAAAAAAATTTATACCCCAGAACAAATGCAAATTATGGTACTTTTTATTTAAGACCACCAATACACCAATTAATTTATAACTGCAAACAATATTAAAATGTATTTTATTAAAATAGTTAGCTTTCATCCAAATCCATCCATCTCCAAACTATAAATTGCATAAGTACAAAACTGTACAGGCTCCATGTTCACAAATTGCATTCGTGTGGATCAATCATTTTATTCTGTTAAAGGCACTTCTGTGTACCCACCAATGGGAGCATAATAGTCTGAACAGCTGCTTCCCTTTTCTCAGCCTCAGAAGCAGGCTTTCCAGGAACTTAAAGGGATCAAGAACAGGGGCCATAGATGCAACAAAATTTACTACTCAGACAAAAGAACCTGCAAAATTAGATTAGATAGTTGGATGGGAGAAAAACAGCTGGAGAGAGAAAATAGCAACAGGGCAGCACCATCATTTCATGATGGTGAATGTCAGCATGGACAGATTCAGTGCAATGGCCCATTTCTGTGTCGTAACATTATGGACGTATTACGCTGGCTCAGAGCTCAGCAGCACCTCCCCTTTCCCTACTAAATATCCCCCCATGCCATAACACTCTATTCTTCTGACTTTGGTCTCTTGAGCATCTCTCTTTTGCATATCATCTACCACCAACTATAGCTCGGTTGGTAGCATTCTTATCCAAGTCAGATGCTTGTAAGTTCCAGTTCCACGCCAGAATCTGAGCACAAGACGACTGATGCTCCAGTGCAGCACTGAGGGAGTTCTGCACTATTGGAGGTACCGACTTTTTGTTGAGACATTAAACAAAGGCCCATTTGTCCTCTCAAGTTGATGCAATGGATCTTGTGGGAGTATTTTAAATTATAGCAGGAGATTATCCTTGGAATCCTCGTTAATAATTATCCCTCAACAAAACCACAAAAAACAGTGTGTGTTTGTGGGAGCTTGCTGCTGCTGTGCATGCAATTGGCTGGTTTCCCATATATCACAACAGTGACTACACTTCAGAAGCACTTCATTGCCCCAAAGTGGAGCAATTCAGCCATCCTGCAGTCATGAAAAACACTATAAAAAAAGCAAGTCTTTCTTTTAACTTTGGCATTATAAGTTATACATTCTAGAAGTACCTAAACCCATCTCTGCCTGTCCACCCCACTACATTCATTCTGAAAACCAGCCTGCTTGGCAATGCTTCTGGTTACTTGTCCTAATATCACCATCTTGGGCTCGGTGGCTAATTTAATTTTACTGCAATTTGGGTAGGTCAGGGCAAGAGCGAAAAGTTGGTTCAATTAAACATGGACATGAGACACAAAATTAAAACTGAAGCTTTTGAAAAACCAAAGGCTTTATCAAGTTTTAATGTTTGTTCTGATTGTATATTTTGCTCAGTTTTCTTCTGCCATGGAGTAGGAAGGCAAAAGAGGCAGTAACCTGATATAATCTACCCATCAAGAGTTGATTTTCCACTATTTGGAGAATGGTTTGATTATATGGCTTTTCCCTGTGAGACAAAAAAAATGACAGCCAGTTTTAAAATCCTACCAACATTAAATGTGACCTTTGCAGTATCACCAACACCACTAAAAAGAAAATACTTATTTATAAAAGTGCCTTTAACATAGAAAACCATCATAAGGTAACTTCAGAATTGTACTCCAAACCAAAAGAGGACATATTTGTATGAAAATACTTTGCTGCTCATACATTAATCCTCCATAGTCTTCAATTGGTCCAGATTCTTTACATATCGTGTCTCTCTCAGCCACCACCGCTGTCCTTGCTGGGTCCAGATACCCAGTGCCAAAGATTTTAAAATTATCATCCTTGTGTTTAAACTCTTTCATAGATTCACCACTTTTAATCCCGAACATTCTTCAACCCCAAAATCTCAATCCCTCACTTCAACTGCGTGCATCACAACAATTTACACAGCACTTTTAACATAATAAAATGTCCTAAGGTGCTTCACAGGAACATAATGCAACAAAATACGAGCCACAAATGATATTAGATCAGATGATGAAAAGCTTGGCCAAAGAGGTAGGTTTTAATGAGTGTCTTCAAGGGTAAAAGTGAGTTAAAGCAGCGGAGGGGTGTAGGGCAGGTATTCTTGAGTTGAAGAGCAAGGCTCAAGGCACAGCCACCAGTGATGGAGCATCCCCAATTTTCCATGCTTAAGGGGAACCAGAATTTGAGGAGCGCAGAAATCTGGGAGCATTGTGGGGTTGAAAGAGCTGAGAGATAGGGAACAGCGAGGTCATGGAGGGATTTGAAAACAAAAGCGAGCATTTTAAATTCAAGGCATTGCTTGACTGGGGGCCAACATTAGTTAGTGAACCCAGGCATGATAGGGGAATGAGATTTGGTGCGAGCTAAGACATGGGCAAAGTTTTGGAATGACATCAAGTTTATGGAGGATAGAATGTATGAGATCAGCCAGGATTGCATCAGAATAGTCAAGTCTAGGGGGAGCAAAATCATGAATGAGGGTTTCAGCAGATGAGCTGAGGTAGGGACAAAGTTACAGAATAGAAAAAGGCAATCTTAGTGCTGCTGCAAATATGAGGTCAGAAGCTCATCTCCGGGTCAAATGTGACACCAAGGTTGCAAATAGACTGGTTTAATCTCAGGCTGTTGCTAAGGAGAGAGATTGAGTCAGTAGTTAGGGAACTGAATTTGGACTTGGGACCAAAAACAATAGCTTCAATTTTCTAATATTTTAGATCAAGGAAATTTCTGCCCTGCTCATTAAATACTGAATGTCAGAAAAGTAGTCTGATAATTGAACAATAGTGAGTTATTGAGAATACTGTAGTGGTGAGGTGGAGCTGGGTGTCATCATTATACATGCGAAAACTACCTCTGCTTCTGATGATGTTGCCGAGGGGCAGCATGTTGATGTGAAATGGAGGGAACCAAGGATAGATCCTTGGGGATACCAGAGGTAACTATGCAGGAGCAGAGAGGTGGCATAATGAGTGATATTCTGGCTTTGATTAGATAGATAAGAGTTGGCTGGGCAACAGTGGAGAAGCGTTGGAGAAGGATGGTCTAAGGTGAACCATTTCAAAAGCTACAGTCAGATTGAGAAGAATGAGGATGAAAAGTTTACCTTAGTCACAGTCACACAAGATGTCATTTGTAACTTTGATAAAGACTGATTCAGTACTCTGGCAGGGACAGAAACCCAATTGGAGGGATTCAAACATGGAGTTGCAGGAAAGTTTGGAGCAGATTTGGGATCACCCCACCAATGATAGCTTTGTCTTAACTATGCCAGGTTCCACTTACCCACCATTCTCTGCTTTAACCTGTTTAGGCACCCAGTCCCTCAACATTTTTTTTTAAAAACAATGTCTCTCTCTCTCAAATCTGTGCCTATAGCAAAATTATGGTGCCAAGTTTCCACGTAAACCTGGTTAGGCCCCTAGTCCCACAACACCTCAATTTTTTTTTTTACATTCCCACCTAGTATTAAATTTTTTCCCCCCATCTGTTGCAATTGTATCCACCAGCCCTGCTACCGCCTCCACCCACTGCTAAAACAAACCTGAAACTCTTGTTCAACTCTACTGTCCCTTTGCTGCATCATTTGCAGCCATGGCTTCAGCCTCCTAGATTCCAAGCTCTGGAATTCCTACCCAGTCATCCTTTTATGCATCTGCTGCCCTTGTCCTTCTAGGTGGTAAAGATCACAGGTTTTCCACCATAACTTGGCTGAAACCTATTTATGGGCCTAACCAGGATTTCTGAAGGTGTGGGAAAAGCACTTAGGGAAATCCACCTTCCTCTTTAAAAACTTTTCATCCCCTTCCTCCATCTCATACCCCACAACCAACTTATAGCCTTCCAAGTTATTGCAGAGTGTTCTGCTATCAAACTTGGAATTTTTCACAATCATTTATTTGGCAGTCTTGATCAAAGGAGTTGTCAGTATTGTTTATTGCATTGGTTAGAATATCGAACAAAGTTCTCAGCGTGTAAGTCGACCTTTAAAGCCTCAAAAAAGTCCTTCCAAAAACAAGTCAATTTACACACCAAGTATAAAAGTGAAACTGCTGGCTTGGGTATGGGTGGGCACCATTTTGAAACATCAGCATCTGACGCAAGCAGTGGGCATGCCTTAAAGTCCCACAACACAGCCTGTATCACCAGTTTGATCCTTTGCACCCAGTTGAAAGGTACAAGTAAAATATGCATTTTTGCAGCGAAAATTTGAAGCTTTACTTGCATTAGTCAGCATGCCATGGCTAAAAAGGAGAGGAGAGTGGGAAGGTTGACTTATACATGAATACATGCAAAAGCATGAATTTTGGGGCTGGAAAAAATGTGGTCATCATATGCACCACAATTTATAGCGTCATTTCATTTCTTTCCCCACAATGCATCTTTTAATGACAAGAAGTTAATTTCAGGTAGGCAAAAATTTGGAAAATGCTTTCGAAATATCATCTCCAGGTGTCTCAATTTTGGAACCTCGAGGCTATTCTGATATCCTGTTCTTACAAATTTAAGAACTCACAAATTGCAAAAAGTCCCAAAAGATAATAAAAAAATACTGGGCATAACTACAGTTCATCACTTCAGGTACTAAAAATAATAGATGATCAAGTATGGAGAATTATTGCCATGTGAATGCTCCACTGTTTTTAGTGGGAGTGAATACAACAAGCACAATAGAGTCGCAGTGCTAACATTGTGTTATCATTAGACATTTTCAGATGCATGAAAGACCTTGCTCATAGTTTTGAAGAGCTTCACGAGCAAAAGACCACTGGAAATGAAACCTCACACAATGAAATTCCTTATTTTTGTGGGTACTATCTCAATAGGCTTAAACTGCCTTCAGTGATTGAGATGCTATTGTTTGCAAAAACAAGTCTGTAATACAGCTGGGAACTGTACTGTCCCAAGGTCAACTGATATCAACCAATGAATCTCACATAGCCCAAAAATGGCATAATATGCAAGAGATGCGAATTAGCATCAAATATTTTGGAGTATGGGTGCAAAGGGGAGCTACTGAATTAATATGTACAATTAGACAATTCAGGCACATATCCAAAATTGGATAATTTTGAAAACAATCACTGTAAAGTTTCATTGCCACAATGTGACTGTTTACATTTCAAAGTGAAAGATGATGGCCATATTAAATGGAATGTTAAACAATTTGATGCAAAAGATATGCACATTCATATCAGTGATAAAACACAAAGTTACAATGATGACTTAAAGGTAAATGCACTGTGTGTTGTAAAACTAAAGAGATCAGAAAACTTCCACTGAAAATCTGCACTGAGTGTGGCACCTCTACAGTCAAAATAGCTTGATGTTTGCTGCCTAGACTTAGACTTGAGTCACAAGGATAAGGCACCAGATGATGGGTGACACCAAAAGAGCTGCATCCCAGCATAAGCCATTGCCTTCTGGATAAAGGCCTACTTCTCGCAGAAGAGAAAGGCACCCATTACACAATGGATTTGATTTTACTGCTGGAAATGACCACAAGTAATAAAAGAACTGACCATCAAAAAGTCAAATTTCAAGTTGTGGTTGCCATCAGATTCTTCTGCCAGAATTTCATTTTGCTGGGAGCAGCTAATTAACAAGGAGCCCCAGCGGCAGCCACTTAAGAATGGTAACCACCCCAAGAGCTGCCAGTCCATTCAGAGGGCCAGCAACACCACTGCTAATGGTAGTCATTGCTGGGACAGCACCTGGCAGGAAGGTGACATCATTACTGCAAAGATGGCCACTGTCACCAGGGGCCCTGCTGTGGGCCATGGAGCCCCCATATTTACCTTGCAGTCTCTCCACACAGCAGCAGGCCCTTCCAATGTGGGCACAATGCCCACAGAGACAGAAAGTGGCCCTTGGTTAGCCACTTAACTGGCTCAGACTCCTGGCAAGGTGGCCACCCTGACACCTTTCCCACCACTGGCAAAATGACACGGTGAAGTCAGTGGTGGGGTGGGGTGGTGCAAAGAAAGGAAGTCCTTTTCCCATCAGTTTGCCTCTCAGTCTAGCACCTATTAGCCAGTAAAATTCCAGCCTTAGTTATTTTATCATTTGATGTCAAAGAGGAAAAAAAAATTCTAAATCCAAAAAGGCGGCAAGGAGTTTGGCAGTCAAAAGTGGAGGCCAAGTCTATCCGTTGAAGGCTGCAGCCATACCAATCTTTCATCCCTTTTGATAACGCCAACAACAACAAAAAACAAAAATGAATCTCATGTACATTATGGTTCAATGTTCATTCACAGCTGGAATTCTAACATAAGCAACTTTTACTAAAAACAAAATCTATATTTAACAGAGCACATGTTATATTTGAGCAGCAGAGAATGGAGTCTACAATTAAATGCTGTTATATATTTTTGAATTCATTCATGGGATTGGAGTGTTATTGTCCATCATTAATTGACCTCAAAGTTGGTGGTGAGCTACCATCTGGCACGGCTGCAACCCACATGCTGTAGGTATACCCACAATGCCGTTAGGAGGGGGAAATCAAGGATTTTGATCCAGTAACAGTGAAAGAATGGCAATATAGTTCCAAGTCAGGAGGTTGTGTGACTTGGAGGGGATCTTGCAATTGGTGGTGTACCCTTGCATCTGATGCCTTTGTCCTTCTCGGTTGCAGAGGTCACAGGTTTGGAAGATGCTCTTGAAGAAGCCTTGGCGAGTTGCTACACTATATCTTGTAGATGGTACACACTGCTGCCACTTTGTGCTAGAGGTACAGGGAGTGGACATTTAAGGTGGCAGATGCCATTAAGCTGGCTGCTTTGTCCTGGATGTGGAAAGATTTCCCGAGTTGTTGGAGCTACACACATTTAAGCAAATGAAGAGTATCCCATCACACTCCTGACTTGTGCCCATATCTTTCACCACATACAGTATTTTATGAAGTCGTGACGCAATTTGAGTTAACAATTGTTAATTCTTCGAGTTGAAATCCTGTTTTCTGCAGATTCAGGAGCTGTGTTCTTTGCCACAGGATACCCAGCCTCTGAATTGCCTTGTAGCCAGTATATGGCTGGCCCAGTTAATCTTCTAGTAATGGTAAGCCCCCGGGATGTTGGTGGTACAGGATTCAGCAATGATAATGCCATTAAACGTCATGGGGAGATGGCTAGATGCTCTCGTGTTGGAGATGGTCATTGCCTGGCACTTGTGTGATGTAAATATTGCTTGCCACTGATCAGCCCAGGCCTGATTATCGTCCAGGTCTTACTGCATGTGGACACGGACTGCTTCAGTATCTGAGGAGTTAAGTGATTATTAAGAAATAACAAAATGGTTGCTGCTAGGGAAAGGAAAATTTGCAGAAAAATGGTATCAAACTATTTTGAAGTCACCTTGTTTATAGGGTTTGAAGTCAAAGCACAAAGAATATTTAACTTAATAAACTGCATCAGGGCTTCATTAGATACCTCTGCAATTAGTGTGCATGCCGTGAAAGATATGGAGTACTTTAATTTTGGTGGCTAAGGTCGTAGCTCCAAAAACATGGTAGCTAAGACAACATGGCATCCAGCTCCTCTATTTTGTTTTAAAATACTATGGTACAGATTTTACAGTTAGCAGCGAAGTGATAGCTCTCACCACTGACGAAGAAAAATGGCCAGAAAAGATGGTGTTCTGTGGTATGGATTTCACTTTGGCACCAGCTGCAGCATCCAGTAGGGGATGTTATCGTGCAGTGTAAGCACCCAATAACATTGAAGAATTCTCACAGACAGCAACATCAGGAAACAAAAAGTGCAGATAAACCTTCACTTTTTATTCATGCTAAAGAAAGCAAAATAAAAAAGTCAGATATAGGCTGTCTGAAAGGTAAAAGCTGAAATTTCAAACATTAAAAAAATCTGTGGTTTTAAAAATCTGTGGATTATCACTGAAGAAATTTGACATTCCTGTAGTGGTTCAAGACAGCAGCTCACCACCACCTTCTCAAGAGCAATTAGGGATGGGCAATAAATGCTGGCCTAGCCAGTGACACCCACATCTAATGAATGAATAAGTATATAAAATTTAGTTTTTGTTGGACCGTAGAGGCTGTTTAGTAATAATGGCTTAGTACACATTTAAAAATGCAGTTACACCTCATTTTGAAGCAGCCCATGTCCAAACGCAGCAAGGCCGGGACAATGTTCAGCCTGGGGCTGACAAGTAAGATTCGCCCCACAAGTACCAGGCATGACTATCACCAACAAGAGAATTTAACCATCACCCCTTCAACAGCATTACCATTACTAAACCCACTACCATCAACATCCTACGGGTTACCATTGACCAGAAACTGAACTGGACTAGCCATATAAATACTGTGGCTACAAGAGCAGGGCAGCACTTCTGGAGTTCCATGTTTAGCTGGGTATGTCTGGACAGCACAAGTTGCTGTTGGTTTCACAGTTGTAATAGCTGTGAGTGCGAACAGTTGTGTTATTCCACCCACAAAACCCAGGCTAATACTATCCAGGTGATTCATTTGGAGGCCATAGTTTAGGTATTCGCAAATGAACTTTGAATGTATTTTTACGACATTCCAAACAGTATGTAGCCATTTTAAATAATTGGGTTAATGCTCCAACTTAAAAAAGGCAAAGAGGCATGTCATATGAATGCACTGTGGTTGTGCACGAACAACAATTTCTATGCTCAAAATGCATAGTGCTGTAGCAAGAAATAAATGTATTATCTTTGTTTACCAATACACAATTCATCATTATATTTTGGACCAGCTCAATGGTATGCACTCTTATACAAAGTACTGTATATATCAGAAAATATCTATACATAAAAATGTCTACACCCAAAAACTATAAAATGCAGGTAAAGTGTAAGAAACACTGGGGGTTGGTTAGTATATCCCTATTTTACATCACCGCCCCACCCCCACACACTGACCCCAGAAAATGAAGTTCATGTCTAAATAGCATGTTCACGAATAAAACTGCCACACAAAATGGTCCTTATCACTATTTTTCAATCATAGTAAACATTTTAGTTTTTCATACCCCTTTCCCACTATGTAATGAAAGGTCAAAGGTCACTAGTATTACAATCAGCTACTGTCAAAAACACTACCGCGTGCACAAATTGGGAGGAAAGATTACCCTGTTAGTAAAGTAGCATCCAATATGCTGAACTTTTCACAAGGATAATAATCTACAATATCCTTTATCCTCAATTTAAAATGGAATTCAGATTAGCACTACCCAAATGAAGTGCAATAACCCCTGTATAATCCTTAACATTTCAACTAACTACAGCAGGTTAGCAGAAATTGAATTCCAGTCTTCAGCAATTGCCAATGTGACTTCTATGAAGCCAGTTTCGGATAAGGTGCCTGTGAAGAGAAAAACTGCCCAGAAGATCCAACATCTCCTGGCATGGTTGGACCATGTGGGGATGTTCAAAGAGCTGGTTTACTCTGAACAAGCCACAAATGCAGATAGATAGCTACAGAGAAGGAAAAGAGGAGCAGGTCAAAAGAAAGGAAGAAAAGAAATTCCTTCGCAACGCCTCGACCAGAGTAGACATGCTAAACAAGCAGCATCCCTTTTCTCAGTATAAACTGTTGCTCCTTTTGAAATTTGGTATTCTTGTCTCTGCCCTGATGAGTGCAATTTGAAAAGTTTTGACAGCATTTCTCTTTTTTCAGCAAAACCGAAGAAATTCAACACCCCATGGATACATTTTAAGAATAGTGCACAAATGTCACCACAAGGCTTATTACATATACTTATTACAGCACTCCCACTTTCTCAAAACAATAATGGAGTCAAAGCCTTAACATGGTTATTTACTGAAATTATTTATAAACCACTTCAACTTCATCTTCAAAATTAGACCTTAACACTTTGGATTCCAAATCAGACTCTGGTATCCATTTTGTATATTGTTGCAATTATGGCTACAGATGATTGCTGAGTGAATGTCATGTCACCAAAGCAGCGTTCTTTCCATACACCTAGAAATCTGCAGCTAAGGTTCAACAGTCTTAGGACCCACATATGTATACAACTTTTTGAGAAAGAAAAAGTAATTATATGCATGCATTTCCAACTAACTTCCCTATTATACATGTCTTTAATGGAAACTATGCAACCTTGTCACACCAAGTACATCACCACCATATCCCATCCAGCATATCCAGCAGGAGGGCAGAATGACAGATTGCACAATTTCCATTATAAATGTGGACATAGAGATTTTTTTTTTTAAAAAAGGTCAGAATATATGACTTTACTAAATTGCATCTAATCCCTTGGCCCAACTAAGTTCCATCCACGTAACACCATTTGACCTAAAGACCACAATTGATTTTCACATTCCTAGTGAGCAGTGCCACTGGGGATCAACTACGCTATGTTACAAATCTTGGATGCCGGCATACCATCATATGCCAACACACCACATTTACAAGAAAATAAGGAAAGGTATTGCCAGGGTTTTATTGAGCTTCATCCAAAGCTTCTAACCACCAAGGTTGTGTAAAATTGCTGCTTTGGAAATGGTAACCCTGCACCTACATGTATTCTAGAGAGAGATGTGCTAATGTACCTTGTCGAGCTCATCGTGCAGTTCAGCCAGACTGGGTCTGATGAGCTTCTCTCCGAGCTGAGCCACCGTGTTCCTGTAGTGATCGATCCTGGGCACCGCATCGATGGTGTTGTGGCCGAAAGTCCTGAGATAGTAAGTGTTGCTGTGCGTATCGTAGTAATGATGAGTTGCGGTACCGGCCGAGTGCAGGCTGCCCTCACTCAGCATGGTATCGCCATTCTGGGGGTAGCCGTTCATACTCTCGCTGGCGGCTTGCTGCGGCTGACCGTGTAAGTCCGATGCCGAGCCGTGGGGCGGCGGGGTGGACGCCGGCGGCTTCTCCGCAGCTGGGTCGACGAAATTCACCCGGAATCTGCCTTTCGCCTCTTCTGCAGCCGCAGTGGCGGCGGTGGAGGGTGGCTCGGGGGCAGGTGGTGAGGCTGAAGACGGAGCTCCCGCCCCGCCGCCACCGCCATCCCCCCGCTCCTGGGCTGGGCTCGGAGCGTCACCCTTCGGCCCGTCTCCCCCTCCTCCCCCCTCGGTCACCAGGTCGACCTGGAAGCGGCTCTGACTAGCTACGGGACGTAGCGGCATCGCGGGCTCGGGGGGGCCGGCCTGACCCTCAGTCTGCTCGCCACCGGCCGGGGAAGCAGGAAAGCCGGACTCCATCCTCTCTTCTTGTCCTCGATCCTCCTGCCCCGCTTACAGCCCGCGCTCAAAAGAAAAAAAAACACACACACACCAGTCAAATTAAATTGAACAAAAAAAAAACCCCGATACCAATTCCTCCTTCCCCCCACCCCCCCTCTCTAAACTTTACACCGGGACTTGGTGCTATTTTCACCGGTCCTGCACCGTCAGCCTCGATCTGCAGTGTAAGAGCGGCCGCTCCCGGACCCCCAGCATTAATGAGCTGCTTGTCGGAGCCGGCTGCCCGCTCACTCCCTCCCTCCCTCTCAATTCCGGCTACTCAGTAATCCCAGCCCTCACACACTGTCTCACTCACTCACTATCTATTTATCAGTCTCTCCTTCTTTTCCTCCTTTATCTCTCACATCCCTGACCGGCCTCAGCTGTTATAAGCCGGCGCTCTCCTCTCCTCTCATTGGCGGCTGCAGAGTGCGGCGGGGGTGTTGCCGCTGGAGACAGCGCACAGCCTGATACACTCACTCACAAGCTCAATGCTGTACAGCACAGGGCAGGGCCAGGCTAAATATCGCGAGAGACAGACAGACAGGCTGCTCTCAGCTGCGGTTTTCTCTATCTCTGCTGCTCCGTTCCGGGGCTTTCAGTTTCAAACACGCTCTGTCCCCAGTGCTTCTAAACGTCGACCCACAATATGAGAAGACACGAGCAAAACAAAATTACTGCCGAAGCTGGAAATCTGAAACAATCCAAGGAGAGAAGAGTGGCCAAATTGAGCAATGAGTACATTGTTAAACAATAGCCTGTTCAAAATATTTTCTTACGCGTATTGTGTTTCACGGTAGGTAGGGAAGCTCAGTAGGCAATGGCAGGAAAGGTGTCCCCTTTTTAGCCAAGGGTTGGAGACATCTTAAAGAGAAAACCCGTCCATAATTTCAATTTTTAAAAAAATGATGAGGAAAATAGCCTGCAAATGCTGAACAACTGAAATGCACAGCACGTCAGTCAACATCTGTTCAGAAGAAAAGGCAGATTGTGTGGTTTGGGGTTTGCAGATAGGCCAAGCGTAAAGAAGTAAATTGAAGAAGTAACTGCAAACTGTTTACTAGAAGATTGTTAGATGACACAACAGGTCAAAGGTGAGATGATACAGATATCTAAATAAGACCGAAGTGTATGTAAATACCGAGGAGTTAAAAAGGAAATCAACACAATAAGAAAAGGGAAATGGGGAAAAAAAACAAGGGGCAAGTTCAGCAAACCGGAAATTACAAAAAATTGAAGCAGGGTTCGAAATAATTTTTTCTCAAGGGGTCTTGAGATTTTCCAAGGGGCCACTTTTTGGGTTTCAGGGCAACTCTGGTTTTTGGTTACTCTTTTTTATTTTCAAAAGAAGAATTCAGGATATCATTCATCCTTAGTTCCTTGTTTTTTTTCCTCAAATTTGGATTCTAAATACAACTCCCAATTCACAATAATAAACTTAAGAATCAGATTAATCTCGGATTCCAACTATTTGATACAATGAAATGGCAGATCTATAGAGAAAGACCATGGGTTTAAATCTACAGAAAATGTTTAACATATGGAATGAAGTTCAATAATGTAACCTAATTAAGAATTTCAATTGTAAGCCAATTGAGCTTCACTGACAACTTAGATGAGCGTTTCCTCACTCTGCAGGACAAATAACATCTTTGCTGCTCAATTCTGGCTTATGGCACTTGTTTGGAATATCAGTTCAAAGTACCAAGTTACTGCACAGAATTAAAAACAGAACCACAAGATACGATAATGCTCTACCACCTGTCTCCACCCACCACTGGGATGGGAGGGAGACATAGATACACACAGCCTGGCTGCTGCACGCCAGTGCCAGCTGCTCCCAAAGTGCAAACCCTCCCTAGATGAAGTTAGGCCTAGACATAGTTATAAGCGGATTCCCCAGGACATGCAACCAGCGCCTAGCGACCCTTGATTGGGAGGAGAACAAGCACAGGAGAGAACCAGAGCCCGCAGTGGTGCCTCCCTGTCAAGCAGCAGCCCTAGCCAAACAACCTAGCTGCTCCAGCCAAAACTAAGATCCACTCTTCCGGAAGTGGTCTCCATCAGCCACATCCACCTCTACTGCCGAGCATGTCAAGGGGCAGTGCGGGGGGCGGGGGGGTGGGGGGGCGGTTCGCTGCCTACCTGACTGCCGTGGAGATCTTAGAGCTGGCCAGCAATGTGGCCCAGGACAAGAAGACTCACATCATCCTCTGCCACCTCCAACACACCATCAATAATGAAAAGGAGCTCAACCAGCTGCTGGGAGAACTCACCATAGCCCAGGGCTTGGTATGGTCCTGACCAACATCCAAGTTGTGCTGCTGCCCGAGAAAAGAGGACACCCAACAAGGTAAAAGGACAAGATCAGAAATAAAAGAGCAGGAAGATAGGGACTTGTGATTGGAGGAGCTGGAGAGACAGAATCTGTGATTGGAGGAACAGCTCCACACAGATTCTGCCTCCCGCACTCAGTGCTTCTCCAAAATATACAGGGGTGACCTTATTGAATTTTTCACCCTCATCATTGAGTTTTTGGGCTATTTGTGAGGTTTTCAGGGTGAGTTTGCCCACTGCCCCCATGTATTTTGAATCCTGCAATGAAGTGAAACTTGGACCAGTCAGACCAGAGGTCCAAAGGAATGAACGGTCAGAACATAAGCTAAGCCCTCTGTCACTGCTGTCCTCTGATGAATGGTCTCTATCCCAAATGCCAACTTGCCTCCTTCTCTCGGGTATTGATAAACCCTTCCTGCATCACAAGCACCCACTGCTGTGAAGAAAGCTGAGGGTAAAACTAAGATCTGGGCCTGAAACAGGCCTCCAGCCGTGATTGGCCCCAGACCGCGATTGGCCCCGGACCACAATTTCACGCTCGCTGACCAATTAATGGCCAGCGGATGAATGCTTCTAATGAGCTTCCTGAAGGCAGACAGCTGCCCCAGGGAGCTGCAGACCTCCACAAAATAAAGGAAACAACAAAAATGCTGCAAAATATGTCCATGCAGCACTATCAAGCACCTGAAACCATACCTCATAAAAAACTAGTCCAAGGATATCTCTTTTTACTTTATTTCCCCACGGAGATTTCATCCCCCATTGGATCGAGGTTTGAGCAAAAATGTGAATGCCGCCTGGGAGAATGGCCCATCCGCCAACTGTAAATGTGGACGGACCACATAAAATCGATGTAAATTGCCCGACGTCATCTTGCACTATTTTATGTCCGTTCAGGTTGGGCGCACATCTCCCCGCTGGATGTAAAATTCTATCCCTGAAGTTGCTAAATTAACTTTTCAGTCCAGAGTGTGCAGTGTGCTCAGGAGAAAGATGAACATTTTCCTTAACCTTGCATTGAGCTTCAATGGAACAGGGTAGGGGAATTTAAGGTTGAAAACTTGGAGTCGGAGTCAAAACTAATGTGGCGAGCAACATGGAGGTCACACTTGTGAATAGAACTGAAATAAAAACACTCAGCTGGAAACACTCAGCAGTCTGGCAGCATCTGTGGAGAGAGAAACAAAGTCAACCTTATGGGTCAAAGACCTTTCGTCAGAACTGAAATGTTTGCCAGTCACCTGAATCTAAGTTTGCATCACTGCGCTCACCCCTCCATCCCCTTTCAACCCGACCTCACAATCAGAAACAGAGACTGAATGAAATAAGTACATGAAAATTGCTGTCTGAAATGGAAAGAGTATTTGGGGCTCTAGTCAGTAACATCATGAAGATAAGCGGGCACCTCAGACTTGAGTAAAGAACTGGAGCTCTTTAGAAAGAGAAAGCTGAGAAGTAACCTGATAAAGATCTTTAAAGTTATGAAGGGGTTCAAAATGGTAAACAAATAGAAGGTACTGCCATTTGAAGGGGTGTGCAAAACTAGGGGCCGTAAATATCAGATAGTCACAAATAAATCTAATAAGGAACTTCTTTACTCCGAGTGCAGTTAGAGTGTGAAACATGCTACCACATGAAGTCGTTGAGCTGATTAGAATAGATGCATTTAACAGGATGCAAGCTAGGTATATGAGGGAGAAAGGAATAGAAAGATGAGTCAAAGGGATGAGATTTTTTTAAAATGGCAGGAGCTTCATGTGAAGCATAAGCAACAGCATAGGCCTGATGAGCCAAATGGCTCTTTTTGTGCTGTAAATACTATGTAATATATATTGTGTAATCTGAAACTGCACGAGATGTTACAGCAGAAGGTTAGATCGACATAGAGGCCCATAACTTCCGATCTCCTGGAGGGTTGTACCCAGGAAGTACCTCAGGACTTGCGCTGTGGACCCCCATAGGTCCCCATGCAAGGACTGTACAGCAATTGCCCAGAAGTTCAGACTTCCGTTGGACAATTACCCAGCACTGGGGACTATCCAAAACTCAGATTTAAATTGGAGACTTCCGATGTTTCTGTCTGTCTTACCAGAATAGTCACCGAGGAAAAGTTAGAAAAATTAAAACCACTTCTAACTCCTGGGTAACTATAGTACTGAACCCCAGGGGACCCCACCACCGCTACTAACCCTCTGACCCTCCCATTGACTACCCTCCACTCCCCCCAATTACTCCTCTCCACCCCCCTGACTATCCTCCCCCCCTCCCAACTACCGTCCTGACACCACCCCCCCCCCAAACTACCCTTTTGACTCCTAGATTACACCCCACCAACCCGGCTACCCTTCCAATCCCCAGCTAGCTCTCCAGCCCCGACTACTCCCACCATACCCCTCCAGGTTGCCCCCAGGCACTCTCAATGACCCCCACCCCCGACGCCTTACCCCAACTGACCATCCTGACCCTTCATTCCCCCCCCCCCCCCCCCAACTGACCACTGGACCCTCTAACCCATCCTACCCCTGCCCCACTGACCATCCGAACCCTCCCCCACCCCGGCTCTTCTCCAACTGACCATGCAACCCCCCCCCATTCGATGTACTTACCATACATTCACCTTCTCCCTGGCTTCTCAAAGTGGCTTTAGTATTTCAACTTACCTTCTGTATGACAGACGGTGCTGTTAAAATAAGGATCGTGGCTTCCTTTCCTCCAACTCTGCAGCACTCAACTGAAGGCCTCAGGAACTCCCTCCACTGCACCTTTCTCACCCAGCCTGAGTCAGGAGGTTGTGCACTAGAGGTGTGGCTGTATTCCAGTAAAAAGGAGCGGAGCATAAAATCTGACTGTGACTGCCATTCCTTGGATGTTCTGGCCCATTATACTCGAGGATATAGTGGAATGACCAATCTGACAATAAAGTGAGGCGGAGAAAAGAGAGGAAAATTTGATTTGTAGTGGTATAATATTTTAGGTGGTGGAAATAACAGATAACCTGAAAGATTGGATGGTGAGGATAAAGAATATTCTGTTGTTATATTGAGAAATGGGGGGAAGGGGATAAGGTCAGGGACCTAGTGAATAACACAGGTTCGGTCAAGAATGCTGTGGAGAAGAAACCTCAACTCAGGGTAAAAAGGACAATTCAGAAGCTCTGATTTGGAAATGTAAGCATGCAAATATGAAGAGAGAAACTGGAAGAAAGGAATAGAGTTCTTAATGAGGTGGAATGGGAAGACATATGATCAAGATGGCTGTGGGATTTGGTAGGTTTTTGATAGGTGTCTGTAGAAACCACATCAACAGGTTGCAGGGCGAAGTCTAGGAAGGGAAGAGGCAGACAAGCATGGGATGGATGGAAATTAGAAGCATAGCAATTGAAATTATCCATATCAGAGCAAAAACAGAAAGCAACACTAATATAGTCATCAACATGATTAAGGTATTGGGAGGAATTTAAATGTAAGTGGACTCGTGAACTAGGGTACGAGTGGGGCTGAAATCCAAGAAAAATAGGAAAGCATTAGAAAAGCAACTCCCAACTTGCTTACTGCCACATTTCACTTTAGCACATTAGCAGGCATGCCCGCAACCCCCTTGGGCGAGGGGGGCTTTCAATTTCAAGGTGTTAATTGCTTAATTAGAGCTATATTTACATGCTTTCTGACTCCACAGGTTTCCTGGGCTTCCTGGAACTCACCAGTGAAAACAAAGTGAGAAGCAGCAGTAAGTGAGGAAGCTGAAGCCATGACAAAAAATATGCCAGTCAGTACTCACAGCTGCTTTCTTACCTGTTTGTTCGAAACTGTTTGATCACATTACTTGTACTAAAATGTTAATTTACACACTTTGGAGGTAACTTTCCCCACCCTTTGGAAGTTTGATGGTCTGATCTGCACTTTTCAGATTTAATCTATCAGATTAACATGGATGCTGCATGCAGTGTTACTTCAGGCCTCAGATGAGGACCAAGGTGGCCAGTAGCCGCCTGCAGCACATAGACAAGCAGTCCGCACAGTAAAGAGGGAAGGAGCAGACAGTGCAGCTCGGAGTAGGTCTTGCCCGGCACATAGGCTTTTCAGGCGGTGGATAAATTTCATCAGCATGTCGGAACGCTCGTGTCTCAGGTTGCTTAGAGTGTCATGTCATGTGGGGGCAAATATTTACAGTCTGGTGGAGCAAGATCTGCGCAGCTGAACTTGGTGGCCATATACTACCAGTGACTACCACCCTCTTTAACTGTATATCATTTGTGGTTAATTGTATGTGGGTAATGGACATTAACTGGAAATTTACTTATGCTCCTATAAATAGAACTGACAAACTGTGGTGGTGCTTCAGGAGGTGCACATTTGTAATGTGTAACTTTGTAAATAAATGCTTATGGAATTATAAATATTGGCTCCACTTGTATCCTTCAACACTATGTTTCCTGGAGTATATCATGGTAGTAGAGGATGGTTGCCTAGACTGAAGATTGGAAACTAAGATAAAAAGTTCAGACACAAAGCTAAAATCCTAATGTCCTATGTGAAAAATGGCAAAAAAAAGATATAAATTGTCAAGTATGATTACCCCCCCAATGTTCTTGGAGTTTGAACCAATTGGAGTCAATGGCAATCAAGGGAAAACTCTCCACCAGTTGGAGTCATACAGGGCACAAAGGAAGACGTATGTGGTTGTTGGAGGCCAATCATCTCCGTTCCAGAACTGCAAAAGTAGGGTAGTATCCTAGGCCCAATCATCTTCAGCTACTTCATCAATGATCTTTCTTCCATCATAAAGTCAGAAGTGAAGATGTTCACTGATAATTGCACAATGTTCGGCACCATTTGCAACTCCTCAAGTTATGAAGCAGTGCATGGTAATATGCAGCATGATCTGGACAACATTCAGGCTTGAGTTGATACGTGGCAAGTAACATATGTGCCACACAAGTGACAGACAATGACCATCGCCAACAAGAGAGAATCTAGCCAACTCCTCTTAACATTCAATGACAGCATCGCTGAATCCCCCACTATTAACATCCTGGGGGTTATCAATGACTGAAACTGAACAGGACCAGCCATATAAACACTGTGACTACAAGAGCAGGTCAGAGGCTGGGAATTCTGAGGCAATTAACTTACCTCCTGACTCCCCAAAACCTGTCCACCATATCTACAAGGCACAAGTTGGGAGTGAGATGGAATACTTTCTACTTGCCTAGATAAATGCACCTCCAACAACATTCAAGAAGCTCAACACCAACCAGGACAAAGCAGCCTGCTAATTGACACACCATCCATCAATTTAAATATCCACTACCAACACACAGTGGTAGCAGTGAGTACCATATACAACATGCACTGCAGCAACTTACCAAAGTTCCATCAACTGCACCTTCCAAGCCTGTGAGCTCTACCCCTAGAATGACAAGAGCAGCAAATGCATGAGAACACCACCACCTGCAAGACCCCTCCAAGCAATACAACATCCTGACTTGGAACAATATCAGCATTCTGTCACTGTCATAGGATCAAAATCCTGGAACTTTCTTCCCAGCAGCACTGTGCTGTACCTGCACCAGATGGACTGCAACAGCTCAAGAAAGTGCTCACCACCACCTTTTCAAGGGATATACAGCAAATGCTGGCCCTGCTGGCGATGTCCACACACCATGAAAGAATATGAAAAATGGCCAGTGGAAGAATTAAATGGACATGTGTACACGGATTACGTCCTTACCAAAAAGAAACCAAGGTATGGTCTTGGTGTTGTCGCTTCCTACAAGAAGTAGAATCAGAAGTAATTTTTGAGCTGGATGCCTGTGGTTTGGATAATGATGAAGGTCTGGATCTTATATTAAAATCCCTTGATAAAATCTACAAGAAAGATGGTCTGTTAAATGCCTGTGAATCATGGTCATACTTTGATAGATTTCGGAAAACAGATGCTCATTCCATAAAAGAATATATCATGGACTTTAATAGATTGTATCAACGATTAACACAATTCAATTAATACTATTTAAATTGCTGGATTGTGTTAAGTGTCTCACATGGACAGGAAACTGGCTCTAACAAATTCTCTTCATCATGTCTCATTCTGAACTATTTTGAAATCTGGCAATCATCTGTCACCATGGAATGTCTCATTATGGTTCTAACTGCTGTTCGGTTCTCAGAAAAAAGACTCAGTTGGACCAGATGTCTGCTGCCTGAAAAAAAATCCTGGGGAAGGAGTCATTTCCTTCAGCCTCAAGGAATAAATGAGACATTCTATGGTGACACAAAGAGTAGAAGACTTAATGATTGCCAGATTTCAAAATAGTCCAGATACCAGATGCAAACTGCAATACAACAGTAGGATTAAAGATGGGCTGAATGGGGATGAAAGCACCTTTAGTAGATCTGGGTATTACAATAGAAGACACAATTGAAACAGAGGTAATAGATGAATGAATCCCAGGAATGTTCGAGGAACATTTAAAAAGTGCTTCAAATGTGACTGAAAATATCATTATGTGGTGAACTGCCAAAACAAAGGGGCATGGTTCTCAACATGAGACATGATGAGAATTTGCAGGAAGAGGAAGAGGATAATGATGAAACTAAATAAATTATACTGGACACAAGGAGTTTTAGATGTGCGATGAATATGTTTGTCACTGTCTCCTTTAACTGTGTGGTACTAGGTAGTGTTGTACTTCAACAGTATGTGGGAAAATTGGTTAAAATGTTATCTTGATTCACTATATATTAAGGATCAATGCAAGATTAAGGAGTATACAAGTACTACTTGCTTTAGGTTTGACAATGACAACACATTAAATTCACTAAAGAGAGTTGCAATTCCTTGTGAAAAGGCTAGAGTAAGTCATTTTATAAATATGGATGTAAACTCTAGTGAGATGTCTATCCTGTATGGTAAACCTTCTATGATAAGGATACAAATGAAACTTGATATGGAGTATTTTTGGAAAGTCAGATGATCTGCAGTTTATCCAGGGAAGACATTATTGCACCCCCTTAACAAAACCTATTGTTTCTTATTCGAACATAAGACAAATATTAATGTCGTCAGGTGATAAGTATGAAAGAGAAGAAACAGATTTTCCTAACATTACATTGGCAATTTTTTCACCCTACTTTTCAAAGGTTACAAACCCTGCTAAAAAATAATGCAGGTATTGTTGATGAACAGCATACAAGGCTAACAGAAGCAATTCATGAGAATTGCAAAATCTTCAAAAACTATGAACGATGCCACCACGTCCTATCATAAACTTTCTATTGGCACATTAAGAAGGTAGATGCCATGGATCTAACTATATAGGACAGGGACAGAAATATTTGCTTTCTACATTTTATAGCTTTGGTGACCAGATTTAGTATCCAATAATTCATAGAAAGAACAAAAGGGTTGTCATAGACAAAATCATGAAGAAATGGATAAGGATTGAACTTGACACATGTGCAAATTTCCTGACTGAAAATGGAGGGAGATTTGCCGATCTCATTCAGACATGTGAAAATATGGACATCTTGGCCATGTACACCACAGCTGAAAGTCCCTGGGTGAAATTCCAAACGGCCTTCTGTTTTCTCCAATAGTCCTCCTACTCTAGAAGGTCCTACAATTAGTTCAATTTTTTTCTCCACAGTTGAGTGCTGCACATGCAGGGAGGCAGGCTTTCATCAAGACTGAAGTCTCAGAGAAAATTCAGAGAGCATTAAAGCATTGTATAGGACAACTGAAACAGAATTTAATTCAGAAGATTTGGCATACTATAAAAGAGAGGGTTATAGGGAATGGAATGGCCCTGGTAAGATAAAATACCAGGGGTGGCCAACTCTTCTGAACCACATACGATAATCTTCAGGCATTCAAGAGCCACAAGACACAGACATGGACACACATTACAGACACACTTCTGTGAGGAAACCTCCCAATTTTTTCCTCTCTAATCTTCCAGGTTTCCTTCACAGACAATTCAGATCAAGGCAAAAACAAATCTGTTAACTGACACACATCAGAGCTAGCACATGCTCACTGCTTAAGTGACTTTGGCGGCCTTGCTCTTCCATTGTGGAAAATCAGTCAAGAGGTTAAAATCACGTACTGAACAACAAATTTGATTCAGAATACCTGTGTCCCAATACACTAGATTCTTACATTCCTGTTCTGTATTAAAAGTTTTCCTCCCATTCCAGATAAAGGCCACAATTTAGAGGGTCAGCAGCAAGAGGGTGGGTTAGGGAATCATAGAAATGCGGCTGGGGTCACGTGGCCCTATGTAAGACCAGCAGAAAACTACAAAAGAAATTTTGCGATGGCACTGGAATGAATTATTGACCTTAACCCTCATTTAGTAGACTCGGTTGGATCAGGTGTCTGCAGCCTGCTCTCCGGTTCTCTCCTTCTGCAAAGCTGTGCATGGCCAAGGCTGCAACCGATTGAATACCTCCCTCCAATGCATGATTTAACAAGTTTTACAGCACAAGGAATGAACGCACTGTGTGTGTCAAAGAGCCACATGCAGCTCACAAGTCACAGCTTGGCCACCCCTGGAATAGGCCATAATGGTAAGACAGTACATATCAGTCATGCCAATCAAACCGATAAGGGGCCTTTAACAGTGAGAGAGTGAGAGAAGAGTGTGAGACCATTAAAGAGAGGGAAAAGAATGCAGAGAGCAGCTGATTGAGTAGGATTGGTGAGTATTTCTAGTCTTTAAATAAAAGTAAGGTCTTTAGTTCATGTTTAGATCTCTTGTCTTTTGTTCCCCTTTTTCTTAAAGATAGCTTGTTAAGTATAAGGTTAATACTGGTGTGTATAAAAAATAATTATAATAAAGCCTAAAGAGTGGGGATACTAGAGTAATTAATTAATAAATTGAATAAAACATGATAGTGATGGCAGCACGGGTGACGTGTTGCTGCTGCAGCACGTGGAAACTGTTGGACACCAAGGTGATCCAGAGTGAACACATCTGTACCATGTGAAGGAATGGCGATATAGTTCCAAGTCAGGATGTTGTGTGACTTGGAGGGGAACTTGGAGGTGTACCCTTGCATCTGCTACCCTTGTCCTTCTCGGTGGTAGAGGTCACAGGTTTGGAAGGTGCTCTTGAAGGAGCCTTGGCACGTTGCTGCAGTGCATCTTGTAAATGGTACACACTGCTGCCACTTTGTGCTGAAGGTGCAGAGAGTGAACATTTAAGGTGGTAGATGAGAGCCATTGAGCAGGCTGCTTTGTCCTGGCTGTGGAAAGATTTCCTGAGTTGTTGGAGCTGCACACATTTAGGCAAGTGAAGAGTATCCCATGACATTCCTGACTCGTGCCCATAGCTTTCACCACATCCAGTTATTGCACAAGTATTTTATGAAGTCGTGATGCAGTTTATTGAGTTAACAATTGTTAATTCTTCAAGTTGAAATCCTGTTTTCTGCAGATTCAGGAGCTGTGTTATTTGCCACAGAACTCCCAGCCTCTGAAATGCCTTGTAGCCAGTATTTATATGGCTGGCCCAGTTAATCTTCTAGTAATGGTAACCCTCAAGGATGTTGATAGTGCCGGATTCAGCAATGATAATGCTATTAGACGTCAAGGGGAGATGGTTAGATGCTCTCGTGTTAGAGATAGTCATTGCCTGGCACTTGTGTGAAGTAAATGTTACTTGCCAAGGATCAGCCCAGGCCTGAATATTGTCCAGGTCTTGCTGCATGGGCTTTGACTGCTTCAGTATCTGAGGAGTTAAGTCGTTATTAAGAAATAACAAAATGGTTGCTGCTAGGGAAAGGAAAATTTGCAGAAAAAAGATGGTATCAAACTATTTTGAACTCACCTTGTTAATAGGGTTTAAAGTCAAAGCACAAAAAATATTAACATAATAAACTGCACCAGGACTTCATTAGATACCTGTGCAATTACTGTGCATGTCGTGAAAGATATGGAGTACTTTAGTTTTGGTGGCCCAGGTCATAGCTCCAAAAGCATGGTAGCTAAGACAACATGGCATCCAGCACCTCTGTTTATTTTTAAAATACTATGGTACAGATTTTATAGTCAGCAGCGAAGTGATAGCTCTCACCACTGACTGAAAAAACATGCCCATAAAGGTAGTGTTCTGTGGTGTAGATTTCATCTTTTCTGACATGGATTTCACTTTGGCACCAGCAACAGGGAAACTGCAGCATCCAGTAAGTGATGTTATCAAGCAGTCTAAGCAGCCAATCACATTGAAGAATTCTCATAGACTCCAAATCTGGAAGCAAAAAGCACAGATAAACCTTCACTTTTTATTCATGCTAAAGAAAGCAAAATAAAGAGTTGGACATACATTGTATGAAAGGTAAAAGCTGAAATTTCAAACTTTAAAAAATGTGTGGTTTAAAAATCTGTGGATTATCACTGTGAAGAAAATTGACATTCCTGCAGTGGTTCAAGACAGCAGCTCACCACCACCTTCTCAAGGGCAAATAGGGATGGGCAATAAATGCTGACCTAGCCATCAACACCCATATCTAATGAATGAATAAATATATAAAATGTCATATGAATGCACTGTGGTTGTGCACGAATAACAACAATTATGCTCAAAATGCATAATGGTGTAGCAAGAAATAAATGTACTATTTTTGTTTACCAATACACAATTTATCATTGTATTTTTGGACCAGCTCACTGGGATGCACTCTTATACAAAGTACTGTATACATCAGAAAATATCTAAACATAAAAATGTCTACGTCCAAATCCTATAAAATGCAGCTAAAGTGTAAGAAACACTAGGGGCTGGGTAGTATATCTCTATTTTACATCACCACCCCACTCCCGCATACTGACCCCAGAAAATGAAGTTCATAAATAGCATGTCCACTTGTAAAACTGCCACACAAAAATGACCGTTATCGCCACTTTTTGGTCATAATAAACATTTTGGTTTTTCACACCCCTTTCTCACTATGTAATGAAAGGTCAAAGGTCACTAGCAATACAATCAGCTACTGTCAAAAACACTACCATGTGCACAAACAGGAGGAAAGATTACCCTATGTTAGTAATGTAGCATCCAACATGCTGAACTTTTCACAAGGATAATAATCTACAATATCCTGTATCCTCAATCTAAAATGGAATTCAGGTCAGCACTACCCAAATGAAATGAAATAACCTCTGCATAATCCTCAACATTGCAACTAACTACAGCAGGTTAGCAGAATTTGAATTCCAGTCTTCAGCAATTGCCAATGTGACTTCTATGAAGCCAGTTTCAGATAAGATGCCTGTGAAGAGAAAAACTGCCCAGAAAATCCCCAACATCTCCTGGCATGGTTGGACCATCTGTACCAAGTGTTTGCAGCTCGAGGAACTTCAGATCTGTGTTGAGGAGCTGGAGTGTGAGCTGCAGACATTGCGCCACATCAGGGAGGAGTAAAGTTACCTGGACTCTTTGCTCCAGGAGGCGGTCACACCCCTCAGATTAGGTAATTCAAATTTAGCCTGTGATCAGGGCAGCCGGGTGTGTCAGTAGGTGAAGCAGGTGTGGGGACCCAGGGGGTAACGTTCGAGGAGCCTTGGACCCTGCAACTGTCCAACAGTTACAAGATTCTTGCAAGCTGTGTGGACGAGAGCGGGGACTGCAACAAGGATGAGCGAAATGACCTTGGCACCATGGTACAAGGAGCCATTCAAGTGTGGGGAGGAAATGGGAGCATAGTAGTGTTAAGGGACAGTATAATTAGGGGGATACTGTTCTTTGCAGCTGTGAGCATGAATCCCAAAGGCTGTGCTGCCTGCCTGATGCCAGGGTTAATGACATCTCCTCAGGGCTGGAGAGGAACTTGGAGTGGGAGGGGAGGGATCCAGGTGTCATTGTCCATGTTATTATCAATGACATTGATGGGACTAGAAAGGAGGTTCTGCTGAAAAAATGCGAACAGTTAGGAGCTAAATTAAAAAGCAGAACCTCCAAGGTAATAATCTCGGGATTGCTACCTGAGCCACAGGCAAACTGGCATAGGGTAAATAAAGTCAAGGAGTTAAATATGTGGCTCAGCGATTGGTGTGGGAGGAATGGGTTTCAGTTCCTGGGCACTGGCACCAGTACTGGGGTAGAAGGGAGCTGTTCCAGTGGGAAGGGCTTCACTTGAACCGTGCTGGGACCAGTGTCCTGGTGAACCGAATAACTAGAGCTGTAGAGAGGGCTTTAAACTAAATAGAGGGGGGGGGAAGGGTTCTGGAAAGGTAATAAGTAGGCTTACAAAGCAAAAGTAAATGGCAGCCTTGCAAAGCAGCTGTTTAAGTAATCATACCCAGAGTGTGACAGGAAGGGACAGAGTGCAAACATATTTAAAAAAAACAGCAAATAGGGTAGAAGGGGCAAAAATGGTAATAAGGCAAAATTAATGGCCCTTTATTTAAATGCACGTAGTATTCAGGAAAAAAAATGAATTAATGGCACAAATAGAGGTTAATGGGTATGATCTTACGGAAACGTGGCTACAAGGAGAACAAAGCTGGGAACTAAATATTCAGGAGTATGTGACTTTTTGAAAGAACAGGCAGGAAGGAAAGGGTGTTAGGGTGGCTTTATTAATACGAGATGGAATAAGTATGATAACAAGAAAGGATCTTGGATCAGAAGATGTAGAATCCATAGAAATGTGGAGGTAAGAAATAACAAGGGGAAGAAAACACTGTGGGGAGTAGTCTATAGGCCCCTTGACAGTAGCTATACTGTAGGACAGAGAATAAATCAGGAGATAATGAGGGCATGTAAAAAAGGCAGTATATTAATTACGGGTGACTTTAATCTTCATGTATTTTTGGAAAATCAAATTGGCAGAGGTAGACATGAGCACAAATTCATAGACTGTATTCCGGACAGTTTCTTAGAACAATATGTTGTGAATCCAACTCAGGATCAGGCTACTTTTTTTGGATCTGGTAATGGGTAATGAGGCAGGTTTAATAAATGATCTCAGAGTAAAGGATTCCCGAGGAAACAGTGACCATAATCTGGTAGAATTTAGCATTCAGTTTGAGAGTGAGAAGTTTGGGTTGGAAACAACTGTGCTAAACTGAAATAAGGGTAATTACAAAGGAATGAGGGCAGAGTTGGCTGGAGTGGACTGGGAAAGGAGTTTAGCAGAAAAGACGGTTGATGAACAATGGCAGACATTTAAGAAAATAGTTCATGACTCTCAATAAAGATATATCCCAGTGAGGAAGAAGGATTCAAGGAAGGGGATAAACTAACCATGAAAGTTAAGGACAGTATCAAATTGAAAGAAAAGCAAACAATGTAGCAAAGATTAATGGTAAACTAAGGGATTGGGAAAGTTTTCAAAATCAACAAAAGATAACCAAAGAAATAATAAAGAGGGAGAAAATAAACTTTGAAGGTAAATTAGCAAGCAACATAAAAATGGAAAGTAAGAGCTTCCATAAATATACAAAAAGGAACAGGGATGAGTGTTGGGGCCTCAATTGTTACAATATATATTAATGACTTAGGCGAGGGAAGTGAATGTACTATCACCAAGTTTGCAGATGACACTAAAATAGGTGGGAAGGCAAGTGGTGAGGATGACGCAAGGAGTCTACAGAGGGATATAGACAGATTAAGTGAGTGGCAAAAACTTGGCAGATAGAATATAATGTGGGAAAATGTGAGGTTATGCACATTGGCAGGAATAATAGAGGACTTGACTATTATTTAAATGGAGAAAGACTGCAGAAGGCTGCACTACAGAGGGATTTGACAGTCCTTGTGCATGAATCCCAAAAAGCTAACATGCAAGTTCAACATGTAATAGGGAAGGCAAATTGAATGTTGGCCTTCATTTCAAAGAGAATGGAGTATAAAAATAGAGAAGTCTTGCTAAAACTATAAAAGATACTAGTTAGACCATACCTAGAATACTGTGAACAATTTTGATCCCCTTATCTAAGGAAAGGTATACTTGCATTGGAGGCAGTCCAGAGAAGGTTAGAGAAGGTTCACTGGGTTGATCATAGAATCACAGAATCATAGAATCACACAGTGCAGAAGAAGCCCATCGGCCCATCGAGTCTGCACCAACACGTGAGAAACGTGACATACCTATCTAACCCCATTTACCAGCACTTGGCCCATAGCCTTCAATGTTATGATGTACCAAGTGCTCATCAAGGTACTTTTTAAAGGATGTGAGGCAACCCGCCTCCACCACCCTCCCAGGCAGACCATTCCAGACCGTCACCACCCTCTGGGTAAAAAAGGTTTTCCTCACATCCCCCTGCTAAATCTCCTGCCCCTCACCTTGAACTTATGCCCCCTTGTGACTGACCCTTCAACTAAGGGGAACAGCTGCTCCCTATCCACCCTGTCCATGCCCCTCATAATCTTGTACACCTCGATCAGGTTGCCCTTCAGTGTTCTCTGCTCCAACGAGAAAAACCCAAATCTATCCAACCCCTCTTCATAACTTAAATGTTTCATCCCAGACAACATCCTGGTGAATCTCCTCTGCAACCCCTCCAGTGCAATCACATCCTTCCTATAATGTGGCAACCAGAACTGCACACAGTACTCCAGCTGTGGCCTCACCAAGGTTCTATACAATTCCAACATGACCTCCCTACTTTTGTAATCTATGCCTCGGTTGATAAAGGCAAGTGTCCGATATGCCTTTTTCACCACCTCACTAACATGCCCCTCCACCTTCAGAGATGTATGGACACACACGCCAAGGTCCCTTTTTTCCTCACTTCCTAGTGCCATGCCGTTCATTGAATACTTCCTTGTCAAATTACTCCTTCCAAAGTGTATCACCTCAAACTTTTCAGGGTTAAATTCCCTCTGCCACTTATCTGCCCGGGTATGGAGGGATTTTCTTGTGAAGAGTCGTTTAGGAGTTTGGGCCTGTGCCCATTGGAGTTTAGAAGAAGCAGAGGCAACCTTATTGAAACGTTTAAGATTCTTAGGGGGCTTGACAGGGTAAATACTGAGAGGTTGTTTCCCCTTGTGGGAGAGTCTAGGACCAGAGGACATAATCTTAGAGTAAGGGGGCACCCGCTTAAAACAGAGATGAGGAAGAATTTCTTCTCTCAGAGGGTAGTGAATCTGTGGAATTCTTTACCGCAGAGGGCTGTAGATGCTGGGTCATTAAGTATATTCAAGGCTGAGATAGACAGATTTTAATCAGTAAGGGAATCAAGGGTTCTGGGGAAAAGGCAGGAAAGTGGATTTGAGGATTGTCAGATCAGCCATAATCTCGTTGAATGGTGGAACAGGCTTGATGGGCCGAATGGCCTACTTCTGCTCCTATGTCTTATGTTCTCATGGTTTTATTCATTCCTCACAATTAATCAGAATTGATTAGAAAAACTCAGACCTTGAGCAGCTGCTAAGGCACCTTGTACCTCAAGTGCCACTTGCCAGCCAGCAACCAAGAATGGGCAAGATGTGAAAGTGGTTTAAAATAATGCTATTAAATGGCTCACATTTAAAACACAACATTGTGTAGCAGGCCAGTGTGCACATCTCTGTGCAACTATCAATTTTACTCTTCCTTTTCTGGCTTCTATGTGGTGCAATCCTTGTTGCTTCAACAGTGGTAGAGGCAAGTTGCTCAAATCCTTGCTCTGCTTGCTGAGATGCTTTTGGCAGATGTCCTCTGGGTTTTTGAGCCCACAGGACCCTGCCAAAGACTGGTCCTACACAGGTGCAGCTGGAGCAGACTCAGCCATTGTGACAAAAGCAGCATTGTGGGGGTGAGGGGAGATGGTAATGGCCGAGAAATGAAAGTGCTTTGAGCCAAACCCCATTTCCATCTCCCCTTTCACCATCATCCCTCATCCCTCTCATGGCCCAGCATCACTTTCCTGCTAGCAATGAACTATGGAACATCTCACTACAGATCAGCGGGCCAATGAACAACCAAGGCTAGGATGACATTCATCCTAATTAAAGTTGCATTCATGCAAGCCATTGGTAAGGGATTGCATGCACTTGTATGATTGCTGTATTTGATGATCCACACAGGTGGCCACTTCTTTGATGCATCAAGATAGCATCACAAAGGCTTGCGACACCAGGCCACTCATTTTTGAGATGGGCTCCTGTAGTCTCGCTTCAAGCGTACACAGTGCAGCTGGAATGCCTGCTAGTATACCCACATTCCTGTCCATCAATGGCCCCAAGGCACAGCATTTACATCTAGCAGAGCAGATTTTGAAGTATCTTATGATCTTGGATGTGGACTCTCCACTATTGTCCCTGTCTTTAGTACCTTCCGTTGCTCACTTGTGATGTACAACTCACCTTGTGAAAACCCAACTATCTGTTTTATTGTTCCCACTGAAGTGTAAATATCTGAACTGGTGAAGGGTTTGCATGAATCCAGTGATGTTGCATCCTCAGAAGGAGTGACCTCCTCTGAGGAATTGGCAGCAACATCAGTGACCTGGATCATCTCCTGCGTGAAGGCCCCATGGGAGGTAAAAGACATAAATGAGTTCTGTCAAGATAAGAACATTTGAGCTCATTGTTATGCACCTGACCATATTTTGTGTGCTGTCAAATCAACATGAATGAATCGTATGCCATGTGGCTGTCTGATATTTAATTCGATCACCAAGTAGCTAGGAAGATCCATCTCAGATGGCTGGACAGACCTGAATGCCACTGATTTCCGGAATCAGCTCTTCTGCACTTGTTAGCTGTGAGATGACTGGGGGGCCAATCTCTGCTTCTCCCTCGTGTCCTATGCAGTGTACTCTTTCAAGGAGGTAGGGAAAAGACCTATGGCTGAGAGTAATAGTATGTGTTGACTGTATGGATGGAGACCATTTGTTGAGGATGACTATGAGGGAAAGACTTGACATTGCATAAGGATGAGGATGAATGTTAATGTCAAAGTCAATGAATGTCAAGGATGGGCAAATGGGGTATTGAGGAAGTACATAGACAGAGAGTGATGTTAGTACCTGTGTGGTAATTTGTTGTGATGATTGGCTTGAGAAGGCAGCGTGAAGGGGTTGACATGCACATCAAGACATTGAATGTACCATTGTTCTCACCTTTCTTGTCCAGCTTAGGTTATTGAACCACTTCCTGCATTGTTTCCAGGAGGGTGGCACCAATTTCCTTCTGCTGACTTCTTATGTCACCTCTAACCACACCTTCTTGGTGTCCCTAGCTGGCTTCTTCTTCCTATCGCTAGGGAACAGTATTTTGCTACGGGTTCTCATAGTCCCCAGCTGCACATCCAGGAAGGCATCACTGAAGTGGGTAAAGCCTTTGCTATTCTGCCTTCCACAGTAAGACTTGTTTCTCTTTCCTTTCCAGAATGTCCAAATGTTTCACCGTCCCTGTTTGGAGTTCCCTTTAAATGGCGGAGTGGAAAATCACATTGTGCAGGGTCATCATCATGCCTCTTGATGTTCATTGGTCAGGAAACCTGGAAATCATGGCCCAGATCTTCTGGTCTCAGGATTGTTAAGAGTATGATTCAAGAAGAAAGTCAGAACCCAGTGGAAGTCCTGACACAGTGACCTCCATGGGAATTGTCCAGGAAGTTTCAATTTCTGATGGGCAATTCCTCTGCCCCCGGGGACCCTCCACAAATGTCTCCAACTCTGAGTTAGAGTCGAAGACTTCGGACAGTCCAATTTACTTACCTAGATAGTTACCCAGGAAAGGTTGGACAAATTAAAACCTAATCTAACATCTGGGTAACTACAGAACTGATTCTGCAATGGGACTGAACTGCCCCAAATCCCAACCACCCCCTGAACCCCCAACTCCCAACCAATCCCTGATCCCCCGACTACCCCCTGACCCTTGCCACTCCTCAGAAGATCAAGGCCAATATGTTAATACAGTGGCTAGTTTAAAAAGCTCCTGACAGGTGTGCTGCACTCACTTTCAGGTTTCCCATGCCATAATTGATTTCCTCCACTCCCAGCGTGTCACAAGCATAAAATCCAATCCACAGAGTTTTGGCATCCCTGGTGAAAAAAGATGCTGCTAATGTCGTACAATGTCCCAATGTGCAAAGAACGTCAAGAAACATTCTCAAATAGGAAAAGGTCATTCCATCATACAACAGAAATGCTTCCCTTGTGAACAAGGATGTTCTACTGTTCCCTACAGCTGGTGAAATTGTAAACCTATCTATAAAGCCCCATTTCTCATTAAATTGTGTATTTGCAAAGAAATAAAAATGGTTTGCCAACGTTTCATGAGGACCACGTTTATTTTTGAATAAGCATAAGTTATTACTGGAATTCTTCAATGTTAATTTCATTGTATAAAAAATGTTAAGCACATGATGTTTCAAAAACATGAAATGTCATTATTGCATTGCCTATTCTAAAAATGCATCCAGTTAAATTATGTTTAAAAAATCTTTGGCGAGGTTACTTTCCAATTACAGTAACTTCATGAGAGCTGTGAGGCAAAACCAGCATTGGTGTGCTGTTCAACACCTTTTAACTTACTTTGATTTCAGTATGCCAAGCTGCAAGTCAATAAATGTGTTGGTTTTCAACAAGTCTCTGGGTGCTTCATTAATTCTGCAGGTGAAGGGCAACCCATGATGTTATGAACAACTTGTTTGAAATGGCACATAGTTTATGTTGCTGACCAAGCAAATGTTCTTGTCAAGTATTGAGTACGGAGCCTGCAGCCCTGGCATGTGTTGGAGGTTCATCTTTGGTAGGCTAGCTGAAGGAGTGTTAGATCAAAGCCTCCCAGGTGTCCCTGCCTCCCTGAAGGTTGCCCAGGTCAGTGTCTATCCCCTCAGCGTTCTCCTGAGTGTGCTCACCCTCGGACTCACTACTGGACTCATTATCTGCTGCCAGAGCAGCTGCGTCAACATCTTCTTCCTCTACTGCGTCCTCCCATTCCAGCGCCAGATTGTGGAGAGCGTAGCATGCAACCACTATCAGTGACGCACTATCTGCGGAGTATTGGTGTGCACCCCCTGAACAGTCCAGGCATCAGAAGCGCATCTTGAGAAGACCGATGGTTCTGTCCACCACAGCCCTTGTGGAGGCATGGCTCCTATTGTACCGCTGCTCAGCTTCTGTTCTTGGATGGCAGAGAGGCATCATGAGCCACCTTTTGAGGGGATAGCCCTTGTCACCCAGCAGCCATCCATCCAGCCAGGCTGGAGCACTAAAGAGCCTCAGCATCTGCGAGTGTCCCAGGATCTATGCGTCATGGGAGCTGCCTGGGTACCTTAATCAGACTTGTAGAATCAGCATCCTGTGGTCACACACTATCTGCACATTCATGGAGTGGAAGCCCTTCCTGTTGACGAAGGCACCGGGCTCACCTGCTGGCACCTTGATGGCCACATGTGTACAGTCTATAGCACCCTGGACACGGGGGAACCCAGCAATCACGGCAAAGCCTCTGGCTTGCTCTGCCTGGCTGGCCTCATTCGTGTGGTAGTGAATGAAAATCAACGCATGTCTGAACAAAGCATCTGTCACCAGCTTGACACAACTGTGAACAGCTGAGTGGGAGACTCCACAAAGATCATCCACTGACCCATGGAAAGAGCCGGAGGGATAGAGGTTGAGGACAGTTGTGACCTTCAGAGCCATTGGCATGGGGTGCCCACCCACACAGTTGGAGCTGATCTCATGGCTGATCATCTGACAGATGGAGGTCACTGTCTCCCTTGAGGGACGGAGCCTCCTTCAGCATTGCACCTCAGACATATTGAGGTAGCTGCATCGCTGCCTGTAAACCCTGGCAGCAGGATAGTGGCATCTTCTGCAGCCCCTTCTGCCTTGGACCTCCTGTTGGCCCTGTGCCCCTTGTGCCTGCACCTCTTCTCCCACAGGTGGCACCCCTGGAGGATGAATATGGATTCCTGGCCTCCTCCCCCTTCTGCCCTTCTGTTCCTCCTCAGAGGAGTTGCCTCCAGCAGAGACCAGAATCCCCATTCCCAGGGTAAGAGAAGGCTGTCTGATACCTGGAAGGCTCCAAGTGTTATGATTTCTCCAGAGTCCTGAACTGAAGCCTGTTCTTTCTGTCAAAACAGCTCTGAAGCTAAATGAATTGTCCTGTTCACACAAACAAGTAGCAGTAAATAAATAAATTAAAGTTCTAACAACTCGCATTAGCAAGCCTACTCACCCCTCCTATCCCAACTGTGGATGAGGTTTTTAAAAATGTGGCCTACCCGCCTGCCCACTGTGCCCGTGCGACGCACTGAAAATCACACAGGTTACGATAAATCATATTCAATTGTTGCCTCAAGGCCTTGACTGGCCCATTATTTAATGGCGGGCTGCCTCTGAACTCATACTGCGTCCACCTTCCGAAATATCGTGATGGCGCGCGATGACATTGGGACACACGTCCGACATCATCATGCGTCATTTTACACGTTGGCGTGTCGGGTCCACCCCGGCACGCTGACTGCAAAATTCTGCCCCTGGAGTTTTTGCTTAATTATCATTTTTAAGGGGTGGTGATCAGGGAACAATTTTGGCATTCTATCTTTTGTTATTCATCTGCCTCAAATGATCACATTTGAGAGAGTAAATGCTAATAATGTACACAGACCCAGAGTGAGGTAAAAAATAAAGATGTGTGAATAATGTGCGTTATTATTAAAATGAAAATTAGGCAACAACTTGTGTCAAGGAAGAGATAACCCATGAATTCTGAGGTGCCACAAGTTTCTGTCCATTTTGTTCTGCGCCAGCGGCAACTTCATAAAAATGGTACCTCCCTCTTAACTTCCTCGTGATTTCATAAAGTTGCAGCATTTTCACATTAATTAGCTATTAAATTCAGTATAAGTACACTTTTATTGGCACGATAATTGTTAATGATTGCCAATCAACCTCTCTTACCCAAAAATAAAACAGTTAAAAGTATACTTCTCAACCTTTGAATTGGAAATTTTTAAAGCGTTAAGTTTTATTTTAAAAAAATAAGTTCTTGGTCTTTGTCACTTTTTTCCTCCCTTATTTCAATTTCTATTTCCATCTCTATTTCTCTTTGAATGATTGGACATTGAATTCACTCAATCTAGTTCCCCCTCCTGCTCAGTTCTTTCTCTATTTATTATATTATTTATTTATTTTGTTTCTCAATCTTTAAATCCCACTGTTTAAAGAGATATACTGTTTGTCCCATTTTTTTCACCAAGGTCACAGGAGGCCTGTTGCTCTCTCTGCACCATTAACAGGTCATACTTCTAGAAATTTTGAAGGAAAACTTTTATTCAGCTGAAGGGTGTATGAACAAGTTTAATTAACAGGACACATCTTGAAATGCTCCACTCCAGAAAATTCTGGCCAAAGTGTATGGTCTGTTGGAGGATTGTCTATTTCTCTTTCTATACTTCATTTTATATTCAAATCAAGATGCATGAAGTTGGCGCTGGGAAATACAGCTTTATTCCATCTTGTACTCCCAGGTCAGCTTTATATAAATTTCCTTTTAGCTTGCTCCAATAATGCTTTTAAAAGGTTACAATTTGCATTGATATAGCATCTTAAATGTAGTAAAAGTCCCAAAGTGCTTAACAAACAAGAGCGAATTGACGAAAAGTCATTGACCTTATGCATTAACTCTGTTTCTCCATAGATGCTGCCTGACCTGCTGAGTATTTTCAGCATTTTATGTTTTTATTTCAATTTTCCACCATCTGCAGTATTTTGACTGTCTAAGAAGAAAGAGATGCTGAGCATTAATTGTAAATTTAGTGAAGATAACCAAAGCATGGTCGACGAGATAGTTTTTAGACCATAAGACCATAAGACATAGGACCAGAAATTAGGCCATTTGGCCCATCGAGTCTGCTCTGCCATTCAATCATGGCTGATAAGTTTCTCAACCCCATTCTCCCACCTTCTCCCCGTAACCTTTGATCCCCTTACCAATCAAGAACCTATCTATCTCAGTCTTAAATACACTCAATGACCTGGCCTCCACAGCCTTTTGTGGCAATGAATTCCATAGATTCACCACTCTCTGGCTAAAGAAGTTTCTCCTCATCTCTGTTCTAAAAGGTCTTCCCTTTACTCTGAGGCTGTGCCCTCGGGTCCTAGTCTCTCCTACTAATGGAAACATCTTCCCCAAGTCCACTCTATCCAGGCCTTTCAGTATTCTGTGAGTTTCAATCAGATCTCCCCCTCATCCTTCTAAACTCCATCGAGTATAGACCCAGAGTCCTCAAACGTTCCTCATATGCTAAGCCTTTCATTCCTGGAATCATTCTCGTGAACCTCCTCTGGACCCTCTCCAGGGCCAGCACATCCTTCCTGAGATACAGGGTCCAAAATTGCTCACAATATTCTAAATGTGGTCTGACCAGAGCCTTATAAAGCCTCAGCAGCACATCCCTGCTTTTATATTCCAGTCCTCTCGAAATAAATGCCAACATTGCATTTGCCTTCCTAACCACCAACTCAACCTGCAAGTTAACCTTAAGAGAATCCTAGACTAGGACTCCCAAGTCCTTTTGCACTTTTGAGAACTTTTGAGGAGGTTTTTGAATATGGGCAGGGACAAAAAGGCAAAGAGATTTAGTTAAGAATTCTATGCCTAAACTGATCTCAAAAAAACTCCTTTTGCATCCCTAGAACACTACTGTTAACCACACTAACATCCCTTGTATTCTGTTTGAGTGAGATTCCTAAATGTTACATTGTGAACAGTTTTGTGGGACCAACGCCTATGGAGTGAATGGGAAAACTATTTTAGTCAGAATTCTTGGAGCTGATATAGAAGCATGCGAATGTAATGATGATTAAAAAACATAAACCTAGAAATTCCTCTGCCATTAGTCTAACAAAAGTGTGATCCCTCTTATTTTAAATGGGGTAACAATTCAGTTAAAATAGCAGACAGAAGGGTGTCATATAAACACACTGACTGTTCATCTGCTAATACATTCATAAGTAATTTCTAGGCTACAGTTACAATAAAATTTATATGACAGCATGTCGTTTTAAATAGAGTACTTTTTTTTCCTGTGCCTACTCCTCCCCTCTTCTGAAGCAGTTGCTTCACGTTGGAGGAATAAAGCACTATGTCCTGAGATTCCTAAAGTATATATTTAATGTGTGAGACAAGACAGATGATGTTGGTGGGTTCAGCCATGGTGGACATCATAGCCCAGTCAGTTTAACCTCAACAAATGAGCACTTGCCAGCAGAGGTCCCCTTTTGGTTGCTTAGCTGGAAAAGAAAACCCGGTTAACTTTATTCGCTTTAATCTAGGAACATGGAGGCCCTTTGTAGTGCTGCCACTATTGCCCCAATGAAATTAGTTATGTCAGCACAGCTTGGAAAGTGTTGGAAAGTACAGGTTGCATGATTTTGTTATACAGCAGAGTTTTAATAATCAAGTTGTTTGGTGGGTGCAAGGTTATTCTGCTATCTTTTTTGTACAATTGAAAAATACTTATTTGATTGTTCATATTGACATGTATTCGTAACTTGATTTTTTTCTATGTATGCCAGATATAAATATTTAACTAAAGCAGCATTGTTTAAGGTCAAAGGCTATGTTAGGGGCCCACCTTCCATAACCACCATTGTAATCTAAGCACTATTAATTCAAAAGACAAAGGGAAGGATTTTGCCCTTGGCGGGGGATGATTGGGAAGCCGACCACTGCCCACAATCAGCTCCGCACTGCGATTTCAGGCTGGCGGGCCAATTAAGGCCCACCCTGCATGGAACACGAGCAGCAGCACTGAGCGCTGCCTGTGAGGGAGGAGGGGGGAGTGTGAGCGGGCCTAGTGCGATCTTCATGCATGTGCACAAAAGAGCGCTTCAATCTCCCTGAAGCACGGAGCCGCATCGGGGAGATGAAGCACTGTTTAAAAAAAAATTAAAGGACATAAAATTGTCATAAAACATGTCCCCTCATGTGACTCTGTCACATGAGCTGGGGCATGTTTTTAATTCAAAAATAAAATTTTTATTTCATGTTTATTTGCTTTAGGAAACATCATCCCGCCCATGGATGAGGTTCCCTAAAAAATGTAAAGGCCGCTTGGCCTTTACACCTACCTGCCAACTGTTAGGTTGGACAAGCAGTATAAATTTGAATTTAATTAGCTTCTTAATGGCCTTATGAGGCCTTTTAATTGTTGGTGGGCATGCAGCCAACTCCAACGCGTGCCCGGCAAATGAAATATCACGAGACTGCACGATGACGCTGGGACACTCGCCCGACATCATCGCGCGTCATTTTACACTCAGGCATGTTGGGCCCGCACAAGCCCGTAGGCCGGGATTTTCCGTGCCCTCTGGCGTTGGGCGTGTTTGGTGACATGAGCAGACAGTATGGCATGAAGGCCAAAAACCAGTTTGCCATCAATGGCGGACCATTGGACATCAGGAACCTTATTGGAATATATCGCCATATCATGATAAGGCCAGCCTGCTGGACTCAACCCCACCCCCCCACTGCTGGATCATCTGCCCACATTGGTGGGAAAACATGCTTACATATTTCACAACAGCATATATAAGGCATGCACCTGGTGAGCTGCACTTTGCTCGGGACTTCAAGATTTGTTTGCCTACATTGCTTCGGTCTGCACTCAGTCAATTCACAGACAGCACCTCATCACTGTTAGGGGGACTCACGGGCTGGTCTGTGCCTATTAGATCAGCCACATGTGGGTAGATTTTCAATGGCTGCAGGGCAAGGTCTTGCTTGGGGAAGGGGGGAAAATAGCCTTTGGCAAGGGAAGAGGCTGCAGGACGAGGGCTGTACTGGGGAAGGAGGGTAGCCCAGGGTGTGTGTGGGGGCCACATGTTGATCTGTGCAAGTGGCCTCAAGATGGTGATGGCTGAGGAGGCTGTACTTTAAATATGGTGCCTGGCGATGTGACGGCACTGCAGGCGAATTGCAGCCCACCTGCCATTGAAACGGTGTGTATCCCAGGAATGCATAATTAATGTGGCGGGTTTGTGATGACACGGCGTGAAGAACTGCCATTGTGGCCGGTGGGTAAAACATTGTTTTTCCCGCACTTAGTGCAAATCTGGGATGATTCCACATATATGTTCTGGATGATAACATAAACATAACCATAGAATAATAAGTTACGCAATACATTGAGAAAAGGCAGGAAATTTTATTAATTGACAGAAATGTCTCATTTTGTGGTTTTAGGTTTAGTCTTCAAGTTGTGGGACAGATGGAACTCCATGGTGGACAGTCAGACTAATGTAATGTTAGATTAAAATGTTCATTTAGTCCACATAGTTAAATGGTATCCAGTGTTCTGTCCTCAACCCAAGCTGGATTTTGAAATTTGTAAGAAATAAAGATAAACTTACATTTACATAGGGCAGAATTTTTCCGTCAGTGAGCTGGGGGCGGGGCCCGCTCGCCGACGTGAAAATGATGTGGGATGACGTTGGGGGGAACCCCTGACGTCATCCCGCCCCATTTAAATATTCAGGAAGGCGGGCGGACAGCTCAATCAGTTGTCCGCCCGCCAACCTGCCAATGGCCAATTGAGGCCATTGACAGGGTAGTTAAACCAATTAAAGGCCCTGCCCGTCCAACCTTAAGGTTGGTGGGCAGGCCAGGAGCCCTGGCGGAGAATAGGAAAAACATGCAACCTCATCCACCGGTGGGATGAGGTTTCATGTCGGTTTTAAAAAAGTTTAATAAAGTTTTTGTGATATTTATTAACATGTCCCATCTCATGTGACATTGTCACATGAGGGGGACATGTTAATAATTTTTTTATTTTTCTATTTTTAAAGTTTCAAACACTGTCAGCGCTCTCCGTGAGGCAGCACTTAGTCTCAGGGAACTGTGCGCATTCTGACAGTTGGGGAATCCCTGCCCCCTCCCCCCAACCCCCGCACAGGAAGCGCATAGTGCTTCCCATTGGTGGCCCGCTGGGTGGGCCTTAATTGGCCCGCCCACTTAAAATGGCTGTGGGGCATATTTTGGTGGTGGCGATCAGCTGCCCACCCGCCGCTGAGCCGGTGGGGCCCACCCACCCATCAAGGGCAAAATTCTGATTATGCATTTTTCACACAGCAAGATCCCACAAATAAGAAGTAAATGAATCCTCAGCTAATGACCTGTAAATTCCACAAGAGGGTCTCCTGATCATTTGCTGTAATGTTGGCAGGAGAAGGGAACCCCCTGAGAAATAATTAAGATTTTCCATTGTTTGCACCATTTCTTTGGGGAGTTCTGGTAATCTGCTGACCAAGTTATGAAGAAGACTTGGAGAACCCGACTGAATGTGTTTTAGGTTTTGGTTGAGAGAAAGGTATTGGTCAGATATCGAGAACCCCTTGCCAGCCTTGTCTGGTTCCCTGTTCCACTTCCACTTTGATCTCTCCATCCTTGGTCTTTTTCACCCTTCCAAACATGCTCAACATAAGTTTGAGGAACAGGTGATCTTTCAAGTAAATACTTAGCAGTGCTCTGGCCTCAACATCAACTTTAATAATTTCAGACCTTAACTTTATCTCCCACTTTATTTTCAGCAGGCGATGCTGCCAAGTGGGGAGCTGAATGTGAGTGTGTAGGCATTTCATTGAATTACAGAAATAAAAAATCTATGGTGCAGAAAGAGGCAATTTAGCCTATCATCTCTATGCCAGCCAAACAGAGAAAAAAGAAACTAGCCGCTTATTTTAATTCCACTTTCCAGCATCTGGTCTGTAGCTTTGCAGGTTACAGCACTTCAGATGCAGATCCAGGTCCTTTTAAATGAGTTGAGCATTTCAACCTCAGCCATCAACTTAGGCAATGAATTCCTCCCTCTGAGTCAAAAAGTTTTTCCTCATGTCCCATCTAATTCATCCACCACTCACCTAAAATTGATGTCCTAGGTAATTGACCCCTCACCTAGGGGAAACAAATCTTTCCTGACTACCCCATCTAGGCCCCTCATAATTTTGTACACCTCAATTAGGTTACCCCTTAGCCTCCTCTGCTCTAAGGAAAACAACCCTAGCCTATCCCATCTCTCCTCATAGCTGCAATTTTCAAGCCCTGGCAACATTCTTGTAAATCTCCTCTGCACTCTCTCCAGAGCAATTATGTCCTTCCTGTAATGTGGGGACCAGAACTGTACACAAAATTCCAGCTGTGGCCTAACCAGCATTTATACAGTTCCATCATTACATCCTGGCTTCTGTATTCAATACCTCGCCCGACAAAGGAAATCATTCCAAATGCTTTCTTGACCACCTTGTCCACCTGTCCTGTCACGTTCAAGGACCTGTGGACATGCACGCCAAGGTCTCTCACTTCTTCAAACCCTCTCAATAACTTCCAGTTTATTGTGTATTCCCTTGTTTTGTTTACCCTCCCCAAATGCATTACCTCACACTTTTCCAGATTGAATTCATTTTGCCACTTCTCTGCCCACTCAACCAACCGATTGATATCATTCCGGAGTTGAAATCTATCCTCTTCACTATCAACTACACAGCCAATTTTTATGTCATCTGCAAATTTCCCAATCATGCCTCCCGCATTTAAATCAAAATCATTAGCATATACAACAACAGCAAGGGACCCAACATTTGAGCCCTGTGGAACACCACTAGAAACCATTTTCCATTCACAAAAACATCCATTGACTGAATCTAACTATATTATGGTCACTATCTCCAAATTGGTCACCCACTGCTACTTCATCCGCTTGCCCAGCTTCATTTCCTAAGACTAAATCTAGAATTGCACCCGCCCCCCCCCCCCTCCCATTGGGCTTGTTACATGCTGGCTAAAAAATGTTCTCTTGAATGCAATTCAAGAATTTTGCACCCTCTGTGTCCTTCACACTGTTCGTATCCAAATTGATGTTAGGATAGTTGAAGTCCCCAACGATTGCTGCCCAATTGTTCTTGCACTCAGAAATCTGCCTACATGTTTGCCCTTCTAACTCCCTTCCACTATTTGGGAGTCTGTAGTACACTCCTAGCAGTATGCCAGCCCCTTTTTTATTTCTGAGCTCAATCCATATGGCCTTATGCAATGCTTCATTCAGTATATTATTCCTCCTCATAGCTATAATTGATTCTTTAACCAATAATGCTCTATATCCAGGGATGTTGAGCTGTCATTTTGCCCCTCCTTAGACCTAGTTTCCATTATAGCGATGATATCATGTTGCCATGTGTCTATCTGTGCCATCAGTTCATCGGCTTTATTTACTATGCTCCTTGCATTTACATATATACCTTTTAACGCTGCCAAATTCCTGTGCTGTACAGGTTTTAACCTGTGCTGCTTCTGTCTTTCAGAGCCTCTCACTAATTCTCCATCTCCCATTCCCTGCTCTGAATTTGCCCTCAGATGCCCATACCCTGCCAATCTAGTTTAAACTTACCACAATAGCACTAGCAAATCTCCCTGTGAGGATATTCATCGCAGTCCTGTTCAGGTGTAGACCCTCTGGCTTGTACATGTCCCACCTTCCCCAGAACCAGTCCTAGTGCCTCAGGAATCTGATGTCCTCCCTCCTACACTATTTTTCCAACCCTTCTGTTTATTTACTCAATTCTCCTATTTTTATACTCGCTTGCATGTGGATGGAGAAGGAAATAATTTGGTGTTTGGGATGGGAATCATCTGTCAGATCACCACATCGGCTGGGCAGCTGGTGTTCCACATGTCCACAAGCTTCTTTCTTCTCCTAGGCTGGACAGATTTGCCCCTGTCTAGTTCAGGCCTGACTTGCTGCACACCAACTCAGCCATACACGTCTTATCAGTATCTTGTAAATGTCTTTAATTTCTTTTATGCTTTTTCATATTGTTTCATGCTACAAACACTTTAGTCATGTAACCATCTCATGTTTTCCATTTAGATATTTTACAGGTCATTGTAATCTCATGTATGTTTTTCACAACTCATGCAGAACATCAAATTGCCAATGCAACTACCTAGATACCAGGGCCTGGATTTTCCTCCAGTGATCTACCCAAAACACTTAGATTATTAGCAGAACCAGCAAGGAAATCTGTGTGGTAAAACATGCCATCACCTAGTCACCCTCAACCTCAAAATATAACCCTCAACCTTGGTGAGACTACTGCTGGCTGCCCTTTCTCCACCAGCTAAATGTAAATACTGGTAGCGGGGCCTGAGTTCTGAGCCGATTTCCCTCCCAGCTGCAATCCCCTTACCACCGCTCTCTCAGACTGCTTTATGAAGGATGGTGGTTGTCCCAGGATCATGGTAATTATAGCCCTGAATGTCAGGATAGTGCCTAGAAGAGGCCTCAACTCTCTTCATTTTGCTCACCTGGTGCTGAATGATCTCAGCTGATGCCTATGGTGAAAGAATTGATGGAGTCATTGGGGCATAATGAACCCTTAAGTTATCTCCTACTTTTACTGGTGTTGCATTGGAATTCCTGATGTAGCCTTACTCATGTTCCAGGGAGTACTGGTTGCCTCCTACTTGTTAGCAGGCATCTTGCCAGGAGACCACGATGAACACCTAATCCCAACCCCAGAAACAGAGATGAGGTCATGGCAGGGTCAAGGTAACAGACAGAAACATTTGTAGAGGTATGTAAAGGAAAATCGACTTCTGCCTGTCCAGCAATTAGAGATTGTCCCAGAGCTAAAATAAGAGGGAAAGCAACTAACCACAACACATAATTTTATTGTTTTGTACACAACACAAGTTGATTTTTATTTTACAAATCTATACGTGTGTTTTTCTTTTGCTCCATTACTACAAAGTAGTTTACACTTGAATAAAACAAGGGCCTAAGCTGTACTGCAAATTACCTGTATGTCAGTTTTATTTCTTTGACAGGCTGTACAACAATACAGTGCAATAGGAAATATCTGCTCATAGGCATATCAATTCTGATCGCATGTTTTTGACTTGACAAACAACCATTATCCCAAGAGATTGCTATTATCTAATCAGACAGTTATTATCCTTTCTCAGGAGCTCAGAGTTAATTTGAACTCAACCTTCTGATAATAGCAAAGATGCTAATTAATTGTAACTTCTTTGCTTCTAGCTTCTCTCAGGCCCTCCTAGAAGGAAAAAAAAACAGTAAAAACTGGGAAATAAGAATACTGGTCCGAACTGGTCTTGTATACCTTAAAGTGGAACACCAGTAAAAGCTGGGAAATAAAAGTACTGGTCTGAACTGTTTTCTTTCGTTCTGTGCTCCTAGTTGTTACTGCAGTATAAGACCCAGTCAGCTCACTATGTGTTTGTGTAAGCCAGGTGACAGCTGTTTCATGCAGAGTGGCAGTTTGCCATATTTGTTTTCCAAATACAAAGGTTCGGTCAGGAAAAACACAGATGGATAATATTGCTAAAGCTCACTTCCCAAGAGTAATAGGAGCAATACATTGTGTGCACATTTGGATTTACAGAACCAGATCAGGGATCAGTAGTTTCTGGAAAATAAACGCCAAGTGTTACTGGTTATACAACATATAAATGTTGTAGGAATAAATTATGTCAGTTAAAAGGCAAGTGAAAATTCTGCCCAAAAGTTAATAGAACCACATCTGGAGGAAGTTAACAGGTTACAGTAGCTTATTGAAGGATGCTTAACAAAATGGTGGGCCAATTAAATATGGTATAATGTGAGAAAATGTGAAATTGTCCATTTTGACAGGAAGAATAAAAAAGAAGCATATTATCTAAATGATGAGAGATTGCAGAGCTCTGAGATGGAGAGGGATCTGGATGTCCTCATGCCTGAATTGCAAAAGATTAGTATGCAGGTACAGCAATAAATAAAGAATTATTTAATAAAGAAATCTAATAGAATGTTATAATTTATTGTAAGGGGAATTGAATACAAACGTAGAGAGGTTAGGCTTCAGTTATACAGGGCATTGCTGAGATCACATCTGGAGTACTGTATACAATATTGCTCTCCTTATTTAAGGAAGCACGCATATGAGTTGGAAGCAGTTCAGGGAAGGTTTACTAGACTAATACCTGGAATGGGTGGGTCATCCTATGAGGAAAGGTTGGACACGTTAGGCTTGTATTCGCTGGAGTTTAGAAGAGTAAGAGACTACTTGATTGAAACATAAGATTGTGAGGGCTCTTGACAGGATGGATGTGGAGAGGATGTTTACTCTTGTGGGAGAATCTAGAATTACGGGTCACTGTTTAAAAATAAGGGGTCGCCCATTTAAGACAGAGGTGAGAAGAAATGTTTTTCTCTGAGGGCTGTGAGTCTTTGGAGCTGTCTTCCTCAAAAGATGGCGGAAGCAGAGTCTTTGAATATTTTTAAGGCAGAGCTAGATAGATTCTTAAGCAAGGGGCTGAAAGGTTATCAAGGGTAGGCAGGAATGTGGAGTTGAGGTTATAATCAGATCAGCCATGATCTTATTGAATGGCAGAACAGGCTCAAAGGGTCGAGTGGCCTACTCCTGCTTCTAATTCATATGTTCGCATAGGAGGCCCTGCAGCTATTCAAAACTTTTGAAATGCTGTGAAAGACCTTTTGCTTGTTGTTTAAGATTTCTACATCTACTTACAAAATATGGGTCTGTTATGTTTTGTTAATACATTCATTCAGAATTTGATCCCTTCTTGAGTGTCAGAAAACAATCTGACCTGTTATTTACTCCTGTCACTCTTGTTTTTATTCTCAATTCAACTTGATGCATTCTGACACAAAAGCAAAATACTGCCGATGTTGGGCCATCTGTCTATAACCTCCCACCCTGGCTTCCAATAACCTCCCTCATGGCCTCCAATTTCTCTACACCCAGCCTACAACCTTATCCCAATGACTTCGATCACTCCCTCTAGGCCAATGATACACTATTCAGGCCTCCGATCACTGCTCCCCTCCACAAAGGTTTCGAATTCCCAGCCTCCTCCACTAAGTCTCTACCCTGCCCACCCTGCAACCCTGAGATCAGCACTACCGCCTCTCAGGACTGGCCATCTTCCCAGCCCCCCAACCTTGCCTAACCCCCCAAAATGCCCAGCCTACCAGCCTCAATCCACCACAGGATTGGCACCTGCCAGGGATCAGCATTTGTTTGCCATTTGCATCCAAGGCATGGACCAAATTTGTCCTGCTGCCTTGTCTGGACTGCTCCCTGACCAACTGGATGCCAAGTCTGTCAAATCAGGCTAGCTTCCGATGAGCAATCTATTGGTGACATCACATAAAACTGTGGAGTTAAAATCCCACAATATGCGATCCCTGACTTTCAGGTTCCCTGTGCTCTTCTGACAGGGAGGTTGCAGGAGTTTCTGCCCCATATACAGTTGACTTCTCCAGCCACTTGCTCTTATTCCTTTCCTAACAATTGTCTTGAGGGCCTCCTGTCCCCCTGTGGAAATGTTACTTCTCTCCACCTTTTGCCATCTTACACTAATACCTCCAGGGAAGGTATGTGGCGCAATGGGTAGCACCCCTGCCAGTGAGCCAGAAGCTCTGGTTCAAGTCGCACCCCAGGACTTGATGGCCAAGGAAGGTGTGTTCATAAACAGCCTGCGTTTCAACACGGTTTGTGCATCAACCTGCATATCCATCCAACACACACCAGTGGCAGGAGGTAAGAATGGAAGAGATTCCTGGTCAGCCATGTTATGGAAAGAATGTTGGGGCCTCTACCATCACTATCCATAGCTCTAGACTACAACATGTGTGTAAAAAAGTGCATGTTGCCACAGCAACTCAGACTCTGAACGAACTATAACATCCAGCACCACATCCAAAAACCTGACAGCTCTCTCTTGGCTGTTGCTCCATTGGCGTGCTTCTCCTTTCAATAGTCAGCAGCAGCTTCTGTTTAACAAGCACAGCTTCTCTTTAAGCACCAGGCTAGCTGAAACACATGCTAGGCTAGGCACGTGTGAGGTGATTCATTTGGCAGGAAGAATATGGAGAGACTGTATAAAATAAAGGGAGAAACTGCAAAGGACGTGCAGGAACAGAGGGACCTCAAAGTATGTGTACATAAGTCATTGAAGAAAGGCGGCAGGTTGAAAGAGCAGTTAATAAAGCATATAGCATCTTAGGTTTTATTAATAGGGGCATTAACTACAAGACTAAGGACGTCATGTTGAACATGTATGAGACACTAGTTAAGCCTCATCTGGAGCCTGCATTATGTTCTGGGCACTATACTTGAGGAATGATGTGAAGGCATTGGAAAGAGTACAGAGGATATTCACAAGAATGATTCCCAGGATGAAAAACTGTAGTGACGAAGATAGATTGGAGAGGCAGGGACTGTTTCCCTTGGAGAAAAGAAGGCTGAACAGAGACTTGATAGAGATATTCAAGATTCTGTGAATTATAGACAAGTTGAATATTAGAAACTGTTTCCACTCAACAGAGCATCAAGAGCTAAAGAGCACAATTTAAGATAATTGGCAAAGGAGTAAAGGTGATGTTAGGAAAATTCTTTTCATGAGAGGGTAGTTGGGAGTCTGGAATGAGCTTCCTGAGAGGGTGGTGGAGGCAGGTTCGGTTGAAGTATTCAAAGGGAATTGGATTGCTATCTGAAAAGAAAAAATGTTCAAGGTTTTGGGGATAAGGCAGGGAAATGGGACTTGGTAGAATGCTCTTTTCAGAAATCCAGTGCATACTACATAGGCCGAATGGCCTCCTTCTGCACTGTAAAGATTCTGTGATCCTGCTGCTGGGCCTCTTATTAAATATGTAGCTGCCATCAATGTGTTCAGTGCTGGGCTGCACATGCAATCATTCAGATGAGTAGCCAGCATGAAATTTGCATGCTGCCTGTCTCAGCAGGACCAGCGGCGTGGGCTAATCTAGAATTCTGACCCTCGTGCCCAAAAGCAGAGGTGATCAAATTTTTACCCATTATCTGTTTCTTTATATGCTGCCTGACCTGCTGAGTATTTCCAACATTTCCTGTTTATAATTTATGATTTCTAACTGATATTTTAAAAAAATCATTCATAGGATGTGGGTTTCGCTGGCTGGGCCAGCATTTATTGCCCATCCCTGATTGCCCTTGAGCAGGTGCTGGTGAGCTGCCGTCTTGAACCGCTGCAGTTCATGTGGTGTGGGTAGAGCCACAGTGCTGTTAGGAAGGGAGTTCCAGGAGTTTGACCCAGCGACATTGAAGGAACGGCAATATATTTCCAAGTCAGGATGATGACTAACTTGGTGGGGAACTTCCAGGTGGTGGTGTTCTCATCTATCTGCTGCTCTTGTCCTTTTATGTGGTAGTGGTCTTGGGTTTGGAAGGTGCTGTCTAAGAAGCCTTGTTGAATTCCTGCAGTGCATCTTGTATATGGTACACACTGCTGCTACTGTGCGCCGGTGGAGGAAGTGAATGTTTGTGGATGTGGTGCCAATCAAGCGGGCTGCTTTGTCCTGGACGGTGTCCAGCTTCTTCAGTGTTGTGGGAGCTACATTCAACCAGGCAAGTGGGGAGTATTTCATCACACTCCTGACTTGTGCCTTGTAGATGGTGGACAGACTTTGGGGGGTCAAGAGGTGAGTTATTTGTCGCACGATTCCTAGCCTCTGATCTGCTATTGTAGCCACAGTATTTATATGGCTAGTCCAGTTAAGTTTCTGTTCAATGGTAACCCCCAGGACGTTGATAGTGGGGGATTCAGTGCTGGTAATGCCATTGAACATCAAAGGGTGATGGTTGGATTCTTTCTTGTTGGAGATGGTCATTGCCTGGCACTTGTGTGGCATGAATATTACTTGCCACTTGTCAGCCCAAGCCAGGATATTGTCCAGGTCTTGCTGCAATTGGACATGGACTGCTTCAGTACCTGAGGAGTCACAAATGGTGCTGAACATTGTGCAATCATCAGCGAACATCCCCACTTCTGACCTTATGAAGGAAGGAAGGTCATTGCTGAAGCAGCTGAAGATGATTGGGCCTTGGACACTACCCTGAGGAACTCCTGCAGCTAAGATGACCTCCAAAAACCACAACCATCTTCCTTTGTGCTAGGTATGACTCCAACCAGAGGAGAATTTTTCCCCTGACTCCCATTGACTCCGGTTTTGCTAGGGCTCCTTGATGCCACATTCAGTCAAATGCTGCCTTGATGTCAAGGGCAGTCACTCTCAGCTCACCTCAGGAATTCAGCTCTTTTGTCCATGTTTGAACAAAGGCTGTAACAAGGTCAGGAGCTGAGTGGCTCTGGCAGAACCCAAACTGGGCATCAGTGAGCAGGTTATTGCTAAGCAAGTGCCGCTTGATAGCACTGCTGATGACCCCTTCCATTACTTTACTGAAAATAGTGAGTAGACTGATGGGGCGGTAATTGGCCTGGTTGGATTTGTCCTGCTTTTTGTGTACAGGACATACCTGGGCAATTTTCCACATAGCCAGGTAGATGCCAGTGTGGCTTGGCTAGGGGTCTTTGCAATATCCAGTACCTTCAGCCGTTTCTTAATATCACGTGGAGTAAATCAAATTGGCTGAAGATTGGCATCTGTGATTTTATATATATGTATATATATTTGGATTTTAAAAAGGTCCACGTAGATCCATGACTTGGGATTCAGGGGAAAGAATGACTTTAAAACAGAGAGTAGGGATTAATTGTAACTACTCAAATTGCAAAAGGTGAGAAGTGATGTTCCACAGGAGTTGGTTTTGGGTCCACTGTTCATAATTTACATCAACAATTTGAACTCTGATATTGAACATACAATTTCAAAATTTGTAGATTGAGGGTATAGTTATTATTAAGGAAGAATCCAACAAAATACAAGGTAAAACATTACTTAACTCTTAGAATGGCCGTGTAATTGGTAAATTAGTTTTAATATTGTTAAATATGAGATGGTGCATTTTGGTTGGAAAATAAAGCGGTCTCATACTGTTTGGATAATAATCATGAATGAGTCAGGAAGAAAAGGGAACTCAAAGTTAAGAGTAGCAACACAGGTTAATCAAACAATTAAAAAGGAAACCAAAGAACTGGGGTTCATGCCTAGAGAGACAATATTAAAAAGTCGAGAAGTTATGTTAGACTTGGTTAGATCACGCATCAGTTTTGGTCTCCACATTATCAAAGTGATTGAGGCATTAGAGAAGGTGCAAACAAGATTCAAAGATACTGGAACTGAGAAGCTGCAACTATCAAAAAAGAATGAAGAAACTGAGGCTCTTTTCTCTAGAAAAGTCTAAGTGACCTGCTAGAGGTCTTTATCAAACACTTTCATTTATCTTAAGGTAGAGTGGAAAAATGTTTCCACTTGTGAGGAAGAGCAAATCTAAAGGCCATAAATATAAGACATTATTAAATCCAGTGGGGAACTCAGGAGAAAATTCTTCACCTAAAAAGTGGCAAGATAGTGGAACTCGTTACTACAATGAGTATTTGAGACAAACAGCATGGATGCATTTAAAGGTAAACTAGGTAATCACAGGAGGGAGAAAGGAATAGAAGGGTACGTTGATGGGTTTAGATGAAGAGGGGTGGGAGGAGACTCATGGGGAGGATAAATGCCAGCACAGCCGAGTTGAACCAAATGGGCTGTTTCTATGCTGTAGATTCGATGTAACTTGATGTACTTAATAAAAGATGTCAGGCCACCTAAGGGAAAAGCTAGAGACAATCAACTTAAATTTTTCCTGTGTCCAAAAATTGCAGCACAGCATTCAAGGGAAACAGAATGTAGGCAAAATTCCCACCCAAAGTCAAGTGTTGTTTGGCTGCCTCTCCAAATTTTCTGTCCCACCTGTGACAGATCCTGCCATGGAAGGGATTGGAAAATCCCAGCCACAAAGCTGAACATGGCACAGGCCAGGGGTGGAAAATTTGACTTGTTTCTTTTTTGAGGTGACACATGCACTATACTTTGCCATCATATTTTACTTTCAAACCAGGTCTGGCTTTCAGGGCTAAAAATGTGTTGACACTTGCTTTCAGGCATGAAAGTGGCAGTGCCATTGCAGTGGTCACCCAAACTTGGAGATCCCAGGCTGGTATCATTTGCTTTGGGTTTCATTAATTAGCTGAGAAAGCTGTAAGGGCCTGTTGTGCCCCTGCAGGCAGCTTTCCCATTTGAACAAAATGAATACTGGGCCACCTGCATTGTTAGTGGCAGCCACTGTTCCAGGCCAGCTACTTGTATTTATATAGTACCCTTAATGTAATAAAATATCCCAAGGTGCTTCACAAGAGTGCTATAAAGCAAAATTTGACAGTGAGCCACATAAAGTAATATTAGGGTAGGTGGTCAAAAGCTTGGTCAAAGAGGTAGGTTTTAAGACGTGTTTTAAAGGGAAAAAAAGAGAGTTAGAGAAGTGGAGAGGTAGGGAGTTCTAGAGTTTAGGGCTCAGGCAGCTGTACACACCAAATTGTGGAGAAATTAAAATCAGGGATGCTCAATAAACCAGAGTTAGATAAGTGCAGATATTAGAGTGTTGTGGGGCTGGAAGAGAAGGCCGAGGTAATGGATGGATTTGAAAATAAGGATTTGAATTTTAAAACTGAGGTAGAGTTTAACTGGAAAACACTATAGGTCATGGAGCACAAGGATGATGAGTGATCAGGACTTGATGTGAGTAAGGATATGGGCAGCAGAGTTTTGGATGACCTCAAGTTTACAGGAGGGATCAGAATGTAGGAAGAGTGCATTGGATTAGTCAAGTTTAGAGGTAACAAAGGCATGGATGAGGGCTTTAGTAGTAGATGAGCTGAGACAGAAGTGGAGTCAGGTGGTTATGGGGTGGAAGTAGGCAGTCTTAGTGATGGTACAGGAATGTAGTTGAAAGCTGATAGAGGTCAAATATGACACCAAGGTTACAAAGTTTGATTCAGCCTCAGACGGTTGGCAAGGAGAAGGATAAAATCGGTAGCTACAGAACAGCATTTATAACAGGGACTGAACACAATGGTTGTAATCTTACGGCCCCGTTGGCATTGAGCATCACGGCAAACAGGGCGGGGACAATATGGTGAGACGGCCAAAAATCGGTTTCATGACATCGCGAAACAAGTTTGCGATCGTCCTCTCCACCTGTCAATGGTGGGTCATGTTTCCCGCCGCCGTACAGCAGGAAACTAATTTCAATACTTTAACATCTCATTATAAGCCCAGCTCGCCGGAATCACCCCCCACGCTGGGTCATGTGGGATTACGCAGACGCGTTTCACAACTGTGCATAGCGATGTGTATCTGGTGAGCAGGACTCGCAGTCATCACTTTTTCCCTGCCTGCAACCACACTTTGTGCAAACCTGGGACAATTCCATCCAATGGCTTTGGTCTTCTGAATATTTAATTGGACAAAATTTCTGATTATCAGTGGTGAATGTTGGCTAAGCAGTCTGATAATTCAGCAATAATGGAGGATTCAAAAGAGGCAGTGGTGAGGTAGAGCTGGGTGTTGTCGGCTTACATGTGAAAGCTAGCGCTGTATTTTCTGATGATCTTGCTGAGAGGCACTATGTAGATGAGTAAAAGGAGGGGCCAGGGTGACACCAGAAGTAATATGAAAGTGGGAAGAGAAATCATTGTAGGTGATCCTCAGGTTATGATTAGATTGATCGGCATGGAACCAGGCAAGTGCAGTCCCACCCAATTGGATGACAGTGGAGAGGCATTGGAGGAGATGGTGTGGTCAACCCTATCAAAGGCTGCAGATAGCTTGAGAAGGACAAGGAAGAATAGTTTTTGTCACAGTCATATGGGATGCCATTTGTGACTTTCTTAAGGACAGTTTTGGTACTGTGGCTGAGATGGAAACCGGATCAGAGGGATTCAAAAATGATTTTCAGGGAAGATGGGCAGTGATTTGGGAGATGCTTTCAGGTGTTAGCCCCTCATTAATGTATGAGAGGGTTATAATGCCTATTTTAGGCGATTGCCGAGAATGCCTAAAAATGGGCACAACTAATTTAATCGTGACCTGAATACCTGCACATAATGGGCATGAGCTGCCCTGTTTTCCATCTCCCATTTTCTCATGTTCTACATTTCTTTACTTTGTTTAATGCCTCTTTCCATTGCTTGATTGAATTGACCTGTTCCATCATCAATCATTCACTAGTATTTCCTCTCATTATTTGTTTTTGTATTTGTTCTTTTCTTCCAAATGAATGCTTGCTCATCCCTTATTTCTCAGTTCTGGCCCAAAGCATTAACTTGTTAGGTTTCTTTTCAGATGCTGTGTTTTTCCAGGTTTTTGTATCATGTTTCTGATTTCCAACATTTACTGTATTTTGCTGTTCATTGAAATGCTGAGCCATTTTACCAGTTTAGTTGAGTGCAAGTCTCAAACCATCGTATGTAGTATTCTGATCACATTGACGAGAAATGAGCACAATATTCAAGTTGCGAAGTATAGTGGAAAGGTCCAAGCCCTGGAAGTAATGGAGACAAGGGCTATGAGGCTGATCCTAAATACTAAGTAGATATAGACCAGGATTTTCCAGTCATCGGGTAGGCTTGGTGGGAGCAGGTGGGAGTGGTTGCGGAGCTGACCGCCAACTGTGATTGGCTGTGCACCAAATTTCACGTGGGCAGGCCAATTAAGACCCACCCTGCGTGGGCTGCGAGCTGTTAGCCCTACCTGTGTGGGTGGGGGGGAGGAGGGACTGTCGGGTCAGCACTCTTTTGCACGTGTATGGAAGAGACCTTCAATCTCCCTGAGGAACGGAGCTGCCTCAGGGAGATTGAAGTGCTTTTCAAAAAAAAATATAAGGACTGTGTCATATGAGATGCGACATGTTTTTATTTTCAAAGTTATGTTTTTATTTCATCAGTATTAGCTTTAGGAAACCTCATCCCGCCCATAGACGAGCGTTATTAAAAAACGTAAAGGCCGCTTGGCCTTTTTGCCTGCCTGCCAACCATAAGGTTGGACATGCAGTGTAAAATTCAACTTAATTACCTTGTTAGTGGCCTTGATAGGCCTTTCAATTATTGGCGGGCGTGCAGCCATTTCTGGTGCGTGCCCGCCAAATGAAATATCGTGTGAGTTCGCAATGATGTCAGGACGCCCGCCATTTTATGTTCCTTTTACGTCATTTTACATTTTGGCATGTCCGGTGTGCACCCGCATGCTAAATGTAAAATTGTGCCCTTAGCTATGAGGAATCATTAGAAAAACACACTAACTTGCAATGCAATAAATGACAGAGACTTTGCAGTGACATATATTATGTCAAGTGGAATACATTATTTCAAATTAAATGAAAAGAGGGAATATGTACAAGCTTGCAAAATGCAAATTCTGGACTGATTAATCACAAAGAGTGATTAATGCCTGGAATGATGTCTGGCTAAGGTTATGATGGAAAGACCCTAGTATCATTGAAGGGGCAACCAGACGCCATGGTGGTGGTACTTTCAGTTTTTATGGAAGGATAAGCCAAATGAACTTAACTGAACTGAACTGAGACATCCAATTCCATTAAAATGGTGTTGTTCTAGTGGGAATGCTGAAAATATTTGTGTCAAAATGAAGACTCTATCATTGTTTATATCAATACCTTCAACATCTCAACATTGTACTGGTACCCAGGGCTACCCTTTCCAGAGCACATCAACTGCCACTTTCAGAAAATGTGTTTCCACAATATAACTAATAGCACATGACTATGTCTAACGGTCTAGTTAGAATGCAAAAGCTAAACTGTAGGAAATGTCATATTTCAGAATCCCAATACAAGTGGAATATTTTAAATAACCATTCTTTACCAATCATAGGTTTCTAAAATTGGCATAAATTTTCTAAATCTAATCCCAGATTTATTTTTGTTTTTTTCACTTCATCATATATTTAATAGTTTGACTGGTTTGAGAAATACAATAGGGATGAAAAATGAAGTCGTCTGCTTCTATTAAATGACACCTCAGTGTCTCAATACTAACTACAGTAATCTTAAAGTATATGTGGACCTAGATTGCCATATACTTCCCTGAAAGCAAGGTGGGGAAATTTATCTTCCTGAAACTCTGAAATCAACTTACTATCAAACAGTCATATAAAGAGATCAAGTCTTTCTCTCATCCTTCTAAATTCTGACTTACTACCAATTTTCTCCCCACCTTTTCTAGCTTTATTGCAGATATGAAAAAGGTTTCAAAAGACTGTGATAGTTGAAGACCTGAAGTACATTTTTAGGTTGCAAATATGCAGTGATGCCAAAAGAATACATAAAGATAAATAAACTCAGATTAAACAAGTGTAACCCTAAATAGATTGACAAACAAATCTGAAGTGAAATAAAGAAGAAACTTACCTTTATAATTCATGCAGGGAGAAAGTAGAAGGTGCTCACTGGGATAAATACAGGATTATGCAGAAACAAGTTAAAATGTAAGTGACACAAAGGGATACCAAGAGAAAGCATGGCTGCAGAGGCAAAGTATGGTAGCAAAAAAACCTTTCAGTAGCATGATGGTAAGAAAACTATGAAAAAGAGCTAGGAACATGACAAGATACAAATGGGCTCACAACCAATGAGCCCAAGCTTGTAAATATTCCAAATATTTACTTTCTCCAAGAAATCACAAGAGAAGACTTTAACAGCTTCTTCCCCTCCAAAAAAGCACCAAGGTCTAATGCAAAACTTCAACACAGGAATGGATTAAGTATTTGACAGGCTCAAAGGGCTTAAATCATCTAAGTGCCAAGTGTTAAATATTTGTTCCAATGTGTTGAGAGAGACTAGTGAGAATATTTGTAAAGCAACCAAAATTAGCGAGTTAAAGTACAATGATGAGGTGTGAGTAAATTAGAAAGTGCAAGCATAGTGCCTATCTTCAAAAAAGAGTAACAAAATAGGCATGGGCAACTGCAGACCCATTTTTCTTTCTATTGCAAGTAAAATAATGAGATTGAGTTTCAGATGTAACCTTGAGGATTATCACGCAAGAACATAGAAAGGTGCAGTCAACATGGCTTGAGACAAGGAAATTCCTGCCTGATCACCCATGTAGGTTACTTTGACAAGTCACAATCTATGAGGCCTGTAGTATACATCAATGGGTTTACCTAAACTTCCTAAAGGCATTTGATAAAGCTCCACAAATAAGATTAAGCTCAAACATATGGGAATTCAGTGCAAAATATGAGCACACATAAGAAACTGCTGGAGGCTAGAAAATTATGGATCCTGGTTAGAGGAATAATGTCAGGCTAGGTGCAAGTACTCAGTGGAGTGTCTTAATGGTTCAATATTGAGACCACGACTGTTTCTAACTTACATTATTGATTTTGATTTTGAAAGTCAATTAAAGTTAGTTAACTTTAATACAATACCAAATTGGGAAGGGCAATGAAATTGAAGGAGCCAGATCAAAAATGATAGAATGAACTAAGTAAAATTGGTAAGTGAGCTGAGCAAAGGCAGATGCAATTTAATATTGACAAATATAAAATATAGTTCTCTAAGTTTCTTCATCTCTGTTGCATCTATTCTGATGATGCCACCTTCCAGAATGGTACTTCTGACAGTTCTTCATTTCTCCTGAACTGAGGATCACCCCGCACCACCCCCTCCCCCCAAGTGTGAGTGACAGAGGCCTCAACCATGCCTCACCCCTTCCCATCTCCAGAACCACAGCAGTGTTCCCTTTTCCCTCTTATCCACCACATCAGCCTCCGTATTCAAAAGAATTATTCTCTGCAATTTCTGCCACATCCAGCTTGATGCCGCCACCAAACACACCTTCCCCTCCCATGTCAGTATTCCCAAAGGACTATTCCCCCCGCATCACCCTGATCCATTCTGTCACCCACAACACCTTAAGCCCTTCCCATGGCACCATCCCACACAATCGCAAGAAGTGTAACACCCGCTCCTTTACCTCCTCTCTCCTCTCTGTCCAAGGCCCCAAACACTCCTTCCAGGTGAAGCAACAAGTTACTTGTACTTCTTTCAATTTAGTCTACTGTATTCACTGCTCACAATGCGGTCTTCTCTACACTGGAGACTGCAGACTGAATGATGGCTTTGCAGAATATCTTCACTCAGTCTGCAAGCATGACCCTGACCTCCTGGTCACTTGCTATTTCAATTTACCATCTTGCTCACATTTTTGTTCTTAGCCTGCTATGATGTTCCAGTGAAGCCCAATGCAAGCTGGAGGAACAGCACGTCATCTTCCAATTGGGCACCTGACAACCTTCTGGACTCAAAATAAAGTTCAACAACTCCAGGCCCCCAAGTGCCAGTTTGTATCTTGTTCTCATGTTTTTTGCTTTCAGACATAGCTGACCTTTATTCTGCTATTAACACCTAATCTAGACCAATGCTTTGCTTCTTCACTACTACAATTACCACTCTCTTTGCCTTTGGCTCCAGGACATCTTTTGTATTTAATCTCCCCCACCCTCTAGCCTATCCCTGAACTTCCCTTTTGTGCATCATGACCCACTCCCCTTTTTCAACAGCGTAAAACCCATCACATTTCTACCTCCCTTCAGTTCCGAAGAAGAGTCATATTGAACTCAAAATATCAACTGTTTTTCTCTCCACAGATACTGCCACAGACTTGCTGAGTTTTTCCAAGACTCTGTTTTTATTATAAAATATGGGAAAGAAATTGGACAATACACATACTTCATGAACAATGTTGAAATAGCTAAGGATGAAGCTAAAGGAGATCTGGGATTCTTGATTGACTTTATGCACAACGCCACCAACTTTCATTTACATAGGCCAGAATTTTTACCTCATCGGGCAGGTGCACATCCGAGCTGAATGAGTATAAAATGACATGCGATGACATCGGTCGAGCGTCCCAATGTCATCGCGTGCTTGCGTGATATTTTGGTCGGCGGGCACGCGCGGGAGTTGGCAGCATGCCCGCCGGCAATTAATAGGCCTATTAAAGTCCAAATTAAATGTAATTTTTCGCTGCCTGTCCAACCTTATAGTTGGTGGGCAGATGAAAAGGCCAAGTGGCCTTTGCACATTTTAGGAAACCTCATTCACAGGTGGGATGAGGTTTTCAACAGCAACCAAAAATAAACCAAAAATTTTAATATTTCATTAATAACATGTCACATGAGGTTACATTTTTTTACATTTCACAATTCTTTATTTTTCATTTTCAAAACTCTTCACCTCTTGAGGCAGCTCTCAGGGAGCTTTGCCTGTGTACACCCGCATGCATGCGCGAACTTGCATGCTCACCCTCCTCCCCCCCACCCCTGAAACAGGCAGTGCTGAGTGCTGGAGCATGTGTCTCACACATGAAATCTCGATCGCGGTTCAATACAGGTGGCGGTCGGCTTCCCGACCGCTCCCGCCAGCCACTGCTGAGCCCACCCAACGAGGGAAAAATACTGGCCATAATGTCCCTAACATGGTAAAACATTCCAAACCATTTCACAGGAGTGCTACCAGAAAAAATATGACATTGAGCTATACAAGTATACTAGGATAGGTGACCAAAAGCCTGGCCAAAGAGATAGATTTTAAAGACCGCTTGAGAGTAGGAGAGGGAGGTAGAGAGGCAAGAAGTTTAGGGAGAGAATTCCAGAACTTAGAGTTTAGACAGCTGAAGTACAGCCACCAATGGTGGAACAATGGAAATTGGGGATGCGTAAGAGGCAAGAGTTGGAGAAGTGCAGAAATCTTCATATGTAACAGGACTGAAGGAGCTTACAATGATAGGAAAGGGTGAAGGCAAGGCAGGATTTGAACATAAGGATGAGAATTTTAAAATCAGGAGGATTAGCAAAGATACATTCCAGGAGGAAAGAAATACTCTAGGAGACGGATACGCCATCTGTGGTTAAGGAAGCTAAAGAAAGTATCAAATTGAAAGAATAAGCATACAATTCTGCAAAGATTAGTGGTAGGTCAGGAGATTGGACAGAATTTAAAAACCAGCAAAGAATGACTAAAAAAATAACAAGGTGGAGGAAACTAGAGTATGTGGGAAAACTAGCTAGAAACATAGGAGCAGATAGTAAGAGTTTCTACAGGTATTTAAAAGGGAAAAGAGTAACTAAAGCGAATGTTGATCCTCTAGAGCGTGAATCTGAAGAATTAATGGGAACTAAGGAAATGGCAGGAGCAATAAATAGATATTTTGTGCCTGTCTTCTCTGTAGAAGACACAAATAACATCCAAGAAACACTTGTAAATCAAAAGGTGAAAGGGAGGGAGGAACTTAAAACAATTACAATCATCAGGGAAAGGGTAGGGAGAAAACTATAAGTAAGTAAAGTAAGCTTATTGTGTAGGGGTAACATATTAGAGGGTTGGTTAGCTAATAGGAGGCAGACAGTGTGGATAAATGGGTCATTTTTAGATTGGCAAGCTGTAACTAGTGGAGTGCGACAGAGATTGGTGCTGGGACCTCAACTATTTACTTCTGCTCCAGGATATTTTGGGTATTTAATCTCCATTACCCTCTAACCAATCCCTGACCTTCCCTTTTGTTCTATATCAATGATTTCGATAAAGGGACCAAATGTATGGTTGAGACTTTGCTGATGATACAAAGATAAGCAGGAGAGTAAATTGTGGGGAGTCTGCAAAGGGATATAAACATGTTAAGTAGGCAAAAATTTGGCTTAACATGGAAAATTGTGAACATATCCACTTTGGCAGGAAGAATAGAAAAACAGTAAGTTATTTAAATGGAGAGAGATCACAGAACTCAGTGGTACAGAGGGATCTGGATGTCCAGGTACATGAACCACAAAAAGTACAGTAAATGATTAAGAAGGCAAATGGAATGTTGTCATTTATTGCAAGGGGAATGGAATAAAGAAGTAGGGAAGTTTTGCTACAGTTGTACAGGGCTCTGGTGAGACTATATGTGGAGAACTGTGTACAACTTTGGTCTCCTTACTTAAGGAAGGATATAATTGCATTAGAAGCAGTTCAGAGAAGGTTCACTTGAATGATTCCTGGGCTGAAGGAGTTATATCATGAGGAAAAGTTGGGCCTATACCCATTGGAGTTTAGAAGATTGAGAAGTGATCTTATTGACACATAAGATCGGAGGGGACTTGACAGGGTAGATGCTGAGAAGATGTTTCCCCTTGTGGGAGAGACTAGAACTTGGGGACACAGTTTCAAAAATGGGGCCTCTCATTTAAGTTGGATTTGAGGATAACACCTTTCTCTCAGAGGATCATTAGTCTGTGGAATTCTCTTACCCGGAGAGCAGTGGAGACAGGGCCATTGAATATTTTTAAGGCCGAGTTAGATAGATTCTTGACTGACTACCGAATTAAAAATTATAGTGGATAGTCAAGAAGTAGGGTTGAGGCTACAGTCAGATTAACCATGATCTTATCAAGTGGCAGAGCAGGCTTAAGGGAATGAATGGCCTACTGCTGCTCCTAATGTGTATGTTCATATGAGGCTTTGCCGGCCTGGGAGACAATGTAGGTCAGCAAGCACAAGGGCTGGGAACACAGGTGAACAGGACTAGAATACAGCCAGCAGAGTTTTGGATGAAGTCAAGATTGCAGATGATGCAAGATGCAAGAATGGCAAGAACAGCTTTAGAATATTCGAGTTTGGAATAATTGAGTCTGGAGGTAACAAAGGCATGGAAGAGCATTTCAGCTGCCGATAAGCCAAAGCAGTTGATATAGAGCAGCAATCAGCGAAATCAACAGGATGTTGAACCACCCAGTTAAAACAGAATACCGGGTAGAGGAAGCTGTGTTCAAATTGTGCTGTGTCATTGTCAGCCCTTAACCTGAGTACTGCTAATTCAGTCTGAAGCCATTTAGTGATGTTGGAAGCCAGACACCAATATTTTACTTAATACTGGACTTATTTACAGAATGTAACATTACAAATGTTTACCTCCTCCCTAACCAACATCCAGTGTTCCAGAAGTCTCTCTTTTTATTGTAATCATATGGTGGTGGTGTTATAGTTCACCCAGCGAGTCCAAATTGCTGTGGAAACATGCACTTTTTACATGCATGTTGTAGTCTGGAGCATAGCAGTGGTAGAGGCTCCAACTTTCTTTCCATCACATGGTTAAACTGGAATCTCTCCCACTTTTACTGCCTGCCTTTGGTGTGTGTTGGAAGGATTTGCAGGTTTTACTCAACCCTGTTTGGCCACATTATGAATACATCTTCCTTGGCCATCAAGTTCTGGAATGGGATTCAAACCCAGAGCTTCTGGGTCAGAGGCTGGGACACTACCCACTGCGCCATGAGACCTCATTGTAAGTCTTTCTTACATGTGCTCAAGATCTTAACCAGTCAATGCCCTCTACCTGTATACCTTTAACCTTAATAATACAATTAACATACCATTAACAAGCAATTAGCCTAGGTCCAGTCCCTGAGAAACAAAGGAGACATTAGTATAGGGATTGTTGTCAGCCTGGTCGAATATTACCAGTGGAGTACCAAAGGGGCCTACTTGTGGGATCTCTTTTATTTAATATCTTTACAAATGACCTGAAGCTAGGAATCACAAGCATGCTGGTTAAATACGCAGATGATATAAAGGGAGTGATTTATGCGGCAGCGGTCGGGTGCAGAAGATCCTGCAGCAAATCTGAACAAGATGAAATACAGTTGAATATACTTGGAAATTGAGCAGACAGTTGGCATATTGGCAGGTGAAATTCAGTACATAGAAATGCAAAGTTCTTCACAAGGGGAGAAAAGTCTATTACTTAAATGGAAAGAAGATAATGTGGGTGGAGTATTAAAGAGTTCACGGGGATCCAGATAAATAATAAACTAAAGCTAATGCAACAATATTCAGTCAAGGTGAGTAAAGCAAATTAGATGTTGGGATGTAGTTTAAAAAAAAGTCCATTTTGAGCTAAAATAGTTAAGTAGTCCTGTGTCTGTGGTTAGAATGTTACATACAGTTCTGGTCACAACAGTCTGAAAAAGATAAATAGTTATTAAAAGGATACAGAAGAGAGCAACCAGAATGATGGATGGGTTGGAAGGATTGAATTAGAAAAAGCGATTGCATTAATTGGGTATGTTCTCGCTGGAAAAGAGAAGGCAGATACCTGATATGACTATAGTCACTGCTGTACCTGACCTTTCATATCCTTCCTTCTCATCATTCAAGACTCCAAACACTCTTTCCAAGTGTAACAGCAATTTAACAGCATTTGTTTCAGATTAATGTACTGTATTTGCTGCTTAAAATGCAGTCTCCCCTACACTGGAGACCAAATGTAGAGTGGGGAATCATTTTGCGGAACACCTCCATTCAGGTCAGACTCTGAGCTTCTGGTCGCCTGTTATTTTAATTCTCCACCACACTCCCAATCTGACCTCGGCCTCGTACACTGTTCCAATGAAGCTCGAGGAAAAGCTCCTTGGGTAGAAGTTAATAGGCATGGTGAGGGGCCCTTTTATAAGTTGGAAAATTTTTGGGAGGCCCAATGGAGTTAAGTATCAGTCAGACACATCTTCCCGCCATCGGGCTTGCCAGTTCCTTTGAAGGGAACTCCGCACCCCCCCAGGAAATCCTGCTGCAGAGCGGATGTCCTGCCCCTGAAAGCTGCCAGTCAATCAGAGGCTGGAGACTCTCCAGTATTGACAGTGCCACCAAGAGCAGTGGCCACCATCAGTTCTGCAGTACAGCCAATACCAGGGAGCCCAAGGATAAAGGTGAATGGGGTAAGTTTGCCAGGGCCAGACATGGAGGCTGGTAAAGTGGGGGGGACAGGGGTTCAATTTAAAGAGCAGATGGGGGTCATTCTCAGGTCCTTTCATTCCCATTGGCAGGTACCTCCATTGGGTGCAAAGTGTCCAGCAAGGAGGGACCATCCCCATCAGGTCCCAGGTCTACCCACCAGAGTTTTCCTGACGGTAGATCTATATGGCGTGACCCCCGTCCGCTGCTGGTTGAATACCAGCTGCCACTTCAGGGTTCAGGATCTCAATTGGCCTCCTGGTGGGAACGCTGTTCTCAAGGCTTCACGTCCTGGACTAAATCGGAAGAAGTTGGGAAGGCTGCTGGATCACCATCCAACACCTTCCCGCTTAATCACATGCCCTCCACCAGCCTCCAAACCTGCTTGTGGAGTGGTGGGGGGATGGTGGGGGGGGAGTGGTGTGGAAGTGTTCATAAGATTCCACCTCTCATCTTTCAATCAGGAACTTCACAGCCTTCTGGGATCAGCATTGAGTTCAACAATTTCAGATGATAACCACTGTTCCTATTTTTTTGGAACAGCAAGTGATGCTAATGGTTCTCCTCTTCCAATTTACATCTCCTCTGGATCCATCTTTTATTTCTTTACTTGTCCAATTTTCTCACCCCATTTTGCCATGCACTATCATGCTTTTTGACATTTAAATCCTTTCTGTCTTCTATCCTATTACAGATCTTCCTTTTGTTGTTTCCTTCCCTACCCTACATTCTTTGCCCATTGTTGGGGGATTTTTCAATTACACTTCTTGGGGTCTATTAATTTGCTGAGGGCTTCCTGTCAAATTAGTGTGGCCTAGAGAAAACAAGAGAAAGCCACGAGACCCCTGCTGGAGGCAAAGACACAGTTGATTTTATTATTGTTGCAACGTGAGATGTGGACTACACCAGAGTCATATCTAACGAATACAAGAATGTATCCAGTTTTTATAGTAAGACAGTTTCACTCATTGCTATGCCTAACAATACAGCGGAGATAATAAACAATACGCGGAGATTGCTTCCCATTTCATATTAACAATTGTACACAGTCAAGTTCATGTTACAATGCAGTCGGAGGTAAACTCTGATAAGTATTGATAGCCTATTAACGATTGGAGGTGAACTCTGATGAATATTGACAGTCTATTATTGTCTACTTACAGACATCCATCTCTCTTTAACTGCCCTCCTGTAACAAGATTATGGGTGTTCACAATGCCCAGACGATTCTGATTGTTTTAAACACACAAAATACACAGACAACCCATGTCAACGTCCGTCCCTATCTTACACAGACTTACATTATTAACTATCTCAGCCTATTACCTTTGTTCTCAACTGACCCAGGTTGGTTCACGAGCAGCAGGGCCCGAGCACCAGCACTAAGGAGTTGTCCCTACATACCTTTTCGTCTAGCTGATGTCGGGGGGACCACCACACAGCCAAGGAACCATGTTCCCTGACTGAAAATTCCCCACAACACACACTTTCTTAAAACCTGTTACATTTGTAATATTTTCCAGTTCTGACAAAATGTTACAGACCTGAAGCATTAACTCTATTTCCCGTTCCACAGATGCTGGATGAGCTGCTGAATATTTGAGTATTTCTGAATGGAGCAGTCAAATGAGCTCCCTTTCCTCAATGTGCTAGTTGAGAAATCTGCCATACCACAAGTCTACTTTCACTGGTCAATATACACGCTGGGATTCCTACAGTTCCACTTGATATAAGGTTGGCCTTATTGGCAAGCACATAAATAGAGCCCAAGCCATTTGCTCACCATACAAACTTGATGCTGAAATAGGGCACATCAAGGCGGGATAATGGCTACCCTGGTCAGATCGTTGCTTGCTGTACATCATGGAAACTCATGAATGGGGCCTAAGGTTGCCACTTTCGGTCCTGAAAAGTGCATCAGGTTATCCTGGAAGGGTAAGGAGTCCCAAAAATTTGAGCAACAGGTGAAGCTATCCATTTCACCCTGCTACTATGCCGTAGCAACACGAGTGGTGCTCTCCACTAACAGGATGCTGCCGTCAAGCCAAAAAGACCACACAAGTGAGCAATCTGGTATTTAAATTTCAATGCTGGTGATGCCAGGCATGTAGGCGGTACGTCCCAATGACTGGGGAATCGTATCCAACAGCATGTCCCTTCAACTGTTTGCAACAGGCAAAGTACTGACCATACTCAACCAACCCATGCTTGCAAAACTCCGAACATAGGGTGGAATCGTCCCAGATTTGCACAAAGTTCGGTAGCGGGTGGGAAAAAGGATGTTATACCTGCCGGTTGCAATGGTGGCTTTTCGAGCCATATCATTCCATTCTCGGTGCATCCCACCTCATTAATTATGCATTCACAAGGAATGTGCTGACTCACTGGGGGACAGCCTCAGATTTGCTCGCTATGCCATGACCTCAGCACTTCCTCACTCCAGGAGCTATATTTAAAGATCACACCTACTTTAAAGAGCATGCCTACTTCCTGTCTTCAGACCAGGACTGCTCCAAGCGACAGATGGCCCTGAAAGTAAAGAAGATGACAACCCCCAAAGTTAGTGATGCCTCTCTGGGGCGCCTGCTGGATGCAGTGGAAGGCCTTTGCAATGTCCTCTATGCTGCTCTGGCTGCAGGAGGTCCACCTGAGTCACCAATCCAGCCTAGGAGGTGGTGGCAGTCAGCGCCACAGGAGCACAGAGGAGGTGAGCCATCCAGTGCAGGAAGAGGATGAATACTCTCAGCTGTTCCACAAGGCTAAGCCAACCACCTCACCGCTGTCACAAACCCATCACACATCCACAGGTATCTCACACCTCAAGGGACAACACCACTAACTCTTATACACATACCCTCACATCTCCATCAGGCTCGTCCTCTGGAGCTCATGTCCTCATCCTGTCTATGGCTCCTCTAATCTCACAAACATTCCATCCTGCTCACATTCTCTCCATCTTTTATCACGGAGGAGAAGCTGGTTCACAACAGCAGGCAGAGGTCCCAGACAAGGGGTGGATTGGCCCACATTAGAGCCCTCACTCACTTTGAGGAGTGTGCCACTGCACTGACTGGTGAACATATGGACCATGCCTGTGGCAACATTGAAGCTGGCGGCGAACACCTGCATGAGGATCCTGCGCCGCATCATCTCTTTCTCAATGCGACTCTGAGTGCTCTCTTTCCTGCTTTTGACTCTGCTGCCATGCACTAACTATCTCTACTTTGGTTCACAGGGAGCTCTGCCAAGCAACCAACACTCTCATCCAGCCAGTCATTCAGCTCCATCCAGGTCCTCATCTCCAGCCAAGAGAACTCCTCCATTGAAGAGCAGGAAATAAGTTGCCTGGAAGACCTGTCACAGTGCTTACCCACACCCTCCACCAGCACAGAGACACACACCTCGGTGGGGCCTAGATCTGGAGCAGACTTGGGTTCACAATCAGGTGGTCACCGCACGGACATGTGTCCGCAGTGGGAGGAAGTCAGTTCAACTTAGCTCCCTGACACTCAGAGGACTGCTGGGGAAGAGGCATTTAGATTTAACCTTCCAACTCATCGTGAAGAGTCAGCAGGAGGCCAGGGAACATCATAGAGAGCTGTTGGAAGCCCTCAACAGAGTGGCTCACGAGTTGGAGGAGTGTGTCCACCTGCTCACTGATGATTTGGTGCCCACCCGTGCGCATACGGAGGTCTCTATGGGAAGGATGGTGGACACCATGGAGACCCTGGTCCAATAGAATGTGGAGATGCACACAGACCTGCACTACATTGCGATAGCCATGGGTGAGTTCCTGCAGTGGCAAAGTGAGAGGAAAATGGGGCACCTCAACATCCCTCCATGTGCTTTTTCCCCTCAAGGAGTCAGGCTGGGGCTGTTGGGCATCCGAAGGGAGGAGGAGCTGCAGCTGGATGCCCCTGGGTTATCCACTCAGGAATCTCAGAGGCTGTCCCCACTCTCTGAGTCCTCTGTGACCCCCTCAACCTAGTCCTCTGTTTCTGCAGAGGGAGCAGCTGGCCCGCAGGAGGACAACCAAAGCAAACCGCGGCCCTCACATCCTTGGCTCTCCAGAGGACACATGCCAAAGACACCAGAGGCCAGCCATTGCACAGGCCTCTCCTGCAGATGTTAGGGCAGCACCTAGAAAAAGTGGTAGGCCTAGAAAAATTAATAAATTCTGATCACAAATGGTTGCATGGGTAAACACATTTTCTCACATTATAATCTGAAATTATGTTCACTTTCACTGAATAATGCGTAATGTTGCCTTTCACCTTCATTTACAGGCTTCACGAGTCCTCACCCTGCAATCCCCACCACTAACAATTCAGCTGCATGAGGGAGAAGTGTATGTGGCAGGGCCTTTCACAGCCTTGTGCAAGCACGCATGCAGAGCCTTCCTTAATCACACTCATCTCAATGTTTTGAGCATTTTCAATGCTGCATGCTGGGGTTCTCTTTCAGTGGTCCATCTGAACTGACCTGCATCTCCACCCACCCACTGATCACATTCCCATGCAGCACCTGTTCCTGTCCAACAAAAGGCTCCGCTCACTTTCGATTTTGACAGCCAGTGCAGTCGTTAAGTTTCTTCTCAGCTACCCCATCCTTTCCCTTTCCCCAGTCACCCACGTCCTTTCCCCTATCACTGTTGACCCCATGGCATCGCTTTTCACCTCCCCAACATCACCTACCAACCAGAGCCCTTTTCTTTCCAGGATGTTCAGGTGAATGTGCATATTCCCTATCTTCCTGAGAATCCCACCCCTATCCATACTGACCTCCCGAACCACCATCTTCCAATCCCCAGGGTCCATGTCTGCCTCAGAGTACCCACCAACCACCCTCACTGTCCCTTTTGCTGCTACCGTTGCACCCTCAACCTCCCATCCTTCTGACTCACTCTGTCCTCTCTCATTCTCACCATTCCCCCCTACCACACCCACCCTCAGTTCACTCTCCAGGAGACAGTCATTGACTCCACAGACCCCTCCTTTGCATGTTCATCTGGACAGCCCCCAAGCTTGCTGCTCCCTCCTGCACCCTTATTCCCTCTTCCCCCGGGGCTCCTTAGCCCCCGGACTCCCTCCTCCCCACAGACTCCTTCCCCCCTCTGAACTCCTTCCTCCCCCCAAAGTCCTTCACCAGCCCCCTGGAACACCTTCTTTTACAACTTCCTCGCCACTTACACCTAGCACCCCAGTTGCCACATTCTCTCCCATAACACTGTCTCCCCCTGGGTACTCCCTCTTCCCACAACCTCACCACCTGACACATTTTTTCCCCTCTTCACAACCTCACCCCCTCCCCAATACCTTTGTTTCTTCTCCTCCCAACTTCATCCCTCCCAGCCAGTACACCTTCCTCTTCCAGTCAGACCTCGACCTTCCTCTCCCAACTGCCCCTGCCGATACACCTTCCTCTCCCACTCACAGCTGGACCTTCCTCTTCTGCACACTCATTAATCATCCATAGCAGGCCATGGCCAAGACCGTGATGTCCCAAAGCAGACCCCAGAAATCAACGGAGACTCCCATCTTCCGTGAACTGCTTCAGGGCAGAGCCATGGCCATGCGAATCTACCCAGCATGTGATGCACATGTTCCTGCAGGGTTCAGTAGCTGTAGGGCTCCAGCATCTTGTGCTCCTCGGATGTCCACAATGTGAGCAAGGCCCTAATAGTAAGTCCTGACTTCTGCACATCACACTTGTCCAGACATGTTCTGGGCCGGCCTGTCTTCCCGCCGACATGGGTGGTAAATTTGATGTGGGGAGATGATTCTGGTGAGCAGGCAAGATGATGAGATGCAAATTAGGTTCCTGACATTGGATGACAGGAAAGGCAGCCCACCATTGATGTGCAGAGCAGACGATCGCAAACTAGTTTCACGACAGCATAAAGCCAATTTTTGGCTGCCTTTCCGTATTGTCTGCTCATGCCTGCCATTACACCTGGTGCCAACAAGGACGGAAAATTCCGGCCAGTGTCCAACATTAAATGTGATTCCACAATTGCGCACCATTTGGGAAACAATTCTGATTGTGCTAAGAATTGCACTGACAATTGTTTTAATATTAACAGTCAGGCTTGTAGTGTGGTTCACTTACGCTTGCTAGAAGCTGTATATATTCGCACACAAAGCCTTGTCCTTTGCAAACAGAAAGAACATGTCCATGCACTATACTATTTTCAACTAAACAAAGCTCAGAGGACAGCTATTCCCTAGCTCATTCCCCATGGCAATGTCTTGACCAATCAGAGTTCACTTGGCTGGTTTGAACTTAAACAAAAGCTTGGCAGTTAACAGTTCCCTGGGGCATTCTCCATGCAAATGGCTGTATCAATCAGAGACCACTTCACAACCAATCAGCACCCTCTTCTCATGCAATATAAATTATTGTTCCCTTTAAGATTTGGTATTCTTGTGAATTTGTCCTGATGAGTACAAGATGAAAAGCTTTGACAGCATGTCTCTTTTTTCAGCAATACTCAAGTTCTGTACTCCCAAGCGGCTGTATGCTGAGTATTTCTAGCATTTTCTGTTTATACAGCTAATATAGGGAGGTCTTGCGGTGCATTGGTAGTGTCCTCCAGTGCTTTAATAGGAACGTAAGGATTGCCAGATGGAAAATGACCACGGTTCACCTAGTTTTAGGAACCATATTCCAAAGTCACCTATTCCTCCCAAGCATGCTACACACATGCCATGCTACATATTACTCATATACTGTATCTTAAAATGTTAATTTCTGTATGAAATCTATTAAATTTTCATTTGAATGAATCAATGCTGGCTGCTTCTACTGTCTTCCCAATGAACCTGTTCCATAGATTGAACACTTGCTTATGAAATACTGATTCCACAGATTTGTTTTGAATTTACCTCCTTCAATGCAGATCATTCTCTGGTTCTACTGTCCTGGACAAGAGAAATTGCTTGTGATGTTCTAGCTGTATAAACAGAAAATGCTAGAAATACAGCCGCTTGGGAGTACAGTACTCCTGTGAAGAGTCAGAATTCTCATCTCTAGCATCAGAATCCTGAATTATGAGGGGAGACTTGGGCTTTCATGCACAATAGGACATTTGAGAAATGGAGGCATGCAAGAATAGTGAGATGTGTGGAAAAAGTTAATCTGGAATGCTATAAAATAATTTGTGAGTGTAGGAAAGGGGATACAGGTTAAAACTAGTAAAAAATAACGTTAGTACTGATAGCGGAAGTTTATCCTTCACACAGAGAGTGATCAGCATGTGGAATGAATCTCTGCACAGATTGATGAAAGCAAAAACACTGCAGATATTTAAGAAACAATTAGATTTAGCCACTGGGAAATTGTAATAAGATCTATTAGGATTGATTAAATGGTCTTTCTTACCCTTAAGGATCTTGTGATTTCAGTAATATGCAGCTTCTTTTAAAAAAAAAAGATTGTACACCTGCCAAAATTCTGCATAAAACAGTAGTAATATTTTCAAATTGCAAGCTTAATTGTGCAAAATCAAAGCATTGGAAGCAATCTTTTTATGTGTATAACTGAATTGGTGCCCATTGTGTACGTCTAAATGATGTGCAATGTGGCATATAGAAAGGGCTGTGACTGATGGGTAACCCGTTTTGCTTGTGATTTTTTTTGTTTGTGTCTATCCTTATCCAGCAATCCATGAAAACTTGGCAATGGATAACTTTTGAAGATTTGTAACTGTTGTAATGAGGGGACATGGGGCAACCAATTTAACATACGAACATACAAAGAGCAGGAGTATGCTATTCAGCCCCTTGAGCCAGCTCCACCATTTAATAAGATCATGACTGACCTGATAGTAGCCTGAAATCTGCATCCTGCCTACCCCCAATAACCTATCAGCCCTTGCTTACCAAGAACCTATCCACATCTGCCTTAAAAATATTCAAAGAATCTGCTTTCACCACCTTTTCAGGAAGAGAATTCCAAAGACTCACGACCCTGTGAGTGAAAAAATTTTACCTCATCTCTATTTTAAATGGGCAGCCCTTTATTTTTAAACAATGTCCCCTAGTTCTAGATTTTTCCACACGGGGAAACATCCTCTCCACATCCACCCTGTCAAGACCCCTCAGGATCTTGTATGTTTCAGTCAAGTCAACTCTTACTCTTCTAAACTCCAGCAGATACAAGCCTGGTCTGTCTAACCTTTCTTCATAAAACAGCCCACCCATTCCAGGTATTAGTCTGGTAAACCTTCTCTGAACTGCTTCCAATACACTTATATCCTTCCTTAAATAAGTTGACCAATATTGTACACAGTATTCCAAATGTGGTCTCACTAGTGCCCTGTTCAACTGAAGCATAATCTCTCTACTTTTGTATTCAATTTCCCTCACAAATTATAACATTCTATTAGCTTTCATATTTACTTGCTGTACTTACATACTAGTCTTTTGTGATTCATGCACTAGGACACCCAGATCCCTCTGCACCTCAGAGCTCTACAATCTCTCACCATTTAGATATCATACTTCTCTTTTATTCTTCTTGCCAAAATGGACAATTTCAATTTTCCCACATTATATTCCATCTGCCAGATCTTTGCCCCCTCACTTAACCGATCTATATCTATTTGTAGCCTCCTTATGTCCTCTTCACAACTTACTTTCTTACCTATTTTTGTGTCATCAGCAAATTTGGCAACCATCCCTTCAATCCCTTCATCCAAGTGATTTATATAAATTATAAACAGTTGAGGTCCCAGCACTGATCCCTGTGGCATGCCACTTGTTATATCTTGCCATCCTGAAAAAGACCCATTTATGCCTACTCTCTGCTTTCTTTAGCTAGCCAATCTTCCTTCCATGCCAATGTGTTATCCCCCTATACCATGAACTTTTATTTTCCGCAATAACCTTTGATGTGGCACTTTATCAAATGCCTTCCGGAAATCTAAGTACAGTACATCCACCAGTTCCCCTATATCCACAGCACATGTTACTTCCTCAAAGAATTTCAGTAAGCTGGCTTAACATGATTTCTCTTTCACAAAACCATGTTGACTCTGCCTGATGACCTTGAGCTTATCCGAATGGTCTGCTATAACCTCTTTAATAATAGCTCCTAACATTTTCCCTACAACAGATGTTGATCTGTCTGGCCTCCCACTTTCTGTCTCCCTTCCTTTTTGAATAATGGACTTACATTTGCTGTCTTCCAATCTATTGGGACCTTCCACAAATCTAGAGAGCTTCAGAAAATTAAAACCAATGCATCAACTATCTCACTAGTCACTTCTTTTAAGTCCCTTGGATGAAGTCCATCAGGACCTGGGCACCTGTCAGCCCTCAGCTCCAACACTTTACTCAGTACCACTTCTCTGGTGACTGTAATTTTCCTGACTTCCTTCCTCATTTCCATTTTCTGGTTTATAGCTGCTTCTGAGATGTTATTTGTATCCTCTATAGTGAAAACTGATGCAAAATACCTGTTCAATTCATCTGCCATCTCCTTGTCTTCGATTATCAATTCTCAAGGCTCAATTTCTATAGGACCAACACTCACTTTGTTAACTCTTTTTTAAAATATTTATAAAAACTCTTACTATCTGTTGTTATATTTCTGGCAAGCTTTCTCTCATACTCTATGCTTTTTTCTTAAGTTTGATGCTTTTCTTAACTTCTTTATTAATCCACAGATGTTCGGTCCTCCCCTTAGAATTTTTCTTTTTAGTAGGAATGTAATTATTCTGAATACTCTGAAATATCCCCTTAAATGTCTGCCACTGCTTCTCTGTTGTTCTATCCTCTAGCCTAGTTTCCCAATTCACTTCAGCTAGCTCAGCTTTCATCCCCGCAGAGTTGCCCTTATTTAAGTATAAGATGCTAGTCTTAAACCAATTCTTCCCCCATTCAAACTGAATGTAAAATTCAATCATATTATGGTTGCTGCTACTTAGGGGTGCCTTTACTCTGAGGCCATTAATTAATCCTGTTACATTACACAATACCAAGTCTAAAATAACCTGCTCTCTGGTTGGTTCCAGAACATGCTGCTCTAAGAAACTATCTCAAAAGCATTCTAAGAATTCCTCATCCAGGCTACTACTGCCAATCTGATTTTCCCAATTTGCGTGTAGATTAAAAACACCCTTGATTATTGCCATCCCTTTATCAAAAGCACACAATATTTTCTCTTGAAGACTTTGTCCTACACTGTGGCTGCTGTTAGGGGGCCTGTAGACCACTCCCACCAATGACTTTTTTCCCCTGCTATTCCTCATCTCCACCCAAACCGATTCCACATCTTGATCTCCTGAATCAAGACATCTCTAACTATTGCAACGATGCCCACTTTGATTAATAGTGCTACCCCTCCACCTTTACCTAGCTTCCTATTCTCCTTGAATGCCATGTCCCCCTCAATATTAAGTGCCAAATCCTTGTCATCCTGCAGCCACTTCTCCACGTCACTCACTGTATGTTCAAGTCATTTGCAAATGCTGTAAGCGGATCTTGCAGGTGTGCTTGATGTTTCCAGGAAGCTGCCATAATGCTTTCATCCTTAGACAGTTCCAAAGATCTCAGCTCTTCAGGCCACCTGAACGCTTTTGTGTTTGGATACTGGGGTACAAGGGGCTATCCGCTGAAGACATGGCTGCTGACACATGCATGCAGCCTTTAACTCTCTGCAAACATGTTAGGTTGTTGCATTGAGTAAAGAAGTATCACCCAGTGAAACCCCAAGTGCTCGTTGGTACATTTACATACTCGCTAGCAGGTGCTTCTACTCGATTCTCACCATGTCTGGCGTTGACGTGGGAATTGCCTGCTGACTTTCTTGCTCTTGTGCATGAGATGACTGCGGTGTGTGTCCTCTGAGCCCTACAGGTATCCGGTACATTTGCAGCCACTTACATCAGTGCAGGGCCTGTCTCAGTCATCGGGCCAACATGCAGCATGCATATAACTGCCAAAGAGATCAAGGCTCTGCTTTCAGTGACTGAAGCACCTTGAGAGCAACCCCCATTGCCTTCAACTTTCCACTCCTCTGCACTTTCCGGACCCACATACTTTCCACAGGTTGCCTGGAATGATTCAGTTCCTGGCAACAGGGAGATGCATGGTTGTCCCATCTCGCTTACCCATCGCTGCACGCATTTCATGGATGAGGCCATACCGTGGAGATCTGTGCACGCCTTGCATCTACACAGTGCTCTGCTCCATGAGTCTCTCCATGAGGGTTGCCATTCTGTCAATAGAGGAGGCCACGTGCTCACAAGTCAGAGATCGTCTAACGTTTGTGCATGGGGGTGTACAACTTCTGGAAATTCTGACAGACGTTCACAAATTTCATGAGGCAGCTCCAGCATTTGCTGCTTTGCTGATGGCACTCAAAGCTCACCATCTACATGAAACTGAGCAAAGCAGAGCTTCTTATCACTCTTCCAAGGGTAAATGACTGTCAGAGTCACTGCCTCTGTTACCACCTGTGTATGTTTGTGCATAGGATTACATAGGATATACAGCTCAGAAACAGACCATTCAGCCCAATCGGCCAAGGTCAATGTATATACTCTACTCAAGCCTCTTCCTATCTTTCCTTATCTAAATCTACCCTCATAACCACCACCAACCCCCCCATTCTCTTCTCCCTCATATGCTTGTCTAGCTTGCCTTAAATGTGTTTATACAATTCGCTTGAACCATTACCTGTGGTAGCAATGCTCACCAGCTGGTGTCACCATTTCTATGCCCACAACAATTGTCCACAGACGTGAGGGTATCTGCACTGGTGGAGGGTGTGCTGGACTGAAGTGATGATGACTCCTCAGATTTCAGGAAACCCTCTGAGTTGTCCAATGGAGCAGAAGCCCTTGTCTCTGTCTCATCCACTGCTAGAACTGCTGGGGAGACATATTTTACGTGAAAGATCTGCTCCTTCAACCAACCCCTGGTGCCTCCCCTTGATCAGGAGATTCCAGTAGTGTGAAAGGCCCTCTCAAGGCCCCACAGGTCACACATGATGAAAAGAATGATGGATGTAAATATTGCTTTACTCACTCTCCATTGCTTCCACACCTGTCACGCCCTCAGGGCAGGCTGCCCTGCCGCGACCCGTCCCATCCCATTTCTATTGCTTCCTCCTCCATTGGCATCACCACAGCGATGAATGGCACTCCATGTCCCATCCCTTTAGTCTCCCTGACATTGTGGGCAGAATTGTCCCAGAATGCACTAAGTGCAGTAGCAGATGGGAAAAAGAACTTTTTACCCGCCAGCCACAATGGTAGCTTTTCGCACCGTACCATCCCATTCCTGGTGCGCCTACCTCATTAATTATGCCTTTATGGGGTGGATGGGGGGGAACACTGGCTCGCTGGTGAGCGGGCTCAGATTTCCTGGCCATGCCATGACGTCAGCGCTCCCTTGCTCCGGGTGCCATATTTAAAATACACCAGAATGCATGCCTACTTCATGTCTTCACCCCAGGACTGCTCCAGGTGACAGATGGCCCTGAAAGCAAAGAAGACGGCAACCCCAAATTTAGTTACTCCTCTCTGGGGTGCCTGCTGGATGCAGAGGAAGGCTGCTGCAATGTCATCTATCCCTCTCTGGTGCAGCAGGCCCATCAGTGTCTTCACTCTGGCTTGGGAGGTGGTGGCAACAGTGGTCACTGCCAAAGCTGCACAGAAGAGATTGGCCATCTAGTGCAGAAAAAGGATGAATGATCTCATCTGTGCCACCAGGGTAAGGCAATCATCTCACCACTCTAAACTTGCACATTCAAGCCCATCACACATTCACTGGCATCTCACTTACTGCCAGCTCAAGGGACATCACCACTCACTCTCTCACACACACCCTCACATCTCCATCTGGTGTCATCTTCTCTGGGGACTGTGTCTTCAGCCCTCACCCTCTTGAGGCCACTTGCAAAAATCAACATGTGTCCCCAACCTTGGACACCCCCTTCCCCTGTACTGTCCTCGCCTTATAGCGCCTTCCTTTCCCTGAGTCCATTTCTGCCCCCTCCCCAGGAAAGCCCTAGCTCTGCAGCCATTGAAAAGCCTTATGGCTGGTCTGGTAAGTAAAGACCTGCCCATGAGTCCCCCTAAAAGTGATGTGGTGCTGCCTGGTGCTGATGACTGTGAGTACAAGAAAAGTAGGCAAACAAACTTCAAAGTCCTGAGTGGTGCACCTCGCCACATGCACATCGCTTATGTTCAGCTGTGAAACACTTCGGCATGATTGTGCCTGAATGATCCAGGGTAGGAAGATGATTCCAGCAGGCAGGCAAGATGATGAGTCTCAGGCCTGATAGAGCAGAGGGCAGTGGTGATATAACAGAATTGAAAATGAATACTGAAGCGCATTACAGAATTGATAATAAGACTTCAACTACATTCTACAAGACCAGTATGTAGTTTTATAATTTTTTTTTTCCTTTTGTGACTGTACATGAGCCTGTTATGTTTTACTGCCATACTACTTGTTCCATTTCTGTAATTAAATCTAGTTAGTTCATTCTATATCTGATCCCAGCTCAAGTGTGGCATATTGAGAATTCCGTGTTCCAAAGTAGAATGGATAAAATAGAAGGGGCGCTAGCAATCTCATATGGTTTGACTCTTAAATGGCATAAGGTTTCTGCCAAAGCACAAAAGTTCAAGGCCCAACTTCTGGCCCAGGTGATGGGAAATCTTTTTTTGGGAAGTGGAGTGAGATTAGGACAAGAAGGACATGCTTATTAAATAGCTTGCTGGTGTCAGCAAGTTGTGAGGTATATCTTTCTCATCACATATGAAAAAGGATGCCCTAGATTCAGTATAGCTTCTTTGTTGATAGGAGACCCATTATTTTATATTTCTCTTGTTGACCAAAGCCCTAATTATTCATCAAATATGCACTATATCCTTGTTCTTCAAAGGCAATGTTGTACTTTCCTATGTCAGCATCGTCATTATCATTTGAATCTTTTTCTCTTCCTCTAAAGTCATTTCAGTGCACTGAAAAACCAAAGGATATGAATTTGGCCAAATCATCTGGAGACAGGAAAAAGAACTTTCAGTATTGCTTTTCTTATCATTTAATGCTGCACCAAGTGGTCAAAAGGAATAAAATTTATACATTTTTAATAAAAGGTCATACCTTAATTGATTTCATTCTGGAAATTGAAATAGCATGGCTGGTACCGAGGCCTAAGCTTTGTATGATTTACATTTATTAGATATAAATCACACTGTTCCTATTTAAACCCATTAGCTATAATGAACTACAATAATGCAATTAGAATAATTTGTTTGATTTTATATACACATACAAAGTTGTCATTTTTGCCAGTTCCCAATATTGGGTGCCATGATAAAGATCATTTCAAATCAGACCAAAGCAAATGATCATATTGTGTTTTTTTTTAAATTAAAGAGGCAGAAAGATTTCCTTTGAAGCATGAATAAAGAATGTGTTTATAAGATTTTTCTAAAAATAGCACACAGAGGAAACCTTGCTCCAAAATATCTACAGTTCCCAGACAATACTGAAGCAGGTTAGCTTGAGGAAAAGCTTAGTTTAAAGAGAGACTGTAATTTGGCAGATGAATAACAGATGGTGGTTAATGTGATGAAATCTAAAATAATGAACATTGGTATTAAAATAGCAGAAAGGTTTAGTGAGTAAGTGAAAGAGGTTTACAAAACATTGAAAATGCTATCGTAGTGCCATTGTTTCATAATGATGCAGTGAAATTCCAGTTTAAGTAAATGGATTCCAGGAATTTTACCAAAGTTTTGAGAATTTTGTTTGATAATTCAAAGGATTCAGAAATGGCCCATAAAGATGATAGCAGGCTTTAGAATGAAGAGAGGGGAAGCATTGGAGAAAAGATTGAGAGGGAGATATTTCAAAGAGTACTTTTTGTGCAAAACCGGAACAGGAGAGCCAAAATTCTAATTATGAACTGACACAATCAGAAGCTAAACTTAACAGATTATCATTGGCCAGGTTTTTTCCAATGCCAGAATGCCAGAAGCCAATGTATTCTACACCCTTATTTCATCTGTCTGAAAATATTGGAAGTACCAGGAGGAATGGGGAGTTTACATAATTCCAGAGGAAAACTCTGCTCATTGAATGAATACAAGGCCACTGATATGGAGCAAGGAAAAGATAAAACACAATATAGCAGTTCCTGGTGCTGTTGTTGAAACAGGACCTGCATAGGAGAGAGAACTGACTGCACTTAATGGTTTTGTTCCTATATTCTTGTTTCTTAAAGTATGTTTGAAAAAGTAAGGATGTAATGTTCAACAGCCACAGAATAAGTTTGTCTGCAGATATTTTCTTTGAAGCTGTACTGTTTGAGAAGAAAATAAATTTGTATTGCACGAGATTAAAGCAAGCCTTTTATGTATATTGCTTGCAGTACATGCAATGCCACTTCATGAAGCCTGATGATCCAATGTAATGTGCCACAAACACAATTCAATCAAATATATGATTGTTTCATGGAAATAAGCATTAAGTCTTGAAAACTGAATATAAAAGTCTTCTTAAAACAACCTGGGCAGCAGGAAAAACATTAACGAGATATCATCATTAACCAAATATTGCATATGCTAAACAATAAAACTGAAAGAAAGGAAACTCATGAGGACCAATCCTGGCTGAACTGCTGGAAGGTGCTCCTGAAGATTCCTTTAAAACAGGAGATCGGAGTAGCGCTGGTCATGAAGCCAGTAGAGCACTGAAGCACTTCTAAACTGGAGACTGTTCTTGAACAAAGTGACACTGGCAAGGAAAACTCTGAATGATCTCATGGCTCAAAGGTACAGAAAACTTTATTATGGGAATATTCATGGGCAATCACATATTTTACAGCGAAAATGATGTGTTTAGAAATGGGAAGAAAGCCGAGGAAACCTGATGATACTCAGGGATATGAAAAAGAGATTGAAAGAGGGAGACTGTAAGTACTAGTGTTTTACTAAAAGGTGATTAACAGGTTGCACACATTTTATTATTATATTCATACAACTCTCTATGTGATTACAGAAATACGAGAAAAATATCTGAGACTTACTAGAGAAAAGAGTTATCAAGAAAATAATGTTTACAGAAATAGGTCAGTCATGATCTGGAAACACTATACAAGTTAGCTATCCAGATACTTCTTTCGTGTTTGTACTTCATTCGGTTCGGAATGCTTACAAACTGTTCTTCACGGATGTAAAGAACTGCAAAGAATGCAACAATGAACAAAGACAAGTCTCGTGCAGAATCTTAAAAGAACTACAATATCAGGATCAGTAGCCATGTAGAACATGCTTTGTTCTTATCTTGTGCTACGAGTCTCATGCTCAATTGTTGTACTTGGCAAGCTTCATATATTAGTCAAGCATGAGACTGGTACTATACATCAAGAACCGACCTGCTGTGCATAGCTACCAGTATTCTGTTTATTGCAGGTGATTTTAAAATTGATATCTCACTTTTTATTAATTAGTTAACAATATATTTGAATTCACTTCATGTTTATTTTAAATTTAAATTTTATGAGTTGATTTCCTGTGTTATTGCAAAAAATAACATTGCAAGCTTCTCTCCCTGTAACTGTCTCGGTTGTTTTCTTGCTCTAATCCCTTTTGTCTAAGACATGTGTCTCATTCTCTTATTTGCTTTTCTTTCTCTCTCCATATGGTTCTCAAACATTTCTCTCATTATATATATTTATTTCCAGTTGTCATTGCTTTTCTCCTTTTATCCTTCTTTCTGTCTCATGTTCCTTTTGTATGTGTCACTCTTGACCTTTCTGCATTTGAGTGTGTGTGGCTTTCTCTGTGTACATCCTCTCTCTGCTCACCTCCTAAAAACAGCACTGACCTAAGGCACTATGAAATTCAGGGACTCCAAATGCAAAGGAACCACGAGAGTGTTTAAAGTACGTCGGGCCTCACACCCGTTGAAAACATCTTGAAAGGAAATTGAGGCAGGCCTCAACTCTTTTCCCCAACTCTTTTCCCCATGGTTTAAGGCCTCTAAACAATTATCTACTAGTCATATACTAATCTATGAGAATTCCACTTGTGCATTAAGTATTTGTTTAGAGCACCCTGACGTGATTTAAGTTTTTGTCAGCTGAATGGGTATAAGGAACTATTCCTTTTGGCAACTTAAAGCTGCCACGTTGTAACACATTATTACGATGTGTAATGTGCATTGTGTTTTTTGAAGTTTTCAAAAGGTTCAATGAGGCAAACGGGCCAAAATAGGTTTTTAAAAGGCTAAAATTTTGAAGTTGCTAATCACCTTCCTTGTTTCATACCTAGAAAAGGAAATAAATCAATATATTATAGTCACGCCCAAATATCAAATGGTGTGTTATGAAATAATTGATGTAAAATCTTTCACTGATGCAGTCATTTGATTGCCTCTCATTTCTCATTCCACTTGAAGAAGTTTATACAAATAAACATTTGCTTACTATAACTGACCAGTACCTGCATCTTGACAATCCTCAGTTATCTGTCATCACTTTGCTAATGAAAATCTCCTTCTCAGCGTTACATTACATTGGATTAATCAGATCAGGACAAAAACAAATAAGCCAGCTATTTTCCATGCTTTTATTATCAACCTCCTGTTTTTCAACATCGTTTACTTCTTAAGTGATTTAAGATGCTATTTTCCTCCCATATGCCCAGGTTCATTTAGAATATCGGTTCCCCACACCCCTCTTGCAATGCTTGGGCAAGGTAAATACGTACATGTACGAACCTTTCTAAATACAACAATTCATGACCATCAAACGGCCCATTACTGTAAGCACAACATTTCCTTGTAACCTGCCCACGTACACTCAAATGGATCTGGACCATTGTGTCTCGGTATAAACACTGTAATATAAACACTATAATATGTAGTTGCTTACTTCCTAGTTACATTGGAATAAGTTTAAAGAATTGAATTATTATGACAATAAAAATGGACCCCATTTATAGTGAGGCACATTGTTTTCATTCAATGTTTGTTTTTGCTCTGGCTCCCTCTCCCATTTTCTCAATTTACTCCACTTCTCCGATGCTGTAGTATGGTACCGTTACAGCTTGTAGCCCTTAGTAACTAAACTCAGAGCCTTAAACTTGGATTCATCCTGAAACGCAATCAGATTAATTTGAAAGTGCTTTTTAAAATATGGAGTGGAATCATCCCAGGTTTGCACTAAGTCCGGTAGTTTACCCGTTGGATGCAACAGCGGCTTCTTGTGCCGTATCGTCCCAATGCTGCCACATTAATTACACATTCCTGGGAAACATGCTGTTTCGATGGCAGGCAGGCTCTTATTCGGTGCTTCATCATGCTGGGCGCTATATTTGAAGTGCATCTGCGCACACACCTCTCAGTACTTCCAGCCCAGGGCTGCAGCACGGAAAACATGGTTCCTAAAGGCACAAAGACTGCAGCACCCCCCACCCCTCCCCGGTTTAATGATGCGTTCCTCGGGTGCCTTTGGGATGCAGGGAAGCCTACCATGATGTCCTTTACCCCCACTCTAGCCATGCGAAGGGCAGCAACATCACTAATCCAGCACAGGAGGTGGTGGCAGCGATGGTCAGTGCCAGTGCCCTGCAAAAGAGGACAGCCACCCAGTGCCACTACAAGATGAATGGTCTCATCCATTCTGACAGGGTAAGTCACTCTTATGACAGTCAACTCACCCAGTCACAAACCCATCACATATCTACAGGGATCTCAGACCTCAAGGGACAACACCGATAACTCTCACACATACACACCCTCACATCTCTATCAGGCTCATATCCTCTCGAACTCGCATCTTCATCCAGTCCATGGCTCCGCTCACCACACAAACATTCCACGCAGTGCCATGTGTCCTGATCACACTCTCTACATCTGTTTTCATGCAGGAGAAGCTGGCTCACAACAGCAGGGGGAGAGGTCCCAGACCGGGGGTGGAGTGGCCCACATTAGGCCCTTCAGTTACTTTAAGGAGCGTGCCATCACACTGCCTGGTGAGGACATAGATTGTGCCTGCAGTGATGGCGAGGTCGGCAGCAAACACCCTCATGTGGATCCTGCACCACATCACCCGCTCTCAACACAAATGTGAGATCTCTCTCTCCTGCTTCTGACTCTGCTGCCATGTACTACTTATCTCTACTTTGTTCCACAGGGAACTTTGCCAAGCAACTGATACCCTCAGCCAGCCACTCCCTCAGCTCCATCCAGGTCCTCACCTCCAGCCAAGAGGACTCCTCCTCCGTTGAAGTGCTGGAAATAAGCAGCCTGGAAGACCCATCACAGCGCTTACCCACACCCTCCATCAGTGCAAAGACACACACCTCGGTGGGACCTAGATATAGAGCAGGCCCGGGTTCCCAACCAGTGGTCACTGCATGAATATGTGTCCCCAGCAGGAGCAGGCAAGCTCAGCCGAGCTCCTCGGCACTCGGAGCACTGCTGAGGAAGAGGTACCTGTGAGATCCAAGTCAGATAATGAGCCTCTGAATTTGGCCTTCCAACTCATCCTGGAGAGTCAACAAAAGGCAGGGGAACATCATGCAGAGCTGTTGGAAGCCCTCAACACAGTAACATGTGAGTCAGAGGAGTGCATCCGCCTGCTCTCTGATGAAATGGTGCCCACATGTATGCTTATGGAGGCCTCCATGGTGAAGATTGTGGACACAATAAAGACCCTGGTGTCATGGAACGTGGAGATGTGTGCAGACCTGCATTCCATCACGGTAGCCATGGGCGAGTTCCTGCAGTGGTAACGCGAGAGGGAAACTGGGCAGATCCAGGTCTCGCCAGGTGATCGTTCCCTCAAAGAGTCAGGCTGGGTCCTCGGGCATCCAAAGGGAGTAGGAGCAGCAGCTAGCTACCCCTGGGTCATCCACTCAGGAGTCTCAAAGGCTGTCCGCTCTCTCTGAGCCCCCTTTGCCTGTGACCCACTCAACCTCATCCTCTGTCATCGCAGAGGGAGCAGCTGGCCCACAGCAGGTCTGCCAAAGCAATCCAGGACACTCAAGGGCTCGGGTCTCCAGGAGGCTCATGCCAAAGGTATCAAAGGCAACAGGGCCAACCATTGCACAGGCTTTCCCCACTCCTGCTGCAGATGTCAGGGCAGCAACTAGAAGTCTAAGGCGTTCAAAAGTTAAGAAATTCTGATCACAGTTGTTTGCATGGATGAACACATTTTGTAACTTTACAATCTGGAAATATTTTCACTTTCACTGAACAATGTGTAATGGTGTCTTTCAGCTTCATTGACAGGCTTCATGAGTCCTCCCCTTGCATTTCCACAAACCTCGCCCTCCCCACCCCACTAGCAGCTCAGCTAGATGCAGCCACTCCATGAGTGATTCTGGAGGGAGAAGTGTGTGCGTGGCAGGGTTTTTTGAGCCTCGTGCAAGCACTCTCCCATGCACATGGATCCTTCCTGTATCACACTCATCTCAATGTCCTGAGCATTTTCAATGCTGCCTGATGGGGTTCGCTTTCAGTTGTCCATCTGATATGACCTGCATCTCCACCATCCGCTGATCACACTCCCATGCAGCACCTGATCTTGCCCACCACGACTCTCATCTCACTTTTGATTTATCCAGCATGGTAGTGCTACATCACACCATCAGTTGCCCCATCACCTTCCACCTCACCTCTGTGATCTACCAGCCACAACCCTTTTCCTTTGGGGATGTCCTGGTGAATGTGCACATTCCCTTCCTTCCTGAAAATCCCACCCCCATGTACATTAACCTCCTCGCCCTCCTCCTTCCCACCCCCAGGGTCCGTGTCTGCTTCCAAGTCCCCATCAACCACCCTTGCCGTCCATTCTACCACTACTGTCGAACCCTCACTCTCTCACCCTACCACCTCACTCTGCCCTCAATCATTCTCACCATTCCCCCATTCCATGCCCACCCTCAGTTCGATCCCCAGGAGGCAGTCATGGACTCATCAGACTCCTCCCCTGCACATTCACCTGGACATGCCCCACCCCTTAGAAATCCTTCCCCCATTGGAACTCCTTCCCTCCGCTTTGGCCCTTCTCTGTCCCCCAACTCCCTTCCCCCACCTTAGTCCTTCCCCCTTCCTGACTCCTTCAGACACACTTACTTCTTCTGCTACCCTTACTCCTTCCCCTCTCTGCACCCTTTCCTCTCCCATGGACTCCTTCCTATCCCTGGATTCCTCTGCCTCTCTGCACTCCTTCCCCACTTTGAATACTTTCCCTTACATCTTCCATCTGCCTTACATCTACCTCCCCGGTGGCCATCTTCTTCCCACGTTACCCCCTCCATCAACTGTAGTCCTTCCCCCCTCCCAACCACCCCCAAAAAATTTTCGTTCCGCCCCAAAGCTCCCCGCCCAACAGCTTCGCTCACCCCCAACCTCACCCTCCCAACACCTTTGTTTCCTCCCCACCAACCTTAACTCCCTGACACCTCTTCCTCTTCCAGTTGATCCAAGATCTTCATTCCCCACCCAACCTTACCCTCCCGACACCTTTGTTCCCTCCCTCACAATCTATTCCCCTGCCGACACCTCTTCCTATTCCAGTTGATCCTAGACCTTCCTCTCCCACCACCCTCTGGTACATCTTCCTCTCCCATACACAGCTGGACCTTCCTCTCCACCCCTCGACCATCACCTATTGTGAGCAGACCCTCAACGATGTCTTTCCACCTTCTGTGAGCTGCTTCACGGCAGAGCCATGCCCATGAGAATCCACCCAGCATGCCATGGACATTCCTGCAGGATCCCGTTGTTGTTGGGCTCCAGCATCTTCTGCTTCTCGGATGTCCGCGATGTGAGCAAGGCCCTGGTGGCTAACTTCTGCACGTCACACTTGTCAGGACGTGTTCTGCACCGGTGTGTTTTCCTGCCGACGTGGGCGGATGATCCGGGGTGGGGGAGATGATTCCAGCTGGCCAGCCACCTTACAATGATATGCTGATGTATTACAATGAGGTTCCCAATGCCTTACACCGGGAAACACAGTGTGCCATGATGAGCAGAGTGGATGATTGAAAACTGGTTTCACAATGTCGTGAAACCTATTTTTGGCCTTCTCGCCATATTGTCCGCTCACGACATCAGCCCGAAAATTCCATCCATAATTTTTCTGCAGAGAAATAATTAGATTTTGGTAAATTTAGAGCAATCTGCCATTACCTTTTCCAATTACTCATTTTTCATGCCCTATCCTATGCCCAATGATAGTGCAGCAATATGACTTTGCACTAAAGAAGTATTTGCAGCAGAAGCTCACATGCCAACGGACTCACATGCCCTGCTACTCTTGAGGTACTATAAATGGATGACAAGAGACAAAAGTTGAAGTCAACTGTCAGCTGGGGTCTGACAGGGTGGTGGCTACTACAAATCAAAGTTGTATGGCTAGGGAAGACCTCATCTTGGTTCAAGTTTCAGGTCAGATAAGTTTTAGGTTGAGCATGAAGGCCAAATTGGTATCTTGTTAGGTGAGCAAGCTGGATTAGGATAGATTTGGTTTGGCCAGAGAGACAATTAGGCAAAACAGGTATTCTTGCCAGTGGAAAATAGCATTTAAAATTGGAAAGGAAACTAAACAATATTGAAAAATAGAAAGCTAATAATAAAAGCATGGAAAATGACCAAATTATTTGTTTTTGTCCTGATCTGATTAATCCAATGTAATGTGTGATTAGTACAGAACACCTAGAATACTACAATATTAAGGGGGCAAATTGTGTAGATATATTGGGGGAATGCAGACTTAACGTTGATTCCCCGAAGGTGGTCAACACCATGGCTACTATCTGCTCAACAAGCGTTGTGTTCTTATATGAAAGCACACCTTTCATGGTGCATTGAAATGTTAGTGTTAGATTATATGCTCAAATCCATGGTGGGACTTGAATCCATAATCTTAAGAATTTTGCTTTATAGAAATGGCCACAGATGAACATAATAGTTACCGGAACCATCAAAATTTACAGGTGTTGACTTTCATCACAAAATGCAGAATTTTCAGGTCTCTACGCCTCTCTGAAAATTTAACAGGATATCCTTGGCAGTTAGGCAGCAGAAAACAAACTTGAAAATTACAACTTTTTTAACAATTGTGACATTACAACAAGGCACCACTAAACAGTTGCAACAGGTACAATATGTTGTAGTGGTTCTCTCTATGTGATATGCAGTATATAGAGAGGGTATCCTAGGGGAATCCAGGACAGAGTCTATTTGGTTAGAGCTAAGAAACGATAGAGGTATCATTACACTACTGGGTGTATTCTATCAGCCACCAATTAATGGGAAAGATATAGGGGAACAAATTTGCAAAGCAATTACAGCAAGGTGCAAAAATCTTTTAGTAGTTATAATGGGGGATTTTATTACTATCCAGTCAGTAATAAGATAATTAGTGTAAAGGGCAGACAGAAGGAAGAGTTCCTGAAATGTGTTCATGAGAATTTTCGAGATCAGTATGTTGCTGGCCCCTTGGGAAAAGAGGCATTGCTGGATCTGGTTCTTGGGAATGAGATTGATCAAATGTCAGTAGGGCAACATACCAGGGGACAATTATCATGGTATCATAATGCTTTGCTTAGCTATGGAACAGGACAAGGAGTAATCCAAAATAAAAATAATTAACTTTTGGAAGGCCAATTTAAGTGGGGTGAGAATGGATTTGCCCCAGGTTGCCCCAGAAATTGGAATCAAAGATTGGCAGACAAAACTGTGGACTACCTTTAATGGGGAGATGGTTCGGGTACATTCAAGTTACATGCCCACAAGAGGAAAATGTAGGACAAACAAAGCTAGGGGCTCCCCAGATGATGAAGGGAATAGAGAGTAAGATGAAGCAGAGAAGGGTAAGTATGACAAATGTCTGGTTGATAATGCAAGTGACAACTTAGCTGAATGTAGAAAATTCAAAGGGGAAGTGAAAAAAGTAATGAGAAACAAAGAGAGAGTTTGCGAACAGACGGTAGTTAACATAAAAGAGAAGACAAAGTCTTCTATAGACATATAAATAGTAAAAGGAGGTTTGGAGTCAATTAGGGACAAAAAGGACAATTTATGCTTTGAGGCAGAGAACATGACTGAGGTACTAAATGAGTACTTTGCATCTGCCTTTACCAAGGAAGAAGATGCTGCCAAAATTATAGTGAAAGAGGGGGTACTTGAGACACTGGATGGGGAAAAAAATGATAATGAGGAAGTATTAGAAAGGCTGGCTATACTTTTAATTTCTTAAGTCAACAGGACTGGATGAGATGTATCCGAGAATACTGAGGGAAGCGAAGGTAGAAATTACGGTGGCAGTAGCCATAATCCTCCAATCCTCCTTAGATACAGGGGTTGTATCAAAAAAGGATATAAGGATAAGCTCAACAACTACAAGCCAATCAGTTAATCTCGGAAGTAGGAAAACTTTTAGAAACTATAATCTGTGACAAAATTTAACAGTCACTTCAACAAATGTGGATTATTTAAGGGAAGCCAGCATAGATTTGTTAAAGGCATTTCATGTTTAACCAACATAGTTGAGTGTCTTGATAAGGTAACAGGGAGTGTTGCTGAGTGTAATGCAGTTGATGTGATGTACATGGACTTCCAAATGGCATTTAATAAGGTGCCACATAACAGGCTTATCAACAAAGTTGAAGGCCATGGAATGAAAGGAACAGTAGCAAGATGGATACAAGGTTGGCTGAGTGACAAGAAACAGAGTAGTGCTGAATGCTTGGTTTTTGGACTGGAGCAAGGTAGGGCTCTCCAGGGGTCGGTATTGGACACTACTTTTCTTGATCTATATTAGCGGCCTAGACCTGGGTGTGTAAGGCACAATTTTAAAATTTTCAGATGGCACAAAATTTGTGAGTATTGTGAACTGTGAGGAGGATAGTGATAAACGTTAAGAGGATATAGGCAGGCTGGTGGAATTGGCAGACACGTGGCAGATGAAGATTAATGCAGAGAAGTGTAATTATTTGTTAAGATACCCAAGAAACAAAAATCAATGGAATGCAATCATTTTAGAACTATAAGCTTAATGAGTGATCTCATTAAAATTGATCTTGAAAATCATAATAGAAAGAAATAATAGCACATTTGAAGCAGGAACTGGTGAAACACAGTCTGGATTCCGACCTGGAATAGGAACCAGAGAGAGTATTTAACCTCAGAACAATTATTATCTGGAAGTAAACAAGAACATTTACATATGCTTTATAGACTATGGGCAGAATTTTGCCCTTGGCGTGCGGGCTTGGTAAGGGTGGGCGAGGGAGGGGCGAGGGGGTAGGGGTTGTTTGGGAAGCTGACCATCGCCTGCGATTGGGCCCTGAAGGCAATTTCACATCGGTGGGCCTGTTAAGGCCGCCCAGCATGCAATGTGAGCTGAAATGCTTAGCACTGCCTGTGTGGACGGTGGGAGGAGTGCGAGCCGGGCAGGCACTTGAGTGCTCGCTACATAATCTCCCTGAGGCGGAGAGCTGCCTCAAGAAAATGAAGAGATTTGAAAAAAATTAAAGATTTGATAAATGTTATGAAACGTTCCCTCATGTGACTCTGTCAAATGAGCAGAGACGTGGTATTTATGAAAAATTTAAATATTTATTTATTTTTTATTTGCTTTTGGGAATCATCCTGCCCACGGATGAGGTTTCAAAAAATGTGCAAAGGCCGCTTGCCCTTTTCATCTGCCTGCCAATCGTAAGGTTGGATGGACAGCTAAAAATTTACTGCAAATACCTTTTAAATAGCGTTAATAGGCCTTTTAATTGTTGGTGGGCGTGCTGCTGACTCTGGCGTGCGCCCACCGACCGAAGTAGCACAAGAGTACGCAATGACATCAGGACTCACGCCCTACGTCATAATGCATCATTTTACGCTCGGTCGGGTTGGGCATGCACCCACTCACCAAGCTAAAAATTTTACCCTATGAAAAGTTGTTCAATTTTATTTATCACCAAAAACTAATAGACATGTTGCCAAAATGTGGCAGTGACAGATGTGATTAAAGATGTGAGATTTATCCAGACCCTATATTGGGACAAAATAGTGAGCATCAAACAAGAGAATGGACAATCAGAGAGAAGTTTCAAGTGAAGAGAGGAGTATGAAAAGCCTGTGTATTGTCACCAAAATTATTCAATCTATACACAGAACAAATAGTCAGAGTGTCAGATGTACTTCCAGGGGTAAAAAATGGAGTCAAGAACATAACAAACTTGCGGTACAATTATGACATAGAGCTACTTGCAGAATCAGAAGAGGCTGTACAAAATATTGTAGATCAAATAAAATCTAGAAGTGTAGAACATGGTTTGAGTATGAACACCAAAAAGACAAAAGCAATGACAGTTAGAAGGAATACATTCGAAGAAACTAAAGTGAAGGTTGAAATGGATGGTGTCACACTGAAACAAGTAGATAAGTTTGTCCAATTAGTACAAATGATGAGAAGATGGCAGATGCAGTGCCGAAGACAGAAGGATAGAGAAAACCAGAAGTGATTTCGTGAAGATGGAGGTTGTGTTAACAGCAAGAAGACTCAGGCTTGTAACAAGGGAAAAGCTCATATGATGCTACATTCTATCCATTTTCTTGTCTGCCTCAGAAACCTGGACAACAATTAAAGATCTGCAGAAGAAAATAGAGGCCTTTGAAATGTGAATACCAAGATGTCTGCTTAAAATTCCATATACAGACCATAAGACAAATGAAGAGGTGCTTGAAATGGCATGAGCGAAAATAACTCTTAAAAAGTGCCATCCAGAAAATAAAATGCCAGTATTTCAGCCATTTGATCAAAGCTGAAAAGCTACAGAGATCCCTTCTAGAGGGCAAAGTGGAGGGCAGCAGAAAGAGGGGTTGACCAAGGTGTAGTTGAACTATGAACATCACAGAGCCTTCACAGAGGAGCTACAGTGGATGTGTGAGGGTGGAGCAAGACAGACAAATGTGACATACCATGATAGCAAATCATTTGGTAGGAGTAACTACAAGCAGAAAAATTTCTTTCTCTAGAAAATGAGTTCTAGGAATGTTATACTCATTAAAATAGGTAGGTGTTATGTTTGCTTTGTACAAGATTGGAGTAATTTTGCCACCCTTTTTGCTCTACTTATGTTAGAAATTTAACTTCTGGTGCATTGTGTGTCAAATTGTACCTTTTCTATATGCAAAATATGTTTTGTTGAGTAAAACATAATTTATCAATAATGTACTTTCAAGTCCTCATGGTATAATGCTCCAATTATGCTGACTATGCTCAACAATGTCTTTTTTTATATATTACCTACAGCTGTGAGAGTAAGCCCTCAAACCTCTGACAGGCCAGAGCCTACACTTTCTGTTGCAGCCACTTGCAACTTTCCCCTTCCCTTATAAAGAGGTGCTATAGCCTCTGAGTGGTGTGTTCCTGCTCAATGAAGTTAAGATGAGGAATAGAGCGGAGACCAGGCGTGAACAACTTTACAATACAAAGTGTTAGCAGCACTCCCCACCATCCTGAAAATTGTTTAACTGCTAGTGTGTGAAATTTACTGGGCACTACTTGTGGGGCAGGCCTGGGGTGGTGGGGCGGGCCTGGGGTGGTGGGGGGAGGAGCGGTTAATATCAGTATAAATTAGGGGAGACAATACTTTGTTGCTTTGATTATTTATCAATTATTCCTGTGAATTATGATTGGGTACTGTATTTTCTATGCTGTACAAATATTTGTTCCAATACCATGAATGGAAAGTGTCTTGCAATTTTCTGAAAAAAATAGAGATAACTCATGCCTCAAACTGGCCTTCAGCCTGAAAGAGTGACCCCATTTCCCTAAAATCTTCACTCGAGTCAAATATACAGTTAATAGTTTAGATTTAGGTGATTAATGAAATGAAACAATGGCCTGAATCTTAACTCTGAAAACGGGTGAGTTGGTTTGAGTCAAGGGTAAAAGTGCAAAAAGTTGTGAAGCAAGAACCAAAACCGCCTTAAATCCACTCACTACTGGTTTTAATGGAGGTGGGATGAGGGGTGGGCCCAACCAATTCCTTCACGTGAAACGATTGGTCATTTAAATATTATATCTGCCTTCATTTAAACTGTCATTCCATTTTTAACCACAGGTGGTTGGGGTTCCCCGGCTTTGCAAAACTCAGCAGCTGAAAGATGCCAAAAAGCTGATTCCATGAGTTAAGTGCCTTTACAACATTGCTTGTTGGCTAGGAGGAACAGGAGTATTTCCTGCGTGCCTGACACACTTATCCAGTAAACCACTTCTGTGCAATCTGTCTGCACCTCCCAACTACCAGTTATTACTTGCCTCTTTTGTGTCAACAGTTGCCTCAGCATCAGGAAGCTTTCTAAATGGCCAAAACCCACAACATTTCACAAGTCTAAAGTTTGCAAAGACTTGACAGCGGCTTACCTGAGAGCAGCTCAGGATCCCTGTAAAAATCACTGGAACTGGTGTCCTCTTGACTCATACCGCCCATGGGGTATTGGTGGTTAGTAGATTTATCAATAGCACCATAAATGGTAACCAAAATGGGGTTTCAATTGTTCAAGCAGCACAGGCCCCAGATTTGCATTTATACATTAGTCTCTCATTGGTTTTGGGTGGGAGCACTAGCTTCCTGTTTCAAGACTTGTTTGAAATCATATTGAGGGCAAATTAAAAAAAAAAGTTGTGCTGAAAAGCAGGGTGGTGGGCAGATAAAAATTGCCCCCATTTTCTCTTTAAAGTTCGGAACGCTGCGAAGCACAATATTTCTCACAGGGGAAAAGTACAGAGATCTCAATGTCACCCAGCCGAATATACTCATCATGCGTATGGACTCATTTTTTATTTAAAATAATTCCAAGCTGTTATGTGATCATTTTCACACCTGTGTTATTGTTTTTTTTTATTTTTATTTGTTCGACGCACCATTTCCATCTGTGGAATTACAGTAAATGGCCACAGGGGAAAAATACACACAGGATTAGCAGTATCAGTGACACAGCTGCATTAATCAGTCTGTGTTTAAATTCAGTTCTTCTTTCACACACAAAGCAATCCTTCAAGTGCTTTGGAAATGCGTTCATTGATTTTTCTTGTAAGCATTATATTATTGTACGTTTTTGAAAACGCAACTTCCATTAACAAGTAAACAACATGCAGCACAGACTATCCATAGACCAATTCTGAGCATTGCAGCACTTGCAATGAATTGTGATTAGAACCACAAATTAGTAAATAGTGTTTCTCTACAAATAGAGTTACTGATTAAAATGGATTTTTCCTTTAGCCATTGGATTATTTACTAGAGTGGCATGCAGGATTTTTTTTTGAACAGCGGTGAAAGAAGTTCTGTCATGATCTTGTTATATTGGTATTAGGATTCCTAATAATCAAGTGTTCAATGATAAAGGAAAAAGCATCTAGATTTATTATGGCTGAAAACAGACTAACGTGCTACAAGCTCCAAGCTCTGTTTGCAGACTGATTAATTGCAGTTTCACTCTGATTGGTTGCTTCATTATAACTTTCATGCAATACTTGCTGATTTTAAGGGAACATCTCTATGTGCTTGTATCAAACTAACATATGAGTGAAATGCCACAATAATGTTTCATGTTTAGATTATTGCTATAGCATGCATCCATTGTACTATTGTGGTTCAGTTAAAACAGCAGGTCGATTTGCCACATAGACCAAGAGAGCTGCAAAGAATTAATCCTTTCCCTTAAAATATGCAAGTGCAAAATAATGGGTCAGAAATTCGTCATGGGTGGTAGTGTAAAACAGGCAGCGCTGATTCACTGCCTGTTCTGCTCTCCGCTCAATATTCAGTTCCACTGACTTCAATAGAACTGAGTATCAAGCAGGTATATAACAGGCAGCCAAAGCAATATTGCCTGTTTAACACTACCAACCAAGATGAATTTCTGCATCAATGAATCAAAGATGAAAGTAGCATCATGAAAATTTAAGCCCAGAAATCAATTATGAGGCCTCTTATGGACAGATCTGAGATGGGACTGAATTTTTGCCCAGCCCATAGATGCACAATTTCTTAATTTCAAATCCTGCAGTCATGAATATTTGTCCATACCATTTTTGTTGCAACTGGGATGCCTGCCTCAGCAGAGTAGGAGAGGGAGATGGATTTTACTGTGTTCACTGCTAGTATACGTTTTCTGGCAGAAATGCATGGCAGTGGGAGCAAATAAGGCAGTATTTGTCCATTTTGGCAGGAAGAATGGAAAAGCAGCATATTATTTAAATGAAGAGAGATTGCAGAACTTGGTGGTACAGAGGGATCTGGGTGTCCTGGTACATGAATCAATAAACATTAGTGTGCAGGTAAAGCAAGTGATTAGGAAGGTAAATAGAATTTTGCCTTTTTTTGCAACTGTAATGGTTTATAAAAGTAGGGAAGTTTTATTGCAGGAATACAGGGCATTGGTGAGACCACATCTGGAGTATTGTGTACAGCTTTGATCAGAGAAGATTCACTCAACTGATCCCTAGGACGAAGGGCTTATCTCGTGTAGAAAGATTTAACTCATTGAATGAGAGGTGACCTTATTGAAACATATAAGATCCTGAGGGTACTTGGTAAGGTGGATACTGGAAGATGTTTCCTCTTGTGGGGGAGACTAGAACTAGGGGACACAGTTTAAAAATAAGAGGTACTCCTTTTAAGACGGGGATTATAGCTCCCATTTTTCCTCCCTGCCTGGTCTCCATATCTCATCCCCCCAGCCCCCCTCCCTAGAAGCCTGGGACTTACCTTAGGGATCCATTGCCCTTCTTCTCGGGGCCTACTTGCAGTCCCATCAGCGCTCACTACTGTGTTCTGGTGCTGCTGATACTGCTAGAGCTGCCGACAATCAGATTGGCCAAAAGTTCTCGAGGACGGGACTTTCTTCCACTGAGCCATTAGGGTGCTACAATCCATTTTGTTTTCATTTATCTTTATATAGGGTAGATTGACTGAAATTACCATTTTGGTTGCACAGATTTTTTTGCAATGTAGGGAAACCTTAAATTTTCCTTCCTGAAACTTTCAGTATTTCTTGTTTCTCACAAGTTAAGACTCTGTTTAAGTATGATAATGACAATATCAATGTATTAGTTAGGCAAGTACAACAATGACAAACTGAATTCAGTTAAAAGAAGTGTGAGGTAATGCATTTGGGAAGGCTAACAAGGCAAGGGAATAAATGGTAGGAGACTGAGAAGCGTAGTGGACAGAGGGGCCTTGAAGTGCATGTCCACAGATCCCTGAAGGTGGCTGAACAGGTGGATGAGGTAATCAAGAATGCATATATGATACTTGCTTTTATTAGCCGAGTCATTGAATATAGGAGTAGGGAGGTTATGCTGGAACTGTATAAAACACTGGTTAGGCCACAGCTGGAGTACTTCATGCAGTTCTGGTCATTGCACTATAGAAAAGATGTGATTGTATTAGAGATGGTACAGAGGAGATTTACAAGGGTGTTACCTGGACTGGAGGATTTTAAGTTGTGTGGAAAGTTTAGATAGACTAGGATTGTTTCCTTCAGAACAGGGGAGACTGAGTGAAGACCTAATTGAAATGTATAAAATTATGAAGGGTCTATATTGAGCAGATAGAAAAGCCCTGTTCCTTTTCTGAGGGGTCCATAACCAGGGGACAAACATTTACAGTAAAAGGTAGGAAGTTTGAAAGGAATTTGGGGGAGATATTTTCACCCAGAGGGTGGTGGGGATCTGGAACTCACTGTCTGAAAGGATGGAAGAGACAGAAACACCTGTAACATTTAAAAGGAATTTGGATATGCACTTGTCGCATCATAACCTACAAGGCTACAAACCAAGAGCCGGAAATTGAAATTAGGCTGGCTCCATCTTGGCTGATGTAGACACAATGGGCTGAATGGTCTCCTTTTAGGCTGTAAATTTCTTTGGTTCTATGATTCTATTTATAAAATTGGAATTTACAAGTAAGTATTATAATAGTGGGTAAGTGCTTGAATGTATCAGTAGATAGTGAATGACATTTGGGTGATTTTACAGCTGGCTTCAGAATGCTGTATTACATTTCTTGCAGCCTTGAGTTATTTGCAGAATACTGCTAATGCATTGTGTGCTTTCTAATTGCTGGAGTGTGCAACAAGAGTTGCAGTTGCAGCCAAATCAAAGTAGGTACCATTTCTAGTCAGCTATTTTGATATCAATTATATACTTCCCATGTTTTATTACTGACATCATAGAATAGCTTGAAAGTATTTGGTCACAATTTGAAGAGCATTGTTGCTGGACTTATTCTTCCATTTCCCCACTCCCAGCAGCTTTTATGGCCTTGCTTAAATATTTCCTTGAGCTCAGGTTTAGGTTAAATAACATGTGCCTGGATGTTCTGTATTGGGTAATGTTAACAGTAATTCTACTAGGTTACTTTGGGCAGTCATATCTATCATATTCATGTAACATTGACCCTTTGACCACCATTGATAAAACTACTTGACTGGGTGGTGTAAGATTCCAAAGGAACGAGACAGCAAACTTATCGGTGTCTCCAAGATTTTTATGCATAAATGTGGGTCAGTGATTGATTAGTTCACATTTATAGATGTTCTAGGTCCAAGGTTTCAATTAGCCAAAGAAGGTTAGTGGGGTTAATTTTCATGTTACTACCAGCCAATTTGTTTCTAAAAATGGGGTAATAGGGAGAGAAAAATCTGGAGCGAAGGGGAAGCAGAGCCTTGATGTTTATCAAAACTCCCTTTCCCAGCCATATTACCTTCCTAGCGACTATCTGCATTTCCGACTTATCCTATGTGAATTCCAATTGAAGTTTCATCCCTCATGTTTTGAATCCACCTAGGATTACTGGTATCTTGGGGACATACAATGTTCCTCAGAATGCTGTTCTCACTGCACCCTGAAATCCACACTCAGTGCCATGCGCCGCCATATGTACACACTCTACCTCTCTCTCCAGCAGCACTGACTCATTCTATCTCAAAGCTGTCCTTGTCCCCAGTTTCATTTTATTCTTCATCTCTTCCGATGCCTTAACTAGGAACTTTGTCTCTTTCTTTCAGGTGCTAAGGAACGCAAGCTCTAACAACTTATTGATACCAACACTCACTCAACCTCCACACTTTCCTGTCCCTCTGACCCCATCCCATCTTCTAATCCTAGCCCTTGCTGTGTATTCACCATACCCCCTGACCTTCCCCTCTCTGATGCTGAACGTTCTGTACTCAGCAAAGGACTCAGTTTCATACCCTTATGCCCTCATCTCAATGAATTTTGGGCTTGGCACAATGCGGAATTCTTTTTTTGTTGCCTTTGTCCCCATGCTCACTTCTCTTGGCAGGAATCCTTCCCTCTGTTCAACAGTCTTTTCACCCGCCTCCAGTATTCTCCCTCTACCTGGATCCCTCTCACTGGCCTCTTACCTGCTCTTGATCTTTTCATTCAGAACTGTCGGCATGAGTCTTAGTTTCTCTGCTTCTCTCATCCAATCCAACCTGTCTCCTGAACTTTTTTTTTATTCATTCATGGGATGTGGGCTTCGCTGGCTACTCCAGCGTTTATTGCCCATCCCTAGTTGCCCTTGAGAAGGTGGTGGCGAGCTGCCTTCTTGAATCACCGCAGTCCATGTGGTTTAGGTACATCCACAGTGCTATTAGGAAGGGAGTTGCAGTGTTTTGACCCAGCAACAGTAAAGGAACGGCGATATATTGCCAAGTCAGGATGGTGAGTGACTTGGAGGGGAACTCCCAGGTTGTGGTGTTCCATCTATCTGCTGCGCTTGTCCTACTAGATGGAAGTGGTCGTGGGATTGGAAGGTGCTGCCTAAGGAGCCCTGGTGAATTTCTGGCAACAAATAATGTCTCACTTACCCCATAAAGAGACAGGCATAACTGGGGCCCATGTGGGTATCCTTAGCCACATCTTTTATTTGGAGGAACTGAGACAAATTGAAGAGAAATTGTTCAGTGAGAGAACAAGCTCAGCCAGGCAGAGGAGAGCGGTGGTGGATGGGGATTGTTTGGGCCTCTGTTCAAGGAAGAAGTGGAGAGCCCTCAGACTGTCCTTTTAAGGGATGGAGGTGTAGACGGATTGGACAATCATAATGAAGAGAAGACGGTTAGGCCAGGAAGCTGGACATTGTTGATATGACGTAGGGCATCAGAGGAATTGCGAATGCAGGCGGGAAGAGACTGGACAAGGGGGAGAGAACGGATACAAGAAAAGAAGAAACATGTTCCCTGGGGCAGGAACAGGCTGACACCATTGGTCTACCAGGACAGTCCAGTTTACAGATTTTGGAAAGGAGGTAGAAGCAGGCTGTGCGAGATTGGGAGACTGAGGTTGGAAGCTGTGGAGGGAAGATCTCCGGAGAAGATGAGGTTACTGACAGTCCTAGAAACAATGGCTTGATATTCAGTGGTGCGGTCATGGTCCGGGGGAGGTAGGAGGAAGTATCTGAGAGTTGACAGTCAGCCTCTGCAAGGTAGATGTCAGCACGCCAGACAACAACAGCACCACCCTTGTTGGCAGGTTTGAAAACAAAGCTAGGGTTGGACCTGAGAGAACGGAGTGCAGCAAGAGGCTAGGAATCATGCAGCGAGTAACTCATCTCCTGACTCCTCAAAGCCTGTCCTCCATTTACAAGGCACCAGTCGGAGTGTGATGGAATACTCCACACTTGCCTGGATGAGTGTAGCTCCCATGACACTGAAGAAGCTGGACACTGTCCAGGACAAAGCAGTCCGCTTGATTGGCACCACATTCACAAACATTCACTCCCTCTACCACCAATGCACAAGGTCCTTCTAGGTGGTAGTGGTCGTGGGTTTTGAAGTTGCTGTCTAAGGAGCCTTGGTGAATTCCTACAGTGCATCTTGTAGATCGTACAAACTGCTGCTACTGTGCTTCGGTGAGTCAGAAGATGAGTTACTTGCCGCACGATTCCTAGCCTCTTGTTGCACTCTGTTCTCTCAGGTCCAACTCTGACTTTGTTATCAAACCTGCCAACAAGGGCGATGCTGTTGTTGTCTGGCATACTGACCTCTACCTTGCAGAGGCTGACTGTCAACTCTCAGATACTTCCTCCTACCTCCCCCTGGACCATGACCCCACCACCGAACATCAAGCCATTGTTTCCAGGACTGTCATTGACCTCATCTCCTCCGGAGCTCTTCCCTCCACAGCTTCCAACCTCAGTCTCCCAACCTCGGATGGCCCGTTTCTACCTCCTCCCCAAAATCCGTAAACAGGACTGTCCTGGTAGACCGTTTGTGTCAGCCTGCCCCATGGAACTTATTTCTTCTTTTCTTGACTCCGTTCTTTCCCCCTTGTCCAGTCTCTTCCCACCTACATTCGCAATTCCTCTGATGCCCTAAGTCATATCAACAATGTCCAGCAGCCTGGCCTAACCGTCTCCTCTTCACTATGAACGTCCAATCCCTCTATACCTCCATCCCTCACCAGGACAGTCTGAGGGCTCTTCGCTTCTTCCTTGAACAGAGGCCCAAACAATCCCCATCCACCACCACTCTCCTCCACCTGGCAGAGTTTGTCCTCTCACTGAACAATTTCTCTTTAACTTGAGCCTCTTCCTCCAAATAAAAGGTGTGGTTAAGGATACCTACATGGGCCTCAGTTATGCCTGTCTTTTATGGGGTATGTGAGACATTACTTGTTGCCAGAAATTCACCAGGGCTCCTTAGGCAGCACCTTCCAAACCCACAACCACTTCCATCTAGAAGGACAAGGGCAGCAAATAGATGGGAACACCACCACTGGAAGTTCCCTTCCAAGCCACTCACCATCTTGACTTGGAAATATATTACCAGTCCTTCAATGTTGCTGGGTCAAAATTCTGGAACTCCCTCCTTAAGATCACTGTTGGTGTACCAATACCACATGGACTGCAGTGGTTCAAGAAGGCAGCTCACCAGCACCTTCTCAAGGGCAATTATGGATGGGCAATAAATGCTGGCCTAGCCAGCAAAGCCCACATCCTTTGAATGAATAAGATAAAACTCAGCCCCCCCCGCCTCCCCACCACCACCGCCCCCAATAACTCCTTTTTCAGTACATCGATGACTGTATTGGTACCACTTCATGCTCTCATCTGGACCTGAAAAAAAATATTGATTTTGCTTCTAATTTTCACCCCTCTCTCACCTTCACATGGTCCATCTCCAACACTTCCCTTCCCTTTCTTGACCTTTCTGTCTCCATTTCTGGTGACAGGCTATCCACCATTATAAGCCCACTGATACCCATAGCTATCTTGTCTACAGCTCCTTTCACCCTGCTTTCTGTAATGACTCCATCCCATTCTCCCAGTTCCTCCATCTCCATAGCATCTGTTCCGATGATGCTACCTTCCAAAACGATGCTTCTAACATGTCTTCCCTTTTCCTTAACCAAGGTTTCCCTCCCACTGTGGTTGACAGGGCCCTCAACCATGTCCAACCCATCTCCTGCACCTCTGCCCTCACCCCTTCCCCACCCTCCCAGAACTATGACAGGCTTTCCCTTGCCCTCATTTTTCACCCCACCAGCCTCCGCATTCAAAGTATCATCCTCTGCCAACTCAAGTATCATGCTACCACCAAACACAACTTCCCATCACCGCCCCGCCCCGCCCCACCCCACCCCTCATCAGCATTCCGTAGGGACCATTCCCTTCATGGCACCCTGGTCCACTCCTCCATTACTCCCAACTCCTCATTTCTTTCCCACGGCATGTTCCCATGCAATCGCAGAAGGTGCAACATCTTCCCCCTTACTCCTCCCTCTTCACCATCCAAGGCCCCAAACACACATTTCAGGTGAAGCAGTGCTTCACTTGCACCTCCTTCAATTTTGTCTATTACTTCGCTGCTCCCAATACGGTCTCCTCTACATTGAGGAGACCAAACGCACTCTGGTGACCACTTTGCGGAACACCTTCGGTCTGTCCACAAGCATGACCCAGACCTTCCTGTTGCTTGCCATTTCAACACATCGCCCTGCTCTCATGCCCCACATGTCCGTCCTTGGCCTGCTGTAATGTTCCAGTGAAGCCCAATGCAAACTGGAGGAACAGCACCTCATCTTCCGATTAGACACTTTACAGCTTTCTGGACACAACTTCAGACCACGAGCTCTCTCCTTCATCTTTATCCCTCTTTTAATCCAATTATTTTAAAATTTTTATTTATTTATTCTTTAAAATTTTCTTTAAAATCCTTTTTCTCCAACCGCCCAGCCCCCAACCTCCTGCCACCAACCGCCCGACAATGCCATCTGTCACTTGTTTTTATGTTGTGCTTTCACAAAGCGCTGACCCTTGTTCTACTATTAACACATTCTGCTATCTTATCACAATGCCACTATCAGCGCCTCCTTTAGTCTTTGTTACTTTTAACATTCCTATTTATCTCTGACTTATTATTTTCCTCCATCCAGTCTTATACAGTATAAAATTCATCACATTTTTACTTCTCTAGCTCTGAAGTCATACACACTCAAAATATTAACTCTGTTTCTCACTCCACAGATGTTGCCAGACCTGCTGAGTTTTTCCAGCATTTTCTGTTTTTATTTCAGATTTCCAGCATCTGCAGTATTTTGCTTTTATATTAAAGTAGAGCCTTACCCTTGGTTGTTCACCTATTCTGATTTCTAGGTGAGTTTTAATTTAAGTCGCCACATTTCCCACTGAAACAGATAGAGGCTGAATGATTAAATGAAATTGAGGTCAGGTGATATAGTGAGGACCTGCAATTCCATTTTGCTGTCAGCTTTTCTCTGATATTGCCCACAAACCGTGGGTGGGACAAATCTACAGGGGGGCTTTTTGAGAGTTATTTAACTTGATTCTCAACTGCTTCTCATGTAAAATTCAAGAACATTTTAGGAAACATTCTGTGTGTATTGGATGTTTTGTTAGTTAGATGATTTCAAAGTGCTTGTTGTGGATGTAGAATGTTCTGAATTCTTAAGGGGCTTCTGGCAAAGCACCTTTTTCTTCATAGGAATCATGCTAATGATTGTGGAGGAAGACCAGAAGCAGCCGGACAAAAGAAGCAAATAGAGTAGCTGCAGACATAGCTAACGCAGCATTACCTGTCTCAGTCAATGACTCTGCAGCCTGAACTTCTTTGCCTTCATCTCTTTCCAGGCCAACATTATCCCTCAATCAACATCATTAAAACAGCATTCCAAAATTAATAGTTCAGATTCCTGCAAAATTATTTTCTACAGCATAGCCCACGAGGTGTCCCTTATCATAGTGACTTGATGTAAGCTGCATAACTTTGTTCGCAACATGGACAGTACATGGGACCCGTCATTAGATAAAGACCTTCAGCAGAATGAGGGAGGGTCACTGAAGACATTGAACAAAGAAACAGGCGTACCAACAGGTGCTTGCAGCCAGAATTATTTGGATATAACTTGTTTTATTATAGCTCATCTGATCTATCCCTGCTCCTCTGAATTAACAGCTATGCCCAAGATTTCTCATGGTCTTTCTACTCTAAACTGCATCTACTCAAAGACCAACATTGATATCACATTAACTAACATTGCAGGGTCACCATCTAAGACAGGAACGCTTTCTGTGCATAAAGTTTTTAAAGAATATTAGGATTACCACTGGCTTATAGAAATGTTTAACACATTATTATCAAGGTGTGAATCCTAGTTCCAGTCTTAAGTGCCTTCTTACCTATTCTGGTGCTGAGCTATATCTCTGATAGCAACAGCGTAGATGCTGTAGCTCAGACGAAGGCTCTTGAGATGTGTGTGGTTGCCAATCTCTTGGAGCTTGGGCCAGATGGGGCTGGCTGCAGAATGCATCAACACAACTGCTGCCAGAGTAGTCCAGCAGAATCAGTTTTCTGACACTGGAATGGGCATTGGTTTAGGGGATTTCAGATTGTTGGCGGCAACATGTCCATTTCCATTGTAAGACTGCCCCTGCTTTTGGCAGCATCTCAGCATTTCCAATTATCTGTGGAAGAGCAGACTGTTGAAGGTCTTTGATCTGGCTGCAGAGCCCATCCTGACCTGTTCATAACAACATAAGAAATAGGAGCAGGAATATACCACGTGGTCCATCAAGCCTTCTCTGCCATTCAGTACAATCACAGTTGATCTTGGGCTTGTTATGAAATCCATTCTTTATGTGCCTCTGTGTGCTATGTAAGCTTACAGTCTGTGGAGATTGTAACATTTAAAGCACAGGATGTTGCAATGTTTGTTACATTTTTTCCTGCCTAGTAACAAAGATGGGACCCTCTTGGAGTGTTTTGATAGGTCACCAGATCAGTTAACAGGTCAGTGAGTCAGTTTTAATCCAAAGAGAAGTATCCCAGAGAGAGAGGGACAAGGGAGGGTGACAGGGAGAGGTCCCAAGAGAAAGTCCCAGATAAGCGACAAAGACAGGGGACAGAAACAGGTCTCAGTTAAGGTAAGGAAAAAGGAACAGAGAAACAGGGTCCAAGTTAAAGAAAGGGCTGCAGGGGCAGACTTTAAGTAAAGAGGGCTGTTGGGGCAAAGGTACCCCTTTGGAGTAGTGGTGTTCTGTATGGCATGGTGGAAGATCTGAATTTGTGCTTGTTAGTTGGTGCTTAAGTGTGCTTGGGAATCCAGGGAAACAGAATCTCGGAAGGTGAGATTGAAACCATGTGAGGTAGGCAATAGTTGAAGGCGTCTGAGCTGGAGCGAATTTTGGAGAGAATTCCAAGGCAAGAACTTTGAAGATAAAGATTGGAAGCCCTCTTAAGAAAGATGGAGTTTCAGTGAGATTGGTTGACTTACAGTTGACTAACGTCTGGGAGGGTTGTTGAGAAATCCATGGAATCCATTTTGGTCATACTTGTCATTTATTGTGTAGAGTGGTGAGTTCAACCACAGTTAACTTGTTAATTCACATGTACATCATACTTAGCCTGAATGTTAGAATAGAAGATAAAATTGTAAATTGTTTTATCTTTTTGACCTTGCATAATAAAGTTTATTTTTGTTTGTTCAAAACCTAAGGAATTTTGTGGCTTTCTTCACTTAGTAAGTGTCTTGAATCTCAAACTTTGTCTACTTTAAACAAAACATTGTTAGTCCCTAACAGGATCTCACCGACAGCTTGGGGTGTGGCTAAGAATCATAACAGGCTTCAACTCCATTTTCCACTCCCCATATTCCTTGATTCCCTGGGAGCCTTTAAATGCATCGAACGATGGAGCATCCACAACCCTCTGGGGTACAGAATTCTAAAAATTCACAACCATTTGAGTGAAGAAATTTCTCCTCATCTCAGTTGTATTTGAATGGCCCATTATCCTGAGACTGTGGCCCCATGTTTTAGATTCCTTGACGAACGGAAATTATCTCTGAGCATCCATCCTATCAAGCCCCTTCAGAATTTTGTAGATTGTAATGAGATTGCCTCGCATTCTTCTAAACTCCAGGGCATATAAGTCCAATTTATTCAGCCTCTCATCATCCCAGGGACCAATTTAGTGAACCTTCACTGTATCATCTCCAATTAAAATATATTCTTTCCTACATGTGGCGACCAAAATTGCACGCAGTACTGCAGAGGAAATGGTTGGGCCCAAGCCCCTGGTCCCAATATGAGCATCTCTGGGAAATGTTACTACTGGTGTCACAGACACCTACAGGAGAGCCCAGGTATAGTGTCTATTGAGGTGGCCTCATGTGCTTTGGTTGACTGTAGAGTGTTGATGTGCCCTAGAATCCCACATTCTGATATCTTGAAGGAAGTTTTCTGGCAGTCCAATCACTGGTACACAGATATCATCTTTCTTTTAAAGGCTGAGTTTCTAAAGTTTGCATCTCTGTTCTCTTTTGCAGAGTTTGTATTCCAATGAGTTGTTTTTTTGGGCATCCTTTCCATCTGCATTTCTTCCTGCTCATTTTTGTTCATTGCAGACTCCATTGACTCACTAGCTCTACCATATGGGCTGTTGACTCCTGCACTGGATCATAGAAGGCGAGAGTGAGGCACTGGACATCTTCCGTAGGGGTGTCCGATCAGTTTGTCCAACTGCAAGTCCCAAGCCACCTTATATACCAGTAAAATGGTAGAGGAAGAAGGATTAGCACATCATGGCAAAGATAAGCTATAGCAGACGAATGGTTCTGCAATGTGTTGCCAGGTTATTGTGCTGAGTGTTTGCCAGTGTAAATGCCTGGCTGATGGAATTAAGTAGAAAGAGAAAAGGAAGGGATGGAGCTTCAGAATCCTACTGCATGTTACCTCCAGCCTGGCCACCTCCAATGCTGTATACCCCTCTCCACTAGTAACATTGGCAGCAGCCCCATCCATTATTGGCAAGACCTGATTGGGCAGTATCTCCTCTGTTGTAGTCTGCCAGCTTCTCCTGCAAGAAGAATGGAAGGGGGTTAGTGTGTGCTCCATTGTAGTGTTTAAAGAAGTACAAGGTAATGTAGCATGGTGTGTATGATGACAAGAAGAAATGGTAGCACTAGCCCAGAGGAAGTATTGGTTGCGAGAACAGCAGTAGGTTTTCAGGGTGTGTGTGAGTAATAGCAGAAAGAAATACAATAAATGTTCTTTGTTGATTTGAGGAGAGGCATGGAAAGAAAACTGGGACTAAAATAGGGTAATGCAGGTATATGAAGAGAGTAAGAGAGATGTTGAAGGAAGTCTCACCTTGACAGTCCTGAAAACGTCATTGTTTTTTCCTACACCACAACTATATCTTGGATACAATGCTTCTGACATTTGCATGCTCTGCTAATTCTCTCCGTTCCTGTTGAGAAATTTGTCTGGATACCCATCATCCATGGGAAAGGAAGATTACCTTCTTCTTGCATGGTTTATGGGTACCTTTACCTCTCATCCCAGAATCTGTGGACTCTGGTTAAAGTCATGCTGCCTGCTGCTCAGAATAGTGTTGCCTGCTATCTAGCATAGTAAAATGCATTTCCCATTTAAGGTACTGCAGACTGTCATGAAGTAATGGCTACTCTGACTGAGTTGCTGCCCTCCAAGCCAGGAGTTGCCAATAGAAAACATAACTCCAGTGACTCATCAATTCTATATAAATTAAGCTCAGCCATGCAAAGGGCCTGGACCCTATGCTGATTTGTGTCACCCATTGGGCATGCCCTGCCCACTGCCTGCCAGGTTTACATCACTTAGGAAAATTGCCCCCAGGAATTCCAAACTGGCTGCCAGCTTTAAGATAGACAGTGATAATGTGGTGGAAAAAGAATAAGGAACAGGTATAAGAATTTGAACTATTTTTAAAGTGAAAAAATAGAAAAGGCAAAACTGATTAAAGGTAAACTGAAAAAACTGATTAAACAAAAAAATGGAAAAAGTAGGTTGAGCAGCATTTTTTCAACAGAATTGTGTTTATTTTCATTCTGTCAGGTCAATACTATAATATTGAAGCTGGATTGAACATTGGGATAACTTTATTGCTACAACTCTAGTGTATATTTCAACATCAGTGTGTATTTGCTCAAAGTTTGGAAAACTGTCTGATCTGGGGGAGGTTGTTTTTTTTCAACCGTCATCTAACCTGTTTTCTGAGCTCTTCCATCAAAGCTACAGCAGTTGTACAAGACAACCTATGCCATAATTCATCCCCAATTTTTTTTTTCATTCACGGAATGTGAGCGTCACTGGCTAGGCTAGCATTTATTGCCCATCCTAATTGCCCTTGAGGAGGTGAAGGCGAGCTGCCTTCTTGAACCGCTGCAGTCCATGTGGTGTAGGAACATCCACAGTGCTATTAGGGAGGGAGTTGCAGGATTTTAGTCCAACGACAATGAAGGAACGATGATATAGTTCCAAGTTAGGATGGTGTGAGACTTGAAGGAGAACTTGAAGGTGGTGGTGTTCCCATGCACCAGCTGCCCTTGTCCTTTTAGCTGGTAGAGGTCATAGGTTTGAAAGTTTGACTAAATTAAGAGAATTGATAAGACAGATTTTATCTGAATGTAGGCTAATTAGGTGATAGTCCTATTTATCCTGAATACTTGCCCTTTCATGGCCAACTGAATTACAGATTAACATTTGTTTCCTACATCACCGTTCATTCTACATATATATGGATGGAATTTAATGGCCTCCCATGGAGCAGGCTCGGGGGTGCCATTTAATAGGGTGGGAAAGCATGTCCATCATCTTTCCAACTCCCACTCTGATTAAGTCAGGGATGGAGAAAGTCAAGGTCAGCCCGCCTACCTCTAGATCAATTGAAACCCTTAAATAGCCAATTAAGGACCAGTTAAGGGTCTCAGTCTACCGGCTGCAGGGGGAGGGCCAAAGCAACATGGGCAAATTGCCTAGTAAAAGTTGGCAGCCTGACAGCAGGCCTGGGGGTGTGCCCAAAGGAGGGCCCCACTGCTGGCAAGGACCTCCCCCGTGGGAAGACACCTTTTACCCTCCACATCAATCCTCTCCATCCCCCCCCCATTGTTGCTGGGACTGCTTGACTGGCACTGGTGAGGCAACACCAATTACCTCTCCTCCATGCTTCCATGGGTTCTCCTCTTCCTGAGCCTACTGCAATACCAACAGTGGCTAGCCCTCCTGGAGGCAATGCTGGGCCTGAAGAGTTGGCAGCCCTCTGATTGGCTGGCAGATTTTGGATGTGGGATCTTCACCTCCAAACACCTGAGAACTCCAACTGCAGGCAGGTAAGTGCCTGACTGGGATTTAATTCTATTGGGGCTCCTGAAAATGACAATGACAAGGTTGCCACCACCTCTCAGGGCAGTGGACTAGCCCAATGCTGTAGCCATTAAATTCAGCCCCATGGGTGCATACTAATTTTCTATTAGCTGATCAGCTTTAGGGCCCATTATTACTTTACTTCATGTCATTCTTAATGCTTCCTAATTTTATTATGCAATATATTAAAATCATTATACCAGCAATCATACAGAAACAGAGAAATTTATGGTACAGAAAGAGCCCATTCGGCCTATAATATCTGTGCTAGGCGAAAAAGAGCTATCCAACTGAATCCCACTTTCCGGCTCTTTGTGGCTCTGAACGTTATAGCACTTCAGTTGCATACCAAAGTACTTTCTATATGCAATGAGGGTTCTTTCTCAGGCAGTGGGCAGAATCATCCCAGATTTGCAGGTGGAAAAAAGGAAGTTTAACCCGTTGGCTGCAATGGCGGCTTTTCACATCTTATCATCCCAATCCCGCCTCGTTAATAATGCATTCACAGGAAACATGCCGGGTCGCTGGCAGGGTGTCCTGTCAATCGCCCCACCCTGTCATCACCTCAGGCCTTCAGTAAACCGGGCGCCATATTTAAAGGCTACCCCTGCAAAGAGCTAGTACTTTTCAAGGAATAGGAAGCGGTTGCGAACTGACAGCTGCCAAAGGGAGGAACATGCTGCCCCCAGATCTAGTGACGCCTTACTCGAGCGCCTACTGAATGCAGTGGAGGTCTGTCCTCTACCACTGCTCTGGGCATAGGTCAGCAAGCAAGGTCACCAATCCTGCATAGGAGGTGGTGGCAGCGGTGGTCAGCACCAAGGCCCTGCAAAAGAGGACAGCCATCCAGTGCAGAAAGATGATGAATGATCTCCATTCCACCAGGGTAAATCGCTCTTCTCATCACTCTCAACTCTCATGCTCACAAACACATCACACATCCACAGGAATCTCACTCACTGCCAGTTCAAGGGACATCACCATTCACTCTCTCACACGCACCTTCATCTGCCCTGCAGATCATGTCCTCATCCCATCCATGGCACCACTCACCACCCAGGCATCCTTCTCATCCAGCTTGGCAGGCATCCTGCTTACACTCTCTCCATCAGTATTCATGCAGGACAAAGTGGCACATAACAAAAGGGAGAGATCGCAGACTGGTGGAAGAACGCCTGAAATCAAGATCCTCACAGACTTTAAAAATAGAGTCATTCAGCTGGCCGGAGAAGATCTGGACCGGTCCTGAGCTGACAGTGAGGTCGGCAGTGCTCAAACAAGTGAGGGTCCAACAGTGCAACATCCATCAGACAACCATGCTGTGAGTCAGTTTCACAGGCCACTGCCATGCACTAATTATCTCACATTGCTTTCACAGGCACATCTGGGAAACAGCCAAGGTCCTCAACTCAAGCCCCGAAAACACCTCAGAAGAGGAATCTGCTGAAACCCTCAATGACTGAAACCCTCATTGAAGACCCGTCACGGTGCTCACCCATACCCTCCTCCAGGGCAGAGAAACACTTCGGTGGGATCAAGCATTAGAGTAGCCTCAGAGTCACAATCTGGTGAGCACATTGCACTGTCTGATCCACAGCAGGTGGCGGCAGCGACTTCCCAGGTTTCCAGCACTCAGAGGGTTGCTGGAGGCCAGAAATCTGCTGAGTCCGAGTCAGATGTCAAGCCTCTGGACTCAGTCATGTCACAGTCGCTGGAGCTGCAAAGGCAAGCTTGGGAACATCAGGAAGGGATGTCCGCTGCACTCCTCAGATTGCAAGACACAATAGAGGAGTCCATCCGCTTTCAGTCTGAGGTGATATCACTGGCATGCCAACGCACTGAGGTCAACACTGGTAGGATGGCAGCTGTCATGGAGACCTTGCTTCAGGATATCAGTCCTGCAATGTTGTGCGGACTGAATTCCATCACTGATCCCATAGTTAGCTTCCAAGAGCATCAACAAGAGAAGGGTGCGGGGCAGCTCGATCTCACTCCAACTTCCCTTTCTCCTCAAGGAGTCAGCCAGGGGTCTTTGGGCACCCATAGAAAGGAGAATCAGCAGGTGCACACCCTAGGGCCATCCACCCAGGTGACTCTGGGAGTGCCTGGCCCATCCGACTCCCCTCTTCCTGTGACCCTAGCAGCTCCAACTCCACAGCCAGAGGAGGGTATCACTGCCACACAGAAGGACCCCAAAAGCAGGCTGGGGCCCTCCAGGTCTCAGCCCTCCAGAGGACACCCATCAAAGTCATTACAGACAGGGTGTAGTCCTCCACCTCTGCTGTGAATATCGGGGTCGCACCAAGATGTAGTGGCAGGGTTAGGAAGGTTAAGAAAATGTAATTGCACAGTCTGGGCATGGGTGTTAATCACTTGCACATAATGTTTACTCTGTTAATAAACTCCCAAGAATGTCTCCTTGCGTATGGCTCCTTGTTATGATGAGTAGTGTTCATGTTATTCAGATGTGAAACCTTGGTTCCTGCACAAAATAAAGGCAGATATCTCAGTCCAGGTCTTCCTCCCTGTGCTTTGTACATCATTCCCAGCACACTGATGGTGCGCCTTCACTGGTCACATCAGTCATGCCTGCACATATTATTATGGCTTATTATTGCTGCCAGAATGTCCTGGGCCATCGGCACAGAGTTCCATCATTCTCTCTGTGTGCTCCCAGCACCTTTGAGGTGCAACTGGCCCCCCCATCTCATCAGCATCTGTGTCCAGTGATTGTGAGGTCCTGAAGGATTCAGCTCACAAAGTACGAAATAGGATGAGGGGAAGTTTAAGTTCCCCCATTGCATCTCCATGATATGACCCTGTTCATAGAGCGCAAGCATGGTGCCATCAGCCAGACAGGAGTCAGACATTCACATAAGCTATGTGAGGATCTATGGACATCCCCACTGCATGTTGTCATCATCCTCCTGGAATGTAGGTAGAATGGGCATCTGCTGCATCTCCATGACAGGGCCATTATCACATAGGATATATGCGCTGCCATCAGGCAGACAGGAGTCAAACGTTCATAGATGCAATGTGAGGCTCTATGTTTTCTCCTCAATATAATGTCGCCATCATCTTCCACAAATCTAACAGCTATGAGGGCCTCCCGCGCATGCCTACCAGACTGGCCACCGGTCTGGCCAGTGTGATGGACTCATCATGGTCATCCTCACCTTCAAGGACCTCCTCACCCTCATCCCCATTGACATCCTCCTCATCAGAGGAGACATGCAGCTCCTCCATCTCCTCCTCAGGCAGCTCCTCTCCCCGTTGCAGCATCAGGTTGTGAAGGGTGCAGCAGGCAACGATGATACGTGACATCCTCTATGAACTACATTGCAAGGCTCCAACAGACTGGTTCAGGCACTGAAACCTCATTTCAACAGTCCAATGGTTTGCTCCACCAAAGTGCAAGTTGCAACATAAGCCTCGCTGTACCTTCACTCTGCTTCACCCTGAGGTTGCCTGACGGGTGTCATCAGCCACATCCTCTGTGGGTGGCCCTTGTCCCCAAGGAGAAAACCCTGCAGTCTCTCTGGGCCCTGGAAGATTTCAAGGAACTGAGGCCTACTGAGAATGTTGGAGTCATGAACACTCGCTGGAAACCATGAGTCGACCTGTAGGATGCATTTGCGGTGGTCACACACTAGCTGAACATTTAGCGAGTCAAAGCCTTTGCAGTTGACGTAGGTGCCCTCTTGTTGCCACAGAGATCTGAGTGCCAAATAAGTGCAGTCAATGGCACCCTGTAGCTGTGGGAAACCTGAGATCTGGGCAAATCCAATCGCTCTTGCATCCTGGCTTTCTTGGTCCTGGGCGAAATGCACAAAGTTGAGTGCCCTCGTAAAGATGGCATCTGTGACTTCATGGATGCATTTGTGCATGGAGGCTTGTGGAGCCCTGAAAGGAGCCTCTAGTGTAAAAATTGAATGTTGTGGTCACTTTCACTGCCAATGGTAGTGGATGCCCTCCATGTTCCCATGGTGCCATATCCTGCAGCAGATGGCAGATGTGACTGACCAATTCCCTGTACATGCGCAGTCTTCGGTGACACTGGCTCTCAGTCATCTGCAGGAATGATAAACACCAGCTTTAGATGCTGGAGCTAGCTAGACGCCGACCAGTGACAGCTTGCTCTGGCTCTTCAGCAGCATGAGCAGAATCCCCAGCTGCTCCTTCTTCCTGAGGGTGCTGCTCCTCCCTCTGCCCAACTAGGCGCCTCCGTCGCTCTCTTCTCCTTCGTCTCTGCTCTCTGTAAGTCATGAGGCATACAGCTATTTCACCAGGCTCCATGCTTTTGATATACTCCTCCTGCAGGATGAAAGAGAGAGATGTGTGGGTTAGCACGGGTGTAATGAGAACCTCTTTTGGTTAAATCTGAAGGCCCTTAATGGATCCCGGAGAGTGCTGGCCACCACTTGGATGGCCAGAGTTTAGTGCGCTGCATGGCTACCAGAAACTCCATCCATCTCTGCTCCACTCCACCTAACCAATTGATGGCAGCTTCGCCCACTGGACTGCATGCTGTGCTCTCAGCTCAGACACAGGCATACTACTCACCTTCACTGCAAGGCTGAATTGTTAGCTTGAACCATGGGGAGACTGGTCCAAATCTGAATGATGACATTGTAAGAGGTTGTGAGCCCCTCCACCAGTGACTGCTCAATGGCCAGCTTTCACAAGGAGATTATACAACTTGACCTGTCGTCCATCTGTTCTGCAGTCCACTAAGATGCTCATTAGTTTGCGGCTGTGCCCGAGGGGTGAAAAGCTCTGGAGCATTTGGTGGCATTTTGATGCCTCTGTGTTGCTTGTGTGGGCAGATAAGCTAGAGGCCCAATTTGAAGCATGTCAATATAAAAATAAAATACTGCAGATGTTGGAAATGTGAAAGAAAAACAGAAAATGCTGGAAAAACTCAGCAGGTTTGACAGCATCTGTGTAGAGAAAAACAGAATTGATGCTTTGAGTCTGTTTTTCTCTCCACAGATGCTGTCAGACCTGTTGAGTTTTTTAAACATTTTCTGTTTTTCTCTCGAAGCATATCAATGTGGCTGCACCTGGATTGTCTCAGCTGAGGAGGAATGGTCACTTTATACAAGCTTTCTCAAATGCATGGCCACTTCCCTCCACCACCTCCCCCAACCCACACCGCATGTGCTTGTGCACCACCATCAACCGCAGTGCAGCCCTTGCCCCATCACCTTGCCCCAACTGTAGTGCAGTCTTGCCCCGGCATCACACTGTCTGCCAGCTGGGAAAAAGCGACTTGCCTCTGCCCTCACCTGAATGCGCGGTGCCTCAAACTTGATGTCCAACAGTCAACCCTTTTGAGAACTGCACAACGTTACTGTGAACTCGCCTCCGAGTTCCCCTCAAAGTGCAGCTCACCAAGTGCACGCCTTATAAATGCTGCTGTGAAACACATCAGCGTGCTCGGATGATCCAGTGTGGGGGGATGATTCCAGCGAGCAGGGCTTATAGTGATATGCAGATGTGTGAAAATGAAGTTCCTGACATCCGGCGGTGGGAAATAAAGGGAAATTGAAGGGTGGAGCGGACAATTGCAGCAGATACATGAGAACACCACCACCTGGAAGTTCCCCTCCCAGCCACTCAGCATCCTGACTTGGAAATATATCGCCATTCCTTCATTGTCACTGGGTCAAAATCCTGGAACTCCCTCCCTAACAGCACTGTGGGTGTACCTACACCACATGGACCGCAGTGGCTCAAGAAGGCAGCTCACCACCACCTGCTCAAGAGCAGTTGGGATGGGCAATAAATGCTGACCCAGCCACTGGCGTCCACGTCCTGTAAATTAATTTAAAAAAAAACTGGTTTCATGATGGTGTGAAACCGATTTTAGGTCTTCCCACCATATTATCTGCTCACGCCCGCCCTGACACACGATGCCAACGGGCATAGAAAATGCTGCAATGAGTTCCAGACCACCACCATCCTCTAGGCAAATAAAAAATCCTCAATTCTCGTCTAATCCTTCTATTAATTACTTTAAATCAATGCCCCCAGTTATTGAAAGTATTGAATGTCACTGCCACCATATTGCATGCACTTATGTACATATAAGAGACACAATTATGTTCTAACATATACAAACATAAATCATTAGCAATGTGTATAAATTATGTTAATTTAGGCCTAGAGGATAAAAGAGCAAGCATCACATGCAACACATTTAGATACAACAATAATGACTTGCAGCATCTTATTTATTAAGGTGTCAATTAAAAGTAGTAATTTAATAATAGGAAAGTATTTTATTAATTTTGCCAATTAACAATATTGTGAATTACAATTACCTTGATATTCCATTAAACCACTTGAAATGTAAGTTTGTGACTTACTCATCATAAGGACACAGAACAATGCTGGGCTCTGACTGAAAAAAACACTGCCACGCTTGAGTGAGTTCCAACTGTTGTGGACTCTTGGGCCGCAAAACTTGGATACACAGCACTGTTTTTGAGATGCTACAATTGGTCTTAAAGGCCCAAAAATAGTGTCTGTGGTACACAGTCACTTGTTTGATGTGAGTCACACTGGATGCCAGATTGGTGAGTGTGTTAGCACGCATGCAGTTAGGACCTACTGGAAGTATGCAAAGTAGGTGGACCATGGTATCACACTGAATTGATGCCAGTGTTGTCATCAGTGGAGTATCAGACATTCCCCTTGGAATACAGCATGACTGTGAGAATGAACAGAGGGCATACACAGCAACATCCGAGAACCTCAATGCTCAGGCTGACACCATCTTTTCAGCACATCCAGCTGAACATATTTTCAGCAGCAGGAAGAAGCACCCTCCCCCCATCCTGCGTTATTTAAAGGGATCATTGACTACTTTAGATTAGTTGTTGATTGATCTATACAAGAGTTTGCTAGATCATAAGACTTAGGAGCAGAAGTAGGCTATTCAGCCCATCGAGTCTGCTCCACCATTCAATGAGACCATGGCTGATCTGATAATCCTCAACTCTACTTTCCTGCCTTTTCCCCATAACCCTTGATTCCATTACTGATTATAAGACCATAATGATTATATAAGTGTTTGGTGCCTTCTAGAGTTTCTTAAAGTTGCTAAACTCTACAGGGGGTGGTGTGTCAGGTATTGAAGGAGTTGGTCCGGACTTCTAACGTTTCTGTGCAAACCAGTTGCTCCTGGACAGAACATTAGAAGAACATAAGAACATAAGAAATAGGAGCTGGAGTGGGCCATTTTGAGCCTGCTCCACTTTTCAATAAGATCATAGCTGATCTTCTACCTCAACTCCACCATCTCACATTATCCCCATAACCTTTAATTCCCTTAGAACTCAAAGATCTATAAATCACTCTTGAATATATTCAACAACTCAGCAACAGCTCTCTACAGTAGAAAATTCTCAAAATTTGAGTGATGAAATTTCTCCACATACTTGTTCTAAATGGCTGATTCCTTATTCTGAGATTGTAACCCTTTGTTCTAGATTTCCAGACAGGGAAACACCCTCCCAGCATCTGCCCTGTTAGCCTCTTAAGAATTTATATAGTTCAATTAAATCAATTCTCATTGTTCTGAATTATAGGGAATTTGGGCCTAGTCTAATCAATCCATTCCCACAAGACAATGCTCTCATCCCAGCATTCGTCTAGTGAATATTTGTAGCACTCCCTCCCTCTAAGGCAAGATGCAGTGCAGTATCAGACATTCCCCTTGGAATACATCATGACTGTGAGAATGAGCAGAGGGCACACACAGCAACATCCGAGAACCTCAGAGCTCTCTCTCTTTCTCCCCTGCTGTGCCATTCTCATGTCTTTCCCAGGTCAAAATCAGCTGTAGATTGACTTTCAGCATCTGCTCAAGCCACAATGCACTTTCCCTTTAAAAGGTTCTGGCTGGCTCTAAGTAGAGTAAGCTAGCATTAAAAGGTGTTCGCCTCTTACAATTTTGGACCCCCGGCTGAGGTGTGCAGCCATTCAATAGCACATTTTGTGCAGCCTACACCCTACAGTCGTGTACCTACCTACAGTCATGGTAATGGGCAGCCAACATAAATTTTGATGCGACCCGCATCAAAAGCAGGGGATGCGGGTTAATCGTGACCCCTGTGCCTGTTTTGGGAGGTTATCAAGTTTCGTGACCTTGATCTTGTATTTATAAAACTTACTAAAAATTATGACAAAAAGTGATTGTAACAGGATTTCATTAATATAATGAGGTTTTATTTCATATGCAAATACATATTAGAAAAATCCAAGTATTTAGTAATTTTACCAGAATATCAAATAGTGGGTAATTTTCCACTTGCTTTTTCTCTCCAGATTTCTTGCCTCACTCCTTGACTTCAGGTCAGTTTCCTGAGATTGTCATATAGCTTAGTTGGGTTAATCTTTCTATAGCTTATCATGAGTTCATCTGAGTCACAATTTAGATGCTTTAAATAACTGATTGTAATTTGTGGAAATCCCCATTGTCTCCAGTTTATATGAATGCTTGGCACCAAATCAGCATGAATGGTCCAAGAAATAATATTCTCTCAGCTTCACGATAGTTTGACTCTCTAAGAGCATGCAAAGGCATGCCATGGCTACCACCTTTGGTTTCAGGTAAAGGTAGAATCCCTGCAGATTAATTCTGATTGGTTTTTTTTAATACATGTGCAGGTTTGAATTTTATTTTCATGTTTTTGCTTTCGGACAGAGATGTCCATTATTCTGACATTTACACTGGAAAAATGTGTTGTCTCTTTACAAGCATTACTCCCTATGCTTCTGGGACATCTCTGTCATTTAACCTCTCCGGCCCTCTATCCCATCCCAAACCTTGCCTTCTGTTCTTTCCCCTTCCACTTTCAATGGCATAAAACCTATCACATTTCTAACCTCCTTCTGTTCTGAAGAAAAGTCATATTCAACTCAAAACATTGACTGTTTCTCTCTGCATGGATACTACCAGACCTGTTGAGTATTTCCAGCATTTTGTTTTTATTTCAGGTTACCAGCGTCCACATTATTTTGCTTTTATTCCCTGCCAATTAATAAAGCATAAACTGACAACCATAGCAATCTGGCTTGCACTTTTAGACCCCACAAAGGATCAGGTGAGATATGAAAAATTAAAGAACCTCAATTCAAACCTCAATCAGTCTCCAATCTGCACACTTCTGTATTAGCTTTTCTGTTGTGATGTGAAAATTACTGCATGGTTAAAATTGCACAAGGGTTTATCCCTATGCCAACACTTGGCTTAATTGCTGTTGTTAAGTTATTTGCCTGGTAAACTCTTGCTATAAAATATGAACTGACATTATTACCGCACAACAGCAACTCACGTCATCCACATGGAATTTAGGACAAATGAAAATTATGTCCAGGTGAATTATTAACCTTTTATTTTCAAATTCTGCAACCTGTTACTCTGAAGTGACCTTGTATCCTCCATTTTGCAATTCCTGCAGTATTCTGGCAAATGTGTTTCGACTGCAGCCCCTAAATCCCAAGTTCCATAATATAGGTTATCTGGAAAGTGACCTGTTCCATGTAAGCTACTTCATCAAAAAGGTTGGAGAAGCAGATTATCTATTTGTGTCATCTTTGTGATATTCTCCTTAGTACCAGCAGATATGTTTTACAGTTCCAGCTGGTCTTACAATGGCATTGCTCATGTGAGGCAGAGGATTTTTAAAATATATAATATAAAGTATTATCAGGGTGACTCAATTTCATTTTATTGCCAAGTATTAGTGTTACTGATATTTTTGGGCACAAATTCTATAATGGTGTGCTTTTTAACCCATGGAAACCGTGCATCAGTGACCTTGGATACTACATACGAACCATACGAATTAGGATCAAGGGTAGGCTACTCGGCCCCTCGAGCCTGTTCTGCCATTCAATAAGATCATGGCTGATCTGAACATAACCTCAACCCCACATTCCTGCCTCCCCCGATAACCTTTCACCCCTTTGTTAATCAAGAATCTATTTAGCACTGCCTTAAAAATATTCAAAGACAAAGAAAAATATTCCAGCGACTTTTGAGGAACAGAGCTCCAAAGGCTCACAATCCTCTGAGAGAAAAAAATTTCTCCTCATCTCTGACTTAAATGAGCGAACCTCATTTTTAAACAGTGACCCCTAGTTCCCACAAGAGGAAACATCCTCTCCATGTCCACCTTGTCAAGAACTCTCAGGATCTTAAATGTTTCAATTAAGTCACCTCTTACTCTTCTAAACTCTAGTGGATACAAGCCTAACCTGGCCAATCTTTCCTCATAAGACAACCTGCTAATTCCTGTATTAGTCTAGTAGACCTTCTCTAATCTGTTTCTAAGGCAGTATTACTTTTAAAAATTTACCAACAAGTCACTAAATTACCTCTGACCTTTTTCTTTTAAAGAAGGTACAAATGAACATCGTAAAAAAGATACTCCAGGTTGCAGCTAGACAGGAAGTTGGCTGTAAAAGCTGTATGTGGCAATACAGGGGCAGTAGATCTGTGTGGGTTTGTAAGGTTGAGGGAAGGATGATGGCGATCATGGGGTCTGAGGGAATTGTAGAAATGAAATGAGGATCTGAGAGAATAGAGAGTGGGTTGCAAGATGTGGAAGCACTAAGCAGGGCAGGAGTATTGTTTTGGAAAATTGTAAGTAGTTGAGTGGATGCCATAGCAATGGGAGAGGGATATCAGTGTACAGGAAGGGGTCTTAATATAGAGAATCCATCTTATTGGAGCATTGAGAGGGAATGTTGTAAATGGCAGTGATGTGAAGGTGGACTTGCAACATGGGGACATTGAGATGGCAATAATGGGTTGTGGGAGTGCCAGGAGGGGGTGTGGTGGTAAGGGTGGCAGTGGTGCAAAATATGGGAATACTGGGAGGGAGTTGCAAGGTTTAGGAATACTGACAGGAGAATGTGTGGTATGGGAATACTGGGAGAGGATTGTGTGATGTGGGGATACTGGGAAGAGATTGTGTGGTGTGGGAATACTGGGAAGAGATTGTGTGGTGTGGGAATACTGGGAGGGAATTGTGGGCTGTGGGAATAATTGGAGGGAGTTGTGTGGTGTGTGAATACTGGGAGGAGATTCTGTTGTGTGGGAATACCGGGAGGAGAATGTGGGCTGTTGGAATACTGAGAAAAGATTGAGCAGTGTGGGAATACTGGGAGGGGTTTGTGTGGCGTGGGAATACTGGGAAGATATTATGTGGTGTGGGAATACTGGGAGGTGCTTCTGTTGTGTGGGAATACTGGGAGGAGAATGTAGGCTTTTGGAATACTGAGAAAAGATTGAACAATGTGGGAATAATGGCAGGAGATTGCACGGTGTGGGAATACTGGGAGGGAATTACAGGTTCTGGGAATACTGGGAGGGTTGGTCTGCTCTGAGAACACCGGGAGGCTATTGTGTGTTGTAGTAATACTGGGAGCGAGTTATGGGATGTGGAAATACTGTGAAAGGGTTACAGGGTGTGGCACAACTGGATGGAGGTCAAAGGATGGAGCCAAGTGGAGTAGATGGAAATGGATGAGTGCTTGGTGTGGGGGCATGAGGTAAGGGGGAATGGAAGTAGTGAAAAGTGGTAGGGAGAAGAGAAATTTTTAGGAGGTCATGGCAGAGGGGTCCTACTTTTGCTGGGTGGCAGTGACAAGCTAGTGGTAAATATTTCAGAAGTGTATTCCTTGATTTCCATTTCCACCTTGAAGATAAGTGCGGCATGCAGCTTTAACATAATGACTATGTATATACAAGGGAGCAGTGATTATATTTGACGCTTTAACTGCATGCCCCAACCAGTGCAGCTGGATTCAACTTGTATTTGTGCCATGGTTATAAAGTGAGAACCACATTTCACATGATTTTACTGCTGATATCAGTAAACCTCTTTCTTATTTGCAACTAGTACAAAGAGCGCAGGTGACTATATTGACTTAGTTATCAATCTCCTTCTCTGCAGCTTGTATCTATGCTTTTCTTGAACAATAGTCCTTCAGCCCCACATAGGGCCACCCACCTTTGACCCACCTATTGCAAAAGGACCTCCAACTCTTCAACATTGATGCAAAGTGTGTTTGCTCACAAGTTTCTGCTGGGCTACTGTGAACAATTAGTTGACTTGTCATCCACCAGCAGTAGTGTCCCTTTAAAAACAAACTGCATCACTTTGAGAGATGCTGCCTTTCCTTCATTTGCTACAGGCCAAGAATTAAGGGCAAGTATTTTTATATGGCAATATAATGTCCTTACCCAATGTCCATCCAAATGTATTTAGAAGCAGGAACAAGTGGAAATCGGCACAACCACCTTTATTCTCTCCTAGTTAAGAGCCATTTTAATATCTGCATTGCTGTCCTGGTTGAGGTCAGTGAACTCAGCATCGATCAGGGACTGAATATGTGACCTTACTGGTCTGCACATATTAAAAATATAATTTACTGACTGAAGAAAACCTCCATTCTTGTTTCATTTTATCAAGCTGCCTGATGTGGACAATAGGTTCTTCATTATCATACTTACCTCCCAATTATGCTAACCTATGCTATTATATGTTAAAGCCCTCTAGTGGCTGGGAGCCCATTCCCAAGTGGGAGCGGCCATTTTGCATTGCTTATTGTACTGCTTGATTTCATGGTTGCATTAAAGCTCGACATTTTCATTTAAACACTGTTGATACTGTGATCCAGCTTATGTGCCAACCTGAAACACAACCTATTGTGATGGCAGTGGCAGAATGTTTTCATGCTTTCAAAGGGAATTGGTGAGCTTATGCCGCGCATACACATGGGTATTGGCCTCTCCTTAATCCACAGTATCACCCTCACTGGAGAACATAGTGGTCCTATGTTGGCTATAACTCATTCAACCTAGCCTGCCACGTCTAGTGAAGCGGAGATACCACACCGAGGTCAGGTTACACAACCTGCCATCCATCAAATGAAAGATCTCTCAAGCTTTGGGTTCGTTGTTAGGTGAGATTCACAATAAAGTAACAGTTGAAGTATGGCAGCCACACGTCAGACACAAAGCAGTGGTGTTTAGGGAAGATCGAAACAGTCAACTCAGTTGATCATTGGCTTCAGAAACAAACCTACACTCTGATGCTTGAATTTAACTTTCCCCCTTTCCTTATTGATCATTTGACTTGGGAGGAGAGAGCCAAGATTAACACTTATCATGGGTTCAGAGGCACAGGAGGTGATGGGATGTCTCCATAGGACCCACTGTTCCATTAAAAGTGAACTTATTGGACCTGATGCTAGGGCAGATAGCAAATGACTGCCTTGTTATATCACACAACTCTATAATTAAAGCATCAATATCACTTACTTCGATAAGTCAGACCATCCACCTATATTATGGTTTCCAGGCCATGGGTGCCCATCTCTTAGACCTGGCTGATTCAGAATGCAGTCAAATGAAAGGTATAAGGATCTGTATCAACGTATGATGGCCTTCTTTGAGGATAATCTTATGTGAAAGGGGGCCTCAGTCATCTTGGTCTACCCTTTGGGGAGGATAAAGAGATGTCACTCTCCTTGGAGAACACAGTGGTCCTATGTTGTCTGTAACCCATTCACCCTAACCTACTACTTCTAGTGAAGCAGAGGATATCCCACCGAGCTCAGGTTACACACCCTGGCATCCATCAAGCTTTCCAAGCCTCGGATTTGCTGTTAGATGAGATTCACACATCTGCTGATGCCAAGGCTCTCCGTGCTGCCATTTCCTCCTGCCAGCGGTGCCAGACAATTTTGCCCTCACCTAACAAGACCAGATTCTGTAGCTCCCTTCCTTCACACAACAGGACTCATGCCCATTATGTAAGCAAGTGGGTCAATCAGAAAAACATTTCCTCAGCAAATGTAATTTTCTGCCAGATCAAGACTGTCAATATAGGCTAAAGCGGGTAAGCTAGCTGCTATCCTGGATGATGGGGTATCATTACAGATGCCTGTTTAGATTAGGTGGAGGAAGAACTAATGGATGTCTTGTTGAAATCAGCCACACACCCCATGTACAGATTCAGCTGTCAACCTCCTTAGACATATCCTTCAAGCACCATGCTCTTTGAGTGACCATTGACAGTGGAGCCACTGTCCATATGACAGATTGAAGAACCCCAACAAGAACTTGGTAGTAGAGAAGACAGTTAGGAACTGGAGGGTGAGTTTCTACGCCACAAGCAACATGAAGGCCCTGCACACCTTTGGCCCTGTCTATTGCCACCGCACGACTCAACACACGCCTTTGTTCCCAAGTCCTTTCTGCAAGAGAATTATGAACACAGAGAAATCAGGTCACCAATGTGTACATTCCCCTGTCCAACAAGAAGGTTATTGAGACTCAACAAAGGGGTGATTGATCTGGTGGAGCCTATAGTCAGAAATCCAAGGCCTCCTAGCAATGCAACCAACAATCACTTCAATTGATGTTTGTGATCTGGTCAACCTTCTTGCCAACTGCAACAAGTCATAGGCCCATCAACACTATTTGGTTACATCTGCCAAAGATGGCTGGTGCAATATTCACAAGTTCATCGGTTCTCACCCATGTAGCACTACTTATCGAGCCAAGACATCTGAATACTACAAGGTCCCTTCCTTCTGCACTGGTCCTGCAATCTGTTCCACTTCGGGTCTATCAGCCATGTTGAACGTTCCCCATCTGTCGGACCCACGCCTGCAAATTCTAACATACCGGCTGAACTGTCTACAACTTCCATACCGCAGTGCTGTCAACTACGGAGACAACCATGCAAAGTCCACAGTCTATGATGAGTCACCCAGTCCTGTCCTAATCGTGGACTTTGGAACAGATCCCTCAGCTGACCCCTGATTCCTGATCCAAAGAAAAAGTCTTTATTGCCTAGTGCAGTCTTGCAGTCCCCAGCATAGGCCACTGATCCTATAGCACTGGTATATAGCACATTTAACCAGTCATCTATATGTACCACTAGCCTTGTTCCCTTGGTGCCTGCTTTGATGCTCAACTCGTGAGAGATGCCTCCTGAAACATCTAGCAGATTAATGCTAATATGTGGGGGCAAAATAAACCCCAGTGGCTGGAGGGTTGTTCATCCTTGTGAACTTTGTTTATATATGGCCAGTATGCATACAATTTGTTGTGATTCCTATGTATGATTGGAATGACTTTCACAGACATTTTTGTTTCTTATGTTTATGATGTTGCATTCTTTGAGCACCCATGTTCATTTGAAAGTTCATTTTGACGTGAAGAAGCTGTTTACATATATTCATCTTGGGTTTTTTTGGCATTGTTAATTAAAACAAGGAGGGAACCTGATGTTGTCGGCTGTCTCTCGGTTCAAGGATGACTTCTACTCAGGTTCACGAGTTTCTGTCATGTGTCTTCATGTGACTGAACAGGCAAATCCTTGAACTGTAGGTCTTTGGGCACATGGGACAGGACAGTGGGATCCACAGTGTTGGAGTTGCTTCCTTTTCTTTTCTTCTCTGTCACTGGTCTGCCTCACATTAAGGCGTTTGGACTCAAAGCATGATGCAGCTTGATGGACAGCCATTTTGAACGATTGGTAGCAAGCTCCTCCCAGTCATTAATGTCAGTGCTGCCATGCTTCAAAGAGAGCTTCAGGGTGTCTTTGAAGCATTTTCTTTGTCCTTCTTTGGAATGTTGGCCAATTGAGAATTGCCAAAACAGGACCTGGTTGGGGAAACAGCTTTCAGCCATCCGGACAGTGTCCAGTCCATCACAATTGATTTTGCAGGAATTTTTCCTGAATGCTTGTGGATCCTGCTTCAAGCAGGGCATTAGGTATGTTCATTAGTTCTCCCATTGACTCTGGAGGTTGTGGTTGAGGCATTGCTGATGGAATTTCTCTAGCACTCTTATGTATTGCCGAAATATAGTCCAGGGGTGTGGTGATGACAACTATTCTGTACATTGGGGCTTTTGTTGACTTGTGGAGGTCTTGTTAAACACTCATTGCCATAGTTTGTAGAAGGTTGAGCTGGTGTAGCTGATCTTTTGTATGATCTCTTTATAATTGGCGGCCTTTTGAGCCAGGTAGCTGCCAAGGTATGGGAACTGCTCAACATATTCCAGAGTCTCTCCTTCAACATATATAGGAGGTGGAATAATTGGCTGACCAGGTGTGTATATGAGTTTTGCTTTGGCAACATTCAAGCACAGGCTGCACCTCTTGTATACAGATTGAGAGTGGTTTGCCAAACTGGTACAGAATGTGCAACGACACTGCAGTCATCCACAAACTGAAGATCATGTATGGTGGTTCATTATGTCTATGGTGGTCAGTTTAGTTTTGGCATAGAGGCAACTGAAGCTAAAGAGGTTTCCATCTAGGCGGTATTTAATACTCAGGCTTTTATTTAGATTTTAAATAGTATTGGGGCCATCGCACAGCCTTGCTTGACATTGGTCTGGATTTTGAAGTCAATTGTTTCAGACCTCCCAATCAAGACAGTTGCAGCCATATAATCATGATGCATTTGCAGAGTTGTGATGGGGTTTCTTGGACATCCAAATCTTTGGTGCACAATTCAAAAAGCCTCAGGATTTGCTGAGTCAAATGTTTTAGCCTGGTTAATGAATGCAATGAACAGTTCCTGATGCTGTTTTCAGCATTTTTCTTGGATTTGTCTGGCAAGAAAGACCATATCAGAGGTTTCTTTCAAGGTCTAAAGCCACACTGCATCTCTGGGAGGATTTCCTCAGCTACAGGAAGTAGGTTTTCCAGGAGAATGTGTGTCAGGATTTTCCTTGATATGGACAAGAGGGAAATATCTTGATGATTTCCACGGCATGATTTATTACTCTTCTCAAAGGTAGATATAATGGCATGACCTCTTTTTGTTTCTCTTCCCTGCAATTGTCATATTCCTGAAACTGGCAGAGTTCCTTTTCTTCCCAAATTTGTAGGATGAGTGCACAGAATCTTGATTTGAGCAAAAGTCCAATAGCTTTGAAAAGCACAGCTGGAATACATTGGGGCTGCAGGCTTTATTTTTCATCCATTTGATTGTTTATTGCAGCTCTCCCATGCTTCACCTATTGATTCTGCCCAGAGCATTGGGAGTATATCCTGGAGAGCAGCCACTGTGGATTCATGGTAGAGGAGTTGTTGAAAGTGTTCTTTCCAACATTGACGTATGGCAATATCATCCTTAAGAGGAAACTGTTTGCATGTATTCATCTTGGTTTTTTTTTGGCACTGTTAGTTAATACAAGAAAGGAATTTGATGTGCAGGGAAGAGAAACAAAAAGAGGTCAAGCCATTACATGCTATCACCCCCTGATGACTGGGAACCTGATCCCATGTGAGCACAGCCATTTTGTATTGCTTATAGTACTGCTTAATTTTGTGGTTATATTAAAGCTCGATGTTTTCATCTTTTGATATTCTGATATTATTTTGATATTATGTGCCACCCTGATGGTAAACACAGCCTACTGTCGCAGGCTATTTTGGGGTAGGCATGATGGGGGAATAGCAAGGATTTTCCAGATGGCCTCAAGGTTCCCAGTGGCAGCGGGGGCTAGTTTAGGTGCCTATAGGCGGCTTCCCAGCGCAGACCAGGGTCCAACACTCCATGCAGGCCAAGAAGCCCTCCAGGCCTGCCAAAGTGCTGCAGCAGCCACAGACCACCCAGCAGTGGAGCACCCCTCTGACAGTGGAGAAGGGGGAGACAATGGCATGGCAGTATTCTTGCTGGATTAGTAATCCAGAGAATCAGGGAACATGAGTTCAAATTGAACCAGGGCAGCTGGTGGAAGTTGAATTCAGTCAGTGAAATCTGGGATATAAAGCCGGTCTCAGAAATGGTGACCATGAAACTATCATTGATTGTCATATATTAAAAACAGCATTTGGTTCACTAACATCCTTTAGGGAAGGAAATCTGTCATCCTTACCTGGTCTCTTAACTGAAATGGACTAGCAAGTCACACAGCTCAACGTCAATTAGGGATAGGCAACAAATACTGGCCTTGCCTATGATGCCTACATCCCACAAAAGAATTTTTAAAAGTGGCCTAGCTGCAAAAATCCATTTTTTTCCCTTAAATTTTAAAAATATTGGAGAGTGGGAGCCTCCATTTTGAAACACCCTCTCTCTTACTTACCTTCCATTGCAGCCTTTCAAGCTGGAAGGCATCTGATTGGCCCTCCAGCTTTGATAGCCCACTAGATAGCCTTAATTGAAGGGCGATCCTGCCCTCTGACCATTAATTGGCTAGCCGTGGGAAAAACACAATGAGTGACTGTTTCCCATACAAACCGCAATTTTCTGGCCCCATTGGCATCGGACATCATTATGGGCAGGTTGGGAGAACAATATGGCAATAAGGCAAAAAAATCGGTTTTACGCCGTCGTGAAACCAGTTTGCGATTTTCCACTCCACCTGTCAATGGCGGACCGCGTTTTCCTCCATCGTAAGTCGGGAATGTCATTTTAATACATTTGCATCTAATTAGAAGCCCTGCTCGCCAGAATCATCCCCCCATGTCAAATTTATCACCCACGTCACTGTGACTTCAGAACAGTGAGCTTCACAACTGCCTTTAAAAGGCATGCACCTGGTGACCTGAACTTCGAGTGGAACAGGAGGTGATTGCACACAACCTTGCAGAGCGCTCACAAGCAGCACCTATAGGATGTCAAGGAAGAGGTGCGGTGCATTCGGAGTTGGTGGTATGGGGGCGGAATAGGCAAGTCACTTTTTCCCCGTTGGCTTTCAGTGCGGTGCTGGGGCAAGGCCTCCAGTGTGGGGCAGAGTGGAGGTGAGGGTTGTAGGGGTCAAGGCAGCCAGGACAGACTGAAGGAAATACTCAAGGACATGCCAGGGATGGGGCCAGGGTGCGGTTGTGGTTGAGAGAAGCGGCCACACATTTGGAGAGGTTTGTCAAAAGTGAGCATTCTTCCACAGCTGAGACCATTTAGCAGCAGCTCCAATGACATGTTTGGAGTTGGGTCTCTGGTGCTTTTCTGCCCACTCAAGCAACACAAAAGCATGAAATTGCCACCAAATGCTCCAGAACTTATCACCCCTTGGAGGGTGACTGCAAATTAGGGGGCTGCAGAGCAATTGGCCAACTGGGCAAGTAGTACAATCCCCTTGCGGAAGGTGGCCATGGCACCTTCCTGGTCTCTTAACTGAAATGGACTAGCAAGTCACACAGCTCAACGTCAATTAGGGATAGGCAACAAATACTGGCCTTGCCTATGATGCCTACATCCCACAAAAGAGGTGGAGGCACTCACAGCTCTTTTCAATGTCTTTATTAAGGTTTGGACCAGTATTCATTATAGTTCAAGCTAACAGTGCAGCCTTGCAGTGCAGATTAGGAGAATACCTGTGCCTGAGCTGAGATCACAGCCTGCAGCCCAATGGCCAAAGCTGCCAGCAATCAGTCAAGTGGAGTGGGGCGGAGGTGGGTGGGGATTTGGACAGCCAATGAGCACACTACACACTGGCCATCCAAGCGGTGGCCAGCACTCTCCTGCATGCGTGAACTGGCCTTCAGACTTAACCAAGCTTGGAGAATATCAGGATCATGGAGCCTGGTGATTTAGCGGTATGCCTCATAGTTTACAGAGACCAGAGAAGTAGTAGTAGTACTAGTAAAGGAGAGCGGTTGAGGTGCCTGGTGCAGCAAAGGTAGGAACACCTCCCTCAAGATGAAGGGGCAGCTGAGCACATCCTTCAAGATGAAGGCGCAGCAGGGTCTGCTGTGCACACAGCTGAAGATCCTCAGTGAGCCATCACTCATAGGTGCTTCGCTATACCCAGGGTCTATAGATGGCGTCTGTCATTCCTGTAGATGACTGAGAACCAGTGTTGCCGAAGACTGTGACACTCCATAGATCTTCACGTAGCCTCTATGAATGTCTGACTCCTGTCTGGCTGAGGACAGCTTGCTTGCGATCTGTGATCAAGGTCATATCATGGAGACACAGCTGTGAAACTTTAAATGCATCATTCCTTTGTCAGCCTTCAGCACCTGGCTACTTCAGGAGCACACCGTCACCGGTCATAGATGCTGAAGAGATGGGGGTCCAGCCCCACCTCAAAGGTGCTGAGAGCACATACTGCCCATGACATTCTGGCAGCAATGACAAGCACCATATCAGATGCAGGCATCACTAATGCTTCCAGTGAGTGTTAAGCCAGACCATCACTTTGGTCTGAAGGTTGCACAAAGCACAGGGAAAAGGCCCTGGACTGAGACACCTGCCTTTATCTTGCGCAGGAACCAAGGTTTCACATCTGAGTGACATGAACACTGCTCATCATAACAAGGAGCCACAGGCAAGGAGACATTCTTGGGAGTTTATTTACAAAAGTGAACATTATGTACAAGTGATTAACACCCGTGCCAACGCTGTGCAACTGCCGGGTTTCCCTGGAGAGGGAGCATGCAGTGTCTGCTGGCACCATCGAGGCTTCCATGCTCAGTGTGCACTGTGGGGACTGGGGTGTTTAATCGACCCCTTTAATCATGTTTTGATTTAATCAAAGTTTCCTTTGCATTTTGTCTTTTGGTTTTGCAGTTTCCCTTTAAGGGGCTGCCTTTTACTTTGTCCCTTGAGAGAGAGAGAGAGAGAGAGAGAGAGACAGACAGAGAGAGGAGGTGCAGCAGAGTGGGGAGGCTAGGAGGCAATGACCTTGTTTGAAATAACATCAGAAGTGGGTGTTGGAATTTCTGTTCAGTGGGGGCTGAAGACCACCGTGTGTTTTATGGTGGGAGGAGCGAAGACTATTGCAGAGGCTTGGGGAGAAGAGGTGTGTGCGTTGTCTAAGATCTTGCCACCCCCTCCTCACTCCACCCGTTTCTGAGTCCAGATAGCTGGTGCTGCCTGGTGAAGAGAGACAGAGCTGACTCCTGTGTGTCAGGCAGTACTGGCTACCTGATGAAAACTTTGCCCTCCCACTATGGAAAGAACAGTGAGGCCCCACCCACACTCCACTCCACCGAGTGACACCCACATGCCCTGCACACTTTCCCTCCTGTATCTCTCTGTCCTTTTCCCTCCCTTCTCTACCTCTACTTGCCGTCAGGAGGGAGCGGTTACGCCATCTTCCCCCTCCACTCTCCCCATCGGGCCATACTGTCTGGACTTGCCAGAAAGAGCTTGGGGTGGGTGTGGCTCAGACCCTCTGGCTGCAACAGGGTCACCCGTTAGCTGGGCCTCCGGGACAGCTGTGGAGACGACACTATCACCGGTAGCGAGGCCCCCCCCAAGGAAGACCTATGTGGGAGTGGCTGCTTCTGTGGCCTCCGCTGCTTCCGCAGCCCCGTCACTGTTTCACCTCCTAACAAAGACCCTGCGGATAAAGAGCTACACTCACCCCGAGATGAGCAAAGAAGCGTGCATGGATGCTTTGGCCAGAGTTGTCGGCCCCTCGGCTATCGTTGCGGCCCACGCATGTATGGGAAGGTGGTGTTCTTTCTGAGGTCTGCACAGGCAGTGCATCTGGCCCTAGCCAGGGGGGCTCACCATGGGTGGGACCTATCTGGCGGTGGACACTTAAGAGGCCACCGCGGAGAGGCTCATGTTATCCGATGTCCCGCCCTTTGTTCCTGGTGAGTTCCTCCTCCCTCAGCTTCACCAGCTGGGGGAGATCAGGTCCAGGGTTGTGCCAATCCCGCTCAGCATCAGAGAGCCCAGTCTCCGACATGTGTACTCCTTCTGGTGCCAGGTCTTCATTCGCCTGGCCTGGGAGGAGTGGACAGAGAGGCGGTTTGACGTAGTTTTTGAGGGGGCCACCTATTACTACTGCCTATTTTGGATGGCGGATGGCATGTGGTGCCATGCCTGCAAGGAAATGGGGCATGTTAGGATGAACTGCCCCACCTGCAAGGCCACCAACACCACCCAGGTAACCACGGCTGGCATTGTTGTGCCTCCCGCCACCACCCCTTCATCTGCTGCCGGCTAACATCACCTCAGCTGCTGGCGAGGTGGGGGAGAGAGTCTACAAGAAGATACAGAGAAAGACCCACCACCCAGAGGCGGCCCCCAAAACCCACTGAACACTCCAAAAACACCCTGATTCCAAGACCCTGAAGACACCTGCTTAAGGGAAAAAACACCATCCGGTCTCGGTGTCAGGGCAGCGTGTGCTCCCGGGCCCGTGGGCACCTCAGTGCCAAGGGCTAGGCCTGGCATCAGCCCTGCACAGGTTCCTGGGTCCGGCGGTGATGGGGCGTGCAGCCAAATTCCCGATCCCTTGCTGCTGGCCCCTGAGCAGGGCCCCTCGGGTGTCGGTGAGGTCATCACCCTTGCGGTGGTGTCCCACTCCGACCCACCTTGTAACTCCGAGATTCCATCTGGCCCACCAGAGGGCTGCGGCAGTCCCTTCATGGCCCCAAACCTTGAGTCATCAGGCAGCAGTGGCAAGGAGGGCCTCCCTGCTCCCTCCCAACATTTAGCGCTGGGCGCATCCGTCCTACAGCTTTATCGAGACTCGGCGGGTGACCCGATGCCTGCTGGGGAGGGGCGCTCTGAGCCACTGCCACCCTTTGGCCCATATCCCCAACAGGAGACCACAGAGGACCCCTCTGCCCTTGATCCTGGGGGTGGGATCGAGGTGGAGGTGGAGCTGACTGACAGCTCTGAACCAGCCCCCATACTCAATACGGGGGAGGGGCTGGAAGCTGGAGGTGATGGCCTGGAAGAAGCTGGGGTTTTGGTGGTGTGCACCGCTGATGACTTAGAGTCGTTGTCGGGTGAGATGGTGGATCGCTTTGTGCCCCTCACAGATTCTCCCCTCATTCCTTTACGGGAGCTCCAGGATTTTTTATTGAGTAATCACAGTCGCCGACACAGGGTCCAATCGGCCCTGGAGCGGTGGCATAGTTTTCCTCATATTCTGGTCCGCCCGCGAGGCCCTCAAAACCCCTGGGCTGGACTGGAATGCTAAGAGGAGGGTCCACACGTTTCTTGCTGGGCTCCCGAAGGAGAGGAAGGATTAAAATAGTCCTCTCCTTCTTAAGCTAGGCATGGTGATGGTAGCACATACTTCTGACAATGAAGACTACCATAGCCAGCCTCAACATCCACGGCAGCAGGGACGCACAGCGCAGGTTCCAGAACTTCTCGGTCCTCAGGGATGGGAAGTATGCATTGTGCTTCCTGCAGGAAACTCATACTGTTCCGGGAGATGAAGCTACGTGGCTCCTGGAGTGGCGAGGGGGGGTCTACATGAGCCTCCAATTCTGGCGGGGTGGCTATCTTGTTGGCCCCGCATTTTCAGTCTGAGATCTTGGGGGTCAAAGAGCCGATGCCAGGCAGTTGCTGCATCTTACTGTGCGCCTGGGAGGTGCGGTGCTTCACTTTGTGAATGTGTACCCTCCCCTCAGTGCGCAGCAGCAAGCGAGACTCTTTGAGGAAGTGTCCACTCATCTGGGCTCCATCGATACGGGTGAGTGCATTGTCCTTGGGGGGGATTTCAACTGTACCCTTGGCGCCGTGGACAGTCATGGTGCCCAACACCACTCAATAGGTACAGGACCTGGTCGGGTCCTTCGACTTGGTGCATGTCTGGTGACATCTCCATCCTGAATCCAGCATTTTCACTTTCGTGTCACCTGGAGCTGGAGCATCCAGACTCGACTGTCTTTACGTTTCCAAGGCATTTGTGTCCGGCTTCTGTGCAGCAGGTGCTATGCATGGTGTGGGCGGAGCTCATTTCGTTCTGCGCTCGGACGGGATCCGCGTACTGGCACTTTAAAAACCTGTTGCTGGAGGATGAGCAGTTCCTGGACTCGTCGTTTCTGGGCTGGCTGGAGAAGGAAGCGGGGAGGCTTCCCCTCCTTGAGGCTATGATGAGATGTGGGCAAGACTCACGTCCGAGTTTTCTGTCAGGAGTACGCGAAGGGGTCGACAAAGAGGCGAAAATCCAGCGTTGAGGAGTTGGAGAAGGAGGTGCTCGATCTGGAGGCATGTCTCCGTCAGCCCGATGCAGACCCGGCCCTGCGGTCGGTGTACGATGAGAAGAGGGGCGCGCTGCGGGACCTGCAACTCGTCGGGTCTCAGGGCGCGTTCGTGAGGTCGCGGATCCGGTTCCTCAAGGAGCTGGACCGTGGCTCCCCCTTCTTCTACTCGCTGGAAAAAAGGGATGGGGTCCGTCAGCAGCTCCTTACGCTGCTGGCCGATAACAGATCCCTTGTCCCAGATCCGGAGACTATTACACTGCCCTGTTCTCTCCAAATCCATTCAGCGAGGATGCCCGCAGATTTTTGTGGAAGGACATACCGCAGGTCAACCTGGAGTGCACTGGAAAGCTTGACTCCCCTGTAAGTCTTGGGCTATGTCCCCAGGGCTGGACGGGCTGACCGTCAGGGACCTCTGGGATGTCCTGGGGAATGACTACACTGCAGTCCTGGGGGAGATTATTGCTACCAGGGAGATGCCCCTCTCATGGCGCAGGGTGGCCTTTGCCCTGCTGCCTAATGTCTCACCATCTTAAGAGCTAGTGCCCAGTCTCCGTCCTCAGGGCAATGTCTTCTTACCTTGGCACCATGCTGGACCACATGATCCACCCTGACCAGTCCTACATGTCCTGGGCCGCACTATGTTTGATAATATCCATCTGGTCCTGGATATCATCCACTTCTCCCAGAGGACTGGTCTGTCGAGCACCTTCCTGACTCTTGACCAAGAGACAGCGTTCAGTAGAGTGGATCATGAATATTTATTTGGGGCTCTGCGATCATTTGCATTCAGGATGCATTTCGTCGCCTGGATCTGACTTCTGTACGCTGCCACAGAGTGTCTAGTTAAAGGTAGCGGGTCCTTAACGGCACCCCTTCACTTTGGGAGAGGAGTGCGTCAGGGCTGCCCCATTTTTGGCCAACTGTATTCCAACTGCATGGAGCCTTTCCTGCGCCTCTTGCAGAGGAGATTGTCAGGATTGGTTCTGCACAGGCCGGGCATCGGGGTGGTCCTCTCTGCTTATGCCGGTGACATGCTCATGTTCACCAACCCAACTGACCTGCAGAGGAAGCTTGAGTGCCAGGAGATATACTCTACCGTGTCCTCTGCCAAGATCAACTGGGTCAAGTATTCTGGACTCCTGGTCAATCAGTGACAGATGAATCCCCTACCTGAGGAGCTCAGGCCTTTCACCTGGAGCAGGACCAGTCTCATCTGCCTGGGGGTCTGCTGAGGAATCCTGGCCAGCGATCTGCAGGAGCTGGAAGCCAAAGTCACCACTCGCCTGCAGCGCTAGACAGGACTGCTCCGAGTGCTGTCTTATCGGGGTTGAGTGCTGGTCATAAACCAGCTGATCGCTGCCATGCTGTGATACCAGCTGGTCACTTTGACCCTCCCCTGGACTTTGTCACAAAAATCCAGAGAATGCTTGTTGACTTCTTCTGGGACAAAAGATTGCACTGGGTCGCTGCTGAGGTACTGAGTCTCCCGCTTAGGGAGGGTGGTCAGGCGCTAGTGTGCCTACGCACACAGGTGGCGACTTTCCGCCTTCAGACCCTGCAGCGATACCTTTATGTTGAGACCCCTCCAAGATGGTGTGCCCTGCTGATGTATTTCTTCCGCCAGGTACACGGCCTGAATTATGACGTGTAGCTCCTATTTGTAGACCTGAGGGGTCTTTGTGACTCCTTGCAGGCGTTGCCCGTCTTTTACCAGGACCTGATCAAAGTCTGGTACTTGGTCACCTTGCGACGCAGCTCTCCGCCATCAGGAGTAGTGGCTATCATCAGAAAGCCGCTGCTCAGGAATCCACATTTCCTCCTTTTTCAGTGGCTGGGGGAGAGGAGGGCTGTGGCTGCCGGGGTGACCAGGATCAGGGACATGCTGGGTGGTGGAGGAGGTGGCTGGATGGTTCACTAAGAGTTGGTGCAACCTGTCTTAGTGCACGTCTGGCTCGTGGCCAATGCCATTCAAGACCCTTAGGACGGTTATGCTCAGCCCCAACGTTATACTGGGCCTCGAAGTAGCCCAGGTGCGCAGTGGTCTTCTGTCTGAGCATACCCCTGTTCAGACGGAATTCCACATTGTCCCCAAGCCCCGAACCCTTCCTCGGGAGCTGTTGTCCTGCAACTTGAGTCACCTTGTGGAAATGCCCTCCGTGCCCTTTAGCATGGCATGGAAGGGTTTCCTGAATGGCTGCTGCTGCACACCCTTCACTTTCTTGCCCTCGCCCACCGCTCGGACATGCCCTGGTGTGCCGTGTTGCCATCCGGTGGCAGAGGTCCCCAGTGGGGGGTCCGCTATGGGAGTGTCCTCTCCTTTTCCATCGGGGACCTGGGATGGGGGCTGTCCCATATAATCATAGGACGTGTCAGTTCATGGACTCTGAAGATGCTTACGTCTCTTGCGGCCTTGCGGAGTCCGTGGACCAAGCTATTATAGGTTGTTATAGGCTGCACCCCCTTTTTAGTTTCTTGACGAAACTTTTGCTGTTGTTTTGTTTGCACTTCATTGCCCCCGTGAATGGTATGACACCTGGTGAAGGGGGAAGTGATGGATATAAATAACAAATAACTGAGGCAAAGAAACAAGTGGCTGAAGAAGAGGGGAATGGAACATCCTGAATCTGTAATGTGGAGTTCACCTGATCCTATTAACTTATAAGCACTGGCATGAAGTTTGTTTGCAGTAATCGAAGTTTAAGTGATCTTTAATTCCTAACGTCTGGCTATCTTGATTCCAAGCCTGTAACGTGATTAATGTGGTGTAACTGTGCTATTGTTAAAGGAATTGAATGGACGAAAACCTGCAAAATGGTGCTTTAGATAAGATTAAATACTAAATTGATAAGGTTAAGATTATTATTAAATTTGGGACAACCGTGCTATATGGGCTGGTTGCTTGGAAACCGAGAAGTTGGTGGAGATGAGATTATTGCCTTGTTAGTCATGTGAGGGCTGGAGAACAGAGAAGTAGCTATGTAAGATGATCAAAAACTTGATGAGACTGCCAAGAGACAACTGGCCAATTGCTGAGCCTCGAGAAAGCAGGTTCGGCCTATCCAGAACCGATCATGCTGGTAGTGAGCACTGAGTGGGGTATAAGAAACTGTGCCCCAAGATGATTGCTAGTTAGCTCAGGACGAAATAGTCTGAACAATTACTTGGAGACCAGAAGAAGAGAACTTCCTCCGTTCCGACTATCGGACAAGCCCAGGCAACCTTCCGCACATGGATGCATGAGTATAAGTCTTATTGAGTGTAAGAAGTTTTTTGAGTGCTGAATGAACGTGTTGTGTACCAACAATAATTCGGGAGCCTTGAGTTGTTGGTACCCAGAGAAAGTCTCCCGAAGCAGAAAAGGGGATATTAACTGACAAAATGTGTTATTTTATTAGGTTACAGATTTGTGATGGGTTTGTGAGTGAGAGTTCAGAGTGATGAGATGAGTGACATACCCTGGCGGAACAGAGGAGATCATTCATCCTCTTTCGGTTCTGGGTGGCTGTCCTCTTTTGCAGGGCATTGACGCTGACCACCTCTGCCACCACCTCCCGTGCTGGATTGGTGACCTTGCTTGCTGGTCTTCGCCCAGAGCGGGGATAAAGGACTTCACAGCAGACCTCCACTGCATCCAGTGGGCGGCTGAGGGAGGCGTTGCTAAATTTGGGGGCAGCGTGTTTCCTCCCTTTGGCAGCCATGACTTTCCAGCAGCTTCTGATCCCTTACAGAGAGCTAGCTCTGTGCAGGGATGCCCTTTAAATATGGCACCCGGATTACTGAAGGCCTGAAGACAGGGCAGGCGGATCAGAAGCTGCCCCACCAGCAATGGTGTGTTTCCTGTGAATGCATTATTATTGAGGCAGGACACGCTGTGAACGGCACAAATGGTGCAAAAAGCTACCATTGCAGCCAGTGGGTAAAACGTCATATTTCCTGCCCGCTACAGCTCTTTGTGCAAATCTGGGATGATTCCACCTACAGTGTGGGTTTCTGACTCACATTTCAGTCTGACAGCGGGTTCAGAAGCCTGCAGGGAAAATCCTACCCATAATGTCAGACCCGGTTAGAGATAAAGGGAAAAAAACCCGATAAAGCCAGTTTTCATACATGGCCGATTGTGCTACATGATTACCCTGTGCCTAGTCCCATTGAGACAGGTAGCATGTAAACTTTGTGCTGCTCGCTCATTTCAATAATTGGAGCTGGCGGCTCAGCACAAAACTGACTGCTGACTGGCTGCATGATCGACAGGGGGCCCAGCCCCATGTGTGGCGAATACAACACACAGCTAGCTTGGAGCTCTTAAAGGCAGGCTGCTCCTGTTAAAGGGGAGTTGCATTCATGCAACAGGAGCTACTGCATCAGTTTTAGGAAGGTTTGGCTGGTAGGACAGCAAATGGAAGCAGAGAGAGGATGAGAGGGTTCCTGGATTTCTGAATGTGGTGCTGAAGGCCTCAGGGATAGAGTTCAAAATGAGGAGAGATGTCATGTTTTCATGAGGGTTAGGGGGATCATGAAAGCCTTCAAAGCGCACCTGAGAAAGGAATGGGCGCAGGTTGCCAGGAAGGTCAATTACTGGAGTCTGACCCTGAGCGCCTGGCTGAACTGAAGTAAAAAGTTCAATGACCCCACATAAGTGGTCAAGTCAGTAAATGCATCTTTAAATACTATACTCTACTCAAAGCATAACAAAACTCTCACATTACTCAATGCCCTACAGCCCCATCCCTCACCACCAGCAGTTGATTCCTGCCTAACATTCAGAGACCCTTTCTCATCCTCACATGCTTACCAATGATGCCAGCCTCGTGTTCACCACTTGCTGATTCCACATGCTTCCAGATATTCAGCTATGGCAGCACATGCACCATCCAAACAGATCGCAACACACTTACTGACATTCTTCCTTCATTCCTGCGTGACAAGGTAGTTCATAATTGCAGAAAGCAGCAGAGAACTGGCTGGAAACAGGCAAACCCGAATCACCTGATTATTATTCTGAAATATTCCCTTAAATGTCTGTCACTGCTTCTCTACTGATATATCCTCTAGCCTAGTTTCCCAGTCCACTTCAGCTAGCTCAGCTTTCATCCCCACATAGTTGCCCTTATTTAAGTATAAGATACTAGTCTTAAACCAACTCTTCCCCCTTTCAAACTGGATGTGAAATTCAATCATATTTTGGTTGCTGCTACTTAGAGGTGCCTTTACTCTGAGGTCATTAATAATCCTGTCACATTACACAATATCAAGTCTAATATAACCTGCTCTCTGGTTGGTTTCAGAACATGCTGCTCTAAGAAACTATCTCAAAAGCATTCTAAGAACTCCTCATCCAGGCTACTACTGCCAATTTGATGTTTCCAGTTAATATGTAGATTATAATCACCCATGATTATTGCAGTCCCTTTATCATAAGCACACAATATTTTTTTTTTGAATACTTTGCCCTACACTGTGGCTACTGTTAGAGGGCCTGTAGACTACTCCTACTAATGACTTTTTTTCCCCTACTATCCCTCATTTCCACCCAAACTGATTCTACATCCTGATCTCCTGAACCAAAGTCATCTCTAACTATTGCACCAATGAACATTTTGATTAACAGTGCTACCCCTCCACTTTTACCTAGCATCATCAAGAACATTCAGGCTGTATTCCTGCCTTTTACTCCATCTCAAATCCTACATTACACACATCCTGCTACCCGGCATTGTACAAGCTGCAGATGGTGTGATCTTGAACTCTTGTGTTTCACCCCATCCCTTCACTCAACCCAACCCTTCCCTTATGCAATTCTGCTTTCAGATACAAAAGAACTGCTGTCTGGCCAGCCAGTGAAACCTCATCATGAAGAGAGAGAGCTACACCAGACATCTGATGAAAAAGCACCATCACTTGATCTGACACTTGCAATCACCAGCTCAGACACAGGCACTGCCCAAACTTTAGAGTGTAATATAGAGTCAGGATCAGCACATGGTAAGTCACCAGACATAAGTGAACTATAGTCAGGCGGAGGGAAAGGATAGTTCATGTGCCAGCTCACCAGAGGATGGGGTTGCAGACAGGTTCTGTTGCAGGGGACTAAGATGAGGACTTCAGTTGGGTGGTATGCATTAGAGCACTGATGGACATACAGACTGTGATGATTGGTGCATTGGCAGAACCACTTCTGAGCCTCTTATCACTGTTAAGGAACATGAAGGAATTTAGCTCCATCTTGGCACAGGCTGAACCTGCAACCCATGTTTTCCAACAAGGAAATGGTGGACAACTCCAAGACAACACTTGGGAATCCACCCACGATGGCTTACACGATGACCGATGTCTCAAATTCCACTGTAGCACAGATAGAAGCCATCCAACATCTCAGTGCTGCAGTGGAAGCTCAAACTGAAGTCATTAGAGCCTTGATTGTTGCCATGTAAGATAAGGCTGCTGCCATCATGGCTGTGAATACTAGTGCTCAAAGGAACTAGCAGACTTTCACGGCAAGCCAGCAATCTGTCTTTCAACAGGATTGCTAAGGCACCATCCTGGAGGAATGGTGGTATCTCCGTAGTGCAAAAATGTCCTGTTCTCTTTCAAGATGACAGCATTGGTCCTCCCACCATTGCCACTTCGACACCACCCTTGCTGTTATCAATCAGCCTAGCCTGCTGCTGCCCATGTTGAAGTGTTACAGTCCTAAGATGAGTCAGCAGACCCTAGAACTACTCGAGGCCTTCCTGCAGCTCTACCAGTGTAAGCCATCAGCCTTCCACCAGCCATGCTGCAGCTATTGTGGTAACATTGCAGAGGAGCATGAGGATAGGAAAAGGCACCAGGCCCTAAAGAGAATGCACAAGGGTGAATAGTTCTCTTTTGTATGTATTATTGGATCCATTGTTGGATAAACTTGCTATGGAATGTTTTTTTGTTGGTGACTTTTAGTTCAGGATTTTGGCTAAGATGACACTGTGTAAAACTGTAGCAGATAGATTGCAAGATGGGAATTGTGAAGCAACTGTGACATCTCAAGGGAACCACAGTCCAAGTATCTGCTCACAGACAGCTCATCCGGAGTAAAGGGGTTCCAGATGCCTTCTGCTTTCCTCCTCCTCTGTACAAGCTCTTATCACAACTAATGCCTGGTGACAGGGACTGCACCCTCATGATAACAGGTTCTTGGAGGATGTAGCACCTCACCATGAATTTGGTGACATGCTCCAGTGAGTACTGCAGTGCTCCCCCTGAGTGGTCCAGGCAGCAGAACCATTGTTTGAGGGTGTCAATGGTCTGCTCCAAAACAATCTTGGCTGCTGCATGGGTCTCACTGTAGGTGTGCTGTCGTTGCCTGATTAGGTGGCAGAGGGTATTTAGCCATTAGCCAGGTATAGAGCAAGCACTCCTTATCACCCAGCAGTCAGCCTCTGGTTCTTCATAATGGGCCAAAGATGGCAAGCAAAACTGCCTGCTGCAAGCTGCAGCCAAGGTAGTGGACATTCACCAAGAGGATCCTCTATGGATGGTCACACACCAACTGGATGTAAATGCAATAGAGGGCTTTGCAGTTTGGGTAAATCTCCCCAGTAACAGGTGGGTTTCTGAGAGCCACGTGCCCGTAGTTGATGGCACCCTGCACAATTGGGAATCTGCTAACCTGGCAAAGCTACATGCTCTCTCCTCCTGCCTCTCTCTAGTCAAAGCATTTTAGACTAGTGAAGATAACTGTAGTACTTAGTGTTACTGCTTTTCAGAATAACTGCATTTTATTTACCATTATATTTTTATATTTATTGTAGAGTCCACTTAGCCATTTTTCTGGCTTTCTTTTCCTCATTCAATCTTACAAACCCATTTCATGGGTTGGACCTTTCAATATGATACCTAGTCTAGAAATGTTTAGCCTCATTTGGCGCCCTTTCTCCTGACAGTGTTACACCATGCACTGGCGTATCCAGCTTATGATGCAGAAAGTCTCCTGTGGCATCAGTACCGTGCAGTTAATTAGTTTTGTCATTGGGATTGTGTACAAAAGAAAAAAAAATCAATTCTCAGTACACCGACTGGCATTAACTTTAATCATGAAAGGAGTATGCCAACCAAAATCCAAACAAATCTGCTTTGTTACAATGTGAAAATTACTGCATGGTTAAAATTACACAGGGATTTATCGCCATGCCAACCGCTGGCTTAATTGCTGTTCATTGAGTTATTTGCCTGGTAAAGTGTTGCTATAAAAGAAGAACTGACATTTTTACCACCTGACAGAAAATCACAAGACATCAACATGGAATTTGGGACCAATTAAAACTATTTCCAGGTGAATTATCAAGCCTTTTATTTTCAAATTGTGTAACCTATGTTTCTGAAGTCACCTTCTGTCCTCTATTTACGATAGCTGCAGTATTCTGCAGGATTTCTGCAGCTTCAACTATTGCTCCTAAATCCTGAGTTCCATAATTTATGTTATCTGGGAAATAAACTGTTTTATGCTAGCTAATAGTTGAAGAAATGGATTGTCCATTTATGACATGCTTGCAACTTTCTCCTGCAGTATATAGTGCCAGCAGATACAGTACCAGCAAACAGAGTATACCGTATAGAATGCAAGTTGATCCTCAGAGTGCTATATAACGCTTAGTTGTCTCAGAACATCTAATTTACAGTGATGAATTGCATTTTTGTATTAATATTTTTCAGCATGAATTCTATAATTATGTGCATATTTCTATGGAAATCATAAATTGATGGCCTTGATTACTATTGAAAATTATCAAATAAATCGATCTCTGACTTTTTGTTAAAGCTAAGGAAACAAATGAAAATAGTAAAGAAGGCAGTCCAAGTTTCAGATTGTAGGGTGTGGGGGAATACGGGGAGCGGTTGTGGAGTGCAACTGGCAGTCGCACACTGTTAAGGCTTGCTAACAGGTGGGAAGTTCTGGGTGGGAATAGTTGAGTGCTCGGTGTGGGTTGGTTATGGAGGCAGCAAAAGATGGTAGGAAGAAGGGGGGAAAGCTTTGGGAGTCATGGCGTAGGGGGCCTACTAGTGGTAGGGAACAGTGATAAGCGAGTTGATAAGTATCTTAGAAGCGTATTCCTAGGTTTCCATTTCTACCTTACAGAAAAGTGCAGCATGCAGCTTTAGCATAATGATTCTGTATATGCAAGGGAGCAGTGATTGTATTTGATGCTTTAATGACATTTCCCAGCCAGTACAACTGTTCCTACCATGCGTTTGTGTCATGGTTCATGGGACCCACATATGTAGAAAAGTGAGAACCATATTTAACTTTGTTTTACTGCTGACATCGGTAAACTTCTTTTTTATTTGCAGCTGGCACAAGTGACCCGGGTAAATATATTCACCCAAATCATCCATTCAGGTTCAGAACCCCTATTTCCAACTCTGATCAGACAAAAAAAATATACACTTACCTTCCTCTGAAATTTCTGGGCAATCTTCTGATGGATGATCCTGCAGAACTTAGTCAGCACAAGAAACCTCGAAGACATCAGCAAAGGGAATCCACGCATCCACACAGAAGCCATGCCCCCTTTTTATGGCACGAGTTGCCGTATTCTGGTAAGTAAAGAGTTTAAATGTCCCAAGAAAAGCTACGAAGAGAAGCTAAATGTGTAAAATGATAGGGTAAGGCAAGTTGATAAGGGGATAGGGTAGGTAAGGGGTTAGGGTGTGTACTGGGGAAGACAGGTTAGTGGGTAAGGAGGAAGGTGGGTAAAGGGGTGAGGTGGTAAGGGGATAAGATGGAAAAGGGGCTAGGGTGGCAGCTGGGTAGGTGGTTAGGGTGGTGAGGTCAGATCAGGTTGAGGGGGCAGTCGGGAATGTCAGGGAGGAGTTGGGGGATCAGAGGGGTAGTCAGTTGGTGGGGGTTAGTCAGGTCAGGTTCGGGGGAGAGTCGGAGGGTCGGGGGTAGTTGAGTGGTGGGGGCTAGTCAGGTCACGTCAGAGGGTCAGCGGAGAGAGTTGGAGGGTTGGGAAGGAGTCATGTGTGTCAGGGAGGAGAGAGTCGGGAATCAGGGGGTAGTTGGGTGCGTCAGGAGATTGGGGGTCAGGAGGGCAGATGGAGGTTTGAGGGGAGTTCGGGGGTAGGAGGGAGTCAGAATGAGTGACTGGGGGGTCAGTTCTGTGATTACCCTAGTGTTAGACTAGGTTTTAATCCATCTAACATTTCCTGGGTAACTATCTAGGTCAGTAAGTCAGAACAGTTCATAGTCTCTGACTCCAATTCAGAGTTGGAGACTTTTCAGAGGGTCCTAGGGTGCAGAGTAATTGCCCATTGGAAGTTCAAACTTCCCGGCAATTCGCATGGAGTCGTTGCGTTTGGACTTCTGAGGTGTTCTATAGTGTACCTTGGGGGGCACTTCTGGTCTCTAACTATCCAGACACCGGAAAATCTGGATCATTGACTCGGATATCAAGTTTCTTCTGTGCAGTCTCCACCTGTGCTTTTGCTGAACAATCGTCTTCAGCCCCATATAGGGCCACCCGCCTTTAACAAACTTACTGCAATAGGACTGCCAACATTAAAGCCATGTGGGTTTGCCCACCTGTTTTTGCTGTGCTATTGTGAACATGTAGTTGACTTTTTAGCCAATTCACAAGTGCTCATGACAAACTGCATCACCTTGAGAGCTGCTGCCTTTTCAGATTGTGCAACAGATCAAGGACTAAAGGCAATTTTTTCAAATGGCATATTTAAATTAGGGAGTGGAATTCCTGTTGAAAAGTTTGTGAAATCAATTGCCCTGCACACCCCACCTGAACTATCAGCACAGGTTTGTTGCACTCTGTCAGTTCAAACTGCCATTGCAGTAAAATCAAAGCTCATGTATGAAAATAGCTTAATATGTGGCAGATTTGTGAATAGGAATTTGTTAAACAGAGTTGAAGGTCCTGAGTTCTATCTGGTGTTTTATTGTCAACACATTTAAGCGATAAAGAAGTTGTGGGAAATAGCTGCTTTGGATTAATTTAACGTACTATATGGATGTTTTAGTCACTTTCACCACATGAAGAAGAGTGGTTCACTTTATGTACTGGTAAAAATAAACTGTAAAAATAATGGCAACTTTAGCATGGTACTGCATTGTACATTTGTTTTAATATTTCACTTGAACTGTTTGCTACTAAGTGTACACAGTGATATACCACCAATCAGTTTATTTAACAGTGGAAAAATGAATTTGCAGTAAGGAGTTGAATCAACAGAAAAATACTTGTTTCCGTGGCAAGAGCAGACTGGTGGCAATGTTACAGCAGACAGAATAATCCCACACATATTCATTCCTATGGAAAATTAAACTCTATATAAATATAGCCTAATGCCTCCCAAAAGGATTATTTCAGCCATTCAACTGTACTGTTTTAATAGCTTTCTTTGACATTAAAGCTAGGCAGCCCAAATTTTGTTGTCATTGTTTTTGGCCTTGACTAAAATGACTTAAAATTGGCGCTAACATCCGTAGATGTATTATTTCCATTGTCAGGGATATAATGAGAATTCCAATTCTCACCTATTCCTGTCCCTTACGTGAAGAGACGGAGATAACAATATTCACAAGAGGCCGGCACTTGCCATGACTCCTGTCAAAAAAATTGCCACTGTACTGCCTCACCTCACAACCCGATCACTGCACGCCCACCACATCCCTCACCCCCAACTCCAAAAATTCATTTTTGAGGAGTGCTCTTCTGGGCCTCACAAAGAATGCTTGAGCCTCCTTTAAGTGGGCTACTTTCACTGATCACTATCCATAGCCTCTCCCCACAACATTCCCCTTCCATCTGACCAGCCGGGCTGTCCGTTTGGCTAGCTGCTGAGTGGGGGATGACCCAACAATAGTCTAAGAAAGTCCTGTCCTTATGATTGGCAGGGCCTTTTTAGTCCCAGTTTTGCTGGGTTCCTTAGCCAATTAAATGCACCCTTGCATTCTCCCCAGCTCCCCATGAAATATCAGGACCAATTTTTATGGGTCTGTGCTACTTACCCCAGAAACTGGTAAAGTATCCTGAATGGAGCAGAATCAGCTGCTGTTCTCTGAGAACTAATCAATTCAATAGGCATTAAACTTCCTTCATTAGCCCAATTGCTGTTGGTGGCCACTTGAAAAATGCCTCATCCAAATTGGTCCCAGAAATTGGTACCATAGCAGTTGGTGAAACTTAAATTAAATGAATACATCAGTAACAGTGACCATGACAACTATCATCAATTATTGTAACAACCCATTTAGTTCACTGATGCCCTTTAGGGAAGGAAATCTGCCATAATTACCTAGCCTACATGTGACTTCACACCCATAGCAATGTGGTTTACTCTTAACTGCCCTCTGAAATGGCCTAGCAAGCCACTCAGTTCAAGGGCAATTAGGGATGGGATGGTATGAGCAACAAATACTGGCTTTGCCAGTGACAGCCAAATCCCATCTGAAACTGAAGATAGTTGTTGAGAAGAAACCAGCTCCCAAGAAGGGAGCCAAGAAAGCCTTAAAGAAACCAGAAGCAAAGGGCGGCAAGAGGCGGTGAAAGTCGAGGAAGGAGAGTTACCCCATCTACATCTACAAAGTGATGAAGCAGGTTCACCTGGACACCGGCATCTCCTCCAAGGCCAAGAGCATCATGAACTGATTCATGAACGATATTTTCAAGCCCATCGCAGGTGAGGCTTCCCGCCTGGCCCATTACAACAAGCGCAGCGCCATCAGCTCCCAGGCGATCCAGACCGCTGTGCGCTAGCTGCTGCACAGGGAACTGGCCAAGCACACTGTGTTGGAAGGGACAAAGATGGTGACCAAGTACACCAGCTCCAAGTAAAACTCCACGATGGACTGAAAAACACCCCAAATCCCATGAAAGAATGAAAAAAGATTACGATTTTCCTGAAATTAGGCTGGTTTTCATGCTGCTGCCAGGACACTTAGACTTAAAAATAATGGATTAAGTGGCCTGGCAGCAGTGTGATTTATTGCTCTGAGATAGCAATGGAGATCCAAAAAACGAATAGATCTGAATGAAAAATTCACCTGAACTGTCAGGTAAACCGCAGCTGTGGCAATTATCATCAAAGTACAATCCCAAGTCTCATGTTTCTTGGCAAACAAATGATTCCTTTATCAGGACTCAGTTGATCCATAATGGATAATGTAGTTCCATAGTCATACCTATCCAGTATTCACATACATCCATAGTCACACACTCGTATTCTGAATGCATTAATCATATACATGCTTGAAATGTTCACACTGCTAATTTTGTCAATTATCCTTAAATTGCACGACAGTTATCTTCACTGGTTGATTAATTAGTAAATAACTATGTTTTCATAAGCAGCACAAAATCCATAATATGCAGTCAAAATTATTCACTAGTTGTCAGCAGAGCATGAAAAATAAGTATCTTATATGTGTAATGGAGGAATCTGATTGTCAACATCAATTGGTCAAGTATTTTGATGAAAAGCTAACCTGCGTCAGCAATATGCATGTGTTGCAAATCATGTTATGTAAAGCAACTAATTTGCCTAGAGTTGTGTTCGCAGCCCAATTGGCAACAGTAGATGAGAGGAGGCTGGATTTAGGCAGTGGCAGGCCCAATTGCTGAGGCTGCCGTTTGCCTAAAAGATGGAGGAAGGTGTAGAGCAAATGGCAGTGAGAAACAAGGCTCCCCCGTGCCAGGGTAGCACCCCCACAACCACCACCCTCATCTCCCTGTTTATCAGATGTCTCACTGCCTCATTGAAGGTGCTGCTGGAGGTGGTGACTGAGAGAAGAATTGTGGCCAGTGGCAGCTGAAAGCCTGTAGGGCTCACCAAGACAGCATGTCTGGAGTGACACAGAAGGTCAGCAGCAGAGAATTGGGGAGGAGAACTGGGTGCAGTGCATGAAATGCTTAAATCTCCTTGTTAGGTCTGGAAAGTTGAGCCCACAGAAATATCCAGGTGGTATCCCTCCTAGTCAGCAACTACCAGAGTGCAAAAGAGAGGGTCGTCTTGAGGGCACATAGAGTTCTCCTAACCATGGAAAAAAGCGTGCTCAGCAGCATTGACGTCTCCCTAAGCAAAACTCAACTGAAGGCTGCAGTGCAGACTGCAGGACTTGAATGCCAGGGAGAATGAGAGGGCATGTCTGGGCAATTGGCTGCCAAAGTTAGCATTGCTAATGCTCCTTGAGGAGCTGGCACTTGACCTTGTCAGATTGTCAAGCCACAGGGATGCTGGGGATGAAGAAATGGGAGTCCGCTGTAGACAGTGTGAAATCATCTCAACATCACCATGATTTCAGTGGATGCACAACTTTGCTCCCTGTGCAACCAGCTGTCAATTCATAAGAGGTCACTTCATTAGTTTTAGCAGCAGCACATCTGTTGATATTTCTGATCTCTCATCATCATCTTAATTCTCCTTAGTCTCCCACAGATCTAGTAGCAGAGAGGAAGGAGCCTACACCACACCAACAGATTCCTGAGGAGTCAGAGGAGGAAGACACCTCAGAACCTGAACTGTCAGATCATCCTTGCACAACCTCTAGCAGCGCACACCTCAGTGAGTCCTCATGCTATTAGAGAGGATGGCACAGGATGAAGCACACATCACCTTAGAGCATGAGGATACGAGGATGCAGGGTTGGCTGTTGTCAGTGGCCTTCAGAGGATGAAGGGCAGGCACAGTCCTGCTGAGCAGGGTGGAGATACAATGCCTCATGAATCATGAAATAGGTGGCCACATGTCAGAGTTACCTAAACACCACAGGGTACTGGGATGAGAACAGAGGAGCCATTTATTTCATATGCTCCACAATGACTCAGTAGTGCTTTGAGTTCAAGGGCTTCTCCAGTGAGAGAGTGGTCAACCTAATGGAAAGCCACGTGCAGCATCACTCAGGTTGGATGCAGGAACAGTGCACTGATACCGTGATCTGTAGCATTGACTCATCCGTGGCCCAAGCAGCATAATGAAGCATGCAGTGGATGCCAGCTGCAACACAGCTGGAGGTTACCTCCAATGATCAAAGCTGCTTGAAAGGGCTGAGGTGGCAACAGATGGTGATAAAGGGGCAACTCCTCATGGGCTGTGTCATCATAATCCATCTCCATGGCCCTTCTGACAGGAAAAGCATCTGTATATATCTATACACTGTGACAGAGGCTAGTACTGCCAGTGTAGCATACTTTGGAGGTACTGCACCATCCTCCCAAGCCCTGGCATCACCACACTAAGGACAACTGCCAAGGGCATCTCAGACCCAGACAGGCACTGGGGAGCAGTCTGCCTCTACCTGATCCTCAGCCACAGGAGGAACACCTCATAGGGATGGTCATAAGCACAGATCAATGATGGATGCGCTGGTGAGAATCATGTAAGGTGAGAGGCTGGATTGTTCCTGTCTCACTTTCCTCATCTTTGTGCCCCTGGGGTTTGAATCTGCCCTGGTAGATGCTGCTTCTCATCACTGGTTGGAGAAAGCTTGATACCGTGTTGGTGTTGGTGAGGCCATGCCTGGAGTACTGTGTACAGTTTTGTTCCCCGTATTTAAGAATGGATATACTGACATTGGAGGCAGTTCAAAAGAGATCCACTAGGCCGATTCCTGGGATGAAGGGGTTGACTTATCAAGAACGGCTAAACAGGTTAGGCCTTTATGCATTAGAGTTTAGAAGAATGAGAGGTTATCTTATTGAAATGTACAAGATTTTGAGGGGGCTTGACAGGGCAGATGCTGAGAAGATGTTTCCACTATTTGGGGAATCTCGAACTAGGGGACATAGTTACAGAATAAGGGGACACTCATTTAATACTGAGATGCAAAGGAATTTCTTCTCTCAGAGAGTAGTGAATGTCTGGAATTCTCTACCTCAGAGAGTTGCAGAGGCTAGATCACTGAAAGTGTTTAAAGAGAAGGTAGATAGATTTTTAAAAATATCAGGGAGTTAAGAGCTATGAGCAGCTGGCACGAAAGAGGAGTTGAGGCCTGGGGCCAGATCAGCCATGATCTTACTGAATGGCGGGGCAGGCTTGAGGGGCCGAATGGCCTACTCCTGCTCCTATTTCTTATGTTCTTATGATCTTTTCCTCAAATGGAGTCTTCCTGTGAACCCTCTTGCTATGAACCCATGAAACCCATTAGCAAAGAGCCGATCACCCAACACCCCCACCACGCCGCACCCCCCCACCAAATAGCCTCCCTCAAAATGCTCTTGTCAAGAGTGCTGAAATGTGAAAGATAATTCTTCTCACTGAGAACAACTGGTTGCCAGTGAATGAGATCCTCTGAGCCTTCCCTCTTCAAAGCCGCCTCTTGTTTCTGTCGAGCTCGCTCCTCTCTGTCGTGGTTCCACGAGCATATCGAATCCACACCTTGGAAAGAAAATACAAAACTGGCCCCGCTGACAACAAGCTCATTAATGGGTTGAAGTGTCAATTTGGATAGACTGAGCAAGTTGCCTCTTCCTGCTCACGACCCTCCCCTTTAAACGTGCCTGTTTCGCAGGGGATGGGGACGCACCTGTCACCTGCCCTGCGAGACAGGTTTAAGTGACCGCCCTCCTGCCCGCATGAACCAATAGAAACCCCGCCCCTGGTGGGAGGTGGAATTTGGTGGCAGGAGGCGGGAACCAGAGTCTCGTGGGAACAGTCAGTGGAAGGAAGGTTCTGGAGCTGGTCAGGGATGTGGGAGGTTCCAGGGAGGTCGGGGACACAGTGGGGATGGAGGTTGGGCCTGGAAGGTCCATGAAGAGTTCTAACAAAAGTAATTTGTAAAACCTACCTTGGTCTCCACTGGCCAGTCGACACCTCCCACTGTGGTTCTGGTGTCAGACTGCAAACAGTGTGGGACACCCCAGCTTTAACTTAATATTACATCCAAGTGCCAATGATGCAATTGGCTGTGACTTTTGTATAGTAAGCAGGCCCCCCACTTGCCCTTAGTGAGAGATGAGAGACTGGTCATCTTAATTCGCCATCATAATACTTACAAGCAGCCAGGAGTGCAATGAGTCGGAACTGGGCGCTAGAATATTCAAATTTGAACCACCCCCGTGCACTATTTTTACTGGGGGAGGCAGGTTAAAATCTTGACCTTGAAGTGAGTGGACAAAACTGTGGTGAATGGAGCTCGGTGTGGGCTGGGGGGAAATGAGAGGCCATTTGCTTTTGACCGAAGGAAGACAAATCACAATATTTTCTACAGGAGAGTTTGGACAAACTGCTAACTCCTGACGAACTGAGTAAGGCCTTTGAGTCCTTTGAGAAGAGTAAAACTCCCGGAAGCGATGGCTTGCCGAGTGACTTGTATTCGGCTCTACGGGATTGGACTGGCCCAAGCCTGCTGGAAGTATACACCCTGGCTGGCAGCATATCAGAATCCATGAGGAAAGGCATCATTACCCTCATCTATAAGTGGAAGGGGGAAAGGCAGCAAATTAGAAACTAGTGACCCATCTCACTGTTGAATATGGACTATAAGATTCTGTCCAAGGTCATCACCAATTGGGTCAGGTCAGCTCTGGAGTTGGTGATCCACCCTAACCAGACCTGCGCTGTACCCGACAGGAAAATCTCTGACAGCCTCGCACTACTCAGGGATACGATTGCCTATGTACAGGACAGGGGTGTGGACAGCTGCCTCATCAGCATAGACCAGGAGAAGGCCCTTGGCAGAGTATTGCACACCTACATGGTGGATGTGCTGTCCAAAATGGGGTTTGGGGAGGCAATCCGCAACTGGATCCAACTGTTCTGCGCAAACATCAGTAGCGCAGTTTCAATCAATAGGTGGGAATCAAAAAGCTTTCCAATTAAATCTGGAGTCAGGCAGAGCTGCCTTCTCTCCCCTGTCCTGTTCGTGTGTTACATAGAACCCATTTCTGAGTCCATCAGGAAGGATCTTGGGATAAGAGGAGTGACAATCCCAAGCAGTGGAGGCACTCAGGTTAAAGCCTCCCTGTACGTGGACAATGTCACCGTCTTCTGCTTGGATCCGCTGTCGGTGCACAGACTGATCGACATCTGTGACCAGTTCGAACTGGCCTCAGGAGCCAAGGTAAATCATGGCAAGAGTGAGGCCATGTTTGGGAACTGGGCTGACTGATCCTTTGTTCCCTTCACCATCAGGTCAGACGGCCTGATGCTGGGGACCAGGGCATGCGTTAAAAGCTGGAAGGAGCAAGTGGCTATGGTGAAAAGAAAACTGGGCATGTGGGAGCGATGCTCCCTCTCCATTGCGGGTAAGAACCTGGTCATCAGGTGTGAGGCACTCTTTAGTGTTGCTGTATGTGGCACGGGTCTGGCCCATGCCTCACTCCTGTGTGGTGGCAGTCACCCAAGCCATCTTTCGTTTTACCTGGAGGTTGAAAATGAATCGTGTTCACTGGGACACGATGTACAAGTCTCTAGTTTGTACCACCTGTCCCTCGTGGAAAAATTTATGCAGAGAAACACCTGTGACCACAAGTCCATCAGGCAGTGGTCTGCACGTAACGTCCTAGAGGCCTTGAGCGAAAAGGAGGTGGTGGATTCTGTTGGATGGTTCCCCAAGCAGACTGTCAAAGTCATTTGGCAGAATGCATCATCGCTAGAACTTTCCAACAAGCACCAAAATGTAGTTTGGCTGGTGGCAAGAAAGGCCCTCCCCATCAGATCCTCCTTACACTTGAGGTTTCTCACCCCCTCTGCACGTTGCCCTCGAGGTAGCTATGGTCGGGAACAGACCATTGTTCAAGTCTTTGTGGAATGTGCCTTTGCAAAGAAGGTCTGGAGAGAGATGCAGTGGTTTTTGTCGAGGTTTATCCTGAGCAGTTCTGTGACACAGGACTCTGTGCTCTACGGGCTGTTCCCAGGTGTGCACACTGAGACAAACAGCAACTGCAGCTGGAGGACAGAAACTCGATGAAAGATGCTCTTTGGTATGCCCGAAACTTGTTGGTCTTCCAGTGCAAAGTGTTGTCTCCGACCGAGTGTTGCAGACTGGCACATTCCAAGATCCAGGACTACGTGCTGAGGGATGCACTAAAGCTTGAGGCAGGTGCCACAAAGGTACAATGGGGAAAGGTCGCTGTCTAAGACCTTTCTGCCACAGTGCACCGAGGGGCTAGGAACTGTATAGACCCCTTGGGCTGTATGATTCTGAAGGAATGTATGCAATGAATACTTAATGTATCATAATTGTATTGAAGCACCTCAGAGTGCAACATGATCTATGTCGATAACTCCAACACCATTGCACCTTCTGACTGTCTGTCTGTAATCATCATATTGAAATGCCTGTAATGTTCATTGATTGTATTGAAGCACCGAGTGGTCCATGTGGAAAAGTTGAATATGATTGCACTTCTTGTGATAGCCATTTTGAAATGTTTTGTAATGTTCTTTCAGATATTTTATGAATAAAGTTTATTTTTCAAAAAAAAAATATTTTCTAAATGGTGAGAATGGAGGGCTGAAGATATTTGGGTACCCTTGTACACAAATCAGGAGAAGTTAGTGGACAGGTATCTAAAGTAATTAAAAGGCTAATTTAAATGCTGGTCTTTACCTCAAGAGGGTTGAAATGCAAAGCAGAGGAAGTCATGCTTCACTTGTATAGCACCTTGGTCAGATCCCATCTGGAGTATTGTATTCCATTCTGGGCATTGCACCTCGGAGAGGATATATTAACCTTGGAAGGATAGCAGCATAGATTTGTCAGAATGATCCAGAGGTTAAAAGGATTAAACTTTGAGCACAATTTGCATGAACTTTGTTTATGCTCATTTGAGTATAGGATTTTGAGGTATGATCTAATTGAGATGTTTAACATGATAGAAGGATTCAATAGAATAGATAGAGAGAAACTATAGGGAGGGGAATTCAGAACAGAATATCTTCGAGTTAAAGCCTGGTCGTTCAGAAGTAAAATCAGGAAGCACTTTTTCACACACACGGCAATGGAATTCTGGAAGTCTCTCCCTTAAAAACCTGTGATTGCCAGTTGAATTGGATATTTCATAACTGAGATTGATAGATTTTTCTTAGGCAAGGGTATCAAGGAAAATGAACCAAAGGCAGACAAATGGGGTTGAGGTACAAATCAGCCAAGATCTAATGACAGAATTGGCTCGACATAGAATGGACTATTCCTATTCTAATGTTCCAATATAGAACCCACCCAGCTAGATCAAGTAATCAACCAAACTAAGTGTAAATAAAAATTGGGTTTCCTGCACTGATGCATTTTATGAATACACCTATATTTTAACTGCTTTACGGAAACATAGGGCAGAATCTCGTGAAGGTGACAAGGATCACTGCCACCAACTGGAGAGCTAGCAAGAGCCCACGTCACATCTTTTCAGGAAGGCCCGTCACATCTTATGTCACTCAGATACTTAATAGGCCAGTGGTGGACTTTCCCTCGGCATCAAAGGCCACTTGGTGGAAATCCTGCCCCCCGAAGATGACAGCTCTTTTGTACTCAGCAGTGCCACTGGGGAGGTGGTGGCTGCTGCCTGTACTACATCCATCCGTGTCCTCAGGTTGAGGAGGGATGCAGGGTCAGGTGGGTTATGGCAGGAGCGGGATTGCAGGAGGGGTGGTTGAGGAGGGCTCTCAGCGGGCCCTCCCCTTCATTAAGCCAGGTCCCTCAATGAGGTTCTGAGTGCCTTTGAACAAGGAATCCCCTCCCCTCCATCCCCGCCCCACTCCCCACCCAGAGGCTGCAAGCAAACACGCCAGAGTTTGCTTGTCATGCTGCCTGCATGGCCAGCCCCCTACTCGCAGCTGGGTTAATACCAGCAGCTGCGAAATGAGATGTGTAAGTGGATATTTATTGGCCACGTAAGGGCCTCAGTTGCCGGTGGGACATGTAGGATATCCCCAAGCCTTCCCACTAAAGACTTAAACAGAGTGGAGGCAGGAAAGTAGTGGGGCCCCTACCCGCCAACATCCTGCCTGCTTAAATGTTTCTGTCCCACCACCAAGGCGGGCATGGAGGAGGGCACCGGCTCCACTCATAGACTTTACCTACTTTTCTTTAAACTTTTCGTTAAAAATGCAGAAAAATATTAACTTATGTTATCTCAAATTGCAGGCCTCCTTTAAACTTGTCATTGAGTTAACTTGTACAATTTTACCACCATGGCAAATAAATCACGTCATTACTGGCAGGGTCAATACACTGATCTTCTGATTCACCATCATGCTCGCTGTGGCATTTTCTAATTAGAAATGTAGGAAAACATAAAGGAGGTTCTCAATAATGAGATTGCCATGTAATTTCCAGTGTATGCCACTGATTTCACCATTGCAGGAAAATCTGGACCATTATATTGCTTTGTACAATTGGTGGCAAACAGGACAAGTTAAATATTACACTGAATGTACAATACAGTTCCATGCTAAAGCTACAATTTGTTTTACAACCTCAGAACCAGTATATTTGTGGACTATTTCTACCAATAACTATTCTTTTAGTGAATGGTCGCTCAGGTCTAATTGGAGGCAGGGCTGAAAATTTATATTCAAAATATTATTTGGATGTTTTTGAATTTTACCTGACTAGTGCCACCAACACATTTTTTCTTGTTATGTTAGCAAAATAATTCAAATTTCAACACCCACCTACACATACACAATCCTCTCAATTCCCCACTGTTATACAAGAGATGAATACTAGAGTTGTGATTAATTGCTAGGAGGCTACACTCAGCTGAGTACGACACCAACGAACCTTCTAAAAACTGAAGTCTGTGGGGATTCACTGGAAAACAGATACGCAGGAAGATGGTTTTGATTGTTGTCACAGCAACAGAGCGCTGCTGCAGAAGTTCCTCTGATTAGAATCTTGTGCTCAACCACCTTCATCAATGACCTGTCCTCTGCAATAAGGGAAAGGGTGCAACTGCTTGCTGACAGCGTCACAGTCATTCACAACTCCAATAATGAAGCAGCCTATGCCAATCTACAGCATGACCGGGACAATGTACAAGCTTGGATTGGCAAGTGACAAGTGATACTTATGACACAGAAGTGCCGGAAGATCTCCAGTAAGAGAAAGCCCAACCAACTCCCACACCCATTCAGCAGCACTGACCTAATCAAGTAGGCAGGTTACGTTGAGCGTAGGAAATTAAGAGGTGATTTTAAAAAATTCATTCTTGGGATGTGGGCATTGCTGGCTAGGCCAGCATTTATTACCCATTCCCAATTGCCCTTGAGATCTGATCAACGTGTTTAAAATTAACAGAAGAATGATTTGATACAGTAGATATGGAGAACTATTTCTTCTGTTGGGAGAATTAAGAACAAGTGAGCACAGAATTAGAGCTGGGGTATTCAGGAGCAGAATCCGAAGGACTTTGGGGAGGCAATGGTGTATTGGTATTGTCACTGGATGAGTAATCCAAATAATGCTCTGGGAATCCTGCCACGACAGATGGTGGAATTAGAATTCAATAAAAATCTGTAATTAAAACTCTGATGATGACCATGAAACCATTTTCGATTGCTGTAAAAACCCATCTGGTCCACTAATCCCCTTTAGGGAAGGAAATCTGTTGTCCTTACCTGGTCTGGCCTACATGGTTCCAGACCCATAGCAATGTGGTTGACTCTTAAATGCCTTCTGAAATGGCTTAGCAAGCCACTCAGCTGTAACAAACTGCTACAAAGTTACAACAAAGGAAAGAAACTGGACGGACCAGCCGGTATCGATCTAGGCATCGAAAACGACAATGGCAATCTCAGCCCTGTCAAACCTGCAAAGTCCTCCTTGTGCCAAAATTGGGAGAGCTGTCTCACAGATTAGTTAAGCAACAGCCTGACATAGTCATCCTCATGGAATCATACCTTACAGATTCCTGACACCACCACCACCATCCCTGGGTATGTCCTGTCCCACCAGCAGGACAGGCCCAGCAGAGGTGGTGGCATGTTGGTATACAATCGGGAGGAAGTTGCCCTTGGAGTCCTCAACATTGACTCCAGACCACATGAAGTCTCATGGCATCAGTTTAAACATGAGCAAGGAAACCCCCTGCTGATTACCACGTACCACCCTCCCTCAGCTGATGAATCAGGGCTCCTCCATGTTGAACACCACTTGGAGGAAACACTGAGGGCAGTAAGGGCGCAGAATGTACTCTGGGTGGGTGAGTTCAATGTCCATTACCAAGAGTGGCTTGGTAGCAACACTACTGACCGAGTTGGTCAAGTCGTAAATGAATAGCTGCCAAACTGGGTCTGCAGCAGGTGGTGAGGGAACCAACAAGAGGAAGAAACATACTTGACCTCATCCTCACCAATCTGCCTGCCACAGATACATCTGCCCAAGACAGTACCGGTAGGAGTAACCACTGCACAATAGCTGTGGAGACGAGTCCCTTCTTCACATTGAGGATTGTGTGTGGCACTAGCACTGTGCTAAATGGAATAGATTTCGAACAGATCTAGCAACTCGAGACTGGGCATCCATGAGACGCTGTGGGCCATTAGCAGCAGGAGAATTGTACTCGAACGCAATCTGTAACTTCATGGCCCGACATATCCCCCACTCTACCATTAGCATCAAGCCAGGGGATCAACCCTGGTTCAATGAAGAGTGCCGGAGGGCATGCCAGGAGCAGCACCAGGCTTACCTAAAAATGAGGCGTCAACCTGGTGAAGCTATAACACAGCACTACTTGCATACCAAACAGCATAAGCAGCAAGTGATAGACAGGGCTAAGTGATCCCACAACCAAAGGATCAGATCTAAGTTCTGCAGTCCTGCCACATTCAGTCATGAACGTGATGGACAATTGAACAACTCACTGGAGGAGGAGGCTCCACAAATATCCCCATCCTCAATGATGGGGGAGCCCAGAACATTTGCTACAATCTTCAGCCAGAAATGCCAAGTGGATGATCCATCTCAGCCTCCCCCAGAGGTCCCCAGCATCACAGATGCCAGTATTCAGCCAATTCAATTCACTCCATCTGATATCAAGAAACGGCTGAAGGCACTGGATACTGCAAAGACTATGGGCCCTGACAATATTCCAGCAATAGCACTGAAGGCTTGCGCTCCAGAACTTGCCACGCTTCTAGCCAAGCTGTTCCAGTACAGCTACATCACTGGCATCTACCCAGCTATGTGGAAAATTGCCCAGGTATGTCCTGTACACAAAAAGCAGAACAATCCAACATGGCCAATTACCACCCCATCAGTCAACTCTTGTTCACCAGTAAAGTAATGGAAGGGGTCACCAACAGTGCTATCAAGCAGCACTTGCTTAGCAATAACCTGCTCACTAACGCCCAGTTTGGGTTCCACCAGAGCCACTCAGCTCCTGACCTCATTATAGCCTTGATTTAAACATGGACGAAAGGTGAGCTGAGAGTAACTGCTCTTAACATCAAGGCAGCAGTTGACAAAGTGTGGCAACAAGGAGCCCTAACAAAACTGCTGTCAATAGGAATCAGGGGGAATCTCACTGCTGGTTGGAGTCATAACTAGCACAAAAGAAGATGGCTGTGGTTGTTGGAGGTCAGTCATCTCAACTCCAGGCCATCACTGCATGATTTCCTTAGGGCAGTGTCCTTGGCCCAACCATCTTCAGCTGCTTCATCAATGACCTTCCTTCCATCATAATGTCAGAAGTGGGGATGTTTGCTGATGATTGCACAATGTTTAGCACCATTCACGACTCCTCAGATACTGAAGCAGTCCATGTCCAAATGCAACAAGACCTGGACAGTATCCAGGCTTGGGTTGACAAGTGGCAAGTAACATTCACGCCACACAAGTGGCAGGCAATGACCATCTCCAACATGAGAGAATCCAACCATCGCCCCTTGATGTTCAATGACATTACCACCACTGAACCCACACTATCAACATCCTGGAGGTTACCATTGACCAGAAACTGATCTAGACTAGCTGTTTGAAAGTTGTGGTTACAAGAGCAGGTCAGAGGTTAGGAATCATGCAACAAAATAATTCACCTCCTGACTCCCCAAAGCCTGTCCACCATCTACAAGGCACAAGTCAGGAATGTGATGGAATACTCTCCACTTGCCTGGATAAGTGCAGCTCAAAACTCAAGAAGCTTGACACCATCCAGGACAAAGCAGCCTGCTTGATTGGCACCACATCCACAAACATTCACTCCCTCCACCACTGACGCACAGTAGCAGCAGTGTGTACCATCTACAAAATGCACTGCAGGAATTCACCAAGGCTCCTTTGACAGCACCTTCCAAACCCACAACTACTACCACCTAGAAGGATAAGGGCAGCAGAAAGATGGGAACACCACCAGCTGGAAGTTCCCCTCCCAGTCCCTCGCCACCTTGACTTGGAAATATATCGCTGTTCTTCCACTGTTGCTGGGTGAAAATCCTGGAACTCCCATCCTAACAGCACTATGGGTGTACCTACACCAGATGGACTGCAGCGGTTCAAGAAGGCAACTCACCACCACCTTCTCAAAGGCAACAAGGGATGGGCAATAAATGCTAGCAAAGTTCACATCCCATGAAGGAATATAAAACAAAACTTTTTCACATTATTATATAACTGATATTTAATAAATTCTCTGAGAGCCAGCCTGCTATTTTTGAAGGACAATTGCATTTTAATTTTCTAGAGAATATAGTAGGCATTCAAATTATGGGTCCAAAAGGGAAATTCAAACAACGGATTTATTTATGGGCTGCAATATGTCAGTGACTCTTTCTGAAGTGACACAGGAGTTAACTTCTGATACTGTAACTACCTTTGTTCTAATGGTTACAGTGAAGTTTTGTTCCATGTTGTAATGTTAAGCACATACTCCTGCACAGACAGCTTTTTTAAATCCAACTTATGGAATCTTATATTGACTTTCCCGGGTCTAGTTTTTTTTTAAGTAAAATAGTGGATCAGATTTTCATGTTTCTGTGTCCACATGTGTTGGATTGCCTTGGCACAGTGTGAGGGAGAAAACTTGAGGAGTCCATGTTCCTTAAAAAAACATCACCAGTAAATGTTCCTCTTCATGCTGCCTCCACGTAATAGAGTAAATCTAAGGTACAAGAACAAGAAAATCTGTTCCATTAAATCTTAATTAGAATAAGACTTTATATTATTCTTTATATGGCACCTACGTTGTATTACTAAGGCACAAATGATGCAAGTGCATCAGATTGCAAGCTGCAGAGTTTATTTATTTTTATTACTTTTTATGTAAACGGGTTGCAAGCAGCCGTACAAGATTTTGGAATAAAAACAAAGGACAATCACAATTATTCCTTTTGTACTATATATTCCATGTAAGTATCCTAATATTTGCCCACTTTAACTTTTCATTGCTTCAAGTGCATAACAGGGAACATTTTTCCGAAGTCATGAAGTAAATCAATACTCTTATTTTCCTAGGAATGTTAACTTCCTGTAATTTTCAGAAGAACTACAGAATTAGAACAAGAAGGTTTTAAACTACTTTTCAAAACACTAATATTTAAATTTGATTTGTCCTATTCAAAGGCCTGATGTTAACTCAGGCGAAATGTCAGCATGGGGCCAACACATGTAAGCAACAGATTTATTTGGCTCGCTGATGTGAGGCCCGAGCAGTCCTATTCCCTCTGGCCCACGAGGAAATTTTAATAAAAATGCACCTTTCTGGCCTTCTTTTGGACCTGCTGCTCCTTGGTGCTTTAAATGCCTGCCAGGTTTGGCACCAGGCCCTAAACACTTGATAGAAAGTAAAAATAGGGCTGAATTTTCATTCCCCACTTGGGAGTGTAGGGCCAGGGAAATTCAAAGAAAGTGCCCCAAATGGTCTGATTTATGTTCCAGAAGGGGAGGGAGGGTGGTGTGCTGGAAAGAATTTGGATGTTCGGAGACAGTCACAGCGGCTGTTGGGTGCTGAGGTGGACTGGTTAAAAGGGCTGCCTTGGTGCTCTGGGACTTTGTTCCAGCTGTAAAAAAGTAATACAACCAAAAACATTCTTCGAGTCCTCACCCCACACATTCCCCATGCCCCATGCATGACATGTCATGCAACCTCGTGCCTCCCACCCGCCTCCCTTGGCCCCTCATGCCCTCCATGCCACTTCATGCTCCCCACCCACCACCCATGGGCCTTTATAGCTCCTTTTCCAGCTTAGTGCCAACTCATGCCAGCCTATGACCCCTCACTCATCCTGATGGCCCTTTACAGCCCATTTGCCAACTTAGTGCCAACTCATGCCAAACCATGCTCCACCACCATCACCCTTTGCCCTTAAACACTCCATGCCAACTCACCCAATATCCACCAAGGGCAACCCTCAGGAGCCATGGTGAGATGAAATAAAATAAAGTTCTAACTGTATATTGCAGACTTCACTTGTTTTAAAAAACAAATCATTCATGAAAACCCATTCAATACTTTAAAATCCTTCAAGTACTTCACTCCTTAAAAAAACTAACACTACCTTCAAGTACTTAATCACTAATCAAACTCTGTTTAACACAACAATTTGCAGTCCATAATATGAAAATAATTTCTTGAGTCAAGGAAACTTTAATTTGAATTGACTGTTTCTATGTTGAGAAGGTGCACCTTGAGCTCGACAGCATTTAATTATTGTAGTAAGTGATAACTTGCTATATAAGTGTACCTGCACATGTAGATTTCTCTGTTTGTAACCACAACTGCCAATTTTGATCCATTGGAAAGTTGATGGAAAGAGAGTTGACAGGAGGCTGGCTGCCAGGTAACAGATTAATCTGAAAGCATCAATGATTCTGCTGTGCCTTTGTTCTTTGAAATAAATATGCCATTGTTTCTTGCAGATGTGAGGCTATGATCTGAAGCCATGACTCCAGTGTCAAATCTTCAAAGCTGAATAAAAAGGGTACAATACAGGACATTTTACCATAAACATAATAATACAACACACATGACATTTTGAAAATGACATTTATTTAATTGAACAGGTTTTACACAGGCTGCAGCACAAAATATATGCGGGATCATTACAAATATAACCCCTCTTGTCGATGTTGTAACACAGTTTGTGTGTTGTACCATATTTGGTGTAATACTTTGTCTCTGAAACATACACTGCAACGCCTCTAACATATATGCCAAAGCCACGAAACTGTTAACTTGAACATTGTTGCTTTTGTAATGCCAATTCAGAAAAGGCAAGAATGTGTATTAATATCTTTTAAATTTTGTTGAAACAACCCATAAAAGAAGTGCCCTAATTATTTTGATGTGTTGTAAAAAGTCAATTTATTGATGGACATAAAACTGTACAGAAACAAGGACTGGATTTTATGGCCCCCTGCTGGCATATTTGAAGGTGGTTGGGGGGCTCATAAAATACAGTGCATCGCCTTTCCATTGCCTTCCACTCACCACCTACCCTTGACATGTCTCCCATTTTACGGTGGGTGGGGGAGGTGTCAGGCAGCTCACTCACCCTTGGACATATTGAGGCCCTTAAATGGCCACTTAAGGGTTTCATTCTGCCTCTGCTGTTATTTTACCCCGGCAGGGGGAGGACCAAGCCAAGCGGGTAGCCTGACAGCTTTCACTGGTGGGCAGCCAAGGCGTGGGGGGGACCTCCTTTGTTGGTGGGGGAAGGTGGGGTCATTTGTGCCCATCAGAAGCACATCCCGCCCCACCACCACCCACCCCCCCCCCCACCCCTCTCAGTGACATACCCCCTTTAATCCTTCCCCACTGGCCTCTTAAACCCAGCCCTCCTCTCCCCTCACCTTCCTCCACTGGGGCCTGCCACCTAGGCCCTGCTGGTACTCCAGACTTACCTGTCAGTCTGAACTCCATAAACTCTTCTTCTTTGGAACTGACTGTAGTCCCAAAAGTGGCCACCACTTGAACCTGGCGCTGCTGGGTCTACTGAACTGCTGGCCAATCGATCAGCCAGCAGCTCTCTAAGGCGGGTCTTCTTCCCCAGATGGGGCAGAAGTCTCGACTTTCAACAATTAACACTGCTTCCAGGGCAGGGCAGCCGGCTTTTGGGTGGGCAGGCTCACAAGTGACTTTTCAGGCGGGTGGTGGTGGATAAGCAGTGGGCAGGGAATACAGAACCTGTAAAATCCAGCCCAAGATCTCCCACATATCATGGACAGTGCACTTTGGGGGACATGACTCCATTTAATGTTATGATCTTCTTTTGAAATATGTTTAAGCAGGCTTGCCCACCTCACATAAACCCTGCTTACCTGGCTCATTGCTAACGTAAATGGATTAATATCTGTAGGGGTAGAACTAGGTAGTCGGAAGCAGGAGGACAAAAATAAACTTGTTTAAATGACAGCCTTGTGAATAGCAGACAAAAAGGAATGCAATTGTGATCATACTATTTTCCACCAACCATACAGATTTCACCTTTTAAATGAAATTTCCACCCATGATCATTAAGTTGTGCAGGCGTATTTGGCAGCACAAACAATATTTCAGTCAAAAGGCAATAAATAAATGGGTCTGTTGAGTGGAGTATTATATTTTTGACTGTATCAGTGCCCTTGTTGACACCCAATGCACTTTGGCACACTACAACACTAAAAGAGGCAGTTTAGTTCAAGCAAGGGTGTTATTACAATGTTTTATTTTTGTTGGCACTATTCAGGTTGTTTAATGCCGGAAATGTTATTTATTAGTTGTCAAAAGTGGAATTATATCCTCTATGGGGAAGAATCCAGGTCATATGGTGCCACATATTCAAGGATTATGTTAAAAAAAAGAGCCTCTGCATACAGGAACACAGGGTTTAGAAGCTGGAGTAGGTCATTTGGCCCCTCGAGCTTGGTCCACCATTTGATAAGATCCTGGCTGATTGTGGCCTCAACTCTACTTTCCTGTTCCCTCTGCGACCCCCCCCCCCCCCCCCATAACCTTTGACTTTCTTGTCAATCAAGATTCCATCGAACTCAGCCTTAAAAATTTTCAATGATCTTGCCTGCACGGCTTTCTAGAGAAGAGAATTCCACAGACTAATGACCCTCTGAGAGAAAAAAATTCTCTTCATCGCTGTCTTAAAAGGGAGACCTATTATTCTTAAACTATGTCCCTCAGTTCAAGTCTCCTCCACAAGGGGAAACATCTTCTCTATGAAGTGTCCTCAGGATCTTATATGTTTCAAGAAGACCATCTCTTATTCTTCTAACCTTCAATGGATACAGACCCAACCTGTTCAACATTTCTTCATAAGATAAGCCCTTCATCCCAGGAATGAGTTGAGTGAACCTTTTCTGAACTGCTTCTACAGCAATTAGATAGTTTTCAAATAAGACCATCTGAATATAATGTGAGAAAATGTGAATGTGTCCACTTCAGCAGGAAGAATAGAAAAGCGGTATATTATTTAATTGGAGAGAGATTGCAGAACTCTGCAGTACAGAGGGTTCTGGGTGTCCTGGTACATCAAAAAAGTTAGTATGCAGGTACAGCAAGTGATTAGGAAAACAAACGGGATTTTATTGCTTGTTGCAAGGGGAATGGAATATAAAGGTAGGGAAGTTTTGCTGCTGTTGCACAGTGCATTGGTGAAACTACGTCTGGAGTGCTGGCTACAGTTTTGGTCTCCTTAATTAGGACAGAATATAATTCCAACAGGGCCAGTCAGGGAAAGTTCAATCAACTGATTCCTGGGATGAAGTGGTTATCTTATGAGGAAATATTAGACAGGTTGAGCCTGTAACCATTGGATGTAGCAGAATGAGAGGTGATCTTATTGGAACATATAGGATCCTGAGGGGACTTGACAGTGTGGATGCTGAGAGGATGTTTCCCCTTATGGAAGGGACTAGAACTAGGGGACACGGTTTAAAAATAAGGGGTCTTCCATTTAAGATGGAAATGAGACGAATTTTTTTCTCTCAGAGGTTGGTTAGTCTGTGGATTTCTCCTCCACAGAGAGCAATGAAGGCAGGGTCATTGAATATTTATAAGGCTAAATTAGGCAGAATCTCCATTGACAAGAGAGTCAAAGGCTATTATGTCACAACCGATGGTAAATGCTGAGCTGTTCAAATCCCAGAGGGAAACTTAAACAAATGTAAGAACCCATTTTTGCAATTTGTGTTTTTCAAGATGAATTCAGTAGTAATAAGATCACTGAGTCTCACGAGGTTTTTATAAAACTAGATTAAACATTTATTAATACATGAAAGATTGTAAGCACATACATATGCCTGCAAAATTGCTATTATAATGACTACAAAAATCCCCTAATCAATCTGACTCCTAGTTACACATGCGTTAAGGTAACAGTAAATCACAAATTTAAACAGACCCCTGGCAAAGTACACTCTGGACAGTCACATTCAAAATGAGTTTCTTTCAGCTCTGGGTCCTTGCAGACAGCACATTGAGGCTTACAGGCTGTAGGCTTTAGATCTTAGAGTCCCTCTCCTTTTTACCAACAGCCTTCTCTTGCTTTATACATATTTTCCTTTTGAGTGCAAATTTCCATTGTTTTTGAACTTTACCTCTTCTATTAATAAGACCCTTTCATAATGCCCACTTTTTAAATAAGTCTTGGGAAAAATAAACAAACACGCTGTTTTTGAGCTTCACCTGGTTAGGTGTAATATTTCACTCCCTCTCTGTGAATCTAAGCTATACTAATTTGTTTAAAGAAAAAATGCAAATTGCCCCCTTGTTTACCTAGGGAAAAATTTTCCCCTCGTTGGGGGGGGGGGGGTGGTTGTGTGGGGACGGGCACAAACCTGATCATTGCCCCATATCGGGTCCGTGCCGCCATTTTACATGGGTGGGCCAATTAAGGCCCACCCAGCATGACGTGCACCTGGAAGTGCTGTGCACTTCTTGTGTGGGCAGGGGGAGGGAGCGGATTCCCTGAGCACGCGAAAGAGCACAGAAATCTCCCTGAGGCACCCAAAGTCACTGCCTGTCATTTTATGTGTTGGCGAGCAGGCCCCGCCTCCGCTTGCCGACCCGATGATTCAGCTCCTAATTAACACTTCAAGCCTACTTCTATACATCGAAGCCTCTAGACTAGCTTAATCCAATTAAGACACACACAAACATACACACACACAGACACCATTAAACTCTATTTTAAAATAATTTCTAAAAACATTATAGATATTATTATATCTTCTTACCAAGGGGTAGACAGGGAAGTAGAGCTGAGGCCACAATCAACCATGACCTTATCAAATAGCGGAGCAGGCTCGAGGGGGCGAATGACCTCCTACTGCTCCTAAGCCCAAGTTGATATAACGATGGATGCAATGGAGAAAGCCATAACACAAGGCTGCACTGCCCCCATTATCACTAACAGAGGCATGTTTAGAGTATGCCAAGTCGTTGTCATTCAGGCTAAGCGATGTCTATCCAATTTAAGCGCAACCCATTCAAATAGGGCAACATGAAATTCGATAGCTCTTTCAAAGAGCTGACAGTCACAATGGGCCAAATGGCCTCCTTCTGTGCTGTAAGATTCTATGATTTATATACCAGAAAGCAGACAAGTCCAGCCAACTACTCCAGCAACAGATGTGGTGGCCAAGCTTGACTGTGAAATTCCTTATGTTGCTGGGATTGTACTCAATGGTGCCCACCAGTGCTGACTCCACCTTAGCTTTCGGCGTCAGCTGGAAGAAGCAAGTACCATTTTGGGGATTTCTACAGAATTTGCTGAAAACCCTGGTACCCACAGGATGGCATACATTAACTTTCTGATCCCTTGATGGTGCACTATGTGGTCCAGTCCTGACCTAGGCCCCACCAATCTTTGGGAATTTCCAGCATGTCCAGCCCCTATCTGTCATTTGCTATTGGAAGTGGCACACTGAAGCTCTGCCACTCATAAGGCATTGAGGAATCTATGCAAATAACTAAACCCTACTGTTTTCCCTCAGATTCCACAAACTTCCTGCTGGAGTTATGCTGGGAAACCAGTGCAGCACCCAATGAATTTCAGGACCCTTTGTCTCCCACACCTAATTTGAGTGGTTAGAGCTGATGCTAAATGAAACTTGGACCCAAAACATGGAAAATCCAGGGTTAAACGTCAATGCCCTGACTTGCATGCCGTAATTATAATGAAATATAATCCGTGCAAAAGCATAATATACTGAAATGACTGTCTGGCTGGAAAATTGAGTGATATATATTCAGAATGTGAACCAGCAAGATCTTGGAGACAACATTTTCTGCTCTTCACTCAGACATTATCATAGGAGAAAGTGTCTCTTACATCCAAATTGCTCCCCTTGTATTTATCAATCAAACACACGTTTTACTCATGATAGTGAAAAAAATAATGTTGCTGTGATGTAACTTGATGTGAGGACGTTTTGCCCCCACCCCAGTAGTTAATAAAAGAAACAAGCCAACGTCTTAAAACAATTGCAACTGCAGCAAATTATTGTTGCACAAAACTCCTTGTTTATCTGTTTAATATTCATGCTAATTATGTAATAATTGAATAATAACAATGTGTTCATGAAAAGATTTTGACAAATTTTGTTTGTTTGCAAACATGACAGGGTGGCATCAGAAGCGTAATTCTCCTTGACAATCCTGCGCAAAATTAAATGGGGGTTTGACGAAGAATTTTGGAAAATTTGAGTACTAAGCCCTATTGCCATCTCACCACCTGACCAGCATTTCCCTTTCAATTGTTTCCACTGCTACTGCTGCTTGGAAATGGCATCAGCTTTGTTGGTGGTGGTGTGGAATGTTGGTGGGGGCGGAGCTTGTTTTCCACTGCACTTACCTCTGCTTTCGGAGCTGCAATCATGGCAAGGGGGAGGCAGTGGTGTAGTGGTATTGTCACTAGACTAGTAATCTAGAGACCCACCATGGCAGATGGTGGAATTTGAATTCGATAAAAATCTGGAATTAAAAGTCGAATGATGACCATGAAACCATTGTCAGTAGAAGTAGAAAGCCATCAGGTTCACTAATGACTTTAGGGAAGGAAATCTGCTGTTCTCACCTGGTCTGGCCTACATGTAGTTCCAGACCCACAGCAATGTGGTTGACTTTTAAACACCCTCTGAAATGGTCCAGCAAGCCACTCAGTTTATCAAACTGCTATGGAATTTTATAAGGAATGAAACTGGACGGACCACTTGGCATCAACTTAGGCACCATGAATTATAATGGCAAACTCAGCCCTGTTGACCCTACAAAGTACTCCTTACTAACATCTGAGGGCTTGTGCGAAAATTGGCAGAGCTGTCTCACAGACTAGTCAAATAACAGCCTGAAATCGGCATACTCATGGAATCATACCTTACAGATAATGTCCCAGACACCACCATCACCACTATCCCACTGATCCAGCAGAGGTGGCAGCACGTGGTATACAGTCAGGAGGGAATTGCCCTGGGAATCCTTAACATCAACTCTGGACTCCATGAAGTCTCATGGCATCAGGTCAAACATGGGCAAGGAAACTTCCTGCTGATTACCACCCCTCTCAGCTGATGAATCAGTACTCCTCCATGTTGAACACCACCTGGAGGAAGCACTGAGAGTGGCAAAGGTGCTGAATGTACTCTGGGTGGGGGACTTCAATGTCAATCACCAAGAGTGGCTCTGTAGCATCACTACTGACCGAGCTGGCCAAGTCCTAAAGGACATAGCTTCTAGACTGGGCCTGCAGCAGGTGGTGAGGGAACCAGCATGGGGGAAAAGCATATTGATCTCATATTCACCAATCTGCGTGCTGCAGATGCATCCGTCCATGATAGCATCGGTAGGAGTGACCACCACACAGTCCTTCTGGAGACCAAGGCCTGTCTTCACATTGAGGAGACCCTCCATTGTGTTGTGTGGCATTACCACCTAGAAACTGACCTAGAAACTCAAGACTGGGCATCCATGAGGTGCTGTGGGCCATCAGCAGCAGCAGAATTGCACTCACCCATAGTCTGTAACCTCATCGTCCAGCATATCCTCCACTCTATCATTACCATCAAGCCAAGGGATCAGCTGTGGTTCAATGAACAGTGCAGGAGGGCATACCTGGACCATACAGCACCAGGCATTCCTAAAAATGAGGTGTTAAGATGGTCAAGCTACAACTGAGGACTACTTGCGTACCAAACAGCATAAACAGCATGTAATATACAGAGCTAAGCGATCACACAACTAAAGGATCAGTTCTAAGCTCTGCAGTCCTGCCTCATCCAGTCGTGAATGGCGATGGACAATTAAACAACTCACTTGAGGAAGAAGCTCCACAAATATCCCCATCCTCAATGATGAGGGAGCCCAATACATCAGCGCAAAAGATAAGGCTGAAGCATTTGCTACAATCTTCAGCCAGATGTGCCGAGTGGATGATTCATCTCAGCCTCCTCCTGAGGTCCCCAGCATAACAGATGCCTGTCTTCAGTCAATTTGATTCACTCCACGTGATATCAAGAAATTGCTGAAGGCACTGGATACTGCAAAGGCTATGGACCCTGACAATATTCCGGCAATAGTGCTGAAGACTTGTGATCCAGAGCTTGCCACACCCCTAGCTTGGCTGTTCCAGTACAACTACAACGCTGGCATCTACCCGGCAATATGGAAAATTGCTGAGGTAAGTCCTGTGCACAAAAAGCAGGACAAATCCAACCTGGCCAATTACCGCCTCATCATCCACTTTTGATCATCAGTAAATTGATGGAAAGTGTCATTTTGGGTTCTGCCAGGGCCACTCAGCTCCTGACCTCATTACAGCCTTGGTTCAAACATGGACAAAAAAGCTGCACTCCAGAGGTGAGGTGAGAGTGATTGTCCTTGACATCAAACCAGCATTTGACCGAGTGTGGCATCGAGGAGCCCTAGCAAACTTGGAGGCAAAGGGAATCAGGATGAAAACTCACCACTAGCAAAAAGGAAGATGGTTGTGGGTATTGGAGATCAATCATCTCAGTTCCAGGACATTACTGCAGGTGTTCCTCAGGTTACGGTCCTCAGTCCAACTATCTTCAGCTGCTTCATCAATGACTTTCCTTCCATCACACGGTCAGAAGTGGGGATGTTCGCTGATAATTGCACAATGTTCAGCACTATTCGCAATTCCTTAGATATTGAAGCAGTCCATGTCCAATTCCAGCAAGAACTAGTCAATATCCAGGCTTGGGCTGACAAGTGGCAAGTAACATTTGTGCCGCACAAGTGCCAGGCAATCACCATCTCCAATAAGAGAGAATCTAACCATCACGCCTTGACATTCAATGGCATTACCATCGCTGAATCCCTCACTATCAGCATCCTGGGGGTTACCATGACCAGAAACTGAACTGGACTAGCCATATAAATACTGCGGCTACAAGAGCAAGTCAGAGGCTAGGAATTCTGTGGCATGTAACTCTCCTCGTGACTCGCCAAAGCCTGTCCACCATCTACAAGGCCCCATTCAGGAGTGTGATAGAATACCCTCCATTTGCCTGGATGAGTGCAGCTCCAACAACACTCAAGAAGCTTAACGCCATCCAAGACAAAGCAGCCCACTTGATTGGCACCACATCCACAATCATTCACTCCCTTCACCACCCTCGCACAGTGGCAACAGTGTGTACCATCCACAAGATGCACTGCAGGAACTCACCAAGCCTCCTTAGACAGCACCTTCCAGACCCACGACCACTATCATCTGGAAGGACAAGGGCAGCAGACACATGGGAACACCACCACTTGGAAGTTTCTCTCCAAGCCACACATTATCCTGACTTGGAAATACATCACAGTTCCTTCACTGTCGTTGGGTCAACATCCTGTAACTCCTTCCCTAACAGCACTGTGGGTGTACCTACACCACATGGGCTGCAGTGGTTCGAGAAGCAGCTCACCACCACCCTCTCAAGGGCAGTTAGGGTTAGGCAACATGTGCTGGCCTAGCCAGTGACGCCCACATCCCATAAACAAATTAAAAAAAAGCTTGCCAGTAAGACCTGAAAAGTAGTTGTAAACACACAAATGGAGCAGTATTGACTGGGACTGGTAGGATCTCTCTTAATGGTAGGAATCCTGTCAAGAGAATACCATGTATCTCAAATGTACCCACCAGAAAATGGATTGGGGCTGGACAGGCACAGAAAGTGGATGGATGTACTGGACTGCTTTAATTAGGCCCCAAAGAGGAGAATCTTGACCATTTCATCTTAAAGAAGTTCTTTCAACTGTTTCCCACCTCCTCAAAATCAGAGGGTCTTTTCATTACCTTTTTTTAAATTAAAGCAATGAATGCCCCTTTAAGCATAAAAACATTAGTCTTCATTTTGCCTTGTTAAAGTCCTTATTTGTAGACCAGTCATATTTAAAATTGCTGATAACCTTTTGTTTGGTCCTGGCTAAAGAAAATATATAAAAATACTGGAGGATTTAAACTCTACACCTTCCCCCACCCCCCCCAACCCACCCACCCATGCATGAGGGGCTAGGAGAGGGTCAGAAGGGGGTAAATCAACATATATTTAAATTTAACGCTGAGCTCCCCAAACCCCACAGCTAAATGGAGGTGGGAGTAGTCAGTTCCATCAAGTAAGTGCTTTTAATATTGCTGCTTGTGAACCAGGAAAAATAGAAGCCTTTCCCTGAGTCCCTCAAGCAAATTTTCTACCATAACTAGCTGATCCCCTAACCCCTAAAACTCATGATCCCCTGTTTACAGGTTCAACTTCCACCCCCATCAACTCATGATCTTTCCAGATTACAACCAGTCAGTCTGGTTGGCTGCTAGGTGGGGAAACAGAATAAAAGATAATGAGGTTCTGCCATTAAATTTGTAAGTGTCTCCACATCCCTGGTGTTTCTGGGTGTTCCCTCTGCTCCTGTGCAAACACCCAACACTGCTCCTTCCTCCCCTTTCCCCAAGTATCAGGGCCACAGTATCAAAACAGTAACTCATACACTGTGACACTTTCCTCCCCATGCAGATGTCTTATGCCCCTTCTCCAGACCTTAGGAAATGTATGATAGCAGTGACACCTCCATGCTGTGTAAATGTAAACAGTTAATCAGTGCTAAACAAGGATCATGTACTTATAATGAATTACTGGGCGTTTAACCTCAAATAGCACAATAGAAAGTTTGGCAAGAAGTTTAAGGTAAAAATTCAGTCAAGAAGATTAGTCACAAGCTATGAGACTAAAGCTTGAGAGGTTTATCAAGCTCAGCAAAACTGCAGGATTGAATTATTGTCTTAAACTCTCTCTTACTGTTTGTTACATTTTATAATATATAAAGTTTGCAAAATACTTTATAATGTAGCATGCCAGGTGTGCTGAATGCAGTTGAGGCAGGATCTCAGCTTTTATATCACATTCATATTACTTCTTTTGTTTTGGCAGCAGATTAGCAGGACATCTATGAAACAATGAGACATATATTCATAATTATGCATTGAAAGGTACAAGTTGATGGTAACTGAATAACAGCCATGTTCAATTGGTACCAAACACCAATATGCAACATTCATTCCACAACCTTTTATCTTTTCATTGAATCTAAGTTAAACCTTCCGATATGCAGTAACTTCCACTTTTCTCCCTTGGTAGCTCTCACATCTCTAAGGTTCAAGGATTTTGTCGACCTTGCATTGCTCACCTAAAAATTGGGCATCTCACTATTGATAATTAGGGAGGAGGGTCCCTTGGCCGTTCCACTGACATTCAAGGCCTGGTTGTTGCAATTTTCAGATGGGCCTGTAAATGGATGAGCAGCATATGTCTGTATCATGCAGCAGGCTGCTGAAATAGGCACCACGCACACTCAGCTCATTTGTACCAGTTGAGATCACTGATGGCCACAATAGAGAAGACCCAGAAATTTTAAGGGGGAATTCGTGTGGGGCCAGGATGTGTATCCTACTCCTTCTGACTCTGCAAAAATCCTTCAGCTTACTGCTAGCCCATGTTCAATCCCCTCCAGGAACCATCTCCTCCCCAAAGCATTTTCCTGCTGGCCAGCTCAGAATAGAAGCCAAAACAATGCCATGCCTTCCCACAGCCAGCAAGGTACAATGTTGTGCCCAGAATGGATGCTAAGTCACACCGCTGAACTTTGAGGTAGGCCCCACTCTTGCTGGTTGGGAACATATGGGCTGGCTCATACATGACTTTTGTTTCACACAGAAGTTTCAGTCAAAAAAGAGCCAGTGACTGGTGGAGAAGACCAGGACCATTTGTACCCAGCGATGTTGATTTCCCTTCATTATTGAAGGTGCCCTCTTCTTGCGTGCAGAGAGTCATCTGTTGTGCATTCTAACGCAGCTATGGAGGCTGATTGTGGGCCTGCATGGCTTTCAACAGTACCGGCAAGGATGAATTGTCTGATTTTGCTGGGGCTGCCCAGTCTTTCTAGTTTGCCTTTTGACCTTGCTGCATGTATTCTTTGCTGGTCGAAAGAAACACCATTCCTTGAGATTGCTCCCCAAGTGGTTCTTTCTTGTCCATTTTTCTCCCAGTCTGTGGTGCACATGCCACATTTTCTGAGGTTCGCCTTCAAGGAGTTCAGAAACTCGGCCTACCTTGCAAGTGGTGTCTAAGTTGTGAATACATGATCACCTTAGGGATTTCACCATTAGTCATATGTACTATATGTCCACGCCATCTGACCTAGGCTCTGATGATGAGTGGTTTAATTCCTGACTCTTGTCAAATTTACAGTCAGAGCTGGCAAGAAGGCACTGGTGTTTAGCCCCCTAATTTTATCCACTCAAGGTGGAAGGATGCCCATTATTGATATACTTGTTCATAAATTATGAAATAAATTTGTTTGATAGTTTAGACTTAAAATGAGGTCTGGAATTATGCTTTACTACTTTTGAAGAGGATATTGGGATCTATTGGAGGTGGAGATATAAACAACTGCCAGGCACACAATAGCAAAATAGAGAGGATGCTAGAAATCTGAAATGAAAACAGAAATGCTATAAAAAGTCATCAGGTCAGGCAACATTTATAGAGAAAGAAACAGTCTGTTGTTACTGGGTAGAGTTTGTTATTCATTTCCTGCACAGATTACTGAAAGATTATCTAGCTCTCAAAGCACTGAGAGTGATACAGGGCTGGTGAATTCAGAGTAAGTATCATGGGGAAAGCAACAAGGCTAGTACACTCAGAGTTAGTATTAATATCGACAAAATAACTTGTAATGAAACAACACATTTTAACAAACATGTAAAATCCCACATTAGGGTGATACAGAATACATTAAATTTATTAAGGACTTGCATATGTCACTCTTGATTCCTTGTTTTATGAGTTTACCCGTTCCTAGATTATCTTTTATGTAATATCTAGGGCCTAGATTCATGGTGTTAGCACTATTATTGTCACTCTCTATTTTAAAATATGGGTTTAGTATCCAGCATAATCTGTTCAATAACATAATATTAGTTTGCTTTTCACTATTTTCATAAAGCAATTTTCAGTATTGCTCTAACTGGACAAACTAAGTGGATTGCTCTATGAAAGAGCTGCCACAGGCTTAATAGGTCAAATAGCTTACTTTTGTGCTATTCAGTTCTAGGATTCTACTTAAGTAATTGCTGCCTTTTTGAAGACAGTTCCAGTTCAGGCCTATTATCTCCGCCAGCAGCAAGCGTGATGGGCAAGGATCTTTGTACATCTGCCTAACCTGATGCTAATCTCAGAGAATTGTCTGCGGTCATACATATATTTATGTTTATATATTTAAAACAAGTCTCCAGGAGTTTTGCCTGCATTTCAGAGCTCATCACTTTGGGGATGGGAAATGGATGAGCTGCAAGACTCCCATAGCGTTTTAAAAGTTCATTTACAGGGTGTTGCTGATGCTGGCTAGGCCAGCATTTATTGCCCATCTCTAATTGCCCTTGAGAAGGTGGTTGACAATAGCTGCAGCAGCTTAAGGGGCCAGGCTGCATTCTTAAAGTTTTCCATTGATTTCTCTCCTGGAAAAAGAAATATTACTACTCAGCAATGTTAGATGGGACATGCCTCTAGTCATTCAAGTTCTTGATGTGACCTTCAAACAGTTCCTCTCATTTCCAGTCAATTAGATAAGAATGTGACTGTTAAATGTTGGCATTGAGCCATGTCATATTTCTGAAAATTTTGAAGAGTTTTGCACTGAAAAGGATCTAGCTATGAATTAGTTTTAAACGTGCTTTTAAATTATAGTTTGCTTTAAAGCAGTTCAATCTACAGGACAACAAGGCTGAATGATTTCCCTGACATGACATGATTGGACTGTTCTGTGCCAAAGTCACTCTTCTCCCTGTACTGTGCACAGGATGATGTCATTTGACACTGAATATAATGTCACATGTTTGCCCAAAATCAAGCTGAGTTTGTCAGCTGTGTGGCTGATGCTAACAGAGACACCATCACCTCTGCTTAAATTGAGACGTCTGCTGTAAGTGTTATTTTGTAGCAGTTATCTTGTCAGCTTTCTCATCAACATGCTTGGGAATAAATATCTTGCTCTCCTTTTGCTCAGGAAATGGAACAAAGAAAAGAGGAGAAGATGAACAAGGCTTGTGCATGGCCAAATATTCATTTTATAATTACATATGAAACTCCGCGCCATTGTCTTTTCGTCTTCTCATTGCATTTTGAATTTTGCAGAACAACCTCTAAGAACACTGTGCACAAGGGAACTCTTCCAAGTAAAGCTCCCAGTTTTAGTTTTGTGTTGTGGTCCCTCTGCAGATCATAACCTTTTTAAAATATTTGAGCAATAAAATAAATTTCTAGTCATTAAGCAAGATGCATTTGGAAGGCCTAGGTTCAGTCTTGATTAGTGATGATGGTTAATGTATGTTAGAAAGGATAGCAGTAAGGGTGCCCTAGTTAGTCTTAGTGCTCCTGGTCTGGTGGAAAAATCAGCAAGAGTTCTTTCCCTTGCTCATTGCCCACTGACGGCTGCTGATTGTGTATGCCTATGTGCTTGTATTTGTATATCTATTAATGCACATGCATATTATGTTAAGACAGGGTTGGCTTGAATGTAATAATGCCTGTTGACATATGAAGTGGATAGGGTATTGGTGGAAAAGGGGAAAAACTTATTTTGGCCTACCCTTGCCAGTTAGGACCAATGCTGGCTGTTCCTTCATTACTGTCTATTTTCAGGTGACTTTTGGAGGCTTTAGTGCTGCAATGACTTGATGGAGCAGACAGGTTTCAACAAGAACAGATAAACTTTATTAGAGAGAGCATTTCAGGTGCTACATGCTTGATCAGGACTCTCGTCAGGAAGAACCACCCGCCAGATTACCTGCGCTTAGGGCTCATTGGTCGGAGCTTCCCAGAATGTCACTGAACCTCGATAGACAGCAAGAGAGTCTATTCCCAGTTATTACAAGGGCCTTGTGGACCTTCTAAGTCTTCTTTAGGTATCTTTTTGTGGGATCAAGAATACTGATTCCTAATTTTTGTCCACTTAATAATATCACTGTGAAATATAACCTAGCCATATAGGTTTGAAGATAAAAATAAAAGAATGCAGTAGCAAAATGAGTATACAATGATTGAGGTTTCTCTGCATTTGTATGTTTCATGTCATGATATTATGCCTTTCTTTATTAAAACTAACTTAAAGTATCATTTTTAAAATGAATAAATGAAGCAGTTGAATTTCTGTAGCAGTCTGCTGATTATTTGCCGCAACTTTTGCGGAAGATTCCCAGAATGTTGTTTCTCCAGGCTTTCTGCTGAAGTTATGGCGGGTGATCAGGAGGAAATTCAACCTGAGATTCACTCATATATCGGTAACACTAATCTTCGGCCAACTAAGTCTAGTCATAGTCCAGGGTCTAGTCATGTCTCATGTGAGATAAGAGCAATACTAGAAGAAGTGGAAACTAAGCATGTAAAGATATCTTAGCCAGCAATGTAATATTATACCCTCACAAGTAAAGCTGACTCATTTCTGATTATGTTGTGAGTGGCTTATGCTCTGGTTAATATTTATCATATGTTATTGCTAACAAAAACATATTCTGATTATCCCATTTTAAAATTACTTATCAAATAATTAAAATTTATGTATTTAATTTTAATGAGAAATATTATAAGCTCTTGCCTTTTTGTTACACCTTTCATCTTCGTCCTAAAAATCCTCCTGATAAAGCCTTCAGACTAAACCCAATATTAAAATCCATTGCTGCAAAGTTGATTTAAATTTAATCTATCAAATTATGAAAAACTGAAATAAAGGGAAAGGGACATTTTGGTAAAACTGGTGCAGCTTGTGAGAACCATTGGGAACAGCAAAGGGTCAATAGGCTAACGCACCTGTCCCATTCAGTTGAGGGAGCTATTTGCCTGCATGTCTACATGGCAACTGTTCAACATATGGTGCTGCATGGAACAGTGGGGGTTTTATCAGCAAGCTATAATCAAACAAGTTTCAATTTTGTAGAATGTTATAACGAAATAAACTAGCTACACAATTTTAACTAGCTCAATGGCAACTGATCTTTATTTTAGCTATTATGTACATTGTGGACAGGAAGTCTGATTTAACAGTGTTCTACTAGTCGCATGGAGAGTTGCTGTGGGCTTGCAAAGCCCAAAAATTGGCTTCACAATCTCACTTACCCACTCTACAGCAGGCAAAATGACGACTGACAAGTCTCGCTTACTTAGTTGCTTCTTATAACTGGGTTTTTTATTGCGTAAACTTAGGAAGTTGCTTGACTTAGTGTTTTTGTCTCATTCGCTGTGTATTTCTAGCATTTTCTGTTTTTTTTTTCAGATTTCCAATATTAACACCTTTTTTTGTTAAAGGCAGCACAGGTAGAGAGGGCGTCCTAAGGACCTAGAGATTTTAAATACTGCTTTTTTGGAATTTCTGAAACTCTTCCACCAAAATTATGGTGGAAAAGTGGGAGAAACCCCTCACAGAAATTCAGTCCCAAAAAGCCTAACCCACATTACCGAACCAGTGCTTCCTGGGTTGCATCATCACTTAAAGACAGCAGTAGACACTCTCATCCCTGAGTCAGACAATTGTGAGTTCAAGCTCTGCCCTATGACTAGGACACATAACCTTGGTTGACACTTCAGTGTAGTGGTGAGGGATATGCTGTCATGTTGGAGGTTTGATCCTTTGGATGAGGTATTAGGCTCATCTGGCCTCACATATAAAATACTTGCATGCTGTTATGTGTAGAAGAGGAGGGAAGATCTCCCAGCAGGCTGGCAATATCCCTCAGACAACATCAACGAAATAGCACATTTTCTCATTGCTTTTATGGGACCTTGCTGTGCGTAAATTGGCTGCCATCTTTCTCTACATTGCATTTCATCTGCATCTATATTAATTGGTTATGAAGTATTTTGAAATGTTTTGAGATTCTGAAAGATGCTATACAAACACGCAATGTCTTTTTTTTCTCTTCTGTAATTTACCACTTTGATGATTCTTGCACTCAGTAACTTTAGAAACATAGGCCAGGATTTTCAGCTTGGCGTGCGGGAGCGTGGTCAACATGCCTGAGTGTGAAACAGTGCGCAATGACATCAGGCAAGTGTCACAACATCACCACGCACTCGCATGATATTTCAGTCAGCGGGCACATGCGAGTTGACAGTGCGCCTGTCGACCATTAAGAGGCCTATTAAGTCCCTTGAAGCAGCCAATGAAGCAGAATTTTTTGCTGCCCGTCCAGCATTATGGTTGGAGGGCGGACGCATAGGCAAGACGGCTTTTGCATCTTTAGCGAAACCTCATCCACAGATGGGATGAGGTTTCCAAAAATGAATTTTAAAAAAATAATTTTTTTTGAACTCAGTTTTAACATGTCCCCTTCATGTGACTGAGTCACATGTAGGGACATGTTTATATTAATTGTCGATACTTCTTTTCTCATGTTAAAAATCTTCAGCTCTGTGCCTTTAGGGAGCTTTCAATGAGCGCACCCCCGCGGATGCGCAAACTTCAGCGCTCGCACTCCTCCAACCCCCACCACGGCAGCGCTGAGGCTCTCAGCACATATTTCACTTTGGCTGCCCGTGTTAATTGGCCAGCCAGTGTGAAATCGTGGTCAGGGCCCAATCGCGGGCGGCGGACCGTTTCATGGCCGCTCCTAGGCCTGCCCACCGTTGCCGCCTGACGAGGAGATAATCCTGCCCATAGAGGCATAGAAAATAGGAGCAGGAGTGGGTCATTCAGCCCTTCGAGCCTGCTCCACCATTCATTATGATCATGGCTGATCCTTTATCTCAACGCCATACTCTTGTGCTCTCCCAATACCCCTTGATGCCTTTAGAGTCTAGAAATCCATCTCTTTCCTTCTTAAATATATTCAGTGACTTGGCCTCCACAGCCTTCTGTGGTACAGAATTCCATAAGTTCACGACCCTCTGAGTGAAGAAGTTTCTCCTCATCTCAGTCCTAAATGGTCTACCCTGAAAAGGAGAGTGCAAGAGGATGACCCTGCAACAGACAGTCAGCAGCACCTAGCGGAAAGTGTGACAGCAGGACCCTGGAACAGGCAGTGAGCAGCACCTAGAGGAGAGTGCGAGAGGAGGACCTGTTTCTACCTGTCAGAGTTGAAGTGTGACATCAAAGGAAAACAGGTAGGTGATTGGTGGGTATCTCTTCTGTGTCTCCTTTTATTGGCCAAGTGGTTTAAATCAGGAGACATTAGGCAGAACTTTGCCCTTGATGGGTGGGTGGGCCCCACCGGCTTGGCGGCAGGTGGGCAGCCAATCGCTGCCACTGAAATGGGCCCCGCCGCCATTTTAAGTGGGCGGGCCAATTAGGGCCCGCCCAGTGGGCTGCCTGACGGGAAGCACTATACGCTTCCTGTGCGGGCGGGGGGGGGATTCCCCAACTGTCAGAGTGTGGTCTTTTGCACATGTATGTGAAAGAGAGCACATCTCCCTGAGGCAAAGTGCTGCCTCAGGGAGATCGCTGAAAGGCTGTCAAATACAAAAAATAGAACGATAAAAAATTCATTAACATGTCTCCCTCAGGTGAAAATGTCACACGAGATGGGACATGTTAATGAAATAAACAAAAACTTTATTAAATATTTTTAAAACAGCTATCAAACCTCATCCCGCCACTGGATGTGGTTTGTAAATAAATCTCCTACGGGCCTGCCTGTTGGGCCCATGCGCCAAGCCGAAGTTCGCACGGGCCCCTCAAAATCATCAATGATTGGCAAGTTAAGGGCTTTAACAAGGCCTTTAATTAATGGCAGGCGCACGTCCCACTGCATAGCACGCCCGCCGACCGAAATATCGTGATGTTGCGCGCTGATGTTGGGACGCTCACGCAACATCAGCGCACAACATTTTAAGTGCTGGCGAGCGGGCTCCACCACCTGCACACCAGCCAAAAGATTCTGCCCAACTTATTACGGCTGAAGAGTGCAGCTAAGGAATTCACTTTTAAAGTATTTAACGTCCAAATTAATTAATTACATAGAATAGAGACGGCTGAGCAGATGATGTGTTGCAGCTGTAGTATGTGGGAACTGGTGGATGTCCATACGATCTACGGTGACCACATCTACAACAAGTGTTGGCTGCTCAAGGAACCTTGGCTCAGTTTTGATGAGCTGGAGTCCGAGCTGTGGACACTGCGACACGTCAGGGAGGGGGAGAGTTCCTAGATACTGTGGTTCAGGAGTTAGTCACACCCCTTAGATTAATTTAATCAAATTTGGATTGTTGTCAGGGGCAGGAGGGAGTGACTGTGAGTGAGGCAGGTATGGGGATCCAAAATTTAGCTTAGAAGGAGCCTCAGCCAGTGCCCTTGTCCAATAGGTATGAGGTTCTTGCTTCCAGTGTGGATGACGGCACAGACTGTAGGGAGGATGAGCAAATTGACCACAGCACTGTGATACAGAATGCCATTCAAGTGGGGGGAGGAAAGAGGAATGTAGTAGTAATAGGGGATAGCATAGTTAGAGGAATAGATACTGTTCTCTGCAGCAAAGACAGAGATTTCCGAAGGCTGTGTTGCCTACCTGGTGCCAAGATTATGGTCATCTCCTCAGGGCTGGAGAGGAACTTGGAGTGGGAGGGTAAGGATCCAGCTGTCGTACCCTACCAGCGACATAGGTAGGACTAGGAAAGAGGTTCTGCTGATGGACTATGAGCAGTTCAAGACTAAAGTAAAAAGCAGAACCATAAAGATAAAAATCTCCCAATCACTAGCTGAGCCACGTGCATCTTGGCATAGGGTAAATAAGATTAGCTAGGTAAATGCGTGGCTCAAAGATTGGTGTGAGAGAAATGGGTTCCGATTCATGGGGCACTAGCACCAGTATTGGGGAAGGAGAGAGCTGTTCCATTAGGATGGGCTTCATTTCAACTATGCTGGGACCAGTGTCCTGGCGAATCATATAACTAGGGTTGTAGGTAGGACTTTAAACTAATTAGTGGGTTGGGGGGTTCAATTGTAGGGAAGTTTAAAAAATTAAAAAGGAATGAGAGAGCAGAGATGCAGAGCAGTGAAGAGGCGAATGATAATCAAAGTGCGACAGGAAGGAACAGAAAATATAAGCAGAAGAGTGCAGCAGAAATTAGAACCAGAATGGATAATAAACAAATGCACGCAGCATTTGTAACAAGATAGATGAGTTGACGGCACAAATAGAAACAAATTAATATAACTTGATAGCTATTATAGAGATGTGCTTGAAGGGTGGCCAAAACTGGGAACTCAATATTCAAGGGTATTTGATGTTCTGGAAAAATAGGCAATAAGGAGGTGGGGTAGCTTTGTTAATAAAGGAAGGTATCAGTGCAGTGGTGAGTAGTGATTTCAGTGCAATAGATCATGATGTGGAATCAGTTTGGATGCAAATAAGGAAAAGCAAGGGGAAGAAGTCATGGGTGGGACTCATCTATAGGCCCCCGAAGCGTTGCCTCACTGTGGAACAAAGTATAAATTGGGAAATAATAGAGACGTATAAGAGGGGCACTACAATTGTCACAGGTGATTTTAATCTGCATATTGACTGGACAAATCAGATTGGCAGGTGTAACATGGAAGATGGATTTGTGGAGTGCATCAGGGATTGTTTCTTAGAGCAATACATTGTAGAACAGACTATTTTAGATCTAGTAATGCGAAACGAGGTGGAATTAATAAGAGATATTGTGGTTAAAGATCCTCAAGGGGGTAGTGATCACAACATGGTCAAATTTCAAATTCAGTTTGAGGGCGAGCAACTCGGGTTTCAAACCAGTGTCCTCAACTTAAATAAGATCAATTACAGAGGTATGAAGAAAGACTTGTCTAAAGTGGGCTGGGAAAATGGACTAAGAGGAAGGTCAGTGGATGAGCTGTGGCAGATATTTAAGCAGATATTTCATAGTGCTCAGCAAAAATTTACCCCAGTCAAAAAGAAGGATTCAGTGAGAAGGGTGAACCACCCGTGGTAAACATAAGTGGTCAAGGAGAGTATCCAATCAAAAACTAAGGCATACAAAGTAGCAAAAACTAGTGGTAGGCCAGAGGATTGGGAATTTTTTAGGAACCAGCAGTGGATGACTAAAAAGCTAATAAAATTGATTATGAAAGTAAATTAGGAAGAAATATAAAACAAATAGCAAGATCTTCCATGGGTATGTAAAAAGAGAGTAGCTAAAGTGAGCATGGGACCCTTGGAGGATGTGACTGGAGAAATGATAGTGGGGAACAAGGAAATGGCAGATAATTTAAATCAATATTTTGCATCGGTCTTCAAGGTGGAGAACACTATAAACATCCCAAAGATATCAGATAAGCAAGGAGCTAATGGGAGGAAAGATCTTGTAACAGCTTCTATCCATAAGGGAAAAAGTATTTGAGAAAATAATGGGACTAAAGGCAGACAAGTCACCAGGACCAAGGGTTTTAAAGGAAGTGGCTGCAGAGATAGTGGAGGCATTGGTCGAAATATTCCAGAACTCACTGGATTCCAGGAGGGTCCCAGTGGATTGGAAAACTGCTATTGTGATGCCGCTGCTCAAGAAGGGAGGGAAACAAGAGCAGGAACCTACAGGCCAGTCAGTCTAACATCTGTCGTTAGGAAATTGCTAGAGACCTTTATTAAGGAAGAAGTAGCAGGAAATTTAGAAAAGCTTAACTCAAGCAAACAAAGTCGACATGGTTTTGTGAAAGGGAAATCACGTTTGACAAATTTGCTAGATTTCTTTCAGGATATAACAAACAGAGTTGATAAAGGGGAACTGCTAGATATAGTGTATTTGGATTTCCAGAAGGCATTCAATAAGGTGCCGCATAAAAGGTTATTGCATAAGATAGGAGCTCACAGTATTGGGGGTAGTGTATAAGCATGGATTGGTTAACACAAGAAGACAGAGAATCAGGATTAATGGGTCTTTTTCAGGTTGGAAAGATGTAACTAGTGGAGTGCCACAAGGATCAGTCCTAGGACCTCAATTATTTACTATCTATATTAATGACTTGGAGGATGGTAATGTATCCAAATTTGCTGATGATATAAAAATAGGTGGGAAGGCATGTTGTGATGAGGACATAAAGAATCTGCAAGGGGATATAGATCGTTGAGTGAGTGGGCAAAAACTTGGCAAATGGAGTTTAATGTAGGAAAGTGTGAGGTCATGCACTTTGGTAGGAAGAATCAAAAGGCAGACTATTATTTAAATTGAGAGAGACTCCAAAAAAGTGCAGCACAGAGGGATCTGGGTGTTCCTTGTGCATGGAACACAAAAAGCTAGCATGCAGGAGCAGCAAGTTACTAAGAAGACAAATGGAATTTTGGCCTGTATTGCTAAAGGGTTGGAGTTTAGAAATAGTGAAGTCTTGTAACAACTGTTCAAAGTGTTTGTGAGACCGCACCTGGAGTACTGTGTACAGTTTTGGTCCCCATATTTAAGAAAGTATATTGGAGGCAGTTCAAAAGAGATCCACTAGGTTGATTCCTAGGATGAAGGGGTTGACTTTTCAAGAACAGCTAAACAAGTTAGTCCTTTATTCATTAGAGTTTAAAAGAATGAGGGATGACCTTATTGAAAGGTACAAGGTTCTGAGGGGGCTTGATAGGGTAGATGTTGAGAAGATGTTTCCACGAGTAGGGGAATCTCGAACTAGGGGGCATAGTTACAGAATAAGGGGACACTCATTTAAAACTGAGATGAGTAGGAATTTCCTCTCTCAGGGGGTAGTGAATGTCTGGAATTCTCTACCCCAGAAAGTTGTGGAGACTAGATCACTGAAAGTATTTAAAGAGGAGGTAGATAGGTTTTTGAAATATTGGGGAGTTGAGGGCTATAAGGAGCTGGCATGAAAGAGGAGTTGAGGCCTGGGGCGGATCAGCCATGATCTTATTAAATGGCGGGGCAGGTTTGAGGGGCTGAATGGCCTACTCCAGCTCCTAGTTCTTATGTATCTTAAGACTCATGTATTGGCCCCATAGCCAAATCTCTCAATTAAAAAAAAACACTTCTGCTTCACTCATTTATGCTGCGTGTTTTCATAACTATGGTGTCAAAACTATTAAATAAAACAACTTATTGTAAGGCATAACATAAATAAATGCTATTACAAAACTTGGAAAACGATCTCTCTGCTGAAAGGTGGTGAGCCGACAACTTACATTTATATAAAGCTTTTAATAGTGCAAATGGTCCCAAGGTGTTTCACAGGAACTTTATCAAAAACGACTTGACACTGGGCCACATTAAGGATATATGAGGACAAGGTGACCAAAAGTTTTGTCAAACTTGTAGGTTTTAAGGAGCATCTTAAAGGAAGCGAGAAGTATAAAGGCAGAGAGGATTAAGAGCCACCAATCTGTTGCAGGGAATGTTTTAAAAGTAACAGATGCAGTCCGGTTACACAGAAGCACACCATCAACACATCTCAACCAGTGCAGCTGCCATTGTACTCAGAATTGTTTTACAGTAACTATGTTTGAACTGCTGGTGCATAATGAAGCAAAAACAGTTTAGATGAGGAGACACAAAGATGCAATGGCTCTGTGGGTCAACTTCTACAGGGCTTAAGGAACTCGGAAAACCACACTTTAACATATTCAACAGAATCAAGGACAAAAATGGCAGTAATTTTAGACAGAATGCAATATGATACACGTATCCTCTTTTGCTACATTTAGTTCCATTTTCCTAATTGTACTGTGTGACTTTAGATTTATTCAGATACCACTATAAAAATCACTTTTTTAATGGTAATTTAAATCCAAAAATAAAATGTACATAAATTATACTGTTTTACATAATAAAGTTATGCAAACAAATAGGCAAATGCAGCTAATAACAGGCTAATATTGTTGCTACAGTTCCACTAAATTGTAACTCTAAAATTGGCTATGCATGACTCTCATGCTGAAATTTAGTTGTACCACAGCTGTTGCCTAGAAGGCAAATGGAAACATGCATTCGCTGTCTTATGTTGGATTCCTTAATAAGTTTGAATTAGAAATCTGTTTTACAAAAGCAAAAAAGACTTGCATTTAGATAGCATTATTCACGTCAGGATGTCCCAAAGCATTTTGCAGCCAATGAAGTACTTTTGAAGTGTAGTCATCATTGTAATGTAGGAAATGTTAATTTAGTTCATATTATTTACATTTTCCAAAGCACCCATCTCATCTGCTGTCCCGGATATCCTGCTCTCAATGGGCATGAGAAAAGCAACACAATTGCCCAAATGATCTTCAAATGTACTGCTGTGACATGTTTTTGAATTAGTGTCCTTAACTTCCTTGTATCTTAAGATAGGATTCGCCTTGAACAATTTTGCCATTACGAGACCTATCTGAGGTCAAGTTATCCGCTGGAAAGGGCAGTATTCCTAAACTTTGATCACATTCTGTTGTGCAGGTGTTATTGTTGAATGGTGCTAGTAAATTAGGCAGCAGCAACCCATGCGCTGAGGCTCCACCAGCTGGTTGAGCGAGTAGTTGTGTTTCAAGTCCACTCAGCTGCGCTTCTTTCTCTTTCAAAGCCTTTTCCAGAAAGAATATCTTTTCTTGTTGTTGTGACAATTGACTTGACAGCTCAAGGACAAGACGTACTCGACTTCCACCTACAACACTAAGCTCATGATGTTCAATGTCATCGCTGCTGACTCCTTCTTTGAAATGCTTATTATTGAATTTTTGTTCTATAAAATGAAAGATAATAAACATAGTAATCTGATTGTTCACATTTTCAACATGCTAAAGGATAATTTTATGATTTTATGCTGTTGGTAAGGACCCTTGCTCGCTAGCAACATGGACTTATAAATTATTCCCTACACACCCTCCATCATTTTTATACTGTAAGGCTTCAAGGCCCTGGAAATCTGCACAGGTATGATATCATGAAAATATAATAATTTTCACAGTGTTATTGTAATTTATTGTGAAGCTAGGTTAATAGTTGGGTTTGGATTGGTTTCTCTGTGTGTAGGTGTGTGTGTGGGTTTTGACTGAATTTTAGACAACTGGTCTGGGTGCTATGATGAATCAGAAGGAAACTAGGTTTAAAATGCTAAATACGTAAACATGGCTGAAGTTTTAGAATGTGAGGTGTGAAAAACATTTGCATTTTTAGATAAACCAGAGTAGTGAATTTCAAAGAGGTAGTAAGGTGTAACACCCAGCCATAAGAGGCTAAGCCAAACAGTGTGTTTATTTTCCCCAAAGATTTTTGATAATATGAGTATTATGAAAGATTTATATTATGGAAAAAGTAAAGTTGCAAAGACATATTGGAACAATGGGATTTACATTAACAAGGGAGAAACATGTATAAATGAGGTAAGGTTATGTGTAAGGAAGAAGGCATTCTAAGATCCAACAAGTGTGAAAAGCCTCCAGCCTCTATGTACCAACCTGCTGTCTCCAGGAACTGAAGCTAAGAGAATTCATTTTAAATATCACTGCCCAGTGTGCTTTGCATGTTTCTATTGAAATCTATGTTATTTTACTGTTGCCTTAATGGAGGTGTAACTTGGAGCTAGATTAATGAGGGGATTTAGGAGTTATTATATTAGTAATTTCTAGACTTATGTATGTCTTAAAATTATTTCTTCTGTTAATAAATGTTTAATTAAGTTTCGTAAAAATCCTCTAATACTCGGTGGTCTTGTTACTACTAAATTCAAGGCATGCATCTCGAAATAAAAATACAAATTGCAAAACAGTTGTGGCAGCTATTTCAAGTTTCCCTTTGGGATGTGAGCAGTTCAGCATTTACCACCCGTTGTGCCATAGCAATGATCTGCACAGTTATGGCAGGATTGCATGCGCTGCACAGCTTTTCTGCTGACTCCTCTGAATTTGTAGAGTCAAGGGACTGGCCTCAAAGTGTGAGTGTTTGTTGGCGTGGGGCCAAATATGTGGAGCCCCAGCTAAAGACCCTTGAAACACAAGTTGTTGGCCTTGGAGGAGGAGGGAATAGGCAAATAGTATCAATGATGCTGCTTCAAAAATATTGAACCAAAATGTCCTCTTTGGCAGCTCAGATAAGTTGCACCAGTTGTGATAAGGTGCACCTAGCGATACCAAATGTGCCTGTGATGATGCTGCAGCTGATCTATACTATGGAGCAAAGACCAGGAACCCCAGACATACCGAGCTCTTGACTATCCCCATGAGGTGATTCACAAAAATGCAACTTGAGGCTAAAACCCAGTCTTCTCATTTGCAGCAGTTCCCCCGGATTTCTACCAAATCTATGGCAGAAATCCACCAAAGTATCTAAAGGTTTTTGGCCCTACCTATATATATTTTCTGCTTCTCCCATTTTGTTCCCTCCAATCCTGAAAGCAATTTATGCATGGATTCTGGCAATACTCCAGTAGCAATCTGTGATCAATCTTTCTGTTTGGGTCTAGGCAGCAAGCATTTGGAAGTTATTTGATCACGGGAGGCAGAAGAGCTGATGCTGGTCCAATATTCACAACATCCATACTTAGCAACCAGTGCTATTATGTAGCAATCAGCCGTAGGAAGCTCAACTGATATTGTGTTTTCTCCCTGTCTGGAGTATTGAAGCCAATTGTAATATGCTGCTCGTGATTAGCTAACTCAGAAATTATCGATATGGCTCATCAGTTTTTGTGAAGTTGTGAAAAGCACTCTATAAATGCAAGGTTATTTCTATTTAAAACTTTTACAAAACATATTTGAACACAAAAGATGTGTCCAACAGATAATATAAGTAAAGCATCATCTTCAAATACACTCAACAAGAACATCAAGAAACCATTGAGAGAGATTGTAGTTCAGGCATTAAACTTAAGATGCTCCATGGGTATTATTACCCGCACATCCTGCCTCATGGTTTCCTGAGGCAATGTCCCAGCTCCTTTGTCCCTGGCACCACATTACGTCAAGTGTCCACAAATCAAAGACAAACTGCAAATTAAATGTGTGATTGCATATGGAGGGAAACAAAATAACTAAATGCAACAGGCGTGACAGGGTTGAGCAGTTCATTAGAATGAGGTAAAACCAATTCTTGGCAATGATACAAGACTTTAATTGTAAGGAAGTGGTATAGATAATCCAAACAATTATGAGTAAAAGTTCAGAGATTCAGAGACATTCTTATTCAAGCCATGTCCTAAGTTTAGCTAGTTTTCAAGTTATTTTCTCAAAAGTAATACAGTTGTTCAGTTGCGTTCTTGTTGATGTGACTGGATTTGAAGATGATGCTGTACTTATATCATCTGTTGGACACATCTTTTGTATTCAAGTGTGTTTTGTAAAGGTTTAAAATTGAAATAACCTTTCATTTATAGAGTGGCTTTCACAACTTCCAGCTACGCAAGTACTTTTGCGGTCAATATTGTTATGTAGGAAATTTTGAAACCCAACCAAGAATCACAAACAGGAAGGACTGATGCTAGGGGCAAAATTGGGTTTTTGGGTGCTACAAAGCTCCTTAAAGTTCCAAAATGGTGTTCGGGTCATATGTACACACTTCTGGGGCACAGTGTGCTGGATGCCATATTGGTAAAGGGATTAGTGGCACACACCTAATGTTCTCGGAAATATGTACAGTAGGCAGATCATGACATCAATCAGTGTGTAACATTGATCTAATGGCATTAACCTGTATCCTCTCTTAAATTTGCATAGCTGAACGCGTGTTCAGCTGCAGAATTCACCCTGCCCATGTCTCCAGCACTATTTAAAGATATCATCAACTATTTACAGGTTAGTTGTTAGTTGCAGTTGCTTCAATTCAATTCGCTTTGGGTGCTTTCAGGCATGTGATGACTTAAAAGCTTCTGCATTGATGAGTTGTTCCCACATATGCCTAGACTAGGAAGTTTTTCTGATGGCAATGAGCATGACTGGGAGAATGAACAGAGCAGATCAAGCTGCTAGAATATAAACAAGATGGCGAGGGTGGAAGCTGTGGTTTGGGGGAGGCGGGGGGGTGGGGTGATGGTGATGAAACAAGGCTCTCAGAAGGAAGTCTGGGCTGTGATTTTCTGGCCACGTTGTGGCAGGTTTTCCCACTAGATGTGGGGAGCCATTCAAATCTCTGTTGGCTTTAGCGGGACGGGAAAATCCTGTCGATGGAAGGGGCCGAAGGATCCCACCCCTTATCTGCAGAGGGTCTTAAAGAAGCAGATCTATTAGGGAACAGGTTGCTGTAATGCCCTAGAAGCCAATTTGCACACAAGTATCCAAAGCTATAATGGTAGCAATCTGATCATCCATGACAGCAATCTGGGATTCCACTGCAGCCCTCACACATTGAATGGACGTTGCTTGTTCAGCAATGGAAGCTAACATCAGTACAGGCAGTCCCAGGACTTACGACAAAATTTCTTCCTGAAAACTGCGTCTTAAGTCGAAACATCATAACTCGGTACCAATTTTCCCATAAAAACAATGTTACAAATGGGGGGGCGGGGTTTGGTTCTTGAACCAAGGCCTGATACCCTATTTTCGTAAAATAACCCCGAATTTTGTACTCAATCAATTATAGACCAGTAATATAGCAACATTAATGTAGTTATGTTGTAAATAGCAATCTTAATGGCATAAAACCACATAATAAGTTAAAAATATATAGAAATATAGTATAGTACTGTACTGTACACTGTACATTACCCCTACCTACAAATGATCTAAAAAGCATAGGTAAATTTTAAAGCCTCTTTTTTTTACATACCTTGTCTTCAGCATTCCTGGACTCATGGGTGGGTCTGACTGGGTGAGGTTTTCAGGGTTTTTGAGGTGATTTGGAAGGACTTCTTTGAGGTGACTTTGCTGAACTTCCTGAAGGGCTCCTGGTTGGACATTTTGAAGGATTCTTGGCTGGAGTCTTCTCAGGATTCTTGGCTGCAGGTTTCTCTGGAGCCTTGCCTGCTTTCTTAAAGAAAAAGTCCAAGGAAGTTTGGACAGATGTTCTCCTCTTTTCCGTCTAAATTTCTCTGTAACAGCTGTACATGTTGTATATGTCCCTATTCACTGATCCTCTGCATTCAATGTTGGGGTCATATTCCTCAAACAGGGACATGGCAGGTTCCAAATATTGAAATGCCTCAGCCAACGCTTGTGTTGTCAAGGCTTCATGAGGAGGAGTCTCTTCAACAGTGGGTGCATCTTCTTCTTCCTCTGCCATTTTCTGCTGTTCCAATTCAATGAAGTTCTCATTATTTAATTCTTCAGAATGCAATGCCAGCAACTTACCAACATCCTCTGATGCAATGCTTAAGTTGAATTCTTTGCCCATTTCACCAACATTTTTGGTCATCTCTTCAACAGTGTCTATAAAGCCTTGGAAGTTAGACACAAACTCAGGACACAATTTTCTCCAAACACCATTCAAACCTGATTGTTTGACTTCATTCCATACCTCATCAATGTTCTTAACTGCATGGTAAATCTTGAAGTCCTTCCAGAATTCCTTCAGAGTTGGTTCACCTTCCTTCTCTGTTGCCCTGATGGCCTGGGCAAATGTGCGCCTAAGAAAGTAGGCCTTGAAGGATGCAATTACCCCCTGGTCCATGGGTTGCAACAATGAGGTGGTGTTGGGAGGCAGAAACACCACTTTGACGTCAGGATGCATGTCATCAAGGATGGTTGGATGACTAGGAACATTTTCAAGGGTTAACAATGCTTTAAATGCAAGATTGATTTTGCTGTAATGATCCCTGACACTTGGCACAAAATGATGATTAAACCAATCCTCAAAAATGTTCTTATTAAACCCAGACCTTATGATTGGATTTCCATATCACTGGGAGAAATGCCTTAGAATATCCTTTGAAAGCCCTGGGGTTTTCCAAATGGTATACAAGCAAAGGTTTAAGTTTAAAGTCATCTGCAGCATTGGCACTGAGCAAAAGAGTGTGCCTATCTTTGGCACCTTTGTCCCCTGGCATGGATTTCTCCTCTTTGGCAATGTAGCTTCTCGATGGCATTGTTTTTTTCAAAAGAGCCCAGTTTCATCAACATTAAAAACTTGCTGAGCACAATCCTCACCCTCTTCAATGATTTCAGCCAATGTTTAGGAAAAGAACTCCTCATCAGAATTGGCAGCTTCACCTGAGACCTTGAGATTATGCAAATTGGCCCTGGCTCTAAAACGCATAAACCATCACCTACTTGCATTGAAAGGCTCAGCATTACAACTCTCCCCCTGTTGTTTTTTAAGATCCACATAAAGGCTCCTAGCCTTTTCCTGAATTATGCCTAAACTCATAGGAGCATAGCATTGATTTTGGTCCTGCAGCCAAATGATTAACAGTTTCTCAACTGAGCAATAAGCCCAACACGCTACTTAGTTACCACAGTTGATTGCATAGGAGCCGAGCCCTTAACATGTTCCTCAATTATTAGCTTGTTTTTCAGGATGGTCATGATAGTCGTTCGGAGGATATCCAAAGCTCTACCAATTTCAGTGTGCATCTTACCTTTTTTGGACCTCTTAATTATTTGCAATTTTGTTTCCATAGTAATTGTTCCACGTTTGTTAAAAGAAGAAACAGCATTTGCATCGGATTTTCGCTTTTCTGCCATTATTATGGCAAAGGAATGCCAAATTTTAAGAAAAAGTTTGGAAACACAAGAATTCACAAAGAAAAATGGCTGCAGAACAGCAACTGAGTGTCTTGAGTCAGGGAGATGCAGAATGTCAATGTGCACGTATGAATGTTTGAATTTGTTTGCTGGTGTGGCGTCTTAAAGTTGATACCAACGTGGGAAAGTCAAAACAGGGTACCAATTTATAAACATCGGTAAGTGCCATTTGTCATAACTCGGACATCATAAAGTCGAGGACTGCTTGCAACCAGACATTGCACCATGGCTGCTTCTACAACTGCTGGAGGTAGCCACCTGTTCCATGCCAGAAAGGATGAGCTCTAAGCTCTATGCCAAGTTGGTGCAGGACTACTCCATGCACTTTGGAATTAAAGGCAGGCTTTCTGGCAAGCTTCCCAGTATACCAAGCATTTGTGTGTGTAAACTTAATAGCCTTCTTCAGTATTGACCTATTAAAGTCATCATCTGAGCCCTCTGCAGCAGAACTAATATGTGCCATCACTTTCTAGCTGGTATCTGCACTATTTTTTCCTGGCTGCAGTGCATTCGTGCTCAATGTCTCGCCACATGCAGATCCCACCTCTATCCTGTCCTCTTAAGTTATGCACAGTGTCAGTATTTGAGCTGGTGGCTGTGACAGCAAAATTGAGTGATAGAGGAACAGTCATATGTTCTATTGTTCTTATTTGTGTCTTCATATTTGAGGTATCTAGCTCTTCCTGACTGCCTGAGTAAGTTGCAATATGAAAGGAAAGATACAAAGGATAGGATTGTGGTGATGGGAGAGGGAAAAATTGTTTTACGGACATGCTAGGTCATGTATCCTATGAAGAGGGATTGTAGCCTGACTCAGGTGGTTATTGCAAACAGGTTTATTTACACTATGTGCACTATATACACCGTGAGTTGCTGAGTAGGCACATCTCCCCTGAATGCTGCCTGTCTTTTGTACCAAGTCTCTAGCATCTTTTGATGTCACAGATACATCATAGTCTATATCATTTGTTAGCATATCTATTCTAATAAACCAATACACCACACAAGAAAGAAATGCATGCTTACATCATTAGCAGTTTCTCTGTCAGAAGAGATTGTGGGATAAGGGAGACGTGGGAAGTGAGGGGGAGGATTAGGTATGAAGATATCCTCACCTTCAATTGATTCAGTTGCACTGGTGGCCACAGTATCAGCAAAGGCCCTTCCCATATAATGGTCAGCACCATAGGGGTTAGAGCATGCAGGTACACTTCTGCTCCAGTATTTAGTTCCTGCCATGTCTTGTTGTATGTCACTTTATCCTGAAAAAGAGGGAAGTTTGCCAGTGTGTGTTGTGCAAGCTGTGTTGGTAATGTGGCCGTCATGTTTGAATAGCTGGTAGTGTGTGCAAGCTGTGAGACATGGGAACAAGGCTTGCAACAGTGCTAAGGTTTTGAGGGTGAGATGAAGCACACAAATTAGTTAGTTATGATTCCTGACTGATAGACATTGTTGGTAAGGGAGTGATGGAGGTGTGATGAATTGAATTGTGACTGAGGCCAGTGATGCAGTTGACAGGATATGGCATTTAAAGATGCATTTGCTGACCTTGAGTATTAGTGTGCTATCATTAAACTTCCTCCTGCACTGCATCTATGTTCTTGGATCTAAAGTCCTGGTATTGATCTCCCACTATCTCTTGATATTGCTTTCTGAACATGTGTCTGGAGGACCCCCGGCCCCCCTGAGGATACAGAACATCTCTCCGCCGTTTGACCACTTACACCAAGACTTCCAGTGCAGCATCCGAAAACCTTGGTGCACATCATCTGCCATGGTCAGCCATTGTCGATTGTTGCACAGCACACAATTCCCAATGATCTTGCAACTCCAGCAACCATAATGCACCTTCTCTTTAAAAGCTGCGGGCTAACTTTTAGTAATGCGGGCTAACTTTGAATAGCGCTAGTAATTAACCAAATTGGACCCCGTGCTGATAGATTAAACAAATGAACAGTGCAAGCAGCACTGATTGCATGCAGAAATCGTCGGAATGACAAGCTGCCACAAAGTTGGTGTGCTGCCTACATTCCACTGAATGGGTGTAGGTTAATTGTACATCGCAGTCCCCTCATCTGTTTTCAGGGATTAACCAATTTAACCCCGAATCTACAATTACTATTATTTGAAGGGTAAATGCTGGCCAGGACAACAGGAGAATTCCCAAGCTTTTCTTTTAATGGTACTGTGAGATATTTCACATCCACCTGAAACAGCAGATGTTGCCTCGCTTTAGCAACTCATCCTTAAATACTGCTCTGATGTGGTTGGCTACATTGTGTGTTCAACCCCTGGAGTATGCCTTGAACCTGTGACTCTCTGACTCTAATGCAAGAACACTGCCATTGTGGCAAGGCTGACACTTTTACACTATATATGGAGACGTATTTAAAGAAGCACCTTAAATTATATATTTTCAATGCTTGCCTTTGTTTTTCATGTATAGTGCAATTCAAAGCTTTATCAACTGATATGATAGTTGTTTTCCAATTTAAAATCATTTCACTGGGCCAAGATGCCTCTCAGCTACTGTCTTACCAATTTCCTCTCCCCTACCCAAACTGACTCAGTTACAGATGTTGAGAGAAATGTTAATCTACAATAACATTCAGTTCAAAGATCACATTATGACATAGGATTTTACAACAAAATCAAAAAGGACGTTGGATTTTCATGGAGTCGGGGAGACTGGGTTCAATATGACGGGCAGGACCCTGATTCGGAAGTCCCACCTCTGCTCTCAGCATTTCCAATACTGTGTGAAAGAGGATGGGGCATAAGGCACACACGGGCCATTTATGAATCAGTCAGGCTATTGAAACAAATGGAAGAGAACAGGAAGTTGTGATTTTCACTGTCAGAAGGTGAAAAAATTGCTGTGTGTGTTCCACGACTTGGCATTGGAGACGTGGGCAGCTCTGAAGGCCTGAGATAAAGAATTCTAAGCCTTATATCGAGCTGTGTGAGGTATCAGATTTAAAGCTGAATTTGCCTCTGAGATAGAGGCTGCTATATGACCTCAGGGAAGAGGAGGGTGGGATGGCTGATAAAGATTTGCGTGAACTCCTCTTCATTCCTTGCCTCATAAGACAAGAGGGTGACATTTCAGACTGTCAGTTTTTCTGGGTGTACAGAATTTTGTCCATGAGGAAGGAAGGTTGAAGAAATGGGTGCAGGACCCTCACACACGGCATGTAGAGGAAAGATGGTGGCAGCAGCCTGAGGCTAGAGCCGTGGTAACCAGGCATGAGATGGCAGAGCAAAAACAGAATTACCTGGAAAAACTCAGCAGGTCTGGCAGCATCGGCGGAGAAGAAAAGAGTTGACATTTCGAGTCCTCATGACCCTTCGACAGAACTTGAGTTCGAGTCCAGGAAAGAGCTGAAATATAAGCTGGTTTAAGGTGTGTGTGTGGGGGGCGGAGAGATAGAGAGACAGAGAGGTGGAGGGGGTTGGTGTGGTTGTAGGGACAAACAAGCAGTGATAGAAGCAGATCATCAAAAGATGTCAACGACAATAGTACAATAGAACACATAGGTGTTAAAGTTAAAGTTGGTGATATTATCTAAACGAATGTGCTAATTAAGAATGGATGGTAGGGCACTCAAGGTATAGCTCTAGTGGGTTTTTTTTTTGAATAATGGAAATAGGTGGGAAAAGGAAAATCTTTATAATTTATTGGAAAAAAAAAGAAGGGGGAAACAGAAAGGGGGTGGGGATGGGGGAGGGAGCTCATGACCTAAAGTTGTTGAATTCAATATTCAGTCCGGAAGGCTGTAAAGTCCCTAGTCGGAAGATGAGGTGTTGTTCCTCCAGTTTGCGTTGGGCTTCACTGGAACAATGCAGCAAGCCAAGGACAGACATGTGGGCAAGAGAGCAGGGTGGAGTGTTAAAATGGCAAGCGACAGGGAGGTTTGGGTCATTTTTGCGGACAGACCGCAGGTGTTCTGCAAAGCAGTCGCCCATCTTACGTTTGGTCTCTCCAATGTAGAGGAGACCACAATGTGATTCTCCCAATGTGGTCTCCTCTACATTGGAGAGACCAAACGTAAGCTGGGCGACCGCTTTGCAGAACACCTGCGGTCTGTCCGCAAGAATGACCCAAACCTCCCTGTCGCTTGCCATTTTAACACTCCACCCTGCTCTCTTGCCCACATGTCTGTCCTTGGCTTGCTGCATTGTTCCAGTGAAGCCCAACGCAAACTGGAGGAACAACACCTCATCTTCCGACTAGGGACTTTACAGCCTTCCGGACTGAATATTGAATTCAACAACTTTAGGTCATGAGCTCCCTCCCCCATCCCCACCCCCTTTCTGTTTCCCCCCTTCTTTTTTTTCCAATAAATTATAAAGATTTTCCTTTTCCCACCTATTTCCATTATTAAAAAAAACCCACTAGAGCTATACCTTGAGTGCCCTACCATCCATTCTTAATTAGCACATTCGTTTAGATAATATCACCAACTTTAACTTTAACACCTATGTGTTCTATTGTACTATTGTCGTTGACATCTTTTGATGATCTGCTTCTATCACTGCTTGTTTGTCCCTACAACCACACCAACCCCCTCCACCTCTCTGTCTCTCTATCTCTCCGCCCCCCACACACACACCTTAAACCAGCTTATATTTCAGCTCTTTCCTGGACTCGAACTCAAGTTCTGTCGAAGGGTCATGAGGACTCGAAACGTCAACTCTTTTCTTCTCCGCCGATGCTGCCAGACCTGCTGAGTTTTTCCAGGTAATTCTGTTTTTGTTTTGGATTTCCAGCATCCGCAGTTTTTTTGTTTTTATCTATGAGATGGCAGAGGCCCCAGTCAGAACAGCAAGGAGGAGGGTGAGATACGACCCTGAGCAAAGGGTATAGCGAAATAGGTATAGTTTCTTCGAAATAACTGAAAGGCAGCGCAACGCTTAGAATATCTTGGGAAATGGTCAAAGAAATCTGCACCATGTTGGAGGGAGACTTTGCACCTCAAATAACAGTCCTGCCAATTGCAGTGAAAGTTATCCTAACCCTCAATTTTTATGCAGCTGGATCCTTCTAGGATTCTGCTGCAGACCTCCGTGGCATCTCACAATCGGCCACCTACAGTAACATCAGTAACCAATAGCCTTTTCGCTAAGGTAGGGAGCACATTAATTTTCCCAGAGATGTGGAGTCTCAGATCCAAAGAGCAATAGGGTTTGTGTCAATAGCTGCTTTTCCACAGGTGCAAGGTGTGATAGATTGCACATACATTGCCATCAAAGAATGATCACAGGAGGTGCACAGATATATGAATAGAAAGTCTTTACATTTCATCAACACACAGTTTGTGTGTGACCATAATAAGATTTTCCTCTATGTCTACGCATGATTTCCTGGAAGCTGCTATGATTCTTTCACCCTAAGGGAGTCAAACGCGCTGCACTTTTTTGAGCTAGACCCCAGGTCTGTGGCTGGCTACTGGATGTCAAAGGCTACCCATTGAGGACTAAAATAGAAGCAAAATACTGCAAGTGCTGGAAATAAAAACAGAAAGTGCTGGGCAAACGCAGCAAGTCTGGCAGCATCTGTGGAGAGAAAAACGGAGTTAATGTTACAAGTCCAATATAACTTTTCTTCAGCATTATAACAGCAGTCACCTTCAGACCAGTGCACTTATCAAGCACACCATTGGCTTTTTAAAAATGTATTTTGAATGCCGTGACCACTTGGGAGGAACACTACAATACTTTCCTGCGAGTTTCAAGGATAGTGGCAGCCTACTGCATGCTGCATAATATGGCACAGTGAAGGGGTGCACAGATTCAAGATCCAGAGCCTGGTGAAGTAGACTGTTCATTGGACAAAGAGGTGGAGGAGGAGGTGGAGGAGGAGGTGAAGCCATCTGCCTCAGTTGAAGATGTAACCAAGGATGAAGAGCAGGTGGATGAAGGGGACAAATGGGGAAAATGACGAGAGGCATACCTGGATACCGAGAGGTGGCTCAGCATATGATGCCATAGTCAACAGGGAAGGTCTAATACAGAGCCACTTCTGCTAAGCAACATTGAGGATACAGATCTACCCTTGGAAGCAAATGGCTGTCCAGCCATCGCTAGGTGAGTGCCTTTGATAACACTGCCACCTCACATCCTCCAGGCGATGCCAATTTCACCATTAGAGAAAAAATCCAAAAGTGTTCTTGAGACTCTCTGGCAGCAAAATGAATAAACCTTTACTTCATATTTCAGCATTCAGACCTTGAGATGCTCTGTGGCAGAGAGGCTTGCAAATGGCTGTCAAATACATAGTGAAGAAGTCACCGAGTCACTAACCGAGGCCTGCCCCTATGTTAAGCATACTCCTTTGCAGTGTCAGTTCAGACTCAGGGCATGCACATATAATGGATACAGCAACAGAAATGCTGCAGTTCAAGACCAGATAACAAAGTAACATTAGCACCACACAAATGACCATCTCCAACATGAGAGAATCTAACTATCTGCCCTTGACATTCAAAGTCAGTGCTATCACTGAATCCCCCACTATCAACATTCTGGGGGTTACCATTGACCAAAGACTGGACTGGCCAACCATTTCAATATTTTGGCTACAAGAGCAGGTCAGAGGCTTGGAATTCTGATCTAAGTAACTCAACTCCTCATTCTCCAAAGCCTTTTCACCATCTACAAGGCACAAGTCAGGAGCGTGATGGAATACTCTCCACTTGCCTGAATGAGTGCAACTCCAACAACACTCAGGAAGCTTGACACCATCCAAGACAAAGCACTCTGCTTAATTGGTGCCCCATTTTGCACCCTAAACATTGTCTCCCTCCAACATCGATGCATTATGACAGCAGTGCGTTCCATCTTTAAGATTCATGGCAGCAACTCACTGAGGCTCTTTTGACAGCAACTTCCATACCTGCAACCTCTACCACCGAGAAGGACAATGGCAGCAGATGCATGGGAATGCCATTACTGTCAAGGTCCCCTCCAAGCCACACAATATCCTGACCTGGATCTATATCCCTGTTTCTTCAATGTCGCTAGATCATAAGCCAGGAACTCTCTTTCTAACACCTCCGTGGGTACACCTACAACACATAGATGACAATAGTTTAAGATGGTGCCTCGCCATCACCTTTGCAAAAGCAATTAAGGATGGGCAATAAATGCTGGGCTGGCCAGTGACACCCACACCCCATGGTTGACTGTTATCAGCAGTGTAAATTTCACTGAGCACTGAACTTGACTATGATGGAAATGCATGACTTCACCTTTCACAACTGTCAGGTGACTGAGGGTTGGACTTCTGGCCCCAATCTTCAGTGACACTCATAAGATCACGGAGTTCTAAGTTTACCCAGTTAATGTATGCACCACTTAGCAAGTATAGCCCAATACATCCATCCTCTGATTTATATAGTGTATTTACAGAAAATGGAAAGGCACATTTAACAATATGAGCTATAACACCACGTGAACCCGTCAGTGATTGAAATGGCGTGGCTCTTTTCTAGCCTGAACACTCCTTTGTGTTGCCCCTGGTGTTGCCTCAGAGGAGGTGGAGGCAGTCTGCTCACCTCTCTATCTGTAAGGCATTGAGGAGCATCATGTTGGATGTCTTGTGGCACAGTGAGACCATCCCTGCCTCTGAGCCATAAGCTCTGGGTTAAAATCCTACTCTAGGACTTGATGGCCAAGGAAGGTGTGTTCATAACTCAACCGAAAAGGCTGAGTATCAACTTATAAATCCTTCCAACATAAGTCAATGGTAAGCAGTAAGAGCTGGAGAGATTCCCAGTCAGCCATGTGATAAAAATTGGAGGAGTGTTGTGGTCAGCCTCCTTGTGCAGGTACCTGATGCAGACACACATTGGGGAACTGCAATTCTGCAAGGGCAACCATGGTCACTGGAACATGTAACATAGTCGAGGGGTCTGGCAGAGGAGCCAGGGAAGCCACGGAAAATGAGGGTGCAGAACTGTTCTCAGCACTCTCATCTGTTTAATAGGTAGATATCCATTTACCAAATCAAGCAACAAAAGATATTTGGTGAATCACAATTGTTTTATTGTTAAACTGTAGTTCAGTACAAAAAATACAATTTCCACTGCACCCTTCTGGATCTTTTCCCTGCCCAGAAGCAAACCCAGTTACTGAGGAAAAGCCCAGCTCTTAATTGTAGGCTTCAATGAGCATCACCTGCTCTCAATTCACTCTGAAGCTTGTCCTCATTTATTTTTAAAGGAATCTGCATTTCCAACATTGTCATCATCCTAAACAAAAACAGAATTACCTGGAAAAACTCAGCAGGTCTGGCAGCATCAGGGGAGAAGAAAAGAGTTGACGTTTCAAGTCCTCATGACCCTTCAACAGTACTAGGTGAATCCAAGGAGAGGGGTGAAATATAAGCTGGTTTAAGGTTGGGGGGGGGGGGGGCGAGAAGTGGAGGGGGGTGGTGTGGTTGTAGGGACAAGCAAACAATGATAGGAGCAGATAATCAAAAGATATCACAGACAAAAGAACAAAAGAACACAGAGGTGTTGAAGTTGGTGATATTATCTAAATGAGTGTGCTAATTAAAAATGGATTGTAGGGCACTCAAGGTATAGCTCTAGTGGGGGTGGGGGGGCATAAAAGATTTAAAAATAATGGAAATAGGTGGGAAAAGAAAAATCTATATAAATTATTGGAAAAAACAAAAGGAAGGCGGAAGAAACAGAAAGGGGGTGAGGATGGAGGAGGGAGTTCAAGACCTAAAGTTGTTGAATTCAGTCTGGAAGGCTGTAAAGTGCCTAGCCGGAAGATGAGGTGCTGTTCCTCCAGTTTGCGTTGGGCTTCACTGGAACAATGCAGCAAGCCAAGGACAGACATGTGGGCAAGAGAGCAGGGTGGAGTGTTAAAATGGCAAGCAACAGGGAGGTTTGGGTCATTCTTGCGGACAGACCGCAGGTGTTCTGTAAAGCGGTCGCCCAGTTTACGTTTGGTCTCTCCAATGTAGAGGAGACCGCATTGGGAGCAACGAATGCAGAACCCCATTGTCATCATCCTCCTCTGCAACCTCTTCAATCCTGGGTTGGCTTTCTGGATGGTTAGATGAGGTGGGCTGCTGGGGTGCAGCAGTCATCCATTCCAGCATCTGTTTTGCGAGAACGTTCTGTTATGGATACGCAGCTCCTCATGTATTCCATGGAGGACAGTGCTCATACTCTGAACGAATGCTCCAGGCTACTGAGTGAGCCTTGTTCTCTTTTCAGGAATTCATGCTGCTCTTATATCTGCTGTGGGTGATGCTGCATGTGACTCCCCATGAGATTGGCCAGACTCTCATGGTGGAGCTAATGTGATTGAGCAACTGATACAAGGTTGAGCTCATCAACACCATGGACTTCTCCACTCAGTGCACAAGTGCGCATTGCCTCAGTTAACTCCACCAGGTATCCGCACAGCTGCTGCTGATCCAAGCACTGTGCCCCATAAAGTTCCCACAGTCGAAAACGTGACAGGTGAAATGGCATGTGGCTGGACATGAAGGGTTTGCATGTCTGGTCCTGATACGAGCCCTTGAGGTGCCATGCTCATTTCACTTGTGTTGTGACCTGCTGTAGCTGCAAATACACTGGTTTCTGCATGGCTGGGTGCGGTGGATCTTTGCAAACAGTGAATGTCAGCTGTATAGACTCTCCTTACACATTTGCAAAAGGCCGACTTCAGCATCTGAAGTGTCCTATGAAGGCTCTTAATGGGCCAGCTCTTACAGCAAAAATAGCTAGTTGGCCAACATTGGAAACTTACACTCCCATGACAATGCAATTAAGTCTCCTCCCATGTGACCTGAGGATCCCCTCACAGCCTCCTTCCTGTCATTGAGTGACTTCCAGCTAGTCCTTTATATAGGGCCTGAGTCATAAATCACCTGCCACCTAAACCTGTTCCATCTCTGCCTCCTATTTCCAGGGTCAGCTGGCCTGACTTCAGCCCACACCTGCCTCCTACCTATGAGGATCGCACCCCTAGAGCTACTTTCTCCCGAAGCAGGTGTGCAAAGCCGGGAATTTTCCCAACTCCCACTACCCGACTCGAAGATGAAAATTCAGCTTAAAGTGAAGGACTGACTGCTGGCCAGCTTCTCTACAGTCTGGTAGTCAATAGGAACTCACTCCAAGGACACAAACAAGACCCTGAGAAAGGGGGAAGAATAAGGTGGTGCTGGTGGGTGGTTCTAGAATCTATTTCAGACACAGACCTGAAGAAGGAATACTCAGCACATGACCTGCATGTAGACATTATGGTGGGACCAGGCACAAACCCCGATGGGCACAGGAGAACAAGTGAAATTAGAATAACCCAGACAGTTGGGCCAAAATTCTCTGGAGTTTAGAAGAATGAGAGGCGATCTCATTCAAACATACAATATTCTGAAGGGGCTTGATGGGGTGGATCCGAGAGATTGTTTCCGCTGTTCAGGGAGTCTAAAACACTGGCGCACAGTCTCACAATAAGGGGCCAATAATTTAGGACTGAGATGAAGATAAATTACTTCACTCAAAGGGTTGTAAATCTTTGGAATTCTCTAACCCAGAGGGTTGTGGATGCCCCCTTGTTGAATGGATTTAAAGCTGGGATAGGCAGATGTTTGGAATTAGGGAATCAAGGGATATAGGAAGCGGGCAGGAAAGTGGAAATCAAACTCAAGATCAAGCAGGATTGTATTGACTGGTAGGGCAGGCTCGACAGACCATGTGGTCTACTCATGCTCCTATTTCTTTTATCTTTATGGTAGCTCCTCAGTACTATGGGCTTAATGTTCAAGAAAAGCACATATCAAACTCATCCAAAACAAAAACCACTCATACACAACATATTAGCCCATTGCTGCCAACCTTGCACCCCCCCACCCTCGTATCCCCCACTCCATACAGTATATATCAAAATTGCCTCACTAAGGGCCAGATTTTCATGATAATATAAAAGCAAAAAACTGCGGATGCTGGAAATCCAAAACAAAAACAAAAATAAAAATACCTGGAAAAACTCAGCAGGTTTGACAGCATCTGCAGAGAGGAACACAGTTAACGTTTCGAGTCCGTATGACTCTTCAACAGAACAGATTTTCACGATGTTGGGATGACTCAGGACTCCTTTCAAAATGATGGGTGCGACTTGGATGCAGAAGTCCTGCCCCCATTTTCAGTCGATACAATTAGGGAAAATGGGGAGGGACATGAATCACACAGATGTGAAAAACAAATCTGCAGGGCCATTTGACAATAGTACTGAGATTAAATGGACCCCATTTTCTCTGTTCCAAGGGCCTTATGCCACAGTTTGGGAGTCACAAATTAATGGAGGAAACATAAACATTTTGAAGGGTGGAGAAGATCAGTTAAGTTCCATAATCTGAAATTAGTTAAATCCCTAGTCCATTAAATATGAAAAAAAACTAGGCCACAGCTGTCAGTCAGAGTAAAAGAAACCACACTGCTGGAGTACATTGATTTAAAGGCCGTTTGGTGTAGCTTAGAAAAAAACCATTGCCATCTGTTCTTGCAACTTCAATAGACTTCACTGTTGATATTTTCCAAGGGTTGTTATCACAGCTGAACACATTATGAATGTTTGACTGAGTCTCTAAAAGTTCAAAACCACTTAGGGAGTTGAATTCACATTTCAATTGGCAGTTTTAAGGGGCTATTAAAGGATTATCGGTCTTTGATGTGCTACTGATTAGATGTTTGTTTTTATAACAGATTGACTATCTTTGAATGGGTTTCATGAGGCTTTCTCTATATCAAATGTGTATGAGTGAGAGCTCTATTAGAATGTTAGAAGTTTAATTTCTTTTTCATCTCAACATTGCCCCTGAAGTCTGCCCATAGTGGATACTGGGTGAGTGGCTTTAAAGGTGGCATGGGGTTGTAGGGTGGCATTAGGGGACATGGGATTGTGAGGTGGCAAGGGGAAGACATGGGTTTGGATTAGGATGGGTGAGAGCTAGAGGGCTTAACAGCCTTTTATAAGACTGGGTGAGGTCTCAGAGAACCAAGGCAGGTCTTCAAACCAGCCCAGCTTAGCATTTGCTTGCCTTCATGGCTGCCTCTTGACTACCTCCAGAAGCAGCAGACCCAACTCAATCACACCCCTGCCTTCCTCAAGCGAAAATTGCATTTAATGGAGCTCTCTATAGCGAGGCAGGTCTGTGAAGTCGGGAAATTTACCAAGTCGAGCTACCAGCCTCAGTAGTGAAAATCTGGCTCAAATGTCAAGGCACTCAATCATTCAATTATCCAAAGGAAAATTCTAACTAACTATGACATCATGGGGTCAAATACAAAGTGGACTATAATTTACATAGGTGGTCCAACCAGAAATTGGGATTCAGACCTCATCATTTGCTAAAAGTTCAATGAAAATGTTAAAAAAGCAAAATTTAAGGAAAAACAGTGAAACTCAGAGGTTGGGGGAGGGGACAGGGGAAAATGATGTTAAGGATTACCCAAGCTAAAGCCTTCATTTTATAGAGTATTGATTTGGCATATTGTGAGTTGTCTCGGGGACATACTTGCATTGCCGGCAGTTAATTGAAGATTCATTGGGCTGATTCCTGGAATGAAGGGGTTGTCTTATGAGAAAAGGTTAAGCAGGTTGGGCCTATACTCATTGGAGTTTGGAAGAATGAGAGATGATCTCATTGAAACAGGTAAGATTCTGAGGGGGCTTGACAGAGTAGATACTGAGAGGATGTTTCCTATTGTGGAGGAATCTAGAACTGGGGGCACAGTTTCATGTCACCTACTTAATAAAGAGATGAGGAGGAATTTCTTCTCTCTGAGGGTCATTAGTGTTTGGAATTCGCTCCTTCAGTGAGCAGTGGAGGCTGGGTCATTGAATATATTCAAGGCTGAGTTAGACAGATTTTTGATTGACAAGGAAGTCAAGGATTATGGGAGGCAGGCAGAAAAGTGGAGTTAAGACCACATCAGCCATGATCTTATTGACTGGCAAAGTAGGATTAAGGGTCCGAATGGTGTACTCCTGCTCCTATTTCTTATGTTTACTGTCCTTCGTTATCTTAAATTTAAAATAAAATAACCTCTGCCTTCATTCATATAGCTGTTGTTGAAAAACATTGTGACTAATAATGCCCCGTAATCAAATCAGAGTTCATGACCTGGCAAAAAGCCATTTATAGTAGCGGTTTCCATGACCGAAGCCAGTGCTGGTTTTAAATTAGAAACAAAGGAAAGAATCAACAGACCACAAAACATCATACAGAGAGACAGTTAATCACGGGATGCATTTACCAGCTCAGTCATGCACAAAGCTGTGGAACTGTTTCAGACACTCTGCAAGGCATTGCACCTGCTGCTTTTAAATAGTATTGACTGCACTTAGTCTTTGTGTAAATAAGCCCTCCTGTGGACAGGTGCAGACCAAACAGAAGCACTATGGATACAAACTCCCTCCAGAAGGCATCTTGTTACTGCCTGTTTGGAAATTCCAAATCACAATGAGCACTCTGTGAAATACACTGTCATTTCTGGAAGGTTCAATCAAATATGGCTTAAATGAACATGGCTTTTCATATTCAAAGAGGATGTGAACACAACCTGCTGCTTTAATGTGTTAATGAGTATTTTTGTTGTGTGAGTGGTTATGCAGAAGTCTGGTTGCAGTTTAATTTGATGATTTATTTTAGGATATTGATTTCATGATTTTTCCAGTTTGTAATTGTTTTAATTCTTTGTTTGTTTAATTCACTCTTGAAGTTTTGATTTAAAAAATAATTAATTAGACTTTCAATCTTGGGTTATTTTGACAAATTCTCACGTGTCGGTGCAGACTCGATGGGCTGCAGGGCCTCTTCTGCATTGTGATTCTGAAATTCGCCAATCCCATGTTCCCATTGGAAATCCATATTCAAAGGGACCACGAGTCGGAAAATCGACATGGTAGTATGTGGTTTTTTTTCCCCTTTAAGTCCAGTTCTCCACTGCAAACATAGGATCATTGAATTTACTCTTTATTTTCCTAAATACCAGTTAAAAAACACATGAAATCCACTGTGCACAAATCCATGCATTTTTGGGTCCAAATAAAACGAGATGTTTGCAATCGAATTTCAGGTTTAATGAACAAAAGCAATCTTGGAAGGAATGAATTAAAATTCTTAATAAACATTTACAACTACCACTGAAGAGTATAAGGCTACTAAGAGTTAACATAGAATACTGCGTCGTCAATATCTACACCCTATGGAATTGCATTCAGCTATCTGTGGATGAAAGTGTACTTTAAATATATCTTCACTTACCCAATAGTATGGAGAAAACATGATGTGTTCCCTGTGCCAAACAGGGAAAGCAGCTGTGTGTGCTGCACCTGAACTACCATAATGTTCATGTTGATGTTAGGCTCAACCCTAATTTTAGACTTTGTTTTTTTTCTGGGAACGAATGCAAAATTTACTTATAAAAATCAGAATGCTTAACTAACTACACGCTATTAAAAATTGGGGTTCTGATTTCCAACTGTGTCAGGGGAGGCGGTGGTGTAGTGGTATTGTCACTGGACTAGTGATCCAGAGACCCAGGGTAATGCTCTGGGGACCCAGGTTTGAATCCTGTCATGGCAGATGGTGGGACTTGAATTCAATAAACATCTGGAATTAAAAGTATAATAATGACCATGAAACCATTGTCGATTGTTGTAAAAACCCATCTAGTTCACTAACACCATTCAGGGAAGGAAATCTGCCATCCTTACCTGGATTGGCATACATGGGACTCCAGCAATGTGGTCGACTCTTAAAAGTGCCCTTTAAACAAGGGCAATTGGGGATGGGTAATAAATGCTGGCCTAGCCAGTGATGCCCACATCCCATGAACAAATCAAAAAAGGAAAATAAATACTGACTTGCTGCTGGAAGCTGGCCACAATTTTTGGGCAGATCTAGATTTAGGCAGCCAGCACTGCCGTCAGAAACAGGCAGAGCCTGAATTAAAATGTTCAAACAGGAGTCAACCAACATTATCCAAAATCCTCAGTGCCAATCAGTATTGCCAGTACTACTTCCTCAAACTGCTCACAAATCATGGGTGGTAAAGGTCATCAAATAGTCAGTATATTTAAATGAATATTCATCTTTTTTTATTCATTCCTAGATGTGAGCTTCGCTGGCTGGGCCAGCATTTATTGCCCATCCCTAGTTACCCTTGAGAAGATGGGGGGGAGCTGCCTCTTTGAACCACTGCAGTCCATGCGGTGTAGGTACACCCACAGTGCTGTTAGGGAGGAAGTTCTGGGATTTTGACCCAGCAACCATGAAGGAATGACAATATATTTCCAAGTCAGGTTGGTGAGTGACTTGAAGGGAAATTTCCAGGTGGTGGTGTTCCCATCTATCTGCTGCCCTTGTCCTCTTAGATGGTAGCAGTCATGGGTTTGGAAGGTGTTGCCTAAGGAGCCTTGGTGAGTTTCAGCAGTGCATCTTGTAGATGGTACACACTGCTGCCACTGTGAGTCAGTGGTGGAGGGAGTGAATGCTTGTGGATGTGGTGCCAATCAAGCGGAATGCTTTGTCTTCGATGGTGTCAAGCTTCTTGAGTGTTGTGGGAGCTGCACTCATCTAGGCAAGTGGAGAGTATTCCATCACACTCCTGACTTGTGCCTTGTAGATGGTGGACAGACTTTGGGGTGTCAGAAGGTGAGTTACTCATCACAGTATTCCTATCCTCTGACATGCTCTTGTAGCCACATTATTTATATGGCTGGTTCAGTTCAGTTTCTGGTCAATGGTAACCCCCAGGATGTTGATATTGGGGGATTCAGTAATGGTAATGCCACTGAATGTCAAAGGGCGATGGATGGATTCTCTCTTGTTGAAGATGGTCATTGCCTAGCACTTGTATGGTAGGAATGTTACTTGCCACTTGTCAGCCAAAACCTGGATATTGTCCAGGTCTTGCTGCATTTGGATATGGACTGCTTAAATATCTGAGGATCTGCTCTAAGTTTAAAAGTTGCAATTATTTGGAGATGGTTTGCTGACAATGTTTGGCTACTTGGGGATGAGTTTAAAATGTTTGTAGTGCCTGAATAACCTTCTGAAATCTTAAGATACTTCTGGCAACATAAGGGTCCTTCTGACATTTCCATTCGGGCCACAGAAATAGAAACAGCAGCTACAATTAAAGAACAAATAGAGCTGGAGCAGGAGTTTGCAACTGCAGGAAGGCCAGGTGAAAGGAAGTGTGCTTGCAGGAATTATTACCCTCCCAACAGACTGTATAGGGTCAGGACAACTTACTTGTACTTATTGAGGCCTACTGAAGTAGACTGACTGGGATTTTCTGATGGTTCCAATACACGATGGTGCCGCGGGACAGGTTAGCTGCCTGGAGGCTTAGAGGCTCTCCTTGCCTGTATGGGTTCCGCAGCAGCCGCAGACCATCTTGTAGAGAGGTGCCCACCCCTCTCCCTCCCCCAACACTGGTGGCCTGGCTGCAAAGGCTTTTTTATACTTCAAATTTTAAGAAGTTGGAGAGAGACACCTCCATTTTAGGGTCTCTCTCTCTCTCATTTACCTGCCATGCCCATCCTGCTGCTGCTTCCAGAGGCCTCCTATTGGCACCACACCTGCCATTCTTAATTGGATGGTAAGTCCACCCTCTGGTCACTAACTGGCCAAGTAGGGGAAAATCACAGTGAGTGACTGTTTCCCCATTTGAGCCTGACAGCCGGGCTCGGAAGCTCACAGGAAAATCATGCCTACTGTTGTGTTACCATTTACAAGAAGCCTGGAGTCTCTGCCTCAGGTATCAATACATTCCAGTAAAAGTCACTGCAGCTCTGAACTTCGCCTTTAGCTCCTTCTCGGGAAATCAGTAACATCGATCATTAATTGGATTAAAGTAGGTGGCAGGTGTGAAAGCAAACACATTCATCTCTTTTCCCAAGGAGAGCTGAAACCAGCAGGGATGGGGCTCTGGGATCTGCATAGACTGCGGGCTTTCCTCAAGTCCAGGGTATTATTTTGGGATTCTTCACCTGTTGCCACACATCATGAACTTCAACCCTATTAATGTGCAACTGGTGTATGATGACCTGCAATACATGAAGGAGGTCTATGCCCACTTTCCTTTTAGCTGCCATGAAGCTTTTACCTTGCATCTGTCTTCAGTCCTCCCATTCTTTAACCCTGCACAGAGTGAGAACCTGGCGGGCCAGGACGCCCATCCTCCTTTAATGGTACTGCCAGATCTCTTAGGACTGCAACAGGACTGTCACTAACAGGAGTTTGTGCCCTCCATCCATAGGCTCTCTCCTGCCAGTAGGAATCCTGCTGGGAGTCTGCTTTGCGCATAAAATAACTCTGACCCAAGAAACTGCAATAGGATTCTATTAGTGTTGGAGAAGTGAGCAGAAGTCCCATCTCGCCTAAAGAATGCTTCAAGAAGGAGAACAACAGTCATAAACTCTATGTCTAGATTGATTATAGAAATAACCTACTTGCAACACTAATCGTGGTTATTCGGAAACAAAGAAACCTCAGAATAACAGTCACTAAGGTTTATGAGAGCCCCAGCGTAGCAGAGAAAACAAAACAAAAGAAATGCAGAAAAACAGAATCAGAAACGGTTTTGCGGTTATCCACTGAATCATTTTATTAGGCCTCCAAACTTATTTCTATATACAGCTCAGTGCCACCTAACCCTGTGCAACTCCAAGGGCTGAATTTTCTGGCTGACATGCGGGTGGCGCTTAAAAGGTCGCGCGCGCGTCCCGATCCCGGCATCACGAAGTTTAGGTCGGCAGGTGTGCTCAGCAGCGGGACGCTCACCCGCCATTAATTAAAAATCTTGTTAAGGCCATTAATTCAGCAATTGACGATGATTTTGAGGGGCCCGTGCAAACTTCAGCTCGGCGCACAGGCCCAACGGGCAGGCGGGTAAGTGATTTTTTAACAAACCTCATCCAGTGGCGGGATGAGATTTGATTTCAGATTTAAAAAAGTTTAATAAAGTTTTTGTGTACTTTATTAACATGTCCCATCTCATGTGACATTTTCGCATGAGGCGGACATGTTAATGATTTTTTTATTTTTCTATTTTACAACTTTCACAACCTTTCAGCGATTTCCCTGAGACAGCATTTAGCCTCAGGGAGATGTGCTCTCTTTCGCACGCTCTGGCAGTTGGCGAAACCCCCCCGCTTGCACAGGGAGCACATAGCGCTTCCCTTCGGGTGTCACACTGGGTAGGCCTTAATTGGCCCGTCCACATAAAATGGCGGCGGGGCCCGCTTCTCCAGCGGGGATTGGCTGCCCGCCCACCGCTGAGTCGGTCAGCCCCACCTGCCCGTCAAGAGCAAAATTCAGCCTCAACTCTTTTGGGCATGAAAATTCTTTAACATAATATTGGTAAATAAGCTGCACAATGAGGTGATGGGCCGTAACCTCCGACTAACGTCGGAAAGTGCTGGCCCGCAGAAGTTAGAAGAAATAAATACTTACTTGCCTGGTCTTGAAAATTGCGTGGCCAGTTCCGTTCGTCGGAGCTGCTTGCGGCTTGCAGCGAAAGACTCCTCACAGGCCCCAGCGAAGTTTAGATCCAGCGTATTCAAGGAGGCCATGCCCCCTTTTTTACAGCAATTGCTGCTGTGAAGCAGGAAAGTTTAAAGGGCCAGGGAAACTGACAGGCCAGGGACAAGGTGCGTGCCTAAAGTAAGTTGATAGGATTTGGGGATTTGGGGTGCTCGGGGGGTGGGGATTGGGGGTGTTCGGGGTAGGGGGTGTTGAGGATGTCCGAGGGAGGAGGATGGTTGGGGGTGTCCGAGGGAGGGGGTGGTTAGGGGTGTCTGAAGGTCATGGGGGGGTGGGTTGGAAATGTCCAGAGGTCAGCAGGTGGGGAGGTCAGGGGGAGTGGTGGTGGTGGGGTGGGGGGGGGGGGGTTGTCGGAGGTCGAGGGTGATGGGGTGGAGACCCGTGGGGTCGACTTTACCCAGAAGTTAGAAGAGGTTTTAATTCTTCTAACTTTTTCTGGGTGACTATTGGTAAAACCCTGGTGCAGCCATCCAAAGTTTGCGATTTAAATCGCATTTTTGGATGATTCCCAGCACAGCACAATTGTCCAGAGGAAGTTAGCACTTCTGGACAATTTCAGTACAAACCCCTGCTTGAGAACTTGCCAGAGGGATTCCCCAGCACATCTTTGGTGTACCCCGAAATCCGACACTGGGGAGTGCAGAAACTACAGAACGATATCACTATCATTTGAATATCATTATGAATCTGAATTTGTTTTCGAACTGAGACACATGAACCACAAACACAGCAGCGGACTGCTGAACTTATTTCTTTTTGCCCCACTAACTAGCATGTCTGATATAATGGAAATTAAAATTAGCCCTGCTCTCTTTCTATAGTCTTAATTATAAAGAGATACATATATTTCTATTTGTCAGTGTGAGTATAAAGCAGGGGAAACCCATTGCTTTTTCTTTGTGAACACTAAGGAAAATAAACCTCAAGATTTCAGAACTGAAAGATTGATCAAGGATGCAACGCTACTCAGTACAGTACTGCCATCTTCTGGCTATACAAAGGCACTCGAAACTCCTGTTGAGTTGCCATGTGGGATCAAATATCTACAGCTCTTCTGGCACACACTTGCCATAAATCCAGACAACAGTATGAAACATGACTATTACCAATGGAAATTAAGTAGTACGATTACTACCAAGCTGAATTCCAGGACTACACACTGGACAGGGAGCTCTGTGGTTGTGTTTCATTGAACAGTAAATGTACCGACGTACTGCTTCATAATAATTATCATACAGACCCCTGGTGAATTGATTTTCTTTCTCCAATGTCTGAATTCTTCCTCTTGCTTCCATCACACTGATTGCAGCATCTTGCTTGACTTGAGCTAGCTGAATCTGTAGATTCTTCACAATTCTTTTGTGCTTCTGTTTCTTGATTCAAGTTAAAATACAAAGTCACATAATAAGGTAAATAAGCAATGTAGTTCTGATTCTCCAATCCACGATCCCAATAATTTATTACCCTGAAATGACAGATGTTATGTGAGCAAACATATCAACTGTTTTGTGCACAGTGAAGTCCCACAAACAACAATGAGAATGATTAGTTAATGTGGTTTTTGGTGGTGCCGAATGATGGTGTTCACTAGGCTACTGGTAGAATTCTCTGACCTTCTTAAAAAAGTCCCATAACAACTGAACATACAGACAGGGCCTAGGTTAACATCTTAGCACAGGATGGTATAGAAACATGCTCTGGGAGGCTCCTTAGTCAAATAAAAAGAACTTCATTTATATGAGAGCTTTAGTGGCTGCTTGCATCCGCCAGCCCCTTATACAGCCATCTTTTTCCTAGGAAACCCCTCATTAGGATTTATTCCCCCGTGCTAGCTACACATTGGTTGAACAAATCACATGACCCCCTACTCAGTTGAACTGATCTTAAAGCGGCAGTCATCACAGATGGCATCTCCAACAATTCGATGCTCTCTCAGTGCTACTTGGAAAGGGGTAATTTTGACCTAAGCCACCTGGTAGGAATCTGATCGATCAGATTGGCATGAATTTTATTCAGCATCCAATCTTACTTTCTGTTGAAGCCAATGGACGGTAAGATTGGGTGGTGTCTAAAGCAGGTGGCATCTGAACATGTCAGTGGGTTAGGTTAAGTCCTATTGTAGCGAGTCCTGAATCCACACTTCTGTACCATGATTGCCACCAACTCAGCTGGGGCTGATCAGTACACTTTATTCTTACTCTCCTTAAAGTTTTCAACATACTTGCAAATATTGGAAAGAATGTTAAGCTATGCAAATCTACTAGAAGGCATGAAGGGAAATCATTGTTCAAAGCTTAATACTGTCATGCCAAAGAAAAAGAGAATCATTGTGAAATAACTTCCCAATGTGTAAAACAAATATGGGACCTAAATTTGTTAGTGCCCTAAACCAGATGCAATTCTGGCAGCACATAACATTGGTGCACCAAAACAGTGATGTCCAAACTAAATCGCTATTGTCCACCTTCATCCTAGTTCTTGTATGGTTAAATGGCAGCAGGCGGAAGGGTGTCAGGACCTCATTGAGTTACATCAAGCCCACAGGACAGAAACAGACCATATGGTCCATATGATCTAGGCTGTCATTTATGCTCCACATAAGCCTCCTTCCACTCTTCCTCATTTCATCCTATTAGTATATCCTCCTATTCCTTTTTCTTTCTCATATGCTTCTCTAGCTTCCCCTTAAGTGCATTGATGCTATTCACCTCAACTACTCCCAGTGGCAGTGACTTCCACCTTTCTTTCTCCTAAATTCCCTATTGGATTTATTAGTGAGTGTCTTCACTTATGTCTTCTAGTTTTGGATTCTTGCCCACAAGAGGAAGCATTTTTTTTTACCTCAACTCTATCAAACCTTTTGTTATTTTAATGACCACTATCAGGTCAGCCTTTTCTTTTCTGGAGAAAGGAGCCCCAAACTGTTTAGAGTTTCCTGCAAGCTATAACCTCTCAGTTCTGGTATCATCCTTGTGAATTGTTTTTGCAACTTCTCTAATGTCTCTATGTTTTTTTAATAATCTGGAAACCAAAAATGTGCAAAGTACTCCCAAGTGTGGTTTAACTGAACAAATCACAGCTCATAAAGAATTGGAAGGTATTTTAGGAATAAGAGAAGACCATTTGGTCTTTTTCGATTGACCTTCAAAACATGCCTTTGCTGAAGTATCCCCAAGATTGCAGGATTAGTCCTGTCTTAAATGAGCCGCTTATTTGACAGCTGCTGGCATCTGTGACCAACATTACAGCAGGAAGCAGCTCCTTCGGAGGAGCTGAGTTAAGCGGAAAAAGGGAAGAAATAACCCACGAGCACAGCTTGACTTTATTGTCAACTTATCAATTCAAAGAAGCATTGCTGTCTTGTAACACACTTCAAACTTATGTTTTCTTCAGTAATGTAAAATCCATGGCAGACAACAAATTCTGCAAGATTTAATAGGGATTAATAATTTTCAACCACATGACTTGAGATGGAATTAATTGCAATAACTAAGAGAATAGGTTATATTAAAACACATTTATTTGATTTCTAAACCTGTGGACTGAAGTTAAATATGCTAGTAAATTAATTAGAATGATAGTAATATTAATTTACTTACTAATTGCACCAATTGTCCTTGAACACATTTATTTTCTGCTTCTAACCTCTCGATGTACTACAAAAGAGCAAAGAAAAGTAGTTTTATTTAAAAAAAAGCCCCCCCCCCCTCAGAGAAATGCAGCCTGGAAATTACAACATGCAATATTATCTTTTAACACTTGTTTGTATCAAATTATTCTGTCCAATGCTTTAGTGGAAGTCAATAACAGGTCTATTTTAGACAGTTTAGCACCTCTCTTAAAACATCAACCAAAGGAACTTGATATGAATGTACTATTTGTTTGCCAACATCACATAGCATATTTTCCAAGCATACATGTTTAGTGGAAGTCCTGGTAATTTCCGTACTTTAAATGCTATATTAGCTTTATTACATATTTTATATTTTTTAACGATGGATGATAACTTTTTAATATATAGATTCGATTACTTTTGTGCATGTATTTACAGAAGCTGAAATAATTTAATTGTTATTTTAGTGGGAGCTGGGTCTAATGATAGCACTACATAAGAACATAAGAAATAGAAGATGCAGGCCATGACATTTGATAAAACCCCAAATGGCCGTGGGCATCAGATTGCATGATTAACCCAAGCCCTGATGCAGGCAGTCTGCAAAACTTTATACTCCTTGCTCATTGTCATGTGTGGGCAGTGTTAAGCATGCTATTAATTGCTGAGTGCCTGAGCCACAGGCACAAAATTGTGAGCGGCTAGCACCAATTAAAGCTGGCCTGCACCTCTTAAAGGGGAGGTACACTCTGGCTGGAGCAGGTATTGGAACTGATTGTAGAGGAGAGTGTGAGCAAGAGGAACACTGAACTAGCATAACAGAGGACAGAGTGGACTCCAAGATTTTCTGATGCTGCACTGAAGGTGCAGAGGAGCAAAGATATCATCTATCCCCAGGAAGCCAAGGACCCTCCAGACAAACTGTAAGAAGGTGTGGTAACCTGAGGTGCAATACACCTTTAAGAGAATGTGAACACATTGACCAAGTGACTGTATGACTCAATTGCTGTGTAGTGCGGGCTACAACGTTAAGGGTTAGTTTAGAGTAGGGTCTGGTTGGAGAAGCAGACATCATGTTAGTGCTCTGTTGTCTGTGTAAATAAACAGCACGTGCTTCATTTTATATTGGTCTCTGTGTCTGCAGTATATTGTTGCCAACTCACCCTCCGACAGATAAGCGTGCAACCAGTTCGCAAGCAAAGCGACCCAACAGTAGAACATAACAGAAGGAAATGTGAGTAGATAGATATGGCAGTCAAGACTAGATTCTAGTCTCAAGAACAAGACATTCAATGGCTGCACATGAGTGATTAAGGACAATGTATCTTCAAACACCATGTCCCACCAATTCCCTAGTAGCATCACAAACTGCTCGATACACCGCATCCCATCACTCACCTACCAACAATCTCTATGAATCATGACTCATTCCTAGCATTCATATTCCACACCTCACCCTCACACAAGTAGCTGCAATCCTCACTCCCACACCGCAAAGCCCACACATAGTGCCAGCTGTTCAACCATAACAGCCACATCACCCAAATACATTGTATCACACTCAGTGATACTTCCCTCTCTCTTGCAGGGCATGGAAAGGCAAAACCAGGGTCAGTAGGGGCTTACTAGTTGGAGACAGTCACCCCTGCATTTCTTTATCCCATGGTCGCCATTACTGGAGTGACCAAAACTGAAACCATTGAAGATGACAGTACACTCATACCTAAATCTCTCCTCCTTACTACCCGCTTTCTTCTCATCATACACTTTCATCTGATTTACAAGGTGTAGATGGTATAAACATGCTCTTTCTTACAACCCATCCCCTCCATTCTCATTTGAGAAACCCAAGAGGTGCAACTGGCTAAGAGGTGGTGGAGGAAACAAAGAGTAGAAAGACAGGGCAGAAGCATTCCAAATTTGCACAAAGTGCAGTAGCGGGTGGGTAAAATAACGTTTAACCCACCGGCCGCAATGACTTTACACACTGTATCATCCTAAACCTGCCGCATTAATTACATATTCCTGGGAACCATGCCGTTTCCATTACAGGTGGGCACTCATTCACCCATCACACCATCACCTCACAGCTTCATCATGCCGGGCACCATATTTAAAGTCCAGCCACGCACACACATTGCAGTGCTTCCAGCCCATGACTACTGCAGGGAAGATGTCCACGAAAAGCAAGCAAACTGCAGCCCCCAGGTTTAATGACGCGTCACTGGAACGCCTTTTGGATGCCATGAAGTTCTGCCGTGATGTCCTCTACCCCTGCTCTGGCTGCAGGGTGGGTAGTGACATGACCAACCAGGCTTGGGAGGCTGAGGCAGTGGTGGTCAGCGCCAACGCCCTTCAAAAGAGGACAGTCACCCCAGTGCTGCAATAGGATGAATTACCTCCTCTGTTCTTCCAGGGTAAGTCACTCTTCTCATCACTCTCAACTCACACTCACAAACCCATCACACATCCACAGGTCCTCACTCACTGCCAGTTCAGGGAACATCACCATTCACTCTCTCACACACACCTTCATTGTCTTCGTCCTGTCCACCACACATGCCAGGTATACTTATCATCTGGCCTGGCAGGCATCCTGCTTACCCTCTCTATTCATACAGGACAAGCTGGCGCACAACAAAAGGGAGAGGTCACAGGAATGCCTGACTTTGAAAACAAAGCCATCCAGCTGGTTGGCGAGAATCTGGATTGTTCCTGTGTTGTTGCTGATGGTGAGGTCGGTGGTGCTGTACAAAGTGAGGATCTAGCAATGCAACATCCATTAGACAACCATACTGTGATTGATGTGTCCTGTTTCACAGGCTACCGCCATGTACTAATTATCTCCCGTTGTTTCCGCAGGCACATCTGGGAAATAGCCGATGTTGTCCATGACCCAGGGCCTCCAATCAAGCCGCAGAGAAACTTCCGAAGAGGAATCTGAAGGCACCAGTCTTAAAGTCCCATCACAGCGCTCATCCACATCCTCCACTAGCACAGAGACATACAGCTTGTTGGGACCTAACTCTAGAATAGCCTCAGGATCACAATCTGGTGAGCACATCGTACTGTCTGATTCACAGCAGGAGGCTGCAGGGACTTCCCAGGTGTCCGGCACTCCGAGGACTGCTGGAGGCCAGAAATATGCTGAGTCCAAGTCAGGTGTCAAGCCTCTGGACTTGGTCATACCTCAGTTGCTGGAGCTGCAATGGCAAGCTTGGGAACAGCAGGAAGGGATGTCTGCTCTACTCCTCAGGTTCCAAGGCACAATGGAGGAGTCTGAATGCCTTCAGGCTGAAGTGCCAGCGCTGGCATGCCAATGCACTGAGGTCAACACTAGTAAGATGGTGGCCGCCATGGAGACCTTAGGCCATGATGTTGCTCCTGCACTGCGGCCTGGGCTGATTCCATCGCTGACGCCATAATTGGCCTCCAACTGTGTGTATGTGAGGAATGTGGGGCAGCTCAATCTCACTCCAGCTACCCCTTCTCCTCAAGGAGTCAGCCAGGGGGCCCTTGGACACCCAAAGGGTGGATGACCTGCAGGTGTACCCCTGGGGCCATCCACCCAGGTGACTCTGGGAGTGTCCAGCCCATCTGAATCCCCCCTTCCTGTGACCTCAGCAGCTCCAGCACCAGAGGCCAAGGAGGGTGCCACTGCCACACAGCAGGATGCCGAAAGCAGGCTGGGTCTCAGCCCACCAGCAGACGCCCACCAAGGTCATCACAGACAGGGAGCAGCAGTCAGCAGGCTACCTCCACCTCCACTGTGGATGTCCAGGGAGCACCAAGACATAATGGCAGGGTTAGGAAAGTTCAGAAGAATTAGTTGTTTAGCCTGGGCATGGGTATTAATCACTTGTACATACTGTTCACTATTGTCAATAAACTCTCAAGAATGTCTCCCTGCGTATGGTTCCATGTTCTGATGAGCAGTGTTCATGTCACTCAGATGTGAAACCTTTCTGCAGAAGATAAAGGCAGGTGTCTCAGTCCAGGGCCTCTTCCCTGTGCTCTGTGCGACCTTCAGACCAAAGTGATGGTCCGGCTTCACACTCGCTGGATACATTACAAATGCCTGCACCTCAACGATGCTTGTCATTGCTGCCAGAATGTCATGGGCAGGTGCCACAGAGTTCCATCATTCTCTCTGTGTGCTCTCAGCACCTTAAAGATGGGGCTGGCCCCCATCTCTCCAGCATCTGTGACCAGTGACACTGTGCTCCTGAAGGGCTCAGGTGCTGAAGGAAGACAAAGCATCAGATGCTTTTTCAAGGATGTAACTAGTAGAGTTGATGAGGGGGAGCCAGTGGGTGTGGGTTATTTGGACTTTCAGAAGGCTTTTGACAAAGTCCCACATAAGAGACTGGCGTGTAAAATTAAAGCGCATGGTATTGGGGATAGTGTATTGGGATGGATAGAAAACTGGTTGGCAGACAGGAAACAAAGAGTAGGAATAAACGGGTCTTTTTCTGAGTGGCAGGCAGTGACTGGTGGGGTACCGCAGGGATCGGCGCTGGGACCTCAGCTATTCACAATATATATTAATGATTTAGATGAGGGAACTAAATGTAATAGCTCCAAATTTGCAGATGACGCAAAGCTGGGTAGGAGGGTGACCTGTGAGGAGGATGCAGAGATGCTTCAGTGTGACTTGGATAAGCTGAGTGAGCAGGCAAATGCATGGCAGATGCAGTATAATGTGGATAAATGTGAGGTTATCCGCTTTAGTAGCAAAAAGATTATTATCTGAATGGCTATAAATTGAGAGAGGAGAATGTGAAACGAGACCTGGGTGTCCTCATACACCAATCGCTGAAGGTAAGCATGCAGGTGTAGCAGGCGGTAAAGAAGGCAAATGGTATGTTGGCCTTCATAGCCAGAGGATTTGAGTACAGGAGCAGGGGTGTCTTGCTGCAATTATACAGGGCCTTGGTGAGACCACATCTGGAATACTGTGTGCAGTTTTGGTCTCCTTATCTGAGGAAGAATGTCCTTGCTACAGGAGGGAGTGTAGCGAAGGTTTACCAGACTGATTGCTGGGATAGTGGGACTGACATATGAGGAGAGATTGAGTCGGTTAGGATTATATTCACTGGAGCTCAGAAGAATGAAGGAAGATCTCATAGAAACCTGTAAAATTCTAACAGGACTATACAGGGTAGATGCAGGAAGGGTGTTCTCGATGGTGGGGTCACAGTCTGAGGATACGGGGTAGACCATTTAGGACTGAGATGAGGAGAAATTTCTTCACCCAGAGAGTGGTGAGCCTGTGGAATTCGCTACCACAGAAAGTAGTTGAAGCCAAAACATTGTATGTTTTCAAGAAGGAGTTAGATATAGCTCTTGAAGAGAAAGAGATCAAAGGATATGAGGAGAAAGCAGGAGCAGGCAATTGAATTGGATGATCAGCCATGATCATGAATGGCGGGGCAGGCTCCAACGGCCGAATGGCCTACTCCTGCTCCCATTTCCTATGTTTCTATATGCTTCTAAAGTTTCTTGGCTGCGTCTCTATGATTTGACCCTGATCACGGATGCAAATGAACTGCCCTCAGCCAGACAGGAGTCAGACATTCTCAGAGGCTATGTGAAGATCTATGGAGTGTTCCCACTGCATGTCATCATCATCCTTCTGCGATCGAGCGACTATTAGGACCTCCACTGCATCTCCATGACAGGAGAATTATAACAGAGATATGTGAGTTGCCATAAGCCAGGCTGGAATCAAACATTCATAGATGCAATGTTAGGATCTATGGTGTCACCTCACTGCATGTCGTCATCATCCTCCACAAATCTAGCAGCTATGAGGGCCTCCCGAGTGCATCTGCCTCATTTGGCCAGTGCGATGGCCTCATCATTGTCATCGCCACCTGCAAGGACCTCCTCACCCTCATCCCTGACCTCCAGCTCCTCCTCAGCCAGCTCCCCTCCCCGTTGGAGCACCAGATTGTAAAGGGCGCAGCAGATGATGACGATGCATAACACCTTCTGTTAACTATATTGTAGGGCTCCACCAGGCCTGTCCAGGCACCGGAACTTCATTTTCATCATCCTGATGGTCTGCTCCACCAAATTGCGAGTTGCAGCATGAGTCTCATTGTACCTTTGCTCTGCTGCAGTCTGAGGCCGCCGCATGGGTGTCATCAGCCACGGCCTCTACAGGTAGCCCTTGTCCCTGAGGAGCCAACCCTGAAGCTTCTGTGGAACCTGGAAGACTTCAGGGACCTGTGACCGACTGAGAATGTCAGAGTTGTGCACACTCCCTGGAAACCGTGCGCAGAATGTGGGGATGCGTTTCTGGTGGTCACACACCATCTGCACATTCAGTGACTGGAAACCCTTGAATTTGATATAGTTGACAGTGTGTTGCGACAGAGATCTGAGCACCATGTGAGTGCAGTTGATGACACCCTGCACCTATGGGAAACCCGAGATCTGGGCAAATCCAATCGGTCTTGCTTCCTGGCTGTCCTGGTCCTGGGCAAAATGCACAAAGTTGTGTGCCCTCGCAAAATGGCCTCCATGACCTCATGGACGCATTTCTGGGTGGGGCTTGTGATATCCCCTAGAAGTCACCCATGGAACCCTGAAAGGAGCCACAGGCATGGAAATTGAGCACCGCTGTTACTTCCCTGGCCACTAGCAGTGGATGCCCTCCATGTCCCTTTAGCACCAAATCCTGCATAGCTGGCAGATGTGACCGACCAGTTCCATAGACATGTGCAGCCTTCGGCGACACTGGTTCTCGGTCATCTGCGGGAATGAAAGGCGGCATCTATAGACCCTGGGTCTAGCTAGGTGCTGACCAGTGACGGCTCACTGTGGCTCATCAGTAGCGTGTGCTGGACCCCCAGCCACCCCTTCTTCTAGAGGGTGCTGCTTATCCCTCTGCGCAGTCAGGTGCCTTAGTCGCTCTCTTCTCCATCATCTTTACTCTCTGTAAGCCACAAGGTGGCAGCTTTGCCCACTGGACTACAAGCTGTGCTCTCAGCTCAGGCGCAGGCATTCTCCTAACCCGCACTGTAAGGCTGCACTGTTAGCTTGAACCATAGGAGAGACTGGTCCAAACCGGGATGACGACATTGCAAGGAGCTGTGAGCACCTCCACCAGTGACTGCTCTATGGTCAGCTTTAGCAAGGAGATTGTACAACATGCCCAGTCATCCAGCTGTTCCGCAGTCCACTAAAATGCTCATTACTTTGCAGTCGGTGCCCGAGTGGGCAGAGAAGCTAGAGGCTTGACTCTAGTTATATCAATGTGGGTGTGCCTGAACTATCTAAGATGCAGAGGAATGGCCACTATATATGATGTTTCCCTAATGCAAGGCCACTTCCCTTGCCCACCAGCATCCCCTCACCTCGCATGTGCTTGTACACTACTTTCAACTGCAGAACAGCCCTTGCCCCTACAAAACCCCTCTTCCCCCCCAAGTTGCCTCAACCACACGGCAACCATTGCCCATGCCCCCTCCCCCCAACTTGCCACAACGTTGAAGTCCAACAGGCGACCTGGGCAAGCCCTCCGCAACGATACCTACTACTCACATCCGAGTTCCCCTCAAAGTGCAGCCCGCCAAGTGCACGGCTTTTATGTGCTGTTGTGAAACAGGCCAGCGTGCAAAGATACCGACATGGTCAAACGATCCTGCAGGATGGGACGATTCCGGCAGGCTGGCCTTAAAATGACATGCTGATGTATTACAATAAGGTTCCCAATGTCCAATGGTGGGAAACACAACATGCCATTGGCAGGCAGAGTGGACAATTGCAAACTGGTTTCACAAAGGCGTGAAACCGATTTTTGGCCTTCTCACCATATTGTCTGCTCATGCCATCAAACACGCCCTACACCAGTGATCACGGAAAATCCTGACCACAGTAAAGAAGAAGAAACACACTGGGCTGGATTTAGATTAGGGTCTTGCCGATGAGTCTGAGAACTGGTGGCGAACCCCCGCCAGTTCCATGGAGGAGGCTTAAGTGTCCTTCAGGCTCTGAAGTGGGCACCGTTGGGCCTTCCACTGGATTCAGGACCCCAGCAGTGGAAGTTCCACCTGCTGAGAGCTGCCAGTTAATCAGAGGCTGGCAGCTCCTTATTGCAGTCTGTGCCAGCAGGAGTGGTGGCAGTTGTCGGCGATGGACACACCAGAGGCCCAGGGTCGCCCAGTGGCCCCAGGCCAAAGGTGAGCGAGTGCGGTGTACGGATTGCAGGGTGAGGACTGGAGAAGGGGGGAGGAAAGAGAAGGGTTGAAGGCAAGAGCATAGGGTGGCTTTCAGTGCTCCCCCTCCCCTTTCCCGATGCCATGTTTCTTGATCAGTACAGAGTGCCTGATAATGAGGGACCACCCTAGGAAGTCGCTGGAAACCCGGCAGAATTTGCTGGGTGGCTGTCGGGAGGCACAGGAAAGCTGTGCAACTCCCATTGAACCCCTGCGCCAGCACTAAATTGTGGTGGCCTCAGAGATAATAAGTGTCAATTTATTAATTCATTAATGAGCCTAATTGACATACTGCTACTGGCGACTGGCAATCCCATATCAGCCCCTTCTGTCCTCCAACTTAATTGGGGGAGGTTTTTCTATCACCGGGAAACTGACACATAGACTCTCCTGCAATTAAGTGGGGCTGTCCACCATGGTTCCTGTACAACATGTTACATTAAATCCAGCCCGCTGTCACGCAATCTCATACTTGCAGTCAGATACTCAGATACTGGCTCAGATACTGACACTACTTTAGATGGTGGCCTAGAGGCAGGGTCTGCATGTGGTGAGAGACCAGGTATGACTGCCCTCCAGTTAGGATAGGAGACAAGGGCAGTCGAGGCGCCAGGTCTCTGAATGTTACAGATGACCTCTGCTGTGGAGGCCTCAGAAAAGGACTTGATGAAGCAGCATACAGAAAAAGGCTTGGTGCATTGGCAGGCCTGCCAGAAAGTTTGCAGTAACTGTCAAGGAGCGGGGAGAAGTCTGGCTCCAACTTGGCACAGGGCTTTTCTCAGAGCTTGGAACCCATACTTTCCAGTGTGGAAGTGGTGATTAACTCCATTCAGACCCATTCTTGACGCAATGCCTGATGGTTGATATCTCAACAGCCATTGCAGCACAAGCAGAAGCCACCCAATATCTGAGTGCTGCAGTGGAAGCTCAGACTCAGGTCATGTAAGCTTAGCTGACAATTCTCTGTTCAATGAGAGCTAACTACATTTCACTCTGTCTTGCCAGAGAGAGGCAGGTAGAGTGAGCATGTCGCTTCACGTAGGTTGCAGGCTTCCCCATGGTGCACATCGCTTTTGGGGCACTGTCAGTTGTATATTAATTGAGTGTTTAATTGTATTCAGTGTTGGTGTTTCACTTTTGCTCCCATATATAGGAGCAGGTCGAATGTGTGGTTATTGGGTTTGGAGGTGTGTGTTTGTAATGTGTGTCTCTGTAAATAAAAGCTTACAAGGGTGTAAAGATTAGGCTCCAATCCTATACTTCCTATACCACCTGACTTTACAGGAGATACAAGAGATATAATGGGTGCTACATGTCAATTCTGCCCTACAACAGAATCTAAAATGATTCCGCTCCCTCAACATCCAGATGGTGTGTGACCACAGGCAATGAATCATCCAGTTCAGGGTTTGGTATCCTCTAAGCAATCATGATACCTTCATTTTACAGCATGCTTGCTGTGCTAGATGCAATTGAGCCACCATGGCAAAACAAAAGGTGGCTACTGGGCGACAAGGCCTATCTGCCAACAACATGCAGATGTCCCTGGTTCACAATCCATGCACGAGTGCAGCATTCACACAATGTGTGGAATTTAATCCATCCCACGGGAGAGGGGTGGGAGGTGAGGGGGTATAGAATCGGGAGGGAAGGCGGAGGGTGGGGTGCCTGATGCTTTCCTGACTCCCTGTGACTCGGTTTGGGTGAGGAAGGTCGAGGACAGTGCACTCGCCCAGAGTCCAATTGAAATCATTAAGTGAACCAATTGGGAAACCTCCCAGAAACCTCCCATTAATTGGCCAGCCAGTGTGAAATCGCATTTGGGGGCAGATCGCAGTCGGCGATCTGTTCCTGGGCCTGCCAATTGTGCCCGCATGCCGACCTAAAAATCCTGTCCCTGATTCCCTGTGGATGGAGCACATCTCTCCTACCTTCCATCACCTCCTCCAAGGGCCCAAAGTGCAGTGGCTAAAAAGCTTGAAGCCTGGTCTCCCCTTTGCTGTGCCATTAATTAATGTTTCACAGGTCATGACTGTCAGCACCTGCTCCAAGCACAATGCACCTACTCTTTAAGACAGGGGTTCCCAAACTGTGGGAATGTGGGGCCTGGAAGAGCACTCCTACTCCTTCTGATTCTACATTTAGGTAAACACGTATTAAAAACCTTAAATTGTTTATTGTATTCTGACAGGTGGTCCCTTTAAAGATGTACATTTATAATTTTCCAGTACATTGCTGTGTCAGCCTAAATCCTAAATGTTTCAACATTTGGGGCTTAACACTCTTTTAATTGCTAATGCTCAGTTAATTTGTAATAAGCTCATGCTTTAAGTGGTGCTAGCCACCCACGATATTGGACCCCTGCTGAAGTATCCACGCAGTGAACAATGCCGTTAGCACTGGCTGAACGCTGGAATCACTCAAAACAGCAGGCAGCATAAAGTTGGCATGTTACCTACATTATGAGCAGGCAGGGGCTATCAAATTTAGTCCCTGGAATCTGTCATTTATGCGCCCTTCCTCTTACATTGAATAACTCTCTGGGCTCTGAAATTGGTGCCATGAACTGGATAGAGCTGATATTTAAATGGATGTTTAATTAAGAAGTGGGACATTCCAGACATATTTACTTCAATTCTAGACCAGCCACTGGAAGGGCTCATTACAGATACAGGACACAATTTTAGCTCCCCCACCTAGCGAATTGGATATCTGACAGTGGCCTGCATTCTTTGAATGTGGGGCCTGGGAGAGCACTCCCACTCCTTTCGTTATTACATGCGGGTAAATATATTTTTAAAACTTTAGATTGATTGTTGCATTTAATATTGATATTTATATAGATGTGCATTTATGGTTTTTCAATACATTGCTATGTCAGTCTAAATCCTAAATATTTCAATGTTTGGGGCTTTTAATTGCTCTTTTAATTGCTAATGCTAGTTTAATTTATCCTAAATTCATGCATTTAGGATTTTTAAAAAATTCATTCATGGGATGTGGGCTTCATTGGCTGGGCCAGCATTTATTGCCCATCCCTAATTGCCCTTGAGAAGGTGGTGGTGAGCTGCCTTCTTGAACCGCTGCATGGGGCCCATGGGGTACACCCACAGTGCTGTGAGGGAGGGAGTTCCAGGATTTTGACCCAGTGACAGTGAAGGAATGGCGATGTATTTCCAAGTCAGGATAATGTGTGACTTGGAGGGGAACTTTTAGGTGGTGGTGTTCCCATCTATCTGCTACCCTTGTCCTTCTAGATGCTAGTGATTTTTCAATGAAGTGAACAAAAGTCTTCTGAGAACTAGATTTCAGTATAGAAACATATCTTTCTAGACAATTTGGAAGTTACAATTGAAAATGTTGAACAGAACCTATGAACCCATGGCATATTTGATGTTTATTAATTCGCATAGGGTCATATTTGTTCTGTGGACATGTTCTGGCTGCCATTTTTAGGGGTCAGTGTTCAAGAGAGTACTCTTATCTACCAAACAAATACAGATTATCAAATGTAAACAGGCTATAAATCACCTCAACTATGTTTTTCTCATACAAATTTTCTCTGGGAAATTGAGCATACAAACAGACACAGGTTTCATCTGGAACATTTTCCACTGTGACTTAAGAGTAGAAAATTCACTGCTTCGCTCTGTTAATAAAGTACAATAATTGTTATAAGTATACTGGGATAAGCAGTTAAGTAGAATGTTGACTATGTAAAAGATCTGAGAATGTGTTGAGTGTTGCAAAAAAACTTCTCAACTAGATCCTTGCAGTACAAAAGCACAGAAGAGGCACTCTTAAAACAAAGCTAGGTACCTACTAGTGCCTAGCCATAAGAGAACAAAATAGATAAAGCAACAAATTTTCCAACCATTACTTTGGCCGAATAATCTGTGAATCCTTAACTTCTAGAAAGCGAACATCGCTGAACTGTGTTGAATCTCCCTCCAATTTTTCATCTCTATTGTAGGGAAGTTCCTCACTTCCATAGACCTAGATGGTCAGCAATAATTTCATCATGCAAAAAATAGGAGATACAAGCCAATGCCTAATGTTATTAACATAAAGTACCCCAATAAACTCCATGATGCTAGAAGACATGCTCAATGTGTCATGTCTAATGAAATCATAAACAGATTTATAGTTTTTGCACAATGCAAAGAAAGTAATTTTCACTTAATTCATTTATATTCAATATCCGTTCTTATTGAACCATTTACATTTATATGCTGCAATAAAAGTTTTCTTTGCAGTAAAGTTTATATTTTCAATTGGAAATTAAATATACAGACTTTTTCATACTCACAAACCTCAAAGCAAGATATGAAGAAAGAGGTATAGGCACTTTGTGATGCAGTGTTCTGGTATGCCACTACTATGAAATGGTAGGATGAGGTATCAGCCACTGTGATTCCCCACATTGTCAGTTCCCATTCTTAGTGTGATGACAGATGGATTTAATGGACTGAATTTTTGGGGTCGGGGTGGGAAACAAGAACTGGGACAATTTCCGGGTCACAAGCTTGCCTCCAATAAGAAACAGAAATGATGCATAATATTCACTGGGATGACCCCTTACTTGATATGGAGACAGGTTCGTCATCCAATTAACAGCCGTAAGGCAGGAACAAAGGCAGGACTTTTAAATGCAAACCCAGTTTAAACAGCAGACCATGGCAGTCATTACAGTGGCTGCTGTTTAACTTAATCTGCTGTCATCTCTAAGGTGTCCCAGGAGAGTCCGTGGCCTGGAAACCTTGACAGGACTGCCCCACTGTTCTCCAGTGCAGACTTTGAGGCTATGTTAGAGGCCATGAGGGAGAAGAGGGAGGTCCTATTCCTAGGGGGTTGCAGGAGAAGGCCACAACACAGACAAAAAGGCCAGATAGGATATCGCTGTGATTGTGAACAACAGAAATGTCACCCAGAGATCCTAGAGCCTGTGCCAGAACAGTTCAATGACCTCATATGCTCTGGAAAGATGAGTGCCACCCTTAACCCTCACTACAGGTCCCTGGGGATTCAGCCTTCAGCAGTCACACCAGCTGAGGGATTCCAGGGTACGTGTTGCTTCTGAACACGGGAGGAGTGCATATCCAGGGCATTTAATGACCCATCAGAAAGACTTGGGTCATTAGAGGTGGTGCAGCAAAGGTTCACTAAATTGGTACCTGGGATGAGGGGGTTGTCCATGATGAGTTTAGAAAAATGAGATGCAATCTCATTGAAACCTACAAAATTCGGAAGAGGTTTGATAGGGTGGATGCTGAGAGGTTGGCCAGGATTTTCCGCTCCTGTTCGCACGGTGTGTCCTGGCAGACGGAAGCAGAAAATATCGCAAGAAGGTCAAAAATTGGTTTTATGGCATCATAAAATTATTGAGCTTACAAAGACTGTCCATACCCTAGTCCAGGGAGGGGGGGACATGTCACTCCAGTCTCAGTCGTGCCTAGCATGTTGTGTGCAGGATGTTGTTGTAACATCACACGCCTCGATCCGTGGGGTTTCTGGTATCATACTGGGCTGCAGATAGCACACTTAGTCAGGGGTGGCATATGCAGCCTCCAGATGGGGAAAAGGCATTGTGGGGATATCCAAGGGTGTGGGGTGAGTGGGTATATGTTTAACTGTGTATATGGTCTCAAAAAGGGGAGGGGTGAGGTCCACATGGGGTATAGGCACATCCATGTAAAAATGTTCAGGGGCAAACAAACAGATATCCACCACAATCATGATGAGATCAAGGAATACGGGGTGGGGGGGAGGATGGTGAGGCCTTGGAGGGAGGGAAACCTGAACTTGAAGCTCCTCCGGGATGATGGGAGGGGTTTCCGCACTCACACAGGGATGGTCTAAACTGGTCTGGCAGTGAGATCTCAGCACCAACATATTCCAACCTGCAGCAATGATGCAGTACAAAGTTAAAATGAGGAAAAGCTCTGCTGGTGAGGGGTTCGCGGGCAGGGGTGCATGCACTCGGGGCAGGGGGAGGTGATTAAAGAGGCACCCAACTGAACTGTGCATTCCCAAATGAGGAGAGAGGCACAGCTGAGAAATGTTAGGAGCATTTCAATGACAATGCAGGGAATCAGGAAAGTGAATCAATGATGCGCATTCATGCGAGACTAATCCCGCAAAGTGGCATTAATTGATCTCCTTGTTTTAAGCCTAGTTCACAGTGTGGAAAGCTTGGCCTAAATAGCCAAGTGGTTATGGTACTGGGTTTGTAACCCCAAGATCAAGAGTTCAAATCTCACAATGGCAAACTATGAAACAATGTAACTTCATCTGAAACAGATGGAAACAGGTTTACTCAAAAAGAGTATCAAAAGTTCAAATCTCACAATGGCAAACTATGAAACAATGTAACTTCATCTGAAACAGATGGAAACGTGTTTGTACTCGAAAGAGTTACACACCCAGGTCTCTCTGCTCCTGCAACCCCTTTTAGGGCTTGGCCTAAATAGCCAAGTGGTTATGGTACTGGGTTTGTAACCCCAAAATCAAGAGTTCAAATCTCACAATGGCAAACTATGAAACAATGTAACTTCATCTGAAACAGATAGAAACAGGTTTACTCAAAAAGAGTTACACAAGTATTTATCCGATGCCATCCAAGACCTGAGAACGGTCGTGCTCGGACCCGACGTTATTTTGGGTCTTGAGGTGGCCCAGGTGCGCGGTGGTCTTCCGTCTGAGCGTTCCCCTGTTCGGACGGAATTCCACATTGGCCCCAAGCCCCGAACCCTCCCTCGGGTGCTGGTGCCCCGCAATATGAGCCGCCTCGGGGACATGCCCTCTGTGCCTTTTGGCACGGCAAAGAGGGGCTTTTTGTACGGACTGCTGCTGCACACCTTCCATTTTCTCGCCCTTGTCCGTCGACCGGACACGCCCTGGCGTGCCTTGTTGCCGTCCGGCGGCGGAGGCCCCCGATGGGAGGCCCTCTACGGAGGTGTCCTCCCCCTTTCTATCGGGGACCTGGGTTGGAGGTTGTTGCATGCAGCAGTCCCTTATAATAAGAGGATGCATAGGTTCACGGACTCTCAGGACACGTGCCCTTTTTGTGGTCTTGTGGAGTCCGTGGACCATGTATACATAGGGTGTTGTAGGCTGCACTCCCTTTTTAGTTATTTGAAAAACCTTTTATTGATGTTTTGTTTGCACTTCAGCCCCACGCTCCTGATCTATGGGCACCCGGTGCGGAAGGGGGTCGGGAAGGAGGAGGACCTCCTCGTGAACCTGCTCCTGGGCCTGGCCAAGTTGGCCATTAACAGGTCCAGGCAGCGGGCGATCGACGGGGGAGTCCCGCCCGATTGTTTGTCCCTCTTCCGTGGCTACGTTCGCTGCCGGATGTCCCTGGAGAAGGAGCACGCGGTGTCTGCTGGCACTCTCGAGGCCTTCCGTGCTCGGTGGGCACCGCGGGGACTGGGGTGTTTTGTTGACCCCTTTAATCACATTTTGATTTAAAGTTTGTAAGTTTCCTTTAAACTTTGTTCTTGGTTTTACAGCTGACCTGAATTAGGGGCTGTGCCTGATTTATCCCAATTTTGTTGATTTGGTTTTCATTTAAAAGATTATCAAGAGTTCAAATCTCACAATGGCAAAACTATGAAACAATGTAACTTCATCTGAATAGGAACAGATGGAAACATGTTTGTACTCGAAAGAGTTACATCTTCGGCTTGGCCTAAATAGCCAAGTGGTTATGGTACTGGGCTTGTAATCCCAAGATCAAGAGTTCAAATCTCACAATGGCAAACTATGAAACAATGTAACTTCATCTGAATAGGAATAGATGGAAACGTGTTTGTACTCAAAAGAGTTACAGTAACACTATTCTATGAAATAATGTAACTTCATCTGAAACAGATGGAAACGGGTTTGTACTCGAAAGAGGTTCACAGTGTGGAAATTCCCTAGAGCAATAATAAACTTTAAAATGCACCCCACATTGGCCATCATTTCAGGGTGAGAAGTTGCTGATGCAGGAACAAAGTCCTTGAATCCACATTCACTGACGAGTCATTGACATAAAGAGGACCTTTGAAGACTAATGCTGATTCTTGTCTGTTTCTCATTATTACTGAAGAGGGGAGACCATCAGGAAGGTGGAGCCTGGATTTATTCACACACAGGCAGGAGAGAAAGATAAGATTGCAACAGAGGTACCTGGCTCGCCAAAGGGAGGTGCAAAACCCTTAAGACCAAAGACCAGCAGGGCCCTCGCCAGACGCAGAGGATGATGCTCACAGAGACATCGTGATTAAGCAGCTCGCAGGACCCAGGGTATAGAGAACTTGCATGTCTTACTTGCAGATGAAAGAGAACCAGTGCAGCTGACAGCTCCACATATCCAGGGATCTGATGATTCACATTTGCCATATTCTCCAGGGTGACTGGGAGGTCATCCATTGCTACTGGTTGTGAAAGTAACCGCCGCACTGAACTTGTACGCAAGTGGCTCCTTCTACAGCTCCACTGGGGACCTCTGTGGGATCTCACAAATGCACTTTTTGCCAAGGTCCATAATTACGTCAACTTCAACAGAGATTAAGCAAGCCAGGATGCCAGAGCACTGGGTTTTGCTGAGATTACTGGATTCCTACAGCTGCAGGGTGACATTGACTGCACTCATGTGGCTATAAAAGCTCCCTGGCAATAGGCACTCCAATACATAAACCAGAAAGATTACTACCCTCTCACTGTGCAGCTGATCTGCAACCATGCAAACTTATCATGCAGTTTTGCGGCAGATACCCAGGAAACGTCCACGACACATACATCTTGAGTAGATCGCAGACCCTGGACATCTTCGAGGGACCACACAGGATCTAGGGCTGACTCCTACATGACAAGGTTACCCACAAAGGATGTGGTTGATGATGCTCAGGCAGCAGCCTCGGACTGCTGCAGAGAGAAGGTACAACAAGGCTCATGCCTCTAGCTGAACAGTGATGCAGCACAGCACAGGGATCTTAAAGATGTGATTCCAATGCTTGGACAGATCTGGTAGAGCACTCCAGTACACTCCCCGACCTGACGCTGCAAAAAGGAGAGGACTTGCCAAATGCTGACATGGAGGAGCTGCACATCTCCTCTAATGAGAAGGACATCAAAGGCGATGAGGGTGTTGAGCTGGAGGAAGCCGAGGCTGCAGGGGAAGAATTATAGCGCAGCCAAATGAGGCAAGTGTGCACGTGAGGCCTTCATTGCCACCACATTCCACGAGGAGGGTTAAAAGTTGCAATGAGTACCCTCTTGGACAGGTGCCCTCCATCACGGGTCAACATGAACATCAGCATTGCTATCCCTCTCATTTCGTCCATGCACTTCAATATGTGAGTGAATAGTTACACATCAGGCTCCTTTGAAGGAGGATGAGGTCTTGGCAGCATGTGATCCTTGTGGAAATGAGATACTAAATGGAGGGGGGAGTCCCGGCATCATGATGTGCACTTCCAGAGCATGCTCAAAGACTGTTGACTGCCAAATATCACTATTTTCAATTAGCATCACTCATCTTGGCGAGTGTTTACATGATGGGACGCACAGCGCTGCATCCCAACATTGTGACGAGAGCCTTGTGACAACCACAGGTTGAAAAACACTCAAGGTTGTAGGTTTGAGCACCAGGACAATTATGCAGCTGAGAGGGACAGAGCTTCATCGTCTTGAGGTGGAAAGGTACCCTACTTTTTGGTAAGCTTAGCAGATGTACACTCTGAAAGTTGAAAACGCGGTTGGCCGACAGCGGCACACATGAGCTCTGAGTATGAGTTCATAAAATGAAAAACCTGCCAAGAGACAGAGAGCACATGGAGTTGCATGATATATGACCCTTGTCCATGCAATAACACATCTCTCCTTGTACACTACACCTTCACCTTTCAATAATGCAGAGGAGATAGGAGAACACCTCTGCCTCAATCTTACACAACTGAGAATAAACATGAAATGACTCTACAAAGCATGTGAATGAGATTCGTTTCACAGGCACACTTAACATTAACGTTGAGGCATGGCTGATGTCGAGTATGATCTGGAAAAGGGCCACACACTGTGATGATATGGAAGCACACTACATAGGGAAAGGTCCGTGATAGCGATATCTGTGATAAGTTTCTCCTGCAGCAGTGCAGGACCAACATCACCATGGCGGCCGCCATCCTACCAGTGTTGACCTTGGTGCGTTGGCATGCCGGTGTTATCACCTCAGACTGAACACGGACGGACTCCTCCATTGTCCGTTGCAATCTGAGGAATGCAGCTGACATCCTTCCTGATATTCTCGTGACGGTCACTGCAGCTCCACCAACTGATTAGGCCTCATTCCAGAGGCTTGTCATCTGACTTGTACTCTGCTGATTCCTGGCCTCCAGCAGCCCTCTGAGTTCTGGCAACCTTGGATGTCCCTGCCTCCCCCTGCTGTGGACCAGATTTTGTGCTGTGCTCACCAGATTGTAACCCTGGGGCTGCTCTAGAACTAAGTCCCATCGAGGCGCGTGTCTTTGCGATGTTGGAGGGTGTGGGTGAGTGCAGGTGTTGTTGAGGCTGGAGCTGAGGGCCTGTCTAGTGTTTGCCCTTGGGTGCTTTCCAGAGGTGCCTATGAAAGAAAGGAAAGATAATTAGTGTATGGCAAGCAACTCTAAAACAGGACAATGGATCCATTGTCTGAGGGATGAGCTAATGCAGGATCCTCAACTGGGTGTGTGCTGTGCACCTCACTTTCGCTGCAGGCACAGTCCATGTCCTCTCTGGCCAGCTCGATGGCTCAATTTTCATTGGGAGTGAGGACCTTAATTTTGGCTATTCCTTTCCCTCTGATTATGTTCAAGGTTGTCCTGCGTAAAGATAGATGGAGAGAGTGAGCAGGACGCATGCCAGGGCAGATGTTAAGGATGCCTGCCATGTGTGGGTGGTGAGCGGAGCCATGGATGGGATAAGGACATGAACTGCAGAGGATATGTGGCCAGATGGATATGTGAAGGTGTATGTGAAAGAATGAGTGGTGAGTCCCTTGGGCTAGCAGTGTATGAGATCTCAGTGAATATCTGATGGGCTGGTGAGTGTGTGAGTTGAGAGTGATGAGATAGTTGACTTACCTTGGCTGCACGGATGAGATCATTCATCGTCTTTCTGCGCTGGTTCACTGACCTCTTTTGTGCTGCGTTGGCACTGGTCACCACTGCACTTGCCTGCCAAGTCAGTGCGGTGAGGTTTGTGGACCTCCTCCAGCAATCATGGGGGTAGAGGATTTCGCGGTGGACGTCAACTGCGTCCAGCAGGCGTTCCAGGGAGGCATCACTGAATTTGGGCGCAGCTGCCTTTTGGGGCCATCTCGTTCATCTGTGGCAGTCCTGGGCTGCAGACATTGAGAAAGCTTTGTAAGAGTGCCATTTAAGTATGGCACCCAGAGTGAGGAAGCAGTGAACTCACGGTGGGGCAGGCGAATCAGAGGGCCACTCGCCCGCAATCCTTCCATGCGTGCATACTTAATACGACGGGAAGCAGAAGATATGGCATGAAGACCCGCCACTGTGGCCATCTGGTAGAACACCATTTTTCAAGCCCTCTGCAGCACTTAGTGCAATGGAGAGGAGAAGTCCCCTCATTGTTTCCATTGGTCAGGGAATCTAAAATACAGGGGCAGAGTTTTAGAATAAGGGGCCAATCATTTAGGACTGAGAAGTGGAGAAATTATTTCACCCAAAGGTTTGTGAATCTTTGGAATTTTCTACCTTGGAGGGTTGTGGATGCTCTATCATTGAATATATTTAAGGCTGGGATAAGCGGATATTTGATCTCTCAGGGAATTAATGAATATGGGGAGCGAATGGGAAAATGGAGTTGAAGCCCAAGATCAGCCATGATCATACCAAATGGCAGAGCAGGCTCGATGAGCCATGTGGTCTACTCCTGCTCCTATTTATTTTGTTTTTGTGGTCTTATAGTGCTGATGAGGACCTGTCACCACTGAGACATGCAGCTACTAATAAATAGGAGCAGATGACGTTGGCCATACAGGGCAGCAGTGCCTTATCTTGCTCTCTTTTGTCCTTGTAGGAGAAATGGGAACACTGCACAGTAGTGGGCCCAATCTGGAGAAGGTGTCCCCTGTATGGTTCCCATTGAGGACTGAACGATGGAAATAGCCAGGATCGCTAATCAGGAGGAAGTCAGCCCTAGCGAAATGGGCAGTCATGGTGCAGATTGTGATTTCAGAGAACACAGCACTGCACTCTACACAGCCCTACAGCATGTCAAACATTGATTTCCATTGGGTAGCCTCAACACTGCAGAGTGTTTCTGCTCTCTAAGGCTCGCTCTCATAATCTCCTCTTGTTTTTTCCTACAGTTTCAGATATACATGCACAGCAGCAGCAAGCCCTGTCATGTCTTGGAAGCATACCATCCACCATAGCAGATAGTCTCACCTCAGTGGATCGTCATTGCATGGTTAGATAGTGTGGCATTGGGTGATGAACATGGCACCAGTGTGTAGGAGGAGGTGCCAGAGGCTGAGGGAGCTTTGAGCAGTTCCCCTTGAAGGATGGAGGACAAAATTAGCCTGCTACACTGTGCACAGATGCAGCACCTCAGGAATCACTGGAAAGGAAGTTCTACCTGGAACAGCAGCAGGAGATATGTTCCAATATGTCAGAGTTCCATGAGGCAGTGCAGGGTCAAGGAGTGAGAATGGAGGAGTCCATCCAGCTCCTGTGCACAACCATGGCTGAAGGCTATGAAAGTATGAGTTCCTCCATGGAAAAGTGGCCAACCTCATGGCGAGTCACATGTGTCGGCACTTGCAGCTTACGAAATAAATGTGTACTGACATGCTGGTAGCCTGGACTGGTCAGTGACACTGGTGGTACAGAGATGTTTGGAGGAGATGCCAGATGCGTTCCAGCTGGTTTTCCCCCTCCAGGCATCCAATATGCCTGGCAAGGGTAGAGGGTGTCACAGAGGGAGATGAGGGTACCACCCCTCACAGGACATCTTCATTAACTTTGACCTCCTTGACTCAGTGGGAACCTCTGTGCAGCAGAGCCAAGTGACAGAGACTGTCCCTGCAATGATGCAGTTACAGCAGCTCAGTTGAAACATTTTTGAACCGAATGATCCCTGTTACTTGTGGCATCCTGATGAGGTCTTCACAACTGGCATTGTGCCCATTCACCACCTTGTGCAGCCGGAGTACCTTGGTGGTCTGTTTCCTCCTCCTCCCCGTCCACCTCCATTTCCTCCTCCCCTCTCCCTCCAGTGAGCTATCAGATCCTAGGACCTGACTGTCCTCAAAGTCCACATCTCTCTGGAGGGCCATATTGTGGAGGGCACAGCAGAACATCCTGATATACAAGTCCTTGCAGGAGTGTACTGCAGGGCACCACCTAACTGGTCCAGGCACTGGACTGCGTTTTGAGAAGCCTGATGGCCTGCTCAATGGTGTTTCTAAGGAGCAGGTTGTATTGGCTGTATCTCCTTGGTGCTTCGAAGTAGGTCTCCCTTACAGGGGTGAGTAGCCTTATCCCTGAGAATCCACACACGGATTTTGGGAGTTGGAGTGAAGAGTTGTGGTAGTCTGCACTGGCGGAGCTTGAAGGAGTCATGGTAGCTGCGAGGAAAGTGAGCATGCACATGGAGGAAGTTCTTGTTGTGGTCACATACCAGCTGAACGTTGAAGGAATGGAGGCCCTTCTTATTCATTAATCTAATTGGATGGTCACTGGGTGCCTTGATGCCACATGGATGCAAAGCCTCATCTATTGTGAAATGAATGTATTGGTCAGCTCTGCCAAATAGGGCATCAGTGACTTCCAAGATGCAGTGATGTGCAGCTGTTTGTGAGATGCCACCACGGTCCGCAGCTGATCCTTGGAAGGAGCTAGAAGTGAGTGACTTCAAGACCACAGTGACTTTGATGGCTACTGACTGGGGATAGTGACCAGTGCTGTGAGGTGCAATGTCTTGGCAACAAGGCCACAGATGTCTCTGACTATCTGCCTGGAGCATCGTAGACTCTTACGGCCCTTGGTTACAGTCATGTCAAGGCTGCTCTGTCTTCAGTAGTGGATCCTATGTGGATAATATGACCTCCACATCATTTCTGCCCCTCATTCCTGTCCCCTGCTCTCCTGGCACTCAGTGCTTTGTCCTTCCTGTGGATGGTGTTGCTCCTCATCACCACTGACCACAAAATCTGAGAGTTGTGATCTATTGCCAGCTGCTGCTGTCCGTGTAGTCAGCTAGTTGCCCAATTGTCCTCGGCAGCCTTGCCCACCGGCTCTTCCGTCACCGCAATAGTGGGAAACGACCTCCCACAACCACCTTCCCCCACCCCACCCCACCACTGCATTGCCTAAGCACTAGCTTCTAAATCTTCCTGTGCAGCACCAATGGTCAAGTCCCTCTCTGAGCCGTTTAATCTATTATAGCTTCAGGGTAATTCCCTGAAGCTGCCATGACTGGCTTCCTGCACTTTGTAAAGGCCTCCCTTCAGCTATTCTGCCTCAGAAAGTGCATGTAACCCATGCACCCCGTGAAATTCTCAAAACCCCCTGTTGTCAGGTTCTTAATAAGCTCTCCAAGCATCCGATTAGCCTTAATGTCAGGAACGTCATCAGGAAACCTGCATGACAGCCAGTGCAGAGATTTTCAGGCCCTGTCCATCACTAGCAGGATCTAAAAATTAATCTCATCAAGTGCCGGTACACAGTTAGCAAACTGAATCACCTTGGGACATTCTCATCGACTTCCAAGTGCATAATTACACAGTAGCATTGGTAGATTTGGGTCCCCTAGATACCCTTTACTTGAAGAATGGAAAACTTATTTCTACTTTTTTGACTTTGCAGAAAATAAAATGATTTAAATTCAACTCAAAACTTTTTTCAGAGCAGGCACCTCTTTTTTTTTGCATTACAGGATAATTTAACCCCTATTTACCTGCCTTTTTTTTGCAGTATTCTATTTCATTACAAAATGAAACATTAGTCAAATGCATAATGAGGAATACATAATATACCTTGTCCTTGGCACAAAGCGTTTCCTCATATAATCCTGCAGATTTTAGCTTGTTTCTCATGACCTCCAGTTGCTCTTCCAGCCACATGACCTGGTCACTGAGCTGTATTTTGCATCCTTCCACTTCAGCCAGCTATAACGCAAAAAAAACAGTTCTTATAATATTTCATTTCAGAAAGAACAGCTTGGTTTCTCAGTATTATCTATTTTCATTAGTATAAACAGAGATTACATCAGAGCAGTAATAATAGCAGGCAGCAGTTTACACCAAACATAGTTCACGTAGCTCAATTTAAAACTAATGTCTGTTCCAGTCAAGTTTTGCCATAACGTAGGCTTTTCCATCTGAAGTCATCAATCTCTATACTAAATGCAGATGTCATTTTAGTGAATTATTAATATTTCATGAATACATACTGTAAGATATGGTATACAAGCCATATTGAAGGCAAAATTTAATAACCTCTAGCATATATAACTTAATGACCCAGGTTTTGTGACCAGGAGTGACAGCACATACATTTTTGTACTGGGTCCCAAGGTAATTAGAAATCCATTTCAGCATGACACCCACTGCAGGGGATTGGGGACCTGTGAAGGCAGGCAACTCCTTAACCAATCAGATTGAAAAATCCTTACTGAAGAGCACAAAATCTGGACCAGGAAATGTAAGTTAGAACAGTTAATTCAATCATGTTCAGATAGCTAAATAAAAAGAAGGAAAAAAAGATGGGATTAAAAGAGATCAAAAATTCATAAAGTAAAAGTTCTTTTAAAATTTAAAACAATAATTAAAATCTGAAAGAGACTCCACACTTAGAACAAATTAATTTTCTATGCCAGAGTTGTTGGCAGTAATTAAGACTTCTTTTTCAGTTCTCTGTCCAAAGGCAGGCGATTATTGGCTGAAATACGGCAATGTACCATGATTTTTTACTATGGGTCGGGTGCAAGAAAGGCCACGAATCTGCCTCAGCCCAAACAGGGATCAAACCCTGTGCTGTTGGCATTAATCTGATCCAGACACTAGCAGTCTAGCCAACTGATCTAACCACCCCCCTCAATTATGACTTACTACCTTGTTAAAAATTTTATTGAAATTGGAATGGAAAGCCTTAACATGTTCTGATAAGTTTCCTGGTATCTATTATGAAAGTGCCTCAATCTCTCACCATTCATATGTTTCAATGCCTTGTCTCTAAGTGAGATACTGGTGTAATGCAGGTTCTGGAGAAGCAGGCAACACTCAGAGAGCAACTTTCTGATTTTCATGTTTAACTGCACATGTGCAGTCACCAGCTTCACTCTTTGCTAACAATAATAATAAAAGCCACAATTGTTCTTACCTCAAGATCCATGCTAGTGTAATATTACTGTGTAGGTATAAAACCATTGGTGCAAATTTTACTTTCTACTTCATTTCACTTTATGAGCACAGCTAAATGTTTTTTATGAATGGATACAAAAATTTAATTTCTCTTCAACTACTCAGAGTTTCTAAAGCTAGATTATATTTTATCTGCTTGTCTGCATTGGGAGTTTGTTTTTCTAATTGCATGAACAAGGTCAATGTCAATTTAGTTACATTTAGCCCAATGCAAAAAGGATTAATTGCCTGTCAATATGATTACAAGAGTCAAGAGATTTTTATATATTATTGATACTGATAAACATGATCTAGGGGTAAAGGAACTCCATAGGAGTTTTACTTGTATAATTACTCAAGATAAAAGAAGTGACATTACTTTCATAACACATCTGGGAGGTTTTACATTGAAAGATTGAATGGTCTGATTTGGGGTTGTTCGGCAGCATTTGGCTAGATTCAATTCCTTTCCACTCTTCTGTCAAAAAAAAAATGTTGGCCAGATGAGAAGAGCTACTCAGTAGTTATTCAGGGGGCTTTAATATCACCTACTAAAGCTCAAGCTGCCATTCTTGGTCATGTTTTCATAACCTGTATCCAAATCAAATTTATCCCTTCTGTTATTTGCACACATTGGGAAGAATTTTCAGTTCGGCGGTGGGTGCGATAGGCGATTTCACAATGGCAGGCTAATTAAGGCCCACCCAGCATGAAACGCAGCTCCCCAATGGTCAGGGAGGGGTGGGTGGGGGCAGGCGCCTGTGGGCTGCCAGGTTCAAGGGTGACCCGGCAGCTGGTTTAAAAATGGGCCAGGCAGCTCCTCGAAGGCTGCCATGGATGAACGTCTCTTTTGTGTTTTCAATATTCAAGTTATGGAGTCAAGTGCAGCTGGACACAGCAGGCGGCAGGGCAGGTTAGGTGGGCACTCTGTCCTCCCACTTTTTGGATGACTGCCTCGCGGTCCTCCTGGAGGAGGTGGCAGGCAGAAGGGATATTGTCCCCAGAGATGGGAGGAGAAGGCCGTTGCACCTCAGGGCATGGGAAGAGGTTGCAGCAATGGTTAGCAGCCATGATGTGGTGCGACACAAATGGGTGCAGTGCCACAAGAGGTTCAATGACTTGCTGAGCCCAGGAAGGGTAAGTACTGTGTTGGCATGGGTCAGTTTGCAGATGTGTTAATATGTGGCCGTCCCCCTGTGGACCTCAGGGGTGCTAGAGTCTGAGTGCCAACTGTCAATGATGCCGGGGCTGGCCAAAGGGGTGAGTCCTGGCTGCTTGGACTGAGTGCCATGCAGCTTGAGGGCCATGACTTGAATGTGCCCTGTGAGGTGTTCCCTCAGCTGGGGTTGGTCAGGTTGCAATGGTGCTGCAGTTACAGAGTGGACTAATCAATGCTCCTCTGTCCTCTTGGGAAAAGACGAGCCATAACTAATCAGAGAGATCACATATAGGCGGAAGCCCGCCCAACCTGCTGCTGCTGCTCACCAGATTCGAGCGGCACGCCCTAGGGCTAGAGAGCCAGCACGCTCCATGTACAACTAGGCACGGAGAGGCGGGGGTGCCAGATGAAGGTAAGAGTGCACAGAGGTGAGAGTTCGGTTTGTGGGACCATTCTAGTGTAGTCTCTTCATTGATGAGAGCCTCAAACCTGGATTTCCCATTGATCATTGAAAGACAAGGGCACCATGATGCAGATCTCCATTGTCTCACCAGGGTGCCTGGCATGCACAGTGATAGTGTGATGACTTTAACTAATGACATATCCTTGTTCTCCCTTAGATTCACCAGCACGCACTTGTTCTCTGGACCCTAAAGGGCCACCCCTGATGCCTGATTACCACGGAGCTTCTGTTGAATCTGCGTCACACCCGCTCTCTGAAGCAGGGGCGCCAGTGCAGATACCAGCACCACAGTGGGCATTAGATCAGGATCTAGAATCTCGGTGCACATTGGTGAGTTGCACATTCACACTTGCTTGGGGTGCAGGAAGAAGTAGAGCGTGCCCAGGGAGCCTGCAATCAGAGGACTGCTGGGGACCAGGACGATGCTTAGTTCAGGCTGATGATGAGCCTTTGGAGTCGTCCATTAAGCACCAAATGCTGGATGTCCAGTGAGATGCGCGGGAGGATCTGGTGGAGATCTATGAGGGTGTGCATGCCATTGTCTCCATGATGGAGGAGTCCATGCGGAACATCAGTACCACGTTGACCATCATGGCCCAGTACTCTGCCTCCTCCACTGAGAGAGTGGTGACTCTCATGGAGAGGCAGCTCCAGCAACAGGATGAAGGCTTGGACCTGCAAGCCCTCACACAGAGCACTGACCTCAGATGGTCAGTGCCAGTGTGGGAGGTGGATGAGATACCCAGTATCCCAGCTAGGTGCCCGTCCATCAAAGGTGAGCAGGGAGGTCCAGGGTGACCTCACGTTGGTGCACAAGTTGCTTGTTGTCTCTGCGGGCTCCTTTCAGGGCGCTCTGCATGATGGCAGCAGTTCCTCTGCCCCTCTGCCAGTAACCCTGGCACATGACTGGGGATATGCCAGACATGGCACTGGCTGCTCCTTCCCAGGCGGGGCCAGCACAGGCTCCACTGGCCAGAGGACGACTGCGAAAGTCATCAAGACCAACAAGATAGCACAGATAGCAGGCTGTCTCAAGTGCCGGTGGGGAGCACCAAGACGTAGCACTCGCAAACCTAAGTTAAAGGCACCATGAGCACAAGAGGGACAGATCACGGGTGATTTTATGTTCATTTACATTGACTTTATGTATACTGGTCTGGGATTGAAGACGAGAAACATTTATGTAAATATTATTGAACTGTCAGAATGAGATAAATTGTGTTTTTGTCATCATGCTTGAGCATGCTTCACTTTTTTATTTCACTGATGCAGGGAATGTCAGTATGTAACGCTAGACATAGGTGGCTCTGAACTTTATTACACAGGGACTGAGTGTTCTTTGTGTTCAAATGAAAGGGTCCTTTCAAACATCTGGGATGGAGGCAGCAGTCTTGACATGTAGTTGATGCTGATCTTTTGTAGCCTAGCTGAAGGAGTGTTGGATCAAGGTATCCCTGGTGTCCCTTCCTCCCTGCAGGTTACCGAGGTCTGCCTTCATGCCCTCAGTGTTCTCCTCACCGTGCTCCTCTTCGGACTCACTACTGGACTCATCATCTGTGGCCTGTGCAGCTGCATCAAGATCCTCTTCCTCCAGTGGGTTCCCCCTTGCCAGTGCCAGATTTTGGAGAGCACAGCATGCAACCACTACCAATGACATCTGCTCTGGGGGGTATTGCAGTGTTACCCCCAAACAGTCCAGGCATCGGAAGTGCAACTTGAGAAGACCTATGGTCCTCTCTATCATCCATCGCCCTTGTGGAGGCATGAGTCGTATTGTAATGCTTCTCTGCCTTTGTCCGTGGGTGGCAGAGAGGCATCTCTTCAATGGATAGCCCTTGTCACCCGGCAGCCACTCATCCAGTTGGGCTGGAGCACTGAAGAACCTTGCACCTGGGAGTGTCTCAGGATTTAAGCGTCACGGGAGCTGCCTGGGTACCTTGCACAGACTTGTAAAATCTGCATCCTGAGATCACACACTACCTGCACGTTCATGGAGTGGAAGCCCTTCCGGTTGACGAAGGCACTGGGCTCACCTGCTGGCGCCTTGATGGCCACAGTGTGCAGTCTATTGCACCCTGGATGCAGGGGATCCCAGCAATTGCTGCAAAACCTCTGGCACACTCAGACTGGCTGGCCTCATCTGTACGGTAAAGAATAAAGGTCAGTATCCGCCTGAACAGAGCTTCTGTCACCAGCTTGACGCAACTGTGGACAGCTGATTGAGAGACACACAGATCCCCCACTGAGCCCTGGAAAGAGCCGGAGGCATTGAGGTTGAGGGCTATGGTGACCTTCAGAGCCACTGGCATGGGATGTCCACCCACACAGTCAGAGCTGATCTCAGGCCCAATCATCTGGCAAAAGGAGGTCACGGTTTCCCTCGAGAGGTGGAGCCTCCTTCAGCATTGCACCTCGGACATATTGAGGTAACTGCCTTGCTGCCTCTAAATCCTCATAGCAGGATAGTGGCATCTTCTGTGATCCCTTCCACCTTGGACTTCCTGCTGGCTCTGCACCACTTGTACCTGCGCCACTCCTCCCACAGGTCCCTCCCTTGGAAGCCGCACTGGGACACCTGGACTCATCTCCCTTCTGCTCTCTTCCTCCTCAGAGGCGGTGCCTCCAGCAGAGATCTCAATCCCCATTACTAGGGTAAGGGAAGGCTATCTGAGACCTGAAAGGGTCCACGTGGTCTGAATCCTCTGGGGGCTTACAGGCACAAATAAGGCCTGAAATGAAGCCTGGAAATTCTAAGAATGAAGCCACGAACAGGGATGAGGCTGCCAAGTACCAATAAGCAACCAGCAGCAAATGATCTCCAAGACTCCTCACTACTCACACTGGCAATTCTGCTGACCCTTTTTATCCTGCCCATAGATTAGGTTTTTGAACATATCGTTTGGCTGCCTGCCCGTTTTGCCAGTGTGACCTGCGCGAAATCGCATGGGCAAAGAAAATTCATCATCAATTGGATTGTTAAGAGTCTTAAGTGGACTCTTAATTAATGGTGGGCAGGCTCCAGCACCAGCGTGCGCCCGCCGGCCGTAATATTGCACAAGTGTGCAAGACGCTGGAACGCTCACCCAACATCATTGCGCATCATTTTATGCCCGATCGGGTCAGGTGGCACCCGCCCGCGGGATGTAAAATTCTGCCCATAGTGAAAAGAAATTTCCTCTCTATATTTATAAAAGATGCATGTCAAATGTTGCACAATTTTGTCATACGTGGAGTTGGTCCACATTTTTCCAATTTATTTTAGTCTGATTTCAAATACTAGTACTTCAAGATAATTTACCTGATAATCAAAAATTATAGCATTTCAAATGTTTTAGTTCCCTGATAAATTTGTAAGAAGATTTAAGAGAACAGATTTGTTTTCTTTTCACAGTGCATTACATGTAGATAAAAGAAACTGCATAACTATTAATCATATAATCAAACAATTGTACAGAAAACAAAGAGGCCATTTGATCCACTGTACCAGTGCCGCCTCTTCAAAAGAGCTATCTAATCTCATGCACCTGATCTCCCCCATAGCCCAGCAATTTTTTTCAAAATACAAAGTTAGATTTGTTTACTCCTTATCTGTTTTCATAGTAAGTTTGTAATGCTGAGGAAGGAGTAAATAAAGGATTTCTCCTACGAATTTTCAAATACAGAAACCAATTTTTCAGAAGAATCTCATTTTCAGAAGATGAGAAAAATCACCACCTTGATCTTCAATCTTCACATGAAGTGTTTTGAAGGGGACCTCCCAAACACATTATTGTCATTAGCACACAGCCTTGCACTTCCCACAAAGTCACTGATCACTGCTTAATTAATTGGCTCTGTGTGCGCAGAAGTGAAGACAAAAAACCTGTTCAAGAAAGTATAACTTTCTATGTTTCATTTGCTAAAAGGTAACAATATATATTAGCCATGAAAGCAATCCACAAGAACATGGAGAATTGTCTGGGTACCATAACTGACTAATTACTTCCCACAAAACTCAAGAGCTTCCTGGGATAACCAATTAGATATTTTAACCGTATCCTTGTTAGGTGCCTGACAGAGGAAATTCCACTTCCGTTCTGAAAGAGGTGGAAACACAAAGAGAAAAACAGAAGAAGTAACTGGTCTTGAGTGAAAAGGTATAGTACATTATGTATATAAAAAAGGAACAAAAGGAGAAAGAAAACACCAGCCTGAGCATTGCTAAACATGACGTAGTAGGGAACACTCTTCACAGTTTGGAGCTACAGTACATTGTTGGGCTGGTACGCTGACATCTTTTGTATATCTCTCATATGTGGCAATTGTATATTTGTAACTGTGTTACATCGTAGGCAGGCGGTAGGGATGGAGATGCACTTGAAATCCTATAGACACAGACTAAAATTCTAGTGGTTGGGTTCAGAGATGTATGCTTGTAATGTGCAACTTTGTAAATAAATAAAAAGGTGTGCAAAGGTTGGTTCCAGTTCTGCCTTTCACTAACTGGATTTCTGGAGTAAAAAAATCTGTGTTCTTCATGGATATACTCGATGCTGCCCCTGGGTGCTTGAAATAAAAAATGTCCTGCTTCCCAATGCCAACTCCCATCATTTTAATGAGCACAAAACAAGACCGTTCCTTTATCGTCATCTCATTTTCTTCCTTTCTTTTTTTAAATTTATTCTTTCATGGGGTTTGGGCATCACTGGCTAGGCCAACATTTATTGCTCATCCTTAATTCCCTTTGAAAAGGTGGTGGTGAGCTGCCTTGCTGAATCACTGCAGTCCATGTGGCGTAAGTACAATCAGAGTGTTCCAGGATTTACACCCGGTGACAGTGAAGGAACGGCTATACAGTTCCAAATCAAGATGGTGTGTGACTTGGAGGGAAACTTGTAGGTGTTGATGTTTTCATGCAACCGCTGCCCTTGTCCTTCAAGGTGGTAGACGTCACAGGTTTGGAAGGTGCTGTCAAAGGAGCCTAGGTGAGTTGCTGCAGTGCATCTTGTAGATGGTGCAAACTTCTGCCACTGTGGTAGAGGAAGTGAATGTCGAAGGTGATGGATGGGGTGCCAGTCAAGTGGGCTGCTTTGTCCTGAGTGTTGTGGGAGCTGCACTCATCCAGTCAAGTGGGGAGCATTCCATCACACTCCTGACTTGAGCCTTGTAGATGATGGACAGGCTTTGGGGAGTCAGGAGGTGAGTTATTTGTCGCATAATTCCCAGCCTCTGATGTGCTCTTGTACCTTAGTATTTATATATCTGGTCCAATTCAGTTTCTGTTCAATGATTAGCCTCCAGAATGTTGAGACAGAAGGATTCAACAATGGCAATGCCATTGCATGTAAAGGAGAGGTGGTTAAATTTCTCCTGTTGGAAATGGTCATTGCCTGGTACTTGTTTGGTGCAGGTGTTATTTGCCACTTATCAGGTCAAACCTGAATGCTGTCCAGGTCTTGCTACATTTGGACATAGACTGCTTCAGTATCTGAGGAGTCACGAATGGTGCTGAACATTGTGAAATCATCAGCGAACGTCCCCACTTCTGACCTTATGATGACCGAAGGTCATTTATGAAGCAGCTGAAGATAGTTGGGCCTAGGACACTACCCTGAGGAACTCCTGCAGCAATGTCATGGAACTGAGATGATTGATCTCCAACTGTGGTGTTTTACAATCCTAGCCCCTTATATGGAGCTAATGAGATCAGATCTATCCCTCGATTAATTTCCCTCAACTGCGCCAGAGGGAGCTAGACTCAAGGACATGTAATTGGGTCCAGTGAATTCAACTTGCCCCCAGCCAAAGGAAGAAAATCACTCGATCTAATGAGACTGCTAGAAGAGCTTGCCAGATAAATGTGAAATTGAATAAGAAGAAATTGCAACTGAAGATGGCTGAAGTCAAGTGCGTAGTTCATGTACTGACGGCAAAAGGAATTTGCCCTGATCCTGATAAGATGAGAGCTATAGCAGAAATGCAGCAATCAACAGATGTGTACAAGTCAATCCTAGAGTGGATATCCTTACAAAAGTCTATATTTCAATTATATTTTAGCTAGATGGTAATTTTCTCAAATATTATAACTATCTGGGTTAAACTCCTCAGTAAATATTCCCTCACCATTAAGGGAATAGGAGTTGGGTTCACTGAGTGTTCCATACAGAAGACTAGGTGAGTCAATTTAAGTTTTAAGTATACACTCAAATTTATTATAATAAGAAAGCAAGCAATTGGTGGTTATACAAAGACTATGGGTGGAATATTATGACCCCGTTGTGGTGGGGGTGGAACCAGGGCCAGAAAATGCAGCGAGCCATTCAAAAGTCCATCGACGTCGGCGGGACAGGTAAATTCCACCAGTGGGAGGGGCTGTAAAATTCCGTCCTATAACTCGCAAAGCTAAATAAGTCCCAAAAAGAAAAGATGACTAGTTCTTATTTCTATATGAGAATCCAAAATTTAAACTTTACTTGTTGCAGATATAAGAATTCTAAGAGTAAGTAAGGATGTCCATCAAATATCAAAGTAATCTGATAAGAAATGTGCACACCTAGAAAATGGTATTTTATAGTCCTTGCTATGACATTATGAGGCAAGCTCTGATAAGTAAAACTGCAAAACAGATAAACAAATCACTAAGTTTTATTATTTTACTGGACACAATACCTTGACTAAGCAACACTGACAAACATGACTAATGTAAAGTCCAGTTTTCAGGAATAAATTTAAAGTAATATTTCCTAATTGAACGGGCACCCATTTTATAACAGGTGGTCCTTTCACCAAGTAACCTTAATACCCGAGTGAAGTTTGCTAGGTTCAGACCAGGTCAGAAGTCAATCTAACAAGTCTCCCTAATGAACCTGAAGATTCGAGTTTAAGTTGAGATATTTATAAAGAATTTTGGAGTTGTATAATTAATGGCTATATGGAAGATGTTCATTTGATCAATAATGGTCCAACCCTAATTAATATTGTATTTTGATCCATTATTGATGGCCATCAGAGACCATAATCAGAATCTCATGAGACTGCTAGAGAAATAAATGTGAAGCTGAATGAGAAGAAACTGCAACTGAAGATGGCTGAAGTCAAGTGCGGAGGTCATGTATTGATGGCAAAAGGAATTTACCCTGATCCTGATAAGATGAGAGCTGTAGCAGAAATGCAGCAATCAACAGATGTGTATAAGTCAATCCTAGAGTGGAGAAACTCTTCTACTAAAGGCACGGAAAACAGTCCAGTTTAGCAACTAATGTCACACTGCACCCAAGCTACTCTTCCAATTGCTGAGAAACTACGGAAGCCAGAAGTACAAACAGAGTGACAAAATCAAAGTGAAATGACAGAGAGTCAAATTTCACTTTGATAAAGCTGCCAAATCATGGCCAGAGCTGAGAATTGGAGACAAAAACAGAATTACCTGGAAAAACTCAGCAGGTCTGGCAGCATCGGTGGAGAAGAAAAGAGTTGACGTTTCGAGTCCTCATGACCCTTCGACAGAACGAGTCCAAGAAAGAGGAAATAGAAGCTGGTTTAAGGTGTGTGTGTGTGTGTGTGTGTGTGTGGGGGGGGGGGGGGGGGGGGGGTGCTGGGGGGCGTGTGCGGAGAGAGAGAGAGAGAGAGAAGTGGAGGGGGTTGGTGTGGTTGTAGGGACAAACAAGCAGTGATAGAAGCAGATCATCAAAAGATGTCACCAACAATAGAACAAAAGAACACATAGGTGTTAAAGTTGGTGATATTATTTAAACGAATGTGCTAATTAAGAATGGATGGTAGGGCACTCAAGGTATAGCTCTAGTGGGGGTGGGGAGAGCATAAAAGATTTAAAAATATTTAAAAATAATGGAAATAGGTGGGAAAAGAAAAATCTATATAATTTATTGGAAACAAACAAAAGGAAGGGGGAAACAGAAAGGGGGTGGGGATGGGGGAGGGAGCTCAAGACCTAAAGTTGTTGAATTCAATATTCAGTCCGGAAGGCTGTAAAGTGCCTAGTCGGAAGATGAGGTGTTGTTCCTCCAGTTTGCGTTGGGCTTCACTGGAACAATGCAGCAAGCCAAGGACAGACATGTGGGCAAGAGAGCAGGGTGGAGTGTTAAAATGGCAAGCGACAGGGAGGTTTGGGTCATTCTTGCGGACAGACCGCAGGTGTTCTGCAAAGCGGTCGCCCAGTTTACATTTGGTCTCTCCAATGTAGAGGAGACCACATTGGGAGCAACGAATGCAGTAGACTAAGTTGGGGGAAATGCTATACCTTGAGTGCCCTACCGTCCATTCTTAATTAGCACATTCGTTTAGATAATATCACCAACTTTAACACCTATGTGTTCTTTTGTTCTATTGTTGGTGACATCTTTTGATGATCTGCTTCTATCACTGCTTGTTTGTCCCTACAACCACACCCCCACTCCACCTCTCTCTCTATCTCTCTCTCTCTCTCTCCCCCCCGCCCCCCACACACCTTAAACCAGCTTATATTTCAACTCTTTCTTGGACTCGAACTCAAGTTCTGTCGAAGGGTCATGAGGACTCGAAACGTCAACTCTTTTCTTCTCTGCCGATGCTGCCAGACCTGCTGAGTTTTTCCAGGTAATTCTGTTTTTGTTTTGGATTTCCAGCATCTGCAGTTTTTTTGTTTTTATCTCTGAGAATTGGAGAGCTGTTCAGAGTGCAACCATTCAATGCTCTCACCAAAAGTCAGCCCACTTGGCAACTTTGAACCTGTGTTGAGAAGTTGTCACCTCGATGGTACACGATGAAAGTGAATGATCAGATGCATTGTCATAACTGCAGAAATATATGTACAACAAGATAGGCTGCTCCTTCACAGCAGACAGCTGGTGAGGAAGATGTAAGCTCACCAACCATACAAGGAACTGAACAATCATCAGTCCCATTGGTCAGCCATTCACAACGGCAATAGATCAGCAGCAACAATTACCACAGTAACAATACTCGCCATGGTAACAACTTCTCCGGAGAGGCAACATCACCCCAGAACAAGCAGGCATCAAATGATTAGCCAATGACAACCTGCGTGCATATCATTAGAAGACCTGAATGCTTTAAAGATGATGTGTATAACGCATGTGTAGGTTTGAAAGAAGGTCAGAGTAGAGTGAACAATTTTCCGTACATGAGTATTGATTTTCATTGTAGACCATGTATGTGCCTGACTTGCAACTGCAAAAGTGTAGACAGGTTGTTTTATGTTCTTTTTATGAAAAGAGGGATGTTTGGAGAAGTGCCTGTGTGCAAAGTGGCTTGCCATAGGCCTGCTGTGGTCATATGATCTCTGATGTCATCCTTGGTATATAAAGGCTTGAGAGCAGAGATCATTTCATCCACCTCTTGGAGCAGACAAATGCACCTGCGACAAGGTAGATTAATGAAGATGAGGTCAGGTAGGTTTTTCCCTCGTGTTGGTTCCCTCACCACCTTCCACAGACCTGGTCTTGCAGCTATGTCCTTTAAGAACATGGCCAGCTTGGTCAGCAGTGGTGCTACTGACCACTCTTGGTGATGAGACATTGAAGTCCCCCACCCAGAGTGCATTCTGCACCCTTGCCACCCTCAGTGCTTCCTCCAAGTGGTGTTCAACATGGAGAGTACTGATTCATCAACTGGGGTGGGGGGGGGAGCAGTGGTGGGGGCAGTAGGTAGTAATCAGCAGGAGGTTTCCTTGCCCTTGTTTGTCCTGATGCCTTGAGACTTCATGGAGTCTGGAGTCAATGTGGAGTGCTCCCAGGGTAATTTCCTCCTATTGTGCCGTCACTTCTGGTGGGTCTGTCCTGTTGGTGGAACAGGACATACCCAGGGATGGTGTCTGAGGCATTGTCTGTAAGGTATGTTTCTGTGAGGATGACTATGTCAGGCTGTTACTAAACTAATCCATGGGACAGCTCTCCCAATTTTGGCACAAGCCTCCAGATGTTAGTAAGGAGGACTTTGCAGGGTCAACAGGGTTCGCTGTTTTGCTATTGTCATTTTCAGTACTTTGGTAATTATAGTTTTAAGAAGAATGCTTGTTAAGGAAGGTCACATTATCTTCAATGACAACAGGAGAGTTGTGCAGCCTACCTCAGTAATTAGTAGTCAGTAATTAGTAGTTTAGAGATAGAGTTTGAAGTGAAAGCACAGGTGTAGTTGCTGCTGAGTATCTTTGTAAATAAACTAGAAGTTATCCACCTATCAATATTACCAACTCGGCCACCTTTCACAACAAACTGGCAACGAGGATCCACAGGATCCAACAAACTGGTGACAAGGAGAAAATAAGTTTAACAGAAGAAGTCAAGTGAAACAAAGCCTGCACTGTACCTTGCACAATAATTACAAGTAGAAGTTCCGTTCGAATCAACGAAACAATTCCTTCTCAGAATGCTGCAATTCGGAAGAATTGATCCTTTAAATCCAGCAATGGACGATTGGTCTCATTATATTGAGCATCTCACGTTCTTTTTCCAAGCGAATGAGATTATGGGGAAGAGAAGAGGCGAATGATCCTCTTACATACATGTGGGAATAATGTCTTGATTTGAAGTTGGATGCCACACAGTGCTCCACATTCAAAAAATTTTAATGAATTGGTGGACCTCGTGAAGGGCCATTATCAACCAAAGCCCTCAGCAACAATGCAAAGGTTCAAGTTTAACTCGAGTAATAGAGCCCAGGATAGACAGTTGCATGCTATGTGGGAAGTTTGAAGCAGTTAACGGAACACTGTGAGTTTGGTACATCTCTAAACAGCATGCTCGGAGATTGTTTAGTGTGCGGTGTAAATGAGGACACGTTTCAGAAGAGATTGTTATCCAAAGTGAATTTGGATTTCAAGAAGGTGCTAGAGATAGCACTAGCTATGGAGGGCGCAGTAAGAGATTCCAAATCCATACAGGGTGTGCAAAATAGCGCCGTCCTCCACATCAGGTGGGAAACCCCAGACAAAAAGGACACAAAAGTACAAGACTCTGCCAAGAAGTGGGAAACAGCCCCCACTAGCTGGAAAATGAGAAAAATTGACTTAGCAGCCAAAACAAGGAATAATTTCAACAGAGGTGGAAACGAGCAGTGTTTTAATGATTGGCAGCTTAAAAAAATTGAATGGTTTTTATTGTCACAGAAATGGACATATAATGAGACAGTGCAAGGAAAGAGTCAAGCAGACTTTTAAATAAAAGAGAAAACCCAGCGAGATCTACAATGTAGAAGAACTTGAAACAGAAAATTCAGATATTTACTTGTTGTTTAATTTGAAAGTCAAAGACAGAACCAATATTTGTAATAGTGAAAGTGAATGGTAGACCTATTAGAATAGAAGAGGACACAAGGGCCAGAATTCTTACCTTGGTGGGCGGGCAGGCCCCACCGGCTCGGCACTGGGTGAGCAGCTGAACTCCACTGCTGAAATGGGGCCCGCCGCCATTTTGAGTGGGCAGGCGAATTAAGGCCCGCCCAGCGGTTTGCCCGACAGGAAGCGCTATACGCTTCCTGTGCAGTGGGGGGAGGGATTCCCCATCTGTCAAAGTGCACTCTTTCGTGCATGTGTGCAAAAGAGCACACTGCTCCCTGAGACTAAATGCTGTCTCAGAGAGATTACTGACAGTGTAAAAAACATTAAAAATATAAAAATTATTAATATGTCCCCCTCATGTGACAATGTCACATGAGATGGGACATGTTAATAAAAAGGACATAAACCTTATTAAACTTTTAAAAAGCGGACATGAAACCTCATCCCGCCAGTGGTAGAACAGCAGAAGGAACTCAAAGAGACCCTGCTTATTGACAGAGTTCGAGACAAGGTGAGCAATCTTCGAAAGGAAAAGGAAAACCTGCTGAAAGACCTTCACACACTACAAGATTCCCTCAGGCCAAATTTTGTACCTCTGGAAAAGGATGAAGAGAAACAGAAAGAATTCAGCACTTCTCTTAATAAACTGAAGGATGAGTTGGCAGAGAAGGCAGAACAATGCTCAATTTTCCAGGAGGCAGCAAACATACAACACAGAGACGAAAGAACTGAAGAATCAGCTAACTGAAACCAAAGAGGCTTTGGAGACAAAATTTGCAGAATTTTCTAAGAGGCAGACAGATGATGGAATTTTGGGAGACTCAACCACTGAGTTCACTCAAGTTGAGCTTGCATTTGAGAGAAGTCTGGCCAATACTGAAGTCAAAAAGAAGGCTGAGATTAAAGTCAGCATTTGAAAGAAGAAGGCATGTAGAAAGAAGACACAGAAACACAAATAAGGTTTTCATCCTGGCAGCATATGAATACACTTTCGTACATAAGCCTGGAAGTCAGATCGCAAATGCCGATTCACTTAGTCGATTGACTTTACAAGAAAATGATGAAGATGTCTCAGTTCCACAGGAACTTGTTTTATTGTTAAATTTCTTGGATTCCTCGCCAGTATGCGCTCGACAGATCAGAGGATGGACAACTCCTATCTCAAGTACGAAGACAAGTGCTTCATGGTTGATCACAAGAGCCTGCATCTGATTAAATGAAACCGTACTTTAACAGAAGACATGAAATAACCAGGCAGGATGACATCTTATTGTGCGTAGCATGAGTGATAGTTCCTGCAAGGGGAAGAGAGCCACTTCTAATTGAACTACACAGTGGTCATCCAGGAATATCCCGAATGAAGACCCTAGCGCGCAGCCATCTGTGGTGGCCTGGGATGGATGGCGAAACAGAGAGTTTAGTGAAGAATTGTGTGCAATGTCAGCAATTGCAAAAGCTGTCTGCAACAGTTCCATTACACCCCTGGATGGCCAGGAAGGTCATGGGTGCGATTCCACCTAAGAAGTGTCTGCTGATCAACTCTTTCAATAGTACCAACTGGGCCACCTCTCACAGCAAACTGGCAATGAGGATCCACAGGATCCAACAGGTGCCTAGATCAATGCCAGTTCATTCCTTATTGACTTTTCTGTAGTGTTTTGATACAAACTGCTACAATCTCTTGTATGATCTTGCACATTTAATCTAAAAATATAGTTTGAAAAAAAATGGCCTCACAATAATTTGCACCCTTTTTGTATTAAGTACTGCTTCTGGATTCAAAACACAATTGAAAAATTCAATAATTGCAAGACTCCAGCCTCTTAATTCAATTTCATACCAAGATCCGTGTGATGGTACTGGTATTTAGTAACCCAATTGATGTTAATTCCCAGTCACCACAAAGATTACTGAAGATAAACCTGATGAAAATCTCACATGAATTCAGTTTCCAAATTAGACATTCTTTGGTAATATCATTGGTACTTTACTTTTGATGTCTTTGGGAGTGGATATATTTAAATGTACTGTATTTAGATTTCTTTCACAAACTTAAAAGATTCAAGAAAGCTTCAGTTGAGACAAGCAGATAGAGCATCAACCTAATTCAATACAGAAAATATCCAATATTTTTTTGAAATTTCCTCCCCTTTTGTTTTAGGTTGTTTTTTTATTAGCTTTTCTGTGATCTTGAGCGTTTAGGCTTAAAATTATAATTGACCTAAAGTTGGCTCTTGCATGAATGTATGGAGAATGCATACCAATTAAAGATGTAGATTTGTCTAAAATTTTATCACAAGGTATTATAGTAGATATAATTGAGGAAGCTCACTTTAACCCATCTTAAACCATCTATTCAGAAATAGCACACAATGCCCTTCCAAGGTATCTGATTCCACATAATTTTTCTCAAAAGTCTGTTACTTGTGAAGAAGTTGTTTCATACATTAGTCCTGAATTAGTTTTTTATTCATTTAAGCCTGTGCCCCTCATCCAAGTGTCATGATATTGTTTGAAGTAGTCATATTTGCCTTTTCCATATTTGCATACTTCTGTAAAATTATCTGAGTGTGTTCTGTCAAGGCTGAAAGGCTCAGATTTCTCTCATCCCAGTTTTCCTAGAGTGGGGTAGTTTGAATATATATCCAGTAGGAATGGGCCTGAGGTCTGTGTTACATCCTCCTCTGCCTAATTTCGCATTCCACTGGAGAGTAAAATCAGGCTAGATGTTAAATTCTAACCTGTCCCATTTCCACTGGGTGAGATATGTTAAAATTACACCCTAGGGATCAATATCGTGTCATAGAGTTATACAGCACAGAAACAGGCCCTTCGGCCCATCATGTCCGTGCCACCCATCAAGCACCTAATCCCATTTTTCAGCACTTGGCCCATAACCCTGTGTGCTATGGTGTTTCAAGTGATAATCTAAATACTACTTAAATGTTGTGAGGGTTCCTGCCTCTACCACCCTCTCAGGCAATATGTCCCAGATTCCAACCACCCTCTGGGTGAAAATATTTTTTCTCAATTCCCCTCTAAACCTTCTGCCCCTTACCTTAAATCTATGCCCCCTGGTTATTGACACCTCCACTAAGGAGAAAAGTTTCTTCCTATCTACCCTATCTAAGCTCTTCATAATTTTGTACACCTCTATCAGGTCCCCCCTCAGCCTTCTCTGCTCTAAGGAAAACAAGCCTAGCCTATCCAGTTTCTCTTCATAGCTCTCTTCATAGTGGCTCTTCTCTGAATCAGCTTCAGAGCTTGAAACTGTCCCTTGTGTCTTGATGACCTGAATTCGACCCACTGCTCAAGGTGTATTATTGTCATAATATAATTGAAGTATTAGTTCATCTGAACTATATTGTTTTGGCTATATAATTTAGTAGTCTGTTTATTTTGTTGATTTCCGCTCGGCTAGCATGCTGAGTGTCAAGTGAGCTAAAACTCCGAGATCAGAGATTCCCCCAAATTTTTCTTTTTGTTAAGCTCCTTTGGAGATTCATTCTATGAACTGGGAAAGGTGGGAGTGACAGGTAGGGGCTAGTCTGTGGTACGGGGGAACTTTCTTTGTAGGGCCCAGAGGAGCATTCCTGCTTCCTGCTGGCCCCAAGAGGGAAATAAAGAAAGGACTTTAAAAACTTACCTTTTAGTGTATCTTTTGGCCCTAATCCATCATTAAAGCCATCAGAATCTACTTACATCGGAGTGTACTAGTGCAAGGCAGGATGTATGCTCATCACAGGTATAATGATTTCGTGCTCTGCCAATGACTAACTGCTGAATGTCTGTCTGTACTTCTAGGGAAGAATTCTTACAAACACAGAAAGTGGTTGAATTCCTCCTAGGAGTTCCTCCTTTAAAGGAGCTATACAGATTTGAGGAGATGATTCATCATTTTTGGCCATCACATATGGAAGGAATAGGGAAAATTTGCAAGCATTTTACCACTGCACAAAAAATAGCCTCTTTTTCTTATTCTCTTATTCACACTCTCAACTCAGTAACATGGAGGCATGTATTTTACACCAACAGCATGGCACATATGTAATGGCATCTTGCCTCTATTTGAAAGCATTCCATTCTGAAACCCATTGTGTCACATCTTCCTTTCTTCTTTCTCTTCCTAAGATGAGGCAGTGTCATCTTGTGACAAGAAAGCAAGAATACTTCACAATAGTTTGCATGACACACTCAAACTGGCACAAGGACCATCACAGATTCATGCACTCCATGGCTTTTAGATAGTCAGTTTGTGGAGGAAGCACTAGATGAAACATTGAATTAAAGTGAGGAAGAGCAAGTGGAGGAGGCATCCACGCAACAACCAGTGGCTGACCAGAGTTGCTTTCCTATGTGGACAATGTCTTGGTACCCTGCTGGGCCTGTCTTCAGAAGGGGGTTGAACAATGTGAAAAATGTTTTTGTGACATCTTTTGAGACTGCACTGAACACAGTATAAAAACGAACCTCCAAGCTCTTAACGTCAAATGCATTGATCGTGCTAAACAGTTGCATGCACCACAGAATGCGTGTCAACTTCTGGGCTATCTGCAGGAGAACACCAGACATCAGAGATACCAAGCTAAGACAAGTCTCTCACAAACTCTGCTTGAGACCTTGGACTTCAACATAGAGGTGGCTGATTTACACAATAAGAAATCAATTCAAGGGAGCCATGATGCAAGGCTATGGTCCCCTATGGCTTGTTCTCATGTCGAATGCAGAATATTCTGCAGGAATGCCAGAACATGGGACACAGCAGGAGGAGAGACAGATGCGGCAGCTTCCTCTTAGAAAGGCCACATAAGATGTAGAAGCAGAAGTAGGCCATTCAGCCCAGCGAGTCTGCTCCTCCGTTCAATGAGATCATGGTTGGTCTGGTAATCCTCAACTCCACTTTCCTGCCTTTTCCCCATATCCCTCAATTCCCTTATTGATTAAAAATCTATCTCAACCTTGAATATATACTTAACGAACCAGCTTCTACAGCCCTCTGCGGTAAAGGATTCCACATATTCACCACCCTCTGAGAGAAGAAATTCCTCCTCATCTCTGTTTTAAATGGACGACCCCTTACTCTGAGATTATGCCTTCTAGTCCTAGACTCTCCAACAAGGGGAAACAGCCACTCAGCATCCACCACTGTCAAGCTCCCTAAGAGTCTTATATGTTTCAATGAGGTCGCCTCTCCATTCAACCCAAGTTGCTCTTCATAGGGTTAAAGAAATGTTAATTTGTAGGTAGACACTGGCAACCATTGTTTCCTCAGATGTGGCTACAGCTGCACAAAAGGCATCTCATGGGCTTGTCACCTCCATCCTTTGATTTCTATAGCCTACCAAAACACTTTCTCAACTGAGGGAACATTAAAACATTAGTAGAATTAGCAGCAGAAAACGCACACATAACAGGGTGGGAAGAACAATATTTAAGTATTGATTGTAAGGGGATCAAAGATTATGGGGAGAAGGCGGGAGAATTGGGTTGAGAAACTTATCAGCCATGATTGAATGGCAGAGCAGACTCGATGGGCTGAATGGCATATATCTTATGGTCTTATGGTCTTAAATAAAAACAAATGATGACATGGCAGTTAAGATGTAGTGTACAGAAATGACTAGCATGTTGTTTTGGGTACACTTGTGGTGTTATATTTATTAGCAGTACTTGTGCAGGAGCTAGATCTGGGAATTACTGGAAACTGTTATATTAATGAGTGTTTACCACATCCCTCCTCCTTCCATTTCCTCCTCTTCTTTGTTTCATAGACATCCTATCATGTATTTACTCCAACTTGTAGTTATGCTGGATGTTGCAAATCATTATAATTTTGTGTAACACTCCCTGAACAGCCCAAAGAGCAGAACCTTTGCACCAACATCCCTATGGTCTGCTTTATAATCCAGTTGACTCTTGGCAGCAGTTGTGATAACCTGTCAGAAGAGCTGTGGCTGTGATAGGCAGAGGAATGTTCAGGTAAGAGTCCTGGCCCTATAGCATGTCGGAGTAGGTGAGTTGATATCTATAAATGTGGACAGCACTGGGGTATTGAAGAGGTAAACACAGGCCAGAACTTTCAATCTCTGGCGGGGTTGTACCCTGGAGATACCCCAGAAGATGCATTGTGGGAACTCTGAGGTCCCCACGCAAGGACTACATGGCAATTGCCCAGGAAGTTTAAACTTCTGATAGGCAATTACCTTGAACCTGGAACCATCTATTTTAATCTGAGATCACACCACCGCACCCCCCGCCCCCCCCCCGCCCCCCCACCCACCCCCGGTCTGGCTAACCACTCTCCCGACTATCCTCCTGATCCCTGACTACACCTCCAACCCTTGCCGCCTCCCCAACACTCCCCCCAACTGCCCACCGGATCTCCCTGATCACTTACCCACTTTCTGAGAAGCTTGTGCTTCTGAAGTACTTGGATCTAATCCTGGAAAGCTGTGCACCTGACCCCAAGTCAGGAGGAGGTTCCCCATTTTGAATAAAAAATGACAAGCACCTGTGCCAATGCAGGTTTATCACAGATACCTGCTAGAAAGGAGGGGTGTTGAAAATTCATTACTGAACACACCACCCCCTGAGATCCCTCCAACACTCCTCCAGTTAACCCATCCCCCCAATCCTTCCCCACCCCACCAACTCCAAGCTCCTGAAGCACCTGGATCCACTTTCTGGGAAGCCATGCTCCTGAAGTACTTGGATCCAATTCTGGAAAGCTCTGCTCCTGACCACAATCGGAGGAGGTTCCCCAATTTGAATAAAAAATGGCAAGCACCTGTGCCAATGCAGGCTCCTCTCAGGGTACCGTCTAGAAAGGAGGGGTGTTGAAAATTCATCACTGACCAGCTGCTTGCCATCCCGCTATCACTTGTGGCCCAGAAGAGGGTACAGTTTGGCTGCCACCTACCTACTTTATCAAGATGCTATTTAAAAAAAAAACCTTTGGTTCAAAGCCTTCAGGGGTGTAGCCATGTTGTGTGCCTGTGTAATGCAAGTGTGGAATTCTTTCCACCAAAAGGATGAAGGTACAGGGGCAATTGCATTTTCAAGACTGAGGTCAATATATTTTTATTGGGTAAAGATATCAAGGGTTATTGACAAAAGTGAGTAAATGGAGTTGTGGTATAGATCAGCCATGATCCAACTGAATGATGGAACAGGCTAGAGGGGATGAATGGCCTACTCTTGTTCCTATGTAACAATGCAGGGAACCTCTGTTAAAATTTTCTCCACTGTTTGAATTTTGAGGTTGGCATAGGCACTGGAACATGAAGACATGAATCTATGGTTACTGTGTTTATGTAATTTCCTTTTTATCTTGGCCTCAAATACTGAATTAGTGCTCAGCCACTGTTGTTTAGAATCATTATAAATTATTTTAAGAGGACAGAATATCAACCCTGGTATGTCATTTCACAAACAGCACCAAATTAGGTGTGATGGTCATGATTATGTGGCATATCAGAGGGATCTGGGCCAGCTAGGTCAATGGATAGAAAGGTGGCGGATGAAATCAACACAATCAGGAATAGAGTTATGAGATTAGTTACAAGAAATAAGAATAGAGATTATATATTAAATGGCAACATACTTGAGGTAAACAAAGCAGGCAAATATTTGGGAGTTTTGGTGTATGGGTCATCATTACTTACAGGCATGGAAAAGAAAACAAATAAATTGGGACAGTTAAGACGTGACTTTTAAGCCTAAGCAGCCTGAAAGTCTGTTGTCAATTACCACGGCGAAAACCAATTTTTATTTCTGGTGTCATGATCTTGTGCAATTTATTTTTGCAGAGATACTTATGATTTAGCTTGAGTAATAGTTGGAGAAGGTGAGGTTGGACCGACGATGCAGACTGGGTCTGAAGTCTTTTCTATCATTTGTTTGAAAGAATTTGATTAGTATACTGAGGTAATTGCATTCAGTTGAATAGCCAATAAAACTAGCCAATTTATGAAAGAAGGAACTCGTTGACACAATGAAACAACTAATTAACTTGCTTTCAGTTTCTGGCAGAGTTTCTAATATATATAAATACATTTCTTAGATAATTAGGAATTCTTCTAAAAGCTGTATAAAATCCAAATGGGATGTTGGAGGAGAATGATAGAAAATATTTGATCCAGGCAGCAATGAATTTCTCACATTCATTGTAGGAGTGTGGCGACACTGAATTCCACATAATTTGTAGATCTGTGAAGTCCTAGTTCGATAGTCCTCTTCTGATGCTATGCTAATCAATATGTTAAACTGGGGTATGTTTGTTCTCAGTTCAATCAAAGACGGATCCTGTTTCCACAATGCCGGTATACCTTCTTTCCTGCGATGTGGTCCTATAGAGGGGATGTCTCTTGAACTTTTTTCTGAGACACTATTTGTAACAGAAAGATGAAACAGTTAAAAAAATAGACTTGGGCTGTTTTGTTGCTTGCTGCTTTTAAAGTATTTTAAAATATAAGTTTGAGGCCCATTGCAACAGGGAGGGTCTCAGAAGCACTGCTGTTCGAGTTTGCAAAATAGGAAGTCCAATTCACAAGCCCAGTTCATTGCATGTTCAGTATGACAGGGCGTAATTTGTAACCAAATAATAAGACTGCACTTGTATGCACAGCCTCCTTTAAACATCAATTAAAAGGTTTAGCCACCCAAATTTTGAGAATTTGCATACATTCTTGGCTCACAGAAACAGTTAAACCTCTGGTCCTATGAGCTCATCTGCTGAAACAGACATCTTAAAGGGAGGAGGTAGGTTTTCTTAAGAAATGTTTCTTTCTGTGGTTTAGTGTTCATTTTGTTGCATTTTTCTCTATGCTTTCACTGAGTCATCCTCCATTTTTCATTTTTAGAGGTTTTTATTCCTTAAGAAAGAAAAACTTTGTTATAATACAGCAGGCGGTATTTGCCAGGCTGACCTAATCCCAAAGGGAATCTTGGCCAAGCTATCACAATGATTTTTGCAATTTGTATTTATTATGAGAAGGTTTGTGCATAGGTCATAAGTAATGAGTCCACTACCACCTTTGAAGATTTTAAAGATTAAGTTAAAACATTTATTAACAAAAAAGAAAACTTAAACTCTCGAGATTACAGTTACACAGTTAAACTTAGTCTTATAACAGTTCCAAAAGGTTTCTACTTAACTGGAGTCCCAACTATGCATCCCTTTCAGGTAACAATCCTAATAGATTCTTAATCTATAAAACATCTAGCAATATTACCACAAGCACCCATTATTGCTATGAAGGAGGTGTTCACGGCTTCTCTTTCCTTTCATTCAACAATGGAATTCCAGGCCTTTAACAAAACCTTGTTCTCTTGAACAAGTAAACACTTCTCTGCTTTTTCACAGGTTTGTTTCACCTTTCATGATCTCACATGGCCACTTCCCATACAGCTTTCCATCTTTCTTTAAATATATTTTCTCCTTTTGATCTGTAAATCCCATTGTTTCACCCATGCTTTGGAAGTTACTTTTCCCAGAATATAAAAATCTTTCATGTTGTCATTATGGCCAGTGCTTTTGTGAAAAATAAACTTAATGCCTTTGCCTTATCTATTTTGCCAGTTGTAAAACATCTTATCATGTCCATTTTAAAATCAAACAACTTCTTAACTTATCTAAAAGTGCAAATATTAGCTCTAACCTATTTACCTATCTTTCTTAACTCATCCATTTCCATTTCAAAATGCCTGTTTTTACAGTAATCCCTTTGATGATTCAAACTTTTCAAAGGCAGACCGTTCAAAGACACTCTGACTGTCTTTAATTAAATTAGTCATACACACACAACACAGCCCCCTCAAGCTTCCTTTATAGTATCCCACAGTAATGTTAGAAAAAATAATGGCCTGAATCTTCTGGTCAGCTTGCGGGGGCAGGCCCCACTCGCCGACACGTAAAATGATGCGTGGTGACGTCGGACGTGTGTTCTGATGTCACCGCGCGTCATTCCAATCTTCAGCACCGGAGTCAGCTGTGCACCCGCCTAACTGTCAAAGGCCTATTAAGCCCATTTAAAGAGTAACAGAGCTGCCTGTCCAACCTTAAGGCAAAGGCAGGTAAAGAGCCCAGGCGGCCTTCGCATAAATCATGAAACCTCATCCACAGGTGGGATGAGGTTTCAGGAAGTGTTTATAAATTGAATAAAATTTTTTATTAAAATTCATTGACATGTCCCAGCTCATGTGACACTGTTATATGAGTAGACATGTCTGAATATTTTTTTCCATTTTTAAAAAAGTTTTAATAATGAAAATAATCTCCCTGAGGCAGCTCCATGGTCCGAATCTCCCTCCTCCCCCAACCTGCACAGAGAGCGCTCAGCACTTCCGGGTGCACGTGGGTAGGCATGACTTAATTGGCCCACCCATGTAAAATGGCGGTGTGCAGCCAATCGCGGGTGGCGATCGTTTGTACGCCTGCCTGTGCCTGCTCCCGCTCAGCTCCCCCAAACGGGAAGAAAATTCTCCCCAACATTTCCTTCACAACTTGAATTTGTAAAGCACTTTTTATGTCCTCAGAATTTCCCAGTGTACTTCACAGCTAACAAATTACTTCTGATGTAAAGTCACTGCTGTTTTGTAGACAAACACGAATTTATGTACAGCAAAGTCCCACAAATATGAATGAGATAATCAGGTTTTTTTGGTGTTGGATGATGGATAAATACCATGATTGTGTAAAACCATGAGATTTACTATAGCACTACACAAAAGGTGAGGAGATGAGTTCTATGTAGACTACATCATTGAAATGAGGAACAGGAGTTTGTGACAGGACAAGAAATGCAGGTGCAATGACCCCTGAAGCATCTTGGCCATACCCCTTCAATACTATGGGATCAGCAACTGGAAATATTTTCGTCTTCATCATTTATGATTCAAATGACAGGCCACCACAGAATTTGTACCATGTTGACCAGCACAAAACATCTGTTCTTATAAAGGTGAAGTTTACCAAATCATGAAGCCTTCATGCTACCACATCTCTTCAAAACACTCCAAGAAGACATCTATCTCATCGGTCCATACACATTATCTAGGAAGTTACCTAACCCTGTTATAGTCTTGAACACCTCTATCAGATCTCCGCTTAATTTTCTTTGTTCCAAGGAGAACAATCCCAGCATCTCCAACATAACCTTGTAGCTAAAATTCCTCATCCCTGGAATCATTCTCATAAATCTCCTCTGCTTGCTCTCAAAGACCCTCATATCCTTCCTAAAATGTGGTGACCAGGACTGGATGCAATCCTCTCGTTGTGGCATCACAGAATCACACAGTGCTGAAGAGGCCCTTTGGCCCATCGAGTCTGCACCGCCACGTGAGAAACACCTGACCTACCTACCTAATCCCATTTACCAGCACTTGGCCCATAACCTTGAATGTTATGACATGCCAAGTGCTCATCCTGTTACTTTTTAAATGATGTGAAGCAATCCTCCTCCACCACCCTCCCAGGCAGCGCATTCGAGACCACCACCACCCTCTGGGTAAAAAAGTTTTTCCTCACATCCCCCTAAACCTCCTGCCCCTCACTTTGAACTTATGTCCCTTTGTGACCGACCCTTCAACTAAAGGGAACAGCTGCTCCCCATCCACCTTGTCCATGCCCCTCCTAATCTTGTACACCTCGATCAGGTCGCCCCTCAGTCTTCTCTCCTCGAATGAAAACAACCCAAGTCTATCCAACCTCTCTTCATAACTTAAATGTTTCATCCCAGGCAACATCCTGGTGTATCTCCTCTACAACCCCTCCAGTGCAATCACATCCTTCCTATAATGTGGCAACCAGAACTGCACACAGTACTCGGGTGTGGCCTCACTAAGGTTCTATACAACTCCAATATGACCTCCCTACTTTTGTAATCTATGCCTCGATTGATAAAGGCAAGTGTCCCATATGCCTTTTTCACCACCCCACTAACATGCCCTTCCGCTTTCAGAGATCTATGGTTCCTTTGTTCCTCAGAGCTTCCTAATGCCATGCCGTTCACTGAATACTTCCTTGTCAAATTACTCCTTCCAAAGTGTATCACCTCACACTTTTCAGGGTTAAATTCCATCTGCCACTTATGGGCCCATTTGACCATCCCGTCTACATCTTCCTGGAACCAAGACACTCAACCTCACTGTTAACCACCTGGCCAATCTTTGTGTCATCCGCAAACTTACTAATCCTACCCCCCATATAGTCATCTATGTCATTTATATAAATGACGAATAATAGGGAACCCAACACAGATCCCTGTGGTACGCCACTGGACACTGGCTTCCAGTCACTAAAGCATCCTTCTGTCATCACCCTCTGTCTCCTACAACTAAGCCAATTTTGAATCCACCTTATCAAATTACCCTGTATCCCATGTGCATTTGCCTCCTTTATAAGTCACCCATGTGGGACATTGTCAAATGCTTTGCTGAAATCCATATAAACTAAATCAACTGCACTACCCTCATCCACACATCTGGTCACCTCCTCAAAAAATTCAATCAAATTTGTTAGGCATGACCTCCCTCTGACAAAGCCATGCCAACTATCCCTGATCAAACCTTGCCTCTCCAAGTGGAGATAGATTCTCTCCTTCAGAATTTTCTCCAATGTTTCCCTAACACTGATGTGAGACTCACTGGCCTGTAGTTCCCTGGCTTATCTCTACAACCCTTCTTAAATAGCAGAACCTCCAGTCCTCTGGCACCTCCCCCGTGGCCAGAGAAGAATTAAAAATTTGGGTCAGAGCCCCTGCTCCTCCCTTGCCTCCCTCAGCAGTCTGGCACACCAATCATCTGGACCTGGAGATTTGTCCACTTTTAAACCTGCCAACACCTCCAATACCTATATCAATTTGCTTAAGAACCTCGCAGTCTCTCTCCCCAAGTTTGATACCTTCATCCTCATTCTCTTGGGTGAAGATGGATGTGAAGTATTCATTCAGCACTCTAGCGATGTCCTCTGGCTCCACCCATAGATTGCCCCCTTGGTCCCTTATGGGGCCGACTCTTTCCCTGGTTATCCCCTTCCAATTGATATACCTGTAGAATATCTTGGGATTTTCCCTACTTTTACCAGCCAGAGCTTTCTCATATCCCCTCTTTGCTCTCCTAATTGCTTTTTTAAGCTCCACCCTGCACTTTCTGTACTCTACTAATGCCTCCGCTGATTTGCTTCCCTTGTACCTGCCAAAAGCCTCTTTTCCTTCTCATCGTAACCTGAATATCTCTGGTCATCCATGGCTCTCTGGGCTTGTTACTCCTTCCTATCACCCTAGAGGGAACATGTTGAGCCTGTACCCTCCCCATTTCCTTTTTGAACGCCCCCTACTGCTCCTTTGTAGATTTCCCCAGAAGTAGCTGTTCCCAGTTTACCGGCCAGATCCTGCCTTATTTTACTAAAACCCACTCCCCCAATCCAAAACTTTTTTTGCAACTTGTCTATTTCTTTGTCCATAACAAACTTAAACTGTACCATGTTGTAGTTGCTATCATTAAAATGCTCCCCCACCACCACCTCAGCTGCTGGTCAGGCTTCATTCCCCAGAATTAGGTCCAGCACTGCGCCGTCCCTTGTTGGACTCTCTACATATTGACCTAAAAAGTTCTCCTGTACACATTTCAAGAAATCCACTCTATCCAAGCCCTTAACACTATGTCTATCCCAATTAATGTTGGGAAAGTTGAAATTACCTAATATAATTACCCTATTGTTATTGTTTTTACACACCTCCGCAAATTATGCACATATTTGCTCCTCAATTTCCTGTTGACTATCGGGGGGTCTATAATAAATACCTAACAATACGGCTGCCCTTTTTTATTCCTAAGCTCTACGCACAAAGCTTCATTTGAAGCCCCTTCCAAGATATCATCTCTCCTTACTGCAGTAACTGACTCCTTAACTAATAATGCAATGCCTCCTCCTCTTTTACCCCCTCCCCTGTCTCACCTGAAAATTCAATATTCTGGAATGTTGAGCTGCCAATCCTGCCCTTTCCTCAACCACGTCTCAGTGATGATTTCTATATCACAATTCCACGTGTCAGTCCTCACCCTTAACTCATCCATTTTACCTGTAATACTCCTGGCATTAAAGTAGAGGTCATCCAGCCTTGCCTTACTCCCTTGAAAATTAAGGCAGCTGTACTCCCTCTGACTTGATTGTTTTACTATATTATGATGTGTCCTTTTTCTGCTAACATTCTGTGTCCTCTCCCCCTGTCGAATTAGTTTAAACTCCTCCCAATAGCACTAGCAAACCCGCCCGCAAGGATGTTAGTCCTGCATTGATTCAGATGTAGACTGTCCTGCTTGTACAGGTCCCACCTTCCCCAGAAATGGTCCCAGCGATCCATCAGCTGGAGAAAATACATAATTTATAGTGGGTGACTTCCGCTGTGATGATTAAGTTACACATGATACCTACGTGGAGATCAAGGATTATCATAGCATCCCCATCCCCTTCAAGAATTGGAAACATTCACAATAAACGTTCAGGTGGTGCCTTATCACAGAACCATTATGCAGAAAACAACCAAGTTACCATAAAACAACCATGGTGCAGCTTCCCAAGTTTCTGATATTATTTGAAGAAAAAATGCTGAGTGTGTGACTTTTTAGATACCAGAGCCATCCTCTGCAACAATAATTGCTGACTCTTCTAAAAAACATCCCTTAACAGCAGAACAGAAAGTCAGCCTGGACACCTCAGCATCTGTTTACTGTACTTTGGTTCAAGACAGGTGCTATCTTATTTCGTGCAATAGAAAAAATTATATAAAAGGCCATTGGCTTTCCACATGCTTCACATATTACCTTCCAGAGGGTTGGTTAGTTGGTGGACTCCACAAGAAATGTGTAGTGGTGAGGGGTACGTTCATCTTTGCTTTGCTCCTGACACTAACACATTTTTTTCTCAATTGCAGCTAGGTACAAGAGAACAAGCTGTTGATCCCTTCAGTGCAGGGAGCACCTCTGCTTTTACCTCAGCTGCAAATATGTCCACTTTATTTTGATGCACCTCTAAGCAGCAGCTTTGGATCCTTCTGAAGCTTCAGACTATAGCATCAAAATGAGCAGTGTTTTCCATGCCATTGTGAACAATTTCATTTCTCTGTTATCACCATCACCTTTTAATGCAAGCTGCATTCCTTTAGAGACATAGAATGATACAACACTGAAGCGGGATATGACCCATCGTGCCTTTGCCAGCAGCTTGAAACAGCCATCCAATTAGTCCCACTTTCTTGACCTTTCCCCATAACCCAACAATTTTCCCTTTTATTGGATGGTTTCTCATTGGATTTTATCCTGCCAGCCAAATGTGCCACAGGCCAAACATTTTCTATCCTTCATATTTCACCCCTTTCTTGGACTCACTCAAGTTCTGTCGAAGGGTCATGAGGACTCGAAACGTCAACTCTTTTCTTCTCTGCTGATGCTGCCAGACCTGCTGAGTTTTTCCAGGTAATTCTGTTTTTTTTTTGGATTTCCAGCATCTGCAGTTTTTTTGTTTTTATTTTCTATCCTTGTTGGCTATTGAAATCACACAATTCACACAGAGCTCTGGCAGAAGTGTGCTGGAACATGGAAGTTATTTTTGAATGTCTCACAAAATGGGGATTTTTGTTTCCTACTTGCTTTAGATTCTGGTGATGGGTTGCGCTCCTGTGTTCTAACAGACTGCTGCCCTGCAGCCCACCTTCCCTCCCTCCACCACCACCCCCAACTTCTGGCTATGAAGGGTACAGGTGGGCCTTTCAGATGTACTTGTGAGGTAAATTAACATGTCCAGGCCTTCTATTTCCTCCTGTTCATGATTTACAGGGCCTGGTCATCATGTACATTCAGTTGTTATTAGGTGAGTATGGTATTCTCCTGTGGAATACTCACCTTACATTTAAGGACTTGAATTCTTCTTAGGATCTTGTAAGTGGTACTCATTTTTCTAACAATTTATGCTAAGGTTTAGCAGTCAACAAGCAGCCTTAGATGAATTAGAGCTGTTGCTAAAACCCATCAGTATTTTCTCCATGTAGAAATGTATCTTACAATCTAGAAACTTCTCTTTTCTGATTCTTCTTTTGCCTTCAGTGTTTGTTGTGTTTATTGCAAGGGCAATGGAATATATAAGTAGGGATGCTTTGCTAAAGTTGTACTGTTGGTGAGACCACATCTGGAGTACTATGTACAATTTTGGTCTCCTTATTTATGTGTTAGAAGCAGTTCAGAGAAGGTTCACTTGACTTAAACCTAGGATGGTGGGGCTTTATCTTATGAGGAAAAGTTGGATAGGCTGTACTTGTATCTATTAGAATTTAGGAGAATATTGAAACATATAAGATGCTGAGGGGACTTGACAGGGTGGATGGTGAAAGGATGTAAGGGGTATCCCATTTAAGATGGAGATGAGGAGAAATTTTTTTCTTCTCTCAGAGGGTTGTGAGTCTTTGGAGCTCTCTTCCACAGAGACCAGTGGAGGCAGGGTCATTAAATATTTTTAAGGCAGAGGTAGATAGATTCTTGACTAACGAGGGAGTCAAAGTTTATCGGTGGTAGGCAGGAATGTGGAGTTGGGGCCGTGATCAGATCAGCCATGATCTTATTAAGTTACGGAACAGGCTTGAGGGGCTGAATGGTCTACTCCTGCTCCCAATTCATATGTTTGTATGTTCATATGAACCAGTCATGAAACCTAAAGGAAGCGGAAAATAAAGCGAGCATTCTGCTTGTGCCATGCAATTCTCTACATTTTGATGCAAAAAAGGAATAACTGCTATATCTATTCACCTATGCTATTCAAGAGGAAAATTGTAATTTTAATTTGTGGTGGAGTAACTCACTAGCTGGGGTACAAGAAATTACATAAAATGTGAATCCATCAAAAATAAAACTGCTAGATGGTGCTGACGAAATATCTACCAAGTGGTGAGATAGCAGGAAAACAGTCAATCTGCAGCTGCTGGGTAATGGGCTAAATTAGATGATCCGAACAATGGAGACTTATGGAAATTTGGAAGAACAGAAACCCTAGTATGAAGTGATTCATTTTGGTAGAAATATCGAGGCAATATGGATAAAGATAAAGATCAGGCTGAAGCATTAGCAACAATCTTCAGCCAGAAGTACCGAGTGGATGATCCATCTCGGCCTCCTCTGGAGGTCCCCAGCATCACAGATGCCAGTTTTCAGCCAATTCTCCTTGAGATATCAAGAAACAGCTGAAGGCACTGGATACTGCAAAGGCTATGGGCCCTGACAATATTCCGAAAATAGTACTGAAGACTTGTGCTTCAGAACTTGCCATGCCCCCAGAAAAGCCGTTCCAGTTCAGTTAGAACACTGGCATCTACCCGGCAATGTGCAAAATTGACCAGGTATGTCCTGTATACAAAAAGCAGGACAAATCCAACTCGGGCAACTACCGCCCCATCAATCTACTCTCCATCATCAGTAAAGTGATGGAAGGGGTCATCAACAGTGTTGTCAACTGATTAGCAATAACCTGCTCACTGATGCTCAGTTTGGGTTCTGCCAGGGTCACTCAGCTTCTGACCTCATTATAGGCTTGGTTCAAGCATGGACAAAAGAGCTGAACTCCAGAGGTGAGTTGAAAGTGACTGCCCTTGACATTAAGGCAGCATTTGACTGAGTGTGGCACCAAGGAGCCCTAGCTAAACTGGAGTCAATGAAAATCGGGAGAAAATCCTCCATTGGTTGGAGTCCTACCTAGCACAAAGGAAGATGGTTACGGTTGCTGGAGGTCAATCATCTCAGTTCAAGAACACCACTGCAGCAGTTCCTCAGGGTAGTGTCCTTGGCCCAACCATCTTCAGCTGTTTCATCAATGGCCTTCCTTGCATCATAAGGTCAGAAGTGGGGACGTGCGCTGATGATTGCACAATGTTTAGCACCATTCGCAACTCAACAGATACTGAAGCAATTCATGTCCAATGCAGCAAGACCTGGACAACGTCCAGGCTTGGACTGACAAATGGTAGGTAACATTCGCACCACACATGTGCCAGGCAATGACCATCTCCAACAAGAGAGAATCTAACCATCACTCCTTGACATTCAATGGCAATACCACTATCACCATCCTGGGCGTTACCATTGACCAGAAACTGAACTGGACTAGCCATATAAAAACTGTGGCTGCAAAAGCAGGTCAGAGACTAGGAATCCTATGGCAAGTAACTCACCTCCTGACTCCCCAAACCATGTCCACCATCTACAAGGCACAAATCAGGAGCGTGATGGGATACTCTCCACTTACCTGGATCAATGCAGCCCCAACAACACTCAAGAAGATTGACACCATCTAGGACAAAACAGTCTGCTTGATTGGCACTCCTTCCATAAACATTCACTCCATTCACCACCAATGAGCAGTGGCAGCAGTCTGTACCATCTACAACATACACTGCAGAAACACACCAAGGCTCCTTAGGGAGTACCTACCAAAGCCATAACTGCTACCATCTAGAAGGACAAGGGCTGCAGATACATGGTAACACCATCACCTGGAAGTTCCCCTCCAAGCCACTCACCATCCGGAAATACATCGCCGTTCCTTCATTGTCACTGGGTCAAATTCCTGGAACTCCCTCCCAAAAAGCACTGTGGGTGCACCTACACCATGGGAACTGCAGCAGTTCAAGAAGGCAGTCCACCACCACCTTCTTGAGGGCAATCGAGGATGGGCAATACATGCTGGCCTAACCAGTGATGCACACATCCCGTAAATGAATTTTAAAAAATGCTAAAGAGGGTCCAAGAGTAAAGGAAGCTGGGGGCATATGAACACAAATCATTGAAGATGGCAGGGCTGCTTGAGAAAATGGTTAATAAAGCACATGGGACCCTGGGCTTTATAAATAAGGGCATAGAGTACAAAGCAAAGAAATTATGATAAACCTCTATGAATACCTGGTTCCGCCTCAACTGGAGTATTGTGTCCAGTTCTGGACACCACGCTTCAAGAAAGATGTAAAGATATTAGGGAAGTTGCCGAACAGCGAATGGTTCCAAGAATGAGGAACTTGAGTTACGTGGATAGATTGGAGAAGCTGGGGCTACTCTCCTTGGAGAAGAGAAGATTTGATAGAGGTATTTAAAATGATGTGGGATCTGGACAAAGTAGATAGGGAGATAATGTTCCCATTGGCAGAGGTTTGAGAATTTAAGGTAATTGGCAATGATGCAAAGGTGACATGAGGAAATGTTTTTGTGCACTGTGTGGGTGGGATCTGGAATGCTCTGCCCAAGGGTGTGCTGGAGATCAATTCAAACAAAGCCTTCAAAAGAGAATTGAATAATTAGCTTAAGCAAAAAAATTTGCATAGCTACAGGGTAAAAGCAGAAGAGTGGGACTAGGTGAGTTGTTCTTTTAGAGAGCTGGCATGGACATGACGGGCTGATGGCCTTCTTCTGTGCTGTAACCATTCTATGATTCTATGGTACTACCATATGTGGAATGTTATATTTTGTCAAAAAATTCAAAAGGGAGCTGTTTGGATATTGGGCAAGAAAAACAATTGGGACAAGAGTGACAGAGTGGTGGGTGGTATTTTCCAGACTTTATAAGTGTAATGGTCTTTCTGATTCTGAACATTTCTATTCTCCTCTGTTTCAAAATTTCTCAAAAGATGTTTTTCATGGCTGGTGGGGCTGGAAGCTTCAGGAGGGTCCAAAGCTTATAGCTGTGGAGGCCAGAATATAAATAAAACTTAGGTGTTTATCTAAAGCTTCTTAATTTCATACAAAATAAAATATTCTCAGGATTTCACAGGAATCTGTAGGTCACTGTACTCTGGAGTAATAATTATTCAAATGTAATGCATATATTTCTCTGGAGAATTATTAGAAAGAAGGAAACTATTTAATCAGAACAATTCTAAATTCATGGGATAAAATTATTAGTCTCGCAACCTTTCCTTTATGAGAGATAATTATATTCCAGGCAATATGTCCCAGAAGCCTACTGGCTGTGCCAATGGCAACAATTCAAGAAAACGAAAGACAAAAAAAAATTAACATTTTTTAGCCTAAAGAAAGGAACATCAGAAAATAAAACATAAAGCAGGTAGAAGGCATCAGAAACCACAGGGGAAACTTAAAAACTTTAATACACAAGGATGAAAGCAAAGCAGAAAGAATCAGGAGTTTAAATCAAATATATATCATTGTGCACATAGCTGACTAACCTCAGGCAGTCAATGATAGAGAAGGTGAAATCAACTTATTGTCATCTACAGGCTGCAGGCCTAACAAAAATGCTGGTGTTCAGCTTGATGTGGCAAAAGGAACCGACAAAGATGGTGATATATGTTTAGGTATAATACAAGTGTTTCAGGTGTTAAAGTTATTAAGCTAAGACTTCCCTGTGTTATAATATGGGAGAGATGGTGTTGTAGTGGTAACCCAGAGGCCTAGGGCAGAATCATCCCAGATTTGCACTATGCGTGGTAACAGGCAGAAAAAGGATGTTTTACCCATTGGCCGCAATGGCAGGTTTTTGTGCCGTATTGTCCCATTCCCCCCATCATACATAATGCATTCCCGGGAAACACTCCAGATTGCTGGCAGGGTGTCCTCTGAATTGCCCCCCCGCCGACACCTCAGTCTTACAGTAAACCGGGTCCCATATTTAAAGATCGCCCCTGCATAGAGCTAGCAAGGGATAGGAAGCTGATGGGAACTGATAGCTGCCAAAGGGTGGAAACATGCTGCCCCCAGATTTAACGATGCCTCCCTGATGTGCCTACTGATGCATTGGAGGCCCACCGCAATGTCCTCTACCCCACTCTGGGTAAAGGCCAGCAAGCAAGGTCACCAATCCAGCATGGGAGGCGGTGGCAGCGCCAATGCCCTACAAAAAGAGGACAGCCACCCAGTGCAGGAAGAGGATGAATGGTCTCATCTCTTCTGCCAGGGTAAGTCACTCTTCTCATCACTCTCAACTCACACACTCTCAAACCTATCACACATCCACAGGGATCTCATGTGTCAGGAGACAACACCACTAACTCTCTCTCACACACCCTTACATCTCCATCATGCTCAGATCCACTGGAGCTCATGTCCACATCCCACTCATCACACAAACAATCCACACAGTGCCATACGTCATGCTCATAATCTCTCCATTTGTTTTCATACACGAGAAGCTGGCTCACAACAGCTGAGGTCCCAAACCGGTGGTGCAGTGGCACACATTAGACCCCTCATTCACTTTGAGGAGTATGCCATCATACTTAATGATGAGGATGTGGATCATGCCTGAGGCAATGTTGAGGTCGGCGGTGAACACCCTTATGTGGATCCTGCATCACATCATCCCTCTTTCAACGCAAATGTGAGTGTTCTCTCTCTTGCTTCTGACTTTGCTGTCATGCACTAATTAACTCTACTTTGGTTCACAAGAAGCTCTGTCAAGCGACCAACACTCTCAGCCAGCCAGTCCCTCAACTCCATCCACGTCCTCACCTCCAGCCAAGAGGACTCCTCCTCCATTGAAGGGCTGGAAATGAGCAGCCTGGAAGACCCATCACAGTGCTTAGCCACACCCTCCACTAGCACAGAGACACACACCTTGGAGGAACCTAGATCTAGAGCAGGCTCAGATTCACAATCTAGTGGTCACTGCACAGACACATATCCGCAGCAGGAGGAGGCAGGTTCAGCCGAGCTCCCTGGCACTTGAAGAACTGCTGGGGAAGAGGCACCTGTGAGGTCCAAGTCAGATGATGCAACACTGGATTCGACCTTCCAACTCATCATGGAGAATCAACACAAACATCACGCAGAACCACTAGGAGCCCTCAACAGAGTGGCACGTGAGTCAGAGAAGTACGTCTGATGAATGGCTGAGTGACAGGAAGCAGAAGGTGATGGTCGAGGAGCAATTTTGTGACTGGATGACTGTGTCCAGTGGGGTTCCACGGGGATTGGTGTTGGGTCGCTTGCTGTTTGTATAAACAATTTAGACTTGAATGTAGGAGAGTTGATCAGTAAGTTTGAGGATGACATAAAAATTGGTGGGGTGGTAAATAGTGAGGAGGATAGCCTTAGTTTACAGGAGGATATGGACGGGCTGGTCAGATGGGCTGATCAGTGGCAAATGGAATTTAATCTGGGTAAGTGTGAGGTGATGCACTTGGGCAGGGCAAACAAGGCACGGGAATACATGAAGAATGGTAGGACCCTTGGAAATACCGAGGATCAGAGAGACCTTGGTGTGCATGTCCACTGGTCCGTTAAGGTGGCGAGACAGGTGGTTAAGAAGGCATATGGGATACTTGTCTTTATTAGCTGAGGCATAGAATATAAGAGCAGAGAGGTTATGCTGGAACTGTATAAAACGCTGGTTAGGCCACAGCTAGAGTATTGCATGCAGTTCTGGAATCCACATTATAGGAAGGATGTGATTGCACGAGAGAGAGTGCAGAGGAGATTTACCAGGATGTTGCCTGGGCTGGAGAGTTTTAGTTATGAGGAGAGATTGGATAGACTGGGGTTATTTTCCCTGGAGCAGAGAAGATTGAGGGACGACATGATTGAGGTATATAAAATTATGAGGGGCATAGACAGGGTAACAGGAAGGAACTTTTCCCCTTGGTGGAGAGATCAATAACCAGGGGGCATAGATTTAAGGTATGCAGCAGGAGGTTTAGAGGGGATGTGAGTAAGAATTTTTTCACCCAGAGGGTGGTGGGAAACTGGAACTCACTGCCTAAAAGGGTGGTAGAGGCAGAAACCCTCATAACATTTAAGAAGTATTTGGATGTGCACTTGCGATGCCATGGCATACAAGGCTATGGCCTTGTGCTGGATAATGGGATTAGAATAGTTAGGTACTTGCTTGACCGGCGCATACTCGATGGGCTGAAGGAACTTTTTCTGTGCTGTAGACCTCTAAGACTCTATGACTCTATAACTCTATGAAGTGGCGCACTGAAGTCTCGATGGGAAGGATGGTGGACCCCATGGAGACCCTGATCCAGCAGAACACGGAGATACACACAGACTAGCACTCCATCGCAGTAGCCATGGGTGAGTTCCTGCAGTGGCTACGTAAGAGGTAAATAGGGCACCTCAACGTCGCTTCAGGTGCTTCTTCCCCTCAAGGAGTTAAGCTAGGACCCTAGGGCACCCGAAGGGAGGAGTGGCAGCTGGACACCCCTGAGACATCCACTCAAGACTCTCAGAGGCTGTCCTCTCCCTCCCCTTTGCCTGTGACCTCCTCAACCTCATCCTCTGTCACTGCAGAGGGAGCAGCTGGCCCACAAGAGGACAACCAAAGCAAGGCGGGGCCCTCAACTCCTCTGCTCTCCAGAGAACCCATTCTGAAGTCATCAGGGGTAACAGGGCCAACCATTGCACAGGCTGTCTCCACCCCTTCTGTGGATGTCAGGGCAGCACCCAGAAGAGGTGGTAGGCCTAGAAAAGTTAAGAGTTTCTGATCACAAGCGGTTACATGGGTGAACATATTCTGTCCCTTTTTAATCTGAAAACATATTCACTTTCACTGAATAATGTGTAATAATGTCTTTCAATTTAATTTACAGGCTTAGCAAGTCGTCCTCCTGCATTGACACACCCCAGCCCCCCAGTCCCCACCAAACATGAGCAGTTCAGCTGTATGCAGCCAGCCCACGAGTGATTCTGGAGGGAGCAGTGTGTGTGGCAGGGCCGTTCAGAGCCTTGTGTGCTGATGGCACTCCCAGGCAGCAACTGTGCCCACCCAACACGAGGATCCTTTCACTTTCAATTTTACAAGATGGTTGTTGTAAAATATGTCTTTAGCTCCTCCATCCTTTTCCCTCCCCCTGTCACCTACGTCCTTTCTCCCATCACTGCTGACCCCCTGGCATCACCTTCCATCTCCCCACAGTCACCTAGCAGCCAGAACCCTTTTCTTTCCGGGATGTCCAGGTGAATGTTTGCATTCCCTATCTTCCTGAGAATCCACATTGACATCCCCAACCTCCTCCTTCCCATCTCCAGGGTCCATGTCTGCCTCCAAGACCCCACCAACCACCCTCGTCATCCCTTCTACCACTACCATCGCACCCTCACCCTCCCACTCTACCGGCTCACTCTGCCCTCTCATTCTCACCATTCCCTCCTATCAGGCCCACCCTCATGTTGCTCCCCAGGAGGTAGTCATTGACTCCACAGACCCCTCCTTTGCACATTCACCTGGACATCTCCCCTTCCCACCAACACTCTCGTCCACACTTACTCCTTCCCCCCAAACTATATTCTTCCCATAGACTCCTTTCCTTCTCCAAACTCCCTCCTTCCCCTAGATTCCTTTCTCCTCCAAACTCCCTCCTTCACTGACTCCTTCTCCCCCCCCTCCAAACTCCCTCCTTTCCCTGGACTCCTTCCCCCCTCCAAACTCTGTCCTTCCTCTAAACTCCTTCACCCCTTCAAACTCCTTCCCTCCCGCCCCCCCCACCCCTCCCCCCCACCAAATTCCGTCCTTCCCCTAGACTCTTTCCCTCCTCCAAACTCCTTTCCAGCACACCCCCACCAAACTCCATTCTTCCCCTGGACTCTTTCCACCCACACCCCCCCCCGCCCTGAGTTCCTTCCACCCAGCCCCTTGAACTCCTTCCATCCACCCACCCTGAACTCATTCCACCCACCCCCTGAACTCCTTCCACCTCCCCCAAACTCCTTTCACCCCCCCTCCCTCCTTCCTCCCAACCTCCGAACTCCTCCCTCTCAACCTCCGAACTCCCCCACCTCCAAACTCCTTTCCCCCCACCTCCGAATTCATCCCCCCCGAACTCATTCCACCCCGCCCCAAACTCCTTCCACACCCACCCCCCCCCCAACCCCCCGGAACTCCTTCCCTGACACCTTTCTCCCCTCCTCACACCTACCTCTTCAGTTACCATATTCTCCCTCATTACACCCTGTACTCCCCCGAACCTCACCCAAACAACACCATTGCTCCCCCCATTCCCAACCTCACCCATCCCTCTCCCCACCGCTGGTACACCTTCCTCTCCCAGTCAAAGCTAAACTTTCCTCTCTACCCCCTTGACAATCATGGCCAAGACACTGTTGTCCTGAAGCTGACCCCAGACATCAATGGTGACCTTCCACCTTTCCGTGAGCTGCTTTGTGGTGGAGCCATGTCCATGAGAATCCCAACAGCATGCGATGTATGTGTTCCTCCAGGGTTCAGTAATTGTAGAGCTCCAGCATCTTCTGCCCCTCAGATGTCCGCAATGTCAGTGAGGCTCTAACGGTAAGTCCTGACTTCTGCACGTTTCACCTGTCAGGATGTTTTCTGGGCCGGCGTGTTTTCCTGCCTACATGGGCAGTAAATTTGATGAGGGCTGTGATGATTCAGTGAGCAGGATTTATAATTAGATGCAGATGTTTTAAAATGACATTTCTGATGTGCGGCGGTGGGAAAAGTGGCCATTGATAGGCGGAGCAGATGATTGCAAACTGGTTTCACAACATCATGAAACCGATTTTTGGCCTTCCCACCATATTGTCCACTCACCCCCACCATGATGCTCAATGCCAAGGGGGATGGAAATTTCCGGCCCTAGGCTCATGCTCTGGGTACATGCGTTCAAATCCCACCATGGCAACTGCTGGGATTTAAATTCAATTGATAAAATCTGGAATTAAAAATTAGTCTAAGTACTGGTGATCAGGAAATTACCATAAATTGTTCTAAAAAAAATCCATCTGGTTCACTCATGCCCTTTAAGGAAGGAAATCTGCTGTCCTTATGGTTTGGTCTACACCTCACTCATAACAATGTGTGGTTGACTAACTACTCTTTGAAGTGGCCTGGCAAGCCACTTAGTTCAAGGGCTATTAGGAATGAGCAACAAATGCTGGCGTTACCAATAATGCCCACATCCCATGAACGAATAAAAAAAAATAGCCATTCCATTTCAGAAGTACTTCAGGAGCTATGAAGTGCTTTGGGGTGTCCTGAGGTGGTTAAAATCACTTTAGAAATACAAACTCTCTCAAGTTATATATGGTTCAGTTGAACTAACCCAAGTTGGACATGGAGTCCATTAACAATAAAGTACAGTTGACACCATCCATCAAGTGATAGATTAACAGTAATAAAGTACCTAAGAAGAAAATTAGCCTCTAATCAGGAAGGTATTTCTAAATAAAATGACAATATTAATAACTGCAGGCATACTTGAAGGAGGTGTGGAAGAGTGCAGTTGGAATGTGGGATTCTCTGTCACAAACTGTTGCTTAAGGAAAAATTATCAATACCTTCACAATGAACTTAGATTTTAAAAGATAATATTAAAGGGCATGGGAAGTAAATGAGAGAAGTGACTCATGATGAAAAACCCTGCCAGATGGGTCAAATGGCCAGTTTCTGTGTTACAACATCAATGCTTCCATTTTTGTATTCTAATAATGACATTGCATTTGATTTTGCAGGCAATGGAAAAGAGGGCTGGAATCTTTTGCCCCCACAGGAGGCGAGGAAGGAGGCGGAAAGGCCTGAAAATTTGGGGGGTTGGCATCGGGGCCAATACCCGACACCTTCCTGCCTCCACTGGAAGTAAGTTCTGGGCAGGAGGGCCCATGGTTGACCATCCCTCCCCACCACCACTTGAGTCTCTTAAGTGGCCAATTAAGGGCCTCTCCCCACCTCCACTTCAACCCTCCCTGCTCCAGGCAGGCCTGCTGATATGCAACCTGCACAACTGGTAAAACTGCAGGCCGCATGTCAGCTGGAGAGGAGGGTCCCTAAATCTGCCCTGATCTTTGCAACATCGAGGGCATGGACATGGAGCATGAGATTGGCACTGACAGCCACATCCCTACCCTTCCTGCCAAACCCCATGACTCCCCTCTCCCCACAATCCCCACCCCGTGAGACACCCCCCCCCAAACTTCACTTAACTTTTTCCTGGGTCGCTCCACAGTCATAGGACTCCAGGGGGTGTTGTTCAGGCAACAGCTAGGGCCGCCTCCATGGCGCTGCAGAGTGCAATAGCTGCCAGCATCTGACTGGCTCGCAACTCTTGGCAGGTGGCATGTCATCTTCTGGGGTCCTCAGTCTGGAGGAAGGCCTGCTGCTCTCCACTTAACTGCCAAATGGGCAGAAGATACAGTGGGCCTTCTTCCTCAGAGTCAGTGCAGGTGTCTCACCTCTTTTTCAGGCAGCGAGCAAGACACCCAGAGAGAATGGAAGATTCCACCCAAGGAATACCAGTGACAGCCCACCCACCATTCCCTGATATTGCTATTAGCAAAATAAAAACACTCTACAAAAGAGAAACAGGATTCCACCTTATATCAAATCATTCAACTATTTGAAATGGTGAAAACAAAAAAAATAGCTTGTTGCTATTAGGGGAAGATAACACCACAAGGTAAGATTTCTTCCAGTTTTTATGATTAGTGTTGTTGTAACTAAACTGGCAAAGACTTCCTTTAGTTACCTTACCTAGTGAAATTGCAAACATGTTCTTATATATTGTGTAATTCATCATGTCATGTTCTACATGTGTGACTACAGGAACTGGAAAAATATTGACTATAAAAATGAAGAAAGTTATGTGAACAGCATCACAATTTACAATTCAGAAAATGTTATATAAGTTGTGCAGTTAGGAAGAATGGATTAAAATGAACTTGGGAAGAGGAGTAGACCATTCAACTCCTTGAACCAGTTACTCCATTCAGTTACATTATGACTAATCTATACTTCTTTTACCCACCTTTATTTTATCTATTTCAATACCCTTACCTAATAAAAATCTATTGATGGCATTTTTGAAAATTACACTGACCCAGCATCCATAATCATTTTGGGGAGAGAATTCCATATTTGTACCATCTTTGTGAGATTTCCACGCCAGAGGATATCGTTTCTTTGCATCAACTCCATCAAATCATTCGGCCGTTAGAGCCTGTTCCACCATTCAATATGATCATGGCTGATTCTCTATCTCAATGCCATATTCCCGCACTCTCTCCATATCCCCTGATGCCTTTAGAGTCCAGAAAACAATCTATTTCCTTCCTAAATCAGATAACCCTACAAGCTTCCAAGCTCAAAGGAAATAAGCAAAATGTATGTAAACTGTATCTGTAATGGTATCATTCTGCTGATTCTGTGCTGTACACCTTCTAATACCAATATTTCTTTCCTGATCTTTGTGCCCAAAACCTATGAGCACAGTTTACTCCTGATTATTCAGTCATTTTATGCAATTTTAAAAATCCAATGATTTGAAATAAGCAATGCATATGATTGTTTTTCATTCTGTATGTTGCTGTACCTTTTAAAAGGTATTATTTTGTGAAGTTAATTATAGTCTTTGGTCTTTGAAGATAGAAGCAGTTAAGATCAATGTAATAGCTACAGTTGGTTGTGCAGTACACAACATGTTGTAAAGCATGTTAGAAAGATGTGAAATTCAGGTGTATAGATGGGTTTAAAATTATCTGCATCAGGAAAGATGCACAGAGGGTTTAGCTGTTGATGAAATCTGATGCATGTTTCAGGCTTTTCATGGGACAGGGAAAGGGATTGTTAGAGTTATTGGTAGGTGTAATGTGTCATTTGTTTTGTGGATAATTACATTTTTTTATGAGGATATAATGAGACTAAGGGCGAGATGTCCTCCCCATTGCACTAAGTGCGGGAGCGGGCGTGAAAAATGGCATTGTACCCGCTGGCTGCAATGGCGGGTTTTTGCACCATATCATCTGCTCCTCACCTCACTAATTATGCTCGCAATAAAAAACGCTGGATCACTGGCGGGCAGCCTTTGATTTGCCTACCCCTGTGTCAGTTCACTGCTTCCTCACGCCAGGCTCCATTTTAAAGTGCAGCTGCACACGGCCCAGGACTGCTCCATTGAAGGCAAAACCCGAAAAGACTGCAGCCCCCAAATTCAGTGACACCTCACTGGAGTGCCCACTGGACAGAATAAAGCCAATCACCACGTCCTCTACCCCGCTCTGGCCGCAGGAGGTCTTGCAAGGTGCCCAATCCAGCTTGGAGCAGTTGGCAGCAGTGGTCCTTGCCAACACGGTCCAGAAGAGGTCAGCTACCCAGTGCATGAACAGGATGAATGATCGCATTCGTTCTGCCAGGGTAAGTCAACCATCTCATCACCCTCAACTCACACACTGACAAGCACATCATGCATTCACTGGCATCTCACTCACCACTTGCTCAAGAGGCATCACCACTCACTCTCTGACACACCTTCACATGTCTATCTGGGCTCATCTCCTCTGGTCCTCATCCCGTCCATGGCATCCCTCACCACCCACACATGTCAGGCATCCTTATCATCTGCCCTGGCATGCCTCTTGCTCACACTCTCTCCATCTGTCTTTATGCAGGACAAGCTTGCACTCAATAATAAGGAGATGTCCCAGAATGCAGTGGAGTGCCTGACATCAAGGTCTTCTAGGAGTTCAAGAATCAAGCCATTGAGCTGGCCAGAGGGGACACTGACCGTGCCTGCACCAATGGTGAGGTTGGCGACACAACAAATGAGGATCCACACTGTGAGTGCTTTGTCCCATTTTAGAGTGCCTGCCATGCATTAATTATCTCTCCTTCTACTCATAGGCACCTCTGGAAAGCTCCTGATGGCATCCGCAAGCCTCACCTCCAGCCGTGAGAACATCTCGAGTGAGAAACCAGAGGAGAGCACCATAAAAGACCTGTCACAGCACTCACCCAACCCACACCCTCCACCAGTGCAGAGACACATGTCTTGGTGGGACCTAGATCTAGAGCAGGCTAGGGGTCACAATCTGGTGAGCACAGTGCATCAATCTGGTCTGCAGCAGGTGGAGGTAGGGACAGCTGAGGTCGCTGGCACTCTGAGGACTGTTACAGGCCATGATTTAAAAATTAAATTTTTAAAAATTTATTCACGAGATGTGGGCTTCGCTGGCTGGGCTAGCATTTATTGCCCATCCCCTGTTGCCCTTGAGAAAGTGGTGGTGAGCTGCCTTCTTGAACCACTGCAGTCCATGAGGTGTAGATACAACCACAGTGCTGTTAGGAAGGAAGTTCCAGGAATTTGACCCAGCGACATTGAAGGAATGGAAATATATTTCCAAATCAGGATGGTGAGTTAACTTGGCGGGGACCTTCCAGATGGCAGTGTTCCCATCTATCTGCTGCCCTTGAACTTCTAGATGATAGTGGTCGTGGGTTTGGAAAGTGCCGTCGAAGGAGCCTTGGTGAATTCATGCAGTGCATCTTGTAGACGGTGCACACTGCTGCTACTGTGCGTTGGTGGTGGAGGGAGTGAATGTTTGTGGATGTAGTGCCAATCAAGCGGGCTGCTTTGTCCTGGATGGTGCCAAGGTTCTTGAGTGTTGTGGGAGTGGCACTTATCCGGGCAACTGGAGAGTATTCCGTCACACTCCTGACTTGTGCCTTGCAAATACTGGACAGATTTTGGGGAGTCAGGAGGTGAGTTACTTGTCGCACAATTCCTAGCCTCTGACCTGCTCTTGTAGCCAAAGTATTTATATGGCTAGTCCAGTTCAGTTTCTGGTCAATGGTAGCCCCAGGATGTTAATAGTTGGTGATTCAGTGATGGTAATGCCATTGAACATCAAGGGGCGATGGTTGGATTCTCTCTTGTTGGAGATGGTCATTGCTTGACACTTGTGTAGTGCGAATGTTACTTGCCACTTGTCAGCCCAAGCCTGGATATTCTTCAGGTCTTGCTGCATTTGGACATGGACTGCCTCAGTATGTGAGGAGTCACAAGTGGTGCTGAACATTGTGCAATCATCAGTGAACATTCCTACTTCTGACCTTATGATGGAAGAAAGGTCATTGATGAAGCGGCTAAAGATGGTAGGCCGAGGACACTACCCTGAGGAATGCTTGCAGTGATGTCCTGGAGCTGAGATGACTGACGTCCAACAATCAGAACCATCTTCCTTTGTGCTAGGTATGACTCCAACCGGCAGAGATTTTTCCCCTGATTCCCACTGACTCCAGTTTTGCTAGGGCTCCTTGATGCCACACTCTGTCAAATGCTGCCTTGATGTCAAGGACAGTCACTCTCAGCTCACCTCGGGAGTTCAGCTCTTTTGTCCATGTTTGGACCAAGGATATAATGAGATCAGGAGCTGAGTAGCCCTGGCGGAACCCAAACTGGGCGTCAGCGAGCAGGTTATTGCTAAGCAAGTGCTGCTTGCTAGCATTGTTGATGACCCTTTCATTACTTTACTGATGATCGAGAGTAGACTGATGGGGAAGTAATTGGCTGGTTTGGATTTGTCCTTTTTGTGTCAGGCCCCATAGTCTTTGCAGTATCCAGTGCCTTCAGCCGTTTCTTGATATCATGTGGAGTGAATCAAATTAGCTGGAGACTGGCATCTATGATGCTGGGGACCTCCAAAGGAGGCCGAGATGGATCATCCACTTGGCACTTCTGGCTGAAGGTTGTAGCAAATGCTTCAGCCTTATCTTTTGCACAGCTGTGCTGGGCTCCTCCATCTTTGAGGATGGGGATATTTGTTGAGCCTCTTCCTCCAGTGAGTTGTTTAATTGTCCACCACCATTCATGACTGGATGTGGTAGGACAGCAGAGCTTAGATCTGTTTCGATGGTTGTGGGATCACTTAGCTCTATCACCTGCTGCTTATGCTGTCTGGAACACAAGTAGTCCTGTTTTATAGCTTCACCAGGTTGACACCTCATTTTTAGGTATGCGTGGTGCTGCTCCTGGCATGCCCTCCTGTACTCTTCATTGAACCAGGGTTGATCCCCTGGCTTGATGGGAATGGTAGAGTGGGGTGTATGCTGGGCCATGAGGGTCCAAGGCAGATGAAGAGCCTCAGGATTTGGTCCTACATCAGTTGCTGGAGCTGCAGCAACAGTCAAAGGAATATCAGGAAGGGATGTCAGCTGCATTCCTCAGCTGAAAAGTATGATGGAGGAGTCTGTCCCCCTTCAGTCTGAGGTGATAGTGTGGCACGCCAATGCATCAAGATCAACACTAGCAAATTGGCGGCTGCTGTGGAGACCTTGGACCAGAGCATTGGTCTTGCACAGCAGCACTTCATCGCTGTAGCCTTTGGTGGCACCATCAGTGGCTATGCGAGAGGGTGGGAAGGGCACCTGAATCTCACTCCAGCTGCTCCTCCTCCTCAAGGAGTCAGCCAGGAGCCCTTTGGGCACCCATGGGGAGGAGGACGAGCAGCTGGACACCCCAGGGGCCATCCACCCAGGCGACTCCTGGATTCTCCAGCCAATCCAAATCCCCCCTTCCTGTGATTCCATCACCTCCAGATCCACACGCTGAGGAGGGTGCACCTACCCCACCACAGGACACCTAAAGTAAGCTAGGGCCCTCCAGGTTTTGGCCCTCCAGAGGACGCCTGCCAAGGTCATCAAAGGCAACAGGGCACAACAGTCAGCAGGTTGCCTCCACATCTGCTGTGGATGTCGTAGCAGTAGGGTTAGGAAAGTTAAAAAGATTTAGGAGCACAGCATTGGCACGGGTGTTCACAACATGTATGGTAATGTACAGAAATGGAAATAAAATCGTATCATTTCTCCTCTCCTCTTGTGTATACCTCCTTCTTATGATGAGCTGTGTTGATGTCAATCAGGTGCGCTACCATGGTTCCTCTCCTCAATTATCACAGATGTCGCTATCATAGGCCTCTCATTTATGTAGTGTGCTTCCATATCACCACAGTGCGTGTGTCCCTTTTGCACATTATTCTTGACATCAGTGATGCCTCAAACTTAATGTTCGGTGTACTTGTGGAAGGAACCTCGTTCACATACTTTGCAGGGCCATGTCATGTTTACTCTTGGCTGTGTAAGATTGAGGCAGAGGTGATTTCCTAACTTGTCTGCATTGTTTAAAGGTAAAGGTGCAGTGTACAAGGAGAGATGTGTTTATGCATGGAGAAGGGTCATATATCATGCAAATCCATGTGCTCTCTGTCTCTTGGTAAGATTTTCATGCCATGAGCCCACCCACACTCTGAGCCCATGCATGCTACTGTTAGCCAACTGTGTTTTCAACTTTCAGAATGTACATCTACTAAGCTCACCAGTAAGTGAGGTACCTGGCCACCTTAAGATGATGAAGCTCGGCCTCTCTCAGTCACATTATAGTCCTGGCGCTCAAACTTCCAACCTTGAGTGTCTCTCACCCTGCAGTTGTAAAGCTCTCATCACAAACTAGGGATACAGCACTGTGCATCCCCTCACCTGAGCACTCTCCAAGGTCACTGGTACTAATTCTAAATGGTCATTTCTGGCAGGCAATAAAGCCTTTGAACACGCTCGGAAAGCGCACATAGTTGCTTTAGACAATGTGTAGGGGAGCAATGGGATAGCAGCAAGGACGTACTAAGGCTGAAATGTGCTCTTCATTTGCAATGATGTGTGCCTTTGAGGGCTTCATTGTGTGTGTGCATTTTGGGCTTGGCAAGGGCCAGGGGTGGCCACAAGGACACAACTTCAGAGTTAATGAGGAGGCGTTTTAATGTCTGGCAGGCAAGTGTTTGACGTCGTCATGCTCAGGTGGTCCATATCCATATCAAGCTGAGGATAAATGCAGCTCAGGATCCCTAACTGAGAGTGCCAGATGTCGGTGTGATTTGGAAGAATGCACCACAGGCAGTTGAATCATCTCTGAATGGATTCACAGCAGCGGGACGTCATCAGCTGCCTTGTCCCAAGTGTGAATTGTCTGAATTAACATTGATGTTACACAAAGTGCATATTCTGTTGCTTACGATGGATCTCCTTGAGAAGCCTTGTCACATTGAAGGCATACAGCTATGAGACCAACGAAGATTGACCAACAGCTCCTGGCCCTGGTAGGATGCCGTTGCGACTGGGATACTGGAGAGACGCTTGAAGAGGCAGCACCATCTGACGTCTGATGTCGGGTTACCCTCCTCCAGTTAGCACCTCATCTCAGCAAGGACGCATGCTGCTGAGGGTTCATCATACTTCAAAGGATCAAGACAATGTGGTCTGATGTATAACTATTCACTCTCATATTGAAGTGCATGGATGAAATGAGAGGAATTGCAACACTGGTGCTCATGCTGGCCCATGATGGAGGGCACTTGTCCAAAAGGGTACTCACTACAATTCCTCATTTTCCTGGTGGCTTTCAGGGCTTCACATGCACGACTGCCCCGTGTTATGGCTTCTTCCCCTGCAGCCTCAGCTTCCTCAAACTCATCACTCTCATCCCCTTTGAGGTTCTCCGCATCACAGGAGATGTGCAGCTCCTCTGTCTTGTCATCTGGCAAGTCCTCCCCACTTTGCAGCTCAAGGTTGTGCAGCGCGTAGCAAGGCACAATGATCTATGAGACCCTCTGATGACTGTACTGGAGTGATCCACCAAATCTGCCCAGGCATCGGAATCACGTCTTTAGCATCTCTATGGTGTGCTCCACCAATGGTTGGCTAGTGCCATGAGCCTCGTTGTACTTCTCTCTGTAGGAGTCTGAGGCAGCCAAACAGACGTCATCAGCAACTTCCTTTGCGGGTACCCTTTGTCGCTGAGAGAACAGCCCTGGATCCTGTGTGGTCTGTTGAAGATGTCCGGGATCTGCAATCCGTTCAAGATGTATGAGTCGTGGACACTTCCTGGGCATGTGGTGCAAACCTGCATGATCATTTTCTTGTGGTCATAGATCAGCTGTATGTTGAGTAAGTGGTAGCCTTTCCTGTTTACGTATTGCAGTGTCTATTGCCAGGGAACCTGAGTGCAGTCAATGGCACCCTGTACCTGTGGGAATCCAGCAATCTCAGCAAAGCTCAGTTCTCTTGCTTGATCTCTGTCGACATTGTTGTGGGCCTTGGCAAAAAGGGTGTCTGTGACCCCATGAATGCATTTGTGCATGGATGCTTGAGAAATCCCACAGAGGTTCCCAGTGGAATCCTGGAAGCAGCCACTGGGGTAGAGGTTCAGAGCGGCCGTTACTTTCAGAGCCACTGGCAATGGATGCCTTCCCAGTCCCTGTGGCGCCAAATTCCTGGAGAATGTGGCAAATGTGAGTCACCAGATCCTTGAACATGTGGAGCTGTCAGTGACACTGGTTCTCTCTAATCTGCAGATGAGACATGTGAGTTCTGTAGATCCTGGGTCTTGCGAGCCACCTATGCATGACATGTCTGTGAGCCTCATCCCCTGTGTCCGGAATAGACCCTGCTGGTTCTTGGTCATGAGGGTCTTGCTCTTCCGTTTGACGAGGAGCAATCTTCTCTCCTGCCTGTAAGCAATAATGCAGGCAATGATAAATCCAGCCTCCATCTTCCTGATGGCCTCCTCTCTGCAGTATCAAAGAGCAAGAGACAAGTGTCAACTTTCGTGTCCAAAGGTCCTTTTTCTGCCAATGACTAGTCAGTGAATGTGGGTTCAAGGGCTTTCTTCCCGTGTCAGAGAAAACTTGCCCCAAAATGATGGTCAGTGTGGGCTGTATATCAAGGCTCTTCCCACCCCCACAACATGACCATTTGTTATGACATTGCTTTGGCCAGGTGCTTGGATGCACTGCTTTCAGTCCAGGCACTGGGAGCCTCATTCACTGCATTCTAATACTGCACTGCTGGGAATAAACATGAGGGTAAATGTTCATTCAGGAAATTAGATTATTTGAGGGGGGCTTTTGAGGCTTCTCTTCGGTGAAACATTGCCAACTTTCTAACAGGCTTCTGGATCTTGTCCATTCGCCCAATTGCTCTGGAGTTCATTATTACTCTGGGGAATTTCCACGCTGTAAACAAGGGATTAAATCAAGGAGATTGATTAGTACCACTTTGTGGGATTAGTCTCACATGAATGGGCATCATTGCTTCATTTTGCTGATTCCCTGCAATGTCATTAAAAGGTTCCTAATGTGTCTCAGCTGTGCCTCTCTCTTCATTTCGGAATGCAATTTAGTTGTGTGCCAATATAATCAGCACCCCCAGTACATGCAGCTGCCCTTCAATCCACCCACAGAGTCCTCACCAGCAGAGCTTCTCCTCATTTTAATTTTGTACTGGCCATTGCTGTAGGTTGGAAGACGGTGGTGCAGAACTCACTATCAAACCAGCTTGGACCTTCCATATGTGGAAACCCTTCCCATCATCTCAGAGGAGCTTCATGTTCAGATTTCCCTCCCTCTCAGACCTCCAAATCCACCCTCTACATTCTTTGATCCCGCCGTGCTTCTGGTGCAAGTCCATTTGTTAGCCCCTGGGCATTTTGAACTGAATGTGCCTATGGCCCATGTGGATCACACCATCCCTATCTTGAGGCCACTTACACTATTCAACTTCCCCTGCCACTCACCCTGCACCCTCCCCACTGTCATGTGAATGCAACCTTCCCAACTCTTAACCCCAGTACAACTCTAGCCACATCTCCTGTGTGAGGCCACTTGACCCCCACTTCCCTAAATACAGTCCAAGTCTTGCAGCCCCTTCTCCTGTGTGAGGCCACTTGTCCCCTTCCCCAGTGCAGGCCTACCCCTGCAGCCTGGTCCGGTAGGTACAGACTCGTCTGTGACAATCCCCTGAAAGCCAAGTGGTGCTGCCTGCAAAACCGGACGCTGATTCCCACGAGCACTACGTGACGCAAGTTAGGTGAACAAACCTTGAAGTGACGAGCGAAGTGCAGGTCGCCAGGTGCATGTCGCTTATATCCCATTGTGAAACATGTCATTCTAATTGCAGGTTGACATGCCCAGATGATTCAGTGTGGTTGGATGATTCTGGTGAGGAAACCTTATAATGGCATTGAAAAATATTGAAATGATGTTCCTGACGTTCCACAGCAGGAAACACAGTCTGCCATTGATCGGTGGCACACACAATCGCGACCTGGTTTTATAACACCTGTAAAACTGTTTTTTGTCCTTCTCACGTTATTTTCCACTCCCACCCGCCATGATACCTGACACGAACAGGAGTGGAAAATCCTAGCCTAAGTTTATTTCAGGGGTATATAGTAAGGTCATTGGGGGAACTGTCATACCAGATGTATTTCAGGACAAGTGTTTTTTGGCATCTGTGATTGGTCATTTATCATAGATGTGGTTGGTTCTTTGAAGTTTCCAGAATATATCTGTTTAGTATTTTAAGGAGGAGAGATTACCTGAAGTTGACCTGTATTCCCTGTAATAGAGAAGTTTAAGAGCTGATTTGAATGAGGTTTTAGGATTTGAAAGGAATTGATAAAATGAAACATTTTTCCACTGGAGAATGAGTTTAGGACAAGGGCACATAACGTTAGGATCAGAGCCAAACCATTCAGAAGGGAAGTTAGGAATTACTCCTTCAAGTAGCGGTTGAAAGTTGAACTCTTCCATAAAAAGAAATAGATTTAAATGCTAATTCTAACCCAAGGACGCTCAAAATGAATTTTGTCAATACTTTTACAATATGTTAAAGTCCTTAAAATGGAATGACTATGTGTAACCCAAAATCAAATTCTGACCATGTTGCATAGTAATTTAACAGGTAATATTTCTTTCAGCTTTTATCCAAGAACTCCAATAGAAGGTATATACCTTTGCTACTAGATAACTGAAAGGAATCCATTTCAAAAAATTCTTTATTTTTGATTTTACTTCTTGTAGAAAGAGACAACACCAAGGCCATATCTTGTTTTCTCTTTGGTAGGGATGTAACCTGTGTCCACATCTCCACTTCATTCTTCCACTGGTCATATGGTTCAGTCTCAGAGAGCACTGGAGGGCAATCATACCCTGAACAATTACACTTGCTCTCTACCGTTTTCCACAATAGCCACTATGATTTTAGTTCTCTGTCTGAAAACCTTGTCTTAGTTTCCAACCTTCACCTTTAGGCAACCATCCTCTGCCAACGTGTATCATGAATGCTGAGCTTTGCAAGACAAATGTATTTTAAAATGTACCTTTAACTCAAAGTAAAACTGATAGTTCTGAAAGGGGAGTTGGTGAATTCCTGATAAATATTTCAGTTGGGAGATGTGACTTCAAGTTGCCATGGGGATGAGAGTTAATTGAGAAGGGATGGAAAGTCAAAATAAACCCATTGAGGTGTTGCATTTTAGTTGCGTTTTTCTAGCGTTTCTCACAGAAGCTCATAGAACAGAAAAAAGTTGCTGCTGAGAAGCAGGGAGAAAAGATTTGGAACTCTCCCTGGATCATGTCTTCTCAATTCTTTAGGAAACAATGGGATACAGAGGTAAAATCCCTATGGAGCAAACAGTTTTACCAGAACCAACTAAACTATTTGAAGGCATCGGATACAGGAATCTCTCAAATTCTGAGTTGTGAAGTGTGCCATGCTGGTGATAATCGGATCCAGGAAGACTCATAAGGAGTGGAACAATTGTCGAAGGATGCTAGAAGTTTCGATCTGATGCGGTGGGGAACCTCTGCTGGAGAGCTAAGAGTAACTTTGGGATAATCCCTTTAACACTACATATTGGCCAGTAGCGTGGTGTAAAGAGTTTGGTAAGGCATATTCTGGTTGTGTTAGTTAATGTGAAACTTCAATCAAACTAAAGAAAAAGTTATCAGCTGCCTGTTAATGAATGTTTGATACTTATTGATTTTAGTTTGTTTGTTACAGTAATAGTCTTAAAAAGTGAAATCTTGTCCTTCAGTTATTTCCATTAGCATCATGGGGATTCCTTTCTTTTCAAAAGTTATCAGTCTCCATGGGAACATGTTATATATCAGAAAGTCAGGTGGTGAAGGATAGGGCAAGAACCAATCTGTACATACTTTTATAAGCATTTATTTATAAACATGCACCTCCTAACTGAACAACCAGTTTCAGTCCATTCCTATTTATGGGAGCAAAAGTAAATCTACAGTTAATACCCATAATCTGCATAGAATGAAATACCATTAATACACAATTAACAGAAATTGTGGACTTGAAACATCCTGTTGAAGACACTATGGTGAGTTGTTTACACACACAGTTCATTGTAGGCAGCAAACACTGCAGACACGATTTGCTGGTGGTTGGAGGAATGAATGGTTAACCTGGTGAAAAGGGTATCAATCAAGTTAGCTACTTTGTTCTAGATAGTCCTGAGATGTTTGAGTGTCATTGGAGCTGTGCTCTTCCAGGCAAGTGGAGAATATTCTATCACACTCCTGATTTGTGACTTGAAAGTGGTGGAAAGGCACTGGGGAGTCAAGAGGTGAGCTACTCACTGCAGAACTCCCAGCTCTGACTTGCTCTCGTTGCCACAGTATTTATGTAGCTGGTCCAGTTCAATTTTTGTTCAATGGTGACATCCAAGGATATTGTTGGTAGGGAATTCAGTGACGTTAATGCCATTGAATGTTACAGGGAGATGATTAGTTTCACTCTTGTTAGAGAGGATCATTGCTTGGCACCTGAATGGCACAAAGTTACTTGCCATTCATCAACCTAAACCTGAATGTTGTCCAGGTCTTGCTGCATGCAGGCATGGACTGCTTCATTATCTGAGGAGTTCTAAATACAACTGAACACTGTGTAATTATCCCTACTTCTCACTTTCTGATGGAGGGATGGTTATTGATCAGGCAGCTGAAGATGATTGGGCCTAAGACATTACCCTGAGGAACTCGTGCTGTGAATTCCTGAGGCTGAGATGATTGGCCTCCAACAATTACAACTATCTTCCTCCGTGCTGGGTATGACTTCAGCCAATGGAGAGTTTGCCCCTGATCCCTACTGACATCAATTTTACCCAGGCTTCTTAATGCCACACCTGGCCGAATGCTGCCTTGATATAAAGGGTAGGCACTTTCACCTCACCTCTGGAATAAAGCTTCCTTTGTCTGTTGTTTCGACCAGGTGAGAAGGGGTGAACTGGCTCCCCTCTATTCAACCTCCTTGGTTGGTCACAACAAAAGTTTAAGTTTCTTTTAAGCTAGGATATGCCTTTTTCAAATCAGAATTTATTTAACTATTCATGCAGTGAGCAATAAGGAGCCAATCAAACAAGGTCTTATTGAGTCAAAGAAAGAGCAAATTTATTAACCACTAAGCCTGAGAAAAAAATAACAACTCTGACGTCACAAACAGGTATCAGAAATAAGGGAAGTTAGAGTCCAATAATAAAAAATTAAAGTAATATACGATTAAGTGTGCTCAGCTTGTCCTTGAGGCTTAGATTATTAAACATTTAGCTTAGCTGGTTTCTTGGATGTGGTCAGATATAGAAGATGTTGCAATTATTATGAGATCTCAGTTCACTGGTAGTTTCAGATAGTAGACTTCTTGAACTGGGTGACACACCATGAACCAACCACCTTCAGCTGCTTCATCAATGACCATACTTCTATCATAAGGTCAGAAGTGGGGATGTTCGCTGATGATTGCACAATGTTCAGCACCATTCGCGACTCCTGAAGCAGTCCATGTTCAAATGCAGCAAGACCTGGACAATATCCAGGCTTGGGCTGACAAGTGGCAAGTAACATTCATGCCACACCAGTGTCAGGCAATGACCATCTCTAACAAGAGAGAACCCAACCATCATCCCTTGATGTTCAATGGCATTACCATCACCGAATCCCCCACTATCAACATCTTGTGGGTTATCAATGACCAGAAACTGAACTGGACTAGCCGTTTAAATACTGTGGCTACAAGAGCAGGTCAGCGACTAGCAATCCTGCGAAAAGTAACTCACCTCCTGACTCCCCAAAGCCTGCCTATCATCTACAAGGCACAAGTCAGGAATGTGATGGAACACTCCTAACTTGCATGGTTGAGTTCAGCTCCCACAACACTCAAGAAGCTTGACACTGTCCAGGACAAAGCAGCCCACTCGATTGGCACCACATCCACAAATATTCACTCTCTCCACCACTGACTCACAGTAGCAGCAGCGTGTACCATCTACAAGATGCGCTGCAGGAATTCACCAAGGCACCTTAGACAGCACTTTCCTAACCCATGACCACTACCATTTAGAAGGACAAGGGCAGCAGGTAGATGGGAACACCGCCGCTTGGAAGTTCCCTTCCAAGCCATTCACCATCCTGAAATATTGGAAATATATCGCCGTTCCTTCCCCGTCATTGAGTCAAAATCCTGGAACTCCCTTCCTAATAGCACTGTGGGTGTACCTACAACATGGACTGTAGCAGTTCAAGAAGGCAGCTCACTACCACTTTCTCAAGGGCAACTAGGGATGGGCAATAGCGAAGCCCATGTCCCCTGTATGAATAAAAACAAACACACTTTTTCTAGAGGGAGAGAGCGCAGCTTTTCAGCCTGTTTCCTCTGCTGAAAAACTTCTTGACACTCCCTGTCTCACTTGGAATCTCTCCTCAGTGACTGCAGCCTGGCCTGTTATACTTTGTGTATTTCCAAAGGGTTTTGGGTGACTCTGCCTGTGGCAGCCATTGTTTCAATATCAAGCATATGCATTTTCATGTCCCTTTCTTAAGAAGTGATGAGCTTTGATGAATCTTTGAATTATAGAAAACAACCCTACCTTCACACCCTGCTGAATGTGTCTTGTTTGTTTTTTTCACCTTCCCCTTGCAAGGTCGCTTTGCATTTTAAGTAGTTTCTTCTGTCTCAATTCAAATTGCAAAATTTCCATCCAGTTGAAAGTTAAAAAATATTTTTTTTCAAAATTAAAGGGGAATAGCCTTGGAACACCATGGCCTGAATTTTGTGCACATTGTGCGTGCGTGATTGGTGGGCTCAGGAGCAGCCACGATTGCCACTTCTGCTCGAGAACATCAAAACAAAGTGCTTTCACATTGTGTGGCCAATTAAGGGCTGGCCAATGTGAAACATGCCTCCACATTGTAGAAGGGCTGCAGCAGGGGTGGGAGGGTGGTGAGCGCTGGATCAATGGGGGCCCAGCAGGGAGTTTTAAAATGGCTGAGGCAGCACCCCGAAGGCTGCCAAATCTAAGCTGAAGTAATGACATCAGCACCCACTCAACACACCAGGCAGGAGGGCAATGCAGGTGGGCATTCTGCCCCCCGACTTCTCGGACAAGTGCCTGCGCAGTCTCGTGGAGGCAGTGTGTGCCAGGCGGGACTTCCTGATGCCGTGAGATGGCAAGAGGAGGCTACCCCACCAAATGAAGAGGGCCTGGACAGAGGTGGCAGCCCAGTTCAGCGGGCATGATGTGGTGCACTGTACCTGGATTCAGTGCCAAAAAAGGTTTAATGATCTCGGGAAGAGTGAGCATCAATTCGGTATGATGCCGGGTGAAGAGGTTGTGAAGGGTGGATGTCCTTCATGGTGCTCAGGAGTGTAAGGTTCAGAGTAACAGAATGCACAAAAACCTGTGTCTGCTAAGGCTGGGAGATCAGATCAGTAGCCTTGGGTGCATATAAGGGTCAGGTGTACAAATATGATGGGCACTTCAACCTGCTTCCTGGGGGGCGTGGGGGTGTTGGTGAGCGATCCTGGAATGGTGTTGCAGGTAGAGGGTGGACTAATTAATGGACCTTTGTCTGTACATAATGCCGTTGCTTGCACAAGAATGGGTGGTGAGGTGGCCAACCTGCTCACCCTAAGCAAATGTCAGATGGATGTCCTAGAGTTCAAGTGTGAGCATACATCAAGGTCATCAGGTCATGGAGAGGCAGGCATCTCAAGGAAAGTAAGAGTCCAGTGGACAGATGCGGGACATGCAGGAATTGCAAACGATGTAGGGTCCTCTCACTTCAAAAGATAACTTCTAATCTAGAGATCCCAGTGATCCAGCAATGACGATGGCACCATGATGCTGCTGTCCATAGTCGCACCAGGCCACCTACCATGTATATTCAACATGTGATGATTGATACCATTGACATATTGTCTTCCTCCCTCAGATGCGCCATCCTCCAGAGGCACCTGGGACCCCGAGGACACTCAATTGGCACCGGAGGAGGAGCCACACACACATTCACCCATGTCACACCCTCTCTCGCTACCAGGCACCAGCTCGGATACAAAGACATTGGTGGGCTGTAGTTCATCTGCTCAGATGGTTGCGCACTTTGGGGAGATCACAGCACACTTGCATGAGGAGCTGGCAGAGGCAGAGGATGCATAGGGCACCAGCTGTCAGAGGACTGCTGAAGACCAAGACGATCCTGAGTCTGAGGCAGATGATGAGCCTCTGGATTTGTCCATCAAGTGGCAGATGCTGGATGTTCCACGGGATGCATGGGAAGATGTGGTGGAGATCCATGAGGGTTTGCATGCCATGGTCTGTCATGGAGGAGTCTTTGAGGAGCTTGAATACTGCATTGACCCTGAGCACCAAGTGCACAGCCTCCTCCATTGATAGAGTGGTGACTCTCATGGAGAGGCAAACCTAGGAACAGAATAAGGGGTTCCTGGGGTCACGTTCAGACCTGCACTCCCACACACCGGCACTGACTTCAGGAGGTCACTGCCAGCGTGGGAGTTGGATGAGGCACCTAGTCACTCTGCTAGATGCCTGTCCATCAGTTGTGAGCAGGCACGTCTAGGCTCACGCTGTGGTTGAGCTGCCCGCCATCTCTGCAAACTCCTCTCAAGGTGCTCCGGGCAAGGACGGCAGCTTCTCCCCACCTCTACTAGTGACTGTAGCATCTTTTAAGGCCATGATGACTGATGAGTGCCCAGCCATGTCACTGGTCATACCTTCCCAGGCAGAGCCTGCTCAGGCCCTGCTGGCCACAGGATGACCTCCAAGGTCATCAGGGCCGACAGAACAACACAGTCAGCAACCTGCCTCCAATGCCGCTGACAGCAGGGGGACTGGGGGAGGGGGGGGGGGGGGGGGGGAAGTGCACCAAGGCATGGCACTTGCAAGCGTAACTTTAAGGCACCATGAGCACAGGGTGGGGTTATCATCATGCATGACATTCTTTTATTTCATCAGTGTTATGTGTTTGTGTGACCATAGCAACAAAATGATGTTATGTTCCTTTTTTTGCAACTCTGGAAAAGATACAAGTCGAGATTTTGTTTCAATGCCCCGAGTGACCTTCATGTTTTCCATAGATGCAGAGCTCATCAGTACCTTATGATAGACGGCAGGGGCAGAAAACTTTATTACAGAGGTTGTGAGGCGATATTGGGGTCATGGGTTTGCCTCCTTAGAAATGTGTGTGGAGGAGGTGGCGCCCTTGCCATGAGTTCGAAGCCATGTCCTGACAGCCCAGCTGAAGGTGCGTTGAATCAAGGCTTCCCTGGTGTCCCTGCCTCCCTGAAGGTTCTTTAAATCTGCCTCCATGTCCTCACCCTGTGCCTACCCGGACTCCTCATCAGATCCATCAGTAGAGTCATCCACTGAGGCCTGTAGAACTGCATCGCTATCCTCATCCTCGAGTGGGTCCCCACTTGCCAATGCTAGATTGTGCAGAGCATAGCATACAATGCTAGTAATGTCCTCAAAGAACTCCAGTAGGTTTGTCAAATGTGATTTCCCTTTCATAAATCCATGTTGGCTTTGTCTAATCCCGTTGATATCTTCTAAGTGACCTGTTATCACATCCTTAATAATACTCTAGCATTTTCCCTACTACTGAGGTTAGGCTAACCAGTCTGTAATTTGCTTTTTTTCCCCTCACTCCTTTTTTAAATAGTGGGTTACATTTGCCACCCTCCAGTCTGAGAGGATTGTTCCAGAATCTATGGAATCTTGGAAGATGACAACCAATGCATCCAAAATTTCCATGGCCACCTCCTTTAGTACCCTGGGATGTAGATTATTGGGCCCTGGGGATTTATTGGCTTTCAGTTCCATTAATTTCTCCAGCACAATTGTTTTAGTAATATTAACTTCCTTCAATTCCTCCTTCTCATTAGACCCTTGGTTTCCTAGTATTTCTGGGAAGTTATTTGTCTTCCTCTGTGAAGACAGAACTAAAGTAGTTGTTTAATTGCTCTCCCATTTCCTTGTTTTCTCTTATAAATTCTCCCATTTCAGCGACCTACATTTGCTTCACTAATTTTTTCCTTTTTACATATTCATCGAAGTTTTTACAGTCTGCTTTTATGTTCTTTGCAAGTTTTCTCTCATACTCAACTTTTCCCCTCTTAATCAATCTCTTGGACCTCTTTTGCTGAATTCTAAACTGCTCCCAATCCTCAGGCTTGCTATTTTTTCCTAGCAACCTTATATGACTCTTCTTTGGATCTAATACTATCCTTAATGTCTTTTGTTACCCATGGTTGGGCTACTTTTCCGGTTGTGTTTTTGTGCCAGAACGGAATATATAACTGTAATATTGCATACATTCCTTCCTTAAATATTAGCCATTGTCTATCCACCTTTTAATTAAGCTCCCTAATGTATCTTAGCCAACTCACGTCCTATACCTTTGTAGTTTCCTTGTTAAGATTTAGGACCCTAGTTTCAGATTGGACTACTTCACTTTCCATCCTAATGAAGAATTCTATATTGTTATGGTCACTGTTCCCTAAATGACAAGATTATTAATTAAATCCTTCTCATTGCACAATACCATATCTAGGATAGCCTGTTCCCTAGTTGGTTCCTGGTCTAAACAAAACATCTCGAACACACTCCGGGAATTAATTCGCCACAGCATTATTGCTAACTTGGTTTCCCCAATCTATATATAGATTAAAGTCACCCATGATTACTGTAGCACCCTTGTTACGTGTATCTCTAATTTCCTGTTTACTTTCGTCCCCTATCTTATCACTACTGTTTGGAGGCCTATAGACAATTCCCACTAATGTTTTCTGCTCTTTGTTGCTTCTTAGTTTCACCAAGACTGATTCTACACCTAGATTTTCTGAGTCAATGTCCGATCTCACTATCGCACTGATTTCATCCTTAATTAACAACACCAAGCCATCCCCTTTAACTGTTTGCTTGTCTGTCCTAAATATCGAATAACCTTGGATATTCAATTCCCAGCCTTGGTCACCCTGCAGCCATGTCTCCGTAATCGCAATCATATTGTACCCGTTTACATCTATTTGCACTGTTAATTCATCTACATTATTGCAAATGCTCTGCGCATTCAGATACAGTGCCTTTAGACTTGTCTTTTTAACATTTTTTTTGCATGTCCCTATTTGTTGCTAGCCCTTGTTACCTCTGCCTTCCATTTTTGCTTTCTACTTTTCTGTCTTTCATTCCTATCTTTGTTTCCCTCTCAGGTTTCCATCCCCCTGCCAATCTAGTTTAAACCCTCCCTCACAGTACTAGTGAATACCCCTGCGAGGATATTGGTTCCAGTCCTGCTGGGGTGCAAACTGTCCAACTTGTACAGGCCCCATGTTCCCCAGAATCAGCCCCAATGCCTCAGGAATCTAAATCCCTCCTTCCTATACCATCTCTCCAGGCACACATTCATCTGGTCTATTCTCCTGTTCATGATCTTGCTAGCACATGGCATTGGAAGTAATCCTGAGATTACCACCTTTGAGGTCCTGCTTTTTAATTTATTTCCTAGCTCCCTATATTCTGGTTTCAGGACCTCATCCCTCTTTTATCTTTGTCGTTGGTACTGATCTGGACCACAACCTCTGGCTGTTCACCCTCCCCCTAATGAATGTCCTGCAGCTGCTCAGTGATATCCTTGACCTTGGTACCAGGGAGGCAACATACCATCCTGGTGTCCCATCTGCAGTCGCAGAAACAGCTATCAATTCCCCTTACGATAGAATCCCCTATCACTATTGCTCTCCCACTCTTTTTTCTCCGCACTCTGTGCAGCTGGGCCACTCATGGTGCCACGGACTTAGCTTTTTCTGCATTCCCCTGAGAAACCATCTCCCCCAGCAATATCCAAAATGGAAAATCTTTGGAGAGGCAGATGGACCCAGGGGATTACTGCACTTCCTGCCTAGAGCTTTTACTTTGGCGGTCACTCATTCCCTTTCTGCCTGTGCGCTCTTTATCTGCAGTGTGACCACCTCACTATACATGCTATCCACGAAGATCTCATCCTTGCAGATGCTCCCAGTGACTCCAGGTGCAGTCCAGTTCCAAAACACAAATTTCAAGTAGCTGCAGCTGATTCCCTCACAGATCCCCCACTGACCCCTGGAAAGATCCAGAAGCAAAAATGCTGAGGGCTGCTATGACCTCCAGAGCCACTGGCATTTGGTGTCCATCCACACATTTGGAGGCAATCTCCAGCTCAATCATCTGGCATATTGATGTCATGGTGTCCCTAGAGAGGCCGAGCCTCCTGCGGTACTGGACCTCAGACATGTTGAGGTAACTGGATTGCTGCCTGTACAGTCTGGCAGCAGGATAGTGGCATCTTCTGCGGCCCCATCCGCCTTGCTCTTCCTGCTGGCCCTGCACCCCCTGTGCCTGCACCTCTCTTCCCACAGGCCTGTGCCTGCAACGCTGCCTGCGGGTACCTGGCCTCCTCTCCCTTCTGGCCCCCTCTTCCTCCACAGTGGAGTAAACAATCCCTATCTGCTAAAATGCAGGTGGCACTGTCCCATGCACTGAAGGCTGCATTCAGCGGAAATGCTGCAAGAAAGTTGACAAAGTAAGAGTCCTCAGAACAAAGCTAACAAAGCAAAGCCTTCAGAAGAAACCACAGGAAAAGCTGTGAAATCATAGCAAACAAGCAGCAGCAAACTCTCACCTGAAGTCCTAACAACTCCCACAGGCAACGCTCTGCTCCCTTTTTATTCCACCGAGTGAGAAAAGTGAAAAAACGATTTGGCTGCTCACCCGTGTTGCCCGTGCGACGACTGCAAAGTCACACAGGCAACATAAAATTGCCTTCAGTTGCGCTTTTAATTGCCTTAAGTGGCTGATTAATTGTTGGCGGACGCACTTCTGAGTCCTGCATGAAACCCATGACCGAAATATTGCAAGAGTGCGCGATGACGTCAGGACGTGTGCCCGACATCTTCTCACGGGATTTAACGCTCTCCCGGTTGGGCATACGGATAAAATTGTGGCCCATGTCTAGATTAAGACAGTAAGCTGGGTGGTCCTGTTGGAAACCAAAATGAAAGCCAATCAGCAGGTTGTGGCCCACAAGAAGTTCAACGTTTGATTTTATTCAATTTGATAATTGTGCGCAGTGTGGCACCATACACAGATTCTTCTCCTGGCGTGCTGGAACCAGACAGGAGGCGGTTTCCAATCAGAGGAACCTCATTAGCTCATGAAGATTTTGATGCCAGTTCCTGACCCTGCCCCCAAATCACGAAATCTGAGGTCATGCTGAGGTCTGGTCAATCAGCTTCATGCTAATTGGCTAGACCTCAGCAAAGCTAAAATATGATTGGCTATTTTGAATGGCACTCAGCAGGGGCCGGCAGTTCAAATCTACAGCCTACAAGAAGCCATCCACATGGTGAGTGTTCTGGGAGAGAAAGATGAGAGAAAGAGAGAGAGGGAGAGATTTCAGCAATCAATAATCCCCCAAAATCTGAAGGGATATGTTGCTGATCAGTTAGGAAACCCATTTTTAATTACTTTACTTAAAATTGTAGAGAAATATAGAGAGAGAAACTATTGAGAGAGTTTGAAATTTGAGACAGTGCTGCATAATTGTGCTATTAGAAAATCTTTTTTGTTACTGGAATTTATCTATATTTTTCCTCTGCTCTTAGAACACCCGTAAGCCAGCTGTGGGACACAGCCTGCTTGGCCAGTTTCCTAAAGTCCTGCGTGGCCTTTAGACATCCCTACTGTTGCTCCTGACTCCCTTGCGCTGTGAAAACACGCAAGCAAAAATTGCAAAGTCACGGCAGAAAGTGGCACAGCTGAGGAAAGGGAAGGCAGCCCTGCAGCAGAAGATGGAGTGGGAAGGTACAGTCCTATGCCACAGGGTGGCAGTACTCGTGGTGCAAAACATTAAGCTGGCAAATGTGCCAGCAGAGTCAGGTAACTTGTCTATCTGTATATCCCTCCCCCTTCTTTCAAAGCAGAATGGCACGAATGACTTTCCAGCATTCCGGTTTGAAAGGCAGCACCCAGAGGCACAGTAACAGCAAGGTCAAGCCATCCCTAAATGCTTCTGGATCCTGGAGACACATCTGTGGACCTTTACAATCCAATTGATGGCAAGGTGATTAATCTTAAATGATTCTCATCATCTGGAGCTTAGCTGCGTGTATAATACAATAGCAATGACTGCAATGTGAACCTTAATGGAATGTGATTTTTACCTAGTTTTTTTTAGAACTGTAATAACTCTGTGCCTGTATTTCACTTACAGGTTTAATTACAGGGTGGGTTGAGATCCTGGAGCAGCTGTGGGACTCAGTCCACGGCCAATGGACAAAATTGCAAAGTCTCTCGCTGTTAGCACCTGGAGCACTGAGAAGCTCCGGGAGACAGTCAAATCAGAATCTGAACAAGAAGATGCATTCCATGGGCATTTAATACATTTTCATTTTGTAGATAAAGTGTTTATTTTAGTTTTGTTTGATTTTGTAAAAACGCGTTTCTTTCAATTGAGTCTTGCATTGTTTAATTTCTGTTTTTACAAGAAAAGTTTGAAGTCAGCTACAGTCTCTTTTAGTTTCTTGATTAACAGTTTAGTTACAATTCTGCACATCATTCCTGCGCACTTAAGGCCTACTTTACTCGGGGTGGGTTTTCTAGGAGATTAGGAATTCATTCACTTATATAGTGATTATGTTGACTTAATTCAAATTTTCCCCATTATACTTGAAACCTAGCTCAGCCAGTGTCTCACTGGATTTTCACTGTCACACACAGCAATGACGTGGCAAAGCACAAATTTCACCATGGTGGAATCACTAACAATAATATCATGGCAGATAGTGCTCAACCCAGGGGCCAACCTGAGATTACTGCCTCCAATCACTAGCAACAGATGAAACAGAAATCAGCGCCAACAGCCTTTCAACTCTATGGAGGACGATTGCCCACGAGCTGGGATCAGCTAGTTTTCAATGAGCTGAGGTTAACTGCCCGCTATCCGGGGATCAGACGGCTCCCAACCTGGGCAGCCACGTGCTAACTGGGGATTAACAGGCCTCCAATCTGTAGGGCAGCCATGCACATGCTAACCGGGGATCGACTGGCCTCCAACCTGCAGGACAGTTGCACACACTAACCGCAGATCAACCAGGATTGCAGTTATAATCCAATGCACAGTTATAACAGGTCCAGTAACTGTTTTTTTCCCTTTTGGAATAGTGCCATACAAAACAATGAATGATGTCCTTGATCTCTGCAAGAACTGTGCGGTGATAACTCCTGTCAATTTTGTCACAGATACATGCATCTGCAACAAACAGATTGATTAGGGTAAAGTCATGTAGGTTTTCCTTCAAGTTGGTTCTCTCACCACTTGCTGCATGCCTAATCTGGCAGATATGTTCTACAGAACTCAGCCAGCTCAGTCAGCAGGGGTGCTCCTGAGCCACTCTGGGTAATGAGATTGAAGTACCCCATTCAGAGTTCATTCTGTGCCCTTGGTATCCTCAGTGGTTCTCCCAACTGATGTTCAACAAAAAGAAATACTGATTCATCAGCTGGGGGAGGGAAGTAGTTAATAATCAGCAAGTGGTTTTTCTGCCTGTGCTTGGCCAGATGTCATGAGACTTCATGGGATTGGGAGTCAATGTTGAGGAATCCTAGGTCCATTCTTTCCTGACTGTATGCCACTGCTGCTACCTCTGGTGAGCCTGTCCTGCTGGTGAAACAGGTGATGCCCAGGACTGATGGTAGTGAAGTCTGGGACATTGGTTGTAAGGTATGATTTGATGATAATGACTATGTGAGGCTTTTGCTTGACTAGCCTGTGGGATAGCTCTCCCATTTTTGGCACAAGTCTCCAGATGTTATTGAAGAGAATTTTGCAGGGTTGGCTGGCAGTGTGTGCCCCTGTCGTGTCCAATATCTTGGTTGATGCTGGGTGATCTGGCTGGTTATATTCTTACCCTTTCATAATAATTTGATACAATTGAAATGGGCTATCAAACCAGTCAGAGGGTAGTTAAGAGTCAACCACATTGCTGTTGGTCTGAAGTCACATGTAGGCCAGAGGGATAAGGATTGCTGATTCCCTTTCCTAACTGGCACTGGTAAAGCAAATGGGCTTTTACAACAATCCGGTGGTTTCATAGTCACCATTACTGATACAAGCCCTATATCCCAGATTTAAATAATTACTTGAAATTAACTTTCTTAGCTGCCATGAGGGGATTTGTACTTATGTATCCAAAGAGTTAGTCCAGGCCTCTGGATTACTAGTCATAATCACTATCCTTCCGCTCAAATATGTAAAATGAAGAGATGTTGCTAATCACAGTGATGTTCAGGAGTGTATGTTCAAACTCTAAATTTGACATTGACAAATATCCACTCATGTGAAACTGAGTACATGAGCTAAAAGCAAGATCAACTCAAAATGGATCAGAGTTGCTGTATAATGTAGATTTTGCCACCACTATATAAACAGAAGCCACAATGAATGTGAAGTAAAGCTTATTTTGCTTTTTGTCATTTAGATTGATTGCTGTTTTTCTGTGACTAATTTGTAATTTTTACTTATGTTCACCATAGCTTCAGTTTATTTGACTTTCATCTGTCTCAATTCAATACTAAGTGCAGTAGAATTTAAAATAAGCAAGGATTAAGCATACGAGACCAATAAACAATGTGGTTGAATATATGCTTCTATGCTTAATTTACTAATATTTGTAGAAATATAACTTTTGGTGCACATTTTACACACTGAAGAGATGTTGAGAATTAAATTTATGTTTTTAAATTTCACTTTAATATATTTCAAAATAAGTTACCTCCTTCATTAGTGTTCTCGCTTTTTCCTTCACTTCTTGAAGCTCACTTTCTACTTCTGATGAATCTGGGATAGAACCAATCTGTGTGAAGTTTAAACCTTGTATCTGAAAAAGAAAATAAATCAGCATTTCTACATCACAAAGCATAGCACTAATTAAGATCATGCTATCACCAAGAAGGTGACATGTTTTTCTCATTTAATGTACCTTAACACCAGTTGTGTACCTTTTATATCATCATTTTTGTAAAACATATCTAACATGCAAGTCCCAAGAATCAACGGTCCTGCATAATGAATAGTTTGATCACATCTTGTAATATGAACTAGAGGCAACTCATGGCTTTAGAAATGAGTTAAAGAGCCAAGGCTGTGCTGATTAATTAAATTATGTTATTACAATTATGTGGAGAAACACTAGTGTAAAAGAAATCACATGGACTGCAAAATACCATAAGGTTCAAAAAAGGGCGCAGGAATTGTGATGCACGATTAACCCCACCCGTTGTTTCTAATGCAGGCAGCATGCAAGCTTTGCGCTACCTGCACATTTAAATGATTGTATTGTGGAATCACTACTAACCATGCTGTTCAGCAGGTACAGGCCTCAGCAGGGGGCCCAAAGATGTGAAAGGCTAGCACCAATTAAAGCTAACCTGAACTACTTAAAGCCAACCTGCATCTTTTATAGGAAAGGTAGATTTTGACTTGGTAGTGCTGTAACTGATTGCAGAAGCAAACATGAGCAAGAAGACTTATGGATTACAAGAACATAGCAGAGAATGGGCTCCAAGATTTCCCAGTACTGCACTGGATGTCTTAGTTGAGGAGGTGCAGATGAGCAGGTAATATGTCATATATCCAGAGGGGCCAGGAGACCCTCCAGACAAACTCTTAGACAGCAATAGATACAGATAGTAGTGATTTTCAATGACAGGAGTGTAGCCCTGAGGACCTGATGTAGTGCTGCAAGAAGTTCAATAACCATAGACAAGTGGTCAAAGTCAGCAAATGCAGCATCAAAATCCATATCCAACCAACAGTCCAGTAGCCTCAAACACTGCTGAATGCACAACAAAAAAAATAAAGTGAGGGAGAGAAAGATGGGATAAGGAAGAGAAAGAAATAAAAGAGAAAGAAAGAAAAAGTAAAATAAATTTCAACAATGATTAAAATCTGAAGGAATGAAATTCCACACTGTTAAAAGTAAATTTTCAATGCCAGGGAGGTTGTTTGGCAGCAACTAAAACTTACATTCCTGTTTAAAATTAATTTACATTTGAATGGACAGGCCCTAACATCTTCCGATGCGTTTAATAGGTATCTAGTGGGCAAATTCAAACTGTTTCTGTAACTGGACACTGAGTCTCTGAGTAAGATACAGGCAGAGCAAAGTTTCTGGATAAACACGGCAAATTGGACAACAATTTCCTGATTTTGGTATTTAATTGCATATGTGCAGAAGCCAGAATTGCAGTCTGATTTACTCCTTAATAACAGTGAGCTCTCTTACCCCAAGATAAAAGCAAAATACTGCAGATGCTGAGAATCTGAAATAAAAACAGAAAATGCTGGAAAAACTCAGCAGGGCTGACAGCACCTCTGGAGAGAGAAACAGAGTTAACATTTCGAGTCTGCATGACCCTTCTTCAAAGTGAAAGAGAAGTAGAAATGTGATGAAATTTATACTGTTTAAAGGGGGGCGAAGCATGTGAAGTTGGAAAGAAGATCAGCGATAGTTGGAGGCTGAGGAAAGATTGACAAAGATGTCATGGGTGAAAGGACAAAGCGAGTGTTAATGATAGTGGTAAGGGCTAAAGGAGGTGCTGATGGTGGAATAAAGGTAAGAAAGCAGAATGTGTTAATAGCAAAACAAGGGTCAGCACCCTGTGAAAGAACAACATGGAACAAATAACAGTTGGCCCTTTTGGGGGTGGAGTGGAGGAGGGATGGTGGTTGGGGAAAAAGGGTAGAAAAAGGGATTTAAAAAGGGGGAATAAAACAATGAATAAAGATGAAAATGTGGATAAAAAATAACATTTTTTAAAAGGGGATTAAAAAAGGGGTGAAGGTAGAGGAGAGTGTTCATGGTCTAAATTTGTTGAACTCAATGTTAAGTCCTGAAGGCTGTAAAGTGCCTAATTGGAAGGTGAAGTGCTGGTCATCTAGTTTGCATTGGGCTTCACTGGAACATTGCAGCAGGCCAAGGACGGACATGTGGGCATGAGAGCAGGATGGTGTGTTGAAATGGCAAGCGACAGGAAGATCTGGGTCATGCTTGCAGACAGACCAAAGGTCACCCAGTCTGCATTTTGCCTCCCCAATGTAGAGGAGACCGCATTGGGAGCAGCGAATGCAGTAGATCAAATTGATAGAGGTGAAAGTGAAGCGGTGCTTCACCTGAAAGGAATGTTTGGGCCCTTGGATGGTGAGGAGGGAGGAGGTAAAAGGGCAGGTGTTGCACCCTCTGCGATTGCATGGGAAGGTGCCGTGGGAAGGGGATGAGATGTTGGGAGTGATGGAGGAGTGGACCAGGGTGTCCTGGAGGGAACAGTCCCTATGGAATGCTGACAGGGGTGGCAAGGGAAAGATGTGTTTTGTGGTGGCATCATGCTGGAGTTGGCAGAAATGGCGGAGGATGATCCTTTGAATGCAGAGACTGGTGGGATGAAAAGTGAGGACAAGAGGAACCCTATCATGGTTTTGGGAGGGAGGGGGAGGTGTGAGGGCAGAGGTGCTGGAGATGGGTCGGACACGGTAGAGGGCCCTGTCAACCACAGTGGGTGAGAAACCTCGGTTAAGGAAGAAGGAAGACATGTCAGAAGTGCCGTTTTGGAAAGTGGCATCATCGGAACAGATGTGACAGAGGCAAAGGAACTGAGAGATTGGGATGGAGTCCTTACAGGAAGCAGGGTCTGAGGAGCTGTAGTTGAGGTAGCTGTGGGAGTCGGTGGGCTTGTAATGAGTATTGATGGACAGCCTATCACCAGAAATGGAGGTAGAGAGGTCAAGGAAGGGAAGTGTCGGACATGGACCATGTGAAGGTGATAGAGGGGTGGCAATCAAAAGCAAAACTGATCATTTTTACCAGGTCCAGACAAATGCATGAAGTGGCACTGAAACAGTCGTTGATGTACCAAAAATAGAGTTGTGGGAGGGGGCCTGAATAGGACTGGAACAAGGAATGTTCCTCATACCCCATAAAGAGACAGGCATAACAGGGACCCATAAGGGTACCCATAACCATATATTTTAGTTGGAGGAAGTGAGAAAAGTTTAAGGAGAAATTGTTCAGTGAGAGCCATCTTGGTGGGGGATGGAGGCTTAGAGGGATTGAATGTCAATGGTGATGAAGAGGTGGTTAAGGCCAGGAAACTGGAAATTGTTGACATGATGTACAGCATCAGAGGAATCACGGATGTAGGTGGGATGAGACCGGACAAGGGGAGAAAGAATGGAGTCAAGATAGGAAGAAATGAGTTCTGTGGGGCAGGAACAAGCTGACATGATCAGTCTACCAGGACAGGCCTGTTTGTGGATTTTGGGAAGAAGGTAGAAGCAGGCTGTCCGAGTTCAGGAGACTATGAGGTTGAAAGCTGTGGAGGGAAGATCACTAGAGGAGATGAGGTCATTGACAGGCTCTTACCCTCACTACTATACTTAGCACAAAACCTGCGCCAGTACTCCTTTAAATATCTTTACTCAGAATGTGTTATTGATTGGGAAACTTTAGACATATTTGAAATAAGTTATTTTGTAGTATATTTATTGAGGTATACAAAATTATGAAGGATTTAGATAGAGGAGACAGATGAAACCCATTTTCACTGACAGAAAGGTTGATAACCTGAGGACAAAGGCAAAAGAATTAGGAGGGAGTTGAGGATTTTTTAATCGCAGAAAGTTGTTATATTTGGAATGCAGATTCAATAGTAACCTTCAAAAGGGAATCTATTCTTGGCCGTTTTATTTCTCATCTACATGCTACCTCTTGGGGACATAATCTGAAAGCACATTAGGATTCACATATAAACTGACATCACTCACGCCTATCTCATCACCACCTCTTTTGATCCTTCCGCTGTCTGATATGTCATACTACTTGTCCGACATCTAGTATTGGGTGAGCAGAAATTTCCTCCAACTAAATATTGGGAATTCTGAAGTCATTGTCTTTGTTTCCCACCTGGTTCTGTCCAATATTTCCATCCCTCTCCCTGGCAACTGTTCAAAGCTGAACCAGACCATTCGCAACTTTGGTGTGATCTGAAACTTCTCTCAGGGTCAAACACTTATCTGTTCCATTGTCAAGACTGCCTCCTTCTACTTTTATCACATCGCCCGACTCTGACCCTGTTTCAGCTCATCAGCTGCTAAAGCCCTCACCCACACTTTGGTTCCCTCTAAACTTGACTACTCCAATGTTTTCCTGGTTGGCTTCCCATTTTCCATGCTATGTTATCTTATCTAAAGTTCTGCTGTTCTTATCTAAACTCCCACCAATAGATGCTGTCTCTTCAGCTGCTTAGGCCCATGCCCTGGAATTCCCTCCCTAAACTTGTCCACCTTGTTACCTCTCTCTTCTCCTTTAAAACGTTCCTTAAAGTCTACCTCTTTTACCAAGCTTTTGGTTATCTGTCCTGGAATCTTCTTAGATGTGTCCTTTTTTATTGATAACACCCTTTTTAAGCACCTTGGGATGTTTTGCTATACGAAAGATGATGTATACATGCATGGTGTTGTTTATTCTTGCTTCAACATTAAGTGAAGCTGGCATATGTGCAATTTGTTCTATAAAATTATGTTCTGGAACAAACTAACGTGGAACTAACGAAAATGTTGACAATTTTATTCTCACCAAGTCGTCAAGGTAATTTGGAGTTTCCTTTACACATCTGTTAGCCTGTGCTATTCTGCAAGTAAGCAAGTAAAATAAATTACCAACGATTATACAGTTATACAGACCAATTTTACGAAGTACATCAAATGCTAATTCAGGCCACAGGGCACGTCCACTTTTACTTATTATCTTAATCCATCAAAGGAGATTTCAAAAATATTAACCTAAGATTTTAATTAGGATGGAAATTGGAATGGGAATGCGGTACCTGTGTGCTTTTCGCAAGGTGGCAGCGTTCGACACTCGTTTATTCTCTTCAGGTTTAACAGAGATCATTTTAACATTGGCACTTGCTGCATGCCCCATCTCTTTAGCAGGGCCTTACTGCTGAGCCGCTCACACTGGGAAGGGGGTACATCAGTGCAGTGCTCGAGCATCTTGCTCCTTTGTTTATTGATGCAGCTGCGTTTCCTAGCAACGTTATTATCAAGCCACGGCACATTGGATCTGCGACGACGTCATCCCACGCCACGCGCCGATTGGTACAAGGGAAGGACACTCTCTGCTGAACCATTTGATAACTAGTTGCTCGTAAGTTGCTCTTTGTTCCGGGACAGGAATTTAAAGCAGATGGTAACAGGGTTTGGAGAGGTGGAGAATGTTTTCTTGTTGGATATGAGCTGCGACCAAAGATTGTGCATAGACAGCCCAGAGCTTTCTGTTTCTGCACTCCGTTTAAAATTGAACTATTTACTTCATATTGCCTCTCCCCATCTTTCATACCAAAATGTATTTTCCATTAAATTCCATTTGCCGTGAATCTATCACCGGTCTATCTTGGTTCTCCTGAAGACTATTACTCTCCCCCTCTTTACAACACTACATTTCCGAGTTTTGAGTCATCTGCAAACTTTGAAATTACGTCTTGAATACCCAAGTCCAGGTTATTATCACGTTAAAAAGAGCCCTGGTCCCAGTACCGACCATTGGAGAACACCTCTACATACATCCCTCCAGTCTGAAAAACTATTCATCACTACTCTCTGCTTTCTGTACCTTAGCCATTGTGTATTCATGTTCCAACTATCCCTTTAATCCCACTGCCTTTAATTTTACTAACAAGTATTATGCAGTGCTTGTCAAGCACCTTTTGAAAGTCCATTTACACACCAACCACAGTAGCTCATCAACAACGTTACTTAATCAAATAACTAATCAAGTTAGTCAAAGAGCTTGGCTTTACCAAATCCAAGCTGATTTTCATTAATAGTTCATACTTATTCAGATACCAATTAATTTTGCCTCAGATTATTAACTAAAAATTTTCCCACCACAATATTAGGCTGACTGGCTTGTAGTTGCTAGGTGTATCCCACTCTCCTTTCTTAACTAAGTGTAACATTTGAAATTCTCCAGTCCTCTGGCATCACCCCCATAGCCAAGGAGGTTTGGAATGTTATGGCCAGAGTCTCTGCAATTTCCACCCTTACTCAGTAACCTAGGATGCATCTCATTCATATGGAATGAATTATCACTTGACCACTGTTGCTAGGCAAGAGCCCAGTTTTTTTTCCAAAATCACTAAACTTCTAACCCCTCTTTTTTTCACCCATCTCCTTAACTTCAGGGGTTGTAAAACCTCATTAAAAATGTATATGTACATAAGCAAACCCAAATGACTGACCTTTCAGCCACAGGTTTGCCCAGACTTCTAGGTACCAAGATTCATACCAAACCTACATGAAACTGAAACCCTTTTTACCTTAGTTAACATGCAAATATATATATATATATATATTCAACTTAAAAATTATACATTATTTCTAACACTTGTTAAGACAAATGAAAGTGCTCATTTAGCATCTCATTCATGCCCACTGCCGTCAATGCCTTTCCCTTTTTTGACCTAATAACTTGTTGATGGTCAGGCAATCAAACATTAAAACCGTTTTTAACATGGGTATACAAAATCTCCATGCTTGAACTGAGGCTTTGCATGGTCTAATAACCTGTTTTTCTCACTTGTTAGCAATTGAAAAACATAATCCATCTGTGTAGCTAAAGTGGAATTTCTAATTAAATCACCCTTTCTTGTTCGAAGAACCTGTAATTTAATTAATTTTAGGATCAAATCTTACTGGGCTCTGAATTATTATAAATTATTATAGCACAGAAAGAAGCCATTTGACCAACCATGGCTGTGCTGACTCTTTATAAGAGCTATACAATTGGTCTCACTTCCTTACTCTTCTCCATTGCCCTGCAACTTTTTCCTTTTTTAATATATATCCAATTCTCTTTTGAAAGCTACAATTGAGTCTTCCACCAACTTTCTTGCAACGTCTTCCATATCATAACAATTTCACTATGTAAATGCACAAACTAAATACATAATCTTACAGAAACCAGTGTTATTTTACAAGAAACCCTTGGACAACATTTTACGTTGATACAACACTGAAATTATATATGTTTATGTTTGTATGTGTGCCTTTATTTTTGTCATGGCTCAACACTCCCCAGGACATGTTTGGGGTTTGAAATCAAGGTAGCAGAATTGCTGTAGAAGGATAGGTTGAATACCAGCCTGACTAGAATGGTGCCTGCTTTTATTAATTTCCATCTCAGAAGATGCACCAGAGAAGGCTACTTCCATAATGTGTGAAATGGGGAAAAAAATATATGATAGCACAATGAAATGTCACTGTGCAGGGTAGAACAGGTTATTTTCTCTTACTGTGAAGCAAAAGCAGTTTGTGCTCATCCACTCAGCCTGTCAATGGCAGGCCCCATTCCCCACCATCAGACACCAGGAACAAAGAAATGAACTAGTCTTCAAATAAAACTGGACCCTGCTTCATCCGAGTTTTAATGATTGGAGTTCTCCATTTATTCTCAGTTCCCTGTTGCTTATATTATTAATAAATAACAAGGATGATCTTGCGTTATATGTAATATTTGAAACACTGTGGAACAGGACAGTAGTGATACTACCACTTACATATTTATTACCTTACTATTGAAATGTGAGCCTGCAGCCAGCAGCTGAAGCTGTTTGTAGTTCATGAAGCATTACAGATCCAGGCTTCTTTTCATCTTTGGGACAATGGACAGTGTGCTAAGACTTCCTTTTCACCCACATTGTCCTAAACTGCATTTGATTTTAATCCAAAAATAGTTATAGTACCTATCATTAGTTGATGTAAGTCTTGACAGCCCAAACTTGTCCTTGCTCAGAATCCACATGGATCCAAGACATTAAAACACCAATTAGTGGGAAATGGGAAGCGGTTAGGAAGAGGTAATTAGAATGGGAAGAGTATTGTGTAGCATATATACGCTGGCTTAGGTGACTTGAATGCAAATAAATTTTCTGCACTTTAGATCCTTTGTAATTCTATGCAATATGCCCCCAACACCTCCCCCCAACCCCACTAGGCCATGTAACATAAAAGAAACATAAAGATGGACAGTGAAATCTATAGTTATTGCAAAAATTCTAACTCAAATTGCACTGCACTTAATATTGCAATGTTCCATGAGAACAGTTATTAAATAGATTTAACACGTACGAAATCCAATCGAGGTGGCTCCTTCACCCTGTCTATTCTGTGCAACAATATGTTGGAACTGACAAGTTTTAACAATCAGCAACAACTTATATTTATATAGCACCTTTAAATGTAATGAGACATCCCAAGGTGCTTCGCAGAAGCTTTATGAAACAAAGGGCAAAATCGTCCGTGCCCGCTGGCATTGGGTGTGTTCGGTGGTGTGAGCAGACAATATGTGAGATGGTCAAAAATCGGTTTCACAATGCCGTGAAAGCAGTTTGTGATCATCCACTCAGCCTGTCAATGGCAGGCCCCATTCCCCGCCATCAGACACCAGGAACCTCATTGTAATACTTCAACATATCATTATCAGGCCAGCCCGCTAGACTCATCCTCCCACATGCTGGATTGTCTGCCCACATCAGCAGGAAAACATGCCGGTGCAGAACACGTCTTGACAACAGTGAAGTGGAGAAGTTGGGACTTAACTGGCAGGGCCTTGCTCACATTGCGGACTTCCAGGGAGCAGAAGATGCTAGAGCCCGACAGCAACAGCACACTGGAGGAATGTCCATGGCTTACTGGGTGGATTCTCATGGACATGGCTCTGCTGCAAACCACCGAAGTTGGAAAATCACCACTGATGCTTAGAATGGATGATGGTCGAGGGGGTGGGAGAGGAACATCTAGGATCGACTGGGAGAGAAGAAGGCAACGGGGAGGTTAATGTTGATGGTATGGGATTTTTGGGAAGGACAGGAATAGGCACATTCAGAGAGATATCCCCGAAGGAAAATGGTTGTGGCTGGTAGTTAACGGAGGGGAGGTGGAAGGTGATGCCAGGGCCAGGGATGTCAACAGTGATGGGGGAAAGGAAATGGGTGACTGAGGGTGGGGAAAAGATGGGAGAGCTGATGAAAATGTGAATCCAAACCATACCTTCTAAATCAAAAGTGAAACAACAGTTGTGGTGAGCGAGATCAGGTGCTGCATGGGATCCTGATCATTGGGTGGGCAGAGATGCAGGTGAGCTCAGATGGACAACTGAAAGTGAACTCCACCAAAATGCTCAGGACATTGAGATGAGTATGATAGAGGAAGACTCCGCATGTGTGGAAAATGCTTGCACAAGACTCCAAAAGGCCCTTCTACACATCCCCTTTTCCCTCCAGAATCACTCCTTGGTCAGCTGCTCACTCTGCGGTTACAGAAGATGAGGTTGAGGGGCTCACAGGCAAAGGGGACTCAGAGGGAGAGGATAGGCTCTGAGCTTCCTGAGTGGATGACCCAAGGGTGTCCAGCTGCCACTCCTCCTCCCTATGGGTGCCCGGGGGCCCCGGCCTGACTCCTTGAGGGGAAGGAACACCTGGAGGGACATCGAGGTTCCCCATTTTCCCTCTCGCATTGCCAGTGCAGGAACTCACCCATCTGATGAGTTCTGGCAGGTCTGCACACATCTCCACATTCTGCTAGACCAGGGTCTCCATGGTGTCTGCCATACTACCCACGAAAACCTCCATACACGTACATGTGGGCACCACTTCATCAGAGAGTAGGCGTACGCACTCCGCTGATTTGTGTGCCACTCTGTTGAGGGCTTCAACAGCACTGCGTGATTTTGAATGCCTTTTGCTGACTCTCCAGGATGAGTTGGAAGGCTGAATCCAGAGGCTCCTTATCTGACTCAGATCTCACAGATGCCTCCTCCCCAGCAGTCCTCCGAGTGAACGTAAGAACATAAAGAACTTAAGAAATAGGAACAGGAGTAGATCATTCAGTCCCTTGAGCCTGCTCCGCCATTCAATAAGGTCATGGCTGATCTTCTTGTGTTTTGATTTTCACATTCCCATCTAACCCCAATAACCTTTGATTCCCTTGTCTAATAAGAATCTATCTACCTCTGCCTTAAAAATATTCAATGACCCTGCCTCCACCAGCTTTTGAGGCAGAGAATTCCAGTCGCACATCCCTCAAAGAAAAAATTTCTCCTTATCCCTGTCCTAAAAAGGTGACCCCTAATTTTAAAACAGTGACCCCTATTCACTGGACTCACCCACAAGAGGAAACATCCTTCCGACATTCGCTTTTTCAAGGCCGTTCAGGATCTTGTATACTTCAATCAAGTCACCCCTCACTCTTCTAAACTCTAGTGAAAACAAGCCCAGTTTGTCCAACCTTTCCTCATAAGACAACTTATAAGACAGTGCCAAGGAGCTTGGCCAAACCTGCCTCCTGCTACTGTGGACACAGGTCCATGTGGTGACCACCAGCTTGTGAACCCAAGCCTGCTCTAGATCTAGGTCCCCACAGAGGTGTGTGTCCGCGCTGGTGGAGGGTGTGGGTAAGCGCTGTGACGGGCCTTCCAGGCCACTTATTTCTACCTCTTCAATGGAGGAGGTGTCCTCTTGGCTGGAGGTGAGGACCTGGATGGAGCTGAGGGACTAGCTGGTTGAGGGTGCCACCGCTTGGCAGAGCTCCCTGTGAACCAAAGGAGAGAAAAGTAGTGCATGGCAGCAGAGTCCAAAACAGAAGACAAAGCACTCACGTTTGCTTTGAGAGAGGGATGATGTGGTGCAGGGTCTTCACGAAGGTGTTCGCCACCGACCTCACCATCACCGCAATCAGGCTCCTTATCCCAACCTGTCAGCGCAATGGCACGCTCCTCTGAATAAGTAAGGGGCGTAATGTGGACCACTCCACCCTGCGGCTGGGACCTCTTCCTGCTGATGTGAGCAGGCTTCTCCTGCATTGAAACAGATGACAGAGGTGTGAGCAGGACAGATGGCACTGTGTGGAATGTTTGTGTGGTGAGCAGAGCCATGGAAGGATGAGGACACAAGCTTGAGAGGATATCAGCCTGATGGAGATGTGAGGGTGTGTGTGAGAGTTAGTGGTGTTGTCCTTTGACGTGTGAGATGCCTGTGGATATGTGATGGGTTTATGAGTTTGTGAGTTGAGAGTGATGAGAATGTATGAGACCATTCATCCTGTGGCCGCACTGGGTGGCTGTTGCAGGGCATTGGTGCTGACTACCGCTGCCTTCGCCTCCCATGCCAGAATGGTGATGCAGCTGCCCATCCTACGGCCAGAGCGGGGGTAGAGGACATCATGGTGGGCCTCCATGGCGTTCAAAAAGCGTTCAAGGGACACGTCACAGAAGCAGGAAGCTGCAGTCGTTTTGCCTTTTGGGGCCATCCTCTCTTCCATGCGGCAGTCCTGGGCTGGAAGCACTGAGAGGTGTGTGTGCGGCTGCACTTTAAATGTGGTGTGATGAAGCAGTGAGCTGATGGTGTGGTGGATGAATGAGAGCCCGCCCACCATGGAAATGGCGTAATTCCCTAGAATGCATAATTAATGCAGCGGATTTGGGACCAATAGGGCATGAAAGGCTGCCATTGCGGCCAGCGGATAAAACATCACTTAACTCACCCACTTCCGCACTTAGTGCAAATCTGGGACAAGTGTACCCAAAGTATCTCACTGAGCCACATAAGGAGATATTACATACATACGAACATACGAATTAGGAGCAGCAATAGGCCATTTGGTCCTGAAGACCAGTCTGCCATTCAATAAGATCATGGCTGATCTGATTGGGGCCTCAATTCCACATTCCGCCTACCCCTTATAACCTTTGACTCCTTTGTTAGTCAAGAATCTATCTACCTCTGCTTTAAAAATATTCATTGACCGTGCCTCCACTCTCTCTGGGGAAGTGAGTTCCAAAGATTCACAACCCTCTGAGGGAAAAAAATTCTTCTCATCTCCATCTTGAATAGAAGACCATTATATTTAAATTGTTTGCCTAGTTCTTGTCTCTCCCACAAGGAGAAACATCCTTTCAGCATCTACCCTGTCGAGCCCCCTCAATTTCTTATATGTTTCAATAATGTCATCTTTCAATCTTCTAAACTCCAATGGATATAGTCTATCCAATATTTCCTCATAAGATAACCCCCCCCCCCATGCCAGGTATCAGTCGAGTGAACCTTGTCAGAACTGCTTCTAAAGCATTTATATCCTTTCTTAAGTAAGGAAGCCAAAACTGTACACAGTACTTCAGATGTGGTCTCACCAATGCCCTATACAACCGTAGCAAAACATTCCTACTTGTATATTCCATTCCCCTTGTAATAAATGACAATGTTCCATTTGCCTTCCTAATCACTTGCTGTACCTGCATACTAACTTTTCCTGATTCATGTACAAGGCCATCCAGATCCCTCTGCACCCCAGAGATCTGCAATCTCTCTCCATTTAAAAAATAGTTTGATTTTCTATTCTTCCTGCCAAAGTGGACATGTTCACATTTCCCCAAATTTTACTCCATCTGCCAAATCTTTGCCCACTCACTTAACCTATCTATGTCCCACTGTAGACTCCTTATGTCCTCTTCACAAGTTATTTCCCTACCTATTTTAGTGTCATCAGCAAATTTAGCACCATACATTTGGTCCCTTCTTCCAAGTCATTGATATAAATTTTAAATAGTTGAGGCCCTAGCACTGATCCCTGTGGCATTCCATTCGTCACACCTTGCCAACCCAAAAAAGACCCATTTATCTCTACTTTCTGCTTTCAGTTAGCAAACCAATCATTCTAATATGTTACCCCTGCACCATGAGCTCTTATTTTGCTTGACTTATCTCTTAACCTAATTTACCAGTTCACTTTAGCTAGGTCTGCCTTCATGCTCTCATTGTTGCCTTTTTATGTTTAAAACACTAGTCTTAGATCCACTCCTCTCTCCCTCAAACTGAATGTGAAATTCAATCATATTATGATCACTGCTACCTCAGGAAGCCTTCACTGTGAGGACATTAATTAATCCTGTCTCATTGCACATTACCAGATTGAGTATAGTCTGCTCTCTGGTTGATGTTAAAACATGCTGTTATAAGAAACTGCCCTGGTCATATTAGGTTAGATGACCAAAAGCTTGAACAAAGACATGAGTTTTAAAGAGTATCTCAAAGGAGGAAAGTGAGGTAGAGAGGTTGAGAGGTGTAGGGAGGGAAATCCAGAGCATGGTGCCTAGGTAACTGACAGCAAGACCACCAATGGTGAAGCAATTATAATTGGGGATGCACAAGAGGCCAGAATTTCAGGAGCACAGATATCTTGGATGGTTGTGGGACTGGAGGAGAGTACAGAGATGGGGAGGCAGTGAGGCCATGGAGGGATTTGAAAACAAGGATGAGAATTTAAAATCAAGATGTTGCTTGACCAGAGCCCAAGTAGCTCAACGAGTGCTGGGGTGATAGGGAGATGGGACTTGCTGTGATTTAAAACACAGGCAGCAGAGTTTTGGATGACCACAAGTTTACAGAGGGTAGAAGGTGGCCAGCCAGGACTATGTTGGAATAGTCAAGTCAAGAGATAACAAAGACATGAACGAGGATTTCAGCAGTAGATGAGCTGAGACAAGGACGAAGTTGGGCAAAGTTATGTAGGTGGAAATAGGCCTTAGATATGGCATAAATATGAGGTTGGAAGCTTTCTTCAGGATCAAATGCAACACCAATGTTGCAAACAGACTGACTTAATCTCAAACTGTTGCCTGGGAGAGGGATGGATTTGGAACTCGGGAACAGATCTTGGATCAGACAAACATACTTTATTGGCTGCTTTTATTTTTAACGTGATTTTGGATTCTGCAGAAGTCACATGGACATTGTCTGTATTTGATATTAATTAGTATGAAATAATCTATAAGTAATGCCAATACCCCCTAAATTTCTGCTTTTGGTCTGTTGTAAACAAGTAAATGTGAATTGTGAAACATTCTGAAATAGTGAATTTATCACTTTATCCTATCTACAATTCCCATCGCTACAGGGTCATAATTGCTATAATCAATAATGACATCTAGTTATCATCAACATTCTTTTAACTTGAGCCACCAATTTTTGGATTAAAACCAAATGCAGTTTGGACAATGTGAGTGAATAGGAAGTCTTAGCACACTGTCCATTGTCATGAAGATGAAAACAAGCCTGGATCTGTAATGCTTTGTGAATTGTAAACAGTTGTCATCAGCTTCTGGCTGCAAGCTCCCATTTCAATAGTAATGTTATAGGAATGAATGTCATAAGTGGTACCATTATCACTGCCCTGTTCCAGGGTGTTTCAAATATTGCATATGACCTAAGATAACCACCGGATGTGTGGTGACAAAAATCTTTGTCATCCTGAGATCAGCGATTGTGTGGATGCTTAGAACAGCTTAATTGTTGCTAATTGTAGCAGCGGGCAAAAACTTCCTGTTTTTTTTCCCAGCAAATATTGAGGTCTGGAGTTTCCTCCGCATTTGTTCCTACAAACAGCAATGATTATATAACCCAGATCTTCTGATTGAATTAGCAGAGAACATTCAGATGTTCGATACTGTTGGGCGTCGGGACCCTGAGGGAGCCCCAACGTGCGCATATGCACGGGACTCGCCTGGAAATTTCAAAGGCCCGTTGGGTAGAGATATTCTGCCCGAACCCCTCCATGGAAGTAGACTTGGGCCAGATGCCCTGAACTTGTCCAGATATTTATTCCAGGATACTCACACTGCTTAATCACAGGCGTAGGACCTGGGTTGAAAGTGATTGACAGGCATGTTGGATCAAGAAGGACTCAAAATGTACTTAAAAGCGAAGTTGCGGAACAATTAACATCCTGCTCACCTTCCCTGGGCTTTTCTAGCTCATTTTACTACAAAGGCCTGCTTACTTGCACACTTTTCAGAACATTTTGGCCCCCCACCCCTACTCCCTACTACAATATGCTGGCCTGGTTTGCTTAACCTTCTGAACTCTGCTCGACTTTGTCCAAAACCCACAGTCGCTGCATCAGCACTCCATTCAACTGCCTTTAGCATCTCCCACTGCGCATGCAGACTCCCAACCCACACCCTTACCTGTGCCGATGTAAATGGCCAATGCCAGAAATGGGGTCCAGAATTTCAGATCCAGGCCCCAGGCCGCCATTTTTTTCACCGCCCAGCACAATGAGCTCCCATGTCGGGATTGCAAAATCTGGCCCAGGCTTCTGATGAGAAAATACCATCTACCCGCTGCCACCTGCTCGGATATTGACAGTGCACAGATCTTAAAGTGTAGTGTCGAGTCGTGATCAGCACGTGCTGAATCATGGGCACCAGTGTGCTGCAGCCAGGCCAGTGGGAAAGGATAATGCGTGTGCCACTTCACCAGATGACAAGGTCACAGGCAAGTTCTGCCACAGGGGCCTCAGATGAGGACTTCAATAGGATGGTGTACAAGAGAACAGTTATGGCATTTACACTGAGATACTTGTTGCACTGGCAGATCTGCCAAACAGCCTGTTGTCACTGTCAAGGAACATGGAGGAATCCGGAACCAACTTGATCCAGGGCTAGTCACAGAGTTTGGAACCCACCCTTTCCCACACGGACGTAGTGGCTAACTCCACGACAGCACTTGTGAACCCAGCTATGATGCAGTGTGAGTGGCTGATGTCTCACCTTCCACTGCAGCACGGACAGCAACCAACCAACATTGCAGTGATCCATTGGAAGCTCAGACTGAGGTTGTAAAATCCATGCTTGCTGTTATGCGGGCTCAGACTGCTGCCATCAAGGCTGCAGATACCAGTGTTCAAAATGGCATACAGGCTCTCACAGTTCTAGCAACCTGTCTTCCACCAGGTTACTCAGATTGCTGAGACACCATCCCAGCAACTCTGTGGAGCATACACCTGGTGTCTTCACACACAATGACAGGATTCATACACCCACCAATGCCACTCCATCATGGCTCTTCTTGTTGTATTTCAACTGACCAAACCAGATTGCTGCCACCCATGCAAAATTGGGGCAGTTCGAAGCCTGTCCCACAAGGCCCAGAGCTGCTTGAGATCACCCTGAAAGGCCATCTGCAGTCCACCCCAGTGAAAGTCAGCAGCCTTCCATCAGCCAGTTTGGAGCCACTGGGGTAGCACTGACTAGGAGCACTAGGACAGGCAAATAAATGCACAAGGGTGAATCATTCAATTTTGTATGTATTATTGGAAACATTATTGGATAAAATTATTAAGGAATTGTATTTTATTGGCAACTTTTATTTTAGGACTTTGGCCTAGAGGATGCTGTGAATGTATATACCGTTGAATTGAAAGTCAGGGGGTTGTATAAGCGTGGTGTTGTGATAATATCTTAGGAGAATGGAACTCTCAGTACCCACTTATTGACAGCTTGTTTGGAGAGAAAGGGGCCCCGGATGTGTTCTCTGTCTCTTCTTCCTCCTCCTTTTCTTCTTCCACTTCCTCCTCCTCCTCCTCCGAAGGCCTAGTAGCATGGGCTATGCCTTCAGGATGGCTAGGTTGTGGAGAATGCAACAGGCCACGATAAACTTGGACATGTACATTTGAGAGTTCCCCCAATTTATCCAGGCAGCAGAACCATTGCTGCAGATGCCAATGGTTTGCTCCAAGACATTCCTGCTTCTGACACGGTTCTCATTGTAGGTGCTGTATCTTTGAGTGATCAGGTTGTGGAGGGGAGTTATCAGCCAAGTGTATAGATGGTGTCCCCTGTCACCCAGCCAGCCTCTGGGTCTTCGTGTTGGCCCAAAGATGCCAGGTACAGCTGACTGGTGAAGGACGAAGGCGATGTGGCTGCTGCCAAGATATTGATTGAGAGAATCATGGTCATGAGCCAACTGCACAATGATAGAGGGCGAGCCTGCAGTTACTGAGCATCTCCTTACCAGCCCCATGGAGGGGACAAAGTGGGGCCTTGATTTAACATCTCACCTGAAAGGCAGCGTTTCTAACAGTGTAGCATTTGCTTAATGGAATGTTAGCTAAGATTATGTGCTCAAAGTGGGGCTTGAACCTACAATCTCTGCTTCAGAAGCAAGATTGACACCTAAATAAGTTTTGTTGTTCTGAAGTACACAATAAATTAAAATAAGGGAACTGAGTTAGAAATTAAGTTACTATATTATTAAAACACAAAGCTGGATTTATGTAGAAACTTTTTTTCTGTTCTATCATGAATACCTTGTGTCTTTTTCTTGCTATTGTTAAGAACATTTATTGGTAGCTGACTAAATCTGACTGAATCATTATTAAATAATTTGGGACAGGACTCATTAGACCAGACTCCAATTGACGAGCATACATACATACCTAGACAATAATTAAGCAAAATCTACAAATTTCGACTGGGAATTGAATCTCATCTCAATTGTCTATGTAATTAGTGCAGCATTAATAAATAATATTGCACCTTTCTGGAATGGAGCCTCTGGAGTGTGACACTCACTTGGTCCTCAACCTGCCTTTTCGTGCAAAGCACATCTACTGTGAGGGCTGGGACTCTGTGAAACTGCAGCAAATGAGGGCAGAACGTTCCACTTTTAATACAAAAGAGATAACAGGAGTACTTGAATATATTATGATAAATATTCTCATTAGAAAACTACTGCTGCCATCTACTGCTAACTTCCTGTTTCAGCCAGTAGGCTTGCATGATTTTGGTCTTACGTTTTTCTACATGCACTATCAATACTGCTCCATAAACAGTAATTATTTTGTTTTTCAAGTCATTTATATATATGAGGGCAAATTCTTATTCCCAAATTATAACATAACTATTCCAGTATTGGGGACAGATTTGACTTTGGTGCAGGGGGATGGACATGGTTGCACTGTATGTTTGCACTATTGTCTGATCTCTCCAAGAAGCTGCCCTGTATACGTTGCAATCTGTTTGGTATTGATGGTGATCCTAGACCTACAATCCTTATTTCAGTACCTCTACATTGAGTTGACTGGTTTGCCCAGATCATTCATGAAACAGATCGTTTACAGATGTTTTGTAACTGCACTTACTTCAAGCTGCCTAGCAATCAGACGTTGATGAACAGGATGACAGTAGACTCCATTGTTATCCCATTCATTTGTCTCACATCTTGGGAAAACAATGCAGAAAATCATTATGTGTCGAATGCACTCCTGATATTCTTCTCTTCATGAGAGGACCATAGAAATCATCATCTCCATGCTCTACAGTGGACATGACTTGAACTTTTGCTTAACTATATTAGGCTTTCCTCATGCATTTGCGTTCTCTTGTTTTCTGTCTCTGTGTCTTTAGATAAACTGACACGCTTTAGATGCTTTGGATAAACTGACTTTTATGAAGCAAGGAATATGGACCTATGTCAGGGGATCTTTGGAATATCTGAGCCTAGATGAGACAAAATCATGAATGATGATTTTGGCAGCAGATGGGCTGAGGCAGGGGTAGTGATTGGTGATTATGGTATAAGTAGGTCTTTGTGATAGAGAAGACAAGGAGTCCAGAGCTCAGCCCAGGATCAATAGATTGTTGAAGCTGTGAACAGTCAGCTCCAACTGGAGACAATGGCTGGGAAGGAGGGTGGAATAGGAGGCAAGGGCACAGAATCTGTGATGGAAATCAAAGATCATGGCTTTGGTTTTCCCAATACAGTAGGTCCCTGTTTTATGTAGCCCCGTTTTATGTCGTTCCGCGTTAATGTCGGTCAGTTAAAGGGGGTCGTATTTGTGTTTGATGTTGGGAATTTCGATTTAAAGTTGTTTCACATTGGTTCTGACATAGAGGCGTGTGTTCCCAATTGGCACCATTTTGGAATGGCCTCTCTTGCTCCCTGACCCTCCCTCTCACCGACCCTCTCTCTCACCAACCCTCCTAGTCACTGACAACCCCCCCCCCCCCCGGCTTGTAGCCTCCCCACTTCTCTGACCCTCCTGGCCGCTGCAACCCTTCCCCTTACTGACCCTCCCTCTTGTTGACTCTTCAGCTTACGGATTACCTCCTGCAAGTCGAAGCTGCTCTTCCTGCCTCTTGCCGCAAACCTCCAGAAACCAGGAGAAGGAAACAGTGAGTGGGAGAGACGGGGAGTGGGAGATTCAGTGAGAAAGAGGGTCGGTAAGAAGGAAGGTCAGGGAGCAGGATGTGTAGTGATTGGAGGGTCAATGAGCAGGAAGGTTGGAGAGAAGGAGAGGTGTCGAGACGAAATGTCATGAAGCGGGATGTGTTGGTGAACAGGATTGGCAGGGACCAAGTGGGTCGGGGAGTGGGGAAGGCACTGAGAGGGCGGGCCGGTGAGTGGGAGAGTCAACAAGTGGGAATGGCAGCGAACCAGAGCGTTGGTGAGCCATAGGGTCAACGATGAGCAAGAGCGGCAGAGTAGGAAGTAATTAGAAAGAGTTAAAATATTTCTTTTACATTTTTAAAAAAGTTATTTCATTTACCAGTATAGGAATTTAGCAATGTAAAGCATTTCAATTTACAGTGTTTAATACTGTAATGTTTTTTTCTGATTGAATAAGGTCCTACAGAACCTAACTGCAGCTGTTACTTTGGTTGTAATGGATAATCTGAATTGCCTAAAGTTGTTTCACTTAATGTTGCACTTTTCAGGAATGCACCATAACTTCAAGTGAGGGCTCACTGTACTTAACTGGAGGAATTTGTGGCTTATCGAGGACCAGGTGTCGGACAACATGGCCCATGCTGACTTCTTCCTTGATACTCAAACAATGGCATCCTTCTGTTCTTTAATTTCTCTTGTTGCTATTTCTCTCCCTCTTTCAGAGAGCCTCCTCAGCCCACTATCTGCATGCAGCCCTGTTAAATAAGAAAGTTGCACCCTTGCCTGCCCTTCTGAAATTTGCACCTTTGCTGCTGTGCACGTTCATTGATCTTCCTCTTCCTGCTTGCCCTGCTCACATTATTTCCAATGGGATATCTGATCAGGTTACCTTTTAGTGGCAACAGCCCTGCTCTACCACATTGGTGGCTTCAAATCAAATCCAGAAATTTCCAGATCCTAGATCTACTGATGTTTATAGACTGGATTTTACAGTTTCAATAAAAGAAGATGATTTTCTATTTTTGGAATTTGTCTATTGGACATTTATTAGATCTGTGCGTTGAATTTAATTAAGTTGATTCTCAGGTAAAAATTTCAACAGAAATTATTTATTATAATTTATGTATGCTCCCAATACTTTTCACACAAAATCACATAGGAACAGGAGTAGGCTATTTAACCCTTCGAGTCTGTTATGCCATTCAATGAGATCATGGCTGATCTGTAATCTAACTCCATATGTCTACTTTTCCCCATATCCCGTAATAGCTTTAAGTAGCAAAAATCTATCAACCTCACATTTAAAATTAATAATTGATTGAGCATCAAATATCATTTGTAGTAGAAAGTTTAAAACTTATACCACCTAATGTGTGTAGAAGTGTTTCCTAATCTCACTCCTGAAAGATCTGGCTCTAATTTTTAGACTATGCTCCCTAGCCCTAGACTTTCCAATCAGCTGAAATAGTTTCTCTCTATCTACCCTATCTGTTCCCCTTAATATCATGAAAACTTTGATTAAATCAGCCCTTAAGGTTCCACATTCCAAGGAATGCTAGTTTGTGTAATCCCTCTTCATAATTTCACCTTGGAGTCCAGGTTTCATTCTGGTAAATCTACGTTTCACTCCCTCCAGGGTCAAAATACCCTCCCTGAGGCGCAGTGTCTAGAACTGTTCGCAGCACTCTAAACCTGGTCATACCAGGCTGTTGTATAGCTGAAGCATGACTTCTACCCCCTTGTATCCTAGTCCTCTAGATATAAAGGCCAGCATCCCATTCACCTTTTTGATTATTTTCTGTCCCTGTTCATTTTAATAAGCTGCGTACCTGGACCCCCAAGTTTCATTGGACTTCACTATTTAGAAAGTGCCTTGCTTTGTCCTTTTCAGATCCAGAGTGAATGACCTCACATTTGTCCACATTGAAATCCATTTGTCACTGTTTTTCCCATTCACTCAATCACAGAATCACAGAATTGTTGCAGCACAGGAGGCCATTCATCTTGTAGTGTCTGTGCCAGCTCTCCGAATAAGCAATTCACCTAGTGCCATTCCCCTGCCTCCTCCCCCTAATTCTGCACATTCCTCCTTTCCAGATAACAATCTAACTCCCTTTTGAATGCCTTGATTGAACCTACATCCACATACTCTCAGGCAGTGCATTCCAGATCTTAACCATTCACTGTATGAAAATCTTTCTCCTCATTTCTCCATTGCTTCTTTTGCCAATTACCTTAAATTGTGCCCTCTATTCTCAATCCTTCCATGCTGACAATATCCAGCTCTATCTCATTACCCTCCTTATTTATCATTCCACTGCCTTCAATTTGTCTTGCTGTTTGCCCCACATTTGCCAATTACCATAGATCTGTGCATTCTTGTTCTACTCTGCCCAGAGTCCCCATGATTTTAAATATATCTATCAAGTTCTCCTCTCAACCCTCTTTTTCTCCAAGGAAAACAGTTCCAATTTCTCCAATCTATCTACCTAACAGAAGGTCCTCATCCCTGCACTTGTTTCAGCTAAACAAAATAATTGACAGCATTCACTGACTCATTCCTCAGGGCAATGCCTTGACCCATCAGGGTCAAGCTGCCTGGTTTAAATTTCAAACAATGCTTGGCAGTTAACTGTCAGTAACCATCACTGGTACATTCTCCGTTGGCAACCTCTACCAATCAGAGTCCACTTGACAACCAATCAGCACTTTTTTCTTATACAGTATAAATCGTTGTCTTCCCCCTATATTGGCATCCTTGCAATGTATCCTGAGAAGTGCAAGATGAAAAGCTTTGACATGTCTTTTTTTTCAGCAATACTCAAGTTCTGTACTACCAAATGATTAGTTTTGTATTCTATGCCCCTATTGATAAAGCCTAGAATACATTATGCTTTATTATCAATGCTCTCAACCTGTCTTACCACTTTCAAATACTCATGCACATATACACCCAAATTCCTCTGCTCCTGCACCCCTTTAGAATTGTACCCTTTATTTTATATTGACTCTCCATGTTCTTCCTGCCAAAATGAATCACTTTGCACTTCTCTGCACTGAATTTCACCTGCCAGCTCCCCTTTGCACCAACCTGTGTCTATGTCCTTTTGAAGTTCTATATTATCTCCCTCACAGCTCACAATGCTTCCAAGTCTCATATCATCTGCAAATTTTCAAATTAATCCTGAACACCAAAGGTCTTGTTGATTAATATATAACAGGAAGAGCAAGGGTCCCAACATCTATCCCTGGGAAACTCCATAACAAACGTTCCTCCAATCCGAAAGACATCCATTAATCACTATTCTCTGTTTCCTGATATTCAGCCAATTTTTTATCCATGTTGCTACTGTCCCTTTTTATTCCATGAGCTATAACTTTGTTCACAAGTTTGTATGGAAAACCATTTGGAAGTCCAAGTACACCACATCAACAGCATTAGCCTCACCAACCCTCTCTAATACTTCTTAAAAAAAAAACTTCAGCAGGTTGGTTAAACGTGACTTGCCCTTAACAAATCTATGCTGGCTTTCATTAGTTAACCTATAAGTGACTTTTAATATTGTCCTTAATTATGATTTCTAGAAGCTTTCCCATCACTGAAATTAAACTGACTAGCCTGCAGTTGCTGGTTTTGCCTTTACACCCTTTTTTGAGCAAAGGTGTAATATTGGCAATTCTCCAGTCCTCTGGCACCACCCCTGAGTCTAAGGAAAACTTGAAAATTATGACTAGTGCCGCCATAATTTCCACTCTCACTTCCCTCAGCATTCTTGAATGCATCTCAATCCAGTCCTAGTGTTTTATTAACATTAAGTATAGATAACCTATCCAATACTACCCCCTTATCAATTTTAAACCCTTCAAGTGTCTGAGTTACCTCCTGTTTCACCATAAGCGGTGCAGCATCTTCTTTCTTGTTAAAGATAGATGCAAGGTATTCATTTAGTACCTCAGCTATATCCTCAGCCTCCATGTGTAAATCCCCTTTTTGGTCTCTAATCAGCCCCACTCCTTCTTTTACCACCTTTTAACTATTTATATGCCTGGAGAAGGCGTTGGGATTCACTTTATGTTAGATGCAAGTCTCTTTTCATACTTTCTCTTTGCTTCTATTATTTCTTTTTCACTTCCCCTCTATATATTCTATATTCAGCCTGATTCTTGGTTATGATATCCACCTTAACATCTGTCAAGTACACTTTTACTTTTCGTCTTAATCTTTATCTCATTTATTAACCAGGGAGCTCTGGATTTGTTTGCCCAACCTTTCCCCTTTGTGGGATTATACCTTAATTGTGCCTGAGCTATTTCTTCTTTAAAGGCAGCCATTCAGTTACCGCTTTGCTTGCCAATCTTTGACTCAAATTCATTTGGCTCAGATCCATTCTTTCCCCATTAAGGTTGACTTTCCCCCAATTAATTATTCATACTCAGGATTACTGCTTGTCCTTTTCCATAGGCAACCTAAACCTTGTGACACAATGACCACTATCCCCTAAATGTTCTCCTACTGACACTTGGAGAAGAATTTTCTCATTGGCAAGCAGGGGCGGGGCTTGCTCGCCAAAGCGTAAAATGATGCGCAGTGACATCAAGCAGGCGTCCCAACATCACCGCGCGTCATTTAGATTGTCAGTTCAGCACACATGCAGCTGACGCAGCTGCGCACCCGCCGGACTGTCAAAGGCTTATTAAGGCCATGAGCAAAGTAATTAAAGCTGTTAATAATGCAGCCCATCCAACCTTAAGGTTGGCATGCAGGTGAAGAGCCCAGGCGGCCTTCACGTTTTTCATGAAACCTCATCCACGGGCAGGATAAGGTTTCATGAAGAGTTTATTATTTACTAAAAATTTTTGAAAAAGTTAATGGACATGTTCCTGCTCATGTGACAGTTTCACATAAGGGGACATGTCTTTAAAAAAAATTTTCACCTTTATTAAATATTCCAGAACTTAAACTGATCTCCCTCTGTGCCTCAAGGAGATTTTTGCACTATTTCACAGGCAATACCCCCCCACCCCCAGCCCGCACAGGAAGCGCTGTGCGACACGCTGAGTGGCCCTTAAATGGCCCGCCAACATAAAATGGCGGCGCACACCCAATCAGGGGCGCCGATCAGGTGCCCACCCCCGCCCCCGCCCGCCCCTGCACAACCCACCCCCCTGACAGGGGGAAATGTTTTCCCTTGGCCCACTTCATTCCCAGGAACCAGGTCTAGCAGTGCCTTCTTTCTCATTGGACAGGAAACATACTGCTTTGGAAAATTTTCCTGAACACACTCTAGGAACTCTTGCCCTTCTCTGCCTCTTACACTACTACCATCCCAGTCTGTAACTGGACAATCAATGTCCCCCATTATAACTACTCTATAATTGTTGCACCTATCTGTAATTTCCTTGCAAATTTGTTCCTCTATATCTTTCCCAGTAATTGGTGGCCGATAGGCTACACCATGCAATGTAATTGCACCTTATTTGTTCCTTAGCTCTAACCAAATAGATTCTGTCTTTGAGCCTTCTGGGACATCCTCTCTCTCTAGCACTGCAATCTTCTCCTTAATCAATGTCGTCACTCCTCCCTCTTTCCTTTCTGTCTAATCTATACTTAATGTTGACAAAACGCTAGGACTGGATGAGATACATCTTTGCTATCCAATCCTGCTCTTCTTTGAGCCAGATCTCTGTTAAGGCCTGAACTTCATATTCTCTGGCAATGTGCACCTGTAACTCACCAATCTTATTTACTACACTCTGTGTATTCACATTCATGCACAGTAATCCTAATTTAGACTTTATTACTTTTTCCTTTACACTGAACCCACCTAATAATTTACTATTTCCTACACAAGTGCTATCTGTATCTCCCAGTATTCTGAGCACCTTGGTTTTAAATCCTGGTTCCCACATCCCTGCCCAGTTAATTTAAACCCTCCCCAATGGCACTAGCACCATTAATCTATTAACATATCTTTGTAATTTTATGTTTCCAACTACAGTGCTGGCAGTGTTGCCTGTCATTAGCAAATTTGGATATGCAGCTTTCTATCCCATTATCTAAGTTGTTAATAAATTTGGTGAATAGCTGAGGCTCCGACACAGGCTTCTATGGGACATCACTAGTCATATCCTGCCAATTAGAATACCTGTCTCTGTCTCCTGCCACTCAGCAATTTCCCAGCAAGTTAGTAGTTTGCCTTGAATTTAATAAGCTTCAACTTTAGCTAACAGTCTCTTATGAATTACATTTATCTAATAGCTTATGAAGTCTGTATAAAAAGATATCCAAAGATATTCCCTGTCCAGTACTTTAATCACCCTCTTCAAAAAATTCAATCAGGTTCATCAGACATGACCAACCCTTTACAAATCCATGCTGATTCTCTGATCAGCTGAGACTTTTCACGTTTTCAGTAACGTGCCCTTTTATTTTCTTTTTAGAGTGTGCAGCCAATGTGTTTAAATGAGCAGGCCCTTTACATTTATTTTGTGTGATCACACATGTGCAGTAATAAAAGGGCTAACTTGTGCACAAGCTGCGCAGGAGACTTTGGGACTGTGCAGCTTAAAGGGGTCATTGGCATTCAGTCACTCTTTTTAATTATGGATGTTACTGATATCCCAGCAACAGATAAATCTTTAATTCCCTGATTTCCATCTCTCACATTTCTTAAATAGGGGAGTGATATATACAATTTTCCAATCTAAAGAACAGTTCCTGAACTGAGGAAACTTTGGAAGATTATAGGTAGGCCATCTGCAATTAACTTATCTGATTTTAAACACCTGGATAGAGACTATCTGTATCTGGGGAGTTATTACTCTTTAATGCCATTAGTTTCTTCATTACTGTTATTTTGTTAACATTAATTTTAGTGTGTCCCTGTCCTTGATTTAATGTTAGTGCATTGGGATGTCATGCTGATCTCTTCTCCTATGTAAATACCGACACAATGGACTGCATATAATGGGTGGTGGAGGGAGGTAAATGGCTTGACCACCCATCCCCAAGCACGCCCACCCCACAGCCATAACACATTGTGGGTGGGTTAAATAGTCTGAAAATGGGACTTCCACCCCTCACTGGGAGGAAGTCCTGCCCTTGGGAGCTGCAAGCCAATCATATTGGCCGGCAGTTCCAGTAGTCTCAGCAGTGCCAAGAGCTCATTAGCTTTACAAGAGGAAGGCTCAATGGATCCTGGAGCAAGATAAGTCCAGGGTATTGGACGGGGAGGGCTTGAGCAGATGGAGAGGGGGACTGGGATAGTTAAAAAAGGGTGTGTACTACCTTTGGGGGGCTGCCCCCTGGTGTGCAAAGGGCACCTCCCGAAGATAGTACCCCCTTTTCTTCCCACCTCTTACTATGACACAGCCGATGGTAAGGGCTGAGTTGTTCAAATCCCAGACGGAAACTTGAAACAACTATCATAATCCATTTTTGCAATTTATGTTTCCAGATGCAGGCTTTAAATTCAGTAGAAAGAGGACCACTGAGTCTCAAGGTTTTTATATAAAATTAAATGAAACATTTATTAATTTAACAACAAATTAAACACATACATATGGCTACAAATTACAACTATAACTTTTTAACAAATCCCCAAATTAATCACCCCCAGGTACATCTCCACTAAGGCAACAGTAACCCATAGACTTTAAATAGACACCAGGCAAAGCACATTTGACCGTACGAATTGCAATTGAGGTTCCTTTGCAAGAGTTGGAGGCATACGGCTGGTTAAATCTTAAATGCCTCTACCTTACACACACAAACTCCTTTCTTTATATACCTAGCGTTCTCTTTTAATGTAAATTTTCCGTTGTATCATCAGGTCTTTTGGACTTCAGCTGTTCTAACAATAAAACCCATTTCATACCTCCAATTTTATTAGTATGCTGAGAAAATAAACACATTGTTTGGCTTCTTCTAGCTAGGTGCACGATTTTACTCACAATGGTTATTCAACAAATGCCAATGAACACTTTACCTTACTGTTCTCCTTACTGTTTACCCAATTAACATCCTAAAACTACTATGCATCAAAACACCCAGACAAACTGGCTTTAATCCAATTAAAACACATACAGACATACACCTGGACACAGACCCCCACTAAAATCCTATTTTAAAAAAATAATTTCCAATAACATTATGCACATTAACATCTCTTCATAACACCCTTTAAAAAAACTTTTTAAAAAATGGCCTGGCCACTCCCGCCCAACTACCACACCAACCATATTATAGCATGAGCAGCATATTATCGGAGTCAATTGGCTCATTAGCAAGCTCAGTTGACTCTTGATTATTTATATAAATATGGCGGGTGGGCTGCCAGTTTTGGCTCCCACCCACCTACCATGTTATGGGGGTGAGCTCGGGGGAAAGTGGGAAGGTGGTAGGGTGGACACATCCTTTTTACGTGCCCCTTCACCGAAAACACACCTGATAGAGGCACAGAATATCTGGCCCATTGTAATTATCCAATATGTCTACCATTTCCTTAATTTCCTTAACAATATCACTGTTACCAGTTTTCAAGAGGCCCACATTGCTCCTGACCACTCACTTTTCCAAATATAATTGTAAAATATGTGTTGATTTTGATGTTTCTTGCAAGTTTCTTTTCATTTTCTCTTTTTGTAGTTCTTTCTATCTGTCTGTTTTATTATGCCTTGCTGTCTTTGTGTCTTTCCCTTTCACCTGGGCCTGTGCTACTTTTTGCATTTTTGTATTCTTTTTCTTTTAGGTTATGTTGTCTTTCAGCTCTTTAGTCATCCATGACGGTTTTTTGGCAAATAGGATTCTTATCCCTTAGGAGAATAAACTGATTCTGTATCACATTACTTCCCACTGATCTTCTATTGTTTTACCTATTAGCAGATTTGCCCAGTTTACTGTGAATGGTCTGTCTCATTGCATTGCAGTCAGCCTTACCTAAATCTAGAAACTTAGTAGCTATTTCATAATTCTCCCTGTCTAACATTATGTTGAACTCAATTATATAATCACTATTAAATAAATGTTCATGCATTGTTAGACTGTTAACTAAATCTGACTCATTACTAACTCTAATATGATATTTTCCCTTGTACACTCAGTGAAAAATCTGTTAAAAGTTGTCCAGCACCTTTTACAGCTGTCTCTATGGCCAACAAGATCATGGCAAAAATTGCAAGTAGATATTTTTGGAGAAGTGCATGCAGCCCCTAGCAATTAATATGTTTTACTTGTTGTTCACGATCACTTAATAAATAGCCAAAAATCGCTAAAACAAATTCCATAACCACCATCTTGGTCATTGACATTCTGAACATGTTGGGGTTTGTCAGAGACTATCACTATGGACAATGGACCACAGTTTGTTTCAATTAGTTCATGGAGCTCCTAGGGAATTCATCATCATCTGATACCGCGATACAACCTACCATTGAGTGATGGCGTTGAATGATTCAACAGGATGATCATGGACTGTCTGAGAGCACAGTCAGAGGGAAAACGTTTGAACAATCCATTCATATCCTACTACACAAATATAGATCCATTCCACACACTCTGACCGGAAAGACATGGGCAGCACTTATTACTGGTTGTAACTTTTGCGCACCATTGACTATTCTTAAGCCATCACTGCTATCCAATGAGAATGTCAGAGTGAAAGTGAAAGAAACTGCAAAGCAACAAGATAAAGAAAAAGTGTACTTTGGTCTGCTAACACATGCAAGCGAACCACAATTTGTTGGTAATTGCTTTTACATCATACAACCAAATAGCGACCATAAACTTGCATCATCTCTATCAGGGGCAATGCAGATGAAGCAGATGCCTGGTACCAATGCTAATCTGTTGGATGACAACACAAAATAGATCATGAGATGCTTGATAGTGAGTAGAACAGGTTATTTTGAGGACAGTGATTATGAGGATGCATTTCCTTTTCCAATATGTGACTGCGGTATTGATCATGCACCTCATAGACCTGCTCACACAGAACCACAGCCTCAAGTTTGTAGATCTCAGCACCATCAACAGTGACCTTAGTATCTCAAAGACTATTTATGTACTTATGGAAAATGAACACTGTGAACTCTAAGAAATGACTCATTGTATATTTTTGTTGTTCAGGATGATTTAATTTAAAACAAGGTCCTTTAGTTTTACAAGGGGAAAAGACGTGTTGTAGCAACCAATTGTTCAGTTTTAAAAGTAGTGTAAATAAAACTCCTGTAACACACAGAATGTGGTATGTCATCTCTGTATATCTCTGAGGCACACAACGCCCAGCCAAGGAAAACAACCTCCCAGTGTCTACCCTGTCTAGCCCCTTCAGAATAGGATCAGATCCTGCAGTTCCTCATTGTCTATCTCACCTGGATTCCCCTTAATCTTCACACAAACCCAGTTGTGAACCTCAACCTTTCTACAAGGTGAAAGCCTGGAACCAATTGTTCAGATACTTCTCCTACTACCTTATGTGTTTGCATACCTCCAACTCACACTCCAGCTCAATGACTTTTGAGTCAAAGAGATTCAAGACGGAGACACTGACTGTAGATGTGTCCCCTCAAGACATCTCATTTCCACACAAAAGATGGTTCACATATGTAACATGCTCCTATAAAAGATAGCTTCCATAGGTAAACCTCCTCATGACTTGAAACTGAAAATTAATATATTTTAGGTTCTCACTGCAGTCTTTCATTATAAACTTGCTGCTGGATAGTGTATAAAAATTTCACTAGGGTTAGGTCTGATTTGTCTTCAGCAGATGCATCATATTAGATATGCTGGCCACATTTCATAACATAAACTGCAAAATAGATTTGCTTACCATAGGTGAGATATTAACTGATACAGCAATTGGAACCTGGAGGCAAATTCCAAAGAATTAAGCAAACAAATCAGTTAGACAAGTCTCTTTAAATTCTTCTCACTGAAGCTGAAATAAAATCCTTTTCAGAAAGAAATATGCCATGTTGTTACTCAGTGCAATATGTAAGAATTAAATTAGCACCAGGATTAAGAAGATAGTAGCAAATTGGGCAATAATTGGTGCTGAAAGCCTGTTTTTGTGGCTGGAAAGAAGTATTCAGTGTGGTCCTCAGGGATCGGTATTAGGACTATTGCTTTTCTTGTTACATATAAATGACCTTGACTTGGGTATAAGGAGTACAATTTTGAAGTTTACAGATGATGCAAGACTTGACAAAATGCTAAATAATGAAGGAGGTAGTAGCAGAACTCAGGAGTTCACAGACAGACTGGTGAAATGGTCAGAATGTGACAAATGCAATTTAATGCAATTTAAGTGTGAAGTGATGCATTTTGGGAAGAGCAACATGGAAAGTCAGTGATACTCTTTTAGGGGAAGTGCAAAAGCAGAGGGACCTGGGGTACATTACCACAAATCTCTGAAGGTGGCAAGACAAGTTGATATGTTGGTTAAGAAAGTGTATGGTGCCTTTGGCTGTGTAAATAGGGGCATTGAATACAAAAACAAGGAAGTTATACTAAACCTTTACAAATCACTAGCTAGGCCTCAGCTGGAGAATTGTGTACAATTCCAGCCACCACACTTTAGGAAGGATGTCAAGGCTTTGAACAGGGTACGGAGGAGGTATACCAGGATGATACCAGGAATGAGGGACTTCAGTCATTTGGAGCAATTTGAGAAGCTGAGAATGTTCTCCTGAGAGTAGAGAACATGAAGGGGATACATATTACAGCTATTTAAAAATTGTGAAAGATTTTGATTGACGAAATAGGGATGAACAATGAGGAGATTTACCTATGGAAGCTATATTTTATAGAAGCAAGTGGGCCAATAACCAGAGGACATAGATTAAAAATAATTGAGAAATTGAGTAGAGGGGAAATGAGCTGATTTTTTTCACACAGAAGGTTGTTAAGATCTGTAACACACTACCTGAAAAGATGGTGGAAGCAGATTCAATAGGAGCTTTCAAATGTCAATTTGACATGTACTTGAAGAGAAAAATGTTGCAGGATTATGGGGAAAAAACTGGAATGCAGTATTAAAATGGACAGCACCTTCAAACAGCCAGCATAGGCATGATGGGTTGAATAGTCTCCTTCTGGGTTGTCAGTTTCAATGATTCTAAGAATACTGAAATTCTTGGTGCTCCACAGCAAGGCAAACTGAATGGCTAATGTGCAAGATATGTGTGTTACTATTTACATTTTTTTCTTTTGAAGAGCAGGTATATACTTTGAAAGTCATACAAGGTAGATTGGCTGACAATGATATTTACAACCTATGGACACAAAGATGATCAGATTCTAGTATGATGGACACAATAAATATACATTTTTAAAATTCAGTCTTGAGATGTGGCCATACCAACAAGGTCAGCAGTTATTGTTCATTTCCAATATCCTTAAAAGGTGGACTTTCTTCTTGAATCGCTGCACCATGTAATTTTGTTTTATAACAGTTTAACATAATTGAGCAGCTTGCTAGGCAACTTCAGAAAATGGTTGAGCCTGAAACAGTTAAGGGAGCAGAATCACATACAGGCTAGACCAGGAAATACAGAATGTTTCCTTTTCTATAGTACATTAATGGACCAGTTGAGTTTTGCAACAATTTGAAAGCTTTGTGGTGATTTTTTGGTGATTCCAACGCTTAAAATTCCGGTTTCTCAAACTGGCACATTGAGGTTTGAACTCAAGTTCTCTGGATTAATAGTCAAGTAATATAACCACCACAAAGTGAGCAGATTTGGGCAAATGATCACAATTTCAATTCACAATAGATGTTAGGCACATTACTTTTACACCTGTCTCAGAACATTTTTAACTTAAGTGATTTTTCTGATAGAACACAAGAGGTTTTCTTTCCTTAACCCATCCTGCTGATATTACAGGAAGGACTGTTGTGGTACATGACCTCTTAACAACTTTGCAATCTAGATGTAATCATACAAAATACTTTAACCGCTTCAAAAATGTACTATGAAAATAAAACAGAATTCAGATTTTCTGGCCTATGTTGTAAGAAAAACCAGATCACCAGATGTAAGAGCTAGTACCGTGTCCTTTTGAGACATGTAGTGTGACCACACCTGGAATACTGTGCACAGCTTTTGTCTTCATATCTATCTACTTTCATTGAAGGGAGTACAGTAAAGGTTCATTAGACTGATTCCTGGAATGAGAGGGTTTTCTGATGATGATAGGCTGAGTAAATTGGGCCTGTATTTTCTGGAATTTTAGAAGAATGAGAGGAGCTCTCAATGGAACATACAAGATTCTGAAGGAGCTTGGCAGGGTAGACACTGAGAGGTTGCTTCCTTTAGCTGGAAAATCTAAAACATGATGGAACAGTGTGAGGATCAGCTGTCCATTATTTAGGACTGAGATGAGGACAAATTTCTTCATTCAGAGCATTGTAGATCTTTGGAATTGTCTACCCCAGAGAGAAGTGGATGATCCATTGTTGAGCATATTTAAAGCTGAGATAGGCAGATTTTTGATCTCTTGGTGAATCAAGGGATGTGGAGAGAGGACAGGAAAGTGGAATTGGAGTTGAAAAAGGCAGAAGATCAGCTATGATTGTGTTAAATGCTGCAGCAGGCTGGAGGGTCTGTATGGTCTATTACTGCTCCTATTTTGTATGGTCTTTTCTGTGTATAAGTCAGTTATTAAAATAACAATTTGTTTGCGGTTATGATAGAATCACCAACAGAGTCAAAAGTTCAAAATGCTGTTGTGCTAATTACACCAAACTGTACATGCTACATGGTGCACAATAGGGAGTTGGAGCAATGGCCAACTCCTTCTCTGATGGCACTATGATAATATTAACTCTATAAATTCCTTTTGGTTGCACAGAGTATCTTTGGGGGAGATAATTTTTCATATGTTCTTAATATTTTGTGCAATTTAAAAGCTGCAGAAAGTATGGAACAAAAGAAAAGTAATTTGCTCAATATATTCACCCCTTTCATAGACCATTAACATTTATCCTATGATAAAAGCAAAAAACTGCGGATGCTGGAAATCCAAAACAAAAATACCTGGAAAAACTCAGCAGGTCTGGCAGCATCTGCAGAGAGGAACACAATTAAATGTTTCGAGTCCGAAAGACCCTTCAACAGATCTGCTGAGTTTTTCCAAACATTTATCCTATTGTGGACAGTTTACCTTGTTTGAATGAAAATACAGAAAATCAGGCACCATGGGCCTTGCATTTCCTGACCAGAGTCCCATGCAATTACCATTGCTCATTAAGCGGTTCTGCTTGGGGAGTCAATTCTTGTACGTGTAAGCAAATCATCTGTAGTAATTGTTCATATCACCTGGGTAGATTTTCTATCTTCTAACATTTATTATGCAATACACCTAGCTAGGCCCCAAGCAACCAAAGACAGGAAACTCATATTTTTTTCCATCAACTATTTATAACTTGAATAACTATAGTTTGAAGGACTGTTGGGCAATTTGAAATTTCTCACAACCTAGAGCAAATCTGTAAAACAATTTGACAGTTTAATCACTTAGCTGTTGTGGCATATATTCATCCATTAGCAGAAAAAATAACAGCAGCAAACTCTTTTCATCTAGCAGTTTACAGAAACCAGTTACAATTTGCTCATTTGTGTTAGCTAATATTTTATATAAAAATATTCATTTTCTCATGAATTGTAACTGAAAAGACCCTGGGCCCAACAACAAAAACCCTCTACCAGATGGAATTGCTTTGTGTGGGTGAGTGCATCTTCTTGATCACAGCAGGGACACACCATACCCCATTATTTTATGGAATTGCTATTCACTATGCCACATATGAGAAGCCCCCACTTCACAGGACCTGCTGTCCAAACCTGCCTTTGTTACTTACCTAATATCTAACTGGCAACCATCCTTCTCGGTGTGCGGGGGAGGGTGGGGGAGGGGGTGAAGAGGGTTGGTGAAGCAGCCTCTCCTTAGGCTCAAAGTGACTCCCAGATAACATTGGCTGAGATGAAAATTCAGAACTAAATCAGCCCAATGTGATAGACTTATTAATCCAGCACCTGAGTCAAGTGGACCTACAGGACTCAGGGACATTGTTGATGATAAACCAACCAATCTGCAAATTGGCAAAACGTGTAGGTAAACCCCTACCACTGGAAGTAGGATTCTTCCCATTTGGCTATAGATAACCTGAAAGCCAATGTCATAATTGATAGGATGACCTTGGCTTGGTAAGCATTATAGGAAGCATAGTATTTTGCTGATAGATTGCATGGTTTTGACTGGCTAAACTCTTATCAATGTCGCTTCATAAACTGCATGGTATCTAATCAATGGCTCTGCCGACCTGAACTAAACTGTCTGTATTTAGCTAATGAGATGTGTGTAATTCTCAACATGATTTGGAGATCTCCATTCCTTTCAATGGGTCTCTACCACTGTCAGCTACGACATGACCAAAAGAGTGGTCTTTTAAGGATTGAAATCCAAGCTTTGAAGGTCAGAATCAGGGCACACAATCTAAATGTTGTGAGCAATCGATTTGGGGTTTTATTTTATATCTATTGATTCATAGGAAGATACAAGGCTGCCGCGCTGAAATAGCATCGTTCTTCTTCTCCATTAAGTGGTGCATAACTACAACATCAAATTGAAAGCTGTATCACAGAACGTGTCAAATTCAAGTCCAACACCACGAATGCGAAAGAAGCCTAATGCTCTTTCTAAAGGTGAATTACATTAAACGGTGCTGATTAAGTTTTTGTGCATACACACCAAACAAATGCTTATCTATAACGCGCAGAGGTCTTTTGTAAGGAGGCCATAGGATTTAATCCCTGCAATTGTATTACATTTGCTAGTTATGGACACTTTTATTGTCAGTTCTGCTGTACCAACCGGCGTTTGAAAGATATTCTAATTGCAGGAGAAGGTGATGGCAATCTTGTTTATAGAACTTAAACATTGCGGGTTGACAATTTATCCATCCTGTCAAATATTTAATCATGTCCGTAGGTTGCATATCACGGGGGATCTCTGTACGTTCAAAGTGTTAAATTCTGAAGATGTCCCCTTTCAGGCCAGTACATAGTCGAACTGTCCTTTCTCCAGTCCGTCCAGCCCGTCTGCCCACGTTGACGTGGGCATGCTCCTGTACGGATCCAAAAGAATCCTGAAACACCTTACGATGAGGATTCCCAAGAAGATAAATAGGAAGATAACAAATGCAAAAGTGGTTTTCTGTTCCAGAGTCATCCCCTCGTGGACCGCACCTCCTGCTGGCAGCAGAGTGGAAGGAAATGTTTCACCGTCCATTCTCCAGGAGAGCTGAAGTGAACAATCCCAGATTTTTCTCTTTCTCATGATCAATGCGTTGAGCCCATAGTGAAAATGTCTGGGGCGAAGCCCTTGATCTGTAAAGAATAAATTGGTTAATGTTTAGAAGTTAGATGTAATTCAACCTGTCAGCCAAAATCATGTCCCGCGTGTGGAGTTCCTCTGTACATTAACAACGTTAATATCGATTACTGTGACATAACTGAGTAACCAGAAGCAGTGTGCTAAGATTAGGTGTTTCTTTCATTCCAGCTGGCCAAGATAACTTCATCAACCTCGCAAATGTGACTTAGCGAACCCATCAAAACAGATATGGCCAAATGCGCAGCAATGTTTTTCTTAGATTTAACAAATTCATAACTGAATAAAGGTATAAAATACGACATGTACCCAGCTTATTTACTTTCAAGAACTATGTATTATGCATCAAAATAAAGTGACTGTCGGTGCTTTACAAAATCATATTTAGCTCCGCTTATTACCGATACTATGCAAGCTTCTTTGCACCGTACTATTTCTATCAGCCTCCTGTTGATATCTTCCCTGATAACACTGGCAGCGTGATTCCAGACCTTCAGCAAGACCAGAGTCGACAGTCGATCCTCACTCATGGCCAAATGCCCCATAAGGCAATGTCATTGGCATTTCAATCGAAAACGTCATTAATTCATTGATCCTTCTTAAACGGAAGAGATTTGAGAACGTGACAGAATATGCAGACGTTTTCGGGCAGGATTCTGCTCCTTCGCTAAACAGCTAGAATTAGTGAGCTCAGTAAAACATTGCAACAGTTTTCTTTCCTGTCTGGACTGAATCTTTCCTGGGCATCAGCCAATAACAACACGCGGATGCACAAAACACGCAGCCACGATTTTCAAAGTGTGCAGTTTCCATATCGCGCGTTCTTCTGAACCTTTTTCTCTACACCAGAATTCTCATTCTGGAATGTTATCTTTTAAGTAAAATCAGCTAAAAGACAAAACACTATGTCCACCGAACAGCAATAAAATATACTTCATGGGCTACTAATCCTGAAAAGATTTGTTAATAAATTCCTGTTACATGGTTCCTGATTGTGAAGGATCACTGAATATTTAGCAACATATGTTCACAGTGCTTATAAATTGCGAGAAGACAGAAATCATTAAAGTGAGTTGAAGCATCGGCGTTCAGTAATGATTCTGGATTGTCCCTGTCACTCCTCGTAAAATACTATAACACTTTCTCCAAGTGTCAATACAATGTTTGTGAGCTAGATATTCCGAGCAACCTGCCGACGAGGTAATGTGTGGGATCCACGGAATCCACAAACTAAGAGCATATTGCTATAACCGAGTTAAAAAGCGAGATGAGTTGGCCGTGTGCTGGGTAAACTGATGTGTGCAACAATACATTCTTACAAACAAAACGCTACAAGATGTGATACATTCTTGCCAGCGAAATATGTTTTAAATCCATCTGCCTGGGGTCCAGATTACTGCAGGTACAGATTGTGAAGGATGAAGATATCTAATCACGGTTTATGATTTTTAAAAAATCTAACTTAATACTTTATTACAAGTGAAGCTATTCTTCAGCAGATTGCGGGGATTGTGTAAGGTTCACCGCCCTCACGTATATTTGTAAATACCATTACCTCGGTCTGTTCAAGAGAAACGCGATGCATTCTCCCATCTATGCTGACAGCTCCAATAAATTGCACCAAAAAAAAACCGCGACAGTCACCCTCTCTCATGTTTAAATGACTGTCGGCTTCTATTGAAGGGTGTAGTAGACACGGGCGATCCTTATACCAAACAGGAAACCTCTTTTCTCATCGATGTTTGCACTGAGAATCTCGATGAGGTACAGGTTCATTGTTATTCGCTTCAAGTGATTTTTGATCAGAAAGCACAGACAGCAAAGGGAACAATTTTAAGTAATTCTTCCTGATGAAACTACCAAAAAAAACCGTTAAAAATAATTATTTCAAATCAGCCCGTCACTGGCATTCAAACCGTCGTGAACTGTGGCCAACGCCTGTCTTTCAGCACCACTGATTTCCTTGGTCCAGATTTCCAGCCACTCTACTGTGTGCTGTTATTTAGCTCTCATTTTCAAACACATTTCATATTGATTTCACCTCGTGAACTTCGAGTAAATACGTCCGGCGGGCTGTTAATTGGCGGAATTAAAATCTTACAAGCTCAAAACGTATTGATCGAAAAGCTTCAAACAGCAACTTTGAGTAAAATGTCTCAAGGCGCCATCCAGAAGTGTTATTAGACAAAATCTGCCACATAAAGAGAGCTTAGGACAGGTGACGTACAGAAAGAGTAAGCTTTATAGAGTGGCTTGAAGTAAAAGAGAGAGGCAGAGAGACTTGAGAAGGGAATTCCAGAGCTTAGGTCCTAGACAACTGAAGGCACAGCCACCAATGGTGGAATGATAGAAATCAACCACATACAGCAGGGCAGAACTGGAGCAGTGCAGAGATGGAGGAGGACTGTGGAGCTGGAGGAGGTTACAGAGAATGGGCCACGGAGGGATTTACAAACAAGATGAGTATTTAGAAATCAAGGCATTGCTGGATGAAGAGTCAATGTAGGCTGGAGAGCACAGGAGAGATAATGAATAAATGGGACTTTGTGCCAGTCAGGATGTGGGCACCAGAGTTTTGGATCAGTTCAAGTTTAGGGAGGGTGGAAGATGGAAGGCTGGCCAGGTAAGCATAGGATTGGTCAAGGTTAGATGTCACAAAAGCATGGATGAGGTTTCAGCAGCAGACAAACTGAGGCAGGGCCAGATATAGACGATGGAGGTGGAAGTAGATAGTCTTGGTAATGGAGTGAATATGGAGTTGCAAATTTATCTCAGTATCAAACAGGGTTGCAAATTTGTAAAGGGTCTGGTTCTGCCTGAGGCAGTGGCCAGGGAGAGGGATGTGCTTGGTGACTAGGGAAAGGAGCTTGTAGCACAGAACAAAAACAATGACATTGGTCTCCCAATATTTAATTCAAGGCATTTACTGCTCACTCATTACTAAATGTGGGACAAACAGTAAGACAAAGGGGAGGCAGTGGAAGGCTCAACAGGGGTGATAATGAGGTAGAGCTGGATGTTGTCAGCATGGAAGGATTGAGAACGAGAGGGCACAGATTTAAGCTAAATGGCAAAAGAAGCAATGGAGTCTCGAGGAGAAAGGTTTTCATACAGCGAATGGTTAAGATCTGAAATGCACTGTCTGAGAGTGTGGTGGAGGTAGGTTCAAACGAGGCATTCAAGAAGGAATTGGATTATTATCTGGAAAAGAGGAATGTGCAGGTTATGGGGAGAAGGTGGGGGTGAATTGCTCATTCGGAGAGCTGGTGCAGACACCATGGGCTGAATGGCCTCGTTCTGCACTGTAACAATTCTGTGAGAAATGTGGAACCTGATGTTGTGTTTTCGGATGTCATCGCCAAGGGGCAGCATGTAGAGAAGAAAAAGGAAAGGGCCAAGGACAGATCCTTAGGGACTCCAAAGTTAATGGTGCATGAGCAGGATAAAAAGTCATGGCAGGTGATTCTCCGGCTATGACTGGATAGATAGGATTGGAACAATGAGAGGTGACTTTGGTGGAGAATTGTATGGTCAGCTGTGTCCAAGGCTGCAGACAGATCGAGAAGAGTGAGGAGGGATAGTTTATCACAGTTAGCCATATAGGATATAATTTGTGACCTTGAAAATGATCATTTCAGTGCTGTAATGGGGTGGAAATCTAACTAGAAGGGTTCAAGCATGGAGCTACAGGGAAGATAGACATGGCATTGGGAGGCAATAAAAAGTTCAAGGACTTTGGAGGGAAAGGAAGTTTGCAGATGTGGCAGTAGTTTGGAGGGATGGTGGGGGGAGTGGCGGGGGGAAGGCTGGGATTTTTAAATCCTCAATCTGCATTCTAGCCCTTACTAAATCCAATTCATATATGACCACTGTTTTTATGTGGTTCCCCAGCTTCCCCATCCCCAGTTAATTAAACATTGATTTCCATTTTTACAAATCGTTGCATTGGCTCCAATCTTTGCAGGCCTAAATACCAATATCATTTGCACTTAAATGCTTTCATCTACAAAACTGCCTATCTTTCTGTAAATTGCAGATTTGGATATGTGGTTTTCTATTCTATCATTTAAGGAATTAATAAATATGATGAATAGTTGAGGCCCCAAAACAGGTCCCTGCAGGAGACTACTAGTCACATCCTGCCTATCAGAGTACTGACTGATTATCTATACTCTTATGTCTTGCTTGCTGATGACACAGAGATAGGTAGGAAAGTAACTTGTGAAGAGAACATAAGGAGTCTGCAAAGGGAATTAGACAGGTTAAGTGAGTGGGCAAAGATTTGACAGTTGGAGTAGAATGTGTGAAAATATGAACTTGTCCACTTTGGCTGGTAGAATAGAAAAGCAGCATATTATTTAAATGGAGAGAGAATGCAGAATTCTGAGGTACAGAATTCTTGGTTTCTTGGTATATGAATTATGAGCAAGTGATCAGAAAGGCAAATGGAATGTTGTCAGTTATTGCAAAGGGAATGGAATATAAAAGTAGGGGTGTTTTGCTACAGTTGTACAGGACATTGGTGAGACCACATCTAGAGTGCTGTGCACAGTTTTGGTGTGCTCATTTAAGAAAGGATATTAATGTGTTAGAAGCAGTTCAGAGAAGGTTCACTCGACTGATACCTGGGATGGGAGGTTATCATATGAGGAAAGGTTGGAGAGACTGCGCCTGTATCCATTGGAGTTTAGAAGATTGAGAGGTGATCTTATTGAAACATATAAGACCCTAAGGGGACTTGACAGACTGATGCTGAAAGGATGTTTCCCCTTTTGGGAGAAATTAGAATGAGGAGACTCAGTTTAAAGATAAGGAGTCTCTCATTTTAGATGGACAAGAGAAGAATTTTTTCTCTCAGTGGGTCATGGATCTTTGAAATTCTCTTCCCCAGAGATTTGTGGAGGCAGAATCAATGAATATTTTTAAGGCAGAGGTATATATTTCTTGACTAACAAGGGAGTCAAAGGTTATAGGGGGTAGGTGGAATGTAGAGCTGAGGCCACAATCAGATCAGCCATGATCTTATTGAATGATGGAGCAGGCTCGAGAGGCCGAATGGCCTACTCCTGCTCCTATCTCGTATGTTCGTATATTCATGCAACTCAGCCTGTTTCTGAACCAGCTCAATGATTTGCCTTCAGTACCATGAATTTCAATCTTAGCTAAAGTCTCTTGTGTGGGACTTCATCAAATGCCTTCTGGAGGTCCACACAAAAACCATCTGCGCACATTTCCCTGTCTGCTACTTTAGTCACCCTCCTCAAAAGATTCAACCAGGTTGATCAGGCATGACCCACCCTTTAGAAATACATGTTGGTTTTCTCTGATTAGCTGAAAATTTTAAGTTATTCAATTACCCTATTCTAAAGTAAAGATTATAACAATTTTCTGATAACAGATGTGAGGCTAACTAGTTTATAACTAGTTGATACAGCTTACAAATGATACTGTCTGTCACCCCAGTTGAACCTCTCTACAACCCCCACATTATGTTTCCCTTTCTCCTCCTCCCCACTTTGGATAGCCTCCTGCTCAATGATGCCATGGTCTTTATTGTGGCTGTCCTTCTGACATTCCTTACCCTTATCCCTACAGGTGAAAAATACATTGTACTCATTGGATAGGATCAGTTCCTGTAGATCCTCATTCTCTATGTCACCTGATTTCCCCTTACTCTGCATACTATGGGTGGAATTTAGTCTGGTCCATGACAGTGGGTAGTGATGTGGAGGTGGTCCATAGAATTGGGAGAGAAGGTGGGGTGGAGTTCCCATCACTTTCCTCACTCCATCAAATTCAAACAGGTGGCCCAGGACTGCCTTCTTGCCTAGAGGCCAACTGAAGTCCTTAAGTGGCCAATTAGTGATTAATTAAGGGCCTATTCCCACTGCCACTGGTATTCTTGAGAGTCTCGGTGGGAGAGGAGGGGTTGGTGCATGGGCGACCACACAGTAAAAGCTGGCGTCCTCCATGTGGGCTTGAAGGGTGCGTGGCTGTCTTGATTGGGTACCCTCTGGCCCACCTCTGGCAGCAAGAGCCGCCACCATAGAAACACTCCCCCTCCCCTCAACAACGATCTCTCCTCTCTTGCTTAGGCCTGCCTAAATGGGCCCCCACAAATCAAACCGCTTTCACCTGGGTGCTCTCTTGCTGGACCTGATTGAGTGCAGTCCCAGCAGTGACCACCATGTCCTGTGATGCTGCTAAGACAGAAGAGTCACTGGCCCTCCAATTGCCACAGCTCTTGCATGTAGGATCTTCACCCTTAAAGGGATGGGAGCCCTGACAGCAGGCAGTTAATTGCCTGATGGACATAGAATCTTGTAGAGGCTTTCAGGAACGGCTATGGTAGGGTTGCCTCTGGCTTTCTGGCCTGCCATTGGGACTACCATCACTGGCATTAAATTCAGCCCTATCAGTCTTCCAACCTGGTTACGCACCTGCACCCCTCGATGATGCATGATTGAAGTCTGCAGCAAACTCTTCAGATACTGCTCTCGGACCCTTATGTGTTTGAGTGTCTCCATCTCACAGACCAACTCTGAGCCAAAGGGATTCAAGGCAAAGGCATCCACTGCATCTCCTGTTTTTGCTCAGTACAGTCTCACTCTCCACAGTCTTGTACATGCTGCAGTTCAGACACACAACCTACTCTGCCATATCTTAATCCAGGTTATTTATATTATTTGTATCGACTTTTTCACTTGTAGCTTTTTTCCCTTTTTCACTACACTAATCTTTACTAATGCTAAAGCACTGGAAACATTTTAAATGCACATATTTGTTAGACTACTATCTGAATTTGCCAGAGGTAAACTTAACTAATAACATACGAACATACAAATTAGGATCAAGGGTAGGCCACTCGGCCCCTCAAGCCTGCTCTGCCATTCAATAAGATCATGGCTGATCTGAATGTAACCTCGACCCCACATTCCTACCTACTCCCGACAACTTTTCATCCCATTGTTTATCTAGCTCTTCCTTAAAAATATTCTAAGATTCTGCTTCCACTGCCTTTTGAGGAAGAGAGTTCCAAAGGCTCACAAACCTCTGAGGGAAAAAAATTCTCCTCATCTCTGTCTTAAATCAGCGAACCGTTATTTTTAAACAGCTATTCCTTGTTCTAGATTTTCCCACAAGAGGAAAATTGTCTCCACATCCATCCTGTCAAGACCCCTCAGGATCTTAAAGGTTTCAATCAAGTTGTCTCTTACTCTTCTAAATTCCAGTAGATATAAGCATAACCCATCCAACCTTTCCTCATAAGGCAACCTGTCCATCCCTGGTATTAGTCTAGTAAAGCTTCTCTGAACTGCTTCTAATGCATTCACATCTTTCCTTAAATAAGGAGACCAGTACTGACACAATATTCCAGATGTGGTCTCATCAGTGCCTTGTACAACTGAAGCATAACCTCTCCACTTTAGTAATCAATTCCCCTCACAATAAAAGATAACATTCCATTAGCTTTCCTAATTATTTGTTGTATCTGCATACCAATCTTTTGTGATTCATGCAGAGATCCCTCTGAATCTCAGAGTTCTGCAATCTCTCACCATTTAGATAACATACTTCTTTTTAATTCTTTCTGCCAAAATGGACAATTCACATTTGCCTGCATTGTACTCCATTTGCCAGATCTTTGCCCACTCACTTAATCTATGTTCCTTTGTAGCCTTGTCCTAAGATTTAGCCTTGAGTTGATATAAATAAACACCCACCAGCTACTCACTCATCAGCTTCTTCCCATCTGCCAAAATCACTTTATATGTTTTTGTACCTTTCTTCCAGCTGCTTTGTGCTCCATAACATTCAGGCTCTTCCTTTGAGGCCTGCTGTTAAGGTCTTGATATTTATAACTCACCCAGCACTCTGCTACCCTGTCCCTGAACTCTCTTGGGCCCTCACTCCTTACCTCCAGGGTCTGCGATTCTATCTTCAAAACTGACATCAATCCACTACCTCCACAGCAGTGACATAATTTCTGAATTCCTTTCTTAGTGTTCCGTTTTCATCGCACTCTGACTGACTTACCGCACAACGTTCTTGCTTACTTTATGCTGTTACCTTTACCTGTTGGCCACTTGCACTGTTTCCCCTCAGGCTCGCTATCCCCACTCTCACTGACTCACTTGTACTACTTTTATATGTTGGCCATTCACACTGTTTTTCCTCAGTATTTCTCTTTCTTGAACTGCCCTAAACTCCTTTGTTTTGCTATCTCTGTCCCCACCTTAAAAAGCCTCAACTTTGACTTTAGTTCGCCCACTACCCTTAATTCATGCGCCCCCCCCCCCCCCATTTTTATTCAGTTTTATTTAATTCCATTCAACTTTGTGTGAAATACTTTCAGTCACTTCATTAATGAGCTAGGTAAATTGGAGTACTCTTTGTTTTTATTATTGAAGACTTCGGTCTTCTCTGCCCCCAACTTATCATTGTTCTTTGTGACTCACTGTCACCATTTTTCTTTCTTGTTAAGCCTTTCAGAATTTGTTACTTGAGAAGCAGTGTACAATTGTAAGTTTTCCACAGTAAAGGACATTCATGTATGTCCATACAAAGGGATATTCATGTACCTATATCTATACAGATATATGTTTTAAGGTATTTTCTTCCCTCTCTGTTTGGTCTACATCAAATACTAACCTTCCAAGACTGAGCAGGCTGCCTTCAACCCTGCTGTGGATGTCAGGGGAGCAACTGGATGCAGTGGCAGAAAACATAAAATAAAGAAATACTAATCTCACTATGGTAACACAGGCACACTCTCATTGTTCATTATTGACACACTTGTTTATATATGTACAGTTGCACTTTAAGGAGGTCTGCTGCCTTTTCATTGTGTCTGTTCATTTTAAAGCACCTGTGCACCCCCTATTTTCAAGAGGACAACCCTGCCTGAGTCTATGTCCCTCCAGAATCATGCGAGTGCAGGGAGGCATCAACCTTTGCCAAGGCCCTAGCGAGCCATGTGCGAGAAGCCTCCCACTCACGCTGCTCCTTTCACCTTCACAGCCTTTGCGATACAATCGCCTTTGCCCAGTCACAACGACATGCTGGGCTTCTCCTTCAGTTGTCCAGTTGAGTAAACCTGCAGCTCCACCCAATCGATGACCCAACTCCATCCAGCATTTCCATATCAAGCCTTCGAGGTTCTGGGTAGGTCTGGAACAGCCATGGTCTGTGTGTACCCTCGAGGCTCGCTCAAATAAGCTTTATCCTCCCCCCCGCTGTTACCCACACCCTCCCCCATCAACACTGATCATCCCTAGTGTCACTATCCACCTCCCCACAGTCACCTTTGAAACACTCCCCCCTCACCCTTCAGCCAGTTACAGTGAATGCCCATATCCCCTCCCTCCCCAACAAGCCAACCCCAGTCACTGTTGAAATGTCTCCCCTTTTCCTTCCCACCCCAAAGATCCGTATGTCATTTCATCTCCACTCTAACAACTCAACCGCCCCTTCGCTTCTCATCAAAGGACATTCATCCCCCCCGACCCTACATTATACCATTGCCCCCCCCCTTTAACTGTAAATATTCCATCATACCACCAATTCACTCGCTTTGACCCCCCAAGGGTACCTCATCTTTAAGTATGCACCAGGCATACCTAAAAATGAGGTGTCAACCTGGTGAAGCTATAACAAAGGACTCCTTGCATGCCAATAGCATAAGCAGCAAGTGATAGACAGAGCTAAGCGATCCCACAATCAACGGATCAGACCTAAGCTCTGCAATCCTGCCATATCCAGTCATGAATGGTGGTGGACAATTAAATAACTCACTGGAGGAGGAGGCTCCACAAATATCCCCATCCTCAATGATGGGGGAGCCCAGCACATCAGTGCAACAGATAAGGCTGAAGCATTTGCTACAATTTTCAGCCAGAAATGCTGAGTGGATGATCCATCTTAGCCTCCTTCAGAAGTCCCCAGCATCACGGATGCCAGTTTTCAGCCAATTCGATTCACTCCATGTGATATCAAGGAATGGCTGAAGGCACTGGATAGTGCAAAGGCTATGGGGCCTGACAATATTCCGGCAATAATACTGAAGACTTGTGCTCCAGAACTTGTTGAGCCCCTAGCCAAGCTGTTCTAGTACAGGTACAACACTGGCATCTATCTGGCTATGTGAAACATTGTCCAGGTTTGTCCTGTACACAAAAAGCAGGACAAATCCAACCTGGCCAATTACTTCCCCATCGGTCTACTCTCGATCATCAGTAAAGTAATGGAAGGCGTCATCAACGTGCTATCAAACAGCACCAGCTTGGCAATAACCTGCTCACTGACGCTCAGTTAGAGTTCCACCAGGGCTGCTCAGCTCCTAATCTCATTACAGCCTTGGTTAAAACATGGACAAAAGAGCTGAACTCCCAAGGTGAGGTGAGAGTGACTGCCCTTGGCATGAAGGCAGCATTTAACCGAGTGTGGCATCAAGGAGCCCTAACAAAACTGGAGTCAATGGGAATCAGGGGAAAAATCTCTGCTGGTTGGAGTCATACCGCGCACAATAGAAGATGGTTGTGGTTGTTGGAGGTCAGTCATCTGAGCTCCAGGGCATCACTGCAGGAGTTCCTCAGGGTAGTATCCTAGGCCCAACTATCTTCAGCTAAGTCATCAATGACTTTTTTTCCATCATAAGGCCATTTGTGACTCCTCAGATACTGAAGCAGTCCATGTCCAAATGCAGCAAGACCTGGACAATATCCAGGTTTGTGCTGACAAGTGGCAAGTAACATTCTTGCCACACAAGTGCGAGGCAATAACCATCTCCAACAAGAGAGAATCTAACCATTGCCCCTTGACATTCAATGGCATTACCATCACTGAATCCCCCCACTATCAACATCCTGTATTGCTGGGTTACCATTGACCAGAAACGGAACTGGACTAGCCATATAAGTACTGTGGCTACAAGAGCAGGTCAGAGGCTGGGAATCCTGAAATGAGTAACTCACCTCCTGACACCCTAAAGCCTGTCCACCATCTACAAGGTGGATGGAATACTCTCCACTTGCCTGGCTGAGTGCAGCCCCCACAACACTCATGAAGCAGGACTAAGAAGCCCTTTTAATAGACACCACATCCACAAACATTCACTTCCTGCACCAGCAACGCACAGTAACAGCAGTGCGTGTACCATCTACAAGATGCACTGCAGAAACTCACCAAGGCTCCTTAGACAGCACCTTCCAAACCCACGACCACTACCATCTAGAAGGACAAGGGCAGCTAGTAGATGGGAACACCACCAACTGGAAGTTCCCCTCCAAGTTACTTACCATCCTGACTTGGAAATATATTGCCGTTCCTTCACTGTCACAGGGTCAAAATCCTGGAACTCTCTCCCTAACAGCACTGTGGGTATACCTACACCACATGGACTGCAGCAGCTTCAAGAATGCAGCTCACCTCCAACTTCTCAAGGGCAATTAGGAATGGGTAATAAATGCTGCCCCAGCCAGCAAAACCCACATCCCATGAATGAAAAAAAATTGATACCACAGACCCTTCCTTCTGAACCCCCGCCCCCAACTCACGTTACTTTGTCCACCAACACCCTCTCCTGACCCCCCACTCACGGTCCCATTCTTTTCCTACTGCCCTTCCTTCACTCCTGCTCCATTCTCAGCCACACCCATCCAAGACACCCACAAGACTTCTATCTTTCCCCCTATTTTGGCAACCAAGCCCACCCCACCCCTTTGTGCCTGTCCTCCCTGTCTTCTACTGCCACCCCTGCCACACATAGACCCTCATCGCTCACCATTACCTGCTGCACCCGTATACCTGCTGCCAGATGCTCCACTTGGTCCAGGCTCCACTGGCTGCCTGAGGCCCCAACACCCTGTGGCTTCAGTCTCCACTTGCTGCTCCAGGTATCCGTCCATGTAAGTCTTGGATGTGTTCTGGACAGGCCTGAAGTCCCACTGGTGGGACTGTCAATTGGATGGGCGGGGCGGGGCTGGACGGGCGGGGCAGGTGGGGGGGATTGGAATTCCATTTGAATCCTGACTATGAAGTGCAAAATGGCTTCCTGATGTCCTCTGGCGGAAGGGTGACCCGTCATGACATTGGGACTGCAAGTTCCCACTGTCCCACAGGTGTAAGCGGATGATTCCGCCCAATGTTTCAGAGCAATGATTTTTCATGGAGTTCACAAATGGAATTGGATTGTAGATCAGCCACGATTTTATTAAATAATGGAGCAGGCTCAAAGTTCTAAATGACTTACTTCTATCCTATTCTATTAGTGAGATAATCATGTCTAAGCTTTAACCATTGCCTGCTGATTTGTACATAAACATAGAAAGACTTTGGCAACGAACTGTTATAGAGTTGATTTTCCAGGCAACTTTTCTTGGTGGAAACATTTAACTTTATTTATAAGACAGCAGCAGCAGCTACATGTGTGCATCAAACTCTGTAACTAAGAAGAATTCTGCCCTAGAGGTTACCCAAGCTGCTAACTCATTGACCAAAATCTTCGGGCAGGCCCTGCTCTCCGATGTGTAAAATGACGCGTGGTGGCATCGGGCATGCATCCCAACATCACTGCGCATCATTCCGACTTTCAGTTTGCCGGGCGCGCACCGGAGTCGGCTGCCTGTCAAAGGCCCATTAAGGCCATTTAAATTTCAGTTGAAATACTTAATGGAACTGCTCGTCCGACCTTAAAGTTGTCGGGCAGGCAAAGAGCTCAGGCGGCCTTTGCATTTATCATGAAACCTCATCCACTGGCGGGATAAGGTTTCATGAAGGTTGTTAAAGTTTAATAAACATTTTAATACAATTCATTGACATGTCCCAGCTCATGTGACACTGTTGCATGAGGGGGCATGTCTTAAATGTTTTTTTTTCTTTATTAAAATTTTTAAACATCAAACTAATCTCCCTGAGGCAGCTCTGTGCCTCAGGGAGATTTCTGCACTCTTTCACGAGGGCATGCGCAAAAGAGCACAGACCCTGACTCAGTCTACTCCCCCCGCCTGCACAGGAAGCGCTCAGTGCTCAGAAAATTCTTCCCATCGGTTTACACAGATCATGTGATCCTACAACACAGGATCATTCTTAAAGCTATAGTCCTATGTTCATTAGAGCTATAATTACTACATTCCTCCTCCTTTAACTTTTCTGTATGTTTTGTATTTACAGGGATATTTATCTAATGACATTACAAGATTTACATAGGTCACTAAATTACTAGTTCAGTCTTTTCAGGTGGTTTCCTGATCTGTATGGAACATCGTAGCTCCACAACTTCTGATTCTTTGGCAGGAACCACATTCTCTGGAACCACATTCACATCAGGGACCTCATTAGGCACAGGCAGTTCGGTGTCTTTCACTCCGACAGAAATATCGGGCATGTCTAGTTTTGGTTGAGAAACTTTAACAGGATCCATAGATTCAGCAATGGTTACAGGTGGAACATCATTTTGTTGAGGTATCTCTCTTCTTAAATGATCCACATGCTTATGGGTGATCTGGCTCTCAACTTTCACGTGGTATGACAATTGTCCGGTCACAGAGCTTACTTTACCAGGTAACCATTTTGATCCTCCACCGAAATTTGTTACATATACTGCTTCTCCAACAGTAAATTGGTGCTCACCACTATGCAAATCTTGAGTTGCTTTTTGGTTTCCTTGACTTTTCTCCACCTTCCCCTCCAAATTGGAAAGTACCAGGCTTAGTCTTGTTCAAAGACAGCACCTCATCAGTAATTCCAAATCCTCTTCCTATGTGTCTTCTTCTTTCTACCACAGAGTTTAGTCTCAGCATTCTTTTTGACTTCACTGTTGGCCAGACTTCTCTCAGGTGAAATCTCAACTTGTCTTAGTTTAGTAGTTGAGCTACCCATGATTTCCTTATCTACTTGCATCTTGGAAAGTTGTACAACTTTTGCTTTCAAAGCTTCTTAGCTTCATTCAGCTGATTCTTCAGCTCTTCTGTCTCCTTCTTGTATCTGTGGGCTTCCTCCTGGAACCTTGTACATTGCGGCGTCTTCTCTGCCAACTGGTTCTTCAGTTTGTGCAGAGTGACATTAAATTCTTCCTGTTGCTCATTGTAATTTTCCAGAGGTACAAACTTTGACTTGAGGGATCCTTGTAGTGTGTGAAGGTCTTTCAACAGGTTTTCCTTTTCTTTGCGAAGCTCACTCACTTCATCTTGAATTCTATCATTCAGCAAAGTCTCTTTGGGTTTCCTCAGTTGTTCTTCCATGTCATTGTTTAAGACAATCTTCATTTCTTCAGGTTGCGGAATGGCCACACACTCATTTTTCACCCAATTACAGCCCTTGGACTCCCTAGGCTCTTTCTGAAGTACCTTCCCGTTCCTTTTCCAACTCAGGAACTCTTCCTGCTTCCTTTTGAAATCTCACTGGCCAATTAAGGTTAATTTTCCTCAACAAATTTTGACCTAGAAGGCTTGGTCCTCTGCCTTCTAATGCCATCACTGGTAGTTAAGCTTTTTGGTGTCCAGAATAAACAGTTACTCTGGTGATACCTTTTACCTGGACTCCTTCACCTGTGTATGTTTTCAACATGGCAGAGCTTTGTTCCAAATTTAACTGTTTAAATTGTTTAAATATCTGGAAGTGTGTTCTCCCATTACAGTGGTAGAAGCATTAGTGTCTACTTCCATTTTTAAGGGTTTACTTGCAATGTGACAGTAATTGGCTCTGATTTCCCAACTTTCATGTTGAATAAGGAATAAATATCAGGATTGGTTGTTTCTGGCTCTTCCACATTATATACTTCATTGGACTTCGTTTGTTGCCTGGCAGCCTGTTTTATTCTCGCTTGGCAATGTTTCCATATGTGCCCACTTTTGTGACAAAAATAACACTCCACCTTTTTAAATTGCCAATCATTGGGAGTATGATTGTTTCCATGTCAATAAAATTTAGTTTTTGAATTCCCTGCTAAGCTGTTTCTCTAAATTTTCGGTTAGCGGGGTCTGTTTCCTGCTTTGCAGCAGAGTCCGACTTTTCAGGCCACTTTTGGCTGACCGTTCCTGCCCACCTAGGAAAAGGATGCCATTCTGCTCACCTTGAATTGCTTATGAATCCCTTACAGGACTTTCCATCGCAAAAGCTACTTCTAAAGCTTTCTTAAAATCAAGATCCACTTCAGCCAGTAATCTTCACTGAATAACACCCTCTTGCACGTCATGGACCAAACAATCCCTGAGCATCAGTCAAGGTTTCACTGAAATAACAATATTCCTTTAGCTGTTTTAATTTCACCACATTGGTAGCAATCACCTGCCCTGGGGCTCCATTCCGTGAACTGAACCTGAATCTCTGCATTGTGACTGAGGGCTTGGGTTGGAAATGTCCATTAATGAAGTCTACTAATTCACTGAAGGTTTTCAAATCAGGGGCGTTGGGAGCCATCAAGCTTCGAATTAAACTGTAGGTCTTGCTCCCACAAATACTCAGGAGAATCGCTCTCCTCTTTTCCTCCCCTGTGAATTTGTTGGCTTGAAAGTAGAATGCAAGACATTCTATATATTGAGACCAGTCATCTGTGGCTGGCTCAAAGGGATCAATTCTGTGGCATCTTGGATGACTATGTCTTCCTTTCCCTTCTTTTTAATTATCTTAGATATTCACAATCCCTGCACTAGGGACAACACTGGATCTGATTCATCCTCTTCCCCAATTTGTTATAGAGTTCATATTCCAGGTAACTTTTCTTGGTGGAAACATTGAACTTTATTTATACGAAAGCAGCAGCAGCTACATGTGTGCATCTAACTCAATAACTTAAGAAGAACTTTACTCTAGAGGTTCCCCGTGCTGCTAACTCATTAGTTTACACTGATCATGTGACCTTACAGCTCACAATAATTCTTAAAGCTACAGTCCTATGTTTATCAGAACTATAATTACTACACATACTTTACCAATTACTAGTGACATTGTTCATGTAGATAAAATATTTTAAAAAAGCATTTATACACATGTAGACATACAAACTCATAAGGAAAAATAATACTTTGATATTTTTATTTAGCATATTGAACGAACCCTTTTTCTATCCAAAAAATTGACTGAATATCTTGATTATTAGTTTATGATTATTAATGCAATGAATATGTGCCATATTACTGGGCCAATTGCATGGCAAAGACATCCTTTATATGCAAGCGTGTGATTCACCTCATTTAAAAGCTGTGCACTGTGCTGGTTTGATTTGGATCACATTTCAAATAATCTTTCAGCAAGATTTAGTAGGGAAACATTTAATTCCACATTGCCTTATCAGGCATGATATCTATTCATTTTTAGGAATTAGAGGTTTAAATATTCATGTAAAAAATCTAAATCTTACCTGGTCTTGCAGTATACAGATAGGATTAAGATTTGTTAAGCCTCCTAAGAGCTTAGTAAAATCCTTTCTTGGAAATTTGCGCATGTACATAGAATAACTTGATGACCTTCTTAAAGGATAGCACTTTTTGCCAGCTAGATCCATAATGAACCCTGTACTGTTTGACTTAAATGAGGGTAGCTTTCACTTGATTGAGCTACGAAGGTCTGAAAGGGGGAGGAAAGACCATCTGGTTCACTAATATCACTTAGAGAATGAAATTTGCTGTCCATACCCGATTGGGCCAATATGAGACTCTAGGTCTGCAGCAATATAGTTTACTCTTAACTCCCCTCTAAAAAGGCCTAGCAAGCCTTTCAGTTGTCAAAAAGGTGACTCACCACCACATTCTTAAGGGTGAATTAGAGAAGCGGCAACAAATGCAGGCCTTGCCAATGACATCCTCATTCCACGAATGAACAGTGAGGATTGCAGCCAGTGGTTCCAGCAACAGGAAAAATGATTTTGAAGTTATGATTTATATTTTAAAAGATCTATTGGAAAATGTGCTTAATCTGCAGGAATGAACTTCTTATGATGTGAACTCCATAAATCAGGTATTCTTGGAAAGGTAGATTTTCCAGCTTTGATCCAGTAACACAGAAGCAAAGCAGATGGTGGGTTGGTTGGCGGGGGGGGGGGGGGGGGGGGGGGGGGGGTCGGTGGGTGGGGGGGGGGGGGGGGGGGGGAGGTTGGGGGGGTGGTGGAAAATAAAACAAAAATCCATATAAACAAGTGAGAGCCAATTTCACTATGAGTGTGGTTTTCCAGCAAGCCTTATAGGTTAAAGTGATCCAATCAAAAATGAGCCAATACATCACTTAGATATTAAAATGCATTTAGATGCAGAGTGGCACAATTTTTCATTTGTTTAGGTTGAGATTGAACTGGGAGCTAACTTCTCCCATTTGAATCAGTCTAATGTAATGCCTATGAACAATGCTTTTTTAACCTGTGCTTTTTATTTTGCTTTAAATTTGGTATTGTATTTTAATCACTGGCTTCTGGAAAAAAATCAACTTTTTTGTAGCATTTTCTTCCATCTATACAATGCTCATGGGTAACCTTAAACAGCTAAATATTTTCTGCTGATTCATTGGAAAACTGACATGGAATTGGAGCACTTACAAGGCTTTAGCAGAATAGGGCAAAAGATGAGACATGAAATAGGGAGGGGAAGAGTATAAATTCACTTTGTGTAGCTTTGCAATAGCAAATCAGAGACATGTTTTACACTTTGCAAAATTATCTTTTCCAAGAGGAAAGGATATCTTGAGAAATCTTAAAACACAATCTTTATCGGGAGCTTAGGAAAGTGAAAGGTAACAAAACAAAGAACAGGAAGCCAAGGTAAACGTCGTGAAGCAGTTACTTGGTTTTGAAGCATCCCTGTTCTAATATTTCATAATGATGAAGTGCAAGACAAGAGAAGGCAGGGAAATTGACAGGGACTAGGCATCCTGCCCTCAATATTATGCCAACAGTTCAGGCAAACCTGATAATAACTATGCTATTGGTTCTTTGAGTCAGCAAAGAGCCAATTACAATGAGATGTTATCTGCTGCAAGAACACCTGTAAAAAAGTTGTACTGTAGGGAGGGCTCTGCTAGTAACAGCCAAGTTATCCTCCTCCATCAACTTTTTTTACCTCTACCTCCAGTCAGACATGCTGTGCTGCTGTTTTATGGGGAGGATGTACTTGTGTGACAAATGTGCCAACTTATGCTCATGCAATAGTATCTCCACTTCACCAGCCATCATACAAGGACTCGAACGCAAGTTCTGTCGAAGGGTCATGAGGACTCGAAACGTCAACTCTCTTCTTCTCCACCGATGCTGCCAGACCTGCTGAGTTTTTCCAGGTAATTCTGTTTTTATACAAGGTACCTGGCTGCTCAACCACCTGCCATACACTTCAGGAGCAATCTCAAGTTCCCAAAATGGATGATGTAAGAGGGAATTCAAATTTCAAAATTACCACCTTCAATGTGCCCACTGCTAGTTTTAACAGAGGCAGACTGAGGAGTAGGCAAATAACCTTATCAGTTCAATATTTTAATGAAGCAGCATGCCTCAAATCTTAGGATAGTTTAAGTGCTGCGGGCTATTTTCACAGAGCTCAGGAAACCTGGCAGCTGAAGGGAGACAAGAATGGTTGTTTCATCTTATAAATGCCTTTTCAGCATTGCTTTTGGGCCAGGAGTGCTTCCCCTGGTACCCTAAGCTAGCCTGCTTTTCTCACCATGATTGAAGCCTCCCTGCACCCCCGCCCACCATCCTACCGCGCCCCCCGCCCCCCCCCACGCCCAACAATAATTGGACAGCCCTGACCTCCTTCCCAGCCTCCCCTCCCCATTTACTCAGGGGCCATGATCTCCTCTTCATCTCTCCTCACCCCCATGCCTGGACCTACTCACAGATGAGTTGCTGCTCCTAAAGCTTACATTAAGCTTCACTGCAACAGTGCAGCAGGCCAAGGACAGAGATGTCACTGTGAGAACAACATGAAAAATTAAAATGTCAGGCCAACAAAAGCTTGAGGTCATGCTTGCAGACTAAACTGAGGTGTTCCACAAAGTTGCCACCCAATCTAGCTTTGGTCTTTCCTGTGCAAAGGAGACTGCATTGTGAGCAGTGAATACAGAATACTAAATTGAAAGAAGCACATGTGAATCACTGATTCAACTGGGAGGAATGTTTGAGGCCTTGGACGATGAGGGGAGAGGAAGTAGAAAGGCAGTGTTATATCACCTGCATATGGATGGAAAGATGCCATGGGAAGGGCACAGAGTATTGGGGACAATTGAGGAGTGGACCAGGATATCATGGAGGAAACAGTCCATTTGGAATGCTGAAAGGGCAGGAGAAGATGTATTTGGTGGTGGCAATCATGCTGGAGCTGGCGAAAATGGCGGAAAATGATCCGTTGCATACAGTGGGGTGGAAGGTGAGGGCAAGAGGAATCCTATCGTGGCTCTGGGAGGGAAGGGAAGGGGTGAAAGCAAAGTGTGCAGAATGTGGTAGACATCGTCAAGGGCTTTGTCAGCCATGGTGTGTGGAGTCCATAGTTCGTTAAAAAAAAAGATATCTCACAAACACTGATGTGGAAGGTTGCATCATCAGAAATTATGTGACGGAGATGGAGGAACTGGGAGAATGGAACGGAGTTCTCAAGTCTCGATCGAGCTTCACTGGAACAGTACAGGTGGCCAAGGACAAAGATGTCAGTGTTCATTTAATTAAAAATTAAAATGACATTTTGTTTCCTTTTCTTTGTATATTTCCATTGTTCATTTTTTTTGTTGTTTTCAGACAGCAGCACAGCTGCTCTAGGTACATCTTTTGTTTCTTTGTTTCTTTTCTTGTCCCATCACCATTCCATTTGCCCCTATATGACTAATTTTTCTGTCATTCAATCTCCCCTGCCTTCCACCCTATCACAGACTTCCTTTGTCCTTGTCCCACCCACCCCTTGCTCAAAGCATATTACACCTCCAACTTTTCCCAGTTCTGATGAAAGGTCAGTGACCTGAAATGTTCTCTCCACAGATGCTGTCTGATCTTTTAACTGTTAGAAGCAGAATTTATTTGTATAAATTTAGTTCAGACACCAGCTTAAGTCAATTAATTCTCTTTTATTATTTCCTGGGATGTGTGTGTCACTGGCTAGCCAGAAATATAAAAGCGGGTAGGAAGGGTTTTTATAAATATTTTAAGAAGAAACAAGCTAACAAAGTGAGCGTTGGTCCTATAGAAAGTGAGTCTGGAGAATTGATAATGGAAACCAAGGAGATGGCAGATGAATTGAACAGGTATATTGCATTAGTTTTCATTATAGAAGATACAAGTAACATCCCAGAGGCAGCTATAAGTTAGGAAAGGGAAATGGGGGAGTAAGTCAGGAAAATTACAGTCACCAGAGAAGTGTTACTGAGTAAATTGTTGGAGCTGCGCGCTGACAAGTGCCCGGGTCCTGATGGACTTCATCCTAGGGTCTGAAAAGAAGTGTCTAATGAGATAGTAGATGCATTGATTTTAATTTTCTGAAATCCCCTAGGTTCAGGGAAGGTCCCATTAGATTGGAAGATAGCAAATGTAACTCCATTATTCAAAAAGGGAGGGAGACAGAAAGCGGGAAACTACAGGCCAGTTAGCTTAACATCTGTCGTAGGGAAAATGTTAGGAGCTATTATTAAAGAAGTTATAGCAGGGCACTTAGATAAGCTCAAGGTCAGGTCACCAGGCAGAGTCAACATTGTTTTGTGAAATCGTGCTTAACCAACTTATTGGAGTTCTTTGAGGAAGTAAAGTGCTGTGGATAAAGGGGAACTGGTGGATGTGCCATACTTAGATTTCCAGTGGAAAATTTGAGTCAATTAATTGATTAAGGCCGCCAAATAGCCTGCTTAATTATTGGTGGTGTGCTGCTGACTCCCACGTGTGGCCGCCGAACGAAATATCACATGTCATTTTATGCTCGTTTGGGTTGGGCAAGCACCTGCCTAACAAGAGAAAAATCCTGCCCATATTATCTAAATGGTGAGAGGTTGAAGAGATCTGAGGTATAGAGGGATCTGGGTGTCCTAGTGCATGAATTACAAAACGCTAGTACAGCAAGGTACAGCAAGTAATTAGGAAAGCTAGTTTTTTTTTATTCATTCACAGGATGTGGGCTTTGCTGGTTGGGCCAGCATTTATTACCCATCCCTAATTGCCCTTGAAAAGGTGGTGATGAGCTGCATTCTTGAACTGCTGCAGTCCATGTGCTGTATGTACACCCACAGTGATAGAATGTTATCATTTATTGTGAGGGGAATTGAATACAAAAAGTAGGAAGATTATGCTTGGATAAAAACAAAAAAACTGCGGATGCTGGAAATCCAAAACAAAAACAGAATTACCTGGAAAAACTCAGCAGGTCTGGCAGCATCGGCGGAGAAGAAAAGAGTTGACGTTTCGAGTCCTCATGACCCTTCGACAGATACCTTGAGTGCCCTACCATCCATTCTTAATTAGCACATTCGTTTAGATAATATCACCAACTTTAACTTTAACACCTATGTGTTCTATTGTACTATTGTTGTTGACATCTTTTGATGATCTGCTTCTATCACTGCTTGTTTGTCGCTACAACCACACCAACCCCCTCCACCTCTCTGTCTCTCTATCTCTCCGCCCCCCACACACACACCTTAAACCAGCTTATATTTCAGCTCTTTCCTGGACTCGAACTCAAGTTCTGTCGAAGGGTCATGAGGACTCGAAACGTCAACTCTTTTCTTCTCCGCCGATGCTGCCAGACCTGCTGAGTTTTTCCAGGTAATTCTGTTTTTGTTTAAGATTATGCTTGGGTTGTACAGGGCATTAGTGAGACTACATCTGGAATACTGTGTACAGTATTGGTCCCCTTATTTAAGGAAGGATGTAAATGTTCAGAGAAGGTTTACCAGACTAATACCCTGGAATTGGTTGGTTGTCTTATGAAGAAATGTTGGACAGACTAGGCTTGTATCTGCTGGAGTTTAGAATAGTAAGAGGTGACTTGATTGAAACATATAAGATCATAAGGGATCTTGACAGGATGGAGAGGATGTTTCCTCTGGGAGAATTTAGAAATAGGGGTCACTGTTTAAAATTAGGGGATTGCCCATTTAAAAGAGAGATGAGAAAAAATTTTTTCACTCAGAGGCTTGTGAGTCGTTGGAACTCTCTTCCTGAAAAGATAGTGGAAACAGAGTCTTTGAATATTTTTAAGGCAAAGGTGGATAGATCCTTGGTAAGCAAGGGGGTGATAGGTTATTGGGGGTGGGTTTGATGAAGATTTCAGGTTACTATCAGATCAGCCTTGGTCTTATTAAATGGCGTAGCAGGCTCAAGGGGCTGAATGGCCTACTCTTGCTCCTTGTTCTAATGTTCGCATGTATCCCTAATAACCCTTGAGGTGATGGTGAGCTGCCTTCTTGAAATGCTGCAGTCCGTCTGATGTGGGTACACCCACAGTGCTGCTAGGAAGGAAATTCCAGGATTTTGACTCAGCAAATGAAAGAATGATAATACAGTTCAAAATCTGGATGGTGTGTGGCTTGGGGGGTAACTTGCAGGTGGTTGTGTCCCCATGCATCTGCTGCTCTTGTCCTTCTAGGTGGCAGAGGCCCAGGTTTATAAGGTGCTGTTGAAGGAATCTTGGTGAGTTGCAGCAGTGAATCTTGTATATGGTACATACTGATGTTGGACAGTTAATAATAAATTCATCTGGTATTTTGTAGGGCTGTTGAAGGTTTGTCATTCAATGGATGTTGTTATATACACAGAAGGAAAAACAGCCTGAAGACTACATATGTGATGAATATTGATTATACCTTGAAATAAATCCATATTGGTCACAAGTAGGCCCATGTAAATAGTTTTAAGAGAAATCCTGTTAAATCTTGTACACATCTACAGACTATTTATGTATTTATATCAAAATGTAGATCATGGAATCCCAGTATAACGAAGCAATTGTGTGACTACAAAGTGAAAAAATCTATGGAACTTTAAGCCAGTAATATACTTGTTAATTATTAAATGCATGCATCCATTTTATGACAAAATATCAAAAGAATTCTGTGGAAAGATTATGTTGTAATTCTTGGTTATCATTTAGCTAAACTTTTATAATGATGAAACAATGTGATAATAGAAAACATTTTTAACTTCTTATTTTGGTAAAATAATTCCTATTGTTATTATTGTGGTTTTATAGCATTAAAGCAAATGCCAAAACATTTAGTTGAGTTTTTCCCAGACAACTCAATAAAATTAACAAACCACAGTCAATTTATCACCTTACAATAGTATGAAAATACACCCAAATTCAACACTTTTTTTTCAGGAGAGTAGCCAAAGATTCTACTACAATGCAAGAATCTACCACAATTAGTTGGAGAATTATAATTTTTATATTACCAGAATGTACTGGTGTTCTTACACTGATAACATTACTTGCTAAGATAACAGGAAGGCACCTTCCTAATAACAGAGTAGTACTTTTGAATTAGAAAGTAACCCTTTGATCATTTACAATGGTTGTTCTCCAATGGCTCAGGAATTTTACAGAAACTTGCTTCTTCAGAAAACAGGAATTATTTTGATTCGTAAGCTGCGTAAAAGCTTTAGTTGGCAGAATATATCATACTTTTCAAAGATCATGTACACACAAACACACACACACTTTTATTTATGATATATTCTTCCCGGCCTCTGAATTGTTTACTTTATAACACCTACGCACACATTAGTGTGTTATGTCTATTCTCCAATGTAAAACAATGTGGGCTAAAATTGTTCAACAATGTTATTAAGGCATGGTGGAGCTGGGATTTGTGACCTGCCCATGCAGTTCCAGTGGAGGTGAGAATTTCATGCTGTCATCTCATTTACCTGATTGTAAGATAACACTGAGCATCAGCTGTGCTGTTGCTTGCCTCTGCACTCAGCAAGAAACCGAATAGTGGTGTGCTAATAGCATGTGTTGGAGCCAGCCTTCTGTTCTTAAAGGTAGTCTGTCCTTCCTGGAGTGAAGCTGTACTGAACTACAGGAGGCTGCTGCTGATAATGATTGTTGCAATTTTAAGTATAGAAAATGGAACACCGGGGCAGATAGAGTGCACCGGGGTTACGATGCGATGGTGGAGGCCTAAGTGGTGCAGATGGAGGGGAAGAGACATGTCCTGTTCCTGTGGGGCACAAGGACCACTCTTAGAAGGGAATAGGGGAAGTTGGCCAAGGAGTCAATTTCCAGTGTCTGGACACAAGGACCTGACAGCAGTGCCACAAGAAGTGTAATGACCTCACAGGAATGGTCAAGATCAGTGAGTGTATCTTCACATGACATTTCCTACCCATTGCTCTACTAGACTGTTATGTTGCTGAATGCACCACACCTCCAACACTCTCCCAGCATCAGTCCCTGGCACTTAGGCTTAACATCCAGATACTCTACTTTACCCTTACTTACTTACCAATGCCTCCACCCTCACAGCCACATCTTCATCTATTCAACTATGGCAGGTACAATGCCCAAACATTCACTAACATTCTGTCTTCTCTTTTGCAGGACAGAGTAGCACACAATGGAAGGAAGCAGGGAAAAACCAGAAGGGTACAAGGATTCTTCAATCTCATGAGATCCAGCATGGAGGACATGGTTCTCCACGTAATGGGGGTGGATGTGACAGAACTCGATGCACTCGGCATTACTGAGAACATTCAGGATGGCAGTGTGTTCCTACCTTATGCCCCTTCTCAACTCCCAGCTCACCCTGCCATGTGGTATGAGTACAAATATATTCTGTCATGTCATGTGAATGTTCTGACTTCTCATCCCAGCCCCCTTCCCTAAACCCAGCCTTTCGCTTCTAAGTCTTTGCTTTCAGACACCCAAGAACTGCCACTTGCTGAGCCAAAGCAACTTCCGGAGGTGGAGAGAGAGCAGCAGCATAACAATGATGATGAGGCCCCGTCACGTGATCTGACGCTTGCAGCCAGTAGCTTAGATGTTGGCACTGCACTACTATAGTGTCAGCATCAGCACATGATGAGTCATCTGGACATGAGTAGCCTGCAACTAGGCCAGGGGTAAAGGATGAATCATGTGCTAGCTCACTGGGGGCAAGACCAGAGACAAGCTCTGCAATAGGGGACTCCAATGAGGATCTCAATGGGGTGGCATGTGGGAGGATGCTGATGGGCATGCACACTGAGATGCTGGGTTCATTGGCTGGCCTACCAGATAGCCACCCAGTACTATCAAGGAGCATGGAGGAGTCTGGCTTTAACTTGGCAGAGGACATGGTACAGAGTTTCTCCTCTCAGCAGCCTCTGCTTCATCTCCCTGTCATGCTGCAGACCGAGAGGCATTGTCACTATTACTACCAGGCCCTTTGCAACCTTTGTATGGGCCGCTCACCTATTCCTCTATCTTCCCTGTGAGGATGCAGCAACACTCCCTGCCAAATTCAGGAACTAACCAAAGTAAGTCCAAAAATACTCCATTGTACTTCAGAAACTTTGTAATAGCATATATTATTCAAAATTACAATAGCTGCAATTTGGGTGTCAGATCTTCTAAATAATGTTAGTTGTGGGCCTTTTTTGCAACTGAACACTACTCCTTTGGTGGACAATGTGCAAATTAATTGAATGGACCTGTGAGGTCCAAATTTAGAAAAAGTTAGGACCAATTCATTTGCTTTCAGTCCTTGCAGTGCACACAGGCATGGAAGTCTTCTCAAGATGGTATGTCACATGGATCAGGCTGGAATTGGTGGAGCAGTGCGATCCTCAGGAGGGTGTTCAGCTTCAGCAGCACCACCGCACTATTGATCTGAATTTCACACCCTGTATGTTATATAATGAAATCATATTTTAGCTGTCAAGGAATGCTTCTTCACTTGAGACATAATTAGACCTTAATCTCAAGGGCAATTAGAGATGGGCAATAAATACTGGCCTAGCCACATTGTCCATATCCCTTGAAGGGATATATCAAAAAAGAGAAATTAGATGCCAATTTATTGCAGAAATTACACATTAAGTTTATATGGTAAATGGAAGTCATATTTAATGTAAGATTTATTTTCTATTCTGATCAACCAGAATTTCATGTTATAATTTAGCACTGCATCCAATGAAAGCCAACACAGGGATAAGTCACATCCTGAGATTGGATGATTTGCCAATAATTACCTGGCACTTGGACTTTCCAGCTGATCATTTTATCAGCTTATCAGTTTAACAGCATTATGCTTCCGTGCCCATGCCATCTGCCATCACTATTCCATCTTGTATTTTTTAACAAACCTTCACATCCATGGTCAAATTGCATCCCTCATAGATCTTTTTGCAGAGATTTAAATATTTTTTTTATTCACGAAGCTTGCTAAGAAATAATAGAGGATGGTGGCAAAGTAAGGCATGTTTTCTAATTTTTTATCTTTCATTTAATGATGGTGGGATTTTCCTGCTAAACTCATGCTAATTTCCTACTGTGCTAAAAACATAACATTGGAAACTTGAAAGTGTGTTCAAACAGCATTTAAATAACATTTAGATATTACACAACTACCCTCTCTAAAATCAACATTTTGCTACTTGAGTACCAGTGCAAAGATAAATTAGATTATTGCCCCATGTTTGCAATTGTAGGAGTTTCTTAATGATTGTAACTTTTTTTTATCAGCATGAAGACTAAACCGAGTCATCGGTTAGGAGAAAAGAAACCTTCATCCCTCTGTCACAATAAGACTCAAGTGGCTCTGAGTACATTCACACTTGATCATTTTAGTATTGGTGCAAAGCCATAACTCTGACCATGGATTTTCTGGTCGGTGGGTGGGCTCGGTGGGGGTGAGTGAGAGGGGCCGCAAAACGGACCCTGACCATGATTTCATGCTGGCTGACCAATTAACGGCCAGCCAGCATGAATTGCATGCTGTGGCGCTCAGCACTGCCTGTGTACAGGGGGAGGAGGGTACATGAGTGCGCGCAGCAAAAGCTCCCTGAGACACAGAGCTGCCTCAGGGAACTGAAGATTTTCCAAATAAGCAATAAAAAATTTTAAAATGTTAAAAAACATGTCCCCTCATGTGACTGTGTCACATAGGCAGGGACATGTCAGAGATGAGTGCAAAAAGATTTTTTTAAATCGCAGGACAGAACCTCATTCCACCCGTGGATGAGGTTTCGCCAAAAATCCAAAGGCCGCTTGTCCTTTTTGCCCACCTGCCAATTGAGCGGTTTGATGGGCAGTGAGAAATTTCGATCAATGAGTTCATTAAGGGCCTTAATAGGATGCTTAATTGTCGGTGGGCGTGCTGCCGACTCCCACGCGAACCCACCGACCAAAATATTGCACGAGTACGCGATGACATCAGGACGCTTGCCTGACGTCATCGCATGTTATTTTATGCTTGTTCAGGTCGGGTGCGTGACCCGATGTTCCACTGATGCTAAACTTAAGGCGAAATTCCTTTGTTTCCAGCATGCTTGTCAGTCGGGAAGGGCATTGGAAGCTAACTTCTGCAAGGAACTTTATGTGGAAGCCATTTCTACCACATTTTTGCCTTCAAATGGCCTCCCCTATGGCTCCTCATTTGACCTGCCCACCCAGTGGCCCTTGGCTTCATTTGAATATGTCAAAATGAGAGCCAGTGGTGAAACTTCACTGATTTTTTAGATTTGAACTTGGTGCAAGATAGATTGGGCCAAATCTACTAGTCTCTGGATTTTCTGAGACCAAATGTGTGACTGAAATGCGCATCCACACCCTGTGGAAGTCTCAACTTGCTGACCTATGTGAGAATTACCCAGGAAGTTTCAACTTCCAACGGGAAATTCCCCAGCTTCCTGGGACCCTCCACAAATGTGTCCAACTCTGAGTTAGAGTCAGAGACTTTGGACAGTTCTGATGTACTTAACTGAATAGTTACCCAGGAAACGTCAGACATATTAAAACCTAGTCTAACTCCTGGGTATCTCCAGAACAGACTACCCAATCACTCACACTGACCGCTCCTGACTACCCCCTACCCCTTGACTTCTCCTCCTGGTCACCTGTCTATCCCTCCTGACCACCCAATTACTTCCCCTTACGGCCTCGACTACCCCCTTGACCACTCGACTACCCTCCCAACCTCCTGACTACACCCCCAGACCACGCAACTGTGGGACAATCAGGGGGACCCTCCTGATCCCCCACTACCCTCTGACCACCTGGCTACAACCCAGACCACCAACTACCTTCCTGACCCATTGACTACCCTCCCAACCCTCCAATACCTTCTCAATCTGACTCAATAACCTCCCCCGACCTGACTACCTACTCACCCATCTACCCCATACCTACTGCACCCGTCTCATCTAACCACCCGCTTCACCCACCTATCTCCTACCCACTTACCCACCCAGCCACATCACCCCCACTGCACCCCACATCCACATACCCACAATCACCCCTGCACCCCATACCCACTAAGCCACTTACACACCTTAACCACCTACCCCCTACCCAATGACCCATCTGATCCACCTACTCACTCACCTACTTGCCCATTCACTCATCCATTCACTAACATTCATTCACTAAAATTCAGACTGGACATTTAAACTTACCAGAGATAAAAACAAAAAACTGCGGATGCTGGAAATCCAAAACAAAAACAGAATTACCTGGAAAAACTCAGCAGGTCTGGCAGCATCGGTGGAGAAGAAAAGAGTTGACGTTTCGAGTCCTCATGACCCTTCAACAAAACTGATTGAATGTTAGAAGAGGGGTGAAATATAAACTGGTTTAAGGGGGGGGGGTGGGGGGGGGGGGTGGGGGGGGAGAGTTGGGGGGGTTGATGTGGTTTAGGGTCAAGCAAGCGGTGATAGGAGCAGATAATCAAAAGATGTCACAGACAATGGAACAAAGAAGTGTTGAAGGTGGTGATATTATCTAAAAGAATGTGCTACTTAAGAATGGATGGCAGGGCACTCAAGGTACAGCTCTAGTGGGGGTGGGGTGGAAAGACTAGCCCGGCATACAAGATTTAAAAATAATGGAAATAGGTGGGAAAAGAAAAATCTATATAAATTATTGGAAAAAACAAAAGGAAGGGGGAAGAAATGGAAAGGGGGTGGGGATGGAGGAGGGAGTTCAAGATCTAAAGTTGTTGAATTCAATATTCAGTCCGGAAGGCTGTAAAGTGCCTAGTCGGAAGATGAGGTGCTGTTCCTCCAGTTTGCGTTGGGCTTCATTGAAACAATGCAACAAGCCAAGGACAGACATGTGGGCAAGAGAGCAGGGTGGAGTGTTAAAATGACAAGCGACGGGAGGTTTGGGTCTTTCTTGCGGACAGACCGCAGGTGTTCTGCAAAGCGGTCGCCCAGTTTACGTTTGGTCTCTCCAATGTAGAGGAAACCACATTGGGAGCAACAAATGCAGTAGACTAAGTTGGGGGAAATGCAAGTGAAATGCTGCTTCACTTGAAAGGAGTGTTTGGGCCCTTGGACGGTGAGGAGAGAGGAAGTGACGGGGCAGGTGTTGCATCTTTTGCGTGGGCATGGGGAGGTGCCATAGGTAGGGGTTGAGGAGTAGGGGGTGATGGGGGAGTGGACCAGAGTGTCCCGGATGGAACGATCCCTACGGAATGCCGACAGTGGGGGTGAAGGGAAGATGTGTTTGGTAGTGGCATCATGCTGGAGTTGGCGGAAATGACGGAGGATGATCTTTTGAATGCGGAGGCTGGTGGGGTGATAAGTGAGGACAAGGGGGACCCTATCATGTTTCTGGGAGGGAGGAGAAGGCGTGAGGGTGGATGCGCGTGAGATGGGCCGGACACGGTTGAGGGCCCTGTCAATGACCGTGGGTGGAAAACCTCAGTTAAGGAAGAAGGAGGACATGTCAGAGGAACTGTTTTTGAAGGTAGCATCATCAGAACAGATGCGATGGAGGCGAAGGAACTGAGAGAATGGGATGGAGTCCTTACAGGAAGCTGGGTGTGAGGAGCTGTAGTCGAGGTAGCTGTGGGAGTCGGTAGGCTTGTAACGGATATTGGTGGACAGTCTATCGCCAGAAATTGAGACAGAGAGGTCAAGGAAGGGAAGGGAAGTGTCAGAGATGGATCATGTGAAAATGATGAGGGGTGGAGATTGGAAGCAAAATTAATAAATTTTTCCAAGTCCCGACGAGAGCATGAAGCAGCACCGAAGTAATCTTCGATGTACCGGTGAAAAAGTTGTGGGAGGGGTCCAGAGTAGGACTGGAAGAAGGAATGTTCCACATACCCCATAAAGAGACAGGCATAGCTGGGGCCCATGCGGATACCCATAGCCCCACCTTTTATTTGGAGGAAGTGAAAGGAGTTAAAGGAGAAATTGTTCAGTGTGAGAACAAGTTTAGCCAGACGGAGAAGAGTAGTGGTGGATGGGAATTGTTCGGGCCTCTGTTCTAGGAAGAAGCTAAGGGCCCACAGACCATCCTGGTGGGGGATGGAGGTGTAGAGGGGTTGGACGTCCATGGTGAAGAGGAAGCGGTTGGGGCCAGGGAACTGGAAATTGTTGATGTGACGTAAGGTGTCAGAGGAATCACAGATGTAGGTGGGAAGGGACTGGACAAGGGGAGAGAGAAGGGAGTCAAGATAACGAGAAATGAGTTCCGTGGGGCAGGAACAGGCTGACATGATCAGTCTACCGGGACAGTTCTGTTTGTGGATTTTGGGTAGGAGGTAGAAGCGGGCTGTCCGAGGTTGGGTGACTATCAGGTTGGAAGCTGTGGGAGGAAGATCTCCAGAGGAGATGAGGTCAGTGACAGTCCTGGAAACAATGGCATGATGTTCAGTGGTGGGGTCATGGTCCAGGAAGAGGTAGGAGGAAGTGTCTGTGAGTTGACGCACAGCCTCTGCGAGGTAGAGGTCAGTGCGCCAGACAACAACAGCACCACTCTTGTCAACGGGTTTGATGACAATGTTGGGGTTGGACCTGAGAGAACAGAGTGCAGTAAGTTCAGAGAGAGACAGGTTAGAATGGGTGAGAGGAGCAGAGAAATTGAGACGACTAATGTCACGCCGACAGTTCTCAATGAAAAGATCAAGAGAAGGTAAGAATCCAGAGGGAGGGGTCCAGGTGGAAGGAGAATATTGGAAGTGGATAAAAGGATCCGTTGAACGGGGAGAGGACTCCTGCCCAAAGAAGTGAGCCTGGAGATCAAGATGGCGGAAGAAGAGTTCAGCATCATGCCGAGCCCGAAATTCATTGAGATGAGGACGTAAGGGGATGAAACTAAGTCCTTTGCTGAGCACTGAATGTTCAGCATCGGAGAGGGGAAGGTCATGGGGTATGGTGAATACACGCCCGGGGCTGGGATTGGAAGATGGGGTGGGGACGGAGGGACAGGCAGGGGTGGAGCGTCCTAGATGGGTGTTGGTTTCGATGAGTTGTTGGAGCTTGTGTTCCTTAGCGCTTGAGAGAAAGAGATAAAGTTTCTTGTTAAGGTGTCGGATGAGACAAAGACTTTAAACTTACCACATGGCAGCTGGTGCTATAAAATGGAGCATGTCTTGTCTTCCCCTGACTTTACTATGATCCAATGGAGTTCCCCAAGGGATGCTGTGCTCTGCATTTCTGGGACAGCTGGGCTCAGAAGAGTCCTGTAGAAATGTGGAGCAGCATCGGGTCAGGCAAATTTCTGGATGCATTGTCAATCGGATGATGATTGCCACTCCTTAGAAGATCTGGGCCATTGACTTCCATAAAGAGCAGCAGCAGTCCCGATCAGCTAATTAAGGCAAAACTGGTAAAGTCCTGAACCAGTCTTAGGATTTAGTTATCTGCAGGCAACGAATGATTTGTAAAGATTTTCTCTGTTGCCGTTCTGCCTATAGATACTTGCACTTCCTTCTGACTGCTTTTCACATAGTCACATCACCAGAGGATTTTCACAATATAGCACGAAGCATATGATTATTCCTTGAAGATGAAGAGCATGGCACAGGGAGTGGAGGAGCCAAAGGATGGTGACAAGGAGTTAATAGAAGTTCAGGGTGCAGCATTAATTTGTCAAGGCTTTGACTAAGTTGTCCTTTGCATGAGGCTCACCCTTACATTTCAGTGGCTGGTTCTTTAAAGCATAAAATAATCGCAGCCTATCAAATATTTCCTCATAGTTAAAATTTTCCAGATCTTGCAGCATCCTCCTAATTCTCCTCTGTACCCTCCCAAGTGGAATCACATCCTCCTCATAACATGGTGACCAAAACTGTATGCAGTCCCCTAGATATGGCTTCAATAGTGTTTTACACAATTCTAGCATTACCTCTCTGCTCTTGTATTCTGTGCTTCATCTAATAAAAGAAAGTATGCTGTGTGCCTTCTTAATTGCCTTATCTATCTGTCCTGCTACCTACAGGAATATGTAGAAATGCACTCCAAGGCCCCTCTGTTCTCCTACACTGTTCCGTGTCCAACCATTTATTGTGTATTCCCTTGACTTATTTGCCTTCCCCAAAAACATTACTTCACACTTCTCTGGATTGAATTCAATTTTCCTCTTTTCTGCTTACTTGATGAGTCCATTGATATCTTCCTACAGTCGACATTCTTCTTCTTCAATATCAATTTTATGTATCACCCACAAACTAGATTTAAGCCTAAATCATTGCCAAATACCAAAAAAAGCAAGGGACCTAATACTGAGCCCACTGGAAATAGCCTTTTGGCCATAAAAACGCACTTTGTTTCCAGCCTTTGAGCCGATTTGGATCCAACTTATCATTTTCCTTGGATCCCATGGACTCTTGCTTTTCTGATCAGTCTTTCATGTGGAACCTTGTCAAATGCCTTTTTAAAATCCATGTAGATTATTTTAAATGGCTGCCCTCCTCAACTCTTCCTTGTTACCTCCTCAAAAAAATCAATCAAGTTAGTCAGACATGACCATTCTCTTAACAAATTCATGCTGAAATTCACCCATGTCTCTCCAAGTCATAATGTGTTCTGTCCCTGAGAACTTTTTCCAATAATTTTTCCAACACTGAGGTTATTTTGACCAACTAATAATTACTTGGTCCATCCCATTCTCCCTTTTTAAACAACAGGACAACCTTAGCAGCTCTCCTGTCCTCTGGCAACATCCTTGTGGAAAATGCTGGTCAGAACCTCTGCTATTTCTTCCCTTTCTTCTCTTAACCGCCTGGGATACATTTCATCCAGGCCTGATTTACCTACTCATAAACTTACTAAACTTATTAATTCTTCCCTTACTATGTTTATCTAATATTCCACACTGCTCCTCCTTAATACAATGTCTGCAACGTCACTCTACTTGCGAAGACACGTGCAAAATATTCACTGAAAACCATGCCTTTCTCTTCCAATTGGCTGAAGGATGTTTTGTTTCCAAACTTATCTTGTGGTCTTCAAACCTGGATTCATACATAAATCTTTATATCGACCTCATTTACTGTCCCTCTATTTCTGACAATGATTGGTGTTCCGCAGTTAGATTGGCACGTTATGTGTTGTATAAATGGGTTTGAAGGGTACTTAGATAGTTGAACACTTTATTGCAGGTGATTTCTGATTGGAGCTTTGTTTGGTATCACATTTGGTGTGTGTTTCTCCAAGTATGTAAGAAAAGGACAAAAAAAATGAGCATTTAATGAACTGAAGTATTTTAACCTTTTTTTGAGCTATTAATGTTTTTAGTTAATTTTAATTAAGTTAATTTTCCCCATGGCACATTTGTTGCCATGTACTTTGACCACAATAATATGACCCTAAACAAGCCTAACTTTATAGTTAGCCATTATCTCGATTTCATTCTCGCTTTCCGTATCAGTTTATCTATCATGCAACCTAGCTTCAATATAATCCTAGCTTAATTCAAATCCTAAACTTGAACCAAATTCTAAATTTAGCTGATTCATTACGTATCCAAATTTGAACCCAAAACCTGCTCCTAATCCTAACTGTAAACCTTCAGCCTGTCTCAAACTAATCTTAAATCTTATATTCTAATTAGAAATAATAATATCTAATGGAATACAGAGGAAAACTACATTCAGATCTATTTTTACTTTTATTCACATTCACTTTTAATCCTGTATTTGGGAAATTGCACTGCCATTACTTAATGGTTTCCAATTTACAAAGACATTCATTATTGATCCATCACTTTAGAATCATTTTTCATTAAGGAAAATGTATTTACACAAATAGAACTGCTACCATTTTTCCAGCTCCTTTTATTTTGTATTGTGGGTCATCTTTACCCCTGCTTCACTCCCAAAACCACACCACCCCCCCACCCCGGTCACTAGCCTGCAAACCAATGGGCAGCCAAGGACCACCCAACCTATGCCAGCTGGACCTTCCAGGCAGTAAGTGAACCAGCGACATTTAAATGAGATGCATTAGCTGAAATTGTCTCATCTTGTTACGGTGGGTAGGACATTTACTCATCAAAGCAAATTACCATCTAAACCAAGCTAACATCTACCATATCATCTTGTTGCTGTTTGTAGGACCTTGTGCTGTGAGAAAATGGGGCTGCATTTGCAACAAAGACTGAACTTCAAAAAGTAATCCATTGGCTTTGAAATGCTTGAGACATGCTGAGAATGTGAAAAGTGCTACAATAGTGCAAGGTCTTCTTCTAGTTGCTTCATGCAAGTTTTAAACACAACTACATTACAGAGGATGTATCTGGTTGTCCTTTTGTTCTCAGTGAAAGCAGTCAACAAACTAAAGCTGTCTTAATGGAGTTCAAGTCTGTAACTTGATTAATATAATTCCACAATTCCTTGCTGACTGTTGAATATGTTTGGCTAATTTAATCATTGCCGCATTTAGGTCATTTTGCACTTCACAGACCTTGTTTTGATACAAATGTCAGATCTAATATCATGTTTAATGTGTTTTATTGCAACTTATATCTGATAATCTTATAAATAATCCTGTAAATAGCAACTCAGGTAATTGCCTTTAATTAGGTTGGATTGGCAAGGGAAATATACAATAATTAATAGCCTTAAATTCAACTTTATTTGCAACATGCGTAAAGCAAAATTTATGGAAATAACCTATTAACAAATGATGCTCAGGCAACATGCAAAGGCACAATGCTGGCTGGCTAGGGACATTTCACAAACTCTTAAAATTTCATTAGAATGAACTGTTAGCTATTTTTCTTTATTTTGATGTGATCGCAATGTTTTGGCAAATAGCGACTAAATTTTACAGAAAAATGGCAGTTCTTGGGGAGATATTTCCTCCTGCACCTTGTGTAATGAACTTATTAATGTGTTTATGAACAAAGCATTGAGGGAGAGGTGATGGTATAGTGGCGTTGTCGTTGGACTAGTAATTCAGAGTAAAACTCTAGGGACCAGGGTTCAAATCCTGCCACGGCAGATGGTGGAATTTGAATTTAAATAAAAACATATCTCCTGACTCCCCCAAGCCTGGAATTAAAAGTCTAATGATGACCATGAAACCATTGTCGATTGTTGTTAAAAAACCAAACCCATCTGGTTCTCTAATTCTCCTCCATGGAAGGAAATCTGCTGTCCTTACCTGGTCTGGCCTACATCTGACTTCAGATGTGGCTGACTTGTAAAAGCAAGCCACTCAGGTATATCAAATCACTACAAAGGAATGAAACTGGACAGACCACCCAGTATTGGCCTAGGCACCAGAAACGACAAGGGCAAGTTCCACCCTGCCAACCCTTGCTGGGGATGAATGTGTCACAGAGTAATCAAGCAGCTGTCTCAACAACCTGATGTGGCCATTCTCATGGAATCATATCTGACAGATGATGTCCCAGACACCATCATGACCATGTCGGTGAGACCGGACCTATACAGTCAGGAGGGAGTTGCCCTAGGAGACCTCAACATTGACTCTGCAGCCTATGAAGTATCATGGCATCGCCTCCTACTGATTACCACGTAGCATCCTCCCTCAGCTGATGAATCACTGCTCCTCCATGCTGAATGCCACGTGGAGGGAGCAGTGAGAGTGGAAAGGGTGCAGAATGTACTCTGGCTGGGGGACTTCAATGTCCATCACTAAGAGTCACTGAGCCCTAAAGGACATAGGTGCCAAACTGGGTCTGAGGCAGGTGGTGAGGGAAAAACATACCTGGCCTCATCCTCACCAACCTCCCTGTTGCAGATGCATCGGTAGGAGCGACTGTTGTTGAGGAGGCAAAGTCCTGGCTTCACATTGAGCTTATTCTCCCTCCATCGTGTTGTGTGGCACATTTCGAACAGATCTAGCAACTCAAGACTGGGCATGCATGAGGTGCTGTGGGCCATCAGCAGCAGAATTGTACTCAAACACAATCTGTAACCTCACGGTCCAACATATCCCCAACTCTACCATTACCATCAAGCCAGGGGATCAACACTGGTTCAGTGAGGGCATGCCAGGAGCAGCACCAGGCATATATAAAAATGAGGTATCAACCTGGTGAAGCTACAACACAGGACTAGTTGTGTGCCAAGCAGCAAGTGATAGAGAGAGAGCTAAGCAATCCCACAACCAACAGATCAGATCTAAGCTCTGCAGTCCTGCCATATCCAGTAGTAAATGGTGGTGGACAATTAAACAACTCACTGGAGGAGGAGGCTCCACAAATATCCCCATCCTCAATGATGGGAGGAGTCCAGCACATCAGTGCAAAAGATAAGGCTGAAGCATTTGCTACAATCTTTAGCCAGAAATGCTGAGTGGATGATCCATCTTGGCCTCCTCTGCAGGCCCTTAACATCACAGATGCCAGTCTTCAGCCAATTCAATCCACTCCACATGATGTCAAGAAACAGCTGAAGGCATTGGACAGTGCAAAGGCTATGGGCCCTGACAAAATTCCAGCAATAATACTGAAGATTTGTGCTCCAGAACTTGTTATGCCCCTAGCCAAGCTCTTCCAGTACAGCTAGCAACACTGGCATCTACCCGCTGTGTGGAAAATTGCCCACCCATGTCCTGTTCACAAAAAGCAGGACAAATCCAGCACAGCCAATTACCGCCCCGTCAGTCTACTCTTGATCATCAGTAAAGTAACGGAAGGGATTATTAACAGTGCTATCAAGTGGCACTTGCTTAGCAATAACCTGCTCACTGTCACGCAGCTTGGGTTCTGCCAAGGCCACTCAGCTCCTGACTTCATTACAGCCTTGGTTCAAAAGTGGACAAAAGAGCTGAACACCAGAGGTGAGGTGAGAGTGACTGGCCTTGACAACAAGGATGCACTTGACAGAGTGTGGCATCAAGGAGCCCTAGCAAAACTGGAGTGAATGGGAATCAGGGGAAAACTCTCCGTTGGTTGGAGTGATACCTAGCACAAAGGAAGAAGGTTGTGGTTGTTGGAGGTCAATCTTCTCAGCTCCAGGAGATCACTGCAGGAGTCCCTCAGGGTAGTGTCCTTAGCCCAACTATCTTCAACTGTTTCATCAATGACCTTCCTTCCATCATAAGGTCAGAAGTGGGGAAGTTCGTTGATGATTGCACAATATTCAGCACCATTCACGACTTCTCAGATACTGATGCGGTCCATGTCCAAATGCTGCAAGATCTGGACAATATCCAGGCTTTAGCTGACAACTAGCAAGTAACATTCTTGCAACACAAGTGCCAACAATGACCATCACCAACAAGAGAGAATCTAACCACCACCCCTTGACATTCAATGGCATTACCATCACTGAATACCACACTTTCAACATCTTATGGGCTACCATTGACCAGAAACTGAACTGGACTAGCCACATAAATACTATGGCTACAAGAGCAGGTCAGAGGCTAGGAATTGTACGATGGGTAACTCACCTCCTGATTCCTCAAAGCCTGTCCACCATCTACAAGGCACAAGTCAGGAGTGTGATGGAATACTCCCCACTTGCCTGGATGAATGCAGCTCCCACAACACTCAAGAACCTGTACACTGTCCAGGACATAGCAGCCCGCTTGATTGGCACCATATCCAGAAACATTCACTCCCTCCACCACTGAAACACAGTAGCAGCAGTGTGTACCATCTACAAGATGCGCTGCAGGAATTTACCAAGGCTCCTTAGATAGCGCCTTCCAAACCTACAACCAGTACCCTTTAGAAGGACAAGGGCAGCAGATAGATGGGAATCATCTTGAAGTTCCTCTCCAAGTCAATCATCATCCTGACTTTGAAATATACAGCTGTCCCTTCACTGTCATTGGGTCAAAATCCTGGAACTCCCTTCCTAACAGCACTGTGAGTGTACCTACAGCACATGGACTGCAGAGGTTTAAGAAGGCAGCTCACCACCACTTTTTCAAGGGCAACTAGGGATGAGCAACAAATGCTGGCCCAGCCAGCAAAACCCACATTCCGTGAATAAATATTTTAAAAATTATGATTTTGTTGCATGTAGCCCACAGACAAAAGCTTCTCCTTCTACCCCCCCCGATCCATTTGTCCTCAGGTGATAAAGTATGTTGCTCTAAATTAAAAATTTTCATCCTTTAAGGTTAGTTTGTATTTTAACACATATAGAACTGTTCATTTTCTGATATTTGTTGTTTGGATAGAACATTTTTACAGTGTTTTGAGTAATCAGGTTCACTGTGACCCATGAATGCGAGCTGTGCCTTTGAAATCAATACACTAGTTGGTGCTTGAGACAACAAAGGCAGAAAGAGAACAATATACTTAACACTGGTGATTGATTGGAGCAAAGAACAGAGCACTAACACAATGTGTGCTTCTTCAATCACTTCCAGCTCTAGACTTACAGTTACCCATGTAGCCCGTGCTGTATAGCGATTGGTCAATACAGCCACGTGGTCGATTATCTACATTCCCTTAAAGGTACATAGCACTCCACTTTACCTCGATTTTACAGCAGATAAAGTAATTAGGCTAAAATAAAACTGTTGTCAATTAAAATTTGTTGATTGATCTGGGAGTAAATAATGCAATATAAGAAGGAGTCTTGCCAGGGCGGGAAATTGCCACACAGAGGACAGAATTTTAATGGCATTGAACCGCTCACAGCAGAGTGGGGTTTGCAGCAGTTAGTCAGGAACCCAGTCATTTCAGCAGTGGGCTGTACCATTGTTGTCTAACTGAGCCACGGCAATAGCAGCCTGTCCCCGGGTTTCTCAACCAACCAGAGAATGTGGGCATTATGATGACCGGCACCTGAAAATGGAAGGATTTCTATTTAAAAGGACCCTGGCATAAGTCAAAATGGCTGCATCCTGCACTGGATCTGAATGATTCTGCCAGGAAAATGGTGGAAGCAGAACATGGGAAGGCTGGGCCCCGTTTCTCTGACTCTTGGCTAGAGGTGATGCTGGTGACATTGAGGAGATGTCTGCAGAGAAGTGCTGTCTTCACACAGATGTAAGAAAGAAGTCAACTATGCAAACCAAATAAGTGTGGCTGGAATTCGTAGAAATAGTGCACAGTAGGAGTGTGGTTGGTCCTGAGAACCTGGATACTGTGCCATAAGAGATTCAATGACCTCTCAAGGGCAGGAAAGGTGAGTATTACTTTCAGGCGCCAACCCTCACACTGACTTGCCCAGCGTTCTCTTGCACAGCACTTCCCAGAACAACACACCTTGCAGCTCTGCTGTCTCTCCAGCCACCTCCTCACATCCTCATCTAAACAGCAAATGCCCACACTCATCCACATTTTAGCCAACACCGTTCCCTCACAGTCACCCTGCCTAAACATTGTCATTCCATTCTCTCTGCACACTCCATTTCTCACAGTCATAACTTGCTGCTTTCTCTCCTTGCAGGAAAGGAGAACACACAACTCCAGGGAGGCATGGGGAACCAAGGATGGGCCTGCAGTTGTAGCTACCTTGACTGCTGCAGTGGAGGTGGCTTTGGAGGTCGACAGGGTTGCAGAGTCCATGATAAAAAGGGGGCCTCCCAGAAGTGATAAAATTAAATATCACACTGTCACTTGGCACTTAACAATCGCTCACACTGAGTTCCTGTCTCCACTAAAAGTTATGTCAAGATACGCACATTGAAGACTTTGAATCCTTTCCCTATGTCAGTTCTAATTCATGGGCAGAATCTTCTGGCTGGTGTGTGGGGACGGGCCCCACACGCCAACACATAAAATGACATGTGTGACTTTGGAGTGCATCCTGACGCCACCGTGGATCATTCCAATCTTCAGTTCGGCAGTCGCTCATCGGAGTCGGCTGTGCGCCCGCTAAACTGTTAAAGGCCTATGAAGGCCATTTATCAACTAATTGAAGTACTTGTCCAACCTTAATGTTGGCGGCAGGTGAAGAGCCCAGGCGGCCATTGCATTTTTCATGGAACCTCATCCACGGGCTGGATGAAGTTTCATGAAGGGTTTGTAACTTTAATAAAAAATTTTATTAACATTCATAGACATGTCCCAACTCATGTGACACTGTCACATGAGGGGACATGTCTGAATAATTCTTTTAATTCTTTTTTACAATTTTTCACAATCAAATTAATCTCCCTGGGGCAGCTCCATGCCTCAGGGAGATTTCTGCACTCTCTCGAGCGCATGTGCGAAAGAGAACAGTCACCGTCTCTCTCTCCTCCCCCCGCCCACACAGGTAGCGCTGAGCACTTCTGGGTGCACAGGCCTTAATTGGCCCACCCACATAAAATGGCTGCGTGCAGCCAATCACTGTGATCGGCTGCGAATCTGCCCATGCCCGCTCCTGCCCAGCCCACCTGACGAGGAGAAAATTCTCCCCCATATCTTTCATTTCCCACAAATCCTTCAACGATAAGGCAGGAGTGAAGAGGGACAAGGCCAAGGTGTCCACACAGGTGGGTGCAAACCCTGAGGGAGCATCGCTACTGGACCCAAGTGCACCCTTCACCGGTGTGGAAATGGATACTTCAGTGAGGACTCCAATAGAGAGAGGTATGTTGTCACATGTGAACAGGGGCAGGTGCTAGAACACGGTCCTAGTTGGAGCGCGAAAGGTATTCTAAGCTCTGTTCAACTGGAAACAGATTTATTTATTTGTTCATTTACGGGATGTGGGCTTCGCTAGCTAGGCCAGCATTTATTGGCTATCCCTAAATACCCTTCAGAAGGAGGCAGTGAGCTGCCAACTTGAACTGCTGTAGTCCAAGCTTTGAGTGTTGTGGGAGCTGCGCTCATCCAAACAAGTGGGGATTATTCCATCATACTCCTGACTTGTGCCTTGTAGATGGTGGACAGGCTTCGGGGAGTCAGGAGGTGAGTTAGTCATTGCAGGATTCCTAGCCTGTGACCTGTTCTTGTAGCCACAGTATTTATATGGCTAGTCCAGTTCAGTTTCTGGTCAATGGTAACCCCAAGGATGATGATAGTGGGGGATTCAGTGATGGTAATGCCATTGAACATCAGGGGGCGATGGTTGGATTCTCCCTTGTTGGAGATGTTCATTGCCTGACACTTGTGTGGTTTGAATGTTATTTGCCATTGTTCAGTCCAAGCCTGGATATTGTCCAGGTCTTGATGCATTTGGACATGGGCTGCTTCAGCATCTGAGGAGTTGCATAAGGTGCTGAACATTGTGCAATCATCAGTGAACATTCCCACTTCTGAAATGATGATGCAAGGAAGGTCATTGATGAAACAGCTGAAGATGGTTGGGCTGAGGACACTACCCTGAGGAACTCCTGCAGTGATGTCCTGGAGCTGAGATGACTGACCTTCAAGAACCACAACAACCTTCCATTGTGCTAGGTATGACTCCACCGGTGGAGGATGGAGTGAATGTTTGAGGATGGGGTGCCAATCAAGTAGGCTGCTTTGTCCCAGATGGTATCAAGATTCTCAAGTGTTGTTGGAACTGTATTCATCCAGGCAAGTGGAGAGCATTCCATCACATTCTTGACTTGTGCCTTGTAGATGGTGGACAGGCTTTGGGGAGTCAGGAGGTGAATTACTCACCACAGGATTCCTATCCTCCAATCTGCTCTTGTAGCCACAGTTTTTATATGGCTAATCCAGTTCAGTTTCTGGTCAACTATAACGCCCAGGATGTTGACAGTGGGGGTTTTAGCAATCGTAAAGCCCTTGAATATCAAGGGACGATGGTTAGATTCTCTCTGGTTAGAGATGGTCATTGACTAACGTCATGTTTTCCCCCTGATTCCCATTGACTCCAGTTTTGCTAGGCTCCTTGATGCCACACTTGGTCAAATGTTGCCTTGAAGTCAAGGGCACTCACTTTCACTTTACCTCTGGTGTTCAGCTCTTTTTTTTCCATGTTTGAACCAAGGTTTTAATGAGGTCATGAGCTGAGTGATCCTAGCAGAACCCAAACTGAGCGTCAGTGAGCAGGTTATTGCTAAGCAAATGCCACTTGATAGCACTGTTGATAACCCCTTCCATCATTTTACTGATGATCGAGAGTAGACTGATGGGGCGGTAATTGGCCGGATTGGATTTGTCCTGATTTTTGTGTATGGGACACACCTGGGCAATTTTCCACATTGCTGGGTAGATGCCAGTGTTGTACCTGTACTGGAACAACTTGACTAGGGACGCAGAAGGCTCTGGAGCACAAGTACTATTGCCAGAAAACTTTCAGGGTCCATAGCCCTTGCAGTATCCAGTGTCTACAGCCATTTCTTGATATCAGGTGAAGTGAATCGAATTGGCTGGACTGGCATCTGTGACACTGGGGACATCCGGAGGAGACTGAGATGGATCATCCACTCAGCACTTCTGGCTGAAGAATGCTGCAAATGCTTCAGCCTTAACCTTTGAATTGATGTGCTGGGCTCCTCCATCATTGAGGATGGGATATTTGTGGGGCCTCTTACTTCTCCATGACTGGATGTGGCAGGACTGCAGAGCTTAGATCTGATCCGTTGGTTGTGGAATGCTTAGCACTGTCTATCACTTGCTGCTTATGCTGTTTGATACGCAAGTCATCCTGTGTTATAGCTTCACCGGGTTGACACCTCATTTTTAGGTATGCCTAGTGCTGGTCCTGGCATGCCCTTCTGCACTCTTCATTGAAGCAGGGTTGGTCCCTTGTCTTGGTGGTAATAGCGTGATTTAGGGGATATGCTGGGCCATGAGGTTACAGATTGCGCTTGAGTACAATTTTGCTGCTGCTGATGGCCCACAGTGCTTCATGGATGCCCAGGTTTGAGTTGATAGATTTGTTCAAAATCCATCCTATTTAGCACAGAGGTAGTGCCACACACATGATAGAGGGTAACCTCAATGTGGTAACAAGGACTGTGCAGTGGTCACTCTTGCGGATGCTGTCATGGACAGATGCATCTGCGGCAGGCAACTTTGACAGGATGAGGTCAAGTATGTTCTTCCTTCTTATTGGTTCTCTCACAATCTGCCACAGACCCAGCTTAGCAGCTATGTCCTTTAGGACTCAGCCAGCTTGGTCTTTAGTAGTGCTACTGAGCCACTCTTGGTGATGTACAGTGAAGTCCCACATCCAGAGTACAATCTACGCCCTTGCCACCCTCAGTTCTCCCTCCAGTTGAAGTTCAACATGGAGGAGCACTGATTCATCAGCCGAGGGAGGGCGATACGTGGTAATCAGCAGGAGATTTCCTTGCCTACGTTTGAACTGATGCCATGAGATTTCATGGGGTATGGGGTCAAAGTTGAGGCAACTCCTTCCCAACTGTATACCACTGCACTGCCTCCTCTGCTGGCTCTGCCCTGCTGGTGGGACACGACATACCCAGGGATAGTGATTGCGGTGCCTGGGACATTATCTGTAAGGTACCATTCCCTGAGTATGACTATGTCAGGCTGTTGCTTGACTAGTCTGTGAGATAGCTCTCCCAATTTTTGCACAAGTCTTCAGATGTTAATTAGAAGGACTTTGCAGTGTCGACAGGATGCTGAACATCAGGAGTCAACCCCGAACAGGACAATTCTGGAACAGCAATGAGAAATGTGCGTGGTCTGTCATTATTTCCTGAGGCAATTCACACCCTTGGAGAGAGATTGGAGGAGTCATGTTTTCCAAGGCCACCACAAAGAAAGTTAAAGTAGGGATAGAGCCACTAAAGTAAAAGCAAGATAAACTCACAGGTAATAATAAAGGGCAGAAGCATCAAATAACTAATACACCTCAGCTTTTACTAAAGAAGATAATGGAGTAAACACTACACTAGAGGATGAAGTTAAAAAGAATATTAATATAGTTGGGATAGAAAGGGAGAAAATAATTGACACAACAGCAAAACAAAAAGAAAAAAAACACGACTCTGAATGGTGCGTTACCACGCATACTCAAGAACATGAGGAAGGGAATAGCAGAGATATAGCTTTATATATAATTTTAAAATTCCATAGAATGTGTGGTGGGGTGTAGCGTGCTGGGAGGTGGGGGGGAGGGCAAGGTTAGTGTTAGAGAACTGGTGGGCAACTAATGTGGTTCCTATATACAAAAAAAGGGAGATAGGACAAAACCTGAGTATCAAAGACAGTTTAACGTCAGGCATAAGAAATAATCTGGAATCTATACTGAAATAAGTAATGGAAGAGTATCTAGAGCAGAAAAATACTTTTAAAAAGCATGGATTCTGAAAGACGAAATACTGCTTAACTAACTAATTATTTACAATTTACATTAATGATCTGAATTTAGAAATAAGGAACTCAATGTCAAAATTTACAGATGATACCAAACTGGTGTTGTGGCTAATACCAAATAATGTGCAACATAATACACGAAGACATGAGAAAACTTGTACACTGGGCAGTTAAATGGTAATTGGACTTTAACACACAGAGAATTGTGAGGTGATGTACTTTGGTAGGAAATACAGAAATATCACCTACACTTTAAGTAAATTTTTACAAAGCATACTCTCATAGATAATTGTTAATATGATAACAAAACCATTACAGGCATTTGCATAGCTTCATTGTTGTAACATTAGTGTTTGCTATTATTAACACAGGTTTTCAGCTGAAAACTTAAATTCTAGCAAAATCTAATTATTTCTAACCTTTAGATTCCAAACTGATTCCAGAGTGAAGTGTGAGGTCACCTGTGAGAGGCAATATCACACTGACTGGATTTGATATGACGCGTAATATCTTTGGTACAGTGACAAATGCTTTGATGGGAAATTGTATTTCCTGGTACCTTATAAATTAAAGGCATTTTTTTGAAAATTTTGAGTGTGTGTGGATGTTACGACCCATGCTGTCAAACTGTCTAAAATTTACCAGCCGGGTGCTTAGCTCTGTGCTTGTGCATAACACACAATCTGCAGAGCTCTTTCATGGCCCCAAGAGATGCTAACAGACCGGAATAAATCTTGTCTGGCATCCTACATGAAGCTTAATGGTTACATATAAATGACAGGATACAAATGGAAAATTGGTGATTGAGAACAGAGTTTTCCTAAAAAAAAAGATAGGTAAGGAAAAATAAATAACTTAAAGATATCAAGAAGGAGGAAACTTAGAGAAATTACAAGAAAAGTGTATGTTTCTACAAAGCAAATTATTAAAGAACAAAAATAAAAGCAAAAAACTGGGGATGCTGGAGATCCAAAACAAAAATAAAAATACCTGGAAAAACTCAGCAGGTCCAGCAGCATCAGCGGAGAGGAACACAGTTAACATTTCAAGTCCGGATGACTCTTCAACAGAACTAAGTGAAAATAGAAAGGAGGTGAAATATAAGCTGGTTTAAGTTGGGTTGGGGGGTGGGGTGGGGTGGGGGGGACAGGTGGAGGGGTGGGTGGTTGAGCTGGATAGAGGGCCAGTGATAGGTGGAGATAGCCAAAAGATGTCATAGACAAAAGGACAAAGAGGTGTTGAAGGTGGTGATATTATCCAAGGAGTGTGTTAATTTTTCCACCCACTGTGGTTGACAGGGCCCTCAACCGTGTCCTAACCCATATCCTGCGCATCCACCCTCACACCTTCCTCTCCCTCCCAGAACCATGATAGGGTCCCCCTTGTCCTCACTTATCACCCCACCAGCCTCCACATTCAAAGGATCATCCTCCGCCATTTCCGTCAACTCCAGCATGATGCCACCACCAAACACATCTTCCCTTCACCCCCCTGGCGGCATTCTGCAGGGATTGTTCCCTCCAGGACACTCTGGTCCACTCCTCCATCACCCCCTACACCTCAATCTCCTTCCACGGCACCTTCCCATGCAACTGCAGAAGATGCAACACCTGCCCCTTTACTTCTCCTCTTCTTACCGTCCAAGAGCCCAAACACTGCTTTCAAGTGAAGCAGCATTTCACTTGCACTTTAATTTAAGAAATTAAAGCAACATCAGCCTTTCATTCCTCACCCTCAATGCTCTCATCCCACAGGCTCCCCAAGCCACATCCATGCCAACCTATGCCACCTCATACTCCCCCACCCAACCCCATGGACCTCATACTCTCCATGCCAACTCATGCCCCTCTACCCACCCCATGGCTCCTCATACCTCTTATGCCACTCTATGCCCCCACTCATCCGCAATGCCCTTTATAATCCCTATGCCAACTTAGTACCAACTCATGCCAACCCATGCCCCTACCCACCATCCTTTGTCCTTACCTCCTCCATGCTACCTTGTATCCATCAAACTTCAGAAGCCATGTTGACATAAAATAAAGTCATGTGCCTATTGATGACATCACTATTTAAACAAAAATGTACTCTTATTGATAATAAAAATCATTCAAAAATGGAAATCTTTCAACTAATCCCCTATGAAAACAAACATTTCTGTTCCATAACTACTTGGCGATGTTAATCAAACTGCTCACTTAACAGACTCCACTGTGATAATGTTTGTAAAATTAATTATTGCTGCACAAATCTTATAATGAAAGCACTCAGACAGACAGACAGAGTGAAATATCAAGCACTGATTTTTTTTAACTCCTCATTTTTTAAAATTTAAAGCCCAGCAGAGTTAGATCACTCGACAGTTTTGACAGTTCCATTCAGGTTTGACAGTTCCAGTGAGTTTATGTACTTTTTACGAACAATCATGTTTCTTTTTAACAATCCCAAATGTTGTCTTGCCCCTCCTATCAGATACCTTACCTAAACCAAAGGGAGCCTTACCTCTCCTAAAGGTGTTCCAGGATCATATCCAAAGGGGTACATTACGTCTCCAAAGGCTATCCTGGCTATCCAAATGAATCCACCAAGTTCAGACCAGCTCATACCTGTCTAATCTACACACAATGGGTTTTACACTCCTGGCCTACCAAAATCCCACTTCAGTGGGAGTAGTTGATGATTTAAATGGAATACTGCCTCCGTAAAATGAAACTGCAATACTGGAAGATCCATAAAAGATACAAAAGGGAAGGCAGGAAAACACCATCAGACCCATCCTGTATTCAGTGTAACATCAAATAATGTCCTCCAACTTTTATAATGACCATTGCTGGAACAGACAAAGAATCCTAGGTTCATTGGGTTGCAGGCTAACATCACCTTGATCCAAACCAGCTTCAGAACTATGTGAGGTACTTAAAGAAATGAGGGCAAATATATAAAGTATTGTGTCAAATATGTTGTAACACTTATTAAGCCAGAAGACCTTTCTCAATGGGCCAATGGTAAAAATCCCAGGATTCGTTTCTAGTGGTGCTCAAACAGCTGATCTCACCCATGGCCGAGGTTAGACTGCTACAATTAGTTTCAGGGTTTCTGGTGTAAGAAAAGGAACAATCAGCCAGTGACTCCTACTGCACATGTGTTGTCATGATCAAGTTTAGCTGCCTCCTCAGTCAAATACTCTTTAGGCTCACACATGAAGAGTGAGGCCTTGGGCAAAGCACTGAAAGACTGCAGACATTCATGGAAAACCATGGAGGAGAATTTTCTCCTCATCAGGTGGGTGGTTCGGAAGCCAGCGCAGGCAGACACGTAGCCAATTGCAGCTCGCAATTGGCTGCGTGCAGGACAACTGGTGCCAGCCCAATGTGGCGTGCACCCAGATGTGCTTAGCACTACATGTGTGGGCCAGGGGAGGAGGGAAAGTCGGGGCCTGCATGTGCGAAAGAGCACAGAAATCTCCCTGAGGCACCGAGCTGCCTCAAGGAGATTACTTTGATTATGGAAAGTTGAATGAAAGAATAAAAAAAAATTTCAGACTTGAGTTGGGACATGTCAATGAATTTTAATAAAAATTTTTATTAAATTTATAAACCCTTCATGAAACTTCATCCTGCCTGTGGATGAGATTCCATGAAAAATGCAAAGGCCGCCTGGACTCTTTGCCTGCCTGCCAACCTTAAGGTTGGACAGGCAGCCTAGGCAACTACTTCAATTAGTTTAATAATGGCCTTAATAGGCCTTTGACAGTTCAGTGGGCGCATATCTGCCGAACTGAAGATTAGAATGACACGCAGAGACTTCGGGACGCGTGCCTGACATCACCACGTGTCATTTTACTTGTCAGCATGCGAGGCCCGCCCCTGCAAGCCGAATGGAAGATTCAGGCCATGGAGTATTCAGTCCCACCTCTGAGTCAGAGGTTGTGGGCTCAAGTCCCACTCCAGTGAGTTGAGCACAAAAATCAAGATTGATCCTCCAGTGTACTACTGAAAGAATGCTGCACTGTTGGAGGTGCTGTTTTATGGATGAGATGCTAAACCAAGTCCCCATCTGCCCTCTCAGGGGAACATAAAATATCCCATGGCACTATTTTGAAGAAGTCTAGGGAATTACCTCAGTGTCCTGTCCAAAATTTATCCCTCAATCAAACATAATAAAAAAATCTGCTCATTATTCCATTGCTGTTTGTGAGAGATTACTGTGTGCAAACTGGCTGCAATGCTTCCTACATTGCAACACTGATTACATTTCAAAAGTACCTCACTGGCTATGAAGTGCCTTGCAGCAACCTGTCGTTGTGAAAAGTGTTACATAAGTGCAACTCTTCCTTTTTAATTGTACTCCAGAAAGAGTCAATCAGCACCTTCAAAAGACAAGAGAAGGAAAGGAGGAAATGTAAACTCAGAAAGTAACAAGTAAACTTAACTGATTCCAATTCATAACAAGGATCTAAAGTATGGCCCTTTGAGAATTAGAGGGTGCAATTTGGAAATACCTTTTCTAGACCATTGAACCGAAATAGCTTAAACTGAAGAAGTGACTGATATAGCAGGTCAAAATTCATCTTGTTAATAAACTGATTATTAAAAGGAGTGAGAACTATACATAGAGCTATAATGAACTTTATACACACACTTAGCACTTTTTTTGATTATTCATACCCCTCCAAAAAAAAGGAAACTGGATCTTAGAAAAAAATGTATGAAAAGTAATTAAATTCTCATTGATGTCTTCGAAAAGGGCAATTGTGTGAATCGTGTGCAAAATTATACAATTGAGGAAGCTCTTCTGAAAAGGAATGCTTAATATGAGAGTGAAACTGCTACTTGTTTAATGAATCATGTGCAATATCAACACAACAATCACAGAAATATATAGAAAAGAGGATTTTTCAGCCCTTCGCTTAGCAGAGGAGAAGACAACCCATACATGCAGAGGGCAAAGAAGTATTCCAGTGCTGGACAACATACTCCTAAGCAGCTGTTTACCGCAACAGATGCAGCTATCTGATCAGGATGAATTTTCATACCTCATTCATTGTTTTGTATCCCCATCTTTTCAGTGCTCCATTATAGCATCCAATAACGTTTGGAGTGCTTCATCAGTAAACAGTGCTTTTTTCAGTACTATTCAGCCTATCTCTCCTACAATTGTGCATCCTACAGCTGCATTAACAAAGTTTGGGAAATTTACACAAGTTAAATGGCTCATTTACTGCTTTAGAAATGCTAGCTTCATTATTGCAAGTGCATTGAGATTGACTGATATGTTACTGCTAAAAATTCATTTTATGATAAAAATAGATATTATACTAAACAATAACAAAATTTTATTTATTTTATAATGAAACCCAGACTACATTTAGAATCATTTAATGATAGGAACATAAATTGGTATCCAGCTGAACATATAAAACATCAATATTAATTACGTACTGATATTAACCAAACTCCTTTTACATCCACTTCTAAATTAACCCGTCAAACAGGAGCAATGGGAATAAAGGAAAGAAAGGAAGAAAGAAGATGTTCCACGCCATCTTAGGGGCCTATCATCCACCACCAGAGCTCCCTTCTAACCATTGGTCACGGAAGAATAACAACTTTCCACAACCCTTCCCAAATCTCATGGAACAGACCTACTTATCCCGAATGCACCTTCATCTAATGATAATATATGTGTGATTCCATTGAATGCCATGCTGAAACAAAATGTCTCATCCATGAACGATGCCGGTGGAGTCATTGGAGTTGTAATTTCTACAGACCAGTGACCAGGGTGATAACAAATGCGAAGTTGGATTTACACTATGTCCGATTTTTTTTTCATTGATGTCAAAGCAGTGGGAAACAGGCTGCTGATCCCTTATGAGGATACTTTGCTCTACTGATGTACAGCAATTTCACACCCAATCTGCAGAAACGCTGTGGAGCTTTCACCTTGACATTAATCCCAACAATCATAAGAACACAAGAAATGGAGTAGAAGTAGACCATATGGCCCATTGAGCCTGCCCCACCATTCAATATGATTATTGTTGATCTTGGACTTCAACTCCACTTTCCCACCCTTTCCCCATATCCCTTGATTCCCAAAAATCTTTCTATTCCAGCTTTAAATATATTCATTGATGGCGCATCCACCAACGCTGGGGAAGAGGATTCCAAACATTCACAAACCTTTAAATGAAGTAATTGCTCACCTCAGTCCAAAATAATCAGTTCCTTATTCTGAGACTGTGGACGGAATTTTCCTGTCTGTTGGCGTCAGGCATCATGGCGGGTGTGAGCAGACAATATGGTGGGAAGGCTAAAAATTGGTTTGCAATCGTCCACTTTGCCTATCAGTGGTGGACCACCTTTCCCGCCACCTAACTTTGGGAACGTAACTTAAATACATCTGCATATCATTATAAACCCAGCTCGCTGGAATCATCCCCCCACATCAAATTTACCGCTAACATTGGCAGGAAAGCACGCCAGTACAGAATACATCTTGACAACTGTGACATGCAGAAGTCCGGACATGTCATCAGGGCCTTGCTCATAACTGGGACATCCGAGGATCAGAAGGTGCTGGAGCCCTACAGCAACCGGACACTGGAAGAATTTGCATCGCGTGCTGGGTAGATTCTCATGGACATGGTTCTGCCATGAAGCAGCTCACGGAAGGTGGAAGGTCACCTTTGATGCGTTAATGTCTGGGGTTTGCTTCAGGACATCAGTGTATTGGCCGTGTTCTGCTACGAACGACCGTTGAGGGGCTGGGAGAGAAAGGTCTATGTTTTATTGCAAGAGGAAGGTGTATGGGGGTGGGGGAGGGTGAAATTGGGAGGGGGGAACAATGGTGTTGGGGGGATGAGGTTGTTGGGGGGAGGGAGTACAGGGAGCAGAAGGTGTAACAAGAGAATACGGCAACTGGGGAGGTAGGTGTAAAGGCGGGGGGGAAGGTGTAAGGGAAGGAGATCAGAGGGGGTAAGGAGTTCAGTGGAGGGCAGGGCTTCAGGGGAGGAAAGAGTTCCAAGGGGGGGGAAGGAGTCCAGGGGGAGGAAGGAGATTGCAAGAGGAGGACCCTGGAACAGGGAGTCAGCAGCACTAGAGGAGAGCTTAGGAGCTATAAAAACAGCACACAAAACTGTCGCAGTTCGCGAGCAGAGGTGACTGAGGGGATTTGGTGATGAGGAAGGAGGTGCCGCTTTCCTTTTCTACAGTTCCTCAGAAAGAAGAGTGGTGGCCTTGGTAAGTAGGACCTGGTGAGTAAATTAGAAAACTGTAATATTTTTAAGTAAGTAGCTATACTTGGATTTAACTGAGAAGTGCCAGGAATAAGGGAAATCTAAGACCAATAAAATATAATAATATAAATAATCCAAAGTAGAATAAAGTCAATATAAGGGAAGTAAAGTTAAGACATGGTAGGGTGACTCAGTTGAGTGGAATGAGTGTCCTGTAACATGAATGAAGCCATGGACATTACCGGTGCCCTAGACCACATGTGCAGGAAGTGTTGCCAGCTGCAGAAACTTGAGCTCTGGGTTTCATAGCTCAAGCGGCGCTGGAGTCATTGTGGCGCATCCACGAGGTTGAGAGTTACGTGGATAGTACATTCAGTGAGGTGGTCACACCGCAGCTTAAGGGCCTGAAGACAGAGGGAATGGATGACCACCAGGCAGTCCAAGAGAAGCAGGCAGGTAATGCAGGCGTCCCCTAAGGTCCTGTTCACAAATCGGTTTTCCATCTTGGGAGCTGGTTAGGGTGCTGATTCTTTAGAGGAGTGCAGTCAAAACCAAGTTTGTGGCACCATGAGTGGCTTGGCTGTACAGGGAGGGAGGAAGAAGAAAGAAGGAGCAATAGTGATAGGGGATTCGTTGGTTAGGGGAGCAGACAGGTGTTTCTGTGGCTGTAGATGTGATTCCAGGATGGTTATGTTGCCTTCCTGGTGCCAGGGTCAAGGATGTCATACAGTGGCTGCAGGACATTCTTCTGGGAGAGGGTGAACAGCCAGAGGCTGTGGTCTACATTGGTACCAATGACTTAGGTAGGATGGAGGATGTAATCCTGCAATCAGAATTTAGAGAGCTAGGTAGAAAATTATCAAGCAGGGCCTCAAATATAGTGATCTCCAGATTATTCCCAGTGCCATGTGCTAGTGAGTACAGAAATAGGATGATAATGCAAATGAATGCGTGGCTGCAGGAGGGAGGGCTTTAGATTCCTGGGACACTGGGACTGGCTCTGGGGGAGATGGCTCCTGTACAAGCTGGATGGGTTACAACTGAACCCAAGGACTGAGTTCCATGAGGGGCGTTTCACTAGTGTTGTTTGGAGGGCTTTAAACAAACTCGGCAGGGGTGTGGGAGCCAGGAGAAAATACGAGAGAGGAATACCAGGATGCACAAAATACTGGGAGGGTTAGATAGCATGAGAATAGTGAGTTAACAGGTGAAGTCGGGGTGAAGGAGAAAGTAACAAAATCTAAATCAGGGTTACTAGGCATGTATGTGAATTCATGGAGTGTAGGAAATAAGATTGAGGAGATACAGGTGCAGATTGCCATGTGGAAATATGATGTTGTGGTGATGACCCAGACCTGGCTCAAGGAAGGGCAGAACTGGGCATTAAATATTCCCGGGTACAAGGTGTTCATAAAGATAGGAAAGGAAGGAAAGGAGGAGGGTTGGTGGTATTGGTTAAGGAGAGCATTGCAGTGATGAAGAAACAGGATGTCCCAGAGGACTCAAGGACAGAATCAGTTTGGCTAGAGCTAAGGAGCAAAAAGGGTGCAATTACATTGCTCGGTGTAGCCTGTAGACGGCCAATTAGTGGGAAGGATGTAGAAGAACAAACCTGCAGGAAAATTGCAGAGAGAAACAAGCATTATAGAGTAGTTATAATGGGTGACTTTAATTACCCGAATGTAGGCTGGGACACTGCCAGTATAAAGGTGAAGAGGGGCAAAAGTTCCTAGATTGTGTTGAGGGAAATTTTCTACAGCACTATGTGTCCAATCCAACAAGAAAAGACGCACTGTTGCACCTGGTTCTTGGAAATGAGGTGGGCCAAGTAGATCAAGTGTTAGTGGGGGAACATTTAGTGATCACTGTATTGTACATTTTAGGATGATGATAGAAAAGGACGATAGGCAATCCAGAATAGAAATAATTAACTGGACGAGAGCCAACTTCAATGGGGCAAGAACAGAGCTAGGCCAGGTAGACTGGAATGAAATATTGGTGGGAAAAACTGTACCTGAACAATGGGCTACCTTCAAAAAAGAATTGGCTCGGGCACAGTCAAGATATATTCCATCGAAAGGGAATGGTAGGGCAAACAAACTCAGAGCTACCTGGATGAAAAAGGAGATTGAAATTAAGATAAAGAAGAAAAAGTGTGTTTATGACAGGTGTCAGGTAGAAAATATAATTGAGAATCAAGGGGAATACAGGAGGTTCAGAGGGGAAGTGAAAAAGCATATTAGAGAAGCGGAGAGGGATTATGAGAAAAGACTGGCAGCCAACATAAAGGGGACCCCAAAGTCTTTTATCAGCACACAAATAGTAAGGAGGAGTAGGGCCGATTAGGGAATTAAAAGGGAATTTACACATGGACAAAGGGGCCATAGCTGAGGTATTAAATGAATATCTTGTATCTGTCTTCACCAAGGAGGTAGATGCTACCCAGGCTATGGTGACAGACGAGGGAACTCTGTCACTAGAAGGGTTCACAATTGGTAAGGAGGAAGTTTTGAATACTGTTGGTGCTTAACGTTGACAAGGCACTGGGACTGGATGAGATGCATCCAAGGATATTGAAGGAAGTGAGAGTGGAAATTGCAGGGGCACTGGCTATAATCTTTCAGTCTTCCCTAGACTCAGGGGAGATGCCAGGGGACTAGAGAATTGCAAACATTGCACCCTTGTTCAAAAAAGGTTGTAAGGAAAAGCCCAGCAAATACAGACCAGTCAGTTTAACTTCAGTGGTGGGCAAAATTCTAGAAACAATTATTCGGGATAGAATTAGTAGTTACATAGAAGAGCTAGCATGGATTTCTAAAGGGGAAATTGTGTTTACCTAACTTGCTGGAGCATTTTGGAGAGGTAACAGAAAAGGTCAATGAGGGTAATGCTATTGATATGGTGTACATGGACTTTCAAAAGGCATTTGATAATGTGCCACACAACAGACTTGTGAGAAAACTTATTGCTCATGGAATAAAAAGGGATAGTTGTAAAGAACCTAATTTTCATTTTCTTGGACTGTGGCTTTAAAATTGGACTGCAGCTTTAAAACTATCATGGCTGCAGTTGAAAGATGTTAACTGGAACAAGATGAGAAACATCTACAATATTGCTATCCTGGAACATTTGATGTCATAAGAGAACAGGATGGTGCTGGAAAGGAGTTCTGGACTGGGGGAACTGCCTAACAACAGCATTTTAATTGGCTCCTGACCAGGTGACCAGGGTTTTTTATGGTAACAATGCAGGCAGAACAGCTCCTAGCCTGAAAAGAGGGAAGACCTGAAACCTCTCTCTCCTGTGTTTGTAAGATTTCAGCAATTCTGCCATAATAGCTAGCTGGCTATCCCTCGCATCTCTGTAACTTGCTTTCTCCCAATACCCCTGTCAAGAGGAAAAGGGGAAAAATCTCCAATAGAGACATTGAAAAGCAAATTTTTCAAACAGTGAACCACAGACTGAAAGTGCTGGGAGTCCACCTTGTGCCATCAACAACAAACTGCAAAGAATTTGGGAGACATCAATCAAAATCAACCCAACTAGTCCTGAATTGTTTTACCTCACCCTTAAAATCCATGTTTTGTGTGTCTTGTTTTTATGTGTGTGTTTGTGTGGAGGAGTTTAAGAAGGTGTAGTGTGTAAATTATTGAGCTAGAAGTTAGCAGTTCATATTTCTTTCTTTTGCCATTAGTTGAAGACAATTTGTTCAATAAACAGTTATTTACTTATTAATTTTACAAACCTGGTGGTTGTATTCTGTTGACCTAAATTAAACAGTTAGGTAGAATTGGGGAAATCTGGTGGTTTGGTCAAACTTTTCATCTTTGTGTCGGCTCGGGAGCAGTGGGTCTAGATATTACAGTGCGCTATTCCCAGAGAGTTGAGACACAGTAGCAATGCTGATACAAAATTGGCTGAAAAATAGGAAGCAGAGAGTAATGGTCAATGGATATTTTTCAGGCTGGAGGAAGGGTTGTAGTGAAGTTCCCCAGGGGTCAATATTGGGACCCTTGCTTTTCCTGATATATATTAATGATTTAGATCTTGGTGTACATTGGGCAATTTCGAAGGTTATAGATGATATGAAGCTTGTAAGTGTTGTAAACTGTGAGGAGGACAGTGTAGAACTTGAAAGGGACATAGACAAGTTGTTGGAGTGAGCAGATAGGTGGCAGATGAAATTCAATGTGGAGAAGTGTGAGGTGATGCATTTTGGTAGGAAGAACATGGACAGATAATATAAAATAAGGGGTGTAATTTTGAAGGGGGTACAGGAGCAGAAAGACCTGCTTATATATGTGCAAAATAATTGAAAGTGGCAGGACAGGTAGAGAGAGCAGTTAATGAAACTTATAGAATCCTGGGCTTTATTAATAGGGGCATAGAGTACAAGAGCAAGGAGGTTATGCTGAATTTATATAAGACACTCATTAGACCTCAGCTGGAGTATTTTGTACAGTTCTGGGTGCCACATTATGGGAAGGATGTGAACATATCAGAGAGAGTGCAGAAGAGGTTGACAAAGATGGTTCCAGGGATGAGAAACTTCAGTTATGAAGATAGATTGGAGAGGTTGGAACTGATTTCTTTGGAGAGAAGAAGGCTAAGAGGAGATTTGATGGAGACATTCTGTAGTAATTATGTTTTTATTTCATGTGCACTTGTTAGGTAAGATATAGTGATCTGTAGTAACCAACAGGAGAGTAGTGCAGGCTACCTCAGCATCAATGTAGAGATAAAGTTGGAGTTGAAAGCACACGTGTAGTTGCTGCTGAGTATATTGTAAATAAACCTAAAATTTCCACCCAAGAAGTGTCTGCAGATCAACTCTATCATTAATAGCACAACTCAGCCACCCTACAACAAACTAGCGATGAGGATGGATAGGATTAAACAGAAGAAAGCAAGTTAAAAAGAAATTGGCACTGTACCTCACCCAGTAATTGTAAGTAGCAAGCTCCTTTAGAGCTGAAGAAGTTATCCCCTCTCAAAATGCCACAATTTGGGAGAATTGATCTTTTTGAACTTGCCACAGAAGATTGGTCTCAATACATAGTACGCCTCACATTCTTTTTTCAAGTGAACAAGATTATGGAGGAAGAGAAAAGGCGAGGGATCGCTTGAGTATTTGTGGAGCAAAACCTACAGTTTGATTCGAAGTTTGACAGTACTCAGTGCCCCAGATTCGAAGAATTTAGATCAATTGTTGGACCTCATGAAGGGTCATTTTCAACCAGTGCCCTCAGTCATGACGCAGATGTTCAGTTTTAATTGGAAAATAAAGTCCTAGGTGAGACAACTGCGTGCGATGTGGCAGATTTGAAGCAACTAGCGGAACATTGTGAGTTTGGTACAATGAACGACACGCTCAGAGATCGTTTAGTGTGTGGTGTGAAAGAGGACACGATTCAGAAAACATTATTGTCCGAAGTAAATCTGGATTTCAAGAAGGCACAATAGTGCAGGCCATGGAAAATGCAGTAAGAGGCTCAAAAGCAATACAGGATGCGCAAAATGGCAGCGCCCTCCACATCAGGCAGGAAACCTCAACCGAAAGGGGTGTGAAAAAGCAAGACTCCGTCGAGAAGCGGGAAATAATCCCTACTAGCCAAAGAATAAAGAAAAATAACTTAGCAGCATAATCGAAGAATAATTTTAATCGAGGTGGAAACAATCAGTATTTTAGCGATTGGCAGTTTTTAAAAATCGAGTGCTACTATTGTCACAGAAATGGACATATTATGAGACAGGGCAAGAGAAGATTCAAGCAGGATTGTAAACAAAAGAAGAAGCCCAATGAAATCTACAATGTAGAAGTGCCTGAAATAATAAATTCAGATATCTATAAAAACAAAAAACTACGGATGTTGGAAATCCAAAACAAAAACAGAATTACCTGGAAAAACTCAGCAGGTCTGGCAGCATCAGCGGAGAAGAACAAAGTTGACGTTTTGAGTCCTCAAGACCCTTCAACAGAACTAAGTAAACATAGGAGAGGAGTGAAATATAAGCTGGTATAAGGTGGGGGGAGAGAAGTTGGGGGGGGTGGTGGTTGTAGGGACAAGCAAGCAGTGATAGGAGCAGATAATCAAAAGATGTCACAGACAAAACAACAAAGAGGTGTTGAAGGTGGTGATATTATCTAAAAGAATGTGCTAATTAAGAATGGATGGCAGGACACACAAGATACAGATAGCTCTAGTGGGGGTGGGGTGAAATAAGACTAAAAGGGCTTAAAAGGTATAAATTTAAAAATAATGGAAATAGGTGGGAAAAGAAAAATCTATATAAATTATTGGAAAAAACAAAAGGGAGGGGGAAGAAAGGAAAGAGGGTGGGGATGGAGGAGGGAGTTCAAGATCTAAAGTTGTTGAACTCAATATTCAGTCCGGAAGGCTGTAAAGTGCCTAGTCGGAAGATGAGGTGTTGTTCCTCCAGTTTGCGTTGAGCTTCACTGGAACAATGCAGCAAGCCAAGGACAGACATGTGGGTAAGAGAGCAGGGTGGAGTGTTAAAATGGCAAGAGACCGGGAGGTCTGGGTCATTCTTGCGGACAGACCGAAGGTGTGCTGCAAAGCGGTCGCCCAGTCTGAGTTTGGTGTCTCCAATGTAGAGGAGACTGCATTGGGAGCAATGAATGCAGTAGACTAAGTTGGGGGAAATGCAAGTGAAATACAGCTTCACTTGAAAAGAGTGTTTGGGCCCTTGGACAGTGAGTAGAGAGGAAGTGAAGGGGCAGGTGTTGCACCTTTTGCATATGCATGGGGAGGTGCCGTAGGTGGGTGTTGAGGAGTAGGGGGTGATGGAAGAGTGGACCAGAGTGTCCCAGATGGAACGATCCCTGTGGAATGCCGCCAGGCGGGGTGAAGGGAAGATGTATTTGGTGGTGGCATCATGCTGGTGTTGGCAGAAATGGCGGAGGATGATCCTTTGAATGCGGAGGCTGGTGGGGTGATAAGTGAGGACAAGGGGGACCCTATCATGTTTCTGGGAGGGAGGAGAAGGCATGAGGGCGGATGCACGGGAGATGGGCCGGACAGGGTTGACAGCCCTGTCAACGACCATGGGTGGAAAACTTCGGTTAAGGAAGAAGGAGGACATGTCAGAGGAACTGTTTTTGAAGGTAGCATCATCAGAACAGATGCAACGGTGGTGAAGGAACTGAGAGAATGGGATGGAGTCCTTACAGGAAGCTGGGTGTGAGGAGCTGTAGTCGAGGTAGCTGTGGGAGTTGGTGGGCTTGTAATGGATATTGGTGGACAGTCTATCGCCAGAAATTGAGACAGAGAGGTCAAGGAAGGGAAGGGAAGTGTCAGAGATGGACCATGTGAAAATGATGGAGGGGTGGAGATTGGAAGCAAAATTAATAAATTTTTCCAGGTCCCAACGAGAGCATGAAACAGCACCGAAGTAATCATTGATGTACTGGAGAAAGAGTTGTGGGAGGGGGCCGGAGTAGGACTGGAACAAGGAATGTTCCACATACCTCATAAAGAGACAGGCATAGCTGGGGCCCATGCGGGTACCCATGGCCACACCTTTTATTTGGAGGAAGTGAGAGGAGTTTAAGGAGAAAGTCTGCATTAGAAAAGAAAAAGTGCACGTTCCAAGTTAGGGAGGTAATCTATTTGGGTCACCAGGTAGATTCACAGGGCCTCCACCCAGTTGAGGAGAAAGTAAGAGTCATAAGAGAAGTACCTGCTCCAAAGAACGCCTCAGAGCGCAAGTCATTCCTAAGAATGATCAGCTATTATGGGCGATTCTTACCTGATTTGTCTACAGAGCTGGCCCCCTTGCATTCTCTACTCAAATTGTACCACAGTTGGTCTTGGATGCACCCCTGACAAAAGCTTTCATAAAGGTGAAACAATTGTCGCACTCGTCCAATCTATTTGTACGTTTTGACCAGGCGAAGGAATTGGTGCTGGCATGTAATACGTCTCCCTACAGAGTGGGAGCAGTGCTCTCTCATCGGATGGACGACGGCACGGAACAGCCAGTAGGTTACATATCAAGAACACTAACCACAGCGGAAAAGGGACTCTTGCAGATAGAAAAAGAAGGCCTGTCCATCATCATTGGTGTCAAGAAATTTCATCAGTACATACACGGCCGCCATTTTACAACCGTTTCAGACCACAAACCATTGCTAGGGTTGTTTAATGAGGACAAGGCTACACCACACAAGAACACAATGATGGGCTTTAATTCTGGCAGCATACAAGTACACTTTCGTACATAGGGCTGGCAATCAAATTACAAATGCTGATGCCCTTAGTTGTTTGCCGTTACAAGAAAATGATGAGCATGTCCCAGTTCCACAGGAACTTGTTTTACTGTTAAATTTCTTAGATTCCTCGCTGGTATGTAGTTGTAAATAAAATATGTATAGCCAAATTAAAGAGGCAAGAATGTAATAATTAATGTTTTACTTAGTGCGCAATGTACTCTTATGAATAATGTCTTAGGCAAGATCACATGATCTGTAGTAACCAATAGGAGAGTGGCGGGGGCTACCTCAGTAGTCAGTGTAGAAATAGAGTTGGAGTTGAAAGGACACTTGTAGTTGCTGCTGAGTACATTGTAAATAAACTTAATGGTTCCACCCAGGAAGTGTCTGTAGATCAACTCAATCATTAAAAGCACAATTTGGCCATCCTGCAGCACACTAACGTCATGAGGAGGCTGGACAAAGTAGATAGGGAGAAGCTGCTCCTGCTCGTAAAAGGATCAAGAATGAGAGGCCATAGATTTAAAATGATTTGCAAAAGAAGCAAACGTGATGTGAGAAAAAACTTTTTCACACAGCGAGTGGTTCGGGTCTGGAATGCACTGCCTGGAAGTGTGGTGGAAGTAGGTTCACTCGAGACGTTCAAGAGGGCATTAGATGAATTTGAATAGAAATAATGTGCAGGATAATGGGGAAAAGGCAGGGCAATGGCACAAGGTCATAATGCTCATTTGGAAAGCCAATGCAGACATGATGGGCCGAATAGCCTCCTTCTGTGCCATTAAAGTTCTGTGATTCTGGGATTCTGAGCCCTAGGGGGGAAGGAGTCTGCAAGGGAGGAAGGAGTAACAGGGAAGGGGGGGGGGGGTGGCGGTGGTGGGGGGCGTGGCGTGGGGGGGTGGGGGGGGTATTTCCAGGTGAATGTGCAAGGGAGTGGTCTGTAAAGTTGATGACTGCTTCCTGGGGAGCAAAAGGAGGGTGGTCATGGCAGGCAGGAATGGTGAGTATGAGAGAGGGCAGAGTAAACCAGTAGGGTAGGGAGGGTGAGGGTGCGATGATAGCAGGAGAAGAGATGGCGAGGGTGGTTGCTAGGGAGTCGGAAGCAGACACGGACCCTGGGTGTGGAAAGGAGGAGTTTGGGGAGGTCAATGTGGATGGGGGTGGGATTCTCAGGAAGGTAGGGAACGTGCACATTCACCTAGACATCCCAAAAAGAAAATTGTTCTGGCTGGTAGATGACGTTGAAGAGGTGGAAGGTGATGCCAGAGCAGACGACTGTGATGGGGAAAGGACATCGGTGACTGGGGGCGGGGAAATGATGGGGGAGTTGAGAGCTTCTAAATTCAAAAGTGAAAGGAGCCTCGTGTTGGACGGGCACAGCTGCTGCATGGGAGTGTGATCAGTGGGTGGGTGGAGATGCAGGTCAGCTCAGATGGACAACTGAAAGAGAACCCCAGCAGGCAGCATTGAAAATGCTTGGGCTATTGAGATGAGTGTGATGGAGGAAGGATCCATTTGTGTGGGAGAGTGCTTGCACGAGGCTCTGAAAGGCCCTGCCACACATATACAATTCTCCCTCCAGAAACACTCATGGGCTGGCTGTATGCAATTGAAGTCCTAGTTGGGGGCATTGCAGGGGGAGGACTCGTGAAGCCTGTAAATGAAGCTGAAAGACAACATTACATGTTATTCAGTGAAAGTGAGTATTTTTTAAGATTTTAAATTGACAAGATGTGTTCACCCGTGCAACCACTTGTGATCAGAAATTCTTAACTTTTTTAGGACATTCACTTCTAGGTGCTGCCCTGACATCTGCAGGAGGAGTAAAGACAGCCTGTGCAATGGTTGGTCCTGTTGCCGCTGATGACTTCAGCATGCGTCCTCTGGAACCATGAGGTTTTGAGAGCCCTGGCTTACTTTGGCTGTCCTCCTGTGGTCCAGCTGCTCTCTCTGCAAAGGCAGGGGATGAGGTTGAGGGGTTCACAGGCAAAGGGGACTTGGAGAGATAGGGCCCCACCCCCATCCACATTGACCTCCCCGACCTCCTCTATGAAAGGGTAATCATGCTAAACTAATCTACTAGAATTTTTTGAGGATGTAACTAGTAGAATTGATAAGGGAGAGCCAGTGGATGTGGTGTATTTGGATTTCAAGAAGGCTTTTGATAAGGCCCCATAAAAAAGGCTAGTGGGCAAAATTAAAGTACATAGGATTCAGGGTAATATATTGGCATGGATTCAGAATTGGCTGACAGACCGGAAACAGAGAGTGGGAATAAATAGGTCTTTTTCCGGGTGGCAGGCGGTGACTAGTGGTGTACTGCAAGGATCAGTGCTTGGGCCCCAGCTATTCACGATATGTATAGACCACTTGGATGAGGGAACCAACTACAATATTTCCCAGTTTGCTGACGGTACAAAACTGGGCAGGGTTGTGAATTGTGTGGAGTGTGCAAGGAAGCTTCAGGGTGATTTAGACAAGTTGTGTGTTTGGGCAAACACATGGCAAATGCAGTATAACATGGATAAATGTGAATTTATACACTTCGGTGTGAAGAGCAGAAAGGCAGAGAATTATTTAAATGGTGATATATTGGGAAATGTGGATGCACAAAGGGATCTGGGTCCTTGTATACCAGTCAATGAAAGTAAATAGGCAGGTGCGGCAAGCAATTAGGAAGACAAATGATATGTTGGCCTTCATTGCAAGAGGATTTGAGTTCAGAAATAAAGATGTCTTATTGCAGTTATACAGGACCTGGGTGAGACCACACCTGGAGTATTGCATGTAGTTTTGGTCTCCCTACCTAAGAAAGGATATACTTGCCACAGAGGCAGTGCAGTGAAGGTTCACTAGGCTGATACCGGGGATGGCAGGACTGTTGTATGAGGAGAGATTGGTTTGACTGAGCCTGTATTCACCAGAGTTTAGAAGAGTGAGAGGGGATCTGATTGAAACGTATAAAATTCTAACAGGGCTAGACAGACTGGATGTAGGGAGGACGTTTCCCCTGGCTGGGGAATCTAGAACCAGTGGCCACAGTTTCAGCATATGGGGCAGGCCATTTAGGACTGAGATAAGGAAAAACTTCTTCATTCAGAAGGTGGTCAACCTGTGGGATTCTCCAGCACAGAAGGCTGTGGAAGCATGTCACTGAACAAATTCTTGAAAGAAATTGATAAATTTTTAGATATTAGGGTCGTCAAGGGGTATGGAGAGAAAGTGGTAATATGGAGTTGAGATAAAGGATCAGGCTTAATCATGTTAAATGGCGGAGCAAGCTCGAAGGGTTGAATGGCCTACTCCTGCTCCTAATTTCTATGTTTCTATGACAGCCTCTGAGAATCCTGAGTGGACGACCTAGGGGTGGCCAGCTACTGCTCCTCCTCCCTTTGGGTGCCAGAGGGCCTCAGCATGACCACTTGAGGGAGAGGAGCACCTAGAAGGATATTGAGGTGCCCTATTTCCTTCTCGTGTTGCCACTGCAGGAACTCACCCATGGCTACTGTAATGGAGTGCAGGTCTTTGCGCACCTTTGTGTTCTGCTGGACCAGGGTCTTCATGGCATCTGCCATCAAATTATGGAGACCTCCATACATGCACACATGGACACCATTTCATCAGAGAGCAGGCAGATGCACTCTGTTGAGGGCTTCCAACAGTTCTGCATAATGTTCATCTGCCTTCTACTGACACACCAGCATGAGTTAGAAGGCCGAATCTAGAGGCTCATCACCTGACTCAGACCTCACAGAAGCCTCTTCCCCAGCAGACCTCCAAGTGGTGGGGACCGTGGTTGAACCTGCCTCCTTCTGCTGCAGGCACGTGTCCATCACGTGACCACCAGATCAAGAACCTGAACCTGCTCTAGATCTCGGTCCCACTGAGGTGTGTGTCTCTGTGCTGGTGGAGGGTGTGGGTAAGCGCTGTGATGGGTCTTCCAGGCTGCTTATTTCCAACTCTTCAATGGAGGAGGAGTCCTTGTGGCTGGAGGTGAGGTCCTGGGTGAAGCTGAGGGACTGGCTGGAAGAGGACGTCAGTACCTGTGAACGAAAGAAAAGATGATTAGTGCATGGCAGCAGAGTCAAAAGCAGGAGAGAGAGAGAGAGAGAGCGCTCACAGTTGTGTTGAGAGATGGATCATTTGGTGCAGGATCCTCATGTGGGTGTTCCCTGATGACCTCATTGTCGCTGCAGGCACGGTCCATGTCCTCACCAGTCAGCTCGATGGCACACTCCTCAAAGTGAGTGAAGGGCCTCAAGTGGGCCACTTGACCCCTCTGTCTGGGACCTTTCCCTGCTGTTGTAAACCAGCTTCTCCTGCATGAAAACAGATGGAGAGAATGTGAGCAGGGCACATGGCACTGCGTGGAATGTTTGTGTGGTGAGCAGAGCCATGGACAGGATGAGGACACATAAAATTAAAGCAAATGGGATTGGGGGTAGTGTATTAAGATGGATAGAAAACTGGTTGGCAGACAGGAAACAAAGAATAGGAATAAACGGGTATTTTTCCGAATGGCAGGCAGTGGCTAGTGGGGTATCGCAGGTACCCAGTTATTCACAATATATATTAATGATTTAGGTGAGGGAACTAAATGTAATGTCCCCAAATTTGCAGATGACACTAAGCTGGGTGGGAGGGTGAGCTGTGAAGAGGGTGCAGTATGATTTGGACTATCTGAGTGAGTGGGCAAATGCTTGGCAGATGTAGTATAATGTGAATAAATGTGACATTTTATCCACTTTGGTAGCAAAAATAGGAAGGCAGATTATTATCTGAATGGCTATAAATTGAGAGAGGGGAATGTGCAATGAGACCTGAGTGTTTTCGTACGCCAGCCACTGAAGGTAATCATGCGGGTGCAGCAGGCGGTAAAGAAGGCAAATGGTATGTTGGCCTTCATAACCAGAGGATTCGAGTACAGGAACAGGGATGTCTGGCTACAATTGTATAGGGCCTTGGTGAGTCCACACCTGGAATATTGTGTGCAGTTTTGGCCTCCTTATCTGAGGAAGGATGTATTTGCTATAAAGGGAGTGCAGCTAAGGATTACCCGACTGATTGCTGGGATGGCGGGACTAACATATGAGGAGAGATTGGGTCGGTTAGGATTATATTCGCTGGAGGTCAGAAGAATGATGGGGGTGTGGGGGGAGTGGGGGTGGGGGGGGTGGTTGGTGTTGGAAATCTCATAGAAAGCTATCAAATTCTAACAGGACTAGACAGGGTAGATGCAGGAAGGATGTTCCTGATGGTGGGGAAGTCCAGAACCAGGGGTCACAGTCTGAGGATACGGGGTAGACCATTTAGGATTGAGATGAAGAGAAATTTCTTCACCCAGAGAGTGGTGAGCCTGTGGAATTCATTACCACATAAAGTAGTTGAGGCCAAAACATTGTATGTTTTCATGAAGGAATTAGATATAGCTCTTGAGGTGAAAGGGATGAAAGGATATGGGGAGAAAGCAGGAGCAGGCTATTGAGTTGGATGATCAGCCATGATCATAATGAATGGCGGAGCAGGCTCGAAGAGCCGAATGGCCTACTCCTGCTCCTAGTTTCTATGTTTCTATGAGCTCCAGAGGATATGATCCTGATGGAAATATGAGGGTGTGTGAGAGAGTTAATGGTTTTGTCCCTTTTGGTGTGAGGTCACTGTGGATGTGTGATGGACTTGTGAGTGTGTGAGTTGAGAATGATGAGAAGAGTGACTTAACCTGGCGGAATGGATGAGACCATTCATCCTTTTTCCGTACTGGACGGCCGTCCTCTTTTGCAGGGCATTGTTGCTGACCACCGTTGCCACTGCCTCCCATGCTGGATTGGTGACCTTGCTTCTAGCCTTTGCTCAGAGCTGGGGTAAAGGACTTCTACTGCATCTAGCAGGTGCTCAAGGGAGGTGTCACTAAACATTGGGGCAGCACATTTCCTCCCTTTGGCAGCCATCCATTCGCAACAGCTTCCTTTCCCTTGAAGAGTGCTAACTCTGTGCAAGGACGGCCTTTAAATGTGGCACCCGGTTTACTGAAGGCCTAATGTGACAGCAAGGCAGGCAAATCAGTGGATGTCCCACTAGCGATCAGTGTGTCTCCTGGGAATGCATAATTAATGAGGTTGGCTTGGGATGATACAGCGTGAAAAACTGCCATTGAGGCCAGCGGGTAAAATGTCCTTTTTCCCACCTTCTACCGCACTTAGTGCAAATCTGGAACGATCCTGTCCAGCATTTCCTAACAGCTGATGTTAGACTAACTAGCCTGTAGCTCTCTGTTTTCTCTCCCCCTCCATTCTTGAAAATTTCTGTTACATTTGCCAACTTCCAATCTGATGGGGCCATTCCCAAAATCTAAGGAATTTTGGAAAATCATAGCTCATGCTTCCACTATCATTGTAGCCATCTTGTTTAGAAGCCTAGGGTGCAGGGCATCAGGTCCCAGAGATTTGTCAGATTTTAGTCCCTTAAGTTTCACCAATACTTTTTCTCTGCTGGTTTAATTACCTTAATTTTCTCAATCTGTTTAGCCCCTAGGTTCCCTCTATTCCTGGTATACTAGTTGTGTCTTCTACTGTGAAGGCAGGCACAAAATATTTGTTCAATGCCTCTGCCATTTCCTCACCGCCCATGATACTTTCTCCTATCTCTGCTTCTAAGGGAGTAGCATTTATTTTAGCAATCATGTTCTAGGATATTATCAAAATCAGTTAAACAGCAGCTGCATGGTGTTATCGTCATTCCCAGAAGAGTAGCAGTGCCACAATATCATGAAGGGGCCTTCCATTGAATCCCAATGTCAACATCTTATCTCTGATGAGTTGCCAAATTTAGTTATTGCTTGCAGCATATAACAAAACCTGTGAAAGAATTTCAATTGAATCAGTCTTATCCGTAATGGCTAAATGTTGAATATACTTTGAAATAAATTGTTAATTGAAACATGTGAATGCAGGCCCCAGAGCTCCCAGAGCTGTTTTAGGTTCTGTAAATTACACTGGCTTGAATCTTCTGGTCAGCAGTAATGCTGTGCATGTTGCCAAAGATTTCTCAACCTGACACTGCTGCCCATTTCTTCTAGGATCTTCCAATCCCAGATGAAGAAGAAGTGGGTAGTGCAGCCTCTCACATCTAACTCCAGTGGGCAGGATAGATTTGGGAGGAAGAGAGGACATGCCCCCTCTTGGCAGAACTAGCTGCCATATTCAGGTAAATATTTAATAGTCCAGCCTTTCAATGGATGAGTGTGAGTTAGTGAATGCATGAGTGAATGGGTGAGTGAATAGGTGAGCGGGTGAATGAGTGAATGGGTAAATGGATAATTGGGTGAGTGAGTGAATGGGTAAGTGAGTGAGATGGATAGGTAGGTAAGATGGGTAAGCAAGTAGGTAGGTGAGCGGGTAGATGGGTAGGTTGATGAAGTGAGTAAGTTGGGTAGACGGGTGAGTGCGTAGGTGGGTATTTGGCTAAGTAGGTAGGTGGGTGAGGTGGGTATATGGAAGAAGTGGGTAAGTGGGTGAATGGGTAGTCGAGTCAGGGGAGTAGTTGTGGTTCGGGGGTGGTTGGATGATTGAGGGTAGTCGGGGGGAGGTCAGCAGGTAGTCGAGTGGATGGGGGTAATTGGGTGGTCAGGGAGTTGTTGGGTTGGGTCAGGGGCTAGTTGGATGGATCAGGAATGTAGACAGGCGGTTTGGCTGTAAGTCACGTGATCAGGGAATAGTTGGGTGGTTGGGGAATTGTCGGGCAGTGGTGGCTATTTTGATATTCATGGAATGGTCATTTTGTTGGGGGGGTGGTCTTGGAGGTAGTTGGATAGTCAGGGTGGTTGGATGGGTGTTTGGGGGGGTCAGTTGTGGAGCTACCTAGCTATTAGACAAGGTTTTAAACTGTTTAATGTCCCCTGGGTAACTATCAAGATAAATCACGCATATCTAGCCCAAGTCTCGATTCTAAGCTTAGGGTCGGTGACATCCGCACACGGTCCTGGGCAGCAGGGAATTGCCCAACAGAAGTTCAAATTTCCTGGCCAATTCCCATGTATGTCCGCGTGTGAGAATTTCCAGTGTCTTAATGTGCATCTTCCGTCATATATCTGATCTCAACGATCCGGAGACTGGAAGATTGGGGCCGCTATCTTTCACATTACTAAAAATATGATAGGATTTGGCCAAGAAGGAAGGCTTGTTGGCTTTGTGCTGAATCAGAAATTTTTATGCTTAGGCTTCCAAGTCCTAAAACTGTTGCAGAATGCCCTTCTAAGCTGCAAAAACTTGTAAAATTGTTTATCGGGTAAAATGAATTACTGCCTTAACTGTTGCAATGATTTAAAAGACTCTTTCATCTAAATCTCAGAACAGCTGATTCCACTTTCACAGTTGTAGAACCACTATTGGCTTTTGATATTTAAAATAATGATTCCCCTCAATGGGCTGGTTGCTATGGTAGTTTTAAATCAGTGATCACAATCAAATGAATATTTACAAGAGCAGCATATTGGTTCATTTCCAGGCCTCCAGTCTGTGGTTAAAAATAGAAAATTAATTCTTAAAGGATGTGACTTCAGGCATTGCACTATTTTCTATTTTCACTCATCCCACATCCTTAACCTATGTTTTGACGTTTGAATGTCCAGTTATATCATTTGGACCCAGAAGGCCTGATCCCCTTTTTCATCTTCACTCTCTGCACTTTGAGCTTAATCTAGGAGGTATTCCCTCCCGGAAAAGGATTTTGAATGCTTATCTAATCTTGAGCCAGCCTGTCCGCACCTCTGAGCAATTATATCAAACACACAGTTGAAAGTGGTTGTTGGATATGCTTTGGGAGCACTGGGAAAGAGAGATCTTTGGGGTGGGGGTGGGGGAGGGGGAAAATTTACAGCACATGGATCGTGATTTGTGATTAAAAGAGATAGCAGGCAAAATTTGTGTATCTCCTCATTTCAATGATTTCCCAGCGTTGACTGGCTGGAGGACCAGGAAGGGGCCCAACAGTGTGTATTGCTTCTATATGTTTCAGCTAGTCTGCACATCTTAAAGGCAGCTTGCCTCTCCTAAAGGGGAGCTGCTCACATTATGCAGAAGCTGCTGATGACTCCCTGCAAAGGAATTGACTACAAGGGAAAGCACAGCAAATAGAGCAACAGGTAGGAGAGAGGCATCCCAGATTTTATGACATGACAGCGGAGATATTAGTAGAGGAGATGGAAAGGAGCATAGAAACAATACGCCTGATTTTAATTCTATGCAACAAGTGGGTTTTGAATGAGTTAAAATCTTGCCCAGTGTTTTCGCAGGACAGGAGACACTCCAGTCACACTCTCCAAAGAAAATGGGGTGGGGAGGTCAATGAAATTAATTCCTGGAGTCTGGCTGTGAGGTCCTGGCAACAGTCCTGCAAAGTGTTTGATGATGTAATACAGGTGATCAAGATCAGTGAATGCATCTTCAAAGGACATCACCTACGTACCACAACATCAACCTCTCATGCTACTCACCCACCGGCAATCAGGAGTCAGGCCTATCATTCAGGTACTCCATCTCACTCTCACACGCCGTCCAATACTGCAAGCCTCACACCCACCTCTCACTGCTTTCACATCCCTCCAACTATTCAGTTATGGCAGGCATGTCACCCAAACATAGTAAACATTTGTTGAAATTCTTCCCTCTCCCTTTCAGCACAAGGGGGAAGCAGGGAAGAACCAAAGGGAGACAGGCATGCCTGCAACACTCAAGCCCTCTAGAGGAGATGATGGTATGGCTGTAACAGAGCCTGTTGCATCTGGTGCAGCCTGGAATATTCAGAATAACAGTATATTCCTGCCTAATGACCCTTTACAAATTCCATCTCATTCTCATCTGCTATCTGACATGAACTGAAAGCTTCATGACCATGAATATCTTGATTTACATCTCAACCCTCTTCCTTCACACCAACCCTCCGCTTCTGCATTTCTGTTTTCAAATAATCAAGAATTCTGACCTGGTGAGCCATAGTAGCCTCCTGAGGCAGTGTAAGAGCAACACCAGACCTCTGATGAAGAAGTGCCTTCATTTAATCTAGCACCCACAGCCATCAGCTCAGATACTGGCACTGCCCAGACCTTAGCAGGTGGCATAGAGTCAGAGCCTGCAGATGGTGAGTCACCGGGCACATGTGTGCTGCAACCAAGCCATGGGGAAAGGACACTTCTCTGTGCCAGCACCCTACTGAACGAGGCCATAGATGAGTTCTTCTGCAGGTACTCAAAAAAGGACTTAAGTGGTGCGATGTAAAGAAGACCACTGATGAGCATGCATGCCAAGGTGCCTGGTGCTTTGTCAGGCCTCTTGTTACTGTCAAGGAGCATAGAGGAGTCAGGTTCCAACTTGGCACAGGGCTTTGAAGCTTGGAGCCCATCCCCTTCCACTGTGGAAATGGTGGCCATCTCCATTGCAGCACTTGCTGAGCCAGCCATAACGCAGTGTCTGGTGGCCAATATCTCAGCTTCCAATGCAGCACAGGTAGAACGCATCCAACACCTCAGTGCTCAAACTAGTGTCATGCGGTTCATGCAGGATCAGACTGCTGCCATCATGACTGCAGAAAGCAGTGTTCAGAGGAGCATTCAGGCTCTCACAGCAGTTCAGCAATCTGTTCTCGAATTGCTGAGGCATCATCTTGGAGAAGAGGCAGTGGCTCCATGGTGCACAAACTTACTGTCATCTCTCAAGATGACAGCATTTGTGCTCCACCACTCCTCCTCTTCTTCTTCCTTCTCCTGCTCATCTTCCCAAACTAGCATCTGTATGCCTGGTGGCAAGAGTTGTGCCATCAAAGAAAAATAGGAAGCTTACAGCACAGAAGAAATTGTTCATCCTTTTGTACCTGTGCCAGCTTACAAAGAACCACCCAGGCTGATCCCTCTTTCAAGTTTTTGGTTGGTAGCCCTGTATGCACTTCAAGAACATAAGACTATAAGAAATAAGAGCAGGAGTCGATCATTGGGCCCTTCGAGCCTGTTCTGCCATTCAATAAAATCATATCTGATCAACCTCATAACCATTTTCCTGCACTATTCCCAGAATCCTTAATTGCTAAATGATCAAACACTTTTTCTGAGATTGTAACCCCATGTTCTAGATCCCCAGGCCAGGAGAAACATTTTCTCAGCATCTAGTCTGTGAAGTCCTTTAAGATTTTTCATGTTTCACTTATATTGAATTATATCGACTGAGAGACAGTCAGGAGATTGAAAACAGCATGAGTGAAGAGGCAGTCAGGAGATTGAAAACAGCATGAGAGGAGAGACAGTTGGGAAATTGAAAACAGTGCAAGAGGAGAGACAGTTGAGAGATTGAAAACAGCGCAAGTGGAGATACAGTTGGGGGATTGAAAACAACACCAAAGGAGAGGCAGTCGGGAGATTGAAAACAGTGTGAGTGGAGAGACAGTTGGGAGATTGAAAACAGTGTGAGAGGAGAGACAGTCAGGATTGTGAAAACAGCGCAAGTCCTAAAACACATACCCGTACGATTAAGAAACAGATAACTTTTAGTTGTATTTGTAGGTTGTACTAGCATTTAATAAGCATAGTATTTTGTTGTATACATAGGAATTATTCTAAACTAATTAAGATAATGTTTAAAATAAATTAGCAAATAAATACTGTAGTAAACGCTTTATATAAAGTTTAAGGTATGTCAGTGCAGTTCAGCCATGTGTAACGTGAGATATGAGAAGTTGCATAGGCACAAAGTGCCCTCAATGACTACTGCAGGAAGTGTCACCAGCTGCAGAAACTTGAGCTCTGAGTTGCAGAACTTGAGCGGCAGCTGGAGTCATTGTGGTACATCTTCAAGGCTGAGAGTTATGTGGATAGCACAATAAGGAAGGTGGTCACACCACAACTAAGGATGTACACAGGCAGAGAGGGAATGGGTGACTGCCAGAGTATCTAAGAGAATCAGGAAGGTAGTGCAGGAATCCCCTGAGGCTATTTCGCTCTCTAACCACTTTTCTATTTTGGGTACTAGTGAGAGAGATGGTTCTTCAGAAGACTGTAGCAAAAGCCATGTTCGTGGCACCATAGGTGATTCAGCTGCACAAGACAGGGGGGAGGATGAGTGGAAGTGCTATAGTAGTAGGGAGTTCCATAGTTAGGGGAGTAGACAGGCATGTCTGTGATCATGGATGTGACTCCAGAATGGTATATTGCCTCCCTAGTGCCAGAGTCAAGGATGTCACAGAGTGGCTGTTCTTTTGGGGGAGGGTGAACAGCCAGAGGTTGTGGTCCACATTGGGACATATGACATAGGTAGGAAAAGGGATGAGGTCCTGAAAGCAGATTTTGGAGAGTTAGGAAGGGAATTAAAAAGCAGCACCTCAGGAGCAGTAATCTCAGGATTACTCCCAGTGCCATGTGCTAGTGAGCATAAGAATAGGAAGATTGAACAGGTCAACACGTGGTTGGAGAAATGGAGCAGAAGGGATGGCTTTAGATTCCTGAGGCAGTGGGACCGGCTCTGGGGCAGGAGGGGCCTGTACAAGGGGGACAGGTTACACCTTAACAGGACTGAGACTAATGTACTCACGTGGAGGTTTGCTACGGCTGTTGGGGAGGGTTGAAGCTAGATTGGCAAGGTGATGGTAATCTGAGGGGAAATTCAGAGTGGCAAGGAGAAAAACTGGAATGGGAAGTAGATAAGTATCAACTGATAATGAGGATATATCAGAGTCAAGGTAAATAGAATACTTGGAGAGTTTGACGGAATTAGGGTAGGCAATAGTAAGTCATTAGATGGGGTCAGAATAAGGACGGAAGTAAAAAAGCCTAAATCAGGGCTAATATGCATATATGTGAATGCACGGAGTGTGATTAATAAGATTGGTGATCTGCAGGCACATGTCGAAAATGGAATTATGATATTATTGCCATAACAGGAACCTGGCTCAAAGAAGGACAGGACTAGGCATTAAATGTTCCTGGGTACAAAATGCTCAGGAGAGACAGGAAAGGAAGAAAAGGGGGTTGGGGGGGGGTGGTGGGGGATGGTGGCGGTGGAGTAGCAATATTGATTAAAGATGGTGTTACAGTACTGGAGAGAGAGGATGTTCCAGAGGGGTCAAGGACGGAATCTCCCTGGCTAGAGGTAAGGAGTGAAAAAGGTGCAATAACATTGATTGGTGTAGTATATAGACACCAACTAGTGTAAAGGATGTGGAGAAACAAATTTGCAAAGAAATTGCAGCGAGGTGCAAGAATTATAGAGTAATCATAATGGGGGACTTCAATTATCCAAATATAGACTGGGATAGGAATATTACAAAGGGACAAGAGGGTTCCTGGAATGTGTTTAAGATAATTTTCTGCAACAGCATGTCCAATGAGAGGACATGCACTTTTGGACTTGGTTCTGGGGAATGAGTTGATCCAAGTAGATCAAATATCAGTGGGAGAGCATTTAGGGACAGGGATCATTGTATCATAAGGTTTAGGTTGGCCATGGAAAAGGACAGGGAACAATCCAGAGCAGGGATAATTATTTGGGGAAAAGCCAACTTCGTGGGATGAGAATGCATCTGAGTCAAATGAGTTGGAATCAAATGTTGGCAGAAAGGATGGTGGCTGAACAATGGGCCACCTTCAAAGAAACAGTATTGCAGGCAATGTCAAGGTATATTCCCTTGAAGGAGAAAGGTAGGACAAATAAATCCAGAGCGTCCTGGATGATGAGAGAGATAGAGGTAAAGATGAAAAGGAAGAAGTACGTGTATGACAGATGTAGGTAGAAAATAAAATGGAGAATTGTGCTGAATATAGTAGGACCAGAGGGGAAGTGAAGAAGCTAGTAAGAAAAGCAAGGAGAGAGCATGAAAAGAGGTTGGCAGTGAACATAAAAGGGAATCCCAAGGTCTTCTATAAGCATGTAAATAATAAAAGGGTGGTAAAAGAAAGATTAGGGCTGATTAGGGACAAAAAAAGGGGACTTGCATGTGGAGGCTGGAGAAAAAGCAGAGGTGTTGAACAAATACTTTGCATCTGTCTTTACAACCTGTTTTTGCAATCCGTCTTTGTTACCCAGGCCAAGGTGACAGAGAAGATAACTTGTACACTAGAAGAATTTACAATTGAGAAGGAAGAGATGTAAGAAAGGCTATCTTTACTTAAAATAGATAAGGTACCAGGACCAGATGAGATGCATCCAAGGGTACTGAGGGATGTGAGAGTGGAAATTGCAGAGGCACTAGTGATAATCTTCTTGTTTTCCTTAAATATAGGGGAGGTGCCAGAGGACTGGAAAATTGCAAATGTGACACCCTTGTTCAAAAAGGGGTGCAAGGATAAAGCTGGCAACTACAGGACAGTCAGTTTGACCTCAGTGGTAGGGAAACTTCTGGAAACTATTGTTTGGAATAAAATCAATAGTCACTTAGACAAGTGCAGGATAATTAAGAAAAGCCAGCATGGATTCGTTAAGGCAAAATCATGTTTAACTAATTTTCTGGAGTTTTTTGAGGAGGTAACAGAAAAGTTTGATAAGAGCAATGCTGCTGATATGGTGTATATGGATTTTCAAAAGGCATTTGATACAGTGCCACACAACAGACTGGTGAGCAAAATTCTAGTTCATGGAATACAAAGGAATTTAGGCACTCATAAGAAATTGGCTGAGTGACAGGAAACAGAGAAGAGTGATAAATGGTTGTTTTTCAGATTGGAGGAAGGTGGAGTTCCTCAGGGGTCAGTGTTGGGACCATTGATCTTCCTGATATATATTAATGACCTAGACTGTGGTGTGCAGGCCATGATTTCAAAATTTGCAAATTATACCAAGATTGGAAATGTTGTCAGCTGTAATGTGGATAGTCTTGAACTTCAAAAGGATATAGACATGTTGATGGATTGGGCAAACAAGTGGCAGATGAAGTTCAGTGCAGAGAAGTGTGAGGTGATCCATTTTGGCAGGAAGAATATGGTGAGACAGTATAAAATAAAGGGAGATACCTCTAAAGGAGGTGCAGGAACAGAGGGACCTTGATGTATAGGTATATAGGTCATTGAAGATATCAGGGCATGTTGAGAAAGCAGTTAATAAAGCATATAGTATCTTAGGCTTTATTAATAGGGCCATTGAGGACAAGAGTAAGGAGGTCATGTATAAGACAATAGTTGGGCCTCATCTGGAGTACTGTGTCCAGTTCTGGGTGCCATACTTGAGGAAGGATATGAGGGCACTGGAGAAAGTACAGAGAAGATTCACCAGAATGATTCCCGGGATGAAGAACTGTAGCTATAAAGATGGATGGGAGAGGTTGGGGTTATTTCCCTTGGAGAAAAGAAGGCTGAGAGGAGACTTGATAGAGGCATTCAAGATCCTGAGGGGTATGGACAAGGTAAAGAGTGTAAAACTGTTCCCACTCAAGACAGCATCAAGAACTAAAGTACAAGCATTCAAAATAATTGGCAAAAGGAGTAAGTGTGATTGAGGAAGATTTTTTTTCACCCAGAGGGTGGCTGGAATCTGGAAGGAACTTCCTGAAAGGGTGGTGGAGACAGGTTTGATTGAAGTATTCAGAAGGAAATTGGATTGCTGCCTGAAAATAAATAATGTGCAAGTCATGGGGATAAGACAGGGAGTGGGACTAGGTGGAATGCTCTTTTAGAGAGCCAGTGCAGACTTAATGGGCCAAATGGCAACCTTCTGCACTGTAAAGATTCTGTGATTCTATTTTTAAATGCAATGAAGGTTTTGGCTTCTACCATCAGTTCAGGCAGTGAGTTCCAGATCCCTACCACCCTCTGGGTGAAAAGGTTTCTCTCAACTCTCCTCTGATCTCCCTGTCAATTACTTTAAATCTAGATCATCTGGTCATTAACAGCTAAGGGAAATAGGCCCTTCTAATCCACTCTGCCGAGGTCCTTAATTACATATCAATTAAATCTCTTCTCAGTCTCCCCTGTTCTAAAAAAAAACCCAGCCTGTCCAATCTACATTTCTAGCAGCATCCTTGTAAATTGTCTCTGTACCCTTTTCAGTACGATCATAAACTTCCTTTAATGTGTTGATCAGAACTCCACACAGTAGTTGAGCTGCAGCCTAAACTTATGTTTTATACAGTACTTGCATAACTTCCCTGCTCTCATATTCTGTGCTTCAGCTAATAAAGTTTCCCACAAGTCTTCTTAATGGCCTTATCAAGCTGTCTACTACCTTTGGGAATTGTGTGGACATGCAGTGGGTCCCATTGTTCCTTGACATTTCTCAGTATCCTATCATTTATTTAGTATTTTCCTTGCCTTGTCAACCCTCCCCCATTCATTACCCCATGCTTCTCTGGATTGAATTCCATTTGTCACTCAAGTGCACACCTGTTTAGTCCAGTGGTATCTTCCTGCAGTCTATATCCTTTTTCCTGACTGTCAACCACACAACCAATTTTTGCATCATCAGCAAACTTCTTTGGCCCCTACATGAAATTCTAAATCATTGACACAAAATACAAAAAGCCAGAGACCCAATACTGAGTCCTACTGTTTCCCACTGGAAACAGCCTTCCTGTCACAAAACACCTGACAACTATTGCCCTTTGCCACTGAACCAGTTTTGCATGGAACTGGTCACTGTTCCTTGGATTCCATAAGCTCTTATTTTACTAACTAGTCTGTCATGTGGGCCCTTGTCAAAAGCCTTGCTAAAATCCATGTAGACTACATCAAGCATGCTACCCTCATCCACCATTGTTGTTAACATCCTCAAAACATTCAATCAGGTTATAGTTCCCTTAACAAATCCATCCTGATTATCCTTGATTAATCTGTGCCCTTCAAAATAATGATCAATACTGCTCCCTCAGAAATTTTCCAATTATTTGTCCACCAGCAGTTTAAGCTGACTTGGCCTGTACATCTTGGTCTATCCCTTCCCCCCTTTTTGAACATGGGAATTCATTAGCAGTCCTCTAGCCCTCCAACAGCAAACTGTAGTCAGAAAGGATTGGAAATGATGCTCAAAGCTCTGTTATTTCCTGTCTTGCTTCTTTGGGGTATATTTCACCTGAGCCTGATGATTTAATCCACTTTTCACCAAGCAGCCGACAAGTCCCAGTGGCTCAAACATGGCAGGAATGGTTGACTTCTTCGGGATGAAGGCATTGTGGCGGCTTCCAGGATAGCGGGCACTCACCACATGATAAAAACAGAATTACCTGGAAAAACTCAGCAGGTCTGGCAGCATCGGCAGAGAAGAAAAGAGTTGACGTTTCAAGTCCTCATGACCCTTCGACAGAACTTGAGTTCGAGTCCAAGAAAGAGTTGAAATATAATATTTCAAATATCATTGTAAACTACATGTGTACTTTCAAGTCCAACTCTAACTCTACACTGACTGCTGAGGTAGCCCAAGCTACTCTCCTATTGGTTACAACAGATCATTTGATCTTCCTTAACAACTATTATTCTTAAAAGTACATTGTACAGTAAATAATACCATAATTACTACATTCCCCCCATTGTAAATCCAACCTATTGTCCAGCTTAAGCTACTTGTCACCTCCTCTTGTTTCTCCCTTGTAATAAGGAAGACAAGGAAGTCTCCTTTCCTGCCATGCAGGGGCTCCATTACCTTCCTGATGCAGTGATGGACAGAAAACTGGGAAATGTTGGCAATGTTGACTGCTCCTGCCTGGCAGGATCCATTTGTGTAGAATTTGAGGATGATGGTAGTCATAATGGGCACTGGCAGAGCTGCCCTTGCTCTGTTGTGTGGCTGTAGATCCTGTTGAAGTGGATGACACAGTTCAGTGGCTGTCTTTGGTATTGCAGGTGTTTCACATATTGTTCCTGGTTGAAGAGGAGGTAAGAGAAGTGCTTCCCAAGTACCCTTGATGAGAGAGCCATCATTCTTTTCTTTCTGAGCACAACTTCCCCCTATCTGTAGTCTGTGCTCCATGTCCCTGTCGTCATGCAGCCCAAGACAGACTACACTATAGCCCTGTTGTAGGGTGGCCGAGTTATACTATTAAAGATAGAATTGATCTGCAGACACTTCTTGGGTGGAAACATTAAGTTTATTTACAATATACTCAGCTGCAACTACATGTGTACTTTCAAGTCCAACTCTAACTCTACACTGACTGCTGAGGTAGCCCAAGCTACTCTCCTATTGGTTACGACAGATCATTTGATCTTCCTTAACAACTATTATTCTTAAAAGTACATTGTACAGTAAATAATACCATAATTACTACATTCCCCCCCCCCCTTTAACTTGGCTATACATATATTTACAAGTACATATTTTTCAAGAGAACATAATATTTACACTTGGTAAGTAATTTACAAGCTCAGTCATTCAGGTGGTTTCCTAGTACCTGTGGAACGTCACAGCTCCACAAATTCAGATTCTTTGTCAGGAACCTCCTTTTCCGGAGTTGCCTGAACATCAGGTGCATCAGTGGGCTCTTGCAGGAACATCAGACATGTCAGTCCTGCATTGAGTAGCCTCAACAGGAAATGCAGACCTGGTCATTGTCACTGCTGGAGCCAAATCTTGGTGATTTATCTCTCTCTTCCTTAAATGGTCTACATGTTTACAGATGATCCAGCCCTCCATCTCCACATGGTAAGATAGAGGTCCAGTCACTGCATTTATTTCACCCGGTAACCACTTTGGTCCTTCCCTGAGGTTTCTCACGTATACTGTCTCTCCCACGGTAAATTTCCTCTCACGACTATGCCAGTTGTGTCTCATTTTCTGGCTTCCCTGACTCCTTTCCACCTGCCCCTATAAATTTGGCATTATTAAGATCAATCTCATCCTGAGAAGGTCTTTCAACAATAACTCCACAGGTGTGACACCTGAAAAAGAAAGCGTGGTAGCTTGGTTGCCAAGGAATCACCAGTTAGCTTTTTCATGCCTGTCTTGAACATTTGAACTGCCCTTTTGGCTAGTCCATTTACGGAAGGGTGATATGGTGCAATTTTCGCATGAGTGATACCGTTGAGGCTGATAAACTGTTGAAACTCAGCACTGGTAAATGCAGTGCCATTATCAAAACCGACCACTTCTGGTAGTCCAAGAATGGCAAAACTCTGTAGTTGTTTCTCAACTGTAGTGGCCAACGTTGGTGATTTCATCTCATATACGTCCAACCATTTTGAATGGACATCAACATTGAGCAGAAACATTGTTCCCAGGAAAGGTCCAATGTAGTCAATGTGTAACCGCGCCCATGGTCTACCTGGTCACTCCCATGGGTGTAATGGAGCTGTCACTGGCAACTTTTGCAGTTGCTGACATTGCACACAGTGCTTTACTAAACTCTCTATTTCACCATCCATCCCAGGCCACCATAGATATCTGCCTGCTATGGTCTTCATTCAGAAAATTCCTGGATGGCCACTGTGTAGTTCAACTAAAAGTGGTTCCCTTCCCTTTGAGGGAACTATCACTCGTGCTCCCCACAATAAGATGCCAACCTGGCTCGTTTTTTCATGTCTTCTGTTGAAGTACAGTTTCATTTCGTCAGATACTGGCCCCTGTGACCAACCATGTAGCACTTGTTCTCGTACCTGAGATAGGACTGGGTCCTGACTTGTCCAGTCTCTGATCTGTCGAGCATATACTACAGGGAACCTAAGAAATTTAACCGTAAAACAAGTTTCTGTGGAACTGGGACATGCTCATCATTTTCTTGTAAAGGCAAATGGCTAAGGGCATTGGCGTTTGCAATTTGATTGCCAGGCCTGTGTACGAAAGTGTATTCGTATGATGCCAGAATTAAAGTTCATCATTGTATTCTTGCTGAGGCTATGGGTGGTATAGCCTTGTCCTCACTAAATAATCCTAGCAATGGTTTGTGGTCTGAAACAATTGTAAACTGGCTGCCATGCACATACTGGTGAAATTTCTTGACACCAAAGATGATGGACAGGCCTTCTTGTCCTATCTGCGAGTATCCCTTTTCCGCCATGGTGAGCGTTCTTGATATGTAACCTGTTGGCTGTTCCGTGCCGTCGCCCATCTAATGAGAGAGCACTGCACCCACTCTGTAGGGAGATACGTCACATGTCAGCACCAATTCTTTCATCCAGTCATAATCACTCATAGGTTGGACCAGTGCAACAATTATTTCACCTTTATAAAAGATTTTTTCTGCGGCACCTCCCAAGGCCAATGTTGATTCTTTTTGAGTGGAGAATGCAGGGGGCCAAGCACTGTTAACAAATTTGGTAAGAACTGCCTATAATAGTTGATCATTCCTAGGAATGATTTGAGCTCTGAGGTGCTCTTTGGCGCAGGTGCCTCTCGTATGACTCTCACTTTCTCCTCAACCAGGTGAAGGCCCTGTGAATCTACCCAGTCACCCAAACAGATTACCTCCCTCCCACTTTTCTTTTATTAAACACATTCTAGCTTGCAAGAAACATTTTAAGACTTCTTCTATGTTTGTCAAATGCTCTTTTTCAGTGAATCCTGCCACCAAAACATCATCTAAATAGACCACAACATGGGGCAGTTCCTGCAGTAAGCTTTCCATTGTTCTCTGAAAGATGGCACAAGTGGAGGAGATACCAAAAGGCAATCATGTATATTTGTACAACCCTCTGTGGACATTAACCAACTCTAATTGCTGATAAGCATGACTCATGTCAAGCTTTGTGTATGTTGTCACTCCTGCCAGCTTGGCATACAGGTCTTCAGCTTTTGGAATGGTGTGCCTGTCTAGCTTGGCTACTTTATTAACCGTTAGTTTATAGTGTCCACAAATTCAAATGATTTGGTCAGGTTTAAGGACATGGGCTATGGGTGCTGCCCATTGTGAGAACTGGTCAGGTTGTACAACGCTCAGTTTCTCTAGTCTGTTCAGTTCAATGTCAACCTTTTCTCGCAGGGCATATTGCATCAGTTTTGCCTTCATGAAGCCCGGGGTTGCTTCCGGATCCATATGAATCTTGGCCTGCAGGCCCTGGATTTTCCCCAGTTCATTCTTGAAGATGGTGGCGTACTTTTTAAGTAGCTCTGGTAGCCCACTTGCTCTCAACTGGAAAATTTCAGACCATTCTAACTTAATCTCTTTTTAACCAATTTCACCCCAGGAGGCTTGGCTCTTCACCTGCTACCACCATCAAGGGTAACTTTGCTGATTGGCTTCCATAACGGACAGTAACTCTACTTATGCCTTTTACTTGAATGTCCTCACCTGTAAATGTTTTTAGCCTGGCAGCTGTTTCTTCTAAGCTTAATTGATGTTCACCAGTATTCAAATATCTGAAGGTATGTTCCCCAATTACTGTAGTGGAAGCTCCCGTGTCCACTTCCATTCTAACAGGTCTGCCATTTACTTTCACTGTGACAAATCTTAGTTCTGCCTTTCCAACTCTCAGATTAAACAACGAGTAAATGTCTGAATTTTTTTTGGATTTCCAGCATCCGTAGTTTTTTGTTTTTATTTTAATGTCTGAATTTGTTGTTTCAGGCTCTTCTACACTGTAGATTTCATTGGGCTGCTTCTTTTATTTACAAGCCTGCTTGAATCTTTCCTTGCATTGGCTCTTCATATGTCCATTTCTGTGACAATAGTAGCATTTGATTTTTTTCAACTGGCAATCACTAAAAGACTGATTATTTCCACTTATGACAATTATTCTTCGATTTCGCTGCTAAGTTATTTTTCTTTATTCTTTGGCTAGCAGGGGCTGTTTCCCGCTCCTCGGCAGAGTCTCACTTTTTCACGTCACTTTCGGTAGAAGTTTCCCACCCATTGTGGAGGATGGTGCCATTTTGCACACCCTGTATTGCTTTTGAATCTCTTACTGCACTTTCCATGGCCAGCGCTATCTCTAGCACATTCTTGAAATCCAGATTCACTTCACACAATAATCTTTTCTGAATAGTGTCCTCTTTCACATCACCCACTAAACAATCTCTGAGCGTGTTGTTCAGAGTTATTCCAAACTCACAATGTTTGTTACCTGCTTCAAGTTTGCCACATAGCACACAATTGTCTCACCCAGGGCTCTATTTCGCGAATTAAACCTGAACGTCTGCATCGTGACTGAGGGCTTGGGTTTTAAGTGACCCTTCACTAGATCCACCAATTCATCTAAATTCTTCGAACTTGGGGCACTGGGTGCCATCAAACTTCAAAGCAAATTGTAGGTTTTGCTTCTGCAACTACTCAAGAGGATCCCTTGCCTCTTCTCTTCCCCCATAATTTTGTTCACTTGAAAAAAGAACGTGAGGCATTCTATATGTTGACATCAATTGTCTGTGACAGGTTCAAAAGGATCAATTCTCCCATATTGTGGCATTTTGAGAGGGGATAACTTCTTCAATTCTAACGGAGGTTGCTACTTACAATCACTGGGTGAGGTACAGTACTGATTTATTTTTATCTTGATTTCTTCTGTTCAATCCTGTTTTATCTTCATCACCAGTTTGTTGTAGGGTGGCCGAGTTTTATTATTTGTGATGGAGTTGATCTGCAGACAGTTCTTGGGTGGAAACATTAAGTTGATATACAATAGATCAATAGCAACTACACATGTGCTTTCAACTCCAACTCTAACTCTACACTGACTGTTGAGGTAGCCTGTGCTACTCTCCTATTGGTTACTACAGATCATGTGATCTTCCTTAACAACTATTATTCTTAAAGGCACATTGCACACTAAATAAAACCGTAATTACTACAGCTCCCATAATTGCAACAGGCTTTCTGTACGCAGGGCAGAAAACTCCTCTGATCTCATTATTTGGATGCAACAATGCTACCTTTAAAATCCAACAAAGCACCAAAGCTCCTCTAAGAAAGCACCACAGTATTTCCACAAACTTACAAGAACAAAAGTAAGTCTAAAGCACTTGACCTGCAAGTTGGATGGTTGGCTCTTTAATGAATGCTAGTCCAGGCAGGATGAGGTCTCAAACATGTTCAACTCTAATTGAGTAGGAGAGGACATTAACTGGACCTTTGAGGTCTAAATTTGCATAACATATCAGATCAGTCTCAGCAGATAATTGACATCACATGCTTCCCATGCTTCCGGTGCAAGTATGCACACCCATGCCAGTGCCCTGTAAGTCAGAGTGTGCCATGTGACCCACACCGAATATTAGCAGATGCATTCCGGCTGCCATTATTTCCCTTTGGAGTATCTATAGCACTTGCACCAGAGGCACCCCAGACTCTAATTTCATGGCATGAATATTTCTATGCCTTTCTCCATATTAGTTAGTAATGCATTATTATAGATTTTAATAATTGATCTCAATTTGGATCAATTATATTCAAGTAGAATAATTCTTTATTAGACCAGATAAGGGCATAACTCAAATTTCATGTGCCAGCACCTGCCACTTAATAGATGCTGAATAGTCATCAAGCAATTTTTCTAAATTAGGACATTTGTGATGCTTGGCCAGTGGTGGATCTGAACCCACAGTATGGATATGCTGGTGATATTCAGCAGGTTAGGCAGCATCGATGCAGAGCGCTAAAGTTACGGGTCGATGATCCATCGCCAGACATTTCTCAGATTTCCAGCATCCACGGTATTTTGCTATTATATAGATGTGCTATCTGCTTTCTCTCTTTTTTGCTTAATAAATCTCTCAACCAGTCCAGGGAGATCTTGAATTACTAGTCCAATTATGCCACCACCTGTTGTTCAGCAGTACAAGCTCTTCAGCTACATTGCCCATTGCCCTGTTTGCATCAGTGCCATTAGGGAGAGTTTGCCTGCAACATTTAAAGCAGGCACAGCTGATTTGGGATATTTCTGAATAAACTGTACGATACACAATCACTGAGGTGATGTAAGACTGCTACTGAAACCATTGTGTCAGTTGAGAGTGGGGCAAGACTTATGGCAGGTTTCAAAATGTATTTCACAACGAACAAGCCTATTTACTCAACAAACAGAATCTACTTAAATGGCACAATAGAGCAAACAATCTACAGGATCGGCTTATAAAAAGTAAAAATAAACTACAGCGAACCGAATCATATCTAAAGTTAGAGCAACGCTTCTTGATAACATCTGGGTAATTTCTCCAGAAAAATTCAGAGAGTAGAAAATAGTGACAAACTATGTGCATGAAATCAATCCTAGTCACTAATAGCCTTGTGGACTTTAGGCATGATTGGCAGTGGAATTACCCGATCATATTTATTCTGGCCCGGAATTGTGATTTCACGATATGCAGCTGTTCTTGATGGGGCGAGTAGCCTCTTTCTCATCTCCACATTTATGGTCTTCTTATTTGAATCCATATGAATTTACAGATAATTCACCACTTATTTGTGCCTAAGACTGCTGTAATCTTTAGTATCTTTCACATTGACTGAATTACATTGAAAATTTAAACATTTCAGAAGCAAAAGCTTTAGCATTGATTCCAGTGATCAGTCATAAAACTCCTTGAGACATTTTTACATTAAAAATATTATTTAAAAATTAAGTTGTTATTTCAGGGGAATAGTTGCAATCTAAAACTCCAAGCTCCCTTCAGAATAAACCAAACAGTTTCAGGCACAAAGAAATCCAGAACAAAAACAGAATTACCTGGAAAAACTCAGCAGGTCTGGCAGCATCGGCGGAGAAGAAAAGAGTTGACGTTTCGAGTCCTCATGACCCTTTGACAGAACTTGAGTTCGAGTCCAGGAAAGAGCTGAAATATAAGCTGGTTTAAGGTGTATGTGTGGGGGGCGGAGAGACAGAGAGACAGAGAGGTGGAGGGGGTTGGTGTGGTTGTAGGGACAAACAAGCAGTGATAGAAGCAGATCATCAAAAGATGTCAGCGACAATAGTACAATAGAACACATAGGTGTTAAAGTTAAAGTTGGTGATATTATCTAAGCGAATGTGCTAATTAAGAATGGATGGTAGGGCACTCAAGGTATAGCTCTAGTGGGTTTTTTTTTAATAATGGAAATAGGTGGGAAAAGGAAAATCTTTATAATTTATTGGAAAAAAAAAGAAGGGGGAAACAGAAAGGGGGTGGGGAGGGGGGAGGGAGCTCATGACCTAAAGTTGTTGAATTCAATATTCAGTCCGGAAGGCTGTAAAGTCCCTAGTCGGAAGATGAGGTGTTGTTCCTCCAGTTTGCGTTGGGCTTCACTGGAACAATGCAGCAAGCCAAGGACAGACATGTGGGCAAGAGAGCAGGGTGGAGTGTTAAAATGGCAAGCGACAGGGAGGTTTGGGTCATTCTTGCGGACAGACAGCAGGTGTTCTGCAAAGCGGTCGCCCAGCTTACGTTTGGTCTCTCCAATGTAGAGGAGACCACATTGGGAGCAACGAATGCAGTAGACTAAGTTGGGGGAAATGCAAGTGAAATGCTGCTTCACTTGAAAGGAGTGTTTGGGTCCTTGGACGGTGAGGAGAGAGGAAGTGAAGGGGCAGGTGTTGCATCTTTTGCGTGGGCATGGGGTTGTGCCATAGGAGGGGGTTGAGGAGTAGGGGGTGATGGAGGAGTGGACCAGGGTGTCCCGGAGGGAGCGATCCCTACGGAATGCCGATAAGGGGGGTGAAGGGAAGATGTGTTTGGTGGTGGCATCATGCTGGAGTTGGCGGAAATGGCGGAGGGTGATCCTTTGAATGCGGAGGCTGGTGGGGTGATAAGTGAGGACAAGGGGGACCCTATCATGTTTCTGGGAGGGAGGAGAAGGAGTGAGGGCGGATGCGCGGGAGATGGGCCGGACACGGTTGAGGGCCCTGTCAAAGAAATCCAGGTTTGTTACCATAGGCAGCTGGTTGGCATGACAACAGTCTACATCAAACATCTAGTGATCATTGTCTTCCTCTTGTCCCAGTAATGACCAACATTCAAATTTTATTTCTCCAAACTCCTGGAAGCTTTACAAAGATTCTTGTAATTCTGCAGCAAAAGTAATTCATCATGTGCAGGAATTCCAATTATCTATGTCTGAAATCCATGCAATTTTAAAATACTAATCAGGCCCTCTAGAGTTCCAAAAATGGCCTACATCCCAATCTTATGCTGGAATCAGCCCCTGATGTTTTTATGTTGGTCTGAGACCGATATCATGCCCTCAATTATGTGTAAACTTTAAAATTGATATTCATCTCACTAGCTGAAGCATAAAACCTATACAAAAATTCTCATTGCTTTTACATTTTATATGTTATTGTGCATTGGATTAAATCCATCTCCTTGCCAAATTAGAAATAAATAAAATTATCTGCATGACTTTGTTAAATATACCTGGCCATTCTGACACTATTTTGTGTGTGTTAAAATCCTCACTTATTTAACAATGTTGGACAGGGGTATTTTAATAGTTGGAGCTTTTCACTGTTAAATAGAAGTAGAATGATTGAACTCCAAGATAGACAGAGAACTGGAAACCTAGAAACTTCATACCTACATGTATAGATATTTCTTAATTTGCTATCAAATTTAATATTTTCTGGAACATTGTATAAAATATTGAAAAAAGATTGTAGTTTTATTTACTTCACTTTGAGGAGATTGTGGCCCTTACAACTAACGTTTAGGCCTATGATCATTTTTTTAAAAAATTGTTCATGGGATGTGGGCATCACTGGCCAGGCCAGCATTTATTACTCATCCCTAGTTGTCCCCTAGTTTATAGGACATTTAAGAGTCAACCACATTGCTGTGGATCAGGAATCACATGTAGATCAGGCCAGGTAATGACAGCAGGTTTCCCTCCCTAAAGGACATTAGTGAACTAGATGGGTTTTTACAACAGTTGACAATGGTTTCATGGTCATCATTAGACTTTTAATTCCAGATTTTTATTGAATTCAAATTCCACCATCTGCCGTGGCGGGATTTGAACCCCTGGCATTACCCTGGGTCTCTGGATTACTAGTCCAGTGACAATACCAATGTGACAACACAACCTAAATGTCATACCAATCTAATGCATGTATTGCTAATTAATCATTTGTTATAACATCTATATGGAAAATATGTCTTAAATCAGATGTATAACTGTTAATGAGAACACCAGATGGTTACTTCATTCACTCTTCATCAGCAGGCCATGACTTTTACTTTTCCAGATAGTTGTAAATCCATCTCATAAATATTTCTTCAAACATTCCTCAGCCTTGAAAATTAAAGTCCTGTGATGCTGTCTACTTTTTCCTAAATATGAAGCATGCTTTGAACAGAGGAGCATAGAACCATAGAAAAGTTATGATGCAGAAAGGGACCATTCAGCCCATCGTGTCTGCGCCGGTCAAAAAAGGAGAAAGAAAGAAACTAGGCACATATTTTTAATCCCACTTTCCAGCACCTGGCCCATAGCCTTGCAGGTTACAGCACTTCAGTTGCAGATTCAGGCACCTTTTCAATGAGTTGAGCATTTCAGCCTCAACCACCAATTTAGGCAGTGAATTCCAGTTGTCCGCCACCCTCTGGGTGAAAAAGCTTTTCCTCATGCACCCCTAATCCTTCTACCAATCACCTTAAATCTATTCCCCCTGGTAATTGATCCCTCAGCCAAGGAAAGCAAGTCTTTCCTGTCTACTCTACCTAGACCCCTCATAATTTTGTACACATCAGTTAGGTTATCCCCTCAGCTTCCTCTGTTCTAAGGAAAACAACCCTAGCCTATCCAATCTTTCCTCATTGCTGCAATTTTCAAGCCCTGGCAACATTCTTGTGAATCGCCTCTGTATTATCTCCAGAGCAATTACGTCCTTCCTGTAATGTGGTGACCTGAACTGAACACAAAATTCCAGCTGTGACCTAACCAGCATTTAATGCAGTTCCATCATTACATCCCTGCATTTATATTCAATACTTTGCTAATTACAGGAAAGCATTCCATTTGCTTTCTTCACCACCTTATCCAACTGCCTTGCCACATTCAGGGACCTGTGAACATGCATTCCAAGGCCTCCTACTTCCTCACCTCTTCTCAATATCCTCCCATTTACTGAGTACTCCCTCACCAGCTTTATCTATTTTCTGTGCTAAAAAAATGAACAAAATACCATCATACGTACTTTCAAATAGATAACTTCTTTCTTCATAAATACATTTAGGGTTTAAAATGTACCCTAGTAACTGAAACCTTTACATTTTTCACTGTTTTAAACCTGACTTGATCGCTTGCCTATTCATTACCATAGCAACATAACTGTTAGACATAATATTTTTAATTTATTCACAAGATGTGGGAGTTGCTGGCAAGGCCAGCATATATTGTCTGTCTCTAATTACCCTTGAGAAGGTGGTGATGAGCTGCCTTCTTGAACGTTGCAGCCGATGAAGGAGGGCAATATAGTTCCACGTCAAGGTGGTGTGCAACTTGGAAGGGAACATGCAAATGATGGTGTTCCCATGCGTCTGCTGCCCTTGTCCTTCTAGGTGGCAGACATTGTGGACTTAGAAGATGTTGTTGAAGAAGCCTTGGTGAGTGCTGCAGTGTGTTTTGTAGAGATACACACTTCAGCCAAGGTTTGCCAGAGATGGAGGGATTAACTTTTGAGATGGTGGATGGGGTGCCAATCAAACGGGTTGCTTTGCCCTGGATTGTGTCCAGCTTCTTGAGTTTTGTGAAGCTGTACTCAGCCAGGCAAGTGGAGAGTATTCCATCACACTTCTAACTTGTGCCTTGCAGATGGTGAGCAGGAAAAAAGTATTTTTACCCACTGGCTTCAATGGCAGGTTTTCATGCCAAATCACCCCGTTCCAGTCTCATTGATTATGTAGCCACAGGAAACATGCCGTCTCGCTGGTGGGCGGCATCTGATTTGCCCGCCATGCCATAACATCACCACTTCCTCATGCAGCATGCCATTTTTAACGTGCAGCCATGCGCACTTTTCTCAATGCTTCCAACCCAGGAGGGCACTGGTGGAGACTTGGCCTCAAAAGCCAAGAAGAGTGCAGCCCGCAGATTCATTAACACATTGCTGGAACGCCTTCTGGACACCATGGAGGCTGGCCATGGTGTCCTCTACCCCTCTCTGGCTGCAGGAGGCTCATCAATCTCACCAATCTGGCTTGGGAGGCAGTGGCAGAGGTGGTCAGTGTTAATGCTGCACTCAAGAGGCCAGCCATCCAGTACAGAAAGCGGATGAGTGGCCTCATCTGTGCCAACAGGGTAAGACAGCCATCTTATCACTCTAAACTCACATACTCACAAGACCATCACACATTCACTGGCATCTCACTCACTGCCAGCTCAAGAAACATCACTACCCATTCTTGCACACACACCCTCACATCTCCAACTGGCCTCATCTTTTCTGGAGACTACCTCTTCAGCCCTCACCACCTTGAGGCCACTTGCAAAGATCAACATGTGCCCCCCCTCCCCACCAGCCACCCACCCACCCCCCCCCCCACCCCCCCACCCCCCCCACACACACACGACACACACACACACACACACACACACACACACCCTGGGATACCCCCCTTTCCCAGTACAGCCCTGCAGCCTCTTCCCTAGCATGAGGCCACTTCCCCCACTTCTCCAAGCAAGTCCTAGCCCTGCAGCTGTTGAAAAGCAGCCCCTGCCTTACAGCTGGTCTGGTAGATAGAGACCTGTATGTGAATGCCTCTAAAAGTGATGTGGTGCTGCCTGCAATGTCTAGTGCTGATGATCGCGAGTGCTGCCCGAAGAAACAAACCTTGAAGTCCCAAGCAAAGTGCAGCTTGCCAGGTGCACGTAGCTTATGTACAGTTGTGAAACGTGTCTGCGTGTGCCCAGATGGTCCAGCATTGGGGGATGATTTTGGAGAGCAGGGCCAGAATGATAATGAGATGCTGAAGTATTGAAATGAGGATACCAAGGTGTGGCGGTGGGAAAAGCAGCCCGCCATTGATGGATGGAGCAGACAATCGCAAACTGGTTTCACGCCTTCGTGAAACCGATTTTTGGTCTTCTCGCCATATTGCTCTCCCACCCACCATGAAACCCGATGCGAATGGGGCCAAAAAATTCCAGCCCAAACATTCATGTGGCTAGTCCAGTTAAGTTTCTAGTCAACAGTGAACCCAAGAATATTGATTCTGGAAAACTCAGTGATGGTAATGCCATAAAATGTCAAGTGGAGGTGATTAGATTCTCTTGTAGGAGGTGGTCATTGCCTGTCACTTGTGTGGCACAAATGTTACTTACTGTTTATCAGTCCAAGCCTGAATGTTGCTCAGGTTTTGTTGCATGTGGATATGGGCTACTTCATTATGTGATGAGTTGCAATGGAAACGGGTCTGTGAAATCATCAACAAACATCCCACTTCTAACTTTTTGATAGAGGGTCCATGATGAAGCAGCTTAAGATATTTGGGCCTAAAACGGTACCCCAAGTATCTCCTGCAGTCCTGGGGCTGAGGTGCACACAACCACAGCCACCTTCCTTGTGCTGGTTATGACTCCAGAAGTGGAGTTTTCCCCCCAAATTCCCGTTGACTTCAATTTTACTGGGGCTCCTTGATACTACACTCAGTCAAATGTTGCCTTGGTGTCAAAGGCAGTCACTCTTACTGCACCACTGGAATTCATCTCTTTATTACAGTACACCACTAGTTGTATAAAAGTTAATTAAGAATCCGAAAACTTATGGCTCAGTTGCATGCAGTGATTGCAGCTGATACAGTGCAGTACTTTATTTAATTTTTTGCTTTGTTTTCAGTTCCAGCCATTCCATTCATAAGACTTTTTTTTATATCTCATTACAAGCTACTGCTGACCACATAATTTAGCTATTCTTTCTTGCCCCTCATAAGTCTTTATTTGAATTTCCTGTCTTTGTATCAGTGTACAAAGCACAGGTGGCATTTAAGAAACATTGCACCATTCTAGAATAACAATCACAGCACTGAAACTGTGACTGGTAACTGTATCAAAAGCAAAATATCATGGACCATTGAAATCTGAAAAAACCAAATAGAAAGTGCTGGCAAGCACTCAGCAGTTCAGACAGCCTCTGTTTCTCTCTCGATCCACAGATGCTGCAGTACTTGATGATGAGTATGGTGAGGCAGGAGCACCTATTGCATTGTGACATTGCTGGAGCTGGTGTTACGGAAGCTGGGGGCCCACCAAGTGAGACATGCAGGACCTCTGACTTGGTCCAGTGTGGCCCACATGACACTTCAGGCCATGTGTGTGCTGAAAGCTTCTCAACTGACCACACTGTGTAATCAAACAGCCCCACCAGCTGATTCAATGCACAATGTGAAAACTTGAACCATGGGGACTATTCAACATATTTTCACTTCACTCATCAATGAAAATGTATGCAGTGGCATGAGGAACACACCACCAGCATAATTTAAAGTCCCAGCCGCCCAACTTTGCAGGCATGGTGATTCATGCTACCTTCTGCCACTGCAAAGTCTTTGGAAGCATGTGGAGTGTTTTTATAGGTGTTGTGCTAGATTTAGCAGGGAATGTTCTTGCATCCTCACAGGGAAGGCAGAGGATTTGGTTATCTGTTCACACTAAGACTGCAACAGGGATGGGGGCAGCAGTGACAGTGTCACTGGTCTGTGACGTGACAGGGTGATGGAGCAGAGGTAGCGGTGGTGGAAAGCTCTACACAATGCTGTCTACCAGCTTGGAGCTGGACTCCTCCATTGTCCTTGGCAGTGACAGGAGGCTGTCTGGGAGACCAACCAATGCACCCAGCATTTCCGTGTGCATCCTCATCATTCGCTTGCATGTCACCCATTGAACTCATCATCTGAGCCCTCTACAGCAGAACTCATCTGTGACCTTGCCCTCTGGGGTGCTGGCACACAAACTATCCCTCACCCCTGGCCTGGCTGCAGCACATTCATACCCAGTGACTCACATTGTGCTAATTCTGACTCTAAGGTACCTGCAGTGCTAGTAGTTGAGCTGATAGTTAAGAGTTTTAAATAATGTGCTAGGGCTTCTTCATCAATGTTGTGGTTTAGCTCTCTCTCTCTTCCTCCTTGGTGTACTATGGCTGGGCAGCTACCAGTTCTTGGGTGCCTTAAAGCAGAGAACTTAGAAAGGGAAATGTTGGGGTGAGGGGAGTGGGGTGAGGTGGACAACAAGAGGTCCATGATCTCACACTAGTTGCCACAGGCTCTTCCACAGCCACCCCATGATGTGGAGAACCATCTCCTCTGTAGGTCTTAGGAGATGCAGGCGTCCTTGTCGCCCACAGGTTCTGTTCTGCTTTCTTCTGTTGTGTGCAACCTTGTCTTGAAAGAGAGAGGGCAGACTGTCAGTGATAGTGCTGCACTATGTTTGGGCAATATGCCTGTGTTATGACAATGCAGTTGGTAAAGTTGAGTTATTTAAAATTCCCAGAGGGAAAATGTAAACAACTGTCATATCTTCTAATTTTAAGTGTTTTGTTTGAGATGAGACTCTAAATTCAGGAATCAGGCCAACAGTTCTTGAGGCTTTACTTTAAACTGACTGAAACATTTTATTAATTTGCACTGGTTAAAATATATGCACAAATAGCTTCTAAATTACTAATATCATCACATTTAACAAATACTCAAACTAATCTCCATTAAGGCACCAGCAAACCATAGACTGAACCAAGCACCAAGCAAAACATATTCAACTTACAAATTCAAAACGAAGTTCTTTTCATTTTGGTTCCTGTGGAGACATTAGGAGGTTTGCAGCTGCCTTTTGATCTTACATTGCCTCTGCTCTGCACACCCAAAAATTGCTGAAGTTTTACCTACCACTGCCCATTGAATGTTAATTCTCATTGTATCAACAACCTCTGAACTAAACCTCTCTAACAATGAAACCCCTTTCATAGTACCAATTTTATTAGTAATATAAACATATTGCTTGGTATCTGCTAGAAAGGCATTAGTTTTCACCCCACTTCTTAAATGCCGTATTCAAAAAATGCAAATGCACTCTACCTCTCTGTTTACATCTCAAAACTAGTACATATCAAAGAACGTAGACTAGCTGTCTTTAATCCAATTAAGACACCCACAGACTAAAGCTCTATTTTAAAAGAAAATATATTCCAATAATATTATATACTTTAGTAGCTTCATGACACCTGCTAAAGCTGAATAGTTAAAGGTATGTGGAAACAGGGGATTTGGGTATATGGCTGGCATCATTGGAATGTGTATGAGAGTGAGTTGAAGTATTTGGAACCCTGAGTGCCAGAAAGACTGCTGGTCGGTGAGTGATGAGAGTACAATGCATTGAGCAGCGTGAGAGATTGGTAGTGCAGTGGGCAGGAGAGGTCATGTGTGGATAAGTTCACTGACCTTGACTACCTGTGTGAGAATATACAACTTCTTGTGACACTGCTGCCACTCAGTAACTTTTCCCTGACATTTTCTGATGGTGTGCCAGAACTCAATTGGATCAAAGATATTCAAAACCTTAACATGATGACAGATGGTGAAACTAATTTAACATAAGAATTAGGAGCAGGAGTTGGCCATTCAGCCCCTCAAACCTGCCTCGCCATTTAATAAGTGGTTACTTCTTCAGGTAACCCAAGCAATGATTAGCATTAGTCAAGATTGCCTTACACTGTGGTTGGGCAAAAGCTCACTCCCATGATTCTCTTCATGTGGGAGTTTTTGCCATGTTTAAGTCACTGGGTGGAAGTGATTTTAAGGGCCAGATGGTTTTGCCTTATGCAACTCTTCTGTTCTCCCTTTAAAGTTAGGGAGAATCAAGCTTTAAGTTCACAGCTCAACACCACTCACACCTTGACAGTAAGTTTGCTACTTGGAGTGGCAATGAATATGGCATGAATGGAACATTGGAGCATTTACTGTGGTACAATAGAGGGTATTTTCCTGATGTTGAGGTTAGTATGCATTGTTGGTCAAAACTGTGGTCATTTGATGTGTCATATGCACTTAAAGCAAAAAGACAGAGATTACAAAAAAATTAATCATTGCCGGCTGTAGGTTGACAGTAGGGCATTAAACTGCACAAAATATAAAGCAATATTTTGATTATTTTAATTGGTCCTTTTTGCCACATTAAGAACAGGTGGAATGAGTCTGTCCAATTTTAACTGAAACCACCAACTGATGGAAATTCAACCCATGAACCCTGAAGGTAGACATCAGAAACTTAATGGTTTTGGCCTTTTTGTAATATCTCACTGTCAGAAACATTCCTGCAGGATGCTCGGAACTATATGATTGGGCAGCACATACAGTTCTTTTTTAGAGTGGAGTGCATTTTTTTGTGTTAGGCCAGAGAGCCCTCCACACAAGTCAGCAATCAGCCTATGTTTGAATGTACCTTGAAATAGCCCTTTCTTGTCAGAATGCATTATTGAGTATTGTAACAAAACACACAAGTGCCCAGCATTTGTCAGAAATTTTCATCTCGGCTGGAATGCTAAAGTGAAGTTTCTATAAGGGGACTCAAAGTCAGCAGAGGATGATGGGAAACCTCTATCAGTTTTGCTTTGTCAAAGCTTATTTAGATGAGGTTGAAGCATAAATTTGACATGCTGGTTTAGGAAGGTTGCATTGATTTTTTTTCTAGACAAGAAATAAAATCATAAATTTCCAAAGAACCTGCTAAATATGATGAAAATAATTCCCAAACCTGCTTGTTAAAAAATATTGAATAACAAGTACAGTATGTGTCTATAATATGATAAGAAGATGGAAACAAGATAAATACTTAAAATTATAGAACCAGATGTTATTTGAGTCAAAAAGTAGTTATTAAAGCAATCAATGTATGAAGAGAGCAATTTAATCTTTTCAATCATTTCTGCTCAATACTATGTAATGTGTTAAAACAATGAGATCTAGAAATTGCATCTTGTTTCCTTTGTTTTACAGAAACGGGCATGACTAAATCAGACATTAGGCCCATTAATTTTGTGAATGAGGGGTCGAGCGCTTGTTTTAAGAGCTTTTTGGAAGTTGAGTTTCCCTGGACAAAATATGCCCTAGGCCTACTTCGCTCAGGTTGTGCTGGCAGTCTAGCAAGCAAACACCACCAAAAGCAGGAGTAAGAAAATATATATATTTGAATTTTGGTATGGAGCCAGGAAGAGAAGGTGATTAATCTACTTAATGTTTCCAGTCAATGGTAACCCTCAAGTTATTGATAGTAAGAGAACCCTTATGTCCAGTAGAGGCTTTTGAGCACATTTTGCTGGAAATTGTTATTACTAAGCTCTTATGTTGTGCAAATCTTACCTGCCACTTGTCAGCCCACTTGTCTAGATAGGGCAAGAACCCCTTCGATGTGGATGTTGAAAGCCTGCTTGGAAATTATAAGCTAAATTTTATGAGACTGTGTCCCAGGATCAAACTCTTACAAAATTTATCCTGAGATGTCAACCAACTTCCCTTGGTCTGGAGATGTCTTGTTCCAACTATTGTTTCTATCATGTTGGGAATAGATAGCTCTCCATGGGCCAGAGGTTTGCTCAAGCCACATTCTCCAAAGCCTCAGTTATAAAATTCTGAAGCGGATACTTTAAGATTTTTAACAAATGCTGACCTTGCCAGCAACACTCACATCCCAAGAAAGAAGTAAAAAAAAAAATTTTGAACACTCATATTCCCAAAACAGTTTAAATTAGCTTGCATCAAACATTGATTATTCTGCCGTACTTTGTTTGTTTCTTCGTAATTATGGATCTTGTAAGTTAAATTAATTAATAGTTTTAACTGAGAATACAGTTGGTCAAGCATGGTGTTTCCCACCTTTTGGACAGCTCGCATGATGCATAATATTGTGAAGAAAGAGTAATTATTATTCCATACGCCTATCACAGCACACAGAAAAGCTTAAGGCTACAAAATTGGGCTCAGTGCCACTTGTAGCACCAAAACTACAGGTGCTCCAGGTGCTATTTTGGTACTAAAATTGCATTGGCATCACGTGTGGTGACACCACCCCTGGAACCTCAGCAATCCTGGTAATCAGCTGGAGCACAAATTGCTACACTGCTGTGGGAGTCTGAAAACCTCTTTGAGCACTGGTATCCACAGCAACCTGGGTTTGGGTAATCTGAGTTTGCATAGCTACAAGCTGAGATTTCATGGCCTTAGTCTGAACCTCCCTGCTAGTTCTGAGATGTTGGGTGCCTTCTGCTTTTGCTGCAATGGAAACTGAGGCATTGGCCATCAGACACTGCATCATGGTCAAGCCCACAAGTGTTCTCACAGAGTTCATTACAACTTCCACGCTAGGTAGAATGGGCTTCAAGCTCTGTACAAAGTCCTGCACCAAATTGATTGCGACCTCCTCCATGCATGCTCCTTGACAGTGACAGCAGGCTTTCTGGCAGGCTTGCCAATGCACCAAGTATTTCCGTGTGCATGCATCTGCCATTTCTAAATATCATTCCATTGAAGTTCTCTTATCAATCGTCTGCAGCAGAACTTGTGTGTAGTCTTGCACTCCGGGAACTGGCACCTTCATTATCCTTTCACCCTGCCCTAGTACTTAGCAAACTAAGTATTTCAGGATACTTAATATTCCGAAAAGATAGAATAACTGGAAAAAGGAGGGTTGGGGATGATAGCCCTGATCATAAAGGCTACCATAAAGGTGGTAGTGAGAAAGGATCTCAGCTAGAAAGAACAGGATGTAGAATTAGTATGGGTGCAAGTGGGAGTAATTTACAGGCCTCTTAACAGTAACTATATTGTTGGACATAGCATTCAGCAAGAAATAAGAGGAGCTGGTAACAAAGGCAAAGCAATAATCATGGTTGACTTCAATCTTCATATAAACTGGACAAATCAAATCAGAAAAGTAGTTTGGACAACAAGTTAATGAAATGCATTCAAGACAGTTTCCAAGAGCAATATGTTGTGGAACCAATAAGGGAAGAGGCTTTTTACAACCTCGTGTTGTGTGATAGTGTGGTATATGTGTTCTGCCTGAAGTCAGGTCCTTGGCTCATTCTTCATCCTGAGCTGCTTTTCTTAGCAGTTTTTGTCAGTGATAGTTTGCCATTTCCTCGCACTCTTAGGGGCAGAGTGAGGAGGCAGGTCCCAAGTCTACCTCAGACTGGAAATTGAGCCTGTGCTGTTGATGTTATTCTGAACCACATGTAAAATTAGATTGAAAGGTAATGACAATAGATGAGCAATGGCAAACATTTGAAGAAATATTTCATAATTCCCAATAAATGTACATTGCATTGAGAAATAAAAGCTCTGTGGGAAAAATGAGGGGTAACTAAAAAGGTTAAACATAGTATTAGATTAAAAGAAGAGGAGGCTTATAATATTGACAAGAGGAGTAGTGAAGACTGAGGATTGGAACAGTTTTAGAAATGAGCAATGAATGATCAAACAATTGATAAAGAGGGAGAAAGTATAAAAACAAGTTTTAAGAGCTTTTACCACATGTTAAAAGGAAGAGAGTAACAAAAGAGCCCTTAAAGGTTTAGACAGAAGAAAATGTAATGGGGAATAAGAAAACAGCAGTGACGATAAATAAATATTTGTGTCTGTCTACATGGAAGAAGACACAATAACCATACTAGGAATAGTGGGGAACCAAGAGCTAGATTTTCAAACTGGGTTTCGGACCCTGATATCAGGAAAAATTCTGGGTCCCGACCCTATGCCTCACATGGCCAAATTGAGCATGAGGAGGTTTTGGCAGCCAATTAGAGTAAGTGTTACGTACTTCCAAGAGGTGGGAGCTGCCTGTCTGGTGCCAGAGGCATAGGCAGGCAAGAGCCATATTGGGGGCTGCTGCTGTCTTGCTGGATAGAGCAGCCAGACCCTTAGAAGGCCAGAAGGCCAAAGAATGCAGAAAGTGACCATGAACACCAAGTTGAGGCTCAGCACTCAAAACTGCTGGTAGTTGGCCCATCAAATTTTACTTTAATACAAATACGAATACATTTATTTTGGTCCTGTGAAAACCTGACAACTCTACGCTAACCTGCATCACCCGTTCTGGCTTGCTGGCAAAAACATTGAAAATTCTAATCACGACCACACAGGCCTAAAGGAGCTGAACCCCTAAAGGAGCTGAATTGGCCATTAATTGGTAGTGAATGGGCTTGACCTTGCCTTCCAACTCCCCCTCCTAGCAGCCTTGTGAAAATCTGAAAATGTCCCAGAGGCTTCAGATCCTGCAATAACCTTCAAGAGCGGGATTTTGAAATCCCGCCCACACCAGGTTCTGACCTCCACAGCCATTTGAAAATCTGGTCCTAAGAGTCTAATGAGAGTGAGGTAAGGTAACTAATAGTAGTTAAGAAAAGTTACTAGAGAAATTAATGAGACAAATGTCAACAAGTCCCTTGGGCCTGCTGGGAGATATCCTCACTTTCTAAAAGAGGCGGTTGTAGAGATAGTGTGTGGATTGGTTGTCATCTTCCAAATTTCCTACACCCTGGAATGGCTCCAATGAATTACAAGATAGCAGATGTAACATAACTTTCATGAAACGTTGGGAGATAGAGAAAAGAGAAACTATGAGCAGAATTTTGAGTTTGCCATGTGGTAGGCAGGCCCCGGGATCAGCCTGGAAACCTGCCGTTGCCCGCAATTGCCCCCCGACCACGATTTCACACTGGCGGGCCAATTTAGGCCTGCCCAGTATGAAATGTGGCTCCCCAATGGTCGGGAAGGGCCAAGCAGGGGTGGGACCCTGTTGGCTGCCAGGTCCAATGGAAACCTGGCAGCTGGTTTAAAAATGGCACAGGCAGCCCCTGGAAGCTGCCATGGAAGAACATCTGTTCTGTGTTAGCAAACTCAGGTGATAAAGTCAAGTGTGGCTGGAGATGCTAGGTGAGAGGGCAGGTCGAGGGGGCACTTGGCCCCCCTCCCCCCTACCTTTTCTGATGAGCACCTCACTGTCCTTGTGGAGGGGGTGGCTGCCAGGAGGGACACCCTTGCCTCCAGAGGTGGGAGGAGGAGGCCATCACACCTCACAAAGAGGACATGAGAGGAGGTAGCAGCCATGAAGTGGTGCAGTGCCAGAAGTGCTTCAATGACCTACTGCACTCAGGAAGAGTGAGTACCGTGTTGGCATGGTTAAATATGCAGAAGTGTTAAGGTGTGGCCATTCCACCTCCCCATCACCGTGGACCTCAGGCGTGCGAGAGTCTGAGTGCCAACCGTCAATGACACTGGAGCCAGCCAAGGGGGTGAGCCCTGGCAGCTTGGACTGAGTGCTCGAGGGCCATGACTCGGATGTACCCTATGAGGTGCTCCTCAGCTGGGGTTGCCCAGACTGCCATGGTGCTGCAGGTAGAGAGTGGACTAATTAATGCTGCTCTGTCCTTTCAGGAGAAGATGAGCCATAACCAATCAGAGAGTTCAAGTACAGGCGGAGGCCCCCCCATCCTGCTGCTGCTCACCAGGTTCGAGCTGGACGCCCTTGAGCTGGAGAGTCGGCACGGTCCACGTGCAACCAGGCGTGGAGAGGCAGGGGTGCCAGATGAAGGTGAGAGTGCAGTGCACAGAGGTGAGAGTTCGGATTGTGCAACCATTCTAGTGTAGTCTCTTCATTGATGGGAGCCTCAAATCTGGAGTCCCCATCGATCATTGAATGACGATGGCACCATAATGCAGATCTCCATTGTCTCACCAGGGCGCCTGGCATGCACTGTGACAGTGTGATGACTTTAATGGCATGTTCTCGTTGTCCCTTAGACTCACCAGCAGCACTCACTCTCTGGACCCTGAAGGGCCACCCCAGATGCCAGGCGACCACTGGGTTTCATTTGCACCTGCGTTACACCCACTATCTGAACCAAGCACCAGTGCAGATACCAGCACCTCGGTGGGCATTAAATCAGTGGCCAGAATGTCGGTGCACATTGGTGAGGGAACCTCACACTCACTTGAGGTGCAGGCGGAGGCAGAGAGTACACAGGGCGCCGGCAGTCGGAAGAGTGCTGGGGACCAGGATGACACTTGGTCGAAGGGTGATGATGAGCCTCTGGAGTCGTCCATTAGGTGGCAGATGCTGGATGTCCAGCGGGATGTGCGGGAGGACCTGGCAGATATCCATGAGAGTCTGCGTGTCATGGTCTCCATTGTGGAGGAGTCCATGTGAAGCATGAGCACTCCATTGACTCTCAAGGCCGAGCGCACTGCCTCCTCCATTGACAGAGTGGTGACTCTCATGGAGAGGCAGCTCCAGGAACAAAATCAGGGGTTCCTGGGGTTGCGCTCGGACCTGCAAGCCCTCACACAGGCGATAACCTCAGGTGGTCAGTGCCAGTGCTGGAGATGAATGAGGCACCCAGTATCCCAGCTAGGCGCCCGTCCATCAATGGTGATCAGGGAGGTACAGAGCGACCGCATGTTGGTGCATAAGCTGCTTGTCATCTGTGCGGGCTCCTCTCAGTGCACTCTGGATGACAGCAGCTGCTCCTCTGCCCCTCCGTCAGTGACCGTGGCATCTGATGAGGCTGCAGCAAGTGGGGACATGCCAGCCACGGCACTGGCCACTCCCTCCTAGGCAGGGCCAGCACAGGCTCCACTGGCTTGTGGATGACCACCAAGGTCATCAAGGCCAACCAGACAGCAGAGTCAGCAAGCTGTCTCCAACGCCGGTGCCAGCGAGGAAGGGGGCACCAGGACGTAGCACTTGGAAATGTAAGTTAAAGGCACCATGAGTGCAAGAAGGGCAGTTCACAGGTGATTTTCTGTTCATTTATGTCTGCTTTAAATGTCTGCTAGTGCGGACATCAACACCAGTAATGGTAATGTCATTATGCATTCAATGTGACAATAACAATAAATTTGCTTTGGTTCTGATAGCCTGAGTATGCTTCACCTTTTTTTCTTTCTAGTGCAAGGTACACCGGTATGAACTGCTGGACAGGAGTAGCTGGATACTTTATTACACAGGCATTGAGTGGACTATGGGTGCAAATGAAAGAGTCATTTCAGACATCCGGGATGGAGGTGGCAGTCCTGGCATGAGATGGAAGCAGATCTTTGATAGCCTAGCTGAAGGAGCATTGGATCAAGGTGTCCCTGGTGTCCCTGCTTCCCTGGAGGTACCAAGGTCTGCCTCCACGCCCTCAGCATTCCCCTCACTGTGCTCCTCTTCTGACTCACTACTTGACTCATCACCTGTGGCCTGTGCAGCTGCATCAACATCCTCTTCCTCCAGTGGGTTCCCCCTTGCCAGTGCCAGATTTTGGAGAGTGCAACATGCAACCACTATCAATGACACCAGCTCTGGGGGGTATTGCAGTGCTCCCCCCATACAGTCCAGGCATCGGAAGCACATCTTGGGAAGATCTATGGTCCTCTCTACCATCCATCGCCCTTGTGGAGGTATGACTCATATTGTAATGCTTCCCTGCCTCTGCCTTTGGATGGCGGAGAGGCGCCTCTTCAATGGATAGCCCTTGTCACCCGGCAGCCATTCATCCAGTTGGGCTGGAGCACTGAAGAGCCTCAGCACCTGGGAGTGTCTCAGGATTTAAACGTCATGGGAGCTGCCTGCATACGTTGCACAGACTTACAGAATCAGCATCCTGTGATCACACACTATCTGCACGTTCATGGAGTGGAAGCCCTTCCTGTTGATGAAGGCAACCGGCTGACCTGCTGGCGCCTTGATAGTCACATGTGTGAAGTCAATGGGACCCTGGATGCGGGGGAACCCAGCAATCACTGCAAAGCCTCTGCGGCACTCAGACTGACGATGGTGATATTAGCTAAAAAAAGTGCTAATGGTGACATTAAGGGTAGAAAGCAGGATGAGCAAGGGACAGATAGCCCTAGTGGGGGGGTCTGTCCGCAAACATGTCTGCAAAATTGTGACATGCCATGACTAAATAATATCTTTCTTTGTTTTGCAGGGTCTTCACCTGCACGGTAATTGTCTCAGGACATTCATGAGGATGATTCCTCAGAGGACTAGATTCCTGCTGAGGGTGCATGTCACAGGACCTACAGCCATGCACCAGCACAAATACTCACACTTTAATAGATTGACTTAGACAGTTGGATTTTATCTGTTGATTCATAATCTAAATTTTCTCTAAAAGAATGCATTTTTTCCCAAAGCATGCAAAAAAGTTGTTTCTCTGTCAAACTGATGACCTATTGACACAACTTTAGGTATTGATCAGTTACAGTTTTCCTATCAACCTCATAAGTCAGTGGATGAATGACACTGTTCTGATATCTGTCTACCTGATCCAACAGCACACAGATAGATTAGGCAACTATGCTCATGCTATCTTTGCTGAATTCTCTTCAGCTTTTAATGCTATGCAACAATTCAAACTTATTGAAAAATTGAAAAGGCTTGATATCAATCCTACTTTGGATCAGTGATTTCCTTCACAAGACCCAATGGGTATTAGTTCCTAGAATTTACTTGGAGCCCATGTTAATGAATACTGGATTTTCTCAGGATTGTGTACAGTCCCCTCTACTTTTCATCCTCTATCCAAATGATTGTTGATCAGAATATGACAACATAACAATCCCGAAGTATGTCAATGATATGGTACTTTTGTGTTTCATCAGGAATAATGGAGTAAACTATAGGCACTCGATGGAGAAATTAGTAAATGATGCAACAACAATTCTCTTAAATTGAATGAAAACAAGACAAAAGAACTAGTTATAGACTTTAGGGAAAAGCAAGCTAATGATATTTTTCCTGTGAAGATTCATGATGTGGATTACACTACCTCAGAAAATAAAATCTTTTCGAGGAGACCCTACAATCATGAAACTCTTCAGTTCAGTTATAGTTGAGAGTGTTATCATTTTTGGATGTCTCACCTGGGACTGTTGTTTTAGGAAAGCAGTCTCTTTAAGGGTAGAGCATCTGAACAAGACTGGGAAGGTATCTGATGAGCAGATTTTTCTTGATGATATTTGCTCTTGAAGAATTTTGACAGAAGGAAAGAGTGTCATGTCCTTTGTCTCAGTATTATTGTTGGATGCATTCAGGGGAAAGACTACTGTCCCTTAGATGCAGGGAAATTGGTTCCTGAACTTGTGTGGACCCTTCTCTATAAGAACTGCAACAGGAGTTTGATGTATGGATGATGATCTGCGTTTAGGGTGGGATTCACTGACTGATTATTTTAATGCATTGGAATAGTTTATAATACACATTTAATTAAAGTTAGATCCCTGTGATAGGTTAATGTTCTTTCTTTGATTGTTATTAAAGAGCGAGCAATGTATCCGGAATGAATTTCGATGTGAAGTTCCATATAGATAAAGTGAAAGTGAACTGATTTGAATTATAGGACATTATCCTTAAAAGAACATAGTGAATATGAGCAGACACTGGTCACAGGATCAATAATGTAGAGTATGTATCGTAGGGCTCAATCATTTCCAAGCTCTGCTCAGCTGGACACAGATGCTGAACCTCAGGAGAAGGAGAATGCTAGAAGTGCATCAGCAAATTAGCCGGGTACTAACAGATGTGCTGCTCAATCTCTCCACAACAATGTAGAGGTGGAGGAGACCAACTCGATCACTAGTGGATTGGTGGTGCAGGGAATTGTGAGAATGAGTGTTATGGAGAGAATGGTTGCCTCTCAGCACCACTCTCAAATGAGTTCATACAGGCCATGGTCCTGACTGTGCAGAAGAAGTCTGTCATCTTAAAAAGGATGAAAAATATCTTGCCCATGACCTTACAACACATTGCTGAACTTCACCAAGCTGGTCTGCTGCACTGTATTGGGAGTAATGTGACACTGTCCCAGGAAAGGGATAATGGCGGAAGGGGGCAGGGAAATGAGAACTCCACTCAAAGTACTCTCACTTCTCACTGTTCCCCCACCACCCCACCCCCCCACCCACCCCTCAGATAGAACCTGACGTGATGACTCATCTCCCAAGCCTTACAGGGGCTCCGAAACCCAGATGGCATAGGCCAAAAGTATTTCAGCAGTCAAGGCAGGGATCTTAGCGGTCTGCTTGTACCTCTGCTGAAACCACACAGAATGCACCACATAGAAGCGGTAGGGAATGTAATTGAGAAATTATAGTTCACCAAGTGAGTGTTTGATAAAATGTTATGGTTAAGGTTCCTTTCCTTATAAGAACCATAAAATGTATTGACTAGCAGCACCAACACATCTTGCCCATTTTTGTGTCTTGAGCGTGAATGTGCCTTTTCACTTGTTTCATGATGGATGTCAACACATAATTGGGTGGATATCCAATGGCTGGATATGTCTTTGAAGAACTATTTAGTGCAAAGGGAGGGTGAGTCCTGGTGCTTGGAACGGACTGTAGGATTTCATTTCTTATGTTTGCCTGTATGAGTCAACACTAAGTGAATCTTCGTGACATTAGGGCATCCCTGACATCCTGGGTGATCATGAAAATGGCTGGTTTGGTGATGGGGACCCCATTTTTAACCTCCTCCTCCTCCACCTGTTCTATGATCTCCTGATCCAGAGATGATTGACAAACTCCTTTGTCCTCCTCCACATGCATTCTTCTCTACTGCACAATGTTGGGCAGGACACCACAATCATTCTAGACACTTTGATGGTGAGTACTGAAGGATGCCTCCAGAACTTTCTAGGCACCTGAAGTGCACCTTCAATATTCCAATAGCTTGCTCTGTAACAGAGGTCATGTGGCTTTTATTGTGGTGTTCTTGTGCCTCATTGATGAAGTTTCTCACAGGTGCCATGAGCCAGATTTGAAGGGAGTATCCCTATCTCTTATGAGCTAGTCCTTATGCCTGCTTCCTGGAAACAAGAGGACTGGAATTTTGGGCTATCTGAGTATGAAACTACCATGGCTGCTTCCAGGGAGTCTAGCATAGATCTACATGAATCTCTTCTTGTGGTTACGTGCCAGCTGTGTGCGCTGATGGACAAATATCTCTAATGGTCTCAAAACTCCTGCTTGTTGTGGTGGTGCTTGATTGCCAAGTATGTGATTTGATGGCATCCTGTACCTATGGGAATCCAGCCAGAGAAGCAAATCCAAGTTCCAGCTCATTCTGTCTATTGTTAGCGCAACTCAAATGTTTATCCCATTCCTTCTGAAATTAAGTTTAAGCCTCTACCTCAATAGTCATATGTGGTGAAGATTCTCATTGTCTAATAGCCTTCAGTTCAAAAACATACTTCCTCCCTTTTCTCTTTTTTTTCTAGTGAGAATCCTTATGTTCTGTTCCCTACTTTCCCATTTTCCACCAATTTCACTCTTTATACACAGTAAGGTCCCCTGGTTTCACTCATCCCCTAACTGCTCCTCAGTGCTGCAACAAGCAGTTATTAGAAGCTGTTGAATATGTAAATAGGACATTTGGTATTTTGATTAATTTATTTAAATTATGGTCTTTATAAACATAATAATTTAATGAGTTCTTTTAGCAGAATATGTCCTGTTAATTTTGAGGTTTTCCTAATTAAGGCAAATACATTCAGGAATTGTTAAGTGTTTTCTGTGTTAAGAAAAACAACATGACCTTTTAATTGCTTTTATATCTGTTTTGTGGAGATATTTTCATAATGATTTTCAAAAGCACATTGTTCTTGACTAGTAAAAGATGATAAAATATGCTCTGACATATAAGCACTTGAACTGAAGGCAGCATAATTCCGAATTGACTAACCAGATCCTGTAGTTTTATTTCCACATGGTGTCTGATGATGCTATTTGTTTTTTGACTCTAGGTCACCAATTCAGAGATAAGAATTAATCTTCCTTGCTTTCAGGGTCAAACTGATACATCTTATGTTGCAGTTCAGATATAAATTAACCCTTAAAGAAGCAGTGTCATCCCATTTGGCATTTTGTTTTTGGAAAATTCCTCGGAAATTGATTAAGCCAATTATTCAGAAAAGCATACTCTTGAGCACGCCTCAGTACCTTCCAGATTAATGAAAACAAAACCATATCAGGGCTTCAACTCTCTATCATTCACAGCAAGAGACACAAGGGCGGCAAGATTCCATAGCCATTTAGAATGGAAGTGGGGATCTCAGTGGGGGATTAGCTCATGCCTGTTATTTTTGATGCAGGCAGCTTGCCAACTTTGTGCTGCTTGCTGATTTGCATGATAGCTGAGTTCAGTCAGTGCCAACCGCACGGTTGGGTGGCTGCATGGCTCTGCAGGAGACTCAAGTTTGAGTGGGGCAGGCATTATTTAAAGCTAACCTGTTCTTAAAGGAGAGGTGCATTCCAGCTGGAGCAGACACTGGAACTGTTTGTGGAATAGAGCGTGAGCACTTCTCCAAGTTTTCTTGATGCTCCTGTTAGGAAATTGAGACAGTTTAAGTAAGTTATATTGTTATTTGTAAGTGTTAGGAAAAAGTTTCAGCTTTAAAGTTTAAGTTTGATTTGTATTTCTGTGTCCATGGGTTAAGAAAGGTCAAATTAAGTTTTGGTTTCACTTTAAAAAGGTGCCTGCATTTCTAAAGAAGTTTTTTTTTAAACCACTGTCACAGCTAAGGTAAACAAACACAGTAGAAAATTGGCTACTGCCTAGCAACGGGGGTCTAGAGAGGCTGGTCCCTCCCACAAACACACACAGAAAAACTAACACTGCATTGACCACTTTGGTGGAGAGGGATAGAGATGTCATATATACACAGGGGGCCAAGAGACCCTCCAGACAAATTTTCCAAAGACAGTGGGACCAGATAACCATGGTGGTTAATACCAACAGTTGAGACCCAAGGACTTGAATGCAATATCGTAAAAAATTTACTGACTTCACATCAGTGGTCAAGGTCAGCAAATGTCCTTTCAAATACCATATCTCACCAACTAGCATCACACACTGCTCAGTGCACCATACTCCAACTCACCTATTGAGAATTTCTATCAGTCACAACTCATACCTCACATTCATAATTTTACCTTGCTCTCACACATTTAGCACTGCTGCAAACCGCACATCCACATCTCACAGCTTGTATACATTGTCAGCTATTCAAGCACGACAGCCACATCAGCCAAACATATTGCACCAGACTCAATGACACACTTTCCTCTGTCTTGTAGCAAAAGGTGACACATTATTAATGAAGCAGGTGCTAACCGGTGACGGGCAGGCATGGCTGCATGTTCTTACTCCCATGGAAGAGATGATGCTCGCCATCAATGAAGCAGCCATTGCTGAGACCATGGCCAGTAGGAGGGATAAAAACAACATAAAAACATTACAAATTTATGGCACAGAAGGAGACCATTTGGCCCATCATGTTTATGCCGGCCAGTGAAGAGCTATCCAGCATTTTCACACTTGCCAGTTCTTGTCCATAGCCCAAAGTATGTATATTTGTACATACTTCAAATGCATGTACAAGTATTTTTTTAAAGGCGATGAGTATTTCTGCCTCTACCAGACTTTTAGGTTATGAGTTTCAGAACCTCCATCACCTCTGGGCAAAAACATTTCTTCTCAACTTCTCTTTAATCCTTTTGTCAATTGCATTAAATCTATGCCTCATGGTTATTGATCACTTTGCCTAATTATTCTTAATAGGAATATTTTGACAGTGTTCTCAGATCTAATCCTCCTTCTCACATTCCTTCTCCCCCTCATCACATAATCTCTTTTGATTTAGAGCTGTAAGCACGTAGGTCTTACTTTCCTTCTCTTCCCTCAACCCAAGCCTAATTATGTGAGTTGCTTCTTTCAGATACCCAAGATGACAGTGAGGAAGAGCAGGAAGACAGTGATGAACACTATCACCTGACCTCACACTTGCAGTCACCAATTCAGTTACTGGCCAGGATTCTTTCGGGTTGACTGGGATCTTGCCCACCGGATGGAAAACCAGCGGGGAACCCACATTAGCTCAGCAGGGGTGGCCCAATGGAATCAAGTGCCCTTCAGGCATTTAAATAGTCACTTTTGGGTCTTCCCCAGGATTGAGGTCCCTGGGAGAGCAAGTCCTGCCCGCCATCGCTATGCCGCCAACAGCAGTGGGAGTGGCAGCTGCTGGCAGCAATGCACCCAACAGAGGCCCAGGAAGATCATGGACCCCAGGCCAAAATTGAGTGACGGAGGGGTGGGAATCGAGGTTGGAGATCGATGGAGAGGGGTTGGGGGTGGGTCAAAGGCAAGGAAATGGGGTGGCTTTCAGTGGCACCCCTGCTTCCTGCTGCTGGGTCCTTTGATCAGGTACAGAGCATCACTACAAGGGCCCGCCTTCCTGTCCCAACCCCCAGAAGGCTGCTGTCAGACCCTACTTGGTTTACTGGGCAGCCTTCCTGAAGCATGTAAAAGCATGTGGTCCCCATTTAATCCTGGAGCCAGCACTGAATTGCAGTGGGTTCAGAGATAATGGGTGGAATTTTCCCAGACTTACACTTAATGCAGGAGCAGGCAGGTAAAGCGATGTTTTAACTGCTGGCCAGGATGGTGAGTTTTCACGTAGTATCATACCAAACCTGCCTCTTTATTTATGCATTCCATGGAAACACATCATGTCCATGGCAGGCAGGGTCTCATTCGCCCTCCCGTTGTTGCATCACACTGGCCGCCATGTTTAAAAGGCAGCCACCAGCACAACGCTCATCACTACCAGCTCACCACCATTGCTCAGGAGACATGACCAGCAAATGAAAAAACACTGCAGCCCCCCAGTTTAATGACAAGTCCCTTGAGCGACTGTTGGGTGCCCTGGAGGCCCGCCTGGATGTCCTGTACCCCCACTCTGGTCACAAGATGGGCAGCAATGTGACCAATCTGGCCTGGGCGGTGGGGGCAGCGGTGGTCAATGCCAATGCTCTTCAAAAGAGGACAGCCATCCAGCACTGCAAGAGGATGAATAATCTTCCCTGTTCCGCCATGTGTAAGTCACTCTTTTCAGCACTCTCAGCTCACGCACTCACAAACCCAGCACACACCCACAGGGATCTCACTCACTGCCAGTTCAAGGGACATCACTATTCACCCTGTCAAGTACACCTTCATTATTACCCTCAGCCCGTTTATGGGACCACTCACCACCCACACGGCCAGGCACATTTATCATCTGGCCCAGCAGCTGTCCTGTTTACATTTTCTCCATCTCTATTCATGCTGGACAAGCTGGCATACAACAAAAGAGAGAGGTCACAGACTGGTGGAGGAATGCCCAAAATCAAGGTGCTCAAGACTTTGAAAACAGAGCCATCCAGCTGGCCGGCAAGGATCTAGGCTGGTCCTGTGCTGTCGGTGAGGTCAGTGGTGATCTACCAAGTGATGATCCAGCAGTGCATCATATACCAGGCAACAATGCTGTGAGTGATGTGTCCTGTTTCACAGGCCACTGCCATGCACTAATTATCTCTCCTTGCTTCCACAGGCACATTTGCCAAACAGCCGACAGTCCATGACCTAGGGCCTCCAATCCAGGCCCAACAAAACCTCTGAAGTGGAATCTGAATGCACCTGCCTCAAAGTTCCGTCAAAGCACTCATCCACACCCTCCACCAGCGCACAGACATACACCTTGGTGGGACCTAGCTTTAGAATTGACATGGGACCACAATTTGGTCAGCACATCACACTGTCTGATCCACAGCAGGTGGCGGCATGGACTTAACCAGGTTTCCGGCAATTGGAGGACTGCTAGAGGCCAGAAATTTGCTGAGTCCGAGTCAGATGATGAGCCTCTGAACTCTGTCATGTCACAGTTGCTGAAGCTGCAAAGGCAAGCTCGGAAACATCAGGAAGGGATGTCTGCTGAACCCCTCAGATTGCAAGGCACGATTGAGGTGTCCATCCACCTTCAGGTTGAGGTGATAGCACGGGCATGCCAATCGTCAAGGTCAACAGTGGTAGAATGGTGACTGCCATGGAGACCTTGGTCCAGGATATTGGTCCTACACTGCTGTGTGAGCTCAACACCATCGCTGATGCCATATTTGACCTCCAACAGTGCGTAACCGAGAGGGATGTGGATCAGCTCGATCTCACTCCAGCTAGCCCTTCCCCTCAAGGAGTCAGCCAGGGGCCTACGGGCATCTATAGGAAGGAGGATCAGCAGGGGCACACTCTGGACCCATCCACCCAGGTGACTCCAGGAGTGACTGGCCCATTTGAATCCCCGCTTCCTGTGACCTCAGCAGCTCCAGCTCCACAGGCCGAGGTGGGTGCCACTGCCACACAGCAGGACCCTGAAAGAAGGCTGAGGGCCTCCAAGTCTCAGCCCTCCAGAGGACACCCGCCAAAGTCATCACAGACAGGGCGTCACAGCTGGCAGATGGCCTCCACCTCCACTGCGGATGTTGGGGGAGCACCAAGACATAACAGCTTAGGACAGTTAAGGGGAATTAACTCTTTTGGAGTCAACCAAATAAACTAAATTAACAAAATGAGGGATAAGGTAAACACAGCGCCTAAATTAGGATAGTTGTAAAATCAAATGCAAAGTTTAAAGAAAACTTACATACATCAAACCAAAATGTGATTACAAGGGCCCACTGGGCACAGAAGGCCTTGACAGTGCCAGCAGACACCGCGTGCTCCCTCTCCAGGGAAACCCAGCCGCAAACGTAGCCGTGGAAGAGGGGCAGACAGGTGGGTCGGACAACCCCCTCGATTGCCCGCTGGCTGGACCTGGGCATGGGTGTTAATCACTTGTACACACTGTTCACTATTGACAATAAACTCCCAAAAATGTCTCCCCGCCTATGGCTCCTTGTTCTGATGAGCAATGTTCTTGTCAATCAGATATGAAACCTTTCTACACAAGATAAAGGCAGGTGTCTCAGTCCAGGGCCTCTTCCCTGTGCTCTGTGCAGCCTTCAGACCAAAGTGATGGCCCGGCTGCAAATTACCTGGACACATTACTGATGACTGCACCATGGCAGTGCTGGTCATTGCTGCCAGAAAGTAGTTGGCAGACACCACAGAGTTTTCTCATTCTATCGGTGTCCTCTCAGCATCTTTAAGATGGGGCTGGCCCCCATCTCTTCAGCATCTGTGACCACTGATGCTGTGCTCTAGCTCCTGAAGGGCTCAGGTGCTGAAGGCGGACAAAGGATCAGATGTTTCACAAGTTTCTTGGCTGCATATTTATGATATGACCCTGATATCAGAGTGCAAGCCAACTGCCCTTGGCCAGACAGGAGTCAGACATTCTCAGAGGCTCACTGCATGTTGTCATCATCCTCCAAAAATCTGGCAGCTATGAGGGCCTCTCGAAATGCCTGCCTCGTCTAGCCAGTGGAAAGGCCTCATCACTGTTGTCATCACCTCCGAGGACCTCCTCACCCTCATCCCCATCGGCGTCCTCCTCATTGGAGGAGACTTGCACATCAATGCGTGACACCCTCTGCAGACTGTATTGCAGGGCTCCACCAGATCAGTCCAGACACCGGAACCGTATCTTCAGCATCCCAATGGTCTGCTCCACCAAGGTGTGAGCTGCAGCATGAGCTTCATTATACTGTCGCTCTGCTGCAGTCTGAGGCTGCAGCATGGGTGTCTTCAGTCACGTCCTCTACAGGTAGCCCTTGTCCCTGAAGACCCATCCTTGCAGCTTCTGTGGACCCTGGAAAACTCCAGGGATCTGTGACTGATTGAGGATGTAGGCGTTGTTCACACTCCCTGGAAACAGTGCACACACCTGCAGGATGCGTTTCTGGTCATCACAAACCAGCTGCACATTCAGGCCATCAGGCATATAGATAAATCACCAGGCTCCATGTTCCTGATGTGATCCTCCTGCAGCATGAAAGAGAGAGAGAGAGACGTGTTGAGCATGGGTGTACTTAGCACCTCTCCTGGCCCCATGTGACGGCCCCTTAATGCTTCCCGGAGAGAGCTGGCCAGCCCTCAGATGGCCACAGGTGAGTGCGCTGCATGGCTGCCCTGTCAGCCTGTGACATGCGAATGAAAGCTCCTAACCTGGTTGCTGGTATTGCAAGGAGCGGCAGTGACTGCTCCATGGCCAGCACTGGTGAGGAGATTGTACAATGTGTGCAGTCCAACTGCTACGCCATCCAGTAAAATGATCGCAAACTCACTGCCTGTACCAGCGCGGGTGGTGGTGGTGGTGGGGGGGGGTGGTGGATTGGGGGTTGGGAGGGATTAGGGGAACGTAAGGTCTGAAGCACTTGGTGGCCCTTTGGTGCCTCTGTGTTGCTTGTATGGGTGGGCAGGCTAGGAGCCTGACCCCAATCATGTCACTGTGGCTGCACCTGATCTGTCTCAGTTGCAGAGGAATGGTCAGTTTATGCAGGTGTCCCTAATGTGTGGCCACTTTCCTCGCTTATCCTGCCCCCTAGCTCGATTTCTTGTGCGTGGGATCCAATGCCAGGACAGCAGTTACCCTCCCCCACCATGTGAAGGCCACCAAGTGCATGCCGTCTGTGTGCTCTTGTGAAGGACGCCGACGTGTTTTCCCGCTGACTTGGACGGACAGTCCGGTGGGAGTCCAAGAGCCTGGCGGGATGGACTTTTAATGATATGCTGATGTATTACAATGAGCTCCCCGATGACCATTGGTGGGAAATGCAGCACATCATCGGCGGGCTGAGTGGATGATCGCGACCTGTCTTCCTGCCATTGTGAAACCAACTGCGCCATATTGTTTGCGCCCATCACCCATTATGCAATTAAGTGGGCCTGGGGGCATTCTTCACATGCGATGGGCTGCATTAAATCCAGCCCAATGATGTTGCACATAAATTGGTGGACAGCTACGAGGGGAGATCTGCACTTGTTGAGAAATTGCACACGAATGGTGCAGCCAAGGCATGAGGAAAGAACAGTGCGACAGCCAGCTCCCGAGAGGGCTGGGTCACAGGGGGTCTGCAGGGGATTCCTGTGAGGACATCTTGCCAAAGGCTACAGTAGGAGACTAATGGAGTGGTGAAGCACAGAATGCAGAATGGTCCAGGGGCAGCATGGTTTGTGAACCGAATAGTAATTCAGGAATTTGGTGTAAGTGAGAATTCGGTATTTCACCTCTGTTTGCTAGTGAGTGTCTCTCTTGTGTCTCCAAGCGAGGAGACTGTAACTTGCTATTACTTCAATTACTTAGTAAATTAGTAACTAATTAACTAATAAAACAAATAAATAAGATTAGACAGAATGCAGAATGCCGTAATGAAGAATCCACAGCCCTTGACTTTAGCCAACAGGTATAAGATAATTGCCACTTGTGTGGATAAGAACAAGGACTGGAGGGTGGATGAGCAAACTGACCATAGCACCATGGCGTGGGAGACCATTCAAATGGGCAAAGTGAACAGGAACCTGGTATTGATAGGGAACAGTGCAGCCAGGGGAATAGATACAGTTCTCTGCAGCAACAATTGGGAGTTCTGAAGGTTGCCTGCCTGGTGCCAGGGTTAGGTACATCTCCTGGTGGCTTGAGGCAAACTTACAATGGGAGGGGGAGGATCCCATTGTTGTGGTCCACACAGGAACCAATGACATAGGTAGAACTAGAACTGATGTCCTGTTGGGACAGTTTGAGAAGATAGGCTTCAAATAAAAACACAGAGCCTCAAAGGTTATCATCTCTGGATTGTTACTTGAGCCATGCACCAATTAGCATAGGGTCAAGCAGTTTAGGGAATTAAACATGTGGCTCAAGGAGTGGTGGGGAAAAAGGGGTTCCAGTTCAAGGGGCACTGACTCCAGTACTCGAGAAAGAGGGAACTGTTCCATTGGGATGGGCTGCACTAAACCGAGCTAGGGTTAGATTATTGCCCAACCGTATAGCTTAGGGTCATGGATAGGGCTTTAAACTAACATGGGGGTGAGAGGGTGGGGAGACAGGATTCACGTGAAGGAAGAATTACAAATCCAAAGAGAATGTTGAGACAATAGAACAGTGTCACATTCGGGAAAGACAAGCAGAGTGGGACTGGAAAGGACAAAGAGTTTAACAGTAATAGTGCACCAGTAATAAGGTCCATGCAAATAATAGTGAAATAAATGAAATTAAAGACTCTTTATCTGAATGCGGGAAGCAGTCATAATAGGATAGGTGAAATGGTGGCACTAGTAGAGAAAAACAGTTTAGACTTAATCACTATTATAGAGACATGGGGTTACATTTTATGAGAGGGCAGAAGGCTTACCGCCAACAATCCCCCCACCACCCCCCGCAGAAGTAAAGTGGGCCAGAAGCCAACTTTTTCCTTGCTAGCCTGTACCACAGCCATAACACGCTGAGGTGGACTAAATTAATGGAGAATGGGGCATCCACCCTCACTCAGGAGGAAATTTCGCTCTTGGGAGCTGCCGGCCAATTGGATGGGCTGACAGCTCCATCACTCCAAGCAACGCCTGAGCTGAGTAGTGGGCGTTGTCAGAATTGAAAGAAGAAGGCTGACGAGGAACATGGCTTCCCAAGAAGGTAAGCCCCTGGGTTTTAGGGTAAAGAGGGATCCCAGAACCCAGAGAGAGGGGAGAGGGGATGGAGGGAGCCATTTTCTGTCAGGCAGGCAGGGTGGAAGGAAGAGGTTGATATCTTGGGAGGGGTGGCCCCGAACCATGCAGGGAACCTCCCTAATTAGGTGCTTCCCCCTCCTTCCCACCTTTCTTCATGCCGAACTTTAAAAATATTCGATTGTCTATGGCAACCGTGTTATGCCATGGGCAGCATATTATTCAGCTCATTAGCTTTGTTAACAAGCCTAAATGACCCTTAATTATTTATTTACATATGGTAGATGGGTTGCTGATCTGAAGGCCCACCCACTGAGCATATTATAGTTCTGAGCTTGGGGGTGGGTGGGAAGTTGGTGTGCTAGCCATTCAACCTAATTTGCATGCCACACTCCACTGAAAACATGCCCAGCAGGGGAGGGAAAATCCAGATCATGGTTATACAGTGACCAGGGTTGGGAATTAAATATTCTATGGTCCACTATTTTTCAAAAAATCAGACAGAATTGTTACAACTGGTCCCCGGGTGAGGTATCTCCAATTTGTTATGACCTCAGATGAGGTACCCTAAATTGCTATGGTCCCGGGTGAGGAGGGATGAACTAGCTCCCTTTCTTTATTCAATCCCCTTGGTTGGCTACAGCAAGGTTAATTTAGAAAGGATCCCTTCCCACATGGATACCTTTCCCCAATCCAAATGTTTTAAAAGGAGCCAATTTAACTTGGCTGTCTTGAACCAAAGAAAGTGAGTTTATTAGTTACCAAACATGAGAAAATATAATAAAAAAATACACTTACACAGAGCTTAGAAATGAGAAATTTAGTCCACAAATAAAAATTTAAAAAGATGTACGAATCAGTCCTTTGGCTTGTCCATGTCATGAAAATATAATATTTTTCATAGTATTATTGTGATTTATTGTAAAGGTAGGTTAACAGTGGGGTTTGGACTAGTTTCCCTGTGTGTGCTTGTGTGTGAGAGGGTTTTAATTGAACTGCAGGCAACTAGTCATGAACTTTGAGTTATCAAACGAGAAACTAGGTTTGAAATGCTAAATACGTAAACATGGCTGAGGTTTTAGAATCTGAGGTGTAAAGAACATTTGCATTTTTAGATAAACCAGAGTTGTGAATTTCAAGGTTACACCTAACCAACCGAGGCGAAGCCAAACAATGTGTTTATTTTTCCCAAAAACTACTGATAACATGAGTACTATGGAAGATTTATATTGTGGAAAAAGTAAAGTTGCAAAGGTATATTGGGACAATGGAATTTACATTAAAAAGGGAGAACTCTGTATAAAAGAGATGAGGTTATGTGTAAGGAGAAGGGATTCTAAGATCTGACAAAAGTGTGAAAAGTCTCCAGCTTCTATGCATCAAGATACTATCTACAGGAACTGAAGTTAAGAAAACTCATTGTGAATATGCCTGTCCAGGATATTGTGTGCTTTGCCTGGGTCTGTTGAAATCTATCTTGTTTTACTGTTGCATTAATGGAAGTGTAACTGGGAGCTAGATTAATTAGGAGCAAGGAATTATCATAGTCGTAATTTGTAGACCTATGTATGTGCTTAAAATCATTTCTTTTATGAATATATGTTTAAATTAGTTTTGTTAAAAAAACCTCTAAGACTCAGTGGACTTATTACTACTGAATTCAAGGCACAAAATAAAAATACAAATTTCAAAAACAGTTATGGCAGCTGTTTCAAGTTTCCCTCTGGTATTTGAGCAGTTCAGTATTTAACATCTGCTGTGCAATAACAAGATTGGGGGCTTGTCCGGGATATATTTGAAATTCCTTCATTGACTTGGAGTTGGTGAATCTTAAGGCTGTGAGTTTGAGAAGCACTTTCGTATGAGAAGCAATTTGAATTTAGGAATTTTTGTGAGATATCTTTAAAGTGATGAGATGGCAAAAATGGGTGTCTCCGTGGTTTTTTTAGAAGTAGAAGATATAACTCTGATTAGGTTACAAAAAGTATCTAAGGGTAAGTTAACAGATTTGGAGGATAGGTTACAGTTGAGGGCACAGAAAGTAAACATAGTTGAAGTGATAGCACAGACAAAATAGACATAGTTGAAGTGATAGCACAGCATTTAAAGTTGGAAGTGATACCTGACACGAGTGAGTCATAGCTCATGATAGCGAGACTTCAGTTAGAAATGAAGAGGTTGAATTTGAACAAGCAAAGGAACTGAGAAAATTTGAATTGGAGGCAAATGAAAAGGAAAAAGAATTGGAAACAAAAAAAAACTGGAACTAGAGGCAACACAAAAAGTAGGGGAAAAAGAGAGATTATTTCAAAAAGAAATGGAAATGCCAAAACCTGACCTCCAGTGGGGAAAGTTAGCAATGGAGGAGAGAATGAAGGAAAGAGATAAAGAGTACTGGCTTCAAAAGCTGGATTTTAAAAAGGAGACATCAGATACTGGGGAAAGTTCTGATGATGAGATAACCTTTAACTGAAAACCCAGTGGGGAGATGTCTAAATTTGTACAAGCTCTTCCAAAGTTTGAGGAAAGAGATTTTGAAGCATTTTTTATTTCATTTGAGAAGATAGCTAAACACATGAAATAGCCACAGGAAAACTAAACATTAATGTTACAATCCAGGTTGGTGGGTAGAGCACATGAGGTTTATGCTTCACTATCAGGAGAATGTTCTGGCACAGCCGATGGTAAGTGCTGAGCTGCTCAAATCCCAAAGGGAAACTTGAAACAACTGCCACAACTGTTTTGCAATTTGTGTAAATTTCAAGACACTTGCCTTGAATTCAGTAGTAATAAGATCACCAAGTTTTATACGTTTCCTACAAAACTAAATTAAACCTTTATTAATAGAAGAGATGATTTTAAGTGCACACATAGATCTACATATTACTACTATTATAACTTCTAAACCCCCTGGTTAATCTAACTCACAGTTACACTTTGGTTAAGGCAGCATTAAGACAGGTAGATTTTATAAGACACAGGTAAACAAACATAGTGCCCTAAACAATCCAATTCAAAATGAGTTTTCTTAATGTCAGTTCTTTATAGACAGCAGTTTGAGGCATAGATGCTTAAGGCTTTTTCACACATGCTTTAGATCTTAGAAGACCTTCCCTTACACATAGCTTTTGCTCCTTATACATATTTCCCCTTTGAATGCAAATTCCCATTGTTTCATTATGTCTTTGGACTTTACCTCTCTGTTAATAAAAATCTCTCATAGTATTAATTTTATCAGTAACCTTTGAGAAAAATAAATACACTGTTTCTTAACTTCCCCTGGCTAAGTGTAATATTTCACTCCCTCTTTTGAAATCACTGTAGTCTGGTTTATTTTAAAATGCAAATGTTCGATTTACACCTATGTTTACCTATTCAACATTTCAAACCTAGCTTATCTTCTATTGCATCAAAGCCTTCAAACCAGCTTCCTTTAATTCAATTAAGTCACACACACACACACACACACACACAGAGTACCACTATTACTCTACTTTATAATAAATTCCAATAATATTGCGAAAATTATTATATCTTCCTGACAAGAAATGTTGGTGAACTATGATGTGGTTAAAAAAAGGCTATTTTGAGCGCATATGAAATGGTTCCTGAGGCATACAGACAGAAATTTAGGAATACGAGAAAACAGCCTGGGTAAACTTATACTGAGTTTGAGAGAGTAAAACAAAGTAATTTTGGCCAGTGGAAACAGCTATTAAAGATATAATCGACATATGCAGCTCTTAGAGAAGTAATTCTTTTGGAAGAATTTAAAGATTCAATTCCTTCAGTAGTTAAAAATCATGGGCTGATATCTCTGGTCGGCTCGCCAACACGTAAAATGATGCGCGGTGATGTCAGGCGGGCATCCTAACATCACCACACATCATTTAGATTTTCAGTTCAGTGGGCGCACAGCCGAGTCAGCTGCGCGCCCGCTGAACTGTCAAAGGACTATTAAGACCTGTTAAAAACTAATTTAAATATTTAAATGAGCTGCCTGTCCAACCTTAAGGTGGCGGGTAGGCGAAGAGCCCAGGCAGCCTTTGCATTTTTCATGGAACCTCATCCACGGGCGGGATGAGGTTTCATGAAGTGTTTAAAGATTCAATAAATTTTTTTTTAAAAAAATCACTGATATGTCCCAGCTCATAAAACACTGTTGCATGAGGGGATATGTTTTAAAAGTTTTCAAATACTTTATTTAGAAATTTTAAACTTAAACAAATCTCCCTGAGGCACCTCTGTGCCTTGGGGAGATTTCTGCTTTGACACAGGGTATCCCCCACCACCCGCACAGGGAGCACACAGCGCATCTGAGTGAATGTCACGCTGGGCAGGCCTTAACTGGCCCACCCATGTAAAATGGTGGCACGCACCTGATCTGGGGCTCCTGCCTGCCCCTGCACAATGGGGGTCAAAATTCAGCCCCAAAGTGGCAAGACAAGCAGAAGAGATAGCTGATGATTATGAGTTAGTTCATAGAGCAAAACCTTTTTTTGTCACTGTTATGGTAACTTTGACAAATGGACCACAGGAGGCTCAGGAACAGGTTACGATTGTTTATTCGAGCAATTGCAAGGAGAGAACTATCTCAAGCAGCTTGAGGTAGCACTCTGCTAAATTACCAGTATCCAACATATTTATACATTACTGGTCACATACAAGAACATTGTTCAGATTCCAATCTTGTCAACATATAGGTACAAACATCCCCCCAAACCCAGGCAGAGCTTTCTCCCCCAATCTTAGCTGGAACCATCTGGCCTTTCCTTATCTGTTGAAGAGCACACTTAATCTATATTATTTTCAACATTTGTCTGCAGTCTGGCTCCCAAGGCCTTTCTGTTGTCTGCAGGCCCTAAGGCTGTGCAAGGTTCATCTGGTAACCTTTAACTGTTAATGTGCTTGGTAGCACTGGCTGCCTGGAGATTTTGAGTAATTCATTTGCTTTCAATAAATTCTTACTGTATTTCCCCTAACAGTCACCCTTTTAATCGGAAAAGGATAGAAAGTGAGAAGATGAAAGGACGGTGGGTAGTCAGGGGGGAAGAGAAGAAGTAGATTGAAATTTCCAGGAAGTTTTTTCTCAGACTAAAAAGGAAGGTGCTGAGGGTAGAAGTGACACTCAAAAATTGAGGTGTTTTCATTGTAATGAAGTTGGACACACAAAGTCAGTGTGTTAGAAATTACAGGGAAAATCTGTTGGAATTATTGGGGTACAGAAAAGGTCTGGAAGTAAAAGTACTGTAAGTTCTGAGGTTCAGGCACAGGAAAAACCACTGGTTTGTGTACAGGTAAAACAGGAAGAATCAATGATAGGTAAAGATGTGGGAATATGTTCACAATTTACCCAAGGGAGTTCTGAGGAGCAGGTTTCAGAAATGTTTAAAGATTTTGTATGTGAAGGGTAAGTATTTCCATGTGTATAGGGTGGAGTGGGTAAAGATTTTAAAATTTTAAGAGACACAGGACCCAGTCAACCTTTAGTGTTCTGGGATAGTGATGTTTGTTGTTAAGAGGGAGTATTTCAGGAACAGGTGATAATAAGTAGGGTTCATGGAGATGCTAAACCTATTCCCTTGTGGAAGATAAATTTAGAGAGTAAGTGGAAAACAGGTGAGATGATTGTTGGAGTAGTGGAAAAATTGCCCATTGCAGGGGTTCAATTTATTTTAGGTAATGATATAGCTGGGTCCCAGATTGGATGATGCCAATGGTAATTGAGCAGCTTGTAGAAGTGCTTTCAACAGAAGTGTTGCAGAGAGAACATCTTGGATTGTTTCCAGATTATATGATTACAAGATCACAGGCTCACAGGTTGAAACAAGAAGAACAGGAAGTTAAAAGGCAGGGAGAAGGTGTGGAAGTCCAATTAGCTGGCACTGTTTTTGATACCATTGTTCAGGAAGAAAGAATGGAGGATAGTATAGCTGAGGTATTTAGCTCAAGGCAGTTGGTAGAGTTACAGAAAAAGGTACTGCAAATAAGAAAGTTGTATCAAACAGCTTACTCAGAAACAGAGGCAGAATGTATTCCAGAATGTTATTACCTTAAGGGTAATGTTTTAATGAGAAAATGGTGGCTGTATCATGTTTCCACAAATAAAAGCTGGAGGGAAATGCAACCGATTGTTATACCATTTGGATATAGAAATTCAACCCTGAGACTTACTTGTGAAATTCCAATGGGGGGACATTTAGGAATTAGAAAGACACAGGTGAAAATACAAAAAACATTTTTATTGGCCTGAATTGCATAGAGTTGTAGGCAAATTCTGTAAACATGTCACACATGTCAGGTATGGGGAGGTGGTGACATAGTGATATTGTTGCTGGACTAGTAATCCAGAGATCCAGGGTAATGCTATGGGGGCCTGGGTTCAAATCCCACCATGGCAGATGGTGGAATTTGAATTCAATAAAACCCTGGAATTAAAAGCCTGATGATGACTATGAAGCCATTGTAGAGTGTTATAAAAATCCATCTGGTTCACTAATGTCCTTTAAGGAACTAAATCTGTCATTTTGACCTGATCTGGCCTACATCTGACTTCAGACCCACAACAATGTGGTTGACTCTTAAATGCCCTCTGAACAATTAGGGATGGGCAATAAATGCTGGCCTAGCCAATGATGCCCATGTCCCATGAATGAATTTTTAAAAAGGTGATAGGGAAATCACAAGCAATGATTAAGCCAGCATATTTAATTCCAATGCCAGCATTTGAAGAACCTTTTATTAGGGTTATGATTGATTGTGTAGGGCCCCTCCCTAAGGCTAAAAGTGGAAATCAGTACTTACTGACAATAGTGGATGTGTCTACAAGGTTTCCTGAAGTGATACCTTTGAGAAATATTACAACAAAGAAAATTATGGAAGAGTTGCTTAATTATTTTACAAGATATGGTTTACTAAAAGAAATACAATCAGATCAGGGTTCAAGTTTCAAGTCATAGCTGTTTAAGGAAACAATGAACAGTTTGTGCATAAAACAGTTTAAGTCAACAGTTTACCATCCTGAGTCACAAGGAGCTTTGGAAAGATGGCATCAAACTTTAAAAACTATGATGAGGGTGTATAGTCAGGACTATCCACAGGATTGGGATGGGAGAATTCCAATCCTATTGTTTGCTACTGGGGATACTCCTAATGCATCGACAGAGAAGGTATTCAATGATCAAAAAGGAGACTCTGGGTCTGGTGTTAGCATTGCCGCATTTTTTAGATTTATGTTGCAAACAATTCACCAGAAACAATTGTTTATACAGACCACAATCTTTTAAAGTTTATGGACAAATTTCGAGACAATTGTGCAACGCTATTCAGATAGACTTTATTACTGTAACTATTTAATTTACAGGTTATACTTTTGGCTGGATGAGAAAATCTAATTGCAGATGCATTGTCAAGAGTTTGAAACTGAAAGGGAAAATTAAACATTTAAAAACTAGATACTGGACTAGAATGATTTCTGTTGATACCAAGGATTAATTTATATATTGTTATCTTAGTGCATTCATATGATAATGTAATAATGTGGGCGTATAGATAAGTATAGGAGGTAATGTAAGGTGGACTAAGAAAATGATGCCATCTTTTTAAATTATGATGGCTCATTTTCCAGTAATGTGGGGGGGGGGGGGGGGCGTGTCATGAAAATATAATAATTTTCATAATATTATAGTAATTAATTGTAAAGGTAGGTTAATAATGTGGTTTGGATAAGTTTCTCTGTATGAGGTTGTGTGTAGGGTGGGTTTAATTGAATTGCAGACAGCTAGTCTGGAGCTTATGAGTTATCAAAAGAGAAGCTAGGTTTGAAATGCTAAACACATAAACATGGCTGGAGTTTTAGAATGTGAGATGTGAAGAGCATTTGCATTTTTAGAAAAACCAGAGTCATTAATTTCAAAGAGATGGTAAGGTGTTATACCTAGCCAACACAGGCTAAGCCAAACAGTATGTTTATTTTTCCCAAAGATTACTGTCATGGCACAGCCAATGGTAAATACTAAACTGCTCAAATCCCAAAGGGAAACTTGAAACAACTGCCACAACTGTTTTGCAATTTGTATAAATTTCGAGTTGTGCCCCTTGAATTCAGTAGTAATAAGACCACAGAGTCTTATAGGTTTCTTACAAAACTAAATTAATCCTTTATTAATAGAAGACATGATTTTAAGTGCACACATAGATCTACAAATTACTGCTATGATAACTTCTAAATCCTCTAGTTAATCTAACTCCCAGTTACACTTTCGTTAAGGCAGCATTAAGACACATAGATTTTAAAAGACCCAGGCAAAGAAACACGACACCCTGAACAATCCAATTCAAAGTGAATTTTCTTAACTTCAGTTCTTTGTGTGGAGAGCAGCTTGAGACTTAGATGTTGGAGGCCTTTTCACACTTGTTTTAGATCTTAGAATGTCTTCCCTTACACACAACCTTCGCTCCTGTATATGTGTTTTCCCCTTTGAATGCAAATTCCCATTGTTTCACTATGTCTTTGTAACTTACCTCTCTATAATTAAAAATCCCTCATAGTACTAATTTTACCAGTAATCTGTTTCTTAACTTCTCCTGGCTAGGTGAAACATTTCACTCCTCCTTTGAAATCAATCTGGTTTATTTAAAAATCGAATGTTCTGTTTATACCTATGTTTACCAACTTAACTTTTCAAATCTAGCTTATCTTCTATTACAACAAAGCCTTCAGACCAGCTGCCTTCAGTTGCCTTTAATTCAGTTAACACACACACACACACACACACATGCACACATATTTTGGTCATTAAGTTGGGGTGATTCTGGTAATTTTGACTTTGGTAGTTGAGCAGTTGGTTTGGAGATTCTTGGTTCTGCAGATTAGCTGAAAGGAATTGTCCAGTTTCTTTTTTGACTGTGGCTTTGCTGACTTGTGACTTACTTCCAGCAATTAGAGCGCAGAGATACCCATTGGTGTTTTTCAACTGTGACCTCCACAGCACATACACACACCAGAATAGAAAGCCAGATTAGCACACAGAACTAGGGTTGCAGTTTGCTTTTTAAACACTTTCCCTGTGTATTCCTGGAAAGGAAAAAACTAACATGTCTTTCACCCAGATCTGTTTTCTTTTCAACTCACTTCACATTCACAGTCTGGGATATAACTCAACAGAAGGTGGTTTTGGCTGAGATGGTAATTCTTTTCCATTATATCCTCAGCCACAGGAGATTACAGGTCAGTTTGCATTGTATCTTTTCCTTTGAAGTACCTCTGTCTGAAGTAGGCTGTGTCACACCCTTTAGGGTGACATTCCGTTCTCTCTGAACTAATTGGTCAAGTATCCACATGGGAATTTCCCAGCAAGTGGTTACCTTGCAGTCTCAGACAACTTTTTGTCCTCTTTTTAAAAACACATGTATTACTTAAAAGTTCATTCTGTCCACAAACAATTCAGGGATTGGACCAATGGCCATGACAGAATGGAAAAGAAACGTAGTAGCCCAGATAGCAAAGAATGACTTAAGGAAAATAGTGGCTCATCAACACCTCCTCAAGGGCAATTCAGAGCACCTAAAGCTATTGCTTTGTCCAATGGTATAACTGCTTTTAGCGGACCAATAAACTACTCTCATCGGTGTTTCCTGACCCTTGCTTTCCTCCGCCAATACAGATTATCCTCCATGATCTTCTGAGACAAGAATTTTTCTGTTACTTTTTCTTTCATGTGAGCGTTGCTAGCAATACCAGCATTTGTTGCCCATCCTGAATTAGTATTAGATTAAAAGATTAAAGGAAGAGGCTTGTAATGTTGTAAAGAATAGGACTAAGCCTGAGGATTTGGAATGTTTTATAAACCAACGAATAGCTACCAAAAGGGTGATAAAAAGGGAAAAAAATAGAATGAGAGCAAACTAGCCTGGAATATAAAAGTAGATTGTAAGAGATTTTGCAAGTATAGAAAAGAGAGGAGAGTAGCTAATGTAAATATTGATTTCTTGAGGCAGAAACAGGAGAAATTATCATGGGGAATGAAGAAATGGCTGAGACTTGGACAAATGTTTTGCTTGACTTCACAGTCGGAGACATGAATTATATAACTAGACTGTAATCAAGGGGCTAATAAGAGGGAAGAAATTAATTAATATCAGCAGAGAAAAAGTACTAGAGAAACTTAAGTGATTAAAATCTGACAAAGCCATTAATTGGCAACCTAAGGGCCTCAATGGGCCAGAAGGTGGGCTTGCAGTTGGCCCCTGAGGCCTCCACTGTCCCCCCCTCCAGCCCTCCACTCCCAGTAAAATTTCATACAGGTTAGAAGTGGCTGGGTAAGTGGCAGGAAGGCCGCACACTAGATTTTATGAGCCACTGTCTTGTTTTGCTGTGTATCTTGGCATTCCAATCATTGTCACTTTGTTACCTTCAATTGCTGTCACAATGTGTGCTAAGTGTTGTAGGCCCACTGTCTTGTCTTATTTAACATTCTAATGACTAGCACCTATCTATCTATAATCACTGGACTACAATGGACTAGTCTGGGATAGTTTTTGCTGTGTCCTGTGTCTAGGCTAACATGCCAAGTATCCCAGCAGCCTTTGCTTTACAGGCTCCTTTCTAATACCTTTTCATAGCTAAAACTACTACTGTTATCATGTTATGCTACCAAACACCTAAGTTACACTTGCTAACAAATGAAAAACACCTCAATGGTCCCCCTTTTGGCCTTTGGCCAGGCCCAAAATGGCCAATTATATTTCCCTGCCCTTTGCTGTCCTTGTGCAGGCCAGAAACTGACCTGGATTCTCAGAGAGCTGGCTACACCATTTGAACCACGCTAAGCTCTATAGATCTTATCCCTACCGCAGTTGACCCTGCTAGGCTGAAAGCTAACTTCACCCCTCTCAAGCAGTGGCTCCCCTTTTTCAAAAATCCCTTCTTTTCCATATGTTCCAGAGTCTTAGCCAGTGTTTGGGTCTTCTATTGCCTCCTCAAGCTATATGTGAGGCATATCAAGTACAACAGCAGCACTAACTGGGCTACTACCAAGATGTGGGCAATAATCCCGATCCGTAGGTGGATCTATGAATTGAGGCCCTAATTTCAGCGGTCCTTCCACAAAGGAGTAACATCCATTTACTCCAAATCATTAGCTATACCCTTGCCCCTCTGTTGCAGTGTGTAGTAGGCCTTGTGTATCCTCCCAATTTCCTTCCATATTGCAGTAAGATGTTCAGGCAGAGGTGGAACTGGGTAGGAGAGCTGCCCAATATATCCTGTTAGGTTATCCTTTATCTCTTCTGCAATGTGCTCATTAACCATCTCCCGCTTCTGGATGTCCAATAATTCCACCCTCCCCACCTGGGCTGGCACCTGCCAGTGCAAACACACCATGTGACTGGTCAGTGGGCATAGGCAACTCCCATTGAGGTATCCTCATCATAAAGTGGTAATACAATATCTCCCTTTTTCCTAAGTATGAGGCATGAGTTGGTTCCACTGTAGTCCATATAGTTTCCATTGTACAACTGGCTGTTGCATTAAATCCACACCTGGCCTCTTCTGTTTCATATATCAGATGGGGGCACACTACCTAGGAGGACGCTACATTATTATCTGTCTGCCTGACATGAGACTCCCGAAACAAGCACCCTACTCAGAGCTTTGACACAGCAAGCAAGTCCCAGGTGGACAGAGGAAATGCTTCAAGGATCCTCAAAGCCTCCTTGAAAAAAGTGTAACAATCCCACCAGCATCTGGCCCAAGGCCGCCCATTGTGGAGGGAAAGCATCCAGGAAGGAGTTGAATGCCTTGAGTCTCATCACCAAGGGCTAGCTGAAGACAAGCGTTGAAAGTGAAGGAAGCACGTGGCACTCTTGGCACCCCACCCACCTCTTCCCCCTGCCACTGTCTGCCCAACCTGTGACAGAGCTGTAGTTCATGCATTGGACTCTTCAGTCACCTGAGAACTCAGTTTTATTGTGGAAGCAAGTCATCCTTGACCCTGAGGGATAGCCTAAGAAGAAGATTACATCTGTCCAAGGTAGTACCTATCATGTTCCCCTCTATTTCTGCTGCATATGATGGCAAGTTTTGTTAACTCACATAATAGTTCCCTCTAATCACCCCTATGTTCTCCACTCTGTATAATGTTCTGCCTGGTGTCAGTTCTGTTAACACAGAAAATGCCAGGACAATACCAAGCAACATATCATTTTTTCACAACATGTTTCGCATTAATTGAATAACCGCGTACCAAACCTCTGTGATGACAACTGTTCACACTTGCCCCTGTCTTTCTAGACAGGTTGGTCAGTTGCTCATTTGTGATCCACAGGGCTACCTTCTTGTCATGTATGTGTCTTAGCTTTTCTCACGTCAGCTTGAGCACCCATGATCAATAGGTACTCAGACATCATTTCGGGCTGCTTTCTGTAAGACATTATACCCTTCATTAATACATTTATAAATAGTCCATGCATGACTCTCAATACAGTTGCCAAGGCCTGTACTACCTGGGTCAGGTCTTGGTCCATACCAAGTTGTCCGTCTTGGACTCCTTGTTCCTTCTCTAGCATTTCTTAAGTTGGACGCTTAAATTGCAGACCTTGTGATCCGCTGAGGCCAAAATAATTGAGTTTACTACAGAGGTCCCTGTATTAAATTTTGTGGCGGCATCATTCACCAGGATACACTTCCTCTGTCCTTTTCTAGGAGGGGGAACCTCGGTACCCCTGCTGTTATACTGGGCTGCTTGCTTTAAGACTTGCTTTAACAGGGTCATGTACAATGCCCGGGTTTTAGCCAAACACCATAGGGGTAAACCTTTATGTGATATATTTAGGACCATAGGTACTATCTCATAGTATACATTATCACGTAATACCTTTGTTTTCTCTTACTAACACTAATACGTTCGCTGAACATGGTTCCAGTTCCAGGCAGGGGAGCACAGTTCATCAGTCAGGTTCCGTAGTGGTTTGTCTTCTGTTCCTTCCTGAATCATCTAATGTACGCTGATATCAACATGACCAGGAGTCCAATGCATATCCCAATCCATATGTCAGGGCCCCATATTTCAATTTGTAATGATATAGTTAGTTTCTGGGACCTGCATTGATCTCCCTATGGAGTAAACAATTTAGCCATTAAATGATTTTGCTTGTGACCAATGTTTCCAGCACACCTGTCCCTTCATATTAACACAGGCGCAGATGTCACTAGTCATTATTACCTTGGATGGCCCTAACCACTTTGGTGCAAATCCTGGCTTCTGAGGCATTACTTTTACCATTACCCCCTCTATTACATTGGGCACTCTCACCCTCTCCATGCCTGCTTCAATTTCCATATCTCATATGATCTGCTGATTTTTGGCTTCCTGCCTTAAACCAAGTAATTGCTTGCACAGTTCCTTCACAAATCACTTGCCCATTTCCCTCGTGGGTCCGGCTTCCTCATTCCCAGTTACAATGTCTCCTGGCAATCCCATAGCCCTTCCTGTCATTAGTTCATACAGGGTTAATCTGGTTGTCCTATTGAGTGTTGGCCTAAGTCCCATGATGATGCTGGGTAACAAGTTGGCCCATCCTTTCTCTGTCTCTTGGATGGCTTTGCCTAAGGCTTTCGCCAGCATCCTATTCATTCGGGCCCTACTAGCATGGTTCCGACCCTTTCCCCAGCACCTTTACCATTTTGAGTTCTCCAATTTAGTTCCTTTGATTCTCACCCACGTCAGTCCAGTCAGGCTAACTACACTATCTATGGGTAGTAAATTCAAATATACTCACCCATCTTGCATTGCCCTCCAGGTTTTTGATCATTTATTCAAGTGAACGCAGGGAGAGCCTGTCTTAGTCAATCCAATCTAAGTCAGTATCCTGCCCTCTGAGCTGTTATGCATGTCTTTTATACATTTAGTACCTGACCTTCAGTGACTGAATATGTGTTCTCGGTCACGTAGGCTCACAATCTATCACAATATGTGCTAAGTATTCAAGGCCAACAGTATCATTTTGCTGTGTATCTTGGCATTCCAGTGACTGTTACCTGCAATTGCTGTCACAATGAGTGTTAAGTGTTGTAGACCCACTGTCTCGTCTTACTTAGCATTCTAATGACTGGCACCTATCTATCTATCTATAATCATTGGATTCACACCTACAATGGACAAACCTGGTTTAGTTTTTGCTGTGCCCTGTGTCTAGACTAACATATGTCAAGTATCCCAGCAGCCTTTGTTTTACCGATTCCTTCCTAATACCTTTTCATGGCTAAAACTACTACTGCTGTCATGCTACACTACCAAAGTTCTGTTGAAGGGTCATTCGGACTCGAAACGTTAACTGTGTTCCTCTCCGCAGATGCTGCCAGACATGCTGAGTTTTTCCAGGTATTTTTGTTTTTGTTTTGGATTTCCAGCATCTGCAGTTTTTTGCTTTTACCTAAGTTACCCTTGCTAACAAATGAAAAACACGTTGTACACTCTAACATCAGTACTTGCTAAAAGGAAAACAAAAACAAAAATACCTGGAAAAACTCAGCAGGTCTGGCAGCATCTATGGAGAGGAGCACAGTTAACGTTTCTAGTCCGCATAACTCTTCAACAGAACTAAGGAAAAATAGAAAAGGGGTGAAATATAAGATGGTTTAAGTGAGGGGGTGGGGGGAGGGGGTTGTTGGGACAAGAAGAGCTGGAAAGAAGGCCAGTGATAAGTGGAGATAACCAAAAGATGTCACAGACAAAAGGACACAAAGGTGTTGATATTATCTAAAGGAATGTGCTAATTAAGGGTAGAAAACAAGACATGAAAGGTACAGATAGCCCTAGTGAGGGTAGGGTGAGGTGAAGGAATTGAAAAAGGCTAAAAGGTAGAGATAAAACAATGGATGGAAGTACATTTAAAAATAATGGAAATAGGTGGGAAAAGAAAAATCTATATAAATTATTGGAAAAAACAAAAAGGAGGGGGAAAATCAGAAAGGTGGTGGGATGGAGGAGAGAGTTCATGATCTAAAATTGTTGAACTCAATAATCAGTCCGGAAGGCTGTAAAGTGCCGAGTCGGAAGATGAGGTGCTGTTCCTTCAGTTTGCGTTGAGCTTCACTGGAACAATGCAGCAGGCCAAGGACGGACATGTGGGCATGAGAGCAGGGTGGAGTGTTGAAATGGCAAGCGACAGGGAGGTCTGGTTAATGCTTGCGGACAGACCGGAGGTGTTCTGCAAAGCAGTCACCCAGTCTGCATTTGGTCTCTCCAATGTAGAGGAAACCACATTGGGAGCAACGAATGCAATAGACTAAGTTGAGGGAAGTGCAAGTGAAATGCTGCTTCACTTGAAATGAGCGTTTGGGCCCTTGGACGGTGAGGAGAGAGGAAGTAAAGGGGCAGGTGTTGCATCTTCTGCGGTTGCATAGGAAGGTGCCTTGCGAGGGGGTTGAGGTGTAGGGGGTGATGGAGGAGTGGACCAGGGTGTTACGGAGGGAACGATCCCTACGGAATGCCGCCAGGGTTGATGAAGGGAAGATGTGTTTGGTGGTGGCATCATGCTGGAGTTGGCGGAAATGGCGGAGGATGATCCTTTGAATGCGGAGGCTGATGGGGTGATAAGTGAGGACAAGGGGGACCCTAGCATGGTTCTGGGAGGGAGAAGAAGGTGTGAGGGCAGATGTGCGGGAGATGGGCCGGACACGGTTGAGGGCCCTGTTACCCACCGTGGGAACTGTTTTTGAAGGTAGAATCATCAGAACAGATGCGAGGGAGGCGAAAGAACTGAGAGAATGGGATGGAGTCCTTACAGGAAGCGGGGTGTGAGGAGCTGTAGTCGAGGTAGCTGTGGGAGTCGGTAGGCTTGTAATGGATATTGGTAGACCGTCTATTACCAGAAATTGAGACAGAGAGGTCAAGGAAGAGAAGGGAAGTGTCAGAGATGGACCATGTGAAAATGATGGAAATTGGAAGCAAAATTAATAAATTTTTCCAGGTCTAGCTGAGAGCATGAAGCAGCACCGAAGTAATCATCGATGTACCGGAGAAAGAGTTGTGGGAGGGGGCCGGAGTAGGATTGGAACAAGGAATGTTCCACATACTCCATAAAGAGACAGGCATAGCTGGGGCCCATGTGGGTACCCATAGCCACACCTTTTATTTGGAGGAAGTGAGAGGAGTTTAAGGAGAAATTGTTCAGTGTGAGAACAAGTTCAGCCAGACGGAGGAGAGTAGTGGTGGATGGGGATTGTTCGGGCCTCTGTTCGAGGAGAGCCATCAAACCATCCTGGTGGGGGGTGGAGGTGTAGAGGGATTGGACATCCATGGTAAAGAGGAAGCAGTTGGGGCCCGGGAACTGGAAATTGTTGACATGATGTAGGGTGTCAGAGGAATCATAGATGTATTTAGGCAGGGACTGGACAAGGGGAGAGAGAATGGAGTTAAGATAACAAGAAATGAGTTCCATGAGGTAGGAACAGGCTGACACGATCAGTCTGCCGGGACAGTCTTGTTTGTGGATTTTGGGTAGGAGGTAGAAGCGGGCCGTCCGAGGTTGGAAGACTATCAGGTTGGAAGTTGTGGAAGGAAGATCACCATAGGAGATGAGGTCAGTATCAGTCCTGGAAATAATGGCTTGATGTTCAGTAGTGGGGTCATGGTCCAGGGAGAGCTAGGAGGAAGTGTCTGTGAGTTGACGCTCAGCCTCTGCGAGGTAGAGGTCAGTGCGCCAGACAACAACAGCACTACCCTTATCAGCGGATTTGATGACAATGTCAGGGTTGGACCTGAGAGAATGGAGTGCAACAAGTTCAGAGAGAGAGAGATTAGAATGGGTGAGAGGAGCAGAGAAATTGACACAACTAATGTCATGCTGACAGTTCTCAATGAAAAGATCAAGAGAAGGTAAGAATCCAGAGGGAGGGGTCCAGGTGGAGGGAGAATATTGGAGATGGGTAAAAGGATCCGTTGAACAGGGAGAGGACTCCTGCCCAAAGAAGTGAGCACGGAGACGAAGGCGGCAGAAGAAGAGTTCAGCATCATGCTGAGCCCAAAATTCATTGAGATGAGGGCGTAAGGGTATGAAACTCAGTCCTTTGCTGAGCACTGAACGTTCAGCGTTCGAGAGGGGAAGGTCAGGGGGTATGGTGAATACATGGCCAGGGCTGGGATTGGAAGCTGGGATGGGGACGGAGGGACAGGCAGGGGTGGAGGGTCCTGGATGGGTGTTGATGTCGATGAGTTGTTGGAGGTTGCGTTCCTTTGCACCTGAAAGAAAGAGACAAAGTTTCTTGATGAGGCGTCAGATGAGACAAAGAATAAAATTAAACTGTGTGTTCCCAAATGAGGAGAGATGCACAGCTAAGATATGTCAGGAGCCTTTCAATGACAATGCAGGGAATCTGGAAAGTGAAGCGATGATGCGCATTCATACGAGACTAATCCCACAAAGTGGCACGAATCAGTCTCCTTGTTTTAACCCCTTGTCATAGTGTGGAGATTCCCCAGGGTGACAATGAACTAAGAGCAATTGTATGACCAGACAAGCTTCCGATGCATGTTAGAATTGTGGCGCTGGATGGATCACAGAAGAGAAGCCTCAGGACCCCCTCAAATAATCTCAGTTCCTGACTAAACATTTTTCCTCATCTGTATTCTAAAGAGTGTGGTATTGGAGTGCAGTGAATGAGGATCTTGGCACCTGGGCTAAGAGCAGCACATCCAAGTGCCTGGCCAAAGCGACCTCATAGCAGTCAGTCATATAAGGAGTTGCAGGGATGGGAAGGAAGAAACCTACCCTATGCTGGCCAGGATTTCAGAGGCGAATAGTTGCCGACACTGGAAAAAGGCCCTTGAACCCACATTCACTGATGAGTCATTGACAGAAATCGGAACTTTGCAGACTGATTGTGACTCATGTCTGTTATTCTTGATACTGCAGAGAGGAGAACATCAGGAAGGCAGAGCCTGGATCTATTGCTGCCTGCATCATCACATACAGGCAGGAGAGAAGGAGAAGATTGCTATGGAGATGCCTGGCTCACCAAAGGAAGGAGCTTCACACTGATGAGCCCCCTGCAGACACAGAGCATGAGGCTCACAGAGATATTGTGCGTAGGCGGCTCACAAGACCCAGAGTGTGCAGAACATGCATGTCTTATCTGCAGATGAGTGGGAGACAGTGGCTCACATCTGCCACATTCTTCAGGAATTGATGCCATGGGGACTGGGAGGACATCGATTGCCAATGGCTCTGAAAGTCACAACCACTCTGAACTTCTACCAAGTGGCTCTTTCCAGGGCTCCACTGGGGACTGTGGGATCTCACAAACTTCCATGCACAAGTGCATACAGGAGGTCACATGTGCCCTTTTACCAAGACCCAACAAGCAAGCCAGGCGGCAGAGCACTGAACTTTGCTGCAATTTCTGGATTCCTACGGGTGCAGGGTGCCATCGACTGCACTCATGTGGCTATAAAAGCTTTCTGGCAACAGGCACTCCATTACATAAATAGGAAAGACTTCCACTCGCTCAATGACCAGCTGGTCTGTGACAGTGACAAACAAATCCTGCAGGTTTGCGCCAGGTACCCAGGAAGCTGCCACAATTGATGCACCTTGAGTAGATTGCAGATCCTGGACATCTTTGAGGGACCACACAGGGTCCAGGTTTGGCCCCTTGGTGACAAGGGGTACCTGCAAAGGGCATGGCCGATGATGCCCATGCAGCAGCCAAAGAACCCTGCAGAGAGAACGTACAACAAGACTCAGGCCACCACCTGAAACACTGGTGGAGCAGACCATAGGCATCTTAAAGATGCGATTCTAACATGAACAGATCTGGCACAGCACTCCAGTACACTCCCCAGAGGGTCTCACAGATCCTTGTGGCTTGCTGCGCACTCCGCAATCTGGCTCTGCAAAGTAGGGAGGACTTGTCAGATGCTGACATTGAGCAGCTGTACATCTCCTCCAATGAGGAGGACATCGAAGAGTATGAAGTCAAGAAAGCCAAGTCTGCAGGGGAAGAGGCCATAGCACGGGCCAGATGAGGCCGTCATGCATGTGAGGCCCTCAGCCACTAGATTCCATGAGGAGGATGACGAATGGCAGTGAATACCCTCTTGGACACATGCCCTCCATCATGGGCCAGCATGAACACCAGTGTTGCTATTCCTCTTATTTCACCCATGCACTTCAATATGAGAGTGAATAGTTACAAATCAGGCTCACATTGTTCTGATCCTTTGAAGGATGATGAAGCCTTGGGAGCATGCGTCCTTGCTGAGATGAGGTGCTAACTGGAGGAGGGTGTTGCGGCATCAGATGCCAGAAGTTGCTGCCTTTTCAAGCATCTCTCCAGCATCCCAGTCACAACAACAGCTTACAAGAGTCTGGAGCTGTTCCGCTATCCTCAGTGGGCTTGTAGCTGTGTGCCTTCAAGGTGACAAATCTCTTCAAGGAGATCTATCTCCAGCAATGGGGCAATGCATTCTGTGTAATCTCGATGGTGAAGCTGATAGGTGACATTTGGACTGAGGCAGCTGAGGATGTTCCACAGGTTTCAATCCATTCAGAGATGAACCAGTCCTTGGTATCAGCTTCTTCTCAATCATCTTGACATCTGGCACTCTCAGTTAAAGTACTGGCCTGCATTTATCCTCACCTTTCTATGGATGTGGACCACCGGAGGATGACAATGTTCAACACTTGCGCACCAGACACTAAAATGCCTCCTCTTTAACACAGACTTTGTGCCTTCGTGGCCAGCCCTGGCCTTTGGGAACTCCAAAATGCACAAACACTGTGGGCAGGATTTCCTAGTCGGTGTGTGGGGGGTGGGACCCACACACCGACACATAAACTGACGTGGGATGACATTGGGCAGAATTCCTGATGTCACCCCGCATCATTTTAATTTTCAGGTCAGCGGGGGCGCAGCCGAATCAGCTATGCGCCGCTGTGCGCCCGCTGACCTGTCAACGCCAATTGAGGCCATTTAAAAAGTAATTGACTTAATTAATGGACCTGCCCATCCTTAAGGTTGGTGGGCAGGCTGGGAGCCCTGGCAGGCTTCAGAGAAAGCATGAAACCTCATCCATGGGTGGGATGAGGTTTCTTGTAGGATTTTAAAAATGTAATAAAAGTTTAACTAAAAGTGATGGACATGTCCCAACTCATGTGACAGTGTCACATGAGGGGACGTGTCAGGGAAATTTTATTTTTCTGTTTTTAACATTTTGAATTTGACGCCGATCTCCCTGATGCAGCACTTAGCCTCAGGGAGATCATCGCGCTCTTTCATGCGCATGCGTGGAAGAGCGCGCTCTCGGCTTAGGGATTCCCCCCAACGCCCGCACAGGGATAGCGCTTTCTGGCGGACGTCATGCTGGGCGGGCCTTAATTGGACGGCCCATGTAAAATGGCGGCATGCCCCCAATCGGGGGTGCCGATCGGAGGTGCGCCTGCACGCATCTGCTCCTGAACTTCCCCCCCAATGAGGGGAAAACTCTGCCCCGTGAAACCGTCAAGATCACGAATCATTGATAATAAAGAGCAGACTTCAGCTTCAGTACATCTTCGCTCCTATCCCATTGCCCTCCTCAACATTATCTAAAGCTATGATGTGCGCTTCCAGAGCCTGCTCAAAGGCTCCATTGACTGTCAAAAATTACCATTTGGAAGTAGCAACACTGATCTCGATGAGTGGTTAGGTGTGGGGACACACAGTGCTGCATCCCTACATTGTGACGAGAGCCTTGTGGGCACAATACAAACAACTACAAGATGCTCAAGTTTATAGGTATGAGCACCAGGACAATAATATGGCTGAGAGGGGCAGAGCTTTGGCACAATGAGGTGGCCAAGTGCTCCCACTTATTGGTGAGTTTAGCAGATGCACACTCAGAAAGTTGGAAACACAGTTGGCAGGCAGGAGTGCACACAAGCTCTGAGAATGGGCTCATTGCATGAAAACTTTATCTGATGACAGAAAGCACATGGAGTTGCACGATATATGACCTTTCTCCATGCATTAACACATCTTTCCTTGTGCGCTGCACCTTCACCTTTCAAGAATGCAACGAGATGGGTGAACATCTCTGCCTCAATCTTACACATGACAGGACCCTGTAAAGCATGTGAATGAGGTTCCTTCCACAAGCACACTTAACATTAAGGATGAGGCATCACTGATGTCGGAAATGATCTGAGTCGGGCGTACACTGTGGTGATGTGGAAGCACACTACATGGATGAGAGGCCCATGATAGTGACATGTGCGATAAGTCAGGGGAGGCACCATGGTATCACACCTGATTGACAGCAACACAGCTCATCATAAAAAGGAGGCATACACAAGAGGAGATGTGAAATGGGTGCGATTCTATTTACATTTATGAAAATTACATACATGTGGTGAACCCATGCCACCATTTTGCTCCTAATACTTTTTACTTTTCGTAACCCTACCGCTAAGTCTGGGGGCATCTCTGACATCCACAGTGGAGGTGGAGGCAGCCTGCTGACTGCTATGCCCTATTGTCTGTGATGGTTTTGGCGGGCGTCCCTGGAGGGCCCCAGCCTGCTTTGGGCATCCTGCTGTGGGCCAGGTCCTGAGGGCCAGGACCTCCTCAGTCTGTGGAGCTGGAGGTAATGAGGTCACAGGAAGAGGGGATTGGGATTGGCTGGACAATCCCAGAGTCACTGGGGTTTCCAGATGCTGGTCTTCCTCCCTATGGGTGCCTGAGGGCCTCTGGCTGAATTCTTGAGGAGAAGGGGCAGCTGGAGTGAGACTGAGGTGCCCTGGCCCCGTTCTGCATAACCATTGTTGGATGCCACTACTGCCTACAGTGTTGGAGTGGACAGTGACGGACTGAAGTCTCCATGGCGGCCACCATCCTACAGTGTTGACCTTGGTACATTGGCATGCCGGCGCTATCACCTCAGAGTGAAAGCAGATGGACCCTTCCATCATCTGTTGCAATCTGAGGAATGCAGCTGACTTAATTTCCTGATATTCCCTTGACTGTCTTTGCAGCTCCAGCAAATGATTTAAGGTTGAGTCCGGAGGCTCGTCATCTGATTCGGACTCAACAGGTTCCTGACTTCCAGCAGTCCGCTGAGTGTTGGCAATCTTGGATGTCCCTGCCTTCGCTTAATGTGAACCAGATTGTGTGCCATGCCCACCAGATTGTGATCCCGAGGTTGCTCTTGAACTAAGTCCCACCAAGGTGTGAGTCCCTGCACTGCTGGAGGGTGCGGGTGAGCGCTGTGACGGATCTTCTATGGTGCTCTGTTCTCATTCCTCATCCGAGCAGTCATTGGGGCTGCAGCTGAGGGCCTGGCTTGTGGATGTCCTCAGGTGCTTTTCAGAGGTGCCTGTGAAAGAAGGTAGAGATAATCAGTGCATGGCAGGCATTTCTAAAACAGGACAATACACTCACAGAATCATTGTCTGAGTGATGAGCTGGTGCAGGATCCTCACTTCGATGTACGCCACCCAACTCACTACCTCCACAGACACGGTCCACGTCCACTCTGGCCAACTTGATGACTTGGTTCCAATAGGAAATGAGGACCTTGATCTTGGCCACTCCCTGGTCTGAGACCTCTCCCTCTGATTGTGTGCAAGCTTGTCTTGCATAAAGACAGATGGAGAGAGTGAGCAGAACACATGCCAGGGCAGATGATAAGGATGCCTGCCATGTGTGGGTGGTGAGCGGAGCCATGGAGGGGGTGAGGTCACAAACGCCAGAGGATATGAAGCCAGATGGATGTGTGAAGGTGCGTGTGAGAGAGCTAAGTGGTGATGGCCCTTAGGCTGACAACATATGAGATTCCAGTGAATGTTGGATGGGCTGGTGAGTGTGTAAGTTGAGAGTGATGAGATGGTTGACTTACCCTGGCACACGGATGAGATCGTTCATCCTCTTTCTGCACTGGTTTGCTGACCTCTTCTGTGTTGCACTGATGCTGACAATCGCTGCCAGCCGCTTGCCAAGCCAGGGTGGCGAGGTTGGTAGACTTCCTCCAGCCATCAGGGGGGTACAGGATATTGTGGTGGGCCTCAACTGGGGTCCTTGTGGTGTTCCAGGAGGCATTTGGGTGCAGCTGTCTTCTTCCCTTTTGGGGCCACCTCTCTTATCTGTGGCAGTCCTGGGCTGCAGGCATTGAGAAAGCTATGCACGGGTACAGTTTAATTATGGCGCCCAAAGCGAGGAACCAGTGAGCTCACAGCGGGGCGGGCAAATCAGAGGCCGCACTGCCCGCAATCCAGCATATTTCCCAAGCATGCATAATTAATGAGGCGGGAAGCAGATGATATGGTGCAAAAACCCACCATTGCAGCCAGCGGGTATAAAGCTGATTTTCACACCTACCGCCACATAGCTGTGATGACAGCAATCTAAATTTATTTGACAGCAAGCTGACCTTGCAAGACCTCAGTCTGAGTTTCCACTGTAGCACTCAGACATTGGGTAGCTGCTGCTTGTGTAATGGGATCTGTAATGTAAGCAACACAAAATCCTGCCCAGTGTTAAAGTTTCAGGTTTGTAAAAGGTCATTGACCTAAAATGTTAACCCTCTTTCTATCTCCACAGATGTTACCAGACCTGCTGAATGTTTCCAGCATTTTCTTTTCCAGTCAGCTCTAACTATGATTGGCTGGCCACCTGAGCAGGGGATAATGATTTTGAAATAAAAATGGAAAATGCTAGAAAAACTGAGCAGGTCTGGCAACATCTATGGAGACAGAAACAGCGTTAATGTTTCGAGTCCAATTTGATTCTTTTTCGGAACTGGTAATGATTATGAATGGCTAGCAGCAGTTAAAGCTAGCCTGCACTGCTAAAGCTAGCCTGCGCCTCTTAAAGGGAAGGTGCACTATGGCTTGAGCAGGTTCTGGTAGTCATGCAGCAAGTGAATCTAACCAGTGAAAAATTGAATAATGGGGCAGAATGGGAGAGAGTCAAACCCAGAGGAGCATTGTGGCAAGAAATCCACTCAGTGAATGTATGTTCAAATGCCATATCTTACCAGCTACACTATGGGCCTCATACACTGCTCAGTCCATCGCACTCCCATCTCACATCTACCAATAATCTCTATCAATCAGGACATGTATCTGACATTCATAGCTTCACCTCACTCTCCCACACTTGCTGGAAGCCTCACACCCACATCTCACAGCTTGCACATACTGCCAGCTATTCAACCCTGACACCCTGTCACCCAAACAGATTACGCCACATTCACTAACACACTTAACCATTGCCTGCAATACAAGATGGTACAAAACAAGAGGCGGCAGGAGCTAACCAGTGTTGGGGACAGACACACCTGCTTGTCCTTACCTCCATGGAGGAGACAGTGCTGGCCAAAATGGGGGAATCTATAGCTGAGGCATTGTCCAGCGGCAGAAGTGAAACCAGTGAAGGGGACAGTATTCTCATATCCAATCCTCCTTCTCACATCCATCTTATTCCGTGTCCCACACTCTTTTTTGTTTTGCCACTGCATAGACAATAGCACGGAGGCAGGACTTGCATGTGTTGAGACACTGGACATGAGTGGTCTGCAGCCAGGACAGGTGCAAGCATGAACCAGCTTGCCAGAGGTCACACACAAGCTCTGCTGTAGAGGACTCAGATGAGCTCTTTGATGGGGCAGCCTATAGAAGAGCACTGATGGATATGCACAACAAAAAACTTGGTGCATTGGGAAGCCTGCAGGGAGCCTGACAGAAATCCTGCTGAAAATTTCAAGGAGCATGAAGGAGTCTGGCACATGTTTGGCACAGGGATTCTTTGCAAAGCTTGGAGCCCATTCTTTCCAGCGTGGAAGTGATAGTTAACTTGTTCGCACACTTGTGGTCCCGACCATGATACAACTTTCCATTGCTAACATTACAGCTCCCATTACAGAAGCAGCAGCTACCCAATGTCTGAGTGCTACAGTGGAAACTCAGACTGAGGTCTTGCAAGGTCAGCTTGCTGTTAAATAAATTCAGATTGCTGTCATCACAGCTATGGTTTATAGCTTGCAAATGGGATTGCAGTCTGTCACAGCCATTCAGATTTCAGCCTAGCAAGCGATTACTTGGATTGCTGAGATGCCACTGCAATCAGAGGAAGAGAGGAACATAGGAGCAGGTATAGCCATTTGGTTCCTGAAGCCTGCACTGCCATTCAGTTAGATCACGGTTGATGTTCTACTTGATTGCCTTTTTCTGGCACTATCCCCATAACACTTGACATCTTTAGTATCCTGAAACCTATCAATCTCTATCTTGAAGACACTCAATGACTGAGCCGGCTGGGGTAGAGAATTCCAAAAATGTACCGCCCTCTGACTAAAGAAATTCCTTCCCTTCTCAGTCCTAAGTGGCCTACCTTTTATTCTGAAACTGTTCTCCCTGGTTCTAGACCCCTCCCCAGCCAGGGGAAACATCCCTCCTGCATCTATCCTGTCGAACCCTGCAAGAATTTTGTACACTTCAATGGGATCACCTCTCATTCTTCTAAGCTCTAGAAAATATAAGCCCAGTTTCCTCAATCTCTCCTCATAGGATAATCACACCAGGCCAGGAATCAGTTTGGTGACACTTTGTTGCAATCCTGCTTTGGCAAGACCTCCTCTGGAGGTCCCCTGCATCACAGATGCCTGTCTTCAGCCAATTTGATTCACTCCATGTGATATCAAGAAATGGCTGAAGGCATTGGACACTGCCAAAGCTACGGGCGCTGACAATATTCCAGCAATAGTACTGAAGACTTGTATTCCACAACTTGCTGCGCCCCTAGCCAAGCTGTTTCAGTACAGCTAAAATACCAATATCTACTCAGCTATGTGGAAAATTGCCCAGGTATATCCTGTACACAAAAGCAGGACAAATCCAACCCGGCCAATTACTGCCCCATCAGTATACCCTCAATCATGAATAAAGTAATAGAAGGGGTTATCAACAGTGCTATCAAGCGGCACTTGCTTAGCAAGAACCTGCTGACTGACACCCAGTTTGGGCTTCGCCAAAGCTCCTGACCTCATTACAGCCTTGGTTCAAACATGGACAAAAGAGCTGAATTCCCAAGGTGAGGTGAGAGTGACTGCCCTTAATATCAAGGCAGCATTTGACTGAGTGTGGCATCAAGGAGCCTTGGCAAGACTGGAGTCAATGGGAATAAGGGGAAAACTCTCCATTGGTTGGAGTCATACCTAGCACAAAGGAAGGTGGAATTCAGTTATCTCAGCTCCAGGAGATCACTGCAGGAGTCCCTCACAGAAGTGTCCTTGGCGCAACCATCTTCAGCTGCTACAATTACCTTCCTTCCATCATAAGATCAGAAGTGTGGATGTTTGCTTGTGATTGCACAGTGTTCAGCACCATTGGCGACTCCTCAGATACTGAAGCAGTCCAAGTCCAAATGCAGTAAGACCTGGACAATATCCAGGCAAGTAGCATTCGCACCACACAAGTGCCTTTGACCATCTCCAACAAGAGAGAATCTAACCATCGCCCTTTGACATTCAATGGCATTACCATCACTGAATCTCCCACTATCAACAGCCTGGACGCTTACCATTGACCAGAAACTGAACTGGACTAGCCATATAAATACTGTGGCTACAACAGCAGGTCAGAGGCTAGGAATCCTGCAGTGAGCAACTCATCTCCTGACTCCCCAAAGTCTGTCTGCCATCTACAAGGCTCAAGTCAGGAGTATGATGGAATACCCTCCACTTGCCTGGATAAGTGCTACTCCCACAACACTCAAGAAGCTTGACACTGTCCAGGGCAAAGCAGCCCACTTGATTGGCACACCATCCACAAACATTCACTCCCTCCATCACCAATGCACAATAGCAGCAGTGTGTACCATCTACAGGATGCACTGCAAGAATTCACTAAGGCTTCTTGGACAGCACCTTCCAGACCACTACCATCTACAAGGACAAGGACAGTAGATAGATGGGAACACCACCACCTGGAAGTTCTCCTCCAAGCCACTTGCCATTTTGTCTTGGAAATATATCACCACTCATTCACTGTCCCTCAGTCAAAATCCCGGAACTCCCTTCCTAACAGCACTGTGGGTGTACATATCACAGAATCACACAGTGCAGAAGAGGCCCTTTGGCACATTGAGTCTGCAACGACACATGAGAAATACCTACCTACCTAATCCCATTTACCAGCATTTGGCCTATAGCCTTGAATGTTATGGCATGCCAAGTGCTCATCCAGGTTATTGTTAAAGGATGTGAGGCAACCTGCCTCCACCACCCTCCCAGGCAGCGCATTCCAGACCGTCACCACCCCCTGGGTAAAAAAGTTTTTCCTCACATCCCCCTAAACCTCCTGCCCTTCACCTTGAACTTATGTCCTCGTGACTAACATTTCAACTAAGGGAAACAGCTGCTCCCTATCCACTCTGTCCATGCCCCTCTTAATCTTGTACACCTCGATCAGGTAGTGCCTCAGTCATCTCTGTTCCAAAGAAAACAACCCAAGTCTATCCAACCTCTCTTCATAATTCAAATGTTTCATCCTAGGCAACATTCTGGTGAATCTCCTCTGCACCCCCTCCAGTGCAATCACATCCTTCCTATAATGTGGCAACCAGAACTGCACACAGTACTCCAGCTATGACCTTCACTACATGGACTGCAGCGTTTCAAGAAGGCAACTCACCACCACCTTCTCAATGGCAACTAGGGATGGGCAATAAATGCTGGCCCAGCCAGCAAAGCCCACATGCCGTGAATGAATTTAGAAAAAAAATCCTTCCTTAGGTAAGGAGACCAAAACTGCACACAATATTCCAGGCACAGTCTCACCAAGGCTCTATACAATTGCAGCAAGACCTCCTTACCCCTATGCTCAAATCCCCTTGCATTAATGGCGAACATACCATTTGCCTTCTTAATTGCTTGTTGAACTTGCACGTTAGAGTTCAGTGATTTATAAACAATGACACCCAGGTCCCTTTGGGCATCAAGGCCATGATTTTTACCTTGTCGGGCGGGCACGGTGGGCAAGCCCAGGAGCGGGCAGGAAGCCTACCACTGCCCATGACTGGGCCCCGATATTGATTTCATGCTGGCTGGATAATTAACAACCAGCCGGTGTGAAACGTGTGCTGCAGCGCTGCCGGGGTGGAGGCGGGAGGACAGCAAGCACCGAAGTTCGTGTGTGCGTGTGTTAAAAGTTCCCTGAGAACTGCCTCAGGGAGCTGAAGATTTATAACATTAAAAATAAAAATGTTAGTAATATTAAAAACATGTCCCATTATGTGAATCTATCACATGAGCAAGGACGTTATGAATGAATTTTTAACAATTTTATTTAATGTTCAATTGCTTTTGGAAACTTCATCCTACCCGAGGATGAGTTTTCCTGAAAAATCCAAAGGCCACTTGGCCTCTTTGTCTGCCCGCCAACTGTAAGGTTGGATGGGCAGAGGAAAATTTAATTCAGTTACAACTTTACTGGCCTTAATAGGCCTGTTCATTGTCGGTGGGCATGATGCCGACTCCCGCGGGTACACGATGATGTCGGGATGCTCGCCCGATTTCATCACGTGACATTTTACGCTGAAGCGGGTTGGGCACATGTCCACCTGCTCACTGTGAATTTCAGACCCAACACTTCCCAATCTCTCACCATTTAAGAAATATTCTGCATTTCTGTTTTTCATACCAAAGTAGATGGCGTCACATTTCCCACATGATACTCCATCTGCCATGCTCATGCCCACTCAGTCTGTTGAATTTCCTTGAAGCCTCTTTGCATTCACCTCACAACTCACAATCGCACCAAGTTTTGTGTCATCAGCAAACTTGGAAAACTTGAATTTGGTCCCCACATCCATAGAATTAATATAGATTGTCAATAGCTGGGGCCCAATCACTGATTCTAATGGTGCCCCATTAGGCTTCCAACCTGAGAATTTTATTCCTACTCTGTTTTCTATCCATTAACCAATGCTTAATCCACGCCAGTATTCCCCCCAATCCCATGTGCCCTAATTCTGTTTACTAACCTCTTGTGTGAGACCTTATCAAAAGCTTTCTGAAAATCCAAATACAGCACATCTACTGGTTCCTCCTTAACTATTCTCCTAGCAACATCCTCAAAAAGCTCTCAACAGGTTTGTCAAAGATGATTTCCTTTTCATAAATCTGAGTTAACTCTGCCCAATCCTACCACTCTTTTCTAATATCCAGTTATCACATCCTTTACAACAGATTCTAACATTTTTCCTAATACTGATGTCAGGCTAACAGGTCTATAGCTCCCTGTTTTCTCTCCCTCCTTTTTTGAATAATGGGGTTACATTCGCTACCTCCCAATCTGCAGGAACTGTTCCAGAATCTATAGAATTTTGGAAGATGACCACCAACGCATCCACTATCTCCACAGCCACCTCTTTTGACATCTGGGATGTAGGTCATCAGGTCCAGGGGATTTCTCAACTTGTAGTCCCATTAATTTCTCCATTAAAATTTTTAACTAATACTAATTTCTTTCAGGTTCTCAATCTCCCTAGTACCTTGGTTCTCTCATACTGCAGGGAAGTTTTTTCGTATCCTCCTCCATGAAGACAGGCACAAAGATGGAATTTTCCATGCCCACTAGCGTTGGGCATCATGGCGGGTGTGAGTAGACAATATGGTGTGTAGGTCAAAAATTGATCTCATGACGTTGTGAAACCAGCTTGCAATCGTCTGCTCTGCCTGTCAATGGCAGGCCGCGTTTCCCATTGTTGCACATCGAGAACTTTGTTGTAATACATCTGCATATCATTCTCAGCTCAGCTTGCCAGAATCATCCCCCAACACTGGATCATCCGAGCACGTCAGCATGATTGCATACCTACGTGTTTCACAACTGAAAGCGATGCGCATCTAGCAAGCGGCACTTTGCTCAGGACTTTGAGGTTTGTTTGCCTACCTTGCTGCAGGCAGCATTCACGGTCATCGGCGCCAGGCTTCACAGGCAACACCACATCGATTTTAGGGGGCTCACGGGCAGGTCTCTACCTACCAGCCAGCCATAATGCAGGGATGGCTTTTCAATGGTTGCAGTGCTAGGGCTTGCTTGAAGAAGGTGGAAAAGGCTCAGGCAAGCAAAGAGGCTGCAGGGCTAGGGCAGTATTGGAGAAAGGGTGCATCCCATGGAAGGGGCACTTACTGATCTGAGCAATTGGCCTCAAGATGGTGAGGGCTGAGGAGGCAATCTCCAGAGGAGATGAGGCCAGAAGGAGATGTGAGGGTGTGTGTTTGAGAGTGAGTGGTGATGTCCCTTGAGCCGGCAGTGAGTGAGATGCCTGCGAATGTGTGATGGGCTTGTGAGTGTGAGTTTAGAATGGGGGGATGATTGCCTTACCCTGGCAGCACAGATGAGATCATTCATCCATTTTCTGCACTGGATTGCTGACCTCATATGTGCAGCATTGGCACTTACAACTCTGCCACTGCCTCCCAAGCCAGAGTAGTGACACTGATGGGCCTCCTGTGGCCAGAGCAGGGGCAGAGAATATCGTGGTGGGCTCCAACAGCGTCCAGAAGGCACCCCAGGGATGCAGCACTGAATCAGGGACTGCGGTCTTCTTGCCTTTCAGGGCCATGTCTTCGGTGCGGTAGTCCTGGGCTGGAAGCGCTGATTGGTGTGCGCACAGCTGTACTTTATATATGGCACCTGGAGTGAGGAAACAGTGAGGTGATGGCATGGCGGGCAAATCGGAGGCTACCCATCAGCGAAATGGCATATTTCCCAGGGATGCATGATTAATAAGGCAGGATTGGGAAGATATGGCATGAAAAGCTGTCATTGGGACTGACGGACAAAACGTCCTTTTTTCCGCCCATTGCCACACTTAATGCAAATCTGAGACAATTCTGCCCAAAGTACTTGTTTAGTTTTTCTGCCATTTCCTTATTCCCAATTATAAATTCTCCTTTCTCTATCTGCAATGGGCCCACATTTGCCTTTTCTAATCTTCTTACATATCTATGGAATCTTGATGAACAATGGCAGACATTTAAAAAAATAGTTCATGACTCTTACCAAAGATACACCCCAGCGAGGAAGGAGGATTCAAGGAAGGGAATAAACCAACCAGGTTAACCAGGAATTTAAGGAAAGTATGAAGTTAAAAGAAAAAACATACAATGTGACAAAAATTTGTGGTAAATCAGGGGATTGGGAAAGCTTTAAAAACCAAAAAAAAATGACCAAAAAAAGAGGGAGAAAATAAACTTTGACGTTAAACTAGCAAGTAATATAAAAAATGGACATTAAGAGCTTCTTTAAATATATAAAAAGGAAGAGAGAGGCCAAAGGCCAAAGTGAACATAGGCCCCTTAGAGAATGAGGCTGGGGAAATAATAATGGGGAACCAGGAAATGGCAGAGGAGTTGAATAAATGCTTTGCTTAAGTCTTCATGGTAGAAGATACTAATAGCATTCAAAAAATACTAAATAATCAAGGGGAAAAAATGGGCAAGGAAACAAATACAATAACTATCACTAGAGAAAACTAGTGTACTAAGGAAACTAGTGGGGCTAAAGGCCAATAAGTCCCCTGGACCTGATGGGTTGCATCCTAGGATATTAAAGGAAGTAGCTACAGAGATAGTGGGTGCACTGGTAGTAATCTTCCAAGAATCCTTAGATTCTGGAAATGCCCCAGAGGATTGGAGAACAGCCAATGTAACACCCTTATTCAAAAAGGAAAGGAGACAAATAACAGGTGACTATAGGCCAGTCAGCTTAACATCTGTCAAATGTTGGAGTCTATTATAAAGGATGTAATAGCAGAGCATTTAGAAATACATAATCTAATCAAGCAGAGTCAGCATGGCTTCATGAAGGGGAAATCATGCCTTACAGGTTTATTAGAATTCTTTGAGGAGGTAACAAGCATGATTGATAAAGGGGAACCAGTAGATGTAATATATTTGCATTTCCAAAAGGCGTTCGATAAGGTACCACACATAAGGCTACTTAATGAGATAAGAGCCCATGATGTTGGGGTTAGTGTAGTAGCATGGGTAGAGAATTGGCTAACTAATAGAAGACAGAGAGTTGGGATAAGGGGGGCATTTTCTGGATGGCAATCTGTAACTAGTGGAGTGCCACAGGGATCAGTGCTGGGGCCTTAATTATTTACAACATATATTAATGACTTAAATGAGGGAAGTGAATGTACTATCACCAAGTTTGTGGATGACACAAAAATAGATGGGGAGGCAAGTGGTGAGGATGACACAAGGAGTCTACAGAGGGATATAGACAGATTAAGTGAGTGGGCAAAAACTTGGCAGATGGAATATAATGTGGGAAAATGTGCACTTCGGCAGGAAGAATAGAGACGCTGAATATTATTTATATGGAGAAAAACTGCAGGAGGCTGCAGCACAGAGGGGTTTGGGAGCCCTTGTGCATGATTCCCAAAAAACTAACATACAAGGTCAACAGGTAATAAGGAAGGCAAATGGAATGTTGGCCTTTATTTTTAAGGGAATGGAGTATAAAAATAGGAAGATCTTGCTAAAACTGTACAAGGCACTGGTTAGACCACACCTAGAATACTGTGAACAATTTTGGTCCCCTTATCTAAGGAAAGATATACTGACATTAGAGGCAGTCCAGAGAAGGTTCACTAGGTTGATGCCAGGTTTGGAGGATTTTCTTATGAGGAGAGGTTGAGTAGGTTGGGCCTGTACTCACTGGAATTTAGAAGAATGAGAGGCGACTTTATTGAAACATATAAGATTCTTAGGGGGCTTGACAGGGTAGATGCTGAGAGGTTGTTTCCCTTTGTGGGAGAATCTAGAGCCAGAGGGTATAATCCCAGAGTAAGGGGGCACCCATTTAAGACAGAGATGAGGAGACATTTCTTCTCTCATAGGATAGTCAATCTGTGGAATTCTTTACTTACCACAGAGGGCTATAGAGGTTGGGTCGTTGAATATATTAAAGGCTGAGATGGACAGATTTTTAATCAATAAGGGAATCAAGGGTTATGGGGAAAAGGCAGGAAAGTGGAGTTGAGGATTATCAGATCAAACATGATCTCATTGAATGGAGGAGCAGACTCGATGGGCCGAACAGCCTACTTCTGCTCCTACCTCAATGGTCTTATTATGGTCTTCTAGAGTCCATTTATATGTTTCTTGCCAGTTTACTTTCATATTCTATTTTCTCTTCATGTTTTTTGGTTCTTCTTTGCTGAACACTAAAATTCTCCCAATCCTCAGGCTTGCCACTTTTTTTGGCAACTTTGTAAGCTTTCTCCTTTAATCTAATACAATCCTCATCTTCTCTTGTTAGCCAAGGTTTGATCATTTTTGTTGATGTGTTTATGTGCTTTTAGGGAATGTAAATTTGTTGTAGGCCAGAATTATTTTTTTTTAAATACTAGCCATTGCCTGCTTACCTTCATACCTTATAACATTGTTTCCCAATCTACCACAGCCAACTTGCCACTCATACCTTTGTAGTTTCATTTATTTAGATTTAAGATCCTTGTTTCAGATTGAACTGTATCACTTTCAAACTTAATGTGAAATGCTTTCATATTATAGTCACTCTTCTCTAAAGGATCCCCTAGAATGAGATTATTAACTAGCCCTTCCCATTGCACAATACTAGATCTAAAATAGACCCTTTTCCAGCTGGTTCCTCTAGTTGGTTCTAGAAAACCATTTCATATACATTCCAGGAACTTGTCCTCCACAGCATTAGCCTGGACTCTCATTCTTGGCTACAGGGAACAATGTCTATCCTTCTGACTATACTGTGTCCATCCACCACTTCGTTCCTATTTACTCCCCCTGCTTGAATGGCTTCCTGTACCATGGTGCCATGGGCAATTTGCTCATCCACCCAGCAGCCCCATTTTCATATGTACAGGCTACAAGCACCTTGAACCTGGGACAATTGCAAAGGCTGAGGCTTCTCCATTTCTACCTTCATAATGCCCTTACCTGCCTCACTTGCAGCCATACCCTTCTGTGCCTGGTGACTGACCAAATCAGAAGACCCTAATCCAAGGGATGTGACCGCCTCCTGGAACAAAGCATCCAGGTAACATTCCTCCTCCCTGGTATGTTGCAGTGTCTGCATTTCTGCCTCCAGCTCAATGACCCTGTGCCAAAGCTCCTTGAGTTGTAGATACTCACAGCAGAAGTGTTTGGATCACACTGGCATTTAGGAGTACCCACATTCTGCAGTCACAATGCATCACTTGTCTTAAGTCACTAATCAATAATTTTCTTAATTTTTTTAAGTTAAATTAAAGCCTCTTCTCACCATCACTTGCTGTACTAATTTAAATCTCAGCAATTCAATAAACCCTATCAATTAATAACAAAATAAATAATGGACTCCCTAGATTCTTACTTCCCTTCTGCTAGTGTTTCTGAATTAAATAAGGTAGCTACTTAAGGGACATTTATTTTTTATCTGCCTTTTTATGCTTCTCTAAATATCAGCTCTTTAACACACATGCCCTAACAATGGTTACTAACCAATTTATGGTTTTCCTGTAAATCTTACTAATATATATAAATCCTACTAGTACTTAATATATCTCACTTGAAGTGCTAAGCCTTACTTGAAAAAAGATCAGCCACATTTTACAAAGACTCTCTCCAGCCGGAATTTCTCAGAATAAACCGAGAAATGTCACATGGCAGTCGGTACAAGGGGCTTTATGGGATCGTGGGGTTCCTTCGGGAATTGCAAATACTTGAAAGCAGCAGAATAAATGTCATGATTCTACGACGTGAGGAGAAGTACAGCCAGCTCCTAACACAAACACAGATCTGTGACAGTGTCTACTGTCGCTCGGAAGGGGTTTGATTTATTTCTGTGTCTGGAACTGAAGATGGTTAATGAGAAGAAACCAGCTCCCAAGGAGGGAGCCAAGAAAGCCTTAAAGAAACTGGCAGCAAAGGGCGGCAAGAGGCGGTGGAGGTCAAGGAAGGAAAGTTATCCCATCCACATCTACAAAGTGATGAAGCAGGTTTACCCCAACACCGGCATCTCCTCCAAGGCCATGAGCATCATGAACTCGCTCGTGAACAATATTTTCAAGCCCATCGCAGGTGAGGCTTCCCGCCTGGCCCATTACAACAAGCGCAGCGCCATCAGCTCCCAGGAGATCCAGACCGCCATGCACCTGCTGCTGCCCAGGGATCTAGCCAAGCACACTGTGTCGGAAGGGACAAAGGCGGTGATCAAGTACACCAGCTCCAAGTAAAACTCCACAATGGACTCAAAAGAAACGCATCAGTTTAAATCCTAGTTTTGATAGGAAATATTCACCACCCAATCACCTACCTGCTTCCCTGTGATGTCATACCTCAATCTTTTCTCTTTGGTTCTGCCTCCTGTTACAGTTTAGCGCCCGCTGCTGCTCTCATTCATTTTCACACTGAAATCCCGTTTTGTCTCCTGTTACAGTTTAGGCCCCTCCTCTGCTCTCGCAGATTCTCACACTCATTCCTCCTCCCAGCACTCCGCCAGCCAGCCCAAACTGCTGCCACCTATGCCAAGGTGTTGCAGTCTGCAGTCAAGCCTTCTAGACCTGGAGCTGCTCGAGGTCATCCTGCAAGGCCACCTGCAGTTTCCTCCACAGATACTGCCCTCAGCAGCCTCCCACTAGCCACACTGTGGCCACTAGGTTTCAATGCCTATAGGAACACTAGGGCAGGCAAAAGGGCTTTGAAGACAGAGACTAAGGGAATGAACAAGGGTGATGATTGAGTTTTATGTGCAATATGTCATGATTTCATTTATACATTTAAGTTTGGATGGTTTTTATTTTTGGCATTGTGACCAAGTAGACAACGTGATCATCATTGATAGAGAGGAGCTAAGTTGTGGGGCTATTGGTGAATGGAGAATTGGACTTCTTGTTACTGGTATCACACCCAAATGAGTTCTTCACAGGCAGCCTGGCCAGAACAGGGCCTTCTCCCATCCTCTTCCTCCTCTTTCTCCTCCTCATGCTCCTGCTTCTCAGCTGCTCACTGTAGCTGATGTCCCCTCATGTTGGTCAGATGGTACATCATTCTTAATGCACAGAAATATGGGAGGGATTGCTGTTTTTCTCTAGAGCATGATTGTAAGTCAGAAACACACAGATGCTCCTGAATGCCAAAGTGACCCCATCATATTGATATGCTTAAGTCAGTAGCAGTGTGTAAAAAAAAATAGGCTGGGAAATTCCTCAAAGCTTCATTTGCTTCCGTGGTATTATTTTGCTAGACATCCTGTAAAATCTCAGCAGCATAACTATATTCCTTTAAACCACATCCTTACTTCTCATGGCTGTTCAATGCTAATTCAGCAGCAGCAGATACTAGGCTATTACGTTACATCTAAATGGGGATTTTAAGAGAAAAACAGAAGTAAAATACTGTGGATGCTGGAAATCTGAAATTAATACAAAAAATTCTGGAAACACTCAGCAAGTCACGCAGCACTGGTGGGGAGAGAAGAAGAGTAAATGGGCCCTGATTTTAATGGCAGCAGACATGATAGGCTAAGGGCAGGCATTATTAAAATGCAAAAGGATTGATGGTGCAAGGCAATGAAGATGATAATGGGACAAGTGAAGGAACAAAAGATGGGTCCAGAGGAGTCAAGAGCAGAGTGGCAGAGGGAGAGGGAAGCATGGAAATTGTGGCAAAGAGGAAAAGGCTCCTGCAGCACAGGAATGTGGTGGAACCCTTAAGAGAATTTGTTCCCAATCTTGCTGAATCAGATTAAATACATGCTTTCATTGGCACAGGCTGCAAAAGAGCACCAGAACTGGGAACTGAGCTCTCCATCCATACCTCAAGCTTATTTGTATGTCTTTTTAAATAGGTGCAATATATAATGAGGCACACAGAATCATTAACACCATGGTAAGTCAAATCTAGCCATTGTTTAATATGCTGTTCTATATTTCAATATTTTATTTACAGCTGGATTTTATAAATCTATCCTGTATTCTGACAAAATTTAACTACTGCTTACTACTTTCTTATTTAACACAAATTCACTTATCTTTCTTTACTTGTGCAATTTTTAAGCATCATTTAGTGTTATGATATACAGTTCATTAATTTCTGTCATGCCAACTTTTCTTCAATAACATCATGCTCACAAAACATGAATTCCTGGACTTATAGGATATAAATTTGAAATGGATACTTGTAGTAACTGAGGGTATAGCCCCTCCTGCTCTCTATCAGAGTTCACGTGATGTTATGGGAGGTTCCGACCAATGAGCCCTAAAAGCGGGCAATCCAGGGGGTGGGGCTTCCTGGCAAGCAATCTGATTGAGCATCCAGCACCTGAAAAGCTCTCTGTGATAATGTTTATCTGATTCTTGTTGAAACCTGTCTGCCATGTTCAGCCATTACATTTGGCAATGAGGGTACAATAGCTCCGACTCTGCACCTCACCTTGTTACTGTGAGTACAGTGAATCTTTAAAAAAAAAGAAAAAAGACTACTCACCAGACACACCACTGTTTGGCAGAATCGATCCTTATGATACAACTACGGAAGATCTGAACCAGTATGTAGAGCACCTTGGATTTTACATCTTAGCGAATGAGATTACCATGGGGGAAAAGCAGAAAGCCATCCTTTTGAGTGGATGTGGCAGTAAGACACGTAGACCAGAATTTTGAGGTTGTCGGGCAGGCGCAGTGGGAGGGCCTGGGAGCAACCGGGAAACAGTCCACTGCCCGCAATCAGGCCCCAAACGCAATTTCATGCTGGTGTGCCAACTAAGGCCTGCCCAGCATGAAATCCGGCTCCACACTGGCCGGGAAGGGTCGAGCAGGAGCCTGTCGGCCCCCAGGTACAATGGCGACTTGGCAGCCGGTTTAAAAGCAGCCCAGGCAGCTCCTGGAAGGTTGTCACGGAAGGGCATCTCCAGTACTTTTGGTATGGTTTTGGTGCAGTTGGACATGGCAGGTGGGAGGGCAGGTCAGGTGGGCACTCAGCCCCCCTCTTTTCTGATGAGTGCCTCACCATCCACCTGGAGGAGGTGGCTGCCAGGAGGGACACTCTTGTCCACAGGGATGGGGTGAGAAGGCCACCACACCTCACCAAGAGGGCATGGAAGGAGGTTGCAGCAATGGTGAGCAGCCATGATGTGGTGCAGTGCTGGAATGAACTGCTGCGCTCAGGAATGCTAAGTACTGTGTTGATGTGGGTCAGTGCGCAGAAGTGTTAAGGTCTGGCCATCCACCCATGGACTTCAGGGGTGCTAGAGCCTGAGTGCTAACTGTCAGTGATGCAGGAGCTGGCCAAGGGGCTGAGCCCTGGATGCTTGCGGTTTGAGGCCCACGACTTGGATATGCCCTGCCAGGTGCTCCTCAGCTGGGGTTGGCCAGGCTGCAATGGTGCTGCAGGTAGAGAGTGAACCAATCAATACTACTTGGTTGTCTCAGGAGAAGATGGCCCATAACTGTATTCAAAGTTCGCAGACCGGCGTACGCCCTGGTAACCTCCTAATCCTGTCCAGATACGAGCAAGATGCCCTGGAGCTTGAGAGTCAGCATGAGTCCCGTGCAACTGGGTGTGGAGAGGCGGGGATGCCAGATGAAGGTAGGAGTGCAGTGCACAGAGAATTTCGGTTTGTAGTCTCTTCATTTATATGAGCCTCGAACCTGGAGTCCCCATTGATCATTGGAAGACGCTGGCACCATGATGCAGATCTCCATTGTCTCACCAGGGTGCCTGGCATGCACAATGACTGTGTGATGACTTTAACTAATGACATGCCCTTGTTCCCCCTTTTAGGTTCACGAGCAAGCGTTTGCTCTGCAGACCCCAAAGGGCCACCTGTGACAGTGGAGGACCACTGAGCTCCTGTTGCACCAGCATCACACCCGTTCTCTAAAGCAGGCACCAGTGCAGATATCAGCACCTCAGTGGGCATTAGATCAGCAGCTAGTATCTTGGTACACATTGGTGAGGTCTCTTCACACTTGCTTGAGGTGCAGGCGGAGGCAGAGAGTGCCCAGGGCACTGGCAGTTGGAGGACTGCTGGGGACCAGGACAATGCTCAGTCATAGGCTGATGATGAACCTCAGTAACCTCAGTCATCCATTAGGCGGCAGATGCTGGATGTCCAGTGGGATGTACGGGAGGATCTGGCGGAAGTCCATGAGGGTATGCATGCCATGGTCTCCGTTATGGAGGAGTCCATGTGGACCGTGAGCACTGTGTTGACCATCATGGCCGAGCGCACTGCCTCCTCCATTGAGACAGTGGCAACTCTCATGGAGAGACTGCTCCAGGAACAGAATCAGGAGTTCGTGGGGTTGCGCTCGGACCTGCAAACCCTCACACAGGCACTGACCTCAGGTACTCAGTATCCATGTGGGAGATGGATGAGTCACCCAGTATCCCAGCTAGGTGCCTGTCCATCAATGGTGAAGAGGGAGGCCCAGAGTAACCTCACATTGGCCACGAGCCGCCTGACGTCTCTACGGGCTCCTCTCAGGGCGCTCTGGATGAGGGCAGCAGCTCCTCCATCCCTCTGCCAGTGACCGTGGCAACTGATGAGGCTGCGGTGACAGGGGAGAAGCCAGCCGTGGCACTGGCTGCTCTCTCCCAGGCAGGGCCAGCACAGGCTCCACTGGCCAGAGGGCGGCCACCAAGGTCATCAAGACCAACAAGACAGCAGAGTCAGCAGGCTGTCTCCAATGCTGCTGCCAGTGAGGGGGGAGCACCAAGACAAAGCACTCGGAAACATAAATTAAAGGCAGCATGAGCACAAGAGGGAAGGTCATGGATGATTTTATGTTCATTTATGAATACTGGTCTGGGATTGAAGACCAGAAAAGTTTATGTAAATATTATTGAACTGTCAGAATGAGATAAATTGTGTTTTTGCTGTCATGGCCTGAATATGCTTCACCTTTTTATTTAATTGGTGCGGTGAATGTCAGTACCTAATGCTAGATGTAGATGGCCCTGACTTTTATTGCATAGGTACTGAGTGTTCTTTGTGTTCAAATGAAAGTGTCCTTTCAGACATCCAGGATGGAGGCGGCAGCCCTGGCATGAGGTGGAAGCTGATCTTTGGCAGCTTAGCTGAAGGAGCATTGGATCAAGGCATCCCTGCCTCCCTGCAGGTTACTGAGGTCTGCCTCCATGCCCTCAACATTCCCCTCACCATACTCCTCTTTTGACTCATTATTGAACTCATCATCTGGGGCCTGTGCAGCTGTATCAAGATCCTCTTCCTCCAGTGGGTTCCCCATTGTCAGTGCCAGATTGTGGAGAGTGCAGCATGCAACCAGGGTCAATGACACCTGCTCCGCGGGGTATTTTAAGCTCCCCAGAATGGTCCAGGCATTGGAAGCACATCTTGAGAAGACCAATGGTCCTCTATCACCACCCTAGTGGAGGCATGACTCCTATTGTAATGCTTCTCTGCCTCTGTTCTTAGGTGGCAGAGAAACGTCATGAGTTACCTCTTCAACGGATATCCCTTGTCACGCAGCAATCATCCATCCAGTCAGGCTGGAGCACTGAAGAGCCTCGGCATCTGGGAGTGTCTCAGGATGTAAGTGCCAAGGGAGCTGCCAGGGTACCTTGCACAGACTTGTAGAATCAGCATCCTGTGATCACACACTATCTGCACGTTCATGGAGTGGAAGCCCTTCCTGTTGACCAAGGCACCCAGTTCACCCATTGTTGTCTTAATTGCCACACGTGTGCAGTCAATGGCACCCTGGACACGGGGAGACCCAGCAAACGCTGCAAAGCCTCTGGCTCGCTGTGTCTGGCTGGCCTCGTCCGTACGGTAAAGAATAAAGGTCAGGACCTGGCTGAACAGAGCTTCTGTTATCAGTTTAGTGCAACTGTGAGCAGCTGATTGGGAGACACCACACAGATCCTCCACTGAGCCCTGGAAAAAACCGGAGGCAAAGAAGTTGACGGCCAATGTGACCTTGAAAACCACTGGCATGGGGTGTCCACCCACATAGTCGGAGCTGATCTCAGGCCCAATCATCTGATAAATGGAAGTCACGGTCTCCCTTAAGAGGTAGAGCCCCCTTCGGCATTGCACCTTGAACATATTGAGGTAGCTTCATCGCCGCCTGTAAACCCTGGCAGCAGGATAGTGGCGTCTTCTGCGGCCCTTTTTGCCTTGGACTTCCTGCTGGTCCTGCGCCCCTTGTGCTTCTGCTGCTCCTCCCACAGGTCCTTCCCTTGAAGGTTGAATAGGGACACCTGGCCTCCTCTCCCTTCTGGTCCTCTCTTCCTCCTCAGAGGAGGTGCCACCAGCGGAGACCACAATACCTATTACCAGGGTAACAAAAGGCTGTCTGAATCCTCCAGGGACCTTGCAGATACCAATAAGTCCTGAAATGAAGCCTGAAAGTGCTAACAATGAAGGCTCGAACAGATATGAAGCTAACAAGTATCAATAAGCAACCAGCTGCAAACCATCTCCAAAACTCCTCACTACTCACACTGACAATGCTGCTGACCCTTTTTATCCCGCCCATGGATGAGGTTTTTGAAAATGTCAGCTGGCCGCCTGCCTGTTTTGAGTGCGAAATCGCATGGGCGAGGAAAAATCGCCATGAATTGGACTTTTAAGGGCCTCAAATGGCCTGTTAATTAATGGCGGGTGCGGCTCCCCACCTATCAAAATATAACATGAGACACTCACCCGACATCATTGTGCACAATTTTACACATGCCCGCAGGACGTAAAATTCTGCCCTTAATCTCAATTGCAACCTGACCGTCCTGAGCGTAACCAATTCTAAGTCCTGTAGTGAATCAGTGGACCTTATTAGTGGACTTCCAGCCGAAGCCATCCATAATAATGCAGCGTTTTGAACTTAACTCCAGAGCTAGGGCTCTGGGAGAGTCCATCTAGCAAACCTGAAGCAGCTGACAGAACACTATGACTTCAGGGACACACTAAATGATTTGCTGTGGGATCGATTAGTTTGTGGAGTTAAGGACAATGCCATACAGCCCCGTTTACTCACAGATGGACATCGACTTTAAGCGCATCTTAGGAATCTCCCTCACCATGGAAAGTGCTGCAAGAGACTCGCAGGCTTTACAACACATACAACATGGTGCCGTTCTTCATGGTGGATGGAAACCTACCACTGAGCGTGGCGTAAAAACCAGACTCACCGCATCGAAGCGAGATGTGGTGTCCACTGTTAAAAACATGAAAAGGCCTAGTAGAAATAGTTCAACAGCAACTCCAAGATTAAGTCATTATAGATGTGGAAGTGACCACGGAGCAGATATCTGTAAATTCAAGGGGGCAGAATGCCATTACTGCCATAAGAAAAGTCATGTAGTGAGGCAATGCTGGGCAAAGTCAAAGCAGCCCATAAAGCAGCAAACCAACATGATTGAATTAAAAAATGCAGCAGAATCTGAAGCTGCCGACACCAACATTTATTCCCTGTATAACGCCACTGCTATAAAAACCCAACCTATCACTGTCACAATCCAAGTTAATGAGAAGCCATTAATAATGGAGGTGGATACAGGAGCCTCAGCTACAGTGGTGGAAGAGCACACTTTCAAATACCTCAATGAAGATAGACAGCCAATAAACCTAGAGTGGACAACCGCTAACTTAAGGACATACACGGGGGAATCTATTCAGGTAAAGGGCATTGCCACAGTACCAGTATCTTACAGGTAACAGACAGCCCAGCTGCCTGTGATAATAGTGAAAGCAGAAGGACCCAGTCTTTTAGGCCGAGACTGGTTACAGAAGATCAAGCTTGACTGGTCTGAGATATTTCACCTGAAATCAGGAGGAGTTCCTGAGCTGCTAAGAAAATACAACATGGTAATTTGTGATGAATTAGGGAGGTTAAAAGGCATGCAGGCCAAGATATATGTGGATCCTCAGGCGACACCACGTTTCCCTAAGGCCGGACCTGCATTGAAGGAGAAGGTGGATACAGAACTGTGCCTGTTAGAAAAGCTGGGCATCATCCAATCTGTCCAATTCTCAGAATGGGTAGCACCCATAGTTCCAGTGGTTAACCCTGACCAAACCATACACATCTGTGGGGTCTATAAATTGACTGTAAATAAGGCAGCAAAATTAGACAAGTATCCCATTCCAAGGGTAGAGGACTTATATGTAAAGTTAGCTGAAGGCAAGAACTATACAAAATTGGATATGAGCCATGCCTACAAACAATTAGAACTGGTAGCATGTCGAGAGAATGCATGACTATTAGCACATACAAGGGTCTTTGTCAGTACACTCGCCTAATCTTTGGAGTCTCGTCTGCATGTGCTACCTTCCAGAGAACAAACCTTTTGCAAGGATTTCCCCGAGTGGTAGTATACTGAGATGATGTTCTAAATACAGGGTCAATTAAGACTGAACACTTGGCCAACCTGGAGGAGGTACTAAGAAGGTTCATGGAAGCCGGCGTATGGTTAAAGAAGGAAAAATGCGCATTTCAAGTGCCCAGAAGTTACTTACCTGGGTCACAGGGTAGATGCCATGGGTTTGCATCTGGTAGAAGAGAAAGTTCGGGCAATAAAAGATGTACCCTCACCATCCAATGCAACTGAACTCAAGTCCTTCCTGGTATGATCAACTACTATATCCACTTCTTGCATAACTTATCAACTGTGTTGGCACCATTACAAAATTTTAAAAAGAATCACCGTTGGTCGTCAAATTCACAACAGGAAGAAGCTTTTTTGAAAGTAAAGAAACTTGCATTTGTCGTGTTTATTACAACCCATTGAAAGAGTTGGTATTAACATGTGATGCTTCTCCTTATGGCGTAGGATCGTGTTATCACCTAGAATGGAAAATGGATCAGAAAGGCCCATTGGCTATGTCTCAAGAACCCTCTCCACAGCTGAGAAGGATTATTCCCAGCTAGAAAAGGAAGGTTGATCGGTAATATTCGGAATAAAGAAATTCCACCAGTACCTACATGGACGGCATTTCACTATTGTGTCAGACTACAAACCATTAATGGGTTTATTCAGTGAGGATATGGCCATTCCGCCAATAGCATCAGCAAGAATATAATGTTGGGCTCTGACATTGTTTGCGTATGAGTATACTTTTATGTACCACCCTGGCTTACGTGTTGCATTGAGGTCATACTCAGTCGTCTCCTGTTACCAGACAGCATTGTACATGCTCATGTTCCACAAGAAGTTGCTACTGCTGAATTGCTTGGATCCTTCGCGTGTGAAGCAAATTAGAAACTGGATCCAATATTGTTGAAAGTCAGAGACTTAGTTTTGTAAAGATGGTCAAATTTGCCTGTATCTGAAGATTTGAGACTATCCCATGCCAGAAGCACAGGGTTAAGCTGTCAAGATGGAATTTTGTTGTGGGGATCAAGAGTCATTGTCCCTTCGCAAGGAAGAGAACCACTTTTGACGGAGCTTCACAAATGTGCATCAGGCATATCAAAGATGAAAATGCTTGCGCGAAGCTATGTCTGGTGGCCAGGCATTGACAGTGATATTAAAAGCATGGTCTCCATTGTCAGCAACAACAGAAGTCGCCTGTTTCTGCTCCCCTGCATCCGTGGGAGCGGCCAGGTAGACCCTGGGTTAGACTACATATTGATTAGGTAGGACCATTCTTAGGTACACTTTTTTTTGTTGATTGTAGTTGCAAGTTCTAAATGGATGGATGCAGACAAAGTCAAATCACCAACATTGAATGCAGCAATTGAGAAACTGCGTCACTGTTTTAGCATACATGGCCTACCTGAAATCATCATTTCTGGTAATGGTACAGCCTTTACCAGCGCAGAGTTTTAGAAATTCAGAGGTCTGAATGGAATCCTCCATATAAAGACAGCCCCCTACCATCCCTCATCATATGGTTTAGCCAAGAGAGCTGTACAGACTTTCAAGTCTGGTATGAAAAGTTATCAGAAGATATTCTAGAATCTCGACTTTCCCGTTTTCTTTTCAGTTATCGTACAATGCCACATTCAACTATGGGTTCAACATTGTCTGAGTTATTGTTGAAACGCTGCCTATGTACATGGTTTAGGCTGGTGTTTCCAAATTTAGAGGGGAAGATAGAGCGGAATCAGAGTAATCAAAAATTGAACCATGATATACACAGCAAAGTTCACACATTCAGTGTAAGAGACACGATATTAGTGCACAATTTTGGAAGTGGACCTTCTTGGGCTCCTGGAACAATTGTCTCAGAGATTAATCCATTATCTTTCCAAGTGCAAGTGGAAGATAGAATCATCTGTGAGCACGTAGATCATATTTGTGCTCAAGAGACATTCCAACAACCAACTATTCTGCCTATGATTAATATTGAACCGTCAATTCCTGAGGTGACCGATTGGACTAGAATAGATATGCCCAATGTCTCTGTAGAATTGCCAAACACTGAACTGCTACTTTCTGATGATGTGTCTCATACTGCAGTTCCAGACCCTGTTGATCCTGTTGAGGAACCTCAAGTGGTAGTTATGCCACTCTAGCCATATAAGGAAAGTACCTCAGAGACTTTGGGCAGAATTTTTCACTTGGCGTGTGGGCAAGCACCCGACACACTTGAGCGTAACATAGCCCACTATATTTCAGTTGCTGGGCGCGCGCTAAACTCGGAAGCGCGCCCACCGACAATTGAGAGGGCTATTAAGCCCGTTAATGGTGCAATTAAGTGGGATTTTTGCTGCCCGTTCAACTTTATGGTTGGTGGGTGGGCAAATTGGCCAGGCAACCTTTGCATTTTTCAGGAAACCTCATCTAAGGGCGGGATGAGGTTTCCATCATTAAATAAAAGAAAACATTTTGACAGAATTTTCATGTATATGTTGAGGTGACTATTTCAGATGCATGGGCATTTTTTTCCCAGTTTTTAAAACTTTATTTTGTGTAGTTAAATTTTTCAGCTCCCTGAGGCATCTCTCTGCCTTCAGAGGGTTTTCATTCAGTGCTCCACCATGCCGGCGCTGACTTCAGCACACGCCCTCCTCCCACCTCCAACCCAGGCAGTGCTGATCATATCAGTGTGCACTTCATGCTGGCTGGCTGTTAATTGGCCAGCCAGCATGAAATCACGGTCAGCGGTCGGTTTCCTGACCGCTCCTGGGACCGCCGATTGCTCCCACCTGCCAAACTGAAAATTCAGGCCTTGATCTTTAATCACCTGAAGTTGTATATATGTATATGTTGTTGGATATTCAAATGTTTCCCTGTAAACAGAAATTGTAAAAAATCTAAATGGGGGAGGAAATGTAGGAACTGAGGATATAGCGCCTCCTGCTGTCTATCAGGGGTTACATGATATTCTGGGAGGCTCCAATCAATGAACCCTAAGACCAGGCAACCCGGGGATTAGGTCGTCCTGGCAAGAGGCCTGATCGAGCATGTAGAACCTGAAAAGCCCTTTGTTTCTTGTTGAAACCTGTCTGCTCCCTCAAGTTCAAGTCATTACAATACTTTACTTTAAAACAAAATGGACTTGGGAGGTCAGGTGACCTTTTCTTTACACATTACACATGGAACTACACAAGACCCTTAATCTTCTTGTCTGGAAAGGTCATTAAAATACAAACAAACTTTTAGCACATATCTTTGAGAAGTCATTAAAATGCAATTGATCTTTCCTGTGGTTAATAGCTGCCCTTCTCCAAATAATTAAAGAAACTGTTTTCACAATATTGCTTGCAGACTGTTCAGCTTTGGAACTGAAATCCAGAGAATGGGTGTGAATAAAACCTTATTCTATCATAATGGTATATGAATAGTTGAAACTTGGAACCCATTGTTTGACAATGGCCTTACTGTCAAAAAAGCCATTTGTGAGGACGATGGACAGAAACGCTCTGGTCAGATGATGGTTTTCAAATAAAGACATTGAATAAGACACATTTTTGGAACAGGAAAGGGAGAAAGATCCAGACCAGCAATGGGACAAGACCCTGCCTAAGATCCATGAGTAGGCAGAGACATCAGGTTGGCCTTGACTGCCCCATTTGAGGAACCAAATCAGGGTTTCGTTACAAAGTATTGATTGCATTGCGACTGCAGTGACAAGAGAAACCTGCTACTGCAAGCATGGCGAATATGTCTTCTTAAAGGCCCAGATTCTATTCTTCAGTGGACCAAAAGGGAATGACAAGCCTGAAATATTTCAAGGCTTCATCTTAGGAAAAGGAAGCATTGACAGAGCACTTTCAAACTTTTAAGACCTAAGTGCATGCTAGCTTTTGTAATCACAATCTCTTCTCTAGTGCACATGTGTGGTATGAGTGTGTGAGTGAGTATGATTGTGAATACATTTTGGTGTTGAATAACAAACATGTATCTCTCTCCATGGCAACACCTCAACCAATACGCCTTCACTTGCCAACCCTTCAGCACCCTCTTCTCAACAGTACAGATTGTTGTTCCCTTTGAAATTTGGTATTTTTGCAGCTGCCCTGATGAGTGCAAGACAAAAAGCTTTGCCAGTATGTCCTTTTTTTCAGCAATTTGTATATCTTTTTTAAAATGTAAGAGAAAAATTGTCATTTTCTGTTCTTGGCAGTTACAGCACAAAGAGGGTTAACACAATTTTTACTTTTAAAACACATCTGTCTTCAGTCAGTTGGGAGATGAGAAAAGGGGGAATCATTTCTCCCCTGTCCATAACAATAAGAAATCTGTCAAAATGTAATAGGGATTGGATATTTTTCTTTAAATATGACACCATGACCATGTCCAATCTCGAATACCAATCTCTTATCATGAAATTAAGTTGTCTGAATATCAGTCCACACAAACTTACCATGTTTCATGATTTCAGCAGACATTGGGCTGGTGGTGGGCAGCTCATTCTCCTCACTCACCCAGTGTCACCAGAGAAATAGCTGGCCAATTTTCTAGTCAGGTCTCGTTTCTGTTTGTTAGCTGGTCACTCGTGCATTTGGATCATGAATGGGCTGCTCACTTATCAGGGATAGGAAATTCAGTGACTTCTCCCTGGAGCTCAGCCAGTAGAACTCAGTTCAGGCCAGGGTGCATGATTACGTGGGGACAGTAGAGGAACCAGCAGTGGAAAAGAAAGATTTTTATGGAGTCAGGAGAAAGAACTTGCCTGCAGCGTTTTAGAATGGCCTGCAACAGCCTCTTTAAGGACCACTGATTAGGCTGTTCAACATCAAGTATAAATGGTTTGACATCCAACCTCAGAGAGAAAGCCTCTTTCCACCATGCCATCCATTCACTACCTAATTTATTATATTCTGTACGGGGTTCCTGCTGAATTAAACAAAGCACTATTCATTGTTTACGACAAAACATGGAACATATTGCTCTTTCCGCAATCTATCTTTGGCTTTCTGCTTTTATCATGAAATTAAATATGCTGCACTTATTCAGTTCTGTGTTCATTGAAATGATGCTCTCACCAGTAGAAATTACCAGTTTGCAAACGTCTCGAGACTATACAGGTTGAACTCACAATGCGAGAGGCAGATGCACAAGTGTTGCTCTATTTTAGATATCATCTATTTTGACCATGAAAGCAAAAATATATCTATTTCTATTTATGTTGGAGAATTATTTTCAATTATCTCCAAATAATAAGAATTGTAATCCCTTCAAGTTAGCATGTATCTTGTACCACCTTACTGATGGAACTGACCTCATCAGTGTGATTTTTATTGACTTGACTGTGGCTTGTCAAAGAAATGGAGATGGTTATTATACACAGATGTACTTAGAGTTTCATTCTGGAGCACAAATTAATTTTGCCAATATAAATTGAAATGCATTTAAAATGAAACGGAATTGAAATTAAGCCAGAGTATTAAATAAATTGGATTTTTTTTTTCAGTGATGCACTTTACATTTTTTTTGAATCTTTCAAAATATGAGCAATATGATGGTGACAAAAATCACATTTGATACAAGTTTAATGCTGGATAGTGTAAGATAACATTTGAAAGTCGTACCTTACCCATAGAATTCTTCTGCATGACAAAAGTCACCAGTGACATTGGGTAGTCACTGAATCATATAAACTAGAGCACAGGAGGGAGCCACTTAGAAGTGGATTATGAATTCTTGTTGCCCTGGGCATCCATGGACATTCAATATTCCTCCACGCACCTTGCATAACCTCCACAATCCATTAAAACACAAATGGGAACAGTTGTACCATAAAAAATCTATTGACCTCGTCCCTTCTGACAGTATGTTTAAATGCTAGTGATTTGATGCAGTTTTTCTGAGGTAGGATGAGTTTTACCAGGGGCACCATATATAACTAGGGGCCTCATAGACTCATATATTAATCCACTGCCATTACTGTTGTGCTGCTCCTACTGTTTTTGAACTGGAAATATCTACTCAATTCCGTGTCCATTTCCCATATTCAATAGAATCATGTTTCTGTAAAAGTTATTACACTATATGTGACCCTTTTTCATATTAGACTTTGATAGCACATGCAGTTTTAAGATCCCTGGAAGCAAAGGTAAGATGGCCAGCAGTCTAACCTCAGTGGTGGGAAAACTATTGGAAGCAATTCTGAGGGACAGAATTAATTCACACTTGGAGAGGCAGGGATTAATCAAGGACAGTCAGCATGGTTTTGTTAGGGGGAGGTCATGTCTGACCAATTTGGCTCAATTTTTCAAAGAGGTGACCAGATGTGTAGATGAAGACAATACATTTGATGTAGTCTACTTGGACTTCAGCAAGGCTTTTGATAAGATCCCGCATGGGAGGCTGATAACAAAAGTACAAGCCCATGGGATCCAAGGAAATTTGGCAAATTGGATCCAGAATTAGCTGAGTGGCAGAAAGCAGAGGGTGGTGGTCGAGGGGTGTTTTGTGACTGGATACCTGTGTCCAGCGGGGTTCCACAGGGATCGGTGTTGGGTCCCTTGCTGTTTGTGATATATATAAACGATTTAGACTTGAATGTAGGAGGGTTGATCATTAAGTTTGCGGATGACACGAATACTGGTGGGGTGGTAAATAGTGAGGAGGATAGCCTTAGATTACAGGAGGATATAGATGGGCTGGTCAGATGGGCTGATCAGTGGCAAATGGAATTTAATCCGGATAAGTGTGAGGTGATGCACTTGGGCAGGACAAACAAGGCACGATGAATGGTAGGACCCTGGGAAGTACCGAGGATCAAAGAGATCTTAGTGCGCATGTCCATCGGTCCCTTAAGGTAGCGGGACAGGTAGATAAGGTGGTTAAGAAGGCATATGGGATACTTGCCTTTATTAGCTGAGGCACAGAATATAAGAGCAGGGAGGTTATGCTGGGACTGTATAAAATGCTGGTTAGGCCACAGCTAGAGTATTGCATGCAGTTCTGGAATCCGCATTATACGAAGAATGTGATTGCACTAGAGAGAGTGCAGAGGAGATTTACCAGGATGTTGCCTGGGCTGGAGAATTTTAGTTATAAGGAGAGATTGGATAGGCTGGGGTTATTTTCCCTGGACAGAGGAGATTGAGGGGGAACATAATTGAGGTGTATAAAATTATGAGGGGCATGGATAGGGTAGACAGGAAGGAACTTTTCCCCTTGGTAGAGGGATCAATAACCAGAGGACATAGGCTTAAGGTAAGGGGCAGGAGGTTTAGAGGGGATGTGAGGAAGAATTTTTTCACCCAAAGGGTGGTGGGAATCTGGAACTTGCTGCCTGAAAGGTTGGTAGAGGCAGAAACCCTCATAACATTTAAGAAGTATTTGGATGTGCACTTGCGATGCCATGGCATACAAGGCTATGGGCCTGGTGCTGGAAAATGGGATTAGAATAGTTAGGTACTTGTTTGGCTGGTGCAGACTCAATGAGCCGAAGGGCCTTTTTCTGTGCTGCAGACCTCTATGACTGTATGAGTATAGGGTTGCCAGCCCTCTAGGACTTTCATATGGAGCTTCCAGTAACTAAAGACTAATCTTCAGCACACTACTAAAAGCAGGATGTCGAGTGATGTGATCTGGAATATTCTTGACAGTTTTCCTTCTCATAAGACAATAGTTTGTGCCTATTGTAGCTCAGGAGCCTCACTCAGACATGGCAGTCTCTGTTGCTTTTGCTGCAGAGGAAGAGAGTAGACTGAGAATGTGCATGATTCACTGGCCTCTGTTTTCTCTCGTCCCTCTTCTCAGCCAGCTGAGCTTTCCATTGCTGCTCACTTCTTTCAATTCCCTTCCAGAAGTCATGCCTGTCTGCAACTGTCTCCCAGTTGTCAGCATCAAAGTCCACCATCCTCATAATAAAAACAGAAAACATTGGAAGAACTCAGCAGTTCTTGCAGCATCTTTGGAGAGAGAAACAGAGCTAACATTTCGAGTCTGTATGACTCTTCTTCAAAGAAGAAGGACTCACAACTTTTCCTCTGTTTCTCTCTCCACAGAGGCTGCCAGACCTGTTGAGTTTTTCCAGCATTTTCTGTTTTTATTTCAGATTTCCACCATCCTCAGTATTTTGCTTTCATTCACCATCTTTATCGCTTGCTTGTGGGTGTCCTTGTAGCAGAGATATGGATACCCAAGTGGTCAGGATCAAGTGGCCAATTCATCAATTTATTAAGTCTTTGGGCATTTGGCATCATCCATCCAAAGAATCTGGCCAAGCCAGTGCAGATGTCATTGTTTAACAATGAGTATGCAATGATAGAATTAGCACACTCCAGGACCTCTGATTTGGTGACCTTGTCCTGCCAGGAGATGCCATGGATATGTCTGAGACAGCAAAAGGGAAAATCTTTTCTCGCCTAGTGTATGTTGTCCAAGTCTCACCACTGTAGAGGAGTGCACTGAGGATGCAGGCTTGGTAGGTTGCAGTTTGGTGTTCTCAGTCAATTTGTTCCACACTCTCTTCCTCAGCTTGCACATAACAGCTGCAGCTTTTGTGATGTGTATGTTGATTTCAGCATCAAGTGACAGATTGATGATGATTGTGGAGCCTAGGTATGTGAAGATATAAACAACTTCCAGCACCACATTGTCAATGCTGATAGATGGCTGTATGGCAGCATCCTGGATCGTGAAATTTGTCTTCCTGATGCTAATGGTCAAACCAAATTCTTTACAGGTGTGAGAGAGTCTGTCCATTTGCCACTGAAGGTGCTCCCCTTTATGGAACGTTAGTGCAACATTTTCAGCTTGGAGCAAACTTCTGATGAGGACTTGCCAATCTTTTGCTTGAATCTTAAGTGAGAAAGGTTAAACAATTCTCTGTCAGTTCTGGTTTTTAATTAGACACCCTCTGTAGATGACCAGAAGGCACATGACAGCAGCAAAGAGAAGAATATGCCAAAGAGTGTCAGTACCAGAACACGTCCCCGTTTGACCCCGCTGCGGATCTCAAAGGGTTCTGATGTTGTCCCATCATAGCTGATCTTACCCATCATTTTGTCATGGAAAGAGGAGAATACTTTGAACAGCTTCAGCAGGCAGCCAGTTTTCTCCAGCAGCTTAAATAGACAACCTCTGCTCACATGGTCGAATACCTTGGTGAGATCGATGAAGGCAATATATAGTAGTCTCCTTTGTTCACAGCATTTCCCTTGCAACTGCCAGGCTGAAAAGATCACGTCAATTATAGATCTTCCAGTTCTTACACTGGGACTCAAGATAGATGTGTTCAGCCAGGATCTGCAGTTTTAAAAGGGCAACAAGGGTAGATACTTGCACAATGCTCAGCAGGGAGATGCCTCGATAGTTGTGATAGTTGTGGTCACCTTTGTTCTTGTACAGGATCACGATCTTTGCATCACGCATATCCTGGAGCTCTGACCTCTCCCTCCGGCAGAGACAGAGAATTGGAATACTGGAATTTTGCAGGTACCCTAACCATTATTTTCCAAAGATATCTCAATTCAGGAAGTGTTCCTTTAAATTGGAAAATTGCACAGCCCAGATCTTCTGGCCTCCGGACTGTCCTACCCCAGTGGTACCCTGGAAGGGTTAGGCTGCTCTAGGATGTCATAATCCAAGGACTTCATGGGAATTCCCCGGGAAGTGTAAACTTCCATTGGGCAATTACCTTGCACATGGAACCCTCCAAAGCTTTGAGTTGAAGTCGGAGACTGCGAATTGTTCCAACTTACTCTACAGAATACTTACCCAGGGAACATTAGAAGAAAAAAATCCAGTTCTAACCCTGGAGTAGCTATACTACTGACACCCTGAGTACCTACTGGACCCTGTGACCACCTCCTCCCAACCCTCCGACTATCCCCAACCACTGAATTACCCCTCCAACTGCTCAACCAGGCCCTGAACTCCTGACGACTCCCCAACTATCTGCCCAATTCCCTGACTAACACCCAACCAACCCCCCCCCACTTCCAACTAACCTCCCAACCACCTTCCCAAACCACCCTACCCCCTCACCCACTTACCTGTCACCCTACCTGCTCACCCACTTATCTGCCATGGCATCCCCTCACCTATTTACCTAGCACCCTACCTCTCACCCACTTACCTGTCACCCTACCCCCTCACCCATTTACCTGCCACCAAACCCTTCACCCACTTACTGTCCACTCTACTCCCTCACCCAGTTACCTACCACCCTACCTCACACCCACTTACCACCCTACCCCTCACCCACTTACTGTCACCCTACCCCCTCACCAGCCCGCCACCCTACCCCCTCACCTACCTTTCACTTTACCCCCCAACCACGTAATTGCCACCCTACCCCTTTGCCTACTAACCTGCCAGCCTACACCCTCACCCACTTAGCTTACACACTTACCTTCCCTCTGTAGCTTGTCAAAGTGGCTTCAGGACCTTTAAACTTGCCAGAATATGGCAGCTGGTGCTGTAAAAGGAGACATGGCTTGGCTTCCCCTGACACTCCTGCACTACAAAGGAAGGATTCCAGAAGGAAGGCTCCACAGTTCTCAGGAAGCCCAGTCTGGAAGCCTGAGTGAGAAATGTGCTGCTCCAGTGCAGGGTAAGTAAACAGGAGTGGCAATCTGACTGTTGTTGCCACTCCTCGGAAGATTCGGCCCCACATATCACTCCACTATTGATAAAAAGTGAGAAAGGGAAACCATAAAACGATAGCCTGATTGGTCTAACATCTGTTGTCAGGAAATTATTAGAGCCAGTAATTAAGGATAGAACTGAACACCTTGAAAATTTTCAGTTTATCAGTGAGGGCCAGCATGGACTTGCAAAGTGTAAGTCATGCCTGAAGAACCTGACTGAACATGGGGATCATTTTATTTATTCATGGGATGTGGGTGTCACTGGCAAAACCAACCCATTTATTCCAAGGGCGGCGAAAAAGTCGCCGCCGAGGGCCGCGAATCAGGTGGAAACGGAGCTCTAGGTCGCTTGGTCTTGATTTTCAGCCCGTTAAAATTTGGCAAGCGTGGATGTTTGTCACTTAGGTACTGATGAAACCAGGAAGCCGGTCCCATGGTTAGTGGTCTGAAGACCTACCCTGAATTACATCATCTGATGTGTGTTACTTTATTAATTATTTATTTACATTAACAGGAAAAAGCCGTAATTTAGTTAATATAGTTATAATTAACATTAAGTAACCACTACCAAATAGTTAAACAAGGTAAAAAAAAACTAATCAAAATGCCAGACAACTTAGGTTCACTTAACCCTTATTTACAAATTGTCCACCTTACCCGCCCATCGGGGATCAGGCGTTAGGCCTCCCACCCTGGAGATGTACAATACCCATCTCGTGCGGCCTCTCCGTCCTCCGTCTTGGGTCTTGTGACATCTCTATGGGTGGTCTCTGTGAGACAATTCTCTGACTACTGGTCTCCGAAGATCTGTAAAAGTTCCAATGTCAGAGATATTGTAAGTCTCGAAGCAAGCTGGGCGAAGGATTTGTATTTATCGATCTTCAGGAAACGCAATTACAGTAGTCAGAGAATTGTCTCACAGAGACCGCCCGTAGAGATGTCACAAGACCCAAGACGGAGGACGGAGAGGCCGCACGAGATGGGTATTGTATATCTCCAGGGTGGGAGGTACTGTAATTGCCCTTAAAAAGATGATGGAGAGCCACCTCTTAATGCCTATGACTGTCAGGATGCATCGATGGACGGAATTTCTCCTGCCCGCTGGCATCGGGCATGTTTGGCGACGTGAGCAGACAATATGGCGAGAAGGCCAAAAATCGGTTTCACGGCATCATGAAACCAGTTTGCAATCATCCCCTCTGCCCGTCATTGGCAGGCCGCGTCTCCCACTGTCAGGCGTCAGGAACCTCATTGTAATACAACTGCATATCATTATAAGTGATTGCACACTGCTGTGTTTCACAACAGCACATATAAAGCATGCGTTTGGCGGGCTGCACTTTGAGGGGAACTCAGAGGTGAGTACACAGTTATGTTGCGCACCTTTCGCCAGGGTCACCTGTTGGACTTCATGGTGGAGGCAACTTGGGGGGGACAAGGGCTGCACTGCAGTCGAGGCAACTTCAGGGGGATGGGTAATGGCTGCAATGCAGTCGAGGCGAGTTGGTGGGGGGGGGTGGGGGGTGCAAGGGCTGCACTGCAGTTGATGGTAGAGCACAAGCACGTGTGGGGTGGGGGGTAGGAAAGCAGCCACAGATTAGGGAAACCTTATATAAACTGACCATTCCTCTGCAGCTGAGACAGTTCAGATGGAGCTACATTAATATGCTTGGAGTTGGGCCTCAAGCTTCTGTGCCTGCTCAAACAACGCAGAGCCATGAAATTGCCACCAAATGCTCCTGAACTTTTCACCCCTCGAGTACAGACTGCAAACTAATGCATGGACTGCAGAACAGTTGGATGACTGGGCACATTGTAGAATCTCCTTGCTAAAGCTGGCCATGGAGCAGTCATTGGTGGAGGCGCTCACAGCTCCTTGTAATGTCATCATCCCCCAGGTTCAAGCTAACAGTGCAGCCTTGCAGTGTGGGTCAGGAGAATGCCTGTGTCTGAGCTGAGAGCACAGCCTGCAGTCCAGTTGGCGAAACTGGTGCCAATCTGTTAGGTGGAGTGAGACGGATGTGGGTGGGGTTCTGGGCAGCCATACAGTGCAATAAATTCTGACCATCCAAGTTGTGGCCAGCACTCTCTGGGAAGTGTTAAGGGGCCTTCAGACTTAACCAAGAGAGGTTCTTAGTGCACCCATGCTAACCCACACATCTCTCTCTTTCATCTGCAGGAGGAGTACATCAGGAACATGGAGCCTAGTGACCTAGCTGTATGCCTTGTGGCATACGGAGAGCGGAGACAAAGGAGAAGAGAGCAGCGGGGGTGCCTGGCTGTGCAGAGGGAGGAGCAGCACCCTGAGGAAGAAGGGGCGGCTTGGGCTCCAAGCACACGCCGCTGAAAAGCCACAGCGAGCCATTGTTGGTCGGCGCCTAGCTAGACCCAGGGTCTATAGACACCACCTTCAATTCCTGCAGATGACTGTACTCATGTGGCACTCAGACCTCTGTGGCAACAAGCAGTCAACTATGTCAATCACAAGGGCTTCCACTTGCTGAATGTTCAGCTGGTGTGCGATCGCCATAATCATATCCTGCAGGTCTGTGCACGGTTCCCAGGGAATGTCCATGACTCCTACATTCTCAGTCAGTCATAGGTCCCTGGCAGCTTCCAGGCTCCACAAAGGCTGCAGGGTTGTCTCCTCAGGGGTGAGGGCTATCCGCAGAGAACATGGTTGATGACAACCATGTGGTGGCCTCAGACTGCAGCCGAGCAAAGTCTTGTGCTGCAATTTGCACCTAGGTGGAGCAGACCATTCGGATGCTGAAAATGATGTTCTGGTGCCTGCACTCGTCTGGTGGAGCCCTGTAATTTGGTCCACAGAGGGTGTCACACATCGTCATTGCCTGCTGTGCCCTTTACAACCTGGTGCTGCAATGGGGAGAGGAGCTGGCTGGGGAGGAGATGGAGGAGCTGCACGTCTGAGGTGGCGTGCTCAGGAGGACCCAATAGCTGCTAGATTTATGGAGGATAATGATGACATGCAGTGAGGAGACACCATAGGTCCTCACATTGTATCTGTGAATGTTTGACTCCAGTCTGGTTTATGGCAGCACACATATCTTCTGTGGTAAGCTTCCTGTCATGGGGCAGCAGCGGAAGTCCTTAATAGTCTTTGGATTCCAGGAGGATGATGAAGACATGCAGTGAGGACACTCCATAGATCTTCACACAGCATCTGTGAATGTCTGACTCCTGTCTGGCCGAGGGCAACTCGCTTGCGCTCTGTGGTCAGGGTCATATCATGGAGATGCAGCTGTGAAACTTTAATTGCACCTGATCCTTTTTCTGCCTTCAGCACCTGAGCCCTTCAGGAGCACAGCATCACTGGTCACAGATGCTGAAGAGATCGAGGTCTGCTCCACCTTAAAGATACTGAGAGCACACAGAGAGAATGACGGAACTCTGTGATGCCTGCCCACGACATTCTGGCAGCAATGACAAGCAGCATCAAGGCGCAGGCATTAGTAATGTGTCCAGGGAGTGTGAAGCCGGACCATCACTTTGGTCTGAAGGCTGCACAAAGCACAGGGAAGAGGCCCTGGACTGAGACACCTGTCTTTATCTTGTGCCAAAAGGTTTCACACCTGAGTGACACAAACACTGCTCATCAGAACAAGGGGGAAAATAGGCAGGGAGACATTCTTGGGAGCTTATTTACAATACTGAACATTATGTACAAGTGATTAACACCCGTGCCCAGACTGTGCAACTATAGCCAAGTGGTCATGGTACTGGGTTTGTAACCCCAAGATCAAGAGTTCAAATCTCACAATGGCAAACTATGAAACAATGTAACTTCATCTGAATAGGAACAGATGGAAAGGTGTTTGTACTCGAAAGAGTTACATCTTCTTAACCATCCTAACCCTGCTGCTATGCCTTGGTGCTTCTCAGACATCCACAGTGGAGGTGGAGGCAGCCTGCTGACTGCTATGCCCTGTCTGTGATGACCTTGGTGGACATCCTCTGGAGGGCCAAGACCTGGAGGGCCCCAGCCTGCTTTCAGGGTCCTGCTGTGTGGCAGTGGCACCCTCCTCAGCCTGTTGAGCTGAAGCTGCTGAGGTCACAGGAAGAGAGGATTCGGATGGGCCGGTCACCTGGAATCATCTGGGTGGATGGTCCCAGGGTGTCGAGCTGCTGGCCCTCCTCCATATGGGTGTTTGAGGGCCCCTGGCTGACTCCTTGAGGAATAGGAGTAGCTGGAGTGAGATCGAGCTGCCCCACAACTCTCTCATGAACACAGTGTTGGAGGCCCACTATGATGTCAATGGAGGTCAGCCTGTGCAGAAGTGCAGCCCCGATGTCCTGGACCACGGTTCCTATGGCGGCCACCATCCTACCAGTGTTGACCTTGGTGCATTGGCATGCCAGCGCTATCACTTCAGCCTGAAGACAGATGGACTCCTCCATTGTGCCTTGCAATCTGAGGAGTGCAGCAGACATCCCTTCCTGATGTTCCCGAGATTGTCTTGGCAGCTCCAGTAACTGTGACATGACTGAGTCCAGAGGTTCGTCATTCATCTGGACTCAACAGATTTCTGGTCTCCACCAGTCCTCTGAGCGCCAGAGACCTGGGAAGTCCCTGCCACTTCCTGCTGTGGATCAGACAGCACAAGGCTACTCTAAAGCTAAGTACCACTGAGGTTTGTGTCTGTCCACTGGTGGAGGGGGTGTGGGTGAGCGCTGAGATGGGTCTTCAATGAAGGTGCCTTCAGATGTTTCTTCAGGGCTTGATTGGAGGCCCTGGGTCATGGACTCCGTCAGCTCTCTCCCAGATGTACCTGTGAAAGCAAAGAAAGATAATTAGTGCAAAACAGAGGAAGTGACTCACGGTATGGCTGCCTGATGGATGTTGCACTGCTGGATCCTCACTTGGTAGAGCAGCACCAACCTCACTGTCAGCACAGGAATGGTCTAGGTCTTCACTGCCCAACTCTATTTTCAAAGTCTGTGAGGACCTTGATTTCAGGATTATTCCACCAGTCTGTGACCTCTCCCTCTTGTTGTGTAGCAGCTTGTCTTGCATGAATTCAGATAGGGAGTATGAAAGCAAGTAACCTGCAGGCCAGATGATTGTATGCCTGGCATGTGTGGGTGGTGTGTGGTCCCATGGAAGGGATGAGAACAATGAAGGTGTGTGTTAGAGAGTGGATGGTCATGTCCCTTGAACTGGCAGTGAGTGAGATCCCTGTGGATGTATGATGGGTTTGTGAGTGTGTGAGTTGGAGGTGATGAAAATAGTGACTTACCCTGGCAGAACAGAGAATATCATTCATCTTCTTTTAGCAGTGGGTGGCTGCCATCTTTTGCAGGGCTTTGGCACTGACCAGCGCTGTCACCAGCTCCCAAGCCAGATAGGTGATGTTGCTGCGGTCAGAGTGAGGGTAGAGGATATCACAGTGGGCCTCCACATCATCAAAAAGGCACTTGAGGGATGCGTCGCTAAACCAGGGAGCTGCAACCTTCTTGCCTTTCAGGGCCATGTCTTCCGTGCAGCAGTCCTGGGCTGGAAGCACTGAGAGGTGTGCACGTGGCTGCACTTTAAATATGGTGTACTGCATGATCAAGCAGTGAGGGGAAGGCATGGTGGGCGAATGAGACCCTGCCCACCACTGAAACGGCATTTTCCTGGCAATGCATGATTAATGAGGCTGAATTGGGATGATATGGCACGAAAACCTGCAATGTTCTTTTCCTGCGTGTTACCACACTTAGTGCAAATCTGGGATGATTCTGCCCGATGAAGTCTCTCATAAGATACATGAAGAGAGTTGAAGTCCCTCATAAGAGAGTTGAAGCTAATGAGAGCAATAATTGACTTGGTTAAGAGATTAGTTGAGCAACAGCAGTCAGAGAGTAAGGATAATGGACATGTACTCTAATTGACATGGCGTGATTTGTCCCACAAGGACCTGTATCATGGCCTCAAGTACTTGCATTGAAGACTTAGGTAATGAGATAGAAAATCACATCTCCAAGTTTTCCAATGACACAAAGAGAGGTGGCGTTGTCAGCATTGTAAATGGAAGCATAAAATTACAAAGAAATAAAGGGCCATCTGAAAAAAGGGGATGAGGTTGTAATTTGAAATTGTTTAACTCAATATTGAGTACTGAAGGCTGCAAAATGTCTCTGCATCCATTTTCTTGAATGCCAGCTGTTGGTTCTGCTACTGTTACTTCCATTTATATCTCCTCTGGAGCTATCTTTCATTTCTTTCCTTGTCCCATTGTCATCCCTTTTGCTGTACTATCATCCCTCTTGTCATTGTGTGCTATGTGGCACTACCACCGTGCTAAATTTCGAACAGATCTAGCCCCTCAAGTCTGGACATCATGAGGTGCTGTGGGCCATTAACAGCAACAGAATTGTACTCAAACACAATCTGTAACTTCATGGCCCAGCATATCCCCCACTCTACCATTACCATCAAGCCAGGGGATCAACCCTGGTTCAATGAAGAGTGATGAAGGGCATGCCAGGAGCAACACCAGGCATACCTAACAATGAGGTGTGAACCTGGTGAAGCTATAACACAGGACTACTTGTGTGCCAAAACAGCATAAGCAGCAAGTGATAGATAGAGCTAAGTGATCCCACAACCAATGGATCCGACCTAAGCTCTGCAGTCCTGCCACATCCAGTCGTGAATAGTGGTTGAAAAGTAAACAGCTCACAGGAGGAGAAGGCGCCATAAATATCCCCATCCTCAATGATGGGGGAGCCCAGCACATCAGTACAAAAGATAAGGCTGAAGCATTTGCTACAATCTTCAGCCAGAAGTAGCAAGTGGATGATCCATCTCAGCCCACTCCAAGGTCCTCAGCATCACAGTTGCCAGTCTTCAGCCAATTCAATTCACTCCATGAGGAGCTGGTGGCATAGTGATATTGTCACTAGACTAGATTTCCAGAGACCCAGGGTAATGCTTTGGGGACCCAGTTTTGAATCCTACCATAGCATGTGGTAGAATTTGAATTGGAATTATAAGTCTAATGGCAACCATGAAATCATTGTTGGTTATTGTAAAACCGTGCCCTTTAGGGTAAGAAATCTGCCATCCTTACCTGGTCTGGCCTACATGTGACTCTCAGACCCATTGCAACGTGTTTGACTGCTAAATGCAATTAGGGATGGGTCATAAATGCTGGCCTAGCCAGTGATGCCCATATCCCATGAACAAATAATAAAAAAGAAAAGGCTGAAAAGGTTATGGGTCCTGACAACATTCTGGCAATATACTAAAGACTAGACTTATGCTCCAGAACTTGCCGCGTCCCTAGCTAAGCTGTTCCAATACAGCTACAACACTGGCATCTACCTGGCTATTTGGAAAATTGCCCACATATGTCCTATACACAAAAAATAGGACAAATCCAACCCGGCCAATTACCACCCCATTAGTCTACTCTCGATCATCAGTAAAGTAATGGAAGGGGTCATAAACATTGCTATCAAGTGACACTTGCTTGGCAATAACCTGCTCACTGATGTCCAGTTTGGGTTCTGCCAGGGCCACTCAGCTCCTGACCTCATTATAGCCTTGGTTCAAACATGGACAAAAGAGCTGAACTGCCAAGGTGAGGCGAGAGTGACTGCCCTTGACATCAAGACAGCATTTGATCCGAGTGTGGCATCAAGGAGCCCTAGCAAAACTGGAGTTGATGGGAATCGGGGGAAAATCTCCGCTCATTGGAGTCATACCTAGTACAAAGGAAGATGGTTGTGGTTGTTGGAGGTCAGTCATCTCAGCTCCAGGACATCACTGCAGGAGTTCCTCAGGGTTGTGTCCTCGGCCCAACCATCTTTGTCTGCTTCATCAATGACCTTCCTTCTATCTTAAGATCAGAAGTAGGGATGTTCGCTGGGGAGTCGTGAATGTTCAGCACCATTTGTGACTTCTCAGGTACTGAAGAAGCCCATGTCCAAATGTAGCAAGGTCTGGACAATATCCAGGCTTGGGCTGACAAGTGGCAAGTAACATTCGCACCACACAAGTGCCAGGCAATGATCATCTTCAACAAGGGAGAATCCAACCATCACCCCTTGATGTTCAATGGCATTACGATCACAGAATCCCCCACTATCAACATCCTGGGGGGTTACCATTGATCAGAAACTGAACTGGACTAGCCATATAGCATGTCAGAGGCTAGGAATCCTGCGACGAGTAACACACCTCCTGAATTCCCAAAGCCTGTCCACCATCTACAAGGCACGAGTCAAGAGTATGATGGAATACTCTTCACTTGCCTGGATGAGTGCAGCTCCCACAACACTCAAGAAGCTTGACACCATCCAGGACAAAGCAGCCCACTTGATTGGCACCACATCCACAAATATTCACTCGCTCGGCCACCCACGGACAGTAGCAGCAGTGTGCACCATCTACAAGATGCACTGCAGGAATTCACCAAGGCTCCTTAGAAAGCAACTTCCAAACCCATGACCACTACCACCTAGAAGGACAAGGGCAGCAGATAGATGGGAGCACCACCATCTGGAAGTTCTCCTCCAAGTTCCTTCATTGTCACTGCGTTAAATTCCTGGAGCTCCCTTTCTAACAGGTCTGTGGATGTACCTATGCCACATGGACTGCAGCAGTTCAAGAAGGCAGCTCACCACCACCTTCTCAAGGGCAACTACGAATGGGCAATAAATTGCCCAGCCAGCGAAGCCCACATCCCATGAATGAATAAAAAAAAATCTCTCCAGCTTTCCATTCTGTCACAAATCTCCCTTTTTGTTCTTCACCCCCTTTTCCCTGCCTCTGTGCTTGCTTAAAACCTGGTACATCCCTAGTTATACCTTTTTCCAACTAAGGAGACTAAAACCGTACATAGTACTAATGGCGCAGTCTCACCAATACCCTGAACAATTATAACAAGGCTTCCTACTTTTATACTCCAGCCCCTTGGAATAAAGGCCAATACTGCATTTGCCCTCCCAAATACATGCTGTGCCTGCATGCTAACCCTTTGTGACTCAAGCACGGGGATGCCCAAATCCCTCTGTACCACAGCATTCTGCAGTGTCTCTCTATGTAAATTATGTTCAGCTTTTCAATTCTTCCCAACAGGAGATGTTATCCTGATTATTTCATGTGAACCAATCTTTATGTTTAATATCTTTGTGTATGTGATGTGTCATTGTAAAAATAAAAAAAAAACAAATCCAGCAGGGTTTTCTGTGTGTGTGTTTGTGTGTGTTTTAATATGTTTTATTCTAGTTAACATAGAAGATTTTAGGTAGTTAAGCCAATCGTGCAATTGTGAGTAATGTCATTGTTGGCCTTTCTACTAGGATATTAGTTGAATCCTGCCAGATGCTTTTCAGGAATATGACCTACTTTCTGTCAAAAGACTCAGTTCCATTCTGGTGCTTATCTGAATTCATTTCCCATGTTGTATTTTCCCTGTGTTATACTATGGCAATTCTTAACCACATGAAATAAAGAACTGAATGTGGTATATGCATCTGTAGTATGCCAAAACCAACCTTCATTGGACTGTACCACATTTACCTCAATCCTTTCCAGGTCACCAAAACTGTGGAATTCTTATTTTCTTCAGTTTTCCTTATGTCCTTTACCTGATTCTTTTTACTCCTGGAACTTACAGGGTTTTTAAAAACAAACATGGGGGAGAAATTAGTGCTTGCCTAAGTACAAACTGGGTTCAGGAACAGGAAGGCCTAAGGCCCAACCAAAGTTCCAGTGAGGAATATGGATGCTGTCACTTACCATATTGGCTGCCTAGACCACCATTTTGGCCCATGAAATGGGTGTGGCACCAATGGATTACTAAATCATAATGTTAACTAATCATTACTTCATGAGTTTCTTGTTCTTCCTGGATTTTTAGCCTCAGTGGTATTCTGCAGTATATGTCTTCCCTCTTCACCCATTTTATTTAAATTTAAAAAGATAAGAGCTTCTCAATTGACATTTTTTTTAATGAGTTGCATAACATTTTAGATTACTACTCAAAATGGAGATTACATATTCATTGAAAAGCCAAAGCCTTGCCTCAAGAGACAAGGAGATCAATTTAATTTTAGGTGCACAATGACACCCGATGTTTGAGCTGTTTTGATCTACATGCAGGTAAAAGAGCTGCAGATACCTAATTGGCATTCTGAAAAAACTTGTCAGTTTGGATGCTGGGAAATTAGGTGCCTCATGCAGAATTAATGACAGTCAGACCCTTTAAGAGACCATCCAAGAATGGCCTCACATAAGCTGAGCCACACAAAATTAAAAAGAAACCGTACACTGCTTTGGAATGGCCTTCATAATCCTTTAAAGTAAGGTCGCTCAAAGCCGGGGCAAGTGGGTGTAATTCAAAATTGCAATATATGTCATAGGGTCTTTATCTGCATAGTTCAAGTGGTGGGTTGGTTCACCCACCACCCTGCTCAGGGCAAGACTGAAAGTGGCAGTGGCCAGAGTTCCAACGAACACGGGGCAATGACTAGAAGCCATATTCAGGCATTACCCTCCAGTTTATTCCTGCTGGAGGCATGCAAAATCAGCTCCAAGGTATCTGCTGTAAGTCTTAAAGGACAAAGGTTTTTTTAAAATTTGCTATTATTTTAAAAGGAAAGTTGTGAAATGTTGATGTTCCACTTGACCACTTCCTAATTACCACTTGCTGTAGATTTTTAGCTCAATACCCTTTTTGTCAGCTTTAGTAAATAGTGTATTTCAAGCATATATTTAATCTTATCTTTGTTAAAGAGGAATTTTTATCACAAATATCTCAATGTTGCCAATTTCGGTTATCCATGTCTGTTCTTAGAACATGGGCCAGAATTTTTACCTCCTCGGGCGGCCTGCACACCCAGCCCGAATGAGCATAAAATGATGCGCGATGATGTCGGGCAAGCATCCCGAAGTCATTGCACACTCGTGTGATATTTCGATCGGCGGGCGCACTCAACAGTCAGCAGCGCGCCCACCAACAATTAACAGGCCATCAAAGTACCAATTAAATATAACTTTTTGCTGCCTGGGCAAAAAGGCCAAGCAGCCTTTGCATTGTTTCAGAAACCTCATCCATGGGTAGGATGAGGTTTCCAACAGCAATTAAAAAGAAAATAAAAAGTTTAACTTTTCATTAATAACATGTTTCTGCTCATGTGCCAGAGTCACATGAGGGGACCTGTTTTGTAACATTTAAAATTCTTCCTTTTTTGATTTTTTATATCTTCAGTTCCATGAGGCAGTTCTGTGCCTCAGAGAGTTTTTCCTGCGCTCACCTGTGTGCATGCACAAAGTTCCCCACTCGCCCTCCTCCATCCCCACACAGGCAGCGCTGAGCGCTGCAGTGAAATCGCGACCCCAGCCCAATCGCTGGTGGCTTCCCAACCACTCCCACTTATCTCCACTGAGCCCATCCGACGAGGGCAAAATTCTGTCCATGGAGACATATTGTGAGTATTTATGTACGCACCAACATAGATCCTGAGAAGACTGTATACTGTTGATTCTCGAAGGAATCAAACTAATATCTGTCACCTAACAGCATTCATTATATCCCAAGTTCTGAAAAGAAATTCTTAAAGAATTCTAATGTGGCTGGTTTGTCTTTTTAACCCTTCAGGAACTAGTTCCAGGTCACTGTCTTTTTGGATCGACTTCAAAGGCACGGCTTGCTTCTATAAGCACCTAGTTATGAATAAACCCTGTTTGATATTTTAGTTTATTACAGAGGCATTTGATATGGCTGATATTAATTGGTTTTTGGTGCTCCAATGAGATTTAATGGAAATCTTGTCGAGCATCAATGAAAGGCTTCATTGTCCATCTGGACACACTATTAGGTTACTTCACGCATTAAGTCATGTTTGAAGCAGGGCTCACTTGGATCAATATGCAGGCCTTCAGGAGCCATCTACAGAGAGGTAAAGCTCTTCATAAAACAGAAAAACTATATAGGGCTAAAATATCCAAACATTCTAGCATTTTAAAATAGTGCCAGAAAAGGACAAGACAGAATTGGCACATTTATTACAATATAAATACCAGCATTTGCTGTTGCAGCTGACAAGTTATAAAACATTAATTTGTTCACCAATGAGGAACTTTAGAAGCAAACGTGAAAGTAATGTTTAACAAACAAACATAGAAAAGAAATTCAACAATAATAAAAAGGCAAAATGTGTTTGAACCAGAAAATGCTGGAAAAACTGAACAGGTCTGGCAGCATCTGTGGAGAGAGAAACAGAGGGCGGAATCATCCCGGATTTGCACTATGCATGGAAACAGGTGTGATAAAGGACATTTTACCCACCGGCCGCAATGGCAGGTTTTCACGCCATATCATTCCAATCCCACCTCATTAATCATGTAGTCCCAGGAAACACACAGTTTCACTGGCGGGCAGTCTCCAATTCACCCACCATGCCGTCACCTCGTGGCTCCTTCACGTTGGGTGCCATATTTAAAGTGCAGCCATGCACACTCCTCTCAATGCCTCCAGCCCAGAAGGGCACCAGTGAAGACATGGCCCCAAAAGCCAAGAAGAGTGCAGATCCTCGAATCTGTGATGTATCCCCAGGATGCCTTCTGGACACTATTGGAGCCCACTGCGATGTTGCCTACTCGACGCTGGCTGCAGGAGGCCCATCAGCTTGTGAGGGGTGACAGAGGTGGTCAGTGCCAACACTGCACAGAAGAGGCTCGTCATTCAGTGCAGAAGGTGGATGAATGATCTCGTACGTATCGTTAGGGTAAGGCAAACATCTCATCACTCTCAACTCACACACTCACAAGGTCATCACACATCCACTGGCATCTCATTCACAGCCTGCTCAAGGGCCATCACAACTCATTCTCTCACACACACCCTTACATCTCCAACTGGCTTCATCTCCTCTGGAGACTGCCTCCTCAGCCCTCAATCTCTTGAGGCCACTTGCACAGATCAACATGTGTCCCCACACACACCCTGGGATAGCCCCTTCCCCCATACAGCCCTCATCCTGCAGCCTCTTCCCCTGCCTGAGATCACTTCTCCCCCTTCCCCAAGCAAGCCATAGCCCTGCAGCCATTGAAAGGCCACCCCCGTCTTACGGCTGGTCTCATAAGTAGAGACCTGCACATGAGCCCCTCTAAAAGTGATGTGGTGCTGCCTGTGAAGCCTGGCATTGATGACTGCGAGTGCTGTCCAAAGCAATGTAGGCAAACAAGCCTCAAAGTCCCCAGCGAAATACAGCGCACCAGGTGCATGACGCTTACATTGAGTTGTGAAACGCATCAGCGTACAATCTCACCGATGTGCTTAGATGATCCAGTGTGGGGGCATGAGAGCTGGGCCTAAAATAATATGCAAATGTATTACGATGAAACTCCTGATGTTCGGCGTCTGGAAATATGGCCTGCCATTGACGGGGAGAGCAGGTGATTGTAAACTGGTTTCACGAAGCCGTAAAACTGATTTTTGGTATTCCCGCCATATTGTCCGCTCACCCTGCCAAGCATGCCCGCTGCCAATGGGAGGGGACGATTCCACCCAGAGTTAACATTTTAAGTCCGTACAACTTTTCTTCAGGATACAGCTTTGAAGGAGAATCATATGGACTCGAAACGTTAACTGTGTTTCTCTTTCCACGGATGCTACCAGACCTGCTGAGTTTTTCCAACATTTTCTGTTCTTATTCCAAATTTCCAGCATCTGCAGTATTTTGCTTTTATCTCTAATTGATGGGGATTGATGCCCACTCTTTCGTCTCTCAAGGAGCAGTGTTATTTTATCTTTTTGTATGTGTATCATGTGTATGTGCGTGTGTGTGTGACAAAATTAAATCATTTCATGAAACAATAGTATATTTTGATATGATTTGCTTTATTATCAATGCAGTGTGTGAATATTCTATGGACCATATTCTTTGTGTATTTTACTGCAGCTTTGCACATTGATGGTTGGAGAAGGGATTGTGAGGAGGCTGCAGGAAGTCTAAAATGCTTTTGGTGCCCAGTGTCCAAGAATTATTAACCCAGCTCTGAGTTTCCCTATGGGAGTGGATTTAATTGTGCTAGACGTGAGGAAAATATCTAGAGTAAGAAAGCTATTAGCCTTTTAAAAATATTTCTTTGGAAACGGCTAACAATTTGGCATTAACAGAAACCTATTATTTTTGCTTCAGTCATATGTTCTCACTGGCATAAATCATCATTTTCACACATTGACATAATACCATTTTTGAAAAGCAAACACAGCAGCAAAAATTCATTAAGCACACCAATTTATTTATAAATACTTCAGTAACTACTGTTGTTGACTGTTGCACTCAAATTGAGATTTTTGAAGCTACCCAAAATGGGTTGATTACCCGAATAGGAAATAATTCCTTTTTAAAAATTATTTATTCATGGGACGTGGGCGTCGCTGGCTAGGTCAGCGTTTATTGCCCATCCCTAATTGCTCTTGAGAAGGTGGTGAGCTATCTTCTTGAGCTGCTGCAATCCATGTGGCATAGGTACACCCACAGTGCTGTGAGGGAGGGAGTCCCAGGATTTTGACCCAGCGAAAATGAAAGAACAGTGATATATTTCCAAGTCAGGATGATGAGTGGCTTGGAGGGGAGCTTCCAGGTGGTGCTGCTCCCATGCATCTGCTATCCTTGTCCTTCTAGATAGTAGAGGTCATGGGTTTGGAAGCTGTTGTCTAAGTAGCCTATTTGAGTTCCTGCAATGCATCTTGTAGATGGTACACACAGCTGCTACTGTGCATAGGTAGTAGAGGGAGTGAATCAAGCAGGCTGCTTTGTCCTGAATGATGTCAAGCTTCTTGAGTGTTGTGGGAGCTGCATTCATCCAGGCAAGTGAAGAGTATTCCATCACACTCCTGATTCATGCCTTGTAGATGGTGGACAGGCTTTGGGGAGTCAGGAGGTGAGTTACTTGCCTCAGGATTCCTAGCCTCTGACCTGCTCTTGTAGCTACAGTATTTATATGGCTAGTCCAGTTCAGTTTCTGGTCAATGGTAACACCCAGGATGTTGATAGTGGGGGATTCAGTGATGGTAATGGCATTGAATGACAAGGGGCAACAGTTAGATTCTCTCTTGTTGGAGATGGTCATTACCTAGCAGTTGTGTGGCATGAATGTTACTTGCCACTTGTCAGCCCAAGCCTGGATTTGTCCAGATCTTGCTGTATTTGGACATGGACTGCTTCAGTATCTGAGGAGTCACAAATAGTGCTGAACATTATACAATCATCAGTGAACATCCCCACTTCTGACCTTATGATGGAAGGAAGGTCATTGATGAAGCAGCTGAAGATGGTTGGGCCTAGGACACTACTCTGAGGAACTCCTGCAGTAATGTCCTGGAGCTGAGTTAATTGACCTCCAACAACCACAACCATCTTCCTTTGTGCTAGGTATGACTCCAACCAGCGGAGAGTTTCGCCCCGATTCCCATTGACTGCAGTTTTTTTAGGGCGCCTTGATGTCATACTCGGTCAAATACTGCCTCGAAATCAAGGGCAGTCACTCTCACCTCACTTATGGAGTTCAGTCATTTGTCCATGTCTGATCCAAAACTATAATGAGGTCAGGAGCTGAGTGGCCCTGACAGAATCCATACTGAGTGTCGGTGAGCAGGTTAAAGTGAACATATACTTGGTTAGCATTATGCCATTGCCCATATGTTTAAATAAACAAAAAACACAATATATTGAAAACATTCATCCAGCTTTTAGTGTAATTAATTATTTGTGAATATTATAACATGGGATGTGTTTCTTCCTGTGAGACTCAATTGCATGTTCTCAGTTCTGCTCAGCTAACTGCATTTGTGCATCTTGTGTGTTACCAATTATAAGACAGATAACAGAAACTGTAAATACATCAGCGTCCTGAAATTGACTGTGAATCGGGGCACAGGTGGCAATGTGCCATTGATTGAGCTTCTGCTGGTTGAACAGTTACACCGTCTGTCACCTCAGCGAAACACTGCCTCTACTCAGATCTGCAGCTTTGAGCTGACAGTACCTCAGGCATGATACTGATCAGTGAGTCCTTGCAGTTATTCTTCTATTTCATAGTTTGAAGAGCCTTCAGATAGCCATCTGGCTGTGATAGGCCTGGATGATATCTTGAAAATGTCTTATAAACTAGCATGTAGCACGAACTGAAACACATCCACTCTATCAATTAATCCAACAGATAGGATGAGCTGTTGCTCGGCCTTCAAATCAACTGCACAAACAGGTTAATTACATTGATCATTGAAGTTAAATACAAAGGATGCTCATACCCTGAAAGTCAACAATAAGGTTTTGTTTACTACGCTTCAATTAAACTATCAATAAAAAGAAAAAAATTATTGGAAAATATTATAGAAAGTAATTGTTAGCAGTGTAAGAAACATAAGCGTCTTTCAAAATGCATGAGATATATTCAAGCAGAATCTTTGAATTAGACATCAGTGTGGGAATGACAAGGAACAAAAATTAGGCTATTGAACAAGGCTTATGGACAAAGCAATATAAATCAGTGACCTAAGTGAAGTCAATGGAAGAAGACCCTCATGTGTCTTATTTGCCTGCACTTCTATAAGTCACATTAAAATAGTGCAGCTGACAGGAGACATTTGGACCTTTTTCTATCAACTGTATTTCCTAGTAAAACAGTCCGATAGCTCTGGGAACTAATGTTATCAGAGGCCTCCAGAATATAGGTCTAAAAATGGATCTCAAATTAAGGCAGCCAAATTTATAAAAGTAAAACAGGGAGTGGGCGTCAATCCTCTCTCTGTCATGTTGAAAGGAGAACGACACTCAGGGGTCATTTTCCCAGGAAGACACACCAGAAATTCAGCAATATAAAAGCTCTTTAAAGGAGTTTCATCGATTGTTGCTCAGCAGGAGGCCATATGCACCTAGGGTGTTCAGGGAGATGGTCTCCTACTTGAACCTCAGCGATGAGCAATGTGGCAGGCATTTCTGCATCAATAAGGATGTCATCACTGAAATCTGACTCCTGCAGCAGCCACAGCAACCTTACAACAAGGCAGGGATTGCACTGTCGGAGGCTGTGAAAGTGACCAATGTCCAGGAACTTTTATATGTCCGGCTCCTCCCAGACCGGGGCTGATGATATTTGCAACATCTCGCAGCTGGCCATCCATTGTTGATTAAGGGAGGTCACTGTCAGTCTCTATTCAGTAAGAGCTAACTACTTTTCATTCTGTCTTGCCTGAGGAAAGCAAACAGAATAAGCATGTGTCTTCATTAGAATTTCAGGATTCCCCGTGGTGCAGGATGACATTGACTGCATGCACAACTCATTGCAGGTGCCGCATGTCAACTCTGTCCCATATCGGAACCAAAGCAATTCCACTCCCTCAATGTCCAGCAGAATATGACCATAGTCAATGAATCATTCAGGTTTACGCCCAGTATCCAGACAGCAGTTAGGATGCCTTCCTTCTGCAGCAGTCTGCTTTGCCATCTGCATTTGAGCCACCACAGCAAACCCAAGGGTGGCTGCTGAGCAACAAGAGCTATCTGCTGGCAACATTACTGATGACTCCAGTGAACAATCCACGCACAAATGCACGGCATGTATGCAGTGATAACCATGCTGCCACATGAAATGTGATAGAGCAGGTTATTGGCGATGAATCAATGCTTCCATTGCCTGGATTGCTCTGGATAAGTCCTGCTGTCCACCCAGTTCCCCACTCACCAAAGGCCCACATCTTACCTTCCCTTTCTAACTGACCATAGACCACCTGCTTGGCCACAATGTAAAATAAAATAAACATACTAAAGTAAATTTATAAATATTGCCAAGTTGCAAACAAACATCAACTAATCACCTTTGTAGATCCCTTTAGTGCCTGTCTTCCATGTGCCTTTGCCTGTTATTGTGCTCCAATGCAGCGCTACATCAGTAGCTGCAGCTAGTGGAAGCTGCTGACTTTCAACAGAGGAGGGTGCAGGTGGCTTTGGATGACAACCCTAGAGCAGCCCTGGCTCTAGAAGGCCCAGCTTCCTATTTTACTGCCTCAGCATATGTGACAACAGTCTGGGCTGACTGTTCGACAGAGAACAGCAAGAATACTGACAGAGTGGCTTTGACTGGAGTATGAATACTGTCATGCTGAGAGAGGACAGCAGATTCATGCTTCATGGAGCCACTGCCACATTCCTGGGGTGATGTCTCAGCAATCCTAATGATTTGTTGGAGGACAGATTGCTGGACTGCCATGACACCCTGCGAGTCCCTTAGAATACTGCTATCCACCGTTATGTTGGCAGCAGTCTAGTGTGCATGGCAGCAAGTTGAGCTCATTGAACTGCAGACTAAGGTTCCACTGCAGCACTCAGATGTTGGATAGCTTCAGCTTGTTCTGAAATTGAAGCTGAAACATTGGCCAACAGACACAGGATCATGGTTGGCTCCGCAAGTGTGCTAATAGAGTTGGCCACCACTTACACTCTGGAAAGGATGAGCTTCAATCTCGACTCAAAACATTGTGCAAAGCTGGAGCTGGACTCCTTCACACTCCTTGATATTGACCACTGGCTTTCTGGCAGTCCTAATGCACCAAGCATTTCATTGTGCATATTCATCAGGCATCTTCTGTATGCCACCACATTTAAGTCCTCATTTGAGTCCCCTGCACCAGAACTCGCACACAATGCAGTAACTGAGTTGGTGGTTGCAAGTGTGAGAGCGAATGATAGACTGTCTTCTTCATCACTGTCTCTCACCTATTCTTCCACCTCTTGCTTTTCCACCATTGCCTTGAAGGGTTGCGGTTCTTGGGTACCTGAGAGGAGAAAGGCACAGGGGTGAGGTTATGGTGTGGGGAGGTGTAGGAAAAGCAAGGAGTGCACACATACACCATCTGCCTGGAAATCAAAAGAGATTGTGAGGTGAGGGGTAAAATTGTTAAACTGTGATCGTAAAAATCGTTAAAGTGTGATTGTAAAAATTGTTAAAGCGCGATTAAACAACAGTAATATATACTCTTAAAATGCTACGCTGTACGTTAGGTGGGCTCAATAAATAGGAAAGGAACTGAAGGAAAGCAATGGATGGTAATGATTATTCTAGGAGAAAATGATTAATGAATAGTGCAATAAAACTGGTGCTAGGATACTGCAAAAACTGGACAAAACAAGCAAAAAGCCACTTGACCAACCACATATTTTTGTATGTGGAGAATTAATGCCTTGACCTTGACAGCAGAGATAATAGGACAGAAAAGGATGGTATTTGATGTATAGCCTACTAATGTCTATCAAAAACCTAACTCAGCATGACAAATAGTATCAAAACAGACTGGCAGAAATCAGATTCAGAGAATAAAATAAGAAGCTGCTAAGCTGCGACAGGAGCAGCACAGAGTTAAATAATTCACTCTTCTAGGATCAAGGAATCAATCATTGTCTTAACTATACAGCACCTTAAAAAGTAGCAATATTTCCCAAGGTGCTTCACAGGAAGGTTGAACCTGGAAATATCTGGATGAAAATGGATGCTAAACTCATTTATATAGTTTTATGTACAGCTTATTGTGAAATAAATAATAAAATACATTTTCACTAAAATTGCATGTAGGCGCTTTGGTTGCAGCATTTCCAAACACCTGATAAGGAAATTACAGGGCCCAAAATTCCTCTCTCACTGGGAAACCAGAACAGGCAGATTGAAACGTGTGATTTCTGGGAATGAATTTTGGTTAGCTGCAATAGCATATAACTAGTGTATAATCATGATTCTCGTGCAATAATGATCCCTGAACTCTGCTCAAGCAGCTAACAATCCATTTATTTAACATAAGCATTAAATGGTTTGTCAAACCAGTTTTTGGTGAGCATAATTTTTGTTGAAAATTGCCAAATGACAAGTGCGAAAATGCTGACCTATTAATAATAGTAAGATGCTGCAAATCTTGTTAACTTCTATGTAAGACAAGTACATTTTTGATGGGAGAGCACTGCCCTTAAATATGCAAGGGAGGTCAGAAATGCATTAATACTTCACCAACAGAAAGAGCTCCATCTCAGATTAACTGAGAGGATTTGTCAGGAAATCTGCAAGAGGTTGCACTACTTAAATATTGTACAAAGATAAAGCATGAATATTTTATAAAGTCAAAGGACACATATGTAGGCATGGGCTAGGATAATCTGTGCCTGTTGGCATCGGGCGTGTTGGTTGGCATGAGCAGACAATATGGCGTCATCGGTTTCACAATGGCACGAAACCAATTCGTGACCGTCTGCTCAGCCTGCCGATGGCAGGCTGCGTTCTCTGCTATCAGATGTTGGGAACCTCCGTGTAATAGATCAGTTTATCATTTTACAGGCTGCCTGCCAGAATCGTTCCCCCAGCTAGATCATCCACCCACGCCGACATGTCTCACAACAGCATATAGCCATGTGCACCTGACAGGCTGCAATTCGCTCAGGACTTCAAGGTTTGTTTGCCTACCTTGCTTCGGTCAGAACTTGCAGTCATCAGCAGCAGGCTTCACAGACAGCACATCACTTTTAGGGGGGCTAATGGCAGCCCTCTACCTACCAGATCATCCATATGTAGGTGGCTTTTCAATTGCTGCAGGGCTAGGGCTTGCTTGGCAAAGGGGGAGAAATGGCCTCAGGCCTCAGGTGGGACTAGGGCTGTACTAGAGAAGGAGGGTAACCCAAGGCACGTGGGGGCACAAGTTGATCTGTGCAAGTGGCCTCAAGGTGGCAAGGGCTGAGGAGGCAGTCTCCAGAGGAGATGAGACCAGGTGGAGATGTGAGGCTCTGTGTAAAAGAGTGATTGGTGATGTCCCTTGAGCTGGCAGTGAGTGAGGTGCCAGTGAATGTGTGATGGGCTTGCGTGTATAAGTTTAGAGTGATGGGATGGTTGCCATACCCTGTCTACACAGATGAGATCATTTATTCTCTATCTGCATTGGATGGCCAACCTCTTCTGTGCAGCTTCTTCTGATCACCACTGCCACCGCCTCCCAAGCCTAGTTGGTCACGCCGCTGCCCATCCTGCGGCCAGAGTGGGTGTAAAGAACATCATGGCGGGCTTCCACGGCATCCAAATGTAATTCCAGTTACGTGTCACTACACCTGGGGGCTGCTGTCTTCTTGCCTTTTGTAGCCATCTTCCTTGCAGTAGTCGTGGGCTGGAAGCACTGAGATGTGTGTGCACAGCCGGACTTTAAATATGGTGCCCGGCTTGATGAAGCGGTGAGATGATGGCGTGGTAGGCAAATGAGAGCCCGCCCACCATCGAAACAGCATGTTTCCTGGGAATGGATAAGCAATGCAGCGGGTTTGATTCGATACGGTGTGAAAACCTGCCATTGCGGTCGGCGGGTAAAATCTCGTTTTACCCATCCGTCACCACACAGTGCAAATCTGGGCCAATTCCGCCCACGAAGTTGTTAGTGTTAGATACAAAATAACTTAGAACTGATTATGGATTTGGAAAGCAAGATGTTTGGCGTGAAGGAGAGCAAAGCTGGGCAAAATATATGTTCATCACTCCTGTAAGTGGCCTCAGCATCTTAAATTTAGGGGTATGCTTGTATTGTCTCATATCTACAAGATTGCATAATAGGTGCTCAATATATGGTACACAGAATAACAAATGGTTAAGGTTTATACTGCACTAACAATGTACAGATTCAACTAAAACTGTCAGCAACTATGGGACAGATAGTAGTTAAAATAGATGAACAAGGACTCACCTTCCTGTTCCTGCTCAATTCCTCCTGACCATTTTAACTAGGCCCTTTATTTAGGCAACCCAGAGTTTAAAACAGCCCAAGCCACAAACTGATGCTATCAGCTGAGTTTGACTCTTGTACTGCCTCACCTTCACCCACCCAAAACTCACCCCCGATAAAAATTCATCTTCCCCCCGGCCCTGCCCTCTTTTGTCATGATTTCTTTCCAGTCAGGGAAAGGAGAATCAATTGGATCACCCGCCACTCTTGAAGAGCGTCACAAACCTCATCAACAACTGTGACCATCCTCATTTGAAACAAACACCAACACGCTGTAAGATAAGGGTGAGGAAGCACAGGGTGAGCCACCAAGCAAGAATGAATAAAGGATCTCAGTAGTTGTAGTTAATGAGGAGCCAGGTGGCACAAGGCAAAGGTCCAGTAAATTGAAATAAAAACGGTTAATGCTGGAGAAAACTCAGCTGGTTAGGCAGCATCTGTGTAGAGAGAGAAACAGAGTTAATGTCTCAGGCCGATGACCATTCATCAGAACTGGGAAAAGTTTGAGGTGTCATAGGTTTTGAACAAGGGGCAGGTGGGACAAGAACAAAAGAAATGTCTGTGATAGGGTGGAGGACAGGAGAGATTGAATTACATGAAAGTTAGACTTCCAGGGCCAAAGGGAATGGAGGCAGGGCAAGAAAAGAAACAAAGGAACAAAAGATGTACTTAGAAGCAAGTGTGCTGCTAATCGAAAGAAAAAAAAACAAAATAAGCAGAGAAAAGGAAACAAATGGGAGACAGTTAACAGTCTGAAATTGTTGAATTCAGTGTTGAGTCCAGAAGGCTGTGAAGTGCCTAATTGAAAGATTAGGTGTTGTTTTCTCTCGGAGGGTCGTGAGCCTTTGGAACACTCTTCCTCAAAAGGCAGTGGAAGCAGAGTCTTTAAATGTTTTTAAGGCGGAGCTAGATAGTTTCTTGATAAGCAAGTGAGTGAAAGGTTATCAGGTGTAGGCGAGAATATGCAGACGAGGTTACAATCTGATCAGCTCGAGGAGCCCAGTGGCCTACTCCTGCTCCTAGTTTATACATTCATATGTCCTGAAGCTTATGTTGAGTCTCCCTGGAAAAGCACAATAGGCTGAGGACAGTAGGGATATAGACCTTCTATGTCAAAGTCCTGCAAACTCCCTAACAATTCTGGGAGCACATTTGGCATATGGGCTACAGCAGTACACTAAGAAGGCTCATCAACACCTTAAATGTCGGTCTATATTGCTTTGGTGGTGATGTCCCTTGAGCTGGCATTCTACACGCAAGCCCATCACACATTCACTGGCACCTCAGTCACGAAAAGCCCTGGTAGACCTGCTTGAACAGATAGTGGACATTCTTTACTCAGAGAGTGGTGAGAACACACAACTCCCTGCCAAATGGAGTAGTTGAAACGAATAGCATAAATGCATTTAAGTTGAAGCCAAATACTTACATGAAGGGAGAAAGGAGTAGAAGAATATGTTGATGGAATGAAATGAGATAAATAAAGCGGCACGAGGCTTGTGTGGAACATGTCATGTAAATTCTGTACAATATTGTGCTGTGCTGTAAATTCTGTATGATACTGTGAAGCCACTTGTATCCCTGTACACCACACTGGAAAGTGCCTGTGTAGCGCAGCAGATCTACAGTATCTTCAGCATCTCCGTGCTAAATAATGTGGTGAAGCTGTTTGGGAAGGAAAGGCTTAATGGGTGGAATAAGATACAATAATAAAAGTTTAAACATCTCTCAAGCAGCAGATAAGAAATATAGGTACAGATGGTGGGAGAACATAAAATTGGCTCCATAAATCTGCACACTATCATATATTTAACTTCTACATACAAACTATATTATGTAAATAAATGCATCAAAGGCTATGGGATAGAATTGCCTTGGAGTAGTCTTGATCTATTGTCCTCACCTTATCGGATTATTAGCAGTAACCCTGCAGAAACAGCTTTTTATATAGTTTCTTTGGGGTTTCTACTGAAATTATGATGGAAGATCAGGAGAATAACTGCAGAAATTCCAGGCGCATATATAATAAATACAGTAATACACTGTATATGCATTATAAATCATAATAATAGAGTAACAAATAGTAAGTGAACTTGTTCAGTTTTAATATTGTTATGGCACGGCTCAAGGTAAATGCTGAGCTGCCCAAAACCCAAAAGGAAACTTGAAACAGTTGCCAAAATGTTTTTAGTGATTTGTATTATATGAGGAGAGGTTCTGAAATCAGGAAATGATGTCTCCGACTATTTGTAATGATTTTATAGTAGAGTGTAAACATTTATAGAAACAAGTTAAAGCAAAAAAAACACAATTACAATTAAACACAAGAATGGCTTCACATAGTAAACAGTACTTTAAAACAGTTCCACAAGATCTTAACTTAACTAACCTCAACAACTACCCTTATAAATTTTAAAATCTATAGAACTCCAGTAATTTTTACCACACAGAGCCTTTTTCCCTGGGGGGGTCCTCTGAGGCTGACAACTGGTTCTCCTGGCCTTACCTTGCTCACACTGTCTTCTGGGAGGTCTGACCAGCTATCCTGCTATCGTCTGAGATCTAAACAGCTGCCCCCACCTAGGCTTCAGTATTTCCTTAAAGGTGTTCCTTCCCTTTGATCTCTCTATTATCTCAACCAGCCTCTTCAGAAATGCTTTGTTCCCAGAATTAATTTATTGTTTCTTTACCCTAGCTCTTCGACTTATAAAAAACAAACTTACCCTATCTTTACCTTACTTACACCTTCTACAACCTGCATTTATCCCCCTATGAAATTAAACAACTCATTCAAAACTACTCCCATTATTGCTTTATGTAAAACTCTGATTGAAGTTCCTCTTGGTTCATTAACATATCAAAACCACTTCTTATGTTGGTTTTAGACTCGTGCAGTCACTCTGGCTCTTACTCCAGTTACCATATTTACAACCCCCAACAGCCTGTCTTCCAGTAAATAAGAAATATAACAGCAATATTACCAGATGAAAAATATTACAATTTCTTGTTTTCTTTATTTCTATTTATTTTAACATAATCTTTACTGGTACAATGTGATAGAGTTTCCTCTTCTGCATGTCAGCCAAGAGTTGAGCCAAATTGGGAGGCCTTTAAAAATGGCAGGTAGGACCCCATTCCAGAATTCACAACCCCATTCCCGCTTCACACAATTTTTGTCAGCGCAGGTTAAGGGTACAGGTAGGAAACCTGCACTCAGCACTCCTACCCTTGCTGGCTGTATTGTGGGGATGAGCATTTCAAACTCCTCACCATCCCCTCCTCCGGAAATTTGGTGGAGCCAGACCCATGCTGATAGTAGGCATGGTTCACCGCATCTCAGAGGAGTCATGAATGACAGGAGAACCCTAGTCCTGAGTTGGGGACCAAGAGAAACAGCCATTAAATATTCCCTTTGAAATATATTGACCCTCGTGCCTTCTCATAAAGCTGTCATAGCCATTCATTGTATCAATAACAAAAAGCTTTTATCCACTTCACACCTTAATCTGTTAAGAGATGTCTCATATTTAGGAGATTGTAAGATGAGTTGTTTTTCACAAAGGAGATTTTCAAAGCCTCTTCACTTATTGCGTCAGTTTCATGAATATTTCAAAGACTTGCCAGACTTCCCACCGGCTCATTGGCCCTGTACATCGTGGATTCTGGAAGAGTGGTATGGAGAATGCATGGGGACCATGGAAGGGGCATGAAGATTATGAGGGAGCATGAAGAGGACATGAGAGACATGAGAGTTGGTTTGGGAGTGGGGGCATGAGGGCTGAAGGGCCTAACAGTCATGATTAAAACTAGGCCAATTCTCCAGTAAATGGAGGCAGGCCTTCTAAAAAGCAGCAGACCTTCTAGCCTGCTGGCCTTGCTATCTGCCTACCTTCATTGTCACCTTGGGTCTGCCTCCAGAGGCAGCGGCCCCAACTCCATCCTGCCCCACCATCCCACAACGAAAATATGGTGGGCGGGAGCCTCCGTAATGGAGACAGGTTTGTAGAGTTGGGGACTTTTTCAACTCACACTTCCTGTCTCTTTCACAAAAATCCCACCTGTCATGCTTGACAGATCATGAAATTAAAGGTACTTTGATTGAAAAGGGGAATGTCCTCTTGCAGCGACCCCCTTTCCCAGGTTTGAGTAGCTAAGGATGCCTGCACAAAGGGTAATCTATCTCATGCAAAGAAATTGCTCCTCAGGTTGAAAGCTGCGTGAAGTTAGAGCTTCCATTGTATGGCTACTTGTCCTCTGTGCTTCAAGGCTGTTCTCTCCTCCTTATCCAACTCCACTTTGATATACTGCAGCTATCAATCTTCATGATATTCATGCTCTTGGACAAAGTTTCTCCCTGCTATTTACAATTTAAGTGCTATGACAATGCATCCAAATATTCCAATTTTTTAAAGCTCATTTTAACTCTGGGTTTCACTTGGGATAAAACCACCACTTTTTGATTTGACATGCACAGCTGCAGAATTTTGAACATCTTCACCATTAAATGATCTTTAACAGACAACAACAAACAAAAATCCTAACTCCTTCTCTTTTAACTTTTTTACTTTTTTTTGGAACAGTAGGAATTCTCAGAACAATATTAAATGCAGGCAAACAGTTTGTGAATACTTTAATTTTTAAACAGGAACCTACTGGTGAATGGGCCTCAGGGGTCCAATTTGCAGTGTCATTATGTTTATAGTTTTCTCCTGATTTAGCACCATTTTTTATTCCTATCTGTTTTTCACAATTACCTGAGAGAAGAGACGCTCCTGCTTAATGTCTTGGGTGCAATTGACTACTGGTTTTGACTGACTACTCTGGAAATCACAGTCTCAGGAAGCCTACACTTTAAAACTGGATACTCACGCATCACAAATGACAATGAAAGATGAATATGGAACTCATTTTTATTTCAGAAACAAGGTAGATAAAGCCCTTAAATGGACACCTGAACATAATGCATAATACCATCCTGAATCCTCTGGCAAATGAATGAACAAATAATGGTACAGACACCAAGAAATGAGTCCAATTAATCTAATAGTAATGGGGAAAATGCTCAAGAACATTTTAAATGATCCCTCTCATTTAAAAAACAAGAAAGGTACTTTATATGCTTTTAAAAGCAGAAAGACTGCAAAGTGAACATAGCATAAAGTACTTAAATTTTCCGAAGGCGTTTGGCAGTTTGATACATGAGGCTTTAAAAGTAGTTAAAAGGATTTGGAATTGATAGAGTTCTCCGAACTGAAGATTAGCCTAACAATTGAAATGTGTTAATACATGCAAAAAGCACAGCCAGAGGATGAGACTGATTTGTGGAGATCAACATAGATCTGTTTAGTTCCCCTGCTATTATACCATTTAGAAATGAGAAGCAAATGGGTACTCTAAGTATAATATAATAAAAGTTTTTGTTGACACAAAGCTATATGATTAGGTAGTGGTACAGAAGTGTACTGATTATATTACTGAACTAGTATTTCAGAGGACAAAAACAGAAATACCTGGATAAACTCAGCAGGTCTGACAGCATCGGCGGAGAAGAACAAAGTTGATGATTTGAGTCCTCATGACCCTTCAACAGAACTAAGTAGAAATAGGAAAGGGGTGAAATATAAGCTGGTTTAAGGGGGCGGTGGGAAAGAAGGGGGGAGTTGTTGGGACAAGCAAGCAGTGATAGGAGCAGATGACCGAAAGATGTCACAAACACAAGAACAAAGAGGTGTTGAAGGTGATGATATTATCTAAAAGAATTGAGATTCGAGAGCAGGAAGAGCAAGGTACCTCTAGTGGGGGTGGGGTGAAATGAACCATGGGTAGAATACCTTTAAAAATAATGGAAATAAGTGGGAAAAGAAAAATCTATATAAATTATTGGAAAAAACAAAAGGGAGGGGGAAGAAACAGAAAGGGGGTGGGGATGGAGTTCAAGATCTAAAGTTGTTGAACTCAATGTTCAGTCTGGAAGGCTGTAAAGTGCCTAGTCGGAAGATGAGGTGCTGTTCCTCCAGTTTGCGTTGAACTTCACTGGAACAATGCAGCAAGCCAAGGACAGACATGTGGGCAAGAGACCAGGATGGAGTGTTAAAATGGCAAGTGACAGGGAGGTCTGGGTCATTCTTGCGGACAGACCGAAGGTGTTCTGCAAAGCGATCGCCCAGTCTGCGTTTGGTCTCTCCAATGTAGAGGAGACCGCATTGGGAGCAACGAATGCAGTAGACTAAGTTGGGGGAAATGCAAGTGAAATGCTGCTTCACTTGAAAGGAGTGTTTGGGCCCTTGGACAGTGAGGAGAGAGGAAGTGAAGGGGAAGGTGTTGCATATTTTGTGTATGCATGGGGAGGTGCCGTAGTTGGGGGTTGAGGAGTAGGGGGTGAAGGAGGAGTGGACCAGGGTGTCACGGAGGGAACAATCCCTATGGAATGCCACCAGGGTGGGGGGTGAAGGGAAAATGTGTTTGGTGGTGGCATCATGCTGGAGTTGCGGAAATGGTGGAAGATGATCCTTTGAATGCGGAGGCTGGTTGGGTGATAAGTGAGGACAAGGGGACCCTCTGGGAGGAAAAGGCGTGAGGGCGGATGCGCGGGAGATGGACCGGACACAGTTGAGGGCCCTGTCAATTACCGTGGGTGGAAAATCTCAGTTAAGGAAAAAGGACATGTCAGAGGAACTGTTTTTGAAGGTAGCATCATCAGAACAGATGCGATGGAGATGAAGGAACTGAGAGAAAGGGATGGAGTCCTTACAGGAAGCGGGATGTGAGGAGCTGTAGTCGAGGTAGCTGTGGGAGTCGGTAGGCTTGTAATGGATAATGGTGGACAGTCTATCACAGCAATTGAGACAGAGAGGTCAAGGAAGGGAAAGGAAATGTAAGAGATGGACCATGTGAAAACAATGGAGGGGTAGAGATTGGAAGCAAAATTAATAAGTTTTTCCAAGTCCCGACGAGAGCATGAAGCAGCGCCGAAGTAATCAAAGTAATCATCGATGTACCAGAGAAAGAGTTGTGGAAGGGGGCTGGAGTAGGATTGGAACAAGGAATGTTCCAAATACCCCATAAAGAGACAGGCATAGCTGGGGCCCATGCGGATACCCATAGCCACACCTTTTATTTGGAGGAAGTGAGAGGAGTTAAAGGAGAAATTGTTCAGTGTGAGAACAAGTTTAGCCAGACGGAGGAGAGTAGTGGTGGATGGGCATTGTTCGGGCCTCTGTTCAAGGAAGAAGCTGAGAGCCCTCAGACCATCCTGGTGGGGGATGGAGGTGTAGGGGGATTGGATATCCATAGTGAAGAGGTGGCAGTTGGGGCCAGGGAACTGGAAATTGTTGATGTGACGTAAGCTGTCAGAGGAATCACGGATGTAGGTGGGAAGGGACTGGACAAGGGGAGAGAGAAGGGAGTCAAGATAGCGAGAAATGAGTTCTGTGGGGCAGGAACAGGCTGTATGAGGACTGGACTGATAATCCTGAAATATGAGTGTCAATCCCACCATAGTGGTTTGAGAATTTGAATTAAATTTAAGAAGTCTAGAAATGAAAGACTAGTATTGGAAGTAGTGTTCACTGTCATAAAAACCCAAGTGGTTCACTAAATGTCCCTCCCACACCATTGACAGGCTTTGGCATCACCACCACAACTTCCCTCCACAACCCCCCACCCCACCATCTGACACCGGACACCCACTCAGTGTTCCAAACTTACTCTCTATTCTCCCAATTACTAGACTTTAACTGCAGTCCTTCGCCGTCCCATTGCCCCAACCTCCACCATGAAGTCCCAATTTCTCCCAATTGCCTGACTTTGAACCACATCCCCACAAGGTTATGATCTCTCTCAACTGCTGGGCATCATCTCCAATGATCCTGGCCGATGGCCTTCTTCCACAGGCTTTCTCACCCAGCTGCCAGTTCAGCAGTCTATCCAGCCAACTCCCAGGCAAGAAATGGAGGAAGAAAATGATCATGAGATTCTGCCATTAAAGTCAACAGAACATGCATGCCTCTGGGATTTCTAGGTTTTCCCCACTCCATCCCCAACTGCCCATGCAGAAATATTGGGCAGAATTTTCTGTGCCTCCTGGAATCGGGCGTGACAGTGGCATGAGCAGACAATATGGTGCGATCAGTTTTACAACGTCGTGAAACCAGTTTGCAGTTGTCCGCTCATCCTATCAATGACGGGCCATGTTCCCCGCCATCAGGCTTTGGGATACTCATTGTAATATATCAACATATCATTATTAGGCCAGCCTGCCAGAATTGTCCCCTCCTTCTGGATCATCCGTACAAGTGCTCCAGGTCTTTCCCTGCCACACTAATTTCGGATGATCCAAGTGGTGGCCAGCACTCTCCGGGAAGTGTTATGGGGCTGTCACACTTAACCAGGACAAGTTCTTAGTACATCCATGCTAACCACATGTCTCTCTTTTTCATCCTGCAGGAGGAGTACATCAGGATCATGGAGCCTGGTGAACTAGCTGTATGCTTGATGGCCTTCAGAGCACGAAGATGACGGAGGAGAGAGTGACTGAGGCTCCTGGTGTGCAGGGGCAGGAGCAGCAACCTCAGAAAGAAGGGGCGGCTGGGGGTCCTGCACACGCTGCCCAAGAGCCACAGGGAGCCATCGTAGAGCTCACAGATGCCATCTTTGCGAGGGCACACAACTTTGTGCATTTCGCCCGGGACTAGGACAGCCAGGGTGCAAGAGCGATTGGATTCGCCCAGATCTCGGGTTTCCCACAGGTGCAGCGTGAGATTGACTGCGCTTATGTGGTGCTCAGATCTCTATCACTACACACAGCGAACTACATTAACAACAAGGGCTTCCATTCGCTGAATGTGCAGTTGATGTGCGATCACCAGAAATGCATCCTGCAGGTGTGCACACAATTTCCAGGCACAATGCCTGCATTATCAGTTGGTCATAGATCTCTGGAGTCTTCCAGGGTCCACAGAAGCTGCAGGGGTGGCTTCTCGGGGACAACGGCTACCCGCAGAGGCCATGGCTGATGACACCCGTGCATTGGCCTCAGACTGCAGCAGAGCAACGGTGTAATGAGGCTCATGCTGCAACTCGCAGACCATTGGGATGCTGAAGATGAGATTCCAGTGCTGGACCGGTCTGGTGGAGCCCTGCAATACAGTCTGCAGAGGGTATCACGCATCATTGTTGCCTGCTGCGCCCTTTACAACCTGGCGCTCTAACAGGGAGACAAGCTGGCTGAGGAGGAGATAGAGGAGCTGCACGTGTCCTCTGATGAGGAGGACACCGACAGGGCTAAGGCTGAGGAGGTTGGAGGTGACGATGACGGGGTTGAGGCCCTCGCACTGTCTAGACAAGGCAGGCAAGCTCAGGAGGCCCTCATAGCTGCTAGATTTGTGAAGGATGATGACAACATGCAGTGAGGAGAACCATTGATCCTCATATCGCAACAGTGAATGTTTGACTCCAGTCTGGCTTATGGCAGCGTGAATACCCTCTATGATAATGCTCCTGTCATGGAAACGCAGTGGAGGCCCTAATCATCACTCGATTACAAGAGGGTGATGACAACATGCAGTGAGGACATTCCATAGATCTTCACATAGCCTCTGAGAATGTCTGACTCCTGTCTGGCCGGGGGCAGATCGCTTGCGCTCTGTGATCAGGGTCATATCATAGAGATGCAGCCATGAAACTTTAAAAGCATCTGATCCTTTGTCCACCTTCAGCACCTGACCCCTTCAGGAACACAGCGTCACTGGTCACAGATGCTGAAGAGATGTGGGCCTTAAAGGTGCTGAGAGCACACAGAGAGAATGACGGAACTCTGCCAGGCATGACCATGACATTCTGGCAGCAATGACCAGCACCACTGAGGTGCAGGCATCAGTAACGTGTTCAGGGAATGTGAGGCTGGACCATCACTTTGGTCTGAAGGCTGCACAGAGCACAGGGAAGAGGCCCTGGACTGAGACACTTGCCTTTCATCCCGTGCAGAAAGGTTGCACATCTGAATGACATGAACACTGCTCATCAGAACAAGGATCCATAGGCAGGGAGCCAATCTTGGGAGTTTATTGACAATAGTGAACAGTACATACAGGTGAATAACACCTGTACCCAGGTTGTGCAACTAATTCACCTTAACCTGTCTAACTCTGCCGCTACATTATGGTGCTCCCCGGACATCCACAGCGGAGATGGAGGCAGCCTACTGACTGCTGCTCCCTATCTGTGATGACTTTGGCACCGTTCTCTGGAGCGCCTGAGCCTGCTTTTGGTGTCTTGCTGTGTGGCAGTAGCACCTCCTCAGCCTGCTGAGGTCACAGGAAAAGGGGAGTCAGATGGGCCAGACAACATTGGAGTCACCTGGATGGGTGGCCCCGGAGCATGCATCTGCTGACCCTCCTCCATATGGGTGCTCGGGGGCCCCAGGCTGACTCTATGAGGGGAAGGGGTAGCTGGAGTGAGATCAAGCTGCCCGGCACCCCTCTCTCATACATGCAGTTGGATGCCAACTGTGGCATCAGCGATGGAGTTGAGCCCATGCAGCAATGCAGGAGTGAAGTCCTAGACCAAGATCTCCATGGCAGCAGCCATCCTACCAGTGTTGACCTTGGTGCTTTACTTTATATAGAAGATAAAGATATCACCTCAGACTGAAGGCGGATGGACTCCTCCATTGTGCCTTGCAATCTGAGGAGTTCAGCGGACATCCCTTCCTGATGTTCCCAAGCTTGCCATTGCAGCTCCAGCAACTGAGGCATGACCAAGTCCAGAGGCTCATCATCAGCCAAATTCTGGTCTGCAGCCATCCTCTGAGTGCCAGAAACCTGGGACGTCCCTGCCTCCACCTGCAGTGGGTCGGACGGTGCAATGTACTCGCCAGATTGTGATCCCAGGGCTACTCTAAAGCTAGGTCCCACTGAGGTGTGTGTCTCTGCACTGCTGGTCAGTGTGGGTGAACGCTGTGATGGAACATCAGGGAGGGTGCCTCCAGTTTCCTCTTTAGAGGTTTCTTTGGGGCTTGATTGGAGGCCCTGGGTCATGGACTCCGTCGGCTGTTTGGCAGATGTGCCTGCGAAAGCAAGGGGAGATAATTGGTGCACGGCAGTGGCCTGTGAAACAGGACACATCACTCACAGCATGGTTGTCTGGTGGATGTTACTCTGCTGGACCCTCACTTGGTATAGCAGCGCCGACCTCACCATCAGCTCAGGAATTCTCACCATCCTGCTGGATGGCTCTGTTTTCAAATTCAGTGAGGACCTTGATTTTGGGCATTCTGCCACTGGTCTGCGACCTCTCCTTCTTATTGTGTGCCAGCTTGTCCTGCATGAATAGAGATGGAGAGAGTGCAAGCAGGACGCCTACCAGGCCAGATGAGAAGGATGCCTGGCATGTGTGGTGGTGAGTGGTGTCATGGACGGGATGAAGACACAATCCGCAGGGCAGGTGAAGGTGTGTGTGTGTGAGAGAGTGAATGGTGATGTTCCCTGAACTGGCAGTGAGTAAGATTCCTGTGGATATGTGATGGGTTTGTGAGTATGTGAGTTGAAAGTGATCAGAAGGGTGACTAAGCATGGTGGAATGAAGGAGATCATTCACCCTTTTTTGGCACTGGTTAGCTGTCCTCTTTTGCAGGGTGTTGGCACTGACCACCACTGTCACCGCCTCCCATGCTGGACTGGTGACCTTGCTTGCTGGTCTTCGTCCAGGGAGTGGGTGTAGAGGACTTCACAGCGGGCCTCCCTGCATCGGGTCTTACCAAGCACTGAACTGGATCTTGAGGAATGGAAGACATTTTGATATCAACACTCCAGTCCTACATCAATGTGGTTACATCTGAACTGCCCTCTGAAATGATCTAGAACAAAGCAGGCCCACTACCCCTATCTCAGAAATCTAGGGATGAGCAATAAATGCCAACTTTAATTGCCAATGGATCCTATGGCTGACTGATTTTTATAAAACAGTATTATGGATCTTAAAAGGGTTTGAAACAAATTAGTAGGTGGTCTTTGGAATAACATATTAAATTTAACATCATTAACTGTGAACTGATGCACATAATGGAGATGTCCATTTTTAAAAACAAAAAGGTAAATGATCTGGGAACTCTAAGCCATTCATTGATAGGAATCAGATGGATCTTGTTTTCAACAGGACTAACTGATATATGTCACGTCACATACTCCTGTTGAAACAGGATAGGAGCACTTTTACAAGTCTGTGTTGTCGGCAAAGAGCCTCATCAGCACATATTAGAGACCCAGGCATGTGCTGCCCACAATTTTCTGATCATAATTTAACTCTGGGAAAATGGTGGGTAACTCAAACCTAATTTTTGTTATCACTGCCCACAGGTCAGACTCTCTACTAATAATTCAGCTGTGTAAAATTAGTCATGATCTTTTAACCCAGTACAACTCAGTACCAAAGCTACCTTGGGAATATTGTGAAATCAGATCACTGTAAATTTTTAAACACACGAAGGGATTATTTTTGGATTCAAATCTTTAAATTATGATAAGAAATCTTTTTTCTGCAATCCTTTGCCCAACTTTTTTTGCTCTCTCTTAGTCCTGTCATAGAAATTCCAGCAATTACTTTCACCACATCTTTTGGGGTCCAGCAGACTCATTCTGTTACTGCCTAAAGCTGGCACTTTTACACAGTGAGCAGCATTGGAAACAATATGACTTCAAATTTGTTTTGCATATTAGTCAAACTATTTTAAATATAAAGTGTAGAACCTAGGCCTTTCTTTAGCAATCAGCACATACCTCTCTTGTCACAAGGCCATTTCCTTAGCAGTTTATTTTTGTGTATTTCAGCATGCAACTGATACAAGGTCTATTAACTATCTTCCAACAGTAACAACAGTAAATTATAGCTGTAATAGTATAGAACTTGAGTGTTGCTGTGGAGGGATGGCTTAGAACAAAGGAGCTTGAACACAGCAAATATCTTTCCCTGTTTGTTATGGGTGGAAAACACATCAACATTGAAGCCATACATGAGGTCAAACTTCTCACTTTCAGAGAGCACACGATCATACAGTTTATTACACGTTTGGTGGTGCCATTAATTGTGCTGCCAAAACGCTTCTGCTTAAGTGAGTTTATGGTGTGAGCGTGTTTCAAGTTGATCTTGCTTATGGTATGGTTATCTATTGAGGCATTAAAGCAGCACAAACAGATCAAATCAAAAAATAGCTGATCTAGTACATGTACATTGCAGGATTAACGCAAAGACTTGTTCGATTTTCACATGCAGCGAAATGTTTGGTAGTGTTGTGAGGACTGAAGGCCATCCAGACTAACATATCTTAAAGACTGACAAAGTGACTGGAATAGTCATCCTCAACAAGCATGACTTTTTGACAAAATGCATGCTGTTTGTAATGCCAGGTCCAGATTCATATCCATTGGACACTCTGCTAAGCATGACCACACAGCCCTGCTCAAAAGCAAATTACAAAAACATTTGTTAGACCTGCGTATGTGCAACAAGCTGCCTTATGGTTTATATGATAGGATTTGTCCTCATGGTTCACTGCGTCCATGTATGTATGGGCTGTTCAATACACACAAAATTGATGCCCCTTTGTGCCCTATCTTATCAATGACCGCTGCTGCACAACATGAATTTGCAAAGTAGTTGAGCAAATTGCTACAACCATTTCTGAGTGAGTTTTCCACATTCACGGTGAAGGATTCCTTCACCTTCATGGAGACTATATGAGGCATGCATATCGATAGCAATGCTATGTTCATTGCTTGTCCAACATTGCTAGCCTATTCCTTGTGTTGCTCAAGGAGGTCATAGACATTTGTGTCATGTTTCTTTTTCATGGCAATCTAAATGTGTTGCCATTGCCTGAATCTGTATTCATTGAACTTATGAACTGAGCAACTTGTGCAATTGAGTTCAGTTTTAATGATGCTATGTATGCCTAAATAGATGGTGTTACCATGGGGTTCTCTCTAGGCCCAGCTACTATTAATATCTTATCAAGATATTACACAAGAAACGTGTTTTTGATGGAATGACTCCTGACCTCCTGCCCCTTGAATATGTCCGATATGTAGGTGATACATTTGCTATGTTTGAATCTGCAGCTGCATGTAAGAATTTCCTTACCCACCTTAATGGGTTCCATCCTGTGCTCAAACTCACCTTTGAAATGGAGCAGTCCTTTTGCTCAAAGTACTAGTTGAGAAATGGCCTCTTTACTACAGTCTATCGCAAGCCTATCTTCACTGGTCAATATATGTGTTGGGATTCCTACAGCTCCACATGCTATAAGATTGGCTTTATCAGCAACCTTGTAAATAGGGCCTGAACCATTTGTTCACCTTGCAATCTTGGTGGTGAAATAGAGCAAATCAAAGTTATCCTACGGGCTAATGACTACTCTGGTCAGATTATTGCTTGCTGTATATCTCAAACTCATGAATGGGCCTAAGGCTGCCACTTTCAGTCCTGAAAAGTGCCTAATCTACTTCAAATTACCCTGGAAAGTATGTTGTCTCAAAAATTTGAGCAGCACATGAAACCAACCTTTTCATGCTTTTACCATGCAATAGTAATACTAACAGGATGCTATCGTAAAGCCAAAAAGATGTTCTGCCTACCACACAAATGAGTAAGGTGGGAAATTAATTTCAGTGCCAGTATGATGCCAGGTATGTTGACTGTATGTCCTAACAACTAGTGGGTCATATCAAACAGTATGTCCCTTTGACTGTGCACAAAAGGCAGAGTGCTGGCCATACTCAACCATGCTTCCAAAACTCAGAACATTGTATCCAACGTTAGATGTGATTCCACAATTAGGAGACAGCAGTTTCTGAACAATCCCGAGTGCATTTTTGGATCTTTAGATAAGATATTAAAATCAGCTTTTCAGCTGTTCTGATGGATGTTAAGGATCCATAGTATTATTTGAACAAGAGCAGGGTGTTCTTCCAAGGCCTTGTCCATCCTCGATAAATACTACTTCCTCAATAAATACTACTAAGAAACCTGATTAATTGGTCAGTCGTTTCAAGGACCCAAACACTCCTTTCAAGTGAAGCAGCATTTCACTTGCATTTCCCCCAACTTAGTCTACTGCATTTGTTGCTCCCAGTGTGGTCTCCTCTACATTGGAGAGACCAAACGTAAACTGGGCGACCGCTTTGCAGAACACCTGCGGTCTGTCCGCAAGAATGACCCAAACCTCCCTGTCGCTTGCCATTTTAACACTCCACCCTGCTCTCTTGCCCACATGTCTGTCCTTGGCTTGCTGCATTGTTCCAGTGAAGCCCAACGCAAACTGGAGGAACAACACCTCATCTTCCGACTAGGGACTTTACAGCCTTCCGGACTGAATATTGAATTCAACAACTTTAGGTCGTGAGCTCCCTCCCCCATCCCCACCCCCTTTCTGTTTCCCCCTTCCTTTTGTTTTTTTCCAATAAATTATAAAGATTTTCCTTTTCCCACCTATTTCCATTATATAAAAAAAACCCCACTAGAGCTATACCTTGAGTGCCCTACCATCCATTCTTAATTAGCACATTCGTTTAGATAATATCACTAACTTTAACTTTAACACCTATGTGTTCTATTGTACTATTGTCGTTGACATCTTTTGATGATCTGCTTCTATCACTGCTTGTTTGTCCCTACAACCACACCCCACCCCCTCCACCTCTCTGTCTCTCTATCTCTCCGCCCCCCACACACACACCTTAAACCAGCTTATATTTCAGCTCTTTCTTGGACTCGAACTCAAGTTCTGTCGAAGGGTCATGAGGACTCGAAACGTCAACTCTTTTCTTCTCCGCCGATGCTGCCAGACCTGCTGAGTTTTTCCAGGTAATTCTGTTTTTGTTACAGTCGTTTCTTTGTTGTTTGTGCAACATTGCTTGTGCAGATTAGCTCCCAAAGTTGTCTACATATCAATAGACACAAGAGTTTATTGCATGAAGTACATTATAATATTTTGATATGATAATAATGGATAAAGATAGTAGTAACCGGATTGCCAAGTCTGAGGACATTCAGTGATGTCAGCCATTAATCTACTGGGTAAGGGTGATGGCAAAAATGTGCAAATTAAATGGATATAAAAAGAAAGGCATGTAATTATATTACCCCTTTCACAACCACAGGATGTTCCAAAGCACTTTACAGCCAATGAAGTGCTTTTGATGTGTAGATCTTCTGCAATGCAGTAAAAGTGGCAACCAATTTGTACACAGCAAACTCCCACAAACAGCAATGCAATACTGACTGGATAATCTGTTTTTTGTGATTTTGTGATCAAGGGATAAACATTGGCCAGGACACCAGGGGTAACTCCCCTTCTTCAAAATACTGCCACAGGATCACTTATATCCACCTGAGAGAGCAGATGGAGCCTTATTTTAACAATTCACAGGAAATGCAGCATTTTCTAACAGTGCAGCCATTCCCTCAGTACTGGTCTGAAGTATCAGACTTGATTTTTGCATTCAAGTTCTACGGGCACTAAGGTGAGATTGCTATTAAGTCAGCCACAACAGACACCTAAATATGAAGGAAAATAGCAGAAGTTTGTATAGCCCAAGTGTGTTCAGGCAGTTCTAACAGGGAATAGAAATGTATTTCCTGTTACAGCCACCACATCTCTAACAGAAACAATATAAGAGGCATCAAATACATTTTACTGACAATGACTGCTGCCACAATGTATGGGAAATTAAGCTGTCAATTCTCAGCATGATCAAAATCAATTTTCAGCTGCACAGCAGGATTCTGCAGCAGACTGCCATTCTGCACTTTCAAATAGACAGTGACAAGGACTTCAGATTCTGCACTCCAGAAACAACTTTCACAGCATTTGTCCCTGCACCAACATCAGCCCGAGGGTACGATCTGGAGCTTAGTCTGTTGAAGAGATAAAATAATCATTGATACAGAATAAAATGTTAAGGTTCCTTTATTAGACTCCAGCAATGTAACTGCTGTGAGCACTGCACTACTCCTTTCATGGGTTGGAGTCCTCAAGGAAGCCAATACATAGCCTTGTCAATTGTCAACCAAACTGGCAAAATGCTTTTTGTGTTCACAGATAAAAGAGGCATTGCATTATAAAAATAAGACAAAGCTTCAAAGGGAAGTGACAGTTTATATAATTGCTGGATTTAACTCAGTATTTTAATTGCAGTATTTTTGAGGAGATGATTTGATTTCATGTCTTCATCTATTCTGGCAGATATTTCTCTCCCCATAGAAAATCTTCTTCATTGGCTGAGCCAAAAACTGTAACAAATACATGAAGAATAATTAATTTCAGAAGAAGCTGATAGTTTATGATGTGTAAAACGGACAGAAAATAAAAAGGTAGTTAAGTGGATGAAGCTTCCCTCAAAAGGATTGTTTTAAAAAAAATGTGGTTTGCAGTTATAATATAATCCATGTGCAGTTGTGATTGGCCTACCATTTCCTTCAAAATAGTAACATTGGAAAAAGGGACTTTGACATGTGAAAAGTAGGTAATGGGAAGGGCTTAAATCAACATATTATCCCATGATACAAAATAAATCTTATTTATTTTCTGACCTTAAGCTATCAAATGAAAGTTCATAACAATTTATCTGATACAAATATTGAGATATCGCATGTTGATAATTTGCTTCTGTTTACATCACTTGGTAACTTCTCTTCAGTTTGAGTTACATGCGAGCCTAATGCTTCAATTTGGATCAAGAGGTGCAATCACAATTTTTCTAAAAAAATGAGATATGTAACCAAAGCTTTTTGCCTTGCACTCATCAAAACAGCTTGAAGAAATTATCAACAGTAAAGTGAACAATTTATAATGCATGAGAAGAGAGCGCTGATTGGTTGCAAGTGGGTTCTGATTAGTGGAGGCATTGCCATGGAGAATGCAGCATAGAACAGTTAACTGCCCAGCTTTGTTCAAATTCAAACCAGGCAGGTTGACTCTGATTGATCAAGGCATTGCCCTGTGGAATGAACCAGGGAATGACTGTTCCCCAAGTTTTTGTTTAGTTGAAAAATGAGCAATGTGGACATGCTCCTTCAGACTGCAAAGAACAGGGCCTTGTATATGAATATATGTGGCTTTGAGCACAAAAAAATGAGCCACGCTGCAAGCCCAAATCCCAGAATCACATCTAATGTTGAACACTATGGGAAGAACTTTCTGCTCGCCAATGTGTAAAATGATGCGGGCGTGCATCCTGACATCACCGCGCATCATTAAGATTGTCAGTTTGGCGGGCATGCAGCTGAGTCGGCTGCGCGCCCGCCAAACTGTCGAAGGCCTATTAAGGCCATTAAGAAAGTATTTAAAATTGTTAAGAGCCCAGGCGGCCTTCACATTTTTCATGAAGCCTCATCCACAGGTGGGGTGAGGTTTCATGAAGGGTTTATTAATTAAATTTAAAAATTTGAAAAAATTAATGGATATGCCCCAGCTCATGTGACAGTTTCACATGAGGAGACATGTCCTTAAATTTTTTTTTACCTTTCTTCAATGTTTCATAAGTGAAAGTAATCTCCCTGAGACAGCTCTGTGCCTCAGGGAGATTTCTGCGCTCTTTCATACGCATGTGTGAAAAAGCGTAGACCCCGACTCAGGGAATCCCCTCCACCGCCTGCACAGGGAGCGCTCAGTGCTTCCGGGCACGCATCATGCTAAGGCCCGCCCATGTAAAATGGCAGCACAGCAGATCGGGGGCGCCAATCAGGTTTGTGCCCGCTCCCGCCCGCCCCCGCACAATCTCCCCCCTCAACCCCTAGGCAGGGGGAAATTTCTGCCCTATGTTTTGAGTTTTACAAGCATGAGTTGGGTACGGTCAGTGCTTTGTCTGTTGTGAACAGCCAAGTTCATGCTGTTTGATATGATCCACCATTCATTGGGACATATTGCCTATATACCTGGCATCACACCAGCACTGAAATTCATATATCACATTACTAATTTGTGTGATAGACAGAACACCTTTTTAGCTTGACAGCAGCACCCTGTTAGTGGGGAATACCACTCGTGTTGCTACTGCATAGTAACAGCATGCAACCCTTAGTTTCACCTGTTGCTCAAATTTTTGAGACACCTTACCCTTCCACGGTTATCTAAGGTAGACTGTGCACTTTTCAGGACTGAAAGTGGTGGCCTTATGCCCATTCATGGTTTTGTGTGATATACAGCGAGCAATGATCTGATCTGGTTTTGATGGCTTTGATGCGCCTTATTTCAGCAGCAAGCTTGCATGGTGAGCGAATGGCTCGGGCCCTATTTACGAATTTACTGATAAGACCAACTCAAGTTCAGTAATACCAAATGACTAATCACAATTTTGAGTATTACTGACAAAAGAGACAGGTTTTAAACTTTTTATCTTGCATGCATCAAGATGCTTTACAAGAACACCAATATAAGGGGGAGGCAACAATTTATACTGTATGAGAGGAGAGTGCTGATTGGTTGGCAAGTGGATTCTGACTGGTAAAGGCATTGCCATGGAGAATACACCAATTTATGGTAACTAACAGTTAACTGCCAAGCATTGTTCGACATTTCAACCGGCTTGACCCTGATTCATCAACGCATTGCCCTGAGGAATAAGTTAACGAATGGCTGTCACTTATTTTGTTTAACTGAAACAGGTGCAATGTGCATATTGTTAATTGTCAGCAGGTCTTCTGCAGACTGAATCAATGGAATATATACTAACTTTTATTGAACAAGAGCCCCAATGAGGGCTTATAGGACATATTGTGCGGAATTCCTGGGATAACCTAGAAACTTTGCTGGTCCTCTTTTTTACATTTGGAGTGTGCAAGGAGAAGAGTCACCAGGCCCAATCAGAAAACATCAGTTCATAAGAGATGGGATAGAATCCGAACAAAACCAGCTTCTGTCCAATTTTCTGCCTGTGCTACATGTGGATACAATGAAATTCTACCTTGTCCCAGATCAGAATACCTGGTCAGTAAATTATCAGTCAGGCTGGCAATATATCTCATCTACATGCGCTAGAAGCTACTTATAGTCACGCACACAGGACCCTGTCCTTTGCAGACAGAGGAGCATGTCCACACATTGTGCCTTTTTCAACTAAACAAAAGCTTGGGGAACAGCCATTTCCTGGTTCATTCCTCATGGCAAAGCCTTGACCAATCAGAGTCAACCTGCCTGGTTTGAATTTAAGCAAAAGCTTGGCAGTTAACTCTTCCCTGGTGCATTCTCCATGGCAACACCTCTACCATTCAGGGTCCACTTGTCAATCAAAAGCATTCTGTTCTTATGCAGGATAATTTGTTGTTCCCTTTATAATTGGTATTCTTATGAATTCTGTCCTGATGAGTGCAAGACAAAAATCTTCAACAGTATGTCTCTTTGTTCGGCAATACGCTACTCCAAAATTCTTCTTGGTGGGACACAGAGGGCCAGGGCTGCTCCTTCAGGCTCCACAAGGAAAGTTTGGGCCTCTGGTCCCATGGCCTTCCCCCTCCAACTCACTGAATAGCCTCGGTACACTCCCATCTGCAAACCTACCTATCTAATCACTCAGATTATCACTGATGGACTCCATCCCCATAATTTTGACTTTTCCAAAGCTGGCTACATGTATTTTCCTGGCTGCTAGCTGATAGGTGCAAATGAGGCCCCGGATAGTCCTAAAATGGTCTGGGCCTCAAACAAATGATTTTGGATGGGTTTAACACTCATCTTCCTGCCTGAAACCTAGTCGCAGTTGAGACATCCACTGACAATGAGGTAAGTCATGATGTTATATTGTTATATTCGGCGTGTAGAGCTGCCAGAACTGCTCTGGCACTTCCTATTTAAAAGCTCTAATGGCTAGTCCAGTAATCCACCACCCCGCATGATTTATAGGGACCATAATGAATAGTTAACAACACAGCCCGTGGCATTTAGATGCCCATCCTTAAATCAAAGAGCTCTTGGTTCAACTCAATCTGTCCAAATCCAGGCTCTGTTTCCTGACACCAATACAAAACATTGCTAAGGAAGTGAAATCATCCAACAAAGGCACATTGATAGAAACTCTCAGAGGTCAGCTGTGAACTTTAAAACTAACATGAGAACAGGATACCAAAGATTAGTAGCTAGGAAAAGTCATTGGTTTTTCATTTACTTCAACTCCAGCCTTACCCCACTTCCAATACCTCCTACTTTACATCTGGTACCTCCTATTTAAAGGCTGAATGGTAAACTCTCCTTTGCTGATTGGCCATCCATTAAAAGTTTGAATCCACTCCATTAATTGTCTGCCTGGATTTTCAATCTGTGCGATTGGTATTGATTTTGATCCTCACTGCCTTTAATATTGAAGCTACTTGTTTCCAGGAGTTACACATGCAGAGGGATTTAGCTCATTGATGGCATCAGTCAGAACTGGATGGAAATCCTCTTGCAACCATGTGGGGCTGCATGACTTGTGATGCAGAGGTGGCCGGAGTGGGGACCATTTCAAGTGATTTCCAGCCGCGTTATTATGTGGGGCACATGGGCAAGTTTGGCCATGAGATCCTGAAGTTTGAGTCCAGGGCAGACAGTAGGGTTGACCAGAATGCCTGGAGCTCGCCATGTGGCTGTGAATCCAGAGCCTGGGGAGGTTAAAAAGTGATAGAGGGAAGGCCGGGCCTAGGCCTCACACTGCTGCTGCTGCTGAACGTCTCTGAGTCAATGTGCAGCAACAGCAACAGCAGTAACCCTCCTGTACAGCTCCCTGACTGTAAAAAAAAATACAACTCCCTGCACACAGCTTTCTCATAAATAGGCATTTCAGGGTCTTTGAAGCTCAAGGCTCCCGGGATCTAAAGCAGCATCAATATCCCCAAACAGCCTGCTGCGTTTGCCCTCCGAACTTTAATTCCTTGGCTATGACGGCTTGTGGATGTGGAATGCATTTGTATTTCCTGCTGGCAGCTTTACATGCAATTTGCAGCACAGGCATTTGGTCCACATCATCTATTTTGGTGTTTGTGTTCCATACAAGCCCCTCCCCACCCTTCTTGATCACACTATCAGGATAATCCTCAGCTTCTTTCTTCCTCATGTGCTTATCAAGTTCCTTGAATGTATCTGTACTAGAATCATAGAATGGTTACAGCACAGAAGGTGGCCATTCAGCACATTGTCCCAATGTCAGTTCTCTGCAACAGCAACTTAGCTAGTCCCACTACTCAACCTTTATTCTGTAGCACGGTAAAATCTTTTCTCTTTAGATAATTATCCAGTTCCCTTTTTAAAACAACATTTGAATCTGTCTCCACCACACACTCAGGCAGTGCATTCCAGCTCCAAACCATTTGTTCATAAAGAGATTTTTCCTCATGTCTCCTCTGACTCTTTTGTTCTCAACCCTCTGTTGATGGGAACAGTTTCTCCCAATTTACCCTATCCAGATCCGTCATGATTTTGAACACATTGAACAAATCTTCTCTCAACCTTCTGTTCTCCAAGGAGAACAGCCGCAGCTTCACCAATCTATCTACATAACTAAAGTCTCTCATCCTCGGAACCACTCTCGTAAATCTTTACTGCACTCTTTCTAAAACCTTCACATCCTTCCCGTTGAGGCTGAGCCAGTGTTTTATGAAGGTTCATGGCTTACTTTCTTTTGTACCCTGTGCCCCTATTTATAAAGTCCAGGATTCAGTATAATTTATTAACTACTTTCTCAACCTGCCCTGTCATTTTCAATGATTTATGCACATATACACCCAAGTCCCTCTGCTCCTGCATTTCCTTTTAAATTGTACCCTTTATTTTATGTCACCTTTACTCGATCTTCTGACCAAAATGTATCACTTCACACTTCTCTATATTAAGTTTCATCTGTCATATGTTTGCCCCTTCCACCAGCCTGTCTATATCCTCTTGAAGTCTATCAATATCCTCCTCAAAGTTCAAGATACTTCCAAGTCTTAAACCATCTTCAAATTTTGAAATTGGGCCCTGTACACCCAGATGAAGGTTATTAATATTAATCAAGAAAAGCAGTGGCCCCTCCATATACCATCCCCCAGTGACAAGTAAGTAAAGTTTTCTATAATTCATGTTTTAACAAAGCCTGTTAAATAATTAAACTGTTGCATAATGAAATTCTAACTATGCTAAAAACTAATGATTCAAAATATCACAAAGTTCAAAATAAGATCCCTACCAGCACTACCATTTTTCCCTTGTAAAGCATAGTTTTACTGAAATTTGGGGATTCAAATAGTTAATACATAGTAAAACAATGTAATAGCAGATTTAGAAATGACATAGCCAACACGTTTTCTTAGTGCACTGGCACATCAAAATTTGGCACAATACCCCACTGGTAATATGTTTCGAAGAGAGTTAAGACCTATTTTGTTGTGCACAAGAATACATATATATCCAGATCACTCACTACTGCACCACAGTTAGTATGCAAAACAATAATGCATCATTACACAACACATGGAAATCTGCAAGAAATACGTTCAATGTCAGCTCCAGAATTTGTGATTAAAAGTTCAAATTCCTGGGAACCACCTGACATAACATGGTGGCAGTAAGCGTCTGTGAGTAAAACAAAACATTATAAATGGAACAAATGCTGAATTAGATTGAGAAAATTCACCCCAAATTAGTACCTAGAAAAAAATGATTGAATTATGTGAAAACAAAATGGTCGCTGCTGCAGCAAGGAAGGAATTGGCAGGTTGATGCTGGAGCCATTTGAGAAGTTTAAGCAAAAATGCACATTGACATTTAGTAGCTTTCTAAAAGGTACTAACAATGAGGAAAAGGTCAGCTACACCCTTTTGTGGCAGGGGAGAAAGGTTAGCTATTTTCAAAAGCTGGAAGCTGCATGAGGATGACAGTAAAAGCTCAAAAAGAATTTTCAAGAAGTTCAGCACATATATTCAGTCAAATTCAAACCATCGGAGCCACCAATTTGAAATTCAGAGCTTGAAGCAGGAACCAGATGAGATTGTTGACAATTTCTTAACAAGTGCTATGCTCAGACACAGAGAGATCGAATGGCTCCCTTCTTTCCCGCTCCTCGTTTGATCACAACATGTTGTTTTGTTTGGAGAAGGATATATTTTCCAATTTAGTGAGTGTTTACCTGCTTCCGCACTGTGATCATATAAAAACAATCAGACAGGTTTTCTTGAGTTTAACAAAGCAAGAGGTTAGCTTTATTATACTTAAACCAATCTCAATAAAATAATAAAACACCCTCCAGCTTTTGACCACATACACACACACACACACATTTGGGGCAGGATTTTTCGCTAGCCATGCAGTTGCATGCCTGACATGTCCAAGCATGAAATAAAACATGTTAATGTCAGCTGAGCGTGCTTGGAGGTGAACTTCCAGGTGGTGGAGTTTCCATGTGTCTGCTGCCCTTGTACTTCTAGGAGGTAGCAGTCATGGGTTTGGAAGGAGCTGTCTAAGGAGCCTTGGTGAATTCCTGCAGTGCATCTTGTAGATGTGTACACTGCTGCTACTGCGGGTTGGTGGTGGAGGGAGTGAATGTTTGTGGATGTGGTGCCGATCAAGTGGGCTGCATTGTCCTGGATAGTGTCAAGCTTGTTGAGTGTTCTGGAAGTTGCACTCATCCAGGCAAGTGGGAAATATTCTATCACACTACACTCCTGACTTGTGCCTTTTAGATAGTGGATAGATTTTGGGGAGTCAGGTGGTGACTAACCACAGTATTCCTAGCCTCTGACTTGCTCTTGTGGCTACAGTATTTATATGGCTGGTCCAGTTCAGTTTCTGGTCAATGCTAACCCCCAGGATGTTGATAGTAGAAGATTCAGTGATGGTAGTGTCATTGAACATCACGGGGCGATAATTAGATTTTCCCATGTTGGAGATGGCCATTGCCTGACACTCGTGTGGCGTGAATGTTACTTGCCATTTGTCAGCCTAAGCCCAGATCTTGCTGCATTTGGACATGGACTGTTTCAGTATCTGAGGAGTCGCGAATGGTGCTGAACATTATGCAATCGTCAGCAAACATCCCCAAGTCTGACCTTATGATGGAAGGAAGGTCATTGATGAAGTAGCTGAAGATGGTTAGGCCTAGGACACTGCCCTGAGGAACTCCTGCAGTGATGTCTTGGAACTGAGATAACTGACCTCCAACAACCACAACCATTTTCATTTTTGCTAGGTTTAACTCGAACCAGTGGAGAGTTTTCCCCCGATTCCCATTGACTCCAGTTTTGCTAGGATACCTTGATGCCACATTCGGTCAAAAGCTGCCTTGATGTAAAGGGCAGAAACTCTCACCTTACCTCTGGTGTTCAGCTCTTTTGTCCATGTTTGAACCAAGGTCAGGAGCTGCAATGGCTCTGGTGGAACCTAAACTGAGCAGGTTATTGCTAAGCAAGTGCGAATTGATAGCACCTTCCATCACTTTACTGATGATGGAGGGTATACTGATGGGGCAGTAATTGGCCAAGTTGGATTTGTCCTGCTTTTTGTTTTTGTACAGGACATACCTGAGCAAATTTCCACATTGCTGGGCAGATACCAGTGTTGTAACTGTACTGGGAAACCTTAGCTAGGACCGCAGCAAGTGCTGGAGTACAAGTCTTCAGCACTCTTGCAGAATGTTATGAGGACCCATCACCTCTGAAGTGTCCAGTGCTTTCAGCCATTCCTTGACATCATGAGGAGTGAATGGTATTGGCTGAAGACTGGCACCTGTGACACTGCATTAGTGAACCAGATCAGCTTTTCTAACAATTGACAATGGTTTTGGCATCAAATTTTTTATTGAATTCAAATTTCACCATCTGCCCTGGTGGGACTCGAACCCAGGACCTCAGAGAATTAAACTGGGTCTCTGGATTACTAGTCCAGCAATAATACCACTACGCCACTGCCTCCCCTGATTTACAGCCAGAGATATCAGACAGTTTTGACATACTTACACAAATAGTTACCCAGGAAATGTTTGACAAAAATATCCTGGTTTAACTCCTGGGTAACTACAGAACTAACTCCTCAATCATTCACGCTGATGCCAAACTACCTCCCCGACCATCTGGCTAACCTCCCAGATCCAACCCGACCACCCCTCTCGGTCATGCTAACCCCCGACTATCCCTCCCAACCTGACCAAACTTCCCTGTGATCCACCTACCCACACACTTACCTACCCATTTCACCCTTCTACCCACCTCATCCTCTTGCTAACCATCCCACATACTGCCCTACCCACCTGCCATCCTACCCACCTGCCACCTCACTAATTGCTACCCTACCCACTTATCCACTTCAAAAACAGAATTACCTTGAAAAACTCTGTAGGTCTGGCAGCATCGACGGAGAAAAGAGTTGACGTTTCGAGTCCTCATGACCCTTCAACAGAACTGGGTGAATATAAGGAGAGGGGTGAAATATAAGCTGGTTTAAGGTGGGGGGTGGGGGGGCGGGGTGGGGTGAGGGGAGAGAAGTGGGGGGGCGGTGGTGTGGTTGTAGGGACAAGCAAGCAGTGATAGGAGCAGATAATCAAAAGATGTCACAGACAAAAGAACAAAAGAACACCGAGGTGTTGAAGGTGGTGATATTATCCAAATGAATGTGCTAATTAAGAATGGATGGTAGGGCACTCAAGGTACAGCTCTAGTCGGGGTGGGGTGGAAAGACTAACAGGGCATAAAAGATTTAAAAATAATGGAAGTAGGTGGGAAAAGAAAAATCTATATAAATTATTAGAAAAAACAAAAGGAAGGGGGAAGAAACAGAAAGGGGGTGGGGATGGAGGAGGGAGTTCAAGATCTAAAGTTGTTGAATTCAATATTCAGTCCGGAAGGCTGTAAAGTGCCTAGTCGGAAGATGTGGTGCTGTTCCTCCAGTTTGCGTTGGGCTTCACTGGAACAATGCAGCAAGCCAAGGACAGACATGTGGGCAAGAGAGCAGGGTGGAGTGTTAAAATGGCAAGTGACAGGGAGGTCTGGGTCATTCTTGCGGACAGACCGAAGGTGTTCTGCAAAGCGGTAGCCCAGTTTACGTTTGGACTCTGCAATGTAGAGGAAACCGCATTGGGAGCAACGAATGCAGTAGACTAAGTTGGGGGAAATGCAAGTGAAATGCTGCTTCATTTGAAAGGAGTGTTTGGGCCCTTGGACAGTGAGGAGAGAGGAAGTGAAGGGGCAGGTGTTGCATCTTTTGCGTGAGCATGGGGAGATGCCATAGATGGGGGTTGAGGAGTAGGGGGTGATGGAGGAGTGGACCAGGGTGTCCCGGAGGGAACGATCCCTACGGAATGCCGCCAGGGGAGTAAAGGGAAGATGTGTTTGGTGGTGGCATCATACTGGAGTTGGCAGAAATGGCGGAGGATGATCCTTTGAATGCGGAGGCTGGTGGGGTGATAAGTGAGGACAAGGGGGACCCTATCTTGTTTCTGGGAGGGAGGAGAAGGCATGAGGGCAGATGCGTGGGAGATGGGCTGGACACGGTTGAGGGCCCTGTCAACGACCATGGGTGGAAAACCTCGGTTAAGGAAAAAGGAGGACATGTCAGAGGAACTGTTTTTGAAGGTAGCATCATCAGAACAGATGCGATGGAGGTGAAGGAGCTGAGAGAATGGGATGGAGTCCTTACAGGAAGCGGGTGTGAGGAGCTGTAGTCAGGGTAGCTGTGGGAGTCAGTAGGCTTGTAATGGAAATTGGTGGACAGTCTATCACTAGAGATTGAGACAGAGAGGTCAAGGAAGGGAAGGGAAGTGTCATAGATGGACCATGTGAAAATTAATAAATTTTCCCAAGTCCCGACGAGAGCATGAAGCAACGCCGAAGTAATCATCAACGTACCAGAGAAAGAGTTGTGGAAGGGGGCTGGAGTAGGACTGGAACAAGGAATGTTCCACATACCCCATAAAGAGACAGGCATAGGTGGGGTCCATGCGAGTACCCATTGCCACACCTTTTATTTGGAGAAAGTGAGAGGAGTTAAAGGAGAAATTGTTCAGTGTGAGAACATGTTCAGCCAGACAGAGGAGAGAAGTGGTGGATTGGGATTGTTCAGGCCTCTGTTCAAGGAAGAAGCTAAGGGCCCTCAGACCATCCTGATGGGGCATGGAGGTGTAGAGGGATTGGACGTCCATGGTGAAGAGGAAGCGGTTGGGGCCAGGGAACTGGAAATTGTTGATGTGACGTAAGCTGTTAGAGGAATCACGGATGTAGTTGGGAAGGGACTGGACAAGGGGAGAGAGAAGGGAGTCAAGAGGACGAGAAATGAGTTCCGTGGGACAGGAGCAAGCTGACATGATTGGTCTACCGGGACAGTTCTGTTTGTGGATTTTGGGTAGGAGGTAGAAGCGGGCCGTCCGAGGTTGGGCGACTATCATGTTGGAAGCTGTGGGAGGAAGATCTCCTGAGGAGATGAGGTCAGTGACAGTCCTGGAAACAATGGCTTGATGTTCAGTGGTGGGGTCATGGTCCAGGGAGAGGTAGGAGGAAGTGTCTGCGAGTTGACGCTCAACCTCCGCGAGGTAGAGGTCAGTGCGCCAGACAACAGCACCACCCTTGTATCCACTTGCCCACTTACCTCACCCACCCCCCCACCTCCCCCCCAACTCTCCCACTTTCCTCACACACTCACCCACCCTACCACTCTACCCATTCACCCATTCACTAAAATTCACACTGGGCATTTAAAATTACTTTAAGGCAGCTAATGTTGTAAAAAGGGAGCATGTCCATGATGCTACAACACTGTGATGGAGTTTTTGGAGGGACTGTACACTTTGCATTTCTGGAGAAGCTGGGCTCGGAAGACCCAGCCAGAAATGTAGATCACTGTTGGGGCACAGAAAAGTACAGTAGGAGTGGCAATCCAACACTGACTGCCACTTTGTGGAATACCCTGGCCAATGTTTCTGAGAAAACAAAACAAGCTGTAAAAGACTATTTATGGTCTTCAGTTTAATTATAAAAGTTGATTGTTAATCTTCTTTAGTTCAGACATAATGTAAAAAAGTTGATGATTGGAACAGTTAAATTGATATATAGAGGCACTTTTTTAAAAAAAGAAGTATGTTACATTATTATATTATTCAAAAAGTGTTAGGAACTATATTGTTATGAGCATATATACATATATATCTACCTAAAGTGCCACATCACTCACTAGTGCTCTACAGTCAGTGTACCAAGGAACAATGTATCATCCTATAGTAAGAATTACATTTAATGGGTGGAATCGTCCCAGATTTTCACTAAGCGGGCGGGTAAAATGATGGTTTACCCACCACCCGCAATAGTGGCTTTTCACACCGTATTGTCCCAAGCCCGTGGCAATAATTATGAATTCCCAGGAGACCCTCCCCCACAACACCTCTTCATCTCCCTGTCGATCCTAGACCTTCCTCTCCTACCTCCTCGACCATCATCCATTGTGAGCATCAACGAAGACGTTCCCCCTTCCGTGAGCTGCTTCGCAGCGGAGCCATGTCCATGAGTATCCACCCAGCATGCCATGGATGTTCCTCCAGGATCCCGTTGCTGTTGGACTCCAGCATCTTCGGCTCCTCAGATGTCTACGATGTGAGCAAGGCCCTGGAGCTAAGTCCTGACTTCTGCACATCACACTTGTCAAGCTGTGTTCTGCACTGGCGTGTTTTCTCGCCGACGTGGGTGCACGATCCAGCGGCCGAGGATGTGCCCAACAGACTGGCCTTATAATGATATGCTGATGTGTTATAATGAGGTCCCAACATCCAATAGCGGGGAATGCGGCCCGCCTTTGGCGGGCGGAGCAGTTGAGTGCAAACTTCTTTCATGACTTTTGGCCTTCTAGCCATATTGTTCGCTCAAGCCATCGAACATGCCAGACGCCAGTGGGCACAGAAAACCCCAGCCCATGTCAGCTCTAGAATTTGAATCTAAAATTGTGATTATTTCAAACTTCTGGGAACGACAAGACACCACATGGATGCTGGAGAATCAGGACCACCCCGTAGGTGGTAAGAAGTGGTAGAGTTTGGGGAAGTAAAGATCCAAACTTTTCTTGCATTGCCTGGGCTCCTATCCTCCTGGCCCCACTAATGAAAATTTTTGACATGCCTTCAAGACTTCCCTCTTCTCAGTCACCAGGTTTACTGAGTAGAATCACTGTGGTTGGCACCTCACTCACTAGGCCATTAAAATGCCATTGGGGTCATAGTGACATCATAGGATCTGGACTTGCATGCAATAATAAGAGCCAGGCAGGCTCCACAGCCATCTAAATAAAGATGAGGTTCAGTTGGTGGCAGGCAGGAGTTGAACAGGAATGAGACAGTCAGGCTTTACTAACTGAGCAGCCACCTCATTCTCGCTAGGTGGGATGGCTTAACATTTACCTCAGCTTCATTCTCTAGCTAATACTGGATTAGCTGATCACAGCCAGAGCAGGTAACACAATTGTCCCCAGCTGCCTCAGTTGAAAATGGACAAATTCCATTCAGGTAACCACTTCCAATTTCTGAAACAGAGACCCATACTGGAGTAATTTTCTTTGTGAATGGTTGGAACCTGACTAGGCTCTGCTAAGGGACCCATTGCACTTGAATAGCCTCTTAACATTTAATGTATTTTCTCACACGTGAAGAATGATCATTTGAGTGATGTGCAGAAGGGTTGTTGGCACAGTGTAACTATACCCAGCATGATTCACAGGCTTCAGGAGAGTAAGAGAGCAAATTTGGGGAGAGTTGGGGTTGGAAGGAATGCAGAGGTCAAATCTTCAGTACTTTGAGAACATAATTAAAATGTTTTTATCCAGTCAGCAATTTCTGCAGATTAAAAAAGTAAACCATTAACATAAAATTAAAAATGGGTTTTTCCTATTTTTTCCTAATAGTTACAAATATGAATAACATTATGTAGATAGTGTTTTAACAAAGTTATAAAAACTGAAAATAATCTAGTCACAGAAGCATGTAATATGCAGTTGTAAAGAACAAAACAATCATATGTAAAAGGGATATCATTTTTTTCTTAATGTTACTGTGGAATACTCATGCAGGCTTGTGTGGGCTGTGTGTTTTGTGTGTGTGTGTGTGTGTGTGTGTGTGTTTTGTTTGTGTGTGTGTGTGTGCACACGTGCTTGTGCGTGTGAGACTAATTTAATTAAACTGATCACAGTCAGACTGCAAGGTTTAAATCATCAAAGGGCTTAGTGTAAAAACAGGCATTTTGAAATGGAGATGGGCAAGCTAATATGAGATACCAGTAGATACAGTATGAATGGGAATTTGCATTTGGAGATAAGTGGGGAGTGAATTCTTAGCCGTTTGAATTTCAAAGAGACATAACTGCAAGTTTCACAACAGGCAAAATCATAAATAAATAAGGCAAAGTTATTTTTCCTGGAAGTGCTAGCCATAACGACAACATGAAAGATTTTTATATTCTGAGAAAACTAACTTCCAAAGCAAGTGTGAATCATTGAGATTTATAGATCAAAAGAGAGAACATGTATTTAAAGAAAGATGGAAAGCTGTATGAGGTGTGGCCATGTGAGATATTGAAAGGTGCACTGTGTGAAACAGACCTGTGGGAAAAAGCCTCTAGTCACCCTGGAGAAGTTTCCTGTTCCAGTAACCAAGGTTTTGTTAAAAGCCTTTGGAGTTCCATTGTCGAATGAGAGGGAGAAAGAAGCTGTGAAATACCTCCTTTACATCAACAGTGAGTGCTTGTGGTAATATTGCCAGATGTTTTATGGATTAAGAATCTATTTGGATTGTTGCCTGAAAGGGGTGTGTAGTTGCAAGTTTATGTTTTAATTTAATCGTTAAATTTCTAAAAGTGCTAGTGGACTCATTACTTCTGACTTCAGTGCACAAACCTTCTTGTAATAAATGCAAATTGCAAAATTCCTATGATGGCTAAGTTTTCCTTTGGGATTTGGTCAGCCTGGCAAACACCACATGCCATATCATAACACATAGAATAATGGAATGATTAATAGAATGAATAATAGAATGATAGAATCATAGAAGGAGGCCGTTTGGGCAATCATGTCCATGCCAGCTCTCTGCAAGGGAACTCAGCTAGTTCCATTCCCTTGCCCTTTCCCCGGAACCCTGCAATTTTTGTCTCTTCAGATAATTATCTGATTACGATTTGAAAGCCACAATTGAATCTGCCTCCACCACACTTCAGCCAATACATTTCAGATTGTAACCACTTGCTGCAAAAAAAAATTTCCCCATGTAGCCTTTGATTCTTTTGCCATTCACCTTAAATTGGTGTCCTCTGTTTCTCAATCCTCTTTCAACAAGAATAGTTGCTCCCTATCTACTCTGTCTAGAATCCTCGTGATTCAATCTTCTCTGAGAACAGCCTCAGCTTCTCCAATCTATTCTTGTAACTGAAGTCCCTCATCCCTAGAACCATTCTAGTAAATCCTTTCTGCATCCTCTCCAATGCCTGCACATCCTTCCTAAAGCGTGGTGCCCAGAATTGGACACAATGCTCCAGTTATGGTTGAACCAGCGTTTTATAAAGGTTCATCATAACTTCCTTGTTTTTATACTTTATGCTTCTATTTATAAAGCCTAGGATCCTGTATGCCTTATTTATCACTTTCTCAGCCTGACCTTAGGATTGTGTCCTTTATTTCTTATTGCTTCTTCTCGTTCTTCCTTCCAAAATGTACCACTTTCACAATTCTCTGCATTGAATTCCATCTGCCACATATCCACCCATTCCACCAGTTTGTCTGTATCCTCTTGAAGTCTATCACTATCCTTCCCAAAGTTCACAATACTTCCAAGTTTTGTGTCATCTGCAAATGTTGAAATATTGCTTTGCACAACCAAGTCTAGGTCATTAATATAAATCCAGAAAAGCAGTGCTCCTAATATCGACCATTTTGAACCCCATTCCTACACTGCAAAAAATAGCAATTCACTGCTGTTACTGGTTTCTTCTCACTCAACCAACTTAGTATCATGCTGCCACTATATCTTTTCTTCCATGGGCTTCAACTTTCCTGGCAAGCCTATAGTGGCGCATTTTATTAAACACCTTTTGGAAATCCATATACACCAGATCAACCACATTATCCTCATCAACTCTCTGTTACCTCACCAAAAAACTCAATCAAATTAGGTAAACCTGATTTGCCCTTAACAAGATTGTGCTGGCTTTCCTTATTAATCCACATTTGTCCAAGCGACTGTTAAGCCAGTTACTTCCAGAAATGCCTTTAATTCATTTACTTGTTATGTACTAAATTTGGTAGCATGTTTAGATTTCCTGAGAGGCTTTCAAGTCCCTGAATTTCAAAGGTCAATGAAGACAGGGAAGTGAAAAGTCTGTTTATTTATAGTTAACCTGAAAGAAGGCAATCCGACAGATTGGTTAAAAACCAGAGAACAACTGACAGCAAAATTACTTTAAAGTCTTATGACAAGGCCCTTTGAAAGTAAGGTTGAAAGCTGATTCAATTGAGTCTGATGGCAAAGGAAAACATTAAAGAGGTGTGGGTGGAATTCCTTCATCCCGGTACCAATTCTGCATAAGACAAGCATATATAACCTAGAAATTCTGTTGTTTGATTTTACTGCATGATTTCTAAAAAATTTTTTTCATTATTTTAATGGGGCATTAACCCTTTTTTTAGTAAAAGGCTAATACCTCTAATGGAATAGCGGAATATGGTTAAATGAAGTAAACGGTGGCTGGGATTTTCCGTTCCCGTTTGCAGCGGGCGTCCTAGCGGGAGGAGGCGGAAAATATCAGGAGATCACAAAAATAGATTTCATGTCGTCGTAAAACCAATTTGCGATCATCTGCTCTACCCTTCCTTGACAGGCTGCATTTCCTGCCAGAGCACATTGGGAACCTAATTTCAATTCTTTAGCAACTCATTATCAGCCCTGCTCGCTAGAATCATCCTCCCACGCTGGATCATAAGCTCAACGCTCTTACGTATTTTACAACGGTGCATAAGTGACAAGCACCTAGTGATCTGCATTTTGTTCAGGACTTTGAAGTTCATTTGCCTACCTTACTTCATGGTCATCAGCGCCAGGCTTCGCAGGCAGCATCACATCACTTTTAGGGGAGCACAAGGGCAGGCCTCTACCTACCAGACCAGCAGTGAGGCACAGTGAGGCTTTTCAATGCCTGCAGGACTAGGGCTTGTTTGGGGAAGGGGTTATCCTAGGTGTGTGGGGGGGGGGTGCACAAGTTGATCTTTGTAAGTGGCCTCAAGGTGGTGAGGGCTGAGGAGGCAGTCTCCGTGGGGATGAGGCTAGATGGAGATGTGAGGGTGTGTGTGAGAGAGTGAGTGATGATGTCCCTTGAGCTGGCATTGAGTGAGATGCCAGTGAATGTGTGATGGGCTTGTGAGTGTGTGAGTTTAGAGTGATGGGATGGTTGCCTTACCTTGGCGGCACGGATGAGATCATTCATCTTCTTTCTGCACTGGGCGGCTGACCTCTTCTGTGCATCATTGGCACTGACCACCTTTGCCACCACCTCCCAAGCCAGACTGATGAGATTGATGAACCTCCTGCAGCCAGAGCGGGGAGAAGAAGACATCACGGCCGGCCTCCAAAAGGCATTCCAGGGACAGGTCACTGAACTCTTCTTGGCTTTCGAGACCATGTCTTCACTGAAGCAGTCCTTTGCTGCAAGCATTGAGAACTGTGTGCGTGGCTGCAATGGCACCTCGAGTGAGGAAATGGTGAGGTAACAGTGTGGTGGGTGATTCAGAGGCTGCCCACCAGCGACACGGCGTGGTTCCTGTACCTGCATAATTAATGAGGCAGGAAGCAGACAATACAGCGCAAAAATCTGCCCTTGCAGCAGGTGGGAAAAATGTCTTTTTATATGATTATATAAAATCTTTTTCTGAAAAATAAAAACATGTCCCATCTCAAGTGACATAGTCACATAAGGGGACTTTTCATTAAATTTTTATTGCTTTTATTTATTTTTTTAAAGAGTGCTTCAATCTCCCTGAGGCAGGTTGAAGCGCTCTTTCGTGCATGCTGAACCCGACTTTCTCTCCTCCCCCCACCCGCACAGGTAGAGCTCAGCACTACCGCTTGGGTATTACACTGGGTGGGCCTTAATTAGCCCGCCCGCGTAAAATGGCTGCGCTGAGCCGATGACAGGTGGCGGTCGGGCCCCTGCCCACTCCCGCCGAGCCCACCCGACGTGAGAAAAATCCAGGCCTTAGTGTAATTCAGGGAAAATTCTGCCCAATGAATTAATTTGAGTAGAAGAAATGAGGCTCAGATAAGACTAAGTTTTAGAGTGATCCTCAAAGGACAGTTGCTAATGAAATGGGCTCTCATCAGAACTGGCTTCTGTTGTGTCAGTTAAGTCCTTTAAAAAGGAACTGTGAATTTAGCTAGTTATAGGCATAATTCAACAACAGAAGGATGGCGTAAACAGGATGATTTAGGGCACTTTTAGGTCTTGATACAAAAGGCACACATATCAGAAATCAAGGCACTGAAATCAATACTCCCACTGCACAGCCCAAATGATTTCCTATTCACTGGATTTTAATGATAAATTGTAAAATTTCTCCATATATTAATTTAAATCTATATATAGATGGATAGATACGTGTAATCAAACAGTCGACAGGATACTAAATTCACCCTGCTGACACCATGATAAGGTCATTGGAGGAAAGCATCTGACAGGTTTGAATCATGCAGTTTTCCTCTTTTTCCCTCCTCTCCTGGAGCCGCTACCTATTTCTGGGTTACAGTTCCACAAGAGCTCACTATATACCACTCTTCATTACCAGGGGGATGATTTTAACTTTCAGTGGTGGCATAAAATGGGTGGCAGCAGATTGATCACTCAACATACATCATACTTGATTTTTCATTCCACTGAAGCCATAGAAAAGTGTGTACAACGGGTGATCAACCCACTACTGCCCAACTTATCCCCACCAAAGGTTAAAACAGCCCATTATTTACCCTTCTTCATACGTGGTGGGTGAAGAGGTAATCCTCTTTTTATACTTGGTGCATTTCCATATCAAGCAGTGTTTGCTGCAGGCAAATATTGATACTAATTTTACCCGCCCTTGTTTAAGTTTACCTGGTAATTAACTTGTACGGTGACTCAAAGCTAAAGATTATACCAGGTGTTGAGCCAGTATAGCTATTAATCCATACCACTGATGCTCAATTTATGAGGTGTATTTGACTTTGTGTTGTCAGAATGACCAGCATAAGAGGAGATAACAATAAATTAATACAGAGGCAAAACATCCCCCTAGGTTTGGAAGTATTTTCAAGAGTGATACATTCCAGTTTTACCCTGATGTTTATTATTATCCCAGAAATATATATAAATATCATTTAGGTGGCTTCATTGAAGAATGAGAGTTGGAACAAGTCTATTATTGAATGGCTTTAATTTCCAATTTAAAATTGAATTCGCTTTTCCATTTTAAAATTGAATTTGCTTTTCCATTGCCAGAGTTTGTGAGTAAAAGAAAATTTTGGAAGCTCATTGGATAAATATACAAACATAGAGGAGGATTTCCAAATTTCAATCCAGTTCATCTACAGTCTAAACAGTCTAAAATGTGCTGTTAATGCTAACACATTGGGTGGAATTTTCCGTGCCCCCTGGCATCAGGCGTGTTTGGCAGCGTCAGCGGACAATAAGGAGAGAAGGCCAAAGATCGGTTTCACAACATCATGAAACCAGTTTGCAATCGTCTGCTCTGCCCGTCAATGGTGGGCCACATTTCCTGCCATCGGACATCGGGAACCTCAGTGTAATACATTTGCATATTATTATAAGCCCAGCCTGTCAGAATCATTCCCCCACCCTGGATCGTCCAAGCACATTCATGCCAGTGTGTTTAACAACAGCAGAAATAAAGTGTGCAATTGGCGGGCTGCACTTTGAGGAGAACTCAGATGTGAGTGCACAGTAACATTGTACAGCACCCATGAGGGTCGCCTGTTGAACTTCAAGGTTGAGGCGTGTTGAGTTGGTGGGGAGGCAAGGGCTGCCCTGTGTTTGAGGCAAGTTGGGAGTGGAGGCAAGGGCTGTACTGTGGTTGATGGTAGTGCACAAATACATGCAGGATTGGGGGGAGGGAAGTGGCCACGCATTAGGGAAACCTGGTATAAAGTGACCATTCCTCCGCAGCTGACATAGTTCGGACACAGCCACATTGACATTTGGAGTCATGCCTCTAGCTTATCTGCCTGCTCAAACAATGCCGAGGCATGAAAGTACCACCAAGTGCTCCAGAGCTTTTCACCCCTGGGGAACAGACTGCGAACGAATGAGCATTTTAGTGGACTGCAGAACAGTTGGACGACTGGGCACGTTGTACAATCTCTTTGCTAAAGCTGGCCGTGGAGCAGTCACTGCTGCAGGCACTCACAGCCCCTTGCAATGTCATCAATGTGGTTTGGACCAGTATCCTTCATGGTCCAAGCTAACAGTGCAGCCTTGCAGTGCGGGTTAGGAGAGTACCTGTACCTGAGCTGAGGGCGCAGCATGCAGTCCAATGGGCAAAGCTGCTGCCAATTGGCCAGGTGGAGTGGGGCAGAGGAGGGTGGGGTTTCAAGCAGCCATGTGGTGCACTAAACTCTGACATCCAAGTGGTGATCAGCACTCTCCGGGAAGCATTAAGTGGTCCTCAGACTTAACCAACAGAGGTTCTTAGAACACCCAAGTAACCCACATGTCTCTCTCTTTAATCCTGCAGGAGGAGAACATCGGGAACAAGGAGCCTGGTGAGCCAGCTGTATGTCTCATGGGGTACAGAGAGCGGAGATGAAGGAGAAGAAAGTGACAGAGGTGCTTGATTGAGCAGAGGGAGAAGCAGCACCCTCAAGAATAGATGACGGGTGGGGCTCCCACAGACGCCGCTGAAGAGCCACAGAGAGCCGTCTCTGGTCGGCACCTAGCCAGGGTCTATAGACACTGCCTTTCATTCCTGCAGATGACCGAGAACCAGTGTCGCCAAAAACTGCACATGCCTAGGTAATTGATCAGTCATACCTGCCAGCTGCTGCAGGATTTGGTGCCACAGGGACATGGAGGGCATCCACTGCCAGTGGCAGTGAAAGTGACCACGGGACTCAATTTTTATGCCAGTGGCTCCTTTCAGGGCTCCACATGTGACCTCTGTGGGATCTCGCAAGCCTCCACCCACAAAAGCATCCATGAAGTAACAGACACCATCTTAGCGAGGGCACACAACTTTGTGCATTTCGCCTGGGACCAGGAAAGCCAGGATGCGAGAGTGATTGGATTTGCCCAGATCTCAGATTTCCCGCAGGTGCAGGGTGCCATTGACTGCACTCAGATCTCCATTGCAACAAGCGGTCAACTATATCAACCGCAAGGCTGTCCATTCACTGAATGTGCAGCTGGTGTGTGACCACCAGAAACGCCTACGTTTGGTTCCCAGGGTGTATTCACGACTCCTACATTCCCTGTTGGTCACAGATCCCTGACCTCTTCCAGGGTCCACAAAGGCTGCAGGGATGGCTCCACAGGGACAAGGTCTGTCTGCAGAGGACATGGCTGATGAAACTGTGGGGCCGCCTCAGACTGCCGCAGAGCAAAGGTATAATGAGGCTCATGTTGCAAATTGTACCTTTTGGGAGCAAACCATCAGGGTGCTGGAAATGAGTACCTGGAACAGTCTGGTGGAGTCCTGCAATATAGTCTACAGAGGGTGTCACACATCATTGTTGCCTCCTGCGCCCTTTACAACCTGGCACTGCAATGGGGAGGGGAGCTGGCTGAGAAGGAGATTGAGGAGCTGGAGGTCTCCCCTGATGAGCAGGGAGTCGAAGGGGATGAGGGTGAGGAGGTCCTCAGAGGTTATGTGGCATGAAACTAACATACTTTTCATAATATTATTGTGGCTTATTGTAAAATAGGTTTATGGGTGTGAGTGTAGATGGTTCTGTCTGTTTGATTTAATTGAATTAGAGTCAGATAGACTGCAAGCTTGAAATTATCAAAAGAAGTTAGGGGTAAAAAGCATGTGATATTCTAATGAGTAAACATGGATGAGGGTTTAGCATGTAGAGTGGGAAGGAAATTTGCAATTTTAGATACTTGAAGTGGTTGTTTAGGTTTAAAAGGGATGATAAAATGATTACAACCAACAAGACAAGCAAGGCCAAGCAGTGTGTTTATTTTTCCCAAAGGTACTGATGACCATTAGACCATAAGACATAGGAACAGAAATTAGGCCATTCGGCCCATCGGGTCTGCTCTGCCATTCAATTGTGGCTGATAAGTTTCTCAACGCCATCCTCCAGCCTTCTCCCCATAACCTTTGATCCCCTTACCAATCAAGAACCTATCTATTTTGGTCTTAAATACACTCAATGACCTGGCTTCCACAGCCTTCTGTGGCAATGAATTCCATAGATTCACCACTCTCTGGCTAAAGAAGTTTCTCCTCATCTCTGTTCTAAAAGGTCTTCCCTTTATTCTGAGGCTGTGCCCTCGGGTCCTAGTCTCTCCTACTAATGGAAACATCTTCCCCACGTCTACTCTATCCAGGCCTTTCAGTATTCTGTAAGTTTCAATCAGATCCCCCCTCATCCTTCTAAACTCCATCAGGTATAGACCCAGAGTCCTCAAACGCTCCTCATATGTTAAGCCTTTCATTCCTGGGATCGTTCTCGTGAACCTCCTCTGGACCCTCTCCAGAGCCAGAACATCCTTCCTGAGATACGGGGCCCAAAATTGCTCACAATATTCTAAATGTGGTCTGACCAGAGCCTTATAAAGCCTCAGCAGCACATCCCTGCTTTTATATTCCAGTCCTCTCGAAATAAATGCCAACATTGCATTTGCCTTCCTAACTACCGACTCAACCTGCAAGTTAACCTTAAAAGAATCCTGCACTAGGACTCCCAAGTCCCTTTGCACTCCAGATTTCTGAATTCTCTCCCCATTTAGAAAATAGTCTATGCGTCTATTCTTCCTACCAAAGTGCATGACCTCACGCTTCCCCACGTTGTATTCCATCTGCCACTTCTTTGCCCATTCTACTAACCTGTCCAAATCCTTCTGCAGCCTCCCCGCCACCTCAATACTACCTGTCCCTCCACCTATCTTTGTATCATCTGCAAACTTAGCCAGGATGCCCTCAGTTCCTTCATCTAGATCATTAATGTATAAAGTGAAAAGTTGTAGTCCCAACACTGACCCCTGTGGAACTCCACTAGTCACTGGCCGCCATCCTGAGAAGGACCCACTTATCCCCACTCTCTGCCTCCTGCCAGATAGCCAATCTTCTATCCATGCTAGTACCTTGCCTCTAACACCATGGGCTCTTATCTTACTGAGCAGCCTCCTGTGCCGCACCTTGTCAAAGGCCTTCTCGAAGTCCAAGTTGATAACATCCATTGTCTCTCCTTTGTCTAACCTACTCATTACCTCCTCAAAGAATTCTAACAGATTTGTCAGGCATGACCTCCCCTTGCTGAAACCATGCTGACTTTGACCGATTTTACCATGCACATCCAAGTATTCTGAAATCTCTAATGGATTCTAAAGTCTTACCAACGACCGAGGTCAGGCTAATCAGCCTGTAATTTCCCGTCTTTTGCCTCACTCCCTTCTTAAACAGGGGGGTTACATTAACGATTTTCCAGTCCTCTGGGACTCTCTCTGACTCCAGTGATTCCTGAAAAATCACCACTAACGCCTCCACTATCTCTTCAGCTATCTCCTTCAGAACTCTTGGGTGTAATCCATCTGGTCCAGGTGATTTATCCAACTTCAGACCTTTCAGTTTTCCTAGCACCTTCTCCTTGGTAATGGCCACCATACTCACCTCTGCCTCCCGATTCTCTTGAAGTTTGGGCATGTTACTCGTGTCTTCCACCGTGAAGACTGACGCAAAGTACCTATTCAGTTCCTCCGTCATTTCTTTGTTCCCCACTACTACTCCAGCGTCATTTTCCAGCAGCCCAATGTTCACTTTTGCTTCTCTCTTAGCCTTTATATATCTAAAAAAACTCTTGCAATTTTTTTTATATTACTGGCTAGTTTACCCTCATATTTAATCTTCTCCCTCCTTATTTCTTTTTTAGTTGTCCTCTGTTGGTCTTTGTAGGCTTCCCAATCTCCTGGTTTCCCACTGCTCTTTGCCACATTGTTTGCTTTCTCTTTAGTTTTTATGCTGTCCCTGACTTCCCTTGTCAGCCATGGTTGTCTTGTCCTCCCTTTAGTATGCTTCTTCTTCCTAGGAATGAATTTTTGCTGTGTCTCCCAAATTACTCCCAGAAACTCCTGCCATTGCCGTTCCACTGTCTTTTCTGCTAGGCTCATCTCCCAGTCAATTCTGGCCAACTCCTCCCTCATGCCTCTGTAGTTGTCTTTATTCAATTGTAATACTGTTACATCTGATTCCAGCTTTTTCCTCTCAAATTGCAGGGTAAATTCTATCATATCATGGTCACATTCTATCATATTATGGTCACATGACATCGGCAACATGAAAGATATTTATATTATAAGAAAAGTAAATTTCCAAAGATAAATAGAACAATGGAATTTACAGATTAAAGAGAGAAATACATATAAAGAGAATGGAAAACTATGTTGTGGGGCCATGTAAGACCTAAGAGGACCATGTAAAACGGTCTTTGGGAAGCCTTCAGCCACTTTAGCAGAAGTCTGCTGCATCCAGTAACCAAAGACGGAGGAACGCTTTTGGAATTCCACTGTCGAGAGGGTACTGTGGTAAACTTGCTGCCTTGCTATTTAAATTATAACCGATGTTGGGCTGTTGCCTTAAAGGGGGTGTGTAGTTGAGGGTCAGGTTATTTAGGAATATTGGGACCTGTTACAGTATTAAGTAACTGCAATCTTTTGAATGTGCTTGAAATCTTTTCTTTTGTTCATAAATATTTTAATTTAGTTTTTAAAATCTCCAAAGGTGTTCATGGACTCATTGCTTTTGAGTTCAGTGCACAAACCTTCTCGTAATTTTTAAAAATTAATTCATGGGATGTAGGCTTCGCTGGCTGGGCAAGCATTTTTATTGCTCATCCCTAGTTGCCCTTGAGAAGGTGGTGGTGAGCTGCCTTCTTGAACTGCTACTGTCCATGTGGCGTGGATAAACCCACAATGCTGTTAGGAAGGGAGTTCCAGGATTTTGACCCAGTGACTGTGAAGGAACGGCGAGATATTTCCAAGTCAGGATGGTGAGTGACTTGGAGGGGAACTTCCAGGCAGTGGTGTTCTCATCTATCTGCTGTCCTTGTCCTTCTAGATGGTAGTGGTCGTGGGTTTGGAAGATGCTATCTCAGGAGCCTTGGTGAATCCCTGCAGTGCGTCTTGTAGATGGTACACACTACTGTTATTGTGTGTCGGTGGTGGAGGGAGTGAATGTTTGTGGATGTGGTGCCAATCAAGCGGGCTGCTTTGCCCTGGATGGTGTCAAGCTTCTTGAGTGCTGTGGGGGCTGCACTCATCCTGGCAAGTGGAGAGTATTCCATCACACTCCTGACTTGTGCCTTGGAGATTGTGGACAGGCTTTGGGGAGTCAGGAGGTCGGTTACTTGTCGCATGTTTCCTAGCCTCTGACCTGCTCTCGTAGCCACATACTTATCTGGTTAGTCCAGTTCAATTTCTGGTCAATGGTAACCCCCAGGACGTTGAAAGTGCGGTAATCAGTGATAGTAATGCCATTGAATGACAAGGGCCGATGGTTGGATTCTCTCTTATTGGAGATGACCATTGCCTGACACTTGTGTGGTGCAAATGTTACTTGCCACTTGTCAACACAAACCTGAATATTGTCCAGGTCTTGCTGCATTTAGACACAGACTGCTTCAGTATCTGAGGAGTCGTGAATGGTGCTGAACATCATGCAATCATCAGCGAATAGCCCTACTTCTGACCTTATGATGGAAGGAAGGCCATTGATGAAGCAGCTGAAGATGGTTGAACCAAGGACACTACCCTGAGGAACTCCTGCGGTGATGTCCTGGAGCTGAGATGACTGACCTCCAACAATCACAACCATCTTCCTATGTGCTAGGTATGACTCCAACCAGTGGAGAGTTTTCCCCCAATTCCCATTGACTCCAGTTTTGCTAGGGCTCCCTGATGCCACACTTGGTCAAATGTGACCTTGATGTCAAGGGCAGTCACTCTCACCTCACCTCGGGAGTTCAGTTTTTTTGTCCATGTTTGAACCAAGGCTGTATTGAGGTCAGGAGCTGAGTGGCTCGGAAGAACTCATAAATACAAATTGCAAAATAATTGTGATAGCATGGCCAAGTTTCCCTTGTAGATTTGGTCTGCCTCACACACATCACCTGCCAAGTCATGACAGACTATGATAGCAATGTGGCCATCACACTGGCCAGATGAGGCAGGCATGCTTGGGAGGCCCTCACAGCTACTATATTTGTGGAGGATGATGACGACATGCAATGAGGAGGCACCATAGATTCTCACATTGCACCTGTGAGCGTTTGGCTCCAGTCTGGCTTTTGGCAACGTACATACCCTCTGTGATAAGGCCCCTGTCATGAAGTTGCAGTGGAGGCTGTCCTACTCGTTCGATTCCAGGACGATGACAACAACATGCATTGAGGACTTTCCATAGATCTTCACATTGCCTCTGAGAATGTCTGACTCCTATCTGGCTGAGGGCAGTTTGTGCTCTGTGATCAAGGTCATATCATGGAGACGCATTCATGAATCTTTAAATGAACCTGATCCTTTGTCAGCCTTCAGCACATGATCCCTTCAGGAGCACAGCATCACTGGTCACAGATGCTGACAGGATGGGGGCCAGCCCCACCTTAAAGGTGCTGAGAGCACACAGAGAGAGCACACAATGACGGAACTCTGTGACACCTGCCCACGACATTCTAACAGCAATGACAAGCACCATTGAGGTGCAGGCATGAGTAAGGTGTCCAAGGAGTGTGAGCCCAGGCCATCACTTTGGTCTGAAAGTTATACTCTGCACAGGGAAGAGGCCCTGGGCTGAGATGCCTGCCTTTATCTTGTGCACGAACCAGCATTTCACACCCTGAGTAACACAAACACTGCTCATCAGAACAAGGAGCCATTGGCAGGCAGACATTCTTGGGAGTTTCTCGACAATAGTGAACATTATGTACAAGTGATTAACACCCATGCCCAGGCTGTGCAACCATATCTTCTTAACCTCCCTAACCCTGTCTCTATATCTTGGTGCTCCCCTGACATTCACAGCGGAGGCAGAGGCAGCCTGCTGACTGTTATGCCTTGCCTGTGATGACATTGGTAGGCATCCTTTGGAGGGCCTAGATCTGGAAGGCCTGCTTTCGGGGTCCCCCCTGTGTGGCAGTGGGACCCTCCTCGGCCTGTGGAGCTGGAGCTGGAGCTGGAGCTGCCAGGGTCACAGGAAGAGGGGATTCGGATTGGCTGGACATTCCCGGAGTTACCTAGGTGTATGGCCCAAGGATGTGCACCTGCTGATCCTCCTCCCTTTGGGTATCTGAGTGCCCCTGGCTGACACCTTGAGGAAAAGGGCGAGTGGGTTAAGATTGAGCTGCCCTGCACCCCTTTCACGTACAACTATGTCGTCAGAGATGGAGTCCAGCCTGTGCAGCAGTGCAGGAGCGATGTACTGGATCAAGGTCTCCATGGCAGCTGCCACCCTCCCAAGGTTGTCCTCGGTGCATTGGCATGCTGGCGCTATCATCTCAGAGTGATGGCAGATGGACTCCTCAATTGTGCCTTGCAATTTTGAGGAGTGCATCGGGCATCCCTTCCTGATGTTTCCGAGCTTGCTTTGCAGTTCCAGCAACTGAGATATGACTGAGTCCAGAGGCTCATCATCTGACTCGGATTCAACAGATTTCTGGCCTCCAGCGGTCCTCCAAGTGCCAGAGACCTGGGAAATCCCTGCTGCCACCTGCTGTAGATCAGACATTGCAATGTGCTCACCAGATTGTGATCATGAGGCTACTCTAAAGCTAGGTCCCACCAAGACGTGTGTCTCTGCGCTGGTGGAGGGCATGGGTGAGCACTGTGATGGGACTTCAAGGAGGGTGCCTTCAAATTCCTCGTCAGCGGTTTCTTTGGGGAGTGATTGGAGGTCCTGGGTTGTAGAATCTGTCAGCGGTTTCCCAGATGTGCCTGAAGAAGCAAAGACAGATAATTAGTGCATGGCAGGGGACTGCGGAACAGGGCAAGTGACTCACAGCATGGTTGATGGATGTTGGACTGCTGGATCCTCACTTGGTTGAGCACAGCCGAACTCACCGTCAACACAGAAACAGTCCAGGTCCTTGCCAGCCAGCTGGATGGCTGTATTTTCAAAGTCTTTGAGACTGTAAGCAGGGTGATTGCCAGGCCAGATGATAAGCATGCCTGGCATGTATGGGTGGTGAGTGGTCCCACAGGGGCAGTGAAGGTCTGTATGACACAGTGAATGATGATGTTCCTTGAAGTGGCAAAGGGTTAGATCCTTGTGGATGTGTAATGGATTTGTGAGTGTGTGAGTTGAGAATGATGAGAAGAGTGACTTACCCTGGCAGAACAGAGGAGATCATTCATCCTTTTACGGCATTGGGTGGCTGTCCTCTTTTGTCGGGCATTCGCGTTGACCACCGCTGCCACCGCCTCCCAAGCTGGATTAGTGATGTTGCTGCCAATCCTGCGGCTAGAGTGGGGGTAGAGAACATTACGGCAGGCCTCCACTGCATCTAAAAGTCACTTGAGGGACACATCATTAAACCAGGGGACTGCAGTCTTCTAGCCTTCTGGGGCCATGGCTTCTTTGTGGGCTGGAAGCACTGAGAGGTGTGCATGTAGTTGAACTTTAATTATGGAGCCTGGCATGATGAAAAGTGAGGTGATGGCATGGAGGGTAAATGAGAGCCCGCCCACCATCTAAATGGCATGCTTCCCGGGAATGCATGATTAATGAAGCGGGATTATGATGATATACTGTGAAAAGCTGCCAAGCTGCTGCCGGGTAAAACATCCTTTTTCCCACTCTCTACCACACTTGGTGAAAATCTGGGATGATTCCATCCATTGTATCTGTGGTAAAGTAAAGTACCCTGTCCCTTTAAGAGAGTGCACGTGTACTGATATGTGATAGCACTGATGAGTCACTGTACAGCGTGGGCAACTGGGCACTGTAAGTCTAGTTCTGGAGGTTTCTGAGTGAACACATATGACCTGGTGCTCTGCCCTATGTCTCAGTAAACAATCACTGTTTATTCTTACATCAGTCTCTCCTTGTAATTGATTGTAAACCGCAATTGATGAGAACATAGGAAGGAGTGCAATTAGGGTTCGGTTGGCCAACAAAGTCATTTACCCAAGACATAAAAGTGGCAATGAGGATAAAGAACGAAAGAAAATAAATTTCAAGACGGGTAAGCAAAGCATTGGAAAGAGCATCTGTAATTATCTTGTAAAATAAGCAACAGCCAGCAATCGGAGCAGTGCTGCAGTTTAATTTTTTTTTAAATCCCTACAGAATCGTGATCATGGGGATCCTGCCAAAACTCAAAAAGAGTGCAAAACCCAGTTGAGAAATGTTCACAACTGCAGAGAGAGTTTAAAAAAATGGTCACTGCTCTTATAGCAGCAATGCATTGAAAAGAGTAAATACATGAAAAATGGCTATAGACAGAAAATTATAGGAGACCCCAGAGAGAGGGCAACTCCACGATAAGCCAAACACCTAAATTCATTATTAACTGGAAAGCCTATCAGAAGTGCAGTCCCTTTGCAGTCGTTCATGATGCTGCAGTTCGGGCATGTCGATCCATTCAACCCCATTGCAGGTGACTCAGTATATCAAATGCCTAGTGTCATTTTTTACTGCAAATGACATTGTGGTGGGAGGAGAAAAAGAGGGCGATTCTTTTGTCCTCATGCGGGAGCAAAACATACGGACTGATCCATAGCCTTACATAACCTAGCACCCGAGACTCAAAGACTTCCAACGAGTTAATAAAAATTGTACAGAGCCACCTGAGACCAAAGCCCTCATTCACTGTGCAGCGCTTCAAGTTCAGTTCAAGGAACAGGCTTCCAGAGGAGAGAATAGCTGACTATGTGGCCATTTTAAAAGCATTAACTGAGTATTGCGAATTCGGAAGGTCCTTTAGTGATATGTTAAGAGACTAGCTGATGTGCGGGATTGGAGATGATACTATCCAAAGACGTTTGCTCGCCGAACCTGGTCTAGACTTCAATAAGGCATTAGAATTAGCTACTGCGATGGAGAGTGCTGTTGGAAATTCTGAAGTTATAAAAGATACACAAAATGATGCCAACCATCTGGTCATGAGGGACAACCTGGCAACAAAAGGCACGAAAACTTCAGGCACCATGGAAAAGCGGGAAACACTCTCTAGCTCCAGACCATTGAAAAACAATGGTACTGCAGTGAAAACCCATGAAATGAATGACAGAAATACATCTAGGCCTTCAGTGAGTGAATGACAACTCAAACAAGTCGAGTGCTTTTTCTGCCACCGATTTGGCCACATAAGACGATACCGCAGAGAAAGGCTAAAACAACACTATAAAGGTAGAAGGAAAAATCATGAAATATGCCTCATGGAAGAGCCAGAAGAAATAGAATCAGACATCATTCACTATATAAGCTCAAAGTGGGTAGAACCGAGACAATCCAAGTAGTCATTATAGTTAACGGACAACACATTAAGATGGAAGTTGATATGGGAAGTTGATGTCCGTCATTGGGAAGCACACATTAAAAATCTGAGTAAAGGAATATATCCTTTGAAGTTAAACGTTTCAGACATAAAGCTGAGGACATACACAGGTGAAGAAATAAGACTGAAAGGGTTATGTCAAGTCTTGGTGACGTATGGAGATCAATCTAAAAGGTTACCCATGATAGTGGTAGCAGGAGAAGGCCCCAGCTTAATAGGCCGCAACTGGCTTGAAAACATTAAATTGAAATGGGCCAGAAATTTTCAAATTACAACAAAAGGCTTACAGGAATTGTTGCAAAAGTATGCTTCCATTTTCAATGACGAGTGAGGAAGGATTCGAGGGCTACAGGCCAAGATTGATGTAGCCCCAAAAACAACCCCAGATTTATAAGAACCAGACCAGCCCCTTATGCTCTATGGGATAAAGTTGAAACCAAACTGGGCAGACTGGAAAAATTGAGCATCCTACAACCAGTGCAATTTTCTGAGTGGGCAGCACCCATTGTATCTGTACTGAAGCTGGACCAAAGCGTGCATTTATGCAATGACTATAAGCTGTCAATAAGGTGGCCAAACTCGATAGACACCTGATACCCAAGATTGAAGAATTGTATTTGAAGTTGGCAGGGGGTACCACATATTCGATATTAGACATGAGACATGCCTACCAGTAGGTAGAGTTGGAAGAGGACTCTAGGGAATTCATCACCATTAATACGCACCGAAGGTTGAACCAATACACACATCTACCCTTTGGGGTCTCCTCGCCATGTGCTATTTTCCAAAGAATAATGGAAAACTTGCTCCAAGGATTTCTCCATGTTATCGTTTATTTGGGTGATGTATTGGTCACGGGACTGACGGAAGATAAACACTTAGCAAATCTAGAAGAGGTGCTCAAGTGCTTCACACAAGCAGGGATATGTTTAAAATGAGAGAAGTGTCTGTTCCAAGTTAAGGAGGTGGCTTACTTGGGCCACAAGGACGATGCACAGGGCCTGCATCCTGTGGAAGAAAAATTTCAGGCCATTCGTGAGGCATCTGCCCTGAGAAATTCTACAGAGCTTAAGGCCTTCTTAGGTATGATAAACTACTGCAAGTGATTCCTCCCAAACCTCTCAACTGTGCTGGCCCCATTGCACACCTTGCTTAAGAAGAACCAGAAATGGACTTGGCGAGCCCTTGCACCAGGGTGCCTTCCTGAAAGGGAAGCGATTGTTAAGATTGTCGGTCTCGTTGGTCCACTATGAGCCCAAGAAGGAATTAATTTTAACATGTGATGCATCCCCTCATGGAATAGGGGCTGTCCTTTCACATCGGATGGTGGATGGCTCTGAACAGCCCATTGGTTATACATCTCGCACACTCAGTGTCGCAGAGTGATGATATTCCCAGATTGAAAAGGAGGGTTTATCTATTGTGTTCGGCACTCAGAAGTTTCATCAATAGCGCCACGGTTGCCATTTCCACATTATAACTGACCACAAGCCCCTGCTGGAATTATTTGGAGGAGACAAAGTGATACCACTTATCGCATCAGCTCGCATCCAGAGATGGGCACTAATGTTAGCCACCTACAAATACACTTTTGTTCACCGTTCAGGAACTCAAATCGCACAGTTAATAATGGGGAGGCTCCGATTCCCCAGGAACTGGTCTTAGTGCTAATTTTCTGGATTTCTCCCCTGTTCAGACCAGACAAATCTGTGAGTGGACAAACCAGGACCCACTATTGCCTAATGTCCGGGAGCAGGTCAGGTAGATCTAAATCCAAGGAGATGAAGCCCTAATCTGATCGCAAAAAATGAACTCTCCTGCCAGGGCGGCATATTACTCTGGGGAGCAAGGGTCATCATTCCACCGAGGGGTCGAAGGCCATTATTAGCCGAGCTATATAGCGCTCACCCGGGCATTAGCAGGATGAAGATGCTCGCATGCAGCTATTTGTGGTGGCCAGGCACAGGCTTAAATATAGAAACCCTGGTCAAAAGCTGTCCTCAATGCCAGCAGGTGGAAAAGCTCCCCCACTTAGCTCCATTGCACCCATGGGAATGGCCGGGGTGGCCATGGGTGCACCTCCACGTATGTGGGACCCTTCTTCGGCATGATGTTCCTTTCACTGAATGGCTCCCACTCCAAATAGATGGACATCTATGAAGTCCAGTCACCCACGTCGGCTGCCACCATAGACCATTTGTGGCAGAGTTTTGCAGTGCATGTGTTGCCGAAGGTCCTTGTGTCTAACAACAGGATCACTTTTACCAGCGGGGAGTTCCATAGGTTCATGACCCTCAACCATTAAGCACAACAAAATCTCACCCTACCACCCAGCATCAAACGATTGTCCCAGTTCTTGTTCACATACCGGACCATACCACACCATGACGATTGGCATTGCCCCTGCAGAACTACTAATGAAGATACATCTCTGCACCCACCTGACCCTTATCTGGCCAAATTTAGAGGACAGGGTGGAGAAAACCCAAGAGGTGCAGAAGACCAGGTACAATGGTCATGGTTGCAAAAGAACTTTCATGATGGGAGATGCGGCCTTCACAAAAAACTTTGGAGATGGGCCCAATTAGCTGTTAGGCGAGATGAGTGCAGTAACTGGACCCCTCTCCTATAATGTAGCAGTAAACAGCCGAATAATTGGACGACATGGGATCATCTTCACAAAAGAACACCAGTCCCAAAGGGGGAATGATGTGTTCATCTACGCTTGAGTTTGTGCCGCATGTAGAGGACAGGTCACACAATTTGGAAGCACCGGTGGGGCCTGTGGGATCCGAGGGGGTCGGGGAGACAAACCTGCCAATTTCCACCTAGTGGACAACTGTCCCCTGAAAAGGAGGTCTTGGAAAAACCAGCCGAGGTTGTTGGGCTACGATGCTCAATCTGTCAAAGAAGGCCTCCTGAGAGACTTGACCTGTAAATAGTTATTGTCTGATATCCAATGGCTTTGCTTTACAGTTTGGTACAAAGATACATACTTGTAAAACTCTGAAATTTGCTGTTTGAAATATAGCATAGCCTGAAATAACTTTCATTAGCTTGTATCTGCAGGATTTGATATGCTCCCCATGGGGACAGAGAGCTCAGCTTATACATCACATTAATTTAAACATTTCTTCCACATGTATATTAAATGAGCAACTTTTTTTTACATTATTTATGTTTTTACTTATGCCATTTTAATTAAAATGTTAAAATTACGAGTGTATCATTGGAACAACATACAGAAAAGGAATGATTGAATTATTCAGTTTATTTCCTAAAAGTGTTGAATTGAGAGGAATGGGTGGATCAATAGGTTTTCACATTATCCTTTAACGTCACGTCTTGATTTCAACTCCAGAATAGGCCACTTGATAGCCTCCAGGCAGCAAAGTTTTAAATTTGACACTCTTCACAACACTGTAGAAAGTAGAAAAATTGTACAAAACAGCCTGTAACTCAATATTACAGTTGAAATCTTACTCAAAGGGGCCAGAATGATATAGTATGGCAAATACAAAAAATGTTGCTGTAAGGAGCTCACTTCTGGGATTAGGGTTAAATTTACTAAAAGAACCTCTATTATATCGAAGGTGTAGATGTTAGGTATCCAAAATTGCAAAATTGTTGCATTCTTCCCCACTAGTAGAAAGTACTAGTCAGTTAAATACCAAATGAGAATGCAAAATAAAAATAAAATACTGTATATACTGAAACTCGAGTGTTTCAGTTTATAACACCCATGGAGAGAGCAATCTGTTTAGCTAAAGAGTCATCGCATGTGAGAAAATAGTTTTCACTAACTATTAGCTGATAGTCCCCAGCAGGCAAAAATCTTCAGTAAGTGACAGAAAGAATTGCTCACTGACTTCACAAAGCACTACTGACACAAAACTGCTGGTAAACTTCCTGAGGCATTTTAACATTTAAAGCTGAAAGATCAGTCTCTGAATATTGTTACACTGAGTTAAAGAATCAGTTCTTGGTCTCCATTGTGTATTTTTCTAAACTAAATCAAATCCAAGAGCATAATAAAAGAATTACTGACTGCAGTTTTCAATCTGTACTGTGAACCATTATGCTTCCAGAATTGGTCTCATGTGTGGCATAATAGTCTCAGCATTCTCTGTTCCCTTTTAGATCAATAGTTAACATATTGAATAATTGTAGACAATTTTAGGAAGACTGTATTCAGAAACATTGGGGACGATTTCCATCTGCCAACAGTTCTTTTTGGGGTTAATGGGCCAGTAGGCAGGCAACATAGTTTTTTAAAAAACTTCACCTTGACATCAGAGGCTACCGATTGCAATTTTCAGACGGACTATGACTTAAATGGCCAACACTCCCACCTGAAACCAGCAAGGACCTAATTAATATATTAAAACCAAAGGTTCAATGATATTGTTAAGGCTTAAGTGCCATTCATGTGTCATTCAGCACAGCCACTGCTATTTCCTTAACCTACCCACAAACCACGGTCAGTATAGGTTATGGCATTTATCACGCTACTTAAAGGGATCCTAAGTTGTAATAGCATAAAGCTGGCAGAAAATCTGGCAGTGACTTTTCATCATTTTAGGGGCTTTTAAGCCTTAAGAACAACCATAAGTTCAAACTTCTTGCTACTGGGTGAGCTCTTTAGATTTTACTATCACTTCACCCTGCTGCTTTGTTAGTTCCTACGATTCTTTCAGCCCCCATTCATTCTTAAAATGCTGCTGTAAGGGTCACTGCATTCTCTTTACTGCCAAAATTCCCACCCTTCCTAACATTGAGTGCAGCATGATTACCACAGCCAACTCGCCAATCACCAAAACAGATCGGACTTCCTCCTGCTGTCATTGGAGTAACGGTCACCTCGTTGCAGCTGAAAAGTGAGCCCATTGTCTGGATCCTATATTTCTATAAATCTTACTCATGCTACTCAGAATTCATTTAGGTATATGTAAAAATAAATGCATGTAGCTTGAAAATCATACAATGCTGAGCCTTTTCCCACAACATACCCAGCAAAGAACTTCTGTTAGTTTCTTTATTGTCTTTCGGTAGGCTTCTCCCAGCCACATTATCTGCTGATAAGCATGTGAGCGTGATCAGGGATGGTTGCTGAAAGAGAGGTTATGCAACACAGACCAATAAACCTCTCCAACAGTACTGGCATTAGAGAAGTGATACAGCCTCCATGCAGCTGGGTGAGATAGCCAATGTTGTTTGTCTTTCCCCATTAATTCAGATCCAGGTGGGAAGTACAGCTTTCACTGAGCACTGCTTCTGTTAGGATGAGAAATGGCAAAGAAATTATTTAAGTGGCACCAGGGATTTAAATGATGGGCAGCTGCGGGATCAGCCTGTGACTATCTCTTTGTGAAGTCAGCATTGATGTGTCGTTGTCCCTAGGCCAATGTTCTTGTCTGATTCTTTTTTTAAATCAAAAGACAAACTACCCTGCATATAAAATATTTAACTAATAGTGGATTACTGTCTGTACTATAATAAGGAACTGAGAACAGGAAGGTTGATTTGAAGGACAAGCCCACAATTCAGGCCCTTTAATTTGGCTCCTTCCCTTTATTGCCTGGTGCAGTACAGAGTCCAAGGTTACTATTTAATCACCTATCTGGCCGAAATATAATGCTAGTCGGGCGGGTGCGCAGTCCATAAAACAGGGCGTAAATCTATTCACAATGCTTAGTTAATATGGCAAATAGGCAATTGGATCAGGTGGACCATAAACAATGAAACTTTGAGGAAAATCTTGTTTCTGATTGCACTGGAATTTTGAAATTGTCTCTGCAACATCTTTCTTTTGAACTTCCTTTTTATATGCTCCAGGCTTAGTATTAATTAGATGATGCTCACAATCCCTTGTGGATTAAAACTTCAGAGCATCCTTTGAAATTTTTTATTAGGAGGAGACTTAACAGCTTGGGAGCCTCAGCAGGTCCACTAACAGAATGAAAGGACTTTTGTAGTATACCCCTAAATCATGGATAAGAAATGAGGTGAATATGAATCTTACAGAGAACTGAAATGACATCAAGTATTAATTCAAGAGAGCCATAACTTTTAAAGGGGAAGTGAGTGGCAGGAAACTCTTCTAAAGAAACAAATGGCTGCAAGACCTGCAGAGCAGGTCCTCAGGTTTTCCAATGCTGTGTTTGAGTTCAGATAGTGGACAAAAGGAAGTAGAACCTGTTCCTCTTGTGGGATTGAGTGTTGGGCTGGAACTTTCCAGTGGGAATCAGGAGTCTGGATCAAACCCAAGTTGCATTCCCTTCTCCATCTCCAGACTGCCAGGAAGCATGATTTTGTTGTCCCCGGGGCCTTAATTGGCATTGAGATGGGCCTGATGCCAGAGCAGACCCAAGGCAGGAACAGAGGTGGTCCGACTCTTGAATAGGTAAGTTTAAAGGCCCACCTCTGCTCCGTTCCATGCAGGACAGGAGAATTTGGCCAGTTTTACTTGTCAAGTTGATATTTACTACTGTGGAAGGGAGAAAACATTAATAGTTGCTGGCAGTCAAAATAAATTGGTAACTGTATTTCTAAAATTGTTGTTTCATGAATTGGTAGTGTAAGATTTTCTCCTTTGAAGTGTTTTACCTTTTCTTATTTCTTGGGTCTTCTGACTACACCAGATGGAATTTCCAATTGGTGAAGTTGACTGCTTATAACATTTCCAATGTATTCCATACCTATAGCTGTAAATCATTTGTACCTCAAATTAGTTGATCAAAACTACCAGCTTTACATGTCCTCCCTGGCCATGAGGAAAGACAGATAACCTGCTCCAATGCTTCCAATAATGCTGCTTCAACTCAATCAGTTTGAAGGTCAAGACTGGTTTGCACATTGCTGAAAAGTGAGACATGTTTCCAAAGCTTTTCATCTTGCACTCATCAGGGCAAACACAATGATGCCAAATTTCGAAAGATCACAACAATTTATACTATAGGAGGAAAGGGTGCTGATTGGTTGACAATTCATCTCTGATTGACCAAGGCGTTGCCATGGAGAAAGCAAAGGGGAACTAGCAAAAAACATAAAATCGGACTGTAGAAGCTTCTATTGGTACGAAAAAATGAAATGTTTACCTAAGACAAATGTGTGCTTATTATAGGCAGAGTCAGGAGAATTCATAACCAGGATCAGATAACTGGCAGAGAAGCTAAATGATTACTTTGTGTCTGTCTTCACTGAGGAAGATATAAGAAATCTCCCAAAATTAGAGATCCAAGCCACTAGGGAAAACGAGGAATTGAAGGAAGTCAGTATTAGCAAGAAGGTTGTATTGGAGAAATTAATGGGACTAAAGGTTGATAAATCCCCAGGGCCTAATGATCTACACCCCAGAGTGTTGAAATGGTGGCTATGGAGATAGTGGATGCATTGTTGATCATCTTCCAAGATTCTGGAATGGTTCCTGCAGACTGGAAGGTAGAAAATGTCACTCCTCTATTCAAGAAGCAAGGGAGAGAGAAAACAGGGAATTACAGACCTGTGAACCTTATATCAGTAGTAGGGAAAATGCCAGAATCTGTTACAAAGGATTTGATAAATGGATAATAATGATCCAATTTGGCATAGTCAACATGGACTTGTTAATGGGAAATCATGTTTGAAGAACCTGTTGGAGTTTTTTGATGGTGTTACTAACAGAATGGATAAAGAGGAGTCAGTGGGTGTAGTATACTTGGATTTTCAGATGGCTTTTGACAAAGTTCCCCACAGGGGGTTGGTTAGCAAAATAAAAGCACATGGGAATTTAGAGCAACGGATGAAGGGCTGGTTAACAAGCAGAAAGCAGAAAGTAGGAATAAGCGGGTCATTCTCACGTTGGCAGGCTGTGACTAGTGGGGTACCACAGGGATCAGCACTTGGGCTCCAGCTGTTCACAATATATATCAAAGATTTGGGTGTGGGGACCAAATGTAATATTTCCAAGCTCGTGGATGACACAAAGCTAGGTAGGAATGTTTGTTGCGAGGAAGATGCAAAAAGGCTTCTAGAGGATTTGGAGAGATTTAGTGAGTGGGCAAGGGCATGGCAGATGGAATATAATTGTGAGATTATCCATTTTGGTAGGAGGAACAGATGTGCAAAGTACTTCTTAAACGGTAAGAGATTAGAAAATTTAGATGTACAAAAGGACATGGGTGTCCTCGTCAATAAGTCACTGAAGTCTAATATGCCTTCAGGAAATTAGGAAGGCTAATGGTATGTTGGCCTTTATCGCTAGAGGACTTAAGTACAGGAGTAGTGAAGTCTTGCTTCAATTGTATAGAACCTTGGTTGGACTGCACCTGGAGTACTGCAGTTTTGGTCCCCTTACCTTAGGAAGGATATTATTGCCATAGAGGGAATGCAATAAAGGTTCACTAGGCTTGTTCCTCAGATGGTGGGACTGTCCCATGATGTGTGATTGGGGAAACTGGGCCGGTATTTTCAAGAGTGTTAAAGAATGAGAAGTGATCTCATTGAGGCCTACAAAATACTTAAGGGATAGACAGGGTAGATGCAGGTAAGATGTTTCCCCTGGTGGGGGAGTCTAGAACCAGGGGACACAATTTCAAAATAAGGGGGAAGCTACTTGGAACTGAGATGAGAAGATTTTTTTTTACTCAGCGGGATGTGAATCTTTGGAATATTCAATCCCAGAGGGCTATGGAAGCTCAGTCATTGAGTATATTTAAAGATTGACAGATTTCTAAATGCCTAAATGCAAAAGGATATGGGGATAGTGAGAGAAAAATGCATTGAAGTGGATGATCAACCATGATCATAATGAATGGCAGAGCAGGCGCAATGGGCTTAATAGCCTACTCCGGTTCCTATGTACCAAGCTCCACTTGCCTGGATAAGTGCAGCTCCAACAACATTCAGGAAACTTGACACCATCCAGGACAAAGCAACCCACTTGATTGGCACACCATCCACAAACATTCACTCCCTCCACCACCGATGCAGAGCAGCGGCAGAGTGTACCATCTACAAGATGCACTACAGGAATTCACCAAGGCTCCTTAGACAGCACCTTCCAAACCCATGAACGCTACCATCTAGAAGGACAAGGGCAGCAGACACATGGTAATACCACCACCTGGAAGTTCCCCTCCAAGCCACACACCATCCTGACTTGGAAATAAATCGTTTTTCCTTCACTGTTGCTGGATCAGAATCCTGGAACTCCCTTCCTAACAGCACTGTGGGTGTACATACACCACAGGGAATGCAGCAGTTCAAGACGACAACTCACCACCACCTTATCTAGGGCAGTTAGGGATGGGCAATAAATGCTGGCCTAGCCAGCAACGCCCATATCCCATGAATGAATTTTTAAAAATGAATGTTTTTTAGCTTAACATTTTATTAGGCCATCACAAAGATTGTGTATTTGACCACAGGCAGCAACATTAGCTACTTAGTAAATTACTCAACAATCTATTAATTAAATGTCTTGTCAATTATCAAAGAAGTCAGACAGCAAAGCGTAAAATTGTGACTATAATGGGTGGAACAGAAATTTAAACATTAAGGGCGAGATTTTCTATGGTGTGTGAGGAACCCAAATCCTGGATGAATTCCAGGTCCCAATCCTGTACCCAAGCTGCCTTGATCTCGCAAGCTATTTCTAAATGCAAACAGCCTAATTGGCTAAGAAGGGAATTCAGCGTCCAATTAGAGGAGCCAAGTGCCTCCAGGAGACAGCAGCTGCCTGCCTGGCCACTGCCTTGCCAACTAGATCAGGCAGCTCCTCGAGGTGGAATGTGGTGCAAAGTGACCATGGACGAGAAGGGGATGAGCAGTGTTCAGGCTGGCACTCACTGGACCCACAAAGTAAATTTTAAAACTATTGCACAGCAATTTATCAGGGCCCATGGTGAACCCAACAACTGTGCATAAATGTGCACAAGGCCATTCAGGCTCACCAGGAAGTCATTTAAAAATTCCAATTTGAAATTGACAAGCCCCTTAACGAGCGCCTTAATGAGCTTAGGGGCCATTAATTGGAGGGAACCAGGATTCCCACGCTCCCCTGCCCAAAATTCAAAATTCAAAACTGTGCCAGAGGTGCGGGATCTCGAGACAACCTACAGGGCCACAAATTTTCATTCCCAGGGCAACTCCCTCCCGACTGTATAACACTGTGCCACCACCTCTGCTGGGTCTATCCTGCCGGTGGGACAGGACATACTCAGGGATGGTGATGGTGGTGTCTGGGACATTATTTGTAAGGTATGATTCCGAGAGGATGACTATGTCAGGCTTTTGCTTGATTAGTCTGTGAGACTCTCTCAATTTTGGCACTAGCCCCCAGATGTTGGTAAGGAGGAATTTGCAGGGTCGACAGTGATGTGATTGCCGTTGTCATTTCCGGTGCCTAGGTCAATGCAGGGTGGTCCATCCGGTTTCATTCCTGAGGACATACTGTCGTGCCTGCCAGTTAACTGCTGCTGCTGGCTCTGGTTATGCGGCTGCAAGAGAGACTAAGGGCAGAATTTTCTGGTCGGCGTGTGGGGGCAGGCCCGACATGCCGTGTGTAAAATTAGGCGTGATGACATCGGGTGTGCGTCCCGATGTCATCACATGCCACCACGATATTTCGTTCGGTGGGCGTGTGCCAGAGCTGGCTGCGCGTCTGCCGAAATGTAAACAGCCTTTTAAGGCCATTAAGAAATCATTTGAGCTGCTTGAGAACACTGCCTGTCCAACCTTAAGGTTGGCGGGCAGGTGGAAAGCCTAAGTGGCCTTCATGTTTTTCAGGAAACCTTATCCACGAGCGGAATGAGGTTTCCTGAAGCATTTATTAAATTAATTAACTAATTTTCATGAATATAAAAACATGTCCCAACCCATGTGACACAGTTACATGAGAGAATATGTTTAAATAAGTTTTTAAAACTTTCCTTTCATTATATTAATGTCTATTCAATCTCCCTGAGGTAGCTCCGTGGCCCCGACTCTCCCTCCTCCCCCCGCCCACACAGGTAGCGCTGAGCGCTACCAGCTGGTATTAGCTGGGTGGGCCTTAATTGGCCTGCCCTGGTAAAATGGTGGCTCCATGCCCACCCCCGCCCGCTCCCGCCCAGCCCGCCAACCATAGGAAAAATACCAGCCTAAGTGTGTCACTGCGAATGTAATCTATTTGGATGATGTGTTTGTCATGGTTGGATAGCTGGCAGTTTGTGCAAGACCTGAGAAGTGGAGATGAGCCTTGCAACAAAACAAAATGTGTGAGGGTGAGGGCCAGCTATAAAAGTGAGGTATGAGTCATGCTTGATAGGGAACCTTGGTAGGTGAATGATGACGCTCTGGCACATTGAACATGACTGAGGCTATTGTCTCAGTTGTCGGTAAATGGCATTTGAAGATGAATTCATACAAACATACGATTTAGGAGCAGGAGTAGGCAACTCAGTCCCTCGAGCCTGCTCCGCCATTCAATAAGATCATGACTGATCTGAACGTAACCTCAACCCCACATTCCTGTCTACCGCCAATAACCTTTCACCCCCTTGTTAATCAAAAATCTATCTAGCTCTACCTTAAAAATATTCAAAGACTCCGCTTCCACTGCATTTTGAGGAAGTAAGTTCCAAAGACTCTTTATCGTCTGAAAGAAAAAAATTCTCCTCATCTCTGTCTTAAATCAGCAACCCTTATTTTTAAACAGTGACCCTTAGTTCTAGATTCTCCCACAAGAGGAAACATCCTTGCCACATTTGCCCTGTGAAGACCCCACAGGATCTTAAAGGTTTCAATCAAGTGGCCTCTTGCTCTTCTAAATTCCAGTGGATACAAGCCTAACCTGTCCACCTTTCCTCATAAGACAACCTGCCCATTCCTGGTATTAGTCTAGTAAACCTTCTCTGAACTGCTTCTAACACATTTACATCTTTCCTCTTCCTGCCAAAATGAACAGTTTCACATTTACCCACATTATACTCCATTTGCCAGGTTTTTGCCCACTCACTTAACCCATCCATGTCCCTTTGTATCCTCCTTATGTCCTCTGCTCAATTTTCCTACCTATCTTTGTGTCATCAGCAAATTTAGCAGCCAATCATTTGGTCCCTTCATCCAAGTCTTTTGTAAATTATAAATTGTAACAAGTTGAGGCCCCAGCACCGATCCCTGTGGCACACCACATGCGATATCCTGCCAACCAGAAAAAGACCCATTTATGCCAATCTCTGCTTCCTGTTAGCTAGCCAATCTTCTATCCATGCCAATACATTACCCCCTACACCATTAGCTCTTATTTTCCACAATAACCTTTGATGCGGCACTTTATCAAATGCCTTCTGGAAATCTAAGTACAGTACATCCACCAGTTTCTCTTTATTCACAGCACCTGTGACTCCTTCAAAGAACACCAATAAATTGATTAAACATGAATTCCCTTTTACAAAACCATGTCAACTCTGCTTGATTGCCTTGAATTTTTCTAAGTCCTGCTATAACATCTTTAATAATAGCTTCAAACATTTTCCCTATGACAGATGTTAGGCTAACTGGTCTGAGTTTCCTGCTTTCTGTCTCCCTCCCTTTTTGAATAAAGGAGTTACATTTGCTATTTTCAAATCTAATGGAACCTTCCCTGAATCTAGGGAATTTTGGAAAATTAAAACTAATGCATCAGCTATCTCACTATTCACTTCTTTCAAGACCTTAGGGTGAAGTCCATCTGGATCTGGGGATTTGTCAGCCCACGGCCCCAACAATTTGCTCAATACCACTTCCCTGGTGATTGTAATTTTCTAGAGTTCCTCCCTTCCTTCCATTTCCTGATTTACTGTTATTTCCGGGATGTTACTTGTGCCCTCTATAGTGAAGATCGAAGCAAAATGCATGTTCAATTCATCCGCCATCTACCTACTTTCCATTATCAATTTCCCAGATGCACTTTCTGTAGGATCAACGCTCACTTTGTTAACTCCTTTTTAATTTAAATATCTATAGAAACTCTTAGTATCCATCTTTATATTGCTAGGTAGCTTTCTCTAATACTCTAATTTTTCTGTCCTCATTCTTTGCTGTTCTTTATATTCTTTCCAATCTTCTGACCTGCCACCCATCTTTGCGTAAGTATATGCCTTTTCTTTAAGTTTGATACTGTCTTTAACATTTTTAGTTAACCACTAAGAGGAGGTGGACCCTCCTCTTAGAATTTTTCTTTCTTTCCCATTGGAATGTATATATTCTGTATGTTCTGAAATATCCCTTCAAGTGTCTGCCACTGAACCTCTATTGACACATCCTTTAACCTCATTTGCAAATTCACTTCAGCTAGCTCTTTAATGCCATCATAATTGCCCTAATTTAAGTTTTAAATACTAGTCTTGGACACACTCGTTTCTCCCTCAAACTGAATAGAAAATTCAATCATATTATGATCGCTTCTACCTAGGGGTGCCTTCACTAGGAGGTTATAAATCAATCCTACCTTGTTGCTCAATACCAGGTCTAGTATAGCCTACTCTCTGGTTGGCTCCAGAACATGCTGTTCTAAGAAACTATCCCAAAAACATTCAATGAACTCTTCATCTATGCTACCTTTGCCCATCTGATTTTTCCAGTCTATATGTAGATTAAAATCCCCTGTGATTATTGCTGTACCTTTCTGACATGCTCCCATTATCTCTTCTTTTATTCTCTGTCTTACTATGTTGTTATAATTTGCAGGCCTGTACACCACTCCCACAAATAACTTCTTGCCTTTATCATTTCTCATCTCAACCCAAACTGCTTCTACATCCTAGTTTCCTGAACTTAGGTTATCCTTCTCTAATGTGTTAATAATTAAGAGTCAAACCTTCACCTTTTCCTAGCTTCCTGTCCTTCCTAAATGTCACACACCCTTCAATATTCAGGTCCGAATCTATGTTATCCTGTAGTCATGTCTCTGTAATGGCTATCAGATCATACTTATTTATTTCTGTTTGCACTATCAATTCATCTGTTTTGTCTCGAATACTACATGCACTTAGATACAGAGCCTTTAGCTTTGTCCTTTTATTATTTTTGTAGTGTCTAGCCTTGCTGATTTACTTTTGGATTTGTACTCTTTACCCCTTCCTGTCCCTTCACTGACCTTTACCATTTGTGGAAGATCATTAAATTTCTTTTGGTACAGCATCCCGGCCCTCAAGGCACTGACCTCCATGCTTATTGCTCCCTTTCCCTTTTATGTAATTACTGGAGGGCTTCCTTGCCCCCTAAGGGAAAAGCACCTCTCTCCTCCTATCTACTTCCTGCACATGAGAGCTGCATCAGAAAATTTGGGAGTTCACTCTCTGCCATGTTGGTCCAAGTTATTCTCCCTGTAGGCCAGACACTCTTCTACAACAATTTCTATACCTGTTGCAACCAGAATTCGCCTCATCTTTCAGTTTTCATTTGTGCAGGCTGGCTTTAAGTGGTGCTAGCCACATACAAGTTCAGACTCCCTGCTGAGACATGTAGCCACTAAACAGTGGCCTGAATTTTTCAGGCGGTGGGCAGGTTCGGTGAATGTGGATGGGGGTGGTCGCGAGCCGATCACTGCCCATGGTCGGCTCCGCCCTGCCATTTTATGTGAGTGGGCCAATTAAGGACCGCCCAGGGTAAGACACAAGTGGTAGCACTTTGCACTACCTGTCAGGTCCACCCCCGCACACCAACTGAAAAATTCAGGCTAGTGTGTTTGGCGCTAGGTTACACACCATTATCATTATCAATTAGGCAGCAGCATGAAATCTGTTTGCTGCCTGCATCACATTGAACATCACAGGTTAACTACGCATCACAATTACTATGCCTGTTTTTGGAGGCAATTGAATTTTTAACCCATTATCTGTTCATCCTGATTCCTCTGCGCATGGATAAATTTACCTTGTCTGCTGGTATCAGCATCTGGATTAGTTTAAATCTCACCTCCCTCACTGCCAAGGAAACTTGTACATCTGAGCGGCATGCTTACATTTTCCTCTATCTGGCTGTTACCGCTGTATGGTCTTAACTTCTATAAGCTTTCTCTGTCTTTTGGAGAAGCATCTACCAATGTTACAGAGACGATCTTCTTTATTTACTCAACACAGAACTCTAACACCTTCTACTACAAAGACAACTAAAAGAATTAGATCAAAGCTAATAGCTCAGATGAGGGTTGAGAGTAAGGACTGAAAACTGAAACATTCATGTCAAAAGCACCACCTTATATTTCCAGAAACAAAAACAGAAAATGCTGGAAAAACTCAGCAGGTCTAGCAGCATCTGTGGAGAGAGAAACAGAGTTAACATTTCAAGTCCATACAACCCTTCTTAGAGCTTTTATCTTATATTTCCTTATCAGGTGCTATCACACCCTAGATGGCTTCTAAAGAATGAAGCCCAGGCACTTGCCATGTTGTTCTGACCTTCTTAGGTCTTTGCTCATAAAGAGGCCAGGCATATTTCCAGAATTTTTTAATGATTCTTTCATGGGAAATGGGCATCGCTGGCAAGGCCGGCATTTATTACCCATCCCTAATTGCCTTTGAGAAGGTGGTGGTGTGCTGCTTTCTTAAACTGCTGCAGTCCACATGATGTAGGTACACTCAGAGAGCTGTTAGGGAGGGAATTCCAGGATTTTGACTCAACGACAGTGAAGAAAGGACAATATAGTTCCAAGTCAGGATTGTGAGCGGCTTGGAGGGGAAATTGCAGGTGGTGGTGCTCCCATGCACCTGCTGCCCTTCTCCTTCTAGGTGGTAGAGGTGCAGGTTTGGAAGGTGCTGTTGAAGGAACCTTGGTAAGTTGCTGCAGTGTATCTTGTAGATGGTACATACTGCCACCACTGTGCGTCAGTGGTGGAAGGAGTGAATATTTAAGGTGGTGGATTGGGTGACGATCAAGCGGACTGTTTTGTCTTGAGTGGTGTTGAGCTTCTTGAATGTTGTTGGAGCTGCACTTATCCTGACAAGTGGAGAATATACCTTCTCACTTCTGACTTGAGCCTTGAAGACGGTGGACAGGCTTTGGGGAGTCAGGAGGTGAGTTACTCACCTTAGATTCCTAGCCTTTGACCTGCTCTTGTAGCCGCATTATTTATATGGCTAGTCAAGTTAAGTTTCTGGTCAATGGTAACCCCCCAGGATGTTGATAATGGGAGATTCAGCAATAGAAATGCCATTGAATGTCAAGGGGAGATGGCTAGATTCTGTCTTGGCTACCAATTCCATTTTGATAACACACTACAAAGTTTATGCCAAGAACACATTGCTACAACAGCTACACCACAGTATTCTGTACCAGTTCAAAACCTCTGCATAACAGCAACAAAACAGCATAGATCAATAAAACAATCACATTCTCTGTCTTTCTCTGTATATTCATCTGAAACTCTGGCCTCGATGCTTAAGGGGAGCCAAGAAGGGTGTGCGCAATCGCACAAGAAACCTGGCAAGGCCGGAGAGGCGGAGGTCCTGAAAAATTTAACAACAGGACCTCATTCTAATTTCTTTCTACCACTTTGTATCCGTTATAGCCAGACACATTCATTGTAGCTATATCATTCTGCTCTCATGTTAATATATCAAAACTGAACAGGAACATTTGTGCTGTATGACTGCACTCAAGCAAAGGGTACATGTCGTGTTTATTTTACTAAAACGATATTGGAACAGCTTGACACACTGCAAACAAATGCACTTAAATAAAATTTTGATCTACAACAGACAAGGGAGGTGCTAAATCTTTACATTGCAAGACCAAAAGAAATCAAATGATGCATTTTATTTCAGCACCACAATATCTAGCTGTCTTAATTTTAAAAAAATCTTGAGTGCTACATACCGTGATAGATTTATTAGCAAAATTGAATCTCATTAAAGTAGCAGTGGTTTTGTGAATCTAAGATTAATTTAGATGCAGAAAGCAAACAGTCATGTGAAAAGTTATTTATCAATCTGCAGGGAAGTATTAGGTGGTGTCACTGAGGGGTTATTATCAGAACCATTGCTTTTGATTTATACTAATGACCTGGACTTGGGTATAATAACAATGTTTCAAAGGTTGCAGATGACGCAAAGCTTGACAATGCAGCAAACAATAGGGAGGATAGTAATATACTTCAGGAGGATATGGACATTAAATGGGCAGACACATGGCAAGTGGATTTCAATGCAAAAAAAATGAAGTGTACATTTGTATGGAAAAATTAGGAGAGGTGTTTTCATTATGCTGGTGCTGCACATGACATTTTCTGTTTTAACAGCCCTGGCAAAGGTCAAATATGGACTCTGTTCCTTCTCATGTGCTTCCTGGTTTCAGTCTCAATGGTATATGATCTTGAAGTATCAGCTTCACCAAAAACTATTGCTGGGTCCCAGGTTATCAGGAGTGGATCCTGTAGATATACAGTTTATCCTCTCAATGATTCTTGCAAGGATTTGGCATGTTTGGTGAAGTGTTGACTTTCTTTTTACTGTGAGTTGTCTTATTTCCTCCTGGTTAATTGGAGGATGTATTTTGCTTGGCAAAGTTGTCTTGTTCTTTCTGTCATTCAATAGCTCTGCAGGCAATTTCATGTCATCCTTGAGTGTAACTCAAGTGATAATGTGGCAAGATTTGGGTGCTTCTTTGTCTCTAGGCATGTTCTGAGGGTCAGTTTGATGTGTTTTTCCATGAAACTGCATCCCCTTGGGTAATGTGGTGATGAGGTTATGATGTTGCACCCATACTGTTCAGCAAATTCCTTAAACTCTCTCGAAGTGGGTGAATTGGGTTTTATTGTCACATATTATCCTCTCCTAAATGCCTTTTTAGTAAAAGTAACTCATACTGCTGTGCTGATTCTTGTAACTGTCAAATATTTCACTTTTCTGATGCATGGGGACTTTGAGTAATAGTCTACTACTATAAGATACCACTCTTGTTGGACATGAACAAATTGGTTCCCAGTTTTCCATGGTCTGAGTGAAACTTCGCTAGCTATCACCTCCTCTTTCTACTGTGTATTTCTATTCTTCTGGAATATACTGCATGTGGATATCAGTCTTTCAATGTCTTTGTAGATGTCAAGACAGTGGTAGTGAAGCACAGCTGATCTGGCTCTGAGTCTAAGTTTCTCCATTCCCATGATGCCTTCATGTATCTCCTGAAGAAGTTCTTGCTGCATTGTTTTGGGTATGATGATTCTGGATCCAGCCAGGAGAACACCATCTTCCAGTGAGATGTCATCTCTGATTGACCAATTCTGCCTTATTGCTGACTGAATTTGTTGCACTTTATCAGGCCATCCCTGGATCACTTGCTGCAAGAACATCTGTAACTTTTAATCTTTGCTGGTGTCATCTCTAATTGATTCAGTTTGGTGGTGCTATGTTCACTAAGTGATGGATCTTCAAATTTAGATCCTTTATTTTATGTTTCTAATGTGGTGACAACAGAGATAGGGCATCTGCTAGCATTATTTCTCTTCCTGGCTTGTATTTCATAGTGAAATTGCAATCCTGAAACCTCAAGAGTAATCTCTGCATTCTTGCTGGTGCTTTACACAGATTTTCTTGTAGATTTGTTCTAGTGGACAATGATTACTCTTCATTCAATGTTTTCTCCCATAGAGATACATATGGAATTTTTCACATCATTCACAACTGTCAAAAGCTCGCTTTCCACGTGGGCATATCTGATCTCTGTAGATGTTAGAGCTTTTCCTCCTGTATCAGGGCCACTCGCAGTCCTATTGTAGAAGTATCTTGCAGAGTGGCAGATTTCGTTATGCTGTACTATGACAGACTTGTCTCCTTGCATACTACTTCATTAAGTTGTTGAAACTCCTCTCATGTGACTCTGACCACTGATACTCAACATCTTCTCTCATCAGCTCTCATAGTTTTGCTGTGTGTTCTGACATGTGAGGCATGAAAGAACTCATGTACTGGATCAAGCCAAGAAACCTTCTCAGCTCTTTCTTGTTTCTTGGAGCTTCTAAGTCAGAAATACGTGTGACTTTTCCAGGACTCGGCTTAACTTCATAAAGTATGTACGCCATTCCAAACAATTGGCATTCTGTCACCTGCACAATGCATTTGTTTGAGCTTAGCTTAATCTCAGTTTCCAGGTTCTCTCCATGGCTTCATGTAGATGATAGTCATGATATTTTCATCTACACTGTATATCTGGATATCATCTATGTGGACTGCTCCTCTGCATCTTTTGTATGTCTTGTCTACTTTCTGCTGGAACACATCTTGACTGATTTTAAGACCAAAATGTAGATGCAGGAATTTGTACTGTTCAAACATTGAATGTTGTCAACAGTGAAGATTCCTTGTCAAGCTTCACATTCCAGTAGCCATTTCTAACATCAAGCTGTTGAAAACTATTGCCCCTCCAGTGTTGGTGTGTTCTCTTCCAATATTAGGGCAGGGTAGTGATTCCTCTTTGTTGCTTAATTATGATCTTTAGGACCCAGGCAAATTCATAGCCATCCATTTTGCATCTCTCTCACAATGATGGAATTTACTATAGGCTCTGTGACTCTGGCAATCACTTTCTTTATCTTTCATCTCTTGGAGCTCTCTTTCAAGCTTTCCTTTGAGTTCAATTGCTACATTACGTGGGTGGGGGGCGGGGGGCGGGGCGGGGGGTGGGGGGGGTGAATCACTTTTTTTTGCCAGATCAATAGTATGTGACATTCAAATTCTTCAAAGCATCCAACCATCTTATCAAAAATACTCCAGATACATTTGGACCAGATCTTCCCTGCCTCTGATTGGAGGTTGGTTTTCAATGGGTACATGACCTTCAACACTCAGTGATGACTCCTTCATCTGATGGTCCTGAGATAAGCTACAGCTCTTTGCAACTGCTTAACCCCAAGATAGCAGCACCATCTGTTTTACTGATGCGGAACGTACAATTAATAATCCAGATCTTCCGGTATTAGGAATGGCGATGTACTGAACTGCTGCTGGTGCATGTTCGGACCCTGAGCGAGTCGTGACACACATATATGCAGTGTAATTGCCCGGGAAGTTCTCATAAACTGACTAGTGCTACCAGGGGCCCTCCACAAATGCCTCGTAGACTGATATCAGTGTCAGAGAGTTGGGATAGATACCCGCTACTTACCCGGAAATTTACCCCAGAATTGTTACACTATTTAATCTCCAGTGTAACTCACCCCTCCCACACATACATCCCTATTCCCATCACGACTTGACCCGGCCAGACTACCCACCCCCTCGAGATTACCCAACCCCCACATCCCCACACCCATGACCACCCTCCACAACCCAAACCCATCCACTCCACCAACCCAACTACCTATCCACCAACCCAACCCGACATCCCAGCCCTGTGACCCAACCCAAGCCAAATATTCTCTCCCATTATGCCACCCACTCATTCACTCACTCACTTCCCAACCACTCTCTCACCCACCCATTCTCTCACTCACCCACTCATGCTCACTCACTCACTCACTTACCACCCACCCACTCACTCACCCACTAACTCCCACTCCCTATCCACTCTCTCATCCACTCACTCTCTCACTCACTCATGCACACATTCACTCACTCACTCACTCGCTTACCCTCCCACTCACTCACCAGGTGCAATTTCACAGTCCCTCCCACCGGCAGGATTTTCCATTCCCGCCAATGTCAACAGACTTGAATGGCTCGCTGCATTCCACACCCACACCCCCACCTCCACCACAGTTTGGCTGTAAAATTCCCCACACCCAGTCGGTCAGTCACTCACCCACTCATTCACCCAGTTATTCACTCACTCAGTCACTCACTCACTCAGCCTACTGATAGACTTGAGATCTTTAAACACTTACCTGTATACAGCAGCTGATGTCATAAAAGCGGTGGGGGGGGCGGTGGTGGCTGGGGAGGGGGAGGTGTTCTTTGCACTGCTCCACTTTTCCAGCCTTTTCCTCGATTTCTGCACGAAGCATTGTTATTCCGGCCAGGATCGGAGGCCCAGGCTAAAACTGCACAAAAAGATAAGCATGCAATGACCTCCACAATGCACGCAACATCGCCACTGATTGTCTTTTCCTTTGTGTGTCCCTCTGATATGGATCATTCCCAACTGTCAAATCTCAGTTCCTGCACATGCCCTAAGCATGATGTTGCTTGGTTTCAAAGCATCTTTCTTTCTGTAATCATCTTCTTACAAATTTTCAGGAAAGGCCTTGACGTATAGTCTGAGTGGGATAACGTTACTCTGTGCTTCGGTATCAAGCTTCAGCCTCAGATGTATAATTGTAGGCTTATTTCTTACCTTCTTCCTGACCTGAATGGTTGAGAGAATTTCTTTTCTCTGAGAATTGTTTCATCCAGACATTTCATGCAGGTAGATGGTTGCTATATCTATTGTGTCCTCAAAATAATCATCATCTTCCAGGATATGGATGTTTTGGTTTCCTTTATTTCTCATTGACCTGTTGCTCTACCTCTGGCAATTCTTTTACCATCTTATTTCTTTGTTCTGCACATCTTTTCGCAGTGATTAGGCTTTCCACAAGCTCTGATGTTTGATCTGTATGGGGATACTTCCTCTGTCTGTGAACTCATGTGATTGTCCACAACTCTTGCTCATCTTTCTCTCTGTCTGCTCTACATTCTTTTTTTGCTGTTTCATTGCATCAACCCTACTTCCTTTCCCTTGACTTAACTGAAGGGTTTTTGTTTGGATAGTCAGCGTCATCATGTGATTTGACTCATAGCTTCATGTGATTTGACAGAGTCAACAGCCTGCAATATTGTGATCTTGACTTTTCCAATCAGAGTGTTTTGAACTTTAGATTATACAAACCTCCAAATGGGCTGATCTTCGGATCTGTTTCCTTGAATTTACATTTGCTGGCTACATTCTTTATCTCATTAAAAAATTGCCAACAGGCTCACCTAGTTCCTATCTCAGGCTCTGAAATTTATATCTGTGGATCTGGTGGTTTGATGTTGGCTGGAGATGTCTGCTAAACTTCTCAAAAATTTTGTCTAAGTTTTTACTGTTATCCTCACTCATTTCCCAGCTATTGAAAGGATCTAAACCTTTCTCTACTGCCCACAAAAGGATGTAGCTGACCATTTTCTCTTCTGCATAACTACTGAATGTTAATCTGCACTTTTGTTTAAACATCCCAAATGCCTCTCCATCATCACCCACCTCCCAATTCATTATGGGCTGGAGCTATGTGTTCAATTCTGTGGTGGAGGCCATTTCATTTTTGCACAATTCACTGTTTTCTCTCTCTCTCTGGTCCTAATTCAAGTTGATTTCTCTCAATCTAATTCAGCATTTATTTCATTTATAATGTTTGGATTTTATTCACAAGTACCCTCTGCCACCATGTTATGGTTCCCAAAAGTTCATAATAATCACACTTTTAGACACAAATACTGGAGTTTACATCAAGTGCATTTTTCCAGATCTCTTCATGTATTGTGGAATGATTCATTATTGCTTTGGTACACCGACTGTAGTGCAGTAATGAGTGATATAGCACTTTGGATATGCATGACAACATAGTTCCTAAATCATTTTAGAATAACATAAACTATACTAGTATCCAAAAGGCATAGATTTAAGGTTACTGGAAAAAAATCCAGGGAAACTGGGAGAATGTTTTTCACACAGCAAATTGTTATAATCTGGAATGCACTACCTGATAGGATAGTGAAAATATACTCATAAGAAACTTCCATAAAAGCAATGGGGATATGCTTGAAAATGAGAATTGTACAGGGCTATGGGGAAAGGGTACAGGAGTGTAATTAATTGGATAGCTCTTTCAAAAAACCAGCACAGATATGATAGGCCAAATGGCCACCTTTGTTCGGCTTGGTTCTATGGTTCTATGAGTGCTGCTCTACTGACATAGGAATGAATTAAATCCATCAATGGCGATTAAACATTTGAAATTAATGTAATTTATCAACTGCTTTCTGGGCCTATGTATATCAGATTCATACTTGATCCAAAATTTTCTAACCTGTCCTTAAAACTAATTAGTTTAATGGGACTGGTTATAATTCAGACATTTATAGCTTTGGCGATGGTAGATCAAGCACACTGTTAGACACTTAAATGACATTGAGTTTATGACAGTTCTATTCTAATTTTATTTTTGGAAAGCCTAAAAGCTACACAACTATATTTTATTTTTGTCTGGCAACAGATGGAACTTCAGTTATTTTGAAGGGCAATGGCACATCTGAAATATCAAATCAGAAGTGTTGAGTACAGATTAAAACAAACAGTTCCATGAAATAATTAACTATTTACTACAGTACTTGATGGTGTGGTGGGTTGGTGGGGGGGAGGTGTCTACCCCCAAATTTCACAAAATTATTCTCATGTTTAAGAACGATGTTCAATTATGTTACAATGTGGAAATGCGAATTGTTGAGATGAAAGCAACACCAAAGAGTTTTATCACTTCACTTCTGGAAACCTTAGAAACAGTTCCAATGCAAAAATTAAAAACCTATACAGCTAAAACTTTTTTCTACTTATTTCTCTGGAAAATATTGTGAATTAAAAAGGACACACATTTTTGAGACATAGACTATGATTCTTAAGCAGAATTCAGAATTCATAGTCAGAATGAGTTTCAATCCAGACTGAATTCGAACCCTATCCTCAGAGAGTAAAGGATAGTGTTCTAATTCAGTGCGCCATCCCTTGTGATCAATTGGAGACACATTTCAAAGAAGAATTGTACTCATTTTGAATATTACTGAAAAAAAGAGACATTTTTGCTGAAGATTTGCACCTTGCACTCGTCAGGACAATTCACAAGAAAATACCAATGTCAGGGGGAACAGCATATTTATATTGTATGAGAAGAGAGTGCTGATTGGTTGGCAAGAGGACTCTGATTGGTAGAGGCATTGCCATGGAAAATGCGCCAGTTGATGGTGACTGACATTTAACTGCCAAACATTGTTTGAAATTTAAACTAGGCAGCTTGACACGGATTGGTCAAGACATTATCCTGGGTGAACCAGCGAATAGCTGTTACTTATTTTGTTTAGTTGAAACAGGCTCAGTGTGTGTATGTGTTCTTTCCTTCTGCAAAGAACAGGGACCTATGTATTAATATATATACCTTCCAGTATATATGGATGTATGCTTGGCAGGTAACTGTCACTCACCATCAACTGGCTTGTTCTCTTTGCAATGCCTCTATAATCAGAGTCCAATTGCCAACCAATCAGCACTCTGTTCTCATACAGTATAAGTATGTTGTTCATTGACATTGGCATTTTCTTGCGAATTGTCCTGATGAGTGCAAGATGAAAAGCTTTGACAAAAAAGTCTCTTTTTTCAGAAATACTTAAATTCTTTACCACCAAATGACTACTTGCACACATTTTGGGTTAATTAACAAAATATTTAAACTTTGTCAGGATCAAACAGTTTTAAAACAAAACTTTTCATATACTGGAAATCTTGGATACATTAAATCAATAACAAAAAATAGCAGAGCTGAGCAATTTGACATTGTTATCCACTGGAGACTGAATTAATTGTTAATTTCTGACTACTGTTTGTGATATTTGATGCAGGTTGGTAAAATTGTTACTAAAACACCAATAGAGCTCAAATGCAGAATGAATAAGGATAGTTATCCAACTAATGTGAGTCATGTTTCAATTTCCGTGTACTTAACGGGTTAGCACTCCTGCCATTCATGAGTCCAACCTAAGTGCTATTAACAAGGTGACTGATTGGAAGAAGAGAAAACCAAATGAAAGGCTTGCACTTGTATATCACCTTACCCAACCTCAGGATATCCCAACGCACGTCAGACCCAATTAAGTATTTTTGAAGTGAAGTCTAATTTGTAATGTCAGAAATGCAGCAACCAGTTTGAAGAGTGCAAGCTCTTACAAACAGCAATTTGATAATGACCAGATAATCAGTTATAGTCATGTTGGTTATGGGATAAATATTGGGCAGTACAGTGGGGAGAACACTCATGCACTTCTTTGGATAGTGTCATGGGATCTTTTCTGTCAATCTGAGAGGACAGAGGAGCCTTGGTTTAATATCTCATCTGAAGGACAGCACCTCCAGCAGTGCAGCACTCTCTCAGTATTACACTGAAGTTCCAGTCTCATTTATGTGTTCAAGTCTCTGGGCTAGGAGTTGAACCCACAGTATTTTAAGACATGTTTAATTTTGCTATGGAAAGGAGCTGACAATTCTCATAACATGTTACCACGCATTCCAGAAACCAGTCAGAGACTGTCAAATGAGTGGCTTGGAGGGATTGAGCATGAGAGCAGTTGCCATACAGCCAAAGTATAAAATCAGACCAAAATCCCTCATCGATACCATCAACCATTAACGGAAGAAGTCCCGCTGGAAGCTGATCAGTCCTAATTAGTGGGTAACCGTATGTTTTGAATCACTCAGTAGTGTTTTCAAGTTTAAGTTTTTGGCAATAAAGCTTTTGGATTTGTGGCAAAATTGTGTCAGTTATAGTTCTCAGTCTCTTGGACATTAAAAATTGGTGAACCAGCCAAAAGATGGAGTAAATTGACACAAGAGAAAAAGGGAAATTTGAGGGTAAGATCATGGGCAGAATTTTACGTCCCTTGGGCAGGCGCACACCTGACCCGATCGGGCTTAAAATAGCATGTGATGATGTCCGGTGAGCATCCCAATGTCATCGCACACTCACACGATATTTCGCTTGGCGGGCACACACGAGAATCGGCGGCATGCCCGGTGACAATTAAGAGACCTATTAAGGCCATTAAAGTGTTAATGAAGAGAGATTTTTCACCGCCTCTCCAACCTTACAGGCAGCCGAATCAGCCAGACAGCCTTTGCATTTTTGAGGAAACCTCATCCATGGGTGGGATGAAGCTTCTGACATTAATTTTTAAAAAAATTTAAATTTAAAACATATAAAGGTGTTGTTGGCACCACTGAAGACAGAGAAAATGATTTATCGAGAACAGCTTGGCAAGGGGAAAGGACTTTGGAAGCTGTAAGGAATGCAGTTGTGTGAGCTCTAGGGTATAATGTTGGGGACCCATTTGAACACGTGAGCAATATGAAACAGAATCTGGGCAGCCCAGAAACATTTGCAGACCATTTATGGCCTGTTTCTTAACGGAGTAAAAGTGCAGACTTGCATAGAGATAAACGTGATGGGGAGTCTCGCAGACAGTGGCTGCGAATGTTGATATCAAAAGTTTTCCATCCCTCAAGATCCAGTTCAGTGCTTGGTAAGAACTGATGCAAGGAGGCCCGCTGTGAAGTCCTCTACACCCGCTCTCTGAACGAAGACCAGCAAGCATGGTCACCAGTCCAGAATGGAAGGCGATAGCAGTGGTGGTCAGTGCCAACACCCTGCAAAAAAGGACAGTCAACCAGTGCCAAAAGCGGATGAATGATCTCCTTAGTTCCGCCATGCTTAATCACCCTCCTGATTACTCTCAACTCACACACTCACAAACCCATCACACATCCACAGGGAGCTTACTCACTACTACTTCAGAGAACATCACCATTCACTCTCCCACAGACACGTTCATCTACCCTGCAGATCATGTTCTCATCCTATCTATGGCACCACTCACCACCCGCACATGCCAGGCATCCTTCTCATCTGGCCTGACAGGCATCCTGCTTATACTATCTCCATGTGCCCTCGTGCAGGACAAGCTACCATACAACAAAAGGGAGAGGTCGCAGACTGGTGGAGGAATGCCTGACATCAAGGTCCTTACAGACTTTGAAAATAGTCAGCTAGCTGGCCGACAATGATCTGGGCCATTCCTGTGCTGACGGTGAGATCAGCGGTGCTCAGCCAAGTGAGGGTCCAGCAGTGCAATATCCATCAGACAACCATACTGTGAGTCACTTCCTCTGTTCTGCAGTCCCCTGCCATGCACTAATTATCCCTCCTTGCTTTCGCAGGCACATATGGAAGCAGCTGAGGGGGTCCACGACCCAGATCCTCGACTCAAGCCCTGAAGACCCCTCAGGAGAAGAATCTGATGACACATTAATTGAGGACCCATCAGAGTGCTCACCATCATGCTCCACCAGCACAGAGATACACACCTCGGTGGGACCTACTTCTAGAGAAGACTGGGGAAACAATCTGGTTACTACATCGCACTGTCTGATCCACAGCAGGAAACAGCAGGGATTTTCTAGGTTTCAAGCACTCGGAACACTGCTGGAGGCCAGAAATCTGCTGAATCATAGTCAGATGAGGAGCCTCTAGACTCAGTCATACCTCAGTTGCTGGAGCTGCAAAGGCAAGCTCGGGAACATCAGGAAGAGATGTCTACTGCACTCCTCAGATTGCAAGGCACGATGGAGGATTCCATCCGCCTTCAGGCTGAGGTGATAGCACCAACATGACAATGCAATGATCCAATTCTGATAGAATGGCAGCTGCCATAGTGACCTTGGTCCAGAACATAGGTCCTGCATTGCTGCACGGATTGAACTCCATCGCTGATGCCATAGTTGGCCTCCAATGGTGTCAAAGTGAGAGGGGTGTGGGGCAGCTCAACCTCACTCCCCTTCTCCACAAGCAGTCAGCTAAGGGTCTTAGGGCATCCATAGGGAGAAGGATCAGCAGGTGCACACCCTGGGGCCATCCACCCAGATGCCTCTGGGAGTGTTCAGCCATCCGAATCCCCTCTTCCTGTGACCCCGGCAGCTCCAGTCCACAGGCTGGGGAGGGTGCCACAGCCACACAACAGGACCCAGAAAGCGGGCCGGTGTCCTCCAGGTCTCAACCCTCCAGAGGACGCTCACCAAGGTCATCACAGACAGGGCGTAGCAGTCAGCATGCTGCCTTCACCTCTACTGTGGATGTCGGGGGGAGCACCAGGATATAGCGGCAGGGTTAGAAAGGTTAAGAAGATGTAACTCTTTCAGAGTCAAACAATTAAACTAAATCGACAAAATGAGGGATAAAATTAAGTTAGGTCAGCTGTAAAACCAAAGACAAAGTTTAAAGGAAACTTACAAACATCAAATCAAAATGTGATTAAAGGGGTCGATAAAACATCCCAGCCCCCCACCAGTGCCCACTGGGCATGGAAGGCCTCGAGAGTGCCGGCAGACACCGCGTGCTCCCTCTCCAGGGACACCTGGCCGCGAACGTAGCTGCGGAAGAGGGACAAACAATCGGGCGGGACGACCCCCTCGATCACCCGCTGCCTGGACCTGTTAATGGCCAACTTGGCCAGGCCCAGGAGCAGGTTCACGAGGAGGTCCTCCTCCTTCCTGACCCCCCTTCGCACCGGGTGCCCATAGATCAGGAGCGTGGGGCTGAAGTGCAAACAAAACCGTAATAAAAGGTTTTTTAAGTAACTGAAAAGGGAGTGCAGCCTACCACACCCTATATAAACATAGTCCACGGACTCCACAAGACCACAAAAAGGGCAGGTGTCCTGGGAGTCCGTGAACCTATGCATCCTACGATTGTAGGGGCTGCTGCATGCAACACCTTCCAACCCAGGTCCCCGATAGAAAGTGGGAGGACACCTCCGTAGAGGGCCTCCCATCATGGGCCTCCGCTGACAGACGGCAACAAGGCACGCCAGGGCTTCCGGGCAGCAGTAAGAAGATGTAACTCTTTCAAGTTAAAACAATTAAACTAAATTTAAAAAATTAGGATAAATCAGGCACAGCCCCTAATTCAGGTCAGCTGTAAAACCAAGAACAAAGTTTAAAGGAAACTTACAAATTTTAAACCAAAATGTGATTAAAGGGGTCAATAAAACATCCCAGTCCCTGCGGTGCCCACCGAGCATGGAAGGCCTCGAGAGTGCCAGCAGATACCGCGTGCTCCCTTTCCAAAGACATCCGGCCGCGAACGTTGCCGCGGAAGAGGGACAAACAATCGGGCGGGACTCCCCCGTCGATCTCCCGCTGCCTGGACCTGTTAATAGCCAACTTGGCCAGGCCCAGGAGCAGGTTCACGAGGAGGTCTTCCTCCTTCCCAACCCCCTTCCACACCGGGTGTCCATAGATCAGGAGCGTGGGGCTGAAGTGCAAACAAAACATTAATAAAAGGTTTTTTTAAATAACTAAAAAGGGAGTGCAGCCTACCACACCCAATATAAGCATGGTCCACAGACTCCACAAGACCACAGAAAGGGCAGGTGTCCTGGGAGTCCGTGAACCTATGCATCCTCCTATTATAGGGGACTGCTGCATGCAACAACCTCCAACCCAGGTCCCCGATAGAAAGTGGGAGGATACCTCCATAGAGGGCCTCCCATCGGGGGCCTCCGCTGCCAGATGGCAACAAGGCACACCAGGGCTTCCGGGCAGCAGTAAGAAGATATAGTTGTACAGCCTGGGCAAGGGGGTTAATCATTTGTACATAATGTTCATGATCATAAAAAGCTCCTAAAAATGTCTCCTTGCCTACGATGAACAGTGTTTCTGTCACTCAGATGTGAAACCTTGGTTCCGGCACAAGATAAAGGCAGGTGTCTCAGTCCAGGGCCTCTTCCCTGTGCAATGTGTAACCTTCAGAGCACAGCGATGGTCCGGCTTAACAATCCCTGGGCATATTACTGATTCCTGCACCTCGATGGTGCTCGTCATCACTGCAAGAATGTTGTGGGCAGCTGTCACAGAGTCCCCGTCCTTCTCCCTGTGTGCTCTCAGCATGTTTGAGGTGAGGTGGCCCCCCCTTCTCATAGGAATCTGTGACCAATGACACTGTGCTCCTGAAGGGGTCAGGTGCTGAAGGTGGATAAAGCAACATGTGCAGTTAAAGCTTCACAGCTGCGTCTCCATGTTATGACCCTGATCACAGAGCGCACATGAGCTGCCCTCAGCCAGACACCAGTCAGATATTCACAGAGGCAATTTGAAGATCTATGGAATGTCCTTCGCTGCATATCATCATCATCCTCCAGAAATCTTGTGGCTATGAGGACCTCTCGAGCGCACCTGTCTCGGCTGGCCAGTGAGATGGCCTCATTGCCAGCACCTTCGCCTTCAAGAACTTTATCATTATTATCCTCTTCGACGTCCCCCTCATCAGAGGAGAAATGCAGCTCTTTCATCTCCTCCTTACCCAGGTCCTCCCCCCATTGCAGTGCCAGGTTGTGGAGCACCCAGCAAGCAACAAAGAAGCTCAACGCCTTCTGTGGACTGTATTACAGTACTCCACCAGACCTGTTGTCACAAAAGTGTAATCATTCTCATAATATTATTGTGATTTATCATAAAAGTAGGTTAATAGTGGGGTTTGGATAGCTTTTCTGTGTGTGTGGGATTTAATTGAATTGGAGACAGCTGGTCTGGAGGCCTTGACTCTACGAAAGAAGCTAGGTTTGAAATGCTAAATACATAAACATGGCTGAAGTCTTAGAATGTGGGACGAGGAGAATTTGCATTTTTAGATAAATCAGGGTAGTTTGAATTTCAAAGAGATGGTAGGATGTTACAACTAGCCAGAGCAGCTAGGCCAAGCAGTGCATTTATTTTTCCCAAAGGTTACTGGTAATATTAGCACCATGAAAAGATTTATGTTATGAGGAAGGTAAAGTTCCAAAGACATATGGGAACAATGGGATTTACATTAAAAGGGAAAAACATGTATAAAGGAGAAGAGGTTATGTGTCAGGAAAGGCATTGTAAGATCTACCAGAAGTGTGAAAAGCCTCCAGTATTTGTGCATCAAGCCTACTGTCCACAGAAGCTGGGAAAAGCCACTTTGAATTCTGCTGTCCAAGGTATTTTGTTTACTTGCCTGGATCTGTTTAAATCTATTTGATTTTACTGTTGCCGTAACAGGGGTGTAACTGGAAGCCAGATTAATTAGGCGTTGTAGGAGGAGTTATTATAGTAGTCATTTGTAAACCTATGTATGTGCTTGAAATCTTTTCCTTTGTTAATAAATATTTAATTTAGTTCTCCAAAAAAATCTCTTAAGCCTTGGTGGACTTATTATCACTGAATTCACGGCATGCAACTCGAAATAAAATACAAATTGCAAAACTGTTGTGACTGCATGATCAAGTTTCCCTCGTGGATTTGATCCACCTGACACATGTCATCTGTCACATCATTACACCTGCCAAAGGACCGGTACATAATTTTCACAATGCCTATAGTTTGCTCCACCAAAGTCATGGCATGAGCCTCGTTACACCGCCGCTCTGCTGCAGTCTGAGGCCACCACATCATCAGCCATGACCTCTGTAGGTAAACCTTGTCCCTGAGGAGCCAACCCTGCAGCCTCTCTGGGCCCTGGAAGATGTCAGGGATCTGAGACCTGTTAAGGGTGTAAGAGTTGTGGACAGTCCCTCAGAATTGTGTGCAGACCTGTAGGATGCATTTGTGGTGGTCTCAGACCAGCTAAACATTCAATGAGTGGAAGTCTTTGCTGTTGATGAAGTTGACTGCTTATTTCAGTTGATGGCACCTTGCACCTGTGGAAAACCTGAGATCTGCACAAATCCCAGTGCCCTTGCTTCCTGACTTTCCTGATCCCGGGTGAAATGCACAAAGTTCTGTGCCTTCGCAAAAATGGTGTCAGTAACCTCCTGGATACACTTGTGCATGGAGGCGTGTGAGATCCCGCACATGTCACTTGTGGAACCCTGGAAGGAGTCACTGGCATAAAAATTGAGCACCATAGTCACTTTCATGGCCACTGGCAGTGGATGCCCTCCATGTCCCTGTGGCACCAAATCCTGCAGCAGGTGGCATATGTGACCAACCAGTTCCCTAGACATGTGCAGTCTTCTGCGAGACTGGTTCTCAGTCATCTGCAGGAATGACAGGCGCTGTCTATAGACCTGGGTCTAGCGAGGTACCTAAGAGTGACAGCTCACTGTGGATCTTCAGCTGTATGCGCAGCAGGCCCTGCCACCCCTTCATCTTGAGAGAAGTGCTCTTCCTCTTGTTGAGCCAGGCACCTCCGCCACTCACTTCTTCTTCTTCTCTGCTCTCTGTAAGCCATAAAGCATACCACTAAATCACCAGGCTCCATGACCCTGATGTTCTCCTCCTGCAGGATCAAAGAGAGAGATGCATGTGGGTTGGCTTGGGTGTGCTAAGAACCTCTCTTGGTTAAGTCTGAAGGCCCCTTCATGCATGCAGGAGAGTGCTGGCCACACTTGGATGGCCAGTGTGTAGTGTGATCATTGGCTGTCTGAAATCCCACGCACCTCCTCCCCACTCCACTTGACCGATTGGCGGCAATTTCAGCCACTACACTGCATGCTGTGCTCTCAAGTCAAGCGCAGGCATTCTCCTAACCTGCGCTGCAAGGCTACAATGTTAGCTTGATATTGGTCCACACTTAAAAAAGACTTTACAAGGGTCTGTGAGTGTCTCCACCAGTGACTGCACCATGGACACCTTTCGCAAGGGGATTGTACTACTTGTCCAGTCAGCCAATTGCTCTGCTGTCACTAAAACGTACATTAATTTGCAGTCTGTGCCTGAGGGATAAAGGTTCTGGATCATTTGGTGGCATTTTCAAGCTTTTGCATTGCTTGAGTGGGCAGTGAATCTTCAGCGGCCCAATGCCAAGCATGTCAATGGAGCTGCAGCTGAACAGTCTCAGCTGCAGAAGAATGCTCACTTTTGAAAAGCTTTTCCAAGTGCGTGGCCACTTCCCTCACTCCAACACCCCCTGCGTGTTCTTGAGTATTTCCTTCAACCTGTGCTGCCTTAACCCCCACACCCCCCATCCCAGCCTGATCTGCACTGAAGCCCTTACCCCAGCACTGCACTGAAAGCCACTGGAAAAGGTGACTTGCCTGTGCCACCTGCGAATGCAAGGCACCTTTTCCTTGATGTCCTACGGGCAATTTTTGGGAGCACAAGGCTGTGTGCACTTGCCTCCAAGCTCCCTCCAAAGTTCAGATCACCAGGTGCACACCTTTCAAATAAAAGCAAAGTACTGTAGATGCTGGAAATCTGAAATAAAAATAGAAAATGCTGGTAAAACTCAGCAGGTCTGGCAGCATCTGTGGAGAGAGAAACAAAGTTAAAGTTTCGAGTCCAGATGACTCTTCTTCAGAGCTACACACCTTTTAAAGGCAGTCACGAAGCATGCTGTTCTGAAATCACACCTACATGGGCGGTAAATTTGACATGGGGGTGTGACTTCAGCAAGCAGGACTTATAATTTTTTTTATTCGTTCATGGGATGCAGGGGTCGCTGGCTAGGCCAGTATTTATTGCTCATCCCTAATTGCTCTTGTTCAGAGCGCATTTAAATGTCAGCCACATTACTGTGGGTCTGGAGTCAATGAAGGCCAGACCAGGTAAGTATAGCAGATTTCCTTCCTTAAAGGGCATTAGTGAACCAGATGCATTTTTACAACAATTGGCAATAGTTTTGTGGTCATGATCAGATTTTTAATTAAATTCAAATTTCACCATCTGCTGTGGTGGAATTCAAACCCAGGTCCTCAGAGCATTACCTGGGGACTCTGGAATACTAGCCCAGTGACAATACCACTATGCCACCACCTCCCCCTATTGCACTTAAACTTCTTTGATATAGTGGTCATGAATTAACCAACATCTGCTAATACGATCATGCTTATATTTTGAATGTTATGGATAACATTACGGCTGATTTGTAAGAGAACACTTGCTATCAAAGGATATTGATCTGTCTAGGAACACTAATATCAACTTCAACAGCACTCCATCCCAATGTTTGCTACCGCTTATTCTTATGTTACAACTTGACTTGTTGAGAAAACATTTCTCAGTTAGAGTGTAGGCTGTGTGGGCTGTGGCTGGAAGAATTGTAATGCTCATTTAATGACTTCAGGAAGAGGGTTCAAATCATTTTCATGATCAGGCCTCATCTAAATATTTTATGCCTCATCTAATTATTTTTTAATTGGACAACTCACTGCTGGGGTAGGGGAAGGGATGGGGCAGTCAACTTGATGCTTCTCTGTGGGAACAGAGGGTTGTGGGGCTGGTCAATTCAGAAGGGGTGACCACTAAACAGTCCTTTTAAGAACCTCTGGTTTTGCCACTGATCTCCTGGTACACATGGCATTTGCTCCACACATTGATACTTAAATGGGTTGGAACATCATTGAAATATTTTAATAAGGCTCCGATATGTTTCCTTCTCAAGGTGAATGGATGACTACATTATAAATATGACAATGGTCAGAAATACAGAGGCTCAAAATCTTTTCGCTAGCATTCCCTGCAACTGCCATCTGCACTAGGAATGTTTGCAGATGGAAACAGCCCTGAAGGCTGGAATTTTCCTCTTCAGAGCAGAATTTCAACAGCCTTTCCAAATTCTCCCCAACCCAGACCCATTTCCTTGAATCAGTAGCCCCAAGAATCTATTGTAACATGGGTGAACGGGAAGAAAGCTTGATGGGACTTGGATCCTGGCAACTCACTGTCTTTTATGTCTGGTGAGCGTGGAAACAAAGGCCAGGTGCAATCCTGACAAGAACGGGGAGGGGGAAACATAGGGAAGGCAGCAAGGCCGTGGTAATTGTCACTGTCCACATTTTCCTTCATTTTATATACCACTACCTCTCCCAATTTTAGGCAGTATGAAAGAGCAGAATCCTGGCCCAGGATGCTTAAAATGTAAATTAGTTTTCATTATTGATTTTCTCTGTGAACGTAAATGAAAGATTTTTAGCTTAAAAAGATTAATGGCCCCAATTTTAATTCCGGGCAAGTTTTGGGTGGGTGGGTGTGTTGTGAGGTGAGTTGGAAACTTACATGCTGCTTCAGAAATGAGGCCTGAGTTATTTTAACTCCCAATGGCTTTTTCAAATCCCACTGGCACCAAGAATGTTTATTGTGAATAGGTTGCAGACTGACTAATCACACTCGTCAAAGAGAGCAAGTTAGATGTTTCATGAGCAAATGTAAAGCAGATCATGGATGTAACCAGTACAAACAAGCGATTAATGGCCAAATAAGATGGTTAATTCTCCTTTCAATTTCACCACTGAGTCTTGCAGTCATTAGAAAAGGTGCCTGGTCATCCATTAAACATATTTCAAGCCCTCTGGTTCATATGGTAAGACCAGGTGGGTATTTTTTCAACAATATTGCTCACTTCTTAAAGGTGGAGCAGAGGATATTGTTGTTTTAAAACATTTTGCTGAAATTTCAAACTAACTTCTTCAAGTTAGGAATTCTGGAACATCAATACTATAATGTTACCACATAACTATCAAACTTCTTACACATAAAAATAAATGTTAGTCTAGGCCTCCATTGATTTTTCAGTAGATCTGGAAACGGTGGCAGTAGAACATTCCACCATGTTTCCACCTCCCTTTTATTGTTTGGGAACTAGCCCATGGTTCCCACTGTATTTCCGATCATTTACAATCATCAAATGCCAAGTAAAGGAACTGACTGTTTTGCCCCTGTATTGAATATTCAGAATGAAGTTGAATGGACCTAACAATGAGAAGTGAAGAGCAGCCTTTGCAAGCATTCTCAGGGTGGAATTTTACGGCCTAATCAGAGGCAGGGGTGGGGGTGGGGCTGTAACATGTAGCAAGTCACTCAAAAGTCCGTTGACTTCGGTAGGACTGTAAAATCCTGCTGCCATAAAATTCCGCCCTCAGAGTGTGGTTATGCCACACTGATGGAGAAACTGGTGAAAATTAGCTTACAGTGGGGTTTATAAGATTATTTTGCTTTAGGGCTATATATTTTGGTTTGTAAGAGTGTTAAATTTTGGGTAAACGAAAGGGGTCATGTGACATGCGTTGGAGTCTGCCTGACAGTAAGCCTGGGTGGTTTAATTGTTAGAGATTGGAAGAAGATTGTTTTATTGAGAGGGAAGTGCCAGGTATTTACACTTGGGGACAATGGCAGCTGTTTCTAAGTTCACAACCCCAAGTCTCTTATGGCCCAGAAAAATATCATTGATATTAAATTGTAAACAGCTGTACTGGAGCCTATCCCTTTACTTCTAAGATGAAAGGCAGTTATGATCAGAGATAGCAGATTGGCATTTCTACTTAGGTACAAAGCTAATGTGTTTCCCATTGCCACGGAGAGGAAGTTAGATGAGACGATTTTGAAATCAGGTGGCAGCCTTCCCTCTGAACTCAGATGTATCAAAGGAATTAAACCAATGGACCACCCAGCATGTACCTAAGCACCGGAAATGACAATGGCAAACTCAGCCCTGTCGACCCTGTAAAGTCCTCCTTACTAACATCTGGGGGCTTGTGCCAAAATTGGGAGAGCTGCCTCACAGACTAGTCAAGCAACAGCCTGACGTAGTCATACTCAGAATTATACCTTACAGACAGTGTCCCAGACACCATCATAGCTATCCCTGGGTATGTTCTGTCCCACCAGCAGGACAGACCCAGCAAAGGTGGCAGCACAGTGGTATACAGCCAGGAGGGAGTTGCCCTGGGAATCCTCAACATGGACTCTGGACCCCATGAAGTCCCAGGACATCAGGTCAAACAGGAGCAAGGAAACTTCCGACTGATTACCAAACACTGCCCTCCCTCAGCTGATGAATCAGTGCTCCTCTATGTTGAACACCACTTGGAGGAAGCACTGTGGGGGGCAAGGGCGTGGAATGTACTCTGGTTGGGGGGCTTCAATGCCTATCACCAAGAGTGGCTCAATAGCACCACTACTGACCGAGCTGGTCAAGTCCTAAAGGTCTTAGCTGCTAGACTGAGTCTGTGGCAGGTGGTGAGGGAACCAACAAGAGGGAAAAACATACTTGACCTCATCCTCACCAAGCTGCCTGGCACAGATGCATCTGTCCCTGACAGTATTGGTGAGAGTGACCACTGCACAGTCTTTGTGGAGACGAAGTCCTACCCTCATATTGAGGATAACCTCCATCATGTTGTGCGGCATTACCACCGTGCTAAATGGGATAGATTTTGAACAGATCTAGCAACTCAAGACTGGGCAACCATGAGGTGCTGTAGGTCATTAGCATCAGCAAAACTGTACTCAACCACAATCTGTAACCTCATGGTCCTGCATAGCCCCCAGTCTACCAATACCACCAAGCCAGGGGATCAACCCTGGTTCAATGGAGAGTGCAGGAGGCCACGCCAGGAGCAGCACCAGGCATACCTAACAATGAGGCATAAAGCTACAACACAGGACTACTTGCTTACCAAATAGCAAGTGATAGACAGAGCTAAGAGATTCTACAACCAACAGATCAGATCTAAGCTCTGCAGACCTGCCACATCCAATCATGAATGGTGGTAGACAATTAAACAACTCACTGGAGGAGGAGGCTTCACAAAATCCCCATCCTCAATGATGGGGGAGCTCAGCATATCAATGCAAAAGATAAGGCTGAAGTACTTGTTACAATCTTCAGCCAGAAACGTGGAGTGAATGATCTATCTCAGCTTCCACCGGAGGTCCCCAGTGTCACAGATGCCAATCTTCAGCCAATTCGATTCACTCAGTGTGATATCAAGAAACAGCTGAAGACACTGGATACTGCAAAGGCTATGGGCCATGAAAATATTCCATCAATAGCGCTGAAGACTTATGCTCCAGAACTTGCCGTGCCCCTAGCCAAGCTGTTCCAGTACAGCTATAACACTGGCATCTACCCAGCAATGTAGAAAATTGCCCAGGTATGTCCTGTATACAAAAAGCAGGATATATCCAACCCAGCCAATCACCACCCCATCAGTGTACTCTCCATCATCAGTAAAATGATGGAAGGGGTCATCAACAGTGCTATCAAGCGGCATTTGCTTAGCAATAACCTGCTCACTGACGCCCAGTTTGGGTTCCGCCAGGACCATTCAGCTCCTGACTTTATGATAGCCTTGGTTCAAACATGGACAAAAGAGCTGAACTCCAGAGGTGAGATGAGAGTGACCGTCTTTGACATCAAGGCCGCATTTGACTGTGTGTGGTATCAAGGCACCCAAGCAAAACTGGGTCAATGGGAATCAAGGGAAAAAATTCTTCACTGGTTGGAGTTATACCTAGCACAAAGGAAGATGGTTATGGTTGTTGGAGGTCAATCATCTCAGCTCCAGGACATCACTGCAGGAGTTCCTCAGGTTAGTGTCCTAGGCCCAACCATCTTCAGCTGTTTCATCAATGACCTTCCTTCCATCATAAAGTCAGAAGTGGGTTTGTTTGCTGATGATTGCACAATGTTTAGCACCATTTGCAACTCCTCAGATACCGAAGCATTCCATGTCCAAACGTAGGAAGACCTGGACAATATCCAGGTTTGGCCTGATAAGTGGCAAGTAACATTTGTGCCACAAAACTGCCAGGCAATGACCATCTCCAACAAGAGAGAATTTAACCATCACCCCTTAACATTCAATTCCATTTCTGAATCCCCCACTATCAATATCTTGGAGGTTACCATTGACCAGAAACAGGATTAACCATTCAAAAACTGTGGCTACAAGAGCAGGTCAGAGGCTAGGAATCCTGAGGTGAGTAACTCAAAGCCTGTCCACTATCTGCATGGCACTCTGCATGGAATTCTCTCCATTTGCCTGGATGAGTGCAGCTCCAACAACATTCAAGAAACTTGACACCATCCAGGACAAAGCAACCCATTTTATTGGCACTCCTTCCACAAACATTCACTCCCTCTACCACTGACACACAGTAGCAGCAGTGCGTGCCATCTACAATATGCACTGCAGAAACTCATCATAGTTCCAGAGACAGCACCTTCCAAACCCACGGCCACTACCATCTAGAAGGACAAGAGTAGCAGATACATCGGAACACCACCATCTGGAAGTTCCCCCCCAAGCCACACACCACCCTGACTTGGAAACATAACACTGTTCCTTCACTGTCGCTGGATCAAAATCCTGGAACTCTCTTCCTAACAGCACTGTGGGTGTACCTACACCACATTGACTGCAGAAGTTCAAGAAGGCAGCTTACCACCACCTTCTCAAGGGCAATTAGGGATGGGCAATAAATGCTGGCCTAGCCAGTGAAGCCAAGATCCCTTTAATGAATAAGAAAAATCACAGACTGACAGCAGTTGCAGTTTTGTCTTATGGGGTCTCTGCCAACTGAGAGGAAGAGAGCAAAAGAAATAGAGTCAACCAGGCTTGCAGCTTATCATTCTGACCCTATCATTAACCATGCAGAATGCTGATGGGAGATCGCACTCCCCAAACTGAGTTTGTGAGGAGTTAAACAAGGCTTGAGTGTTTACCTAGTTGGAGCTCGAGGGGGAATCCCTAGGAAAATTCTCACTGTAGAAGATGGTATTGGGGAAGGAAAAGAACAGAAATAAAATCCTTGGGAGCTATTCTTTGGATTGGTTCCAGAAGAACTGGATGTCAACTAAAGAAACTGATTAATGTAACAAAATTGGGGGTTTCCGTTGTCATTAAAAGTGGAAAGGGGCAAATTTTGTTCGGTAAAGTATAACATTCCTATGGAAAGAAAATAGGGCTGAATTTTATGTTCCCCCTCCAACAAGTCTGCAGGCTGGAGGTAGGAGGGCCCATAAAATTCCCTGGATTGCCTTCCCACCATCCTCCAAACAAACCTCTACACAATTTTACAGTGGGATGAACAAAGCCTAAGCCAGCCAGCCTGCCCTTGCCCCAGTTGAGGCCCATAAGTGGGCAACTAATGACCACTTCAGGGCTGTTACCCATCCAGTCTCAATTTTCTGGGTAATGGGAGGAGTTCAGAAGCAGGGGGCAGACCAGGCAAGTCACCCTGCTTAGGCCGCAGGCAGGAATTGGGAGGGGCACCTCCTTCAACGGCCTCCTTTCCACATCGGGCACCCCCCTACCCCTGAAGGTCTGCCTCCTGTGGGTGCTGCTCTCCCCTCCCACCTCCAGACTCTCCATCAAGACACTCACACTCCTCTTGCCACCCCCCTCGGGCCTCACCTCACCTCCCTGCCATGAGACCACCTGCACTCACTTGGTCCTGAGAACTCTGGCACTTAGTCTGGGACTGCTTGTTGTCCCAGTCCTGGCCACTACGCTACTGGTGCTACTGAGACTACTGAGCTGCTGGCCAATCATATAAACTGGCAGGTCTCTGAGGCAATACTTCCTCCAGGATGTGGGATGGAATTCCTGTCTCAGGCCAATTAACGCCATGGAACGTTAAATGGCTGCAGGGCAGCCGGTATCAGCAGAGTTGCATTCCCCACTGACTCTTCAAGTGGCGGGGTAGGAAACTCCGTCCTTTGAAAAATATTGCCCATAGTGCTTAGTTAATAGTGTTCTTTTTTGCATTTGTCACAGTAAAAGTTGTAAAATGTAAAATCTTATCGAATAGTTCGGAATTCTCTTTAAAAGTTAGCAGTCTCTACAGAGGTCATAACAATATCCCCTCCACCCACTGCGTGGCAACAGTGGGGGCTAAGTTGGATAGCTCCTGAAAATGGACGTGACATTGTGATGCACGATTAACCCAAGTCCATTGATTGCATTGCAGGCAACATGCCTTATTCACGTTGCCTACTCATTTCAATAATTGTAGCTTGCATCCAGCACTAACTATGCTCTTCATTGGCTAGCTGCATCAGCAGGCAGCCAATATCAGGTATGGCCAGGGCCAATTAAATCTAGTCTGCAAAGTTTAAAAAGGGGAGGTGCATTGTGTGGCTGGAACAGGCGTTCGGAGCCATGGTTGAAGAGAATCAAACCTGGGTAGACAAAGGAAGGACAAAATAGGAGAGACTGGGCTCCAAGGTTTACACATGCTTCACTGAAGGTCTTTGTGGGTGCGGCAGGAGTGGATAGGTGGATTAATGAGTTACATCTGCAAGGGGAAGGAGGCCATCCGTCAAAAGGCAGTGGGAGCGAACGGTCATAGAGATCAATGCCAGGAGTCAAGTCCCGAGAACCTGGATGCAGTGTCACAAGAAGTTGAATGAGCTCACACAAGTGGTCAAGGTCAATGAATACATCTTCAAAGGCCATATCCTACCAATGCACCACTAGCCTCTGACACTGCTAAATCACCAAACCCCCATCAGTCATCTGTCAACAATCTCCATCAATCAGTGCTCATACCTAACATTCATGTGCTTCACCTCACCCTCACACACTTAACATTACTGCAAGCATCATCCCCATATCTCAAAGCTTGCACAGACTGCCAGCTATTCAACCATGGTTACCACATCAGCCAAACACATTGCACACCACTCACAACACATTTCCCTCTCTTACAGGAAACATTGGTGTACAACTGGAAGTAGCAGGAGCTAACCAGGGGGTGACAGGGTACACCTGCATGTGCTGAGCCACATGCAGGAAACAGTGTTGGTCATTATCAGGACATCCATTGCTGTAGCTGTGGCCAGTTGCAGGGCTGAAACTATTGAAGATGACAGTATCCTCACACCTAATCCTCTTCCTCACACTCCTCCCTCAACCAACATTCTTTAAAAGCTGCAGATGGCGTAAACATGCATTTCATTTCATGCATCCCCCCCCCACCCCCCGCCACACACACACACAAGCTGTGATCTAGCAGGCAGTGGAGAAACAGCAAGAAGACAGTGATGATGAATAGCACCTTCAGTTCATTTCATACACACACAGCCGCCAGCTCAAATGTTGCTGCATTGTTTGTACATTAGGGGACAGATTAGAGATGGGATCAACACACCAAGTCCTTTTACCCCTTCTCCCCACTCTTCCAGATGTTTGTCTTGCTCTACATGGCCTCTGTTCATTCTCCAAGTCATGCTGTACATCAAGGGAAATGGATACTAGCGCACCCATGCTTAGGACAAAACTGGTTCGTGCAGAAGCCTCGAAATAAGCAAAAAGCGCTTCAGCACCAGCCACAACACAGCCTGTTGACTTTTTCAACTTGAAACAGATAGGGAAAGCGGCAAACCCTTGTAGAATTGTAGCAACAACCAAAACAAATCAACAAGCAACAAACCTGGAAGTCGTACTTGATTCCTTTAAATAGCTCTGGTGGGGGTGTTCAGGGGACGGTTCTTCCTGTTACTCAATGCCTGTTCAGCTGTGCAAGATTAAGAAAGCGCATAGGCTGGAGAGCTGAACTTGAGAATTACACATCAAATCAATAATAATATAAAAACAAAAAAACTGCGGATGCTGGAAATCCAAAACAAAAACAGAATTACCTGGAAAAACTCAGCAGGTCTGGCAGCATCGGCGGAGAAGAAAAGAGTTGACGTTTCGAGTCCTCATGACCCTTCGACAGAACTGGTCATGAGGACTCGAAACGTCAACTCTTTTCTTCTCCGCCGATGCTGCCAGACCTGCTGAGTTTTTCCACATCAAATCAATGTTGCACACTGACTGACATCATTAACTGCCTGCTCTGCATACTTCCAGTGGACATTCATTGTGTACGGGCTACTGCCTGCTCTAAATTGGCATCTGGCACAGTTCACCAAATATGTTTACATCAGATGCAGGAGCCATTTTGAAACTCTAAGGGCATTCATGCTGCCCAAAAAACAGGAATTAATGAACTCAATTTCTCGCCCACTTCTTTTGTTAATTGTATTTCATCTCTTTCTCCTGATGAATAAAACCAGATAATAACTCTTTTTGTTATTTGCTTTACACCTAATTTAATCGATCGTACATCTGTCATCGAACTATATGCTTGATGATGCAGAAGTTTTATACAAATTATCACAAAATACTCATCAGCATCTGGTCTGACTATATTTTTACTCGGTGACTAACATTCCAATAAGATACTATCGTAAACTCTCTGATCCCTTGAGGGAGAATTTTCTCCCAGTCAGGCAGGCCGTTCGGGAACAGGCACAGGCAGGCGCTGATCTGATCACCACCCACAATGGGCTCCACGCCGCCATTTTACGTGGGCTGGCTAATTAAGGCCCGCCCAGCATGAATCGTGGCTCCCAAGGACAGTGGGAGGGGGCGGGCGGCAGCAGGACTGCTATGACTGCCGGGTCCAATGGCGACCCGGCGGCCTGTTCGGATAGCGCGCTGGCAGCCTTGCAAAGTCTGTTCATCATGGCCAATGGAAGGGCTCCCCAGAGCGCTGCTGGTGAGCAGGCAAGGCAGGAGGGTAGGGCAGCAGGGCAGTGTGCCCCTCGGTTTTCTGACGAGTGCCTAGCTGTCTTCCTGGAGGAGCTGGCAGCACGACGGGAGGTCGTCGTTCCGAGGGATGGGAGGAGGAAGCCCCCCCACCTGACCAAACATGCCTGGGAAAAGGTGGCAGAGATAGTCAGCTCCCATGATGTGGTGCAACACACGTGGGTCCAGTGCCGCAAGCGTTTCAACTACCTCCTGCGCTCGGGAAGGGTGAGCTCCATATTGGCAGAGGTCACTTAACACAGCAGGTAGGCTTTCCCCCTTGCCCCCCACCCCCAACTCTGAGTGCAGTTACAGCATTGAATCCTTCACAGCAAGTTTCCCTCGCTGGGTAGCCCATGCCTAGTTCACCCTGAGTTGTGCTGAGATGGGTTCTGCACCCACAGCATGTGGTAGACTGACACCCGGAGTACTGTTTTGGGGGCTACCTCAAGGATCTGCACCTAGGCACAGTGCTGGAACTGCAAAACATGTCAAAGTCAGGCTGCTGACGTGCTGGGAGGGGAGCTTCCAGGTGGCGGGGCACCCATCCATCTGCTGCCCTTGGCGTTCCACATGCTTGTGCGTCCTTGCTTTGTAAGATTAGACCGTATGGTGGCAAATGTGATGGAGGCAGCATGTGGGCAAAGGGGGTCAGCCCCTGGCTTCTTGGTGTGAGTGTGTGGCAGCTGCGGGCTGATAAAGCACTGGAGCCCTGCAATGACCCACTCTGGGATGCGATGGGAATCCGGGTACAGGGTGGACTAATCAATGCTCCTCTCTCCTTTTCAGGAGAAGACAGCACACAATGCTGCCAAGCAGATGCAGACTGCTGGATGCGGACTGGCGGAGGCGTAATCACCAGATACGAGCAGGAGGCGATGGAGCTGGAGTCGCGCCATGTGCCCAGGTCGACCAGTGGTGGTGATGCTGGGATGCCAGGGGGAGGTAAGAGTGCCGTGCACTGAGGTCACCATGTGTGTCCCAGCAGCCATCCCACAGTTGAATATTCAGTGATTGAAGCTTCCAACATGGATTGACCATTGATTATGGAAGGATGAGCGCATACTGATCCGGGGGCCAGGCATGCACATTGACATTGTCTCCACTTGAACTAATCAAATATCCTTGTTCTTGCTTTCAGCATCACCGGAGCAGGGCCGGAAGGAGGAGGCAGAGGGGCCACCTCTCACACCTGAGGGCCCAGAACAAATTGACTCACCAGCATCACACCATCTCTGCCAGACAGGCACCAGTGCAGATATTAGCACCTCGATGGGAATTAGATTGTCAGCAAATGTCCCAGGGCACAGTGGTGAGGGCACTTCACACTCGCTTGAGGTGCAGGAGGAGCCAGAGAGTGCCCGTGGTGCCGGCAGTTGGAGGACTGCTGGGGACCAGGCACATACTCAGTTGGTAGCTGATGATGAGCCTCTGGAGTCATCCGTGAGGCAGCGGATGCTGGAAGTCCAGCAGTGTATGCAGGAGGATCTGGCGGAGATACATGAAGCAGTGCTTGGCTCGGTCTCCGTGCTGGAGGAGTCTATGCAGAGCATCATTGATACAATGAGCTTCATGGCCGAGTGCCATGCTTCCTCCACGGAGAGTGTGGCGACTCTCATGGAGAGGCTCCTGCAGGAGACCAATCAGGGCTTCCCAGGGTTGCGCTGGGACCTGCAAGCCCTCACAGCAGCATTAGCCTCAGCTGCTTAATGCCAGTGTGGGAGATGGATTGGGCAACAAGTATCCCAACTCAGTGATAAAAACAAAAAAACTGCGGATGCTGGAAATCCAAAACAAAAACAGAATCAACTCAGTGTCCATCCATCAGTGATGAGCAGGGAGGTCCAAACCAACCTCATGTCGGCGCAGGATCTGCCTTGGTGAGGCCACGCCTGGAATATTGTGTGCAGTTTTGGTCTCGTTATCTGAGGAAGGATGTTCTGGCTATAGAGGGAGTGCAGTGAAGGTTTATCAGACTGATTCCTGGGATGGCTGGACTGACAAGTGAAGAGAGATTGAGTCAGTTAGGATTATATTCGCTGGAGTTCAGAAGAATGAGAGAGGATCTCATAGAAACCTATAAAATTCTAACAGGACTAGACAGGGTAGATGCAGGAAGGATGTTCCCGATGGTGGAGGAGTCCAGAACCAGGGGTCACAGTCTGAGGATACGGGGCAGACCATTTTGGACTGAGATAAGGAGAAATTTCTTCACCCAGAGAGTGGTGAGCCTGTGGAATTTGCTACCAGAGAAAGTCGTTGAGACCAAAACATTGCATGCTTTCAAGAAGGAGTTAGATATAGCTCTTGGGCAAAAGGGATCAAAGGATATGGGGAGAAAGCGAGAGCAGGCTCTTGAGCTAGATGATCAGCCATGATTATAATGAATGGCAGAGCAGGCTCGTAGGGCCGAATGGCCTATTCCTGCTCCTATTTTCTATGTTTCTATGTTTCTGTCATCTCTGCTGGCTCCTCTCAGCGTGCTTCACCAGATGAGGGTAGCAGCTCCTCCGCCCCTCTGCCAGTGACCGTGATATCCGATGAGGCTGCGGCGACTGGGGAGATGACAGCCATGGAACTGGCCGCTCTATCCCAGGCGGAGCCATCAAAGGCTCCACGGGCCAGAGGACACCCGCCAAGGTCATTGAGGCCAACAGGACAGCAGAGTGAGCAGGCTGTCTCAGATAACTATGCCAGAGAAGGGGGAGCACCTAGATGTAGCACCCAGAAACGTAAACTTAAGGCACCTTAGGCACACCACGGGTTTCTCACTGGTGGTTTTATGTTGCCCGCTATGAGTTGATGACAAGTTGGTGTGATGCTGAACACCTTTGCATTCAGTTTCTTTTCTGCTTTATTTTGTTAATTCATTAAATGTTTATATGTGAGCCTGGCTCAGGGTGATTCCTTACTTCTGCAAGTGGACAGGAAACCATGATGTTATGAGTAACTTGTTTGTCATTGAGCTTTATTGACAAGGCACATAGTTAGGCAGATGTTGCTGTCAGGTATCGGGTATGGAACCTGCAGCCCTGGCTTGTGTTGAAGGTCCATCTGTGGCGGACTAGCTGATGGTTTGTTGGATTAAAGCCTCCTGGGTATCCCTGCCTCCCTGGAGGATGCCCGGGTCAGCATCTACCCCCTCAGTGTTCTCCTGTGCGTGCTCATCCTCAGACTCACAACTGGACTCATCATGTGCATCCGGAGCATCTGCGTCAACATCTTCTTCCTCCACTGCATCCCCCCTTTCCAGCGTCAGATTGTGGAGAGTGCAGCATGCAACTGCTATCAGCCACACATGATCTGGGGGGTACTGGAGTGCACCCCCTGAACGGTGCAGGCATCAGAAGCACATCTTGAGAAGACCGGTGGTTCTCTCTACCACAGCCCTTGAGGAGGCATGGCTCCTATTGTACCACTGCTCAGACTCTGTTCTTGGATAGTGGAGAGGCATCATGAGCCACCTTTGGAGGGGGTAGCCCTTGTCACCCAACAGCCATCCATCTAGCCAGGCTGGAGCACTGAAGAGCCCCAGCACCTGAGAGTGTCTCAGGATGCAGCCATCGTGGGAGCTGCCTGGGTACCTTGCACAGACTTGCAGAATCTGCATTGTGTTTTCACACACTATCTGCATGTAGCAAGGAATCCCATCCTGTTGATGAAGACACTGGGCTCACCCACTGGCACCTTGATGGTTACATTTGTGCAGTCGATTGCATCCTGGGCACAGGGGAAGCCAGCAATTGCTGCGCAGCCTCTGGTTCGCTCTGTCTGGCTAGCCTCGTTGCAGCACTGGTGGATGAAAGTCAATGCACGCCTGAATAGAGCGTCTATCACTTGCTGGACACAAGTGTGGACAGCTGATTGGGAGAATCCGCAAAGATCACCCACTCACCCCTGGAAAGAGCCAGAGGCATAGAAGGTGAGGGCAGCCATGACCTTCAACACCACTGGCATGGGGTACTCACCCACACAGTTGGCGCAGATCTCAGGGTCTATCATCTGACAAATGGAGGTCACTGTCTCCCTTGAAAGATGGAGCCTCCTTCAACACTGCACCTCAGACATGTTGAGATGGCTACTTCGCGGCCTGTAAACCCTGGCAGAAGGATAGTGGCATCTTCTGCGGCCCCTTCAGCCTTGGACTTCCTGTTGGCCCTGTGCCCCTTGTGCCTGCGCTTCTCCTCCCAAAAGTGGCCCCCCTGGAGGCTAGATGTGGACTCCTGGCCTCCTCCCACTTCTGGCCCTCCCTTCCTCCTCAGAGGAGGTTCCTCCAGTGGAGAGCACAACTCCCATTCCCAGGCTATGGGGAGGCTTCCTGAAACCAGCAAGGCCCCAAAAATGATGTTTACTCCAGAGTCCTGACCTGAAGCCTGTTACTCCTGTCCAAGTAGCTGTGAAGAGTTTTGAAGTATTGCTGCTCACACAGGCAAGTAGCAGTAAGTTTAAGCATTAAAAGTCTGACAAACAACACTCGCAACCCCATTCACCCTTCTTATCCCGCCCATGGATGAGGTTTATAAAAATGTGGCCTACCCGCCTGCCCGTTGTACCCATGCAACGACCTGAAGATCGCACGGGCCCTGAAAAATTGGCATCAGTTACTGGCTCAAGGACCTTAACCGGCCCATTAATTAATGGCAGGTGCACATCGGAGATCATTGCGCTCCCGCCCACTGAAATATCGCGATGGCACCCGGCGAAGTCAGGACGATCGCCCAACGTCACTGCGCGCCATTTTACACATTGGCGGGCAGGGCTCACCCCCGCACGACAGCGTGAAAATCCTGGCCATAATCACAAAATTGAGCTCAGTTTAAAGCAAGCATCAGTCAAAGATAAAAGAGTCACACAGACTCCAAACATTCATTCTGTTTCTCTCCCCACAGATGCTGTGAGACCTGCTGCATTTTTCCAGCATCTGCTGTTTTCATATCAATCAAAGATAGGTGTATGATACTGTGGGCGGAATTTTCTGGGCCCACCAGCAGCGGGAAGTTTGGCGAGTGGGAAGAACTAAATTTGGGACAAGACAAAATCTTTTGCAATTATGTTCTCGAGGCTTTAAAGGCAGGTCAAGCTTCCCAACACACAATGTCGAGAGGCCCTTCTCTCATGCATGCTCATTAAAAGGCCAGCTCACCAGAATCAAGCTCCCCCTCCAAATTAAATTCCCCGCCAGGAACAAGTTAGAATGTTCACTTTTACAACTGTATGTAAATGGCGCGCACCTGGCCAGGTAGGCTTCTTCCATGTTTAACGGTGAATTGCTGTGGCATAGCCCTCCTTAAGAAACCTCTGTAACTGCCAGTCTATGCTTTCTCTCCACAGATGCTGAAACACTGGTTCAGCATGGTTACATATCTTGTTGTGGTATCTCTCTTTTTCTTAAATGATTCACATGCTTAAGGTGATTCAGTCTTCCACTTCCACAGGGTACGATAATGGTCCGGCCACTGAACTTACTTTACCCAGTAACCACTTCGGTCCTCCACCGACATTCTTTACACATACTGCTTTTTCAACAGTAAATTGCCTCTCACAACAATGCGAGTCATGGGCAGCTTTTTGGTTTCCTTGACTCTTCTCCACCTCCCCCTCCAAATTTGGAAATATTAGGCTCAGTCTTGTCCTAATTGTCTCATCAACAATTCTGCAGGTGTTGCTCCTGTCATCATGTGGGGGGTGGTTCTGCAGTGAAAAAGCGTGCGAGCTTGCTCTCCAATGAATCACCTGTTGACTTCTTCATGCCTGCATTAAAAGTTTGAACTGCCCTTTCTGCCTGCCTGTTTGATGATGGATGGTATGACACAGTCTTCACATGGGTGATACCATTGAGGCTGATCAATCGTTGGAGCTCTGCACTCGTGAATGCAGTGCCATTATTGAATACAACTACTTCTGGTAGTCCGTGGACGGCAAAGCTCTGGCATAGTTTCTCTATTGCAGTGCCCGACATTGGTGACTTCACCTCATAAACATCTAACCACTTGGAATGGGCATCTATAATCAGTAGAAACATGGTTCCAAGGAAGGTTCCTAGGTAGTCAATGGGTAACCGCACCCAAGGTCTACCAGGCCACTCCTATGGGTGGAATGGAGCTGCCACCGGCAACTTTTGCAGCTGCTGACATTGCACACAGCGCTTTACCACATTTTCAAAGTCACCATCCATCCCCGTCCACTGTAGGTAGCACTATGGTCTTCATTCGGGAGTTCCCTGGATAGGCACAGGGTATTTCTGGCTCCCTTCCCTTTGCAGGAACTATTACCCGTGCACCTCACAATAGAATGCCATCTTGACTGCTCATCTTGAGTCTTTGGTTGAAGAATGGTTTCATTTCATCAGAGGCTGGCTCCTGGAACCAAGCATGTAACACTTGGTCTCGAGTTAGGACTGGGTTCTGATTCGTCCAGTATTGGATCTGTTTGGCACGTTCTGGTGAGGAATGTAGAAAATTTAACAGTTAAACAAGTTCCTGTGGAATTGGGACATGTTCACCATTCTCTTCTAAGGGCAGGTGGCTCAAGGCATTGGCATTTTCGATATGAATGCCAGGCCTATGTACAAAGGTGTATCCATAAGCCAGTAAAATTAAGGCACATTGTTGTATCATTGCTGAGGCTATGGGAGTTATAGACTTTTCCTCATTAAACAAACCCAACAGTGGTTTGTGTCTGATACAATCGTGAAATGCCAGCCATGCACATATTGGTGAAATTTATTTACACCAAAAATGATCGCCAGACCTTCCTTTTCAATCTGAGAATATCCTTTTTCAGCTGTGGTAAGCGTCCTGGATAAATAGTCTATTGGCCGCTTGGTGCCATCGTCCATTCTATGAGATAGTACTGCTCCCATTCCATAGGGGGACACATCGCCTGTAAGCACCAAGTCTTTCATCTGGTCATGATGCACTAGCAGATTGGATGAGTGTAACAGTTGTTTCACTTTTATGAAAGATTCTTTTTGGAGCGCCTCCCAAGACCAACATTGGTTCTTTCTTAGCAGTGAACGCAGAGGAGCATAATAATTTATCATTCCTAAAAATGATTTAAGTTCAGAGGCGTTCTTGGGTGCAGATGCCTCCCTTATTGCTTTAATTTTCTCTTCAATTGGGTGTAACCCTTGAGAGTCTACCCAGTGGCCCAAATAGATTACTTCCTTCACTTGAAAAGTGCAGCTTTCCTTTTTCAGTCGTACTCCTGCCTGTAAAAAGCATTTTAGGACTTCCTTTAGGTTAGCCAAATGTTCCTTTTCAGTGAAACCGGTTATCAGCACATCATCTAAGTAGACTATAGCCAAACGTTGTCCCTGCAGTAAGCTTTCCATCATCCTCTGAAAGATGGCACAGGCTGAGGAAACACCGAAAGGCAAACATGCATATTGGTACAAGCCTTTGTGGGTATTGATGAATTCCCAGGAGGCGTCATCCAACTCTAATTGCTGATATACGTGACTCATGTCAAACTTTGAATACGTTGTCCCTCCTGCTAGCTTGGCATAAAGTTCTTCAATTTTTGGAATAGGGTGCCTGTCCAGTTTGGCTGCTCTGCTGACCATTAGTTTATAGTCCCCATAAATTTGGACGCTTTGGTCAAGTTTAAGGACAGGGACTATGGGTGCTACCCATTCTGAGAACTGAGCTGCTTTTATGACACCCAAACTCAGCTCAGTGTCAACCTTCTCTCTCAGGGCATATGGCACCAGTCTTGCTTTCATGAAACATGGAGTTGCTTCTGCGTCCACGTAAATCTTGGCCTGCAGGCCTTGGATTTTTCCCAGTTCATCCTTGAAGATGGTGGCATATTATTTAAGCAGCTCTGTTAGCTCACTTGCTCTCAACTGGAAGATTTCGGACCAGTTTAATTTAAGCTCCTTTAACCAATCTCACCCAAGAAGGTTTGGTCCTTCACCTAATACCGCCATCACAGGTAGCTGTGTCAATTGGTTTCTATAATGGACAGTTACTGTGCTGATACCTTTTACTTGGATTTCTTCACCTGTGTATGTTTTCAGCTTGGCAGATGTTTATTCCAAATTTAATTGATGTTCACCATTATTTAAATATCTGAAAGTGTGTTCTCCAGTTTCAGTAGTGGAAGCTCCCGTATCTATTTCCATTTTTATTGGTTTACCATTCACTTATACTACAACAAATATTGACTCTGTCTTCCCAACTTTTATGTTAAATAATGAATAGATGTCAGAATTTGTTGTTTCAGGCTCTTCTACACTGTAGATCTCACTAGGCTTCTTGTGTTGTTTTCAAACTTGTTTAAATCTCTCTTTGCACTGTCTCATTATATGTCCACTTCCGTGACAAAAGTAACATTCTACTTTACTAAACTGCCAATCGCTAAAAGACTGATTGGTTCCACATCAATTAAAGTTGTTCTTCGATTTAGCTGCTAAATTATTTCTCCTTATTTTTCAGTTAGTGGGGGCTGTTTCCCACTTCGGAGTGGAGTCTGGCTTTTTCACGCCACTTTTGGCTGACTGTTCTCACCCAATTGGTAGTACGGCGCCCACTTTGCGCCCCTAGTATTGCTTGTGAATCTCTTGCAGCGCTTTCCATGGCCAGCTCTAATTCTAGCACCTTCATAAGATCCAGGTTCACTTTAGCCAGCAATGTTCTCCGAATAGTGACTTCTTTCACATCACACACTAAACGATCTCTGAGCAAGTCGTTCAGAGTCTCATCGAACACGCAATGTTCCATTAGTTGCTTCAAATTTGCCATGTAGCATGCAATTGTTTCACACAGCGCTCTTTCACAAATTGAATTGGACCCTCTGCATCGTGACTGAGGGCTTGGGTTGAAAATGTCCCTTCACAAGGTCCACCAATTCTCCAAAATTCTTTGAATCTGGGGCACTGGGTGCCATAAAATTTCAAATCAAACAGTAATTTTTGCTCCCACAAGTACTCAAGAGAATCGTTCACCTCTTCTCTTCCCTCGTGACTTCGTTCATTTGAAAGAAGAGCGCGAGGTGTTTTTAGCACTGAGACCAAACATCTGTGGCTGGCTCAAAGGGATCGATTCTACCAAATTGCGGCATTTTGGGTGAGCATATCTTCAGTTATGTTAAACAAATATTGATACTCAAATTCCAATTTCTCTTGATTTATACTGATTTACCCTCATCACCAGTTTGTTTTAGTGTGGCCAAGTCACCTATTTGTAATAGAGTTGATCTGCAGACAACTTTCCAAGTGGAAAAATTGGGCAGAATTTTGCTGTCAGCAAGCAGGGGGCGGGGCCCGCTTGCCGACCCATAAAATGACACGTGATGACATCAGGCGGAACCCCCGATGCCATCCCGCCCCATTTAAATTTTCAGGAAGTTGGAGGCTCAGCAAAATCAGCTACGGGCCCGCCGACCTGTCAATGGCCAATTGAGGCCGTTGACAGGATCATTTAAACAATTAGAGGACCTGCCCGTCCAACCTTAAGGTCAGCAGGCAGGCCAGGAGCCGAGACTCCAAATAGAGAAAACATGAAACTTCATCCACCGGCAAGATGAGGTTTTATGCAGAGTTTTAAAAAGTTTAATAAATTTATAGTGTAAATTATGAACATGTCCCATCTCATGTGACATTGTCACATGAGGGGGACATGTTAGGGAATTTTTTTTCTCTAATTTTAATATTTTTCAAAGTGGAAGTGATCTCCCTGAGTCAGCACTTAGCTTCAGGGAGATGAGTGTGCTCTTTCGTGTGCATGCATGAATGAGCGCACTCTCGCTATTAGGGAATACACCACCCCCCCCCACCCCTGCCCACACAGGGATGCATAGCGTTTCCCGCCAGACATCACGCTGGGTGGGCCTTAATTGGCCCTCCCATGTAAAATGGCGGCACAGCTCGCTTCTCCAGCGGGGATCGGCTCTCCGCCCGCCGGAGATTGGGTTGGGCCCGTTCGCCCGACAGGCAGGAAATTCAACCCATTAAGTTTATTTACATCACAGCCAGTAACAACTACATGTGTGCTTTCAACTCCACCTCTATCTCCACACTACTTGAAGAGGTAGACCATGTTGCTAACACATTGGTTTACACAGATCATGTGATCTTATATCACAGGATTATTCTTAAAGGTATGGTCCAACATTTAACCAAACCATAATCACTACAGACAGTGCAGACTGTCCTGGGAGGGAGAGTGCAGGCTGTCCGGAGAGGAATAGTGCAGGCTGTCTAGGGAGGGATAATATAGCCTCTCCAGGGAGGAATACTGCAGGCTACCCAGAGAGGGATAGTGCAGGCTGTCCAGGGTGGGATAGTGCAGGCTGTCCGGGGAGGAATAGTGCAGGCTGTCCGGGGAGGGATAGTGCAGGCTGGCCGAGGTGGGATAGTGCAGCCTCTCCAGGGTGGGATAGTGCAGGCCGTCTGGAGAGGGATAATGCAGGCTGTCCGGGGAGGGATGGTGCAGGCTGTCCGGAGAGGGATAGTGCAGGCTATCCGGGGAGGAGTAGTGCAGGCTGTCCGGAGAGGGACAGTGCCGCCTGTCCGGGGTGGGATAGTGCAGGCTGTCTGGGGAGGGATAGTACAGGTTGTCCGGGGAGGGATAGTGCAGGATGTCCGGGGAGGGATAGTGTAGGCTGCCCACAGCCAAGGGATACAGGCTGATCCACTCAAGTGGGTGTTGTTCATGTTTTTGGTTGAGGGGAGGGGCTGTCTGAATAGCAATGATGGCAGAGGAAAGCATCTGAAGGGCGGGGCCATGAATGTCGAGGTTTGGGTCCTGAAGGTTAACATCAGGGCACTGGGAGGCAGAGGGTACGGTGACAGTGATGGCAGATGTTGGATCTAGTAGGGTGGCAGCGGCAGAGCAATGGCCTGGTACTGTAGGTTTTCACTGGGGACGTGATAAAACATCAGGGTAACAGTGGCCTCAAGGAAAGGAGGGGTCAGGGTCAGAATGGATATCTGCACATAGACGTTTAAGGGGTTGGTGGGGCAGAACAGAGATAAAGGCATAAAGTATGATAAGGTCAAGGGTAACAGGGTTGGTGAAGGTGAACGGGGTAAGATGAAGGAAAACGTGATGTTGGTGAAAGAAGATAGGGGAACTTGGTGATGATGGGAGGGTAGAAGGCGCTGGACCTTTGGCGATAAGAGACGTGCACTTATAATGTCATAACACAGTCTCATGGCGAGACCCAGGACCTAAGTAGGAGGAGGGTCTTCAGCGGTGTGCGAAGTTAATCTTGTCTTTATTGGGCAACATAAAAGGGCATCCGAATAATCATTTGTCAACTGGATGGAGAATCATGCTCAGGTGCGTTTTCATGCCCAAGACTGCAGCATTCCTCCATAACTCGTGCATCTCATTGCAGCATCATTCCAGCAAGGTCCGGAGCAGCAGTGAAGCTTGACCTGAAGGCCATCTCCTTTTGACTGAGGCAGGGACAGACAGAATGGGTGAGGGAAGTTGAGTTTCATGGGGCCCAGGTAGGGATGGCCCCCAGTGTGCCGGGTTCAAACCTCGAGGTATCCGGGTAGATAATGGTGGATAAGGGGTGGGTGTTACTTAAATGATGGCAAGTTCAGGGTCAAAAAACATTCTCAGAGGGATCCCAATCAGGTCATCAGGGCGTGCCAGGTGGCCAGATTCATACCAAAGCCTCAACTTCAGCATTGATGCTCAAGGATGCCTCCTACACAATTCAGGATCCTTATACCTTGCACAATGGGTGTTGTGAGACAATAAAAGGTGATTGAGTAGGCCCACTTCATCCGCAAGTGCTCCGGAATGAAGTGTGACACTCCTGTGGATCCTCATCTCACACTTGTTCTAAGAGGCGGCCGAGCTGGTTCTATAGCTAAAGTTGATCAGCAGACACTTCTTTGGTGAAAAACATTATGTTTATTTACAAAGGTACTCAGCAGCAACTACATGTGTCGTTTCACTTCGAACCATATCTCCATACTACTGACTACTAACCACAGAGGTGGCCCATGCTTCTGTTCTATTGGTTACTAAAGATCATGTGATCTTCCTCAACAGCATTCTTCTTAAAGGTATATTACATATTAAATAAAACCATAATTACCACAAGCAACATAATGAGAATACAACAAGCATAAACATGGTACATTTATACATATACTTACATTTGTAATTGATATTTACAGTGATTATGCACCTGTGCCAACTTTGTGCCCTTAATGTTTCTTTATCTTTCTTTTCCTATTACCATGTCTAGGTGCAGCTCCAACTTCCACAGATGAGGTGGATGCAGCCTGCTGACTGCTATGCCCGATTGACTGTGATGACTTTGGCAGGTATCCCCAGACCTAGAGGTCTCCAGCCTGCTAAAGGCCTCCTGCTCAAGTGTAGGTGTACTCTCCCCGGTCTAACCTGCTGGAAGCAAAGGGATCACTGGCAGAGGGGAGGTGCAGCAGCAGGGCAGACTTGGAGTGTCCTGGGATGAAGCCCCTGGGATGTTTGGCTGGTGCTCCTCCTCCCTGTCATTTCCCAATGGCACCTCCCTGACTCCTTGAGGAGATGGGCCACCTGGAGGGAGGTTGAGGTGCCCAATGCCCCTCTTGACTAGTCACTGCTGCACTGTACCCATGGTGAAAGTGATGGAGTGCAGGTCCGAGCACACATCAGGCAGCCACTATGTGTTCAGCTAGACCTGGGTCTCCAAGGTGGCTGCCATCCCTTCCATGGAAGCAGCCAAGCGCTCGCATGCCGGAACCATGACAGCAGCAGCACATAGACGGACTCCTCCAGCCTTCAGTCCAGCCTGTGCTTGGACCCTGGCACCTCTGCCTGATGTTCCCCTGCCTGGCTCTGCATCTCCAACACGACTCCAGAGTCGCTCGACATCCAGAGGATGTATGCTCGACTCCAGAGGCTCAACGTCTGCATGGGGCTGAGCAGGGGACTGGTCTCCAACAGTCCTTCGAATGTCAGAGACCGCGGCAGTCACTTCTTCTGCCAGCTGTGGACCGTTGTCTGTGATGTGCTCACCAGATTGTGACCCCAAACCTACTGTAGAATGTGCACCCACTGAAATGAATGTCTGTCCAGTTGGAGGGTGCAGGTGAATGCCATGATGGTACATTGTCTGAGGCTTCTGAGGCATCATCCTCAGAGGTGGGTTTGGAGATGGAGCTATGGGTGGTCTCCCTTCTTTGCCTCCTCCTTTCCTTGCTGGTACCTAGAAAGGTGAAAAGAAAAATTTAGTCGATGCCTAAGCAGGCTCCTTTATCTATGTCTTACTCTATCGGTGCATCTGACAACGCCGGACTGGAGGCATCCCTCACTGGTTGCTGGGGAAGTCCTGTTTCTTCTTCATCACAGGTGAAGGTTTTTCTCTGGTCCAGCTATTTCTGTGGCCTCTTCCTCGAAGGTCATTTGATTTCTAATATCTGGAATGCCGCCGGTGGTCTTGGCCAGCTCCCTCCTGTTGCAAGCATTCTTGTCTTGCAGAAAGACAGAAGAATTGATAACCATTCCAAAGGGTGCATGAGCAGTTTAGGAGCATGCATGCCTATGCCAGTTCCTGAGTCCTTCCCAGTAAATGATTAACAAGCAGGATGTCCAGCAACTGATAAAACATTAAGAGCATGAAGTGGCTGCCACACATTCAGTGCACATGTCCCTTCTGCTACTGAGTCCTGCAACCCAAACTCCTGTCTGACATCCCTGTGCATTTGCACACTTACACTGCCTGATGCCCTTATGAGTGTCACTTTGCAATGAGTAGACAGTGTCACTTACCCTGGCAGAGCGCAACAGGTCATTCATCCTTTTCCGACACTGCGCGGCAGTTCTCCTATGGGCCCCATGGGCGCTAACTTCCAGTGCAATCTCTGACCAGGCTGCCCCCATCAGACAGGAGGGCCTCCTGCTGCCATCCCTGGGAAATGGGACCTCCCACCTTTCCAGGATGACCTGGAGGAGAGTCTGTAGGGAGGCTTCACTAAACCATGGGGCCAAACATTGTCTGGTCTGTGACATACTGCCTGTCATGTGGAGAATCCAGAGCGCCTGGCTTGCAGTGAGTGAATGGCTGTCTGGGTGCCCTTTAGGTATGGCACCCGGACTTTTTACCCCACAAGGTAACAGCGACTTCCTGCCAGTCCCACCGCAAGATTTGCCGTGCTCTTTATGGATGCGTTTGTAATAAACTGAACAGTGCAAGATTGTGCGTGGCCAGCCGCCCCGCCTCCCAGGGGAAAACACTCCCACTTCAGCTCCAGCCACCAAACCTAGAGACCAGGACAGAAGATTTCAGCCTGTCTCCCTGATTCACTAACCTGCCATCTCTGCAAGTGCAGCTCCCCACTGAGATCATAGGACCAGCGAATGTATTTTCCTAGAGAAATTATTCAAACCAATCAATATAAAGGTCAATGCAGTATTGATGGTTGATTGTTAAACACATCTAGCACATTAAGTATCATAATATCACATTCACAAGGCAAATTGAGCATAGAACAGCAGTAGCCTCAGTTCATGTAGGAATCAATGCTAATGGCAAGAGTAAGTTTGAGGCCCTTCAATCAGAATTTCAGAAGATAGAAACTATATTAAATAAAAGGACTTCTGCAATTGTAATCTCTGGATTACACTGGATAACTTTGGAAGAATAATATTGAACAGGCAAATATATGGTTAAGAGCCCTGAGGCAGGGCTTTCCTTTGGTTAATAATTCATTTTCAGTGAGTTTTGGATGCAAAGGGGAGAAAACATGACCTTGAGCATGCCTGCCCCGACACTGTAAAAAAACTGCCTCTAAATTCTTGCCCTAGAAAAGTTCCAGTGCCATTTAATGCCTGTCCGGAGGTCATATTGGGCGTAGCCAACTTTATTTAGTCAGATTAGCAGAAATTACAATATTGGACAGGTGATCAAGATTTCCCAATGTGAGTCACTCCATCCCAATGTTTTGAGGAGGAGGAGGATATGGAAGAAGTTACCTAAGGATGACAAAAACTTCATTTTCTTTCCTTTACTTCTTTTGTTTATTTGCTTGACTGAAATGTAGCTGGCTGTGTCCTGGAAATGTGTGAGGGAGCTACAATGCAGCTGAAGAAACTACATAGAAGAATTATACTGTGGCAGCTGGTGATCTTTTTACAGGTGAGGCACCGTTATACATTCCTAACAAAGTCAGGGTGTTACTATGGCAACAGGCCCTTCCTGTGGAATCCCACCATTGACCTTTAGTAAGTTATTGCTCATTCAGCCCTATATTGTTATTATAATGAGGTAGACACATACCTCATCTTGCCAGGCTCCCTTACATATTTCCTTAGATAGGGAAGCAGCCAGCCAGGTTTCAAGCCAAGTGAAAACACAAAAGAAGTAAAAGAAAAGAAATGAATCTTTGTCATCCTTATCTTCATGTCAGCTCAAGAAGCAGGCTCCACTTTTCCAACCATAAGTCAGTCTGTGGGACAAAGGAGAGCAAACCTCCCTATTTTCAAATTTAAAAAGACGTGAGTTGAAGTTTGAACTTCAAAGGCTGCACTCTTTGACTTACAAAGGATTGTATTTATTGCACATTGAATGATTTTGGCTGCTGTCAAAAGCAGCATTGAATCCTTGTAGGCTTACATAAAATTCTAGATGAGTCACTGCCTCTCTTACATCACCTCATGAGCTACCACTGGAATTAGAAACATAGGAACAAGAGTGGGTTATTTAGTTCCTCAACCCTATATCTGCTAATGAGTTCTATCATTGTTCATGTATATGATCTAAGTCCCTATATACACCATTTCCCCACATTCTTTCTTACATTTGGTTGACAAAAAACTATAAATTTCAGGTTTATGATTAACAATTGGCCTAGCAGAACAAAAATTATGGCTGGCATTCCAGTGCAGTACTGAGAGAGTGCTGCACTGTCAGAGGCGCTGTCTTTTGGATGAGACATTAAATTCAGCCTCTGTCTGTCTGTTCAGGTGGATGTAAAAGATCCTATGGCGCTATTTCAAAGAAGAGTTATCCCCAATGTCCTGGCCAATATTTATCCATCAATCAACATCACAAAAACAGATTATCTTTTTTTTAATTCATTCACGGGATACGGGCATCGATGGTTGGGCCAGCATTTATTGCCCATCCCTAATTGCCCTTGAGAAGGTGGTGGTGAGCTGCCTTCTTGAACTGCTGCTGCCACAAACATTCATTTTCAAGAGTTGAAGGCTTGGCTTACTTTGCCTGCATGTTGATTTTAGTTGTTTGCTTCTCTAGAGGTTCTGTCAGTGCCTTAACATTTTGTCAAATTTAGTCAGATTAGCAGAAATTACAGAATTGGACAGGTGATCAAGATTTCCCAATGTGAATCACTCCATCCCAATGTTTTGAGGAGGAGGAGGATAAGGAAGAAGTTACTTGAGGATGACAAAAACTTCGTTTCCTTTCCTTTACTTCTTTTGTTTATTTGCTTGGCTAAATGTAGCTGGCTGTGTCCTGGAAATGTGTGAGGGAGCTACAATGCAGCTAAAGAAACTACATAGAAGAATTAGACTGTGGCAGCCAGTGATCTTTTTAACAGGTGAGGCACCATTATTTATACATTCCCAACAAAGCCAGGGTGTTACTATGGCAACAGGCCCTTCCTGTGGAATCCCACCATTGACCTTTAGCAAGTTATTGCTCATTCAGCCCTATGTTGTTATTATGATAAGGTAGACACATACCTCATCTTGCTCCACCACCAATGAACAATGGCAGGAGTGTGTACCATCCACAAGATGCACTGCAGAAGCTCAACAAGGCTTCTTAGGCAGCACCTTCCAAACCCACGACCTCTATCATCTAGAAGGACAAGGGCAGTAGAAACATGGGAACACCACCACCTCAAAGTTCCACTGCAAGTCACTCACCATCCTGACTTGGAAATATATCACCTTTAATTCACTGTCGCTGGGTCAAAATCCTGGAACTCCCTTCCTAACAGCACTGTGAGTGTACCTACACTGCGTGGACTGCAGCAGTTCAAGAAGGCAGTGAAACACCACCTGTTCAAGGGCAATTATGGATCGGCAATAAATGGTGGCCTAGCTAGCAACCCCATAAATGAATTTTTAAGAAGTCCATGTGTTACAGATGCGGTTAGGGAGGGAGTTCCAGGATTTTGGCCCAGCGACAGTGAAGGAACAGTGATGTATTTCCAAGTTAGGATGGTGAGTGGCTTGGAGGGGACATCCAGGTGATGGTGTTCCCATGTTTCTGCTGCCCTTGACCTTCTAGATGGTAATGATCATGGGTTTGGAAGGAGCTGCCTAAGGAGCCTTGGTGAGTTCTTGCAGTGCATCTGGTTATTTTCACATTGCTGTTTGTGGGAGCTTTCTGAATACAAATTGGCAGCCAAACTTCCGACATTACAATCGTGACTGTACTTCAAAAAGGTATTTCATTGGCTGTAAAACACTTTAAAATATCCGGTGGTTGTGAAAAGCATCATATAAAAGCAAGCATTTTTATTTCTTTCCTTGGCAGCAATTGCCATTTGTGGAAATGAGTTCCAAACTTCTACCGCCCTTTGCATGTAGAAGATTTTCTTAATGGCACTCCTGAAAGTCTATAACAATATAAGATTATATAAGCTTCTTTTAAGCCTTCTCGCCATCTGGTGGTGGGTGCAGGGTGACTGATGGTTATTACTGCCAAGCTAAGAGAGTGTGATCAATTTGAGATGTAAAGCCGTTATCTCTTATCGCTCCCTAGATGTAGTCATGCATTTTTACAAAACCCTTGTTAGTTGTTGAAATATTTTTGATACATTTTCGGCATTAGATTGCAGTTTATATCGAGTTTGCTAGCCTCATTTAATTTCTCCTTAATTAAAGTTAGTATAAAGAAAAAAGAAAAGCTGGCATTTACATAGCACCTTTCATAACCTCAGAACATCCCAAAGCATTTCACAGCCAGTGAGGTAGTTTTGAGGTGTAGTCACTGTTGTGATGTAGGAAACCAATTTCCACATAGGAAGCTCCCACAAGCAGCAATGTGATAATGATCAGACAATCCTTTTTAGTGATGTTGACTGGGGGATAAATATTTGCCAGTTCAATTGAGATAGCTCCCCTGGTCTTCAAAATAGTGCCAACAGAACTTTTATGTCCATCTGAAAGAGAGTAGGCTAGGCCTTGCTTTACCATCTCATCCAAAAGATGGCACCCCCAACAGTGCTACACTCCCTCAGTACTGCACTGGAATGTTAGCCAGCTCTTGCATTCTCAAATCCCTAGCATTGGACATGAACACACAACCTTTTGTCTCAGAGGGAAAAGTGCTACCAAATGATCCATGGCCGACATTCAGCATTGAGCCACCTTGAGGTTAGAATTTCTCTACAGCTAAAAGAGTTGTTAGGTTCAATATCTTCAAGAATAGCTCAACAAGGGAAGGCTGAAAGAGGCTAAAAACAAAGGTAAGGTTATGAGGCATTGGCCGGAATGTTCCACGCCCAAGCATGATGGGCGTATCCGGTGGCGAGATCAAAGAATTACACGAGAAGGCCAAGTCATGTTCCTTGACAACATTAATCTAGGACACGATTGTCTCCTCCCTTTGTCAAAGGTGGGCGGTGTTTCCCGCCATCGAATGTCGGGAACTTAATTTTAATAAATTTGCATCTCATTATTGAGGCCACACGCTGAAATCATCCCCCTACATCAAATTTAAATCCCATGTCAATGTGATTTCACAGTGGTGTGATTTACAAGTCCCTTTAAAAGGCGTGCACCTGGCAACCTTAACTTTGAGGGGAACTCGGAGGTGGGTGCAGACAACTTTGCACAGCCCTCGCAATGATCCCGGCAGCTCTGCAGATTCGGGGTGGGGCGGGGGGGGCACAGGCAAGTCTCTGCAGTGGCTTCTTTGTGGCTGGCCTGTAGTGCCAGGGCAAGGGCAACAGTGCTGCGGAGAAGGAGGAGAAGGGAACCTCAGAGCAAGGGAAACAATGCAAGGTGGGAAGGGGAGAAAGCAACCTCTGGGAAGGGTGATAGTGCCAGGGGGGTCATGGCAGCACCAACTGTAGTTTGAGCACAAACACATGCCGGGGTGGGGGTGGGAGGAAGAAAATGGCCTGGCTAATGGCAAAACATATCAAAGATGAGCGCTCCACCGCAGCTGAGAGCATATAGCTTGAGCTCAATTGACAAGCTTGGAATCAGCCCAGTCAAGCAATTGTGCCCACTCAAGCAGTGCTAATTCCTGACAGTGCCAATGATTGCTTCTCTACTGTTAAACCCTCGTGCACACACTTCAAACTCAAATGAGTGCTCTGGTGAAGAACTGGTCAACAGGGCAAGCCTGAGGATCATGTTGGGAAACGGGGCCACCGAACACTGACAGAGGGGTGCGCTCCTAGTCCCTTGCGTTATGTTTCAGTTGACTTTGAAATTCACTCTCATGGTACAAGCAAACCACAGTCTTAAAATGCAGGTTAGGACAATGCCTGCTCCTGAGATGAGAGTTCAGGATGTAATCGAGCAGCCGAAGCTATCACCACTCGGTCATGTGGTGTGGGGTGGTGTTGGGTGTGGACATGGTGAATCATCATGTACACTAAACACTGGGCATCCATGTGATGGCCTGGACTCTCTGGAATGTGTTAAGGGACCTTGAGAGGCAGCTGCAGGCAATGACTTGACTAAAAGTGGTCTTTAGGAGACAATTGATGTCCCTTGTGTCTCTCTCTTTGAAACTGCAGTGAGGAGACCATCAAGAACACGGAGGCTGGTGATCTCGCTGTCTGCCTCATTGCTTATTGGCAGGAGAGAAGAAGGAGAAGAATGCAATGGAGGCGCCTGGCTCGCTAAAAGGAGGAGCAGAACCCTGAAGACCAAGGGACGGCACAGCCTCCTCTGCAGAGGATGAACCCCACAAAGCCATCATTTGTAGGCACATCGCTAGAGCCAGGGTCTATAGATGATGCATGTGCCACCTGCAGATGAGCAAGAACCAGTGTCGCTGACACCTGCGCAAGCCATGGGAATTGGTCAAGCATGTATGCCACCTTCTACAGGATTTGGCACCACGGGGACTCAGAGGGCATCCACTGCCATGTGCTGAATTTCTATGGCAGTGGTTCTTTCCAGGGTTCCACTGGGGACCTTTGCAGGGATCTCAAGATCTCCATCCACAAATGTATCCAGGAGATCATGGATGCCCCTTTTGCCAGAGCACATAACTTTGTCAATTTCAACAGGGATCTGGCAAGCCAGCAAGTAAGAGCACTGGGATTTTCTGAGATTTCCAGATTCCCACTGCTGTCATGTGGCTCTTAAATCTCCCTGGCATCAAGCAGTCTGGTACGTGAACCACAAAAGTTTCCACTCTTTCAATGTTCAGCTGACCCACGACCATAACAACTGGATCATGCAGATGCGTGCAAGAAAACCCAGAATCATCCACGACTCGTACATCCTCAGTGCGTCTCAGATCCCTGGCATCTCCCAGGGACCACACATGATGCAGGGTTGGCTCCTCAGGGAAAAGAGCTACCCACAAAGGACATGGCTGATGACACCCATGCGACGGCCTCAGACTCCTGGTGAGAGAAGGTACAACGATGCTCATGCCACAACCCGGAGTTTGGGTTGAGCACACCATTGGCATCCTCAAAAATGAGGTTCCAGTGCCTGAACGGATCTGGTGGAGCACTCCCAGTACACTTCCCAGAGGATGTCATGCTTGCTGCTCGCTACATAACCTGGCGATGCAAAGGGGGGAGAAACTGGATGATGAGGAGACACAACAGCTGCATATCTCCTCTGATGAGGAGGAAGTTGAAGGGGATGAATGTGATAAGGCCCTGGAAGGCGAGTGTGCAGGCGATGAGGCCATTGCACTGGCCAGTAGAGGCAGGCGTAGTTGTGAATCCCTCATTGCCACAAGATTCCAGGAGGATAATGACGAGACGTAGTCAGGACACTCCTGAGATCTTCACATTGTATCTGGGAACGTCTGATACCTGTCTGGCTGAGGGCAGCACATGTAGACTCTGTGAAGAGGCTGATATCATGGAGACGCTGCTGAGAAACAGCAGGCACGTGGACTTTAAGACAACTTTGACAGGCTTCATCACCTGTTCGCTGCAGCACCACACCTTCACCTGTCAGGAATGGTGTCGAGATGGGGAGGCAGCCCCACCTTAAAGGTGCTGAAAGCAGACAGAGAACACCATGGAATCCAGTGACGCTTGGGTACGAGATTCTTGCAGCAAACACAGGCCGCATGGAGGTGCACATGTCATTAATCTAGACAGTGACTTTGAAGCTAGACAATCACTGTACTCAATAGGCTACACTCTGCACAGGGAAAAGGCCCTGGACTGTGGCAGTGGACTTTGTTTGATGCAGGAAACAAGGTTTCACACCTGATTGACACAAACACTGCGTAGCATAACAAGGAGCGATAGACAAGAAGACATTTTTGGGAGTGTACTTACAATGGTCAACATTAAATACAAGTGATTAACACCCGTATCCACATTATGCAACTATATATTCTTGACCTTTCTAACCTTGCCACTATGTCTTGGTGCTCCCCGACATCCACAGCAGAGGTGGAGGTGAACTGCTGACTGCTATGCCCTGTCATCTGTGATGACCTTGGCGGGCGTCCTCTGGAGGGGCAAGACCTGGAGGGCCCCAGCCTGCTTTGGGGTCCTGCTGTGTGGCAGTGGCACCCTCCTCGGCCTATGGAGCTGGAGCTGCTGGGGCCACGGGAAGAGGCAATTCTGATGGGCTGGACACTCCCGGAGTCACCTGGGTAGATGGCCCTGGGATGTATGCCTGCTAATCCTACTCCCTATAGGTGTCTAAGGGCCCCTGGCTAACTCCTTGAGAGGAAGGAGCAGCTGAACTGAGCTTGAAATGCCTCGCACCCCCCCTCTCACATTGTCACTGATGGATACCTGCAAGTGCCCTAGCAACGGATTGCAGCTTCTGCAGCAGTGCAGGACCAATGTGCTGGACCAGGGTCTCCAAGGCAGTCGCCATTCTACTAGTGTTGCCCTTGGTGCATTGGCATGACAGAGCTTTCACCTCAAACAGATGGTGGACGGACTCCTCCATCGTACCTTGCAACCTGAGGAATGCAGCAGACATCCCTTCCTGATGTTCCCGAGCTTTCTTTTGCAGCTCCAGCAACTGAGGTATGACCAAATCCAGAGGCTCCTCTTCTGATTCGGACTCAGCAGATTTCTGGCCTTCAGCAGTCCTCCTGGGAATTCCCACCTCCACCTGCTGTGGATAAGACAGTGCAATGTGCTCACCAGATAGTGACCCTGAGGCTACCTTAGAACTAGGTCCCACCAAAGTGTGTGTCTCTATGCTGGTGGACGGTGTGGGTGAGCGCTGTGACGGGTCTTCGATTTTGGTGTCTGCAGATTCCTCTTCCTTGTTGTCCTCAGGGCTTGAGTCGAGGAACTGGCTCATGGACCCCCTTGGCTGTTTCCCAGATGTGCCTGTGAAAGCAAGGAGAGGTAATTAATGCATGGTGGGGGCTGCGGAACAGGGGAACTCACTCACTGCATGGTTGTCTGATGGATGTTGAAATGCTGGATCCTCACTTGGTTGAGCACCACCAGCCTCACTGTCAGCGGGAATGATCCAGATCATTGCCGGTCAGCTGAATGGCTCTGTTTTCAAAGTCAGGCATTCCTCCACCAATCTGTGACCTCTCCCTTTTATTGTGTGCCAGCTTGTCCTGCATGAATACAGATGGAGGAAGTGTAAGCAGGACACCTGCCAGGCCAGATGAGAAGGGTGCCTGGCATGTGTGGATGGTGAGTGATGCTATGGATGGAATGAGGACACAATCCACAGGACAGATGAAGGTGTGTGTGAGAGAATGAATGGTGATGTCTCTTAAACTGGCAGTAAGTGAGATCCCTGTGGGTGCACGGTGGGTAAAGTGAGTGTGAGTTGAGAGTGATGAGAAGAATGACTTGCCCTGGTGGAACTTTGCACACACACACATACACACACATACATATACAGTAGGGGGATAGAAAAAAGAGGGAGTTTTACAACAATGGATAACAATAGCAAAAGAACCACAGAAATAACTATTAGTTTCATATGATTTCCAGAGTCCAGAAAGTCAAAGTCCAGAGGGAGTTCCCTTCATGGAGGAGTTCAGTTCAGAGCAGTTCCTGGTTGGAGACAGCAGCACAAAAGTCCTTTAAAGTGAATGACGGTGCAGCACGGTAAGGTTTCTGTGCATAGACTGCTTGGCAGGCGATAGTCAGGTGATATTAAAATAAAACGGGCTTCAAGGGGTTGAGAGATGGTGGCTGGCTGCTTGTTCAGCTGGGAGACCTGTTGGAGTTAAATCAACAGACTGCTTGTTTCCCAGTTGTCAACTGAATATAGAGATATGAAAATGATCACTCGAGTCATGTGACCTCCTTCCTCCACAATGATTTCAAAAGAGATGTTCATCTGATGTCTGCGCCTGGCTTTTGTTTTATGGATCATAATATCCCAGTCATTGGCCTCTGCAAGAATCGCCATCCAAGCTGAGGTTCTTGTTTCAGGAAGCTATTGGGCAGAATCATTGCAGATTTGCACTAAGTGCGGGACCGGGCATGAAAAAAGCCGTTTTACCTGCTTGCCACAATGGCAGGTTTTCGCACCCATTCCCAGTGTGTTCCGCCCCATTAATAATGCATTCACAGGAATCACTCTGGATCGCTGGCGGGCAGGCTTAGGATTGCCTGCCATGCCGTGGCCTCAGTGCTTCCTTGCTCAGCGCACCATGTTTAAAGCACACCAGAGCACAACCTACTTCATGTCTTCACCCCAGGACTGCTCCAGGCAACAGATGGCCCCAAAAGCAAAGAAGACAGCAGCCCCCAAATTTAGTCCTCTCTGGGGCACCTGCTTGACACAGTGGAAGGCGGCCCCAGTCTCCCACTGCTGACCTGGCCGCAGGTGGTCCATGAGAGTCACCAATTCAGCCTGGGAGGCAATGGCAGGGGTGGTCAGCACCACCGGAACACACAGGAGGTCAGCCATCCAGTGCAGGAAGAGGATGAATACTTTCATCCATTCCACCAAGGTAAGTCAACCACATCATCACTCTCAACTCTCACACTCACAAGCCCATCACATATCCACAGGGATCTCACACCTCAAGGGACAACACCACTAACTCTCACACAATCCCTCACATCTCCATCAGGGTCATACCTTCTGGAGCTTGCATCCTCATCCTGTCCATCACTCCTCTCACCACACAAACATTCCACACAGTGCCATGTGTCCTGCTCACACTCTCTCCATCTGTTTTCATGCAGGAGAAGCTGGCTCACAACAGCAGCGAGAGGTCCCAGACGGGGGGGTGGAGTGGCCCACATTAGGCCCCACACTCACTTTGAGGAGCGTGCCATCACGCTGACTAGTGAGGACATGGGCCATGCCTGCAACGATGGTGAGGTCAGTGGTGAGCACCCATGTAAGGATCCTGCACCACATCATCCCTCTCTCAACACAACTCTGAGTGCTGTGCTCTCTCTCCTGCTTTTGACTCTGCTGCCATGCATTAATTAGCTCTACTTTGGTTCATAAGGAACTCTGCCAAGTGACCAAAGCCCTCAGCCAACCAGTCCCTTAGCTCCATCCGCTTCCTCACCTCCAGCCAAGAGGGCACCTCCTCCATTGAAGAGCTGGAAATAATCAACCTGGAGGACCCATCACAGCCCTTACCCATACCTTCCACCAGCGCAGAGACATATACCTCGGTGGGACCTAGATCTAGAGCAGACTTGGGTTCACAATCTGGTGGTCACCACACTGGCATGTGTCCACAGCAGCAGGAGGACACAGGTTCAGCTGAGCTTCTCAGCACTTAAAGGACTGCTGGGGAAGAGTAACCTGTGAGGTCCGAGTCAGCTGACGAGCCTCTGGATTCGGTCTTCCAACTCATCCTGGAGAGTCAGTAGAAGGCAGGGGAACATCATGCAGAGCTGCTGGAATCCCTCAACAGAGTTGCTTGCGAGTCAGAGGAGTGCGTTCTCCTGCTCTCTGATGAAGTGGTGCCCATGTGTGGGTGTATGGAGGCCCCCATGGGAAGGATGGCAGATGCCACGGAGACCCTGGTCAAGCAGAAAACGGAGATGCAGGCAGACCTGCACTCCATCGTGACAACAATGGGTAAGTCCCTGCAGCGGCAATGCGAGAGGGAAACGGCGCATCTCAACGTCCCTCCACGTGCTCCTTCTCCTCAAGGAGTCAGGCCTTGGCCCTTAGGCACCCAAACAGAGGAGGAGCAGCAGCTGGACACTCCTGGGTCATCCACCCAGGAATATCAGAGGCTGAGCGCTCCCCCCAAGTCTTCTTTGCCTGTGACTCCCTCAACCTCACCTTCTGTCACAGCAGATGGAGCAGTTGGCCCACAGCAGGGCAGCTAAAACAAGCCAGGACCCCAAAGGCCTCACCTCTCCAGAGGATGCACGGCAAAGTCATCAGAGGCAACAGGGCCAACCATTGCACAGGCTGCCTCCACCCCTGCTGCGGATGTCAAGGCAGCAACTAGAAGAAGTAGGCCTAGAAAAGTTAAGAAATTCTGATCATGAGAGGTTGCATGTGAGAACACATTTTGTCACTTCATAATCTGAAAATATATTCACTTTCACTGAATAAGGTGTAATGTTGTCTCTCAACTTCTGTGACAGACTTCACAAGTCCTCCCACTGCATTCTCCCCAGCTAACAGTTCAGCTGCAAGCAGCCAGACCACAAGCCATTCTGGAGGGAGAAGCATGTGTGTCAGGGCCTTTCGGATCCTCATACAAGCTCTCTCCCACGCATGCAGAGCCTTCTTGCATCACACTCATTTCATTGTCCCGAGCATTTTCAATGCTGCCTGCTGGGGTTCTCTTTCAGTTGTCCATCTGAGCTGACCTGCATCTCCGCCCACCCACTGATCACACTCCCATGCAGCAGCTGTGCCTGTCCATCACAAGGCTCCGCTCACTTTCGATCACGACAGTCATGGTAGTAGTGAAGTATGCTGTTGGCTCCCCCGTCCTTTCCCCTTCCCCAGTTACCCATGTCCTTTCCCCCATCACTGTCGACGCCCCCTCCTCCATCGTCACCTACCATCCCGAACACTTGTCTTTCCAGGGTGTCCAGATGAAGGCGCACATTCCCTGCCTCCCTGAGAATTCCACCTCCATCCTCATTGACATTACTGACCTCCTCCTTCTCACCCCCAGGGTCCGTGTCTGCCTCCAAGTCCCCAACAACCACCCCTGCCATCCCTTCTACCATTACTGATGCACCCTCACCCTTTCAACCAGCTCCCTCTGCCCCCACTCATACTCACCATTTCCTTCTACCACACCCACCCTCAGTTCACTCCCCAAGAAGCAGTCATTGACACCACAGACCCCTCCCTTGCACGCTTACCTGGATATCCCCTCCACTTACTCCCTCCTCCATCCTTACTCCCTTCTCCACCCCAAGACACCTTTCCCCTCCAAATTCTCTCCTCCCCCAGAACTCTTCACCGCTCCAAACTCCCTTCCTTACATCTTCCTCTCCCTTACACCAACTTCCCCACTTGCTGCATTCTCCCCCATTACACCGTCATCCCCCATACTCCCTCCTCCCACTCCCAACCTCACTCCCAACAACTTTGTCCCCCACTAACCTCACCCCCCTTACATCTTTGTCCCCCCCACCACCTTACACCTGCCCCCCCAACACTTTTGTCCCCCTGCCCCCAACCTCACCCCCCGACACCTTTGTTTCAGCCCCCGCCCCCGCCCCCGCCCCCCCCCCCCCCACCCCGGCACACCTTCCTCTCCTAGTCAAACCTGGACCTTCCTCTCCCACCACCCCACCCCACCCCGATCCCACACCTGGAACAACTTCCTCTCACAATCACAGCTGGACCTTCCTTTCCTTCCCTTCATAGATCATCCATAGCAGCCCATGGCCAAGGCTGTGATGTTTAGAGGCAGACCCAAAGCATCAACAGAGCCATGTCCGTGAGAATCCACCCAGCACATGATGCATGTGCTCCTCTAGGGTCTGATAGCTGAAGGCTCCAGCATCTTCTGCTCCTTGGATGTCTGTGATCTGAGCAAGGCCCTAATGATAAGCCCTGACTTCTGCACATCTTGCTTGTCCAGACACATTCTGGGCCCTTGTGATTTGCTGCCGGAGTAATGGTAAATCTGATGTGGGGAGGGGTGATTCCAGTCGGGCCTTACTTTGCATCTCATCACATTCATGCCAGCCTCCAGAGGAATTCCACCATGGCGGGCATCATCAGGTGATCCCACCATGCTTTCCCGCCGGCGTAAAACCGATTTCTACCCTTCACGCCCGCCATGAAGCCAACATGGCTAGACAATTGCTCCCATCATCTGGGCAGACCCTAGGGGTAGGATTTTCCTGAAATTCCCACCCAAAGTCAACGGACTTTTGGCTGCTCTCCAAATGTTTCAACCTCACCCACGTTGATTCCTGTCAATGGTGGGACTGGAAAATCCTGGCCTATGAATCCGCTGAAGTGGTAAGTTTATAAAAATGGAAGTGATATCCGTTTTCCCCTCAATGGTCCCCTTTTGAAATGGACCTGGTCAGCTTCAGGTGTAACATGGGTCTGTTTTCAACGATGTAGGGGTAACAAGTTTTGATCCCTGTGAGTCCCCCAGTTTCACGATTGTAATGTCGCTACAATGGAGTGTGAGATTCCACAAGGATGAGAGGAGAACTCTTTTTTTCCTGTGACTCCTGTTGGAAGCTTTCAGGACAGATGGTCAGTCCTGTGAGTGGTAGCAGACATCTTTTTTTGGCAGGGCAAAAGTCCATTTTAAAATAGCAAAAAAAAACAAAGTTTGATGTACACGGTTTTGATATCTTTCATGTCTTATTGACGTGTCAGAGAAAAGAGATAGTTTATAGCCTAATAATTTCAATAAGCAAAAGTTAACTCACCAAGTAAAGTCACTTCACATAACTATACTTCTACCACCACCAGTTTCACAAAGTTTCTTATTGTCAAAAACTTCAGTCTATTTATTTCTTAGAACAGAAATTTACATTTCCTCTGTTATCCTTTAACGCCAAGTTGTAAACACTTCTGGAAATGAGCTCAGTGTCCTAGGTAATCAAGCTGTGATTACTTTGCAGAGCACAAACCTAAAGATATCAAAAAATCTATTTCCTATAGCTATTTCTTAATAGCATATTTCTCCTTTATACCAAGAAACTTATTTTCTTGAACTAATTCAAAGAAGTGGTCTCTGAGTGAGATAAGGTTGAAAGGTTGTGGCTGGGATGATTGCTTTCAAACCAAAGGCTTTGGGTGATTCTCATCCCAGAGGGACCAGCTTTCAGCAGCTTTTCCCTTGCAATGTAGTAGTGCCAAACTCAAGTTTGAAACAAGCCTTGTGTGCAGAAATTTGAAGGGGCCCATTGCCCTTTTTCAGAGAGGTAGAAATATCTGCAAATAAATTTTGTACTCCATGGTGTAGGACAGAGTTTATGAATGTTAAAGGAGCTATCATTATAGATTGTGGACCCATTCGCCAAAGCAGATGTCTCTGGTTTGGTGCTGGAGTAGATTAGATGTTATGACAAAGCTGATGAGGACATGGCAAATGTTGTGGATATTAATTTTGGCAGAAATTGTAAATTTGGAATTTCAGAGTAGCTTAGTACTCTCTCTAAGGCATCATGGAATAGCTGCGCACACAGTAGCATTTCCCCTTGAAGGGCAGAATCTCCTGGTAGAGACGAGGTTGTCAGAAGCAGGACAAGAAGTGCATGGTACTTCCGTTTGTAGGCGGGGTGGCTGGTCCCATGTGATTGCACAGCAGCCAGCCAATTAGGTATTCATTGTCATGGAACATGGTGAATCTTGCGGTGGAGTTAGACAGGAAGCCGACACCCCCCCACAGTTACCTCACAGGGTCAAAGGCCTGGATACTATATTTAAAGGGCCCCAGACAGGCATTCATGCAAATATATTAAAAAGAAGTTCCCAATGCTTTCCCCGCCCGCCTTGCCTCCCACTCTCAGAAGCTTCACAAGATTCTACCCGGCAACAAAAATCTGACTGTAAGGATGTTGCAATTTCAACCTCACTCTCTGAGGAGCTTTTGGCAACTGCAACTGCTGCCACCCCCTTGCACTTGCCGTAGATCCCTGGAACTGGATCCTCCCTCAGTCATCTTTGACCTTCTCTCCATCACCCTCGCCTCAACTCCAATCACTCCTGACCACTTATTGTTGACTTTTGAGCTTCCCCGAGTACGTGGAACATTCCCCCCCTTACCCTCGACCTGCCATCCATCATCCTTGACCCTCCCCCTATCATCCATGACCTTCCTTCCATTCCCTTGACTCTCAGGATTTCACTATTCTCCTTCCCTGTATAACCCTGGATCATTGTTTACTGTCTTTGGGCATGGACCTTCCCTGAATAGTCAATCTTCCCCCCTCTGTCTCCCATGAGACTTAGTAAGGCTGGCAGCTCTCTCCCTTTCTCCCTCCCTAAGTCAGCCATGTCCCGTTCCCCTTCGACTGCCACCACCTGATCTCAATCATCAATGCCTCCTCTCCAGTAACTGAACAAAGCACCCATACAAGAAAAAACATCTTCTACTCATTCCAAATCCACTAGGAAGACGACCTCGTCTGCTGCACTCCACATTTAAGCAGTCATGAATCTGAACGCATGTGTTTCTCATTCATTGATTACTTAATTGGGAAGGTACACTTGGGGCTGGTGAGGCTGCCCTTCAATGAGCATGCATGACATGCAAATATATTAAAAAGAAGTTCCCAATGCTTTCCCCGCCCGCCTTGCCTCCCACTCTCAGAAGCTTCACAAGATTCTACCCGGCAACAAAAATCTGACTGTAAGGATGTTGCAATTTCATTGAGGAGGTACATGAAGTTGGCAGAGGATGAGCCTTGCCAGTCTTCACCATTTTGTCTTGCCATTTCAGTTGGCAGTCCATCTATTATCTTTCTCTTTGTATGGATTCAGCATTTTCAATATTGGTGTTCACACTCCAGTTATGAGATCTCTCTGCTCATCTAATTCTGGTCTCTTATGCATCTCTGGTTTTAATCACTCCACCACACCCTAAACCCATCCGTCTCTCTACCTCTTTTTCCTCCTTTAAGTCACTTTTTGAAATGTATCCCTTTGACCAACCTTGTGATCGGTGTCATATTTTGTTTTAAAATGCTTCTGTGCAGCACCTTGAGCTGTTTTATTACATTAAAGGTGCTCTATAAATACAAGTTGTTGTTGTTGTGGTTGCTATTCTAGGTTGGGGGTCATGTGCAACCTTTTTCTTTGCCGAGAGAAGAAACAGAATGTTTAAGCAATATGAGCGGCAATGATATTTGTTTCTATCATAAGGCTGCATGTGTCCAGAGCCACAAGAGGATGTCCTTTTAAAACACTTTCCTTCAAATTTACAGAACCCCTGTGACAGAAAAATATGCACTCACGCATGAATTAAGCTGGTGATTCAGTGTTTCCAGAAGTTCCTCTTTACATAATTGAGATTTCCTCACACCCAGTTGATGACAGAAAAAGAGCATGAGGTAAGAAGGTTGGTAAAACCTTTATCATTGGTATAAGATCTGCAATGAGAACTGTGCCCTGACATACCTCAGCCATCCTTATATGGTGAATGAACCTCTTTCTGTGCTATTTGGGAGTTTGTCGGGTAGTGGGGGTTGCATTAAATGTTACAGCATTCTCAATGCATGCCATGTTCTTTGAAGATGTGACAAGCAAAGTGGATAACGGGGATCCTGTAGATGTAGTATACCTGGACTTCCAGAAGGCCTTTGATAAGGTGCTGCACAAAAGATTAATACACAAGATAAGATCACATGGAGTTAAGGGTAATATATTAGCTTGGATAGAGGATTGGCTAACCAACAGAAAGCAGAGAGTTGAGATAAATGGGTCTTTTTCTGGATAGCAAGCTGTAACTAGTGGAGTGCCACAGAGTTCGGTCCTTCGGCCCCAACTATTTACAATCTGTATTAACGGCTTGAATTCAGGGATAGAAAGTACCACAGCTAAATTTACAGATGACATCAAAATAGGTGGGAAATTGTGTTGTAATGAAAAAATAAGAAATTTACAAATGGATATGGACAGGTTAGGTGAATGGGCCAAAATTTGGCAGATGGAGTTTAATCTGGATAAGTGTGAGGTTATCCATTTTGGTCAGAAGAATAAAAAGGCAACTTATTATTTAAATGGAGAGAAGCTTCAGAATGCTTCTGTGCAGAGGGACCTGGGTGTCCTCGTGCATGAATCGCTGAAAGCTAGTATGCAAGTACAGCAGGTAATAAGGAAGGCAAATGGAATTTTGGCATTTATTGCTAAAAGAATAGAGTATAAAAATAGGGAATTGTTGTTGCAACTGTGCAAGGCATTGGTGAGACCGTACCTGGAGTACTGTGCACAGTTTTGGTCCCCTTAATTAAAGAAGGGTGTAGTTGCAATGGAGGTGGTTCAGAGGAGGTTCACTAGATTGATTCCAGAGATGCGGGGCTTATCTTATGAGGAGAGATTGTGCAGTTTAGGCCTATACTCACTAGAGTTTAGAAGGGGGAGAGGAGATCTAATTGAGGTATATAAGATGCTAAAGGGAAAAGACAAAGTAGACGTGCAGTGGATGTTTCCCCTTGTGGGGCAATCTAGAATGAGAGGCCATAGTTTTAGGCTAAGAGGTGGTAGATTTAAATCAGAGATGAGGAGTAATTACTTTCCTCAAAGGGTCGTGAATCTGTGGAATTCACTACCTCAGAGTGCAGTGGATGTCAGGATGCTGAATAAATTTGAGCAGGAGCTAGACAGATTTTTTAATTAGTAATGGGTTGAAAGGTTATGGAGAGAGGGCGGGAAATTGGAGTTGAGGCTGAAATGAGATCAGCCTTGATCATATTGAATGGCAGGGCAGGCTCGAGGGGCTGAATTGCCTACTCCTGCTCCTAGTTACTATGTTCTCATGTTCTTGTTATGTTCCCTCAACAGCCAACAGTTGTCAATTGCTGACCCTTACTTCAGCCAATGAAACATCTGAAGATGCATTGTAGAATCTTAGAGCCCTTTCTACTGCTGATTCCCCCTGCTGAGGCTGCAGCTCCTCCACACATGTTCATCGCTCCAGCTCTGCTGTTTTAAATGCTAAAGCATCACATCATCCCTGCTAGAAGCAGTTTTGCAGCTCCTTTTCTGCCCTGCATGTATGTTTAGGGCACAAGAGAAAACTTGAGTGAGTTGGCAGGAAAATCACCTGGGTGGGCAGAAATCTCACGCTGCCACTAACGTGCCAGCGAGAAGAAAATCCAACCCATGGGTGTTGGATGGAGGCTTTTAGATTTTGGAAGTTAGCTTGCCCGCAGGTTCTTGCAGGGGGTAACAGGAGCAGTGTTTAACAACTTCCTGCCTCTGCCTTTCCCACAGCTGAATTTATGGTGCAATTGGATTTGTTGGGGCATGGAAGTTAGTTCTGGGACAGAAGGTGCTTTTATCAATAGGAAGACTTGATCTGACCAAATACTAGCATACTAGCGGACAAGATATTATGGTGTGGGAAAGAAAGGTCAGGATTTTGACAACACATAATTAAACCACATTGAAAGGAGGGAATTTAGAATAGGTGAAGAATTAGACTAGTACAAGAAAGGAAGAACAAGCAGGTGGAGTAGGGTTAGGGCTTCAGGCATGGAGGTAAATGCAAGGAGCTATAAGAAGTTTCTATGGTATGGGAATAAGGCAGGGTAATGGGACTAAGAATAGAATGTTTTCCATCTGCACCCCCTGTCTTAGCTACCCTATTGTAACTGTAAATATTCACCATAAACAGCCATAGAGAGTTGTTCCAATTTCTAAGTGTACTAAGTTGGGAACTAGTAAGTCTTTAGAACATACCCTAACCCATGTGGTATTGAGAAAAATACTGTTGGTTAAAGTTTTTTAAAAATTTATGTTCTCTGTATTTTCATAGACCTTGCCCTCAATTTGCATCTACTTTCCAACAAGGTTCTCAGGTAACAAATGGAAGTAAAATCTTTGCCTGTTTTTTTTATGGCCCCCTAAACCAAGGACCCTGAAGCTATTTTAAAACTGTCATCCGCTTTCTCAGCATGTGTCCAGAATTGAAGATGGAACCTTTTTCACTGGAATCTGATGTGATTCATTGTCCCTAGTCCTTGGAATAGTTTCCCTCATGGAAATGGCAACTGGAAGATAGTGACTTTGAACATTCAGTAGTTTGAGGCATGACAGACAGTGCTGCTTCATCCTTCTTGGATTTTATAATAAATCTCAATAAATATTTTCATTCAATACTTTCTGACCTTCTTTGCAATCTTTGATAGAATCCACATGCTGTGAAGTCATGGTTGAGTGACCAAAATAGCAACTGTCAGTTTTAGCCGCAGATGAGGAAAAAGTCCATCTATATTTTAGCAACATGGGGGAGCATAAATTTCTAAAATTTTGGCTGTGAAATGACAAGCTTTAAAAAAGAAGCAATTCATTTTCATGCTGCACATGGAACCAAGGAGGCTCTTTCACACTGGTTCCAGCATACATGAAACTGTTACATGACAGGAGTAAAAGAATGTAGCACATTATGTAAGCATGCAGGCCAGAGAAGCTCATGTGAAGGCATGATAATGGCTCAGTAATTCAACCATGCCCAAATGTTCACACAGGAATAGAGCCTGCACGAAACAAGCTCACAAAGTGATAGGAGCCACGTCAAATTAGCGCTGCCAGCTCATTATCATAGGTCAAGCATGCACCTAGAGCCATTCATTGGCTGTGCATCTGCTTGAAGGGAAGGGAAATGAGGCTTCACTGACATGACTTAAAGGAAGACAACCCCTCAAAAAAGGAGGTGCATCCTGGCTGCGGACAGTAGGGAACACTAGGGAGAGAAATGGCTGCAGGAGGTCCAGAAAGAATAGTCGGACCCTCTGATGTAGCACTAGAAGTCTGGTGTAGGCAGACAAGAGGATGGAGATTGTGACCTGAATTTTTGCGCAGATAGAGAGGCTCTTAGCGAAAATGAATCCAGGAGTCCCGCCCCGAACCTGGCATGTGCCATTTTCACAGTGAGGGGGAATGGATGCGGGTTCTAAATTACAAATCTGAAGTTCACCAAGGTTACTACACATTAAAGTGCAGCTGTCTCAGTTAGATCTGATTTTGGTTATTGGGAATGTCTAAAACATGACTGTGCACTTTAGGCCTGGTAGGAGAAGGTCTGAATCTGCTGGAGTTCTTTGGAAAGGTAGGGTACCCTTTTGGGGAGGTAGGGTATCCTTTTGGGCTTGGTCCTGGGACAACTTTGGGAGAGGCCAGGTGCCCTTTAGGAGAGGTAATATGCCCTTTGGGATTGTTAAATTTAGGCATAAATGTGCATAAAAAGTGCATTAATTTGTTTGAACTGTCAAGCTCATTGGAACTATCAAGAGAGCTGTCAAGACAACTGTCAAGAGGAATATCAAGAGAACTGTCAAGAGAATTGTCAAGCTGTCAAGATATTTAAATCTCCTGCCCTTCAAATATTTTTTTAAAACTGTGCATTGTTATTGCACAGTTATTGCTATTTGCAATGTCACTCTGTCTGTCAACATAAGCCTGAGGGTTATTATTACAGGATTAGTGCTACATGACTGATTTCACAACACTTCATTATCACAGTGGGAGCCTGTAAGTTCATTGTTTAATTTACAGCTCCAAGTGTTTATAAAGTCTTTGAAGTATGACAATGAATCCAAATGCTTGTTTTTATATGGGGTTAAAAGAAGTTAATTGTAGTGAATTGGTTTTTATCAATGAGAGCGCTATTTTTTAAAAGTGAATTCATCAATAGACACCTAAGAAGTTTATTTACTTTGAGTGTGGCTCCTGGGGTCTGCCCATGGTAGATACTAGGTGAGTTGGCATAGTAGGTGTAAGGGAAAGGGGTGGTGGTTGGAGGGCATGGATTGGCATGAGTTGCCATTAAGTTGGCATAGGGACTATAAGGGACAAAGGATGGGTAGTGTGGGAAGAGGGGCATAGGCTGGCATGGAGGGCATGAGGGGACATGGGATGGGTTGAAAAGCATAGGTTGGTATGGAGAGTATGACCAGCCATGGGGGTCGGTCAGGGAGGAATGAGGTGGCATAGAATGGCATGGATGGGACATAGGGACTGTGTAGGGGGATGAAGAGGTGTGGGGGCTGTGGATTTGGTGAGCTGTTTTTTGCTTTATTCATTTTTTCATTTCTTCTACAAAGTGCCGAAGCACTGAGGTTGGCTTTTCACCCAGCCCATCTCTGCTCCTGGAAACCTCCAAATGTTTTCTGCGGTTGCCCACCATGATTCCTATTTTCACCACTGATCCCACCCCAACCTTCCCGCTGAGGGATGAAAACCCTCCAGGCAACATCGGCAACAACAACAACTTACATTTGTGTAACACCTTTAACATAATAAAATGTCCCAAGCTGTTTCATAGAAACATTATAAAGTAAACTTAGACACTGAGCCACATTAGGAGATATTCGGGCAGATGGCCAAAACCTTGGTCAAAGGAGTAGGTTTTAAGGAGGATATTAAAGAAACTAAGGGAAAAAGAGAGATGGAGAGGTTTAGCAGGGGAATTTCAGAGCCTATGGCCTAGACAGATGAAAGTGTAGCCATCAATCAATGATGCGGTGATTAAAATTGGAGATGCTTTTATCAAGCTTTATCAGTTTTCTTCTTGTGTCAGTTTAGGATTTATGGAGCACTTTTCCAATCCCATGCTGCTGATTTTCTTGCCAGCAGCAACTATGAAAAAGCTGGGTGTGATGCAGCATGTGATTTTCTGGCCATTTAGAGTGTTCAAGTGTTCTCAATAGAAGCATGATCTCAATATCATTCCTATATTTTGCATTCCAGCCTATCAGGAGTGGCGACTATCCTCTAAGAGCCGCTACTCAGGAATCTACTTCTCCATCAGTAAGGGTCCATATGACTGGTGGAGGAGAGGGCTCTAGCTGCCAAAGTGAACAGAATCAGGGACGTACTGGGTGACAGAGAAATGGGCTGCATTTCACCAAAAGAGCTCACACAGTATGCGTCCTTGCTTTGCGTCCAGCTCACAGCTAAAGCCATCAAGAATCTTAAAACAGTGGTGCTGAGCCCTGACTACAATCAAGGTGTCAAGATGGCTCAGGCGAGCAGAGCAGTCCTGCCTAAACGGGGGTCAGTTTGGATGGGGTTTCTCAACAGTGCCAAGCCCTGAAACCTCCCTTGAGATCCACAACCCCACAATCTGCGACATCTCTCAGAAACCCCCTCCATGCCATTCTACTCTGTGCAGTTAGGTTTCTTGTACAGGCAACTATTGGATGCCCTCCACTTCCTCGCCCTCGTTGGCGATCCTGGCACACTGTAGTATTCCAAATTGTTTGCAATGAGATTCTTATGTCAGGCTTCTGTGAGGGATTAACAGGCTGCATGGGGATTGAAAAGCGATGAATGCGTGCTCAGAATCAAGGAATTCTGGAAAAGGAAGTGGTTGGAATCACATTTTTGGACATGTCAGTGACTATCATGTTTGTTATGTGTTAGATTTAATTTTTGGGGTGTTTGGTAGGATATGGGATGAAGTGCCATGGTGATGAATCTCGAAGAATTGTTTTTTGCTGGGATGTGAGTGAGGAGGAAAGGTTTTAAACAGAGGAGGCGTTGAGGTGGGGGGATCCCTGTTGGAAGGGTCTCCATGAGGGAGTCCTCCCTTTGTCCATCAGTGATTTAGTGTGGAGATCATGCTTGCAGCAATCCCAGGCAATAGATTGTTAAGTCAATTCTTTGACTCCTGGCACACCTATAACTTCCATGGCCTGGAGGTGTCCAAGTTTCATGTCTATGTATGTGAGAGATTGCAGCCCCTCTTCCATTATTCATTGTTGCTCCTCAATTTCTGAATGCACTTCAGTCCCACATTCCTGATCTTTGACCACATGCTGTGGAGGGGAGTTAGCGGATCAGAGGACCCCCTCAAGGAACTGTTTCTGGGTCTGGCCACAGTGGCCATCCATAGATCTGGGCAGTGGGCAGTCGAGGGAGTCATTTGGCCCAACTGCCTGCCTCTCCTCTGCGGCTATACGTCTGCGTCCGGGTGTTCCTGGAGAGGGAGCATGCAGTGTCCACTGGTACGCTTCCGGCCTTCCGATACTGGTGGGCTTTTGGGGGGGCCTGGCGTGCACCCCTGGGAATGTCACTTTAATCTTATCAACTATATTTCCTTAAAGGCTTTAGTTTTTTGTTACAATACATCAGCAGTGCCTCTTTCAGAAGGGGCACATAACTTCTGGTTATTAGCAGCATTCTATTTGAATCATAAGAGATACGTATATTTTGCATTTCAGGAAAGCTTATCGCGATGAATAAAAATGTTCTGGCCTCATTGCCTACTTGTGCTTCCCTCTGGTGGCTCAATTGGTTTGGCATTTGTAAATGGAAGTAGTCAAGTTGAACTGCATTTCAGTCTCGGGGGTGAAAAGGTGATGCTATTCTTTAATTCTGGAAACATTTATTTTCCTCAAGTCCTTTTCAAGTATTTCTCTTACGTTTTCATTTTCTATTTTAATACCTTTTACTTCATTATATTTATGTGTATTTCCGTGCTTTTCTCAATTTACCAGGAAATTTTCTTAACGTTGCTAATAACATTTATTGAGTCTAGTGTGTATGTCAAATCTGTTAGTTGCCAGCCAAGGTGACTAATTTTCTTCTTTATTGCTTAGGGTTCAGTATGATTTAAGTGATTGAACCTCTGTTTAAAACCTTTCCTCCTCACTCACATCCCAGCAAAAAACAATTCTTTGAGATTCATCACCATGGCACTTCATCCAATATCCTACCAAACACCTCAAAAATTTAACCTAACACATAACAAACATGATAGTCTCTAACATGCCCAAAAATGTGACTCCAACAACTTCCTCCCTTTTCCAGAAATCCTTGATTCTGAACACAAATTCATCTCCATGCTTCTCAATCCCCATGCAGCCGGTTAATCCCTCACAAAGGCCTAACATAAGAACCTCATTGCGAACGATTTGACTGAAGAGGAGCCATTTCTAATCTCAGGATCAGTGGTTAAAGTAGAACCAACCAGCAAACCCTAACCACGCCCAACATGGGTTTTATAGGATTTCATAGGCACTCGGCTATTTACCCTTAATTAAATAAATGGGCAATGTATTCATTTTTCAGACAATATAATGCTTACATGTTACAATACGGTTTTTTCAAAGACCAGCCAATATCCCATGGTGAGTTGAAGGATAAGTTGTTTTATAAAATAGTGGCTTTGTCCCATGTAAGACCATTGATTTACCAAAAAGGAATAAGTAGCGCTGTTTTAGGGATTGAATTCTGTGGCGATATTCATTCATGTAAACTGTAAGTAGGTTGCAACTTTTGCTATACATAGTGTTTTTTTATATGTGTACATATATATAAACAGTAAGGGATTATGTTAAAATCATACAAAGATATTTACCATAGGCAGTTAATTCCTTACTTGCGCCATAATACAAAGAAAAAGATACTTTCTTTATATCTAAATAGTAACTTATTCAAGTTCAAAATGACCTCCTTACTTTTGTACTCAATGGCCCTATTAATAAAGTCTAAGATACTACTACATGCTTTATTAATTACTCTTTCAACATGCCCTGCCATCTTCAATGACTTATGTATGTATACACTGAGGTCTCTCTGTTTCTGTACCTTCTTTAGAGGCTCTCCCTTTATTTTATACTGTCTCACCATATCTTTCCCACTAAAACAAATCACCTTATACTTCTCTGCATTGAACTTCATCTACCACGTGTCTGCCCAATCCACATGTCTATGTTCTTTTGAAGGTCAAGACTATCCCCTTCACAGTTAACAGCATTTCCAATCTTTGTATCATCTGAAAATTTTGAAATCATGCCCTGCACACCACAGTCTAGGTTATTAATAAATATCAGGAAGACCGAGGGTCGCAACATGGACCCTTGAGGAACTCCACTACCAACATTCCTCCAATCTGAAAAATAACCATTTATCACTACTCTCTGTTTCCTGTCACTCAGCTAATTTCTTATCCAAGTGCTTAAATTCGCTTTTATTCCATGACCTAGAATTTTGCTCACTGATCTGTTGTGTGGCACTGTATCAAACGTCTTTTGAAAATCAGATACATCACATCAAAGTGTTTCCCTTATCAAGCTTCTCTGTTACCTCCTCAAAAAACTCCAGAAAGTTAGTTAAACATGATTTTCCCTTGGTGAATCCATGCTGACTTTCCTTAAATATCCTGCACTTGTCTAACTAGTTATCGATTTTAGTTTCCAGAAGTTTCTCTACCACTGAGGTCAACCTGTAGTTGCCAGCTTTATCCTTGCACCCCTTTTTGAACAAGGGTGTAACATTTGCAGTTCTCCAGTCCTCTGACACCTCCCCTGTGTCTCATGAAGTCTGGAAGATTATCACTAGTGCCTCTGCAATTTCCACTCTCACTTCCCTCAGTACCCTTGAATGCATCTCATCTAGCCCTGAAACCTTATCTATTTTAAGTAAAGTTCCAACACCTCCTTCGTCTCAATTGTAAGTTCTTCTAGTGTACCAGTTACCTCCTCTCTCACCTTGGCCTGGGTAGCAAGCTCTTTCTTTGTAAAGACAGATGTAAAGTATTCATTCAACATCTCCACTATTTCTCCAGCCTCCACATGCATGTCTGTGTTTTCGTCCCTAATCAACCCTAATTTTTCTTTTACTACCCTTTTATTATTTATATGCATATAGAAGGCCTTGGGATTCCCTTTTATATTCGCTGCTCTTTTCATGCTGTCTCTTTGCTTTTCTTATTAGTTTATTCACTTCCCCTCTGGTCCTTCTATATTCAGCCTGATTCTCCATTGTATTTTCTACCTGACATCTGTTGTACCTGCACTTCTTCCTTTTCAACTTTGTTCTATCTCTCTCATCATCCAGGGAACTCTGGATTTATTTGTCCAACCTTTCCCCTTCAAGGAAATATACCTTGACATTGCCTGCAATACTGTTTCTTTGAAGATGGCTCATTGATCAGCCACAGTCTTTTTTGCCAACATTTGAGTCCAACTCACTCGACTCAGATGCATTCTGATCCCACCAACATTGGCTTTCCCCAATTAGTTATCCCTACTCTGGATATTGTGAGGCATTTAGAATACAGAAACAGATGAGCATTTGTCAAGGAATATTTAGCTAATACAATGAAAAATGTTCTGCCCACTGGATCTTAATAAATATTTGGTTTTGCCTCACCAGGAGTATCGGCCTGGATTTTGCGTTCAGAAGCCATTCAATGCTCGCCATTATTGAGTAAATCAGACACAGCTTCCAGGATCCATACATGTACAGCTAAACACGAAAATCCAGAAGTTGCTGTTGGATTTCATAGAGTCATGGAATCAGAAATTTAAGGCACAGAGAAAGGCCATTCAGTATATCTTGTCTGTGTTGGCCGAAAAAGAGCTATTCAGCTAATCTCACTTTTTAGCTCTTAATCTGTAGTCATGCAGATTATGGCACTTCAAATGCCTATCCAATCACTTTTTAAATGTGGTGAGGGTTTCTGCTTCTAGCACCCATTCAGGCATATCCAGACCCCCAACACTCTCTGGGTAAAAACGCTTCTCCTCATGTTTCCTCTAATTCTTCTACTAATTACTATAAATCCAGGCCCTGCTGGTCGTTGACCTCTGCTAACAAAAATAGGCTTTCATATTCACTCTATCCAGGACCCTCAATTTTATACAGCTCAATTAAATCTCCCCTCAGCTTTCTCTGTTCAAAAGGAAACAACTCCTGATTACCCAATCTTTCCACATAGCTAAAATTTTTCATTCTTCACAACATTCTCGGAAATCTCCTCTGTTCTGTCTCTAGTGCAATCACATACTTCCTATAGTAGCCAGAACTGCGCACGATACTCCAGCTATGGCCTAATAAGCATTTTATACAGGTACAGCACAACCTCCCAGCTCTTATATTCTATGCCTTGGCCAATAAAGGAAAGTATCCCCATGCTTTCTTAACCACCTTATCACAGACTCACAGAATTGTTACAGTGCAGAAGGAGGCCATTCAGCCCATCATGTCTGCACCGGCTCTCTGAGTATTTTAACTTAGTGCCATTCTCCTGCCTTTTCCCCATAACCCTGCATTTTATTTCTATTTAAATAATCATCCAATGCCCTTTTTAATGCCTCAGTTGAACCTGCCTCCACCACACTTCCAGGCAGTGCATTCCAAACCCTAACTACTCGCTGTGTGAAAAGTCTTTTCTCACCTCGCATTTGCTTCTTTTACAAAACACTTTAAAACTGCGCCTTCTGGTTCTCGATCCATTTTCAAGCAGGAACAGTTTCTCCCTATCTATTCTGTCCAGACCCCTCATGATTTTAAAAACTTCTATCAAGTCTCCTCTTAGCCTTCTCCTCTCCAAGGAAAACAGTCCCAACTTCTTCAATCTTTCCTCATAACTGAAGTGTCTCATCCCTGGAACCATTCTGTAAACCTCTTCTGCACTCTCTCCAATGCATTCACATCCTTCCTTTAGTGTGGCCCCAGAACTGCACACAATACTCCAGCTGAGGTCTAACCAGTGTCTTATATAAGTTCATCAAAATCTCCCTGCTCTTGTACTCCAAGCCCCTATTAAAGAAGCCTAGAATACTGTATGCTTTATGACTTATGTACATATACACCCAGGTCTCTCTGCTCCTGCACATCCTTTAGAACAGTATCCTTTATTCTATACTGCCCCTCCATGTTCTTTGTACCAAAGTGTATCACCTCACACTTCTCCGCATTGAACTTCATCTGCCACCTATCTGCCCACTCCAGCAATGTGTCAATGTCTTTTTGAAGTTCTACACTGTCCTCCTCACAGTTTACAATTCTTCCAAGCTTAGTGTTGTCCAGAAACTTTGAAATGATCCCTTGTACACCAAGATCTAGATCATTTGTATATATCAGGAAAAGCTGCCCTGCTACCTTCAGGGATCTATGGACAGGCACTGAGGTCCCTCTGTTCCTCTACACTTCTCATTATTCTATCATTTATTGTTTTTCTCCTTTGCTTTGCTTGCTCTCCTCAAATGCATTACTTCAAACTTCTCCAGGTTGAATTCCATTTCCTGCCCACTTGACCAGTCTATTAATATCTTCCTGAAGTCTACAGCTTTCTTCCTCAGTCTCAGTCACATAGCCTAATTTTGTATTATCTGCAAACTTCTTAATCTTGTCTCCTATATTTAAGTTCACATCACTGAGATATACCACAAACTGCAAATGACCTAGTACCGATCACTGTGGATCCCCACTGGAAACAGTCTTCCAGTCATCAAAACACATATTGACCATTCTTTGCTTCCTGCCACTGAGCCAATTTTGTATCCAACTTGCCACTTTGTTTTGGGTCCCATGGTCTTTTACTTTTTCTGGCCAGTCTGCTAAATTGGACCTTGTCAAAAGCCCTGCTCTTCCACAAGTTTCACTACACAAGTAACTTACTGATAAATTCTTCATTGAAATCCATATGAGGACATGAGGTTATACAGCACTCACAGATTAGTTACCCACTAAACTTGGCAGAAAAAGTTATGGCAGATGCATTCAGATGCAAGTGAATTCTTATCGGTATGACTCTTAAAACACCTTCTTAAATGGCCTAGCAAGCCTCTCAGTTGTATCAAATCTAAAAACAAGTCAATAAGGAATGTAACTGGACGGACCACCCGGCATCAACGCAGGCACCAGAAACGACAACGGCAAATTCAGCCCTGCAAAGTCGACACTGCAAAGTCCTCCTTACTAACATCTGGGCCTTTGTGCCAAAACTGGGAGAGCTGCCTCACAGGCTAGTCAAGCAAAAGCCTGATATGGTGATCCTCACAGAATCATACTTTTCAATGTCCCAGACACCACCATCACCATCCCAGGGTATGTCCAGTCCTGCCTGCAGGACAGACCCAGCAGAGGTGGCGGCACAGTGGTGTACAGTCGGGAGGGAGTTGCCCTGGGAATCCTCAACGTCGACTCTGGACCCCATGAAGTCACATGGCATCAAGTCAAACATGGGCAAGTAAACCTCCTGATGATTACCACGTAGTACCCCCCACACCAGTCCCACACCCCCCCCCCCCACCCCCCACTCCCCCTCAGCTGATGAATCAGTGGTCCTCCGTGTTGAATGCCACTTGGGGGAAGCAGTGAGGGTGGTAAGGAAGCAGAATGTACTCTGGGTGGGAGACTTCAATGTCCATCACCAAGAGTGGCTCGGTAGCACCACTACTGACCGAGCCGATCGAGTCCTAAAGGGCATAGCTGCTTGACTGGACCTTCAACAGGTGAGGGAACCAACAAGAGGGAAAAATATACTTGACCTCATCCTCGCCAGCCTGCCTGTTGCCAATGTATCTGTACATGATAGCACCGTTAGGCACGACCACCACACAGACATTGTTGAGACGAAGTCCTGGCTTCACACTGAGGATACCATCCGTTGTGTTGTGTGACACTACTACCATGCTAAATGGGATAGACTTCGGACGGATCCAGCAACTCAAGACTGGGCAGCCACGATGCACTGTGGACCATCAACAGCAGCAAAATTGTACGCAAACACAATCCGTAGCCTCATGGCCCGGCATATCCTCCAATCTACCATTACCATCAAGCCAGGTGATCAACCCTGGTTCAATGAAGAGTGCTGGAGGCGATGCCAGGATCAGCACTAGGCACAGCTAAAAAAATAAGGTGATGAAGATACATCTCAGAACTAGCCATAGAGTCATAGAGGTCTACAGCACAGAAAAAGGCCCTTCGGCCCATCGAGTCTGCGCCAGTCAAACAAGTACCTAACTATTCTAATCCCATTTTCCAGCACTAGGCCCATAGCCTTGTACGCCATGGCATCATAAGTGCACATCTAAATACTTCTTGAATGTTATGAGGGTTTCTGCCTCTACCCCTTCAGGCAGTGAGTTCCAGATTCCCATCACCCTCTAGATAAAAAATTCTTCCTCACATCCTCTCTAAACCTACTGCCCCTTACCTTATATCTATGCCCCCTGGTTATTGATCCCTCCACCAAGGGGAAAAATTCCTTCCTGTCTACCCTATCCATGCCCCTCATAATTTTATATACCTCAATCATGTCCCCCCTCAATCTCCTCTGCTCCAGGGAAAATAACCCCAGTCTATCCAATCTCTCCTCATAACTAAAACTCTCCAGCCCAGACAATATCTTGGTAAATCTTCTCTGCACTCTCTCTCGTGCAATCACATCCTTCCTATAATCTGGATTCCAGAACTGCACGCAATACTCGGCTGTGGCCTAACCAGCATTTCATACGGTTCCAGCATAACCTCCCTGCTCTTATATTCTATGCCTCGGCTAATAAAGGCTTCTTAACCACGTTATCTACCTATCCCACTAAATTAAGGGACCGGTAGACATGCGCACCAAGATCTCTCTGATCCTTGGTACTTGCCAGGATCCTACCATTCATCGTGTATTCCTGTGCTTTGCTTGTCCTGCCCAAATGCACCACCTCACACTTATCCGGATTAAATTCCATTTGCCACTGATCAGCCCATTTGACCAGCCCATCTATATGCTCACTATTTACCACCCTACCAATCTTCGTGTCATCTGCGAATTTACTGATCAATCCTCCCACATTCAAGTCTAAATTGTTTATATATACCATAAACAGCAAGGGACCCAACACCAATCCCTGTGGAACCCCACTGGACACAGGCATCCAGTCACAAAAACACCCCTTGACCATCACCCTCTGCTTTTTGCCACTCATCCAATTCTGGCTCCAATTTACCAAATTGCCTTGGATCCCATGGGCTCTTACCTTCATTATCAGTGTCCCATGTGGGACCTAATCAAAAGCCTTGCTGAAGTCCAGGTAGACTACATCAAATTCATTGCCCTCATCTACATACCTGGTTATCTCTTTGAAAAATTCAATCAAATTGATTAGACATGACCTCCCCTCAACAAAACCATGCTGACTGTCCTAGATTAATCCCTGCCTCTCCAAGTGTGAATTAATTCTGTCCCTCAGAATTGCTTCCAATTAATTCCCCACCACTAAGAACTACTTGTGTGCCAAACAGAGTAAGCAGCAAGTGATAGACAGAGTTAAGCAATTCTACAACCAACGGATCAAATCTAAACTCTGCAGTCCTGCCGCATTCAGTGTGAGTGATGGTGGGCAATTAAACAAGTCACTTGAAGAGGACGTTCCATGAATATCCCCATCCTTAATGATGGGGGAGCCCAGCACATCAGTGCAAAAGATAAGGCTGAAGCATCTGCAACAATCTTCAGCCAGAAGTGCTGAGTGGATGACCCACCTTGGCCTCCTCCAGAGGTCCCCAGCATCGCAGATGCCAGTCTTCAGCCAGTTCAATTCACTCCACGTGAGATCACAAAATGGATGAATGCACTGGATACTGCAAAGGTTATGGGCCCGAACTATATTCCAGCAATACTACTGAAGACTCCTGCTCCAAAACCTGCCACACCCCTAGCCAAGCTGTTCCAGTACAGCTACAGCATTGGCACCTACCCGGCTATGTGGAAAATTGCCTCGGTATGTCCTGTAGACAAAAAGCAGGACAATCCAACCTGGCCAATTACTGTCCCATCAGTCTACTCTCAATCATCAGTAAAGTGACAGAAGGGATCATCAACAATGCTATCAATTAGCACTTGCTTAGCAATAACATGCTCACTGATGCTCAGTTTGGGTCCTGCCAGGGTCACTCAGCTCCTGACCTCATTACAGCCTTGGTTCAAACATAGACAAAAGAGCCGAACTCCCATGGTGAGGTGAGAGTGACTGCCCTTGACATCAAGGCAGCATTTGACTGAGTGTGACATCAGGAAGCCGTAGCAAAACTGGAGTCAATGAGAATCTGGGGAAAACCCTCTGCTGGTTGGAGTCATAACTAACACAAAAGAAGATGGTTGTGGTTGTTGTAGGTCAATCATTTCAGTTCCAGGACATCCACTGCAGGAGTCCCTCAGGGTAGTGTCCTAGGATCAACCATCTTCAGCTGCTTCATCAATGCCCCTCCTTCCATCATAAGGTCAGAAGTGGGGATGTTCGCTGATGATCGCACAATGTTCAGCACCATTTGCGACTTCTCAGATACTGAAGCAGTCCATGTCCAAACGTAGCAAGATCTGGACAATATCCAGGCTTGGGCTGATAAGTGGCAAGTACCATTTAGGCCACATAAGTGTCAGACAATTGCCATCTCCAACAAGAGAGAATCTAACCATTGCCCCTTGATGTTCAATGGCATTATCATCATTGAATCCCCACTCTCAACATCCTGGGGGTCAGCATGGCCAGAAACTGAACTGGACTAGCCATATAAATACTGTGGCTACAAGAACAGGTCAGAGGCTAGGAATCTCGCAGCAAGAAACTCACCTCCTGACTACCCAAAGCCTGTCTGCCATCTACAAGGCACAAATCAGGAGTGTGATGGAATATTCCCCAGTTACCTGGATGAGTGCAGTTCCAACAACACTCAAGAAGTTTGACACCATCCAGGACAAAGCAGCCCACTTGATTGGCACCACATCCACAAACATTCACTCCTTCCACCACTGACACACAGTGGCAGCAGTGTGTACCATCTACAAGATGCACTGCAGGAACTCACCAGTGCTCAGAATCACAGAATCACAGAATGTTACAGTGCAGAAGGAGGCCATTCAATCTATTGTGTCTGCACTGGCTCTCCGAATGAGCATCATGGCTTAGTGCCATTCTTCTGCCTTTTCTCCATACCCTTGGACATTGTTTCCATTCAAATAATCATCTAATGCCCTCTTGAATGCCTCAGTGAACCTGCCTCCACCATACTTCCAGGCAGTGCATTCCAAACTCAAACTACTCGCTGTGTGAAAAAGATTTTTCACATCAATTCTGCTTCTTTTGCAAATCACTGTAAACCTGTACCCTCTCATTCTTGATCCTTTTATGAGCAGGAACAGTTTCTCACTTTCTACTCTGTCCCGCCCCCTCAAAATTTTGAACACCTCTGTCAAATCTCCTCTCAGCTTTCTCCTTTCCAAGAGTACAGTCCCAGCCTGTCCCATCTATCTTCATAACTGAAGTTTCTCATCCCTGGAACCATTCATGTAAACCACTTCTGACCTCTCTCCAATGCATTCACATCCTTCCTCTAGTGTGGTGCCCAGAACTATACAAAATACTCCAGCTGAAGTCTAACTAGTGTCTTATATAAGCTCAGCATAATCTCCCTGCTCTGGTACTCTATGCCTCTATTAATAAAGCCCAGGATACTGTATTCTTTATTCACTGCTCTCTCCACCTGTCCTGCCACCTTCAATTGTCTATGCACATATACACCCTGGTCCTTCTGATCCTGCAGGCCTTTAAGAATTGTACTCCTTATTTTATATTGTCTCTCCATGTTCTTCTACCAAAATGCATCACCTCACACTTCTCCGCATTGAACTTCATCTGCCACTTGTCTGCCCACTCCATCAACTTGTCTACATCCTTTTGAAATTCTATCCTGCCTCCTCATAGTTAACAGTACATCTAAGTTGCGTATCATTGGGAAACTTTGAAATTGTCTCCTGCTTACTAAGTTCTAGATCATTAATATATATCAGGAGCGGGATTTTATGGTCGTTGGGTGGGCGCAGTGGGCGGGCCTGGGAGCAGCCAGCATGAAATGCGTGCTGAAAGGCCCAGTATTGCCGGGGTGAAAGCAGAGAGCTGCCTCAGGGAGCTGAAGAATTTTAAAGCCAAAAATAAACATTATTAAATTCCAAAAAAAACCTTCGGCCCACAAGAATCACTCACCTAAACATATTGATGATAAAAATTCTGCCCAAACATTTTTTATTTTTTTTAATTAGTATCGGAAACCTCATCCCGCCCTTGAACGAGGTTTCCTCAAAAATCCAAAGGCCGCCTGGCCGATTCACCCACCCACCAACATTGGACAGGTAGTGAAAAATCCAGGTCAATTACTACATTAATGGCCTTAATAGGCCTCTTAATTGTTGGCAGGCGTGCTGCCGAATCTCATACGTGCCCGCTGACTGAAATATTGTGCGAATGCACAATGACGTTGGGACAATCACCCAACATCATGAGGCACTATTTTACACCCAATCGGGTCAGATGCACGCTCGCCCATGGGATGTAAAATTCTGCCCCAGGAAAACCAAGGTCCCTATAATGACCTGGGGAACTCCGCTATATGCCTTCCTCCAGCCCGACAAATATCCATTCACAATTATCCTCTGTTTCCCATTACTCAGCAAATTTTGTATCCACATTGCCACTCTCCGTTTTATTCCATGAGCTATAACTTTCCTCACAAGTCTGTTGTGTGGCACTGTATCGAATACCTTTTGAAAGTCCATGTACACCACATCAGCAGCATTACCCTCATCAACACTCTCTGTTACCTCTTCAATAAACTGCAGCAAGTTAAACATGATTTCCCCTTTAGAAATCCACGCTGGTCTTCCTAATCAAGCCACATTTTTCCATGTGACTATTAATTCTATGCAAAGTAATTATTTCAAGAAGCCTCTCCATCACTCAAGTTAAACTGACTGATCTATAATTGCTGGACTTATCCTTACAACTTTTTTTGAACAAGGGCAAATTTTTACAATTCTCCAGTCCTCTGGCACTTCCCCTGAGTCTAGGGAATACCGAAGGATTATGACCAGTGCCCCTGCAATTTCTACTCTCACTTCCTTCAATATCCTTGGATGCATCTCACCCAGTCCCGGTGCCTTGTCAACTTTAAGTACTGACAGGTTATCCAAGACTTCCTCCTTCTCAATTTTATACTCTTTTGGTGACAGAGTTTCCTCCTCTGTCACCATGGCCTCAGTAGCATCTGATTCCTTGGTAAAGACTGGTGCAAAGTATTCATTAAACACCTCAGCCATGTCCCCTGCCTCCATGTGTAAACCCCCTTTTTGGTCCCTAATTGGCCCTACTCCTCCTTTTACCACCCTTTTATTATCTGTGTGCTGATAGAAGACTTTGGGATTCCGCTTTATGTTGGCTGCCAGTCTTTTCTCATAATCCCTCTTTGCTTCTCTTATTTGCTTTTTCACCTCCCCTCTGAACCTCCTGTATTCCGTTTGGTTCTCAATTGTATTTTCTACCTGACACATGTCACAAGCACACTTTTTCTTCTTATATATTTCAACCTCCTTTTTCATCCAGGAAGCTCCAGATTTGTTTGCCCTGCCTTTCCCTTTTGAGGGAATATACCTTGACTGTGCCCAAACCATTTCTCCTTTGAAGGTAGCCTATTGTTCAGCTACAGTTTTTTCTGTCAGCCTTTGGTTCCAGTCTACCTGGCCCAGCTCCGTTCTTGCCCCATTGAAGTTGGCTGTCCTCCAGTTAATTATTCTTACTCTGGATTGCACATTGTCCTTTTCTACCATCATCCTAAACCTTATGATACAATGATCACTGTCTCCTGAATGTTCCCCCCACTGACACCTGATCTACTTGGCCCAGCTCTTTTCCAAGAACTAGGTACAACAGTGCCTCCTTTCTTGTTGGACTGGACACATACTTCTGTAGAAAATTCTCCTGAACACACTCTAGGAACTCTTGCCCCTCACCGCCATTTACACTACCACTGTCCCAGCCTACATGCAGGTAATTAAAGTCCCCCATTATAACCACTCTAATGTCTACGTCTCTCTGTAATTTCCCTGCAGATTTGATTCTCTACATCCTTCCCACTAGATGGCGGTAAATAGACTACACCAAGCAATGTAATTGCACCCTTGTTGTCCCTTAACTCTAGCCAGATTGATTCTGTCCTTGAGCCCTCCGGGACATCCTCTTTCTCCAGCACTGTAATGCTCTCCTTAACCAATACTGCCAGCCCTCCTTTCCTTTCCTTCCTTTCCTTCCTTTCCTATCTTTTCTGAACACTTTGTATCCAGGAATGTTTATCACCCAGTTCTGCCCCTTCTTGAGCCAGGTGTCTGTTATTGCCACAATATCATAATTCTACACGACAATCTGCACCTGTAACTCCCCAATCTTATTTACTATATTCCGTGCATTCACATACATGCAGAGTAACCCTGATTTACACTTCATGACTTTATCCCTTACTCTGACTCTGCCTGTTAACTTACTATTCTCTATTCTAGTGCTTTCTGTCTCTCACAGTATTTTGTTCATCCTGGTATTCCTCTCTAATATTCTCTCTTGGTTCCCACACCCCTGCCGAGTCAGTTTAAAGCCCTCTCAACAGCACTAGCAAAACACCTCGCAAGGAACTCAGTCCTGGCTATGTCTAGGTGCACCCCATCTGGCTTAAACAGGCACCATCTTCCCCAAAGCCTAGCCCAGTGTCCCAGGATTCTAAAGCCCTCCCTCCTGCACCACCTTTCCAGCCACGCATTCATCTGCCTTATCCTCCTATTTCCGTACTCACTGGCATGTGGCACTGGGAGTAATCCGGAGATTATTACATCTGAGGTCCTGCTTGCTAATTTTCAACCTAGCTCCCTAAATTTTGATTGCAGGACCACATCCCCTTTCTAAGTTATTGGTACCAAAGTGGAACACAACCTCTGGCTAATCACCCTCCCCCAGAAGAATGCCCTGCTGATGCTCAGTGACATCTTTGACCCTGGCACCAGAGAGGCAACATACCATCCTGGATTCACTTCTACAGCCACAGAACAGCCTGTCTGTTCCTCTAACTAATGAATCCCCTATCACTATTGGTCTTCCTTTCATCTTTCTCCCCTCCTATATAGCCGAGCCACTCATGATGCCACAAACTGAGCTCTGACTATACTCCTCTGAGGAACCAGTGCCCTCACCAGCTTCCAAAATGGAAAACTGATTGGCAAGCAGGACCCCAGGGGACTCCTGCACTAGCTGCCTAGTTCTTTTAGATTGCCTGGTGGTCACCAATTCCCTTTCTGCCTCCAGACTCCTAACATGCGGTGTGACCACCTCCCTGAATGTGCTGTTAAGTAGTTCTTAGCCTTGCAGATATTCGACCATGACTCCAGCTGCTCAAGCCCGAGCTCAAGGTTCTGCAGCTAACAGCACTTCCTGCATGTGTGGTCATCTAACGCACCAGAAGCAATCATGTCTTCCCACATATTACAGGACACACATTCTACTGGACGCAGCTGCCCTGCCATTTCCTAATTTTATTTTACTTTGGTTTATTTATAATACTTTATTACACTAACACTGACTTCCTCTTATTTCTGGTTCTTCTCACTTAAACCCAAGGATTGCTTTTGTTTAAAATAATGTGCTTTTTCTAATTTACAGCAATTAAAGACAGTCCTTAACAGCAGTTTCTAACCAACCAATGAACTTATAATTTTCCTATGATGTCACTATTTGTTTTTTCTCATTCTCCTTTCGAACTCAGCATGGGCAGGTTCCGAGCAGCTGACTGGTCCCATTGCCTCTCCCAGGTATGTGATGTAGGCCTCAAGCCTTGTTCCAGATTTATATTCTCCCATTCTGGGTTGCTTCCTTGCAGGTCTGCCGCCTCTCCAATTCCCAGGTAAGCTCCTTAGACAGCACCTTCCAAACTCACGACCGCTACCATCTAGAAGGACAAGGGTGGTAGACACGTGGGAACACCGTCACCTGGGAGCTCCCCTCCAAGTCACTCACCATCCTGACCTGGAAATATATCGCAGTTCCTTCACTGTCACTGGGTCAAAATCCTGGAGCTTCCTCCCTAACAGCACTGTGGGTGTACCTGTACCACAGGGACTGCAGCAGTTCAAGAAGGCAGCTCACCACCACCTTGTCAAGGGCAATTAGGGATGGCCAATGAATGCTGGCCTAGCCAGCGAAGCCCACATCCCGTGAATGAAGATATAAAAAAATGATAACTGAATTACTGTCAAACAAAAGTTTAGCTTTAAAATGTGGAATTTCATTTCTTCAGGATTTATTTATTATTGGAGATTTTTTTAAAATTAGGGGCAGAATATTGCGCTCATCGAGCGGGCGTGTGTGACCCGAATGAGCATAAAATGACGCGCGATGACACTGCGTGAGCATCCCGACATCCCGCACTTGCACGATATTTCAGTTGGCAGTGTGCCCGCTAACAATTAACAGGCCTATTAAGGCCATTAAAGTATTAATTAAATGAAAACCTCATCCGCGGGTGGGATGAGGTTTCGATCAGTGATTTAAAAAAAACTTTTCAAACTAATTTGTTACATGTCCCTGCTCATGTGACAGAGTCACATAAGGGGACAAGTTATTAACATTTTTAAATTCTTTATGTTTTATGTTCAAAAAGCTTCAGCTCCCTGAGGCCGCTTTGTGCCTCAGAGAGATTTTACTGCGGGCACCCCCACACATACGTGAATCTCTGTGCTCGCCCGCCCCCGTAGCCCCCACCTCCTCCCCTCCCCCCCAGCCCAGCCTGCTTGAAATGGCGATCGTGGCCGATTGTGGTCAGTGGTCCGATCTGTGGCCGTTTCCGCTCACCCCCGCCGAGCCCACCCGACAGCCGGAAAATTCTGGCCTAAGAGTTCTCCTGTCTCTCATTTACCTCTCTCTCATAATCTCATCTTTCTTCCCCTCTCTTTATTTTGCTTTATTAACATGATTTTACAATTAGTGAAATATTCTAACATATTTTCTTCAATTTGATTGGGGCAACAGATTGCCCCATCATGAGCGTCGCAGTGGATCAGGCACGCATTAACAGCAAGTTGCCTTTGAAGAGCCTGAGAAAAGTCTGACGGCAGCTGTAAGTGCAGTAAATGGCATGTGCCATTCCTTCACTGCTGAGCCCAAAAGCTGGGACATAGCATTTAATTCTGAGCACCAAACTTTATGTAAAGCATGTCAAAGCCTTGGAGAGGATGCAGAGGAGGCTTCACACAATGGTGACAGTGACGAGGGACTTCAGTTACGTGGAGAGACTGGAGAAGCTATGATTGTCCTCATTAGAGCAGAGAAAGTTAAGGGGAGATTTAACAGCATTGTTCCAAATTATGAAGGGTTCTGATAGAGTAAATAAGAGGAAACTGTTTCCACAGGCAGAAAGGTTGGTAACCAGAGGACACAGGTTTATGGTAATTGGCAGAAGAGCTAGAGGAGATGGTGACTTTCTTCCTGCTGCATGTTATTATGATCTGGAAATAACTGCATGAAAAGGTGGTGGAAGCAGATTCAGTTACAATTTTCCAAAAGAAATTGGATAAATATTTGAAGGGGAAGAAATAGCAGGGCTCTGGAAAGAGTAGGAAAGTGGAACTAATTAAATAGCTCTTTCAGAGAATTGGTACTGGTACAATGGGCCAAATGGCCTCCTCCTTGCTGTAAGATAAGATTCTATGATTTTATTATCCTAGACCTATTGCTAGATTTAAAATACTAAGTGAATACTTTTCAAAGAACCCCAATGGTTTTGCAAAGACCACACAAGTATATTATAAATCAGAATATTAGTTCAGTTAATAATTAGGAGGGTATTGTTAAAATATTTTGAAATTTCACCATATTCAATAAATTTATATAGGCATTTTACTAATTAATTGCAAGATCTAAAATTATTAGCAAAGGTTCACCTGGCTGGAATTGAGTAAACACACATCATTTTGTAAGTTTAATTCTGATGTTTCTTCATCAGACAAAATCAGTGAAAAGCTTATCTAGGCTGAAGAAACTAATATGACATTCACTGTATTGATCTGTTGTGAGATTGGTTGCTGGTTTACTTTATTGTGAGAGATATGATTAAATTCACAATTCCTGACATCTGTAGCTGGGATAATAAAGTAGTAAAATTCTGCCACCTGGTGGTGATCTGAAACAATTCACAGCCTTTTGCCCAGCACAGTGGAAAGATTTTTTGACTGGGAGGTTGCAATTCACATGAATCATGATTTGGGAGGAATCGGATTTTACTGATTCACCACCCACAATATAATCAGAGAATTTACTGGTGGAAATAATTAAAATCAACCTATTTTAAATGTCCCACCTATGGCTAATATAATACTACGAATAATGCAACAGTCAGGGTCATTACTTGCAAGGCCCTATCCACAGACTTTCTAGATATGTGCACCTAAAGGGGCCGAGGGTGTTTTATTGACCCCTTTAATCACATTTTGGTTTAAAGTTTGTAAGTTTCCTTTAAACTTTGTTCTTGGTTTTACAGCTGACTTGAATTAGGGGCTGTGCCTGATTTATCCCAATTTTGTTAATTTGGTTTTATTGGTTTTAACTTGAAAGAGTTACATCTTCTTAATGAGCTTGTTGAGGCAATTGTGGATTCAGTTTGTTCTTTGACACTGAGAAGGTGTATGCTGTTGGTGCTCCTCAGTGTTGTCTTCAACCTGTTCCCCTGCTGCTACTGCTTCTGAGGGTTGCTGTTGCTGTGTTCTGCTGCTGCTGCCCCTACCCCTACCCTTGTGCAGCAAAAGGAGAGAGAGAGAGAGAGGGAGAGAAGAATAACAGCTCCTGTTGCTGCTACAGGACAGGAAGGCCAGGAGGCCAGAACTGAGTTTGAAGGATAACATCCTAGGTGGGTGTTTAAGGATTTTGTTGTGTTAAGGTGGGGGCAATTAAGGACTGTGTTTTGTAGGGGGAGGCAAGAAGATTGCCAGAGGGTTTGGGGAAAGAAGAGGGGGCGAGGGAGGTGTGTGGTGAAACCATCTTTCTGCCACCCCTCCCCCACCCAGCCCTCTCCCGGTAAGACCAGCAGGTTAGCTGGTGAAGACATCGCCTCCCCCTGCCTGAAGACCATCAGGCCCCCACCCAACTGCCGTCTATCACACCGGAGACACTCACCTAGACTTTTTCCTCTTTCCCTCCTGTGCCTCCCTGTCCTTTACTCCTCTCCCTCCTCTCCTCTCCTGCCTAAAAGAGGGGAGGTTATTCCAATCTTTTCCCCCCCTCCCCTCCCTAGGGAGGAAATATATAATTAAAACAAATATAAATATATATATTATCCCAATCCTCCAGCACAGCCATGCATGCACACCTCAATCTCCATTGCAAGGCCTTACCGACAATGCAGACAAAATTTAGTAGAATAATACCAAGATGAAAAACTTCAGTTGAGACTAGAGGAACTGTTGTTCCAAAGAAGTCAAATTCAACTTGAAACATTAACTCTGTTTCTCTATCCACAGGTGCTGCCAGACTGCTGAGTTTTTCCAACACATTCTGTTTTTAATTACAGAAACTGACATTGTTCTGAAAGAATGAGACCCTGTTCTGTTGTCCTACCAACATCATTACATTTATGTGCTATTGGCCAGACTCGACTATCCTCTATATGTCTTAGTTCTGATGAAAGGTCATACGGACTCGAAACGCCAACTGTATCCGTCTCCACAGATGCTGTCAGACCTGCTGAGTTTTTCCAGGTATTTTTGTTTTTATTCCAATACTGTCCTGGCCAGCCTCCCATTTTGAACTTGAGCTCGTCTAATACTGCTGTACGTATGCCTAACTCATAGCAAGACCCACTCGCCTATTACCCCTGTGGGTGTTGAGTTGCATTGACTCGCAATCTTTCAGCACCTCAATTTTAAAGTTCTTTTCCTCACTTTGAGATCAGTCAATCCTACCTTCCTATCTGAACTCAGCAGCATAAGTACTGTGTGTTCTCTGAAATACCAAGCATAAGCGTTATGTGTTCTCTAACATTGAGTGCGCATCCTCTAAACGCAGGAGTATGAGCACAAAGCTTTCTCTGAACTTGGAAGTGTGAGTGGGGTGTGTTGACTAAACTCGATACTGTGAGTGCTCCTAACCCGGGAGTATCAGTCCTGTTAGCTGAAATCAGTTAGTTTTGGAGCATACCTGACAATGGCTGGATCAAATTACACATCCCAGACAAACTGTCGAGTGTGTCTTGTCCTCCAAGGTGACCAATCAGATCTATTCAACCCCCACATGTGGTGTAAGTAAACACAGCCTACAATTTTCTAAGGCAGTCCCTCAGGATTGAGTATGTCTTGCTTCCACTCCAGTTCAATGGGCTCCAAGAGGGCTGGCTAAATCCAATGTGCAATCTGGAGACACTACCACATCCAGTGGCAGTAGTACTTGAAGGGTTGGGTAACGGGGTTGTTTGGAGGTTTGCGCACTCCCTCCAACTCCTCGACTTCACCTCTGCATTCTCCCGATGAAGTCTCTCAATGTGTTTGGCTCCTTCCCGAATCTTCTCCATTTTGGTTGGTCACAAGGCAGTGTCTCCCATGAGTCCATGTGGATGTTTGATCTCTTCAGGAATGCTCTGAGGACATCCCTAAGGCATTTCTGCTCTCCTCGTGGGAGCCTTCCCCCGCAACAGAGTTCTGAGAAATGCAGCTATTTCAGGAGTCTGCTGCCTGACATGCTAACATATCCTGCCCAGCGGAGCTGCTTTTGAGTGATTAGTGTCTCGATGCTAGGCAAGTTGGCTTGGAAGAGGAAACTGCTGTTGGGCAGCCTTTCTTGGCACTAGATTTGGAGGATCATGCGAAGACATTGGTGCTACTTCTCCAGTGCTTTGAGGTGTCTGCTGTAGTTTGTCAAGTCTCCAAAGCATAAGGAGCACAGGGATCACTGCTGCTTGGTAAACCATGACTGCAGTCTTGAGTTTGAGATCCTGGTCCTCCTTTTCTCAGTTGGCCAAAGGCTGAGCTGGCACATTGGAGCTGATGATGAGTATCATCACCAATGTCTGCCTTTGTCAGGGTCCACACTTTCCAGAATCTTGCCGTTGATCTTAAAAGATAGGAGGAGGCAATTTGTTGTGGGAGCTGGTTGTAAGAGGACTTTAGTTTTCTAGGTGTTTAGTGAAAGTCCCATTTACTCATAAGATTCAGAAAAGGAGTCAACAATGACCTGGAGCTCAGTTCCTGAGTCCACACACAAACGTCATCTGCAACAACTTGCGGACACCAATGACATGCACAGTTGCTTCAGGCCGTCAAGACAATCTATGGCCCAAGCACTCAAGGGCCCACCCTCCTGAGAACCAAGACTGGAGAGGAGCTCATCACAGACAGGGAAGCAGTCAGTGCTCACTGAAGAGAACATTTTGAAGAACTGCTCAAGCAAGACTCTGTCTTTGACTTGAATACTCTGTCTGGCTCAGGTCTCAGTGCTGCCCTGGTCCAGCTGGACAACCTCATAGCCCTCATCTGTGGCTACAAGAGCAGGTCAGAGGCTAGGAATCCTGTGACAAGTAACTCACCTCTTGACTCCCCAAAGCCTGTCCACCATCTACTAGGCACAAGTCAGGAGTGTGATGGAAATCTCTCCATTATCCTGGGTGAGTGCAGCTCCCACAACACTCAAGAAGCTCAACACCATCCAGGACAAAGCGGCCCACTTGATTGGCACCACATCCACAAACATTCGCTCCCTCCATCACCAACGCAATAGCAGCGGTGTGTATCATCTATAAGATGCACTGTAGGAACTCACCAAGGCTCCTTAGGTAGCACCTTCCAAACCCACAACCACTACCATCTAGAAGAATGGGGCAGCAGACACATGGGAACACCACCATCTGGAAGTTCTCCAAGTCACTCACCATTCTGATTTGGAAATATATTGCTCTTCCTTCACTGTCACTGGGTTAAAATCCTGGAACTCCCTTCCGAACAGCACTGTGAGTGTACCTACACCACATGGACTGCAGCAGTTCAAGAAGGTAGCTCATCACCACCTTCTCAAGGGCAGCTAGGGATAGGCAATAAATGCTGACCCAGGCAGTGAAGCCCACATCCTGAGAATGAATTTAAAAGAGTGCTTGCCAGAGAAGTTCAGGGTCACTCTGACCATGACCATATTCAAGAAGAGAGACAAGTCTTATTATGGTGGCGACAGAGAAGTCTCCCTGCTGTTTGCCATGGGTAAGATCATTGCAAGGATTCTCAAACGCCTCCTCCCAGTGGCTGAGGAAGTCCTTCCAGAGTCACAGTATATTTTCACTCATCGAGACGCACCACAGATATGATCTTCACTGCGCGGCACACTGAAGAAAAGTGCAAGGAACAGCACCAATCTCTGTACATGGCCTTTTCCGACCTCTAAAGCCTTTGATTCTGTCAACCGTAAAGGCTCATGGCGTATCCTGCTCAAATGTGGCTGTCATGAGAAATTTGTCACCATCCTTCACCTACTGCACAATGATATGCAAGCCATGATCCTCATCAAGAGAACTACCACAAACCCCATCTCAATGAAAGCTGGGGTCAAATAAGGCTGTGTCATTGCACCAGCCCTCTTCTCCATTTTCCTCAATGCATTCCTGCACTTCACCTCCAGCATATAACCCTATTGAGATAGTCTACAGACAGACAGGAAATTGTTCAACCTACGCCACCTTCAATCTAAATGCAAAACCACCCCAGCCTCGCTCATAGAACTTCAGCCTCTGGCCCCCTATTCTCCCCCCACTTGCCAACCAATGATGGAATGGCAGCCAAGGCTGGGGAGTCATAAAATTGGGTGCCATGCCAGTGGCCTGTGCCTGCTGCCTACCCATCCCCCCCCTGCAGTTTTACCAGTTGGCGGGGGAGGCATAAGGCAGCATGTTCACCCATGGGTCAATTAATGGACACTGTGGGGAGGCAATGGCTTAGTGGTATCATTGCTGGGCTAGTAATCCAGACACCCAGGGTAATGCTCTGGGTACCCAGGTTAGAACCCCGCAATGGCAGATGGTGGAATTTGAATTCAAAGTCTAATGATGACCATGAAACCATTGTGATAAAAACCCACCTGGTTCACTAGTGTTCTTTAGGGAAGGAAATCTGGAGCTCTTACCTGGTCTGGCCTACATGCGACTCCAGATCCACAGCAATGTGGTTGACTCTTAAATGCCCTCTGAAACAGCTTAGCAAGCCACCCAGTTGTATCAAACCATTACAAAGTCTCAAGAAAAGGAATGAAACCAGACAGGCCAGCCGGCATCAACCGAGGCACAGGAAACGACAACAGCAAACTCAGCCCTGTCAACCTTGTCAAGTCCTCCTTACCAACATCTGGGGGCTGGTGCTAAAATTGGGAGAGCTGTCCCACAGACTAATCAAGCAACAGCCTGACATAGTCATCCTCACGAATCATATCTTACAGATAATGTCCCAGGCACCACCACCACCATCCCTGGGTATGTCCTGTCCCACTGGCAGGACAGACCCAGCAGAGGAGGCGGCACAGTGGTAAACAGTCGGGAGGGAGTTGCCCTGGGAGTCCTCAACATTGACGCCAGACCCCATGAAGTCTCATTTGCATCAGGTCAAAAATGGGCAAGGAAACCTCCTGCTGATTACCACGTCCCGCCCTACCTCAGCTGATGAATCAGTGCTCCTCCATGTTGAACACCATTGGAGGAAGCACTGAGGGAGGGCAAGGGCGCAGAATGTACTGAGTGGCAGACTTCAATGTCCATCACCAAGAGTGGCTCGGTAGCACCATTACTGACCGAGTTGGCCGAGTCCTAAAGGACATAGCTGCTACACTGGTGGCAGGTGGTGAGTAAACCAACAAGAGGGAAAAACATACTTGACCTCATCCTCACCAACATACCTGCTGCAGATGCACCTGTCCATGACAGTATTGGTAGGAGCGACCACCGCACAGTCATTGTGGAGATGAAGTCCCGGCTTCACACTGAGGATACCCTCTATCGTATTGTGTGACACTACCACCATGCTAAGTGGGATAGATTTCGAATAGATTGGGCAACTCAAGACTGGGCATCCATGAAGTGCTGTGGGCCATCAGCAGCAGAGTTGTACTTGAACACAATCTGTAACCACATGGCCTGGCATATCCCCCACTCTACCATTACCATCAATTCAGGGATGAACCCTGGTTCAATGAAGAGTGCAGGAAGGCATGCCAGGAGCAGTACCAGGCATACCTAAAAATGAGCTGTTAACCTGGTGAAGCTATAACACAGGACTACTTAGGTGCCAAATGGCATAAGCCGCAAGTGATAGACAGAGCTAAGTGATCCCACAGTAAATGGATTCGATCTAAGTTCTGCAGTCCTTCTACATCCAGCCGTGAATGGTAGTGGACAATTGAACAACTCACTGGAGGAAGAGGCTCTGCAAATATCCTCATCCTTAATGATGGAGGAACCCAGCACATCAGTGCAAAAGATAAGACTGAAGAAATTTACGACAATCTTCAGCCAGAAGTGCTGAGTGGATGATCCATCTCTGCCTCCTCCGGAGGTCCCCAGCATCACAGATGCTAGTCTTCAGCCAATTCAATTCACTCCATGTGATATCAAGAATCGACTGAAGGCACTGGATACTGCAAAGGCTTTGAGCCCTGACAATATTCCGGCAATAGCACTGAAGACTTGTGCTCCAGAATTTGCCGTGCCCCTAGCCAAGCTGTTCCAGTACAACTACAACACTGGCATCTACCCGGCTATGTGGAAAATTGCCCAGGTATGCCCTATACACACAAAGCAGAATAAATCCAACTCAGCCGATTAGCGCCCCATCAGTCTACCCTGGATCATCAGTAAAGTAATGGAAGGGGTCATCAACAGTGCTATCAAGCAGCACTTTCTTAGCAATAACATGCTCACTGATGCCCAGTTTGGGTTCCGCCAGGGCCACTCAGCTCCTGACCTCATTACAGCCTTGGTTCAAACATGGACAAAAGAGCTGAAGTTCCGAGGTGAGATGAAAGTAACTGCCCTTGACATCAAGGGAGAATTTGACCAAGTGTGGCATTAAGGAGTGCTAGCAAAACTGGAGTCAATGGGAAACGGGGAAAACTCTCCACTGGTTGCAATCATGCCTAGCACAAAGGAAGATGGTTGTGGTTGTTGGATGTCAGTCATCACAGCTACAGGAGATCACTACAGGAGCTCCTCTGGGTAGTGTCTTCGGCCCAACTATCTTCAGCTGCTTCATCAATGACCTTCCTTCCATCATAAGGTCAGAAGTGTAGATGTTCGCTGATGATTACACAATGTTCAGCACCATTTACAACTCCTTAGATACTGAAGCACTCCATGTCCAAATGCAGTAAGACCTGGACAATATCCAGGCTTTGGGTTGACAAGTAACATTCGTGCCACACAAGTGCCAGGTAATTTCAATCTCCAACAAAAGAAAATCTAACCATCATCGCTTGATGTTCAATGGCATTACCATCACTGAAACCCTACTATCAACATCCTGGGGGTTACCATTAACCAGAAACTAAACTGGACTAGCCATATCAATATTGTGGGTACAAGAGCAGGTCAGAGGCTAGGAGTCCTGCAATGAGTAACCCACCTCCTGACTCCCCAAAGCCTGTCCACCATCTACAAGACACAGGTCAGGAGTGTGATGGAATACTCCCCACTTGCCTAGATGAATGCAGTTCCCACAACACTCACGATGCTTGACACCATCTAGGACAAAGCAGCCCGCTTGATTGGCACCACATCCACAAACACTCAGTCCCTCCACCACCAATGCACAGTAGCAGCAGTGTGTACCATTTACAAGATGTACTGCAGGAACTCACCAAGGCTCCTTAGACAGCATCTTCCAAACCCACACCCTCTATGATCTAGAAGAACAAGGGCAGCAGATCAATGGGAACACCACCACCTGGATGTTCCCTTCCAAGTCACTCACCATCCTGACTTGGAAATATATCGTCGTTCCTTCGCTGTCACTGGGTCAAAATCATGGAACTCCCTTCCTAACAGCACTGTGGGTGTACCCACACCACATGGACTGCAGCGCTTCAAGAAAGCAGCTCATCACCAACTTCTCAAGGGCAACTGGGGATGAGCAATAAATGCTGGCCCAGCCAGCGAAGTCCACATCGTGTCAATGAATTAAAAAAAAACTTAAAACCACAGTGCTGGCAGGAGAAGGCCCTTATCAGCAGCTGGAGAGACCGGTGGCAAGTATCCAACCTGCTCAGTGAAACCTGGTGAATAGCAGCCAGGCATTGGGAGGGTGCCTCCTTTTTGGGCCCCTTGTGCCAATCAGAGGCAATACCCCTGCATTGCCCACCCTCCCCCACCCACTGCTCTATCCACTGCAGCTGCCCAACCCCCTCACCAGGCTGCCACCTGGCCCTGGTGCAACCCCAAAATTACCTACGTCTGAGCTCCATTAGCATCTCTTCCTCGGAGACTGTTGCAGTTCCAGCAGTGGCCACCACTCCCAATAATGCTGGCCAACTTTTTGGCCAGCAGCTCAGAGGCAGGACTTCCTCCCCAATGGGGGCAGAAGATCCACCTCAAGCCTATTAACTGCTCGAAGGCCGTTAATTCATTGTGGGCTGAGCTGACCAACTGGGGGGCTGGCTCACCCCCAACTTTTATACTAGGGGAAAAGATTCTACCCTATAAGTCACTGCAGCTGCCAAGGTGAGCTGATCAATGTTCCTGACATAGCAAAATGGAGATGTGGTCACCATGGATCGCATAAGCATCCACCAGCTCCCACATACTACGGCTGCAACTCACCGCCTGCCCAGCCATCTCTATTCTATTTAATTAATTAATTTGGATGTTAAATATCTTAAATATGAATTTCTTAACTGTACTCTTCAGCTTTAATAATGTCTCCTGATTTAGACCACTTGGCCAATCAAAAGAGACACGGAAGAGATACCCACCAATCACCTGCCAGTTTCCCTGTGACGTCACACTTTGGCTCTGACAGTTAGAAATTGAATAGAGATTTTTGCAGCTCAAACGTTTTTTAAATTGTGCTTTTGTCATTCAGACTACATACACCTGGCCTTGCTTCAGCTACTTCTCATAAAATCAGACCACCAGCAGATTTTCACCCTCTCTGCTGAGAGCTTGGTCAATAGCATGTATGGCATTTTCAAGGGACACACCCTTCACTGCCATTATCAAGAAGCACAGCATTTACTGCAAGAGACATCACAGCACATTTTGACACTGAAGAACTCTCCCTAGTAACACATTCTACATCTGACAACACAGCAGAGAGCAAACAACCCAGGGGCAGAGAGCCCCTTCAACCTGCTTCCACCTGTCAGAGCCAAAGTGTGACATCACAGGGAGACTGGCAGGTGATTGGTGGGTATCTCTTCCGTGTCTCTTTTGATTGGCCAAGTGGTCTAAATCAGGAGACATTATTAAAGCTGAAGAGTACAGTTAAGAAATTCATGTTTAAAATATTTAACACCCAAATTAATTAATTAAATAGAATAGAGATGGCTGAGCAGATGATGTGTTGCAGCTGTAGTATGTGGGACCTGGTGGACGTCCATGCTATCCACGGTGACCGCATCTGCAGCAAGTGTTGGCTGCTCAAAGAACTTCGGCTCAAAGTTGATGAGCTGGAGTCTGAGCTGCGGACACTGCAACACATCAGGGAAGGGGAGAGTTACCTGGATACTGTGTTTCAGGAGATTCACACACCCTTAGATTAATTACATCAAATTTGGACCATGGTCACGGACAGGAGGGTGTGACTGTGAGTGAGGCAGGTATGGGGGCATGTAAGAAGGGCCCTACAATTGTCATGGGTGATTTTAACCTGCATATTGACTGGACAAATCAGATTGGCAGGGGTAACATGGAAAAGGAATTTGTAGAGTGCATCAGGAATTGTTTCTTAGAGCAATGCATTGCAGAATTTACCCAGGAACAGGCTATTTTAGATCTAGTAATGTGTAATGAGGTAGGATTAATAAGAGATATCGTAGTTAAGGATCCTGTAGGGGGTAGCGATCACAATAAGGTACAATTTCAAATTCAGTTTGAGGGTGAGCAACTCGGGTCTCAAACCAGTGTCCTCAACTTAAATAGGAGCAATTACAGAGGTATGAAGAAAGACTTGTCTAAAGCAGGCTGGGAAAATAGACTGAGGGGAAGGTCAGTAGATGAGCAGTGGCAGACATTTAAGCAGATATTTCATAAAACTCAGCAAAAATTTATCCCGGTCAAAAAGAAATACTCAATGAGAAGAATGAACCACCCATGGTTAAGAAAAACGGTCAAGGAGAGTATCCAATCAAAAACTAAGGCATACAAAGGAGCAAAAACTAGTAGTAGGCCAGAGGATTGGGAATTTTTTTAGGAACCAGCAGTGGATATAACAAGCAGAGTTGATAAAGTGGAACCAGTAGATGTAATGTATTTGAATTTCCAGAAGGCATTCGATAAGGTGCCATATAAAAGGTTATTGCACAAGATAGGAGCTCGCAGTATTGGGGATAATGTATTAGCATGGATTGAGGATGGTTAACAGACAGAAGACAGAGGATTGGGATTAATGGGTCTTTTTCAGGATGGAAAGACGTAACTAGTGGAGTGCCACAAGGATCAGTCCTAGGGCCTTAATTATTTACTATCTATTTTAATGACTTGGAGGAGGGTGTGGAATGTAATGTATCCAAATTTCCTGACGATATAAAAATAAGTGGGAATGAATGTTGTGATCAGGACATAAGGAATCTGTAATGGGATATAGACAGGTTGAGTGAGTGGGCAAAATCTTGGCAGATGGAGTTCAATGTACGAAAGTGTGAGGTCATGCACTTTGGTAGTTAGAATCAAAGGCAAATTATTATTTGAATGTAGAGAGACTCCAGAAAAGTACAGCACAGAGGGATCAGGGTGTTCTTGTGCATGAAACATAACAACTTAGCATGCAGGTGCAGCAAGTAATTAAGACAAATGGAATTTTGGCCTGAGATGTAAAAGAACTTCTTCCCTCAGAGGGTAGTGAATGTCTGGAATTCTCTACCCCAAGCAGTTGCGGAGGCTAGATCACTAAAAGTATTTAAAGAGGAGGTAGATAGATTTTTGAAATATCAGGGAATTGAGGGTTATGAGGAGCTGGCACGAAAGAGGAGTTGAGACCTGGGGCAGATCAGCCATGATCTTACTGAATGGCGGGGCAGGCTTGAGGGGCCGAATGGCCTAGTCCAGCTTCTATTTCTTACGTTCTTATGTTCTACCTCAAATCTAAATAAAGGAACTTTTGCTCAATTTGCCACCCATCTTAAAACATGACAATATATTAACCCTCCCTGCTTCCACATGACCATTGTTATTATCATCAATGAGTGAAGATATCCAGGCCAAAGTAGTGCATATTTTCCTGAATGACTTGACCTCCATCAATAACAAAGCAGCACACAAGTTAACATTCTAATTTTTTAGCTCCTTACTTCCCCTGGGTACCTTCACATGCCTTTTGATTTATCTATTTTTATGCTACTTTGAAGTGCCAACTGAGCAACAGGATTATGGCAGATGGGTATCTCCTCTGGCTCTACAAAAAGCATATGGATCTGAAGTGGCTCTCATAGCATGGTTGCTTGGTCCTAGCAGGAGCTGCTGCTGGTTGCAACTCTGGAGCTTGCTCCTAGGCGATCACCTCTCTCAATCCATTGACATGTTGCATGGACAGAAAAAGACAGAGACTTAACAATGTACCGCTGTCCTAGGTATCAGCGAGGTAGGCTTCAGTTGTGACGATTCCCCTGGGCCCTGGATCTGTAGTCCCAGTGATCAGCGGGATGAATGATCTAATAGCAGTTATAAGATCCTTAAAGCCCTGAAACATGGAAGTCACCACTGTCTGGAAGCTTCTAGGCTGGCTGATATCTATTCTCCTTTGTATTGACAGCAAAGCTGCTGTCTGTGTTTCTGTGGAGGCCGGGGATCTGATGCAGATTCCAATGAACCTGATGCAATTAATGCCTGCAAAAAGACAAAGGAGAGCCATAGGCTTGAGAGTTACACATGTTGGTTGTCCAAAATCCTCAGAGATTGCCCTCAGAGTCTACACTTGGGTCTTCAAACATTCTTCTCTTCAGGCAATTGCCCATGAGTTCTGAGTTCCACAACTTCAAAGTCATTAGCAACCATTTCATCTGATAGCACATTGTCACCCATTCCCCATTCCCCTGCCTCCTGTTCCCTTGTGCTCTGCAAATCGCTCTGTGCAGCTACCTCACGAACAATATTTAATTATCCCCAGATGAAAGTGTCTGAGCTGGTGCTTGAGAGCAAGTTAGCATCGCAGGGGGTGAGTTAGAAGGGGCTGAGGCAGAGGGAGACAGGGCAGGATCATGCTCAGGTTCCTGGATCAGCCACTTCGACCTCATCATCATCATCATCAACCAAGAAGAAATTACCTGTTTCTCCTCCTTATCTCTCACAAAGGCATAGGTATAAGATTCAATGTACCAGATTCTGGACAAGGAGCAGGAGAAATGTTAGGGAGTTGGGGCGGCGGTGGATTTTAGTCTAACAATGAGTGAATTTGGGAGCAGGCAGGTGGCTAAAAACACTGGTGTTGACAGTGCATTGGGAAGCTGACTGGAACCTGCTGGCTTCCACTTCTAACTGCAGCACATGTAGCTGCTGTTACAGACAGGGGAGGGATGGTAGGATGGCTCCCCTTTACCCATTTCTTAACTAACCGCAACAAGAGGTATTTTTTAAAGAAGATGTGTTTTAACCCCTCGAGTGCAGTGACCTTCAAGAATAAACACAACACAAGCTTTCTTGTAAGTTTAAATTAAAAGAGCAAACATTTATTTATCTTAACACCTGAAATGTAATTGCAAAAGTACTCACTCGTTTACACAACATACACACACACACATACACACACACACTCACACACGTACTCACACATACACACGCACACGAAAAGGTAATTAAATTGAAGGGGCATGTGTAAAGGATTTACTCTAATAATAGCTATTGAGCATGTATGTAAGGAACTATGTCATAATGATATCACTCAGAGAGAGAAGAATGAAAAGAACCTAAGAGAGGGTCAGTATAGCCCTGTCCTGATGTTCTGCAATCTTGTATATAGTTTTAAGGAAAGATCTTTGCCTCCAGACAGATCTCTTAACAGAATTAGACACCCAATGTCTTCTGGGAAAACCCACAATAACAGATGGTGGCAGCAGTAACTACACCCAAACAGAAACAGTGAAAAACAACAGGAAATAGCCTGAAGAGAAGTCCAGCAGCTGCAGAGAGCAGCGGATGAAGGACTTCAAAGCCAACCTGGTAGTCAGACCAGAGAGAGAAACCACAAAGACAGCCCAGCGACTAGCACAGAAAGCAGCATAGGAAGCAGGAATCTCTACTCAGGGTGAGCAATGACTTCTACCCTATCTCTCCCAAATTGTTCCAGAATGTACAAGGCTCCAGGCAGGCTGAACAATGGCAAAACTGGAAAAGGTGCTTTGCTCTGTATCACAATGCTTCAGATCTTGCAAGCAAGAATAACAATGACCAGGGCACCTTATTATACACTATTGGTAGCATTGCAAACGATGTGCTAGGCAAGGAGCTGAACCAGGAGACAGCTTTGTATAAGAATGTCATTGGAGCCTTTTATTCATACTTTAGTCTCTGTAAAAACATCATAAGAGAGGGAAAAATTTTATCAATGAGGCCAAAGACCAAGTGATTCGCTCATAAATGTTCACTACCATTTAACTGACAATTGTGAATACAGAACATTAAAGACAGCTTTATAAAAGATAAAATAGTGGTTGGTATTTTAGAAGAAACACTGTCAGAGTTTCTACAATTTCCGGAAGATTTGACACTTAAGTAAAGCTGTACAGCTGACTAGTCAGGCCGAAAAGCAAAGGCAAAATCGAGTCTTTGTAAGGGGTAAGAGAAAAATCCCGCAGGAATAGCCCGATGAAACCATTCAGTTTGTTGGTTGCAAAACTGAAAATACATAGCAGCAGCAACTAAGGAAGTGCACTGAAAGGGCACCAATTGACATTTTCCAATGTCCCCATTGTGGCACGAAGAATGCCCCGCCCAAAACTTGGGTGTGGCAAGGTTGGTCATTTTAAAACAGTATGTATTCAAAAAAGCCTATCCTTGCAAAGCAAAAAGTCTTTTCAAAGAAGCTATAAACAAGAAATACAAGAAGAAAACAACCAGGAAATCACCTTCCTGGAGGAAATAAAAGAAAATAAAAGCCAATATTGGAGCGCTGACATTGAAGTCAATGGGCATCATCCAGAATTTAAATTGGAAACAGGAGCTGGAGCCTTTGTTTTATCTGATGGAGTTCTGATGGCTGCAAAAAAAATTACTCTGCACAAGGTTCAGGACGAATCAAGCTAAATGTCAAAGGTCAGCTTGATGCAACATAAAAATACAAAGAAAGAAAAATCTCTAGACGCTATATGTCATTCAGAACTAGGGATGTTCTTTGTTGAGCAGAAAAGTCTGTATAGGTCTGAACTTATTCCTTAAAGTCGATGAAGTCAACAAACAAGGACAAGGCAATGAATTTAGAAGAGAATTTCCAAAACCCTTCAAAGTCCTATGAAAATTGAAAACCGTGTAGCACATCAGCTCAAGACAGATGCAAAACCCATTTGTCTATTTACACCCAGGAAGATCCCACTTCTAAAACAGGTAAGGAGTGAGATTGAGACGATGCTTCAACAGGGTGTTGCTCTGGTATGGTACCAGTTCCAAAACCAAATAACTCCCTCCGAATCTGTGTTGACCTGAACAAGGTGGGGAATGAGAAATACATCCAATAGTGTCGGTAGATGAGAACCTAGTCACGAAAAGTATAATCTTTACCAAGCTCGACGCAAACAGTGGATTCTGGCAATTACCGCTGGATCAGGGGTCAAAACTTCCAACCACCTCCATAACACCCTTTGGATGTTATTGTTTCAACTATCTGCCTCTTGGCATCATGTCAGGCTGGAAATTTTCCAAAGGACAATGTCCAACAGACTAGAAGGTATGCAAGGTGACATGTGCCACATGGACAATGTTTTAATCCATGGCTCAACAAAGGAAGAATATGACAGAAAAGTAAGAGAAGTATTGAGAACACCGCAAAATGTTGACTTAACACTCAATGAGAAATGTGAGTTTTCGGAACCCATAATAAAGTTTCTAGGTCATATTATGCACGCAACATGAATCGCTGCAGACCCACAGATGTCAAAAGCCTTAAGAGAATTCCCGACACCCAGGAAAATCACTGAACTACAAAGATTTATGGGTATGGTCAACCAACTGGTAAAATTCCTAACCACCTAGCTCATGTAAATGAACCTCTAAGACAACTTTTGCAACAAGACCAGGTGTGGTGCTAGACTAAGCATCACCCTTTGAATGAATCGAAACAATGTTGATATCTTCGAAGATCCTAACTCACTATGATCCAGAACTTCCAACAATTGTACAGCGGATGCATCAGCAACAGGACTGGAAACAGTATTATACCAGATCCAGAGTAATGGAACAAGAAAACTGTCTATTATGCATCAAGGTCCTTAACTGAGACTGAACAGCACGATGCTATCATAGGGAAAGAAGCCCTCACCTCAAATGGGCATGTGAAAAATCTTCTGATTACATCTTGGGCCAACATTTCAAGATCGAAACTGATCACAAACCATTGGTAACTTTGTTGAACATCAAGGAAATTGCAAAGATGCCACCTGAATCCAGAGTTTCAGATTGAGGCTCATGCGATACGATGCTTATATGGAGTAAGTGCAGGGTAAATACCAAACTACAACCAACACTCTGTCATGGATACCCACCAACTACCCAGAACAAGAAATTAAAACTTTTATTGAGAAAGTTGATACCTTCACAAAATTAAACACTCAATAATTGCCAGCAACAGAATGGAAGTCGCAAGAATTTTGAGAGGCTGAAAAGCAAGATGAAGAATGGGTGCAGATTTGCACATACTACCTTAGTGTATGGCCAAGTAATCCCATCCTGAGGCAGTGCTTCAAACAAAGTTGCCACATTAGCATGATTGATGACCGATCGGCCCCCGACCGCGATTTCACACTGGCCAATTAACAGCCAGCCAGCCAATGTGAAATGCAGGCCGAGAAGCTCAGCACTGCCGGGGTGGGGGTGGAAGGAGGATGAGCACTCAAGTCTGCGCAGGCACAGGGGAGCACGCAATGAAAGCTCCCTGAAGGCAGCGAGCTGCCTCAGGGAGCTGAACAATTTTCAAATCAAAATTAAGGGCAGAAATTTTCGTCCCACAGGCGGGTGTGCGCCTGACGCGAAAGAGAGTAAAATAGTGTGCGATGATGTCGGGTGAACATCCCAATGCGTGATATTTTGCTCGGAGGGCGTGCACAGGTGCCGGAGCAGCTCCCGCCATTAATTAAACAGCCACATAAGGCCCTTAACAGTCCAATTGACTGTGATTTTTTCCTTGCCCATGCAATTTTCTGCTCATCGCACAAGCAAAACGGACAGGCTGCCATCCAACATTTTCACAAACCTCATCCAAGGGCAGGATACAAAGGGTCAGCATAATTGTCAGTGTGAGTGGTGAGGAGTTTGGAGATAGTTTGCAGTTGGTTGCTTATTGGTACTTGTCAGCTTCATCTCTGTTTGAGCCTTCATTCTTAGCATTTCCAGGCTTAATTTCAGGATTCATTGGTGTCTGCAAGGCCCCTGGAGGATTGAGACAGTGTGGACCCTCCCAGGTATCAGACAGCCTTCCGTTACCTCGGTAATGGGGACTGTGGTCTCCACTGGAGGCATCTCCTCCGAGGAGGAAGAGAGGGGCAGGAGGGAGAGGAGACCAGGTGTCCCTATGCAGCTTCCAGGGGAGGGACTTGTGGGAGGAGAAGCGCAGGTACAAGGGGCACAGGGCCACAGGTAGCCCAAGGCAGAAGGGCCCATAGAAGACGCCACTATCCTGCTGCCAGGGTTCACAGGCAGCGATTCAGCTACTTTAATATGTCCAAGGTACAATGCTGAAGGAAGTTCCGCCTCTCAAGGGAGACCGTGACCTCCATTTGTCAGATGATCGGGCCTGAGATCAGCTCCGACTGCGTGGGCGGACACCCCATGTCAGTGGCTCTGAAGGTCACCTTGGCCCTCAATTTCTATGCCTCCAGCTCTTTCCAGGGCTCAGTGGGGGATCTGTGTGGAGTCTCCCAATCAGCTGTCCACAGTTGCGTCAAGCTGGTGACAGAAGCTCTGTTCCGGCAGGTACTGACCTTTATCCTTTACCGTATGGACAAGGCCAGCCAGGCTGAGCGAACCAGAGCCTTTGCTGCAATTGCTGGGTTCCCCCACCTCCAGGGTGCCATCGACTGCACACATGTGGCCATCAAGGCGCCAGCAGGTCAGCCCGGTTCCTTCGTCAACAGGGAGGGCTTCCACTCCATGAGTGTGCAGATAGTGTGTGATCACAGGATGCTGATTCTGCAAGTCTGTACAAGGTACCCAGGCAGCTCCCATGGCACATACATCCTGAGACACTCTCAGGTGCCAAGGCTCTTCAGTGCTCCAACCCGACTGGATGGATGGCTACAAGGGCGGTGACAAGGGGGATCCGTTGAAGAGGTGGCTCATGACACTTCTCCACCACCCAAGAACAGAGGCAGAGAAGCGTTACAGTACAAGTCATGCCTCCACAAGGGTGGTGATAGAGAGGACCATTGGTCTTCTCAAGATGTGCTTCCGATGCCTGGACCATTCAGGGGAAGCTTAAAATACCCCGCGGAGCAGGTGTCACTGACCCTGGTTGCACGCTGTGCTCTCCACAATATGTACTGGTAAGGGGGAGAAAGAGGATCTTGAGGCAGCTGCACAGGCCACAGGTGATGAGTCCAGTGGTGAGTCCAAATCTGAGCACAGTGAGGAGAACGCTGAGGACATGGAGCAAGACCTCAGTAACCTGCAGGGAGGCAGGGATACCAGGGATACCTTGATCCAAAACAAAAACAGAATTACCTGGAAAAACTCAGCAGGTCTGGCAGCATCGGTGGAGAAGAAAAGAGTCGACGTTTCAAGTCCTCATGACCCTTCGACAGAACTTGAGTTCGAGTCCAAGAAAGAGTTGAAATATAAGCTGGTTTAAGGTGTGTGGGGGGGGCGGGGGCGGAGAGAGAGAGAGAGAAGTGGAGGGGGTTGGTGTGGTTGTAGGGACAAACAAGCAGTGATAGAAGCAGATCATCAAAAGATGTCACCAACAACAGAACAAAAGAACACATAGGTGTTAAAGTTGGTGATATTATTTAAACGAATGTGCTAATTAAGAATGGATGGTAGGGCACTCAAGGTATAGCTCTAGTGGGGGTGGGGAGAGCATAAAAGATTTAAAAATATTTAAAAATAATGGAAATAGGTGGGAAAAAAAAAATCTATATAATTTATTGAAAAAAAACAAAAGGAAGGGGGAAACAGGGGGTGGGGATGGAGGAGGGAGCTCAAGACCTAAAGTTGTTGAATTCAATACTCAGTCCGGAAGGCTGTAAAGTGTCTAGTCGGAAGATGAGGTGTTGTTCCTCCAGTTTGCACTGGGCTTCACTGGAACAATGCAGCAAGCCAAGGACAGACGTGTGGGCAAGAGAGCAGGGTGGAGTGTTAAAATGGCAAGCGACAGGGAGGTTTGGGTCATTCTTGCGGACAGACCGCAGATGTTCTGCAAAGCGGTCGCCCAGTTTACATTTGGTCTCTCCAATGTAGAGGAGACCACATTGGGAGCAACGAATGCAGTAGACTAAGTTGGGGGAAATGCAAGCAAAATGCTGCTTCACTTGAAAGGAGTGTTTGGGCCCTTGGATGGTGAGGAGAGAGGAAGTGATGGGGCAGGTGTTGCATCTTTTGCGTGGGCATGGGGTGGTGCCATAGGAGGGGGTTGAGGAGTAGGGGGTGATGGAGGAGTGGACCAGGGTGTCCCGGAGGGAGCGATCCCTACGGAATGCCGATAGGGGGGGGTGAAGGGAAGATGTGTTTGGTGGTGGCATCATGCTGGAGTTGGCGGAAATGGCAGAGTCTGATCCTTTGAATGCGGAGGCTGGTGGGGTGATAAGTGAGGACAAGGGGGACCCTATCATGTTTCTGGGAGGGAGGAGAAGGCCTGAGGGCAGATGCACGGGAGATGAGCCGGACACGGTTGAGGGCCCTGTCAACGACCGTGGGTGGAAAACCTCGGTTAAGGAAGAAGGAAGACATGTCAGAGGAACTGTTTTTGAAGGTAGCATCATCGGAACAGATGCGACGGAGGCGAAGGAACTGAGAGAATGGGATGGAGTCCTTACAGGAAGCGGGGTGTGAGGAGCTGTAGTCGAGGTAGCTGTGGGAGTCGGTGGGTTTGTAATGGATATTGGTGGACAGTCTATCACCAGAGATTGAGACAGAGAGGTCAAGGAAGGGAAGGGAAGTGTCAGAGATGGACCACGTGAAAATGATAGAGGGGTGGAGATTGGAAGCAAAATTAATAAATTTTTCCAAGTCCCGACGAGAGCATGAAGCAGCACCAAAGTAATCATCGATGTACCGGAGAAAGAGTTGTGGAAGGGGGCCGGAGTAGGACTGGAACAAGGAATGTTCCACATACCCCGTAAAGAGACAGGCATAGCTGGGGCCCATGCAGGTACCCATAGCCACACCTTTTATTTGGAGGAAGTGAGAGGAGTTGAAGGAGAAATTGTTCAGCGTGAGAACAAGTTCAGCCAGACGGAAGAGAGTAGTGGTGGATGGGGATTGTTCGGGCCTCTGTTCGAGGAAGAAGCTAAGGGCCCTCAGACCATCCTGGTGGGGGATGGAGGTGTAGAGGGATTGGATGTAAAGTTGTTGAATTCAATATTCAGTCCGGAAGGCTGTAAAGTGCCTAGTCGGAAGATGAGGTGTTGTTCCTCCAGTTTGCGTTGAGCTTCACTAGAGCACTGCAGCAAGCCAAGGACAGACATGTGGGCAAGAGAGCAGGGTGGAGTGTTAAAATGACAAGCGACAGGGAGATTTGGGTCATTCTTGCGGACAGACAGCAGGTGTTCTGCAAAGCGGTCGCCCAGTTTACGTTTGGTCTCTCCAATGTAGAGGAGACCACATTGGTAGCAACAAATGCAGTAGACTAAGTTGGGGGAAATGCAAGTGAAATGCTGCTTCGCTTGAAAGGAGTGTTTGGGCGCTTACTTTGATCCAATGCTCCTTCAGATAGGTTACCGAAGATCAGCTTCAAATTCATGCCAGGGCTGTCGCCTCCAACCTGGATGTCTGAAAGGACCCTTTCACTTGAACATAAAGGGCAAAATTTTTACCTCGGCGGGCAGGCACACACCCAACCCGCTCAAGTGTAAAATGATGTGCGTAGAGTCGGGCGAGCATCCTGACGTCAACATGCAGTCGCATGATATTTCAGGCAGTGGGCATGCGCTGGAGTCAGCAGCGTACCCGCCAACAATTAAAAAGCCTATTAAGGCAATTAATAAGGTAATAAAAAGAAGTTTTCCACTGCCCATCCAACCTTACGGTTGGCAGGCAGGTGAAAAGGCCAAGTGGCCTTTGCATTTTTTGGAAACCTTATCCATGGACAGAATGAGGTTTCCTAATGCAAATAAAAATAAAATAAAAATTTTAAAACTTAATTAATAACATGTCCCTCCTCATGTGACAGAGTCACATGAGGGGACATGTTTTATAACATTTTTAATTTCTTTATTATTTTTTCTTTAAACTCTTCATCTCCCTGAGGCAGCTCTGTGTCTCAGGGAGATTTTCAAGTGCTCACTCACTTGTATGCATGAAGGTCATGCTCACCCCACTCATCCTCCTCCCCCAACCTGCACAGCCAGCACTGAGCACTGCTGCTCACATTTCACGCTGAACAGGTCTTAATTGGCCCGCCAACGTGAAATCACATTCCAGCCTTGATCACGGGCAGCGAGTGGCTTCCTGACCACCCCAACCGCCCCTGCCGAGCTCGCCCAACAAGGGCGAAATTCCACCCAAAGAACACTCAGAGCCTGTGCAATAAAGTTCAGTGTCACCGACGTCCAGCATTACATACTGGCGTACCCTGCACCAATGAAATAAAAAGGTGAAGCATACTCAGCCCATGAAGACAAAAGCACAATTTATGTCATTCTGACAATTCAATAATCTTAACAGAAACTTTTCTGGTATTCAACATCAGACAAGTCTATATAAAGTTACCAAAAATGAGCATAAAATCACCCGTGCCCTGTCCCTCTTGTGCTCATGGTGCCTTTAACTTATGTTTGCGAGTATTATGTCTAGGTGCTCCCCCCTTGCTGGCACCAGCATTGGAGACAGCCTGCTGACTCTGCTGTTTTATTGGCCTTGATGACCTTGGCGATCGCCCTCTGGCCAGTGGGGCGTGTGCTGGCCCCGCCTGGGAGGGACCAGCCAGTGCCACAGCTTGCATCTCCCCAGTCACCACAGTCTCATCAGATGCCACGGACACTGACAAAGAGGCAAAAGAGCTGCTGCCATCATCCAGAGCGCCCTGAGAGGAGCCCGCAGAGGTGACAGGCAGCTCGTGCGCTAACATGAGTCACTGTGGATCTCCCTGCTCACCATTGATGGAAGGGCACCTAGCTGGGATAGTGGGTGCCCTCGAGTCCCACACTGACATTGACCACCTAAGGTCAGTGCCTGCGTGAGGGCTTGCAGGTCCAAGCACAACTCCAGGAACCCCTGATTCTGTCCCTGGAGCTCTCCATGAGAGTTGCCACTCTCTCAATGGAGGAGGCAGTGCACTCGGCCATGACAGTCAATGCAGCGCTCACGCTCCGCATCGACTCCTCCACCATGGAGACGATGGCATGCAGACCCTCGTGGATCTCCACCAGATCCTCCCACACATCTTGCTGGACATTCAGCATCTGCCATCTAATAGATGATTCCAGAGGCTCATCATCTGCCTTCAACTGAGCATTGTCCTGGTCCCCAGCAGTCCTCTGACTGCCATCACCCTGAGCACTCTCTGCTCCACTTGCACATCAGGCAATCGTGAAGTGCCCTCACCAATGTGCACCAATATACTAGCCACTGCTCTAATGCCCACCAAGATGCTGATGTCTGTGCTGGTTTCTGCTTCAGAGAATGAGTGTGGCGCTGGTGCCAATGATGCCTGGTGGTCCTCCAGTGTCAGGAGTGGCCCTTCGGGGTCTGGAGGTTGAACGCCTGCTGGCGAACCTAAAAGGAAGAAGAAGGATATGTTAAAGTCATCACACTATCACTGTGCATGCCAGGCACCCTGATGAGACAATGGAGATCTGCATCATGGTGCCAGAGTCTTTCAATGATCAATGGGGACTCCAGGTTCGAGGCTCACATCAATGAAGAGACTACACTAGAATGGTTGCACAAGCCAAAATTCTCACTTCTGTGCACTGCATTCTTACCTTCGTTTGACACCCCAGCCTCTCCATGCCCAGTTGCACATGGGCGTGCTGGCCCTCCAGCTCCAGGGTGTCTAGCTCATACCCCGAAAGGATTAGGAGGCTATCAGTGCCTCTGTCAGTCCGCGACCTTTTGATGTTGTTATGGGCCGTCTTCTCCTGAAACAACAGAGGAGCGTTGATTAGTCCGCTCTCTACCTGCAGCGCCATTACAGCCTGCCCAGCCCCAGCTGAGGAGCACCTGGCAGAGCACATTTGAGTCGTGACCCTTGAGCCTCAAGGCACTCAGTCCAAGCAGCCAGTGCCCACCGCCTTGGAAGGCTCTGGTGTGATTGACAGACTCTCGCACCCCTGAGGTCCACGGCAGGATGGCCAGACCTTAACACATCTGCACACTGACCCACGCCAACACGGTACTCACCCTTCCTGAGCACAGCAGGTCATTGAAGCGCTTCCGGCACTGCACTCAGGAGCACTGCACCATGTCACGGCTGCTGACCAGCTCTACCACCTCCTCCCATGCCTTCTTGGTCAGTTGTAGTGGCCTCCTCCTCGCACCCCTGGGTACGAGACTGCCCCTCCTGGCAGCCACCTCCTCCAGAAGGACAGCAAGGCACTCATCAGAGAGGCAGGGGGCCGAGTGACCACCCAACCTGCCCTCCCACCTGCCATGTCCAGCTGCACTCGGGTCCATTGTGCCGGCTCAGGGAACATCCTCCATGGCAGCCTTCCAGGGGCTGCCTGGTCCACTTTTAAACCGGCCGCAGGGTTACCATTGGACCCAGCAGCTGACAGGCCCCCGCCCCCACACAGCCCTTCCCGGCCAGTGCGGAGCAACGTTTCAAACTGTGCAGGCCTTAATTGGCCCGCCAGCATGAAATTGCAGTCGGGGCCCGATGGCGGGCCACTCCTGGGTCTGCCCATCATGCCCATCCACGTATAAAGAGCTCAAATTTCTGAAAAAAAGTCACATCAGACTCCCTCACATATAAAAATTCTGTCAAAATATTTTTTATTTTTAATTACTATCGCAAACCTTGACCCGCTCGTGGGGTTCCTCAACAATGCAAAGGCCGTCTGGTCGATTCGCCCACCCACCAACCGTAATGTTGGACGGGCAGCAAAGAATCTCTCCGAATTAATAAATCAATGGCCTTAATAGGCCTCTTAATTGTCGGTAGGTCTGCTGCCGACGCTCACACGTGCCCACTGACCGAAATATCGCACAAGTGCACGATGATGCTGGGACGCTCGCCCGGCATCATTACACCCAATCAGGTCAGGAGAGCGCCTGTCCACGGAACATAAAATTCTGCCCTTATTTTTCGAGATGGCAGCTGGAAACATTGCACTCCTGAGGATTCTCTCTTGATTCACTGAAGACAATGGTGCTTGGAAGTTTCTGGCAATTCTGTCACAGGAATTTTCAGCCTCCTGGAAGAAGATCTCCTATTAATAGTGGACCTGGTGAACATGCACAGCCAGTCAAAGTCACCACCAACCTCAACTTCTTTGCCCCTGCCTTCTTCCAGGGATTTGAGGAGATATTTTCAGAATCTTGAAATCTGCTGCCCACAGATGCTTCACACAGGTGCCCAATACCATGATTGCCAAGGCAACATTAATGTGCTCTTTGCATCCATTGATGCTGGACAGTCAGCTTTGCGGCTGGCTTCCCACAGGTCCAGGGAGTCAGCGACTGCATACGTGAGTATCAAGGCCCCTAGATCACCCTGGAAGCTTCATCACTTGCAAAGGCTTCCACTCCATCAATCTGCAGCTTGTGTGCAACCACAAATCAATCATTGTGCATTCTTAGAGAGCTGTCACAATGCTTTCATCCTCTGTCAGTCCAACCTCTGTGAGCTCTTTGGGCCTCAAACTTGAATTAGCAACTGGACCTTTAGAGACAAGGGCTACCTACTGAGGAGACAGCTTATGACACCAATATGAAGCAAAAACAAAAAGACCCAGGAGAGATACAATTGAAATCTGTAATCAAGCAAACTTGGGACGCACTTTAGGTTGCTGGTCAAACATGGAATCCCCTTCAGTACACACCATCCTGGGTATGCGGAACAGTTATGATGTGCTGTGCTCTGCACTACAGCACTGCAGTATGCATTGATGCTGCAAAAGGAAAAAGCTCCTGAGCGCAGAACCCCTTCAGAGGAGGAGGATGAACATGAAGTGGTGAGGTTAGCAGCAGAGCAGTGCAATGCTGCCTGGGGTGACCTAATTTTGGCAAGATTCAGTTAGATTGAAGCAGTGCACCCTTCTGGCAGCCACATTCTGAACTTATTGCCCCCACCTCGCCCCCACCCCATCCTCTAATACAAAGCAGTCCTATAATCAAAAAGCATCCCTGTCACATTGGTCAACTTTAACTCTTCTCTTAACATTCATCGCAGCTGAGAAGGCTACTGGCCAGGCAGCTGGCAAAAAGAGACAACATGGAAAATGGTGCAAACAAATGATTTTTATCTGACTGAAAAGTTGCACATGGACTTAACAATGTAACATAGTGTTATCCATGTGCATCCCTTTGTGCAACTACAAATCTTTACTCTTCCCTTTTCTGCTATTCCTAAAATTTTCTATCCCTGTGGCTTCAGTAGAGGTAGAGATAGGCCTTCCCATCCTTCTTCTGACTGCTGAGGTGCTCCTGGTTGACATGGTCTGGGTTTTGGAGCCTGTGAGAACCCCACCAAAGAATCAATCCCATTTCAAGTAACGTTCAGAGCATGCATCCCATTGCTGAGGGCCAGCATGCACTCATCTGACTGCCATGTCTGATGTTCAATTGAGGCAGCCACTCTTTCCATGAACATTGACATCTCCACAACAGCAGTGGAGAGGGAAGCCTAAGGGGAAACAGTGTAAGAGACCAACAGAGAAAAGCAATGGCAGATTGTCTGTGAGAGCAGAGGGAGTCAGTCAGAGAGGAGATAGTCAGTGTGAGGGGAGAGAGTCACTCAAAGGAGAGAGGGTCAATCAAAGGGGAGAGAGTCAGTGAGAGGGGAGTGTCAATTTGATGGGAGAGTGCCTGTCAGAGGGGAGAGAGTCAATCAGAGAGGAGAGAGACAGTGAAAATGGAGAGAGTCAGTGAGAGTGGAGAGGGTTAGTGAGAGTGGAGAGGGTTAGTGAGAGCGGAGATAGTTAGCGAGAGCGGAAAGAGTCACTGAGAGTAGAAAGAGTCAGTTAGAGTGGAGAAAGTTAGTGAGAGTGGAAATAGTCAGTGACAGTGAAGAAGATCAGTGAGAATGGAGTTAGTGAGAACAGAGAGAGACAGTGAGAGGTGGGAGAGTTAGTGAGAACAGACAAATTTAGTAAGAGTGGAAAGTGTCACTGAGAGTGGTTGGATTCAGTGAGAATGGAGACAATCAATGACAGGGGAGAGGATCAGTGAGAATGGAGAGAGTGAGAGTGGAGAGAGTCAGTGTAAGTGGACAGAGTTAGTGAAAGTGGAATTAGCAAGAGTGGAGAATGTCAGTGAGCATGGAAAAAGTCACTGGCTGCATTCTCTGGTGTGTCACAGTCAGAGCAAGAGCTGAACGCAGAACATTGGCAAGGAATTCAAAATCAATGTCACTGCCACAGAGCAAGAACATTGGTGGGTAACAGTAAAGCATTGGTTTTTCAGTTTGATTAAATTGTTTGTGTTTGTATTAATCTGATGTGTACTGTACCTTTAAGACAAATGTTGTAATGGAAGATCGCATGATCTTGGTATCCAATAGCAGAGTAACACCGGTTACCTCTGTAGTCAGTATTCTTGAGTTGGAGTCTGAAGAGTAAATTCAGAGTTTTCAGTTGTAAGCACACAAGTGTAGTGGCTGAGTTCCTTTTGTAAATAAATAGAATGTGTTTCTTCTAAGAATGATCTACTGATCTTCTCTGTCTTGGTAGCAACTTGGTCACCCCAAAACAAGCGTGCAACCCAGATCCTTAAGTCCCAAAAAAACAAGGTTAAAGGATCCAACAATCTGGCGACGAGAGTAAAAAGTAAAAATAAAGTCACGAAAGGACACGATGAAGCAAGAAAGAATGAAATAAATCTAGAGAACCAAAATTGGGCCGTACCTCGCACGGTAATTGTAAGAAAAGAAAAATTTCCATCCTGATCATCGAAACAATCCCCTCAGAGCGTGCCACAATTGGGAAGAGTGGTCTCAGATGACTGGTCTCATTATGTTGAACGCCTCGCATTCTTCTTCCAGACGAATGACATTGCAGGGGAGGAGAAGAAGCGGGCGGTCCTTTTATCCACTTATTATCCACATTTTATCCAGACATATGGATTAATTAGAAATTTGTTGAAACCCAGTGCCCCAGATTCAAAAAGTTTTGATGACTTAGTGAGCCTCATAAAGAATCACCACCAGCCAAAGCCCTCGGTGACGATGTAATGGTTCAAATCTAACTCAAGAAATTGAGCCGCGGGAGAGACAGTTGCTTTTTATGTGGCAAGTCTGAAATAATTAACTGAATATTGCAAGTTTGGTACATCTATCAATGATATGCTTAGAGATCGTTTGGTGTGCAGTATAAATGAAGATGCAATTCAGAAGAGATTCATGTCTGAAACAAATCTGAACTTTCAGAAGGCATTGGAAATTGCTCTGGCAATGGAAGGTGCAGTGCAGGACTCAGAAGCCATACAGGGAGCACAAAATGACGCCATCCTCCATGTTGGGCAGGAAGCCTCAGCCAAAAAGAACACAAAAACACAAGGCTTTGCTCAGAAGCGGGAAGCAGCCACTGCTAGCAGACAATGAAAGAGAGAAGACTTAGCAGCGAAAACATGGCTTAATGGTAACAGGGGTGGAAGCAGACAATCTTGCAATGAACCACAGTTTAAAAAAATTGAACGTTTTTTCTGTCATCGAAACGGACACCTCGTGAGACATTGTAAAGATAGAATCGGGCAGAATTTCAAACTAAAGCAAAAACCCAATGAGATCTACAGCGTTGAAAAACTTGAAGTAATAAATTCAGATATTTATTCTTTATATAATTTAAAGGTAGGAAGGACAGAATCTATCTACGTAACCATGAGAGTGAATGAGAGGCTGATCAGAATGGAGGTGGATACAAGAGCATCCACTACAGTGATAGGTCAGCATACTTTTAAATACCTGAATCATGGAGAACGTAAGCTAAATTTGGAAGAAACAGATGCCAAATTGAAAACTGACGCAGGAGAAGACATACAAGTCAAGGGCATAAGTAAAGTCACAGTACACTACGGAGGTCAAACAGTGAAATTACCCTTGGTGATGGGAGCAGGCGAGGGACCTAGCCTCCTCAGATGAAACTAGCTGAAAGAAATTAAATTGGATTGGACTGAAATCTTCCAGCTGAGAACTAATGGGCCATCAGAGCTATTACAAAAATATGCCTCAGTCTTCAAGGATGAAGTTGGGAAGATTGAGGGGCTACAAGCAAAAATTCATGTAGATCTAGAGACAACAGCAAGATTCATGAAGTCAAGACCAGAATCTAATGCAATGCGGGAAAAAGTAGATGCTGAACTGGACAGATTAGAAAAACTGGGAGTGATACAACCGCTGCAGTTTACAGAATGGGCAGCACCAATTGTATATGTTCTCAAACCTGACCAAGGCATTTGAATTTGTGGGGACTACAAATTAACAGTCAATAAACTGGTTAAGTTGTACAGACACCCCATAACAAAAGTTGAAGTTTTGCAGGCTAAACTGGCAGCTAGAATGGCCTACGCGAATTTTGATATGAGTCATGCTTATCAACAATTGGAATTAGAGAAGGCCTCCCGGAAGTTTGTCACCATTAATAAACACAAAGGGTTGTACCAATTTTTTACCATTTACCTTTCGGCGTATCTTCAGCTTGCGCCATGTTCCAAAGAGCCATGGAAAGTTTACTACGGTGACTGCCCCAAGTTGTAGATTATTTGGATGACATTCTGGTGACAGGACTCACTGAAAAGGAACATTAGGGGCAGAATTTTACCCTTGGCATGCGAGCGCGTGCCCAACACACCATAGCATGAAATAAAGCTTGTTGACATCAGTCGAGTGTGCTGACGTCAATGCGCACTCGCAATATTTTGCAAGGCAGGCACGCAATGAACACAAAGCCGCACCCACCATTAATTAAGTTGCCGGTTAAGGCTCTTGAGAGACCAAAAGTCTCCGACTTTATGGGCCCGTGCAAATTTTCAGGTCATTGCAAGGGCAAAACTGACAGGCCACAATTTGCTAAACCTCATCCAAGGGCGGGATAAGAGGGGTCGGTGGGCTTGACAAAGCGAACAGTGAGTAGTTTTGGATATCACTTGCTGCTGCTTGCTTCTGTGAACAGGACAGTGTCAGATGCCACTATCCTGCTGCCAGGGTTCACAGGCGATGCAGCTACCTCAATATGCCGAAGGAGGCTCCATCTCTCAAAGGAGACAGTGACCTCCGTTTGTCAGAGGATCGGTCCTGAGATCAGCTCTGACTTTGTGGGTGGACAACCCATGCCGGTGGCTCTGAAGGTCACAGTGGCCCTAAACTTCTATGCCTCTGGTTCTTTCCAGGGGTCAGTGGGGATCTGTGTGTTGTCTCCCAATCAGCTGTTCACAGTTGCACCAAACTGATGACAGACGCTCTGTTCAGGTGTGCATTGACTTTCATTCATTACCATATGCCAGCCAGACAGAGAGAGCCAGAGGCTTTGCAGCAATTGTTGGGTTCCCTAGCATTCCCCAGGGTGCTATAGACTGTACACATGTGGCCATCAAGGTGCCAGCAGGTGAGCCCAGTGCCTTCATCAACAGGAAGGGCTTCCACTCCATTGACGTGCAGATAGTGTGTGATCACAAGATGCAGATTGTGCAAGTCTGTGCAAGGTACCCAGGCAGCTCCCATGAAGCTTACATCCTCAGGCACTCCCAGATGCTGGGGCTCTTCAGTGCTCCAGCCCGGCTGGATGGAAGGCTGCTGGGTGACAACGGCTGTCCCCTCAAAAAGTGGCTCATGAAGTCTCTCCATCATCCAAGAACAGAGGCCAAGCAACGGTGCAATAGGAGCCACGTCTCCACAAGGGCTGTGGTGGAGAGAACCATCAGTCTTTTCAAGATGCACTTTCGATGCCTGGACTGTTCAGTGAGTGCACTCCAATACCCCGCAGATCATGTGTCACTGATAGTGGTTACATGCTACGCTCTCCACAATCTGGCACTGGAAATGGGGGACGCATTGGTTCTTTCCAGGGGTCTGGAAAGTGGAGGAAGAAGATGTTGAAGCAGCTGCTCTGGCAACAGACGATGAGTCCAGTAGTGAGTCCAAGGGCGAGCACACTCAGGAGAATGCTGAGGGCATAGACACAGACCTGGGTAACCTACAGGGAGGCAAGGACACCAGGGAAGCTTTGATCCAATGCCCCTTCAGCAATCCTACCAAATAAGAACCACCACCACATGCCAGGACTGCAGGGCCCTTATTCGATCCTTGACAGGATCAGTTCCTCGGTCAACAACATATGCTTGCAATAAAGCTTAAGGAGTCACACGTCCATTATAACATCACGGCCTACCCTGCACCTACAGAGCAAACAAAGCATCCAGAGGCCAGTTGCAAAATAAAAATCTCATTTACTGCTGAGTGACAAACATTGCAGAAATTAACATCGACCGGTGTTTCACATCACTCCATTAAAAAAAACAGAAAAATGGGGGAAGCAAATATCACCCATGATCAGCCTGTGTTGTGTTTAAGGTACTTTAAGTTTTCATTTGTGAGTGCTACATCTGGGTGCTCCCCCCTCGCTGGTACTAGCATTGGAGACAGCCTGCTAACCCTGCTGACTTGTTGGCCTTGATGACCTTGGCGGGCATCCTCTGGCCCATGGAGTCTGTGCTGGCCCCGCCTGGGAGGAAGCGGCCCGGTGCCACAGTTGGTATCTCCCCAGTCTCCGCAGCCTCATCAGATGCTACGGTCACTGGCAGGAGAGCAGAGGAACTGATGCAATCATCCAGAGCTCCCTGAGAAGAGCCTGCAGAGGCAACAGGCAGCTCATGCGCCATGAGATCACTTTGGACATCCCTGCTCACCATTGATGGATGGGCACCTAGCTGGAATACTGGGTGTCCAATCTATCTCCCACATTGACACTGACCAGCTAAGGTCATTGCCGGTGTGAGGGCTTGCAGGTCCGAGCATATCCCCAGGAACCCCTGACTGAGTCCCTGGTGGAGCCTCTCTCATGAGAATTGCCACTCTCTCCATGGAGGAGGCATTGCACTCGGCTATGAGGGTCAACACAGTCACCATGCTCCGCAGGGTCTCTTCCAGAATGAACACCATGGCATGCATTCTCTAATATATCTCCGCCAGATCCTCCCCCACACCTTGCTAGACATCCAGCATCTGCTGCCTCATGGACAACTCCAGAGGCCCATCATCAGCCTTCGACTGAGCAATTTCCTGTTCCCCAGCACTCTCTGCCTCCGCCTGCACCTCAAGCGAATGTGAAGTGCCCTCACCAATGTGCACCGAGATACTAGGCGCCGATCTTATGCCCTCTGTGGTGCTGGTATCTGCGCTGATGCCTGCTTGACAGAGAGGGTGTGACGTCAGTGCATGCTCAGCATGCTGGTCCTCAGGGGTCGGGGTGGGCCTTCAGGCTCCTCAGAATGAAACGTTGTTGGTAAGCCTAAAAGGGAGAAGAAGGAAATGTCATTAGTTTAACTCATTAGACTGTCAGTGTGCATGCCTGGCACCCTGATGAGACAGAGATCTACATCACAGTGCCCTCATCTTTCCATTATCAATGGGCATTCTAGGTTTGAGGTCACATCCGTCTTCACCCAAGAGAATGAGGATGAAGGTATGGAACTTGGGGAGAGAGACTGAAAGGTTCTTGAGCAAATTGATATAGGGAGTGACAAGGTATTGGAGGTGTTGGCAGGCTTAAAAGTGGACAAACATCCAGATCTGGATGATTTGTGTCCCAGACTGCTGAGGGAGGCAAGGGAGGAGATTGAAGGGGCTCTGATCCAAATCTTTAATTCTTCTCTGGCCACGGGGTAGGTGCTAGAGGACCGGAGAACAGCTAATGTGGTTCTGCTATTTAAGAAGGGTTGTAGAGATAAGCCAGGGAACTACAGACCAGTGAGTCTCACGTCATTGGTAGGGAAACTATTGGAGAAAATTCTGAAGGAGAGAATCTATCTCCACTTGGAGAGGCAAGGTTTGATCAGGGATAGTCAGCATGGCTTTGTCAGAGGGAGGTCATGCCTAACAAATTTGATTGAATTTTTTGAGGAGGTGACCAGGTGTGTAGATGAGGGTAGTGCAGTTGATGTAGTTTATATGGATTTCAGCAAAGCCTTTGACAAGGTCCCATATGGGAGACTTAAAAAGAAGGAAAATGCACATGGGATACAGGGTAATTTGATAAGCTGGATTCAAAATTGGCTTAGTTGTAGGAGACAGAGGGTGATGACAGAAGGATGCTTTAGTGACTGGAAGCCAGTGTCCAGTGGCATACCACAAGTATCTGTGCTAGTTCCCCTATTATTCTTCATTTATATAAACGACATAGATGACTTTGTGGGGGGTAGGATTAGTAAGTTTGCGGAAGATACAAAGATTGTCCAGGTGGTTAACAGTGAGGTTGAGTGCCTTGGGCTACAGGAAGATTTGGACGGGATGGTCAAATGAACAGATAAGTGACAGATGGAATTTAACCCTGAAAAGTGTGAGGTGATACATTTTGGAAGGAGTAATTTGACAAGGAAGTATTCAATGAATGGCATGACACTAGGAAGTTCTGTGTCCATAGATCTCTGAAGGTGGAGGGGCATGTTGGTGGGGTGGTGAAAAAGGCATATGGGACACTTGCCTTTATCAAACAAGGCATAGATTACAAAAGTAGGGAGGTCATGTTGGAGTTGTATAGAACCTTTGTGAGGCCACAGCTGGAGTAGTCTGTGCAGTTCTGGTCACCACATTATAGAAAGGATGTGATTGCACTGGAGGGGGTGCAGAGGAGATTCACCAGGATGTTGCCTGGGATGAAACATTTAAGTTATGAAGAGAGGTTGGATAGACTTGGGTTGTTTTTGCTGGAGCAGAGAAGACTGAGGGACGACCTAATCGAGGTGTACAAGATTATGAGTGGCATGGACAGGGTGGATAGAGAGCAGCTGTTTCCCTTAGTTTAAGGGTCAGTCACGAAGAGACACAAGTTCAAAGTAAGGGGCAGGAATTTTAGGGGGGATGTGAAGAAAAACTTTTTTACCCAGGGGATGGTGACGGTGTGGAATGCGCTGCCCGGGAGGGTGGTGGAGGCAGGTTGCTTCACATCCTTTAAAAAGTACCTGGATGAGTACTTAGTGCATCATAACATTCAAGGCTATGGGCCAAGTAAATGGGATTAGGTATGTAGGTCAAGTGATTCTCCTATGTTGGTGCAGACTCGATGGGCTGAAGAGCCTCTTCTGCACTGTGTGATTCTGTGAATATACAGACTACACTGGAATGGTTGCAAAAAGCCACATTCTCACCTCAGCGCACTGCACCCTTACCTCCTGCTGGCACTCCAACCTCAATGCGGCCGCTGGACAGTGGTCCATGGCGCCTCTCCGGCCCCAGGGCCTCCTGCTCGTACTGACTGAGGATGAGGAGGTGTAGGCGTTCCCCCCAGTCCGCAACTTCAGCATTGTTATGGGATGTTTTCTCCTAAAGGATGGAGGAGCATTGATTATTCACCCTATATCTGCAGCACATTGCAGCCTGGCCAATCCCACCTGAGAAACACATCACAGGGCACAGCCAATTCATGACTCTGGAGTGGCAAGGCACTCAGTCCAAACAGTCAGGGCTCACCCCCTTGGACAGATCCTGCCTCATTGGCATTTGCCACTCACAATGTAAAACCGCTGAGGTCCACGGTGGGAGGATGGGCAGCTCTTAGCTGTTCTGCAAAGTGACCCATGCAAACACTGTACCCAGCCTTCCCGATCACAGGAGATCATTAAAGCGCTTCAGGCACTGCATCCACATTCGCCTCACCACATAGTGGCTGCTGACCCTGGATGCCACCTCCTCCCAGACCTTTTTGGTGAGGTGAGGGGGTCTCCGGCTTCAGTCCCTGGGGACAAGGGTTTCTCTCCTCACTGCCACCTCTTCCAGGTGGCACTCATCCGAGAAACACAAGGCCAACTGTCCTGCCGACCTGCCCTCCCACCTGCCATGTCCGCCCACTATGGTCTCCATGCAAAGGACATCCATGTCCTTCAGTGGCAGCCTTCCAGGGGCTGCCAAGGCCGCATTTGGATCGACTGTCGGGTCACCATTGGACCCAGCAGACATTAAGCCCCCAGCCCCACCCGCCCCTTCGCGCTCATTCACAGGCCTCGTCTCATGCTGGGCAGGCACCTAACTGGCCTGCCCATGTAAAATCACAGTGCACTGCCAGTCGCGGGTGCCAGTCAGTTTCCCAACCGCCCCCGCCCTCCCCTGCCAAGCACCCCTGCCAATGGTAAAATTCTGCTCTAGGTGGACTTGGAAGAAGTTTTAAAACAGTTTTCACAGATGGGAGTGCGTTTGAAAAAAGAAAATCACACATTCCAAGCGAAAGAGGTAACCTACCTAGGCCACAAGGTAGATTTACAAGGCCTACATCCAGTTGAGGAAAATCTGAAAGCCATTAGAGAGGCACCAGCGCCAAAGAAACATCCAAACTCAAATCATTCTTGGAGATGATCAATTACTATGGACGCTTTTGCCTAATTTTGTCGAAAGAACTGTCACCCCTGTATTACTTGCTCAAGAAAAGCCAACAATGGTCATGACAAATACCACAGGAAGAAGCTTTCACAAAAGTGAAACAGTTGTTGCGATCATCTACCCTTCTAGTACATTTTGACCTAAAGAAAGAGTTGGTGTTGACATGTGACGCATTTCCCTATGGAGTGGAAGCAGTGCTCTTCCATCAAGTGGACAATGGATCAGAACGGCCTATAGGATATGTATCGAAAACGGCCAGCACAGCAGAAAAGGGGCACTCACAGATAGAAAACGAAAGCCTGTCAATCATCTTTGGGGTTAAGAAATTTCACCATTATGTACAGGGTTGTCATTTTACTATCATATCGGACCACAAGCCATTCCTGGGATTGTTCAATGAAAACAAGGTTATACCACATATAGCCTCAGCAAGAATACAAAGATGGGCATTGGCCTTGGCTGCGTATGAGTATACTTTCATTCATAGACCTGGAAGTCAAATTGCAAACTCTAATGCACTTAGTTGTTTACCCAAGCAAGTCCATGAGGATGTTCCCATTCTCCAAGAATTCATTTTATTATTGAACTTCCTGGATCCACCACCAACATAGGCCAGACAGATTAGAGATTGGACAAGTTGAGACCCAGTCTTATCCAAAGTACGAGAATAAGTACTTCATGGTTGGTCACAAGAACAGGAATCTGACGAAATGAAACCGTATTTTCAGAGAAAATACAAGACAACCATCCAGAAAGGTATCTTATTGTGGGGAGTTAGAGTGATTGTTCCTACAAAAGGACGAAAGCCATTGTTGTCTGAATTTCACAGCGCATATCCCAGAATTTCCAGAATGAAGTCCATAGCCCACAGCTATCCATGGTGGCCTGGGATGGATGGAGAAATAGAGAGCTTAATGGTTGTATGTAGTGTCAGCAAGTGTAAAAGTTACCTTCAAAAGCACCATTACACATTTGGGAGCAGGCAGGAAGGCCATGGGTGCAATTACACATCGACCACGTGGGACCTTTTATGGGAACAATTCCAGAATCACAGGATCGCAGAATCACACAGTGCAGAAGATGCCCTTTGGCCCATCCAGTCTGCACTGACATGTGAGAAACACCTGACCTACCCACCTAATCCCATTTACCAGCACTTGGCCCATAGCCTTGAATGTTATGACGTGCCAAGTGCTCATCCAGGTACTTTTTAAAGGATGTGAGGCAACCTGCCTCCACCATCCTCCCAGGCAGTGCATTCCAGACCGTCACCACCCTCTGGGTAAAAAAGTTTTTCCTCACATCCCCCCTAAACCTCCTGCCCATCACCTTGAACTTGTGTCCCTTCATGACTGAACCTTCAACCACGGGGAACAGCTGTTCTCTATCCATTATGTCCATGCCACTCATAATCTTGTACACCTCAATCAGGTTGCCCCTCAATCTTCTCTGCTCCAACGAAAAAAAGCCAAGTCTATCCAACCTTTCTTCATAACTTAAATGTTTCATCCCAAGCAACATCCTGGTGAATTTCCTTTGCACCCGCTCCAGTGCAATCACATCCTTCCTATAATGTGGTGACCAGAACTGCACACACTACTCCAGCTGTGGCCTCACCAAGGTTCTATACAACTCCAGCATGACTTCCCTATTTTTGTAATCTATGCCTCATTTGATAAAGGCAAGTGTCCCATATGCCTTTTTCACCACCCCACTAACATGCCCCTCCGTCTTCAGAGATCTATGGACACATACGCCAAGGTCCTTTTGTTCCTCAGAACCTCGTAGTATCATGCCGTTCATTGAATACTTCTTTGTCAAATTACTCCTTCCAAAGTGTATCGTCTCACATTTTTCGGGGTTAAGTTCCATCTGCCATTTATCTGCCCATTTGACCATGCCGTCTATATCTTCCGAGACACTCAACCTCACTGTTAACCACCTGGAAAATCTTTGCATCATCCACAAACTTACTAATCCTACCCCCAACATAGTCATCTAGGTTGTTTGTATAAATGACGAATAATAGGGGACCCAGCACTGATACCTGGACACTGGCTTCCTGTCACTAAAGCAGCCTTCTGTCATCACCCTCTGTCTCTACAACTAAGCCAATTTTGAATCCACCTTATCAAATTACCCTGTATCCCATGTGCATTTTCCTTCTTTATAAGTCTCCCATGTGGGACCTTGTTGAAGACTTTGCTGAAATCCATATAAACTACATTAACTACACTACCCTCATCTACACACTGGTCTCCTCCTCAAAAAATTCAATCAAATTTGTTAGACCTGACCTCCCTCTGACAAAGCCATGCTGACTATCCCTGATCAAACCTTGCCTCTCCAAGTGGAGATAGATTCTCTCCTTCAGAATTTTCTCCAATAGTTTCCCTACCAATGACGTGAGACTCACTGGTCTGTAGTTCCCTGGCTTATCTCTACAACCCTTCTTAAATAGCAGAACCACATTAGCTGTTCTCCAGTCCTCTGGCACCTCCCCCGTGGCCAGAGAGGAATTAAAGATTTGGGTCAGAGCCCCTGCGATCTCCTCCCTTGCCTCCCTCAGCAGTCTGGGACACAAATCATCCAGATCTGGATGTTTGTCCACTTTTAAGCCTGCCAACACCTCCAATAGCTTGTCACTCCCTATATCAATTTGCCCAAGAACCTCATAGTCTCTCTCCCCAAGTTCCGTACCTTCATCCTCATTCTCTTGGGTAAAGACGGATGTGAAGTATTCATTCAACACTCTACCGATGTACTCTGGCTCCACCCATAGATGGCCCCCTTGGTTCCTAATGGGCCCTACTCTTTCCCTGGTTATCCTCTTCCCATTGATATACTTATAGAATATCTTGGGATTTTCCCTACTTTTACCAGCCAGAGCTTTCTCATATCCCCTCTTTGCTCTCCTAATTGCTTTCTTAAGCTCCACCCTGCACTTTCTGTACTACACTAATACCTCTGCTGATTGTTCCCCTTGTACCTGCCAAAAGCCTCTCTTTTCCTTCTCATCGTATCCTGAATATCTCTGGTCATCCATGGTTCTCTGTGCTTGTTACTCCTTCCTATCACCCTGGAGGGAACATGTTGTGCCTGTACCCTCCCCATTTCCTTTTTGAATGCCCCCCCACCACTGCTCTTCTGCAGGTTTCCCCACAAGTAGCTGTTTCCAGTCTACCTTGGCCAGATCCTGCCTTATTTTACTAAAATCTGCTCTCCCCCAATCCAAAACATTTTTTTGCAACTTGCAACAATGATTCTACTTATCATCAATGTTCACTCAAAATGGATAGATATGTATGAAGTGAAGTCGCTGATATCTTCTGCTACACTTGATAAGCTACATCAAAGTTTTGCAATCAGCAGACCACCAGGAGTGATTGTATCAGACAATGGAACAGTATTTACGAGATTCACCGATTTATCAGCCTCAGCAGTATTACTCATACTCGATTCTCACCTTATCACCCTTCTTCAAATGGACTGGCCAAGACAGTGATTCAGACATTCAAGTCTGGTATGAAGAAATTGTCTGGAAATTCTATTGTGACTAAACCAGCACGTTTTCTTTTCCATTATAGGACCACCCCTCATAAGACAACAAGTGTCACACCTGCGGAATTGTTGATGAAACGCTGTCTCTGATCGAGATTGAGCCTAATTATGCCAAACTTGGGGGGCAGGAGAAGGTGAAAAGAAGTCAAGGAAGTCAGAAAACTGGACATGACTTGCACAGTTATGCGAGGACATTTAATGGAGGAGAAAAGGTATATGTGAGGAATTTTAGAGAAGGACCAACATGGTTGTTTGGTTAAATAAGTGCAATAATGGGATCTCTTTCCTACCATGTGAAAGTAGAAGATCGAGTCACACAGAGACATGTGGATCATAAAGGAAGAGGAGAAACAAAATACCCAGAAATGATTCCACCAGTGTTCGTGACTGAATCAAAGTCTCCTATTGAAAGACCTTGAAAGAACTCATCTGAGTACGGATGTGTTTGAAGGGTCAACTGCACCTGAAAGAGTCGAGGAAACAGATTTACAGGTACCTACCGAAGAGCCTGTTGCTCAAACGGCTCCAGTGAAGGAGGTTCCGGATAAAACATTGGAAGCTATAGAGCTGAGACGTTCTACACGCACAGGGAAACGCCCAGAAAGACTGACTTTGTAAATTACTTACCTGTGTGAAAAATTTGATATTTTAAGAAAAATTGTGAAATGTATTTCTGAATAAAGGGGGGTGGATATAGTAATCTGATGTGTACTATACCTTTGAGACGAATGATGTAATGGAAGATCACATGATCTTGGTATCCAATAGCAGACTACCTCTGTAGTCAGTAGTCTTGAGTTGGAGTCTGAAGAGTACATACAGAGTTTTGAGTTGTAAGCACACAAGTGTAGATGCTGAGTTTGTTTTGTAAATAAACCGAATGTGTTTCTCCTAAGAATGGTCTACTGATCTTCTCTGCCTTGGTACCAACTCAGTCACCCCAAAACAAGCAAGCAACCTGGATCCTTAAGTCCCAATGAACCAGGGTACAGGATCTATCAGTGTTCAACTGTTGAAATTCACTTGAAGGTAATTTCCATTTTATTCTAGATGGATGGATGATATTTCCAATTCCTTTAGTTAAGTTTTTTGTTATTTTCATAGCTCAGTCTTTCCGAGGTCAGTTCATAAGAAAAATTTGGGGTGAGGAGGCACAAAACTGAAAGAGGTCAGGATGAAGCAGCAGAAAGGTGACAGAGTGATCAAGAACAAGACCCTGAGAGTAGGCCTCACTGCAAGGCTGTAGGCTTTCCTATCAAAGTGCTCAGCTGAAACCACTGTAGCAGAACCCATGTGTGAGTTCACCACCTAGCAAGCTGACACCTGCACTATCCTTGTCCCCTACACTGAGGGAAACCCACTTATGTCCAGTGTTTCACTATGTACAGATCCTGCCTCTAATCTATCCTCAAAGGCAGAAGTATAGCAACACCTGAGCTGGTGGCTGTGAGTGTGAAATCAAGTGACCGTACTGTGCCTTCATTATCATTGTCTTCTTGAGTTATTCTGCTTCACTAGGTATGACCTCCTAGGCTTCTGAAAGGTAAAAGATTTAAGGGTAGGATTATGGTACCTTGAGGGGGGAAAGTAAAGGGTGCAATCACATACCATCTGCAGCTGTTGAGAGAATGTGGGATGAGGGGAAGAGGGACTTGAGGAGAAAGATAAGGAATCTTCTATGGATTTAGCCCCAGTACAAACCCAACCTCAGCAATGGGTGTCTCAATAATGGAAACCTTCTCCATAGGAGTTATAACTTGCAAACATGCCTGTCCCTCTGCGGTTCGCTTCTGCTATCCTGCTTGTGCACTACCTTGGCTTGAAAAAGACAGGAAGATGTGTCAGTGAGTGTCGTGCAACCTGTTTGGCTGAGGTGGCTGTGATGGTTGAATGTGTGTACTAGTGTGTGCAAGATGTGGGTGTGAAGCTTGCAGCATTTCTAAGTGTGTGAGGGTGAGGTAAACAATATGAATGAGGGATATGAGTCCTTGTTGATGGAGATTGTTGGTAGATGGCTGATGGAAGTGTAGTAATTTGTACAGTAGTTGAAGTTAGTAGTGCAGTTGGTAGGACCTGGCAATCACTGGCCTTGATCATTTGTGTGAGGTTACTGACCTGCTGCCATAACTGCAGCCATATCCTCGGAGTTTGACTCCTGACATTGACCTCCATGCCTATCTTCTCCCACTTCCTTTTGAGTGTGTGTCCGGACAGTTTCTTGGTCCCTATGGATATAGAATATCTCTCCTGCTTCCCACTTCCTCTACCAAGGACTCCAGTGCAGTGTCCAAAAACTTTTGGAACTTGTGCTCTCCCATGTTGTGCAACTCTTTACTATTTCCCAGATCTATCAGCACTTGCTGCAGCCAAAATTTGCTTCCCCGTTAAGAGGCTAGCTTTAACTATTGATAGGAAGATATGATTTTAATGGCTTGTGTTGGGCACATAGCACTCATTCAAATGAACAGGCAACTTGAAGTTGGCATGCTGACCGCATTACATTGAACGAGCATGGATAAATCACACATAATGATCATAGCACCTGCTTTTGGGGGCTATTCAATTTAGCCCCCAGTGTCATGTTAACTTACTCCCCCTCCTCTTTCTCTTCAAGGAGTGTGTTTTTCAGAGTCAATTTGTTTGAAATTTAAGTTTCAACAAAATTTTGTTTGTAGTTAATTGTCACTCAATATAATACCCACAACTAATTACAGCACAGAAGGCAACTCAGCCCAACTTGTCCAAGTTATTGTTTGTGCTTCACTCCGACCACTTACTTTAACCCTTTCAGCCTTATGCTCTACTAACACTCAGCAATTAGTATTCAAACACAGTACCTTATTTTGTGTAACAAGAATTAAAAATATAATGCTGAAAATACCTCATAAGTTTTCCAGAAGTGTCAACTCCCTAAATGCTGATCTGTTTTTGTTAACTTGACTGAGCTGACGGACTTGCTTTTGCACTCAGCTCTGATTTCAGATTGCCAACATTTATATTTTGATAACATGGAGTTTTAATCTTGCTGCCACTTGTGCAATGAAGATCTATACACATGGCAGATGTTATTCCATTGTGAAATTATTGTGTTGCAGGTTGTTAACCTTATTTAAGAGGGTGCTGATTGGTGAACATTTATATAGGATATTTGAATATCAAAAAAATGATCCAGTCGCTGGCTGCGGCCTGGCCATTGGGTTTAAAAGCCCAACCACCTGATGATTTTTTTTTATCTACCCCCTGGTAAACACACATACATACACACCAGATTTGGCAGAAATAAAATGGCCTAGTGTGTCCTAAATAACGAGATTGTTACCTTATTCCCACAGACAGTTTGTAATTTGATCTGGGGGCTGGGTTTCAAATTTCATCATCAAATGGTTTCAAGAGATGATGAAGGAAAGGACTACTAAAGTTTGTCGCTCATTCAACACACTCAGTAAGATCTACCATTTTGAAAAAAAAAGCTGTCTAGTTAGGGTGGCTTTTTGCACATCTTGAAGTTGCGTCATTTGATTCAAAGGAATGAAGCAACAGTCAAGCTCTATTCTAAAGTGCTGTCTAATGCTAATACCCTTGTAGTATATCAACTCCATACTAAACTATAGCTAGATTTAAAATACATGCAGCCATGAATTTACCCCATTTGGAACGGGAGTTTGAAAACTTTAATTTTATTAACATGTAGAGCAACATTGTGTCCTGTCAGGTTCAGACCTGCAAATGGTGCCAAGTTTATTCTGTTATAAATCAGGCATTAAAATGCAACATAGTGCCACCTTGTTGATGTTAAAACAAGCAGATGGATTTGAATGGGTTTGCATTCTTATTCAGGAAGCCCTGGAAGTCCTTGAGTTGGGAAATTTAGCATTAAGGCAATTGTTGATGGAGATGTTAATGGATGCCCCAGGATGGATGAATTGTCGCTAACACCTTCAAACTTAAATGAAGGAAGGTGAATAGATATGTAGATCACTTTTGTTGGAAAAAGTCATTTGTTAGCACAAAAGAGTACAAGGAAGTTACATTTTAAAAACAGCAAATGGCTTTGAATAAGTAAATATTTGTGGCCAGGTTGTTCAGAATGGTAATGACAACTATTTGAATTTAAATGACTTTGATCGTTATTTTGTGCATTTTTACTGTGGGTTGTTTTGAATAAAATAAACAATTTGTTCATTTTCTGTGAAGAATCATTATTTTAAGGAAACCTAGAATCGCAAGAATTTGTAGTGTTAGAAATTACATAATTTACAACCTATCATGTTTATTACATTGCCATATTCACACTAATGCACTGACATAGCAAATTACAGAGAAAAAACACTCAGACCATCTTTATCCAGACCTGCAAACAGATCATAAGCACCTCCCCCATCCCATGTATCCCTTTCCCATTGTTGCATTTATTGTTTCTTAAATTAATGCATGGTTTTTGCCTACTGTGTCTGAAAGTTTATTCAAAATACTGACTTCACTTTGAAGAAGAATTCCCTGATACAATCCCCAATAAAGTTTGAACCGGTGAACCCTTATTCTACATTGGCAGTCTAAAGCAATATTCCACATTAACGTTTCCAATGGCATTAACAATTTTAAATACCTTCATAAGATTAGTTTCAAAGCTGATGAACCCAAGTCCTTCCAGTCTTTCCTATTACTTAAGCCTGAACACTGAGATTGTACACCTAAGGTATTACTGCAGACACCAATTAAGGGATTGTAATTCTTAAAATATGTTGTTAGTAGCAATATTGCAATATCTAGGTTCTCTAATCTGTTAAATGTTACTTTTGCATGAATGAAGAATGAATATTACATTTTCTTTGTTTCTCTACTATCTCCCCTCATGCATCCTCTGAGATCATTTTGTCCATGCAGCGATGCCAACTCCACCATCTCACAAATCTGGAGACAAAGTCTTAAAAATCAAGAGATTTTGTAAAAAACCATGTGCTTCTATTTTTTAAAATATAAACCAATATAGATTTGACAGTTGGTTCATAAGCCTCAACAGAGGCTTACTTAATTTCTAACAGGTGATACGAAGCAACATTTAGTCCTGCAGTTTACCTGTGGTTATAAAGCAGACAGAATGTGGTGGTCAGATATCTTAGATTTCCACACACCCCTCTCCCCATTAAACCTTCTTCTTTCTTCCATTACAAATAAAGGCTGATTAGCAGTCGCATAAGGAAGGAAATTTAGTTCCATGCTTTTATGTTGGTTAGTTTTGTAGTTTTGGTCATCATAGAGTGAAATGTGTGCATTGGCTCCCTCAGTTAATATTGCTAAACCTGTCTCCCTTATCCTGTCAGCTGATTTGTAACTCAGATTTGCCTATTGCTGGGATGAAATAGTTGATTTTCCAATATAAACAAAGGAAAACAAGGTACAAATGTCACGTCTCTCTTTTATCATGAATACAGCCACCAAATACAAAAGCAAGTTTAGCTGTCAGCAGATTCCTGATGACAGCAACAAGTTCAGGCCAATCTAAGTCTCCAGTGTTATTGGGTTTCCAGACTATGGAAATGAAAATGCCTTAATTGGCAATCCATCCCCATTCCCATATAAAACATCCTAGCAACAGAAAGCCATATAAGCAGATAGATGTTTGCTCTGAAATGTGCATATAGGGCTTAGTTTGCTGTTTGATACAATGTAAAATCAAGTTATTCCAACATCTAAATCCACAAACAATCCCATTTCAGAGGATATTCAAATAGCTAGATCTGTAATATAACCACTGTACTAGGCTAAAACTGAGTTTGACCCTGATAAGCAACTCCATAAATTATTGGTACTCCCTGAGCACACATTCCATGACTTACTGTTCTCTCCTAAAAACACACTGGGCTGGATTTTCCAGCAGGCATTGGAACTTTACGTTGGGCCCATATGTGGCCATGAGCCCACCAATGTCATCAACATGCTCTTTGGCACAACTTTTCCAGAGGTGGCCTCCTAATTGGGGGCCTCCAAGCTCGCTGTCCTGTTAAGGCCGGCAGTTGGGCTAAGATCATAAGAAATAGGAGCAGAAACAGGCAATTTGGCCCATCGAGTCTGCTTTGCCATTCCATAAGATCATGGCTGACCTGATTGTGGCCTTAACTTCACTTTTTTGCCTGTCCCCTTTAACCTTTGACTCCTTCATCAACCAAAAATCTGTTTAACTCAGCCTTAAATATATCCAATGATCCAGCCTCCACTGCAGACTGTGGTACAGAATTCCAAAGACTAACAACTCTCTGAAAGAAAAAAATTGTCCCCATCTCCATCTTAAAGGGACATTCCTAGTTTTTAAACTGTTCCCCCTGCCAACCCTTCTCCCAGTCTGACCTGGGAAAGAAACCCACAGGCGGGAATGCATCGGGGAACAGTCCAGAAGTGTCTACCCCTCTCCTCTTTTCCCAGTGTCCAACCCAGTCTCCATGGAGCTGGGAAAATCTAGCCCTATTTGTCCTGCCTTCAATTTAGGCTGCCCTAAGAGACTGTAATCTCCCATTTACTGTGAGCTCCTGCGATCACCATCTTCCAATATGAGTGATCACTGTTGACTCCCTCAGAGCAAAGCACCTTCCTCCAGCAGTCCAATCTCTTCTGTTTGACAGAATAGGGCTGCCCATAGAGGGAGCCAGACCCTATAATCTTATTGTCTCACAGTAGGACTGTATAATACAATGATGAACGGTATCCACATCTGTAGTCCAAGTCTGTCCATATACACAGCTGCCGTTATGTCTTGTATGTAAAAGTAAACTGGAGATTAATGCTGCAATTGTTTATATGATTAGTGTGTACTGTGGCTTTATCAACAACAGAATAGTTACCTCTTGAAAAGTGATATGTGCTGTTTTGTAGGCAGGGGTCGCGGGGTCGGGGTAGTGCGAGTTGCTAAGCACAATATTGAAAAAGTCAATGTCAGCTTTGGAACCTTGCACTGTGGAACCAAGTCACTGACCAGCAGACAGAGTCAGTAACCTGATCCTACCCCTGCTCCACAAGCAGAAATCAAAAATAAATTGCCGGAAAGTGCTTTTCAATTTCAAGTGGTTCCACCAGAAGTTAGAAAATCATTTCTAAGAAAACTATGTGAAAGCAATTATTCATATTTATGCAAGTAGAAAACTGAGGATATGAAAAATCCCAAGACTTCAGAGCCTGATCGCTGAGATCGCAAGAGGGGTTTAATTTTACTGAGAAATCACATCTCTCTCAATAAAGTCATGAGAGTTGGCATGTCTGTACAAGAAACCCATCTCCTGTCTCTTATGGAATGGTGGATGGCTGGATGAGATATCTCTCAAGTGGATACAAAAGATCCCATGATCTGATTCAGAGAAGTTGCCCAGCGTTCTGGCCAATATTTATCCCTCAACCAACTCACTAAAACAGTATATCCACCTGATTGTTGCTTGTTGATCCTTGCTGTGTGCAAATTGGTTTCTATGTTTCTCTTTGTGACAACACTGTAAAGTGCTTTGGGAGGTCCTGAGTTCATAAAGGCACTATATAAATGCAAGATCTGACTTAAAATGCACTCCTTTGACTAAGCTTTCTTTGGATTGGCACCTATCATTGTATGATCATGACTGTGAAACACCATAGGACATTTTAATACGTTGAGGTTGTTGTATAAATGAATGTTATTATTTTTGATGATGATGCTGTTAAAATGGAGGATTAGTCCTTTCTTATAGAGTTAATATTTGACTGTGAGACTTGTTTCTGATTTAATGCAGAATGGGATTGTGTAAGACAAATATACACCAATTATTGCATCTTTCATTATCATAAGACAGATTTGTTAAATCAATTTCTTCTCTCAGAGTCTTTGGAATTTTGTTTTTATTCATTCATGGGATGTGGGCATTGCTGGCTAGGCCAGCATTTATTGCCCATCCCTAATTGCCCTTGGGAAGGTGGTGGTGAGCCACCTTCTTAAACCACTGCAGTCCATATGGTGTAGGTACAACCACAATGCTGTTAGGGAAGGGAGTTCCAGGATTTTGACCTAGCAACAATGAAAGAACGGCGATATATTTCCAAGTCAGGATGGTGTGTGGATTGGAGGGGAATTTCCAGGTGCTGATGTTCCCATGTATCTGCTGCCCTTGTCCTTCTAGATGGTAGTGGTTGTGGGTTTGGAATGTGCTGTCGAAGGAGCCTTGATGAGTTCCTGCAGTGCATCTTGTAGATGGTACACTGTGCATTGGTGGTGAAAGGAGTGAATATTTATGTATGGGGTGCCAATCAAGCAGGCTGCTTTCTCCTGGGTGGTGTCAAGCTTCTTTAATGTTGTTGGAGCAGCACTCAACCAGGTAAATGGAGAGTATTCCATCACACTCCTGACTTATGCCTTGTAGATGGTGGACAGGCTTTGGGGACTCAAGAGGTGAGTTACTCACTGCAAGATTCCTAGCCTCTGACCTGCTCTTGTAGACACAGTATTTATATGGTTAGTCCAGTTCAGTTTCTGGTCAGTGGTAACCCCCAGGATGTTGATAGTTGGGGATTCACCAATGGTAATGTCAATGAATGTCAAAGGGTGACGGTTAGATTCTCTCTTGTTGGAGATGGTCATTGCCTGGCAGTTGTGTGATGTGAATGTTGCTTGCCACTTGTCAGCCCAAGCCTGGATTTTGTCCAGGTCTTGCAGCATTTGCACATGGATTGCTTCACTATCTGAGGAGGCATGAATGGTGCTGAACATTGTACAATCATCAGCAAACATCCCCACTTCTCACCTTATGATGGAAGGAAGGTCATTGATGAAGCAGTTGAAGATGATTTGGTCTAGGGAACTACCCTGAGGAACTCCTGTGGTGACGTCCTGCAACTTGGATGGTTGGCCTCCAACAACCATAACCATCTTCCTTTGTGCTAGGAATGACTCCAACCAGCAGAGAGATTTCCCCCTGATTCCCACTAACCCCAGTTTTGCTAGGGCTCCTTGATGCCACACTCAATGAAATGCTGTCACGATGTCAAGTGCAATCACTCTCACTTCACCTCTAGGGTTCAGCTCTTTTGTCTATGTTTGAACCAAGGCTGTAATGAGGTCAGGAGCTGAATGATCCTGGCAGAACCCAAACTGAGCATCAGTGAGCAGGTTATTTCTAAACAAGTGCCACTTGATAGCACTGTTAGTGACCTCTTCCATCGCTTTACTGATGATCGAGAGTAGATTGATGGGGTGGGAGTTGATCGGGTTGGATTTGTCCTGCTTTTGGTGTACAGGACATATCTGGGCAATTTTCCACATTGCCTGCTAGATGCCAGTGTTGTAGCTGTACTGGAATAGCTTGGCTATGGGCATGGCAAGTTCTGGAGCAAATGTCTATTGTGCACAAGTTACAAGTACTATTGCTGGAATATCTTCAGGGCCCATAGCCTTTGCAGTTTCCAGTGCCTTCAGCCATTTCTCGATATCATGTGGAGTGAATCAAATTGGCTGAAGACTGGCATCTGTGATGCTGGAGACGTCCAGAGGAGTCCAAGATGGATCATCCACTCAGCACTTCTGGCTTTAGATTTTTGCAAATGCTTCAGCCTTATCTTAAGCACTGTTATGCTGGGCTCCCCCATCATTGAGGATAGAGAATTTGTGGGGCCTCCTCCTCAAGTGTGTTGTATAATTGTCTATCACCATTCACAACTGGATCTGGCAAAACTGCAAAGCTTAGATCTGATCCATTGGTTGTGGGATCACTCAGCTCTGTCTATTGCATACTGTTTATGCTGTTTAGCATGAAAGTAATGCTGAGTTGTAGCTTCACCAGGTTGACACCTCATTTTTTAGGCAGGCCTGGTGCTGCTCCTGGCATGCCCTCCTGCACTCTTCATTGAACCAGGGTTGATACCCTGGCTTGGTGGTAATGGTAGAGTGGGGGATACCATTGAGGTTACAGATTGTGGGTGAGTACAATTCTGCTGCTGCTGATGGCCCACAGCACCTCATGAATGCCCAGCCTTGAGTTGTTAGGCTTGTTCAAAATCTATCCCACGTAGCACAGTTGTAGTGCCACACAACATGTCGGAAGGTATCCTCAGTGTGAAGATGGGACTTTGTCTCCACAAGGACTGTGCAGTGGTCATTCCTACCGATGCTGTCTTCGAAAGATGCATCTGTGGCAGGCAGACTGGTGAGGATGAGGTCAAGCATGTTTTTCCCCTCTTGTTAGTTCCCCACCACCTGCTGCAGACCCAGTCGAAAAGCTATGTCCAGCTCGATCAGTTGTGGTGCTACTGAGCCACTCTTGGTGATGGACATTGAAGTTCCCCACCCAGAATACATTCTGTGCCCTTGCCACCCTCATCAGTGCTTTCTCCAAGCGGTGTTCAACATGGAGGAGCACTGAGGGTGGGATTGGGGGGGGTGGGGGTTCTGTGGTACATATTAATCAGCAGGAGGTTTCCTTGCGCATGTTTGACCTGATGCCATGAGACTTCATGGAGCACAGAGTCAAAGAATTCTCTTCCCCAGAGAGCAGTTGAGTTTTGTTAGTTAATATGTTCAGAGTTAGGCAGAATCTACAAAGGAGAAAAGGGTTATGGGGTCAGGCAAGAAAGTGGAGTTAAGGCCAGAATCAGATCAGTCATAATCTTAATCCAAATGGCCTACTTCGATTTTTTATAATTTCAATCATGTGAGAGAGAAAAGGAGATAAACACACATTTTAAAAGGTGTACAATCAAAAATAGGATTCTTCATTTTATCATATAACAGCCATGCTCTTAATATATATATATTATATCTCAGACTACTGTTGGCAGGAATTGCCAACAATTCCAATAAATATTTGGTACCATTCCATTTTTTATTTGGTGAACAAGAACACTGGAAAATAAAAGTAAAATACTGCAGATGCTGGAAATCTGAAACAAAAACAGAAAATGCTGGAAAAACTCAGCAGGTCTGACAGCATCTGTGGAGAGAAAGACAGAATTAACATTTCAAGTCTGTATGACTCTTCTTCAGAGCTAAAGAGATGTAAAAATGTGATGAAATTTATACTGTTGAAGGGGGGTAGAGCAGGTGAAGCTGGATAGCAGGCCAATGATAGGTGGAGGCAAAGGAGAGATTGACAAAGATTTCATGAACTAAAGGACAAAGGGGTGTTAATGATAGTGATATTGCTAAAAGGAGATGCTGATGGTGGCTTTAAGATCAGAAAGCAGAATGTGATAATAGCAGGACAAGGGTAAGCACTCTGGAAAGAACAACAGGAACAAGTGACAGATGGCACTAGTGGGGGTGGGATGGAGGGAGAGGACAGTGATGGGAAAAAAGGTCAAAAATAGAATAAAGGGTGGGGATAAAACAATGAATAAAAATGAAAATAAATAGAAATAATAAGTGGATAAAAAATAAAAATAAAAAAAAAATGAATATTGAAAAAAGAGGATAAAAAAGGGGTGAGGATGGAGGAGCGAGTTCATGGTCTGAAGCTGTTGAATTCAATGGGCAGAATTTTCCCCCCGTCAGGGAGGAAGGTCAGGAGCGGGCGCATGCAGGCGCCCCTCTGATCGGCGCCCCCGATCGGGGGAGCACCGCCATTTTACATGAACAGGCCAATTAAGGCCCACCCAGCATGACGTTCACCAGGAAGTGCTATCCCTGTGAAGGCGGGGGGGTGGGGGCGGATTCCCTAAGCCGAGAGCGTGCTCTTTCACACATGCACACGAAAAAGCGCAATGATCTCCCTGAGGCTAAGTGCTGCCTTAGGGAGATCGGCGCCAAATTCAAAAATGTTAAAAAAAGAAAAATAAACTTTCCCTGACATGTCCCCTCGTGTGTCACTGTCAGGTGAGTTGGGACATGTCCATTATTTTTAATTAAACTTTTATCAAATTTTTAAAAACCTGTATGAAACCTCATCCCACCCGTGGATAAGGTTTCATGCTTTCTCTGAAGCCCGCCATGGCTCCCGGCCTGCCAGCCAACCTTAAGGTTGGTCGGGCAGGTCCTTTAACTATTGCAATTACTTTTTAAATGGCATCAATTGGCTGTTGACTGGTTGGTGGGTGCCCAGCTGATTCGGCTGCGCCCCCGCTGACCTGAAAATTGAAATAAAGCGAGGTGACGTCGGGAGTCATCCCGCATCATTTTATGCATAGGCGTGCAGGTCCCCACCCCCACACACCGACTGGAAAATCCTGCCCAATGTTAAATCCAGAAGGTTGTAAAGTGCCTAATCGGAAGATGAGATGCTGTTCCTCCAGTTTGCGTTGAGCTTCACTGGAACATTGCAGTAGGCCAAGGACTGACATGTGGGCATGAGAGCATGAGGGTGGTGTGTTGAAATGGCAAGCGACAGGAACATCTGGGTCATGCTTGCAGACAGACCAAAGGTGTTCCGCAAAGCAGTCACCCAGTCTGCATTTGGTCTCTCCAATGTAGAAGAGACCACATTGGGAGCAGAAGATGCAGTAGACCAAATTGAAGGAGGTGCAAGTGAACGCTGCTTCATCTGAAAGGAGTGTTTGGGCCCTTGGACTGTGAGGAGGGGGGAAGTAAAGGGGCAGGTGTTGCACCTTCAGCGATTGCATGGGAAGGTGCCGTGGGAGGGGGATGAGCTGTTGAGGTGATGGAGGAGTGGACCAGGCTGTCCTGGAGGGAACTGTCTCTATGGAATGCCGACAGGTTGAAAATGTGTTTGGTGGTGGTATCATGCTGGAGTTGGCGGGGAAGTGGCAGAGGATGATCCGTTGAATGCAGAAACTGGTGGGGTGAAAAGTGAGGACAAGTGGGACCCTATTAAGGTTCTGGGAGGGAGAGGAAGGTGTGAGGGCAGAGGAGCGGGAGATGGGTCAGACACAGTTGAGGGCCCTGTCAACCACCGTGGTGGGGAAACCTTGGATAAGGAAGAAGGAAGACATGTCAGAAGCGTCGTTTTAGAAAGTAGCATCATCAGAATAGATGCGATAGAGGCAAAGGAACTGAGAGAATGGGATGGAGTCCTTACAGTAAGCAGGGTGTGAGAAGCTGTAGTCGAGGTAGCTGTGGGAATCATTGGGCTTGTAATAAATATTGGTGGACAGTCTATTCCCAGAAATTGAGACAGAGAGGTCAAGGAAGGGAAGGAAAGTGTTGGAGATGGACCATATGAAGGTGATGGAGGGGTGGAAATTTTTCCAGGTCAAGACGAGAGCATGAAGCATCACCAAAACAGCCATTGATGTACCGAGGAAAGAATTGTGGGAGGGGGTCTGAGTAGGACTGGGACAAGGAATGTTCCACATACCCCATAAAGAGACAGGCATAATCAGGGCCCATGCAGGTACCCATAGCCACACCTTTTATTTCGAGGAAGTCTGGAAATCCTGAGAACTCCACTGGATGGTTCAGCTGAGTTTTTCCTGTTTTTTTTGACAAGTCTTGCAATACCTAGATATTTGGGGTATGAAGTGAGAGAAGAGTAGCAACTTGAAATAACAATTACCTTTCAAATGGTCTTATCTTCTTTAATAGTATACATAAAAAACAATAATAAAACATTTTTATAAGACTATAGAAGGTGCAATGCCTAAACTTTATCTTTCAAGGTATTTGCAAAGTACCACAATAAACTTGACTTATTCACAAAATTAAAGCCCAGATGATTAGATGGGCTGTGGTAATGTGAATATGAAGTTAGCTAAGGGACAAACAGCAGAGAGTAGTGATGAATGGTTGTTTTTTCAGATTGGAGGGAAGTATACAGTAGCATTTCCATGGGGTGGGTATTGAGATCATTTCTCTATTTGAAATATATTAATAATGTGTCCTTGGCATAATTTCAAAATTCACAAATGACATGAAACTCTGGAAACGTAATTAACAATGAGGCGGATAATAGCCTTCAGGGGGTCATGGGCAGACTGGTGAAATGGCCAGATACATGGCAGATGAAATTTAAAGCATAGTATTGTAAAGTAATACATTTTGGAAGAAAGAATGAGGAGAGCCAAATAAACTTAATGGAACAACTTTCAAGCAGGCTTAAGAGGGAAAGGCCTGGAGGTGTATGCATAACATGGTGGCAGTGGCTGGACAAGTTGAGAAGGCTGCTTAAAAAAGCATTTGCAAACTTGGAATAAAGACAGAACTGCTGGAAATGCTCTGAAAGTCTGGCACCATGTATGGAGCGAGAAACAGAGTAAATGTTTTCAGTCAGTGACTTTAAGTCAGGTTATCAACCTGAAATGTTAAATCTTTCTCTCTCCACAGATGCTGCAAGACTTGCTGATCATTTTCTGTTTTTAAACTCTTAATTTTAATCTCTTGACTGATGTTTTATAAAGGCTTGGCATTTACTGTTTTTATCTCAGCTTTCCAGCTTCTGCAGTGTTTTATTCTTGTATATGGGATCCTCAGCTTTATTAATGGAGGCACAAAGTACACAACAGGGAAATTATGTTAAATTTTTGTGAAACACTAGTTAGGTCTTAGCTGGAGTATCATGTTCAATTCTGGGCACCACACTTTAGGAAGTATGTCAAAGATTTAGAGATAGTGCAGAAGAGATTTATTAGAATAGTACCAGGGATGAGGGACTTCAATTATGCGGAGAGGTCTCCATAGAGGAGAGAATGTTGAGGAAATTTAATGGAGATGTTCAGGATCATTAATGGTTTAGATAAAGTGAATAAGGAGAAATTGCTTCCAGTGACAGAAGAGTCAGAATTAAGGACCCAGATTTAAGGTAAATGGCAAATGAACTAGAGACATCACAAGGAAACTTTTTTTACATTGTGAGATCTCTTCCAGAATCCAATGGGATAACTACTTGCAGCATAACCCATTTGTCGTGAATGTGGAAAGAACAGGGGAATGAAACTAATTCGATATTTCTAGCAAAGAGCTGTCACAAGCACGATGGACTGAATAGCCTCCTGAACTAAAATTCTACTTGTTAAGATGGGCAGGATAGACTGAGTAATGCTGATAGTTTTCCTCCATGAAATGCAACATAAATATTGTAGAAAGGCACATACCCTATGGTATATGATGTGAAACATTTCTGCTGTGGAGTTTTGGTATTGTAAATACCAGAGAGGGTCTAATGGCCTAAAATGTTATTGAGAAATTATAAAGACAAAGTGGGCAGTGTGAAGGTTAATTTATATTTCACTAGTAAACTTGCTTCACAATCAGAGTTAAAGCAAAAAAAAACCTGCAAATCATGGACATTTGAAACTAATAATGCTGCAAACACTCAGTAAGTCAGGTACTATGTGCAAAGAAAACAGGCAAGTTGACAGATTAGGTGTGAACCGTTCATCAGAACTAGAAGATATTGCAGATGGTCAGCATTTTAAAAGGAACTGAATAAGAGAGTAGAGGAAAGCACAATACATGCACCAATGCAAAATATAAATACACAGAAGAAATAGAATGACTTGTGGAAGGCTTGTGTGAAACTGAGATGCTTAATTGACAGCCGTGATGCTAATATGAAACAACAAACGGCATAATGAAATAAATAAATTAAACACGTATCTGAACATAGATAACAGAGGAATAATATAGGAAGGAACTGGGCATAAGATCAGTAAAATTAAAGGAGACAAAAACTGGCAAAGAACCAGGCTTCGACAGCCTTAGAATAAGAGAAAAAAGGATGGACACCAAGAACAGGGATTGACCCTCCGGGGTGCTGTGCCAATGACGGATCCCCACCTTCAAGCACCAACCTGTCTTGTCCCCCAAATGCTGCCCCCTGTAACACAGCGAATTCACTTCAAAAAGAAATTCATTGAAAAACGCCATGTGAAGTCCCGAACCCCTGAAAGGCACTGTACAAATACAAGCTCTTTCTCTCTTTCAAATCTTTGACACATCCTGGCAAAATAAAAGGTGAAAGCTATAATCAAGTTATTAAAATCAAACATTAAAACCAAAGAACTGCGAGGGTTTCATAAAAAGCATTAACGTACAAAGGTGTTGTTCCTCAAGCTTGTGCTGAGCTTCATAGTTTAATTAGAGTTAACATTGCTAAGAACCCCAATCAAAAGGTAAAGTCTTTTGCAAAAGCTTGCCTAAAATAATCTGAGCAGCCAACTAAAAACCGCTTAGCGTTACAGTTCAGCGTTTAAATTTGAATGATATTCCGCGTTTAAATTTAACAAGATGCCATGAATACAAACTGATCAAACCGTCACGATGCCAATTCAGTGCATCTTGTTTTGCTGATAGGTGTAGTCAATAGGTATGCAATTTTAATTGCTCTCTGCGTCATTTCATTATCTTTTCCTAACTAAATATCAGTGATTCACAAGAATGTGTGAAGGCGCATCTTAAATGAAGTGTAATTACATCGAAGTATTCGGAGTTATCCGGTTGCATTTTATGATATTTCGAAAAATTCCAGAAACGTCTCAAATTGAACGAATGCTTATGTCACTAATTCACGAATAAACTGCCTTTCTCTCACAGGGAACCGCAAAGTTTCACCTGCGCTGAGAAATGTGTGGTAGCTCTTTCACGTATGCTGTTGCAATTATAAAATGCGTAGCATCAATCATTCAGCTGCATCCGTTATCCGTTAGGGTTATAACCTAAAACAATTTAACAATTGTTATTTTCGAGGTGACTGAAGCAATAACTAGACTGTAAAAGACGCAGTGCACATGCTACAGCTTTTCTCAGAAATGGGATTTGTTTACAAGGTCACTTAATCAGGAATACTGTGGTGGTTGTATAGAACTGTAGATATATGTCGATACCATTAAGAGAGGGAGCGCGATTCAGACTGCAGATTTGTAAACAACGATTATTCAGATAAATGAGCTAATTCAAACACAACGAAAGATTTAGTACCCCGCCATTTCGACCTTTTCATATTCACATATATGTGAATTCCCAACATTCGTTTCTCCGAGAGATCGAAGTAAAATTGTACTTAAACAAAGCCACCCGGCTGTTTAAGGGCTTTCATTATCTTGCTCATTTCCAAATTATTGCAACCACATCCTTCGAGGCGATTGCCACTGTGCTATTTCCTATATGCGATTCATATGCGGAATGATGGGATTAGAGCCTGGTTTAACACCTCTGCTTACCCAGGCAGGGTGTCCCTGTGAGGCAGCCGCCAGACTAAACTGCCCCACCCCCAGCTGGGGGCAGCTGCAGGGAAACACCTTTTAACAATGACTTTTAACATCGATTGGACTCTCCCAAATATACGCGCATACCGCAATAGCTTTTCGCCTCGGAAAGTGTGCCATGCTGGGTTCTTTCTAAACACAGAATCCTCGCTCTCTACAACCTTACTCCCCAGTGTTTACTTACGTCCGCACATGCCAACAAACACCAATGTCAGATTGCCCTATAACTAAACAGAAATGAGCCATACATTTCAGTATTAACATCAACTGGTGCTGAATTTCCAAGAAGAGTAGAGCTAAATTAGTTCCAGTACTTTACATTCTCTCACTTACGATTGTTGAAACAATTATCCGGGCTGTTGCGATTCCTTTTTGACACAAAATAGGCTCGTTAAAAACGCAGAGGCGGCTCACGCTGCCTGCACCGGGTTATCACAATATTAGGACGTGTTCCTCTGATATCTCGCAACCATTTCTGCCGAAGGGACGTTTTAATTTGTCTTTATTTTTCCACCCCTTTCCTGCTGAACACTCTTGGAACCAATGTCTCCAGTTTTGTCCGCCTGATTGTTGCCCTGAAGACTCTGCTGATGATGATTTGGAGGTTGTGTTTTTTGTTCTGTTTTTAGGGGTTTTTTTGTCGTTCGGGAATGAGTTTGTCTCACGGGATTAGGGGCGGCACAAGCAGATTCCGATTTTAATCGATTCGCTGGGAGGAGGTAACCCATTCAGGGGAGTTTGTAAAAGGGCCCGGCTAAAGGAACAAGAGCAGACCCTGAGATTTGTCCCAAACATATCATTAATCCTTCCATCATTACATTACGGCATGGCTCATGTTTTTGTGTGGTAACAGGAGCAGGTAAACCTTTTATTTTAACTTTAACAAATGAATTATAAAACACTCCAATTGCATTTAGTGGTGAATCAGTTCTACTGGTATTATTCATCATGGACTATGTTCAGTCGATTTTATAACTTCCTCCCTCTTCGTGCATAAAAAAAACTCATTCCCCAGCTCTTCCACCCTAGCCTATTCTCCCAAGCCCCTAAATGTCTTGTTATTTATGTTTCTAACCCTTCACATCCAATTCCTTATCGCAGATACTGAGAAAGCCACTTCCTCGGCATAGCCAGGGCGCATGCGCCCAGCCATCCTATAAAACCCTGGCCCAAACTCTTGCTCTTAGCAGATCCTCTTCAGTCAAAAGGAGAAGGAAACAAGCGTCCTTCCAAGGACCAAACGAGGGTTTGCTGCTCTCGGGAACGACTGGCGGAGGATCCCTGTGGAAAATAAACACAACTTTTTTCCCCTCTCTTCACCTCGACCCACAAGGGTCCGGAGAGGCGGGGCTGAGGGCTGGTGGAGCTTTTAGCCTGAAGAAGTTTGGTTCCCTCATGACACTGTGCGGGGGAGAGCCGGGCGTCCGGGGCCACCGGAGGATGGCGGGGCCCGAGGAGGCAGAGATCGACATTGTAGGGGGGGAGGAGGAGGAGGAGGAGAAGGGGGGCGCCAGGCCAAGGAAGGGGCTGGGTCTGCTCAGTGCCGAGGGGGCTGAGGAGAGGCTGGCCCCCCGAGAAGCGGAGCAATCCGAGACCGACTGCTCCACGGAGTGGGAGGGCAGCGAGCTCTCCCCCCGCCTCGGTTCCAAGCCCAAGGCCAGCCTGGTCAAACCTCCCTACTCCTACATCGCCCTGATCACCATGGCCATCCTGCAGAGCCCTCAGAAGAAACTAACCCTCAGTGGCATCTGCGAGTTTATCAGCGGCCGCTTCCCCTATTACAGAGAGAAATTCCCTGCCTGGCAGAACTCCATCAGACACAACCTGTCCCTCAATGACTGCTTCATCAAGATCCCCCGGGAGCCTGGCAATCCGGGAAAGGGCAACTACTGGTCCCTGGATCCGGCCTCCGAGGACATGTTCGACAACGGCAGCTTCCTCCGCCGGAGGAAACGATTCAAGAGGCACCCCCAGCATGAGGCTGAGCTGCTGAAAGAGCGCGGCGGCCTCATGCTCTGCCACAACTTCACCTGCTACAGCCGCCCCTACCTGCTGCAGCCGCAGGCATTCATCCAGCAGCCGCCCTTCAGGTACCTGCCCCTCCCCGACGCTGCTGTCGCCCCCGCCCCCGCTCACACCCTCGGTGGGAAGGTTCACCCCTCGCAGCCCGCCGGCCCGGCTCTGCGGCTCCGCCTGCAAGCCATCGGTTCGAAACCCGGCGCCGCTGCCTTCCACCGGACTTCGTTCAGCATCGAAAACATCATTGGGAGTTCAAGCGCTGCACCAGGGGCGCTTCCCGCCTGTCCCGCCTCTCACATCCAGTCCGATTACTGCAGCCTCCTCCAGTCGACCCCCCGCCTGCTCTCGACCGTTTTAAATATGTCCACAAGGGCAGTCTACAGCAATCCTTTGATCGGAACACTCTCAGCCGGGCAACAGTTCCCTCTCTGCCACCCACCTTAGATAGAAAGTTGCACTGCCCTGGGTGCCCACCCCACCCTCCCTCCTGCAGCCCCCCTCCCTCTGCGGGACATTGTTTAAATACACCCCGAGTCCCGAACTGTGCCTCGAATGAACTGGAGTGATTGGCGGTGCCACCCGTTTTACGATTCAACCTGTCACTTCATTTTATTTCACAGCAACAACGAACGTGTTGGTTCTTTCACATCCGCGCTGTATGGGCGCACACGGCAGCGGATGGGATGGGCAGATGGTAACGAGCTGCCCCACTGAACTTCGGGTGAGTCAGAACTCATCAGTAAAATACAGCGGGCGCTGGAAACCTGAAATGGAAGCAGGACATGTTGGAAATACTCAGCAGGTTAGGCAACACCCGTGGAGAGGGAAACAGGGTTAACCTTTCTAACGAAAGATCGCCGATCCGAAATGTTACCTGCTGAGTACATCCGAAAAAAATTCTGTGTTCATTTCATAATTCATTGATAGCGGGGAGCAGAGCTCAATGATGTACATTTACAATAAGTCCTGGTTATAATTAACATGGACCAGACAAACATACACGGCAATGATGCACAGGTCCCTCGCTCTCGCTGTGCGGGGTTGGGTTTTGCTTTCACGCATCCTATGGTCAGGCACTGAAAGTACGTTTCAACGCTGTTTTGTTTGAAGTTATGGGCTACCAAACAGGTTACAAGTTCAAGCGAAGAAATCGGAGAGGCCATCTATCTCCCAGTCATATTCACGGAGACAAAGTCGCCTTTGTGGTTCGACATCCCTCGTTGCGAAAAGTTGGACTCGTGTGCGCGCGATGAACTATATAACGAAGTTACGTGTAAATATAATGTGCTTTATGGTGAACTATTTATTTTCTAAAAAGAAAACCCCAACTCTTGTATTTGACAATTGCTAATAATCGAATGCAGAAAGAATTTATTCCTGTGCAATGGGTGAAAGGATTTGTGTTCCAGTTTCATGTCATTCCAGGCTGGTGTTTTATGACATCCTTCCTGAAATCGCGTGGGTTTTTATTGCAACTTCAACCCTGAAAAAATCCAATAAAATGATTGATGTTGCACTATCAGTTGATTTTACCTTGGTAGCATCTTTGTAAAAAGAATCTAATTTCGACCCTTCATTCTATATTGCAACCGTGGTGTTTTTTTTAAAGTAGTTGAAGGGAAATATTATTTGTGTTAAAGTCTCAGCTTCCGCTCGATCTATAGTACTCTCGCTTTTGAGCCATTAAGTCGTGAGGTCAAGGTCCGCTGCAAAGACTTGAGCACAAGTTCTAGGTGGTTCTACACCGTCTTTGGGATGGGATATTAAACCAAGGTCACACCTACCCTCACATAACATTAGAAATGGGAGCAGGAGTAGACTACACAACTCCTACAATCTACTCCGCCGTTTAATAGGGTCAAAACTGACCTCACTTTCCCGCCCCTTCCGCCTTGATTCCACGAGCGACCAAAAAATCTATCTCAGTCTTAAATATGCTCGAGGATGGAGGTAAACGAATTCCTGACACTCTTGGAAGAAGATCAGGAGAGTTCTCCCCTTGCCCTGGTCAATATCTACTCCTCAACCAACATCACTAAAAATCGATGATCTGATTGTTATTAAATTACTGCTGTGTGATGATAGTACACTCTCCGCAAATTGGCTGTCGCGCTTCCGACATTAAAACAGAGACTACATTCAAAAATGAACTTTATTAACTTAGTAAAACGTGTTGGAAGGTCCTGAAGACTATGACTGCAATAATATCATAGCAAAATGCACGTTGCACACAAGTGCCTGGTTTGATTCAAGCTTTGCAACAATGTTATTCAAAGCATCCGTCATGATGTGAAAAATCTAGTTAGTAACTTATCGAGAAAAGTCGGTAATCTATTGAACACAGGGACATACATGTAAAGGATAACACAATGATATATGTAAAAGAGAACAATAACAGTTAACGAGGCGGACTTCTGCCTCTAAAATAAATGGCATTGTACTAATACGCAAACAGAGCTTGCTGTAATTATCCTGGGAACTATTACTTGTTAAAACAAAAATCGTCTTTAAAAATATATATATCATAACCAGAGCGGATCAACACAACCTAATGAAATTAATCTCACTGCGCAAACTTACAGATCTATTCAAAGCCGATTCGTTTAGATTCAAATTCAGTGTTTCTATGTGAATCTTAAGAGGTTTATTTGGAATGAGAGTCAGATGAAATGAGAACGGCAAATAATTAGCTTCAGCTCCCACTTTGAAGTGTTTCTTTTGCAAGGTAGATCTGTAAAGAAATGGAAAAACACCGCCGTTTTTATACTTCAGAAAGTCACTGACTTGTACACATACTTGTTTCCAATATCGGATGCACTCTGTGAGGTCAACCGCCAGTCAATCCCTAACATAGAGAATGTCCATTATTCACAGCAAAGTAAAGACCGAAGGCTTTCTGCTGGCGGTAAACACGAACAGAAGTCTATGATGTAATATCAAACTTTATAGCCAAGCTCAATTGAATATTAGTGAATACACATTACCCGTGTGAAGAGCATTATTTTTCCAACACCTCCTCGATCCTATTGGTTGATCTTTTTTAACCAATTACCTCCAGACTAAGTGGAGAAAGCAGATATATACACACTGCAACAACATTGCCATTAAAATAGTTTCCCCTCATGGTCTACTCAGGTATTCTAACTTATAGTCATCAAGGGATATCAACTGGTTATTCCTTGCATCTTCTATAACAAGATAAGGTAACCTTCTGAACATCACAAAATGCTGCAGTACAGGACGGGGCCATTTGGCCCTTGAAGCCTGCACCAGCTCTATGGGAGCGCAGTCCAGTTCGTCCCACTCCCCATTCTTTCCCCAAGTTACTGCAATCGTGTCTCTTTCCAAGTATTTACCTAATTCCCTCTTGAAAGGTACCATTGTGTCAGTGTCCACCACCAGATCAGGCATTCCAAGTCCAAACTGCTCCTTGTGTAAAGAAGTCTTTCCTCATTCCTCAAACTAGGAAATCTGTGCCCTTTTGTTATCAACTCTTGAAAACAGTTTCTCTTTAGTTACTCCGTCCAAACTAGTCATAATTTTAAACACCTGTACCAGATCTCCCCTTAGCCTTCTCTGCTCTAAGGAAAATAATCCCAGTTTCTCCTATCTGTGTAATTGTAGCCCTTCATCCCGAAAGCCATTCCAGCAAATCCCTTCCGTTTTCCAATGCCTATTACCCTTCCTAAAGCCTGGTGCCCAGAATTCTAATTGGGTCCAAATTAATGTTTCATATGTTTAGTGCAACTTTTGGCTTTTGTACTCTATGCCTCTATTTACAGAGTCCAAGATTCCATATGCTTTAACTGCTTTGTTAACCTGTCCTGCCATCTTCAGATATTTGTGCAAGATCACCTCTAGGTTTCTCTCTTCTTCTACCCATCTATAATTATATCATTTAATATGTATGGTCCCATCTCATTCTTCCTACCAAATTTTACCTGCCACATGTTCATCCATTTTACCAGCCTATTTATATTCTTTGAAGTTTATCATTATTTCCCTCACTGTATACTGAACTTCAAGTTTCATGTAATTTGCAAATTTTCGAATTGTCACTTGTACTCTCAAGTCTAAGATCAATATATATCAAAAATAGTAGTCCTCCTACTGAACCTTGGGAAACACCACTGTATATCTCCCCCCAGTCTGAGAAACAGCTATGCACAACTACTTTTGTATCCATGCTGCTACTATCCCTTTAATCCATGGGCTTCAATTTTGCTAACAAGCCTAGTATATGTGCTTTAACAAATACCTGTTGGAAACCCATTAACACATCATCTGAGATAAAACAGAAAATGCAGGAAAAAGCAGGCCTGACAGTATCTGTGGAGAGAGAATCAGAGTTAGTGGGTGGGATTTTCCAGCCTTGTAGCAGAACCTGCCACGGGAGATTCAGCAGCCCAGCCAAAAGTCCATTGATGTTCAGTGGGACTAGACGATCCCAACTGCAGTTGGGGCTGGAAAATCCTGCCCAGTGTTTCAAGTCAAGCATGAATCTTCTTCAGAACATCATCTGCACTGACCTGTCATCAGGGAAGTGCTGGAATCTATCACTAAGGAAACCTTAACAATGCACTTTGGAACTCATAGTATGATCAAACAAAGTTAACATGGTTTTACAAAGGGAAATGGTGTCTGACAAATGTGTTAAAAAGAGTTTTTGAGGATATAAGTAGTAGGGTAGGTAAAGGGGGACCAGTAGAAGATGTATACTTGGACTTGGCATTCCATAAAGTGTTACACAAAAGGTTAACAAGTAAGATAAGGGCTCAAGAAGTTGGGGCTAATATATTAGCATGGATTTAGGATTAATTAATAGACAGCAAAGAGTAGGGATAAATGGTACATGTTCAAGTTGACAGGCTGTGACTCGTGAAATGCAGCAAGGCTCAGTGCTGGAGCCTCATTATTTACAATCTGTGTGAATTACTTGGACAAAGAAACAGAGAGTAACGTATCTAGATTTTCTGATGATGCAAAGCACAGATTGGGAGTGCAATGGCTGAGGAGGATATAGAGACTGTAAAAAGATATAGACTGGTTAATTGAGAGGGCAACAAGGTGGCAGATGGAGTATAATATGGGGAAGTGAGGTTATTCACTTTGGTCATAAGAATATAAAAGCAGAAGTATCTTTTAAAAGAGGTGAAACTTACAAGCATACAAACTACGAGCAGCAATAGGCCCCTCAGCACCTCGAGCCTGCTCCACCATTCCATAAGATCATGGCTGATCTGATTGTAACCTCAACTCCAGATTCCCATCTGCCCCTAATAACCTTTCATCCCCTTGCTTATAAAGAATCTCTTGTAAATAATGTTCACATATGGACTTGGGTGTACTCATACAGGACACAAAGTTAGCATGCAAGTTCAGCGAGCAACTAGGAAGGCAAATGGTATGTTGGCCTTTATTGCAAGGGGATTGGAATACAAGGATAAAGATGCCTTGCTACAGTTGTATAGAGCTTTGGTGAAACCACACCTGGACTACTGTGTGCAGCATTGATCTCTTTATTTAAGGAAGGTTATGCTTACATTGGAAACAATACAGCAAATGTTCACTAGATTGGTCCTGGGATGAACAGGTTGTCTTACGATGGAGGCTGTGTAAACTGGGTCTATATTGTGTGGTGTTTAGAAGAATGATGGGTGATCTCATTGAAACACACAAGAGTCTGAAGGGTCTTGATAAAGTAGACACAGAGATTGTTTCCATTGACTGAGGAATCTAGAACTTGGCAGTCTCAGGTTAAGGGGATGATCATTTAGGACTGAGGCTACGAGAAATTCTTTAAAGGGTTGTAAAAATGTAGAACTTTCTACCCCAGAGGGTTGTAACTCTTTTGAGTACAAACATGTTTCCATCTGTTCTTATTCAGATGAAATTACATTGTTTCATAGTTTGCCATTGTGAGATTTGAAGTCTTAATCTTGGGGTTACAAACCCAGTACCATAACCACTTGCCTATTTAAGCCAAGCCCCAGAGGGTTGTAGATGCTCCAACATTGAATATATTTAAGATTGAGATAGACAGATTCTTGCTCTCTGGGGATCAAGGGATATGGGAAGCAGGTGAGAAAGTGGAGTGAAGGCAGTCAGCCATGATTGTATTGAATAGTGGAGCAGGCTTGATAGGCCATATGGTCTACTCCTGCTCCTATTTCTTTATCCACACCTTGTTAGTTTTATTTTTTTTATTCATTCGCAGGTTGGGCCTGCATTTATTGCCCATCCCTAGTTGCCCTTGAGGTGGTGGTGAACTGCCTTCTTGAACCACTGCAGTCGATATGGTGTAGGTACAGTCACAGTGCTGTTAGAAAGGGAACTCCAGGATTTCAACCCAGCGACAGTGAAGGAATGCTGATATTATCTCATCAAGTTAGTCAAACATAGTTTTCCCTTACAAATGTGTGTTATTAGTTGATGCTTGTTGAAGAGGCTGTAAATCTGCTTTTGGATTGTTTCTAAAAGCTTTCTCACCACCAATGTTAAACTGATTGGTTTGTAATTGCCAGGTTAATCCCTCTTCCTGTTTTTGAACAAGGATGTAACACTTGGTATTCTTTGGTAAACACCAATGTAAATGCTTATTTAGTAACTCAGTTACGTTTTCTGCCTCCACCAATGGTTTACCATTTCGACCCCTCGTTGACCCCACCATTCCTCTGACAACTCTGTTCTATTGTTAATATGCTTACAGAAAATATTTGGATTTCCTTTTACCTTAATCATTGCACTCTAAACTCCATATTTATGGAGCCATGTAATTCCTACTGGTAAATCTTGTGAATGTGGGGAAGGTTGGGAGAAAAGAGCTATCTGTCAGTATGGTTGCTAAATAAAAACTCAGGCAAGGCCACGCAGCACAGAAACAACTTGCATTTATATAGCACCTTTAAAGTAGAAAACATTTCAGAGCACTTCACAGAGAGGTAATAAGACAAAAAAATGATGGGTCAGAGGAAATATTAGGAATGCTGATCAATAGTTTGGTCCAAGATGTTTTGAAGTTCTTTAAGAGGAAGAGGAATTCCAGAAGCTAGAAATAGAAGGTAGGGCTACAACTGGTAGGCAATGTAGGTGGTCTTTTGGCAGAGGGTGAATGAGATTATGCAGTTGAAAGTAGCTGGTACTGGTGATGGACAGAATCTGGGTTGGAAGTTAAACTTGTTGTCCTATAGGACGCTAATGCTGCGAACAGTTTGAACAATTATTGTAATTAGAGATTTGGTTGTAAACATGAAAATGTTTAGAGTAACAAGTGCAATCCCCAGTTTACCATCTAAGCATGCCTTGTACACGTTCAAATTGCAAGCTTAATACAGATATTTTCAATCATACTGTGCTATTACTCAATTTTTTTTAAAACTAAGTCTAGCTACCCCTATCAAAGCAATTAGTTGTATTTTATTATGGTCACCAAACTTCAATCCTGTTGCCATATAGTGCCTGTATAAGTACCTTCAATTGTATTTAGAAGTCATGGGGTGCTCAGGTTTCCAGAATATAATAGAACATGTATACTGCCAATATCAGACTGAAATTTTCCCTGACAATGTTCCATAAGCTCTATTAGCAAATGCTCTGTGGAAACTAAAATGATGGGAAGAAATAGATCTAGTGCTTAGTTTTCAATTACCAGGTCATCAACTGGAACGTATCTAATTTGGCAGTGAGCCATTGTAACATTGGCAGCCACTTGGGGAATTGCAAGTCTGACATCTATAAAGTTAGTAAACTTTAGTTAGTAATTTGTGGAATCTCTATGAGGTGGCTTTTTGGAGCAGCTTGTGGTGGAGCCCACCAGGGAACAGGAAATTCTAGATTTAGTGATGTGTAATGAGGCAGATTTGATAAGGGAGCTTAAGGTGAAGGAACCCTTAGGAGGAAGTGACCATAATATGATAGAATTTACCCTGCAATCTGAAAGGAAAAAGCTGGAATTAGATGTAACGGTATTACAGTTGAATAAAGGCAACTACAGAGGCATGAGGGAGGAGTTGGCCAGAATTGACTGGGAGATGAGCCTAGCAGGAAAGACAGTGGAACAGCAATGGCAGGAGTTTCTTGGAGTAATTTGGGAGACACAGCAAAAATTCATCCCTAGGAAGAAGAAGCATACTGAAGGGAGGACGAGGCAACTATGGCTGATAAGGGAAGTAAAGGACAGCTTAAAAGCTAAAGAGAAAGCATACAATATGGCGAAGAGCAGTGGGAAACCAAGGGATTGGGAAGCCTACAAAGACCAACAGAGGACAACTAAAAAAGAAATAAGGAGGGAGAAGATTAAATATTAAAACTAGCCAGTAATATAAAAGATTGCAAAAGTTTTTTTTAGATATAAAAAGGATAAGAGAGAGGTAAAAGTGGACATTGGGCCGCTGGAAAATGATGCTGGAGAAGTAGTAGTGGGGAACAAAGAAATGGCAGGGGAACTGAATAGGTACTTTGCGTCAGTCTTCACAGTGGAAGACACGAGTGACATCCCCAAAGTTCAAGAGAGTCAGGGGGCAAAGGTGAGTATGGTGACCATTACCAAGGAGAAGGTGCTAGGAAAACTGAAAGGTCTGAAGTTGGATAAATCACCTGGACCAGATGGATTACACCCCAGAGTTCTGAAGGAGATAGCTGAAGAGATAGTGGCAGTGTTAGTGGTGATCTTTCAGGAATCACTGGAGTCAGGGAGGGTCCCAGACAACTGGAAAATTGCTAATGTAACCCCTCTGTTTAAGAAGGGAGTGAGGCAAAAGATGGGAAATTACAGGCCGATTAGCCTGACCTCGGTCGTTGGTAAGATTTTAGAATCCATTATTAAGGATGAGATTTCAGAATTCTTGGATGTGCGTGGTAAAATTGGGCAAAGTCAGCATGGTTTCATCAAGGGGAGGTCATGCCTGATAAATCTGTTAGAATTCTTTGAGGTAACGAGTAGGTTAGACAAAGGAGAGCCAATGGATGTTATCTACTTGGACTTCCAGAAGGCCTTTGACAAGGTGCCGAACAGGAGGCTGCTCAGTAAGATAAGAGCCCATGGTGTTAGAGGCAAGGTACTAGCATGGATAGAAGATTGGCTGTCTGGCAGGAGGCAGAGAGTGGGGATAAGTGGATCCTTCTCAGGATGGCGGCCAGTGACTAGTGGAGTTCCGCAGGGGTCAGTGTTGGGACCACAACTTTTCACTTTATACATTAATGATCTAGATGAAGGAACTGAGGGCATTCTGGCTAAGTTTGCAGATGATACAAAGATAGGTGGAGGGACAGGTAGTATTGAGGAGGCGGGGAGGCTGCAGAAGGATTTGGATAGGTTAGGAGAATGGGCAAAGAAATGGCAGATGGAATACAAGGTGGGAAAGTGTGAGGTCATGCACTTTGGTAGGAAGAATAGAGGCATCGACTATTTTCTAAATGGGGAGATAATTCAGAAATCTGGAGTGCAAAGGGACTTGGGAGTCCTAGTCCAGGATTCTCTTAAGGTTAACTTGCAGGTTGATGCCGTAGTTAGGAAGGCAAATGCAATGTTGGCATTTATTTTGAGAGGATTAGAATATAAAAACAGGGATGTGCTGCTGAGGCTTTATAAAGCTCTGGTCAGACCACATTTAGAATATTGTGAGCAATTTTTGGCCCCGTATCTCAGGAAGGATGTGCTGGCCCTGGAGAGGGTCCAGAGGTTCACAAAAATGATCCCAGGAATGAAAGGCTTAACATATGAGGAACATTTGAGCACTCTGGATCTATGCTCGATGGAGTTTAGAAGGACGAGGGGGGATCTGATTGAAACTTAGAGAATACTGAAAGGCCTGGATAGAGTGGACGTGGGGAAGATGTTTCCATTAGTAGGAGAGACTAGGACCCGAGGGCACAGCCTCAGAGAAAAGGGAAGACCTTTTAGAACAGAGATGAGGAGAAACTTCTTCAGCCAGAGAGTGTTGAATCTATGGAATTCATTGCCACAGAAGGCTGTGGAGGCCAGGTCATTGAGTGTATTTAAGACCGAGATAGATAGGTTCTTGATTGGTAAGGGGATCAAAGGTTTCGGGGAGAAGGCGGGAGAATGGGGTTGAGAAACTTATCAGCCATGATTGAATGGCGGAGCAGACTCGATGGGCCGAATGGCCTAATTTCTGCTCCTTTGTGTTATGGTCTTATAACTCTAGGTTTTCCGGATCAAAAACCAACGAGTTGGACAAGGAGAGGAGGTGGGTAATATAAGCTTGACGGGATAGTCCTAATCATAAAATCTGCTACAAACTGCTATTTTCCATCCACCAAAATGAAAGGACACAAAATAGAGTTTGTGCCAAATTTTGCATTTAGAGCTTCTATCCCACCAAGGTTTTGCAATGTAAAGGGTCTACCCTAATAAGTGATCTTGATGCTTTTAAGGACCACCACAGCTCTTCATTCCTTTCTAGTCACCAATAATTTGCTACTTCCACTACAGTTCTATTAATTAACAGATTTGAGAGAACTGAAGTAAAAACAAAAAATGCTGCAAATACTCAGGTCAGGCAGCATCTGTGGAGAAAAACCAAATTAGAGTTTCACGCTGAGATGACATTTCATCAGAACAGTTAACTCTGTTTCTCGCCACAGATGCTGCCTGACCTGCTGAGTATTTACTGTAATTTTGTTTTACAGATATCCAACATCTGTTGTATTTTGCTTCTGTATGCGAGAACAGAGGTTCAATTTTGAAGTGAGATACAAATTGCTGGATGGCATTATGGAAATATTTGATTGAATGATGTATATTTCTTTGCAATTCATCTTTAATCTAACAAATGAAACATTCCACATAACGTGCTTCCTGCAATGAAGCTAAGTAATTATAGATTAGTTTCAACCTAAGGCTGACTTAAATGTTTTGGATTTTGCCATCACGTATTTTTGTTATGTAGGCAGGAGGAAAAAATAATGTGGAGAGCAAGGATTAAATAGCACAAAGGCATTCTAGGATATTATTCCAACATGTGTCAACCAGCTTTTGGTGGATGCAAGTACCATACCACAGAGTGTATTTACCCATTATGCTATTGCGAAGCTTGGCATTTGCTCTCTTCTGTAGAGCTGTAACTAGCAAAGCTACATCTAACAGTACCAATCTTTCCCTTTCATTTCACCCATCCTTTCAAGGCGCATTTAATGGCAACACTAAAGGCTTATTGTACATAAGAAACCTATTAGAATTCTTTTTTAAGGTTGGAGTTGGTAAGAGATTGTCATATGTTTTATGGGAGTTATGCAATCAGTGGTTTAGGTATATTAATTGCAATTGAAATATAAGCTAATTTTCAGGTACCTTAATGGGGAAAGTGGATAGTGGCTTGTAAAAAAGAGAAAAATAAATCTAAGCGACAGGCAATGTTCCAGACTTGGATTCAACTTTCTAGTTGGAAGTCAAGTACCCAACTTGTCTGAAGACAGGTGAAAGGTCATTACCTCAGTTGAAATTCTGCATCAATTACTATATTACATTCAATTAGGTCATAAAACCTCAATGTTGCTTTTAATAGGCATTTTTGAGAACACTAACACAAAATGCATGAATAAATACCATCAGTTGCCATCAATTATAATAAGCAATCTTCCAATATAATTTGAAATAAATTTCATTTCATTCTGGTCTCTGATCATCATCTTTCACAAGCCACTATCCAGTGGCATTTTTCTCCAGCGAAAAGAGCAAAGTAACCCAAGGTTTCCCAGTAGAAAACTTCCACACAGAAAAATGTCCCAAGCATTGAGCATGTAACTTTGCCAGTGCCTCTGGAGCATTAGTCACATGCTTCCTCCCAAAATCACAGTCTATGACATGTGACTGCTTCTGTGTAAATCATATAACTGGTTATAGAGATGCACTGATAAGAACCTTGAGAGTGTGTAGACTGGTGGAAGAATGATCATGAAATCTGAAAAAGGAGTGCAATAAAATAAAATAACTTTAATCACCTCCATTCTCAAGCACCATCCAAAAAGGCTTACTCTCATATAGCACTCATGGTTAGCAATCTAATTACAAACTAAGTGACAGATTCTTAGAGTACTTGACTTCCAACCAGTAAGTTGAGACTGTCTCACGTACCGACAGTAGGAAACTAAGGAGAGATTTTCCACCTTGGCACTCCTAGTACATGTCAAAAACACTTGCTGGAGCACCAAAGCAGAACTTTTCCCCTTTTATCATTTTTAGTCAACTAAGTAAAATCCCAAAGGATTTAAAAAATTCAAAAAAGCAAAAACTTGGGAGATTATGATCTACACTGTAGTCAAACTGTGCAGAAAACATCTAATTAAGATGTTCAATACATCAGTGATTCTCAAACACCACTGGTGTCTGATGATCAAGAGTTCACTCAGAACAACAGAATATGTCACTTGGGGCAGGATTTTTCAGAGGGTGGGGTTTCCCACCATACCATCCAAAGAGACAACAGGAAATGCATTCCCACCGATCATGGCAGCCTTACTGCCATTTAATGCTCTGAGAAGTGTTAATGGGCTGGAGATGAGACTTCCGCCCATCATTCGAGTGTACATTTTGCCTCAGAGATCTGCCAGCCAATGTGATGGGGTGTGGGTTTGATAGGGAGTCCAGGCGGGGAGCGAGCACCAATGGGAGGCGGGCTGGGGAGGTGGAGCAACTGATCTGGAAAGAGAGCCCCTGAGGGAGCCAAACATTCCACTTCCCACCCGAGGCTGGGCTCCCTTGCTGTCCCTGAACTCCTCCTGTCAGCCTCAAAATTGAGGTCGAGCGGTAAGTGGCTTTTAAGTGGCCAAGTGCTTCAAATGGGCGGTTGTGGGCAGCCCTAGATGTCCTCCGCACCACGTAAAATTGCAGACTGGTTGAGGGCAGGCGGGAAGGCCACCCAGGGAATTTTACAACTCACTGTCAACCCCCCACCCTGCCTGCAGACCCAAGGCAGTCCCCATCCAGCCCTGCAGAACTACACTCAACTGCCTGGCCAAACATCACAGTAAAACAGTTATGCAGATGTGAAGAACTGCATAAATATCCAAGATTTTGTATTCAGTTTTCATAGGAAGTTAAATACTTGGATCAGCAGTTTGCAGCAATAAACTGAAACTTCTAACATTTCAGCAGTTCCCACACCTGTTTTCAAACATGTTATCATAGAATCAGTTCTGAAGAAGTCATGTTCAACTTGAAACATTAACTTTGTTTCTCTCTCCACAGCTGCTGCCAGAGTTGCTGAGTATTTCCAGCACTTAGTTTTTAAATCATATAATTAACACGTTGTGTACAAAATAATTTTTTTGCTAAGGATCCCGTTAAAACAATGAATGTGTGTTTTTATTCCTACATTTATGATCTAATACAATAGATCAGACACCAGGATGTCAACTCTGGAATCAGAGTATAAATGCAGCTCCCAGGACCACCTGTTGAGGGTGCTATGATTGGCCTCAGTGTCCCTGTGCTAGGAGCAAATGATTTGCTGAGTTCCTAGTTTCTGCGGTTAAACATCCCATAAATCCAGCATCAGGGCTTGTTTGTGAATGATGACCACTCACGGGAGATTGAGAGTCATCAGCGTCCAAGGACCTGTATTTCAGAGAGTCAGTGATGTGGCGGTGGCGGGGGGGGGGGGAATGCTGGCAAAAAAATTGACAGATCAGCCCAGATTGTCTGCATGAACATCTCTTGTGTTTGCTGGCTATAAAAGTCTTGTTTAAATAGTCCCAAAACAATTCCTAGTAGCCATGGTAGCCCCACAGCAAAATAAAACTGTTCAGATTCAACACTACATTTGCAACTTCAGTTAAAGACCACAGGATGGCTGATGTTGGAAATGGAAAAAAAATGTCACAATAGTACAGTATAGGGTGCTTGAAATTTGGGCTGGTGCACACATTGCTGGACCCTGAGGCTAGAACCTAGCTTATGGGGCTCCTTGATGAGGCTCTATGAGTGAACTCAGTGCCACTTAGCTCAGGAATGGAAAATTGTCTGTATTCTTGTGAAACAGAGGAACTGTACTCTTCATGTGCTGTATAGGGTTGCCTACTCTGGTTGTGCATATTCCTGGAGATGTCACCACATGACCTCCTGCCACTGGTTGCCTAAAACACCAATATTTTCAGTGCACCGCCTTCCCACAGCCAATCGAAAATGGATATCATCCAATTGGATGATAGTTAACTGTTTGACAGCCTTTATTCCCCGTGATATTTTTATAATTAATAAACCAAAAACATTCAATGAGAAACAACATTTTTAATGCCCCTATGGTGTTCTTCTGGGGTTGCTGGTGGCAGGCCCCAATGACGAATCTTTAATTCCTGGAGACCAATCCTGGAGGGTTGGCAACCATACTGCCACACCTGATCTGAGAGCACTTAACGCTGACAATGGATGTTCAAAACATAATGTCCAATTCTCCATTGCTAATATTGATGAGAACAAACTTCACAAAAAAATCACCTAAAATTTTCCACAAGTATAATTGGTCTAAGAATTCAATTTATGCCATTCAATCAGCGGATAATAGGGCAGAGTCCAAAGGTTTCATGGTACTTGGGTCTGCTTATTTCTCAGGTAACTTCATCAGTCTACATGCAGGAAACAAATACAGTGGTATGCGTTCGCTTTCGATAGGGATGATGACAAAATACTTTGGTGTTGGAGATTCAGTAAGGCGACATTAACTGTGATGCTGGTAGTAAATTCAAACCAGATCATTCATTCCCAACAGCTGGAAAAGGCCATATACTAACGAATAGATTTCAAGGAGTAGAAAGAAAAGAATAGAAAGAAAAGTCAATTCTTCCAGTACGTAAATAGTGGGCTCCGCTTTAACCATGTTTCTGTCTTTCACATTTCTATTAAAATTTCAGCTGGACTGCTCTCCCTTCATTACAGTTGTAGAAAACAGTTCTTCTAGAATTTCTTTATCCAAGTTTCTCCCTATGGGGGGGAAGTGGGGAGGGGGAACAAAATCCAGAAAATAAATCATAATATATTAATTGCCACATATTAACCACACATCAGTTAAAGCAAAAACAAAGTTCATTAACAGGAGATAATAGAGGAGAGGGTACAAATTTTTAGCAAGAACAAGATCGTATGTAATTAATGCATTATGTTGCTTAAACAATAAAAAATGCAGCATTTGCAATTTAAAATTACAGGGACACATACAGTATAATGCGTGATTGGGAGTGAGTTATCAAAACTGAACAAAAACAATGCAGGACAAAGTACCTATATTTCCAGTTTTACAATTTTAAAATCACAGAATTTTCACAGCGCAGAAGGAGGCTATTCAGCCCATCATGCCTGCAACAGCTCTCTAAATGAGCAATTCACCTCGTGCCATTCTCCTGTCTTCTTCGCATAACCTCTCACATCCGTCCTTTTCAAATAACCATGCAATACCCTTTTGGATACCTCGATTCAATATATCTCCACCACACTCTCAGGCAGTGCATTCCAGACCTTAACCACCAGCTGCATGAAAAAGTTTTTTCTCATACAAGGGTCATACCCTCTTAAAAGGGTTCATAAACTGCATTCTGGCCTCTTGGACATGCCTGATTCTCATTATAGCACCACTGCCAGCCTGCCTTCAGCCGACTGGGTTATTATCCTCTTGAATTCTCGCTCCCAACCTCACTGCCTTTCTAACTCCCTCTCCTCCTTTAAGATGCTCCTTAAAACTTGCCTTTTTGACCTATCTTAATATCTCCCTACGTGGTTCAGTGCCAAATTTTGTTTGATAATGCTCCTGTGATGCACCTTGGGACATTTAATTATGTTAAAGGTTCTATGTAAATATATGTTGTTGCATCAACTGATCTATCAAATATCCATTGTTTACTTCATATGCATGACACACATTAGCTTCTTTTGGGTAACAAAGTTAGGTGATGGGCTAGGCAGGTAACTGACCAATAATAGCTTGCATCTATATAACACCTTCAATGTATAAAAAGTCCCAATACAGTAATCAGTCAAAATTGAATGCCCACACAAAAAAGGAGAAATTAGGAGACATGGATATCAGAGGTATTTAGACTGGAAGTTCCCGACATTGGGCCTTTGCAGCTGAAGCCATGGCTTCCGATGGTGGAGCCTAAATGGGCTACTGCACAAAAGGCTGGAGTTAAAGGAGCAGAGGAGTTTTAGGTTGAGTGGGTTGTAGCAAAGGAGGAGGTTAAGGAGCTTGAGGCCACGTAGAGTTAAACGCAAAGTCAAGAATTTTAAATTTGAGGCATTTGGGGATTAGGAACCAATAATATAGTCAGAACGGACAGCAATGATAGCTGAGCATGACTTAGTGCAAGATAGGATAAAGACAGAAGAGCCTAAAACCAAACACACAGCTCACCTTGGAAGGTAGCTAATTTATTCTGGCTACTGTGTAAACTTTTGTCCTTTTAAAACCAATTAGAAAATTAATCTTTTACGAACTGAACAATCTGGGTGATTGTTGTAACCACAGTACATTGCTACACCTAACAGAAGTTAAACAAAATGTCAAATGAAAAACAAAAGGCATGAGGGATGTCACTTTTGTTGGTTACCTATAAACACAAATCTGTTGATTCTTTCACTGTCCGAATCCCAGTTAACAGAAGTTTCTTCTAGCTCATACAGCTCGTAAACTCCTTGGACAATCACCTGCTGTGGTTTTTCCTGTATTGAGACAATGGCCTGCAAAATAATAAATGTGGCGACAATAAGGCTTGTTTGTTTGAAGCTGATATTCAAAAGTTCCAACACTTTGTACAATTGTATCCTATTGTGTCAAAGAAACAAATCTGCAATTAATCCAAATGGATAGAAGTACAAAACCAGAAACAGATTAGAAATCAGTTGTTTTAAGCATCAAAATTGGACGTCTTGCAATCATTTTGAACTCCTTTCAAAAAAGCTATGATAGAAAATGATTAAAGTACATTGGGCAAATTTTCTGGAGACCTAGGGCAGTATGTAGGATAAAAGGGACAAAGGGGCTTAGCAGGGACAGAAAATCTGTTTGACCTGGAAACATCAGGTCTCTGACCAGAGAGACCAAAAGGAATCGGTGTAGACAGGAGTTCTGACCCTCCTACAGAAAGCTGTGATGTCAAATGGACAATAGTTTAGCAAGATGGAATTCCCCTACCAGGATTACTGTGGCTCCCGTCTCCTCAGTACCCAGAAATCTGAATTCTAGGAAGAAGCTGGTATCCAGCTACATGGAGGTCTGCCCGGCAGCTGAGGGTAAGTGGAGGAGAACTAGCGTACGAATAGCCTGGAAGGTTACCAACAGAAGCAGGGAGATCAGCCTTTCAGCAACAGAGCAACTTGTTTCCAGCCCCTCAGCAGGTGCTCAAGGTGCTGGAGTCAAGAGTAGAAGTCATAGTGACAAGAATAGTAGAATTTCCACTCCATTGCAAACACAGTGGTGGGGTGGGTCTAAGAATTTGTGGGTCCAATATTTCATATTCTTATAAATTGAACTTTTTAAAGCACCAAATATATATTTCCATAATTCAGAGACATGAGAGAGTACCTAAGCTACACAAACTATTAAACACACAGATTTAAACTCTGTTACAATCCACCCCAATGCTCATGTAACCTCTACTGCTTAGATCTCAGCTTCGAACAGCTAAATCCGTAAGCAAAACCTTTTGTTTCTCCATGATTTGTAAAAATGAGGTTTAATAACTATGATTATGCAAGGTTTATGAGATAGATTTTATGAGAGAAATGTTACCTGCAACTGAGTGTCCAATATGTCCAGTTTTCTGGAATGCACTATTTACTTATGGAAATTAGCATTCCAGTTGTTTCTAAACACAGGAATAGACAAACCATCCTTAACTGAAGTGAAATACTGAGATTGCTAAAAATTCACATTATTTCCAGCAACTTTAACTGAAATTATACTAGTAATGATCATTAGAAAATGCAAGCCATTTTGTGAAGCCCACTTGCTTGCAAGAAATTAAGTTGCTAAAATGTTTGTTTGGAAATCGCTGAAGGTTTTGAAATTCAATGTAATATAGTTGGCTATTAGAGCAAAATTAGCATGACATGATCAACACAATTCACTGCATTGCTTTAAATGCAGATTAAGGTGCACACAGTACTTGACCCTATAGTACCTCACACGAGGGCCTTTTTTGCACTTAAGTTTAGAGAGTTAGTGCAACCAAGGAGGCATCACAACTAAACCCAAACCTCCACCATTTCCAAACATATGATTTCCGACAGGAGTCACTCGATAGTAAGGGCAGAAGACCAGGAATATTGCCAATTTTTTGGCATTCAAGCCAAGGTAGCATAATGCTATCTGCAGTATCCCAGCAGAGATCAGCTAATTAAGTGCAGACCAGGAATCAAATCTAGAAGCAAACTGGTTCATATGGCTCTGTACCAAACCTGATGGTGCCACTACTCACTAAGCACATTAGAAAGTCTCTCCAGAATTAATCTTTCAATAAAAAATAACAAGTTTAACAACTATGATTAACATCCTTTCTCTGCATCATTTCAGTTCATCTTTGTTTTGCTACTAAATCTATTTTTTTAAAAAGTGAATACTGTTTGATTTATAAATGCAATGCTGATTCTTCGAATCCCTGATTCTCCTCCTAATACCATGATTGAAAGCAACATGACAAAATTATATCAAAATGTTCCATCTCTGAGCATAATCCTTCCTCAAATTAGATCCTATAAGCAAACATTAAATTAATAATTACCTTTAACCTTATGATATCCATTGGATTGCCAGACTTATTCGTCAAATTTTTTTCCCATAACAGATTCTAAAAGAAAGAAGAAAAGCTTGCATTTATATGACAGTAATCACATACCAAAAATTTTAAATTAATAAGTTTTATTTAAAAATAAAAGGTCTTGCTTTTGAGGTGCAGTTATTGCTGTTATGCAGGTAAATGCAACGGCCAATTTCCACACATCTGAATGCAACAAATAGCAAAAGGTGAGTAGCTAGCTAATCTATCCCTAGTGGTGCTGGCTGAGAACAAACGTTGGTCAAGATATTGGAAATGCTTTGTTTTTTTTTGGAACGGTGCCATGGGATCTCTACTGTCAACCCAGACCATCAGAATAGGTACAGAAGGCCTAGGTTTAGCAACTAATCTGAAAGTTAGTACCTCTGAGAATGCAGTGCATAAGGTCCTCGGCTTCAATTATGTGCTGAGCTGCTGAAAAGTGGTTTGAACCCACAACATTCTGATTCAGATGAGATTGCAGCCAACTGAATTAGATGACACCTATCTATTTCTCCACTTTTTACATAGGTCAAGGGTCACAGAACCATAGAACACTACAGCACAGAAACCAGGCCATTCGGCCCTTCTAGTCTGTGCCGAAATATTATTCCTCTAGTCCGATTGACCTGCACCTAGTCCATAACCCTCCAACCGTTCCCATCCATGTATCTATCTAACTTATTCTTAAAACTTAAGAGTGAGCCCACGTTTACCACGTCAGATGGTAGCTCGTTCCACACTCTCACCACTCTCTGAGTGAACAAGTTCTCCCTAATGTTCCCCCTAAACCTTCCCCCTTTCACCCTAAAGCCATGTCCTCTCGTGTTTATTTCTCTTAATCTAAGTGGAAAGAGCCTACTCGCATTTACTCTGTCTATACCCCTCATAATTTTGTAAACTTCTATCATATCTTCCCTCATTCTTCTACGCTCCAAGGAATAAAGTCCTAACCTGTTTAATCTTTCCCTGTAACTCAACTGCTTAAGACCCGGCAACATCCTAGTAAATCTTCTCTGCACTCTCTCAATCTTACTGATATCCTTCCTGTAGTTAGGCGACCACAACGGCACACAATACTCCAAAGTTGGCCTCACCAATGTCTTATACGACATCACCATAACATCCCAACTCCTATAGTCAATACTTTGATTTATGAAGGCCAGTTTGCCAAAAGCTTGCTTTACAACCTTGTCTACCTGTGACGCCACTTTCAGGGAACTATGTATCTGAACTCCCAGATCCCTTTGTTCCTCCGCACTCCTCAGTGCCCTACCATTTACTGTGTATCTCCTACCTTGGTTTGACCTTCCAAAATGTAACACCTCACACTTTTCCGCATTAAATTCCATCTGCCATTTTCTGGCCCATTTCTCCAGTTGGTCCAGATCTCTCTGCAAGCTTTGAAAGCCTTCCTCGCTGTCCACAACACCTCCAATCTTAGTGTCATCAGCAAACTTGCTGATCCAATTCATCACATTATCATCCAAATCATTGATATAGACAACAAATAACAATGGTCCCAGCACAGATCCCTGAGGCACACCACTAGTCACAGACCTCCAGTCTGAGAAGCAATCATCCAATACCACTCGCTGTCTTCTCCCACACAGCCAATTTCAAATCCAGTTTACAACCTCTCCATGGATACCAAGTGTCTGAACCTTCTGAACTAACCTCCCATGTGGGACCTTGTCAAAGGCCTTACTAAAGTCCATGTAGACAACATCCACAGCCTTTCCTTCATCTACTTTCTTGGTAACCTCCTCGAAAAACTCTAGAAGGTTCGTTAAACATGACCTACCACGCACAAAGCCATGCTGACTATCCTTAATCAGCCCTTGGCTGTCCAAATAATTATATATCTGATCTCTCAGAACACCTTCCAATAATTTACCTACTGCTGACGTCAGGCTCATTGGCCTGTAATTACCTGGTTTACTTTTGGAGCCTTTTTTAAACAACGGAACAACATGAGCTACCCTCCAATCCTCCGGCACCTCACCCGTGGCTAAGGACATTTTAAATATTTCTGCGAGGGCCCCTGCAATTTCTGCACTAGTCTCCCTCAAGGTCCGAGGGAATATCATGTCAGGCCCGGGGGATTTATCTACCTTAACTTGCTGTAAGGCAGCACGCACCTCCTCCTCTTTAATCTCTATATGTTCCATAAAACTACTGCTTGTTTCCCTTCCTTCCTTATACACTATGCCAGAGTCCTGAGTAAATACTGATGCAAAAAAACTTTAAGATCTCCCCCATCTCGTGAGGTTCCACACATAGATGACCACTCTGATCTTCAAGGGGACCAACTGTGTCCCTTACTATCCTTTTACTCTTAATATACTTGTAGAAACCCTTCGGATTTACCTTCACATTATCTGCCAAAGCAACCTCATGTCTTCTTTTTGCCTTCCTGATTTCATTGTTTAGTATTCTCTTACATTTTCTATACTCTACAAGATCCTCATTTGATTCTTGTTGTCTATACCTGCTCTGCACCTCTCTCTTCTTATCCAGATCGCCAATATCCCTTGAAAACCAAGGTTCTCTATGCCTGTTAACTTTGCCTTTAATCCTGACAGGAACATGCAAACTCTGCACTCTCAAAATTTCGCCTTTAAATGCCTTCCACTTACTGAACACATCCTTGCCAGAAAACAACTTATGCCAATCCACTTTTCCTAGATCCTTTCCCATTTCCACAAAATTGGCCTTTCTCCAATTTAGAATCTCAACTCGAGGACCAGACCTATCCTTATCCATAATTAGCTTAAAACTAATGACATTGTGGTCACTGGACCCAAAATGTTCGCCACTAAAAAAAAGTCTCTTTGTTGTATCAGTTCTGTTGATCTTTTAAGATGTGTCAGCAATGGCCTAGACAAAGACTCATCATCACAACCAACCTTGACAAAATAGATTTTAAACGTCTTAAGATACGGAAGAAACACAAAATATCTACTTTGTAGTAAAGGATTCGGTCTAGCAGATCCCTCACCCAACCCCTGGCAAAAAGACAATGCTCCAATGTGATTAGCATATATATGCCTCACAGATGTAATTTAGAGTGATTTACGAAGCTAAGATGACTTTTGGATACATTTCACAACTTATGCTTTTTGTCACACTTCCAGGCATTTCCTCATATTAAAGCACGCACTTCAATATGTTGCAGTGATTGTAAGTACCATATTTTGTCCCATTTTAGTATAATGAAAGCTAAGGAAGGACACTGCGAGCAACTAAATATGGTGCAGTGTGTTATTGTACCACACATGCCATGCCGTGGACTGATGAAGTGATGGGCACTAACCTCCGACTAGCATCGGAAAGTGCTGGCCCGCAGAAGTTAGGAGAAATAAATACTTAGCGCTCTTGAAAATAGCGTGGCTAGTTCCGTCCGTCGGAGCTGCTTGGGGCTTGCAGCGAAATACTCCTCACAGGCCCTAGCGAAGTCTAGATCCAGTGTATTCAAGGAGACCACGCCCTCTTTTTTACAGCAATTGCTGCTGTAAAGCAGGAAAGTTTAAGGGGCCAGGGAAACCAACAGGCCAAGGAGAAGGTGCGTGTCTAAGGTAAGTGGATAGGATTTGTGGATTGCAGGTACACAGAGGTCCTAGGTCTGTGTGAGGGGTCGGGGGTTGCAAGGTTGTGGGGGGGATGGGAGGGAGGTCAGCAGGGCCGGGTGTGGGGGGGGGGAGTTGGAGGTTCTGGGGTCAGGGGATCTAGGTTGGGGGATCCAAGATTGGAGGGGTGGGGTGGGGTGGGGGCGGGGGGTGGTCAGGGGTTCCGAGGTCGGGGGGATTCCCAAGGGCGGGGGTGAGGGACAGGCGGTCAGGGTGGGGGGCAAGGTCTGGGGGTCCAAAGTTGTGGTGGGGTTTCCGAGGTCTGGGGGTTCTGAGGTCAGGTGGGTGCTGGGTTCCAAGGTCAGGGGGAGGACGTGGGGGAGATGGGAGGGAATCCTGTGGGGGTTTGGGGGAGTCCTGTGAGGTTGGCCTTAGCGTTTACAACAGTTACCCAGAAATTAGAAGAGGTTGTAATTCTTCTAACTTTTTCTGGGTAACTATTGTTATAACCCTGGCGGAACCATCCGAAGTTTGTGATTTAAATCACATTTTCGAATGGTTCCCAGCGCAGCATAATTATCCAGAGGAAGTTAGCACATCTCAGAAATTGTCATGCAAACCCTAACCTCGGAACTTGCCAGGGGGATTCCCCAGCGTACCTTTGGGGTACCTCCCCAAATCCGACACTGGGGAGCACAGAAGTTACAGGCCATGGATTCACACCTGAATTACCCATGCAATGCATCTCATCTAAAATCCAAAGGCAGTGGGTGGAATCATCCCAGATTTGCAGTAAGTGTGGTAGTGGGCGGGTAACAGGACGTTTTACCCACCAGCTGCATGGCAGCTTTTCATGCTGTATTATCCCAAACCCACTGCATTAATTATGCATTCCCAGGAAACATGCCGTTTCCATGGCAGGCAGGCTCTTATTCGCCCAGCACGCCATCATCTTGACACTTCATCATGCCGGGTGCCATATTTAAAATGCAGCCACACGCACACCTCTCAGCGCTTCCAGCCCACGGCTGCTGCAAAGACGACATGGCCCTGAAAGGCAAGAAGACTGCAACCCCCAGATTCAATGACGTGCCCCTCAAGCGCCTTTTGGATGCAATGGAGGCTCGCCATGATGTCCTCTACTCCCACTCTGACTGTAGGATGGGTAGCAACCTCAGTAATCCGTCTTGGGAGGCAGTGCCAGCGGTGGTCAGCGCCAATGCCCCGTAAAAGAGGACAGCCACCCAGTGCCACAAGAGGATGAATGAAATCCTCCGTTCTGCCAGGATAAGTCACTCTTCTCATCTTGCAAAAGCAAGTTCAGGAACATCAGGAAGGATTGTCCGCTGCACTCCTCAGATTGCAAGGCACGATGGAGGAATCTGTCCACCTTCAAGCTGAGGTGATAGCACAGGCATGCCAAAGCACTGAGGTAATCTGGTAGGATGGAGGCCACCGTGGGGACCCTGGTCTAGGACGTTGCTCCTGCACTGCTCACAAGTTGAACTTCATCGCTGACGCCATAGTTGGCCTCCAACATTGTGTACATGAGAGAGGTGCAGGGCAGCTAGATCTCACTCCAGCCACCCCTTCTCCTCTAGGAGTCAGCCAGGGGCCTTTGGGCACCAATAGGGAGGAAGATCAGCAGGTGCACGCCCTGAGGCCATCCACCCAGGTGAACCTGGGAATATCCAATCCATCCGAATCCCCTCTCCCTGTGACCCCAACAGTTCCAGCTCCACAGATCGAAAAGGGTGGTGCCACACAGCAGGGCCCTGAAAACAGGCCGAGGCCCTCCAGGTCTCGGCCCTCCAGAAGACGCCTGTTAAGGTCATCACAGACAAGGCGTAGCAGTTAGTAGGCTGCCTCCACCTTGGCTGTGGATGTCTGGGGAGCACCAAGACATAGTGGCAGGGTTAGGAAAGTTAAGATGTAGTTGCACAGCCTTGGCATGGATGTTAATCACTTGTACATAACGTTCACTATTGTCAATAAACTCCCAAGTGTCTCTCTGCCTGTGGCTCCTTGTTCTGATCAGCAGTGTTCATGTCATTCAGAAGCGAAACCTTTCTGTACAAGATAAAGGCAGGTATCTCCGTCCAGGGCCTCTTCCCTATATAGTCTTCAGACTAAAGTGATGGTCCGGCCTCACACTCCCTGAACACATTAGTGATGCCTGCACCTCGATGGTGCTTGTCATTGCTGCCAGAATGTCATGGGTAGGCCTTAGAGTTCCGTCATATTCTGTGTGTGCTCTCAGCACCTTTAAAGGTGGGGCTGGCCCCCATCTCTTCAGCATCTGCGACCAGTGATACTATGCTCCTGAAAGGCTAAGATGCTGAAGGCAGACAAAGAATCAGAAGCTTTTAAAATTTCACGGCTGTATCTCCATGATATGACCCTGATCATGGAGCGCAAGCGAGCTGCTCTCAGCCAGACAGGAGTCAGACATTCTCAGAAGCTATATGAAGATCAATGGAGTGTCCTCACTACGTGTCGAATTCATTCTCCTGCAATCGAGTGACTATTGGGGCCTGCGCTGCGTCTCCATGACAGGAACATTATCACAGAGGGTACGTGCGCTGTCATAAGCCAGACAGGGATCAAATGTTCATAGATGCAATGTGAGAATCTATGGTGTCTTCTCACTTTATGTCGTCATCATCCTCAACAAATCTAGCAGCTATGAGGGCCCCTCGAGCACACCTACCTCGTCTGGCCAGTGCAAGTGCCTCATTGTCATCATCGTCGCCTTCGAGGACCTCTTCACCCTCATCCCCATCGACGTCCTCCTCATCGGAGGAGACCTCCATCTCCTCTTCAACCAGCTCCTCTCCACGTTGCAGCACCAGATTGTAAAGGACGCGGCAGGTGATGACAATGTGAGACACCCTCTGTGGACTATGTTGAAGGGCTCCACCAGACCAGCCCAGGCACCAGACCCTCATTTTCAGCATCCTGGTGGTTTGCTCCACCAAGTCGTGAGTTGCAGCATGAGCCTCATTATAATTACGCGTTGCTGCATGGCTGCCTGAAACCCCACCCACACGCGCTCCACTCCACCTGACCGATTGGCAGCAGCTTTGCCCATTGGACTTCATGCTGTGCTCTCAGCTCAAGAATTCTCCTAACCCATGATGCAAGGCTGCACTGTTAGCTTGAACCATAGGGGAGACAGGTTCAAACCAAGATGATGACATTACAAGGAGCTGTGAGCACCTCCACCAGTGACTGCTCCATGGCCAGCTTTAGCAAGGAGATTGCACAATGTGCCCAGTCGTCCAACTGTTCTGAAGTCCACTAAAACTCCCATTAGTTTGCAGCCTGAGCCCGAGGCATGAAAAGCTCTGGAGCACTTGGTGACACTTATGCCTCTGCTTTGCTCAAGTGGGCACAGAAACTAGAGACCCAACTCCAATCATCTTAATGTGGCTGCACCTGAGCTGAGCAATGATCACTTTATACATGGTATCCCTAATGCGTGGCCACTTCCCTACCCCACCACCCTGCACATGCTTGTGCGCTACCTGCAACCACAGGGCAGCCTTTGCCCCCCTCCCCGCCCGCAATGCACCTCAAACTTGAAGTCCGACAGGCGTCCCTCGCAAGTGCTCCGCAATGTTACTGTGCACTCACCCCCGAGTTCCCCTCAAAGTGCAGCCCGCCAAGTACACACCTTGTATATGCTGTTGTGAAACACATCAGTGTGCAATCATGCCAGCGTGGGCAGATGATCCAGTGGGGGAGGGGATGGTGGTGGTGAGGTGAGTGCGGTGGGCTAACATCCCGATGTCTGAAGGCACAAACGCAATCCGCCGGGCTGAGTGGACAATTGAAACTGGTTTCAAGATGTCTTGAAAGTGATTTTTGGCCTTCTCGCTATATTGTTTGCTCACACCACCGACCCTGTCTGATGCCAGCGGGCACGGACGATTCCGCCCAATTTCAGAGGCGCCATCATATTCAAACTTGACAGCACTCCTTTCATCTAGAAGTCAATTTACTCATTGGTTTAAGCGTTTTTTAGTCTGCTATTTTGAGTTTCTTGTCCTTTTGACCTTTAAATTCACTTCTAAAATGTTTACAATGCTGATCACTCAGTATGCCATACCCCTCAGTGAACAAAACACTATCATGGAATAAAAAGCTAAACATTAAAAGCCATGTGTTGAAAATGTAAGTGATTAGGCCCAAGAATATTACTATAAAACAGTTTATACTTTGTTTAAAAAGAAAAACATGTTTTAAAGAAGTAATTAAAAACCACACCTGAAGATATATGTTTAAGTCTTCTTCAAGAATGGTGCCAGGGATTTCAAATGTAACTGTAATGATACTCTGTAATAAATAAAAAGAAACTTACATTGAACCTTTAAGTGCTTCACGCTATGGTTAATGTTTATTAGTCTGTCAAATAGCTGAAATGTCTTTGATTTGCAATAGTTTTCAGCAAATTATCGTTGTGTTAAATGAAAACCTCCTTGGCAAGTAGTTTCATCTCCAAGCTGGTGCAGGTAAGTATATTAAGACCTCCCACCAATTATATTATTCTTGTATATCCGAGGACAATGCCACAACAATATTTACATCAAGCAAGCTCCAAAGTACAGCAGCATAGTGCCCATAATGCCACCCTGACTCAAAATGTAATAAAATGAATCAAGTCATTTTCAAGTCCTGACTTGGTTTTTCTTTGTAAATTCTGCAATGTAACTGTAGCTAACATCTCTACATTACGAGAGCATCCATATTCTAGGAAAAAAATAAATACTTAGAGTGGCAATTTTATCAAGTCAGCTCTGAAATGTCACTGCAGACATCATTCAGTTCAATATGTGTCTGCAGATCCTCCCAATTGCACTCTATAAATGTAGCCAAGAACCTCTGAACAGACCAACAAAATAGCAATAAGGTTGGATTTCTTGGGCCCAGGTAGATGTCAGGCATCTCGCAATCCTACTTTGTCCCACGATCCTGAGAACACACATTTTACACATCACAACAATCAACAGCACTATATTGTGTGTGTTTGTCCATTGAAGGATGTACAGATAATGTTACGAGATCACTGCTCCCAGTAGTACAAGTAATTGATATAAACTGGCACGCCTGGTGAATATCCATTTGTGCAAAACCAGTAGTTGCAGCCTGTATGAAACTGTCATTGTAATTATAATGGCAGCATTACAAAGTTGACAGTTTGAGCAGAGACTTATGTAATTCTTTGAAGCTAAGTTTAAAACTTGAGCTCATAAAATGATGCACTTTTTAGACCATACTGAAAACAGTAATAAGTTCCACAGTAATCTGTACATTACAATGTTACGATACATGATAACATAAACATTTCGTTTATGTACAACAAAAACTGGACATGATCACCAAAGTTATGCAGAGAGATTTACTGCAGTTGCTTTGTGATGATGCACACAATAGATTGAAACACAATATACAAAATCAGAAAAATTGAGATTCCATGAAAAGATTTTTAAAATATTTTGTTTCTACTCATATTTTCTTACATCAGTTTATGTAAACATCTACAATTGAAGCAGGTAAGACCATACAGCCAAATCTCTATCATAATTATATATATTTTTAAAAACATTTAAATCAATAAATTAAATTTGGTAACAATGTTAACAAAGGTAACAAAGCACAATGTTCACTTTATGAAATCTAGTTACCTTATCAAGGTGAGGGTGGGCTGTGTGCACTAGGCATAGCTTTTCCTGCAAACTGAACAAAATAGCTACTGGTAGTATAATTTTTCTTTCAAGGATGCATTCAACTGTGGCTACAGTAATCACACAAATACGTTAAAAATATTTAAAAGAGAAAAAGCAGTAAACAGATAAGGGTACATTATTCTAAAAGTGGGAAAATAGAAGTAGACAAGACAGGAGGTGAGCGTTCTTTCTGCTATGTGACTGCTCCATAAAATGGCCTACTACATATAAGACAGTATTCCAAAGTCAAGAAAATGGACATTGGATTCACATGCAAAACATTTGTTTGCCACACCAAATAAAACATAAAAAGATTATAGTCCATATTGACTGAAAGAACAGTAAAGCACAGTACAACATATGGTCTGGTTTGCAATTCTAAGTAAGCTTTTGAAAGGCAGATATGACATCAGTCAAAAGAAACACCAAAGTCACTGATGGTGGCTGACTAATGATCAAAATGAGTACATTTATCATTGGATTGTGTTAAGCAGATGTTTGAGACTATTTTCTTAGAGATATAATTTTAACATCTTTATCAAATTATACCGAATTTGAGTCATTTGATCACAAGTGGATTGTTTAGAGTGAAATCTACTTCAACACTTTCACTTGAATTCTCCCTCAAGTCTAATTAACTTTGCCTATTGATCAACAGGGTATTACAGAAACTGAACAATGCCAGTGACTTTTTTCTCAAACTTTAATATTCGACATCTGAAAATACGTCACCCAAATTTGCGTAAGACTTCAAAAAACTTTACAATAGAGTTAGTGAAGACTCGAGGCACTGTTATGTATCCAGCAACAGTATAACTGTCATGTCCTACATCGCTACAATCTCTCAGTTTGTGCTTGACAGTCACCACTATTTGCAAAACCATAAAACAGTGACTTAACATTTCACAGCTTGGATTATTTTATTTTTGGGAGAATGGCTCAGTCAAGGGAATCCTATCTCCAAAGCACATGCACACATATCCATCCCACAGATAGCGCATAGGATGATATAGTATTAATACAAAGCACCAAAAGTGAATTAATTGCACAGCTGTATTTACATGACTATTTTGCTGCTGACAACAGCTACTCCACCAGTTGCAAAGCTGCAGCATAAATGAGGTGATACTGCTGACATCAGGAACGATGCAAACTATCAAAAGAGCTGGTTCCTGCCTCCGCCATCAACAGCAATATAAACACAAAGCAGGATTGCCATCAAAGATAGAGGCAGTCATGTTTTGCAGGCATTGGTAGGTCAAACAGTTGAAGCATTTTTGCCAACCCTTTGCAAATCAAGCAATGTGGTTTTGTGGTCAGTGGCCTCTACAAGCTTGGGGTGGGGTGGGGGCACTGCTGCCAGTTAACTGCACACACTGTTGATTTAACATGAAATCAGGAGCCGCATACGTAACTGCTTTAAATAGAATGATCCAACTCCAAGTCATTCTGAAGAACTGATGATCCCTTAAGTTACTATGTAATGATAATTCTCTTGTATAGAGGCACAGGTATATTTGCATGTGAAATAGGTAGGCAATATTAACACTGAATAATGCAGTTAGGATGAATATGCCATGTGTTTAGAATTAAACACTTTTAAACACCTTTAACAGCACATTGAAAGCTGAGGCCTATTCACAAATGTTTTGTTCTTGATGTCCAAAAGGAAAGTTCAACATATAGAATTAATCCCCAACCACACTGCTGGACCCACTTAAAAGTAAAACATACTCCAGAAAAGATGCTCTTTGCACAGGTGCCAGTTGTTCTAGCTTCTTGAGTCATATCATGTAGGCAAAACTGATTGACAAGATTACAACATTTGCAACAGTAAAGCATAGACAGACACTGTGAGAGTAACTTCAAAGTGTCCCAGTAGTTTCGGAATACTCTGAGGGGGTAAACGGATGACCCTGGACTTGGAGGCAGGGAGGGACAAGCTGTGGAGATGATCAGAGCTGAACGGGTCTCGGCAGGGGAAGTCAATTTCTTGCAAGCACTAAAGGTGATGAATTTTTCTTTTTAAAATCCTTTCTTAATTATCCATTTATAGAAAGCAGGCTTTCGGACAACTTTGCTCTGCCTTCGTTTTGTACTGTAATCCCACATCCCGAAGGAACTAGAATGGCACCTTTCAAATACGTTGGGGCAGATTTTCAGGTTGCTGCCAAAGAAAACAAGGGGCAGAATCTTGTACCGGCAATGGGGTTCTTGGCCACCAGCTGCATAGCTGGCAAGACCTCCACGTTGCATCTACCTGGGAAGGCCGCCGCATCTTGTGCCAACCAGGCAGTTGACTGGCCAGTAGCAAGCCTTTCCCTGTAATCAGGGCCCCAGGGGCACAAGTCCTTCCTACTAAGAGTTGTTGGCCAATCACAGGCTGACAGTTCTTTTGACCAGCAACGCCCCCAGGGAGGCAGCGGCTGCTGCCAGAATGACAACCCTCCAAGGCCCAGAAACCAGGCCAGAGGCATGTGATGGTGGGAAGGAGTTTTGTGGGTGCGGTCACATTGAAGGGGGTGTAGAGGAGTCAGCAGCAAGGGCAGGGGTGTGATTCTCAGTGATCAGGCACTGAGTACCTTTGAACGAGGAACCCACCCCCAGGAGCCTGCAACAAATTCGACAGGGTTTGCTCATCGTGCATGCCGCATGGTGAGCCCTCCACCTGCTGCTGGGTTAATACCAATGGTGGTAGGATGAGGCCCTTAGGTGGGCATTAATTGCCCACTTAAAGGTCTCAATTGGCAGCAGAGCAGCAAAACCATGGACTTAATCAGGGTGGAGGTGGGAAGGCAGGGTCCCCACCTGCCTGATTAAATACTGCTCTGCCACCAAACTCGCCACAGGGATGGGCACAAGGCTCCAGTCCAGTTGGTGCCTAAAATGGGCAGCTGATCCAAATATCAATTTTAGTCTACAACAACAACTTGCATTTATATAACACCTTTAACATAGCAAAACGGCCGAAGGAGCTTCAGAGGAACGTTATGGAATAAAATCTAACACTGAGCTATAAAAAGAAATATCAGGACAAAAGTTTTGCCAAAGAGATCGGTTTTAAGGAGCATCTTAAAGGAGAAGAGGGAGAGAGTTGGAGAGGTATTCTAAAAGTTAGGACACAGACAGCTGAAAGAATGGCCAAGCATTGCAGAGCAATTAAAATAGGGATGTGTAAGAAGCCACAATTGGAGTATGCAGAGATATCAAAGGGTTTTAAGGCTAGGTGAGATCACTGAGATAGAGAGAGGAGAGAGATTTAAAAACAAGGATGAGAATTTTTACATTGGTTCCCTGTCTGGCAATGCCTCAAGATAGGCCAACATGTTTTCTAGAATTTAATGAAACCATTTGCAAGTGAAAATTTGGTCAATTTTCTTTTTAAAATGAATCAGAAAACCTTGAGTTTAATCATCAAAACAACTTTGGAAGGAAACATACAATGCTGTAACTATGTAATAAATAATAATTGTCTTCACAAAACAAATCAATAAAAATATTTGAAAAGTATCATTAATTGCATTCTTCTGCTGTCTACACAAGGCCTAGGCAACTTAAGGTGCCTCAATGTTTTGCTTTCTGTAATACAGGGAGTCAAGAAATAACGTGTCTCAACCATGTCACATCTATAAGGCTCTATGCCCCCTTAGAACAAGATTTCTCTTTACCTGCTTATTTCTTCTCCCTTGCATCAGAAGAGACTTTCTTCTATACCCTCCATTCAACAGGGTAATTTACACTTTCATATAGAAGGAATGATTATAATGGACCAAATGGCCAATTCTTATTTCAAGTTTTCTGTTAACTGTTGGAAAGTACTTAAACTTTTGTGAATGGACATAAACTACATTAGCTAGTCGTCAACATGAACACAAGAAACTGCAAGTAAATATCAGCTACATTTTTACAACTACTCATAGTCAATGGGCATAAAATCTACACTACTCTTTAGTGTGATGATAAATTTCCAATCATCAAGTGAAATTATTTATCTCACCAATCTCTATTTTCTTTCTTTTACATTAAATAAATTATCCATAAAGAAAAACTGACAAACACAGATCACAGTATGCCTGTAGGCTTGAAATATACCTTTCACTGGCTTGGCTATCGAAAGCATGCAAATCAAGAACTTCTGTCAGTTCAACTCTGAAAGACAATAAACAAAATAGGGGGCTTTGAGACCAAATATGCAGACTATGATATATATGTTATCAAACAACAAGTTTGGATGATAGGTAACCTAAAACAGCAAGTTACACTTCAATTTTTATAATATATATATATATATATATATGTATTTAGCTTTTGGCAATTTATTTTTGAGCGAGCATCAAGTGTAATTGGTCTGGGCTCAAGCAATCAACAAATCATCTGAGGTGCTATTGTGTTACTTAACAGAAATGTAACGATCAATTTTATTTTGCTGCAGGACCAGAGGAAAAAAGTATATATAAAATTTTGAAAAATTAACTGCAACACAGAAATGAGTCTGAGTTACATTTATTTGTCTCAGTCATAGATAAAAAGAAACATAAATACCACTACTGGTATTACTTCACATTTTAACTTTGTAAAATGCTTGTATACATTTTCAAAAGAAAAACTCTGTAATATGCATTATTTAAAAAATATTTTTCTGTATTTTCATACATTTTCAGCCTTCCCTTTAAAAGGCACTGACTCCTTGCTGGGATATGATGCCATTGGCATCATCTAATGTTTTCTCAAAAGACAATTTCTTGTGTTAGAGCAAAAACAGAGAGGGCCGGTTATTATACCATGGAAAGCCTGGTTCTCACCTAAAGTACTTAGGTGCACTTCTCAACATTGGCTTGCTGCCATCACAGATTACAGCACACATCTACGCAAGAGTTGACCAAAATGTCAGCACTCATGCCTATTTAGCTCAAATCTGTCTCAAATTAATATAGACTGCAGTTTTCTGGATTAAATTTCAAAATGACTTGAAAATGCAGTACTAATCTTTTCAAACAATAAACGTACTGTTACCCTCAAATATAGTTTAGTGTGCATCCATCATAGAGTCCAAAACATGGGCAACATGGAGTTTATTAATCTACTGAATTAATGAAGTAAAAGGTCAGCAGAGTAAACTTCCAAGCTTCCGTTTCTAAATTTCTAGAGAAAAATACAAATTAGCCAGACAAGTGGTTGTTCTAATATCTATTAAATAATATCTATTAATATATATTAATATATATTATATATCTAATATCTAATATCTATTAATATCTATTAAAGCACCGTAATAGCCATACTGCTGAAAATCTGGCCAATATATTAATCAATCAACATTAAAACTTGTGACATACCTACATTTTTGGGACCTTGTTTACAGGCAATCTCTCAGTTTTGCTTAAAAAAAGTCCAAGTCATTACTTATTTACCATGAACCAATAACAAACACTCACACGGAAAGGTTAGCCCCAGGACTTTAACTTGTGTGTTGTACTATTCCAAAATAACTCACACTTGCAGATGTCTTAGTCACACTCACTGCCAACATTTTTACTTCACACCAGTGAGATTGAGAGTTTGATAAAATGTTAACAACATGGCACTAAGTTCAGATCAGGAAAAAAGCATTATTCCAAAATCCATGACCTGGATTTTAGCATTGAGGTAAGTTCCGTGCGGGGATGCTGTTGTGAGGTCAGGAAACCCTAAAGAACAAATTTCAGAAACACCTTACTGTTTTTAACTACAGGGCTCCTGTAAACATTTTTATATTTGGTTCCTGCCTACAGTCAGCCTGATTGAGACAGGAAGCCTGCTTCACAATGTCAAAACCTACAACAACAGGCAGGTGCATGAGCAGAGTGAAAGGGATTGGGATTGGTGGAGAGAGAGAGATCCCAAGCGATTATGGAGGACATAGTCACAGGGGTGTTCAATGGTGGCCAGCAGGGTTAGGGCAAGGTTGGGGCGGGAAGAGTGAGGTGAAAAGAGGTTGAGAAAGAGACAGATCACAGAGGGTAGAGGCTTTTACGTTATCCTCTCAAGGGATGTGGGTATCGCTGGCTAGGACAACATCTGTTGCCCATCCCTAATTGTCCTTCAGGTGACGGTGAGCTGCCTTCTTGAACTGAAGTTCATGTGGTGTAGGTACATCCACAGTGACGTTAAGAAGGGGTTTCCAGGATTTTGACAAGCAACAATGAAGGGACAACAATATCGTTTCAGGTCAGGATGGTGAGTGGCTTTGAGTGGAATTTGCAGGTGCTGGTGTTCCCATGCATCTGCTGCCCTTGTCCTTCTAGGTGATAGAAGTCACAGGTTTGCAAAGTGCTGCCAAAGGAGCCTTGATGAGTTGCTGCAGTGCATTTTGTAGATGGTACACACTGTTGCCCAGGACCAGGGAGAGAAATCATGGGCCCTGGTGCTTCTCCTGGTTCTGGGCCCCTTATCCAGCATCGCATCCCCTCACATCCTTCAGCTGCCCAGAATTGAGAACCATAGGCACAGTGAGGTCGAACTGCTTTAAATTTAGCAAAACTTCTTGTTTTTATGTTCAATTCCTCTATGGATAAAGCCCATTGAAAACTCAGGTTTTGGTATTATACACTTTACAACCACTGCTTTGTCAGACAATTACACATAACTTGGGTGCTGATATTGTGCAATCTGCCCCTATGCAATATCCAGACAGCACCATCCAGAAGACTTGAACCTCACAAGCAAACATCAATTCCACATACAAATGAGAATATCTTGAACTAACAATGACATATTCTATTGGCACATGACTCCTGATTTCACTTCCAACTTTAAAAATGGCAAAACCTTCCCAGTAAATTAGCACAAATCTATTCACCTGCAATCATGTGCTATTTCTATCCACACAAGTGGGCATTGTTAACAGAAAAATTACACCTTGCATTGAGTGATAAATATTTCCTTATGTTAAATTGAAACTAATCACACTTACAAATGTCTAGCATGGAGCACATAATAGGACAGCAAAGTACCACAGATGCTGCAAATCTGAAATACAAACAGAAAATGCTGGAAATACTCAGCAGGTCAGGCAGTGGAGAGAGAAATAGCTTCAATGCTTCACGTCCACGAAATGCACTAGTTCTGACAAAAGGTCACTGACCTCTGCTTCTCTCTGCACAGATGCCGCCAGGCATGCTGACTATTGGCCTGTGGCTACTGGAGCTAAAATAATCCATTTTGCCAGCCCTCCAAAAAAATATTCAGACTTCTTGCAAGCCTTTCATTCCCCTTCAGCATGAAACCCAGCAGCAGCTGCCTGAGATCTGGTTTGGCACAACACTAAACATGAATTTCAAAAAAAAAGTTAAAGTATGAAGAAAACAAAGACCATTTGCTGAGTAAAAAAAAACTGTCAAAGCAATAAATTGATAACTTTAAAAAAAGAGTAATTACTAAAAATGACTTTTTAAAAAGTGCCAAGCAGCAGCGCTAACTAATAAAACCTTTTTTGCCTTTTAACTTAAGATGCAAAGCTAGAGAGAGACAGACTCGGCCCCAAGTCCTGGTCACCAGGGAAGGGGAGGAGGCCTGGGCCAATGTAAGGAGTTGAGTACACTGACATGCATTCGCCTCTGGTAGTGCACACTCCGAGCTGGCCTCAGCAGAATTCATATGAAAATGGAGGTCAGGATCGGGTTGCCTTTCAGCCCTGGTTTTCCTCCTCTCCTAGCTCAGTTTGCAGATAGGTTTTTGGGAAGGAAGGAGGAGAAGGGGGATTGTCAACAACAAGCGCTGTGTGTGTCTATAAGTTTGTGTGCACACGCGTCTGGCTCATCGGAATCCCTTACTCTCACTCACTCTCCTGCCGCACCATCGAGAGGCAGATGCCCAATTAGGGTGGGGCCCAACCCAGGACCACACCCCACCAAGGGGCAAGTTATTTTTGATTTTGGTTTTACTTTGTTTTGAAATACTGTGCAAACGGCCAGTTCAAATGAAAAAGTAATTTAGAAAATAATTAGATAATTGAACTGGAAATATAGTTGCTAAGAGCATTCCATGTATATCACACGGATGGTATTTGACTTTAGTAGTCAAAACAGAGAATATGATTTTATCAATTACATAGAAAGCTAGTAATTAAGAAACACAAAGATCGAATGAAGAAATTCATTGTAAAGGTATTATTAACATGACTTATGACAGTAATTAAGATAATAGACAACCAGCAATTAATCAAAGTAATAAAGTGAGAGCATCAAGAGCTTGCTACAACGGTAGTGGTTCTCTAATTATACGTAACCATGAACAAAACAACTAGAACATTTTAAAACCATCGTAGTGAGAGAAAATTGTATAAGAGAGGAATAAACTTAAAAATTCACAAGACTTACCCATATCTTCACTCCATGAAACACAGGTGAAGACATTGCAATTGCCCAGGGTGGGGTAAGAGTATGTTCTGAAAATAGTTCATTGAGTTCTTCAGTGGGCCGGCACATGTGCGGGAGGGCAAGAGTGCGGCCAAGGGCAGACAAGGATATCATCACCCAGAATTTACCCTGGCTGCCAAAACAAATGGCCACATGGACTCAGGCACTCACTACAGGACAACTGGATCTTGAGCACTGGAACTCTGTCCTGGAGCACAGCACCCACCGCACGCTTGTTTGCGAGCACATTGAGGCATGAGGTGGCCACTTACGAAAGGGGTTGGTGCTACCCAAGCCCAGTCCCCCCGAAGGCACAGGGCCCGGTGATTAACACCATGTTCATCCCCTCCTCCCAGGCCCTGCTGCTGCCATGGTGCATTGGTGGTGGAGGGAGTGAATGTTTAAGGTGGTGGATGGGGTGCTGATCATATAGGCTGCTTTGCCCTGGATGATTTCAAGCTTCATGAGTGTTGCTGGAGTTGTACTCATCCAGGCAAGTGGCGAGTATTCCATATACATTACTGATTTGTGCCTTGTAGATGGTGGACAGGCTTTGGGAGTCAGGTGGTGACTTACTCGCCACAGGATTCCTAGCCTCTCACTTGCTTTTGTAGCCACAGTATTTATATGGCTGGTCCAGTTCAGTTTCTGGTCAATGGTAATTCCCCAGGATGTTGACAGTGGAGGATTCAGCGATGGTAATGCCATTGAATGGGGAGATGATTAGATTCTCTCTTGTTGGAGATGGTTATTGCTTGGGCACTAGTGTGGCATGTTTACTGGGTAGCTTGTTTTTTTTTCTTTTTTCTTTTTTCTTTATTCTTTCATGAAATGTGGACTTCGCTGGCAAGGCCAACATTTGTTGCCCATCCCTAATTGCCTTCAGTTGAGTGCAGTGCAGAGTTAAGTGTCAATCACATTGCACTGGATCTGGAGTCACATGTAGACCAGACCAGGTAAGATGGCAGATTTCTTTCCATAAAAGGCATTAGCAAGCCAGGTGGGTTTTTATAACAATTGATGATAGTAGATGTGGTCATGATTAGTGAGAATAGCTTTATAATTCAAAATTTACTAACTAACTTTAAATTCCACCAGATGCCTTGGTGGGATTTTAACCAGGGCATTAGCCTGGGTCTCTGGATTACTAGTCCCGTGACATCACAATGCCACCATCTGCCCTGTTAGGGCTGGAAGAAACACTCCTGTATGTCCTGGCCCACAAGCAGTGCTGTAATGGCATTTAACTCATGAATTCAAACCTTCATCCCTCCTCAAACTGATTCCTCAATGCTAGAAAACATCTCCTCAGCATCTATGCTGTCAAGCCCCCTCAAAATCTTATGTTTCAATAAGGTCACCGCTCATTCATCCGAAGTCCTTTCCTCATAAGACAACCCTTCATCCCAGGAATCAGTCCAGTGAGCCTTCTCTGAATTGCTTCAATGCAAGTATATCCCTCATTAAATAAAGAAGCCAAAACTGACAAAGTATTCAAGATTATGGTCTGATTAATGCCCTGTACAGTTGCAGCAAAACTTCCCTACTTTTAACTCTACCTCCTCATGCAATAAAGACTAGCATTCCATTTGCCTCCTTAATTACTCACTGTACTTGCATGCTAACCTTATGTGACTTCTGGATATGGACTCCCAGATCCCTAAGCACTGTAGAATTCTATAGTTCTCTCCATTTAAATAATATTCTGCTATTCAAATCTTCCTACCAAAATGAACAACCTGACATTTTCCCACATTATACACCATCTGCCAATTTTCTTTCCACTCACTTAACCTATCTATATCCCTTTGCAGACTGTGTTCTCCTCACAACTTGCTTTCCTACCTATCTTTGTATTGTCAGCAAATTTTGCTACAATACATTTAGTCCCTTCATTCAAGTTATTAATATAGATTGTAAGCAATGATGCTATACCCACACAGACAGTCAATTTACAAAAAAACCTCTTAGTGAAGAGTACAGCACATTCTTAGTGAATACAAATGTGGCAGAAAGTGTGGAAAGGTATCATTCCCAGTCTAGGGATAAGTTTTGGTTTAGAGTTAGACCCTTGCATCAAAGAGAAAGGAAATAATTGATTCTACTACTGCATATGGCTGCATTTTAGTCTTACGTATTGAACCTATGTGAAAATGCATCAATTGTCGACCTCTTCATTCCTTCTCCAAATAATTAAAACAAAAAATCAGTAACATGATTGGTAAGAGTTCTGCATTCCAACAAGAAAATTATGGATCATAATGCCAAAGATGCTTGTAAATATTGTGAATGATTTTACCATTTCTATGCAGTGCCTCTAGAGGGAACAACCTGCTACAAGCAGAACCCAAAACTGGCAATCTGCTAGTTCAAGTAGTCAGTGCACCAAAGGTTGCCAATTCCAGTTGGGTGTATGCTTGGAGGTTTCATCACATGAAAGGCAATAAAACAGGCTTTTTCCACCTATCCAATATTTTTATAACTAATAAATGAAAGTATTCAAAGAAAATGGAAAAAAAAAACATTTTTTCTCCTGGGTTACCTACAGCAGTAGCCAAGAGGTTGATCTTTAATTCCTGGAGATCCAAGGACAACCCTGGAGGGTTAGCAACTCTTAGGTGCACCCATTGTCAACACCAGCTAAAGTAATCTGGTACACACATTATCCCATATTCTTCGTCTTAGAGAACTATGTTGTTCACCATTCTAAGGATATAAAATGGGCAACTGTATGGTTTTTAAAGAAAGGAGGAACTTCCAATTTCATGTTTAATGGCCATCCCAAAGTGAATTAATAAGCTTTGAAGTGCAGCCTCTGTTGTTTTGTAACCAAATGAGACAGCCAATTTTTGCAAGGCAAGGCCACACAGCAAGGTGAAGTTGAGGGATAAATATTGATCAGGCCACCAGAAGACCCTACTCTTCTTCAGATAGCACCAAAAGCATATTTGATTCTAGATGAAGTAATACCATGCCTTGAACAAAGTCATGTTATTGCTAATTTTGCATTTAACTGTCCTAGCTGTACATCCTAACACCCAATTTTGCCTTCCTTCTGTACTCGCAACATATGTGAACTTGAATGGACAGGTTCCTCTCCCTTCCTGCAACGTAAAGCTGGGAACCCTGCATGGTTCATCTAGAATTACATTGCATTTATCCACTGCTAACCAATAAACCAGTTTATTGTACCAGCTTAAATACACAGGAACGTTTCTGGTAAATCTCATCTTTCTTCAACTTGACTCGGTAAACCTCATGGTGTAGAAAATACTGACACATACCACATGTAACTTCTGGACCAAGGTTTCTTCAGTAAACAAACTCCATTTCCCGACCGCTGATTCCAACCCTCTCACTGGGAACCGACCAAAACTGAAAGAGACTATTCACAACCTCAACGTTATATTTGACCCAGGGATGAACTTCCGACCACATTTCTGCATAAGATAGCCTACCTGTAACTCCATGATATCATCCAACTTTGCCTCTACCTCAACTCATCTGCTGCTGAAACCCTCATCCATGCCTTCATCACCTCTAGACCTCTAGACTTGACTATTTCAATGCACTTTTGGCAGGCCTCTCCTGTTCTATCCTCGCACTCAAGTCCTATTCACCTATCACACTTGTGCTCACTAACCTACATTGGCTCCCAGTTGAGCAATGCTTCAATTTTAAAATTCTCATCTTTATTTTCATCTTTGGGGCCTCGCCCCTCCCCATCTCTGTCATCTCCTTTAGCCTCTTCACCCTCTGAGATATCTGCATTCCTTTAATTCTGGCCTCCTGAGCATCTCCAGTTTTAACTGTTCCATCAGTGATGGCCATGCCTTCAGCTGCCAAGGTCCTAAGTTCTGGGACTCCTTCCCTAAATCTCACTGCCCCTCCATCTCTCTTTCCTCCTTTAAGAAACTCCTTAAAACCTAACTCTTTGATCAAGCTTTTGGTCATCTACTCTGATATTTCCTCTTGTGGCTCAGTGTCATACTTTGTTTTCTAATCATAGAATGGTTACAGCACAGAAGGAGGTCATTTGGCCCATTATGTCCATGTTGGCTCTCTGCAAAAGCAATTCACCTTGTGACACTCACCCACCTTTCCCACATAACCCTGCAACGTTTTCCTTTTCAGATAATGAGCTGTAGAAAATGCTCCTGTGAAGCATTTTAGGATATTTTATTATGTCAAAGGTTCTATATAAGAACATATTGTTGTTTTTGGATCTGAGTGGCTTTATCTTAAAACAGACTGCCCATTTCATGACTCCCTCAGATCTCTTCATTACGTATTTTTTTTTGCTTCCTTGATTGACAGCTTGACCTTTGACTTTCTCCCAGTCCAGGGTTTAAAAAGTAAGGCTATTCCCCCAGAGGTAGGTTCTTTCAAACTAATCCCTGCTGAACTCAAGTAGATGGACCATTCCAATGCCTAATATGTGAATGTTTGCTGGTATGTTAATTTATGAGTCCTGTTGCCTCAAGTTGGAATGAAATACAAGGGATATCATTCTAGATAGATGCAGTGTCTGAATTCTAAACCACATCTCACAACACTGTCGCTAACTGAATTAAATTTAAACACACCATTTTAGTAGATTAAAAAACATTATTTGCTTACCTTGATCTTTGTGTTTCAATTAACTTAGCAAGTCCATTTATTGACCTGAAATATGAATGCTCACATTATCACACTCTGAAAACACTACTGAATGTATTTAGCAGGAAAAATATGAATTTAAAAACCTGATTTTGTTTTGTTGTCTCGGAGACAATGGGGAAATAGGATCTCAAGCGAAATGAGATTGGGCAGTATCAACACAGCTCCCAGTCAAGATAAAGCTATTATTCTAAGTTGCTTTTAATTTGATGCCAAACCACTGATCTTACTTTCAGGGGCCAAAGTATGGCTGTTGTGGGCAATGCAAATGCTAAGATGGCACATTAGCAAGGACACTTCCAAGGTTTGTTTTCCTGCCCAACAGTACAAATTCCATTTTCTCCAACAATAAATAATTTTCCATTTATTTTTCTGGTGCAGTTTCCATCTGCACTAACTTGTGTGTCATAAGTCATTTTTCTACTTGACTCTGGTGCTTGTGTTGACTGATGCGATGATAAGACTGGCACATATCAACGAAAACTAAATAGGCAGTGTAATTAAACCAAATGCAAATCATTGTGCTTTAACCCTCAATCTTGAAAGATAATGATTTTTTTATATAAATAACACAACCACTGTACAAAATCTTGTAACCCTAAATGACACAAGAAAGAAATGGAACATTAAAACAGGCTGCCAATCCGTGATTACCCATTTTGCAACCCAATTAGCAAAAAACTGGTGACTAGATAAAGAACGACTTGCAAGGAATGGTAGTCTCAAAAACAATGTGTAACAAGCACAACTTAGCCAAGGATGAGCCAGAAATTGTTGTGGTTCATTCTCATTAGCCAGAAAAAGGGTGCGCTCATCAATCAGGTGAAGGTAAGATTACCAAGAAGTAGGGAAACAAACTGGTGTAGACTGAATGACATCTTGCATTACTTTCAGATATTTGAACAAAATTTGGTTGCAAAAAGATAAAAGCAAAATACTGCAGATGCTGGAAATCTGAAATAAAAGCAGAAAATGCTGAAAAAACTCAGCAGGTCTGACAGCATCTGTGGAGAGAGAAACAGAGTTAACGTTTCGAGTCCATATGACACTTCTTCGGAGCTAATGAGTGTCACTTCACAGTGATGAGATCTGTACTGCTTAATGGGGGATGGAGCAGGTGAAGCAGGAGAGAAGGTCAGCGATAGGATAAGGAGAAATTAACAAAGATGTCATGGACACAAGACAAGGGGAATGTTAATGGTAGTGCTAAGGGCTGAAGAAGGTGCTGATAGTGGCAAAGGTAAGAAGGCAGAATGTGATAATGGCAGGGCAAAGGTAAGCACTCTGGAAAGAACAACATAGAATAAGTGACAGATGGCCCTAGTGGGGGAAGGGGCAGTGGTTGGGGAAAAAGGATAGAAAAAGGGATTTTAAAAAGGAGATAAAACAATGAATAAATGAATTTTAAAATGTGAGTTTAAAAAAAACTTTTAAGGATTTTTAAAAATGGTGGAGAGAGTTCATGGTCTGAAGTTGTTGAACTCAACGAAGTCTGGAAGGCTGTTAGGTGCCTATTCAGAAGATGAAGTGCTGTTCCCCCAGTTTGGGTTGGGCTTCTCTGGAGCATTGCAGCAGGCTAAGGACAGACATGTGGATATGATGACAGGATGGTGTATTGGAATGGCAAGTGACATATGGTCTGGGTCATGCTTGCGAACAGACTGAAGTTGTTCCGCAAAGTGGTCACCCAGTCTGCGTTTGGTCTCCCAAACGTAGAGGAAACCGCATTGGAAGCAGCAAATGCAGTAGACCAAATTGAAGGGGGTGCAAGTGAAGCGCTGCAGAAAGGAGTATTTGGGCCCTTGGATGGTGAGGAGGGAGAAGGTAATGGGGCAGGTGTTGCACCTTCTGCGATTGCATGGGAAAGTGCCTTGGGAAGGGGTCGTGAGAAGAGGATGAGATGTTGGGGTTGATGCAGGTGCGGACCAGGATGTCCCGGAGGGAACGGTCCCTCTGGAATGCTGACAGGGGTGAGGGGAAGACGTGTTTGGTGGAATTGCAAAAAGGATTTTGTTGACATCACACTTCCTTTTAAATTTATGAGTCATTCTTTTCTTTTTTGAATGAAAACATATTTAAAATTTCAAGATCTGTTATTACATACAAGCAAAACATCCTTACCTTATAGCAGTTTTCAAATTTTCCAGCTCCTCATGTTGAACCAGGTCTGTTTTGTTAATGACAATAAGATCTCCAAGGGCAATTTGCCTAAATACAATAGAACAACATAGATTCATCAACATCCCAAAAACATCAGGAAACTAACATTATCTATGAAATTCACTGCTCTATGTACATTTCCAGGATATTCCACTGACAGATTTTCTATTTGGAGTGAGAGATGGAAGAAAAATTAGTTGCCATTGTTAAGCGAAATATTTTAAACACGAATGTAAATAAAAACATTCCTTGAGCAATCTTTTACCAAATCAAATTCAAAAATATTCCCAGCATACCATGCTTTCTTAAAAGAGTTTTTTTAAACAATATATATTTATATTTATAATCTCCTTTCTAAGAATTTTGGTGCAAGCCTCTAAAAAGCTGTTATTTAAAAGAAGTAAATACCTGGCTGCTTCATTAACCAGATTTCCAGGTTTCTCTTCTGTCAAGTGCTGTAGGAAACGCAAAGTAACTTATTAACTCTGTGTGCAGACATCATTGACTAGTTCCTCTACATTAAATATAGTATTATCAGCGAGAGACACCAAAAACTGTATCATCTGTAAGTTTTCCTATAAACCTGCAGAATGAGTCACCACGGTGCTTTTGGCTGAGGCCCGGAAGGAGATTACCTAACTGCATTCTCAGCTGCCAGCAGTGCAGGGAAATATGAACAAAAACAGGATGGAAGGGTGAGGACTTAAACCCACCACGGAGTGATAGGAAGCAGGTTCACACTCTCAATTCTTCACATTCCAAGTTTCTGAAATATACATCTAAAAAGAGCAAAACAGATAAATGTTTTGGGTAAGATCCTTCATCATAACTTGTAAGGTCACGGGAAGGGCCTTTTACCATAGCAGTTCTGATCGAGGGTCACGTTCAAAAACATTAACACACCTTTATCTTTTAGAAGCTGATTAACCTGGGGAATATTTCAATGATTTTATACTATTCCCCCACCCAGGGTTGTGATAGCAAGCATAGGCCTGGAACAATTCCTACCTAGCCTTTTGTTCAGACCACTATAATAACATGCCTCAATGTGAAAGGAGGGAATAGGGAAAATACATATGGTTATGAAAGAAAAGTTATTCAATCTCCACTTGGAGGACTTTCCAGGAGACAGCCAATCAGCTTTCAATACAATATAGAACGTGCAGCCAATCTTATCCCTTCTCATGATTCCCACTAACAGAAAATTAATAAGAGAGAACACAAAGACGTATCACTACTTGTGGAATGATAGCATTCATACTGCAGAGGAGGACCTATAATCCCCCACAGTTTGAGTTAACAATCTCAGCAGTGGCATTGTGTTGATGTGCCAAGTAGAGGGCAGCACTTATACAACAAAAAAGGGAGGAAAACAAGAGAAAAGTATGTTCCCAGGGTCCATCACCCCTCATCTCTTCGCAGCTAATATCAAAGACCTTACCCATTCTCAAAGGAAATGAGGGATCGGCAATAAATACTGGCCTTTGTCAGCAAATCTCACATCCCAAGAACAAATAACAAAAATTTACACTGCATGAGAAAAGGGTGTTGATTAGTTAGAAAGTTGACTCTGATTGGTTGAGGCATTGCCATGGAGAATGCCCCAGGGAACAACTGTCCCCCATGCTTTTGTTTAATGCAAAAAAAGAAGCAATGGCTGGACATGTTGCCTGGTGCATTCTCTATGGCAACGCCTCGACCAAGCAGTGTCGACTTGCCAACCAATCAGCATCCTTTTCTCATGCAATATAAATGTTGGTATTCTTGCTTCTGTCCTGATGAGTGCAAGACGAAAAGCTTTGACAGCGTGTCTCTTTTTTCAGCAAAACTCAAGTTGTATTGCAAAACTTTACAGCACAGAAACAGACTGTTCAGCTCAACAAGTCCATTGAAACAGCTTCCAATGACGTGGAATGGATTAGTGAGGTGGGAAGAAACAGGTATACTGAGCACTCTTTGACAGTGACAAAAGTTTCACTGACTGGGGACTGATGGGACAGACAGTTATTTTACTGTCTAAATGACAGAACACAAATGAATGAGCCACCTCATTCAAAATATTTATTTTGCAAGTGATAACAGCAACAGGGGTATGAAAGATTATGGTGCCACACCCCATGTCAAAAATACTGTACAACAGCAGTGTTATTGCAGGGTGGAAAATTTATTTTTACAAGAAAACAAAAAAGAACTTTTATAAAATAGCAGGAGTAGCAAAAGTGTGTAGAATCAGGTTATACACTTTGCTTTTAGGTTATCTAACCAGCACAGGAGAAAATTATGAATTGATAACATTAGGCTAACATATTTTTGAGGAATGCTTTCTGGCAAGATCAGCAAACTATAATGACAGGAACTTTCCCCAGTCATTTGACCCTTGAATATAACCTCATTGACTTTCTATTATGTAGCAATTCAAGTGGTAATTCAATTCGTGCCTTTTTCCACTGTAAATAATCAAAAGCAACTTGTACAATATCAATACAGAAAATAAAAAAATCCTTTCCCTGACCTTCTTTATATAATTCCCTGTTCATTAATTCCTTTCAATTGAATGTTGCCAAGTTTTTAAAGCCAAATCACAAAAGAACTGTGGCTTTGGCCTAAATGTCAGGCCCTTGGAGTCAAAAGCTGTCATTTGCGCTTGTCCAATCATTTGTCCATGATTAGGAAATTAATATTTTAGATCACTAGGTGACAATCCCATTTCCGTGATAGGCCCTGATTTCAATTACCACTTCAGTTTCAATTTAACTGGCTGACCACACAGCAGCTCTCCCAGCTTCAGTTGTGATGGGCCCAGTCCGTGAAGCATGACACATTCCAATTGCTACCCATTACCGATATGTCATCACTTGTAGTGACATCAAAACTATTTAAACGGTAGGTAACTGGCAGAGGTCAAGCAGCCGGAGTTACAGGGGTGGACAACTTGCCAAATTTTCATCCCCAAATGAGAAGAAAACAAAAGCTTAGGTATTTCGAGCCATAATTGAAATGCCGCAGTTTTCTGTAATTCTGTCAATGTGTCACTTTTTCAACCTGGTCTATGCATTTTATGAAACAACTTCGTCTAGTCTACATGTGTATTTAACAATTGCTTTTCAAATAAATAAAGGAACTGTCAATGTACCTTTGAAAATATTTCTTCTATGAAAAGACTGTGTACTGTTACCAAACGAAACAAGCCCACACACCCTTTCAGTAGAATCAAGTATTAGGAAATAGCTTCTTTCACATTACAGTTTTTATCAGGATCCCAATAAAACAACTTTCTAATAGATTTGTAACTCAAACTTGCACAGTTAAACACTTTGTCATATATTTTGATTTCTTGCTCCCTTCTCCCTTTACTCAACACATTCACTCCTGAAAATACTATTTCCCAAATACTGGCATCCGAGATAAATAGGTTCTTGATTGGTAAGGGGATCCAAGGTTATGGGGAGAAGGCGGGAGAATGGGGTTGAGAAACTTATCAGCCATGATTGAATGGCAGAGCAGACTATATGGGCCGAATAGTCTAATTCCTGCTCCTATGTCTTATGGTCTTATCTCCACCTTGTTCAACTGGCCGTTTTTTTTTTTTATTTTTCATCATTTGCTGCCCATACACACTTACTTCAAGGAATCAAAAATGGGAACCATGACTCATTTTCCTTCCCCATACCTGCCTGGAATGAGATCAGCTAGCAGACCACACAGGCATCTGTTGATCAGCTTATCGTCCAAATGGTTAGTGCAATGGCCAGCAATTGGGGGAGGTGAGGAAAAAGGAGAAGATGGGAGGAAACTGGGGAACAAGAGGAAAAGAAAAATTCAGCAGACAGAAGGGGAACAACTGGAGCAAGGGTGGTGAAAGAACAGGCAGTTGTACAAACCTGCTATTAATTACATAGCTAAGACCATTCTCATGTACAATCTACCCACAGCAGGCATTTGCAAAGTAATCTACACTTGCAAAGAACAATAAAGAAACACAGAAATTGATAGATGACAAATGATCAAGTTCTATCTAATTCACCTTCTACTAACCTGGCAGTTGTGTGGTACACTCATCTGTGCGGTACACTCATCTGTGCCTCATACCACTTTGAAGGGAATTTAAGTTTCCATGACAAAGTTTTGCATTCCCTTCACTGAAACTCTTTGGATCAGGGCTGCCAGTAGGGTTATAGCATGTTGCCTGGTCAGATAGATTGCAGGCCAGACATAGTCATCAAGGTTTCAGACCTCTCTCACCATTTGGACACAAAAGATCAATGTGTGAAGCATTGGGCATTTATCAGGGGCAGTACCAATGGCCAATTTCACAATCAATGAGAGATGCTGCTGGCTGTCTGAATGCTTTAGAGCGTGCGAGGATAACACATGGTCTAGCTACTTGCCACCTCTTAAATGTTGACTATCCCTTCTAGAAGGCTACACTGGCAAAGTGAATGCTTCAACAAAGACATAGTTGAAGGTTCAACAAGAAGAAAATGGAGCACCTGTGCAAAGATTCCAAGCTTCAGTGACATTGTGCTGGAGGCACTAGTCTCAGAGTTGTACTCTAGGAGAGAGGCAATGTTGCCAAAAGAGTCAGGAAGCCCCCATACCATAGTCTCAGAAGGGAATGGGAACAGGTTGCAAGGAAGATAAATGCTCTGAGTCTAGCCCCAAGGCAGCAGTGCTGGAAGTTTAATGACATCACATGCGTGATCAAGGTCAGGAAATTTATCTTCAAAATACCCACCACAGCACCAGCCACTCACACTGCGTAATGCATCACAATCCCCATCACTCACTCAAGTCTCAAGCTTAACATTCATATACTCCACCTCACTCACCTTCCAATGATGCCAATCTTATACCCACCTCTCACTGTCTAACATACCTCCAGCTATTCAGCTATTGAAGGCATATCACCCATACAAAATGCTGCACAGTCACTGACATTATGCCCTATCTTTCCTTCACGACAAGGTGGTCCATAACCTTTAGAAGTACCAGAGAAGTGTCGGGGTGCAAGGGGCACTACGACTCCGTCCACTCGCCCTGATGGAGGAGACGGTACTCCAAATCATGGGGCTGATTGCAAGAGTCTGCAACATAGCACTGATACAATCAAGGATGTCAGTAAGGTACTGCCTTATGCAACTTCTCAACACCCTTCTCTCCCTCATCCTGAGATCTAACATGAAATCAAAGCTGCAGATGCTATGACCATGGACCTCCTGCTTTCCTACTCACCAACCCCGTTCCTCAAACCAACCCTCCCCTTTTGATTTTATGCTTTCAGATACCCAAGATGCCAGTTACAGCTCACGCAGGAGGGAGAGAGCAAACTTACACCAGCGATAAGGAAACACTGTCACTTGTTTTCAACTCATAGCCAACCTTTCAGATAGTGGCACTGCGCATAGCTAAAGAGGGTAGTTTGAAATCAGGATCTGCACTTGATAAGACAATGGGCACAAGTGGGCTACAGCCAGGCCAGGGGGGCAAGGGTGTAGGATGTAGAATCAGTTTGGGTGGAGATAAGAAATAGCAAAGGAAGGAAGTCACTGGTGGGAGTCGTTTATAGGCCCCCTGACAGTAGCTACACAGTAGGACAGAGTTTCAATCAAGAAATAATGGGCACTTTCAAGAACTTACTGCAATAATAGTGGGTAGCTTGAACCTTCATATTGGTTGGACAAATTAACTTGGCAAAGGTAGCCTGGAAGATGAGTTCATAGAGTGTATTTGGGATAGTTTCTTAGAACAATATGTTCTGGAAGCTACCAGGGGCTGGGCTGGGCTATTTTGGACTTGTAACACGTAGTGAGGCAAGACTAAATAAAGACCTCATAGTTTAGGGTCCTCTCGGCAAGAGCGATAATAACATGATAAAATTTCACATTCAATTTGAAAGTGAGAAATAAGGATTTGACACTGGCATCTTAAACTTAAATAAAGGCAATTACAAGGGTACGAAGACAGAGTTGGTGAAATGGACTCGGTAAATAGGTTAAACAGGAAGATGGTAGAGAAGCAGTAGCAGACATTTAAGGAGATATTTCATAACTTTCAATAAAGATATATTACATTTGGAAAGAAAGACTACCAGAAGGATGCACCATCCGTGGCTAACTTAGGAAGTCAAGGATAGCATCAAATTGAAAGAAGAGGTGTACAATGCTGTGAAAATTAGCAGTAGGCCAAAAGATTGGGAAAGTTTTAGGAACTAGCAAAGGATGACTAAAAAAAGGGAGAAATTGGGGTATGAGAGAAAACTAGCAAGAAACATAAAAACAGACAGTAAAAGCTTCTAAAATATATAAAAAGGAAAATAGAAACTAAAGTGAGCATCGGTGCCTGAGAAGTTGAGTATGGGGAATTAATAATGGGGACCAAGGAAATTGCAGACTTTGAATAAGTATTTTGTATCAGTTTTCACAGCGGAAGACACAAAAAGCATCCCAAGAATAGTAGAAAATCAAGAGAAAGGAGCTTAAAATGATCACCATCACTGGAGAACAAGTTAACAGTAATACTAACTCCATGGAAATTAGTGGGGCTTAAAGCTGACAAGTTCTCTGGACCTGATGGCCTGCACCCTCAGGTCTTAAAAGAAGTGGCTGAGAGACAGTGGATGCATTGACTGTAATCTTCTTAAGTTCCCATGATTCTGGAAACGTCCCAGCAGATTGGAAAGCCATAAATGTAAACCTCTGTTCAAGAAAGGAGGGAGATAGAAAGCAGGAAACGATAGGCCAGCTACTCTAACACTTATCATTTGGAAAATGCTAGAATCCATTATTAAAGAGATAGTAGCAGGACATTTAGAAAATCATAATACAATCAGGCAGAGCCAACATGGTTCTGTGAAAGGGAAATGGTTTTTGACAAATTTGTTGAGGGTGTAACAAGCAGGGTGGATAGAACCAGCGGATGCAAGTAGAGAAAAAATTGGCAAATGGGTTATAATGTGGGAGAACGCGAGGCCATCCATTTTGGCAAGAAGAACAGAAAAGCAGAATATTATATAAATGGGAAGAGACTGCAGAATGCTAAGGTACAGAGGAACCTAGGTGTCCTGCTTCATGAATCACAAAAAGTTAACATGCAAGTATAGCAAGTAATTAGGAAGGCAAACAGAATGTTAGCTTTTATTGCTAGGGAGGTAGAGTATAAAAGTAGGGAAGTCTTGCTACAATTGTACAAAGTACTGGTGAGACCACACCTAGAGCACTAAGTACAGCTTTGGTCACCTTACTTAAGGAGGGATAAATTGCATTGGAAGCAGTTCAAAGGAGGTTCATTAGACTGGTTCCTGGGATGAAGGGTTGTCTTATGAGGAAAGGTTGAGCAGGTTGGACCGATACTCATTAAAGCTTAGAAGAACATACAATATTCTGAGGGGGCCTTGACAGGGTAAATGTTGGGTGGCTCTTTCCCCTAATGGGGGAATCTAGAGCTAGGGGGCGCAATTTCAAAATAAGGGGTCTTCCACTTAAGACAGAGATGAGAATGAATTTCTTCTTCAGAGTCTTTGGAGTTCTCTTCCCTAGTGAGCAATCGAGAGGTGCAGCAGACTTGAGGGGCCCAAGGGCTTTCTCTACTCCTATTTCTTATCTTACGATCGTAGTTAGTGTGCCAGCTCACCAGAGGGAAAGGTTGCAGGCCAGTTCTGCTGCAGTAACTCAGATGAGCATCTCGACGTGACAGCCTACAGGAAATGCTGAAGAGCATGCACACAGAGATGCTGAATGCACTGATAGGCCAGTCACAGAGCCTCCTCTGACTATCGAGGCGAACTTAAGTGTCTGGCTCCAATGTGGCATGGGGCTTCCTGCAGAGCTTGGAGACCATTCTTTGCAATGTGGAAGTGGTGGCCAACCAACTTCATGACAGCACTAGGTGACCCAACGTGATGGGGCCTTGAGGCTGCTGTCTCAGCTTCCTTTGCAGCTAAGGCAGAAGCCACACAACATTTTAGTGCTGCAGTGGGAACTCAGAAGGCAGTCAAGAGATCGTCGCTTGTTGCCACACAAGCCAGCTTGCTTCCAAGCAGGCTCAGATTAATGCTATCAAGGCTGCAGGTTACATTGTTCAAAGAAGCATACAGGCTCTCACAGCTGTCCAGCAATATGGGCTCCAGCAGACTGCTGAGACGCTTCCCAGGGGTGGAGTGGTTGTGGCTCCAAGGAGCATAAACATGCACTCCTTTCTCAAGGTGACAGCATTCATCCTTCCAGCACTGCCACTCCACCAGTGCTCTTGTTGCTGCCTCTCAGCTAGCCAGCCCAGACTACTGCAACCCAGGCTGAGGTGGTGCAAACCAAAGCCAGGCTCTCAAGGGCCAAAAAGGTGCTCAATGTCATCCTGCAAGGCCAACTGCAGACTCCACCAATGAAGGTCAGCAGCCATCCACCAGCCATGCTGCAGGCAACTGGAGTGGCACTGCACTGAAGTACCCACAAGGCAAGCACGAAGAGAATGCCCAAAAGTGAATGGTTCATTTCTGTTTGCATAGTTGGATCTATTGTTGGATAAAGATGTCGTAGAAAGATTTCTGTTGGTAGTTTTCATTGTTGGATGGTGGGTAAGGAAATGCTGTGATGGTGCATCCCACGTGCCGGGCAACAGTGGGTCCACGTTGGCATGGGAAAGTTGTTTCACTGAAATTGGAACCTGATAATCTGCTCTCTCACAGCTTGTCAGGTAACAAGGGGTCCAGGCTGCCTCTCCCAATCACAAACAGACATGGTAGCTTGGTCTCGGAGCAGCCAACCTTGGGGCAAGATGAATGCATTGTGGCTGCTGTCACGATAGTGGGCATTCGCTGACAATATATTGTGCATGGTCGCACACCAACTGCACATTTATGGAGTGGAAGTCCTAGAGATTCCTAAACCCTTCCCCACTGACATGGGTGGGTCGGGGGAAGGTTTACAAAGGCACATGCATGCATTTGACAGTGGCTTGTAACTTTGTGAATCCTATGATCCTGGTAAAGCCATACTCCCTTTGTCTTTTGTACACGAAAAGCTAATGAACTGCCCTTGTCTGAAGTATATGGCCTTGGAGACCCCCCAGATGCTCCAATGGGTGTAATACTGGGGAATGTTGCCGACATCTGTTGCTGACCCAGAGGCATAAAAATTGAAGGCAATGATGACCTTGAGGCATCAACAGGGGCGTCCTTGCCCTGTTGTTAGGCTCCAGGTCAAGTTGAAGGGAGTGGTGCAGTTCAGTGACCATCTCCTTATTGAACATGAATCATCTCAGGGATTGCTCGAGTGAGGTGTAGGCATGAATAATGCTCTTGAAAAGTCCTTGGTGGGTCGAGCCTTCTGTGCCTCCTCACTCCTCGCAGAGCTTCACCTCTCCACATCCTCAGCTCTATTTCCTGGACATGTTGCAGATCGACAGGCACTGCCAGCACAGCTCCCACATCTGGGCCAGGTATTCCTCTGTCCTCTAACTATATGCAACAGCGTTCAAAAGCCTACTCCAAACTAAAAGTACATGCTTCCACAAAGTCAACATTTGCAGAAGTAAGTCAAAAGCACCTCACCTGCAACTTGCTGATTGGTACTTTACAAAGCACTGGCAAAGGGTCAATCTGCAGCCAAATGTTTGGTCTTTGCTGAGTGACATGCGAATTTGTTGAATGAATCTGCACAGTCAAAATTTGGCAAATGGGCATCACATCAGCCGGTGTGGCTGTGTGATGTCATGATCTTGCCAATTCCACTGGTTCCGGTTTTTGCAGGGGAAACCCACGCGAGAGCCCTTCTCAAGTTGGTGCACTGCGTGGGCTGTACCAGGAGCAGTTGGCAGTGCAGTGTGCACTCGAAGGAGGGAGCACCTCCAGTGGAAGATAGCCAACTAGAATGCAAGATCTGGGCAAGCCATGGGAAGCTTATATCAGGTTGGGCTTTGGATACTGGGGGAATATGATGATAAAATTAAAAATGCTCAAGATCAAGAAAACAACGACAGTACCAAAAAAGATTCAAAACTCATGTTTACCAAGATGTCCACCAGAAAGGATTCTGGGGAGGAAGAATTGCTGCACAGCCACTCAGTGTCCAGAGTGAGAAACTGCAGGCAGACTCAAACCCAGCATTTCAACAGGGAATGACAAAGGGGTAACGTGGTAAGCAGAAGAAAAACTTATTAGATCACTATTTCCAGACATCACAGGCAATTAGATATAATGGATGTAAAGTTTCAGTTTAGACTGAAAATCCATAACCAAGGTAAACAGGTTATACCAATTTTCATATATTTATAACGTTAAAAATGGTACAAAAGGCAAGGAACTTTTGGCTGATCACCTCTGTGGAAGGCATGAATTTTTCATTAGGATATATTCCCACAAGCACAAACAAGCATAATTCATGTATGAGCCAAAGTAGGGAAAATCATCAGCTGTGATCTGATTTTCATCTGATGTGTGCGGAGTTCCACACACAGCCACATCAGGTATTTTGCACAAGAATAAGTAATAAGTGGGACAGAAGTTATGGTGAGGTGACAGTGCAGTCAAGGAGGTAGATATTGATGATGGGTGAGTGGTAGAAAGTTGGAAGAATTTAGGAACGAGAGTTCGTCTTTATTCTTTCATGGGATGCGGGCTTCGCTGGCTGGGTCAGCATTTATTGCCCATCCCTAGTTGCCCTTGAGAAGATGGTGAGCTGCCTTCTTGAGATGCTGCAGTCCATGGGGTGTGTGTACACCCACAAAGCTGTTAGGAAGGGAGTTCCAGGGTTTTGACCCAGTGACAGTGAAGGAACTACGATATATTTCCAAGTCAGGGTGGTGAGTGATTTGGATGGGAACTTCTAGATGGTGGTTTTCCCATCTATCTGCTGCCCTTGTCCTTCTAGATAGTAGTGGTCGTGGGTTTGGAAGGTGCTACCTAAGAAGCCTTGGTGAATTCCTGCAGTGCATCTTGTGGATGGTACATACTGCTGCTACTGTGCGTCAGTGGTGGAGGGAGTGAATGTTTGTGGATGTGGTGCCAATCAAGTGGGCTGCTTTGTCCTGGGCGGTGTCAAGCTTCTTAACTGTTGTGGAAGCTGTGTTCATCCAGACAAGTGAGGAGTATTCCATCACACTCCTGACTTGTGCCTTGTAGATGGTGAACAGGTTTTGTGGAGTCAGGAGATGTGTTACTCGTCACACAGAGGACCTGCTCTTGTAGCCACAGTATTTATATGGTTAGTCCAATTCAGTTTCTGGTCAATGGTAACCCCCAAGATGTTGATAGTGGGGTATTCAGTGACGGTAATGCCATGGAACGTCAAAAGGCGATGGTTAGATTCTCTCCTGTTGGAGATGGTTATGCCTGACACTTGCATGGTGTGATTATTACTTGCCACTTGTCAGCAAGCTTGGATATTGTCCAGGTCTTGTTGCATTTGGACATAGACTGCTTCATTGATGAAGCAGCTGAAGATGATTGGGCTGAGGACACTACCCTGAGGAACTCCTGTGGTGATGTCCTGGAGCTGAGATGACTGACCTCCAACAACCACAATCATCTTCCTTTGTGCTAAGTATGACTCCAACAAGCAAAGAGTTTTCCCCCGATTCCCACTGACTCCAGTTTTGCTATGGCTCCTTGATGCCACACTCTGTCAAATGATGCCTTAATGTCAAAGGCAGTCGCTCTCACCTCACCTTAGGAGTTCAGCTCTTTTGTCCACATTTGAACCAAGGCTGTAATGAGGTCAGGAGCTGAGTGGCCCTGGTGGAACCCAAACTGGGCATCAGTGAGCAGGTTATTGCTAAGCAAGTGCCGCTTGATAGCACTGTTGATGAGCCCTTCCATTACTTTACTGATGATGAAGAGTAGACTGATGGGGCGGGTAATTTGCCATGTTGGGTTTGTGTATAGGACAGACCTGGGCAATTTCCCACATAGTCGGGTAGGTACCAGTGTTGTAGCTGTACTGAAACAGCTTGGCTCGGGACTTGGCAAGTCCTGGAGCACAAGTCTTCAGCATTATTGCCAGAATATTGTCAGGGCCCATAGCCTTTGCAGTGCCTTCAGCCATTTCTTGATATTACGTGGAATGAATCGAATTGGCTGAAAACTGGCATTTGTGATGCTGGGGACCTCCAGAGGAGGCCGAGATAGATCATCCACTCAGCACTTCTGGCTGAAGATTGTAGCAAATGCTTCAGCCTTATCTTTTGCACTGATGTGCTGGGCTCCTCCGTCATTGAGGATGGGGATATTTGCGGAGCCTCCTCCTCCTCCAGTGAGTTATTTAATTGTCCACCTCCATTCACGACTGGACGTAGCAGGTCAGCAGAGCTTGGATCTGATCCATTGGTTGTGGGATCACTTAGAACTGTTTATCACTTACTACTTATGCTGTTTGGCAAATAGTCCTGCGTTATAGCTTCACCATGTTGACACCTCATTTTAAGTATGCCTATTGCTGCTCCTGGCATAACTTCCTGTACTCTTCATTGAACTAGGGTTGATCTCCTGGCTTGATGGTAATGGTAGAGTGGGGTATATGCTGGGCCATGAGGTTATATGAGGTGCTCGAGTACAAATCTGGCCCACAGCACCTCATGGATGCCCAGCTTTGAGCTGCTAGATCTGCTCAAAATCTATCCCTTTTAGCATGGTGGTAGTGCCACGCAACACGATGGAGGGTATCCTCAATGTGAAGGAGGGACTTTGTCTCCACAAGGACTGAGCGGTGGTCACTCCTACCGATACTGTCTCGGACAGATGCATCTGCAGCAGGTATGTAGATGAAAATGATGTCAAGTATGTTTTTCCCTTCTGTTGGTTTCCTCACCACCTGCCGTAGACCCAGTGTAGCAGCTATGTCCTTTAGGATTTGGCCACCTCGGTCAGTACTGGTGCTACCGAGCCACTCTTTGTGATGGACATTGAAGTCCCCCACCCAGAGTACAATCTCAGTGCTTCCTCCAAGTGGTGTTCAACATGGAGGAGCACTGATTCATCAGCTGAGGAAGGGCGGTACATGGTAATCAGCAGGAGGTTTCCTTGCTTATATTTGACCTGATACCATGAGACTTCATGGGGTCTGGAGTCGATGTTGGGGACTCCCAGGGCAACTCCATAGTGACTGTATACCACTGTGCTGGGTCTGCCCTGCTGGTGGGACAGGACATACCCAGGGATGGTGAAGGTGGTGTCCGGGGCATTATCTATAAGTATAATTCTGTGAGGATGACTACATCAGGCTATTGCTTGACCAGTCTGTGAGACAGCTCTCCCAATTTCGGCACTAGCATCCAGGTGTTAGTAAGGAGGACTTTGCAGGGTCGACAGGGCTCAGCTTGCCATTGTCATTTCCGGTGCCTAGGTCGATGCCAGGTGGTCCATCCATTTTCATTCCTCAGTTGCAACTGAGTGGCTTGCTAGACCATTTCAGAGGGCATTTTGAGAGTCAACCACATTGCTGTGGGTCTGGAGTCACGTGTAGGCCAAACCAGGTAAGGACGACAGATTTCCTTCCCTAAAGGACATTAGTGAACCAGATGGGTTTTTATAACAATTGACAATGGTTTCATGGTCATCGTTAGACTTTTAATTCCGGATTTTTATTGAATTCAAATTCCACCATCTGCCGTGGCGGGATTTGAACCTGGGTCCCCAGAGCATTACCCTGGGTCTCTGGATCACTAGTCCAGCGACTATGCCAAGGCCTCCCCCAGTTGCAGAGTGCAAGGATATGGTGATTGAAGACTGCTACTGATGATGGAACAACAAGGGGCTGGGGTGTCTAAAAAGTAGAGTACTATCAGAAAAGCAGAGGCCCTGTGCTGAGGAGAGCACACTTGCCTGTGACCATGCCTGCAAAAATTTGCATATGTGTTTAAACATTTAACGCCAAATGCTGATGCTGGGATGGGACCCAACGGAGTTTTAGATTATATGGAAATTTATGTATAGTGCAGCCAGAAAGCCAGCAGTGAGTGTACTGTAAAAGTAAAGGCATGAGCAGAAGAAGACATGGATGAGGGCAATGAGAGTGAGATGATGACACAAGTGGCCAATGTTATTGATGTGTAAGTATCTGATATGGTAACATATTACAGGTAGATTTTAAAGCTCAACACGGGATTGGAGGTCACAAAGTCAGAAAGGAGAATGGAACTGGCACTCAACATGCAAATTCCTATTGGCCTTGTTTACCCAAAGACACTGAAGCTAATTGTAATTTTGCAATACTACTTTGGCCGAGATCAGCTAACTCAGCATAGACTGGCAATCAAACATTAGGCCTTCTCATTCTCTACAGGTTAATTACTCAATGGGCTAAATCAGAGGAACATTTGTCATGAGCTATAAACTGGATTTTACCAAAGGCATTGTAACAATACTTTGGAAGCATCAAGTTGTACACGTAGATGTCTGCAATCTATGAGAAAAACAATAGTTGGGGGCAAAACAGGCATGCATTTCTCAATTTCCCATGATCCAGAAAGTTCAAAATATTATAAAACACTAAGTATTACCTGCATTCCATATTTTGCATCAACAACAGAAATAATACCTGTAAGGGAACAAATATTTCAATTGTTTTCATGCCATTATTTGGTGCTCTATTTATTTAATTGGAAATACATTGCATAAACTGAAAGCGTTTTCACAGGGGAAAATTTTATTAGTATAAACTCTGAATTTCCTTAGAATAGTGCTATTTTCTGGTCCCCATGCATCCTTTATGAGAAAAAGAACAATATTTGCTTTTGCAGTGAATTGTTCAACCAAGTATTTTGACTATAAAATGGGGTTGGTTTACATATCAAAACATTAATCTCAAGTCATTTCTCTTCGAACAGTAGTGGCACTCTCAACTTTGCATCAGGAAGCTGAGTTCAAGTCCCACTGCACAGAATTGAGCACACTGTCTCAGCTGACACTACACTACAGTATTGAGGGAGTGTTGCCTTTCAGGAGTTTCCATTTTCCAAGTGAGACATTAAACAAGGTCCTCTCAAGTTGAAATAAAATACCCTCGAGCACTAATCAAAGAAATGCAGGAGTTTTCTCCTGGTGTCTTGGCCGACATTTATTCCTCAATCAACACCACCAGAATAGATTATCTGCTCATTTAACTCATTGCTATTTGTGTGCATTTGATGTGCAATAGTTTGTTACTTGGATGCAATGGTGTTCTCACATACCTGCTGCCTTTGTCCTTCTCAATGTTGGAGGTTGTGGATTTGCCGTGCTGTTGAAGAATTCTTTACGAGTTGCTGCAATGCATTTTGCAGATAGTACACACTGCAACCACGTGGTTGTTTAAAACGAAGTGGACTTCTCTGTTCCTGTGTGGTGTTGATATTTTTCAGTGCTGTCATGGTTGCACCCGCCCAGGCATGTGAATGTTCCAATGCACTCCTGACTTGTGCCTTGCCAACTCTACCTCACCTAACTCCTGCACTGTCACTAAATTATCTGACTGCTTGACCAACACCCAATACTAAATGAGCAGAAATTTTCTCCAATTAAATATGGGGAACACCCAAGTCATTTTCTCCGGTTCCCACTGCAAACTTTGTTCCCTGGCTACTGATTGCATCCCTCCCTCAGGAACAGTCTGAGGCTGAACAACTGTCTAGCGTTAATCCCATAACTGGCTCCTCCAGGTTATGGACCAATGGGAGTGGTCACATATACAGAATGATTTTTTTCTTCAAATAATATCACTAGCAGAATCAGCTGCAGAGTACTGCAACATAATATTTATGATTCTACAAATGTTATTTTGTAAGGTAGGCAAAATCAGAGATAATGCTAAGAGCTTTAGGAATCTTTTTTAATGTCTTAGTAGGTAAACGGAAAATTACAGACTGGCAATCAAAAGAATCCATGTGAAATGGTCTCAGTCAATTTACACAAAGGCTTAGCTTCTAAGTTATCGAGGCCTTTTTGCAGGCTTCGTGAATCATGTTAAAACTTATAACTTACAATAAATGAATACAGAAATCATTTAAAATCCTACCATCAAGATAAACATCGCTCCCTAATTCTGCATCAACCCAAAACATGGTGGAAACAGCACCTGTTGGAAGGAAAGAAGGAATTAAATTACAACAGAACATCATTACTTCTTAAATTATAAACATGCAGTTGCATTGTAATAAGACGTTTTTATATTAGGTCTATGATTATTTTTTTTCCACCTCTCGTCTCATTTTGAACATTATTTTTTCTATTCTGTTCATGTATTAACCAATGCAATTCAAAGGCACACCAGAGTGGCACAGTTTTTGTGGTTCTTTCATTTTTGTCTTTTTCTCCCAGAGATAAATACCTTATCTCTTTACACACTAGGGATCATTTTAGAAAGCTCTGCTGCCAGCACAGATGATCTGATCAATAATTTTATAAGCTTCCCTGCTGAAGAGTCAACTCTTCACTTTCCAACATTGAAATCCTCCTGCAGTGGCAGCATAGTTCTGTAAGGTATACTATCATGTACAAAGACATACTTATCTTTGGGAGGAAAAGAGAAAAAAAAACATGATTAAGTATGTTCACTGCTTTACCCACAAGTAAACCAAATGATTTGCTATGCATAATTAACAAGCTGGAAGGATAAATGAATGATGCATGGCCCCACCTACATTGTCAGGTAGTTTATTTGTATATAAACCATGGAGTCCTACTCAAAAACAGAATTACCTGGAAAAACTCAGCAGGTCTGGCAGCATCGGCGGAGAAGAAAAGAGTTGACGTTTCGAATCCTCATGAGTCCTCTGTCGAAGGGTCATGAGGACTCGAAACGTCAACTCTTTTCTTCTCCGCTGATGCTGCCAGACCTGCTGAGTTTTTCCAGGTAATTCTGTTTTTGTTTTGGATTTCCAGCATCCGCAGTTTTTTTTTGTTTTTATCATGGAGTCCTACTATTTATCTTGCAAGACCTACATCTTGGCTGATTCTTTAATCACTTAGGTTAATTTTCAAAACTTGTGACAACATAATGGCTTACTTCCCAGAAGCTTACTGGGACAGAAATGTTTCACACATTGCAATACAGAGTTGCTCAATACCTTGATGTGTTTGCTAAGAGGATTAAGGGTGTCATTAAATTGGAGATACACACTGCTAACAGGCCCAGGCTCCACTGATAGCACCTACAGTGCTGCCTGCTAATGACAAAGAAACTTCATGCATGTGTGGAAGAAAGCACATGCAGAGTTCTGTTCACCACTTAGCTTATAGTGTTGGCAGAACCTGAAATGCAACAAACGTTCTCTGTCGACATTAAAGCACTCAAAATTAGTCTGTAAAGTTCTGTGGGCCATCCAGGTACTTATTTTTAAAATGTGGTTCATTACCAAGCTGGAATTAAACTACAACTGGTGCAAAAGCTAATGCAAAATTATCCCTGAGCTTCAATGCCTTTCTGAGGTTCAGATCTCCTGCTTCCATGTCATACAGCCAGTTTCACATGGATATCTGAGACCACTTTATAATCAACGCTAAGGTTAAGTGAATATGTGCACAATGCCTTTCATTGGGCTTTTTGTAACATTTGAATTTTTCTTCTATTTCACCCAGAAAATGTTCTGATTTTTGTGCCTGTGTCAGCGCCAAGGATGAATCTCCTAAGTGAGCCTGCAAACCATAGTACATGCTAACAATGCAAAAAAATCTGGTAAAGGGACACAGTCCAGAGTCAAAGAAACAATCCTTGTAACTGTAATTTATTCATTGGAAGTGGCTCAAGTCCTCTCACATTCCCTTAGCCTTTGAATAACAATAGATGGATCATATATACCGAGAGTCAGGTTTTGTTGAAGCAGCTCTCACAGACATTTGATTTGCACCTCCTTAGGCATGAAGATAAAGTGTTAGAGAATGCTAAGTATAGGGAAAACTCTGCACTGTTCAGAAATTACTGAAAATTGAGTATTAGAGAACACTAAGTATAGGGAAAACTGCACCAGTGTTCAGAAATTCTGGCCAGCTGCAGAATTTATTTGGAATTCCCATTTTTGTAAAATGAATATTTGGTTAGAGTGAAAGGTGCTCCATCTGACTGCTGTGTTCCGGTCCTAAAGTTGGCTGATATTTCAAAGCTGTTTAAATAAAATGCTGCTCAGTTTCATCAGTTCTCATCTGGGTTGCTAGATGGAGCATTCATCTATAAAAATAAAATAAAGCATGAAATCCTTCCTAGTTCTTGTAATACTATGATGCCTGAACCAGCATCCACACACAAAAATTTTGCATGTAAAATTTAGTCTACACTTCGAGCCTTCACTGCCATTTTCACACTGGGAGAGGGTTACTGAATATATTTCTCTGCCTAGGCATGAGGCTGTCAATTAACCTCTACTTCCAGAGATCCACATGATTGGAGCTCAGCGCAGACAATTGGATGAAGGTGCTGTATCATGGTACATGGTTGGCTTTTGTATCCTGCTGGCCAAACATTAGGAATGACACTATAAACCTGCATCACTCTGCCACGTGCTTTAATGATTGAATAAACAGTCAGACAGAATTTTATCCATCATAAATGTACCACACATTATTTCTTAGCGATTTTAAATAAAACAAGCCAAAGAAATGTAAATATCCTCCACACAGTTCAATAGATGTTTCAAGAACATGTAATAACATTCTATCCCTACACACAGTCCACAAATTTTCACCTCTATAGTTTTCACTGAAACATCTGCTCGTTGCTACAGCTGACAGGGTGGGGTCTTTTTGACACTCAAACGCTATCCTAATTCTTAACCCCCATAAGATGAATGCTCCAACTAGCAACCCAGATGGGAACTGATGAAACTGAGCAGCATTTTATTTAACAGCTTCGAAATATCAGCCACCTTTAGGGCTGGAACACAGTAGTCAGATGGAGCACCTTTCACTCTAACCAAATATTCATTCTACAAAAATGGGAATCCCAAATGCAGCTGGCCAGCATTTCTGAACACTGTGCAGAGTTTTCCCGATACTTAGTGTTCTCTAATACACAGTTTCAATTTCATTAAACATTCATTTTAATAGTTCTTTTTAAACTCACTGACAATGTGTTTCATACTGACATGCATGTTTGAAATATCTAATTTTTATGTCAATGCTGAAACTGGTGAAGGAATTGCTAGGATTAAGAGATAATGTTTGGGCCAGTGGTTTGTTCACTTCAAAGAGCTAGACAATAATTGAAGGATTCAAGGACAACATACATTTGCAAAAAAAAAAAAAATTGGTGATTTTTTTTCCTCCCTCATTGAAATGAGTAAATGGTATAAGTATAAACAAGGCTGTAAAAACCATTGTCAGGTGATACAGTGGAAATAAAATGCTTTGGATTATAAAATTAAATTGACTATATGAAGACCACAGCTTTCAAAAAAATTGATATTAGAAATCATAATTTTTTGACATGTCCTGAGGTGACAGCTGTTGGTAAACCACAAACTATAAATGAAAAGTATTTTTATTTTTTGAAGAATAATGACATGTCTAGCTGACAAAATGAAATACTTGGGGGAAATAAAACACTGATAACTGAACTCATTTTGTTAATGTCCAAACCTTTCTACCTGAACTGACAAGACACTGACCTGGCATATCATTCCCTGTTGGCAACAAAAGATCTGTCAGTTCTTTACAATGCTTGCTCATCCGAGATAGTACACGGCACAAAAACTCTAATGACTGCCTGATCTGTATTGATTTTTTTCCCCAAGCTTAATAGTTTTCCTATTTTGTGAAATGGGATTTGCAAGCTATGGGATCCAAATCAATGTGCTTTATTTTAAGGTAAGTTAACATAGCATGGCAATTACTCATTGAATTTCCTCTTGCTAGGTTCTTTATGTTGAATAACCAAAATCGCAATAAAATCTCAAAATATTTTTTTGATTTAAAAACAAACCAGGTCCATATATTACTAGAAAGAATTTCCACCCTACCCTTAATAAAGAATATTACTGTGGGGGTTGTGTGTGTGTGCAAAAGAGAGAGAGAGACTAATTTAATTAGACTGAAGACAGTCAGACTGCAAGGTTCAAATCATCAAAGGGTTCGGAGTAAAGCAGCCATTTTGAAGTGGAAATAAGTGAGCTAAGATAGGATACCAGTGGATACAGCATGAATAGGAATTTACATTAGGAGATAAACGAGGAGTGAATTTTTTGGTATTGAATTTCCAAGAGAGAAAAAAGGAAGTTTTACAACTGGCAAAAGTCATAAATAAATAAAAGCAAAGTTATTTTGTTTATTTTTCCCAAAAGTGGTGGCCATGAAGACAATATGAAAGATTTTTAGATTCTGGGAAAGGTAACTTTCATAAGAAAGTTAAAAACAATAGGTTTAAAGATGAAAGAGAAAGAAATGTATTTAAGGAAAAATTGAAAGCTGTATGAGGTGTGTGTGGCCATGTGATCTTGAAGAGAGTGTTGTGCGAGCACTGTCTTATGAAGGAAGCAGCTTCTAGCCACCCCAGAGACGTGTCTAGTTGTTCGAGACAGCAAGGTTTTGCTACAACCCTTGGCTTTCCATTGTCAAGTGAGTGGGAAGGGAAAGAGAGAAGTTTGTGAAATACCTCCCTTTTAATCACAGCGGGTGACTTGCGGTAATATTACTGGATGTTCTATAGATTAAGAATCTATAGGGCCTGTTGCCTGGAAAAGGGTGTTTATTTGTGAGGCCAGCTAAGTAGAAATCCTTTAGGAATTGTTATAAGACTAAATGTAACTGTGTAACTATAATCTTGTGTGTTTTAAGTTTTCTTTTCTTTTGTTAATAAATGTTTTAATTTAATATTTGAAATCTCCAAAAGTGACTTCGGTACACATACCTTCTCGTAACAAATACAAATTGCAAAATCGTTGTGATAGCCTGACCAAGTTTCCCTTTGGGATTTGGTCAACCCGGCCAATACCACCTGCCATATCATAACAATAGTTGCCTCTAGTGATTTCATAGGTTTATAGATGAAACTCCCCTTATTTTTATTTCCTCTCCCTTCTCCCAGAGTGAAAGATGCAAACTACGAGTTTGTAGCCATTACTGAGGTTGGTAGCACTGTAGATGGAGCATCAACATACATTTAGAGAGATTAAGAATTTCAAAATTTGATTCTCTGCTTCTCATTAGAGCCATACCAAATAGGGAGTGGCCAGTAGGAAATGCAGATTGGAACACAATATTGATTATGGTTTCCAGACCATGGCCACTGCCCAATCTAATAGCTGTTATTAGATCAGTCATCCAGTGGGACAACAGATCCAAGGTGCTGTGGATTTATGATGGTTGGCCTCCTTGTGCTCAATGCTGCTGTCACTCAGACAGCAGCACGTCAGGACTCCAGCAGTCCCCCCTCAGAGCGTTATGTCTATGTACGGTGGTGGGTGAGATCAAGCTGCCCAGGAGCATCCACCAAAGATCCTGCCAGCAGCAAATCCATCTCAGGTGGCAGCTGTCATGAGCTAAGGAATACATCAGTGTCAAGATCCTTTTGTCAGCATGAGGAGACATCTACCTCTCTTGCTATAGGTTCCCAAGGGGCATCTAGCTGCACTCCTCAGATCGGAGAATGATGGACACAATTGGGAATGAGTAGGAAGCATGGTGCTAGGAATAAGAAATAAAATAAATGACATTTGGAATACACCAATATCTTCTTTTTTTATTTCCGGCTTTGATTATTGTTTTGGAAGGGAAGCAATCATTTGCAGTGGTTGCCTTAACTCAAGTGATGCTTCATGGCAAAATTCTATTGGGTGAAGATCTGTTGGGTGTCATTTAGTAGGATGGACAGAAGGTAAAGCTGAGATGCTGTAGTTTTAGTCGATGAAGAAATACGGCAGAATCTACACGAGGATGTCTTGATTAAGGGCATGGTCTTGCTTGCATCATAGGCAGCCTGTTTGTCTCGGAAATGTTGCCCATTTCCACTCACATGAACAGTTGCTCAGTTGGCATCTTCAGTGCCATGTGCATGCCATGGCACCCACGAGAACTCAGTTATCCTGTATTAGTCCTGACCTCTGTGATTGTTTGGCTTGGGGATGATGTCAAAGTGAACTCATTTGGCTGCTCTATGAAAGAAGGTTTTCATCAGCTCTCTGTGCATACCTGACAGCTCTGAAACCATAAAAAATGGTAACTATTGTCACAGGCAGAACATTTGTGGCAATAGGGCAAGTATGGAAATTGTGCGCTGAAGATACCCAGTGACATCCTTGGTAGTCCACAGCCATTGAATACACAGCTCCTCAGAGGGGCGCACATACCTGGTGGGCCATGTTGTCTGATTCTCTTGAACATGGCACACTGCTACAGCAGTTTCTTTATTATGATCGCATAGAGTGATCTTCCATGGGGAAGGTTTGCCCGTGTGTTATTTGGGAGTATGGGGAAATCAAGGGTCCCAAATTATTTTTCAGGGAAGGAAGGAAAGCACTCCAACAAAATGAATTGCAGGTATCAGTGACTAAAAAACGAAGGAGTTAAAAAAAATTCTCTTGAAGCTAATAATCAATAAAGACAGACTGACCAACTCCTTGCTATTGCTTGCCTGAAGTGTAGGGAGAGATGCTGGAACTGCTTCTTTTGGTCATAGAGTTACACTGATTGCAGGGACAATGTAAACACAGGAAATTTCTGTTTATTTCAAAAAGTACAGGGAAGCAAATAAGACCTGAGTGGTTTTGACGGTCATAAGATTGGCATGGTTAAAAAGACTCAGGAAATTTGCATTCAACACAATGACAGTGCATAGGCAGGATATTGCAAAAAGTTGATTTTATCAGTATTTTTCAGCATTCAAAATGACCTCACAACAGCACAACTGTCATGTCACGTATTCCAATAGAATATTTTACATTCATCATTTTGGTAACAAATGCTTTTCCTGAAGCCTGTATTTATGACAACACTGTGCAGTCTTTTTTTCCTACAATAGTCCTCCTGAATGGGTGTGACCAAAAAATAAAATAATACCTGATACTTAGGTAAATGGGTCATAGATGTTAAGTCCACTTGAAATACCACAGTCCCATTGCAAAGCATTTCTATTACCCAACTGTCAATTTTCTGAATGAGGGAATAAATTAGTGATCAGATTCCAACAGATGTAATAACTGTCAGCTGCTGTCTTCCATATTTTTGTTTTAATGTGACATTACCTGGATCAGCCAATCCAGTAGTTTCCAGTAGGATGTAGTCAAACTTGCCTTTCTTCTGCATGAGGTTTTCAATGGCTTTCAAACCGTTGTCTCTGTGTAGAATAATATTTTTTTAAAATTAGCATCCATGACTGACTCAGGTTCTTCAAACACTTGTATGCTTAGGAGAGATGGAACTGAATTGTTTGCCATTAATATTTACTAATAAAAATACAAAAACATAGCTGGGATGCTAAAACACCACAATGGAATGTTGCTTTGCATCTCAGACTGGTTTATATGTAACCTCCACCCCAATTTTAACTTCCCCCATTGATGGAAACTGGCCATAGAATCATAGAAAAGCTATGGTGCAGAAAGAGGCCATTCAGCCCATTTTGTCTGCACTAGCCAAAAAGGAAAAAAAAGAAACCAGCCGCTCATTCTAATTCCACTTCCCAGCACCTGGCCTGTTGCCTTGCAGGTTACAGCATTTCAGATGCAGATCCAGGTACCTTTTAAATGAGTTGAGCATTTCAGCCTCAAACACCAACTTAGGCAGTGAATTCCAGATGCCCACTACCCTCTAGGTGAAAAAGATTTTCCTCATGTCCCCTCTAAACCTTCTACCAACCACCTTAAATCTATTCCCTCGGTAACTGTCCCCTCAACAAGCAGAAACAGGTCTTTCCTGTCTACCCTATCTAGGCTCCTCATAATTTTGTACGCCTCAAATAGGTCACCCCTTAGCCTCCTCTGTTCTAAGGAAACAACCCTGGACTATCCAATCTCTCCTCATAGCTGCAATTTTCAAACCCTGGCAACATTCCTCTAAATCTCCTTTGCACTCTCTCAAAGCAATTATGTCCTTCCTGTAATGTGGTGACCAGAACTGTACACAAAATTCTAACTGTGGCCTAACCAGTGTTTTATACAGTTCCATCATTACATCCCCGCTTTTGTATTCAATACCTCGCCCAATAAAGGAAAGCATCCCATATGCTTTCTTGATCACCTTGTCCACCTGTCCTGCCCCCTTCAAGGGCCTGTGGACATGCACTCCAAGGTCTCTCATTTCCTCAACTCCTCTCAATAGCTTCCCGTTTATTGAGTATTCCCTCGGTTTGTTTGCCCTCCCCAAATTACCTCACATTTTTTCGGATTGAATTCCATTTGCCACTTCTCCACTCATTGAACCAAACCATTGATATCATTCTGGAGTCAACAGCTATCCTCTTCACTATCAACTACATGGCCAATTTTTGTGGCATCTACAAAGTTCCCAATCATGCCTCCCACATTTAAGTCTAAGTTTAACTCATTAATATATACAACAAATAGCAAGGGCCCCAACACTGAGCCCTGTGGAACACCACTGAAAACCATTTTCCATTCGCAAAAATATCCATTGACCATTACCCTTTGTTTCTTGTCACTGAGCCAATTTTGGATCCAACCTGCCACCGTCCCCTGTATCCCATGAGATCTCACTTTCCTGACTGGTCTGCCATGTGGGACCTTGTCAAATGCCTTAATGAAACCCATGTAGACAACATCCACTGCACTATCTTCATCAATCCTCCTTGTTACTTCCTCAAAAAATTCTATTAAATTAGTAAGACACGATCTTCCTCTAACAAAACCAGGCGACTATCCCTGATCAATCCGTGTCTAAGTGACAGTTTACCCTGTCTCTCTTAATTGTTTCCAATAATTTCCCCACCACCGACGTCAGAGGCTGACCAGCCTATAATTTCTTGGCCTATCCCTTGCACCCTTTTTAAACAACGGTACAACGTTCACAGACCTCCAATCCTCTGGGACCTCACTTCTTTCTAGTGAGGATTGAAAAATTATCTTGCGAGCAAATGCTATTTCCTCCCTCGCTTCCTTCAACAGCCTGGGATACAATCCATCTGGGCTTGGTGATTTATCCAGCTTCAAGGACAGGAAAAAAGTAGACAATATCAACACCCTACTCAAGAATGGTAAAAGATATGAAGCCATAGTTGCAGGTAAGCAACAACTGTTGGTGAAGGAACCAAAGTACCAAGACACTGCAAATCACGTGGAAAATGTGGTTTTATACACCAGCCACTGAACTGTCCTGCATTTCGAGACCACTGCAAGGCGTGCAGTCTGAAGGGGCATTGGGCGCGACATTGCAGAAAGTTTGACTATGAAGGCGTGGTCAAGGACTACAGCAAGCCACAGTCAAACAAGAAGCAGACGCTGCACAGTGACAGCAACAAGGAGGAGTATACCAAAGGTCAGTCTAAGCACAGGTGCATCCATGAAGTGGGCAGCAAACTAGATCACGTAGAAGATGCCAAGAAAGAAGTTCTCGAGCTCCAAAGAGAAAAGGCTTTCCACACTATAACAGTAGCACAGTGCATGGATGTGATCACTCAGCTGGAAGCTTATACCACAATTGATACAGAAGTCCCTGGACCCACAGGAAAGACTGGCCGACACACGTTGAGCTTGTGTACCATGCAATGCCTCAATTAGTGCAGTGTTAAGTATCAATCTTTACTGTCCAGTAACTATTTCTAGTTTGCATTCTAAATTGGTGATTGTCCTTTTTGCCATAAGATTATTCCTTGACAAGAATTTTCTTACTCTGGAGTCGAGTATAGAGTCCAAGTCCCTACATACTGTTGAGAATAATTAAGGATGTGCATCTAGACAAGTGGGAATCCATGTTACAGCCTACAAGAGCCAGGCTAACAGTATATAATGGTTTGCCAATACATTGTGCAGGAGTACTAACATTACAGATAAGACAGTTCTGCATGGTCGTCACAAATCTTCTAGGCAGTAGACACAAACAGTCCAGCAATAGCAGGATTACTGGCATGTAGAGAGCTTAGGATGGTGACAATTCACAAAATCAACAAAGCACCAGTACTGGAAGATAAAGGCAAATATGAACCATTGAGTCAGTTAAAGGTTTACAGCCAAAGTACCTGGGCAGGTTTGATGCTGTGTGAGGTTTGAAGTTGATGTTATTCTGCATTTGAAGCATGATGCAATTCCTTCAATTGATCCACCTAGGAAGTGTAGTGTACACATCCCGGACAAAGTTGAAGACCAAAGTGAATACTATGGAATGACATGGGATTATGCGTCATTTTCTACAATACATTGATGTCGCTCTATAACCACAGTGATCAAGAAAGATTATATTATTCAGGTGTATTTGGATCCCAGACAACTAAATTGAGCGCTCAAGAGGTGCCTTCATAAAATTCCTACCTTGGAGGAGCCCAACCCAAGATTTGTTAAGCAAAATTCTTTTCTAAGTTAGATGCGAAACATAGTTATTGGTCTGTGTATTTATCAGAAGACTCACAAAAGTTAATCATGTTTAGAACACCATTTGGGACGTATTATTTTCAGAGGTTATTATTTGGTCTGTCTGCAAGTGAAGATCTATTCCAGCAACATACAGAGAGGATTATCAAAAATGTTCCAGGTTGTGTGTGTACAGCAGATGACATTGCTGTCATGGGAACCCTTAAGGTAGAGCATAATCAAAATCTTCACAAGCTGATGGAAACAGCTAGAAGAGAAGGTCTTGAAGGGGATATGGGGAGTGGGCGGGAGGGTGGAGTAGGGGCCTGGGATCAGTCATGATCATACTGAATGGTGGAGCAGGCTCGATGGGCTGTGTGGTCTACTCCTGCTGCTATTTCTTATGTTCTTACTTTGACGGGTCTAGACAGAGTGGATAAGGAAAAACTATTCCCATTAGTTGAAGGATCGAGAAAGAGAAGGTACAGATTTAAGGTAATTGGTAAACAAAGCAACGGAGAAATGAGGACAAACTTTTTCGTGCATCAAGTGGTTAAGATCTTGAATGTGCTGCTTGACAGTAGTGGGGACAGGTTCAATCAATTCAAGAGGGAATTGGATTATTATCTGATAAGGAAGAATGTGCAGGGTTACAGGGAGAAGGCAGGAAAATTACACTAGATTCATTTCTCATTCAGAGAGCAGGCAAGACATGACAGTTCGAATGGCCTCCTTCTGTGCTATAACAATTCTGTAATTTTAACAGCAAAAAGTGCAAAATAAATGTAAGCCACATCACATTCTTTTCTTCGATCTATTCTGACACAGAGATATGATCAGATCCAAGCAAGGTAGATATGCAGTCAATGACTACACCTCAAGGCCGAGAAGATATGCAACAATGTCTGAGTCTGTTTAATTTCTTAGCGCCCGAGATCCAACTTTGCTGAGAAAGCATCATCATCACTACTAAGAAAAGCTCAAGCTATCGTTACCTGTGAGGACTTGCCCTCTTCAGTACTATGACCTAGAAAGGAAAGAGCTTTGGAAGTGGATTGCAAAAATGGCTGGAGCGTATGTAATGTAAGGCGGAAAATCAAAAGGTCTATTTGGTCTGAAAAGCCATTCACCATTACAAGCTGACTACTCTAATATAGAGAACAAAGCACTTGCTCCAGTGTTTGGAATCACAAGGTTTCACACTTACATTTTTGGGAAATGTTTCACCATTGAAGAGGTTCATAAGCTGTTTGAAATGATTTGGAAAAACCTCTTACCAGTACACCTTCTAGACTAGACTACAATGATAAGTAAAATCCAGAGGTATGCCTGAGGGTTGATACAAGCCAAGGGTTACATCGGACATATTTAGTAGATTACCTAGCCCAAACAAGACAGAAGACATTTTCTTAGATCTGCAAGTTGATAGTCTGCATGTAGGGGCTGAAAACAGATATAATATTGACCTAATTATTTCAGGCAGCATAAGTGCGAAGAGAAGAAACATCCGAAGATCCCCCACTAAGAGTGTTGTCACAAGTTATTATCAACAGGTGGCCTGACACAATGCAGGAGGTTCAAGACAATCTCAAATCTTTCCGGTCAAACCGAGGTGAGCTTGGAATTGCAAGCAGAATAATTTTAAATTAAAACAAGTTTTGGCTCCAGAAACACTTTACCTAGACATATTATCACAACTACATCAGAGCCACATGGGTATCAAGTGGACATGACGCCCTGCAAGGGAGACAGTGTAGTGGCCTGGGGTTAACTGTGACACTGACAGGGCCACGAGGTTGTGTGAGGCAAGCCAAAAGTACTAACCAAGCCAGCACAAAGAACAGCTCCATCTTCATGGTCCAGGATTGCGAGTGATGTATTTGCTGTCCAAGGTGATGATTTTCTCTCAGTCACCGACTACTTCGCAAAATTTCCAATCATTCTACAGTTAATGAATACATCTAGCACACTGGTAGCAAATAAAACAAATGCAACCTTTAGTTTGTTTGGCTCCCTGAAGGAGATCTTGATAGATGATGATCCATAATATACCGGAAAACTATTCTAAGATGTGATGTGAGGTGTAAGCCACGCAACAGCACTTCCACCTTACCCAGGGTCCAATGAGCTCACTGAAAGGGTGGTTCATACAGTCAAATCGCGCATTATGAAATGCATTGAAAACAATCAGGATTTTCGAGTTGCTATGCTACATTTATGGGCAACACCATTAGATATGGAATTACTATTACCAGCCAAAATCATGTCCAGGAGGCAAATCAGAACAACAGATCCAAATCATCATCTGACTAGATTATCATAAGTATAGGAAAAGTTACTGGAGGGACAGGAAAAGATGAAGTTTACACATGATGGGCTTGCAGGCGTGGAATTGCCTCCTTTGTATACAGATCAGGAGGTTTGAGTTATCCACCCAACACAAAGAACCTGGCTCCCTGCAGAGGTATCAAAGATCTGCAATGAGCCAAGATCATATGAAGTAGCCATCCCAAATGGAGCGTCATTGAGGAGCGTTATAACTATCTCTTTTACCGATTATATTAAGAGTCAAAAATGTAGAATTTTGGTTTCAGTTTAAGGTGAATTGGGAGTTTACTTTTGGTTAGGTTTAGTATGCCAGGGTGCGTTTACAATGCCTCAACTTTTGACCTAGCTGAGAGGCTTTTAGAAACAAGAAAGCCCTCAGGTTACAATGGAGAAAACTGCTGAGGGTAGAGCTACGCTGTAAAAGGAAAACCAATGGGTTTTGCTTTTTTAAGGAAAAAGCAAGTGCCTAGCACTCCTGTAGTGTCAAGAACACATTCACTTCCAAGGTGGAGCTGAGGAAGACAACCAGCACAGCACTCATGTACAAGATACCTATACATCTACACCGATACATCAAGAGCAGAGTGTTGATGATTCCAGGTCTCAGAAAAGTTTAATTATTACTAAATCAGGGCATTAGAGGCACTTGAATGATGGAAGTGAGATTTAATATCTGTATAAATAGCATTCACAACAATCCTATTCTGTTACGTATACACGTGTGTATTATTTTAATATATAAATATATATAAAATATATAATTCCATTTGTGTAATGTTTCTATTTAAGGAAAAGGGAGATGTTGTGATAATGCTTTAATGTATATAGTGCGGTGCTCTGATTAGCATGTCACTGAATACGTATATGGCTAACATACATCACCACCACAGGAAATGTTAGTCTGTTGTTCATCAATAAAGAACCCAAGCATTTGTTACCATTCATTGTGTGATTGGTAAGTTTGTGTTTGAGTCCAATAACACAACAAATACCCCATCAGTACACTCTCGATTATCAGCAAAGTGATGGTAGGCGTCAATGACAGTGTTATCAAGCGGCACTTACAAGGCAATAACCTGCTCAATGATGTTCAGTTCAGGCTCCGCCAAGGCCACTTGGTTCCTGATCTCATTATAGCCTTGGTCCAAATGTGGACAAAAGAGCAGAGCTCGAGGTGAGGTCAGAGTGACTGCCCTTGACATCAAGGCAGCATTTGACTGAGTACAACATCAAGGAGCCCGAGCAAAATTGGGAGTCAATGGGAATCAGGAGAAAAACTCTTCACTGGTTGGAGTCATATCTAGCACAAGGGAAGATGGTTGGTGGTTGTTGGAGACCAATCATCTCAGTCCCAGGATATCACTACAGGGTAGTGTCCTAAGCCCAATCACCTTCAGCTGCTTCCTAAATGGCATTCCCTCCATCATAAGGTCAGGTTTCCAGCATCTGCAGTATTTTGCCTTTATCTTTATGTCAGAAGTGGGAATTTTTGCTGATGATTGCACAGAGTACCATTTGCACTCCCCAGATACTGAAGCAGTCCTTGTGCACATGTGGCAAGACCTGGACAACATTCAAACTTTGGCTGTTATGTGGAATGAATGTTATTTGCCACTTAATTGCCAGGCAATGATAATTTCCATCAAGACGGAATCTAATCATCTTCCCTTGACATTGTACGGCATTAACATCGCTGAATTCCCCACAATCAACATTCTGGAGGCTCACCATTGACCAGAAACTGAACTGGACCAGCCATATAGACACTGTGGCTACAGCCACAGGTGATAATAAAATAACCCAATATTGCTCTGTGTTTAGTCAGGAAGGTGTATGCAAATATATTTTGGCTCCCTATGTTGCAATAATGATATGGCTTGTCTACTTAATAATAGTAACAACTCTTCAAAAGCAATTGTCTGTGAAATACTTTTAGAAACCCCAAGGATGTGAAAGGTGTAATAGAAATACATGATTTTTTTCTCTCCTCTCTTATTTAACACATGGTTTGTTGCTGAAGTAGATTTGTCAACACTCTGATTTGGTCAGAAATATTAGTCTCTTCATAGAATAGTAGCACAGAAGGGGATCAGTCGGTCCATCGAGCCCACCTTGGACATTTTTGCACCACTTGGCAAAAATAAGTGTTACACCCATTGTGTAGAAATTCAACTGATTTGTTATGGGATGATGCTTTAACTCACCATCCTCTTAGATGCAAATCTGATTTTTTTGATCTGTTTGCTTACTGCATATTATAGGATCCTATTCTATGGTTACACCAATACTCTCTCAGGCTTCAGCTGATAAATGGCAAGGAATACTCAAGCCACACAAGTGCCATGCTCTGACTAGTTCCAGCAGGAAAGAATCCAACATCTCCCCTTGACACTCAACAGCATTGCCATCGCTGAAGCCCCCGCCATCAACATTCTGGGGGTTACCATTGACCAGAAACTTATCTGAACTAGCCACATAAATACTGTGGCTACAAGAATAGATTAGAGGCAAGGAATTCTACAGTGAATACTTCACCTCCCGACTCCCCAAAGTTTGTCTACCATCTACAAGGCACAAGTAAGGATTGCAATGGAATATGTTCCACTTGCCTGGATGAGTGCAGCTCCAACAACACTCAGGAAGCTTAACACCATCCAGGACAAAGCAGCCTCCATCCACCACCTTAAACATTCACTTCCTCCACCATCAGCGTACAGTAGCAGCAGTGTGAACCATCTACAAGAAGCACTGCAGCAACTTATCAAGGCTCCTTCCAAACCTGCGACCTCAACCACCAAGAAGAACAAGGGCAGCACTCGCATAGGAACACCTCCACCTGGACGTTCCTCTCTAAGTCACATATCACCCTGATTTAGAACAATATGACCATTTCTTCACTGTCACGGATCAAACTCCTGGAAAACACTAATATGAAAGCAAAATACTCAGAATGCTGGAACCCTGAAATAAAAGTAGAAGTGCTGGAAATATTCGGCAGGTCTGGCAACATCTGTGAAAAGAGAAACAGAGTTAACATTTCGGGTCGAATATGACTGTTCTTCAGAGTTCTGTTGGTCAGCACTTCCTGTTTTTATTCCTGGAACTCCCTTCCTAACAGCACTGTTGGTATGCCTACACCAAATGGACTGTAATGGTTCAAGAAGGTAGCTCACCACCATCTTTTCAAGGGCAAATGGAGATAGGCAATAAATGCTGACCTTACTAGCGACACTCACATCCCATGAAGGAAAACAAAATTAGGCCATCATGAAAGTCAACCGAACATGTCTATGTTTTTGTAAAGATTAAAAGGTCAACCATTTAGATTTAAGAAAGTAAAAATCTTACTTCACTGAACAGCAAAGGCATCCATTCCGCAGCTCCAACCATTCTTCATAAAGTTCTCCTGCATGGCTCACCGCCAGTGATTTTTCTAGTGCACTCCCTACAACAGAACATTTAGAGATCTCTTGTAAGTACAATATTACAAATTGCATGATTAAAGAAGGCGATGAAAGTTATTTAAAAAAAAGACAAAGACAGAATAAAAAATAATTTTTTACTCTTTGCCCATTATCCTGCTCTGGAATTGAGAGTTTTAGGGACAATCAAGGGATTTTTCAAAGCCCACTATTTGCTTTCTTCCTCCCAACATATTTTTCTTCAACTCCAATCATCTACTTCAAATGGCACATTTTTCGTCCATTGTTTATTCCTTGCGAATGGCAGGCATAATAAAGCAGAATAATATGCTATTAGCTGGCACAAATATCCTCTACATCTTTTATCCACAAGTCTAAGATCATACAATAGTTCCCTCAGATGCCATCTTGTCCACTTATTCAAAACATTCCTTACCTTCACCAAACTCATTAAGGATTACTGCAATTCTCTTATTGTGCTGTTCTGTTAGAATATAATTCAGAAGAGTTGTTTTACCAGCACCTGCCAAAATATAAATACTGTATTAAAGATAACTGTTCTTAAAAGAACAAAAAATGTTTTAACAGGGAAGTTCATCTCTTCTACAACCCCCTGTTTCTTGACCACATTTAGCAATGTATATGTTGTTCCACATTATATTGACAATGGAATAACTTGAATGATATTTTTGCATAGTGATAAATTCCAGGTTTATAGTTTATACTTAGCATCACATACGTCTAATGCAATTCACTATTTTATTTCCATTATTAGTTGCTCCGAAATTCTTACCAACAGAGAATGTACATTCTGGAACATTCAGGTCAAAAAGAATTCAATGTGTCACAACCACATAACAGTATAAGGGGCATCGGTTTTGATATGATGTTAGACATTAAGGTTGACAAATAGTAAAAGGAATATCTATTATACAAAAATAATCATTTATAACATATTCCATTTTATTTTAGTTCTATAGTGAAAAAGATAGAATCAAAAGAGACTGGCAATATCTAGAGGTTAGCTATAGCTAGTTAACATTTAGATTTGTTTTATCACTTTAAGCTAGACACTCAGTTCTCCCTTGCTAAACTTAATTACTGATATTTTCTATGCAATTTCAGGGGCAGATATATCAGAACTCAGAATGGAGATAAATATTTAGCAGGAATATCTTGATGGACTCAGTACTGAGAATTGTTTCGACCACATCCAATGTTATTCGCATCTCCCCACCCCCACTAGAGCTATACCTTGAGTGCCCTACCATCCATTCTTAATTAGCACATTCGTTTAGATAATATCACCAACTTTAACACCTATGTGTTCTTTTGTACTATTGTTGTTGACATCTTTTGATGATCTGCTTCTATCACTGCTTGTTTATCCCTTCAACCAACACCCCCCCCCTCCACCTCTCTCTCTCTCTCCCCACCACCCCCCCCACACACACCTTAAACCAGCTTATATTTCAACTCTTTCTTGGACTCGAACTCAAGTTCTGTCGAAGGGTCATGAGGACTCGAAACGTCAACTCTTTTCTTCTCCGCCGATGCTGCCAGACCTGCTGAGTTTTTCCAGGTAATTCTGTTTTTGTTTTTGTTTTGGATTTCCAGCATCCGCAGTTTTTTTGTTTTTAAACTAAATCCCTGTCTTACTGATCATAACTTTTTTTTTGTATTTTGAAAACGAGGGGAAAACTACTGATCCCAGAAGAACAGAATCCCAGTAACACTTTTAGAGTTTTAAAATTAAATGGTTTATTAACAAGAAAAAAGATTTAAGCACACAAGATTAAAATTACACAATTAAAATAGTCTTATAACACATTACCCCCAAAAAACCCACTTGGTCAAAACACACAAGTAAAGTACTTGGCAACAAGTCCCTTATAGATTTTAACCATTAAAATCCTGCAATATTACCCAAGGCAAAAATTGTTGCTAATTTAATAAAGTATGTCACACACTTCTCATTCTTAGTCATTTGGTAGTACAGAACTTGAGTATTGCTGAAAAAAAAAAAGACACGTCTAAGCTTTTCTTCTTGCACTCATCAGGACACTTCACAAGAATATCAATATATGGGGAAAACAACAATTTCTAATGTATGTGAAGAGAGTGCTGACTGGTAGGCAAGTAGCATTGTCATGAAGATTGCACCAGTGATGGTGACTGACAGTTAACTGACAAGCATTGTTTGAAATTTAAACCAGACAACTTGACCCTGATTGGTCAAGGCATTGCCCTGAGGAATGAGTCAGTGAATGGCTGTCACTTATTTTCTTTTGCTAAAACAGGCGCAATGTGTGCACATGTTCTTTCTGTTTCCAAAGAACAGGGCCCTGTGTATTAATATATGTAGCTTCCAATACACACAAATGTGCCACACTGTGAGCCTGACTGACAATCTTAAATTGGTTGTCAGCGTAATTCTTAACACACCGAGGATTATTTAGTAAATGTTGTCTAATCACAGAATCACATTTAACGTTGCACATGTTTTGTAAGCATGAGCTGGTTGGGTACAGTCCATATCCTGCTTGTTGTGAACAGCGGCTGGAACATTTTATTTGATCCAATCCACCAGTGTTTGGGGCATACGGCTCACACAGCAAGCATCACACTGGCACTGAAATCCATATATCACATTATTCATTTGTGTGATAGGCAGAATGTATTTTCAGCTTGACGGCAGCATCCTGTTAGTGGCGAATATCACTTATGTTGCTACCACATAGTAGCAGCGTGAAACAGCTAGATTCACCTGCTGCACAAATTTTTGAGATACCAGCTAGCTTCACCTGTTGCACCAATTTTTGAGATGCCTTTCCCTCCCAGGGTAATCTCAGGTAACCTGGGCACTTTTCAGGGCCAAAAGTGATGGCCTTAGACCCGTTCATGAGATTGCATGAAATACAGCGTGAAATGATCTGATCAGGGTAGTCATTATCTTGCAGGATGCCTTTCATGCGCCCTATTTCAGCATCAAGCTTGCATGGTGGGCAAATGGCTTGGGCCCTATTTACGAGGCTGCCGATAAGACCAATCTTATAGCACGTGGAGCTTTAAGAATCCCAATGCGTATATTGACCGGTGAAGGTAGACTTGCAGTCGATTGCGGTAGAGAAGCCCCTGGCGGATTTTTCAATTAATATGTCAAGGAAAGGGAGTTAATTTGACCGCTTCATTTCAAAGGTGAATTTGAGCACAGGATGAGCCCATTATGACATGTAAGGAAATTGTTACATGCAACTGCGGATTTAACTATAGCAAACGTATCATCCACATATCGAAAATATCCAAGTGGTTCATTCCATTGAAGGCAAGTTTCTCATGGAGCCCAACGAAGATGTTTGCAAGAGCTGGGCCTAGAGTGGTTCCCACAGCAACGCCATCTATTTGGGCAAACATGCTGTTGTTAAAACTGAACTCAACTGCGTGAGTTGCCAAGTTCATAAGTTCATTGAATAAGTTCATGCAATAGTGGCGAGTCTAGCCACAATAATATAGTGCTGCAGCGCAAATATCTATGGCTTCCAACTCATCGGAAGAGAGAAGCACATTCTGCAGGTAAATCCCTCACCCTAGCACTGAGGTGCGGCCAAGTCAATTCACTTCAAGCTTGCATTCCCTCAGGAAGAACAATGTATTCTGCTTTTCGATTAATGTTCTTTCTTTCTTCTCTTGTGTTATCACAAACAGAAGCGCGTCAGGCAATCACCTCTATTATAGTAGTCGATGAGGTTCTTACATTACAGGATTTTTTTGCTAAAGTGGCCCTTGCCTGAAAAATAGTGACGATCACTTACATACATGGTGAAGAACTCCTTCACATTTGCGAAGGACATACAGAACTTGCATATCCTTGATTTACTAGTTGAAAAATCTGCTAGGGGATTCTCTAGCACGATCCACCGCAAGCCTACCTTCACTGGTCAATATACACGTTGGGATTCTCACAGTTCCACATACTATAAGATTGGTCTTATCGGCAAACCTGCAAATTGGGCCCAAGCCATTCACCCACCATATAAGCTTGATGCTGAAATAGGGCGCATGAAAGGCAACCTGCAGGATAATGGCTATCCTGATTAGATCACTTCACGCTGCATATCACGTAAATTCATAAATGGGCCTAAGGCCATCGTTTTCGGCCCTGAAAAATGCCCAGTCTATCTCAGATACCCTGGAAGAGTAAAGTATCTTTAAAATTTGCGTAACTAGCTGTTTCACACTGCTACTATGCAGTAGCAACACAAGTGGAATTCGCCACTAACAGGATACCGCTATCAAACCAAAAAGACGTTCTGCCTTTCACACAAATGAGTAATATATGAATATCAGTGCCTGTGTGATGCTAGGTATGTAGGTCATATGTCCCAAAGACTGGTGGATCGTATCAAACAGAATGTTCCATCCACTGTTCACAACGAGCATAATATGGACTGTACACAACCAGCCCATGCTTGCAAAACTCAAAACATGTCCAACGTTAAATGTGATTCTGTGATTGGACAACAGTTGCTAAATAATCCTCAGTGTGTTAAGAATTACGCTGACAACCAATTTAAGATTGTCAGTCAGGCTCACAGTGTGGCACATCTGTGTGTACTGGAAGCTACATATATTAATACACAAGGCCCTTTCTTTGGAGACAGAAAGAACATGTGCACACAATGCGCCTATTTTAGCAAAAGAAAATAAGTGACAGCCATTCACTGACTCATTGCTCAGGACAATGCCTTGACCAACCAGGGTCAAGCTGCCTGGTTTAAATTTCAAACAATGCTTGTCAGTTAACTGTCAGTCACCATCACTGATGCATTCTCCATGACATTGCCACTTGCCAACCAATCAGCACTCTCTTCACATACAGTAGAAATTGTTGTTTTTCCCTTATATTGGTATTCTTTCAAAGTGTCCTGATGAGTGCAAGATGAAAAGCTTAGGCATGTCTCTTTTTTCAACAATACTTCTCACTCTCTTCCACTCTGCTATGCTGCTGTGGAACCGAAGGAAGTTCAGAAACAGACTGCTTTCTAAAAACAAAGACTTTTCTGGCTTGAAGCTGGATGGCTATTTCAAAATTCACAACTTTTCTCAGCACAAAGCTGGTCTCTCAGGACATCTACCCCACAACTAAACACCTTTCCTTAAATGCCTTTTTCCCCTTTGATCTTAGATTCCACTGTCCTAAGCACCTCTGTGAACTCAATTTTTCCAAAATATAAGAATCCTCATGTCTTTCTATTGCCTCCACTTTTGGGTAAAATAAAATTTAATAACCTTCCTTGTTTACTTATGAAGCCTTTGTTAAGTTGTAAAAGTTCCTTCACACTTCTAAACTCCCTTTGAAATTTAACAGTTGAAAAGTCAAGCCCTTCCCTATCACCGAATGCAAATTTTAAAGCCCAACCTATTTACTCGTATATTCAACTTTACTATGCCTCTCATTACAAATGCATATATCTAGCACCTTTACTTTTCATCTCTCTGCTCCCACAGACAAACTGTCTTTACTAACTTTCCCTCAGTTTAATTACACATGCACACACACAGCTTTGTTTACAGAGTACCAGCATATTCCCAAAAATATTTTTTAAAATAACATCCATCTTCACAGAATGTGTCAGTAAAGGGTTATGTAATTCAGAGGCCTATGGATTACTGAAGCAAGAAATAGTATAAAAGAGGTGAGATCATAGCTAAGTTGGAAGGCATCAGGAAGAGAGATAGTTCAGTGCAACTGGCTTTAACATGTTGTTCTTCTGCAGCAAAATCTTATATATCTTAACGTTGGCTGAATATGTCTGTTCACTTAACCTTTAATAAACTGCTAGAGTTTGACTCTGTGTTTCAAACTGATTATTAGCATATAAACAGGAGTGCAGCCCTTATTATATTGTTCCAAAAATACGTTCCAGACAATGGCAGTAGGCTGGTCTAAAGCTTTTGTTATCATTTTCAGTCGCACTGAGTACTCCCGACCTCTCAGCAGGGAAAGATTCCAGTGTCATGTTTATCTACATGTTTACTATTACTGTTTCCTTCCTTATGTTATTTGATACCTCCATTTTCTTAAGACTCTTTTGTAATGGAGCTGTAGTCATGGAGTAGTATAATTGAAGTAATCTACTGATTTACCTAAACAGTACTTGCCTAAATATCCTGTGATGATTGTTACCGGAATCCGTGCACTCCCCACATTGGGATCTGCTTCAATTGGAACCAGCTTGGGACATTCTTCTTCATCTTCTTCCCCCACAAGTACATCTGCCATGTCCTCTAAAGTTAACAGACAAAAATCACAAAAAAAAGGTTACCCTGAGAAACTTCAGCACAATTGTGGAATATAATAGACAACATAATTCAGATTTTAATTAAAGATCAGAGTACAAGTATTCAAGAACAAGTGGTGCCTGAAAGTTATGTCACCATTGGTGCAGCAGGAGAGCACACAATTACACAGAAGGCCAAAGTCTGAAGAGTACAGGGAATGTTCTGGGTCAAAAGATAGGAGCAGACTGCACAGCAAGACTGCAATGAGGCTATGGTGAGGTTTGATGATTTCGAAGATAACTTTGAGGGCCAGGGAGTAGCTGAAACCAAGGACGTGATCGGTCTGTGATAGCAAGAACTCTACATCTGTTAACCCAAGTTAAAATTCGTATGACGTTGAGCATCACACAAATGGAAAAAAAGAGCAGTTAAGCGTTGAAGGCATGGGTCACAAGGCAAAAGCTAGATGGACATCACTATGACCTTGGGCATCTTGGTGATGCAAAGTTCATAACTTAGCTGAGATTGGAGAAGGGCATTCAGGTTGTGTTCAGCATTGTACAAGAAATTAATTGGGGAGAGAATCGGAATCAAGAGCTTAAAATGTGAAGTTTCTGTTGGGTACGGAACTGAATAGTTTTAATCTTGCAATGTCAAACCGAAGGAAGTTATGACACATCCAGGTTTCGATGTTATCACACAGTTGACAGAACTGAGCACTCACAAAATCAAGGAGGAGGCAAAGAGGCAAAGCTGGGTGCTTTTGACATACATCTAGATGTTAACCCTATATTGGCAGAAAATGTGTACCTAAGGCAGTTTATAGCTAGCTAATGCAAGAGAGCCATATATTCTCACCAGTCAGCATTAAGAGCAGAACTCTTTCTGAATTTTCTCCTCCTAGCCCAGAGACATTCAAGCAAGTTTTGGTCCCCATAGTATTGGCCCAATTGAGATAAGCTAACTCAGCACTGATCAGGAATTGAACCTGTTCTCTATGACACATGGGCCAACTAAATCAATTGGTACCTCAAAGCCTGCTTGGCTCAAAAATGCAAACAAGACCAATCTTCACTCCAGTTACAATAAAGTACACACTTTTACAGATGGTAACCCAATGAAATCAGATCCAAGTTGAAAGACATTAAACATGAGTTGGAAAATGAAAGCATCCTTGGCTAACCAGTAGCTTTATCATTCTTAGATATCAGATTAAACCTATCACAGTACCAAGAGTACTGAAAAATGAGAAACTAATTTTATAGTGTATTCTTCACATGAATTGTTTATTAAACTGTAAATTCTGATAACAGTTGCAATGTAATAAACCAATCAAGAGATTTTCTTCTGGGAAATGCTACATATTGTTTACAATTCATTCAGATAAAACGATCCAAAAATATTTCCTTTAGTGCACTTTTAATGTCATTTTGTACATACATCAACATTCTGTAATTTGTCCAACTAGATTTATACTAATGTATTATCAACTACTAGATTCATTCTATGAGTGGCCACATTAGAACTCGCTGAGCAAAATTGTTCTGCAATATTATTCTCTAAAAATATGAAAAAACATGCTTTTAATTGGTTAAATATTATATTTGCAGAGGAAGTGGACCGCTGGCATTTTGGATACATGCTTTTTTCCATTTGTGGGGTAATCAAACCCATCCATTTCCGCTCCTTTGGCTGAACTGCCAGGCCTGATGATGCATCTGGCAACAGAGACCTTTGCACAGCCAAGGCGGGGTCACTAGCTGATAATGAGGGGTTGCCTCTAGAGTGAGTATCCATGCATCGTTATTCTTGGGAGCAGTGCAAGGCAATGCAGCGAGTGACTGAACAGCCCAATTTCAAAAAAATTGTCAAGTCCTATCTGCTAACAGTCAAGTGCTAGACGCTGGGGAACATGTGGTGAAAAACATAGGCTTAATTCCAGCTCCACTCATTCTAGATCTGATGGGAAACCCATGGAATGGGCCAGAATATCTGAAGGAATCTACAATGAATTTATTCCAATACAAAATAACTATAGTAAATATAAGTGCTAAAAGACATTTAAACATTTAATGAAAATAGGAAATCAGTTATCTTTAGCTTAGAAAAGAATAACTTTGCTAATATAATTCATATTTTGATATTAAAATGTAAAATGTCAAATTACTGTTAAATTATTCTAGCAAAATGAGAAATTAGAAGGTTCATTAATAAGTAGTCAACCATGTAGCACAGTAGGACAGAATATTTAAGCACTCCAGCAGTTACCCGACTTAACCAACAGAATTGTTAAAATATCACGAATCCAAGTCCTGGGCAGACAATATCTTTAAATAATGTTTTAATAATATCTTTTGGAGAGCAGAATTTATCATTGGAGCTCCGACTTTATTTGTGGGCATCTCAGAAAATTATGACGACGATTTTGGAGCAGGGTTTTAGCCTTCTCACCTTGTCAAAACAGGTGTTGTTATCTGTGGAAAACACAGCTCAGTTGTCAATGGTGTGTTCAATACTCAACAGATCTGGCAAGAAATTTGAAAAATCTAAGCAGCTTAAAAATATAAAGCAAAAATATTAATCAATACAGCAGCACAGAACATTTTTTGTACAAGAAATCTTTTTGCCTACCTTATATACATAAAATCAATTATCAATTAGGATGCAGCAACAAAGTCAATTCAAGCAAAAACAGGTTCATCAAATTACGTTATGTTGTATTATATTATGTTATGATGGTAAGGCCAGTGTACTTAAACCATACTGCTCTTATGTTTAAAGGCAAAATTCACTCATTAAAGGGCAAGGAGTGAAAGGGATGGTGAGCACCATGGCAGAAACCTCTAAGAATATATTTTTTTAAATTAACAAAGTTTAGCAGCCACCTGGACTGAGGAAATTAGATGGCCGTGCAAGCCAGTAGGTTTGTACCATTAGTCATATTTTTATTGATTTGCACCATATGTTATTTGAAAGTGACTGCATTATCTGATTGTGCAGAAGTGAATAAAAGTGCATGCAATGACAATGCAAGACCAAAATGTGCTTATGTACTCATAATAGTGAACAAAACATAATAGTTGGTGGCCTGAAGCTCTTCCATCAGTGCCAATACTTGACACATGCACCAGCATAATAAAACACCTTGCAACATTTATAGAGAGGTGTGATTGAATATTATAGAACATTGGTGATGAATGGGTAGCGGGGTAGGTGGTTAATTAGTTACTATGGCAGGGATATGTCGTGCTGACTGAAATTCCTGAATTAATTTGGGAAGGAATTCTTACTGAGTCTAATTTCCAAAAGAGGATGTTACAAGACATGGCTCATGCTAACCAATTAGCTACATCCATAGAAATTAAGATGTTGTAATGAACTAATTTCTGGGCTGCTATTCAACACGTGCCAAGAACAATGGTGACTTATAACTCAGGCGATGCAGCATCTCTCACTGCTGCTACAGAAGCTTTGCGATCAAAATTCCGATTTGCAGCCTTGCTGGCTTTAACTCACTTGCCTGTTACATTGCTTCCTGAGGCAGGAATTTAAACACACCAATGCCTAATATTACAGACAAACACACACTTAGAGCAATCAGATGCCCCCTGCAGTTCCTGTGTGGATCATGAGCATCCAAACATTGGGAGTAACTTGGTACAGAAATCCTGATCAAACCAGCAAATATCCCTATCCACTTTGTATATATTTCCCCGAGGAGGCTTGTGGATCAAATGATGTGCTCTTCTGAGCCCCTGTTTAATCTAAACTACTGATGAGTGTGCTATTTAAACGAACTAATCTCTCTAATCTGCAGGCGGCTACTGTAATGGATTCTTGATATTTGTCCGAAAAGTATTATTGCTTTAACAATAGTACATTGTAAATAATAGTACAGCAATGCACTAGATTGCAGAGAGCAACATTTTAAAAGTACAGTAAGTGAGCATCCGGAATCACAAAACCCTCAGCACACCACACCAATCCCAGCACGGTTACATTAAGTAAATAGATCTCTCTCCAAGCTTTCCCAATTCACAAGACAACTTGTCAATTCAGCTCCAAGCTCAATGACACCAGTAGAAAGTCAGAATCACGTCTTCTTTTCTACATCTTATTTGCCTGCCGATTTTCTTTAAAGTTCACATCAATAATGAACTTACTGTTGGAAAGGAATCTGCAATAACTTCAGCGGAGCTAAGCCCGAGCTCACCCCTATGAATCTCCAGCTATCATTCTAGTTTTCCTGGAACTAACCAGTGAACATGAACAAAAGCCCTGCAAATGATGAAAATCCTCAGACACCAAGTGGGGCCCTGTTCAAATTCCTCACCGTATCGGGGGGACGGGGGATGCTTCACCCACTGGCTTGTGCTCTCCTTGCAGCTGCTGCTGCTGTTTCCGGTGTCACACGGCTTCAGCTCGGGCACTGAGCGGGCTGCGCCGAACGTTCCATTCGCGGCGGTGACCGTGCGCGAGGCCCCGAACCCCGGCGGCGGTGACCGTGCGCGAGGCCCCGAACCCCGGCGGCGGTGACCGTGCGCGAGGCCTCGAACCCCGGCGCCCACTCCAGCGTCCCGCGGGCGCCCCTGTTGCTCTGAAACCCCGCGACCAGATTTAGTTACATGTGCAGCCCTGACAGCCTCCAGTTCTCAACAATTTTCATTCCCTTGACATTCAATCCAATTAATTTCATTGTTCCATAATTTTTGTTTTAAATTGCAAGAGTAAAGCTTGGGGCTTGCTTCAAGATCGAAACATCTCAGTTGCAGCAGAATTTACAGCATGAAAAACGGGCCCAACGGATTTATGCTCCAGACGAGTCTCTACGCTGATGTTAGGGACTTGCTGCGCCTAAATATTTGGTTGTACATTTACGACCATTCAGAAATGGCGTACATAAGAACTAGGAGCAGGAGTACGCAATTCAGCCCCTGGAGCCTGCCCTGCCATTCAATACGATCATGGCTGATCTCATTTCGGCCTCAACTCCAATTTCCTGCCCTCTCCCCATAACCTTTCAACCCATTACTAATTAAAAATCTATCTCCTCCTTAAATTTATTCAGCGTCCTGACATCCACTGCACTCTGAGGTTGTGAATTCCACAGATTGACGATCCTTTGAGAAAAGTAATTCCCCCTCATCTCTGATTTAAATCTACCACCCCTTAGCCTAAAACTATGGCCTCTCGTTTTAGAGTGCCCCAGCAGGGGAAGCGTGCGCTCCATGTCTACTTTGTCTTTCCCCTTTAGCATCTTATATACCTCAATTAGATCTCCTCTCATCCTTCTAAACTCTGGTGAGTATAGGCCTAAACTGCTCAATCGCTCCTCAAGACAAGCCCCACATCTCTGGAATCAATCTAGTGAACCTCCTCTGAACCGCCTCCAATTCAACTACATCCTTCCTCAAATAAGGGGACCAAAACTGTGCACAGTATTCCAGGTGCGGTCTCACCAATGCCTTGTACAGTTGCAACAACACTTCCCTATTTTTATGCTCTAGTCCTTTAGCAATAAATGCCAGAATTCCATTTGCCTTCCTTATTGCCTGCTGTACCTGCATACTAGCTTTCAGCGATTCATGCACAAGGACACCCAGATCCCTCTGCACTGAAGCATTCTGAAGTTTCTCTCCATTTAAATAATAAGTCACCTTTTTATTCTTCTGACAAAAATGGATAACCTCACACTTATCCAAGTTAAACTCCATCTGTCAAATTTGGGCCCATTCACCTAACCTGTCCATATCCAAATTTGTGTTGGCTTATCTTTTGGCATGTGGGCAAGCTATTTTCATTTACTCATTCATATTTCGCTGGGTGCAAACGGTAAGAGCAAATTCATTAATAGTAAGGTTCCAGTATAAAACCAGCGTAAGTCACACAAGCTTCCTTTTAGAAAATCTGCACAATTCAGCTCTTAAACTGAAAATTACTTTTGGCCATAATGTTATAGCGCCATCTGTTGATAACTTGTTGATATCTGCTATCAGTACCGGGCAAGTCTTCAGCTCCTCAACAGATTGAAAGCAAAAGTAGACGGTACCCTTTGCAAAGAACAGGCAGGTTTCCAGGCAAATCATAAAAGCGCACAGATCTTTACGCTCAGGAACATCATAGAGCAGAGCCTAAAAAATCAGAAGCCACTTCATTGATTTCAAGAAGGCTTTCAATAGCACCCATCGGCAGTCACTTTGGTACGTAGCAAGACAGTAATGCATTCCGGAGCAATATACTAACATTTTCAAAGCCTCATACCAAGACTCTAGCTGCTGTATCAAAACCTACACAGGCACCATGGACTCTTTCAACATCATCAGAGGAGTACAGCAAGGCTGCATACTCTGCCCATTCCTTTTCCTCTTGGTTATTGATTTCACCATGAGGAAGGTGATAGTGGATGCAGACTTTGGCATACTCTGGCAATACCACTGGTTGACGGACCTGGATTTCGCTAACAACATCGCCTTGCCGGCTGAAGAATTGTGTGCGCTCAAAAACATGACCACCAGTCATGAGAGTAGCGACGTCAATGTTGGTCTATGCATCAGCTGCAAGAAGACCAAGACAGTGACAGCTGGACAGCAACAAGGCCCTGCAATCACCATCAGGCAAGAGAACATCAAGGATATTGACTTCCCCTACCTAGAAAGCAACATCTCCAGGGAGAGTGGTGTAAAGATCGACATCCACAGAAGAATTGGCAAAGCAGTATCAGTCTTCCAACGGCTCCACATAGTCTGGGCATCCAACACCATCAACATGGCCATGAAGCTGCGACACTACACGTCCATAATAATCCCAACTGCAATCTATGCCAGTGAGACATGTAAGAGAACAGCAAAGGTGTCAGGTGAGTTGGAAGTCTTTCACTAGTAAGATCCTGGGCATCACATGGAGAGACAACATCATCAATGAAGAAGTGCTACAGTGAACTGGTCAGAAGCCCCTGTGGGACATCATGATGGGGAGACAATTGAGACTGGTAGGACACATCTTTCGCCTCCTGATGATAGGCAGTAGAATGGACACCACTAGATGGAAAAAGAAGATGGGGCTGGCCAAAGAAGACCTAGCAAAGTACATTTAAGGAAGGCATTCAACAGCGGGACACCACCTGGCTGGAGCAAAAGGTGTTGCGATGGACTAGGGCCAGTGATGGAGTCTTGCTGCCCATTGTCCTGCATGGGACGAGAGGAACTAAGTCTAAGTTAATAACCATATAAGATTACTGTACAAATACAAAACATAAAAATGAAAGGCACCATTTAGTACTAAACAGGGAAAATTATCTGCACGACCATAAACGTGTAATTTTCAACAGGCTTTGCAGTTCTACGTTGCTTGTTAAAAGCGCTTTTTTTCTAAAATAAAATGAAGCATGGAAGGGATGAGTGGAGAGTCCAGATGGGTTCATGTAGATACCATCCAGATGCTACCATTATTCAGTTTGCCTCCCCCCTCTCTCCACCTCCCCCCTCTCCACCTCCCCCTCTCTCCACTATAGCCCAAGCCATGTTTAACCTCCTAACTTTCACATTAACCTCTTCTCCCTTTCCCCTTCCATTCGCTTTCCCTTCTACTTTCTTGCCATCTCCCTCACCCCTTCTCCACCCTTCCACTGCCATGCTGCACCTATACCCTGCTTCCTGAAGACAGCACTTAGTCGTGCAATCACAGAGATTAAATACTTTACAACGTTAAAAAATAAATTTTCACAATAGCTGATTAAAATCAGCATATTAGATTATAAAGAGTTTTGGACTTTATACAGTGGCAATTCAGTATGAATTTTTGATATATATATATTTTATATATTCGGGGTTCAGTATTTACATTTGATTATGTTGCAGAAAGCTGCTGATAAGATGTCACACATTCAACTAGTGGGTGTTGTTGTATGCCCATACTGTATTCAGGAGTATGGTGACTATGCACTCACATTTTCATATGAGTTTCTGATGCTCAAGATGATGCTTGGGAGGAGCTCCTGGTACCTCTTTATTATGACACAGCTGATGGTAAAGGCTGAGTAGCTCAAATCCCAAAGGGAATCTTGAAACAACTGTCATAGCCCATTTTTACAATTTGTATGTTTCGAGGTGCAGGCTTTGAATTCAGTAATAATAAAACCACTGAGTCTCAAGAGGTTTTTTATAAAACTAAATTAAACATTTATTAATACAAGAAAAGTTGTAAGCACATACATATGTCTACAAAATTACTGCTATAATAACTACAAAAATCACCTAATTAATCTGACTCTCTGTTACACCCCCATTAAGGCAACAGTAAAGCTCATAGATTTTAAAAGACCCCAGGCAAAGCACATTTGGCCTTACAAATTCAAAATAAGGTTCCTTGCAGACACAGTTGCAGGTGCAGGCTGGTTAGATCTTAGATGCCTCTGCCTTACACAAACTCCTTTCTGTTTATACCTAGCTTTTCTTCTGAATGTAAATTTTCCATTGTATCACCAGGCTGTTAAAGTTACATCTCTTAACAATAATATCATTTCATTCCACCAATTTTATTAGTAATCTGAAAAAAATAAACACATTGCTTGGCATCTTCTAGCTTGGTGCAAGATTTTACTCCCACTCTTGAATGCTTTATTCAACAAATGCAAATTTACACTTTACCTTTTAACCTTCTTACATTTATCGAATTAACATCTCAAAACTACTATACATCAAAGCACTCAGATTAGCTGCGTTTAATCCAATTAAGACACACACAGTCAAACGCATAGACACAGACCCTACTACAATTCCATTTTAAAAATAATTTCCAATAACATTATAGACATTAATATCTCTTCATGGCACTCTTGCCCACCTAGTGAGGACTTAAATCTGGTCCCGTCTATTGTTCAATGACCAACTCATGAACATTATCCTTGCTGGGGTGGTGGGGATAGGGTAGTGTGGGTAAGCCTGATCTCCTTGGAGTTAAGGTGGGGATAGGGTAGTGTGGGTAAGCCTGATCTCCTTGGTGTTGAAGTAACTCCAATTGAGCAACTGAATGTAAGTTCAGAGCTGAGTCTTTCAATCTTTCTCACCGGAGACAGGAGTAACGTTCAAGATTTGGAGTGTTGTTAATGTAGTACAACTATTCAAGCGATGGAAGAGGGATAAAGTTGGAAACTACAGGCCATAACCCAAACATGGGTGGTGGGGAAGTTACTGGAAACCATTATCAGGGGCAAAATAAAATTTCATTTGAAAAGACATTGGTTAATCAAGGGAAGTCAGTGTGGATTTATTAAAGGCAAATTATGCCTAACTTATTGAATTCTTTGATGAGGTAACAGAAAAGATAAGGTAATTGAGAACATAAAGGCAGTGCTGTGAATATACATATGGACTTTCAAAAAGCATGCAACAAAAAAACATGAAGCTTGTTAAGAAGATGGAAGCACATGGAATTAAGGTGAAAGTGGTAGTATGGATACAAAATTGGCTTAGCAACAGGAAGCAAAGTGTATTGGTGGAGCAATGTTTTTCAGACTGGGAAGTGGTTTGTGGCACTGTTCCCCAAAGGTCAGTTTTGGGTCCATTATATTTTCAATATTTGTAACTGACTAGTCTCGGGTATAGGGAGCAGCATTATAAAGTTTGCTGATGACATTAAATTGGCAAAATAGTAGATGGTAATGAAGATAGTTATAGACTTTAGGATTACACAGAATGGTGTAATGGACAGAAGCATGGCAAATGGAGCTCAATGCAGAAAAGTGTGAATTTATGCTCAATGAGTGGACGAATAGGGAAAGAAAGTATACTCTAAATGGCACAATTCTGAAAAGTGTAGATGAGCAGACAGATACAATCTAAAGGTGGCAGGGTAATTTAATAGGTGGTTAAAAAAGCACATAGGTTACTTTGCTTTATAAATAGAGGGATGGAATGTAAAAGCAAAGAGATTATGTTAGAACTTTATAAGTCTTTGGGTATAGGCCCCAGCTGATGTATTGTGGATAAGTCTCAGCAACCAAACTCCAGGAGAGATGTCAGGATCTGGAAAGCTCTATCTTAAAATGTGGTGGAAACAGATTTCATAAATAATTTTCAAAGGCAGTTGGACAGGTACTTGAGAATTATGATCTGAGAGAGTTAAGGGATAAAAACTAAGATGTGAGACTAAGTGCAACTGCTCTTTCAAAGACCCAGCACAGGGCTGAAGAGTCCCCTACTCTGCTGTGAGTTTCTATTATTTTATGATTCTAAGTCAAATCTTGTAGCTGAACCTGATAGGTATCCTACACTGCTTGATTGACCAACTAGTCTGATTCACTAATGGAAACTAGAAGGTTAGATTCATCAGTGGAGGCTGCAAATTCTTCTCACTCAGCTTCAGATAACTCTGCCAGTCAACGCTCTGCCAAATAATACAGTTTTCGATAGACTAATAGAGGAAAATTTATTGTTCCTTCATACTGTGCAGTACTTTGCACAGAACTAAGCTGTGTAGTTTTACCTGGTTAACTTTCTTCAGTGTCCTTGTGCACACTCATGAGTCATAAAATGAGACAGCACAGAAGGAAATTATTTGGTCCATTGTGCCTATGCCACCTCCCAGTTCCACTAATCTTCACCTAATTTCTCTGGATTTGGATAGGTGAGACATGGGAAGAGAATGTGCACTCCATATTAGGGAAAGAGAAATTCTGCGTTCAGAGACTGTTAAACATGGTGACGGATTTTCTTGCACGTATCCAGTTATCTTTATCATGAGAAACCCATTTTTGGAAAATTTGAAGGACATTGAATTTTGGACATTTTTCCTCCAACGCTATTTACAAAAGTTTGCAATATTATTTTGGATGGTGAATATGCTATTCTTCAAGAAACCATGGGTCAAGATCGCTGTTCAGTGGGAACACCTGGAGAAGAAAGAGATACTTTGTGTATCTAGATTAACAAAGAACTGTTGTTGCCAGGCTAAAGACTCTTGCTGATTGGTTAAAAACACATGGCCGAAGAGAAGCATTCTTTGAACATCTCAGTCTTTAAAAAAACTTTCAGGCAGAGTCAGTGAGAGTGTGTGTGTGTGTATGTGCCTTAGAAGCAGGCTACAAGAAAAGACTCTCTCCTTCCCTGTCTCTGCCCCACCTTTGTGTTAAGCATTCCTCAGTAATGTCTCATCAGGATAGCTCGTCTATTTCTTTGGAAGCCTGAAAAGTTGTGATAAATAAGAGTCAGCAAGGACAGTTTCACTAAAAACTCCATCTGAAGGAACTTCCAGACCTATCGTGACCAGAATTCTGTTAGATCAACAGCGTCAAGATCTCTACAAATTTGATCCTTTTAAAAGAAACGTTCCCATCCTCCAGCCTCTGCAGGGGATTGTGTTTGTTTTGTGTTTGTGTGTGAGTGTATGGGGATTCAAATATCTGTTTTTTAAATAAAGGAGAAAATCGTTACACTTCTAAACTACAACTTGTATGTTAATCAGTTTATTAACTTGTTTTAAAAAGAAGTTTGTTTTGTAATAAATCAATTATTTCTTTGTGTTTACTGAAAGTAGCCTGGTTAGAATCTTTTTATGCTAGGAATAACAATATCAAAGGTAAACAATTGGCCAGTTTTGTGGGTGAATTAAACATTTAAAATATTGTTCAACCTATGGAGAAGTGGGGCTAGAATTAACTGCGCACTCCTCCCATCATGATCCATAACACTATACAGATTGCTCTCCAGCCTATTCTTTGGCAAGGTTATCATTGTTTTCCTTGGTATTAATGTTAGACTATTGGGTCTTTAGGTTTTATACTACTTTCGAATTCTGTATAGGAGAAAAGGGTGGATATTTTAATTGTTGCAGTATTTGATATGTTTCTAAATGTCATGCATGATGTTGCAAAACATTCCACAGAAAACCAAAATAATTGTGGCTGTAAGGGACATAATCTGAAAAATCATAAATCCTAATAAACTCAAGTATCTTGAATTCTTTTTTGCAAGTACATATCCCCAGCTTGGTACTGGCCATCATGTTTGAAATATATATGGGACCAACTGAATTCTAATGTGCCAATACTAATTCATGTGAGCAATTGAAATTAATGTCCACATGGTTATTTATTCAATAATTTATGCTTACACTAAAAACACTCTGCCCATATAGTGGTTGATCTGGAAACAATATAGTGTGGACTGGATGTTACTACTATGCTTTGCACATTACCCATTGAATACAGGAATGTGGACTCAATGATAGGGTCCTGTATAAATTGGGTTTCCACAGTGCCAATTTGTTTTCTATTTGGCAAGAATCCTAAGCATGAAGTTGCTCAGTTTGATCTAAATGTGATAACCTCAATGGCAGAGACCATAAGAATGGTTGCTGCTATAAAGGTGGGGTCAGGGTGAAATTATTTCAGTTCAGGAAAGCATACTGTTAAATCACATAGTTAGGGCACAGTAATGGGCACTTTGCTCTATAACTGGTCGTGTTATACTTGAAAAAGCTTGAAATGGCAGTAGATGTCCAAATTAGAAAATTATCCATTTCTCAGTACTTTTTTCTGTTATCAGTGTCAGTAGAATGACCCATCAAGTTTTGTAAAGCAAAAACAGAATATGCTTTAAATACTTAGCAAGTCTAGCAGCATCTGTGGAAAGAGAAACAGAGTTTCCTTTGAATAAGTTTTTGTAAAATTTTTGTTTTTTCCTATAGGAAATATGGAGCCAAGAATGTTTGGGCCCAAAAGTGTTGCGACAGCGCAAGTTACCTTTAAGGGGCCTAAAGGTGGGCAATCTTGGAGGACTCAGGAACATTAAGTTTTCACTCAGAATCCAGGATCATCCAATTCATGTGGATTCCTCAAGCAGGTGGAACACCTATCCGACACAAATATGGCACCCCCCCCCCCCCACCCGCCCCCCCACCCCACCTCCTTGATTTCCATGGAAATTAGAGCAGGCTATATGTAAAATAGCCTTCCCAAACTGATTGTGTTAGTTTCTTGCTGGATGAGTCAGTTAAAATGACCCCATCCTAACCCCAGAAATACTAACCAGAACTCAGTTTTCCTTGTGTTACGATCTCCATAGAGACCATTAATGTTGAAAAGGAAATTTAAGTTTCTAGTTAATAGCTGAGAAATATCACTCAACAAGATTTCATTTTTTAAGATTTTTACTGTAACAAATAACTAAAACAGTATTAAACACTATTTTGCATACAATTTATTCCTTAAACTACAGAAAGGAATGTTGCTCTTTTATATTTATCACACATCTGCTGCTCTCCCGAAAGAATTACTGTCCTTAAATCAAACAGTCCACAGTCACTTCCAGTTTCCAATGAATCTCCTGGATTCCTTTGAAGGCTGCAAAATGCATTTCTTCAACCAGAGACCATCTGCCTCCCATATCTGGCTCCGGTAATTCACAAATAACCTACAGCCTCCTCTATGATGACAACACCAACTGTTTTTTTTCCCTCCCTCTCTTTTCCTTCTGCCCAAAATCTTGGAGCCAGACTGTTTATTGTTAACATAGCTGTCTTTGCCCTCTGTTCCCAGGTGGGAGAACTTCACTCCTTGCTCAGCAGATCCCTAGACTAAGCCAAGCTTATTCTCAGGCATAATTCAGATAGCCACATCATCGCCTTCATTTTAAACTAAATTTAAAGCTCTAAGCTTTTGGACAGATGGAAAAGAGAGGAAGGAAAAAAAAACATAATAAGCCTATAAATCTCGTAGTTGTAACACCTCCCCCTAAAAAAGTCAAAAGTCATCACCGTTGCGATGTTTTCATAAACACTTTCCAAAATATAACAACTTATAATATTCTAACAACCAACTTTCTACATACAGTACAAGAAACATTCTCCCCTTCTCCTGCAGTCACATTTTTCATTAAACAGTCCATCGTGACAGCATCATGATGGTTTAACCTGTATAAACCAAACATACGTAACAGAACTTAAAGTCCCCTCTATGTTATTCTTAAAGTTCTTCCTTTCATATGACCAAGAATTGGTTTCGTTGCTAGTAGCTCATTTCACTTGATGATTAAAGCATTGTTTCCTTGTCTTCAGTTAAAAGGTGCCACAATTACTTCAGTCTGGGAAATATTGTCAAGATCAATATTGCTGACTTCTGTTAGAATCGTATCTCTCAAGACTGAAGTTTTCTTTCACAAAATAGAAGGATTTGGCATAATCTGGATGCTAACCTGGGGTATTTTTAAAAGAAAGTCAGAAGTTCACCTTGGAACTTTCCAAGAAAGCACCTGGCCTATATGGTACTTGAGAAGGAGTTGTTTGTTTGAACTGCAAAGCCCTTTACTTAATGAAAATTTGAGAGACAAAAAAAGACAATCACATGGGAAAGAGAGAAAAAAAAAGTTGTGAACCTGCTAGTTTGGAAGGCAGTTTTGTTGGAGAACAAGCTGAGAAGCTTTTCTGGCTCCCTCTCTCTACCTTGCCTAAAATTGTATGGGGCTATCAACCTGTAGCCTGAGTGTAGCCAGTCTGCATTTGGATCTGCAAAGCTGAGAGTTGGTGAGAACTTCCAGGCATTCACCAGGACCACACAAGAGAACTACAGGTCGACAGCATTGAGACCCTGCAGACTTTATCCTTTACTTTATATACTTTTTTAAATTCATTCACAGGATGTAGGCTTCGCTGGCTGGGCTAGCATTTATTGTCCATCCCTAATTGCCCTTGAAAAGGTGGATGCCTTTTTGAACTTCTGCAGTCCATGTGGTGTAGGTACACCCACAGTGCTGTTAGGAAGGGAGTTCCAGGAATTTGACCTAGCACTAGTTAAGGAATGGCGATACATTTCCAAGTCAGGATGGTGAGTGACTTGGGGAACTTCCAGAAGGCAGATGGTGGTGTTCCCACCTATCTGCTGCCCTTGTCCTTTTAGATGGTAGCAGTCGTGGGTTTGGAAGGTGCTGTCCAAGCAGCCTTGGTGAATTCCTACAGTGCATCTTGTAGATGGTACACACAACTGCTACTCTGCGTTGGTGGTGGAAGGAGTGAATGTTTGTGGATGTGGTGCCAATCAAGCTGGCTTTGTCCTGGACGGTGTCCAGCTTCTTGAGTGTTGTGGGAGCTGCACTCATCCAGGCAAGTGGGGAGTATTCCATCATACTCCTGACTTGTGCATTGTAAATGGTGGACAGGCTTTGGAGAGTCAGGGGGTGGGTTACTCGTCACACAATTCCTAGCCTCTGACCTTTCTTGTAGCCACAGTATTTATATGGCTAGTCCAGTTCAGTTTCTGGTCAATGGTAACCCCCAGGACGTTGATAATGGGGGGTTCAGTGGTGGTAATGTCATTGAACATCAAGGGGCGATGGTTGGATTCTCTCTTATTGAAGATGGTCATTGCCTGACACTTGTGTGGCACGAATGTTATTTGCCAAATGTCAGCCCAAACCTGGATATTGTCCAGGTCTTGCTGAATTTGGACATGGACTGTTTCAGTATGTGAGGAGTTGTGAATGGTGCTGAACATCATGCAATCATCAGCAAACATCCCAGTTTCTGACCTTATGATAGAAGGAAATTCATTGATGAAGCAGCTGAAGATGGTTGGGCCGAGGACACTACCCTGAGGAACTCCTGCGATGATGTCCTGGAGCTGAGATGACTGACCTCCAATGACTGCAACCATCTTCCCTTGTGTTAGATATGACTCCAACCAGTGGAGAGTTTTCCCCCTGATTCCCATTGGCTCCAGTTTTGCTAGAGCTCCTTGATGCCATACTCTGTCAAATGCGATTTTGATGTCAAGGGCAGTCACTCTCACCTCACCTCGGGGGTTCAGCTCTTTTGTCCAGGATTGAACCAAGGCTGTTATGAGGTTAGGAGCTGAGTGGCCCTAGTGGAACCTAAACTGGTCAGTGAGCAGGTTATTGCTAAGCAAGTGCTGCTTTTTAGCACTGTTGATGACCCCTTCCATTACTTTAATGATGATGGAGAGTAGACTGATGGGGTGGTAATTGACCAGGTTGGATTTGTCCTGCTTTTTGTGTATAGGACATACCTGAGAAGTGTTCCACATAGCGGGGTAGATGCCAGTGTTGTAGCTGTACTTGAGGCATGGCAAGTTCTGGAGCACAAGTCTTCAGTACTATTGCCAGAATATTGTCAGGGTCCATAGCCTTTGCAGTATCCAGTACCTTCAGCCATTTCTTGAAATCATGTGGAGTGAAGCAATTTGGCTGAAGACTGGCATCTGTGATGTTGGGGAGATGGGTCATCCATTTGGCACTTCTGGCTGAAGCTTGCAGAAAATATTTCAGCCTTATTTTTTGCACTGATGTGCTAGGCTCCTCCATCATTGAGGATGGGGATATTGGTGGAGCCTTCTCCTCCAAAGAGTTGTTTAATTGTCCACCACCATTCACAATTGATGTGGCAGGACTGCAGAGCTTAGATCTGATCCATTGTAGGATCACTTAGCTCTATCACTTGCCGCTGTTTGGCACACAAGTAGTCCTGTGTTATAGCTTCACCAGGTTGGCATCTCATTTTTAGGTATACCTGGTGCTGCTCCTGGCATGCCCTCCTGCACTCTTCAATGAACCAGGATTGACCCCCTAGTTTGATAATAGTGGTAGAGTTGGGGATATGCCAGGTCATGAGGTTGTGTCCGAGTATAACTCTGCTGCTGCTGATGGCCCACAGCGCCTCATAGATGCCCAGTCTTGAGTTGCTAGATCTGTTCAAAATCCCATTTAGCATGGTGGCAGTGCCACACAACACAATGAAGGGTATCCTCAATGTGAAGGCAGGACTTCGTCTCCACAATGGCTGTGCGGTGGTCACATTATGTGGTGGTGAGATTGCCGTTGTCATTTCCAGTGCCTAGGTTGATGCCAGGTGGTCCGTCCAGTTTCATCTGTTTTTGTGACTTTGTAGCGGTTTGTTACAACTGAGTGGCTTGCTTGGCCATTTCATAGAGCATTTAAGAATCAACCACATTACTGTGGGTCTAGAGTCACATGTAGGCCAGACTAGGTAAGGACATTAGGTTTCCCTCCCTTAAGGACATTAGTGGACCACATGTGTTTTTGCAACAATCGACAATGGTTTCATGGTCATCATCAGGCTTTTAATTCCAGTTTTTTATTGGAATTCAAATTCCAACATCTGCCGTGGCAGGATTCAAACCCAGGTCCCCAGAGCATTACCCTGGGCCTCTGGAATACAATCCAGCAACAATACCACTATACCATCGCCTCCCTTTGGGGCCCATCCTCCAAAGGCCACCACTGCAGAAACAAAAATAAAAATACCTGGAAAAACTCAGCAGGTCTGACAGCATCTGCGGAGAGGAATACAGCTAATGTTTCGAGTTCATATGACTATCAATAGAACTAAGGAAAAATAGAAAAGAGGTGAAATATAAGCTGGTGAGACACTATTTGTTTGTCTGTGCATGTGTGCTGGGGGAATTCTTTAGGGAGAGATAGATGGTTATACTTCCTGATTATAATTGTGTGTTAACGAATACTTGCAGCTTGTTAAAAGAAGTTTTGTTTCAAATTAAATTAATCATTCTGAGTTTTTGAAAGAAGCCTGTTCAAAGTCCCTTCTTCTGGGTACTAGAGGTATAGGTACACAATTGGCAATTTTGGTGAGAAAATTAACTATTTAAATTAATGGTATGTCCTGCAGAATAGTGGGGCTTGATAATTCGTGCGCTCCTCCCAACCTGTTCGTAACACTTCTGATGGTCCCTCTGGCTTTTGAATCCCAGCAAGTGTAAAGTGTTGACTCAGAAGAAATTTTCTGTCATAATGTTTTTTTTTACACTCTAGATTCGGTGTTTCCTTTTTTTCCTTTAACATCAGTCTATAATCCACTTGGCCCAAGTTTTAATGTTTATCTCCTTTTTCTTTCATGGCTGTATGTTTTTTAATATCCAAATTTGAAAAACATGTCTTATCTAATTAACCATCCAAGTCATCTTCCTCCTGTTTAAATGTGGGTTATGATTCTCCTATGCTGCTTTAAGGGTCTCATTCAGATTATGTCTGTGTTCTGATAAAAATTTCTTATATTCTTTATTAATTAGCCCTTGCATTCTTTTACCTTCATTCTGCTTTTCAGCGTCCCACCTAGCACAAGTTTTGTCCTATTTATTTTAAGTTCCAAAACTTTAATGCGTCCTCGTAAATCCTCGTTATTCCATGGTAACAGCATCAGTTAGAGCCAAGTCATTTTAGTTTAAGGCACTGTCTCTCTCTGTTTGTCCATTAGCCAGGAACACTTCTGCTGTATTCTATTTTGACATCTGTGGCTTAGAATCTGCAGGCAAGTTCAGAGCGGACAAATTCAGTTCATATATATATATATTATATATATATGACTTTAACTCTTTGTTGCCAGTCAGAGGTCTCAACGGTTCTCCTCCCTCAGAAGCCTGAGATTTTGACTTTTTGAACACACCTTTAGACAAAACAATATTTTCTACAGCAGGATTATAAATAGTTCATGTTTGTTTTTGGTGTAATCAGTTTCAATGTACTTGCCTACCATCCCTGGAGATGGTAGCACTTTATATCACATTAGGTAATTTCCTAGTATAAAATCAACATCATTAATCTGCAATTTTGACACCACTCCAACAATAACAGACAATTTGTCTAAAGCACATTTTAAATTTATCTACACAATGAAACAGGTAAACAAATTCCACCAATGCCTTTACCAATACACTTTTATTTAGTGAATTCTCTGGATAGAAATTCACATCCTTTGCTAACATCAAGCTTTCAGCCGGCCACATATCCCTCAGAATACCTTTTTGGCTCCTTTATCAGAAAAAAAGGAATTACTTCTCCCTCATATATAAAACTCCTATAATCTTTCATGCTCTGAGAGTTATACTCACAATAAGTACATTAGATTGTATCAGTTTATCTCAAGTTTCACTCATTTTCTGGAGAAACACTAGACACACCAATGAAAGCTACTGGCTTAACTTTCAACTTCTAGTAGTCAGCTTTCACATGCCCTGTTTTATGGTAAAGGTATCATTGTCATATTTACATACAAAACTCATATTTATCCTCCAGAGTGTCTTTTCCACTATTCTGAGAAGCATCTGTATCTTCAGGTCTGCTATCCCTCTCAAGGAAAGTAGTGTTCTGTTCATCATCGCTTCTCTTATCTCTCCAGTTTCTGTGTGGGTTTTCAAACAAAAGTTTGCTGCCACCTATGTGTTTGTGGGATTGTTCATAACTATCAGCCAAAACTGCAGCTTCCCTTTTTTTTTAGAAACTTTACAGTCTTCTCAGTGGGACTTAATTCCTAAATTAATACTGTTTTTAAATTCCTCCATGAACAACATCTCTCTAAGGTTTTCAAAATCTTGATTCTGCTTCATCACCCTATACTATCAATACTAATTCTTTTTCTCAAGCAAATTCAACAAAAGCCTGATTCTGTTTCTTCCTCAAATTTCTAAACTTATGCCGAGAAGTTTCTGGGACTAAATCATATGCCTTTAAGCACAGCAGTCTTAACCGTATCATAATCTGCAGATGGTTCATCTGAAAGAGTTGAATAAACCTCCAATGCTTTCCCTACCAAACACTCTGTAATAAATCACCCAAATTTCTCTAGGCCACTATAACTTGGTAGCTATTTTTTCAAACAAGGCAAAAAACATTTCAATCCCTTCCTCACTAAATTTAGACACTGGGTAAATATTCCTTGTTAAATCAAAGCTAGTAGATATATCTGACCCATCAACAAACCTGCCTGCTCCTCCCTGTTCACATAATTAATGCTTTTCCCTATCCAGTTCAAATCTCCTGACTTTTTCTCTTTGACACTCACTGTTTTTCACTTTATCTTCCCTTTGTAATGCAATTTGAGTTATCGCATTTCTCTTTTTCTCTATCTTTCCAAATCGAGTTGCATCATTTGTAACTCAGTCTGAGCTAACCCAATCTGTGTTTTATCTGGATTACCTTTTTCTTCCTCAGTGTTGAAGTGTTGAGGCAATATCTCAACTATTTCTTATTTTTTAGCACTTACTTTTAAATCAATTTCTAACTTTTCTGCTACTGCTTTAAAATTGACCTTTGTTAACTGTTATAATGCACTTAAAGATAAGTCCTCTCTTTAGAGGGAAGCTTCTGCAATAGGCATAGCCATTTTTAACTTATCGATAGATACAGCAAATATCCCTGAAATCTTGAACATGTAGACCTCTGCCCAAACCCAGTGTATTCTTCTCAGCTTGTGGATTTGAAATCCCACAAGAGTCCCCAAATTGTTACAATCCTGGTAGAGACCAATAACGTTTAAAAAGAAACTTGAACTTCCAGCTAATAGCTGAAAAGGGTGATATAACAAGATTTCACGTTTTAATATTTTTACTGTAACAAATGACAGAAAACACTTAACTAAACAATACCTTAAATGACAGAAAGGAACCTTCCTCTTTTTTACTTACCACACATTCCACTCGCCACAGAACTACAGTCCTTATGACAAACAGTCCACAGTCACTTCCAGTTTCCAATAGGTTCATGTTTTGCCATTTTGCCAAGGAGTAACTTTGAATGACCATGTCTAGGTGCTTCCCTCAGTTTTCAGATAGTTTTCCAAACCCACTACTAGCAGTGGTGATTCCTTTCCACCCCCGGCTATGCCAGGATGAATATCCTGAATTCCTTAGATGGCTGTGGAATGTGTCTTTTCGAATAGAGTCCATCTTCCTCCCACATTCAATCTGAGTAGCTCGGGAAGAACCTGCAGCCTCTGCTGACCACACCAACTGTTGAGCTCCTCACCACCCTCTCTTTTCCCTCTGCCCAAAAGCTTGGAGCCAGCAAATCTATTTACTATTAACACAGCTGCTCTTGCCCCTTGTCCCCAGGTGTGAGAGCTTTGCACCTTGCTCAGCCAGTCCTTTGCCTCAGACAGGTTTGTTGTCAGGCCGGAATTCAAAATATTCACAAGGCCTCCTCCATTTTAACCTAAGTTTAAAGATACAGTTCAAAACATAATAATCCTATAAACCTCATAATTGCAAGTAGCAACGTGAAACCTGCCAACACTAGGCCTTTGCTCAATTACTGCAAACATTATAATAAATAAACATAAAAGGACTAGATTTACCTCTAAGTGTCTTACAAGTTCAGATTGTCGATGTACCCTTTCACCAGGTTACTAATTCATGTCAAAATTATTTTTGTGTTTTTTTAAATTAAATTTGCATTTTCTTATCTTTATCTCCATGGATTTCAGCATGAGAAAGGCATATCCTGTAAACTGATGCTTTCTTCATAATTTGAAAGGCACCTCCCAGTGTGTCATATCTTATCTTCCTAATTGATGCAGTCTACTCAAGCACAAAACCCTCAAACACTGTATATTACAAAGTGTTGGGATGTCTTGCAGCCAGCATTTAATATAACCAGTGGCACCGACAGGGCAGCAACCCTGCACGCCACCCTGCATGATGCTGAATCCAAGCTCTAGTACAGCTGTACCCACTCCATTGAGCTTCCAGAAGTAGTACCACGTGAGCATAACACACAGAAGGTGAAATAAATGGTGAGTGCAATGGAGGAACAGGAACTTTGATCTCAGAGGACCAGTTCACTTCCTTCCTCAGCTGCAATATTTGGATATTTAGACCTCGCTCGGACTGCTTATAAAAGAAAATTGCTGTCTAATTGAGCTAACTTATATGAGTCACTCACATCTGCCTAAGATATCCAGCAAAGCCTGGCCAGAAATGTTGAGGAGTCCATTAGTATTTATACAGTCAAGCAGGCATATTTTTCTGGTCTGTGATCCATGATGGAGCATTCAGCGATTCCAGGGGCATTTATGAAGACTACCTCCCCACTCCTTCCCACCACCCCCCCACCCCGCAGCCCCCTGCCATCACCACCACCTCCTCTGACATCAGCTTACCCCTACATTAAACCTAAACTAAATCCTTCAGTTCTCAGCCAGCTCACTCACAGGTGGTACTATTGAGACACTCTTGGTGATGAATATTGAAGTTCCCTACCCAAAGTACATTCTATGCCCTTAATGCTTCTTCCAAAAACAATTTATATTTCTGTTGTGCCTTTAATGTAATCAAACATCCCAAGGTGCATCACAGCAGTATTATAAAGTAAAATTAAACACAAAATCATTAATTTCATGATTCCACTCTATTCTATACACCAAGCCACAAAAGGCAATATTAGGGCAGAGGGCCTCATGGTTTTAATATGGAGAAATACTGATTCACCAGCTCAGGGAGGACGATAAGTGGTAATCAGCAGGCCCATGTTTAACCTGGTGCCATCAAACTTAATGAGATCCAGAATCAATATTGAAGACTCCCAGGTCCACTTCCTCCCGAGATATACCATTGTACTCTCACCTCTGGTGGTATCTGTTTTGGCGGTGAGCCAAGACGTCCCTGGAATGCTGACGGAGGCATCAGGTATGATTCTATCAGTATTACTATGTCAGCAGACTGTTGCTTGACTCGTCCTGTGGGACCACTCTTCAGATTTTGACCCAAGTCCCTAGATGCCAATGAGGAGAACTTTGCATGGTTGACTTGGCTGAATGTGTCTTTGTCTTTCGCAAGCGAGCAGCTTTCAGTAAACTGCCTACACATTAAGAAGCATAAAGAAAGCGGTTTGTTGGATTTAATAATATTTTATAGTTTGAATTAATTTATTGTGTGCATCCCATAACAATTCAAACCAATTGAACTGGAGTTTGATTCTACGTAATTAATATCAGCTATATATATATATATATATATGATTCCATACAGGTACAGAGCCAAACTGAATATATCTTATATGAAGTAAATGATAATAATATGTACGTTTGTCCAATTTTTAAAAACACAAATACATTTCGTTTCGAAACGAAAGGTGTAGTTTACTCTTTTTCTTTAAGTGCAATTTCCACTTCACAAACGCAAGTTTCCCAGACTGGAGCTCCAGCAGTCACCGATTTCTTACCGGATATTTAAGCACTGCTAATATCACCGTGACCCTCTGAAAGCGGCCAGCGAGCAGAATCGAATATCACCGAACAGTCTGATCGCGTGTATTCCCTCTGAAGTGACTCGACCTTAAATCTCGACCTGCTGGCAATTGTCCAGAACACAAGCCAGTCCCCTCAAATACAATTGGCTCTCGGGTAGGAGAGAAAGGTGAAAATGCGGAAGTTTCCACCCCGGTTTGGCATTTTAATCATTAGATCGCAACATTGACATCTTTTCTCGACGGCATTCCCAGGATATAAACACAAGATCTATGGCCACTCTAAATTCAGAGCGGAGAGCTTTTGCTCAGAGAATCAACAGGTGAGACATTGTTTATGTAAATTATTCCTGGTTATTTTTTGACCAAGTTGGTAAAGATTAACCTTCCCGTAGAAATGCAGAACTCTGCAGAAGGGCAGGATAGCACACGCAGCCGCCAGCGACTTTCATGCTGCAGTTGTGTTTGCACTGGGTGTTGCTATCCTCACGATATATGTAACCTCAAGCTATTTTTTGCCCGTACCGAAATACCACTTTAGACGGTTTCACTATTTTTTTAAAAAATGCTTTCAAAGCCAAATTTTAACATGGAGTAGTTGTGTTATAAACCATGTGAGCCGGATGACGATCATGTGTTTCGACCAGCTAGTTTGACTGTACTTAACTAGAAATACTTTCCTTCACTCAAAAGCACAGACCATTGATTCAACAGAGTCCACAGCTGTCAGGAAATGTTAGGGGGTGAATTTATTAACGAGCGACATAGACTAGCAACTTACTTAAATATATGGAATCCAAATTACTTTTATGAGAAAAGGTCTACACAAGCTTTTTTTATATATAGGGAATGATTAATACTTTGGTGCTCTGAATGACCACGGAATTAGAGTACAGCTTGACTCAGTTGACAGCCTTCTTGCTTCAGGGTTAAAAGTTTCTGGGTTCAATACCTACCCATCAACCACCGCACAAGAGGTTGAGATAGTGGAGTCTTGGGAAGTGCGGCAGGGTCAGAGTTGCCCCTGTATTGGACATGACATTAAATGAAGGTCTGGTGAACTGGGTGTATCTGATCCAATGGCTGAAAATAAATTACCATTTGTACGTACAGGATTTTATTGTGTTTACCTAGATTAGACCATGCCAGAAGGCAGTATATGAGTTCCAAATTTGCTCTTTCTTGCTTATTAGTAACAATGTAATTTGCCTCTGAACATTCATCATATCACTGGCATGAGATTTGGGACGGAATCGTCCCAGGTTCGCACTAAGTGCAGTAGCGGGCGGGAAAAGGAGGTTTTACCCGCTGGCCACAATGGCAGGTTTTTGCACTGTATCGTCCCATTCCTGCCGCATCCTGCCTCATTAATAATGCACTCCCGGGAAACACACTGGATTGCTGGCAGGGCGGCCTCTGAAACCCCAGCCCGCTGACACCGCAGGCCTTCAGTGAGCTGGGCACCATATTTAAAGGGTGCCCCTGCACAGAGCTAGCTCTCCCTAAGGCATTGGAAGGTGCCGCAAGGTCATGGCTGTAACAGGATGGAAACATGCTGCACTGAAATTTAGCGACAGCTCCCTCAGGTGCCTACTGGACATAGTGGAGGCCCACCATGATGTCCTCTACCCCAGCTCTGGGTGAAGACCAGCAAGCAAGGTCGTCAATCCAGCATGGGAGGTGGTGGTCAGTGCTAATACCCTGCATAAGAGAATAGCCACCCAGTTCCAAAAGAGGATGAATGATCTCTGTTCTGCCAGTGTAAGTCACTCTTCTCATCATTCTCACTCTCAAACCCATTACACGTCCACAGGGATCTCATTCACTGCCAGTTCATAGGACATCATCATTCACTCTCTCATGCACCTTCATCTGCCCTGTGGATCATGTCCTCATTCTATCCAATGGCACCACTCACCACCCACACATGCCAGGCATCCTTCTTATCTGACTTGGCAGACATCCTGCTTACACTCTATCCATCTCTATTCATGCAGGACAAGCTGGCAAACAACAAGAGAGAGAGGTCACAAACTGGTGGAGAAAAGCCTGAAATCAAGGTCCTCACAGACTTTGAAAATAGAGTCATCCAGCTGGTGGTGAGGATCTGGACCATTCCTGTGCTGATGCTGACAATGAGATCAGTGCTGCTCCACCAAGTGAGGATCCAGCAATGCAACATCCATCAGACAACCATGCTGTGAGTGATGTGTCCTGTTTCACAGGCCACTGCCATGCATTAATTATCTCTCCTCCCTTTCGCAGGCACACCTGGGAAGCAGCCGAGGGGGGTCCATGACCCAACTCCTCAACTCAAGCCCGAAGACATTGGAAGAAGAATCTGATGACGCCCTCATTGAAGACCCATCACTGCACTCACCCACACCCTCCACCAGTGCAGAGATGTACTCCCTGATGGGGCCTGGTTCTAGAGTAGCCTTGGGGTCACAATCTAGTGAGCACATTGTATTGTCTGATCCACAGCAGGTGCCAATAGGGCCTTCCCAGTTTTCCGGCATACCAAAGGCCAGAAATCCGCTGAATCTGAGTCAAATGAGGAGCCTCTGGAATCTGTCATTCCTCAGTTGCTGGAGCTGCAAAGGCAAGCTCGGGAACATCAGGAAAGGATATCTGCTGCACTCCTCAGATTGCAAGGCACAATGGAGGAGTCCATCTGCCTTCAGTCTGAGATGATAGCACCGGCACGCCAATGCACCGAGGTCAACACTGGTAGGATGACGGCCGTGGTCCAGGACATTGGTCCTGCACTGCTGCAGGGTTGAACTCCGTCACTGATGGCATAGTTGGCCTCTTAGTGTTAAAGCAAATGGGGTGCAGGGCAGATCAGCCTCACTCCAGCTTCTCCTTCTCTTCGGCCAGTCAGCCAGGGGCCCTGCACAATCATGAGAAGGAGGATCAGCAGGTATGTAACCTGGGGCCATCCACCCAGGTGACTCCAGGAGGGTCCGGCTCATCCGAGTCTCCTCTTCCTGTGACCCTGGCAATTCCAGCTTCACAGGCTGAAGAGGGTGCTACTGCCAGACAGCAGTACCCCGAAAGCAAGCTGGGGCCCGCCAAGGTCATCACAGGCAGGGCATAGCAGATAGCAGGCTGCCTCACCTCCATTGTGGATGTCAGGGAAGCACCCTGAAGTAGCGACAGGGTTAAGAAGATGTAATTACACAGCCTGGGCATGGTTGTTAATCACTTGTACATAATATTCACTATTGTAAATAAACTCTCAAGAATGTCTCCCTGTCTATGGCTCCTTGTTCTGATGAGCAGTGTTCATGTCATTCAGATGTGAAACCTTGGTTCCTGCACAAGATAGTCAGGTGTCTCAGTCCAGGGCCTCTTCCCTGTACAGTGTATAACCTTCAGACTAAAATGATGGTCCAGCTTCACACTCACTGGACACATTAGTGATGGCTGCACCTCGATGGTGCTTGTTGTTGCTGCCAGAATGTCGTGGGCAGGCATCACAGAGTCCATCATATTCTCTGTGTGTTCTCGGCACCTTTTGAGGTGTGACAGGCCCCACATCTCATCAGCATCTGTGACCAGTGATGCTGTGCTCCTGAAGGGCTCAGGTGCTGAAAGCTGACAAAGGATCAGGTGCATTTAAAGTTTCACGGCTACATCTCCATGATATGACCCTGACCACAACGCAAGCAAGCTGCCCTCAGCCAGACAGGAGTCAGATATTCACGGAGGCAATGTGAGGATCTATGGAGTGTCCTCACTACATGTCATCATCATTCTTCTCAAATTCAGCGACTATTAGGGCCTCCACTGTATCTCCATGACATGAACCTGAGCACTGAGGGTATGTGCGCTGCCATCAGCCACACAGGAGTCAAACGTTCACAGATGCAAGGTGAGGATGTCAGGACTGTCCTCATTGCATCTTGTCATCATCCTCCATGAATCTCTGTGGCTATGAGGGCCTTCTGAGCGCGACTGCCTCATCTGGCCAGTGCGACGGCCTCATTGCTCGCATCCTCGCCTTCGAGGACCTCATCACCATCATCCCCTTTGACATCTTACTCATCAGAGGATACATGCAGCTCCTCCACTCCTCAGCCTGGTCCTGCTCCTCCTCCCCCTCCCTCACTGTTGCAGCACCAGGTTGTGGACCACACAGCAAGCGGCGATGATGCGTGACACCCTCTGGGGACTGTATTGCAGTGCTCCACTGGACCTGTCGAGGCACCGGAACTTCCTTTTCAAAATGCCTATGGTTTGCTCCACTGAAGTCTGTGTCACAGCATGAGCCTTGTAATACCGTAGCTCTGCTGCAGTTTGAGGCTGTCGCATGGGCATCTTTAGCCACGTCCTCTCCGAGTAGCTCTTGTCCCCGAGGAGCCAACCCTGCAGCATCTCTGGACCCTGGAAGATGTCAGGGATCTGAGACCTGCTAAGGATGGAGGATTCATGGACGCTCCCTGGGAATCGTGTGCAGACCGCAGGATGTGTCTGGTGGTCGCACAGCAGCTCAACAGTCACTGAGTAGAAGCCCTGTGGTTGACATAGTTAGCTGCTTGTTGCCACGGAGATCTAAGCGCCATGTGAGTGCAGTCAATGCCACCCTGCGCCTGTGGGAAACTGGAGATCTGTGAAAACCCCAGTGCTGTTGCTTCCTGATTTTCCTGATCCCGAGTGAAATGCACAAATTTCTGTGCCTTTGTGAAGATGGTATCCTTGGCCTCCTGGATACACTTGTGCATGGAACACTGGAAGGAGCTGCTGGTATTTAAAAAAAAAATAAATTGAGTGCCACAGTCACTTTCACGGCCACTGGCAGTGGATGCCCTCCATGTTCCTGTGGCACCAAATCCTGCAGCAGCTGGCATATGTGACTGACCAGTTCCCTAGACATGCATAGTCTTTGGCGTCACTGGTTCTCAGTCAGGAATGACGGGCACCGTCTATAGACCCTGGAGCTAGTGAGACACCTATGAGTAACGGCTCTCTATGGATCTTCAGCTGCGTGCACAACAGGCCCTGCTGCCCCTTCATCTTGAGAGAGGTGCCCCTCCCTTTGCTGAGCCAGGTTCTTCTTCTTCCTTGTCGTCCTCCTCGTCTGTAAGCCATGATTCCTACCCCTAAATCACCAGGCTCCATGATACTGATGTTCTCTTCCTGCAGGATCAAAGAGATAGACGTGTGGATTCGCATGGGTGGTCTAAGAACCCCTCTAGGTTAAGCCTGAAAGCCCGTTTACACATGCAGGAGAATGCTGGCCACCACTTGGATGGCCAGTGTGTAGTGTGCTCATTGGCTGTCCAAATCCCCACCCACCTCTACCCCACTCCATTTGACCGATTTGGCAGCAGCTTTACCCATTGGATTGCATGCTGTGCTCTCAGCTCAGGCACAGGCATTCTCCTAACCCACACTGCAAGACTACACTGTTAGCTTGAACCATAATGGATACTGATTGACAGCTTAATAAAGACATTCCAAGGGGCTGTGGGCACCTCCAGCAGTGACTGCACCTTGGCCACCTTTCGCAAGGGGATTGTACAACGTGCCCAGTTGGCCAATTGCTCTGCTGCCCCCTAAAATGCATATTTAATTTTCAGTCTGTGTCTGAGGGGTGATAAGTTCTGGAGCATTTGGTGGCACTTTCATGCTTACTCGTGTTGCTTGAGGCTTGACTCCAAGCATGTCATTAGAGCTGCAGCTGAACAGCCTCTGCTGTGGAAGAATGCTCACTTTTTTGACCAGTTTTCCCAAGTGTGTGGCCACCCCTAACACCCACCACCACCCCCCACCCCCTGCCCCGCATCCCCCAGCATGCGTTTGAGTATTTCTTTCAGTCTGTCTCTGCTACCTTTGTCCCCCACTGCCCCCACGCCTCCTCAGTCTCAATTGCAGTCCTTGCCCTGGCACTACACTGAAAGCCAGCCAGGAAAAGGTGACTTGCCTGTGCCCCCCTCCCCCCTGAATGCATGGCATTCCTTGATGTCCTACGGACGATGCTCGCAAACACTGTGCAAGATTGCGTGTACTCACCTGAGTTCCCCTCAACCTAGGTCACGAGGTGCATGCCTCTGAAGTCACACCGAAGTGGGCGGTAAATTTGACATGGGCTTTATAATTAGACGCAAATGTATTAAAAGGATCCTGACATGTGGCGGCAGGAAATGCGGCCTACCAATAAAAGGTGAAGCAGATAATCGCAAACTGGCTTCACACCAGCATAAAACCGATTTTTGTTTTTTTGGTCGCTTTGTCATTTGTTCCCACACCCAGCCCCGCCTGCCATGACGACCAACAGGGCCAGAAAATTCCAGCCATAGTGTAAAACTCTTGTGATAAAAGTGTGAGCCTTGATATATTCAGTCGCACAGAATGGACCAGTGCTAGTCTACTATTCCTCTCGAAATGAAAATGAGCTTCCTTGGTGACACTTAATTTCAAACATTTCCTTTAGAATCAGAGCATGTTAAACCCAATAGAGTACCGTGATATTCCACAATCAAACGCTGCTTGCTTGTTGCTAATATCACTTGTGAACAGATTCATTGGCATGAAGAAACCCTTAAAAGAATTTCATAGTATTTTATCAGCTTGCTGAACACAATGAAGTAGTAATGATTGATGTCACATGGTTTAGCACTAAGGCACTGATTTGGATGCTTATTTCCATTTGGTTGAACAATATGATGTCATAATACTAGCCTACTCTGCATTTAGTTTGCTATAGCAATGTAGGGATCGGAATCAACCTTTTGATTATTGCATGAAGTCATGCATGGTTAGGGTACAGATAGTTGAAACTCTGATCAGAATCCGGATCCTTCTTGTATGCTCCAGTCCCAGAGGACTGGAGGACTGAAAGTGTTACAAACTTGGTCAAAAAAAAAGTGGGGTGAGGAACAAACCTGGCGATTTGAATGTTGGCAGTGGGAAATTAAGAGATCGTTGTCAAGGGAAAAATCAATTTTCACTTGGAGAAGCATAGGTTAATAATGGATGATCAATATGAACTTCTGGTGAACCTGATGGAGCTGTTTGAAATAACAGCAAAAGTTGATGAGGCTACTTCAGTGCTTTTCTTGTTGCACAACATAATATTTACAACACAGAAAGAAATCCCAACTCGTTTTAATTTACCTAATCCTATCCTCCTGTTAATTTTTATTCATGTTTATCGAGCCTTGTCTTATAGATGCATCAATGCTAGGTGTCCAACTATGTCTTTTGGTAGCAATTTTCACATTCTAACTATATTCCGTGTTTTTTTTTTCCCCTGAATTCCCTACTGGATTTATTAGTAATTCTCTGACACTTGTCCCTAGTTATGGACTTCCTTGCAAGTAGAGACATTTTTACGTCACCCTATCAATTTTTTTTCACAATTTTGAAGATCTCTGTAAGAGTCCAACCCTGATCAATCATCCTTGATAGATTGAACTTTTCAGTTATGGTATCATCTTAGTAAGTTTTTTTGTTGCACCTCTATATCCTTTCATAATATACTATGGAGACCTGCACTACAAGTTTGGTCTAACCGAGGATCTGGTATAACACTGCTCCTTAACTTTTCAACTCTCCCACTAGAAATGGAACCTGCTTTTTTTGGCCTTCCTAACCTGATTTCTGTATCAGATCCCTGGTGTTCTCCTCTACTCCATTTGGACATTTATCTTCCAAAGAATATGTGGCTTCCCCACCAACATGCACCACCTCACTTATTTATATCGAAGTTCAATTGCTAATTACATGCCCATTCTGTAAGTTTATTTGTGCATTCCAGTATTTTGTCACAGACCTCCTGTGTCTTATCTGTACCCCCCAATTTGGTTTAAAAATCTGAAATTGTCCTCCCAGTAGTACCCAGGTCCAAATCATTTTGTAGCCAGCTTTCAATCCATGCTGAGACTCTGTCCCGATGATCTTGATTCCCCAGCCAGGGAAACAACCTCCCAGTGCCTACCCTGTCAAATCTCTTTCAGAAATTGCATGTTTCAATGAGGTCGTCTTGTATTCTCCTTAAATCCAGAGAGCACAGTTCTGATTTACTCAGCCGTTCATCATGGGACAACCCTCTCATCTCGGGACTCAATCTAATGAACCTTTGCTGTACCACCTTTCATGCAAGTGTATCCTTCGTTAGAAATGGAGACCAAAGCTATCTGGCCTTTCATACTGTGTTGTAGTTAATGCTTTGAACTTTATTGCTTATTTACCTCTTTCTTCTTCTTGTTTAAGAGACATCTTAAAATTTACCTCTTTGACCAAAGTTTTCGTCCTAACTTTTAAGGTGTGTCTTAAAAAAGGAGAGAGGCAATTAAATGGAAAAGTGCAAAGCAGAAACTACATCACAGTATGAAAGACCAGATAGCTTTGGTCTCCATTGTATGGCTTGGTGCCACATTTTGTTAACATTCTGGGATGTTTTGCAATGTTAAAGGCATTATATCAATGCAAGTCATTCACAAACTGAATTGAAGTTCACCAAAATGCACAGAAAAGATGTCAAAGATTTTGAATTCATAGGCCAAATAGCTACATATCAAGGAGCATCGGTGCTTAGGGATGGGGCTGGGAAACACATAAGTCTTGAATCAATGTTGCCATCAATTTTCATATCTCAATTATCTAATACAAACAGATCTTTGTTAAGACCAATGAAGCAACCTCCATTCCCACAGAATTCAAACAGAACAAACTAGAATATAAAAAAATACAATCACAAATACAAATTGGATTTAAACACCACATGTAGTCCCAGGGCTGTTAAGTTGAATACGCATGTTCCACAAATGTGCACACCCCCACATTTTGATAAACCATTTGAGATTGCATTTGAAATGAACAAGCAAGTGGGGATGGACAGCATGAAATGTGTGTGATGTGTAAAGTCACAAGAACAGTATTGGAAAATATGATAAGTATTTTGTCAAATCTTAAACTTAAATTTGGGATTTAAAAATGCAGTTTTCATCACTGAAAACTGGGAGTGGTCATTTTAAGAGCTTGGAGACCTCTTTGAGTCTAGTACAACTGTAAATCTTAAGTAGTACTGAGCCTAAATAATCAAAATGTTCTGGCAGTTATTATTAACGTGTCTATTTCATTGATGTTTTCATTTGATGACAGTACTTATTACATAAAATCTTAGAACTGCATTTTTGCTGGCACAGTATTTAGAAGCATGCTCATTGTGATTGAAGGCATCAAGCCATACAGAAATTTTCAAAGGCTGAATATTTCGGATCTGCAAGAAGGGGGGAAAAAAAACAGCCTTTAACAATTTGAGGTATCAAGTGGCAAATTATTCAAGGTATCAACTGATACTGTGCATAATACGGAAGCCATGATCACATTATACATTTTGTGTACTGTATTAACATTCAGAAATTCTTCAATAGTTTACCCTAAAGTGGTTTATCGGCAAGTGTCTCATAAAGATTGCTGAAAAGCATTTGATTTGTATTATTCAGCATTTAATAGGAATGTGTATGAAGGGATGTGGATAAAATATGGGTTAAATGGAATTGGCATGCACATCAGCCATGGTCTAACTAAATGGTGGACATGGTTGAGATGCTGAATGGCTTTCTGTTGTTGATATTTTTCTTTGTACATAACAAAATTCCCTGAATGGGTGTCAGGGGAATGGTAGTAATGAAACTGGATTTGTAATCCAAGCTAATGCTCTGAGAACGTGGGACGTTTGTTCAAATCCTACTACGGCAGTTGGTGGAATTTAAATTCAATTAATAAATCTGGAATTTGAATTTAATCTCAGTAACGGTGACCATGACAACTATCATTAATTTTTGCAAAAACCCATCTGATTCACTAATGCCCACTAATGAAGGCAATTTCCCATCCTTACCTGACTTGGTCTACATGGTCTACACCAGACCTACAGCTTAACTGGCCTCTGAAATGGCCTAGCAAGCCACTTCGTTCAAAGGCAATTAGGGATGGGCAACAAATGCTGGCCTTGCTGGTGACGCCCACATCTGATCAAAGAATAAATAAAATTTTAGAGGGATTGGCTCATCAATCCATGGAAATAATATATATGTAATTAAAAATTAGGGAAGTTTTCTTGCTGATTGGTTGGCAACTTGACTCTGGCTACCACGGAGAATGCACTAGGGACTATAGTTTCTCCATGTTGTTTGATTCAAAAAAGGCTCAATGCCTGGATGTGTTCATTTTTCCAGCAGAGGACAGGCCCCTGTGTATGAATATATGTATCAGTACCATTTTCTCATGCAGTATTAATTGCTGATCCCTTTGAATTTTGGCATTTTTGTCTGTCCTGATGAATGCAAGATGCAAAGCTTCGACAGCATATCTCTTTTTTTTCAGCAATACTCAAATTGTGTACCAACGAATGACTATTTAAAAATATGTAGGGCATGATACATGATGTCCTTTGAGGCTGTGACTTAAAAGGAAGTGGCATCAGAGAGGAAGAGCTGACCAACACAAAATGCTTACCTCACCTCCACAGTTTTTATTTCTGACAGATGCCTGCCATTCAAGGAGGAAGCAAGTTCCATGGAGGGCATTTAAACATTTTTGGTGCTTTGGTTAAATTAAATTTGCACCTTGTTGCCACTCTGTGCCTTGCCCACAGATGAAAATCAAGCAAGGGGGTGATAGGTTATCAGGGGGAGGCAGGATGCAGATTTTGAGGTTGCCATCAATTCAGCCATGATCTTATTAAATGACGGTGCAGGCTGGAGGAGCTGAATGACCTACTCCTGCTCCTTGATCGTATGACTAGAACAAAACCCAGTGTAACATGGCTCCCTCATCACTATGAGTGCTCATTTCTAGTAAGCACTGTGCTCTGGTGAGTGAAACCAAGGTTGTAGCAAAAACCAGCTTACAAGGATGAGGTGATTGGCATAATGTAGTGTACTGGACCAATAATTGGGAGACCCAGGGTTCAAATCCCCCAGCTGGTAGAATTTGAATTCAACTAATAAATCTGAAATTGAAAGGTGGCCTCAGTGATATTGAATGATCCATCTCAGCCTCTTCCTAAGGTCTACAGCATCCAGCCAGTTTACAGCCAATTTGATTCACTGTGATATCAAGAAACAGACTTGATTTCCAGGACTAGCTGTGGCCCTAGCCAAGCTGTTCCAGTACAGCTGCAACACTGAGAACTGTAGAAAATTGTCCACAAAAAGAATGGCAAATATAACCTGGGCAATTACCACCCCACCAGTCTACTCTCAAACATCAGCAAAGTGATGGAAGCGGTCACTGACATCGCTATCAAGCAGCACCTACTCAGCAATAACCTGCTCAGTTTAGGTTCTGCCCAGGCCACTCAGCTGCTGACCTCAACACAGCCTTGGTCCAAACATGGACAACAGAACTGAACTCAAGAGGAGATTTGAGAGTAACTGCCTTATAATCAAGGCAGTATTTGACCAAGTGTGGCATCAACGAGCACTAGCAAAATAGAGCCAGTGGGAATTGGGAAATCTCCACTGTTTGGAGTCATACCTAGCACAAAGGAATTTGGGTGTGGTTGTTGGAAGTCAATCTTCAGTCCCAAGCCATTGCTGCAGGAGTTCCTCAGGGTAGTGTCCCAAGTCCAACCATCTTCAGCTGCTTCATTCATGACCTTCCCTCCATCATAAGATCAAAGGGGGGGATGCTCGCTGTTGATTGTGCAATGTTCAGCACCATTCGTGACTCCTCAGATACTGAAGCAGTCCACGTCCAGATGCAGCAAGGCCTGGACAATATTCAGACTTGGGCTGTTGAGTGGCAAGTAATAGTTGCACTACACAAGTGTCAGGCCATGACCATCTACAACAATAGAGAGGTAATCTAACCATCTCCCCTTGACATTCAATGGCCCCACCATTGCTGAATCCCCCACAATCAATATACTGGTGGTTATCATTGACCAAAAACTGAACTGGTCAAGAGCAACGTGGCTACAAGAGCAAGTCAGAGGCTGGAAATTCTGCTGTGAGTGACTCTTCTCCTGACTACCCAAAGCCTGTCCAGCATCTACAAGGCACAAGTCAGGAGTGTGATGGAGTATTCTCTACTTGCCTGGATGAATGCAGCTCCCACAACACTCAAGAAGCTTGACACCACCCAAACAAAGTAGCCCACTAGATTGGCACCCCATTCACCACTTTAAATATTCACTCCCTGCACCACTGATCCTTAGTGGTAGCAGTGTGTACCATCTACGAGATGCACTGCAGCAACTCACCAAAGTTCCTTCAATAGCACCTACCAACCTCTACCACCTTGAAAGGCAGGGGCAGCAAATGCATAGGAACACCAATACCTGCAGGTTCCCCTCCAAGCCAGATACCATGCTGACTTAGAATGATATCACTGTTCTTTTGCTGTTGCTGGGTCAAAATCCTGGAATTCCCTGCAGCACTGAAGTGTACCTACACCACATGGACTGCAGTGGTTCAAGGAGGAGGCTCATCACCAACTTCTCAAGGACAATTGGGGATGGGCAATAAATGCTGGCCTAGCCAACAATGCCCACATCCTGTGAAATAATTTTAAAAAAGGGTAGACTGCTAAGTTTGAAAGAAAATAATGAAAATACAAGAGCCCATGCATATATGTAAATATATGCATATACATACACATCTGCAAGTATCTTACTGACATTATCAGAATTAGAAATATTTTGGGGGAGAGAATATGAAGTAATCCAGGATCATCAATCAGATCACTTTCATTGGAATTAGTTTTCCCTGCCCCCCTCTTGGTATTTGACAACATTCCCAGTCATTTTCAGAGTCTCAGTGACCCAAGAAAATTATTAATGTTTGCCAGTAACACCAGGAAGGGATTGAATAAGTGGAAGAGCAAATGGTGAGAGGAAATAAAGGGAAGAGAGAGATGGCAATGGAATGGAAGCATGCATGGCTAATTATTAGTGTAGTGTCACTGGAGGGACGTGCATCTGAAAGAAAAACCTTCATTCCAAAAGACTGAGTTGCATTGAAATCTAGGCCTGAGAAATGAAAGGGTAGTATGTTGATTCACGCAACCACCCATCCTACAGATGCCCTGGCATCATCTTTAAAAGGTATTGGCAACACCACCTGATTTGGACTACATTCAGGTTTTAAGGAATTTACCTAAATATCTGTTCTAGATTATACTTATGTTTCCACAAATGTCTAATCACAAAGGCTCTTGGTGTGTAGCCAGCCACTGGAGCGAAGATAAAGAATTCTAGTTCTCTACCACCCCATACAAGACCGAAAACAAGTACTGAACACTAGAAATTGTACTCATCCCCTAATGCAGAGAGTTTGAAGTTTGCTGGGTAGAGCTGCTCGTCTGCCATAAGAATATTATGTGAGTCTGCCCTGAAGTAATCCTTTTGTTTGGTACACATTGCATTGTTATATCTCATCTTGAGGCCACAGCATTGTGTTTGAATTAAACCCGTGACCTTGAGATAAACTGGATCCTTCAGCTTTTACAGAAAGCAGCATGCTGACATTTTAAGTGTTCTGAGATTTGATAAATCCATATTTAGAGCTAATTTTGGACTGTCTTCAAAATAAAACTATGTTCGGAAAGATAAAATCTAGATTTTCTTAATTTTTGTTCCTCGGTCTCTTTACTACATTCTTCTCTTGACAATTGTAAGGATATATTTCCAGATTAAAGCTATTTGTTGGCACAATTAGCATTTAGAAAAATTGAGGCTTGAAACTCAGTATTTGTTTTTCTCTGTCAGAAAATTCTAGCACTTTTCTTCGAATGTTCAATTTTTATTTTTAGTGCAGGTACCAATTAAACCAGAGACTTTGCCATCCAATGGCTACTAAGTTATTCCTTATGTAATCCTCTGTTTCACCTAGTCTAGCAACAACCATTTGCAGGAGAGTGGGGCACAGGCACAATGCACTGAATGCCCTCCTTCTGTACTGTTATGGGCAGGATTTTGCACTTGGCAGGTGTGCTCAGTGCTCAGGAAGCTGACCGCCGTCCGCAATTGGCTCTGCACCACGATTTCACACGGGTGGGCCAACTAAGGCCCGCCCTGCGTGGATCGCAAGCGGCAGCACTGAGCACTGCCTGTGTGGGCGGGGGAGGAACGAGAGCCAGGCCTAGCGTACAGTTCACACATGTGCGAGAAAGAGCACTTCAATCTCCCTGGGGCACGGAGTGTTTAAAAAAAAATAATGAGAATAAAAATTTAATAAAACGTGCCCCCTCTGTCTCTGTCTCTGTCACATGAACTGAGATATGTTCTTAATTCAAAAATAAAGTTTTTATTTAATGTTTATTTGCTTTAGGAAACCTCGTCCTGCTCGTGGATAAGGTTTCCTAAGCCTTTTCGCCTGCCCGCCAACCATTAGGTTGGACGAGCAGCGTAAATTTGAATTTAATTAGATTGTTAATGGCCATAATAAGCCTTTTAATTATCAGTAGTCCCGTAGCCGACTCTGCATGCCCACCGAATGAAATATTACGAGACTGGGATAATTGGGATAGACATAGTGTTAAAGGCTTGGATGGAGTGGATTTCTTGAAATGTGTACAGGAGAACTTTTTAGGTCAATATGTAGAGGGTCCAACAAGGGATGGCGCAGTGCTGGACCTAATTCTGGGGAATGAAGCTGGACAGATGGCTGAGGTGGTGGTGGGGGAGCATTTTAGTGACAGCAACCACAACATGGTACAATTTAAGCTTGTCATGGACAAAGAAATAGACAAATTGCAAAAGAATGGTTTGGATTGGGGGAGAGTGGATTTTAGCAAAATAAAGCAGGATCTGGCCAAGGTAGAAGCAAAATACTGCGGATGCTAGAAATCTAGAACAAAAACAAAAATACCTGGAAAAATGCTGCAGGTCTGACAGCATCTGCGGAGAGGGATACAGTTGAAGTTTCGAGTCCGTATGACCCTTCATCAGAACTAAGAAATATAGAAATGAGGTGAAATATAAGCTGGTAGAGGGGGGTGGGACAGGTAGAGCTCGGTAGGGGGCCAGTGATAGGTGGAGACCAAGAAGAAACTGCCAAAGATACAAAAGGACAAAGGGGTGTTGATGGTGGTGATATTATCTAAAGGATGTACTAATGGAAACATTAAGGGTAGCAAGCAGGACAAGCTAGTGGCAGATGGCCCTAGTAGGGGTGGGGTGGGGTGGGGGGAAGGGATCTAAATGGGCTAAAAGGTGGAGATGAAACAATAGATCGAAATAAATTTAAAAATAGGTGGGAAAAGAAAAATATCTTTGTAAAAAAATTATAAATTATTGGAAAAATGGGGATCGGAAAGGGGGTGAAGATGGAGGAGAGAGTTCATGATCTGAAATTGTTGAACTCAATATTAAGTCCGGAAGACTGTAAAATGCCTAGTCGGAAGATGAGGTGCTGTTCCACCAGTTTGCGTTGAGGACGGACATGTGGACATGAGAGCAGGGTGGTGTGTTGAAATGGCAAGCGACAGGGAGGTCTGGGTCATGCTGGGTCTGGGTCTGGCCAAGGTAGACTGGGAACAGCTACTTGTGGGGAAATCTACAGAGGAGCAGTTGGGGTTGTTCAAAAAGGAAATGGGGAGGCTACAGGCTCAACATGTGCCGTCTAGGGTGATAGGAAGGTGTAACAAGCCCAGAGAACCATGGATGACCAAGGATATTCAGGATACGATGAGAAGGAAAAGAGAGGTTTTTACAGATACAAGGGGAGCAAATCAGCGGAGGCATTAGTGGAGTACAGAAAGTGCAGGGTGGAGCTTAAGAAAGCAATTAGGAGAGCAAAGAGGGGATATGAGAAAATTCTGGCTGGTAAAAGTAGGGAAAATCCCAAGATATTCTCTAAGTGTATCAATGGGAAGAGGATAACCAGGGAAAGAGCAGGGCCCATCAAGGACCAAGGGGGTAATCTATGGGTGGAGCCAGAGGACATCGGTAGAATGTTGAATGAATACTTTTCATTCTCTTGGGTAAAGACGGATGTGGATGAAGGTATGGAACTCAGGGAGAGAAACTGCAAGGTTCTTGAGCAAATTGATATAGGGAGTGACAAGGCATTGGAAGTGTTGGCAGGCTTAGAAGTGGACAAATCTCCAGTTCTGGATGATTTGTGTCCCAGACTGCTGAGGGAGGCAAGGGAGGAGATCGCAGGGGCTCTGACCCAAATTTTTAATTCCTCTCTGGCCATGGGGGAGGTGCCAGAGGACTGGAGAACAGCTAATGTGGTTCTGCTATTTAAAAAGGGTTGTAGGGATAAGCCAGGGAACTACAGGCCAGTGAGTCTCACATTAGTGGTAGGGAAACGATTGGAGCAAATTCTGAAGGAGAGAGTCTGTCTCCACTTGAAGAGGCAAGGTTTGATCAGGGATAAGTCCCTGGCTTTTAAGTGGCTTTGTCAGAGGGAGGTCATGCCTAAAAAATTTGATTGAATTTTTTGAGGAGGTGACCAGGTGTGTAGATGAGGGTAGTGCAGTTGATGTAGTTTATATGGATTTCAGCAAAGCCTTTGACAAGATCCCACATGGGAGACTTTTAATGAAGGCAAATGCACATGGGATACAGGGTAATTTAATAGGGTGGGTTCAAAATTGGCTTAGTTGTAGGAGACAGAGAGTGATGACAGAAGGCTGCTTTAGTGACTGGAAGCCAGTGTCCAGTGGCATACCATAGGGATCTGTGCTGGGTCCCCTATTATTTGTCATTTATATAAACGACATAGATGACTATGTGGAGGGTAGGATTCGTAAGTTTGCGGATGACATAAAGATTAGCTGAGTGGATAACAGTGAGTTTGAGTGTCTTGGGCTACAGGAAGATATAGACGGGATGGTCAAATGGGCAGATAAGTGGCAGATGGAATTTAACCCTGAAAAGTGTGAGGTGATACACTTTGGAAGGTATAATTTGACAAGGAAGTATTCAATGAATGGCATGACACTAGGAAGTTCTGAGGAACAAAGGGACCTTGGTGTGTGTGTCCATAGAACTCTGAAGGTGGAGGGGTATATTTGTGGGGTGGTGAAAAAGGCATATAGTACACTTGCCTTTATCAATCGAGGCATAGATTACAAAAGTAGGGAGGTCATGTTGGAGTTGTATAGAACCTTGGTGAGGCCACAGCTGGAGTACTCAGGGTAAGAAAATGGCTGAAGGGAATGAGGGTGGATAGAAACAGTGGAAAATGCAGAAACATTGCTGAAGCTGAAGATAATGGGTCCTATCATAGCACTAATTGGAGGAAATTGTGGATCTTACAAGTTTGGATGTCAGGCAAACATGGAGCTGGTGTAGGATCAAGAAAGGTAGAAATGGGTGTCAGTGTACTTGTGGGAGCTGACCCTATTTCTATGGATGATGTCTCTGCGAAGCAGCATGTGGATGATGAAGAGAAGGGGTCGGGGGGCGAAGGATAATTGCCTGGAAAACTTCAGCAGTGTTAGTGTTATGATGTGGCAGATGATGTGTGCCAGGTGAGTCAAATCCACAAGGGAAACTTGGCCATGCTATCACAGCAGTTTTGCAATTTATATTTATTGCATGAAGATGTGTGCACTGAATTCAGAAGTAATGAGTCCACCAAAACCTTAGAGATTTTAAATATTAAATTAAAACATATATTAACAAAAGAAAAGATTTCAAGCACATACATAAGACTACAACTACTTAATACAATAACAAATCCTAAAGTTCCCAATTAACCTGACTCCCAGTTACACACCTCCTTTGAGGTGAAAAAGTACAAAATAGATTTTAGATTTTAAAGAAAACAAGCCAGCAAGTTAACACAGCACCTACTTGATAGTGGAATTCCAAACATTTTTCTCAAACTTCAGTTACTGGACACAGCAGGCTTGTGCACAAATGGCTGGATGCTTTTTCACACACTCCTATTAGACTTCCAATATAACCTTTCATTTTTTATATATGTTACTCTCTCTTTAATATGTAACTTCCATTGTTCTATATGTCTTTGCCATAACCCAACCCACCCAATGATTTTTTTTCATCCATTAAATTAATAAATAGAAATTGTGTGGTGCATATGCCCACATTCTAAATACACACACCCCACCCCTGCCCAGTGGACTAATTTCCATGCTTGGAGGAAGAAATCCATTTAAATGTCCCAACAATCACCCTCATAACAGGTGAAATTTGGGATGCTTCCTTTTCTTTTGTGTACAAGGTGAGAAATTTTGGGGTCATGGAAGGGACCCCTTCTCATTTCAAGCATCCATGATATTATCAGATGCTTGCTGGCCAAGTATATCTCAGCCTGTTGCAACCTTATCTAGGGTTAATGTTTCAAGTCCGTGTGACTCCCCTTCAGAGCTCAGAAGTTGAGTATTTTTCAGCATTTTCTGTTTTTATTTCGGATTTCTAGCATCCGCAGTATTTTGCTTTTATTTATGCAAAGTTATCTACACTATCTAACAGCATAGGCAATGCTGGGCATCTCCGACAAGTGGAGGGTATGGTGCCTGTCAAATATTTGGGAGGCTAGCCAGCATGAAGCTGCAAGTTTTTTTATCCAGTTTGTAGTTTTATAAGAGGATTAATCTGCCATGATAAATCAAATTTTCTGACATGTCCACACAAAGACCAAAACCTCACTTAACCCTTCAAGAACTTAATTGGGGACAAAGGTGATGGGGCCCTGCCTCAGTTCTCTGTGATTTATTGCACCTTCTATGGAGCAGATAGAATTTGTGTCCATCCCAGCTCCCAGCAACATGTCAATTTGCTCATTTCTTCTGGTTAGTGACCTGGTGTTTCTGAGGATTGCTCAATTTTCTTCAATTGGCAGACCTCCTCCACTCCACTAAACTCAAGACCTGAAGAAATTTGGGACCAAAGAGTGAGTGATCAGATATTCTGTTTGCAGTGGAGGTATTTGAGGGGGGGATTTGGCTAACACAGCTGGAGAACTCCCTGCCTTTATTCAGATGTTGCCATGGGATCTTTTATGTCACTCTAAACAGCGAGTTAGGATTTTGGTTTAATACCTTACCCAAAAAATGATGAGCTTAATTCTACTCACTCTGGCTGCAGCAACAGTGTAATTACCACAGGCAAGCCAAAAAAAAGGGGAAGAACCCCATTTTCCTCCACAATTCTGTCCTGTAGAGTTTTCCCTCTACAGGAAATTCTGATGAGAAAGTAGATCTTCTGCTTGCCGAAACAATGTCAAGGTGGAATTCCCTGGCTGCCCCAGGAATTCTAGCCAGTACACCCAGTGGAACCCAAACCTGCTCCTGGGAATAGAATTAATTCACTTCAAGGAATAGATAATTGAACTTTTTATGCAGCCCTTTGAAGCAGGACAAAAAAAAATCATATCAGCTTCAAGGCTCCAGTCTTCTATGTTTAGCAGCAGGGTATACTCCAGTTTTCCAGGTCTCTATAGGGTCAGACCCCACTGTTGCAAGCTCACTGTTAAAGGCATGTTAATTGATTATCAATGTTAAGGACATACAGATGAAGGGCATTGATTGATTAAGTACCTTCAGCATATATATAAAGACAGACTGCTGGGACATTGTGTGTTGCTTTGGGAGGAGGTAGACACATGCAATGCTGTATTCTGTAAATAGTATTAAGTAAAATGATTGGTGCCTGGTTTCCTACTTCACCATCTGGCATCAGAATGAAATACCAGCAATAGTTGCCTACACTGGGTTTGCAAATGATCCAAAAAATTTAAGACATTTTTACACATGGGCATATTTAAGGTCATTTGACAGTCTTTGAGCCCTGCCCTGTCCCATATTGATTAGCTTACTAAGTTGATTGGAATTTCAGGTCCAGCATCTCTGAAAATGTAATGCTGTCTCAGTACCACAGTGAAGTTATCAGCCCTAGGTTATATGTTGAGCCTTAAGTAGGCTTGAAACCCAAATGGAGGATGCTAAGCACTGGATAGTGCAAAGGCTGTGGGCCCTGACAATATTCCGGCAATAGTACTGAAGACTTGTGCTCCAGAACTTGCTGTGCCCTTAGCCAAGCTTTCTAATATAGTTGCAACACTGGCATCTACACAGCTATGTGGAAAATTGCCCAGGTTTGTCCTGTACATAAAAAGCAGGACAAACCCAATCCGGCCAATTACTGCCCCATCAGTCTACTCTCAATCATCAGTAAAGTAATGGAAGAGGTCATAAACAGTGCTATTAAGTGGCACTTGCTTAACAGTAACCTGCTCACTGACGTCCAGTTTGGGTTCCGCCAGGGCTACTCAGCCCCTGACATCATTACAGCCTTGGTTCAAACATGAACAAAAGAGAAGACCTCCCAAGGTGAGGTGAGGGTGACTGCCCTTGACATCAAGGCAGCATTTGACAGAGTGTGGCATCAAGGACCCTAACAAAATTGGAGTCAATGGGAATTGTGGGATGCGGTGGGGGGGACTCTTCACTGCTTGGATTCATACCAAGCACAAAGGAAGATGATTCTGATTGTTGGAGGTCAGTCACCTCAGTTCCAAGATATCACTGCAGGAGTCCATCAGGGTAGTGTCTTCAACCCAACCATCTTCAGCTGCTTCATCAATGACCTTCCTTCCATTATAAGGTCAGAAGTGGGGATGTTTGCTGGTGATTGCATAATGTTCAGCAACATTCACAGCTCAGATACTGAAGCAGTTCATGTCCAAATGCAGCAAGACCTGGACAATATCCAGGCTTGGGGTGACAAGTAACAGTTGTAGCACGCGAGTGTTGGGCAATGACCATCTCCAACAAGAGAGAATCTAACCATCACCCCTTGACATTCAACGACATTACCATCACTGAATCCCCCACTATCAACATCCTGGGGGTTGACCAAAAACTGAACTGGACTAGCCATATAAATACTGTGATTACAAAAGCATGTCAGAGACTAGGAATCCTGTGATGAGTACCTCACCTCCTGACCTCCCAAAGCCTGTCCACCATCTACAAGGCACAAGTCAGGAGTGTGACGGAGTACTCCCCACTTGCCTGGATGAGTGCACTCCCACAACACCCAAGAAGCTTAACACCATCCAGGACAAAGCAACCCGCTTGACTGGCACCACATCCACAAACGTTCACTCCCTCCACCACCGAGCACAGTAGCAGCAGTGTGTACCATCTACAAGATGCACTGCAGGAATTCGCCAAGGCTCCTTAGATAGCGCCTTCCAAACCCACAACCACGATCATCTAGAAGGACAAGGGCAGCAGATAGGTGGGAACACCACCACCTGGAAGTTCCCTTCCAAATCACTCACCATTCTGACTTGGAAATATATCCTCGTTCCTTCACGCTCGCTGGGTCAAAATCCTGGAACTCCCTTCCTAACAGCACAATGGGTTTACCTACAGCACATGGACTGCAAGGTTCAAGAAGGCAGCTTACCACCACCTTCTCATGGGCAACTAGGGATGGACAATAAATGCTCGCCCAGCCAGCAAGGCCCACATCCCATGAATGAATTAAAAAAAGCCTATTTGACAATCAATGGGGAAGGTATGTTACATTGTTGATGACTCTTGTAGCTGCTGTCTCCAACGATGATACTGTAGAAGGTATATCTCTCAACTGCAAGTAAACTCTGCAAATCTGAACGAGATTCTGAATAAACCTCGGAATGCTGGCTCATGCCCCTGTTGGAACAAAAACCCAGCAAGGAAAGCTGTTTGAAATTTCAATCCCAAACATGTGGAGGAATGCTGATTTAGCAGGTGGCGTCTGTTTACATAATGTAATGTCATATGATTATTGATAGCAACAAGGTGCATTTCAACATGTACATTGCTTTAATTTGCAAGTTAATTTCATATTGTTTGAAATTCTACATTAAATATTGTTGTGCATATCCTTGACTGCCTTGTACCGTGTAAACCAAGATGGAAGGTTTGACCTACAGTCCAAAAAGGAGCGATGAAGCAGAATTTGTTCAGAGGCTTAGTTAGAGTGATGGAAACATTTAGTTTAATTGCAGAATGTGTGGGTTTATAAGGATATTTCACTTTTAAGTTGTTTCCTGTAAACATCCCAGCTGTTCAGTTCAAAATCATGTCAGTAATTTTTTTTTTTGGTAAAGATCTGTTTCTGAGCAAGGCTTGAAGTAAATATTTGAAAGAAGGCAAAATGTCCCTTAAAAATTCCAAGCCCAAAATTGCATGACCTTGTTTCACTTGAGTTACAGAAAAAAAATTCTGAATTGTGCATTATTTCTGTTTTATTCATTCACCTACTTACACTAGTGGACATTAACAATTAGCACTTCCAAAGAAATTAATGTGCCGCGTATAATTGCTTTTATATACAGTTTCAAAGTAATTAACACATTTAATGGCTGTGTATTTCATTTTAAACAGCACACAGCAGCTTTATATAGGTATATGCACCATTGCACTTCCAAGCTAAATAAAATCCTATTTGTTTTCTTTTCACCTGTATATCTATGCTTCCAGTACTTTAATTCTACTTGAATTATGTCTGACAAATAAATAATCATCGAAGATTGAGAATTATTTTCTATCTTCACACATTTCATGGGGATAGCACATGTATTTAATGGGAGTAGACATTTTAGCTGGCAATTACTGTTACGCAAATACACTTTGACACATGATACTTCCCCTGCCCACAGTACAAAGTTAGTAGCAGCAAGAACAGCTTCATACAACATTTATCTGTAAGGATATGTTTTATAGTGAGCTTATATTGCAGCTTTACCTTTTTTGTATTTTCCTTTTTCTATTTGCATTTTTCCTTAACAATTAAAATAAAAAGATTAAAAATCTGCCTGTGAATGGGTGATGGCCTTCTACTTAATTTGATTCCCACTCCCTGTAAAGGCTTGTTATTTGGAGGTTCCTGTGCATTCAGGGGCCTTTCTATTTATGCATGTAAGAAATTAGATACATAGGATGTATAGCACAGAAACAGGCCATTCGGCTCAACCGGTCTGGCATTTATGCTCCACCTGAACTTTCTCCCTTCTTTTGACTTCCTAAGTCTTATCAATGGAACTCTCTATTCCCTTCTCCTTTATATGCTTGTCTAGCCTCCCCTTAAATGCACCTATGTTACTCACTTCAGTCACAAAGTTCCACATTCTCACCACTTTTTTGTAAAGAGGTTTATTTGTGGGAAAAGCCTGGAAAACAATACCTGTGACTTGTTTTGGAAGATATTCTGAAGATTAGTGAGCTTGGAAAAAGTCAGTTTCTTTCACAGTCAAAATGGCAGAGGGAGGGGATCATGGCTGGAATCAACACTGGAAGGATATCTCTTAGAGGGATATAGCTGCAGGATATACTTGCCTGAAACTTTCCCCTCTATAGAACTGGGGAAGAACCTATAATTAATACGACCCACCCACAATTATTATCTTGAATAGGGACATGGTTAATGGAGACATTCTATTTTTAAAAGAAAAAGTAGGACACCAATTGATTTTTGGTGAATTTAAGTTTAATACTGATATGTCAATGGAAGATGTTAATTTTGTTTCTCTATAAGCAATTTTCATAATCACTACCGATATTTTTAAAAGTCTGTTAAGAATTATGGTCCATTTTTAATGTTTCGTTTTTTACTGATTTAAACAGTGATACTTTCAAGTATCACTATGGGTAATCAGTGACACTGCCATGCACTTCCTTATCAAACATCTTCCAGATTTAATCTTTTTGAATGCTCCTATATAAAGGCTCTGTTATTGGTTATAAAGCAAGGATCCTGTTGGTGAAAGTTTGGTTGGAATTAGTGCAAATGTCTATGATAATTGGAGACTTCTTTGTCTGACTAGATGTATGTTTCTCGCTCGTGAATCTATTGAGTACTGATAAAATGTGTGGATACAAACACCATATATGGTAAAGAACCTAAACTCTTGCCTCAATGCTTCTGAGTATCTGGTTCATTAATGTCCTTGAGGGAAGGAAATCTGCCATCCTTACCTGGTCTGGCTTACATGTGACTCCAGACCCACAGCAATGTGGTTGACTCCTAACTGCTCTCTGAAATGGCCTAGCAAGCCACTCAGTTGTATCAAATCACTACAAGGTCTAAAAGGAATGAAATTGGATGGACCACCCAGCATCAACCTAGGCACCGGAACCTTCACTGCCGCTGGGTCAAAATCCTGGAACCCGCTCCCTAACAACACCTTGGGTGTATCTATATCACATAGATTGCAGCGGTTCAGGAAGGGGGCTCACCACCACCTTCTCAAGGGCAATTAAGGATGGGCAACAAAAATGCCAGCCTAGCCAGGAATGCTCGCAGCTGATGAATGAATAAAAAGATGGACTGCAAAATAATCCATGAAGAAGCCTGTATTTAGAACCCCCCAGTGCACCCCACCCCCCATCCCCCCATACAAATTTAAATCTTCTCCCTCAAAAATAACCTGAAAAGTCAAATAATTCAATTGGGAATAAAGGCTTTGGCTGATTGGGGAGCACACAGCCCCATTGAATAGTAGTCAGGCTCCACATGCAGTATAATTTTTTTTTAGGTTTAATGACCCCATAATAACAGTGAACAAATGAAGGCATTTTCTTCCAATATAGTTTATTCAAGTTCATTTCAAAAGGAAGCTTTGTCAGATCCATCCATTTTATACTCTTATACATGAAAGGCTGGAATAGATGAGGCAGATTCAGGCAACTTACACCTACCTCAAGTTTAAAAGCAGACTTTTTCAGAATAGACAATTACTTAATGGAAATTTCATATTATTTCTCAATATCCTGGTAATTAAATTCTTTCTTGGCAGCTCAGTAATCAATGTTGATCAATTTATTTACATAGTTTAGTTGGGTAATAAGCAGAAGAACCCAGAGTCTCCTGGAGATTTGCATCCATGTAATGGCACAGCTACATTACAGATGAAGGTTCAATAAAATTGTTTGTAAATAACTTCAGCCACCACTTTGGTCATTCCAAAATATCCTGAGACTTTTACACTGCTCCACCACTTACCTGATCAAAACAGTTGAACAGCTAATTATCTTGGCTTTCCTCCCCGCCACTAAAATCAATGGCCAGATAGAGTTTGCTGAATTAACACCACTGTGATCATTGCTGTAACTTCAGATGTTGTAGAATTGTGCTGGTGGGCTCCATATGTTTCATGTAATCACTGGAATTGTGTTTTACTATCTATATTAAGAAATAACAGTTACCCGTGTTAGGTGTCCTTATTATTTTTACTCAGCGGTACAGTTATGATGGTGTCTTGAGTTACAGGTGCAATCTACAAATCAACAACCACCTCTATAAATCATCCACATCTGGGGAAGCAGGTTGTCAGTCCCTAATCTTAAACTAAATATCTGAATGTGCCTTTTTTATATGTAATTCAGATTGACAATGCATTAGATTAATCAATGTGCTCATTGACTGACTCCTTTATTAAAATGCAAATAGTAAATCGGACTCCACTGATCACCTTAAACATTCACTCACTCCACCATCAATACACAGTGGCAGCAGTGTGGTACCATCTACAAGATGCACTGCAGCAACTTGCCCAGGATCTTCTGACAGCGCCTTTCAAACCTTTAACCTCTACCATCTAGAAGGACAAGGGCAGCAGATACCTGGGAACATCGGCACCTGCAAGTTCCCCTCCAAGCTTCACAACATCTGACTTGGAAATATATCGCCGTTTCTTCACTTTCACTGGGTCAAAATCCTGGAACTCCACTGTGGGTGTTCCTTATAACACATGGACTGCAGCAGTTTAAGAAGGCAGCTCACAACCACCTTCGCAAGAGCAATTAGGGATGGGCAGTAAATGGTAGCCTAGCCAGCAAATCCTAAAAATGAATTCTAAAAAAAGTACAGGGATTACAGATTGCTTGAGCAACTGAAGACTTTTAAGTCTTTGGTTTCCATGTTGTTTGTGCAATCTCAGTGAGATGGGGGGGGTCAGTCTGTCATCTAAACAGACAAATTTATATATTAAAAAATCCTTGGGTTGAATTGGCTCTCTAACATTTGAATTGGACTTGTTTCTCTTCATTAGTTTAAGATTTAAGCATCTATATTAAACTCCTTTAGACCTGTGTAACAATAGCAATGACTTGCATTTATAAAGCGCCTTGAACTTAATGAAACATAGCATGGCACTTCACAACTTTATCAAACAAAGTTTGACACTGAGCCACATAAGGAGATACTGGACAAAAGACCAAAAGCTTAGTCAAAGAGGTAAGTTTTAAGGAGCATCTTAAAGGAGGAAAAAGAGGTAGAGAGACGAAGATTTAGTGAGGGAATTCCAAAGTATTGGAAGGAGCTGATGGTGCAGTGGCCAATGGTCAAGTGATTTTAAAATCGGGGACACTCAGGGTCGGAATTAGAGGAGTGCTGATATTTCCGAGGGCAAGGTTACAAGAGGGGGCAAGGCCATGAAAGTATTTGAAAAACAAATATGTTGGAAAGTTCTCCTGGAGTCAATTACAATACAAGGTTAAAAAGACTGGTTCAGCCTTAAAACAGTTGCCTTGGAGAGTGATGGAGTCAGTTACTGGGAACAGATTCTGTGGCAGGAACCAAAATCAATGGCTTTAATCTGAGGGAGCTTCTGCTTAACCAGTACTGAATGTCAGACAAGGAGACTGACAATTTCGAGACAGTGAGTGCCATCAACATACATGTGGAACCTGATGTTATGTTTCAGATAATGATGCCAAGGAGCAGAATCTTGATGAAAAATAGGAAGAGTCCAAGGTTGATCCTTAGGACACCAGAGATAATGGTATGATAGTGGGAAGTGAAGTCTTTACATGTAACACATTGGCTACAACTGGATAGATAAAAATGGAGCTGGATGAGGATAATCTAGCTATGTGAGTCATGAAGCTATTAATGTATATAATATTTTGGAAAATATTTTTCTTTTAAAATAGAGGCTTAGTCTGCAGGTGTGTCTTAATTAGATTAAAGCCAGCTGGTCTGGGTGCTTTGACAGGTACTAGTTTTGATATGTAAGGGCGATAGCATGCATTTGCATTTTTTGAATAGAGCATTCAAGAAGTGGGGAGAAAACTGATGCCTTTCTAGCAGCTACCAAGCAATATGTTTATTTACTCATAAAGTTGGTACTATGAAAGGGGTTTTTATTGTTAGAGAGGTTTAGTTCAGAGGTTGTTGATACAATGAGAATTAACATTCAATGAGGCTGGTAGGTGTAACTTCAGTAGTTTTTGGGTGTGCAGAGCAGAGGCAATGTGAAATCAAATGGCAGGTGCAAGCCTCCAACTAGCTCCACAGCAACCAAAATGAAAGAAACGCATTTTGAATTCGTTAAGGTGAAAATTCTTCCCCTGGTTTTTGGTTAAGACTATGGCCAGGATTTTCCCGTTGGCGATTTGGGGGGTGGGGCCCACTCGCCGATGGGAAAATGATGTGGGATGATGTTGGGAGGAACCCCCGACGTCATCCCGGTCCCTTTAAATTTTCAGGAAGGCAGATGGACAGCAAAATCCGTTGTCTGCCCGCTGACCTGTCAATGGCCAATTAAGGCCATTGACAGGCTAATTAAGATTGTTAAAGACCCTGCCTGTCCAACCTTAAGGCTGGTGGGCAGGCCAGGAGCACCAGCGAGCTCCTGATTATACATGAAACCTCATCCACTGGCGGGATGAGGTTTCATATCCATTTTTTAAAAGTTTCATAAAGTTTATGTGTTTCTTATTAACATGTCCCATCTTGTGTGACATTGTCACATGAGGGGCTTCATGTTAATAATTTTAATATTTTTCTATTTTTGTAGTTTTTTTTACGTGTCAGTAATCACCCTGAGCCAGCACTTGATCTCAGGGGAGCAGTGCGCTCTTTCGCGTGCATAGCCCTTCCTGTTGGGCAGGCCACTGGGCGGGCCTTAATTGGCCGGCCCATTCAAAATGGCGGCAGGCCCTGTTTTGGCGGCGGAGTTCGGCTGCCCACCCGCCACTGAGCCGGTGGGGCCTACCCGACCCCCATGGCAAAATTCTGCCCTATGGGTTGCTGTTGCCTTAATGGAGATTAGTTTAGGAATTTGTTAAAAGTTATGATAGTAATTTGTAGCCATGTGTATATCTATTCTAACCTGTGTAAATTAATGTTTCCTTTAATTTAATGTAAAGCCTCGAGAACTGGTGGTCTGATTCCTGAATTTAGAGTCGCATCTCAAACATAACACTTAAATTATAGGTTGTTTAAAGTTTCCCTCTGGGATTTTTAAATAACTCAACTTTACCACCTGCATTAATTATAACACATGAAAGAGGAAAAGAATTGAAGGATGGTCTGGTCAACCATGTTAAAGGCTGCAGACATTTTTCTTTGGACATTGGTGAACTGCTTCAGATTTGTCACCGCAGTGGCATATTCTGATCAGCTCTCTAGCAAAGTGCCAATGAAGTATCTAACTTGGACATTTTCCACCAATGAAAACCACAGCGGGGCATGCCAGGAGCGCACAAGGCATACCTTAAACTGCGGTGTCAACCTGATGAAGCTACAACAGAGGACTACCTGCATGCCAAGCAGCAAGTGATAGACCGAGCTAAGCAATCCCACAACCAACAGATCAGATCTAAGCTCTGCAGTCCTGCCACATCCAGTCATGACAATTGGTGGACAATTAAACAACTAACGGGAGGAGGAAGCTCTACAAATATCCCCATCCTTAATTATGGGGAAGCCCAGCACATAAGTGCAAAGGACAAGACTGAAGCATTTGCAACCACTTTCAGCCAGAAGAGCCAAGTGGATGATCCACCTCTGCCTTCTCCTCCTGATGTCCCCTCTGTCACAGGTGCCAGTCTTCAGCCATTTTATATTTATTTTTATTTTATTTCAGGTTTAGCTCTTTTGATTCATAGATCTGCCTTAACTTCTGTGTCCGAACTTGGTTAAAAACGCACTGTCCCTTGAACCAAGCATATACTAGCCAATCAACGTACTAGTTTCCTGTGATGTCACTGTTGGTTCTACTTACTCAGTTACTTCAGCAGCTGAGGTGCCGCTCCTGACTCCCGACTGCTTCTGTTCAGTTCCCAGATAGGAAAGGCCGCAGTCCAATACCCGGGCTCTATTTATGCCACTCCTGACTACCTCTACTCAGCTCCCTGGTAGGAATGGGACCTCCAAAGGGAGGAAGCATGCAGCGCACAAATTTAGTGATGCCTCACTGGAGCACCGGCTGATTGCAGTGGACTCCCGCCACGGTGTCCTCTTCCCCTGCTCTGGATGCAGAACTGCAAGCAAGTTGACCATTCCGGCTTGGGGGGTGGTGGTGGTGGTGGTGGTCAGCGCCGGTGCCCTGTAGGGGAGGTCAGTCACCCAGTGTGGGAAGAGGACAGGTGATCTCCTCCGTTCTGCCTGGGTGGGTCACCCATCTCGTTGTTCTCAACTCACACTCTCAGAAGCCCATCATACACTAGCAGGGATCTCACTCACTGCCGCCTTGGGGAACATCACCACTCACTCTTGCATGCCCTTACATCTCCGTCGAGCCTCATCTCATCTGGAGCTTGTGTCCTTATCTTGTCCAGGGCTCCACTTGCCACCCACACATGCCAGGCATCCTTGTCATCTGCATCTTTCTCACATTCTCTCCATGCAGGACAAATTGGCTGACAAAAAAAAAAGAGAGGCCCATACCAGCGGAGGAGTCGCCAAGATCAAGGTCCTCTCTGGATATAGACAGGTTAAGTGAGTGGGCAAAAATTTGGCAGATGGAATATAGTGTTGGAAAATGTGAGGTTATGTGCTTTGGCAGGAAGACTAGAGGAGTGGATTATTAATTAAATGGAGAAAGAATGCAGAAGGCTGCAGCACAGAGGGATTTGGGAGTCCTTGTGCATGAATCCCAAAAAGCTAACATACAAGTTCAAAAGGTAATAGGGAAGGCAAATAAAATGTTGACCTTTATTTCAAACGGAATGGAGTATGAAAATAGGGAAGTCTTGCTAAAACTACATAAGGCACTCGTTAGACCATACCTAGAATACTGTGAACAATTTTGGTCCCCTTATCTAAGGAAGGATATATTGGCATTGGAGACAGTCCAGGAAAGGTTCACAATGTTGATCCCAGGTATGTAGGGATTCTCTTATGAGGAGAGATTGGGTAGGTTGGGCTTGTACTCATTGGAGTTTAGGAGAATGAGAGGCAACCTATTGAAACATATAAGATTCTTAGGGGGCTTGACAGGGTAGTTGCTGAGAGGTTGTTTCCCCATGTGGGAGAGTCTAGGACCAGAGAACATAATCTCAGCGTAAGGGGGCACCCATTTAAAACAGAAGGTAGTCAATCTGTGGAGTTCTTTACCACAGAGGCCTATAGAAGCTGGGTCATTAAGTATATTCAAGGCTGAGATAGAAAGATTTTTAATCAGTAAGGGAATCAAGGGTTATAGGGGAAAAACAGAAAAGTGGACTTGAGGATTATCAGATCAGCCATGATCTCATTGAATGGTGGAGCAGACTCGATGGGCCAAATGGCCTACTTCTGCTCCTATGTCTTATGGTCTATCACTTCATGTGATGTCAAGAAATGGCCGAAGGCATGGGGTACTACAAAGGCTCTGGGCCCTGACAAAATTCTGGCAATAGTACCAAAGATCTGTGCTCCAGACCTAGCAATGCCCCTAGCCAAGCTACAACACAGGTATCTACCTACCCAGCAATGTGGAAATTTGCCCAGTCTGCAGCCTTTGACATGGTTGGTTGACCAGGCCATCTTCCAATTCTTTTCCTCTTTCATGTAGCTGGATTATCCTCACCCAGCTCCATTTTCTTTACCTATTCAGTTGTAGCCAGTGTATTACATGTAAAGATTTCACTTCCCACTGTCGCACTGTTATCTCTGGTGTCCTCAGGGTCAATCCTTGGACTCCTATTTTTCATCGAGATTTTACCCCTTGGTGTCATCATTTGCAACACAACATCAGGTTCCACATGTCCACAAAAAGCAGGACAAATCCACCCAGGCCAATTACCGCCCCATCAGTCTACTCTAACTCATCAACAAGGGATGGAAGGTTTTGTCAACAGTGCTATCAAGCAGCACTCATACGGCAATAAGCTGCCCACTGATGCTCAGTTTGAGTTCCACAGGGCCACTCATCTCCTGTCCTCATTAAAACCTAGGTCCAAACATGGACAAAAGAGCTGAACTCAAGAGGTGATTGAGAGTGACTGCGCTTGACATGAAGCTATGAAGGAGTGCAAGCAAAACTGGAGTTAATGGGAATTTGGGGGAAATTCTCCGCTAGTTGGAGTCATACCTAACCAAAAGAAAGATGGTTGTGGTTGTTGGAGGTCAATCATCTCAGTCCCAGGACATCACTGCAGGAGTTCCTCAGGGTAATGTCCAAGGCACAACCATTTTCAGCTGCTTCATCAATGACCTTCCTTCCAGCATAAGGTCAGAAATGCAATCATCGGTGAACAATTTTCAGTACATTCACAACTCAGATACTGATGCCATGTCCATGTGCAGCAAGACCTGAACAACATCCAGGCTTGGATTGATATGTGGAAGTAACATTTGCACCACACAAGTGCCAGGCAATGACCATTTCCAACAAGAGAGAAACTAACCATCGTCCCATGACATTCAATGAATTACCATTGCTGAATCACCTACTATCTACATCCTTGGGGTTACAATTGACCAGAAAGTGAACTGGACCAGCCATATAAATACTGTGTCTACAAGGACAGGTCAGAGGCTGGGAGTTCTGTGGCGAGTAACTCGCCTCCTGTCTCCCCAAAGCCTTTCCACCACCTACAAGTCACACATCAGGAGTGTGATGGAATACTCTCCACTTGCCTGGATGAATGCAGCTCCAACAACACAAAAAGCTCGACACCATCCAGGATGAAGCAGCCTGCTTGATTGGCTCTTCATCTACCACCTTAAACATTCACTCCCTTCACCACTGATGCACAGTGGCAGCAGTATGTACCATCTACAAGATACACTGCAGCAACTGCCAAGGCTCCTTCGACAGCACCTTCCAAACCAATGTCCTCCACCACCTAGAAGGGCAAGGGCAGCAGATCTGTGGGAACATCACCATGTCCTGACGTGGATCTACATCCCCGTCCCTTCATTGTCACTAGGTCAAAATCCTGGAACAGCACTGTGTGTGTACATATACCACATGGACAGCAGCAGTTTAGGAAGGCGGGTTACTGACACCTTCTTGAGGTTTTTTAGGGATGGGCAATAAATGCAGGCCTAGCCAGCGACGCCCATATCTTGGGAAATATTTTTTTTTAAAAAAAAAGCTGTGCAGCGAATTCCAGATCCAACAGTTCAGTAATCAAAAGTAAAATACTGCAGGTGCCAAAACTCTGAAATTAAAAACAGAAAAAGCTGAAAGGCCATCCACCTGAAATGTTAACTCTGTTTTTCTCCTCAAAGATACTGTTTGATATTTTCAACATTTTCTGTTTTTAGCTCAGTAATCCATATTTTAATTAATAAATTATATTACTTGGGTAGGTACAAAGCACAAGCTGTCTGAGATATTAACTTGTTCTGATTTGGTATGACACCTTCTTTCATAGCTACAGCATACACCAACAGCTCATATATGACCCTTTCCAGCATTATCCATATACTGTACCTACAGGAATTTTAAACTAAAGGATAAAGACAACCTTGTTGGAAATAGTAGTGATGCCTCCTGTATCATATTTTAAAAGTCTCAGGCCATTGGCTTAGTTTTTCATTTGTGTCACTGGCAAAGCCAGGGATTTGTTGCCCATCCTTAATTGCCCTTGAATTGAGTGGCTTGCCAGGCCATATCAGAGGGCAGTTAAGAGTAAATGACATTGCTGTGGGTCTGGAGTTATATATCGGCCAGACCAGGTAAGAGTGGCAGATTTCCTGCCCTAAAGGACATTAGTGAATTAGATGGGGGTTTTACAACAATGTCATGATTACTGAGCAAGCTGCAAGATTTACTGAGTCTAGTTTCCAATTCCAGATTTTATTAATTGAATTTAAATTCCACCAGCTGCCATGGTGGGAATTGAAAGTGTGACCCAAGAGCATTAGCCCGGACCCCTGGATTAGCAGTCCAATAACATTACCACGACACCACCATCTTCTCTGGTTACAGTTAGAAATATTTTATAACATGACACAGCACAGAGCCCACGTCCATCACAAAACGGTGTGTCCCACTTTTTCTTTTATCTGTACTGGTCAGGAGATGATCAGCATGTCAGCATTTGTAGATTTAGTTTAGTTGGATATAGTTAATCTGTTAGATATGCCATGCTTTCCCTGTTTTGAAATCTTCTGAAATTCATGGTTTGGCTTTGAACCTGTTTGTGTTGTGTTATATTAAATTACAATTATTTTATGGTTATCACATTTATATCTGAGAATCCCAAAATTTGCATTTGTGGTTGGATTAACCATATTTACATATTAAACACTGATCTTTTTTATAACAAGAGTTATAGTATGCAAGCTAAAGCAACATTGTGATATCATTGGAATTTGATTTAATTAGTTATGCACCCTCTGCAGACAAATAATACAGTTTTTTAGACAAAAGGAACTAAAGATCAAGATCTTCTGAAATTCGGATTACTTGAACCTGAAGCTCATTGCAGATTAAATTGCCATGTCAGCATTTTGCTCCATTGCTAGGTTATGGCATGACATGGTTCAAGTTGGGCCCACTGCTCCTAATACACGGTGATAATTTCCAATATTGTCAATGTAATCGGGAAAAGTGAAAGTGAGGTGCTTGCCTTAAGGAAGGTATTGCTTTACAATTAGTAATGTAATTAGTTCTTCAGAATAGTTTGGAGGAAATTTACCACTGGGGGGTTTAGGACACACATGTCCTAATGTATGGCATTTGTTGCCAATATCAGCAGTGCAGCAAATTCCAGGTCCAACAGTTCAGTAATCAATATTAATTATTTTTATTACTTAGGTATAAAGTAGTCATGTTAACTAGTTCTAACTTGGCATGACTCCTCTTTTTAATGGCAATAACATAAGCAGTTAGCCATATATGTCCCTTTAGAGCAATGTTCATTTAATGTATAGACAGGGTTCATAAACCAAAGGACAAAGGCAATCATATTGGATATAATAGCAATGGCCCTCCATAATTTTTTTTTACAAGTCTCAGGACATTTGCGTTGGCATATCTAGAAATATTTCATAATATGACATCGAGCCCGCGTGAGGACCTAAAGCAGAAACACACCCTAGTGTAACCGGGGATCAGCCAGAGCTGCCTTGGGGAACATAAGAGGCTCTGTGCCGTCCTGCAGATCTTATAGGCATTTTTCATTTACAAAAGACAGTTTACCGTGCACTTCTATTCCCTAAGGCTGCTGCAGATGTTTAAACCCTGAAAGAGCAGCAGCATGCTATTTCTTGCCCCTTAGGGGCAAGTTCCCAATGAAGGGCATTCCAATGCTCGGAGCTAACTCTTAATATTATCATAAAACCAACTCTGGAAACTTTGGCAAAATACTGCTACTATGGTCAGATGGATGGAAGTCTTGGCCCAGTATATTTTCTGCATTGTAGCCCCTTACAGAATCTCTAGACTCAGGGTCACATGAGTAAAATCTGATGGGTGAGTAGTGCCATAACCTTTCAGGGGCAGTGTTTTCAGCAGAGAAAGAGAGGAGTAAAAAAAATCTTGAATGGCTTGACCTCATAAACATGTGAAGCAAAAAATTCCCAAAGGCTGCAAGGAAACCTGCTTGGCTTGATTTCTTTTCTATATTTCCAGGTTCTGAAAAATAGTCTCTCTTAACATATAAACTCAACTACAGTCTAATAAATGCTTGATATAGCTTAATATTTTTCATATGCATTTTCAAAAACAAATGATTTATTGGGTCAAATAATTTTCTTTTTTGTTTGTAGCCCTTTTTAAGCAAGTCATTTTGAAGGTAGATAAGGGATCTCTTTCCTACTAGGTAGGGTTAGTTTGATGTTGGGAATTGGTCTGCGGGAATGTTGCCCCAACTGTACATTGGCCCCAAATAACTTTTCTCAATTGAAGCTCATTATGAATGCTGGGGACAAGCTCATGGTAACAGAGTGAGACTGTTACTTAACAGGAAGTAAAACTCAGCAGTGGAGGAGGCTGGATTAAAGAGGATCAAAGTGCCTCAAAGAATGATTTTAAAAAATTAAACTGAAGCTTCTTCTTGAACCATGGCCACTCCTAGATCAGAAGGGAAGGGGAGATGGGGATCATCATTTACCATCTTGCTTCTTTTCCTGTAGTTGAAACTGGAAGGGAGGAACATCAATGACAATGGCATTATTGAAATGCAACAGGTTAGTCAGGGGTTGGGTAGCCAACTTATCGGTGGGGTAGCACAGGGGTTGTGGTCTGGGGGTGAGTGAAAGAAAATTTCTGGCAGTGGGTGGCACTACCCTCTATCCCTCTTTATTCCATTGCTGTGCCACCTGATTTTGGACAGTACAGCAAAGGAAAATATAGTATCCTGAAAGAGATTCTTTAAGCAACCTAACAAGTTGATGCGTTTACAGCATTTGTGAAAAAGCATCCAAATTTAAGCAAACCTGAAACCCCACAACTCCATATCAATCTAAATTCCACTTCCATTGGTACTTAGGCTTTGATTTTTATAAACCAATATGACATTTCCAGCCATCCTTTAATAAGGTCTATCTGAGTATGAATGTCAATTTCCTGCTGAATTATGAACCGTTTTGTACTATGAATGAAAACGTCGGGTTGACACTTGGGGAAGACAGAGTTTCCCTCCATAGACATGTGACAGGTAAGTTGCAGCACACATGAATGGACTCAGCTGGAACTCTTCTTTCCCTTTCCTAACCAAGTGTTATTTGTATTCTCCAGATGGAGCTAGTGTTTCACCCCCAACTGGCTAGGCACTTAGCCAATTCCAAAGGAGAAAGATCAGCGAATAAAAATGAGCAAACATTCAGACCCTAGATGCATACGGCTGGAGATCAGTAGCTGGAGGTCCCTGAAGATTTTTGGAGGAGCAGTTGATAAACAGTAAAACAAATAATTGACCCATCTGAAAAATCTTCAATCTTCTGCTGGAAACCCCCACTAACCCTCCAATCAGTGAGATTCCCAGGGCAGGCCTTAATAACTTTCTTCAGGTACTACCCCTGACTCCCAACCCAGTACAAAGAGGAAGCTTAGCCATTCAATCTTTGTACTTGTCTAGGTGCTAGCTCCTCAACTGGAGTTATCTTTTCATTCTTTCATGGGACGTAAGCTTTGCTGGCAAGGCCAGTATTTATCACCCATTGCTAATTGCCCTTGAGAAGGTAGTGATGAGCTAGCTTCTTAAATACAACTCATTAGACTGTGAGGCTATTTCAAAGGGCAGCTAAGAGATAATTGCATTGCTATAGCTCTGGAATCAAATGGGCTGGAATATAGCACATGGGGGGAAGCAGGTTTGTATGCATGCAGGGAGATAATTCCCCTAAAAGTGAAATCAGGATCTTGATATCATCCTGCTCTCTTCTGAATTTCATAGGGCTAGCATTGAAGGTGAGAGGAAACTCCTATGCAGCTGTTGGGTAAATAATTAAAATAATCAAATTGGCAATTAAGCAGCTCAATTCTGGATTTATCTAGCAGGGCACCTGTTTCCTGACCCATCAGCAACTTGCTAGGGTCGCAAAGGGGAGTGCAAAGAGTAGAGAACTTCTTGGCTCTGGCCATGGGCAAGTGAGAAATGGCTATTCAAAGCACTTCTGAGTATGCTTTCACTGCATGACAGGTGATTGTCAACTTCTTGGAACCTGTCTTGCACTTATTCACCTCCAGCTACATTTCCCTGCTGCCAGTGTTCAGCTTATGCAGCTCCACCTTGCACCTCTGCTGAGGGACAAAGAGAAGCAACACCAGCAGCAAAGCTATCTTCTCCTCAATCTCACAGAGCAAAGGGGATTGGTATAAGATCCAGCTTGAAACAGTTGAGACCCCATCACCAAGTCTGAAGGCAGACGATCAGCACTTTCAAGATGTCGGAACACCAGTCTTAGGAGGCTCATGTTCTCATGGCATCAGACACCTGCAACCTCCTGGAACAAATCCTCCTTCCCCGTGGACCAGGTGGGGTGCATTGCCAGTGGCCAAAAAGGTGCCTGCCTCTGAAGGGCCACTCTGCACCCACACCCCAAGGTCTCTGTCTCTCGCCAAGCTCGTGTGTTCTCGCCCTCCGTTTATGGAGGGTGACTGTGAGGTATGGGTGTGAGAGGGCAATAAGCTGAAGGTGAGTGTGAGTGCTGGTTACTCGGATAGGGACATGAGGTACTTGGAGAGATTGGAATGAGTGGAGCCGCAAGGTTTATTTTCTTGAAGAATGCCCTGCAGGAGAATGCTGGGAAAGTCAGAGAGTGGAGCATGGCACCTAAATCTGTTATACCACTCGCCTGTCATGCCCTCCAGAGATCCTGGATCCTTTCGCTGTACTGTATCCAGGCTGGGGGGACCACGCTTCTGCTGCTCACTTCCTAGCCATATCCATCCACAACTGCTTAGTTGGAGAGGCTGTCCTCTCCCTCATGTCCTTTGGAGAGCTCACCTCACTGTGGTCCCCTCAGATCCTACAGCAGAACCTCCAGATAAGAGTGAGACACCAGGCTGCAACCTCCCCAGATCTCCTCTCCATTTCTATGGTTGTTGCAGCCTCAAAAATCTAATTGCTGGTGAGCCTTTGTAACCCATATCCTGGTTTACTTAACTCAGAAATCCTTTGACAGGTCCACGTGTCACCCTGTCCACTGTGCCTGATTGGTTAGGGAACCCAGAAAAAAGATGTTAATGCCATGGCTCAGTTAGAGCCTTGGCAAAATCCAGTTCCTCCCTTATTGAGGTTTCTGGCCTGCAAATGGTCCTGCCGTTCTGGCAAGGATGAAGAATGGAAGGTTTCACCCACATAGCCATAACAGATTTCCTTTCCTAAAGGTCATTTGAGAGCCAGATGGGATATTGCAACAATCCTGCAGGTTTCACTAGACACTATTACTAGCTTTTTGTTCCAGATGTATTTAATTTATGAACTGAACTTAAATTCACCAGCTGCTGTCATGTTTGCTCATTATTGGTCTAGGCCGCTTGATTACTAATCCAGTAACATAACTACTATGCTACAGTAGTCCTCAAAGATTAAAACTGGCTGTGTGTTGTATGCAAAGGCTTCAGGTGCATCTTAAGCAAATAAGTCCTTTCTATCACGTCAGAGGACTAATATTTAGAAAGGACAGTAAATGCAGTGTCTGGATTCAGCTGTTAAAGTTCCTCACATCCATTTATATGGTGGGGAGAGGTGGATGAGGTGTCAAACTGCAAGTATCCAACTATTTTATAGTAAATTGTATTTGTATTAAAATCCCACCTGTTTGAATATTCCAAGTGTAAGGATTTGAATGACCCTTTCAGCGAATAGTTTTGGCAATTGTAAATTAAAGCTCCAGCACTTTTGTGGGAATGTGTTTTGATTAAAATGGAACTGAAAACAGAATTAAAATTGAAAGGCTGAGAATCTAAGACCAACAAGAAATGGGTTACATTCTGATGCTTGATGTGTGGAATCGTGAAAATGGATCCTTGTCTAGGATGCAAATCGTGTTTCAAATTATATGTTTTTAGATATTACAAAAATAGCCTTAAGACAGTTAGGATAAAAAGAATGGTTTCATATCTACTTTTGTTCAATAACGTCATCAGTGAGTAAATGCTAAATTTAGATTTGGCATCCATCAATTTGCCTGTTTCACAGGAAATGATGCCCATTTCAGCACACATGGACTTTTGAGTACAGTAGTGAGTTCTGATTTTTGTACAGTTACTTCTGACTGTTGTCTTTCTAATAGTAATGACTGATTTTGCTAAATGCCCTATTGAGTTCCTCAGTTTTATGTATATTTCATTCACAGATTATCACACAAATGTGACACATCTTTTTTTAAACTTAAAGTGACAAGCAGTGCAAACACCTATCCTGATGGGTGTTGTCTCAATCTGGACATTAATAAATTTAAACCTAAATAGAGTCTGATGCATGAGTTAACAAAGTTAGCCTCACACAGTAATACAGGCAGATAATTTGAAAGCAGTCTGTATCACAGACTAACCTGCCTGAAGGACAATGAGAATTGTCCAGATTTTTAAGCTTAGCTATATTGGAATTTAAAATGGACCTTGATAACAGTTAATGGTGATTTTATTTTTTCATTTGATGCTTGACAATTGCTAATTTCACAACATTCTTATTGCTGAGAATTACAAGAAAATGCAATTGGTCAGCATTGCAGCTAATATCTCCTCTTCAACCAGTACCAATATAGGCAGAGATAAGACCAAATAGAAATGATTCTTACCTCCACTGTTAGCTAAATTACTGAACCTCGGGAAGCTATCAGCAAAATATTGTGTATCGTTTTATTTTTTAAAGAAACCGTTTTCAACTATTTTTCTTTTTTTTTGCTTATTCTTTATTTTTTCAGAAAAATTTAACAACAGTCATAATGAGTAACCAAACAAAAAAAAAATTTACAGTACTGCAATAATTCCATACACTTCCTTTCTCTTTCTCTTCCGAATGTAAGGAAAAGACAAGTAGGAGAAAGAAGAAGAAAAAGGAAAGTGGAAAAAAAACCTCCCCAACCCCCACCAAAAAATAAGAAAATCAACAACAATCATAGGTCAGATATAGTTTCACCTGATATAATACATACAACCTAATTAGGGTCAGTTATTTCAAAGTAGGCAGCTGTAGCTCCTCAAAGTCATCCAAGAAAGGCTGCCAAGCTATATAAAATCCATCAGTGGAACCTCTTAAAGTGTACTTTATTTTCTCAAGTTTAAGATTCTACATAAGATCATGTAACCAATTAGTAAAAGAAGGTGGGGCAGACTGTTTCCAATTTAATAGAATAATATGTCTAGCAAATAATGTTGAAAAGGCGAGTGCATCAGTCTGAATTTTTGTAAGAGGGATGCCATTTGGTTGCATTCCAAAGAATGCTGTAACAGGAGAGGGTTCAATGTAGCTACCGAAAATATGTGAGAGTGACCTAAAAAATTTTATCCAAACAAAGCCAATTAAGGACACGACCAGTATATAAAATTAGAGGGGCTGGGGCAGTATGACATTTATCACAGGTTGGATCAAAATTTGGATAAATCTTATCATTTTACTTGGATAGATGGATGCAATGTAAGATTTCAAATTGTAGCAACCCATGCCTTGCACATATAGGTGAGGAATGTACATGAGAGATAATAGACTTCCAGTTATCTTCTGATAAGTCTAAGTCAAAATCTTGCTCACAAAGAGTTTTTAATATAAAATGCAAAGTGTAGTGAAAAAATTAGAGAATACAATCTGGAAGTGAACCCTCTGACAAAAGGATTTAATTCTAACACAATATTTTTCAGTGATTTAGGAGGCAACAAAGGTAACTGGGCAATTTATTTTTTGCCCACAAAATCTCTGATTCGTAAATAGGAAAAAAAAGTGTGCGTGGGGCAGATCATATTTCTGAGAGTCAAAAGAAGCAAAAATATTATCAATGTCTAAGTTAACAAGGGTTTTGATGCCTCACATGCCGGAAAGGCACAATCTCCTAAGGTGGAAATAAATGGTTTGCGTTAATAGGGCTGTATAAAGAGAGTGTTTGCAACCCAAAGTGTGTTCTGATCTCGGTCCAAATCTTAAGTGACTGTCTAACAATAGGGTTTGATGAAAAGTAACTGGTTGAGAAGGGAATAGAGGAGCACCACAGAGCAGGCAGAAATGTGGATTGACAGGAGGCTGCCTCCAATTGCACCCAGAATAAACTAGCCGAGTCCGAATGAAGCCCAAAACGAAATATTATGGATATTGGCTGACCAATAGTAAAACTGAAAATTTGGCAGTGCCAAGGCACCTAAATGTTTGGGACTTTGTTGAAAAACTTTACAAATTCCAGGTGTTTTCTTATTCCAAATAAAGGACGAAATTAATTGGTCTATTGCAACAAAAAAAAACCGCTTGGGAACAAATAATGGAATGCACTGAAATAAGTCTAGAAATTTTAGCAAAATATTCACCTTCACAGAGTTTATACGACCAACTAAAGAAAGGGGTCAGCTATACCAACGTGCTAAGTCCTGCTTCATGCATTCCAAGAAAAGGTCAAAGTTGAGCTTAAAAGGTCTCCAAGGGATGGAGTAACTAAAATTCCTAAATATTTAATACTGTTTACAGAGACCTTTGAAGGGGAGGGAAGAAAGAAGGTTTGCAATGAAGTTAATAGGAAAAATTTCACTCTTTTGCAAAATAATTTTAAAACCTGAAATATGACCAAACCGCTCAAGAATAGAGAAATTATATGGGAGAGATGAGGCCAGATCAGAAATGTAAAGAAGCGAGTTATTAGCATATAGGGAGAGTTTCTACTCAACTCCACCCTATATAACACCCTGTGTATCTCCACAAGTCCAGAGTGAAATTGCCAGGGGCTCAATAGCAATAACAAAAAGTAGGGGGGAAAGGGGACAGCCCTGTTTGATACTTCAATGGATTTCATAGAGTTTAGAGAGAATATTATTTATATGTGCTGAAGTAACCAGTGAGGAAAACAATAGTTTTATCCATAGTTTTATCCATTTTATAAAAATGGGTCCAGATCCAAACTTTTGAAGAGTGAAGAAAAGGTAGTCCCATTCCACTCTATCAAAAGCCTTTCCTGCATCCATAGTTATAAAAGCCTCAGGGAGCAGAGTAGTTGAATGTGTATAAAAAATATTGAAAAGATGCCTTAAGTTATAAAATGTATAAAACCTGTCTGGTCAGGAGAGATAAGAGATGGACGGACAGGTTCAAGACAGTGGGCTAAGGCTTTAGCTAGTATCTTCAATCTGCATTTAAAAGGGAAATAGGCTGGTATGAAATGCAATGCAGAGGATCCTTATCCCTCTGTAAAAGAATTGGCAAAGGTACGTTGGAGGGAGCATTTTAGAGAGAAAGCATTCTGAAAACACAGTCAATGATAATGGAGAAAGTTGTGATAAGAATTTTTTATAAAATTCTATTGGAAATCCATCAGGCCCTGGTGCCTTATTACTTTGCATGGATTTAATTGCCTTTAGTATTTCATCTTGGGAAAGGGGTACTTCTAACGTATTCATAGAGTCAGACGTTAGAAATGGGATATCCATATTTTTTAAAATTGTGAAATAAAGCAGGATCTGAAAAGGAATCTGAGGTATAAAGAGTGGAATAAAAAAGTTTGAATTGATCATTGATGATCTGATGATCAGTGATGGTTGACCCTGCTGGAGTGGTAATTTCAGCAATAAGTTGAGAGGAAGCATATTGGCGAAGCTGGTGAGCCAGGAGCCTAATGGTCCTTTCACCATGCTCAAAATGTGAACCGGGTGATCTAAATATAAGCTTTTCTGTTTGCTCAGTGGAAAAAAGATCAAATTCAATCTGTAGAGCCAGATGCTGGGGTAGATGCAATAGCATACTGCTGGTCCACTAAGAGAATTTGGTCAATCAATTGGGACAATTTTGCGGTATTGCATTTGTTAAGTTGAGTGGTATATGAAATTATTTGTCCAGGTAAGTAAGCCTTCATACTCCCCCAGACAGTGGCAAAGGAAATATCTGGAGCAGTATTAAGTTCTATAATAGTATCTATTTGCGAGGAAATGAATTTAGTAAAATCCGGGTCTGCCAGAAGAAGAGAATCAAGATGCCGTGGTGGATGAGAAACAGGTTGGTCATGGAATCTTATTGCTAAGACTAAGGGGGCGTGATCAGAGATCACAAAACTATTGTATGTGCATGATTGAATTAACATGAATAGCCTCTTCAAAAACAGAATTACCTGGAAAAACTCAGCAGGTCTGGCAGCATCGGCGGAGAAGAAAAGAGTTGACGTTTCGAGTCCTCATGACCCTTCGACAGAACTTGCGTTCGAGTCCAAGAAAGAGTTGAAATATAAGCTGGTTTAAGGTGTGTGTGTGGGGGGCGGATACGGAAATCTTGTCGCAGAGAGGAACAGAACTTCTTCAAGGAGGTAGGCATTTCTTGACAATAGCCTCTTGTCAAGGAAATATTGGTCAATACATGAATAGGTGTGGACAGCAGAGCAAAAAGAATATTGTCTTGCTAATGCATATAGGAAATGCCATGGGTCTACCAATCCATGTGTATCCCGAAAAGAACTGATGGCTGAAGCTGATTTTGATATTGGAACAGATTTTGTGGATTAGCGATCTAAATTTGGGTGAAGAACACAGTTAAAGTCTCCTCCTCGAAGCAAGTGATATGAATCTAAATCAGGTATGGAAAATAAGAACTTTGAAATGAAACGGTGGTCATCCCAGTTGGGTGCATATAGATTAGGTAGGATCAATGGACAGTTAAAAAGTCTGCCTTGTACTATAACATAGTGGACATTAGGGTCAGCTATAACCTTCATGGATTAAAATTGCCACACCTCTCGCTTTACTATGAAAATTAGAATGAAACATCTGCCGAGTGCAACACTTCCACATTCGAAGGTGGTCAGATGTACGTAAGTGAGTTTCCTGCAAGAAGGCAAGGCCACCTTCAAATGATGTAAATGAGCGAGAACTTTATTTCTTTTAACCAGGTGATTTAGACCTTTCACATTCCAGATGATAAAATGGATTGGCAACCGCCCTGTGAGGCCTTAATATTAATGGACATTATGATAATAAAAGCATATCAAAGCATATGGCCTAATAGGTTAACCATTGCAAATAAGGATTAAATATTTTTGAACCAGAGTTTATCCACCTAAAGAAAGCTAAAAACTGACCAAAAGGGAAGTATATATGTACATTTGGAAAAGAACAAGAAAAAGAGAAAGAGAGAAGAAAAGGAAGAAAAAAATAGAAGATGGGGAAGAAGGAAAAAAAAGCTTACATTACCTCCCCAAACAAGGTTAATGCAACCCTCATGGCTAGTGTACTACTCATATCTATCTTACCAACATGTCTTAATAAGGCAGCTCGCATTAATGCAATATACAATCAAATATCCCAAACAAAAGTATCATAAAGCTCAGCATATGCTAAACAAGGTGCAGAATCTGTCCGAACCAACAGTTTTATAGTACAGTGCTCCACAATGTAGAGATTCAACTCTCAAAGAATTCAATTGCATATGTGGTAAAAGGTAAAAAAAAAAACACCTATAACGTTTATGTAAAACTTGCTATGATTAGTGCAGTTTAGACATAAGAAACAAAGAGATTGGTATAACCAACAAAACTTATTATGTAACAGAACCATCACACATAGTTATCTAATTAAGCATTGAGCACTGTTTTGTCCTGGGCGAAGTCACTATATGACTTATGAAGAGAAGATAGAATTGTCTCCTTCAGAAAGGCTGAAGCTTCCTGCCGTGTGTTGAAAACCTTATTCACTCCATTAAAAGTTATACGCAGGCGAACAGGGTGGAAAAAGCCATATTTAAGTCCGGCTTCACGAAGTTGGGCTTTAGCAAATTTATATTCCCCATGACGCAGGGCTAGGTAGACCCTAAGGTCAGAGTAGATGAATATCTGGCTTCCATGAAAATATAGCTAACCCTTTCCTCTAGACACGCATAATTTGCTCTTTCACTCTACAGCAATGCTGTCTTTGCATTAACGGCCTTGGGGGCTCACCATGCTGTGGCCATGATGCCAAAGAGCGATAGGCTCGATCTGCTACTGGCGGTGAATCAAAACTCTCTTTGCCAAAAACCACCAAAACAAGTGCCTCAGTAAAAGTTGTAGGGTTTCCCTGTTCTGCTCATTTGGGCAACAAGAGAATCCTTAAATTTTCGGCTGCAATTCTCCAGGTCGTCCACCTTCGTCAACAATTTAATATTTTGGGCTTCCAGCTGGGTGCAGCAGATCTCCAGAGCTGCAATTCTGACACTCAAGTCAGTAGCTGATTGTGTAAGATCCCGCAACCTTTGATTGAAAGAGACGATAGAGGCTTGTAGAGTAGCAACAGAGGTTTGCACATAAGAACATAAGAAATAGGAACAGGAGTAGACCACTTGGCCCCTTGAGCCTGATCCGCTATTTAATAAGATCATGGCTGATCTTCTTGTGTTTCGATTTCCACGATCCCAACTAACCCCAATAACCTTTGATTCCCTTGCCTAACAAGAATCTATCTACCTCTGCCTTAAAAATATTCAATGACCCCCACCTCCACCACCTTCTAAGGCAGAGAGTTTCAAAGTTGCACAACCCTCAGAGAGAAAAAAATTTTCCTCATCTCTGTCCTAAAAGGGTGACCCCTAATTTTAATACAGTGCCCCCTAGTTCTGGACTCACCCACAGAAGAAACATCCTTTCGACATCCACCTTGTCAAGGCCATTCAGGATCTTGTATACTTCAATCGAATCATCCCTCACTCTTCTAAACTCCAGTGGAAACTAGCTCAGTCTGTCCAACCTTTCCTCATAAGACAACCCATGCATTCAAGGTATCAATCTAGTAAACCTCCTTTGAACTGCCTCCAGTGCATTTACATCCTTCCTTAAATAAGGAGACCAAAACAGTATTTGAGATGCGGTCTCACCAATGCCCTGTAATACTGAAGCATAACATTCTTACTTTTATGTTCGATCCCTCTCGATAGCATTCCATGAGCCTTCTTACTTACTTACTGCACCTGCATACTAACTTTTTGTGACTCATGTACTAGAACACATAGATCCCTCTGCACCTCAGAATTATGCAGCCATTCTCCACTTAAATAGTACTCTGCTTTTTTATTCTTCCTGCACATTTTCCACATTAAACTCCATTTGCCAGATCTTTGCCCACTCACTCAACCTATCTATGTCCATCTGCAACCTCCTCATGTCCTCCTCACAACATAATTTCCTACCTATCTTTGTGTCATCTGCAAATTTAGCTAACATGTCTTCACTCCCCTCATCTAATTCATTGATGTAAATCATAAAAAGTCGAGGCCTCAGCACAGACTCCTGTGGGATTCCACTCGTCACATCCTGCAAATCAGAAAAAGCCCCATTTAAGCATACTCTCTGCTTTCTGCCAGCCAGCCAATCCTCTATCCATGCTAATATGTTACCCTCTACACCATGTACTTTTATTTTCCGTAATAAACTTTGATGTGGCACCTTATCAAATGCCTTCTGGAAATCCAAGTACAGTACATCTACAGGCTCCCCTTTATCCACTGCGCATGTTACTCCTTCAAAAAACTCCAATAAATTGGCTAAAGATGATTTCCCTTTCAGAAAACCATGCTGACTCTTCCTGATTGCCTTGAGCTCTTCTAAATGCCCAGCTATAACCTCCTTAATGATTGATTCTAATAACTGCCCCACAACAGTTGTCAAGCTAACTGGCCTATAGTTTCCTGTTTTCTGCCTCCCTCCCTTCTTGAATAGAGGGGTTATATTTGCTACTTTCCAATCTGATGGGACCTTTTCAGAATGTAGCGAATTTTTGAAAATTAACACCAGTGCATCAGCTACTCATTAGCCACCTCTTTTAAGACCCTAGGATGAAGTCCATCGGGACCTGAAGACTTGCCAGCCTCCAGCTCCATCAATTTGCTCAGTACTGTTTCCCTAGTGATTTCAATTTCACCAAGTTCCTTTCTCCCGTTCATCTCCCGATTTGCAGCTATTACTGGAATGTTTTTTGTATCCTCTATAGTGAACACAGAAGCAAAATTTTTGTTCATTTCTTCCACCATTTCCTTATTATCTACTATTAACTTCCCACTGTCACTCTCTAGAGGACCAACACTCACTTCTCTTACTCTTTTCCTTTTTAAGTTAATTTTAAATTAAATTTTTGCTCTCCATTTTTACATTTCTAGCTAGCTTCCTCTCATGCTCTAATTTCTTTCTTCTGATTAATCTTTAAGTCATTCTCTGCCATTCTTTATACTCTGTCCAATCATCTGTCTTGCCACTCATCTTTGTGGAGTTGTCTGCGTTTTCCTTAAGTTTGATGCTTTCCTTAACATCTTTAGTTAACCACAGATGGATTGTCCTCCCCTTAAAATTTGTTTATGTAGTAGGAATGTGCTTATTCTGAATACTCTAAAATATCCCCTTAAATGTCTGCCACTGCTTCTCTATTGATCTATCCTCTAGCCTAGTTTCCCAGTTCACTTCAGCTAGTTCAGCATTCATCTGCACATAGTTGCCCTTATCTAAGTTTAAAATACTAGTCTTAGACCCACCCTTCTCCCTTTCAAACTGGATGTAAAATTTAATCATATTGTGGTCGTTGCTACCTAGCCTTTACTCTGAGGTCGTTAATTAATCCTGTCACATTACACAATACCAAATCTAATATAACCTGCTCTCTGGTTGGTTCCAGAACATGCTGCTCTAAGAAACCAACTCGAAAGCATTCTTCCACACCACTACTGCCAATCTGATTTTTCCAGTTCATGTGTAGACTAAAATCACCCATGATTATTTCTGTCCCTTTATCACAAGCACACAATATTTTCTCTTGAACACTTTGTCCTACACCCTGGCTATTGTTAGAGGGCCTGTAGACCACTCCCACTAATGACTTTTTTCCCCTGCTATTCCTCATCTCCACCTAAATTGATTCTACATCCTGATCTCCTGAACAAGGTCATCTCTAACTATTGCACCAATGCCCTCTTTTATTAACAGTGCTACCCCTCCACCTTTACCTAGCTTCCTATTTTTCTTGAATGTCATGTACCCTTCAATATTAAGGACCCAATCATTGTCGTCTCTGTAATTGCTATCAGATCATAGTTATTTACTTCAATGTGGGCCATCAATTCATTCACTTTGTTATGAATGTTACATACATTCAGATAGAGAGCCTTCAGTTTTGTCTTTTTGTTACCTTTGTAACATCTAATTTTGACTATTAATGTATTCTTAGGTTTTTTTCTCTCTGTCCCTTCCTGCCATTATTTGACCTTCATTTCTCATATTACTATTCTGCTCTCCTGACTTGACTCCACACCTTGAATTGCTACCTCTACCCAAGCTTGATCCCTGACCCCTCTTGTTTAGTTTAAAGCCCTTTCTACTGATTTGCGAGGACACTCATCCCAGCACAGTTCAGATGTAAACTGTCTCAACGGTACAGCCCACACTTTCCCCAGCACTGGTGTCAGTGCCCCACAAACTAGAACCCACTTCTCCCATACCAATCTTTGAGCCACCATTCATCTCTCTAATCTTATTTGACCTATGCCAATTTGCATGTGGCTCAGGTAATAATCCAGAGTTTATTACCTTTCAGGTTCTGCTTCTTAATTTGGTACCTAGCTCCTCATACTGACTTTGCAGAACCTCATTCCTGGTTCTCAGCAGGTCTGGCAGCATCGGCGGAGAAGAAAAGAGTTGACGTTTCGAGTCCTCATGACCCTTCGACAGAACTTGAGTTCGAGTCCAAGAAAGAGTTGAAATATAAGCTGGTTTAAGGTGTGTGTGTGGGGGGTGGAGAGAGAGAGAGAGAGAGAGAGGTGGAGTGGGGGTGTGGTTGTAGGGACAAACAAGCAGTGATAGAAGCAGATCATCAAAAGATGTCAACAACAATGTTGACATCTTTTGATGATCTGCTTCCATCACTGCTTGTTTGTCCCTACAACCACACCCCCACTCCACCTCTCTCTCTCTCTCTCTCTCACTCTCACTCTCTCCGCCCCCCACACACACACCTTAAACCAGCTTATATTTCAACTCTTTCTTGGACTCCAACTCAAGTTCTGTCGAAGGGTCATGAGGACTTGAAACGTCAACTCTTTTCTTCTCCGCCGATGCTGCCAGACCTGCTGAGTTTTTCCAGATAATTCTGTTTTTGTTTTTGTTTTGGATTTCCAGCATCCGCAGTTTTTTTGTTTTTATCTCATTCCTGGTTCTACCTATGTCATTGGTACTTACATGGACCACAACAACTGGATTCTCCCCCTCCCACTGCAAATTCCTTTCCAGCCCTGAGCAGATGTCCCAAGCCCTGGCACCAGGCAGGCACCATAGCTGTCTGGACTCTCAGTCTTAGCTGCAGAGAACAGTGTCAACCCCCCTCACTATACTATCCCCTACTACCACTACATTCCTTTTTGCTCCCCCCACTTGAATGGCTTCCTGTACCACAGTGCCATGGCCAACCAGCTCATCCACATTGCAGACTTCGCTTTCATCCATACAGGTTGTGAGCATCTCAAACCTGTTTGATAATTGCAAAGTCTGAGGCTCTTCCCCTACTGTCTGCAGGGTCCCACTACCTGTCTTACTGACAGTCATATCCTCCTGTCCCTCACTACTGACCAAAACAGATGACATTTTAAGGGGTGTGACTGTCTTCTGGAACAAAGCATCCAGGTATTTCTCCCCCACCCTTATGTTGCGCAGTGTCTGCATTTCAGCTTCCAGATCAATAATCCTGATCCAGAATTCCGGAATTCCTCAAGCTGCTTATATTTCCTGCAGACATGTTTATCATGGATCGCCTTGGCGTCCAAAAGATCCCACATTTCACAGCTGCAACATAACACCTGTCCCTCCATTCTAACTTATGTTATTTAGTTAATTTACTTTAATTAGTTTCTTCTTATGTATGCTACAATTTACTGTGTTTATTGAATGCTAGTACCACTGACAACTAAAGGCTATATGTTTCTAAACGACCAGGTATGTGTTTTAGATGTTTGTTTAAATTACTTTATTTTTATTGCTTTTTTATCTTTATTGTTTGATTTTAAGTTTAAAGTTTTAAAATTTTGGTTATTATTTTAAAGTTTTAGTTCTTTTTATTTATAGATCTACCTTAACTCGCCTGTCCTAAACTGATTTCTCACACACTGTCCCTTAGACTGAGCACTTACCAGCCAATCAGATTACTAGTTTCCTGTGACGTCACAGTTGCTTTTCTTTTTCTCAGTCTGCACCCTTGTCAACCCGAAGGCCCCGCTGCTCTCCGCATTCCTTACAAACTGAAGACCCCACCGCTCTCTGTGCCCTTGTCAACCCGAAGGCCCCGCTGCTCTCTGCATTCCTTACAAACTGAAGACCCCACCGCTCTCTGTGCCCTTGTCAACCCGAAGACCCCGCCGCTCTCTGTGCGTCAACCCGAAGGCCCCGCTGCTCTCTGCATTCCTACAAACCGAAGACCCCGCCGCTCTCAACGTCCCTTATAAACCGATGGCCCACCACACTCCACGCCCCTTACAAACCGAAGGCCCCGCCACTCTCAACATCCCTTATAAACCGATGGCCCACCACACTCCACGCCCCTTACAAACCGAAGGCCCCGCCACTCTCAACGTCCCTTATAAACCGATGGCCCACCACACTCCACGCCCCTTACAAACCGAAGGACCCGCCACTCTCCGCGCCCCTTACGAACCGAAAGCCCCGCCACTCTCCTCGCCCCTTACAAACTGAAGGCCCTGCCACTCTCCGCGCCCCTTACGAACCGAAAGCCCCGCCACTCTCCGCGCCCCTTACAAACTGAAGGCCCCGCCACTCTCCGCGCCCCTTACGAACCGAAGGCCCACCACACTCCACATCCCTTACAACCCGAAGGCCCCGCCACTCTCCGCGCCCCTTACAACCCGAAGGCCCCGCCACTCTCCGCGCCCTTTACAACCCGAAGGCCCCGCCACTCTCCGCGCCCTTTACAACCCGAAGGCCCCGCCACTCTCCGCGCCCCTTACAACCCGAAGGCCCCGCCACTCTCCGCGCCCTTGTCGACCCGAAGGCCCCGCCGCTCTCCACGCCCATTACAAACTGAAGGCCCCTCCAGTCTCCACGCCCATTACAAACCAAAGGCCCCGCCGCTCTCCGTGCCCTTGTCAACCCAAAGGCCATGCTGCTCTCCGCACCCTTGTTAATTTGAAGGTCCCGCCGCTCTCCACGCCCCTTACAAACCGAAGCCCCACCGCTCTCTACGCTCCTTACAAACCGAAGACCCTGCCGCTCTCCACGCCCCTTACAAACCGAAGGCCCCGCCACTCACCGCGCCCTTGTCAACCCGAAGGCCCCGCAGCTCTCCACACCTTTTTCAATCTGAAGTCCCCGCCAGTCTCTGCGCCTTTTTCAAGCCGAAGGCCATGTCCTCTCCGCACCCTTTTCTAGAGTAGCAACAGAGGAACGCAGCTCCAAACAGAATCCAGCAAATTCAGTGAGAATAATGTTCTGTAATTGAGCAAGTGTGCTGACAGAATTAAATTCAGCCTGGGAAACCACCATATTGTTATCAGCTGTGATATCGGTCACTACAGTCGATAAACCACCAGGTCCGGCTTCATTCTGATTGCGTTTGCCTCTGGGTTTAGACACTTCAAATGTATGTTGAACATCAGAGCAAACCCCAAAACACCGACAGTCAAAAAGCTGAACCTTTCAATTCAACATCAGCAATTTCCACAGCAATAAACCACAGAAATCATGGGAGTTGTCTTCAGCCACCTCATACTCCATTCCCATCACATGACCTGACACACACGCTACCGCCCTCTCAGGCAACCCTTGGGCTATGCCATTCTATTCTTTCAACTGTTTCTTTAAGATTGAATTCTTCAGAGTGACTTTTCACTATTACCTCCAGACAGTAGCTGACCATAAGTTTCACACATAAGTGCCGAAGCTTTAATTTACAATTACCAAAACCATGGACTGTTTATGTTGAAATCAAGTGATTCTTTAAACAAAAAATAGCAAGCTGTAAACGGGCAACTTATCCACTACTGCTCAGGCAGTATAAGTGAAAATTCATCCCATCGAAAATGAAATTGGCCTTCAGTGGTTGTGCAAAACAGGCGATGGTGACCCAGTCACTGGAAAGGCAAATTGGGCAGGGTGCAAAGTAGGTCAAATATTGGCTAAGAGCAGTTTCACTCCCTATTATTTGGGAGGAATGGCTTTTCCCCTCCCTTGCTGTGTTTGGTTGTATTTTCAGAGTGCTTAATAAAAATACAATGGTTGCCATAAATGTGGGAATGTGCATCAGTAGCAGCACCTGTGGAGAGAAAAACAGAGTTAACGTTTCAGGTTGATGATCTTCCATCAGAAATGGAAAAAAGTTAATGATGCAATAGATTTTAAGCAAGTAAAAGGGAAGTCTGTAATAGGGTGGGCAGCAGGAGAGATTAAATGACAAACTTAAAGTGTCACTTAAGTGACAAAAGGCCTCAGCCATTTCCGTCACCTCCAGTGCGACACCACCATCAAATGCATCTTTCCATCCCCTCCTCCTTCAGCATTCCAGAGTGTCCTTTCCCTTTGCAACATCCTGGTCCAACCCTCAGTCACTAATGCACCTTTCCATGCAAACGCAAGAGATGTAGCATCTGTGGTTGCTGAATCCCAATTACTAAATAATAAAAAACAAAAACAGAATTACCTGGAAAAACTCAGCAGGTCTGGCAGCATCGGCGGAGAAGAAAAGAGTTGTTTGTCCCTACAACCACACCCCCCCCCCTCCACTTCTCTCTCTCTCTCCGCACCCCGCACCCCCCCCCCCAACACACACACACCTTAAACCAGCTTATATTTCAACTCTTTCTTGGACTCGAACTCAAGTTCTGTCGAAGGGTCATGAGGACTTGAAACGTCAACTCTTTTCTTCTCTGCCGATGCTGCCAGACCTGCTGAGTTTTTCCAGGTAATTCTGTTTTTGTACTAAATAATAAAACTGAGCCAAGCTCCATCAGTGTAGGAGCAGTACTCAGAAAGTTTGTGATGAAAGTGAACAGCTTTGAAAAATGGTAGAACAAGATAATCTTAACAATTTAAATTAGTACAAAATTTAATCAGTCTGAAAGACTCAGTTGTGAGGAAGGAAGCACTTGTCTATTTTTTGCCATCCAATATCGGCATCCATCATGCTGAGTTAGGTTCTCCATAAGCAATGAAAATTCACTTTTCCCTGACTGAACAGTGTGTTTTTCCCTAACTTCAGAACTGCACATCTATGCACCAGAGTAGTTGGCCAAGCTATGTCTAGCTTCAATGTCTAAACTACTAAACTCAATTTATGTTATTTCTTTGTAAATGTTTTCACAGTCAAGAAAGAGAATAGACATTTATCCAATTACCCTAAACTAGTTTCAATTCAAACCCATGTCTTAGGGGTGTAAGGAGAATTTGTTAAGCCAGTTCGATGACCAATACTCACTTCAGTAAATAACTACTTCCAACTTTATTGGTTAATAAGTTGTTGTAATAACAGCCAAATTTAAGTTGAAGATTAGACTTTCTAGACTGAGCCATTATAATTAATACTTTCATTTGCACCAAAGTAGCAGTATTTTCTTTGAACAAAGTATATCAGCCAGCAAGATAACCTGTTTATTTGCAAAATACATTACTATTATTGGAAGTAAATAACACTTTAAAATTGAGATCTCTTCCCAAATGGGTATTAGAGGTTTCCAACCACCCTTGATCCCTTGTATCATACTGGCAAGCCTCCTCTGCATCCTCTTCAAGGTCGTGACATCTCTCCTAAATTGTGCTTCCCAGAATTGAACTCAATAATCCATCTGAGGTCTAACCAGTGATTTGTAAAGGTTTTGAATGATATTCTTGTTTATGTATTCAACACCCTTATTTACAAAACTAAGTATCACATATGCTTTCTTAACCGCCTTTATCAGCTTGCCCTACCACTTCCAAACATTTGAGAATATGCACCTCTGGTTCCCTCTGCCCTTGCACACTCTCAAATGAGTATCATTTTGATTGTTTCATTTTTGGAACAAACAAAGTTCGCGTTTTTCAAATATTTCTCTCAAAGCCCATCAGTAAGTTTAGGATAAGGCAAGAGATTTTATTCATTAATTTCAGTCAACATGCAGAGCAGTTTTTAGATCAGTCGACAACTTTAACCGAGAAACAAAAATGTAGTTTGTTAATGCAAGCTCATGAAGGTAAGTCATATTTCCTCATACTGTCACATTTGATGACTCTCTCCATTTTTCGTTGGCAAGTTTAAAAATGGACACAGTGTAATCAGTTCTCAAAACTGAGCATTGCACAAAATTTCACCCTTCTGGGAATAATATTGCTCGGACATTTCACTCTTCTTGTTGATCAGCATGAGTCACTTATTGCCCGGCCCTTTCTTTGAAAAGGTATGTTTTTCCTTTAGCTCATAAATGACCTAGTAGGTTAAAAAAAGAAAGTATCACCTGAGATGCTTGTTAACGTCTGGCTTAGAATCACGATCCCAAACAGTGATTTTCCCAAAGACCACTGGCAGTTCGAAGGACTTTGACACAATTTGTTCCGGGTAGTGCCTTGCACTGCAAGCAAATGGGGAAATTGTAAGTACCTTGCAGTCTCTCTTTCAAATCCCCATGTCAGTTCTTCCATTGTTAAGAAAGCAACCAAGGCTTCAGTTCTGCTCACTACAGGAAAGTATTTTCAGCCAATTAGGGATGAGCAACAAATTTTGGCCTTGCCAGCGACGCCCACGTTGCAGGAAAGAATAAATAAAATTTTAAATTGCCTTTCAGAAATCATGTGACATTGGTTATTGGTAAAGTAGCTGGTGTGAAGTCTCGCCAAAAAAAATGGACATTAAAAGTTAAAACATACTTTGGTAGCCTGTAACATCATTCACATTTGAATTGATTGAAAATTCTTTTCCAGCTTCCCAACTGTTGTGTGTCTAGATTTTTTTAATGCTTGTCAGTGGCAGGTCCCTGAGCAAACCTGAGTGTACCTGAATACCTGCTCAGGAACCTGCTTTCCCCAACTTCACTACAATGTAAGCAGGCATCACTGAGAGTTTCTTCCCAAAGTGCATTACTTCACACTTTTTCACATTAGATTGCATCTTCGTGTGTCTGCTCATTTCACCAGAGTATGACCTTCTGAAACAAAAACAGAATTACCTGGAAAAACTCAGCAGGTCTGGCAGCATCGGCGGAGACGAAAAGAGTTGACGTTTCGAGTCCTCATGACCCTTCGACAGAACTTGAGTTAACTCAAGTTCTGTCGAAGGGTCATGAGGACTCGAAACGTCAACTCTTTTCTTCTCCACCGATGCTGCCAGACCTGCTGAGTTTTTCCAGGTAATTCTGTTTTTGTTTTGGATTTCCAGCATCCGCAGTTTTTTTGTTTTTATGACCTTCTGAAGTCTACTTCTACCCTCCTCAGCATTTACTACAGTGCCATGTCTTATATTATTTGAAAACTTTGAAATTGCACACCTTATGCCCAAGTCCAGGAGTTTAAATGTAATGAAAAAAACCAAGGCCTAACACAGATCATGGTTGGGGCAGAACCCCACTGTGTTCATTTCTTCACCCAGAAAAATATCCATTCAGCACTACATTCTTCTTCTTATCCTTTAGCCAATTATCAATCAAGTTACCACTGTCCCTTTAATCCCATGTGTTTCTATTTCCGAGTAAGTCTGTTATGTGTTGCTTTATCAAATGTCTTTTGAATCTACGACACTACCTTCATGAAACCTCTGTTACTTCATCAAATAACTGAATCAGGTTAGCCAGACATCATTTGCCTTTAACAAATCTATCCTGGTTGTCCTTTTATTAACCCAGGCTTTTTCAAGTGAGAATTAATTTTTCTTTGGCAGTGATCTCTATTAGTCTTCTTACCACTGACATTTTACTCATTGGTCTGTAGTTAGCTGGTTTATCTCTTTTCATCTTTTAAATAGGGATGTAGCACTATCCTTTGGCAGCAATCCCATATCCAAAGAGGTTTGAAAAAGAATCAAAAAAATGCCCTAAAATGTCAGATCTACCAGCATCTGTGTAGAGAGAGAGAGAGAGAGAGAGAAGCCGATGACTCTTTGAGCGTCAGCATCACAGTATTTAGCTTGAGGCTTGAAAGATTGTGGTTGGGCTTCACCCTCGTACCCCTCAGCAAATTAGGCACAACCCATTTGGAATGGGTGATTTATTAACTTTGACTTCTAACCTCAGTGGTGGGAAATTATTGGAAGCAATTCTGAGGGACAGAATTAATCTAGACTTGGAGAGGCAGGGATTAATCAAGGACAGTCAGCGTGGTTTTGTTAAAGAGAGGTCATATCTGACCAATTTAATTGAATTTTTCGAAGAGGTGACCAGGTGTGTAGGTGAGGGCAATGCATTTGACGTAGTCTACTTGGACTTCAGCAAGGCTTTTGATAAGGTCCCACATGGGAGACTGATAAGGAAGGTAAGAACCCTTGGGATCCAAGACAATTTGGCAAATTGGATCCAGAATTGGCTGAGTGGCATGAAGCAGAGGGTGATGGTCGAGGGGTGTTTTTATGACTGGATGCCTGTGTCCAGTGGGGCTCCACAGGGATCGGCGTTGGGTCCCTTGCTGTTTGTCGTAAATATGAACGATTTAGACTTGAATGTAAGAGGGTTGATCTGTAAGTTTGTGGATGACACGAAAATTGGTGTGGTGGTAAATAGTGAGGAGGACAGCCATCAATTACGGGAGGATAAAGATGGGCTGATCAGTGGCAAATGGAATTTCATCCGGATAAGTGTGAGGTGATGCACTTGGGCAGGACAAACAAGGCACGGGAATACACGATGTAGGATCCTGGGAAGAACCGAGGATTAGAGGGACCTTGGTATGCATGTCCACCGGTCCCTTAAGGTAGCGGGACAGGTAGATAAGGTGGTTAAGAAGGCATATGGGATACTTGCCTTATTAGTGGAGGCATAGAATATAAGAGCAGGGAGGTTATGCTGGAACTGTATAAAATGCTGGTTAGGCCACAGCTAGAGTATTGTATGCAGTTCTGGAATCTGCATTATAGGAAGGATGTGATTGCACTAGAGAGAGTGCAGAGGAGATTTACCAGAATGTTGCCTGGCCTGGAGAGTTTTAGTTATGAGAAGAGATTGGATAGACTGGGCTTATCTTCCCTGGAGCAGAGGAGATTGAGGGGGGACATAATTGAGGTGTATAAAATTATGAGGGGCGTGGATAGGGTAGACAGGAAGGAACTTTTCCCCTTGGTGGAGGGATCAATAACCAGGGGGCATAGATTTAAGGTGAGGGGCAGGAGGTTTAGAGGTGATGTGAGGAAGAATGTTTTCACCCAGAGGGTGGTAGGAATCTGGAAATCACTGCCTGAAAGGGTGTTAGAGGCAGAAACCTTCATAACATTTAAGTAGCATTTGGATGTGCACTTGCAATGCCATGGCATACAAGGCTATGGGCCTAGTGCTGGAAAATGGGATTAGAATAGTTAGGCGCTTGTATGACCGGTGCAGACTTGATGGGCTGAAGGGCCTTTTTCTGTGCTGTAGACCTCCATGACTCTGAGTGATTCCAACCTATTTAGCAACTCCTTTCCGTCTATTTTTATCCAAACTAATATCTTTATTCCTTCTTCCTCTACTGCAACATTAACCTCATCCTCTTTTGTGAAGACGGATGTTGAGGAAAAAATAGTGAATGCACCATTCCAGAAATATTGTGTTAACCAGGACCAGCAGATTTAATAATGGACTCTTGCTAGTCTTGAATTCTAGACGAGCCCTGCTATCAGAGTAAACTGATGAAGGTATTATACCCATGGGCTATAGAGACAAAAACAGAAAACAAGAGAAGGAAGAAAGGACGGTTGGTGGGGGGAACAAAGGATAAGAAAGACAAGCAAATAAAAAGAGAAGAGAAATAATAGATGTGGAAGAAAGGTGAGATAACTATTTTAATGTCACATGTACACTCGCCTCAGGTTGTATTGGTTCTATTTCTCAGTGAAACATGTAGTGAAGTTGAGGAAAGCAGGTTCCAGGGCATGTACTCAGATACACGCAGTGGTAGGCCCCAGAGCAAACCTAACAAGCTTTTTTCCAATCAATTAACATGTGAATGGTAGTGCAGGCTACCAGAGTATGTTTTAATTTTAATTGCCCATCTTTTTTTGGTGAGGCTTCACACCAGCTGCTTTTCTAATAGTCAGTGCCTGTTTCCACAAGATTCCTGATAGGTAATTGGCAGAAATGGCTTTTTCTGGCAGTGAACAGAACAGAAGCCTTGGTTGCTTCCTTAATAAATGGAAGAACTGACTTGGAGGATTAGAAAGAGAGACTAAGAAGTAATTACAATGTCCCCATTTTTGGAAAGGAATTTTTGAAAGAAAATGGGAGACATAAAGCAGGAAACTATAGGCCATTAAGCCTAACATCTGTCATAGAGAAATTGTTAGAATCCATTATTAAGGAGGCTATAGCAGAGTACTTAGAAAACCATAATGGGATCATGCAAAGAAACATGATTTTGTGAAAGGGAAATTACGTTCAACTAATTTATTGGAGTTCTTTGAGGAAGTAACAAGCAAATTGGATAAAGGATGTGGATGTGGTGTACTTGGATTTCCAGAAGGCATATGACAAGGTGCCACATCAAAGGTTACTGCACAAAAACGAGCTCATGGTGTCAGGGGTAGCATATTAGCATGGATTAAAAACAGAAAATGCTGGAAACACTCAGCATTTCTGGCAGCATCTGTGGAGAGAGAAACAGAATAAATGTTTCAGGTCATGACCTTTCATCAGAACAGCAGGTGCGATGCTGTTGATGCCCCAGCAAAACTGCTTCCCTTTCCAACACTTGCGCTAGGGAGGGCGTAGGTAGTCAGTAATGAATGAATAACCTAGGGAACTGTAAGTCAGGCGGATCCTACCATGTGGCTTGGCTTCAGCAGTGCATTGCGGCTAGAAGACCAAGCTAAAGCTGTATCACTGTCGCAAGGGAGGAGACGGACTGAATGCAGTGAGTGAAGCTTTTGCAAATGGTGTGGACCTTATTGCAGTCCCTCGATGTCCTAATTACGACCCCCCCCCAACCCCTATTAGTAATTCCTGCCTGAGAGGAGTAAGGTCTTAAAATACATTACCCAGGTAACCTATCATCATGTGAGAATCTGAACAATGAACGTTGGCAAGCTATTTAACATTAGCTCTGCTTGAGAATGCCCATACCTCACACACATCATTTCCAGAATGGCCCACTGGATATAGTGATAAGGAACTAAAATGCCGGGCAACTCTCCTTGCTCCTCACCGCTGGTGATAATAGAATATTCCATGAACTCAGCCCCTAACATTTCTGGTCTGTAGGGCTCTGACGCTTTGCACAAAGGGACTGTGGGGGAAATTTTAACCTTCCCGGCCTGGTGACCAGATGAGTGAGCAGTTAAAAATTACCCAGGTTACTTTTCTGTTGGCTGACTGCCTCAAGACTGTGTGGGGGATTTAAATGAGATTCAAACTAAAGTTAAAATAGTTTTATTTCTGTGGAGGTGGGTGAATTTGCAACTCACACAGCTTGTTTGGTTAAATACCTTAGTACACCGTGTCTTGTCGTACTCGTGTGATCTCTGATGCCATTTTATATAAATTTAGTTTTTGGGCGGGAGTCATTTTTATACATCACATGGATCGTGGTATCAGAACTGTGCAGCTGGGATTGAGTGGTTTTTCATAGCTGTAAGAGAGCTGGCAGTTGTGAAAAGCAGAAAATTATTAAAATTTCAGTCATAACTTTGTACAGGCCTCAACTGCTGGGTGAGTCATTATGGCTTCAAACATTCCAGTACTTGCTTCTTTGAAGATGAAGGGGTATTTAGGAGTGAATTGGAAATTCTTCCAGTCTCAAAAGCATAATTATGAGATTTGGTGGCGGGGGTGGGGGGGGGGTGTGGGTGGGGATGTTTCTGTAGGGCGAGCAGTTGGGGGGCCGTCATTAGTATAGCTACCCAGGAGTTAGAAGTGGTTTTAACCCTTCTGACTTTTCCTGGGTAATTATTCTGCTAAGAGAGTTGGAACTATTCAAAGTCTTCTATATAAATCAGAGTTTTGGATGGTTCCAGGTGCAGGGTAATTGCCCATCGGAAGTTTAAACTTCCCGGGCAATTGCTGTGCAGTCCTTGCATGGAGACTTCTGGGGGCCCCCCAGGGCATCTTCTGTAGTACCCCCAGGGTATAATCCCATGTCTGACAATGTGAGTTCGACGAGAAAGAACAAATAGCTTTTTGTTCATGCATGATAATGTTCTTTAAGGACTATGTATATTGAGTGACTTGCAAATGATAGTGCATGCAATTTTTTTATGAAAAGGGGAATGTTTTGATAAATACCTTTGTACACAATGGCTTGTCATGCTTGTGACTTTGATGTCATTTTTGGTAAGTATAGCTTTTGGGCAGTGGCTATTTTACAGGCCACATGTAACTGCTATCCACCTGCCTGTGTTTAATATTGGAACCCATATGTTTTATTCAACACTGCTTTCTTTACAGCTAAGTCCTCATGAGGTCGAAATAGGTACTTCAAAGCTAGTTTGAATGTTGGGAATAGTTGTGGAGTTTCTTTGCCTGTCAACATACAAAAATTAACCTAAGGAGAAATAAGCAAGTTTTCTAAGCTGGTAGAGACAGGACATTAGGTCCCTGAACCTGCCATTGATCTGTAACAGAAAATAAATTATTAATGGCACAATACTTTTAATCATGGGAGAATTCTGCCATTGTCTACATCTAAAGTTTTAATATGATAATCCTTTTTTATTGTAGGTATTCCTCTGCTGAAATTAGGAAGCAATGTTTCCAACAAACAAATCAAACAGCTATTTGTCACCAACACACTCCAAGTGCTTATGGTTCCACTTCACTGCAGATAGTAAGTACAAGATTTAGTTTCACTATAATTCATTTAAGCCAAAAGGCACATAATAAATAATAGGCCTTTTCTGTTTAATTTAAAGCACAACACTATGACTTTGATTTAACTTACACTTGGGGCTGAGGGACCATTAGGAAAGTTCCCACAAGCCCTTGAGTGATTCACTAGTGTTGGAAAGAAGGAAAAGATATGATGACCAGACATTGAAAAGAAAACAAATGTAAATTAACTGGGAGAGGAGGGAGCAGCGGATCCATGATTGTTACACCAAAGATGCTCAATCTTTCTTTTTAATTTTCAGTTCATTTAGGAGCTCTTCAGATTAAGGATGTTAATGTTGAGGAATGGCTCCACCATCAATCAGTCCCAGAATAAATGTCCTATAATCCGAATGAAACTCACTATGCTCTGTCCAACAATATTTCTTAAACTTACTCTCAAAACCTACTGCAACAGTGTGATAGTTCAATTTCCCAAGCCACTATCCTCTGACTTCTATAACTGGTATTCTTGGTCCAATTATTTGAAGAAAAATAAAACTGGAGAACGATTTTTGTTTGAGAACAGCTACACCAATATTGTTCTTCATTCAATTACAGGGGCAATTAATGTTTATGTACCCATTAATAGCTTTCAAATGTCTAAGTATTATACAAATCCACTGTGTTAATAAAATAAATTGCTGAATAATTTGGTAATTGTAAATGGGAACATATCTGGGAACATATGAAATTCCTTCTAGTGTATTTGTTTCAATTCTTATAATTGTTTTATATAAAAATGAAAGACTTGCATTTATATAGCACTTTTCATGACCACCAGACATTTCAAAATGTCAATTTTACTGCCAATTAGGAAATTGTTGAAATTGTTGTGATATAGGAAACGTGGCAGTCAGTTTATGCTCAGCAAACTTTCACAAACAGCATTGTGATAATGACCAGATAATCTGTTTTTGTGATCTTCATTGAGGGGAAAAAAATTGACCAGGACATAATTCCATAGGATCTTTTGCATCCACCCAAGCAGGCAGCTGAGGCTGAAGTTTAAGCTTTCATCTGAAAGACAGCACCTCTGACAGTACTGCACTGGAGTGTCTCTTTTGATTTTTGTGCTCAAACCCCCGAGTGTGATGTGAACCCAAAACCTTGTGACTCAGAGGCGAGGGCACTGCCAACTGAGCCACGGCTGATGCAGCATTTTTCACGTTTAAGTAAATGCTGGCGATATATTGAACAATTTAGCTGAAAATATCTTGTGGGGGGTGTAACCAAAATTTATCTCCACGCCATTTGTTGACAGAAGTTTATATTGCAATTTCCTGCCAATCCTATTAATTTTAATGGGAAGGTAACAATGAGCAAAAAATCAGAAAAAAACAGAAGTCATCATGAATAATCAGAGATCAAGGAAAATGTGGAACTTGCACTATATATTTCATCTTTAAGAATGAAAGTTAAAATTGGAAGTCATGATTCATATACATAGTCACTTTGAGAAAATGTAAAGGCAGGCTTCCCAACTTTGCAATTTTGCTCACACTGATGCCATATGAAAGTTTTCAAGAAACAGTGCATTATACATATCTGAGGATCATTTTTTTCAAATATTTGAAAAATTGCCATAAAATTTTTTGCTGCACCTAAAATTCTGGGCATTTGGAACTGAGTGCAAACCAAGGGAATTACAGGAAGTTTGTCAATGGCTCTTAACCTTGTGAGGGGAGGGGGTGAGGGGAAGGGGGTTGCGGGTAGTATTGTTATAATGAGCTGCAATGTGTTCAAGGGCAGGGATTGGTGAATGAATGTAAGCCACTGAGGTTTAATTACCTGCATGACTCAAAAGTGCCCAAATTTCCTCAAGCTTTTACATGGGTATTTGTTTTATGCCCTAACCGTGCATATCTCAATAACAACTACTTGCATTTATGGGGCACTTTTAACATAGCCAAACACCCCGAGGCATGTCACAGGAGCGCTATCAAACCAAATTTGACACTAAGCTACATAAGATAATAGAACAACTGAACAAAAGCTTTGTCAAAGAGGTAAGGTTTGAGGGGTGTTTTGGAGGGGGATAAAAATGGAAAAGTTGGAGAGGGTTTTGGAGAGAATTCCAGATCCTCGGGTCTAGGCAGCTGAAAGTATGGATACCAGTGGTGCAGAGATTAAATCTGGCACAGCCAAGAGGCACTGAATCCAGTAACACCTTGATTTTAAAATTTTCATCCTTGTTCCAACTCGATCCATTAACTTATATTTATATAGTACCTTTAATGTAATAAAACCTCCCAAGGGGTTTCAAAGGAGCATTATAAAACAAAATATGATACTGAACCACATGAGATCTTACAATCCTCTGAGATTTCTGCACTCCTCTCATTCTGGCCGCTTGTGCATTCCCACTCTGGAATTCCCTCCCTATGGGCTGGATTTTCATCCCAGAGGTAGGTAGTGGGAATCAGGAAATTTCCCAACTCAGCCCATCCACCTTGGGTGAAAGTGCCAGCAAAGACAGGATTTTTGTTCTGGGGTGGGTGCGGGTGCTAACTGGATTCAAACCCAATGCCCTTTGAAAGAGTTTGGAGGCAGCCAAAGGGCTGCCAAGTGTCAAGTTAAAATGCCCACCTTGGTCCTTTGAGACTTTGTCCCAGATGTGATAATGACAGCAAAATAAAGAATAGCCGTCTTGCCCTCACCCCTCATACCCCTTTACTGCCCCTACATTCCCCATGCCTTATCTGTGCCAACTCATGACCCTCATCCAAACACCCCCATCACCCCTCACACCTCCATGCCAAGCTATGCTCCTCTACCCACCCCTTCAGCCAGGAATGCAAAATGAGGCTTGACTGAGAATATAGACATCCATTAGTCTGTTGAAACAGCTGCAACCAAGGAAAAGCATTGCTTGATTGACAGTTCTTGCTCTGGTGATCTATTCTGTAAATTGCACAATGTTTAGTTACATTAGTTAAAGTAGTTTCAAGTGCTTGCAGTTTCTACTTTCGATACTTCATGGATCTGGATGATTGACACTTTTATAGGGCTGTATTGAAAGGAGTTGTTTTTTTAGAAAGTAGAAATTTATGAATAAATTACTTTTTTAAAAGATTTTTTACACATCTTATTGGTATATTAGCACTCATTGGCTCTGCACAGATGTATAGTGGTAAATGGACATTGAATTGCCATAGCTTATCATGGGGGGAGCGGGGCAGAGGGCTACAGCTTGGCATGGGAACACATGTGTAAAACCTGTTGAGCTTACCTTTTCAAAAGGTTCCCTCAGCCAGGCTATTGTTCACAACACCTCTGAGGAGCCATGAACCATGAGTCCTTTAAAAGCTGGCCCTACTCCATGAAAATTTCAGGGGACTAGGCAATGCCTTTCCCCACTATGGAGATGACCAAGTCAGGAGTGCCCGCACCCCACCAGAAATGGATTTGGGAATCCCCCAATCAGGCCCCGGCCACCATCTTTTCACCTCCACAGAGCCTCCCTGACTCCATGAAGATCCAGCCCTATATCTCTTCATCTCTCTACCCTCTCTCTCTGCTGCTTTAACACATTCCTTCAAATTTACTTCTTCCCCATCTGATATCTTCATATGCCTCAGTGTTGAACTTTAATTGATAATTGCTCCTGTGAAGTATATAGGGACATTTTACTATGCAAAAGGCATTATGTAAATCCATGTTCCTGAAGCGAACTGTGCAATTTGCATTTTAGAAAGAAGAATGAGGTTAGCTGAAGATCTTTATTTGTGTTATGTTCCCAAAGGGAAACCATAAATCAAAATAACCAAACTTGATGAATGACCCTCAATGAAGAAATTACCAGCAAGGTGCCACTTTTTGTAATTTTAACACATATCAGAACCAACAAGTTAAACCTGAATTAACAGGCAAATGATACTTCAAATAAATAGGTAAATTTCACTTTAAATAGTCAACACAACAAAGCTACGTCTTATACAACAATAGGCACCCGCATCACTCTCTGCAGAAATGTGGCATTACATAGCTACATAGCTCCATTAAATGCTGTTCTGTACTTACCCATGGTAGGTCAGGACTCCTACCTGACAACAATTTTCACCTTCAAGTTTCATGGGTACAATTATCATCAGCAAGGCACACTTCTACAAACCCTCTCTCCTTCCTGTCATTACAGTCCTGATGGTGTAATTTTTCAGAGTTCTTTTTCAAATGACCATCCAATAGCACACTGCTTCAAGGTTTGGCCACTTTTGAGAAAACACCCAGCCATATCTCCAAGCTATTCACATAGCTTTCCAGGTTTTAGACCCCTTTAGCTAGCTCATACAATACCTCCAAGAGCTCCTGTCTCATTTTCTGCCCAACATTAAAATTTACCTCTTTCTGAGAGTGATTTGTTTCTTCTCCTCGCAAGAATCCTTTGTGTTCATCTTTCTGTCTCTGCCTGCTTCCTTTTTGTGTCTGCACCTGTGCCTTCACCCTCCAGCCCCTCAGCTCCAGCTCTCCTTTGTTTCTGCAGCTCTCCTTTGTGTCTATCAGCCAGACAGTTTCTTTCTTAACTTTCCTCCTGTTACTTCTAGGTCAAAGGTTGTCAGCGTTGCTCACTTACCAAGAAAATTACAATTGATTCCTATACAACTTATGAAAACTCTTTAAAAGTACTTTTCAAACATTCTTAAAACAATTGCAGATTCTATAGACCTTTTAAAGAAACTACAAGTTTTCCTTCCTGTACTACTGTATCAATTGTACAGTTTTATAATTTTCACTGCGTAATTTAGGAATTTCACTGGGTTTTTTACAGATCTTTAGCCACATTTAACAGTAGGCAAGAGAAAAACCCAATGGAAATTCCCCTTTCACGGTTTAGAAGGTGGGGTGGCAAGTAGCAAGTTAAATTTGCACCACGTAATTACCAGACAATGACCATCTCCAAAAATAAACACCAAAAAGCTTACTTAGACCATTACCAAGCACCACTTGCCTGACCAGAAGCTTAACTGAACCAGCTATGTAAATGCCATGACTACAAGAGTAGTGCAGAGACTTGATACTGTGTGCTTCATCTCTGACATTTCAAAGCCTTTCCCCGTCTTCGAGACTCAAACGTGATGAGATACTTAACGCTGGCCTGGATGGATAAATGTGGAACAACCTTTTAAGAAGCTCATAACCATTTTGAATGGGGCAATGTCTTTGATTGGAGATCCTGCCTTCAGCCTCAATGTCTACCCTTTCGGTCACTGGCACAATTAAGGCTGCAGAATGTATTATCTATTGGATGCACTACAGCAGCTCATGGAATTGGCAGCTCTTCTCTCCCCCTGACCTGTGCCATTAGGAATGACAATTACAGCAATGTTATAGGAACAGCATTACTTCCAAGTTTCACTCATAGCCACAGCCATCCTGACTTGGACAAATATCATCATTCTTTCATTGTTGCTGGATCAAAACCCTGGAATTTACTATCGAACACCATAGTGGGAGCAGCGTCATTATAAGGAAAATGCCAACCACCTTCTTAAGACAAATGGGGGTAGTAATAAATGCAGCCTTTTTTGCCATAGTCAATATCCCAACAGCACATTTGATAGGGTCCCCCTTGTCCTCACTTATCAATCCACCAGCCTCTGCATTCAAAGGATCATCCTCCGTCATTTCCGCCAACTCCAGCATGATGCCACCGCCAAAAACATCTTCCCTTCAACCCCCCAGCGGAATTCCACAGGGATTGTTCCCTCCGGGACACCCTGGTCCACTCCTCCATCACCCCCTACACCTCAACCTCCTCCCACAGCACCTTCCCATGCAACCACAGAAGGTGCAACACCTGCTCCTTTCCTTCCCCCTCCTCACCGTCCAAGGGCCCAAACACTCCTTTCAAATGAAGCAGCATTTCACTTACACTTCCCTCAATTTAGTCTACTGCATTCGCTGCTCCCAATGCGGTTTCCTCTACATTGGAGAGACGAAATGCAGATTGGGTGACTGCTTTGCAGAATGCCTTCAGTCTGTCCGCAAGCATGACCCAGACCTCTCTGTCGCTTGCCATTTCAACACACTACCCTGCTCTCATGCCCACATGTCTGTCCTTGGCCTGCTGCAATGTTCCAGTGAAGCTCAACGCAAACTGGAGGAACAGCACCTCATCTTCCGACAAGGCACTTTACAGCCTTCCAGACTGAATATTGAGTTCAACAACTTTAGATCATGAACTCTCTCCTCCATCCCCACACCCTTTCCAATCCCACTTTTTCCAATAATTTATATATATTTTTCTTTTCCCACTATTTCCATTATTTTTAAATGTATTTCCATCCACTGTTTTATCGCTACCTTTCGATCCCTTCCTCCCACCCCACCCCCACTAGGGCTATCTGTACCTTGCTCGTCCTGCTTTCTATCCTTAATGTCACCATTAGCACGTTTCTTAGCTAATATCAGCACCATCAACACCTCTTTGTCCTTTTGTCTATGACATCTTTTGGCAATCTCCACTCATCACTGGCCCTCTATCCAGCTCTACCTGTCCCACCACCCCCCCTTAAACCAGCTTATATTTCATCTCTTTTCTATTTTTCTTTAGTTCTGTTGAAGAGTCATATGGACTCAAAACGCTAACTGTATTCCTCTCCGCAGATGCTGTCAGACCTGCTAAGTTTTTCCAGGTGTTTTTGTTTTTGTTTTTGGATTTCCAGCATCCGCAGTTTTTTGCTTTTAACACATTTTAGATATCTTTAAAGAATGCATTTATATAGCACTTTTCATGATGATCTAACGTCTCAAAGAGCTTTATAACTAATGAAGCACTTTTTGATGTGTAGTCATGCAGGAAACGTGGCAGCCAAAATGCGTGCAGCAAGCTCCCACAAACAGCAATATATTAATGACCAAATAATCTCTTGTGATATAATTGAGAGATAAATATTGGCCAGGGCACCAGGGATAACTTGCCTATTTTCCTTTGAAAGAGTACTATGGTGGTGACAGCCTTCTATCTGGTAAGTTGATGGTTTGCACCATAGTGATCAACTCTATGGGCAGAATTCTCCAGCTGGTGAGCAGTGGCAGGGCCCGGTCGCCGACGGGTAAAATGACATGCAGTGACGTCAGGCATGTGTCCCAACGTCACCGCGCCTCATTTAGATTATCAGTTCGGCGGCTATTAAGGCCATTTAAATAGTCATTAACTCAGTTAAATGAGCTGCCCTTCCAACCTTAAGGTTGGCGGGCAGGCGAAGAGCTCAGGCAGCCTTCGCATTTTTCATGAAACCTCATCCATGGGCGAGATGAGGTTTCATGAAGTGTTTTAAAATGTAATAAAAGTTTTTAATTAATTATTTGAAATGTCCTAGCTCATGTGACAGTGTTACATGCGGGGACATGTTTCAAAAGTTTCTTCCTTTCTTCATTTAAACTTAAACATGTCAAACGGATCTCCCTGAGGCACCTCCGTGCTTCAGGGAGATCTCTGCGCTCTTTTGTGCGTATGTGCGAAAGAGTGCAGAGAACCACTCAGGGAATCCTCCCTGCCCGCAAAGGGAGTGCTCAGCGCTTCTGGGCATGTGTCACGGTGGGTGGGCCTTAATTGGCCCACATGCACAAAATGGTGGCACGTCCCTGATCAGGGGCGCTGATTGGGTTCGCGCCCACCCCCGCACAAACCCCCTGAGGAGAGGAGAATTTTTCCCTATGTTAAACATCACCTGGTGTGGCTCAGAAGCCCCACTTAGGCATGGCAGTCTGCTGTATTCGCTGCTGAGAAAAACAACGGGCTAAGAAGGTGCATTTTTCACTGGACCCTTCTCTGGACCCACTTCTCAGCCAGCTTAGCTTTTAGTTTCTGCTCACCTCTTCCAATTCCCTTCCAAACAGTCAGCTTCCACATGTCACGGCCATCAGCAACTGTCTCCTAGCTGTCAGTGTCAACAGCTGACAACATACGCTAGCAGGAGAAAAAGCCAAACAGTTTCCACCTTCCTCCCTCAGAAGTAGCCTCGGCATCTCTTGGCAGGACAAGATCACCAACGTGTGATGGGATCTTTTGCATTCACCCAAGCAGGCAGATGGGGCCTCAGTTTAACATCTCACCTGAAAGACAGCACCTCTGGCAGTGTCGCGCTCCCTTTGTAGTGGAATGTCAGCGAAGATTTTTACTCTTGAGCCCTGGACTTGAATCCAGGACCTTATGAATCAGAGGCTCATCATCCAAGTTGGAAATAGTCTCTGGAACACCCTGGACCACTCCTCCAACTGCCGAGCCTGCTCCACCTCTCTCTCTGGCAGCTGCATGTGTGAATGCAAAATGCCATCACCAGTGTGCGCATGACCCTTGTTCAACATGCAAAACCCTGCCGAAGTGCCAATATCTGTGAAGGTGCTGGGTGTAAAGAGCAGATGTGACACTGCATCCTCCAAGGGTTCCTCCTCCTTGGAGGGAAGTTGCTGGATGGCTTCTGGTGCAGCTTGCACTGAAGAGGCTTCTCCTGTAATAAACAGAAATCAGTAAGCAGGTATTTGGGTATCTGATGACTTGACACAACAGCCCTATCACACAATACACATCAACCATTTCATGCTCCAACACAAGTGATTAAATGCTGCAGACACAATGAACCCTTGATTGTTGATCTGAAGCTTAAGATCATGAAGCTTGTCAAGGTGCCAGTGTGTGAAGTCTATTCACAACAAGCATTCTATAATTCCTAACCTATATTAAACCACTACTAGCCATCTCCCCTTATCAACTGGTCTGATACTTTGGCCATCTGTTCAGAACCAGGCCTTTCTCTGATTTTGCCACTGCCTGTACTCCTGGATGAGTAGGGTTCAGGCAGGGCCAGCACTTGGTCCTCATTAGGAGCCAGGGCTTCCAGGTTGGGATACCCCTGCCAATATGGGCTTCCTTGTGACTGTTGTGGGCTCGCTTCTCCTGCAAAGATTTGACACACAGATTTCATCAAAAATTTCAAACTATCATACAGTGTGCATTCAACCCATTTTCAGATCAGTGTGTGCCAGCCTGAAGCTTATGCTTGTATATCAAGGTTATACTGCCAACCACTGCTAGACCATTGCTTGAAATGCACAATGGCATGGTAAAGGACAGCTGTGTCCTTGTGGAACCATGCTACTTTTGATGAGCAGCTAGCCTCAAATACCTCCTGCATTTGTTAGCAAGATCTGTATCACACTGGACCAAGATTGCTCATACTGATGCCATACTTGCTCTGGCTGACCTCATGAGGTCACTGAGGCTTTTGTAGCACTGGGACTAAATCCTCCTTACCACACCAATATTGTTGACCTCTACGGCCACCTCCTCCCACATAGCATGTTCCTGGCTGGGCTTCTTTCTCTTGCCAGCGCTTGGCATGAGTTGGTCATATTGATCATACACTGCACACAGGAGGGCACCAAGGGCATCCTCACTGAATCTGTGGGCAACTTTGCCCCTTCTCGAACGCCTCTCTCCTCTCTCTGATGGCAGAGACGTCAATACATGGAAATATGTAATAAATGTAGAACGCCTCAATGCCAAAAGGTGGAGAATTGCTGATTTTTAAAATCTCTGCCACCTATCAAGATTGATATGGTTTGCAGAGATTAGCTAAAATTTAAATTTACTTAGCTGGCCAGACTGGAAATTACACAAATCTTCTCTCTATATAGTAGATCTGTTCAATTGATCATCTGATTGATCACCTGACACTTTGCCATGCCAGGGGGTCCCTGAAAGTGCAGGCCATAGCCTTCTTCTGGGTCACGATCTGCAGCCTCAGAGAATGGACATCCCGCCCTCCAGCACTCATTGGGCAGGATGATGGTCTGTAACCTGCCTTTGCTGCTAATTGGTGGCAATGAATGTATTGATGGGCACGCTCTGATGGCAGGCCTAGACATCGGAACATCGCTAAATTCCAGGAGCGCAACCCGCCGTCAGCAGGTGACCATATTATTCAGCCCAATATTTCTTCTTCAGTGTCTAGCTCCTCTTGGCCTTCAGGTTTTAGCACCACTCCTTGACCATGTGACGGTTCTTGGTTATTTGAAAGGAGAACGGCACAAGGGGAATGTTATCGTGAGTGGATGGGGTACAGGAAGAGGAAAGTAAGAAATATATGCTTGTATATCAGAAGAGACTGTGGTATGAGGGCAAGTGGGATGTTTAGGTCAAAACGTACCATAATCGTCTATGTTCTCAGCCCTGCAGCTGGCCACGGCCTCCGTGTTGGCTACTCCAATTATGGTGACCACCATCTCTTTCGTGGGAGTAAGGTCATGCAGCTGTGCCTCAGCCAGTTAGCTGCTGCTGCATCCAGTAATGTGCCACCTTGTCCTATAACAGTGTGTACAAGGTGGGATGAGTGTGTAAAGCTTGCAGCTGGGATAAGTGGGTGAGATGAAGCTATGAATGTGAAGTTCATGAACGTGAAATCTATGAGTTGTGCATAGAGAATATTAGCACATGAGTGAAGTAGCTATGCTGAATGGAACAGTGTGTGAGGCTTGTTGTTCATTTGTATGTATAAGGCATTTGAAGATACTTTCACTGACCTTGACCCTTTGTGTGAGGTCATTAAATCTCTGAGTACTGCATCCAGGTCCTCTGGGTGAAGCTGTCTGCTCTGTGGCTATCTGCTCCCTTCCCTTCTTAAAGCTTGTCTGGAGGGTTCCTTGGGCCTGTGGATACAGAACCCCCTTCCTCCTGTCCACCTTCTGCATCTGGGCCTCACCTGTTCCATCAGAAAATTCAGGAGTCCGTTCATTGCCATGCTGCATCATCTTCACTCTTCTACAACTTCCAGCATCTGCTGCAGCCAGAATGCACTTCCCCTTTAAGAGCTCCAAGTGGTATTTGCATCGCACGAACTTGAATACCCCACTGAGCCGCACAGCCTCTCAACAATGCACTTAGGGCTGAGCTGACACCACTATCATTTGCAGGCAGCATGAAGTTGGTCTACTGCCTGAGTTACTTGGAACAGATAGGAGTTAATTTCACACCAGAACTTGCTGCGCCCCTAGCCGAGCTTTCCCAGTACAGCTACAACGCTGGTATCTACCCAGCAATGTGGAAAATTGACCAGGTATGCCCTGTACACAAAAAGCAGGACAAATCCAACTCAGCCAATTACTGCCCCATCAATCTACTCTCTAAGAGCAGTAAAGTGATGGAAGGGGTAATCAACAGTGCTATCAAGCGGCACATGCTTAGCAATAACCTGCTCACCAATGCTCAGTTTGGGTTCCATCAGGGCCACTCAGCTTCTGACCTCATTACAACCCTCGATCAAACATGGACTAAGGAGCTGAACTCCCGAGGTGAGGTGAGAGTGACTGCCCTTGACATCAAGGCAGCATTTGACCGAGTGTGGCGTCAAGGAGCCCTAGCAAAACTGGAGTCAGTGGGAATCAGGAGGAAAACTCACCTTTGCTTTCTCAAGGGCAATTAGGAATGGGCAATAAATGCTGGCCTAGCCAGCGATGCCTACATCTGGTAAATGAATAAAATAAAATCATAATCCTCACACCCATTTTGGCTCAAAAATTTACAATTGCTTCCTTGTCTGTGTGAGAGTTATCTGAATATACATTGCCAGGAACAGAAAAAGACACCTTGAAAATTATTTTTAAATCTAACACGATTTATTCCTCTCTCAATAGAATTGATGAAATTATATTTGTTTTGGTGCCACTGTTCTATCAAATAATAAAACAGCCAAGTCCAAAACTTTATATTTATATTTTATACTTTATATTTTATTTTATTATTTATTATTATATTATTTTATTTTATACTTTATATTTTATTCTTGTTTTAGTGCCACTGTTCTATAAAACAATGAAACAGCTAAGACCAAAACTTATTTTGTGTGCTGCCTTTTCATTTCAGTAAAATGCTGTTGGAATGCAAGCCTTGATTTCACAGTAAATGGAGATTAATAATTAAGTTACCTTCTATGGGCACACTTCCAACGGTTGTTTCCCACCTGTCACTCTATAATCATACTTGCAACACCCCCTCTAACCCTGATGATTTAAGGCCTTAAGTGCTGGACAGATCCAACTCAGCCAATTACTGCCCCATCAGTCTACTCTCTAAGAGCAGTAAAGTGATGGAAGGGGTAATCAACAGTGCTATCAAGCGGCACATGCTTAGCAATAACCTGCTCACCAATGCTCAGTTTGGGTTCCATCAGGGCCACTCAGCTTCTGACCTCATTACAACCCTCGATCAAACATGGACCAAATCCTCCAAAGTTCACTGACTCAGAGGGATTTCTTGACATTTGCATGACTTCATGGGCTGGTGATGTGTCTGGGGCTTTCTCTGCCTGTGAAAAGGGTGGAAAGTCTGCAAGACACCCAAAAGAAAAATTAGCCTCCAAGAAAGGGGACTGCTTCAAAAGTTTGTTTTTAAAAAGGACTTTGTGTGCAAATCCTCGTGTGTCTGGACACGGTCCCATCTTGGACCCTTGTTGGCTTGGGCAGTATGCCCACTAAACATATTTGCATCAATCATACACCAGCCCCCTAAGAAGGCCGGAGTACAGGAACTCAAACGCAAGGGTCCATTGGAACAATACTAATTTTTAGGCTTCTGTGTGCAGCTGTCATTCTGTTCATTCCCCTAACTCTCATTCTCCAACTCTCACTCTGTGGTCAGTCATCCAATTCCTGCTTGGTGGTCAAGGGTTCATTCATATTTTCCCTCTCTCTCTCTCTCTCTCTCTCTCTCAGATCAGCCTTCATGTAACAGAGAGATCGAACAGGCTTGATGGTTCTTGTGACCTCCTTCGCTTTCTTCCTCACCTCTCCTAGCTCTCTGCTCCCTCTCCTTTGCTGTGTCTTTGTCTCTCTCCCTCTCTCTCTTATTGTGTTCTCTATCTCTAGCTTCCACTCACTGGTCACTTGTCAAACTGTCTCTGTCCAGTCACTACCTCTTTCTTTTCTGCTCACTCTCAATCCTCCAACTCACTGTAATGGCCTGTTCTATCCTCACATTGGTTTCTATGGATGTGCAGTGTGAATAAAATTGTAGCAGAGATTAAAAAAAAGAAACTGTGGACGCTGGAAATCTAAATAAAACAGGAAATGGTAGAATTGCATGGCAGATCCAGCAGCAGCAGAAAATAAAGTTAATTTGGCTAATATTTTGCATTGGGAATTAATGAACCAAAATGGAAAAATTCTTTTTATAAATCTGACCAACAGAGTCTTTACACATTCTGTCTAGAATTATCTGGAAACTTAACTGTTTCAAGAAACTCACCAAGGCTTCTTAGGCAGCATCTTCTAAACCCATGACTGCTGCCATCTAGGAGGACAAGCACAGCGGGCACATGAGAACACCACCGCCTGGAAGTTCCCCTCCAAGCCACTCACCATCCTGACTTGGAAATATATCATAGTTCCTTCACCGTTGCTGGGTCAAAATCCTGGAACTCCCTCCCTAACAGCACTGTGGGTGTAACTACTGCATATGGACTGCAATGGTTCAAGAAGGCAGCTCACCACCACCTCTCAAGGACAATTAGGGATGGCCAATAAATGCTGGCCTAGCCAGCGACGCCCACCTCCTGTAAATGAATAAAAAAACAGTATTTGCAAAAGTACACATTCATGCCTCTACTTATGGATCTTTCTTTTGCTTAATTTCAATGAATAGTTCAGCCATCAGGACTGTAGAATAATTGAGTAATATGAAGGAAGTGAGCAAGTTGCGAGGATAAACCAAGCCAGGCCTCTATTTTGCTTCGTGCATACAGCTCAGCAAAATTTAATCTTTCAGTAGTGATTGGGAAATGTTGCAGTAAGTAACATGTGGTTCCACAGAGTATGGATATGAATGATGTTTGTACGAGGAAGTGACATCCACAGCACTGCAGAAAGCAACTAACCAAACTCTTGAGAAATGCAAGCACAATAAAGTCACAAGTTTCAACACAAGGCAGCGTGATCACATGTAAAACATTGTAAGACTGTAAGGTGTAATCTCAGTTCCGAACTAGCTGCCTAGAAAAGGATAAGATGGTTCATTTAACCCTTTGTAATATTCTGCTTCTCCTGCTGCTACATTTTCACAATATAATTTAGATACTTAATCAACAGCTGCTGCAAGTCAATACAAACTCATCCTGTATTAGAAATATGTGTGACTAGAAGATTTAAGGTGAAAATAATACTGACTTCCTATATTTTGTCCAACTATCAGTGACATCACTTCCTGAGAATGCAGCTGCCTATCTCAGATACATGTCAATTTATTTGCAGAATTGTGTGTGGTTTTGCATGAGGCAGGAAGAAGAGTGGTTTTGTAACCACCACTTCTCCTGTTGGAGACTTTACTGTGTAGATTTGTTCTTTTTTAGTTAGCTCGAAGGCGCCATTTTAAGAAGGTAGATTTTGCCACTAGTTCTTATCAGGTAAGAAACATTTTGGCAATTCTAGTCAGTTAATGCAAAGCTGATTTTAGCAAGGACTTTGAATGTGATCGGTAGATGTGCTCAGTCTTATCATCCCGTGCTTTGATACCATCCTGGGCAATATGCAAACTATATATTTCAGGTCAACTGACAGTCCGGTTTCATCTAGTGTGATGTTGTTTCTTTGCAATGTGAAAGCTATGTAGAAAAGGTTCACATGAGACTTGATCTGCTATCATGTACTGATTGATATACTTAGGCAAATTGCATTTTGGACTTCACCATTTTGTTCTGTGTATTAAAGTGAGCAGCCGTTGGTGGAAATCAGTAGATTGGCTTATATCCCATGCAATTATATATTAAAATGTTCTAAAAACTGCTATTAAATGATATTATTGTACTGTGATAATGGCTATCAGTAATGGCCATCAAAGCATTTTGATATATGCTTGAAACTCATCGTGCCTTTTTGAGCTTTAATCAGCATGTCATGAAAGGCCTAATATTAATAGATTGTTAATATTATCACTAGCTTAAATAACTTGCTGCTAAGTAGGTAACTGGATTCAAATATTATTTAAGAACAACTTTGAATGATACTGATTACATTTAATGAGAATGCAAAACTTAAAATTATTGAAAAAGGACATTGCTGTTGGCGTGTGACATCACAACAGCATTTGTGTTGCTATTCTGGCTTGAGGCCTGTGGATCATTTGACCATGAACTGTGTGGCCCAGCGAAGTATAGATAAGCAGAACATATCTACAGGAGAGAAAAAAAAGGTGCCCATAAAGGTAGACCTCACTAATTTGAATCCATCTCATTTTATTCCCTCATTTTAGTTTGGAAGCTATATTTTTGCTATTTATAACTTTTCTCCACTATGCTATGCCTCCACCAACACAACTGGTGAACTAACTGTTGAAAGACAGTTCTCTCTCTATAAACAGGGGCAGTAGTTTAAAGTGGTACTGGGGAGATTTGAGCATTGTCTTAAATTTATAGCTTAATTAATTAAATTACTTTATGTAACTACAGATGACCAATGAGTGATATTTCTAAACATAATTTGTTAAATAGAACACAGTAAAGAAAGCAGGGCAAGTGATTTGTAACAGCTGTACTGTGTAGGTGTCTGTGTGATCCACAACAACCACATATGCACTGTCGGGAGTTTGAGGAACCTTGGCTCAGACTTGATGAGCTGGAGTCTGAGCTTTAGGCACTGTGATGCATCAGGGAAGGGGAAGGTGCTTCAGATTTAGTCCATGGTCAGGAATAGGAGGATGTGTCTATGAGTAAGTCAATTATGGGGATGCAGAAGGTAGCATAGGAGGATCCTTATTCCTTGCAATTGTCCAACAGGCTTAAGTTCTTCCAGCTTGTATGAAGGAGAGCAGGGACTGCAGGCAGGATGAGAAAACTTGCCATGGCACTGTGGTGCATGGGACCATTCTGGTGGCGGCAGAGGGAAGGGTGGGGCATCAGTGGAGTTGTGGGGAGGAGTTAAAAGAAGTGCAGTTTTATTTGGGGACAATATAGTTAGGGTGATAGATATGGTTTTCCACAGCCAAGAGCGTGATCCCTGAAGGCCGTGTTGCCTGCCCGGTGCCTTGGAGTGAGGGAGGAAGGACCCTGTTGTCATGGTACACGTCAGTACCAACAACATAGATATGACTAAGAAAGAGGTTCTGTTCAATGGGTATGAAAAGCTGGGAGCAAAATTTAAAAGAACCACAATGGTGGCAAGTTCTGGGTTACTACCTGAGCCACAAGAAAATTGGTATAGGGTAAATAAGGTCAGAAACTTGAATGCACGGCTCAAAGATTGGTCTAGGACCAATGGGCTTTGATTCATGGATGCTGGCACTAGTACTGGGGAAAGATGGTGCTGTACCATTGGGTCGGCCTTCACCTGAATTATGCTGAGACCAGAGTACTCAAATCACATAAATAAGGCAGTAGGGAGAACTTTAACTCCCCTCAGGTGAACCCTTCCACATGCCCATTATTTAGTTTAAGAGAAAGGACAAGGCTAGGGTCATAGAGGTCTACAGCACAGAAAAAGGTCTTTCGGCCCATCGAGTCTGCGCCGGTGAACTAACTATTCTAATCCCATTTTCCAGCACTAGCCTTGTATGACATGGCATCGCAAGTGCACAGCCAAATACTTCTTAAATGTTGTGAGGGTTTCTGCTTCTACCACCCTCTCAGGCAGTGAGTTCCAGTTTCCCACCACCCACTGAGTGAAAAAATTCTTCCTCACATCCCCTCTAAACTTCCTGCCCGTTACCTTAAATCTATGCCCCCTGGTTATTGATCCCTCCACCAAGGGGAAAAGTTCCTTCCTGTCTACCCTATCTATGCCCCTCATAATTTTACACACCTCAATCATGTCCCCATCAATCTCCTTTGCTCCAGGGAAAATAATCCCAGTCTATCCAATCTCTCCTCATAACTAAAATTCTCCAGCGCAGGCAACGTCCTGGTAAATCTCCTTTGCACTCTCTTGAGTGCAGTCACATCCTTCCTATAATGCGGATTCCAGAACTGCACGCAATACTCTAGCTGTGGCCTAACCAGCGTTTTATACAGTTCCAGCATAACCTCCCTGCTCTTATATTCTGTGCCTCAGCTAATAAAGGCAAGTATCCCGTATGCCTTCTTAACCACCATGTCTACCTATCTCACTACCTCAAGGGACCGGTGGACATGCACACCAATGTCCCTCTGATCCTTGGTACTATCCAGGGTCCTACCATTCATCGTGTATTCCCGTGCCTTGTTTGTCCTGCCTAAGTGCATCACCTCACACTTATCTGGATTAAATTTCATTTGCCACTGATCAGCCCATTTGACCAGCCCGTCTATATCCTCCTGTAATCTAAGGCTATCCTCCTCACTATTTACCACCCCTCCAATTTTTGTGTCATCCGCAAACTTACAGATCAACCCTCCTACATTCAAGTCTAAATTTTTTATATATACCACAAACAGCAAGGGACCCAACACCAATCCCTGTGGAGCCCCACTGGACACAGGCATCCAGTCACTAAAACACCCCTTGACCATCACCCTCTGCTTTCTGCCACTCAGCCATTTCTGGATCCAATTTGCCAAAGTGCCTTGGATCCCATGGACTCTCACCTTCATTATCAGTCTCCCATGTGGGACCTTATCAAAAGCCTTGCTGAAGTCCAAGTAGACTACGTCAAAGCATTGCCTTCATCTACACACCTGGTCACCTCTGAAAAATTCAATCAAATTGGTCAGACATGACCTCCCCTTAACAAAACCATGCTGACTGTCCTTGATTAATCCCTGCCTCTCCAAGTGTAGATTAATTCTGTCCCTCAGAATTGCTTCCAACAGTTTCCCCACCACTGAGGTTAGACTGACTGGCTTGTAGTTCACTGGTTTATCCAGCCCCTCTGCTATTGCCAGCACCCCTGCTATTTCCTCCCTTGCCTCACTCAACAGCCTTGGCCTGGAGATTTATCCACTCTTAAGCCTGTCAGAGCACTTGGAACCTCCTCCCTTTCTATGCTAATTTCTTTAATTATATCATAGTCCTTCTGCCTGATTTCCATACCCACGCCGTCCCTCTCACTTGTGAACACTGACACAAGGTATTCATTTAAAACCCGACCTACTTCCAACTCCACACACAAATTACCACTATGGTCCTTAGCCCTACTCTTTCCCTAGTCATTCTCTTACTCTTATTGTACTTGTAAAATAACTTTGGATTTTCCTTTATTTTAACTGCCAATGTTTTTTCATGCCCCCTTTTTGCTCTCCTAATTTCCTTTTTAAGTTTCCCCCTACAGGTTCTATACTCCTCTAGGGCTTCTGCTGTTTTGAGCCCTTGTTTCTGCCATAAGCCTCCCTTTTTCTCTTTATCCAATCCTATATATCCCTCAACATCCAGGGTTCCCTGGATTTGTTGGTCCCACCCTTTGTCTTAACTGGAATGTGTTGGTCCTGTATTCTCCCTTTTCCCTTCTTGAATGAATCCCACTGCTCTGATGCAGATTTACCTAAAAGTAGCTACTCCCAGTCCACTCTGGCCAAATCATATCTGATCTTATTAAAATCAGCCTTCCCCCAATTTACAACTCTGATTTCTGGCCCATCCTTGTCCTTTTCCATAACAACCTTGAATCTAATGGAGTTATGATCACTATCTGCAAAATGCTCCCCTATTGATATCTCTACCACTTGCCCGGATTCGTTCTCTAAAATTAAGTCCAGGACCGCCCCCTCTCTTGTAGGACTTTCTACCTGCTGGCTTAAAAAGCTCTCCTGGATGCATTTTAAGAATTCCGCTCCCTCTAAGCCTTTCACACTATGACTAACCCAGTTAATGTTGGGAAAGTTGAAATCCCCCACTATTACTACCCGATTATTTTTACACTCCTTTGAAATTTGCCTCCATATCTGCTCTTCTATTTCTCTCTGACTGTTTGGGGGCCTATAGAACACTCTTAGCAATGTGATTGCTCCTTTTTTGTTTTTAAGCTCTACCCATATGGCTCTATTTGTCATCTCTCCTTACTGCTATCATTGATTCCTTGATCAATATTGCGATACCCCCTCCTCTTTTACCTCCTTCCCTGTCTCACCTGAAGATCCTATATACCGGAATATTGAGCTGCTAATCCTGCCCCCCTCTCAACCATGCCTCTGTGACAGCAATGACATCATACTGCCATGTGTTAACTTGTGCCAACTCATCTGCCTTATTCATCAGACTCCTTGCATTAAAATAAATACCATCCAACCTTGCCAAGCTCCCTTGCACCTTAACTGGCCTATAATTTCTATGTCTTCCATAGAATAGTGCAGGGTATTGATATGGGTAGTGATAACCAAAGTGTGACAGGAAGAGACAGAGCATACAAACATAAGAGTGCACCAGCAAAAAGTTCAGAGTAGACAATAATGGAAAAAAGACAGAATTGAAGGGTCTTTATCTGAATTCTTACAACATTCATAATAAGATGTATGAATTGATAGTACAAATAGAAATAAATGAATATGATACAATAGCCATTACAGAGAATTGGTTCCAAGGTGACCAAGGTAGGGACCTGAATATTCAAGGGAATTTGACATTTCTGAAGGACAGGAGGAAAGGATAAGGAGGTGGGGAAGCTCTGTTAATCAAGAAAGAGATCAGGACAATAGTGAGAAATTATCTTGGTTCAGAAGATCAAGGTGTAGAATCAGTTTGGGTGGAGATAAGAAATAGCAATGAAAAGAAGTCGCTAGTAGAAGTAGTTTATAGGCTCCTAATAGAAGCTGCACAGTAGGATAGAGTATGCACCAAGAAATAATGGGGGTTTGCAAGAAAGGTACTGTAATAAGTATGGGTGGTTTTAATCTTAACATTGATTGAACAAATTAAATTGGCTAAGGTACCCTGGAAGATGAGTTCATAGAGTGTATTCAGGACAGTTTCATGGAATGATGCATTCTGAAACCTACCAGGGACCAGGCTATTTTAGACATGGCAATATCTCATGAGAGATGATTAATTAATACCTCATAATAATGAATCCTCTAGGTAAGAGTGATCATAACATGATACAATTTCACATTCAGCTTGAAAATGAGAAATGTGTTTCCATAACTAGTTTCTTAAAGTTAAATAAAGGCAATTACAAGGATATGAAAATAGAGTTAGCTAAAGTTGACTGGGGAGATACATTAAAAAGTAAGAGGGTAGAGGAGCAGTGACAGACATTTAAAGAGATATTTAATTGCTCCCAACAAAGATATATTCCACTGAGGAAGAAATTCTCTACCAGAAAGATACACCATCCATAGCTAATTAATGAAATTAAGGATGGTATCAAATTGAAATGAAAATGATACAATGCTGTGAAAGTTAATGGTGGGCTGGAAAGTTGGGAAAGTTTTCGAACTCAGCACAGGGTGACTAAGAAAATAATAAAGAGTGAGAAATTGAAGTATGAGAGAAAACTAGCAAGAAATATAAAAACTGATAGTAAAAGCTTCTAGAAGTTATATAAAAAGGAAAGGAGTAGCTAAAAAAATATTAGTTCCTTAGATTGTGAGACTGGGGAATTAGTAATGGGAAACAAGAAAATGACAGTGGTTTTGAACAATTATTTTGTATTCACCTTCACAATAGAAGTGACAAAGAGCATCCCAAGAATAGTAGAAAATCAAGAGGCAAAAGGGAAGGAGGAGCTTAAAACAATCACTACCACTAGAGAAAAAGTAATGGGAAAACTAATGGAACTTAAAACTGGCAAGTTTCCCAAACCTGATGGCCTGCATCCTAGGGTCTTAAAAGAAGTGTCTGCAGAGATCTTGGATGCATTGATTGTAATCTTCCAAAATTTCCTAGATTCTGGAAAGATCCCAGCAGACAGGAAACCCCGAATGTAGCACCACTATTCAAGAGAGGAGGGAAAGAGAAAGCCAGAAACTATAGGTTAGATAGCCTAATGTCTGTCATTAGGAAAATGCTAGAAACTGTTGTTAAAGAGCAGGTAACAGGAGATTTGGAAAATCATAATATATCAGGGAAATCATGTTTGACAAATTTATTGTAGTTCTTTGAGGATGTAACAAGAATGGGGATAAAGGAGAACCAGTAGGTATAGTGTATTTGGATTTCCAAAAGGCTATTGATAAGGTGCTACAGAAAAGGTTATTACACAAGATAAGAGCTTATGGTGTTGGGGCTGATATATTAGCATGAATAGCTGGACTGACTACCTAACAGGAGCAGTGAGTTGAGATAAATGGGTTATTTTCAAGTTGACAAACTGTGGCTAGTGGAGTGCCACAGGGACAGTATTGAGCCCTCAACTATTTACGATTTATATTAACAACTTGAATGAAGGAACTGAGTGTATTGTATCCAAGTTTGCTGATCATACAAAGATAGGTAGGAAAGCAAGTTGCAAGGAGGATACAGAAAGTCTGCAAAGGGATCTAAAAAGGTTAAGTGAGTGGTCAAAAATTTGGCAAATAGAGTTTAATGTGGGAAAATGTGAGGTCCGTTTTGACAGGAAGAATAGAAAAGCAGAATATTATTTAAAGGAAGGCAAACTATATAATGCTGCAGCACAGAGAGATAAAATAGAAATAAAAATCTGGGGGCAACATTTTTATCATCTATGTTTTTCAGGTGCCCGATTGATGCTTGGACATGTTTTTTTCTGCTTTTTAAAACTTTATTGGAACATTTTCAGGTCTGAGCTTTTCAACGCATGCTTCATGCTTGCTGGCTGTTAATTGGCCAGCCACCGTGAAATCACAGTCGGGGGCCGATCGCAGATGGCAGTCCGTTCTTGGGTGTTCTTGTACTTGAATCCTAATAAGTCAGCATGCAGGTACAACAAGTAATTAGGACTGTAAACGGAATGTTGGCCTTTATTGCAGGGAAGATGGCGTATAAAAGTGGGGAAGTCTTGCTACAACTGTACAGGGCATTGGTGAGACCACATTTGGACCTGAGTCTTTAGCTCGACGGGCCCAGGATCGGCTGGGAAACGGACTGCCATCTGCAATTGGCCCCCGACTGTGATTTCACACTGGCTGGCCAATTAATGGCCAGCCAGCATGAAGCATGTGTTGAAAAGCTCAGACCTGAAAATGTTCCAATAAAGTTTTAAAAAGCAGAAAAAACATGTCCAAGCATCAATCGGGCACCTGAAAATATAGATGATAAAAATGTTGCCCCCAGATTTTTATTTCTATTTTATTTCATAACAGAAACCTCATCTCACCCTTGGGTGAGGTTTCATGAAAAATGTAAAGGTCACCTGGCCGGCCCGCCTATCCACCAACAGTAAGGTTGGACAGGCAATGAAACTTCGCAGGCAATTGTGCCATTAATGGGCTTAATTGCTCTCTTAATTGTCGGCAGTTGCGCTTCCGACTTTTGCACGCGCCCGCCAAGCACAATATCACAAAAGTGCACAATGATGTCAGGACGCTCACCCGTCATCATCCTGCATGATTTCACACCCGATCGGGCTCGGCACTGCCCACCCTATCAATGTAAAATTCAGCCCCTGGACTACTATGTGCAGTTTTTGTCACTTTGCTTAAGGAGAGACATGCTTGCATTGGAAGCAATTCAGAGAAGGTTAACTAGGCAGATTCCTGGGAATGAGGAAAGGTTGAGCAAGTTGCGCCTATACACATTGGAGTTTAAAAGAATGAGAAATGATCTTACAGAAATATATTAATATTCTGAGGGGGGCTTAACAGGGTAGGTGCTGAGAGCATGTTTCCTCTCGTAAGGGAATCTACAACTAGAGGACCCAGTTTAAAAATAAGGGGTCTCCCTTTAAGACAGAGATAAAAATGAGTTTCCTCACTGAGCGGATTGTTAATGGTTGGAATTCTCTTCCCTGGACAGCAGTGGAGGGGACGTCATTGAATATTTTCGAGGGCGAGTTAGACAGATTGTTGACTGACAAGAGAGTCGAGGTTATGGGGGGCAGGCAGGAAAATGGAATTGAGGCAACAATCAAATCAGCCATGCTCTTATTGAATGGCAGAGCTGACTTGAGGGGCCGAATAGCCTACTCTTGCTCCTATTTCTTATGTTGCTATGGTCACAGACAGTAAGGGGTGAAATTGATACACTCCATCAGCGCAAAATGGAATCATAGCCAATCAGCAGCCCAATTTTTACCACCAATTTTTATTTTCCATTGAGTTTGAAAATATTGTCAAGATTTTTAATTTCAAACCAGGCAAAAGCAAAAGTGAGAATCGGAAATGATTCTGTGAGCATCAGTGAATTGATTAGACATAGTGAAGAATTGGCTGTGATTCGCTATGAGCCCAGTTCATACTACTAGGTGTGTACCAATTTGACCCCCTGTGAGTTAAATTGTCCTGCAAGATCTTAGCTCTCATTTGAACTCACTAGGCTGGATTTCCAACTTCAGTCAGGCTTTTGGAAACCAGAACCGTGCACAGGCAGGTACAAGCAGAATTGCAAGAAGAATGGCAGTAGAAAGAATCCCTGAGCTACAGGTCAAGATCTAGAGAGAGAGATTATCCTGTTTAGGTTAATCTGGATAACCCATTGAATTGGAAATAATGTTGTATGCTCTTTATTTTGTATGGCTACACAAATACAAGTTGTAAAAATTGAACTAAACAACTCTCATACCTAGTATTCTACATTTCACCTTGCTGTGGTATAAAAAACTTGCAATTCAAATCAAACTTAACTTTGGAGAGATGAAGCAAATACATGTGCAAAAGACATGAATAATTCAGTCTATACATCAGAATTCTTTTGGATGCTTTTGTTACATCCATGGGATACAGTATTTTAAAGAGCAGCAAGAATTGACTCTCATAAGAATGAGACTTTCAGACTTCTAGAGAAGGTGACTTTTTAAAAATTTGTTCATTGGACCTGGGCGTCACTGAGAAGAGCAGCATTTATTGCCCATCCCTAATTATGGTGGTTAGCTGCTGCTTTCAATTGCACCAGTCCGTGTGGTGTAGGTACATTCTATTAGGTTGGGAGTTCCAGGACTTAGATTCAGCAATGATGAATGAGTGATGATATAGTCCTAAGTCAGGCTGGGGTGTTACTTGAAGGGGAATTTGGAGGTGGTGGTGTTCCCATGCCTCTGCTACCCCTGCTGTGAATTTGGAAGGTGCTGCTGAAGAAGCTTGGCATGTTGCTTCTGTGCATTTAGTAGATGCTATACACTGCAGCAATCATGCATTGTGTATAACTTGGCGAATGGGGTATTAATCAAGCAGGCTGTTTTGTCGTTGAGCTTATCGAGTGTTGTTGGAGCTATACTCATCCAGACAAATGAAGTATAGAGCAACAAAGTCTTGAGTGTGTCTTGTAAATGGTGAAATGTCTTTGGGGAGTCAGGAGGTGAGTTAAAATATGTGGCTGATCCAGCTTAGTTTATGGCCAGGAGCGACTCTCCCACCCATCATCCACACCCCTCCCCACACCACCAACCCCAGGATGTTGTTGGTAGAGGATTCAGTGATGATAATGCTATTGAATGTCAAGGGTAGGTGGTTAGACTCTTTCTTCTTGGAGATGGTCATTGACTGGCACGTGTGTGGCTTGAATGTCAGTTGCCACTTATCGGCCCAGCCTAAATGTTGTCCAGGCTTTGCTGAATGCAGGCACAAATGGGACTAAACATTGTGCAATCATCAGCGAATATTACAACTTCTGACCCTAATGATGGAGGAAGGTTAATAATGCAACTGAACCTGAAAGGTTATTTACAGTAAACTCTTATTTGTAATATCCATTAGAGGCAACTGGTAAATGGACCACTGTGTGCCTGCATCTTCCCTCTGGGTGCTTACTGGCTTAATCATTGATATGGTTGTTTTGTGTGATTTGGGACTGGCAGGAGTAACTACCATTAGCTCCGAATGACAACACTATGTTAAACAATTTGCACTGGACTTATTTTGTACTTAAACGTCCACGATCTTTTGCACAGGTTTTGCTGATTTCAGGTGAAGTGTACTGAAAAATCCAGCAAAACCTAACGGAAACTCGTGTTGCGGGTTCCTTCTACCAGTGTCATGAGCCAATTATGCAGATGATGCCAAGCTGGTGAAAACTCAGACTTATTTCTTTCCTGGTGGAATTGCCTTGTACCTGCTGGTCAGTGTACTGGCTCCCACACCTTCCCCATTTCTGTGGGACCTCACAACATTAGCATCCACTTAGCAAGAAAATAGATTCTAATTAATAGCAGATCAGGCAATGAATTGTGCAGTAAAATTAGTGTGCACGCATACTTATTGACACAAAAAAGGTTCTGATGCTATCTCAATAGAAGCATAAACCACAAAATATAAAACCACCAAAGATGCATGCTATAAAATAACACATCAGATGGTTTGTATAGACTGAATAATATAGCAGCCTATTAAGTAATACTGAAAATACAAAATTTTATAACTTGAATGAAAGTTAAGTGAACTTGCATGCATCATACACGAAACAGGGATCAATTACATACCCATTGCAATGTGCCATATTTGAGTGTGGCACTGAGAGTGCCGCACTGCTGCAGGTACCAGTTTTTCGATGAGATGTTAAATCCTCTCTGAGAGGCATAATAGATCCCATGGCACTATTCAAAGAAGAGCAGGGGTCCTAACCATTGTTCATCCCTCAACCAACAACTCCAAAACAGATTTTCTTGACATTTATCAAGTCCCAGACAAAAGTGTAGCATCCTCATCTGAGAATTGCTTAACACTGATGATACTAAAGAACACTTTCAGCGTCAAATGGACTGACTCTCTCAAGCCTGTAAAGAGTTTGGTTTCACCATCAGTATCAGGAAGACAAATGTCATGATCCAGGATTTTGCCATATAGCCATCCATCAGCACTAACAGTATGACGCTGGAGGTTATTATTAGCTTCACATATCTAGGCTTCCACAATCACCAGCAATCTGTTAGTTGTTGCTGAAACCAACACATTCATTGCAAAAGCTGCATTTGTTAAATCCATACTGCGTAAGAGTGTGTGGAATAACTGTACCTGGTCAAGAAAATCCAACTGCAAGTCTACCTTAGCTGGCATAGTGATATTGTCACTGGACTAGCATTTCAGAAACCCAAGGTAATGTTCTGGGTTCAAATCCCACCATAGCATGTGGTGAAATTTGAATTCAATAAAAATCTGGAAGTAAAAGTCTGATGATGACCACAAAACCATTGTGATTGTCGTAAAAACCCATCTGGTTCACTAATGCCCTTTAGGGAAGGAAATCTGCCATCCTTACCTGGACTGGCCTACATGTGACTCCAAACCCACAGCAATGTGGTTGGCTCTTCAATGCCCCCTGAACAAGGGTAATTAGGGATGGATAATAAATGCTAGCTTAGCCAGCAACGCCCACATCCCATGAATGAATAAAAAAAACCTCTACAATAGTGACCGTATGCTTGGCAGGAGAAAAGACTGAACAGTTTCCAGTGTTGTTATCTTAGACGTTTCCTTGGCATCTCTTGGTAGAACAAGGTCATCAACTCGGAGGTCCTGGAGCATGCCAATTCCAACAGCATGCACTACTTTCTAAGTCAATGACATCTGTGCTTGCTTGGCCACATTCATCGGATGGTTGACGGCTGTACGGTGGGCTGGCCACTGGGTCACAATGGCTGGACATCCATACCTCCACTACAAGGTCACTTGCAAGCGACATACGTGGATGGTAGATATTACCACAGACAACTGGGATTCAGTTATTGATAGCTTTGACCTGGCTGTTTGGAGATGCATTGAAAGAGGCAAGGTGAAACAGAAATCTGAGCTGGCTGAGAGAAGAACCTAGAGAAAACAGAGGTTAGTGCACCTTCTCAGTCCACTGTCTTCCTCGACAGCAAATGCAGCAGAGAGTGTCATGCCAGAGTGGGGCACCTGAGGCAAACCAAGTGATGTTTAAGCACAAACCATCGTCTCATGAGATGGAAGGCTGCTAATGACTGTTCAATGCTAATTAAATGTTAGGATAAAAACAAAAAAACTGCGGATGCTGGAAATCCAAAACAAAAACAGAATTACCTGGAAAAACTAAGCAGGTCTGGCAGCATCGGCGGAGAAGAAAAGAGTTGACGTTTCGAGTCCTCATGACCCTTCGACAGAACTTGAGTTCGAGTCCAAGAAAGAGTTGAAATATAAGCTGGTTTAAAGTGTGTGTGTGGGGGGGCGGAGAGATAGAGAGACAGAGAGGTGGGGGGGGGTGGGGGTGGTTGTAGGGACAAACAAGCAGTGATAGAAGCAGATCATCAAAAGATGTCAACGACAATAGTACAATAGAACACATAGGTGTTAAAGTTAAAGTTGGTGATATTATCTAAACGAATGTGCTAATTAAGAATGGATGATAGGGCACTCAAGGTATAGCTCTAGTGGGTTTTTTTTTATTTTTTTATTTTTTTTTATTTTTTTATTTTTTTTTTGTTAGGATATCTTGGTGAGTGTTTTATGGATTCCACACTCATAGCAGCTTGAGGGGAATTTTAAAAAACTGCGGGTTTAAGATCAGTCAGTGTAGAATCAGAAACTCAAAAAGCAACAATAAGAGTCTGGAGTCCATGGGTGATGTGTTAGATTTGAGAGAAGATCAGTAAAACTTGAAGTCACAAGAAAACAGCTCAAATTTTCCAAGTTTAGGAAGTATCCAAGTATACAGTAGCAAGACACCTCATCATTGATGCATACAGAGAAACCTCACCTCACAGTGTCAAAGTCTACAAAATAAAATTAGGACAGGGTCAGACTCATCGCAAAAGGACAGCCACTCTGGCGTCAGTAAAAGTACCACCTAGTATGGGGCTGACTGTACACTCACTCAAAATCTATACACACCCATTGGGTTGGGGTCACCCTTGATTAGTGTCAAAATCAGAAAGCCAGCTCTACCCATACTGCACAAACAGGAATCACGCAGGCACACATACACCATGATGTGATACACTCTTGTACACTACTGGCGCTGTTGTACTATCCACCATCTTTCAGTTTACAATAAAGTGTGTTGCATTGCAATGATGAAGTTGGAATAATGCCAAACTCACCGGGCCCTGTTTAGTATATGTGACTGTGGTCCAAAGTACTGATTTTGAAAGGACAGATGGTAAAGCATGACCACTCTTGAAAAACTAAAATTAAGGCCAACCTCATCTCACCAGAAGCATTATTTTTATTGTAGAAATAATTGTTTGTTCCAAATATACAATATCTGGAACTGAAACAAAAAGTGGAACCGATAACATAGGCATATTCCCTCAGGCACTGGAGACTGTATCATGTACTGAGACCCAAAATCCACCAGCTTTGTACAGCATGTTCTGGTGTGACAACACAAAAAGTCTGCACTTTTGACTCCTTAAGACCCCAGTTTGCATGTAGATTACAGGCAAGCCCCATAATGCATCAAGAATGTTATGATATATGTGCAGGAACCTTTAAGGGACTGTGGCTTAAATGACTGTCAAATCATTACACATCTCGACAAGATATGATGTATTCATCCCATGAGTTATATTCAGTTTCAAGCAGCACTAATAGTAGAATATTTGTATAATAGTCTCCCAGTTCATTCTATCTGTATATAGTATTATCTTCAAATAAAGAACCCATGTTATTGTTTCACCAATCCTCGTGTGTGATTGGTACATTTACGTTGAAGAAGGTAACAAATAATGCCTCAGTAACGTTCCAGATCCAATTTCAATGGGGTACTTCAAAGCAGGAGCTCAATAAAATTGATGGCTTGCACCACTTGGTGGCTCTATCCTCCATGCAGGGTCATTGGAGTTACTGGGTCTCCTGCTCCATGGCCTCCAAAGCTCAACCAGTTCATCTGACATTTTTGTGGAAGCTTTTGTTTTATTTCTAAAAATTGCCACACATTTTAGGGGAGTCAACAGCTGCTGTTGTCTCAACATGCCAACAAAACCATGGCATTCTTCCAATGTGCAGGTGTTAGAATTGTCTTTGAAGCATTTTAAAATAGCTTACTTTGCACTCAAGTGCCAGATCAGCTTGAAGTCCCAGAGGTATGGCATTGCCTGAGGTGAAGTGTTAGTATGTTGTGGGATATGGTAGCACAGCAATTATTTTACTAGACTAGTAATTCAGAGGTCTGGAGTAATGATCAGAGACGTGAGTTAAAATCCAATTACAGCAGTTGGGAAATTTAAATTCAGGTCAATAAATCAGGGACAAAAAGCTAGTAGCAATAATGATGCCCATGAAGATGTTGCGTGGTTGTAAAAACCCTTGTGGTTCACTAATGTTCTTTAGGGAAAGAAATTTGCTGTCTTTAGCTAGGCTGGCCTATTTGTAATTCCATGTACCCATTGGCCCAGTTTTTCGTCCCTGGGTTTGGTTCGCCAAGTCGGGAGATTTCCTAGTTCGGCAAACCTGTCCTTTAAAAATGTCTACCCACAGGTCAGGTTTTTGGTTGCGGGGGTGCATGCTAAAACAGGAGTCGGGGTGGGTGACCCCAGGATGAATGCGGAGGATGGGGAGGCGGGCTGGGTGCAAGGCCAGCCTCTGTGTTCCAGCCCTATGTTAAAATAGATTAAAAAAATATTTTAAAAATCCCTCCAGCCTTCAACCCTCATGCCCCCCACCCCGACACACTCCCTATGCCCCATCCATGTTAACTCATGCCCCAAACCCCATGGCCCCTTTATCCCCTATGCCAACATAGTGTCCATATATGCCAGCTCATGCATCTTTGCCCTTATCCCCTCCATGCCAACTCACCTGTTATCCTTAGACAATTCCCTGACAGCTTTGAAACTTCCTGGATAGCTTTGACAGGTTTGACAGCTGGACCGCTCTTAACAGTTCCTTGACAGCTGGACAGTTCTTTGACAGCTGGATAGCTCCTTGACAGCTTGACAGTTCCAATGAGTTTGTGCTTGCAAAGTGCATAATTATATTCACTTTTAACAATTCCAAAGGATGTCTTACCTCTCCCAAATATGTCCCAGGACCTTATCCAAAGGGGTACCCGATCTTGCCAAAGGGATACCCCGGCTAACTAAATGCATCCACCAACTTCAGACCTCCTCTTACCTGTTCTGAATTCCACACTCTTGTTTTCCCAAAATCCCACTTCAGTGAAGGCAGCTGGTGATTTAAATATCCAGCTGCCTACGTGAATCACACAAGCGCAAACCTCGGCCCGACTCCAATCCTGCCCCTGCGAAGATGGGAAATGCCATTTTGGCCATTTCCAGGATTTTTACTGCAACAGAGAGCCTCTATGTTGTTGCAAAAATGTGGGCCATAGTTATGTGTTAAACACTTTTAACTGCTCTCTGGAATGGTCTAGCAAACTACTCAGTGTAATGGAGAAGGTGGTTGACTACCATTTTCTCAAGGGCAACGGGGATGGACAATAAATGCTGGCACTGACAGACATGCTTGCATCTCATGAATTATAGGAAAAAACACAATGAACAGCCCTGCATGACTATACATTGTTCAAATGCCAGTTCAGAACTGGCTATATTGCTTATGAAGCTGAATGACGTAGGCAGAAGCAGTCCAATTTGATTTGCACATTTGTCTCCAGTTTTATTGACATGTTGGCACAAGCTTTTGGCAGGTGCAGTATTCACTAAAGTGACAACTCATTCTCTATTTTTGCATCGTTCTTTCAGGGAATTTTTACTGGGCGTATCAAATTGAGTAAGTTGCATACTTATTTTAACAAAGTAGCTGATATTTAAAAGTAAGTTAAAACATACTTAATTTGAAGAAAAAAGTATTAATCTACCTTGTATTTCTAACAGATGTGGCTTTTGAACGGGCTGTGTATGCTTTTGTTCAAATGACATACGGTCATATTTAATGCCCTGATGCCTGTTTCTACACATAATTCATGTCTTGACACGAGCCAGAGGTATGTGTAAGTAACAGGGTAGGGAGGGAAATCAACTTAATTCTGACTGAAGCTTCGAATTTAAGTTTGATTTCCGGGTGTAGAGTGGTTGAATTGTGAAAGCAAGACACTGCTCAACGTGAACTGTGCCCTGATGTAGCAAATAGAGCCCAACACAATGCATAATATGAGAGTGGGAGCACTTGCCTGCATGTCATAGGCATTGCACCACCAAGGTGAGGCTTTGCTCCATCCTGTGTACAGTGGCAGACATAGTGTGCAAGCCTTGGTTAGACTAGCATGCACTTTGTGGCCTGTCCTGTCTGATTTTCTATGCCCGGTGACTCTTTCCATGTAAGTGCAAGTGCCTGAGACATCATACCTTTGGAGGGGGCAAGGACATAGTGGTATTGTCACTAGAATACTAATTAGAGACACAGGGTAACACTCCAGGGACCAGGGTTCGAATCTTACCATCGTAGATGGTGGAATTTGAATTCAATAAAATATCTGGAATTAAGCCTCTAATGATGACCACAAAACCACATTGATTGTTGTAAAAACCCATCTAGTTCACTAATGTCCTTTAGGGAAAGAAATTTGGCCATCCTTCCCTGGTCTGGCCTTCATGTGACTCCAGACCCGCAGAAATGTGGTTGACTCTTAAAATGCCCTCTGAACTGGCCTAAGAAGCCATTCAGTTGTATCAAGCTGCTAAAAACAAATCAATAAGGAATGAAACCAGATGGACCACCCAGCATCAACCGAGGCAGTGGAAACCACAACGGCAAAGTCAGCCCTGTCAACCCTGCAAAGTCCTCCATGCAAACATCTGGGGGCTTGTGCCAAAATTGGGAGAGCTGTCTTGCAGATGGCTCAAGCAACAGCCTGAAATAGCCATGCTCACGGAATCACACCTTACAGAGAGTGTCCTAGACATCAGCAACACCGTTCCAGGGTATGTCCTGTCCCACCAACAGCACAGACCCGCCATAGGTGGTAGCACAGTGGTATACAGCCGGGAGGGAGTTGCCCTGGGAGTCCTGAACATCGACTATGGCCTCCATGAAGTCTCATGACATCGGTTCAAACACTGGCAAGGAAACCTCCTGCTGATTACCACATACTGACCCCGTCCCCCACTCGCTGATGAATCAGTACTCCTCCATGTTGATCACCACCAGGAGGCAAGGGTGCAGAATGTTCTCTGGGTGGGGCACTTCAATGTCTATCACCAAGAGCAGCTTGGTAGCACCACTACTGACTGAGCTGGCTGAGTCCTAAAGGACATAGCTGCTAGACTAAGTCAGTAGCAGGTGGTGAGGGGAACCAACGAGAGGGAAAAACATTCTTGACCTCATCCTCACCAACCTGCCTGTTGCAGATGTATTTGTTCATGACAGCGTTGGTAGGAATGACCACAGCACAGTTCTTGTGGAGACGAACTCCTGTCTTCATACTGAGGATACTCTCCATCATGTTGTGTGGCACTACCACCATGCTAAATGGGATAGATTTCAAACAGATCTAGCAACTCCAGATTGGACACCCATGAGGCGCTGTGGGTCATCAGCAGCAGCAGAATTGTACTCAACCATAATCTGTAACCTTCTGGCCCAGCATATGCCTCCACTCTGCCATTACTGCCAAGCCAGAGGAACCCTGGTTCAATGAAGAGTGCAGGAGGACATGCCAGGAGCAGCACCAGGCATACCTAAAAATGAGGTGTTAACCTGGTGAAGCTACAACACCGGACTACTTGCCTGCCAAATAGCATAAGCAAAAAGTGGTAGACAGAGCTAAGTGATTCCACAACCAAAGGATCAGATCTAAGCTCTTCAGTCCTCCCACATCAAGTCGTCAATGGTGGTGGATAATTAATTGACTCTCTAAAGGAGTATACTCCATAAATATTCCCACCCTCAATGATGGGGGAGCCCAGCACATCAGTGCAAAAGATGAGTCTGAAGCACTTGCAACAATCTTCAGCCAGAAGTGCCGAGTGGATGATCCAACTCGGCCTTCTCCGGAGGTCCCCAGCATTACAGATGCCAATCTTCAGCCAAATCGGTTCACTCCACGTGGTATCAAGAAATGCCTAAGGCGCTGGATACTGCAAAGGCTATGGGCCCTGACGATATTCCGAAAATAGTGCTCCAGACTTGTGCTCCAGAACTCGCCATGCCCCTAGCCAAGCTGTTCCAGTACAGCTGCAACATTGGCATCTACCCAATAATATGGAAAATTGCCCAGGTATGTCCTGTACATAAAAAGCAGGACAAATCCACCCCAGCAATTACCGCCCCACCAGCCTACTCTCCATCATCAGTAAAGTGATGGAAGGGGTCATCAACAAGTGGTATCAAGCAGCACTTGCTTAGCAATAACCTGCTCACTGACACTCAGTTTGGGTTCCAGCAGGGTCACGCAGATCCTGACCTCTTCTCAGCCTTGATTCAAACATGGACAAAAGAGCTGAACTCCAGAGGTGAGGTGAGAGTGACTGCCCTTGACATCAAGACAGTATTTGACCGAGTGTGGCATCAAGGGGAAAACTCTACACTGGTTAGAGTCATACCTAGCACAAAGGAAGATGGTTGTTGTTTTTGGAGGTTCAGTCATCTCAGCTCCAGGACACCATTGCAGGGGTTCCTCAGGGTAGTGTCCTCGGCCAACCATCTTCAGCTGCTTCACCAATGACCTTCCTTCCAACATAAGATCAGAAGTGGGATGTTCGCTGATGAATGCATAGTGTTAGCACTGTTGGTGACTCCCCTGATACTGAAGCAGTCCATGTTCAAAGGCAGCAAGACCTGGACAATATCCAGGCTTGGGCTGACAAGTGGCAAGTAACATTCACACTGCACAAGTGCCAGTCAATGACTATCTCCAACAAGAGAGAATCTAACTATCGTCCCTGACATTGAATGGCATTACCATCGCTGAATCCCACACTGTCAACATCCTGAGGGTTACCATTGACCAGAAACTGAGCTGGACTAGCCATATAAATACTATGGCTACAAGCAGGTCAAGGGCTAGGAATCCTGCAACAAGTAACTCACCTCCTGACTCCCCAAAGCCTGTCCACCATCTACAAGGCACAGGTCATGAGTGCAACAGTGTACTCTTTGCTTGCCTGGATGAGTGCAGCTTCAACAACACTCAAGAAGCTTGACACTATCCAGGACAAAGCAACCGTTTAATTTGCACCCCTTCCACAAATGGTCACAGCCCCCATCACCATTGCGCAGTAGCAGCAGTATGTACCATCTACAAGATGCACTGTAGGAACTCAGCAAGGCTCCATAGACAGCACTTTCCCAACCCACAACTGCTATCATCTAGAAGGACAAGAGCAGCAGACACATGGGAACACCACCACCTGGAAGTTCCCCTCCAAGCCACTCACCATCCTGACTTGGAAATATATTGCAGCTCCTTCATTGTCACTGGGTTAAAATTCTGGAACTCCCTCCCAAACAGCACTGTGGGTGCACCTACACCACATGGACTGTAGAGGTTCAAGAAGGCTGCTCACCACCACCTTTTCAAGGGCAAATAAATGCTGGCCTAGCCAGCAATGCCCACATCCCATGAATTTAAAAAAAAATGGCACTCAAGCGTGTACACTGCCTCTAGAAATGCTGATTGCAGCAAACATATTTTGCATTGTTGCTCCACAATTTCCCTTTTCATGGATACCCCTGAGGCTCAGTGATTATGTCCAGCAAAGTGGAACTTACAGTGGTGTGTTCCCATCTAACAGGGGCTCTCCAATGATGTCCCTGTCTCCAGCACATGTTCCTGCTCACTTGTGATGTGCATCTCACTATGTGACAACTCAGTTATCTCTACTGCAGTACCGCCGAGGTATATGTATGTACAGGCAGAAGTTCTGCATGAGTCATGTGACGGTGCATCTATAGAGTGCTAATTCAGTTCTGATGACTTCTCAGCCTGCTCCCTTAGCAAGATCAATTAGAGATCCCAGAGATGAATTAGTGCTGGTATGGGGCATAATGCATGTCATGACATTTCAGTTACTGATAACTAATGCTATCACCAAGTTTGTGGGCCACCTTCATCTCTCCATCACTGGTGCCTAATGTATGAACCACCCAGCCAATCTCCAAGACATTCTTTGCCAATGTGGGCAGGGTGGTTATGACTGCAAGTTCACCTCAGGTCCTGTACCTCTCCCTGGAGTTGTGCACTGCCTTGTGTAATGATTGAAAACTGAGATTTCTGAGTGTTAGAAGTGGAATGTCTGTTAAGAGTGGAATAAGAAATTTGTGAAGGAGAATGTGAATGATGGATGCAAGCTGGCAATAAGATGGGAGTGATTGTTGATTGTACAGATGGAGATTGGAGAAGGTGCCTGGGGATAAAGGAATGTGTGGAACTGCAAGGTGTGTTGGTCAGAGACATCCATAGCAGAAAAATACTAAGAAAGTTAGAAAGTGATGGATTCCACCTGAGAATACTCACCTTTCCTGACCCAATTTAAACCTTTTTTGATACTTTATCCAAGTCCTAGATACCATAATACTGCAGGTCTGACAGCATCTGTGGCGAGAAAGACAGAGTTAACGTTTTGAGTCCGTACAATTCTTCTTCAGAGCTAATAGGAACTCTTTAGCTCTGAAGAAGAGTCGTACGGACTCAAAATGCTAACTCTGTCTTTTCTGCCACAGATGCTGTCAGACCTGCTAAGTTTTTCCAGCATTTTTTGTATTTTTTTTAGATTTCCAGCATCTGCAGTATTTTGCCTTGACCATAATACTTCTGTTGACAACTTCCACAACCTTTAACCATACCTGTTAGTTTGGTTGGCTGGCCTCTTGCTTCCATCCAGAGAAAAGGAAAGTCCCTTCTGAGCTCACCGCCTCCAGCATAACCTCCAGGGGAGAGTTGAGAACTGGAGGGCAGCCTTCCCACATCCTCCTTCATTTCTAGCCTTCAGAAGCAAGGTGTCTTGGAGACATTTTGACTCCTGCCGGGGTCCCTTTAAATAGAAAGCCTATTGACAGAGCCCAGGTCATCATCATGCCTGCAGTATCTGATGGGTTAAGAAACCAGGATGTGGGTGCAAATGTGGTGGTTCAGTGCACCTCCCACCTACCTACAACACTGTCAGATCTTTGCGCTTCTGCAATTCTAGCCTGTTGTGCATCCCTGATTTTCATCAGTCCACCATTGGTGGCCATGCCTTCAACTGTCTAGACTCTAAGCTCTGGAATTCCATACCTAGACTTCTCTGCCTCTTTCTCCATTATGACGCTTCTTAAAACCTGTTTATGCGCAACCATTTGGTCACTTGGCCTAATATTTCCTTATGTAGCTCAGTGTTAAATTTTATTTGACAATGCTCTTGTGAAGTATCTTTGGACATTTCCTACATGCAAGGTACTGTAAAATTTAAGTAGTTGTTGTTTTGAGCAGATAACGTTACGCCGATGATGTTGCACTAGTCGCTCATGGAAACTCAGCTACAAAGATTCATGGATTGTCTTTCCTGCACTTATAACATCCCTGACTGGGAAGGGGTGTCATATCTCTGTCCCTAATCGCAATAAATAACACACAACTGGAACTGCTAGCAAATTCTGCCACCTTGGGTCCACAGTGAAAGACGATCTGTCTCTTGATGCAGAACTCGATACAAGCATAGGGAAAGCAGCTACCACCTTTGGACAACTCACAAATGTGCCTGGAATAACATTAAGCAGACTTTTAGGACCAACATGTGGTTTATGAGACCTGTGTTCTCAGCACCTAGTTGTATGGCTGTGAAACATGGATGATTTGCATCTATAAGGTAAAGATCTCCCATCTTTGCTGTTTGCAGTGCATTCTGGGCATCTCACGAAGAACAAAATCATGAATGTAGCAGTCCTGTCAAAGGAAAAGCTCCAAAATATGTTGGCATTCATCAAGCAGAAATAACTTTGCTGTCTCAGGCATATTTGCAGGATGGAAGATGGTTGCATACCTAAGGATTTTCTGTGTGGTGAGGCTGGCGGAGCCAGGTGACCAGCAGAATGCTCAAAGCTGTTTTTCTTTAGTCTTTCATGGTACGTGAGCATCGCTGGCAAGGCCAGCATTTGTTGCCCGTCCCCAATTGCCCTTGAGAAGCTGGTGACGGGCTACCTTCTTAAACCACTGCAGGCCATCTGGTATAGGAACACCCACAGTGCTGTTTTGAAGGGAGTTCCAGGATTTTTATCCAGCAACAATGAAAGAACAGCAATATAGTTCCAAGTCAGGATAGTGTGTGACTTGGAGGGGAACTTGCAGGTGGTGGTGTTCCCATCCATCTACTGGCCTTGTCCTTCTGCATGTGGAGGCTGCGAGTTTAGAAGGCGCTGTTGAATGAGGCTTGGCGAGTTGCTACAGTGCAGCTTGTATACAGTACACACTGTTGCCACCATGTACCGGTGGTGGACGGATTAAATAAGGTGGTGGATGGGGTGCCGATTCAGCAGGCTGCCTTTACCTGGATGGTGTTGTGTTTCTTGAGTGTTGTAAGAGCCGCACTCATCAAGCCAAGTGGAGACTATTCCTTCATACTCCTGACTTGTGCCTTGTGGATGGTGGACACACTTTGGGGAGAGGGGTGAGTTACTCACTGCAGATTTCCTAGCCTCTGGCCTGCTGGTGTAACCACAATATTTATATGGCTTTTTCAGTTTATGATCAATGGTAACCCCGGGATGTTGATAATAGGGGATTCAGCGCTGGTAATGGCATTGAATGTCAAGGGGAGGTTCTCTCTTGTTGGAGATGATCATTGCCTGGCACTCGTGTGACATGAATGTTTCTTGTAACTTATCAGTCCAAGCCTGGATATTGTCCAGGTTTTGCTGCACATGGCCACAAACTGCTTTACTATCTGAGAAGTCATGAATGATGTTGAAAATTGTGCAATCATCAGCGAACATCCCCACTTCTGACTTTAGAGGGGTCATTGGTAAAGCAGCTGAAGATAGTTGGGCCTAGGACACTACACTGAGAACTCCTACAGTGATGTCCTGAGAGTGAGATGGTTGGTCTCCAACAACCACAATTCCTTTGTGCTAGATATGACTCCAACCGTGGAGAGTTTTTCCCTAGATTCCCATTGACTTCTGTTTTGTTAGGGCTCCTTGATACCACAATTGGCCAAATGCTACTTTAATGTCAAGGGCTGTCACACTCATCTCATCTCTTGCATTCAGCTCTTTTGTCCGTGTTTGAACCAAGGCTGCAATGAGGTCAGGAGCTGAGTGGTCCTGGCAGAACTCAAACTGAGCATCAGTGAGAAGGTTGTTGCTTTGTAAGTATGCTTGATAGCACTATCGATGACACCTTCCATCTGTTTGCTGATGATCGAGGGTAGACTGATGGAACAGTAATTGGCTGGATTGGATTTTTCTTGCTTTTTGTGTACAGGACATACCTGGGCAATTTTCCACATTGCTGGATAAATGCCAGTGTTGTAGCTGTACTAGAACTGCTTGTCCAGGGGAAAGGCAAGTTATGGAGCATGCCTTCAGTACTACAGCTGGAATGTTATCAAGGCCCACAGCCTTTGCAGAATCCAGTGTCTTCAAATGTTTCTTGATATCACATGAATTGAATTGAACTGGCTGAAAACTGACATCTGTGATGCTGGGGACCTCCAGAGGAGGCTGAGATAGAATATTCAATTGGCACTTCTGGCTGAAGATGGTTGCAAATATTTCAGTCTTGTCTTTTGCGCTGATTTGTTGGGTTCATTATTGAGGGTGGGGATATTTTTGGAGCCTCCTACCCTGGTTAGTTGTTTAATTGTCTACCACCTTTCATGACTGGATGTGGCAGGAGTGTAGAACTCAGATCTGATCTGTCATTGAGGGATTGCTTAGCTCCATTGCATGTTGTTTCCGCTGTTTGACATGTAAGCAGCCCTGTGTTGTAGCTTCACCAGGCTGACATCTCATTTTTAGGTATACCTGGTGCTGCTTCTGCTATGCTCTTCCACACTCTTCATTGAACCAGTGATGATAATATTAGATTGGAGATATGCCAGGTCATGCTAAAGGAATAGAGTATAAAAATAAGGAAGTGTTGTTGTAACTGTACAAGGCATTGGTGAAACTGCACCTGGAGCACCGTGCAATTTTGCTCCCCTTACTTGAGGAAAGATGTAGTTGCATTGGAGGTGGTTCAGAGGAGGTTCACTAGATTGATTCCAGAGATGCGGGGCTTGTCTTATGAGGAGAGATTGAGCAGTTTAGGCCTATACTTGCTAGAGCTTAGAAGAATGAGAGGAGATATAATTGAGATACATAAGATGCTAAAGGGGATAGACAAAGTAGACGGTGGAGTGGATGTTTCCCCTTGTGGGGCATTCTAGAATGAGAGGCCATAGTTTTAGGTTAAGGGTGGTAGATTGAAATCATAGATGAGGAGGAATTACTGAATCTGTGGAATTCACTACCTCAGAGTGCAGTGGGTGCCGGAACGCTGAATAAATTTAAGGAGGAGATAGACAGATTTTTAATTAGTAATGATTGAAAGGTTATGGAGAGAGGGCGGGAAATTGGAGTTGAGGCCAAAGTGAGATCAGCCATGATCGTATTGAATGGCTGGGCAGGCTCGAGGGGCTGAATTGCCTATTCCTGCTCCACATTCTTATGTTCTTATGAGGTTACAGATTATGGTTGATATCAATTCTGTTGCTGCTATTGGCCCACTGTGCCTCATGGATGCCCAGATTTGTGTTGCTAGATCTGTTCTGAATCTATCCCATTTAGCATGGTTGTAGTGCCACACAACACAATGGAGGTTATCTTGATGTGAAGACAGGACTTCATCTTGACAAGGACTGTGCGATGATCACTCCTACCAAAACAGTCCTAAGTAGATTGTTGAGGATGAGATCAAGTAGGGTTTTCCCTCTTGTTGATCCCCTCACCACCTGCTGCAGGCTCAATCTAACAGATGTGTCCTTTAGGACTTGGCCAGCTCGGTCAGTAGTTGTGCTACCAAGCCACTTTTAGTGATGGATATTAAAGCCCCACAACCAAAGAACATCCTGTGCTCTTGCGACCCTCTGTGCTTCTTCCTAATGGTGTTCGATATGGAGGAGTACTGATTCAGCTGAGGGAGGGCAGTAAGTGGTAATCAACAGGAGCTTTCCTTGCCCATGTTTGACTTGATGCCTTGAGACTTTATGGGATCCAGAGTGAATGTTGAGAAGTCCCAGCGCAACTCTCTCTCGACTGTATACCATGGTGCTGCCAACTCTGGATGCTTGCATGGGTGACATGAAGGCCCTAAATGTCAATTCTTGCACCTTGGAGACAATGGCTGATGACACAGGAAAATGGTGACATTGCTTGTGGGCCAGCATGCGCCACGATGACGATCAGTGGCTATGTGTCTTGACAACAGGTGCCAACCTCGAAAACAACAACCCACAATGCCACCCAATAATAGTTTCTTCCATGGCACCCTTCAGTATTTTAATCTCCGATCCTTTTTTCTCTTGTTTTCTATATTGTGCAATCTTTTGTGCATCTCCAAGTTTCTGTCGCTCTGTCCTCTTCTCTCAGAGGAATGACGAAGTTCTGTGGAGCAAAATCATAAACCTTTTTTTTTGTAATTTTAATACACAGCACAACGAAGAAATCTACCACTTCAATCTCACTTTATGAGCATTTTAGTCTTTTACCTACGGAGAAACGATTCGAATATGACTTGGAACTTCTGCTTTTTCTGCTTCTGCACTTTCTGTTTCATTTCAGATTTCCAGCATCCCCAGTATTTTGCTTTTAGTCTTCTAATTTATTTATTTCCCTTATAGTTTTGTGTGGCCTAGCCAACTAAAAAAAAGGCTTGCATTTATAGGAAATTGACCACCGGACATCTCAAAGTGCTTGACTGCCAATGAAGTGCTTATGAAGTGTAGTCACTGTTGAAATGTAGGAAGTGAGATTAGTGAATCAGAAAACAATGCTGTGAGCATCTATCCAGCCGCAATATACTAAAAATCTTGCATATATCGCGCATTGATCATCTCTTTCCTTACCTCACTTGTTTACATTTTCACCCCTGACTCAACTCCTCCAATGTTTTTGTAAAGCCCTCAAACTCTACCATACATAAGTGAATAAGTGTGAGAATAACTAGTTAACTAAACATTTATCCCAGGAGTTCTGCAAGATATTTGCTAAAGGCAGAATAATCTATTCTACTTCCAACGAAAATTGTTTAGTTTGTCAGTCTCATTGTCAACCTGTTATATTACTATAGTATGTTAGCTCAACATTTTCCATTTCCAAATTTTAATCTCTGAGAGATTAGGGAGCTTTATAATATTCCAAACCTTACCAGAATCCTGGTTCCAACCCAATTCCCAGTCAGCGCAGTGTTGCCTGAAATGTTTGCTGTCAATCAGAGTATTTGGTTTGCGCACCAGCTGTTTCGTTCTTTGGGCAGATTTTATATACCTAATTTCTCATGAAAGCCCTGACTCATATTAGCTTGTTATCTCCCCCTAGTACCCTTTCTCACCCGTGAACCAAAACAGTGAAATCCAGCTACTGAAACTGGATATCTTTGGCAATTTGAATTTTAAACACATCAGGAAGGGATTTTAGTATTGGTTCTCATAGCCCTCAAACAGTAGGGACAGAAATTTTAGGTTGGCGTGCTGGCATGTGCCCGACCCGATTGGACACGAAATCGCACGGGATGACGCTGGGCGAGCATCGCAATATTTTGGTCATTGGGCGCGTGCAAAAGTTGGAAGGGTGCCTGCCGACAATTAAGAGGCCAATTAGTGCGATTAAAGTTGTAATTATCTCCGATTTCTCGTGGTCCGTCCGGTCTTACGGTCGGCGGACGGGCAAATCGGCCAGGCGGACTTAGCATTTTTCATGAAATCTCATCTGAGAACGGGGTGAGGTTTCTGTTATTACATTTTTTAAAAAATTTACGGACAGAATTCCCATCACGTATATGTTCAGGCGATTATGGTACGTGGACATTTTTTTTCCCGGATTTTAAAAACTTTATTTATTGGTTTCAAAGTCTTCAGCTCCCTGAGGCAGCTCTCCGTCTTCAGGGAGCTTTCATTCACCGCTCGCCCGTGCTTACGTCAGTGCCCGCCCTCCTCCTTCTCCCAGCCTGGCAGTGCTGAGCATTTCAGCGCGCACTTCATGCTGGCTAGCCGTTAATTGGCCAGCCGGCGTGAAATCACGGTTGGGGGCTGATCATGGGCGGCGGTCCATTCCCCGGCCGCTCCTGGGCCCGCAAGCCAACCTGAAAATCCTGCCCTAGGTTTTTAATGTTTGAATTTGCTAACAACCCCCCATTTTGTACAAAATAATTTTCAGTTGGCACCAAAAGTTGTTACAGATGCAGGGAGGGATGAAGTGTAAAAGAATTTTAAACATGACAGTTTTAACTTGGAGGCACTGCAGAACTGAGAGTCAACGTACGTCACCAAGGACAGGGCTGATGTAGGAGTGTTGTGAGATAGGATATGGACAACAGATACACTAAAGTTTATGGAGGATGGGTAACCAGCCAGAAGCAAAGAGCCCATCAATGTCACATAGTGGCTGGAATCTTATGGAGGCAACAGGGTCTTGGCTGTCAGCTAGAGAGAGCTAGTGAGAGCTAACAAGAGCCTCGTGTTGTCCCTTTCTGGGAAGGCCCTCTGCATCTTGTTCCATCAGTCACTTGACAGGCCAGCAGTGGGCCTTTCCCCAGGATCAAGGACTCTGGGACAGAAGTCCTACGCACTGAGAGCTGCTAGGCAATCAGAAGCCAGCAGCTGTATTGAATGGCAGCACTACTAGCGAGGGGTTGGCTGCTGCCGGTTCAACGCCCACCCGAGGCCTAGGATCAGCGCTGTATCCCAGGCCACAGGAGAGTGATGGTGGAACGGGGGAGTCGCGAGGTAGAGGGTCAGCACCAAGGGAGGAGTTTAGCTTTCAGCAGGCCCCCTCTTTCCCAATGCCAGGTGCTTCAATCAGGCACCGTGCCTTTGTACAAGGGGCCACTTGCCTAAGAGTCCATAAATAATCTTGAAAAACGAGCCCTCCACTCGCCACTGTGTTAATACCAGCAGTGCGGTGAGGCCCTTAAGTTGGCATTAATTGGCCAATTAAGGCCTCAATTGGTCACAGAATTGGAAGGCCATCCAGGAGCCTTCCTGTCACAGACTTAAACAGGATGGAGAAGAGAAGGTGATGGGGTCTGCACCCACCACCCTCCTTGCTATGTAACGCCAACAAACTCACCATGGGGAAGGTACAAGATTCTGTTAGCTACTAATAAATCAAATAGCATTATATTCAAGTAAATATTGAATTCTTTTTATTTGTTTCCTCATATGTTAATCTCTAGCTTTTTTCTGCTTCCGTCCAGCCTCCATTTTATGACCCTGTGGTGCCAGTGGACTTTGAAGAGTTCCTGATGTCGCAGTTCAGTATTGTAGATCCTGACCTTCAGCAAGACCTGGGTGACTTCCCCGATGATGACCTAGAGATTACTTTTGTTCCGAGAGAATGCAGGACTGTGCAGCCTTCAGTTCCTGAAAACGGGTAATACATTGATATACAATTTTGAATTCTTAGAGTCATAGAAGTCTACAGCACAGAAAAAGGCCCTTCGGCCCATCGAGTCTGCACCAGTCAAACAAGTACCTAACTATTCTAATCCTATTTTCCAGCACCAGGCCCATTGCCTTGTATGCCATGGCATCATAAGTGTACATCCAAACACTTTAGTGTTATGAGGGTATCTGCCTCTACCACCCTTTCAGGCAGTGAGTTCCAGATTCCCACCACCCTCTAGGTGAAGAAATTCTTCCTCACATCCCCTCTAAACCTCCTGCCCTTTACCTTAAATCTATGCCCCCTGGTTATTGATCCCTCCACCAAGGGGAAAAGTTCCTTCCTGTCTACCCTATCCATGCCCCTCATAATTTTATACACTTCAATCACGTCCCTCCTCAATCTCCTCTGCTCCAGGGAAAATAACCCCAGTCTATCCAATCTCTCCTCATAACTAAAACTCTCCAGCCCAGGCAACATCCTGGTAAATCTCCTCTGCACTCTCTTTAGTGCAATCACATCCTTCCTATAATGCAGATTCCAGAACTACACACAGTACTCTAGCTGTGGCCTAACCAGCATTTCATACAGTTCCAGCATAACCTCCCTGCTCTTATATTCTATACCTCAGCTAATAAAGGCAAGTATCTATATCCCACCTTCTTAACCATCTTATCTACCTGTCCCACTACTGTAAGGGACTGGTGGACATGCACACCAAGGTCCCTTTGATCCTTGGTACTTCCCAGGGTCCAACCATTCATCGTGTATTCCATGCCTTGTTTGTCCTGCCCAAGTGCATCTCCTCACACTTATCCGGAATAAATTCCATTTGCCACTGATCAGCCCACCTGACCAGCCCGTCTGTTTCCTCCTGTAATCTAAGGCTATTCTCCTCACTATTTACCACCCCACCTATTTTCATATCATCCGCAAAATAGCTGATCAACCCCCCTACATTCAAGTCTAAATCGTTTATATATACACAAACAGCAAGTGACCCAACACCGATCCCTGTGGAACCCCACTGGACACAGGCATCCAGTCACAAAAACATCCCTTTTTCTCTTTATCCAACCCTGTATATCCCTCGCCATCCAGGGTTTCCTGGATTTGTTGGTCCCACCCTTTGTCTTTACAAAGTATGTTGGCCCTGTACTCTCCCTATTTCCTTCTCGGAGAGCTTTTTATAAAACTAACTTAAACATTCATTAATAAAAGAAAAGATTAAAAGCATATACATGTGTCTACAAATTACTGCTACAATCATTTTTTTAAATCCCCTAGATAATCTGATTCCCAGTTGCTCCTACATTAAAGCAACAGTAAAACACATAGATTTTAAAAGACCCAGGCAAAGTAAACAATACCTTTAACAGTCGAATTCAAAGTGAGTTCTCAGCACTTCAGTCCCTGGAGGCAGCAGTTTGGTAAATACTGGCTGAAGGCGTTTCTCACCCATTAGATCTAAAAAATGCCTACTCTTACAAACAGCCTTTGCTCCTTTATACATATTTTCCACTTTGAATGCAAATTCAGTTGTTTCACTATGTCTTTGGACTTTATCTTTCTGATAATAAAAATCTCTCATAGCATTAAGTTTTACCAGTATTATTTAGGAAAAATAAACACACTTTTTAACTAAGTTCACCTGGCTAGGTGAAACATTTCTCTCCTCCTTTGAAAACAATCTAGTCCAGTTTATTTAAGAATGCACATTTCCCCCTTTATACTTCACATTCCAAAACTTCCAATGTTTACCCAATTAATATTTCAAACTTAACTTCCTTAAGGTTGGTGGGCAGGTGAAGAGCCCAAGCGGCCTTCGCATTTTCATGAAACCTCATCCACGGGCGGGATGAGGTTTCATGAAGGATTTATTAAATTAATAAATATTTTTCAAAAATTTGACAAACATGTCCCAGCTCATGTGACACCGTCACATGAGGGGACATGTGTAAATGATTCTTAACTTTTTTTATTTTGATGTTTCAGATTGAACTTTAGCTCCCTGAGGCAGCTCCGTGCCTCAGCGAGATTTCTGCACCCTTTCGCATGCATGCACGAAAGAGCACATGCCCCGACTCTCCCTCCTCCCCCCACTCACATAGGTAGTGCTGAGCATTACTGAGCACGCGTCACCCTGGGCAGGCCTTTATTGGCCCATCTACATAAAATGGTGGCTCCTTGCCCGCTCCTGACCGGCCCACCCAACAGGGAGAAAATTCTCCCCATATAGACACAGATTCTATTTTACAATAAATTCCAATAACATTATGGACATTATTATATCTTCCTGACAAGTACTATTGCTGGAATATTGTCCGGGCCCATAGCCTATGCAGTTTCCAGTGCCTTCCGCCATTTCTTGATGTCACGTGGAGCGAATCAAATTGGCTGAAGACTGGTATATGTGATGCTGGGAACCACCAGAGGAGGCCAAAATGGATCATCCACTCAGCACTCATGCTGAAAGTGGGTGCAAATGCTTCAACCTTGTCTTTTCCACTGATGTGCTGGACTCCCCCATCATTGAGGATAGGGATTTTATGGAACCTCCTCCTCCAGTTAGTTGTTTAATTGTCCACCACCGTGTATGACTGGATGTGGCAGGACTGCAGAGCTTAGATCCAATCCACTGACTGTGGGGTTGCTCAGCTCTGTCTATTGCATGCTTCCACTGTTTGGAATGCAACTGGTCCTGTGCTGCAGCGTCACCAGGTTAACACATCATTTTTAAGTATGCCTGGTGCTGCTCCTCAAGACCTCCTGCTTTCTTCATCAAACTGGGATTGATTTCCTGGTTTGATAGTTATGGTAGAGTGGGGGATATGTTGGGCGATGAGGTTACAATACGGACGTATAAATTAGGAGGAGTAGGCCACTCAGCCCCTCGAGCCTGCTCTGCCTTTCAATAAGATCGTGGCTGATCTGAATGTAACCTCAACCCTGCCTTTCTGCCTACCCCCGATAACATTTCACTGCCTTGTTAACCAAGAATCTATGTAGCTCTCCCTTAAAAATATTCAAAGACTCGGCTTCCACTGCCTTTGGAAGAGAATTCCAAAGACTCGTGACCCTCAGAGAAAAAAATTTCTCCTCATCTCTGCCTTAAATGAGTGACCCTTTATTTTTAAACAATGACCTCTAGTTCTAGATTCTCTCACAAGAGGAGACATCCTCCCACATACACCCTGTCAAAACCCCTTAGGATCTTATATGTTTCAATCAGGCTGCCTTTTACTCTTCTAAATTCCAGTGGATACAAGCAAAACCTATCCAACCTTTCCTCATCAGAGAACCCACCTATTCCTGGTATTAGTCTTGTAAACATTCTCTGAATTGCTTCTAAAGCATTTACATCTTTTCTTAAATAAGGAGATGAATACTGTACACAGTACATTAGATGTGGTCTCACCAGTACCCTGTATAACTGAAGCATAACCTCCATACTTTTGTAATCAATTCCCCTCACAATAAATGATAGCATTCTATTAACTTTCTTAATTACTTGCTGTATCTGCATACTAGCTTATTGTGATTCATGCACTAGGACACCCGGATCCCTCTGAATCCCAGAGCTCCACAATCTCTCAACATCCAGACAACAAGCTTCTCCATTATTCTCCCTGCCAAAATGGACCTGCCCGCACCATACTCCACCTGCCAGACCCTCGCCCACCCATTCAACCCATCCACGCCACCTCGCAGCCTCCCTACCCCCCTCAACAATCCACCACCCCGCCTATCCTCATGTCAAATCTAGCAGTCATACCTTCAGTCCCTCCATCCAAGTCATCCACACAAACTGTAAAAAGCTGAGGACTATGGTTCAAGACTGACATAGTGCTACTTTTTCTGAGAAATTTCACAAGCATCTAATTTATGCTAAAATATTGGTCCAGGCAAATTTCCTTGATTTGCTCGCCCAATTTCTGAGATATGTCCATCAAAACTCTCTGGGCTCTGACAATGTTGTACTTCCTCACTGTTACACTACAGTGTGAGCTGAGATTGTATCTCCAAGGCTGGCAGTAGGGCTTGAAGCCACAAAATCTTGACTTGGAGAGAAGAGCACTGAGCCAAGCTTACACTTCGTATGTAGCACACAGAAGAAAACTTTCTCTTGTGATTAAACTCAAGAAGTGTCATTTGTATGTAGCATTTTGTACATAATTCCTTCATATTTTTTCTTATCAGCTCATAAGTTCACATTTAACGGGGATAATTTGTTCAATTTTTTTTTTTAATTTCTAGGGTTGATTTAGATCCACTTGTACGAGACTGTGTCCAGACCTACACTCAAGATTGGCTCATTGTCAACAGAAAGTAGGTTAACAATTCTAACTTTACTGAAATAAAATAAAGGACAACCCTTTGATTGGAAGATTGTCAAGTTAATCATAAAATTGTAAATTCCAAATAAGTTTTGATATAGTGGGAAATATTAATATACTTTGAGCTTTGAAATTGTATTATTTTGTGAACCAGACAATACTACATATCTGAGAACTAGCTGAGCCTTTCCAGCACATTCTGTTTTAATTTCAGATTTCCAATGTCTGCAATATTTTACATTTTGTACTATGTATATAAAATGTAGGAACGTACAAAAAGATCAACAAGTAAAGGCCACTAAGCCCACCATTGCTCAATGCTCCCCAAACATCCTCAGCAGTGGAGAGTGGGGAAGCACATTGTGGTATAAGTGCCAAGAGATGCCCAACCAAGATGCCCACAGCTAATATCACCAAAGTTCATGTGGACTCAATGGAAGGTCACTTAATTAACGTAGTAATAATGGGTCCTCACACCGCTATGGCTGCATCTGGGGTACCAACCCACCATAGACATCAGTGGAAGAGTTAGCAGGTGATAGGAGTGTTGAAAGGGGTGGGATTGGGATTGCTCAGCCCCACCCCAGAAACTCCTCAACACTGATCCCAGCGGTTTCCTATAGACAGGTATGGGGTTACATTTTAGAACAAAATGTTTAATATTCCGACATTTTCTTCAGGGGTCCAGGCGTGATTCTGCTCAGGACCCTTTGATATGCCCTATGTCTGCCATTTGGCTGATAAGAATGCTTCTGTCAATACAATGCCCACTCCCAATGAGGGCTTAAAAAAGAGTAACTCTTAACTTAAGGATTCTTTGTCTTTGTCCCTTGCCCATTCTTACACCAATGGTTTTGTTTGATGTGAGTGATTCCCCAATCCTGGAACCAAGTTCAGAACTTGAAGTATCTGGTTCCTGATTTCATTTACATTCCTTCTATCATGCTCCCACCATAATGGCAGGCACATTATGCTGGAAGTGCTAAAAGTTTTCTCTCTTGTTAAGTAGCTGCCATTACCTCAAGCAATAGTTTTGTGTCTTACGATTATTAGCAGAGACATTGAAATATTGTTGTAATAACTGATGTTCATTTTAACACCTGGTGTTCAGGAACCAAGGAGAAAATGGGACCTTGAGTTCAAGCAGACTTGAATTGAGGAGAGATCTGTTCAAGACTCTTCCAAAGCAATTGTTTGAATCAGAAGACAGCGGCGATACAGTCAGCCAAGAGTTTCAGGTATCTGTTCATTTATTTCAAGAATCCCTTTTTGCCCCGTTACATTTCATTTTTGTTCTTTTTTCTCATTTTAGTATTTAGCTGTCAATGAAAATTATAAACTGTGCAAAGGTCTCTGGTAACTATATGTTTTAGCAATGAAGCCAATTAACTTTTGAAATGTTAGTTTCTAGAATATATGGGCCGAAATTTGCCCTTGATGGGCGGGTGGGCCCCACTGGCTCGGTGGCGGGCACGCAGCCGATTGCCGCCGCCAAAACGGGCCCCACCGCCATTTTGAGTGGGCGGGCCAATTAAGGCCCACCCAGCGTGACACCCAATGGGAAGCGCTAGCTTCCTGTGCGGGCCGGGGGGGGGGGGATTCCCCAACTGCGAAAGAGCACACATCTTCCTGAGGCTAAGCGCTGCTTCAGGGAGAGCGCTGAAAGTGTTTGAAAGTTTAAAAACAGAAAACTGTAAAAATTATTAACATGTCCCCCTCTTGTGACAATGTCACACGAGATGGGACATGTTAATAAATATCACGGAAACTTTATTAAAGTTTTTTAAAACCGACATGAAACCTCATCCCGCCGGTGGATGAGGTTTCATGTATTATCAGAAGCTGGCTGGGGCTCCTGGCCTGCCCGCCAGCCTTAAGATCGGACAGGCAGGGTCTTTAACTGATTTAACTATCCTGTCAATGGCCTCAATCGACCATTGACAGGTTGGTGGGTGGACAGCTGATCGCGCATTTCCCCTGCCTTCTTGACTATTTAAATGGACCGGGATGATGTCGGGGGTTCCTCCCGATATCATCCCGCATCATTTTCACGTCGGCGAGCGGGCCCCGCCCCCAGCTCGCTGATGGAAAAATTCTACCCAATGTTACTTTTTCATTGGCCTCAAATTTCTGGGAACAAAAAGAAGAAAAAACAGCCTGATTTTTTTGTGTGTGCACCCGCCGCTCAGGTAACCATACCCGAAGGTCAATCCCTGATTTCAGGAAAGGTGGACAGAAATATAGGGGAAAAATGTAAAGGGAGGAAAGCAAGCCAGATGGCCTGCTCCCAATTCTATACTAATATTGCTCTGTTCTGACTGCGAAGTAGTGTATTCATCCAGTTGAAGCAATTTTCACTCTAATTGTCCTTTCTTAACCCTCCAGTGGCTTAGTTCCCCTTTTCTAAACCCTTCTTTCAAATGTGGTTCATTAGTGGGTATCATCTGTCAATATGGTGGCTGTTCATTTCCTTATATGAAACAGTAATTATTTCTGGAATCTTCAGGCAGTTATCCTTTTCACCTGTCAAGTTCTACAATTATTGCAATATTTGTGTAGAAGCTGCTCGACTTGCTGTGAGTTGAAAGAGCTTGTTATATTTATGTGTAAATAAACAGTTGTACAGCAAGAATGATGCCCTACCCTAATGGGAAATACTTTACATTTCTAGCACTACAGTTCAATAAACTCCAGTACTGATACACGATGCCTCACCATACTTCCGCATAGAATATGCTGACAGTTTTACTGATACACACATCATAGTGAAAATTGGCTTTTACCACATTGGACAGAATTTTACCTGCCGAAGGGGGATTTGCGAAGATGTGGCTGAGAATTAAAATCCAGGAAAATGATGGCATGTGGGGAACCCAACATGTTCTGCTCACCACCACATTTAACAGGGCTGTGTTTGGAACACCCAGATATTTAAATAAGTTAAATAGCAATTAACTCACAATTTAACCTAGTAATCTGGATTTTAACAGCTCAGTGCACATATTTCCGAGCTGTGTGGAACGTGTCACCTTCTTAGTCAGTCCCACAGGATTGAGGATGACTTATTCTTGTCGGGGTCCTCAAAGCAAGAGGACAGTGGGAAGTCATAGAGCAGAATTTTCTGCCTGTCAGGCGGGCAGTGCGGGAGCAGGCGTGGGTGGACGTGGGCAGGCACAGATCCTATCGCTGCCCGTGAATGGCTCCGCACTGCCATTTTACCCAAGGCTGGCCAATTAAGTCCCCTCCAGCATGCATGGCGGCTCCCGAGGACAGCGGAAGTGGGTGGGCGGCGGTGGGACTGCAATGACCACTGGGTCCAATGTCGACCCGGCGGCCTGTTTTAAAAAGCTCCTGGAGCCTTTCAAAGGCTGTAAATCATGGCCAGTGGAAGGGCTCCCCAGAGCGTTGCTGATGAGCAGGCCAGGCAGGGGTGGGGGGGGGTGGGGGAGGTGGGCGCTGTGCCCCTCGTTTTTCTGACAGTTGCTTTGCTGCCATCCTTGAGGAGGTGGCAGCATGGCGGGAGGTCCTGGTACCCCAGGACTGGAGGAGGAGGCCCCCCCCCCCCCCACATGACGAAACATGCCCGGGAGGAGGTAGTGGAGGTGGTGAGCTCCCACAATGTGGTGCGACGCACCTGGATCCAGTGCCGCAAGCGTTTCAATGACCTGTTGCACCTGGGAAGGGTGAGCACCATGTTGGCATTGGTCACTTAACCCAGCAGATAGGCTTTCCCCCCCTGGTGCCTGTACCACCCCCCCACCCCCAAGTTGGAGTGTAGTGACTGCATTGAATCATTGACAGCATGTGTCCTTTACTGGGTGGACCAGCAGATATTGCCCATTCCGAGGTCACCCTGAGAGGGTGGTGATGAGATGGGTTCTGCACCCGCAGCATGTGGTACACTGAGACCCACATTACTATTTTGGGGGAAACCTGGAGGAGCTGCACCTAGGCGCAGTGCTGGAACTCCAGGACATGTCAAAGTCAGGGTGATGACATGCTGGGAGGGGAGCTTCAAGGTGGCGTTGGCACCAATCCATCTGCTGCCTTCTGTGCTCCACGTGCTTGTGCCTTCTTGCTATGGAAGGTTAGACCATGGCCAAGCGCCATGCCTCTTCCATGGAGAGAGCAGTGATTCTCGTGGAGAGGCTCCTCCAGGACACCAATCAGGGCTTCCTGGGGATGCGCTCAGACCAGCAAGCCCTCACATCGGCATTGACCTCAGCTGGACAGTGCCAGTGTGGGAGATGTTCTGGGCACCAAATTTCCCAGCTCGGTGCCCGTCCATCCATGGTGAGCAAGTAGGTCTGAAGTGACCTCATGTCGGTGTAGCAGCTGCCTGTCATCTCTGTGGGCTCCTCTCACAGCACTCCGGATGAGAGCGGCAGCTCATCCGCCCCTCCGCTAGTGACTTTTGCATCTGATGATTCTGTGACGACTGGGGAGATGACAGCTATGGAACTGGCAGATCCCGCCCAGGCAGAGCCAGCACAGGCTTCACAGGCCAGAGGATGCCCGCCAAGGTCATCGAGACCAACAGGACAGCAGAGTGAGCAGGCTGTCTCAGATGCCACTCCCAGCGAGGGAGCAGCACCAAGACGTAGCACCTGAAAATGTAAACATAAGACACCTTAGGCACACCACGGGTTTATCACTGGTGCTTTTGTGTTGGCCCGCAATGAGGTCTTCATGAGTTGATGTGATGTTTAACAACTTTTTCGTTTTGTTTTCTTAAGTTCCTTTTGTTATAATATTAAATTCAGACATGTCACCATGGCTGAGGGTGCCTCTTTTCTTCTGCAGGTGGATAGTTACCAATAATGTTATGAGTGATTTGCGGGACATTCAGCTTTATTATCAAGGCCCTTAGTTAATGTTCCTAAAAACCAGGCAGATGCTGCACACAGGCATCAAGTATGGAGCCTGCAGCCCATGCTTGTCCTGGAGATCCATATGTGGTGTGCTAGCTGAAGGTCTGTTGGATTAAAGCCTCCCGGGTGTCGCTGCCTCCCTGGAGTATGCCGGGGTCAGTGTCTACCCCCTCAGCATTTCCCTGTACGTGTTCATTCTTGGACTCTACTGGACTCATCGTGTGCAGCTGCAACCACTGTGCCTGCATCTTCTTCGTCCACAGCGTTGCCCCTTTTCAGTGCAAGATTGTGGAGAGCGCAGCATGCAACTGCTATCAGCGACATACGATCTGGGGGTTACTGGAGTGCATCCCCTGAATGGTCCAGGCATCGGAAGCGCATTTTGAGAAGACCAATGGCTCTCTCCACCACAGCCCTTGTGGAGGCGTGGCTCCTATTGTATCACTGCTCAGCTTCTATTCTTGGATGGCAGAGAGGCGTCATTAGCCACCTTCTGAGGGGATAGCCCTTGTCACCCAGCAGCCATCCATCCAGCTGGGCTGGAGCACTTTAGAACCCCGGCACCTGGGAGTGTCTGAGGATGTAGGTGTTGTGAGAGCTGCCTGGATACCTTGCACAGACTTGTAGAATCAGCATCCTGTGATCACACACTATCTGCACTTTCATGGAGTGGAAGCCCTTCCTGTTGACGAAGGCACTGGGCTCACCCGCTGGCACCTTGATGTTCACATGTGTGCAGTCTATTGCAGCCTGCACGCAGGGGATGTCAGCAATGGCCACAAAGCCTCTGGCTCTCTGCGTCTGGCTTGCCTGGTCCCAACAGTAGTGGATGAAGGTCAATTCACGCCTGAACAGAGCGTCTGTAACCTGCTTGACACAAGTGTGGACAGCTGATTGGGAGATACTGCAAAGATCACCCACCGAGCCCTGGAAAGAGCCAGAGGCATAGAAGTTGAGGGCAGCTGTGACCTTTAGAGCCACTGGCATGGTGTGTCCACCCTCAGGGTTAGTGGAGACCGAGGGCCCAATCATCTGACAGATATAGTTGACTGTCTCCTTTGAGAGACAGAGCCTCCTTTGGCACTGCACCTTAGACATATTGAAGTAGCTGTTTCGCTGCCTGTATACCCTGGCAGCAGGATAGTGGCGTCTTCTGCAGCCCCTTCTGCCTTGGACTACCTCTTGGCCCTGCACCCATTGTGCCCATGCCTGTCGTCCCAAAGGTGGCTCCCCTGAAGGCTGAATGTACAATCCTGGCCTCCTCCCCCTTCTAGCCCTCCCTTCTTCCTCAGAGGAGGTGCCTCCAGTGGAGAGTTCAACTCCCATTCCCAGGCTAACAGAAGGTTTCCTGAAACATGCAGGCCCAAAAAAGATTCTTCACTGCAGAGTGCTGACCTGAAGGTTGTGATTCCAGTCCAAGCAGCTGGTATGCGTTTTGAAGTGTTACAGATCACACAGGCAAGTATCAGTAACTTCGAAAAAACAATATTTGACAGAGCACACTCGCAACCCCACTGAGCCCTCTTATCCCACCTGTGGATGAGGTTTATACAAATACCCGCCTGTCTGTTGTGGCCCATGTGAAGATTGCATGAGCGCCGAAAAATCACCGTCGATTGGCACCTCAAGGGCCTTAAGTGGCTCATTAATTAATGGCGGGCGCACATCGGATATTACTGCACGCCCATCCAACGGAATATTGCGATGGCGTACGCCACGTTGGGATGCTTGCCCGATGTCACCGCACATCATTTTACGCATCGGCATGTGGGATCCGGTCCTGCACGTCAACAGAAAAACTCTGCCCATACAGCATTGAAACTGGCTTGCTCAAAAGCACTTAAATAGTGGGACCGAATTGCTGCTTTGGGAAAGGCTTGTACTCTCAGCACTTGCCTTGAGAGTGTGATTTTCCTGATTTAAAGGACAGTAGCAATTTTAGGAAAGTAATTTTCCTGACTCGTACCTTACTCACCTCAGTCTACACCTACTGCTTGTCAGCCTTTACTGTGGCATGAGAGCAGTTTATGCAGCTAGTAGTGGTGTTGCTAGCCCAAAATAAAACTACTGATTTGGCGAGCATGCCAGTTATATGCTGTGTGCCTTTATCTGACCTTATAATCAGTCGTGTTTTTTGTTCTATAGGATGATACAAGACCTCATCCAGTTTTATGTGTGCAGTCTGGGAGGGCAACGTTGACATCATGTGACTTTGACCTTCGAAGCCTGCAGCCAGATACCTGCTTGGAAAATATACTTCAGCCCAATACTCCAGAAGAGTTTGACAAACAAAATGAAGAAACACGGAGAGCCAATAGACAGACAGAACTATTTGCCCTCTATCCAGCAATAGATGAGGTTATAAATATTTTACAATTTGTTTAAACAAGAGTAAAAGGATAGTTATTGTTTTTGTTCAATTGAATACTTTACAACTTCAAAAGCACATGCACGCTCTCTTAAGCAAAGCTAAAAAAGTTGTTTTCTGAAAATGTCATAATTCTCTTTCAAGAGAAAATACCCTTTAAATCAACAATTACAGTACCGCTAATCATAGAATAAGTCTGAAAAAATTGCTAACTGATACCATGTTTTTAATTGGATTAGAGCCATGATTATTTTAGGGTAAATAGCAATTCCTCTTAAAATATGTAACATGCTCTCAACATTTTCCTTTCTGTTGCTAGGAAGATGCTGTGGAAATTCGTCCAGTTCCTGACTGTCCAAAAGAACACATGGGCCACAGGATCCATGTAAAGTGCCAAATCTTAAAGTAATTTTCACATTTTAACACATTTATCATAAATCTACCTGATGTATTGGTTGTAAAGTATAATTGTGTTACTATAACAGGAGTCAAAAGTAATGTTCTAATTCAAGAAAACCCTAACATTATTTAGAAGTATTCTTGAATACAAATTGCTGGAGTTAGTAACAAAAGGCTATAACTGATGAAAAAATTAAAATGCTGAATGTTCTGAAATAAAAACAGAAAATTCTGGAAATTTTTGGGCAGATCAGATACTTTACAGCCTTCCAGACTCAACATTGAGTTCAACAATTTCTGTTCATAACCTCTGCTCCCATCTTGTCAGTCAGAAGTTGGTGATGATTCTGGTTTTACCATTTGCACCATCGCTGGACCCATCTTTCGTTTCTTTACTTTTGTGCCATTCCTTTTCCTTTCACAATGCACCATCATCCCTTATTGTCATTTAATCTTTTCTGGCTTCCACCCTTCCCTTTTTTTCTTTCCCATGCTCCCTTTTCCTGCCACTGTACTAGTTTAAAACCTGTTACATCTCAAACTTTTTCTAGTTCAGATGAAAGGTCATTGATCTGAAACGTTAACTCCGTTTCTCTCTCCACAGAAAGTGCCTGATCCACAAAGTATTTCTTGCATTTTCTCTTTTTAATAACAAATTAATTGTATAGTAGTTTGAACATTAGGGTGTTTAAATGGTACAGCTTTGGTGTTATCGATGTTGTTATGTCAGTGATTAAGACCATCCATCATAATTTTTATCATTATGATACTTTCCTTTCGAGTTTATTGTGTAGTACTTCTGACTCATTTGCAATTTCAAAAGAACTATGATTATTCTTGTTGCAGTTAAATATAAATGTTTTTTTTAATTTCAGAAGATTTTAAATTAAATTAGTGACTGCAAAGTGTGTCTTAACTTCAAAAATAAACTGTGTACTGAAAAGCAGTAGCTTCAAAAGTTCATGGTGATGTTTTGTTATTGTGATTGTCAAGGTTTGTCATAACAGGGTAGAAGGAATGTTTCTTAAACATAGCTGCTTTGAAACTCTTGACAACTTTTTTATTCTAAATTGCTGTTGTCAAATTTCTCAAGCATCTTTTTATCCTTTCCCTGACAGGTTTGAAATTGAAGTAGAGCCACTGTTTGCCAGTTTAGCCTTGTATGACTTAAAAGAGAAGAAAAAGGTAATTATATATATTTATATATATATGTATTGCTGTATATAAAGGACATTTAACTAGCCTGTGTAAATCACTTTGCATCTGTAACCTATTGCCTAAGCTGGTCCTTATGAAATAAAAAATGTTAATTATCCTGTGTTTCCATCAAGCTCCCTCCACTGCAACTACATGATTGATAAATTTATGTTATATCCTTTTTTAATTTACGAAACAATTTCCTTAAGAAAGGAAACAAATCCAGTTTTGTTTATATGGAAGCTGAATGTGAAGTAATGAAAAACACATAACTAGCAAATACTTGAAAACCCATGTCAAAGAACAATATCTTTGTTTATTAATGGGCATTGGCTGTATTTATAGCATTTTCATCTTTTCTTTGATTAAAAAAAAGTCAGTTGAGGAAATATTTGTACAATTTTGCACATGGATGTAATAGAAACTGTTGTAGACAGAGGATTTTCCTCCTTTACACCACCTTAGTAACTTGCAATTTGCTGGGTCAAAATCCTGGAAAATCCTCTTTGACAGAACTGTGGATGTACCTACACCACATGGACTGCAGCAATTCAAGAAAGCAACTCACCACCACCTTCTCGAAGGCAATTAGAGATGGTCAGTAAATGCTAGTCTTGTCAGCAATGTTCACATCCCATGAATGAATTTTTAAAATTATATAAAGTAATTCATTTATTATAACGCCCCAAGCTGCTTCACAGGAGTATTATCAAACAAAATTTGATATTTTTTTAATTCACTCATGGATGTGGGTGTCGCTGGCTAAGCCAGCATTCATTGCCCATCTCTAATTTCCTTTGTTCAGAGGGCATTTAAGAGTCAACCACATTGCTGTGGGTCTGGAGTCACATGTAGGCCAGACCAGGTAAGGTCAGCAGATTTCCTTCCCTAAAGGACATTAGTGAACCAGATGGATTTTTATGACAATCAGCAATGGTTTCATTTCATCATCAGACTTTCAATTCCAGATTTTTTTTTATTGAATTTAAATTTCACCATCTGCCATGGTGGAATTCGAATCTGCGTCCCCAGAGCATCATCCTGGGTCTCTGAAATATTAGTCATGATAATACCACTATGCCACCACCTACTGAGCCACAAAGGTAGATATTAGGACAGATGACCAAAAGCTGGGCCAAGGAGGCAGGTTTTAAGGAATGACTTAAAGGTGGAAAGAGGGATAGAGAGGCAGAAAGCATTCAGAAAGGAATTCCAGAGCTTAAGGTCTTGGCAGCTAAAGGCACGACTGACAATGTTGGAACAATTAAAATCAGGGATGCTCACGAGGTCATGATTGGAGGAGTGCCGATAATTTGGGGTTGTAGGGTTGGTGAAGCTTTAAATAAAAGGAAGGGGTGAGTCTATGGAGGAATTTGAAAACAAGGATGAGAATGTTAATATTGAGGTGTTGCTCAAATGGGAGCCAGTCTGGGTAAGCAAGCACAGTGGTGACTGGTGAACAGAACTTGGGTTAGGATATGGACTGCAGAGTTTTGGATGAGCTTAAGTTTATGGACAGTGGAAGGTGGGAAGCCAGCTAGGAGAGCATTGGAATAGTCAAGTTTCAAGGTAACAAAGGCAGGGAGAAGGTTTCAGCAGCTGATGAGCTAAGACATGGTTGGAATCGGGCAATGTTACCAAGATGGAAGTTAGACGCTCTTGGTTATGGTATGGCTATGTAATCAAAAACTCATCATGACACAAAGTTGGTGAAGTCCAGTTCAGATTCAGCCAGTTGCTAGGGAGAAGGATAACCTGGACACTAATGATTATTAACATGCCCTCCTTTGATTTGAAAACAGTCCAGCCAAAACAGGTTACTGTGTCCTAAACCTGCAGGGTTTCTCCAAAGATGTTCCTCCTTAACATGGTCAACTTCCCTAAGTATATACCCACTGAGATAGAACAAGGCTCGAGGCAGCTGGAAAAATATCCAATGATTCAAGACTGCCATAGAACCCTCTTCTTCCCAACTATGCTGGGATAGACTCACTTCTCTTAATTAACTTCTTATTGCTCAAGCTCTTCCAGTGGGGAGCTATTTCTCCATTTTCTTCTTCTCCAGATTACCTAAAATTGAATCAGAAAGGCCTAAGTCCACACATGTACTTACATGCATCGAAATTAGCTCTATAGAACCCACCTATTTATTGATGCTGTGCGTTACCTGCCAGCACCTATCTGTCATACTGTATATAGTTTTTTTGAAAACTTATAGATGACCAAAAATAGCACTCCCTGCAGGGTGAACTTGTTGCAGCCAGTGACTTAGCTAGACAGTATGTACATTTTCAGAACATATTGGGGTTAAATTTCCAGTGACTGAAAACTAGATTGTACTATTCTGATGTACTGGAATGGATTGACAAGTGGCAAATAATGTTCATGCCACACAAGTGCCAGGCAAAGACCATCTCCACCAAGAGACTATCTAACCACCTTCCCTAGACATTCAACAAAATTACTTTGGGGTCACCATTGATCAGAAACTAAATGGACCAACCATTTAAATATTGTGGCTACAAGAGCAGGTCAGAGACTGAATATTCTGCAGTAAGAGACTCAACTTCTGAATCCCTAAAACCTGTCCACCAACTGCAAGGCACAAGTCAGGAATTTGATGGAATGCTCCCCACTTCCCTGGAGAGCTGTGTAGTTCCAACAATAGTCAAGAAGCTTTGACACCATCCAGGATAAAGCAGCCCACCTAATTAGACCAATTACCAGCTTAAACATTTGCTCCCTCCACAGTGACAACAGTGTGTACCATTTACAACGTGCACTGCGTCAACCTGCCAAGGCTCCTTCAACAGGACCTTTCAAACCCAGAACCTCTGCTGCCTAGAAGAACAAGGGCAGCAAGCACATGGGAACACCATCACGTGCAAGTTCCCCTCCAAGTCACACTTTCCATTTGGAAATTTATCACCATCCCTTCATCTTCACTGGGTCAAAATCCTGGAATTCCTTAACTAACGGCATTGTGGATGTACATGAAATGTAGCAGGTCAAGGAAATTGTTCACAGACACATTTTCATGGGAAATTAGGGATGGGCAAAAGATGCTGGCCTTACCAGCAATGCCCATATCCCATGAATGAATAAAAAAGCTAAAATGAAACTTTGAGCAGGATGTTTCAGTCGGCGTGCGAGGGCGGGTCTGACACGCCGACCCATAAAATGACGCACGATGACATCGGGCATGCGTCTCAACGTCATCGCACTGAGTTGCGATGTTTTGTTTGGCAGGTGTGCGTTGGAGTCGGCTGCGCGACCGCCAATAAGTAAATGGCCTATTAAGGCCATTCAGGAACTAATTAAGGTAATTGTAAATGCTGCACATCCAACCTTAAGGTTGGTGACAGGCGAAAAGGCCAAGCGGCCATCACGTTTTTTAGGAAACCTCATCCACGAGCGGAATGAGGTTTCCTAAAGCTTCTATTAAATAAATTTTTAAAATTTCATAAATATAAAAACATGTTTCATCTCATGTGACACAGTCACATGAGGGGACATGTTTAAATAAATTTTTAAACCTTTTTTTTCAAAAGCCTTTTAATCTCCCAGAGGCAGCTCCATGCCTCAGAGAGATTGAAGCTCTCTTTCGCACGCATGCGTGGAAGAGCGCTGGCCCCGACTCTCCCCCTGCCGGCACAGGTAGCACTGAGCACTACGGCTCATGTATTATGCTGGGCAGGGTTCAATTGGCCCACCCGCGTAAAATGGTGGCACGGAGCCGATCACGAGTGTCAATTGGCTCTGCGACCGCCCCCACCTGCTCCCGCCGAGCCTACCCGCCACCTGAAAAATTCAGGCCTTTGAAAAATGTTGTTGCTTTCAGTGAGTAGAAAATACTAGCATAGTCCTTGGCAAGATTTCCAAATTAAAGCATCTGATCACTCATGAGGAACTGTACCAGCGAAGCCTGAGGGTTCAACAGCATAGGCTCATTTCAAAGAGGTAGCCATTGCAGCATTGTAATTGAGTTAGGGAGAGGAAACATCAGTCACGATTCCCATTCTCAATCGCCATCCATTGATCACTGTTGTTGTGTAAACAGCACCCTGGGTGTACCTACAAGCACATGGGTTGTAGTGGTTCAAGAAGATGGCTCACCGCTACTCTCTCTCAAGGACAATTAGGGATGGGTAATAAATGATGACCTAGCAGGTGACACCCATGCCCCGTGAAAGAATACAAAAAATCTTGAATTTACACATCCTCGAGAAATCCCAAAATACTCAAGAGCTCATGGATTGCTTCTGAAATGCAGCCACTGTTGTTTTTCTATCCCAAGGTCAGCAGCTACCCACCAACAGCAAATGCAATAAATGATATATTATATGATTTGTGGTGTTAGCTTTTTATGCAGTCATGGGATGTGGTCATCACTGGCAAATACAGCATTTATTGCCAATCCCTAATTGCTATCCATGCGGTGTAGGTACACCTAGAGTGAGGGAAGAATATCAAGCAGGACAATGATCTTTTCTTCTTTGAAAAAGCTTACACCCTCAAACAAGCAGGTTTGGTCTCAATTTAACATCTCACCTGAAAGATTCATATGGAACGATGCACACTCCCCAGTGGTGGGGGATAGTAGCAAAGTGGCAACACTTCTGAACTAGTAGTCTGGAGGTCCAGACTAATGATTTGGAGACATGAGTACGAATCCCACCATGGCAGCTGAGGAATTTTAAATTCAATTAATTAAATAAATCTAGAATTTTTTTAAGAACTAGTATCCGTATTGGTGACCTAGTTAATTCTGGATTGTTGCACAAAACAGTTAATACACTTTCAGGAATGAAGTCTGCCCCTCCTTACCTTGTCCAGCCTACATGTGACTCCAGATCCAGAACAGTAATATGCTTGATGCTTAACTGCCCTTTGTCATGGCCTAACAAACCACTCAGTCCTATGTGGGTGTACCTTCACCACATAAACTGCAGCAGTTCATGAAGGTAGCACTCACCACTTTTTCAAGGGCATTTAGGCAATAAATGGCAACAATGCGCACACCCTCTGAACAAATAAAAAGAAATATTGAAACGCCAGTCTAGATTACATGTTCATGTATCAGAGTAAGGCTTACCCTGCTGCATCAGAAATAAGAGTTGTACTACCTGAGAAAAGCTGACTCGATTACTTTAGAAGCTCAGCTGTGGCATTTATTTATGGTTGAATATCCTGCAAGTACTCACTGCCCAGGTGCATGATTCCATATGAGGAGTGGCACTTGGCTAAAACAATAGAGGTTTGCTGATAAATGTGGAACCATTCCTCAGTCTGTCTCAGAGCCTTTGGAAGGAGGAACAAAAGTAGGGTAGGGGATAGCAAGAGCCAATGCCATCTTAGTTTCCCTATCGAGTCTGAGAAAATGGAGATATTTTTTCTGCAGCACTGGAACAACAGTCAGCCATCCAGCCCCTCCACTCTTCTGGCATTCAATTCTCCCATGCCGAATCTTACCTTTATCGATCTACCTTAGTTCCATAACCCCTAATCCAACAGATGTTAAGCTAATATTTTTCTACATGATGTGAAAAGAATTTTTAGTTTTCTTCTCTAAAAACTGAATGTCATTTTTCTTTCAGATTTCAGAAAACTTTTACTGTGATTTAAACACTGACCAGATAAAAGCCTTTCTTCGTCCACACACAAATCAAATGGCACCATCCAGTCTGAGTAGGTCTGCCATCTTCTCCATTACTTACCCTTCGCCGGACATATACCTGGTCATGAAGGTAAAGTGCTTCAGTTTATTTGAGTGTCCTGTGCTAAGAGGCTGCTTGATTACACTGGAAATTAGGACCAGGATTTTCTGCTGGAATTAACCATCACTCCAGAATATGACAGGAATTTCTTTATGAGCAAACCTACCAGCTCCCTGCTCTCTGCCAGTTCCTGGCTTTTTCACTAAAACTAAAGGAGGATGTACAATACATCCACCCAAATATGAGTACATGTATATATTGTAATAACATTTACATTGTGCATCTCCTCTCATTTGTACTGTTAGCAGCGCTGAGCATTGAGGATGTTTAGCATTACTGACATCTAAGATTGCTATAATGGGAAGATATTTAAAAATTAAAGGCCCTCCTTAATCTGTGACATCAATTACAAGGTAAACAATTCTACAGGCACGTTGCAGCCATTGTGGACATGATCATTTTCAAGGCTGTTTTGTATTAACTGAGCATTATATTACTTCTCACCCTAATAAAAATGTGTTATTGATAGAATGCAGCCAACTAAAGTTTTATTTCAAATGCATTGTATATTGGTTTTTCTGAATTTTAATATGAAACAATGTGGGATTTTGCGATTAGGAATTAACTCGGTCTGAGATTCTGTTAAAGTAACCACAAGTTTTCCAGCGCCTCAATTAATGCAGAAGCTTGGCATTAGTTAGACTTGAAATTTAAAAGTAATAAAATAGTGTGAAGAGCTGATTGGCAAGGAGGGGGCGAAGCAAAGCATGACAATATCAGGTTCAGGACACGGATGTCAACGTCAGGTTTAAACCAGAAACAATTTATTGAGATAAAAACAGAAACCGTTGCAAACGCTCAGCAGGTAAGGCAGCCCCTGTGGAGAGAGAAACTGAGTTAACATTTCAGGCTGAAGGCTTTCATCAGGACTAAGTGTTTTGATTTTGTTCTTTTGAACAATCTATTGAAAATAGTACTTAAGTTGAACTGTAGGATAAAGATATGGTCTAAGAGAGACATGTGTGTTACTTCAGAGGGTGCCTGTTGGTTAATCCAGCTAAGTAAACTCCTATGCCCTAGTTACTCACCTATCATATGTTTTTGCTGTTTTTTAGATTGAAAAAGTCCTTCAGCAGGGCGATATTGCAGAATGTGCTGAACCATATCTTGTAATGAAAGAATCTGAGTCAGCAAAGGTATCTGATATTTTCTTACTTTTCTTCTAATGTTTTCTTGATTCTGCACAATTTTCATAAAAATTTTCCCCTTGGCAGACAGTAGCAGGTTTACTTCTACCAGTACCTATCACCCAAATGCTTTCATGTAGATTTTAACCCTTCATTGCCTATAGGAAACATTCAGCGGCCAGGGCCAGCACATAGAAAAATGCAGATGCAGGGGAAATGGGAAGGGGTGTTTGCTGCTCTGCTGCATCACTTTTTCCCATGTGCATGGGTGAATGCAGGGCCAGGGAGAGAAATCACAGGCCTGGTGCTTCTCCTATTTCCAGGTCCCTTATTCCCCATCCCCTCGCTTCCCCACCCCCTCTGCTTTAACCCTCCCCCACCATCTCAATTCTAGTATAACCTGTATCAAATACACTTCAGATAATAATGGTGAGAAAAACAGGGTAATTTATCTTTCTACACACAATACTATATACTCAGAAAAAACTCTAACTTCCCCCAGCACTCAGGCATTCAATGTGATCAAACAAGTTGTGAAATGCTGCCTTTCATTTTATTTTAAAAAGAGAGGTCAATAAACCTACAGGTCACTTTTAAAGGGGAGAACCTCTCTGCATTTGCTCCAAATGCTTCCAACACATTATATAACGTCAGTGGATAGCACATTGACAGATCCAATCACTGTACCCCACCTCTGCCTCTAACCTCCCCAGGCGAAGAGGCTGGGAGATGGGGGATTTTAGGATCGGATCAGCGGCAGGCAGAATGTTTATTAGTGAAGTTCCTTTGTAACTCATTCTATCCTAATTTTCTTGAAGAAACTCCACCCCGACCCGCCGCCATCTCCTGCCACTGTCTAACTCCCTGGCCCCCGCCTGTCATCATATCACTTGTTTTTTTTATTAAATGGGGGAGGTGGTGGAGTAGTGGTATTGTCACTGGACCCAGAGTGATGGTCAGGGGACCTGGGTTTGAATCCCACCACGGCAGATGGTGAAATTTGAATTCAATAAAAATCTGGAATTGCAGCCTGAAGATGACCATGAAACCATTGCTGATTGTCAGAAAAACCCATCTGGTTCACTAATGTCCTTCAGGAAAGGAAATCTGCCATCCATACATGGTCTGGCCTACATGTGACTCCAGACCCACAGCAATGTGGTTGACTCTTAAATGCCCTCTGAACAAGGGCAGTTAGGGATGGGCAATAAATGCTGGCCTAGCCAGTGATGCCCATGAACGGATAAGAAAAAAAATTATAATTTATTATTTACCTTACTCTCACTCTTAACAAACTTTGCTGGAGCAAATTGGTGACAAAGGAAAAGCTGACAAAAGAGTGAGGATTCTTTAGCAAGTCCACTGCCATCATCACAACCCCCTTTATGAAGGCTGTGCTCACCCAATGATGGACCAACTCAGAGCGAATATGCTATTGAGGAAAGATTGTAATGACTGTAATGCTTTACAGTTGAGAAAGAAAAGATTCAAGGGAATGCCTCATTGAAGTATATAATATATTAATTACAGTAGAGGTAGTGTAGCCAACTTGTTACTGTGATGCTTGCTAAGAAAGATGGATTAGAGGACATAAAATAGAAAATAACTAAAAGTAAATCTAAAGAAAATTCAAGTTAAGGTCATATTTCTTTAAGAGTAATAAATGGTACAGTCTACCAAACAGGTAAATATAGGCTAAAAAATTGGGCTTTTTTCAAAATACAATTAGATGTTCTGATAGTAGAGTTAATGTACTAGGGGAATGATAGGAAAACTTAACTATTTTGTCTCGTTTTACCTCGTGTTATGACACAGCAGCTGGTAAAGGCTGAGTTGTTTAAATCCCAGAGGCAAACTTAAACCACTGTCATAACCTATGTTTTCAATTACTATGTTTGAGATGTAGCTTTGAATTCAGGAATAAGACCACCAAGCCTCAAGAGGGTTTTTATATAAAAATAAATTAAACATTTATTAATTTAACAACAAATTAAACACATACACATGTCTACAAATTACTACCATAATAACTTTTAAACAAATCCCCAAATTAATCACTCACAGGTAAATCTTCACCAAGGCAATAATAACCCATAGACTAACAATAACCCATGGGCAGAATTTTGCCCTTGATGGGGCAGGCCCCACCGGCTCAGCAGCCGGTGGGCAGCCAATCACAGCCACCGAAATGGGCCCCACCACCATTTTAAGTGGGTGGGCCAATTAAGAACCACCCGATGGGAAGATCCTGCCCTATGTGTGTGTCTGTGTGTGGCCTAATTGGATTAAAGCCAGCTAGTCTAGGTGCTTTGATGTGCAGTAGTTTAAGATGTTAATTAGATAAACGTAAGGAGAAGGTAAAGTGTAAATTTGCATTTGGTGAATAAACCATTCAAAAGAATGGGCAAAATCTTGCACCTAGCTGGGAGACGCCAAGTAATGTGTTTATATTACTAATAAAATTGATGGAATGAAATGATTATTGTTAGGAGAGGTAAAATTAAAAACCTAGCAATACAATGGAAATGTATGCACGTGAAAGAGCGCACATCTCCTCAGGGAGAACACTGAAAGTTTTTGAAAGTTTAAAAGTAGACAAATAAAAAAATTATTATCATGTCCCCCTCATGTGACAAAGCCACACGAGATGGGACATGTTAATAAATATCACAGAAACTTTATTAAAGATTTTTAAAACTGACATGAAACCTTATCCCGCCGGTGGATGAGGTTTCATGTTTTTTCAAAAGCCCTTCGGAGCTCCTGGCCTGCCCGCCAGTCTTAAGGTTGGATGGGCAGGGCCTTTAATTGATTTAACTACCCTGTCAATGGCCTCAATTGGTCATTGACAGGTCGGCAGGCAGACAGCTGATCGTGCTGTGCCCCCACCTTCCTGAATATTTAAATGGGGCGGGATGACATCGGGGGTTCCCCCCAATGTCATCCCATATTATTTTCACGTCGGTGAGTGGGCCCCGCCCCCAGCTCACTGATGGAAAAATCCTGCCCCTTAGAATTTAAACAGACACTAGGCAAAGCAAATTTATCCTTATGAATTCAAAATGATTTTCCTTGCAGTTTGGTTCCTTTGCAGACACAGTGGTAAGCTTACAGGCAGGTTAAATCTTATATGCCTCTGACTTACACCCGTAAATTCCTTTCTGTTTGTACCTAGTGTTTCTTTTGAGTGTAAATTTTCCATTGTATTGCTAGGTTTTTAATTTTACCTCTCCTAACAATAATCCTTTCATTCCACCAATTTTATTAGTAATATAAACACATTGGGGTGCTTGGCGTCTCCCAGCTAGGTGCAAGATTTTGCCCATTCTTTTGAATGGTTTATTCACCGAATGCAAATTTACACTTTACCTTCTCCTTATGTTTATCTAATTAACATCTTAAACTACTGTACATTAAAGCACCTAGACTAGCTGGCTTTAATCCAATTAGGCCACACACAGACACACACATAGGGCAGGATCTTCTGGTCGGTGAGCGGAGGCAGGGCCCGCTCGCAGACACATAAAATGACATCGGATGGAACTCCTGACATCACTTCTGTTTTCAGGTCGGCTGGGGTACAGCCGAGTCAGCTGCGCGCACGCCGACCTATCTACGGCCTATTGAGGCCAGTGAGAAACTAATTAAGGTCATTAATGGACGTGTCTGTCCAACCTTAAGGTTGGTGGGCAGGCCAGGAGCCCTGGTGGGCTTCAGAAAATGTATGAAATCTCATCCATGGGCAGGATAAGGATTCATGAGGGCACTTAAATTTTCATTAAAGGTTTCAATAAACGTTATGGACATGTCCCAACTCATGTGACAATGTCACATCAGGGGACATGTCAGGGAAATGTTTTTATCATTTATATTACAAAGTTTAATTCCAAGCTGATCTCCCTGAGGCAGCATTTGGCCTCAGGGAGATGTGTGTGCTTTTTCATGCACATGCGTGAAAGAACACACTCCCAGCTGAGGGAATCCCCCCCACCCCCCCCCGACCCGCTGCACAGGGAGCGCGTAACACTTCTGAGCAGACATCACGCTGGGTGGGCCTTAATTGGCTCGCCCACGTAAAATGGCAGTGCACTCCCCCCAATTGGGGGCGTCAATCAGAGGTGGGCCCGCTCCCGCATTTCCTCCCCCCCAACGGCAGGAAAATTTTTCCCATAGCCACAGACACTATTACAATTACAATTCAAAAATAATTTCTAGTAACATTATAGACATTAATATCTCTTCATCACACTTGGTAGTCATCGTTTAATTCAATTATAATAATGTCGTTTTAAAAACTAGCTAATTGAAAACCTGCTCCTTGGCCCAACTTAGTACATATGTTGTGGCACTGTTTTCAAGGTTGCAGGCTTGAGGGAAAAGCCAGGTGACATTAAAATAAAGCCATAAAGGTAGTTGAGTGAGGGCAGGGAGTTTGGTTTGAGAAGGATTTCAGCACTGAAATGGATTGACAACGCTTCTAATTGTTTGGATTTCCAAGTACCTTAAGTCCATTTATTACAATAAGACAGTGGTAATCCATGCGATGCAAAACTTGCATGGCCAGGGAGGGGAGGGCATTCGAAGACTGGGGGAAGAATTTTTTGTCCCGCGGGTGGGCGAGCGCCCCAACATCATCGCGCATTCTCACAATCTTTCGATCGGCGGGCGTGCAAGAGAGGTGGCAGCGCGCCTGCCAACAATCAAGAGGCCTATTAAGGCCCTTAAACAATTAATTAATTTGTATTTTGCGCCAGACGGCCAGATGGCCTTTGCATTTTTTACGAAACCTCATCCACAGGCAGGATGAGGTTTCCACCGGTTACTTAAAAAAAAATTTAACATCATTTTTTACATGTTCCTCTTCATGTAACTGAGTCACATGCGGGGACATGTTTATATCATTTGTAAAATGTTTATTTTTGAATTTAAAATTCTTCAGCTCTGTGAGGCGGCTCTGTGCCTTCAGGGAGCCTTCAGTGCGCACTCCCCTGCGCACACGCAGACCTTGGTACTCACACTCCTCCAGCCCCCATCCCACGCTGGCTGGCCAACGTGAAACACGGTTGGAGCCCGATTGTGAGAGGTGGTCCATCTCATGACCGTTCCCAGGCCCACCTGCCGCACCCTCCTGGCGAGGGGAAGATCCTGCCCCAGGTGTTTCCTCATTCTCAGCGTGGGATCTGGTGGACACTTGGTATGCTGAATGCACAGAGGCAAGTCAACCTCCCAGCTTTCAGAAATATCTTAGCCTAGATTCCCCATTGCCATCCATCAACCCAAACAAAAATACAATTCCAGTCAAGGGCCTGCCAATAGAAAAATGCATTCAATGTTGGTGGCTCCACGAGTGAAAAGAATTGTTGGCTGCTTCTTCTGCCTCTTTTGATGTGGTGGCCATGCAAGATACACCTTGAGTGTCGTGGATGCCTGCCGGGATATGCATCTGACTCTGTGGGATAGATATCAACCCTAATATTACAGCAATAAAGCATAGAGTTTAAATGCAAAATGGTTCCAGATGGAATCCCTTTGGATTGAGCTGAGAAATAATTTGCTTGTTTTTTTCCGGTCATCCCCCACCAACACACTCACAGACTCGAACCGCTTTGCCGCAGTTGTTTCCACTATCACCCACTCCCGCAGCACCCCCCTTCCACCCTCCTACCCCCCCCCCCCCCCCCCCCCCCCCCACTCACTGCCTTCTCTTGAGCCTATAGCTTAAATCATAATCCATAACAAAACATGGCTTTAACTTCCAAGCTCCAGGGCAGTGTAGCTTGGGGTACCCCAAAGATGTACTGGGAATGCTCCTGGTAGTTCCTGGGTAAGGATTGCACTTTTGCCAATTGCCCTGCGCTGGGAACCATCCGAAAATGTGATTTAAATCGCAAACTTCGGATGGTTCCGACTTTGTTACAGCAATAGTTAGCCAGAAAATGTTACTCACTTCTAGCTTCTGGGTAACTATAGAATTGACCACCCTGACCCCTTCAGGATTCCCACTACCTCCTACCCTCCCCCCAAATCCCCACGGGAATCCCCCTATATACCCCCACTACTCCTCCCCCCGACCAGCCCCCCAATGAGAATCCCCCCGGTTCCCCCACCACCCCATCCCTGACCCTCCCCACACCCATCCAAGCTGGACCCAACTGCCCCCACACCCTGTCCCTCCCCAAAATCCTACCCACTTACTTTACCTCCTCCCTGGCTTGTCAAAATGGCTAGACCTTTAAGCTTGGCTGGTTTACAGCCACCAGGAGTTACGGGCCAATGTGCTGTTCAACAATATGGACTTTCCCATGGCAGGGCTTTTACCCAGTATTGGTCACAGCAGAACGTGCCCTGTCCTCACTGCAGGAATTCCTTGCACAAGCGCAGTGCTGGGCTGTGACCGGAGCATCCGCGATTCCAGTTCTTATTGGAGCATGAGCTGGATGGGTTGGCTGGGAAATGGTTGAGCGCAACTCGCAGGCAAATAAATGCTCTGAACCAACCAGTTAACAAGTGTCTCTTACTCACGCTGCCCAGCTGTAATGACATCGCCCACGCCTGCACAGACCTCAGGCGGCCATGTGTCATAATGCTACCTTTTTAATCAGGTGCATGCTTGTTGCCTTTGTTGCGTCCATTTGAAGATGGGAGCCTGACCTCCCCACCCACTAGACCCTGGGTCCAGGTTTTGTATTGTGTGCAGACTTTGGTGAGTGTTTTTGGAGCACCATAGAAATCAAAGGTTGAAGTAAGCAAGCAGATAATTTCTCTTCCCACTTACCCTCGCAGCACAACAGTCAAGCCTGTGAGTCTTCTGGCTGGTTCTTTCTATGATACTTGTGGCCAGAAACACATTTTCTGTTATTTCTATTATGAGTTGACCTGAAATGCATGTAGTACTCCAACTATGGCCTAGCCACTGTCTTGTACAAATGGCTTCTTTGTTTTTATATTTAATACCCCTATATTTAAAACCCAGAATCCTTCTTTTGGGGCAGTCAGGAAATTGTGCTCAAATTATGCTTGAAATTGGACTGTTTAGGTTAAAGTTCAAGTTTCTGCTAAAAGAGATTTATGAAGGTAAATCTTCAATGAACTGCACAATTGGGCAGTGTAATGGAATAATACAGATTAAAGTAGTTTTATCACCAAAATTAATCATAATTTATCTCATTAATGACTTAATGACTTTAGCACTCTATTGTGGAGGTCTGACCAACACAGCTCAATACAATTTGCAGATATGCAGGCACCCGCTAAACCAGCAGTAGTTGTCTTTCCCTGTTCAATTGATAACACCTCAATGCCATCCTAAATCCTCCTTCAACCCTTTGCACCCTGCCATGTTAGACTTTTTATCATTCTTCTTGTACCTGCATCCATATTTTTATATAAATAAAAAATAGTAGAGGTCCTGGAAGAGATTCCCAGGAATAGTATTATCCACGTTTGCCAACCCAAACAATATCTGTTTATATATTTGTTCTCTCTTTTCTGTCCCTCAGCCACCTTTCTATCTATGTAGATGCATTCTCTTTAATAGCATACTCCTTAATCAAATTTGCTTTAAAAGGTTGTGGATGTTGGGTCAATTGGAGCTTTCAAGGCTGAGATCAATAGATTTTTGCTATGTTAGTGTGTCAGTGCATATGGATCAATGGTGTTGAGATACAAATCAGCCATGATCTAAGAAAGAAAGACTTGCATTTATAGCTGCCTTTGATGACCTCAGGATACCCTAAAGTGCTTTAAACCAATGAAGTACTTTTTAAGTGAAGTCACCATTGTAATGTAGGAAATTGAATAGCGGAACAGGCTTGAAAAGAGCTGAATGGCCTATTCATGTTATAATGTTCCTATGAAATCATTAATATATTCCTTATATATTTCAGGCATGTGAACTAAGTTTTTTATCTCTTTCCCCAGAATAAAGATAAAATTGAGAAGCTTAAATCTCAAGCAGAGTCCTTTTGTCAGCGACTCGGGAAATACCGTATGCCATTCGCCTGGGCTAACATAAACATCATGAGTGTGGTCTCCACAGCATCAGACAGGGATTCACTGGATGTTGAAAACATCAATGGTAATATTGTAAAAATAAATTCTCACTGCAGTTGAATTTAAACATTTTTTCTTCTCGAGAGTGTTGCAAACTATAATAAAATACCTTTATTTTTCTGTTATACCCTAACAAGGTAAAGGAAACAGTGGAGACAAGAAAGTTTTCACACAACAAAGACGACTTTCTGAGAGGTCAGCTGTTCCGGAGGACCAGTATAACCTGTCCAATTTCAAAACAGCCTCAATTACCATCAATAACTTCTTTAAACAGGTATTTCTCAGTCTTGTCTAGTTGTATGGTTTTTTTTTACTTCTTGCAGGGTTACAGTTGGAACAGGCATGTTGAAGATTTTTTTGAGCTACATGTCATGACACCTCACATTACATGGAAAAGTGAAATCCATCATGCCATTAATTTACATATATATCAAGTTCTGCTCTGATTTAGAACATATCCATCAAGCATCAGTGCTCTAGTATAGCCTCCAGGCTAGCCAAGACAAGCCAACAAGAATAAAAATATGCACAACGTAGACCGAGTTGTTTGGGTTGTGAGGCATGGATTTCCAGGACTCAGGAGCCACAGATTGCCCTCAAGGTGTCTGTCTCTGCCTTGATATCTTGCTAAACTTTTGATAATGTGCCTAGAAAATGAATAGCAAATGCTATCAAGCAGTTGCTTTAGTTACTGGACTTACTCTATGACTTAAAATGATTCCACTACAATCTTTGAAAGCGGTCGAACAGCACAGAAGACCTTGTTTTAAGTTTAAAATATTAAGCAAATTTACTTTACATACTTTACAAGTACATAAATAACAGACATATAATATAGTTACATACTTATACCTGTAGTAGACATCTTTCCACTTAATTATTCTGAACTATGCTAACCTTGTGTAAATAATCTAGTGACTCTTTTCCTCAGCCTGGAAAAGTGTTGCCAGAACTGCCTTGATTCCAACTAGTCAAATTTAAGAAGGAACTGTCAGTTATATACAAATGAACCAGGTCGTAAAGTGGAATTTTACGCTGGTGGGATTTTATGGTCCTGCCGAAATCAATGGACTTTTGAACGGCTCGCCACATTTTACGGCCCCGTCCCTGCTGCTACAAGGCTGTAAAATTCTGCCCAGCCTGTTTGAGTTATTTCACAACAACTGATACAACAAACAATGTTGTATTGTCAAAGAGAGGCAAGAAGATTTTGGTTTAGCTAACTGTTAAACTCTTATACAAGTAGTTTTCATGGGCTATTTATACGGTTTTTTTGTGTTTTCATCGATCTCCTGATGATGTGGTGGGAGACAGAGGAACCCCAGCGGATATTCTGCTCTCTTATGTATTATGAGTGAATTCAAAGAAACATCCACCAAATCAAAACTGGACACAAATACTTCATTTGATCACATGTTCCCTTTTCTTGCCTTCCCTGAAAGCATTGACATTTTCAAGGTTACAGTTTCACATTCACCAGAAAATCTTTGGTAATTCTGTCATAAGAGCGTCTTGGAATCATGTCTCGCATTTTGCAATGACCCTCAGAGAAAAAAAATTCTCTTCATTTCTGTCTTAAATGAGCAACCCCTTATGTTTAAATCATGACCCCTACTCCTAGATTCTCCCACAAGAGGAAACATCCTCTCCACATCCACTCTGCCAAGATCCCTCATGACCTTGAAGGTTTTGCAACAGCATGTGGAGGCAGGGACGAAATCCGACGATGATCAGTCACCACAATGTAGGTGTACCTGTGAACTAAAGACACCAGAAGCACTCCTTTGTAGGAGAACCACTTTCAAAGATAAAGTTACTCCTCTCATACAATCTATTTGGAAAAGAAAGTCATCAGTTCTTTCTCTGAATACTATTCAGAGCGAACAAGCTAGGAAAGGTGAAACAAATATAGAAAATGTGGGTTTGCCAGCCTTTAAAACCAAGACGGATTAAATATTTTCATTACTTAAAAACTTTGGAATTAAAGACTTTTAACCTTTTTCATTCCATCACTCAACAATCCTCAGATCGACCTAGAAGTGCTAAGTTTACTTTGTGTTGTTTACAGGAAGGTGATAGGCTAAGTGATGAAGATTTGCTCAAGTTTTTAGCTGAGTTGAAAAGATCTTCTGCATCCCTAAGAAGATTGCGGCCAATATCAGGTATCAGTTCTCCTTCATTTAAACTCTAGATTATATCAGGTCTGGTTCGAAGGTAACTTTTAAATTTAGAAATTAGAGAGGAATCAAGTTGACGAGTTGAATTGACACCATTGGACTTACTCAGGTTGATATCATGTATATCCAAATTTGATCTAATCCAGTTATATTAGGATGGCCAATGCATGTCTCAATAAAAGAAACAAGGGGCCAGATATTTGTCTTAGAGGCAGGAATTGGGAGTTGGAAATTCAAGTGACCCCTGTCGTATTTTCATCCCAAGGAGGTGGGCACAGCTGGAGACAGACCCATATGTACATACGATCGAGGAGCAGGAGTAGGCCACTCGGGCCTTCAAGCTTGCTCCGCCATTCAATAAGATCATGGCTGATCTGATTATAATCTTCCGACTACCCCCGATAACCTTTCACCCTCTTATTAATCAAGAATCTATCTAGATCTGCCTTAAAAATGTTCAAAGACCCTGCTTCCGCTGCCTTTTGAGGAAGGGAGTTCCAAAGACTCATGACTCTCGGAGAAAACATTTCTCCTCATCTCCATCTTAAATGAGCGGCCCCTTATTCTCCCAAAAGAGGAATCATCCTCTCCACATTCACTCTGTCAAGACCCCTCAGTATCATAAAGGTTTCGATCAAGTCATGTCTTACTCTTCTGAACTCAGGTGGATACAAGCCTAACCTGTCCATCCTTTCCTCATAAGACAACCTGCCCATTCCTGGTATTAGCCTAGTAAACCTTCTCTGAACTGCTTCCATACCATTTACAACTTTCCTAAATAAGGAAACCAATACTGTACAGAGTACTCCAGATGTGGTCTCATCAATGCCCTGTACAACTGAAGCGTAACCTCCCTACTTTTGTAATCAATTCTCCTCACAATAAATGATAAGATGCTATTAGCTTTCCTGGTTATTTACAGTACCTGCATATTAGCCTTTTGCAATTTGTGCACTAGGACACCCAGATCCCTTTCAATCTCAGAGTTCTGCAATCTCTCACCGTTTAGATAATATGCTTCTTTTTTATTCTTCCTGCCAAAATGGACAATTTCACATTTTCCCACATTATACTCCATTTAACAGATTTTTGCCCACTCACTCAATCTATCAATAATAAAAGCAAAATACTGCCGATGCTGGAAATCTGAAACAAGAACAGAAAATGACAGAAAAACTCAGCAGGTGTAGCAACATCTATGGAGAGAGAAACAGAGTTAATGTTTCGAGTCCATATGACCCTTCTTCAGAGCTCTGGACTTAGCTTCTGGACTCTTGCTCTTTGCTACAGAGAGCTGTATCAATCCCCCTCACTATACTGTCCCCTACTACCTACTACTGGTGTAAAAAAATTAATTGCAATTAAGTGTAAAGAGCAGAGGATTCTTCAAGTGTAAAGAGTGGGGATGCCAGAGTAATTAATGGATAAATCAAACAAAATACAATAGTGATGGCAGGAGGGGTGATGTGTTGCTGCTGCAGCATGTGGGAGCTGCTGGACACCAAGGCGATCCAGAGCGAACACATCTGTAGTAAGTGTTTGCAGCTTGAGGAACTTCGGATCTGAGTTGAGGAGCTGGAGTCTGAGCTGCTGACATTGTGCCACATCAGGGAGGGGGAAAGTTACCTGTACATTTTGCTCCAGGAGACGGTCACACCCCTCAGATTAGGTAATTCAAATTTGGTCTGTGTTCAGGGACAGAAGGGTGTGACTGCACATGATGCAGGTACGGGGACCCAACGGGTAGCGTTCGAGGAGCTTCAGCCCCTACAATTGTTCAATAATTACGAGGTTCTTGCAAGCTGCATGGAAGAGAGCAGTGACTGCAAGGAGGATGAGAGAACGGACCACGACACCGTAGTACAGAGAGCCATTCAATGGGGGGAGGAAATAGGAACTTAGTAGTGGTAGGGGACAGTATAATTAGGGGGATAGATACTGTTCTCTGCAGCTGTGAGCTCGAGTCCCAAAGGCTGTGTTGCCTGCCGGATGCTAGGGTTAAGCCTATCTCCTCAGGGCTGGAGAGGAACTTGGAGTGGGAGGGGAAGGATCCAGTTGTCGTTATCCACGTCGGTACCAACAACACTGATAGGACTATAAAGGAGGTTCTGCTGAAAGAATTTGAACAGTTAGGAGCTAAATTAAAAAGCTGAACCTCCAAGTAATCTCGGGAATACTACCTGAACCACGGGCAAACTGGCATAGGGTAAATAAGGTCAAGGAGTTAAATGCATGGCTCAAAGATTGTTGTAGGAGGAATAGGTTTCAGTTCATGGGGCACTGGCATCAATACTGGGGTAGAAGGGAGCTGTTCCAGTGGGAAGGGCTTCACTTGAACCGTGCTGGGACCAGTGTCCTGGTGAACCGAATAACTAGGGCTGTGGAGAGGGCTTTAAACTAAATAGAGGGGGGAAGGGTTCTGGAGAGGGGATACATAGGCTTACAAAGCAAAAGTATATGGCAGCCTTGCAGAGCAGCTATTTAGGTAATGATACCCAGAATGTGACAGGAAGGAACAGAGTGTACAAACATAATAAAACAGCAGCAACTAGAGTTAATGGGGGAAAAAAATGGTAAAAATGCAAAATTAATGGCTCTTAAATACATGTAGCAATCGGAACAAAATAAATGAATTAACGGCAAAAATAGAGGTTAATGGCTATGATCTTACAGCCATTATGAAGACATGGTTACAAGGAGATCAAAGTTGGAAACTAAATATTCAGGGGTATGTGACTTTTCAAAAGGACAGGCAGGAAGGAAAGGGTGGTGGGGTAGCTTTGTTAGTACGAGATGGAATAAGTACGATAGCAAGAAATAATCTTGGATCAGAAGTTGTAGAATCCGTATGGGTGGAGGTAAGAAATAACAAAAAGAAGACGACACCGGTGGGAGCGGTCTATTGGCCTCCTGACAGTAGCTATACTGTAGGACAGAGAATAAATCAGGAGATAATGAGGGCATGTAAAATAAGGCAGTACATTAATCATGGGTGACTTTAATCATCTTGCAGATTGTGAAAATCAAATTGGCAGAGGTAGCCACGAGTAAGAATTCCTAGAGTATATTTGGGACAGTTTCCTAGAACAATATGTTGTGGATCCAGCCAGGGATTAGGCTATTTTCGTCTGGTAATGTGTAATGAGGCATGTTTAATAAATGATCTGAGTCAGAGATCCTCTAGGAAACAATGACTATAACATGGTGAATTTAGCATTCAGTTTGAGAGTGAGAAACTTGGGTCGGAAACAACTGTGCTAAACTTAAATAAGGGTAATTACAAAGGAGTGAGGGCAGAGTTGGCTGGAGTAGACTCGGAAAAGAGTTTAGCAGAAAAGAAGGTTGATGAACAATGGCAGATGCTTAAGAAGTAGTTCGTGGGCAGAATCTTGTCCTTGTCGGTGGGGCTTGGCGATGGCAGGCAGAGATGGTTGGGAAGCCGACTGCTGCCCGTGAACGAGGCTGGAAGGCGATTTCACTCTGGCAGGCCAATTAAGGCCCGCCCAGCATGGAATACGCTGCGAGCGGGGGGAGGAGGGCGAGCGCAAACTTTGCGTGTGCACACGAGTGTGCGCTTGAGAATCTCCCTGAGGCATAGAGCTAGAGCTGCCTCAGTGAGATGAAGAGTGTTAAAAAAATTAATAAAGAATTGAAAAATGTAATAAGACATGCCCCCTCATGTGACTTCGTCATGAGCAGGGACATGTTATTCATTTAATTTTAATTTTTTACTTTTATTTTTATTTGCTTTAGGAAACGACATCCCACCCGTGGATGAGGTTTCCTAAAAATTGCAAAGGCCCTTTGGCCTTTATACCTGCCGGCCAACTGTAACTTTGGATGGGGAGTGAAAAATTTAATTTAATAACCTTGTTAATGGCCTTAACAAGGTCTTTTAATTGTCGGCGGGTGCACTGCCGACTCTGGCGCATGCCTGCCAAACTAAATATTGCGTGACTGTGCATTGACGTCAGGACACTCGCCCGACTTCAATGCGTGTCATTTTACACTCGAGTGGGTCAGGTGTGTGCCCACCCCTAAATATTTTGCCCCATGACTCACAACAATGATATGTCCCGGTGAGGAAGAAGGATTCTAGTAAAGGGATAAACCAACCATGGTTAACCAAGGAAGTTAAGGATAGTATTAAATTGAAAGAAAAAACATACAGCGTGGCAAAGATTAGTTGTAAGCCAGAGGAAAACTAACAAAAGATGACCAACAAATAATAAAGGGGGAGGAAATAAACTTTGAAGATAAACTAGCTAGTAATATAAAATCGGACATTAAGAGTTTCTTTAAATTTATAAAAAGAAAGAGAGGAGCCAAAGTGAACATAGGCCCATTAGAGGATGAGGCTGGGGGAATAATATTGGGGAACCAGGAAATGGCAGAGGAATTGAATTAATACTTTGCATCAGTCTTCACTGTAGAAGACATTAATAGCATTCCAAAAATACTAAATAATCGAGGGGCAAAGAGGGGGAGGAAATAAAGACAATAACAATCACTAGAGAAAAAGTACTAAGGAAACTAATGAGGCTAAAGGCTCATAAGTCCCCTGGACCTGATGCGTTGCATCCTAGGATATTAAAGGAAGTAGCTACAGAGATAGTGGATGCACTGGCAGTAATCTCCCAAGAATCCTTATATTCTGGAAAAGTCCCAGAGGATTGGAAAACTGCCAATGTAACACCGTTATTCAAAAAGGGAGGGAGACGAAAACAGATAATTATAGGCCAGTTAGCTTAACATCAGTCAGTGGGAAAATGTTAAAAGTCTATTATGAAGGATGTAATAGCAGAGCATTTAGAAATGCATAATGTAATCAAACAGAGTCAGCATGGCTTCATGAAGGGGAAATCATGCCTGACAAATTTATTAGAAATCTTTGAGGAGGTAACAAGCAGGATAGATAAAAGAGAACCAGTAGACGTAATATATTTGGATTTCCAAAAAGTGTTTAATAAGGTACTGCACATAAGGCTACTTAGTAAGACAAGAGCTCATGGTATTGGGGGTAGTATATTAGCATGGATAGAGAATTGGCTAACTAGTAGAACACAGAGAGTTTGGATAAGAGGGGCATTTTCAGGATGGCAACCTGTAATTAGTGGAGTGCCACAAGGATCAGTGCTGGGCCACAGTTATTTACCATATATATTAATGACTTGGGTGAGGCAAGTGAATGTACAATCGCCAAGTTTGTGGATCACATAAAAATAGGTGGGAAGGCAAGTGGTGAGGATGACACAGAGTCTACAGAGGAATATAGACAGGTCAAGTGAGTGGACAAAAACTTAGCAGATGGAATATAATGTGGGAAGATGTGAGGTTATGCACTTTGGCAGGAAGAATAGAGGAACTGAATATTATTTAAATGGAGAGAGACTGCAGAAGGCTGCAGCACAGAGGAATTTAGGAGTCCTCATGTACCAAAAAGCTAGCATATAAGTTCAACAGGTAATAGGGAAGGCAAATGGAATGTTGGCCTTTATTTCAAAGACTTCAATAGGGAAGTCTTGCTAAAACTATACACGGCACTAGTTAGACCACACCTAAAATGCTGTGAATAATTTTGATCCCCCTACCTAAGGAAAGACATACTTGCAGTGGAGGCAGTCCAGAGAAGGTTCACTAGGCTGATCTTAGGTATGGAGCAATTTTCTTGTGAGGAGAGGTTGAGACAGATGGGCCTGTAGAATGGGCCTGTAGAAGAATGAGAGGCGACCTTATTGAAACATATAAGATTCTTAGGGGACTTGACAGGGTAGATGCTGAGAGGTTGTTTTCCCTTGTGGGAGAGTCTCGGACCAGAGGGCATAATCTCAGAGTAAGGGGGCATCCATTTAAAACAGAGATAAGGAGGAATTTCTTCTCTCAGAGAGTAGTGAATCTGTGGAATTCTTTACAGCAGAGGGCTGTAGAGACTGGGTCATTAAGTATATCCAAGGCTGAGATAGACAGATTTTTAATCAGTAAGGAAATCAATGGTTATAGGGAAAAGGCAGGAAAGTGGAGTTGAGGATTATCAGATCAGCCATGATCTCATTGAATGGTGGAGCAGACTTGATGGGCCGAATGGCCTACTTTTGCTCCTACTTCTTATGGTCTTGTAGTCTTACCACTACATTCCTTTTTGGTCCCCCCACCACAGTGCCATGGTCAGTCAGCTCAACGACCCTGCTGGCCCCCCTCCCATTCAAACAAGCTGGGAGAGCCTCAATCCTGTTGGACAATTGCAAAAGCTGACACTCCTGGCCTCTGTGTCCCCTTACCTGCCTCACTTGCAGTCACAGCCTCCTTCCCCTGGCCACCTTCCAAATCAGAAGACACTATCCTAACGGTTGTGACTTGCCTCCTGGTACAAAGCATCCAGGTAACTCTCCCCCTCCCTGATGTGACACAGTGTCTGCAGCTCAGCCTCTAACTCAATGACTCTGAGCTAAAACTGCTCAAGGCGCAAAGACTTACTGCAGGCATCTTTGCCCGCGATCACACTGGCATCCAGGAGCTCCAAAATCCTGCAGTCATGACACATCATCTGTCCTGCCATTTTTATCTGCTTTCATTAATTATTCACTTATTTTATTCAGCTATTTATTTTCTTTTGTGTATTTTACAAAACATACCACAAACTCCTGTACTATTTGGAACATTAGGAATAGAATAGACATATCCACTTAACAAATACTTATCAAACGGCTAGCATCTTCACTGTAGTAGAGCAAGAACCAATTCCTGCAGGGTGAAAAAATTAGAATGAAACAAAGGGAGGGGGGTACTTCCATCCCCTCCTCACTGACCTCCCTCAGCTCACCAAACTCTTACATTCCATTAAAGTCACACTTCGTGCTGTGAATGTCTGAATTTATATGTTCTGACATATAAAGGACTGAGCCCAGGTATAGAACAAATCAGTTTGGGCTAGTTTCCTAAATTAACTATTTCAGCTATTCCCAATGGATATCTTCTATCTCCCTGTTTAGGCCTTGGATAAGACTGAGGATATAAACAGCGCTTTCAATTAAATGTGAAATCTATACAATATTCGATTTTTAGGAAGAGATTTAAGATTCCCTCAACTCACCAATAATCTCTCACTCTGTAGAGGTAGTTCTGATCATACTGAGAAAGTTGCCCTCCGGAGACAGGCCTGCTGCCTTCTGAGGTGACAACAGAGCCATGCAAATGCTGAGATGGACAGGTTAGAAGGCCCACCTCCATCCACTAGACATTATCAGATCTCAAACACGACTGTTAGGCCCCCTTCCCCACACTCCTTACTCCTGCTCAACCATCCATTTCCCCTCCGTACACCCCATATCCCTTCTATACCACCTATGATGCTCCCAAACCCCCATGCATCCTTCATAGCCACTCTACCAGTATTCATTAGGTACAGAACAAAGTAACCCCATAATAACACTGGGAAGTCTTTGAAATGTTCATAAAATATTTTTTTAAAAGAATATCCGCATTCAACATTCTCTTTGTAAAAAAGTTCACCTCTTACAGTCTCATAAAACTATTAATCAAACAGTGAAGGTCCCATTGCAGAAACCTTTAATCCACTCCATACCTCTAAATATTGTCCAAATAAACATAGGCATTGAAAAACCACTTCAAAGGGAGATAAAGTTACTTGTAATAAAACAGAGCTAGCAGTTCCCTTCATAGCTGTGCAAACAACCCCATACCAGTCTGGATCTATTCTTGGATCTCAGTTGAATATTCATAATGAGGTTAAACAACAGATACCTGACCATCTGTTCTACTTGGTTCTGCTGATACAGTTGCCATAATGCCTCATTATGAATGCTTGCCTGAGTTCAAAAAATGGCTAATGGACTCAGCCCATTGGGGGTTGCTTGTATAGCTGTAAAGGAAGTCTACTAGTTTTGCTTGTTTGATGGTTTTTATGAGATGGAAATAACTTTATCTTCTTTTGAAGTGGTTTGTTAATGCCTGTATAATAATTTAGACAAGATTAAGAGGTGTTAAGTGGATTAAAATTTCTTTAATGGGACTTTCACTGGCTGTGTTTGATTGACATTTTTATGAGAATGTAATGGGGACAATCTTTTTCACAAAGAGTGTTGAATGCTTGTGTTTTTTTAATTTCTTGAGCATTTCAAAGACTTACTGGTGTTGTTATAGGGCTCATTGCTTCTGTACCTAATTGATACTGGTGGAATGCTTCAGATGCTCAACAGATGGCAGGACATTAAATCAATGTGAAAATCAACCCACAGGATCCTGTTCATACATTTACATCTGTGCTCTATACTGTAGAATGTAGAGATAACTTTATCCACTGGAGAAAGGACTCTTGCATCTGAACCTTTACACACTGTTTTTAATGGTCTCTTACCTTTTAAGGACAGAGCTCTGTGATCAATTACTGCATTGAAAACATAGTTAAAATCATACAAAAACCTTAAACACAAATTTAAATACTTCAAAAAAACATAATCATACACCTTTTAAACTTACATGTTAAAAGGTTCTCTGCTCCAGAATAGGATGCCCCCATGGTTCATGACTCTTCTAAGGAACCGTGAACCTGTCTCCTGCAAAAGCCGGCCACATTTTGACTCTATGACTCCAAATGTTATATAGCTTTGTAATAGGTAGTCCCTGGTCAATCATTCAGAGTCTTGTGGGCAGAGCATGCAGCCTCATGTTGTGTTCCCAGTAGCTCTAGTGGGATGTAATATAAATATGCAATCTTGTGGTCATGTTGATGATAAAGCTATCCAATCCCCCAACCAGCCTCAAGAGTGCAGCTAGCTCTGCTATTTTCCAATGTGAGCAGACATGAAAAGCAAAGGTACCAACTACTTGCACTGGTGTAACACTTTAAGTTGTGAGGAGAGTAAGTTAGTGAGCCAAGATGAGAGAGATTGGGAAAGGGAATAGTCAAAGCTTAGTCAAATAAATAGGAGTTGAGGAGTCTGATTTTTTTAAAGCAAAAGAGCAAACTAGAAATGTTGAGAGATTTAGGGAGGAAGTTTCAGTGAGTAGAACCTATTCAGCTGAGAGAAGTAGCATGGAGAGGCTTGGGGTAGTTGAGTCTAGAAGTGACAAAGGAATTAAAATTGGATCAGCTTAGGAGGGACTAAGATAGAGGTGGAAGATGTGTTGAAGAGGGGAAGCTAGTAGATTTTGTGATGGAGAAAATGTGTCCCAAATATAGCTCCGAATTAACAGGATGCCAAGACTGAGAACATTTTTCCAGCCTGAAACAAGGGCCAAGGAGGGAGATGGAGTTAATGACAAGAATTCAATTTAATGGGTAAAATTTACACTGAGGACTAGAGACAGTAGCATAGTTCTTCCCCATGTGAGTCGGAGAAAGATGTGACTCATCCAAGACTGGATGTCATAAAGTTCAAATATGTTGGGCTGGAACCATTCAAGGGCAGTCTCCATGGAGTTGGAACCTGGAGGAGAAGCACTGGAAGAGGATGGCCTGCTCTACTATGTTGAAATTTGCAGAGAGTTCAAGGAGGATGAGGAGAAACAGTGCACTATAGTCATAGATGATGATGTTTTTTGGTTTGGGAAACTGCAGTACCATAAAAAAAAAGCAAAAGCCAGACAGGTAGGACTCAAACAGGGGCTTTCAGGAGAGATGGGCCAGAATATTGTCATCAGCGTGCGGGGGCGGGCCCAATATGTGGATGCGCAAAATGATACAAGATTATGTCGGACGTGCGTCCTGACGTCATCACATGTCATTTTGATCTTTTGTTCAGCGGGCCGCTTACCCACCGAACTGTCAATGGCCTATTAAGGCCACTGAAAAGTAATTAACCTTATTAACAATGCTACCAGTCCAACCTTAAGGTTGGCAAGAAGGCAAAGACCACAAGTGGCCTTCGCATTTTTCAGGAAATCCCATCCACAGGCTCCCACCCCCGTCCGTTCCTGCCCAGCCCTCCCGACATAGACAATGTGCAGCTCATGGTGTTGGAGCTGGAAGCACATCATGAGGAAAAAGAATAAAGCAGTGACTGGGGTTCTGATTTTTGTGCTATGAGGGCTGCTATGTAACCTCCATCTGATGCTTCCTCACAACATTGTGACTGAAATCAGGTGCTCAGTGGAGTCAGGTAAACAAGTGTAATTGTCTGTGATACAAGCTGAAGTTGCTGAACACTACTGAGTGAAGTTGTATAATGCAGGTCTGTGGTGACACACAGTTTAACATAACAACATAAGAAATTGGAGCAGGAGTACATCATATAGCATCTCAAGTGTGAAGACTGATCTTCCGTCTCATCTCCACTTTTCCAGCCTCTCCCATATCTCTTGATTCCCTGGGAGATCAAAAATCTGTCTATTTTTGTCTTAAATGTAGTCAATGATTCAGTATCAACCACCTGGGGTAGAGAATTCCAAATATTCAGAACCTGCAGAGTGAAGAAATTTCTCCTCATCTCAGTTCCAAATAATTAACTCCTTATCTTGAGGTTATGCCCTTGTGTTCTAGATTCACCAGCCAGGGGAAACAATCTCTTGCTGTTTACCCTGTCAAACACTTTAAAAATTTTGAATGTTTCAATGACATCACCTTTCATTCTAAATTCCAGAGAGTATTGTTGTGATAGTGTATGCATGCCAATGCAGACAATGACATGTACCTTAAGAAGCTGCATAGTGACATCACCATGTGTAAGGCCGGAGGATAAAAGGTACAGCCTCCATGTTAGATGTTCACTACTGCCTGTGACTCTTCATTAGTAAGACTCCATGGCCAAATATTTTCCCTTGATGGGCAGTCAGGCTCCACCGGCTCAGCCAAACTCCGCTGCCAAAATGGGGCCAGCCACCATTTTGAGTGGGTGGGCCTCCAGTGGCCTGCCCGACAGGAAGTGCTATGCACTTCCTGTGTGGTGGGGGGAGGGATTCCCCATCTGTCCAAGTGCGCTCTTTTGCGCATGCATGTGAAAGAGCGCGCATCTCCCTGAGACTAAGTGCTGTCTTAGGGAGATTACTGACAGTGTAAAAAACTTGTAAAATAGAAAAATTATTAACATGTCCCCCTCATGTGACAATATCACACGAGATGGGGCATGTTAATAAGAAACACATAAACTTTATTAAGGTTTTTAATAACAGACATGAAACCTCATCCCACCAGTGGAAGAGGTTTCATGTATTATCAGAAGCCCGCTGGGGCTCCTGGCCTGCCCGCCAGCCTTAAGGTTGGACGGACAGGGTCTTTAATTATCTTAGTTATCCTGTCAATGGCCTTAATTGGCCATTGACGGCTCGGCAGGCAGACAGTTGATTTCGCTGTCCGCCCGCCTTCCTCAATATTTAAATGGACCGGGGTGATGTCTGGGGTTCCTCCCGATGTCATCCTGCGTCACTTTCCCATCGGCAAGCGGGCCCTGCCCCCAAATTGCCAACGGGAAAATTCTGCCCCATGTATACCTTATCAATCAGGCATATAGTTAAGTAATCAGCCTATGTAACTGTTAGGATCCAGACTAGATCAAGGCATGTTCAGAGCTGTATATGGTTGTTGCTAGTAATAAACTTAATGTAATTGTATTCAACTAAAACCCTCATTAGTCTCCATAGCTGAAGGTTAAGGAATCAAATTCCAGTCTTGGACTTGAGCACTCTAGGCTGAAATTCCAGTGCAGCACTGATGGAGTGCTGAAATGTTTGAAGTGCTATCTTTCAGATGGCCTGTTCAATGCACGTTGAAGATCCAGTTGGTGTTAATAAAAGAAGAGCAGAGAGTTCTCCCATTGCTCTGGCCAACATTTCTTCCTCAACCAATACCAACAAGAATGAAATTCATGTGTGCTTTGCCTGAAAGCAGGTCCTTGGTTCATTGTCTGCTGGCGCTTCAGCCTGAGCTGTTTTCTTGGTAGTTTCTCTTTGTCACTGTTACTTTGGCATTACCTTCCACTCTCAGGGGCAGAGCGAGGAGGCAAGTTCCAAGCCTACCTCAGCCAGAACAGGAATCAAACCCATGCTGTTGGTGTATTTCTGAACCACACGCTAGCCACCTAGCCAACTGAGCTAACCCGCCCCCAGTTAGAATGAAATAACTGATCATTAATCCCATCTCTGTTCATAGGACCTTGCATGTAACAAAATGGCAGCCACACTTATCTTCATAATAACAGTCGTATAAGTGAAGTGAATTGAGGCATTTTTAAAAGATGTGAAAAGGTGTTGTAAGTTTTTTCTAATCCAAGTTTGTTGATATGTTTCAGGAGTAATAAAACTCGAAATTTCACCAGCCGCAGAGAACCCCACATTCTGCATTACGCCTGAACTGTTACCAGTGAAACCATATCCTGAAAACCGTAGCCGACCAATCAAAGAAATTCTAGAGTTCCCATCTCGAGAAGTCTATGTTCCACATACATCTTACAGGTGAGTGACCAATAGTGCCCGTGTAAAATGCAAAGCTGCTGAGCTTTTACCTAAAGCTTGCAATTTTGAAGTTACTTTTAAAAATGTCCTTAACATATTTTCTGTCACTCCTTCCATTTTACCAGTTGCTGTAGTTTCTGAGGATGAACGTATTTGGAGACCTTTATTATGGCAACAGTTTAGCTGATTCTAAACTATTAATGATATCACCACAGGGCAGTGTTGCCCAAGAACTTTTAATAATAATTTTATAGATTATGAGTTTTGCTGTATCGCTCAGTGCTTATAACACAAGAATGGCTTAATATGAATGTTTGAAAAGCCCTTGCTCCAGAAGAATTATTTTTTCTCCTTTTCCTAATTCCCATTCTATTCAGTATATGCAGATAAAGATTTTGACCTGGAGAGGGAGCACTTGCTTTCACTTTGACATTGCACTTTTGGGATCTTAATGCTTAACACCATTGTTGTAGCAATAGCAGTTTACTTTTCAAAAGAGATGAAGAACATCATAAAGGATTGAACAAAAGAAGTGATTCAGATAATTAACCCACTCACAATCCACCTTTACTGTTGAGTGAGTCTGGGAAAAAAGATATAGACCTCCTACCCTTGTTGAAGCAGACGAATAAAATGTGTGCAAGGGTATCATGTTGAAGCATAAATAATACCTTAATTGCATGAATATACTTAATTTATATTTATAAATGTGTTTATTGATTTGTTTGCTATTTAATATAGATGTCACACTTCATTTTAAATAAATTAGCACTTGGGCCTGGATTTTACCTTTGGCGTGCACACCCAACATGCTGGAACTTAACGTGACGCACGATATTTCATTCGGTGAGCGCTCACTGAGTCGGCTGTGCATCTGCCGATAATTGAAAGGCCTTTTAAGGCTATTAAGGACCTAATAAACTTCAAATTTACGCTGCCCATCCATCCTTACGGTTGGCGGGTAGGCCAAACGGCCTTTCCATTTTTTAGGAAACCTCATCCACGAGCGGGATGAGGTTTCCTAAAGCTAATACTAATTAAATAAAACATTTATTTTGAAATTAAAAACATTTCCCATTTCATGTGACACATTCGCATGAGGGCACATGTTTCATTCAATTTTTATTGTACTTCTATTAATTTTTTAAAAAAAGCACATAAATCTCCCTGAGGCAGCTCCGTGCCTCAGAGATTGAAGTGCTCTTTCGCGCGCATGTGCGAACTGCGTGCAAGGCCCGGCTCTCCCTCCTCCCCCTGCCTGCACAGGCAGTGCTGAGCGCTGCCGCTCACGTTCCACACTGGGCAGGCCTTAATTGGCTCGCCCGCATGAAATCACGGTGCGGAGCCGATCGCGGGCAGCGGTTGGCTCCCCGACTGTCCCTGCCCGCTCCCGCCAAGCCTGCCCAACGAGGGAAAAATTCAGGCCTTAGTTTTGTTTTAAGAGCTTTACCAATGAGGCTCTGAGCCCAGTTTTAACAGTGTAAGTGGAGGTTAGAGTGGGTTAAAATCTCACCTGCTATGTTCTTCATAATCACCATTATAAGAAAAATCTATGGTTTTTCAGTATATCTTGTGCTATATCTCATGTGGTTGGATGGGCTCTTTTATAATAATTTCAGCACTAGAGCAGGGTGACAAAGGGGTCAGCTATCAGGAAGGCAGGTCTTTAGAAAGAGATGATGCACTCTGTCCTGTAGAGTTATAACACAATTTATGGTTTAAATAAAAATCAGGTAATACAATTACAAATTCTTTTTGAGCTGCATCATTCACTGAAGCTTTATTCTCAACATGGAGCTTTCTTAAAATTTTAGATATCATGAAATATACCAGCATTACATATTTCATCTCTTCTCATCTCCTAACACTACCACCCTCAAAAACACTACCGATGTGAGGCAAAAGAATCAGTCCATAGTAAGTGTTATTATTTCTAATAAGCCCAGAGATGCCTGTTATTAGAAATATATATATCTTCATTAGCCGATCAGAGCCCCCATCATCATCCTGCATGATACTGGATTTCTCAGGGATCAAATGCAGAATCTTCTTGGTCCATATGCTTCAGTTCTGCACTGGGCTGTTGCCTTGCCAAGTAAGCCATCAGGAGACTGCCACATTTTTAAAACTGTCCACAAAAACGAACATTAGAATAACTTTGACATTGGTGTGAAGTTGTGAAATTGACAGTAATGGCTTCAAAAATGAGGTTGATAGGCTTGCCAGCCTATTAAGGTCAATGTCCTGCCCTCAGAGAGGCCTATTACTGAGCGACTGAAATGCATGCCTATAGGGCTCCAGCTGCCTTTGTAGGATATAATTCATTTGAACATGTGCCATGCATTCTCTGACCAGTTTCATTGGCAATAAAGCTGAAGAGGCGCTAGAAAGGTAAGTTTTAAATTATTTTTGTGGAACAATTAAGAGTTGGACTCCACCTCCAGGTCCCACAAAAAGAATCTGGGCCACTGCCATCCTGGGCTGTCCCCATAATCACAACACTCTTCCTGGACTTACCTTCCTGCCAGCCCAGTGGTGTTTGGACTTCCTGGCCTGAATCCAGCAAGCTATATGGATATGCCCACTTGTCACATGCAGCTCACCATTCCATTTAATTGAGGCCTCAAAATGGGTCCACCAGCTGCCCCAAAGTTCTGATTCAGTTATGTAATTCTGTAAACTGTATAATTATGTAAGCTGTAATTCAGTTATGGGAACTGCCCCCTGAATTTTCTCCTCAGCATCAGAGACTCTTAAGTGGCAACTTAATCATTAAGATATTTCAATGATAATAAATAAAGACAAGGCACAGAAACATAAGAGGTGAAACTCTGGCTTTCCAGTTCTAATGGTGAATTATCATGTGAGATTAGTTGTGCTGATAGCTGTAATAAAATAAAGCTCTGGGAACGTAAACTTTGGTACAGCTGCTTGAACTTGTCACTCTCAAGTTCACAGAAGTTCAGGATGTTTTCTTAGTTCATAATCTTCTTAGGCCTGACCATTAGTTGTGTGGATTTAAAAGAGTAGTAGTTGCCTTTCCAGGTCTTCCAGAAAATACCTTTCTTCCGATCTGGCCTTCTACTGATTCTAGATCGAAGATATTTCCCATTCAAATTTGCTTCTCCACACGCACTAAACCACCAGCCGCCTATAAGGAGAAAGATTACATTCTAATTTCAGTTTGCAACAAAACTTGTCAAGTAACAGTAGCACAAATATCTATCCATCCAAATAGTTACAAGCGAGTTCAGTGTTTTTGAGTTGGGTGGTTGTCATTCTCATCCAAATCAGAAATCCAAAAATAAAAATTGGCCAACTGGAGTTGGTCAACATTTTTATAAATTCCTCTCATTCCATTTGATTGTCAGGAAACCCAAACCCTTTATCCCTCCTCCACATTACATCATTTCCAAATCACACTTATATTTTGGAAATTTGTTTTAATTAGATTTCCTTCCCTCTCGTTCTCTAGCAGTTGGGGCAATTATGAGACTTGCCACTTGGCAAATCTGAATCTAGGAGTTGCAGGTGTGTCCAGGGTAATTTAATTTGTAACTTATAACAAAATAAATTAATTAAACCAGCTGGAAGATTATAAATAAGAACAGCTGTTGGAGGATGAGGTGCAATGAGAATTCACTATATCTTAATGCGTTGAAACCAATAAGTAAAATTTATGAAGTTTGTTAATGTAATCCTGCCTGTGTGGTAGCAGATGTTCTGGAGATAGTGTCACTTATTATGAATTAGCAGATCATGAGAAAACATTGACTGGAATTTCATATTTATGAACCGTTCTCAACTCTGAATAATCAATTCAGTCCACTGTGAACCAGTTGATTTAATCAGTAACAGCTTGCTGAGTCACTAAAAGCAGTCAAAGTTGTGATAATTGTAGTCTATGTTATTCCCTAGTACATATTGGAAGAGAGCATCAAACTTGAAAACTGATAAAACAGCAGTTAATTGCTTTGAATTTTAGCTACACTAAGTATTCATGGAGGCAAAACAGAAGACTCGTGGAATGATAATCTTATTTTATTAAATGAATTGGCTCAAAGAGCATTGGAATATTGATGAAAATCTCTATCTGTTTGGTTTCCTAATTACTCTGTAGATATGTATTTATAGAATTGTATACCAGTCACAACAGAGGAATGGACTCCTCGTGTGTTGGTGATGTCAGGTAGATGCACAATTACAACATGGCAGAGTAATATGTGAATGGAAGACCTAAAATTCAGATTTATTAATATTTATTGTATTATTCAACAAGAGACTTTGAAATACCCACAACAAAAATCACCTTTATTTTTGCCAATTACTCCTTGAATTTTCATTTATTTAATAAACCATTTAACAAGTGATATAATTCTGAAAGTTACTGAGTCAACTAGGGGGAACAAGAAACAAAGAAAGAGCTTCTATTTTCTGATTACATGTCTGGTTCACTCTGCCGGTACTAATCACCATGAAGGCAGATTTTGTTTTTGTTCTTCTATTCAAATATTTTTGCCCTTTTCTCCTTCCAATGGCACAAGTGCAGGGCTAACATGTATGTTCTATATAAAGAAAAATTAGCACATGTATGGTTTTTGACAACCTCAGGACGTCCCAAAGAACTTCCCAGTCAATAAAGTAATTTTGAGCTGTAGTCACTATTGAAACGTAGCAGTTACAATAGTGACTAGTGATTTGGTACAACCAAGTGATTTGCTAGGCCATTTCAGAGGGCAGTTAAGAGTCAACCACATTGCTGTGGGCCGAGAGTCACATGTAGGCCAGACTGGATAAGGGTGGCAGATTCCCTTCCCTAAAGGTCATGAGTGAACCAGATGGGTTTTACAATAATCCAATAGTTTCATGGTCGCCATTACTGAAAATGGCTGTTAATTCCAGACTTACTAATTCATTGAATATGAATTCCATCAGCTGCCTGGGTAAGATTTGAATTGCGTGTCCCCAGAGCATTAGGCTGAGCCTCTGGATAACTAGTCTAGTAACATCACCACCACACCACAGTCCCCTCAAGTGGCAAGTAATATTTGCCCCACACAATTGCCAAGCAATGGCCACCTCCAACAAGGGAATCTAGCCTTCTCCCTTTGACATTCAATAGTATACCATCACTGAATCCCCCACCATCAATATCCTGGGGTTACCATTGAACAAAAACTTAACCGGACTAGTCATATTGACTCAACAGCAGGTCAGAAGCTGGGAATTCTGTGGCGAGTAACTCATCTGATGAATCCCCAAAGCCTGTCCACCATCTACAAGATACAAGTCAGGAGTGTGGTGGAACATTCTCCGCTTGACTGGATGAGTGCAGCTCCAACAACACTTAAGAAGGTCAACACAATCAAGGACAAAGCAGCCCACTTGATTGGCACCCCATCCACCATCTTCAACATTCACTCCCTCCACCACCAACGCAGTGGCAGCAGCATGTACCATCTACAAGATGCACTGCAGCAACTCCCCAAGGCTCCTTTGGCAACATCTTCCAAACTTGCGACCTCTACTACCTAGAAGGACAAGGGCAGCAGCTGCATGGGAACACCAGCACCTGGAAGTTCCCCTCCAAGCCACACACCATCCTGACTTGAAACTATATCGCCATTCCTTCATCATCGCTGGGTCAAAATCCTAGAAATGATCCCTAATAGCACTGTGGCTGTATCTATACCATCTATACCAGATGGACTGCAGCAGTTCAAGAAGATGGCTCACCAACCTTTATCAAGGGCAATTAGGGATGGGCAATAAATGCTGGCCTTGACAGCAATCCTCACATACCATGAAAGAATGAGAAAAAACGTTTAGGAATTGAACCTGTCGACCATTCTGGTTGGTATGGATCAGAACCAAATAAGACAATGGATCTGCTGATTGTAATTAACAGCATCATACCTGAATGTTGCCCAGCACAGTTTATAACAGTGTGAAGATCATTGTCTTGATCACTGGTGGAAAAAGGAAGCGCTTTACAGTCACTGAAGGCTGACGAGAGGTTTCCAGTCAAAACCTGACTGATTTGCAGGGTATAATTGTTGTCCTTTCCGCCAATCCTAAACATATACTCAATATATCGTGTCTCATTCTTCCAATCCTCCAGCTCAATTCGCAAAATATATTTGGCCTGATGAGCTATTTGATAGAAGCTTTCTAAACCTAACCAGAATTCACCTGAACAGAAAAGAGATCAGTTGATTTGAAGGGTGGAGAATAAGTAAGGTTTTGCATTAATAGTTCATTCATATTATACAGATTTACTTTACATACATATAGGACAAATTTTAAAAAACCACCTTGGAAACACATAGGCCAGAATTTTCGGTTCGATGTGCGGGGGCAGGTCCCGCATGCCGACACGTAAAATGACGCGCAGTGACATCAGGTGTGCATCCCGATGTCACCGCACATCATTCCGATCTTTCATTCAGCGGGCGTGCACCGGAGTCGATTGTGCACTCACCAAACTGTCAAAGGCCTGTTAAGGCCATTAATAAACTAATTAACCAATTTGACAGGGCTGCCTATCCACCCTTAAGGTAGGTGGGCAGGCGAAGAGCCCAGGCAGCCTTTGCATTTTTCATGAAACCTCATCCACAGGTGGGATGAGGTTTCATGAAGGTTTTATTAATGACATAAGAATTTTTATGACAATTCATAAACATGTCCCAGCTCATGTCTGAATAATTTTATTTTTTCTTTTTTCTTCCAACTTTCAATTTGAACTTTATCTCCTTGAGACAGCTCCGTGCCTCAGGGAGATTTCTGCACCCTTTTGCATGCACGCACGAAAGAGCACAAGCCCCGATTCTCCCTCCTCTCCCCACCCCCACAGGTAGCGCTGAGCACTACCGGGCACGTGTCACATTGGGTGGGCCTTAATTGGCCCACCCACATAAAATAGCGCGCAGCTGATCGCGGGTGGCGATTGGCTCTGTGCCTACCTGTGCTGTCTCCCAACCAGCCCACCCAGCAAGAAGAAAATTCTCCCCATAAAATCAGTCAACTTGGAAAAGTCAATGCACGCAATATTAGCTACAGTGCAAGCTTTTTGAGTATGACCGTCATGCTTGGATCTTGATGTGTTCTAAAACTGAGATAAAATAACAAAAGACAATCTTCTGACTTTTTTAGAGCTTGCTTCTGTGGATATCAAGAACTAAGAATCTGCCCACAATATTGCAGATGATGATGATTTATTATATTCATTAATATTGAGCAATATCAGAAGCAACAGCAAGTAAAATGCTGCAGATGCTGAAAATCTGAAATAAAATCACAAAATGTTAGAAATACTCAGCAAGTCAGGCAGCATCTTTGGAGAGAAACAGTTAACATTTCAGGTTGATAACCTTTTGATTAATTGGAATTCATTTTATTTTAACTCAATTAACAATATCCCAAAGAATTGTAATCAAGTCATAAAAAGAAATTAAATATATTTTTTCTCTCCTGACCATTGGTTAATATTTGAATATGGTGCCGTTGGAATAATATTATCCAATACATACTGTGTCAGACTCTTACCATGGAGGTCCCCAAATCCAGTCATATAATCAAACCAGGACCGATTGAAATCCAAAGAGCCATTAAATCGCCGCTGAATCACAGTCCAACCAGTTTCTGTTTGAGAGTGCAGGAGAGCGAGAGAGAGTTTGGATTAATCTGAGTCAAGACATGGCAGGATAATTGTTCACAGGCAGCTCTTTGAAGATAATGCTCATTAATATGGGCTTTAGAAGGAACTGACAATGTAATGTTCTGCGTATTTTACTTGTGGAAGGGCAACTAATCCCCACTGATAATGCCATTTCCTTAATAACATTGACATTCGTTTCTTCAACTGTTGCATTTGAAAATTGTAACGTGATGAAATCAAGTACAGGTGCTCAGAGATTTTGCATAGAAGCATAATAGATTTGGAATAAAACTGTCCAAACTGACCTGCAGTCATTTGGCAATATGCCTGCAGTGGCTGGAATCCTTTTGGCTGAATGCTATATATTCCACTAGTTCTTTCACCCCTCTTGAAAATCTGATAACAGTCAGCTTGAAAATATGAGGAGTAAACTTTAATTGTTATAATTAAATGACATCTGTTAAACAGCATTTAAATTGAATCAATCAAAGCTTTTTTTAGTTAAATTAAAATACTCCCCAAAGGCAAATTAAGTAAAGACTATAGCAAATGATTTGAAAATTTTTCTTCCATTGTTCATTTGCCTTTTGTGGCAAGCTTATACATGACAACACACTTTAACATATATTGGTTTATAATGAAGGTTCACCTACATCAGCCTATCAATACGATCAGTGGGTGAAGTAGCGGAGAATATCCTCAGTTAAAAGCTCAAGGATAAAATGAATGCAAAGTTCACAGTCTGTATTGTCAAGTTCAGTAAAAATCTGGGTTTGTCTCATGATCCCAAGACACTAATTTATTTTATTCATTTACGGGATGTGTAGCCCCAAAGACTGTGCTGCTTTTACACTTTATTGGGCCAACACTGTTATTTTATCCAACGTGCCTTGTCACCTCAAGTCGCTGTCAGTGTGGGAACTGGAACATCAGATGATAAAGAAATAAGTTTTATGGGTGGAACAGCATTTTTTCATTCCTGCTTTCTTATCTCTGCCACATGTTGGTGCAATGGTACTTCTAAAATTTAATGGTGACACAATAGTAATACACGCCATTCCCTCAATTGCCATGGCTTACCTCATTAAAATTATCTGGGCATTCAAATTTTATTCCAGTGAAATGTGGGCATGATTTCCATAATGCAACTGGAACAGAACTTCATGATGTCATATATAGAAAGTTGCACATAAAATGTTCAATTTCATTTTGTCTTTATCCAGTAGTTTTGAAATGTGAATGCAGAAAGTGTCATTTTTTTTGTTATAAACTAACAACAAAGATGTGTAATTGATTACATATCCATACTACACCACTACACAAACACCATCACAGGATTTTTGCTACACAGAATGTTACCCCTGAACATGCTAGTCCCCACCTTCCAAAACCTTGTTCAGCATATCCTATCAAGAATTATACATATCTCCTTGGACCAGCCATGTCACAATGATTTTTCCATCCCTGAAATACTCAGAAGAATGCCATTATTCCATCAGTATCAACCAGTCTGTGGTTTCCCATTTTACTATGCAACACTTCTTTGTCACCATACATAGACTCACAGCAAAAGCCACAGATGCTATGTCAATTAACTTCTTTGAAAAAATGAGCTGAATAAATAGCCAGTTATTAGGTTTTGAGGGTCGTACAAAAAAAACCCAGATGATTAACAGCTCCATAGAACATTTGCTGCTGAGACCATAGATGTAATCTGGACTATACCTGCTGCAAATTGAACAGTATGGGTTGTATGATTTGATTACCATCCTAAAGCACCTTTTGACATTCTTCAAAGACCAGGAAAATATTTCAAAAAGTATTGACTATTGTAGATTTTTCCTGTGACTGGTCGGTTGCTGTCCTTGAGTCGATTAAGTTAATTCCATGACGCACCAAATTTTACTTCATCTACAGAATGAACTTTCATTATCCCCTAATTGTGTTTTTCTTCCTATTTTTAAAATTAATTTGCCAATGAACACAATAAGTGCTTTAATTAAGCTTTTCCAGACTATAAGTACTTTTAAGCAGAAGGGTCTATGTTTCAGAGACGGTGATGTTATAAGGAAAGCTATTTGATGTTACCCTAAATGCATGCCGAGGAGGTTTAGATGTTTTCAAGCCCTGATAGCTGACGAGGTTCAGGCGAGGTTCATGTCAATTAAACGGATTTCTTTTTGAGCTTCTATCAGTAAAGTACTTATGACAAGTTGCTTGGGCATTGGCTGAACATCAAATAACTCATGTTTTGTTCACTTTGATTATGATGTATAGTTAACTTTATTCATTCCTTGCCAAAATAAAACTAGGAGCGAGACTGAGTTATCGTACATGACCCATTCCAAATTCCTAAAAATGTTACACAACTGGGCCAAATGGCCTCCTCCTGTGCCACACTGACTCTATGACAAGTTTACAAAATATATTTCTAATTTTCTCAGAAAATTTACACATTTCATTTTCTTTTACTTAGCTACTATGGAATGTCTCCCATGAGAGATTGACAATAAGGCTATTGCAGGCCTTAGGCTGCAATATCTTTTTAACCTTTCAGTTAATCCTCTTAATCCTTCTAAATTTCATTCCATTTCATGTGTTTTTGGCTCTGTTACCTTTTGTGGGTTGTATGTAATAAGGAATTTTTACATCACTGAAGATCAACCCAATGCTGAATATGAATTTAATTCCAGATACAATAGTGATCAAAATTCTATGAAATTCTCATTCCAAATGGCCTCTTCATACATCAAACTACTATTTTGGATAAGCTTATCCATTGTTTTGTTCTACCATCCTCCATTGAGTTGTCAGGTAATTTGGATACCATGATAACATAGATAAGGACAGCAGCATTATACAATACAATGTTATGCACAATATGCTATTCTATTGCTAAGGTGGAGTATTGTGAAACCTAGCTTGCCTTTTTAAGATCATAAAGTCTAATTGCTGAGGACATTTAGGGGCTGAACATATTTTTAAATTAAAGTATTGTTGTTTCCTTGTAAATCGGCAGTTATTTATAAATCCTCAGCTGCTCCGCAATACAAAAAGGTAGAAAATTACCAGCTTACAATTAGTATATTTTTGACAATGGACATGTGTAAAATCCAAGATTTTTAAATGTTTATAATAGGACAAATGGATAACTGTTTTTCAAAATTGGATTTGTTTTCAATAATCTTCCATATCTTACAATATACCTGATTATGCTGTAAGCGTCAAGATGTAAGGACAGATAACGATTGGAGTTAAACTTAAATTTACAGTATCCATATTTTTGGAATGGCAGGGTGACATGTTTTGTTATATCTGTGTCAAAATACATAAAATTACTGGTGCAATCACACATGAAAACCATAGAAAAACATCATCAAGCTGCATTATTCTGAATTTCTTTTTCTTAAACAACATGATTATGTGCCATTTTTCATACATTGTATATATCACATTATGTCCACAACGTTGAGACTATTATATAAGAACATAAGAACTAGGAGCAGGAGTAGACAATTCAGCCCCTCGAGCCTGCCCTGCCATTCAATACAATCATGGCTGATCTCATTTCAGCCTCAACTCCAATTTCCTGCCCTCTCCCCATAACCTTTCAACCCGTTACTAATTAAAAATCTGTCTGTCTTCTCCTTAAATTTATTCAGCGTCCCGGCATCCACTGCACTCCGAGGTAGTGAATTTCACAGATTCACGACCCTTTGATAAAAGTAATTCCTCCTCATCTCTGATTTAAATCTACCACCTCTTAGCTTAAAACTATGGCCTCGCATTCTAGAATTCCACACAAGGGGAAGCATCGAGGAAAAAAACAAAAAACTGCGGATGCTGGAAATCCAAAACAAAAACAGAATTACCTGGAAGCATCGGCTCCACGTCTACTTTGTCTATCCCCTTTAGAATCTTATATACCTCAATTAGATCTCCTCTCATCCTTCTAAACTCTAGCGAGTGTAGGCCTAAACTGCTCAATCTCTCCTCATAAATCAAGCCCAACGTCTCTGGAATCAATCTAGTGAACCTCCTCTGAACCGCCTCCAATGCAACTACATCTTTCCTCAAGTAAGGGGACCAAAACTGTGCACAGTACTCCAGGTGCAGTCTCACCAATACCTTGTACAGTTGGAACAACACTTCCCTATTTTTATACTCTATTCCTTTAGCAATAAAAATCAAAATTCCATTTGCCTTCCTTATTACCTGCTGTACCTGCATACTAGCTTTCAGCGATTCATGCACAAGGACACCCAGATCCCTCTGCACTGAAGCATTCTGAAGTTTCTCTCCATTTAAATAATAAGTCACCTTTTTATTCTACCGACCAAAATGGATAACCTCACACTTATCCATTTTATACTCCATCTGCCAAATTTTGGCCCATTCACCTAACCTGTCCATATCCATTTGTAAATTTCTTATTTCTTCATTAAAACTTACTTTCCCACCTATTTTGGTGTCATCTGCAAATTTAGCTATGGTGCCTTCTATCCCTGAATCCAAGTCATTAACATAGATTGTAAATAGTTGTGGCCCAAGGACCGAACCCTGTGGCACCCCACTAGTTACAGCTTGCCATCCAGAAAAAGACCCATTTATCCCAACTCTCTGCTTTCTGTTGGTTGGCCAATCCTCTATCCAAGCTAATATATTACCCCTAAATCCGTGTGATTTCATCTTGTGTATTAATCTTTTATGCGGCACCTTATCAAAGGCCTTCTGGAAGTCCAGATATACTACATCTACAGGATCCCCATTATCCACTTTGCTTGTCACATCTTCAAAGAACTCTAGCAAATTAGTCAAACTATTGTTACGATTATTTCTCTGCAAAAAGAAATATGTATTCTAAAATTTTGCACATGCATTACATTATGTGGTTGATAATTGATCTTTCAGACTGTAATACAAGACTGCAAAACAATCAGATAGCTCCAATGACATGAAATCTCTGCAATCATTAAAACAAAAGGCAGGTTTTGGCAGACATATTGGAAAAAATGTCCACATCTTGTACCTGTTTTATCCAAGGTGAAATTCGACTTTGATATTAATAAATTGAAGTTCATTTATTTTCCAGGGTTCCATTATATTGCTTGACCATTGAAATGTGTTTCTTGTTCACAACCATTTGAACTTACCATTTCTATTGCGTCTTTCAAATTTTCACGACTGCACCAAGTTGACTATGAGCTACCATGTGCAATAGCGCGTTATTGCAAAGGAAGCAGCAGCAGAAAGTGCACAAGAACCATATGTCCCTCTTCCTTACATGATGGGTAGGAACAGCTATTCCATGAGCCACCTGGGGAGGTGGTAGCATAGTGGTAATGTCATTGAGCTAGTAATCCAGAGGCCCTGGCTAATGTCCTGGGCATGTGGGTTCAAACCCCACCGTTGCAGCTTGTGGAATTTAAATTCAATTAATTTACCTGGAACCATGAAACTACCATCGATTGCTGTTAAAAATCCATCTGATTCACTCATGTATTTTAGAGAAGGAAATCTGCCGCCTTTACCTAGTCTGGCCTACATGTGACTCCAGACTCACAGGAATGTGGTTGGCTCTTGACTGCTCTCTGAAATGACCCTGGCAAGCCACTCATTTCAAAGGCAATTAGGGATGGGCAATAAATGCTGGCCTTGCCGGCAATACCTGCATCCTATGAGAGAATAAAGAAAAATGAAAAAATAAAGAAAAAAATGTCTTTACATTTAGATATTGGATCACCTTATAGAAAATATAGAAAACTTTTAATTATCACCACATTTCAACATATTGCAGAATTTATCTCATTGCTTGAAAAAAAGGTGGTTGTGAATTGTCATAAAGGATTATAACCACATTACGTTGAATGCAGTGTATTGACAACAAAATATTTCTGGTCAGCAGTACTGAAGCTAAGGTGTCCATGTCACACTATTTGCCCCATTGTTTGGAACTGTTCAAATATATTGTAGATGTTCAGATACAGAAGTCCCTTGACCTTTTTTGTGTATAGCTACAGAGATAGAGGAACATGAGATTGGTCTGTCCCAAGTTCTCCTTGAAACTATTTATAGCAGAGTGTGTACAGTTCATTTTGGGACTTTTTTAATTCATTCATCGGAGGTGGGTATCACAGGCTAGACCAGTATTTATTGCCCATCCCTAATTGCCCTTGAGGTGGTGGTGAGCTGCCTTCTTGAACCGCTGCAGTCCATGTGGTGTAGATAGACCTGCAGTGCTGTTAGGGAGGGAGTTCCAGGAATTTGACCTAGCGACAGTGCAGGAACGGTGATATATTTCCAAGTCAGGATGGTGAGTGACTTGGAGGGGAAACTTCCAGGTGGTGGGTTCCCATCTATCTGCTGCCCTTGTCCTTCTAGATGGTAGTGATCATGGGTTTGGAAGGTGCTGTCTAAGGAGCCTTGGTGAGTTCCTGCAGTGCATCTGGTAGATGGTACACACTGCTGCCACATTGCGTCAGTGGTGAAGGGAGTGAATGTTTGCGGATGGGGTGCCTAGCAAGTGGGCTGCTTTGTCCTGGATGGTGTCAAGCTTCTTGAGTGTTGTGGGACCTGCACTCAGCCAGGCAAGTGGAGAGTATTCCATCACACTCCTGACTTGTGCCTTGTAGATGGTGGACAGGCTTTGGGGAGTCAGGAGGTGAGTTGCTTACCTAGATTCCTAGTATCTAACTTGCTCTTGTAGCCAGAGTAGTGATATGGCTAGTCCAGTTCAGTTTCTCAACAATGGTAACCCTCAGGATGTTTATAGGGGGGATTCAGTGATGGTAATGCCATTGAATGTCAAGGACCGATAGTTATGTTCTCTCTCATTGGTGATAGGATGGTGAGACAGAGCAATAACAGTTCAGTGCATTCTATAGATCAGCCAAGTAAAATTTATAACATTTATAATATAATCTTCTTCCTTCAATCCAAAAAAAATGCCTAAAATTTTGGTCTTCAGAGTATTTACTATAGTTAGTGAAATATATCAGAACACATTGCATTGAGACATTCAGATATTAGGAAAAGACAGTTCATTTCTCTGACTTAAGCTAAAATGTGTTCTTAAATGGCTCGTTGAAAAGCCTAGTGAAGTACTGAGTCATATCGATCAGGCAGGGAATGATTCTTTGGTCTCTGATGAGTTAGCTGCCCCATTCTGGATAGTAGTAGGAGTGTCCTAGTTGATACTCCTATTTCAAATGTTCATGTGTAGGATAATAGGCGAGTTGACATGGGCAAAGGGTGGTGGATGGAAGGCATGGGTTGGCATGAGTTGACACTAACCTGACATCGAGGCTATAAAAGGCCATGTGGATGTAGAGGGCATAGGGGCTATGAGGAGTCATGGGCTGGGTGGGTGTCATGAGGTGGCATGGGTTGGCATGGATGGGGCATGCGGAGCATGTGTGGGGGGTCCTGTGCTGGAGAGCTGTTTTTTATTTCAATCTTTTTTTAATTTAATTCAACAAAGCGCTGGAGCACACAGGCAGGTCCACCAGCCAGCCAGCCTCTGCACCCAGCATCCTCTGTACTTGTTCCAGGGGCGGCAGGCCGGACTTCTAATCCAACCTTCTCCCCCCACCCCCCGGAATGAAAATTGGAACTGCGGGCGGCCATTTTTAAAGGTCGAGTTTGAAAGGCCAGGAATTTTCCTGTCTCTGTGCACCTGACCTGGGAGTGAAAATCTGGGCCATGCTATTGGATTTTTCCATTGTCTAGAATCACCATTTTTGGAAGGCCGTAACCCTGGAACAATTCAATTTTAATATGTCATGAGGTAACAGCTCTAATAGTTCTTTGTCCAGCCTGCTAGAAGCAAGCATTTCATTCATCAGTGTTTGGGAATTATGTTGAGTTGGTGAAATATTACTGTAATAAGATTGGGAAATAGCACTGCTGTTACTTCTTATAAAGAAAGACTGGGTTGAAATTTTTGCAAACTCGTTTTGTGTTCGTTCTGGTGCATTGAAGCCCTGGATTGACTATCCAAAACTTTAAATCACTGAAGCTTCAGCGTACACTGACTATCCATGATTAGTTACCAATATACATATTGAGATAAAGCTACCAAAGGAAATGTTTCTTTCTGCATCATATAACAGAGTAATACCTATTTCTCAGGAGTATATTGTTCTCCCTTCCCTTCACCCAACAATAACAACTAGCATTTATATAGCGCCTTTAACAAAATAAAAGGTCTCAAGGTGTTTCACAGGAGGATTATCAGACAAAATTTGGCACAAGCTGCCAAAGAAGAAATTGAGACAGATGGCCAAAAGCTTGGAAAAAGATAGTTTTTAAAGGGGGATAGACAGGTAGAACGGAGAGATGTTTGGCGAGGGAATTCCAGAACTTAGCACCTAAGCAGCTGAAGGCCCAGCCACCTATGGTAGAGCATTTAAAACTTGGGACGTGTAAGAGTCCAGAATTGGAGGACTGTAAAGATCTCATAAGATTGTAGGATGTTACAGAGGTAGGGAGGTGGGTGAACATGACTTGGTGCAGGTTAGGATATGGGCAGCAGAGCTTTGGAAGAGCTGAAGTTTATGGATGGTGGAAAATAGATGGCCAGCTGGGAGAGCTTGGAATAATCGAGACTAGCAGTAACCATGACATGAATAAGGGATCAGCAGGAAATAAGCAGAGATGGAGGTGGAGTCGGACAGTGTTATGAAGGTAGAAGTAAGTGGTCATGATGATCCATGATGTTGTTGGAAGCTCATCTTGAACTAACATGCTAACCATATTATGAATAAGTTATGAATACTCTGCTTCAGCCTCAGACAGTTGTCAGGGAAGAGGGATGGAGTCAGTGGTTAGGGAAAGTAGTTTGTAGCAGAGTCCAGTAAACAATGGCTTCTGTTTTCCCAATATTTAGTTGGAGGAAATCCCTGCACATCCAGTAGTGGATTTCAGACAAGCAGTGTGACAAATCAGAGATAGTTGTGGGGCCCAGAAAGGTGATGGTGAGGTAGAGCTAAGTTTGTCAGTATTGATGTGGAACCTGACTTGTTTTCAGATGATGTCACTGATGAGCAGCATATAAGTGAAAAATAGGAGGAGGCCAAGCACAGATCCTTGGAGCATTCCAGAGGTCATGGTGAGGGAGTGGGAAGAGTAGCCTTTGCAGGTGATTCTCTGGCTACAACTGGATAGATAAAAATGGAACCAGGTGAAACCATTCCCATCCAGCTGGATATCAGTGGAGGAGGATGATGTAGTCTACTATGCCAAAAGCTACAGACAGGTCGATTAGTACAAGGAGGGATGATTTACCTTTGTCTCAGTCACAGAGGATGTCATTTGATGAGAGCTGCTTCAGTACTCTGGGAAGGGCAGAAACCTGATTGGAGGGATTCATACATGGAGCTGCAGGAAAGATGGACACAGTTTTTGGAGGCAACAGCATGCTTATGTGCTTGTAGAGGAAAAGGAGATTGGAGATGAGGTGGTAGTTCACAAGGACAGTGAGGTCAAAGGTGTTTTTTTTCAGGAGAGGGGTGATGATGGCAGATTTGAAGAAGTGGGGAACAATATCTGAGGGAACAAAACAGTTAACAATATTAGCTAACATGAGAGCCAGGAAGGGAAGTTGGGTGGTCAGCAATTTAAGGTACTTTGTACTGTTTTGTGGTACAATACCACATTTCAGTTGGTATGCTTTGTCACTATTCTCTTTATGCCATATAGAATATTTATATATTGTGCCGGCAACAGAAATTTGTTATGCAAGAAAATTGAAGATTTTATAATCCCCTTTGGTCTCAGAAATTAATCAAGAAACAATGTATTTTGGTAACAGGATTGCTTTAAGCCTTCAGTCCCTGTTTGGGTTAATATTCTCACATCCTGTCTACTTATTCACCCTTGTGCTTTTCAACTATTTGGAGCTTGGCCAGTAATAGTTTTCCCACAGTGGACTATTTGAGTTGTATTTCTACACAAGTTACTGAATTAAGAGCCCAAAGCTTGCAGTTCCTCTGTCAATGAAAACAAAGTATCAGTTTTTCTCTGTAAGCAACAAACCAGCAGCAAACACGTAGGCCAGAATTTTATGTTCAGCATGTGGGTGCACGCCTTATGCACACAAGCGTAAAATGACGCGCGATATTTCGTTCGGTGGGCCTGCGCCGGAGTCGGCTACACACCCGCCAATAATTGAAAGGTCTATTAAGGCCATTAATAAACTAATTAACTTGAAATTTATGCTGCCCGTCCAACCTAACAGTTGGCGGGCAGGCAAAAAATGCTAAGCGGCCTTTACATTTTTTAGGAAACCTCATCCACGAGTGGGATGAGGTTTCCTAAAGCTAATACAAATTAAATAAAAACTTTATTTTGAAATTAAAAACATGTCCCATCTCATGTGATGCAGTCACATGAGGGGACAAAAACAAAAATACCTGAAAAAACTCAGCAGGTCTGACAGCATCTGCGCAGAGGAATACCGTTGACCTTTTGAGTCCATATGACTCTTCAACAGAACTAAGGAAACAGAGAAATAAGGTGAAATATAAGCTGGTAGAGGGGGGCGAGACAGGTAGAGCTGGATAGGGGTCTAATGATAGGTGGAGGCAAAGAAGAGATTGCCAAAGATGTCATAGACAAAAGGACAAAGTACATGTTTCATTAAATTTTTATTGTCTTTATTAATTTTTTTAAAAAGCATTTCAATCTCCCTGAGGCAGTTCCATGCCTCAGGGAGATTGAAGCGCTCTGTCGTGCGCATGCCGAACTGCGCACCAGGCCCCCATCCACACAGGCAACGCTGAACACTGCCGCTCGTGATCCACACAGGGCGGGCCTTAATTGGCCCACCTGCATGCAATTGCGGTGCGGAGTAAATCGCAGGCAACGGTCGGCTTCCTGAATGCCCCCAACCACTCCCACCGAGCCTGCCAAATGAGGGAAAAATTCTGGCCATGGAAGCCACAGCTTTAGGACATGTGATTACTGGAAGTGCAATTTCTGCGGCAAGTTGTTAATTATGCAGAAAAATAACTAACCTGTCATTTTTTTGTTAAATGAAGAATTCTAGGCTTCTAGTCTCTTGTTACCTGAATGCTGGTTCTGGTACCTATTCCAATCCAGATTCTTTGACAGGATACTTTGAATTGATGAGAGTTGTTTTTTTCCTAGTCTTACCATCCATTTTTGGAATTCTGCCTCAAGAAGCTTTTTGCATCATCCCCAGCAACACTCTGAATGTCTGACCTAAGTCCCCTAGACTGTGCTCCTATCAGAGCTACATGTCTGCACATTTGTTGTGTTGTGTGACATTCATCATCTTTTAGAATATTGCTTTAGAGAAACAGACATTGATTGAAAATATTCTTTTCATTTCATCCCTGAATAAGACCAATTTTTAAAAATATGAACATTTTACTTTTGGTCACTTAAAACGTAAATCACTTTTGTTTTGGTCTGCTTCGTGCGCAACTCTATTCCTCTGACAAAACTTTGGATTGCTCCCTGATTTGTGGCAATTACCACTCTAAAGTTGATGTAGGAGTTACATGAAAAAAGCACAGATTGACTCATGCATTTTTTTTTCCACTGATTGGTCACCAATCTTTGGAAAAGCATCAAGGATGTTCTTTCTATAACAGTATTTCTGTGATCAAGAGTTGTGCTGGAGCACCAATGAATTGTTAAAATGTCCAGTCTTTAAATTTTTCTTTGTCACACACAGCTGAACATCATAACCCCATTTCAACTGCTAGCCACAATATATTTGGGTCATCTCTTATTTCATTAATTTCAGGTGGATTAAGATTGTAAAGGTGTACTCACAGTCAAATAAGGCTGCCTTTTGGATATTCCATTGACCACCAAGGTTGCTGCTTCCCTTCACATTCTTCTTGAAGTTGAAGTGCTTTCTGGGGTCTAAGCCTATATTTGAAATCTTCATGCAGGAAAAATAATATCTCATTATAAAGCATTTGTATTGGAGCCAACAATTACAGTATGTGAATTAAACACTATCTCACTTGCCTTTCAAGAGGGGAGAAAAAGATGTGTTTACCACAATTACTAGAGTTATTAGAGAAAAGCATTTTTGGTAAGCTCATAAAATATGTAGGATTGAATTGATTAAATTTAATTGACTAAAAGAATCATAGCAAATGCTCAGTGTATTCAGAGATGAATTATAGTGGTGTGTACTTCCCCAGAGTGACATTTTTAAGCACGGTTGAACTTTGCATTGCCAGTCCAATTATATAGTATAGCCTGGATATGCAAACATTTCCACTACCAAAATGCACACACAACTGACATCAACAGTAATCTTTCAGTGTGATAATGTTGCGACTTGGATAGTTATACTATTTTCTACAATGGGAGGTCCCATATCCTCAGTAATTTAACCTGAACACACATCTTTCCTATATGTTTATAAATATGACATTTCATTAATTTGACATGAAGCACTATCCTTTTATTGAAATCAATTGAAAAACTATTTCATCATTAACATAACTGGAAAATATTTATTTGGGTGCCCAGTTGACATAATGCTATAATAATCTTTAGAAAAAGGTAATGAACGTTCATTCAAATGTATGCTGTCTGTTTAAGATTATTGAACAAAATAGAAATAGTAACCAATCTCCAAACTAATAAAGTTGGTGATAAAAACAAAAAAACTGCGGATGCTGGAAATCCAAAACAAAAACAGAATTACCTGGAAAAACTCAGCAGGTCTGGCAGCATCGGCGGAGAAGAAAAGAGTTGACGTTTCGAGTCCTCATGACCGAGTCATGAGGACTATAAAGTTGGTGGTTGAATTTTCTTTACAGGTCTATTCTCAAGAATGTGGGTTCTAAGTATTTTACACATAGCAAATGTTGCTATTTAAAAATCTGGTATTATTTTGCTATCATTTCAAGGGATTTGCTTCCATAAATAAGTATTTGGTGAGCCCTTTCTTGTTTGTTTAGATCTTTGTCCAATCTGTCTTAGAGATGGTCCCTAATTGCATGTTCCAGTCTGCTCCTTTGACTTTATCTTATTACTCATTCTTCAACACCTCCCTCCTATCATCAGACGCCATTCATACATTCACCATGTCTCTGCTTCTTGAAATCCTTTCTTCAAACCACTTCTTGTGGCTATTTATTTCTTTGCCTTTAAAAACCTCTTTCCATCTGTGCTTTCAGACTTCTTGCCCCATGCCTTCTCTCCAGGTATTTTCTTGCTCCGTACAATAAACTACCTCTATGTCTCTTTCCTCCTGGTAAAGCATTTTGGAACATTTCCTTATGTGATGAACATTAAAAATGCAAGTTCCTCAAACCTATACAGATCCATAACATGCATTGCAGCACAATACACTATTGTGTCACTTGCCTATGACATTTTTAGAATCAAAATAATAAAACCCTCTATTTCTGCTTAAGTGCAAAAGATTTTATTACCATTTTTAATGAGTTCAGTGCCTCTTTGAGTATCTATCCCCTTCAACAATGCACTACAAAATAATGTGTAAATAGGAGCACAGGAGACTAAGTTAAAATACTTGCATCATGACAAACTGTCACCATAAAATGTGACACAAATTCTTTTTGCTGCAAGCCCAAATATAACCAGATTTAGCAATTTTATTAATTCAAAGCAGTTAAATTATTGTTGAAAGCTTACTCAAATGTGAGTTCTGGTCCTGAAATAATTCATAGCCATATTAATTATGACTGGACTGTATATGGCTAGAAATAAGCTGAAGACATAAACATGGAATCTTTTGCTCATATTGTACTAAACATATCAAAATATGATGGAAACAGCAACTGAAGTTCATTTCCCTTTCCCTTCCACAAATTTTTACAGTTATGGTTGCATGAAATGGTTCTTGTGAAAATTATCTGTTGTACTAAGCATAGTGTTCTCAGAAACTGGCCATCAAGGGCACAGAATGTACTGAAAATATAAGTCAGAGGAAGGGTGGTGTACAGACCTTATTCACCAGTAGTTGAATCTGTTCGTTCTGTTCATCAATCTTTTGCTGCTGGGCCTTCACCAATTCAAGAACTTCATCTACACGCTGGTTTTGAAATTTGGTTACAGACTGAAAAGCAAAATTAATCTGCTGATGTAACTATATCGTAACCATGTCAAACATTCATTCTTCAACCTCAAATCAAGTGCAGGCAGTTTTCTGTGATGACAGCTTTATGTTTTCAAAATTTCAATGTAGTATATATTTTTAATCATCTCAATGAGTGATGCATACTGTCAAGATGCAGCAACAGAGCTGTAGGGTTGTGTAAGGGCTTGGCATGGTCAAGTAGTAGATATACAACAACAACACTCAAGAAAATCAAAACCATCCTGGAAAAAGCAGTCCACTTGTTTGGCATCCCTTACCATGTTAAGCATTCACTCCCTCAACCAGTGGACTATGGCTACGGTGTGTACCATCTGCAAGATGCACTGTAGCCACTCACCAAGGCTTTTTGACAATACCGCCCAAACCAGCGACTTCTACGGCCTAGAAGTGCAAGGGCAGGCGCTTGGGAACATCACCATCTGTAAATTTCCCTTCAAATCATACACCACCCTGACTTAGAAATATATTACCATTCCTTCATTGTCGTTGGTTCAGAATCCTGGAACTCCTTCCTTAACTGCACTGAGGATGTGCCTACACCACACGGAATTCGGTGATTTGAGAAGGCAGCTGACCACCACCATCTCGAGGGTAATTAGTGATGGATAATAAATGTTGGCCTTGCCAGCAATGTCCATATTGCATGAATAAAAAATTGCAACGCTTTGTGACAGGTATCAGATAGATGGTCCATGATCCCATGATTCTGTTGGGTAGTCTTGCCAAATTCCTTATAGTCTTCTTCGCTTCCCTATCTGTCCCTATGTCCTCTAGGTACATTGTCATGTTGAGCCTGAATACAATCACCTCCTTCCAGGTATAATGTGCTGCTGTACCCTGGAGTGCCTGCCTTAGAGTTCTAACAAGGATAGCTTTTTCTCCCCCACCTCAGCAAACTGCCTTATCACTTGCTCAAAGACTCCCTGTTTTCTGCTTCCACAAGTTTTCCAATTTATCATTGTTGGTCATTACCTCTTCCCAAAGCCTAAACCCTTCAAAATAATCTTTGAGCCTTTTAATAGCTTTCCTACATGTAGCTACTTACCTTTAAGTGGTGGCATCCTTTTAAATTTGAGGAGCAGCCCTTTAAGAGCACTCTCTGTGCAAGACTTAAGTTGGCTTTGCAGTATCCACCAAGGACAGCTCATCATTCTTCTGGCACATCATTTTGGGCCTCTTACAGCTTTTCAACTGAAATCAGTGATTCAGCCCTTTAGTTTCTTATTCTCAGCCTTGAACTAAAGCTGAATAATTACAGGAGGATTGAAAATAAATCATGGCGAACAGACAGCAGAACAGATAAAATCTAGAACAACATAGACAGGCAGACAATGGCCATTTGACAAAGAAAAAATATAAACTAGTAGGGATTGTTTAATCTCCAAAAACCTGCATGGTTCCCTTCAATCATGAGGACTCGAAACGTCAACTTTTTTCTTCTCCGCCGATGCTGAGTTTTTCCAGGATCCGCAGTTTTTTGTTTTTATTTGAACTTCAGGGTTCATTATTGCACTCAAATCACACCAGGCAGCCATTATTAAACACTTCAAAGAGTGACTGTATTCAATTTTGGATTGCTCTTTTTAGCCAACCACAACCCCAAGCGCAGATACAAACAGCCAATTGTGGCACTTAAGTGCAATGCTATCCACAAAAAATTCATTGTGTGGGGCTTCCATTTTCATGTAAACATTGCCCATACAGGCAATCGTTTTGTCATGTCTGTAGTACCAGTTATTTAGTGGCTCTGTTATATGAGTTATCATGACAATGTGTGACAGCCAATATATGACATCAATCATCAAATCTGGCATCCAACATGACTCGAATTGAAACTAAGAAGGTTTTAAATAGTATTTCTTTCACCACAATGAAAAATTAAATCAAAGTAGTGAAAAGAGTTTCAGAATTGATTCTGCATTTGCAGGAGGAGTCTGAGTAACCTCCACCCTCTAATCCCTTGAAGTCTGTCATCTCTTGGCATCTGATGCAATGGGCTGGATTTTACAGCCCCGCACTCCCCCCCCCCCCCACCCCCCAAGCTGGGCATGTTTTCAGCGGGAGGGATACATAAAATATATCAGGTGAATAGACCGCTGCCTTCCCGCCCACCCCCTACCTGGTCCCAATAACACAGTAGTGGGCGGGCTGCTGAAATCGGCTGCTCACCTGACATTTTGCAAAAAATCAATAATGGGCAACTCAGCTTGTTAATAAGTCAATTAGCCTGAATATTATGCTGCCCTACCATAATGTGGTTGGCTTAGGCAGGCAAGCAAGTGTGTAGAGTCCACTTTTTCACCATCTGGGATGAAAAAGCGGGAAGTAAGAGGGGTTGCAATTTGAGGGCTGCCCTGTGTGCATCTGGGGCACATCCCCCAGATGAAATCCTACTTTGTGCCTCCCTGCTGGCCTCCAAAATCCATCACACTCATCCCCCTTGTGCCCCCTCCCTCCTAAGGGTGCCCGATCCCTTACTGCCCTAAAAGACCAGGATGTACTTTAGTCCTGGATCCATTGCTCGCCTCTTCCTAGGCCTGCTTGCAGTACCAGCAGTGCCCACTACTGAGTTCTGTGCTACCAGGACTGCTCGACCTGCTGGACAAACTGATTCCCTCCCACTGAGAGGTGGAAGACCCACTCTGCTCATTAAGACCCTCCCCCTTATCGCTGCAGGATGGCCTTTTTTTCAAGTTGGTCAGTTTGAAGACAGCTTTTGTGATGGGGTGGCAAGTAATACACCATCCCCCGCCCACCCTGTAAAATTCAGCCCAATGTTACTGCCTCATCCTTTCCTCAAACCAAAGTAATAGCTGCTGCAGCAATTGCCGATCCACAATTTAAACTTTACACTAAAATCAGTCAAATAAATGCTGCATTACTCACCAGAAACCTCTTTTTCCTTTGCTCCAATTCAAACTCCACTGAAAACAATGGTGCTCCCTACAAATCCCACTGTCATACTCTTCCCCCATCACAAATAAGATCATAATATCAGTAGCCCATAAGAAATAGGAACAAGAGCAAGCAATTTGGCTCTTTAAACCTGCTCAGCCATTAAGTACCATCATGGCTGATCTAAATTCCATTTTCTCAACCCCTGTCTTCCTTGTCGATCAAAGTTCTGTCTAACACAGTCTTGAATATATTCAACAACCAGCCTCCACTGCTCTCTGTGGAAGATAATGCCAAAGAATAACAACCCTTGAGAGAAGAAATTCTTCTCATCTCCTTCTTAAATGGGAGACCCCTTATTTTCAAACTGTTCTCCTGGGTTCTAGACTTCCCCACCTCAGAATCTTTTATTTTCAATAAGATCACCTCTCATTCTTCTAAACTCCAATGAGTATAGGCCCAACCTGTTCAACCTTTCTCATCACAATACAGCCCCTTCACCCTGGGAATCAACCTAGTGAAACTTCTCTGAACTTTTTGCAATACAAACATATCCCTCCTTAAATATGGAGACCAAAACTGCACAAAGTACTCTGGAGGCAGAATTTTGCTCTTGACGGGCGGGCTCAGCTTGCGGCGGGGGCGGTGGGGGAGGCCAAGAAGCCGATGACTGCCCGGGATCAGGGCCGGATTGCAATTTCACACTGGCGGGCCAATTAAGGCCCACTCAGCGTGAGCCGCGCTCAGCAGCATTCAGCGCTGCCTGTGTGGGAGGTGAAGGGGGGCGAGCACGAGCTTCACACATGCATGTGGGTGCGCACTTGAAAATCTACATGAGGCACAGAGCTGCCTCAGGGCGATGGACTGTTTTCAAAAAAAAAAAATGTTTAAAAAATGTTATACAACATGTCCCTTCTGTCACATGAGCAGGGACATGTTATAAATGAAATGTAAAATGTTTTGTTTTATTTTTATTTCCTGTTGGAAACCTTATCCTGCCCCTGGATGAGGTTTCCTAAAAAGTGCAAAGGCCGCTTAGCCATTTCGTCTGCCTGTCAACTGTAAGGTTGGAGGGGCAGCAAAAATGTTAACTTAATTATCTTTTTAATGGCCTTAATGGGCTTTTTAATTGTCAGTAGACGCACTGCCCATTCCCCCACACGTCCTCTGACCGAAATATCATGCAACTGCACGTTGACATCAGGATGCTTGCCTGACGCCAACGCACGTCATTTTACACTCAAGCAGGTCAGGCACACGCCCGTGTGCTGAGGTAAAAATTCTGCCCCAGGTGGGGTCTCACCAATGCCCTGTACAGTTTTAGTAAGACTCCCTTATTTTTGTACTCCAGCTCTCTTGCAATAGAAACCAACATTCCATTTGCCTTCCTAGCTACTTGCTTGCTGACTTTTTGCCTTCATTGGCCCGCCCACATAAAATGGTGGCAAGCCCCCAATCGGTGGCGCCAATCAGAGGCGCGCCTGCATACGCCCGCTCCTGCACACTCCCCCGCCCCCCCCCCCCCCACCCTCCCCCAACAGGCAGAAATTCTTCCCTCTGTTTCCTGTTAGTTAGTCAGTTCTCTATCACCTCCAACACCATGAGCTCTTGTCTTGTGCGGTAACGAATCATGCAGAACCTATCGAATGCCTTTTGGAAATCCAAATACACTACATCAACTGGTTCTCTTTTATCAACCCTGCTTGTTACATCCTCAAAGAGCTCGTTTAGAGTTTAGAAGAATGAGAGCCGATCTTATTGAAAACAAAGTTGACTCTGCCTGATTGTATTATGATTTTGTAAATGTCCTGCTACTACCTCCTTAATAATGGATTCTAAAATTTTCCCAGTAACAGATGTTAGACTAACTGACCTATAGTTTCCTGCTTCTCTCTCACTCCTTTCTTGAATAATGATGTTACATTTTCTGTTTTCTAATCCACTGGGACCTTTCCAGAATCTCAGGAATTTTGAAAGATTACAACCAATGCATCCATATCTCTGTAGCCACTTCCTCTAAGGTGCTAGGTTGCAGACCATCAGGTCCAGGGGACTTGTTAGTCTTTAGTCCCATTAGTTTTCCCAGTGCTTTTTCTCCAGTGATCATGATTGTTTTAAGTTCCACCCTTTCTTTTGCCTCTTGATTTTCACTATTCTTGGGACACTTTTTGTGTCTTCTACTGTGAAGACAGATACAATAGACTTGTTCAAAGTTTCTGCCATTTCCCATTATTAATTTACCATTCTCACTCCCTCAGGCACCAACACTCAGTCTTGCTACTCTTTTCCTTTCTATATATGTGTAGAAGGTTTTATTGTCTGTTTTTATATTTTCTGCTATTTTTCTCTCATTTATCAATTTCTCCCTCTTTATTACTATTTTAGTCATCCTTTGCTGGTTTCTAAAGTTTTCTCAATCTTCTGGCCTACCACTAATCTTTGCAGCATTGCGCACCTTTTCTTTCAATTTGATACCATCCCTAACTTATTAGTTAGCCTCTGATGGTGCATCCTGCTCATTGAGTCTTTCTTTCTCAATGGAATATTAAGAGTTGAAATATCTCCTTAAATCACTATCACTGTTTCTCTACTGTCTTATCTTTTAACCCATTTTCCCATTTCACCTTAGCCAACTTTGACTTCATATCCTTACAATTGTCTTTATTTAAGTTTAAGACATAAGTTTCAGACCCACGCTTGTCACTCTAAAATGGAATGTGAAATTCTATCATGTTACAATCACTCTTAAGCCTAGATAATCCTTTACTATGAGGTCATTAATTAATCCTATCTCATTAGACTTTACTAGGTCTAAAATGTTCCCTGGCTGATTCCAGAACATATCGTTTCAAGAAACTGTCTCAAATACACTCTTGTGAACTCATCTTCCTGGTTACCTTTGCCAATTGATTTGTGACATGTTATTGACATGTGAAGATTAAAATCTCCCACAATTATCGCAGTACTCTATTAAGCCCCCATTATTTCTTGTCCATTTTACATTGCAGCTACTGTCAGGGGGCCTATAAACCACTCCTACCAGTAACTTCTTTCCTTTGCTATTTCTATCTCCATCCAAAATGATTCTACGTTTTTATCCTCCTAACCAAGGTCATTTCTTATTACTGTACTCATCTCATCCTTGAATAACAGCGCCACCCCACCTCCTTTTCCTTTCCTCATGTCCTTCCGAAAAGTCAACTGACCTCAAAAGTTCAGGTTGCAGTCGTGATTGCCTTGCAACTATATCTCTATAATGGTTCTCAAATCTTACTCATTTATTTCTATTTGTGCTATCAATTCACCCATCTTTTTACACATGCATGCATTTAGATAAAGAGCCTTTAATTTTGTCATTTTACCATTTTTCCCTTCTTTGGCCTTATTTCCTGGTGTACTCTTAAGTTTCTATGCTCTGCCCCTTCCTCCCACACTCTCGTTATCATTCCCCATATTGCTACCCTGCTCTATTGCCTTGTCCTTTCTCTCTAACTTTCCAATTCTCCCCTCACATGAACCTTCCCTTCCACCCCCCACACTATCTAGTTTAAAGCTGTCTCTGCAGGCTTAGTTATACAACTCGCCAGGACACTGGTCCCAGCATAGTTCAAGTGAAGGCCATTCCAACAGTACGACTCCGTCTTTCCCCAATACTGGTGCCAGTGCCCCATAAATCAAAACCCATTCCTCTTACCAACCTTTGAGCCAGGCATTCAACTTGCTGATATTATTTACCCTGTGCCAATTTGCCCGTAGCCCAGGCAGTAATCCAGAAAAATCCAGTAACCCACAATTAGTGGATGGCATTTCATGTCCATACAGGAAAAAATAAGTGACCAGCTAGTGAAAAGGAAGGCAAGAAGAGTTTCTAGGTGGGGGGTTGAGCAAGTAGAACCCATCTTCCTTCCCACCAACCGACCATTTTTGGAGCCTGTCAGTGAGGGGATCTGTTTCTCACTGACCAACCACGGCCACAAATAGGAAATTTATCCTCCCCTCCCTATCAGATAAAAAATTTGGCCATGTCTCCCAACTGACATAATTCTCCCACCTCTATCCTTCTCATCCTCTCCTGTCTCTCTATCTCCATTTCCCTTCCCCTCTCCCCTTTCCTATTTATCACCTTTCCACACATTCACATTGCTCCTTCTCCCTTCCTTGACCCTCTCCTCCTTGTTCTCTCTCCCTCCCCCTTATCTCTCAGTCCACTGTCAGGATTCAGTTAGTCTCACAGCCTTTCATCCTGCTTGACTTCATGAGGTTTTTTTTGTTTTGATTCTCCATGTGTAATGCCAGAGAAAATGAACCAGTAAATAATTAATAATAGTAGTGCAATTTTTGTATTTAGCAATAGTGCAGCAACAGCTAACTGAGAAAAAGATAAATCTGAAGTAGAACCATATAGGCCCCATTCATTTTTTAAATTCATTTAGCAGATGTGGACATCGCTGGCAAGGCTGGCATTTATTGCCCATCACTAATTCTCTTAAATGAGTGGTTTGCTAGGCCATTTCAGAGAGCAGTTTAGAGTCAATTGTATTGCATGTGTAGGCCAAACTAGATAAGGGTGACAGATTTCCTTCCCAAAAGAGCTTTAATGGACCATGTGGGTTTTTACAACGCTACCAATATTGCTGTGGTCACCATTACTCATACAAACTTTTTATCCTGGATTTATTTTTTAACTGAAGCTACTGTGGTAGGATTTGGATTCGTGTTCAGATCATGAGTGCAGGCCTCTGTATTACTACTTCAGTAATGTGGTCACTGTGCTACCATTACTCATTATAAAATAGCTCTTATGTATGAGCTTGATGTCCTCTGGATGGAATCGTCCCATATTTGCACTCAGTGCAGTAGCAGGCAGGAAAAAGAATGTTTACCTGCCGGCCACAATGGTGGTTTTTCACGATTTATCGTTCCCAATCCCGCCTCATTAATCATGCATTCCTGGGAAATATGCCAAGTCATTGGCAGGCCACCTCCAATTTTCCCGCAACGCCATCACCTCATTGCTTCCTCACACTGGGCACCATATGTAAGGTGCAGCCGCGCACACACCTCTCAGTGCTTCCAACCCAGGACTGCTGCATAGAAGACATGGCCCTAAAAGGCAAGAAGACTGCAGCCCCTGATTCAGTGACGTATCCCTGGGACACCTGCTGTAAACTGTTGGAGCCCGCTGCAATGTCCTCTACCCCTGCTGTGGCCTCAGGAGGCCCATCAGTGTCACCACTCTGGCTTGGGAGGGGTGGCAAAGGTGGTCAGTGCCAATGCTGCACAGAAGAGGTTGACCATTGAGGGGGGAAAGTGGATGAGTGATCTCATCCATACCGCAAGGATAAGGTAACCATCTCAGCACTCTAAACTCACACATTCACAAGCCCATCACACATTCATTGGCATCTCATTCACTGCCAGCTCAAGGGACATCACCACTCACTGTCTCACACATACCCTCACATCTCCATCTGGCCTCATCTTCTCTGGAGACTGCCTCCTCAGCCCTCACCCTCTTGAAGCCACATGCACAGATCAACATGTGTCCCCATACACATCCAGGGATACACCCCCTCCCCCAGTAATGCCCTAGCCCTGCAGCCTCTTCCCTTGCCTGAGGTCAATTCTCTCCCTTCCCTAAGCAAGTCCTTGCCCTGCAGCTGTTGAAAAGCCAGCCCCGCCTTACAGCTGGTCTGGTAGGTAGAGACCCGCCCGTGAGCCCCCCTAAAATCAATGAGGTGTCTGTGAAGCCTGGTGCTGATTACTGTGAGTGCTACCCGAAGCAAGGTAGGCAAACAAATCTCAAAGTCCCAAGTGAAGTGCAGCTCGCCAAGTGCATGTTGCTTATGTTCAGTTGTGAATCACCTCGGCGTGCAATCACACCAACGTGCTTAGGTGATCCAGTGTGGAGGGATGATTCCGGTGAGCTGGGTTTATAATGATTTGCAGATGTATTACAATGAAGTTCCTGACGTTTGGCAGCGATTTTTGGCCTTCTCGCCATATTAACAGCTCACGCCAACAAGCACGCTTGCCACCAACAGGCACCACACATTCTGCCCTCTGGTACTGCAATATCCACAGTATTCATAGATGTCTAAAATTTTGAAATAGATACTGATTAGATTACTTATGATATTCATCAACAGTATAGTGTGAAAATTTCTGTTGGTTTCTTCAGTGAACAAACACCTTACAGGCTCACATTTCATTTCTTTTTCTTATTTCAGCAAAATCTTTAATTAATATTTTTTAAAGTGGTTTAATACTTGTCAGTGTACGACATTTTCCCACTAACATCACCAATAATGAACTTCTAGACTTAGATCGACATTATTAATATGGTTATTTTGTATTTTAAGTAATATAGGTAGACTCTATTATAAATACACTCAATGGCTGCAGATAAAATTAGAGATTATTCTGAATCTGCATATAGGTGCATTGAGTTGTCTGGACACAATGAATATTGTGAAGCTGGATTCGTCGGAGCATGTGCCCGTAAAGGAATGCGCCTCAATTTCCTTCCATTAGTTAAATTTAAACAAAAGAAAAATTTATTTGGTTTCCTTTACAGACATGTGCTCCAACCCTCCCAATTTCCTGATGTTTATTGTGCCCAATTTGGCACACATGGGTGCAGCCCCAGGATAATCTCATATATAAATCTCATAATGTGTTACAGATTTTCAGAAAAAGTTTAAAATTTGTAAAAACCCTTGACTAACAGTATCTGAAAAGTATCCAAGATCCTGTTTCCCTATTTACTCCAAGAATGAGAGACCCCTGCAGTGATATCTTATAACTCTAGATAGTTCAAGTGAATAATTCCTATGGGAAAGTTATTCCATTCTCCAGCAGTTTACTGTAAGATCGAAGAGGTGGTTTACAAGTATTGTCACATATTGTCATCATAAATCTATAAAATCATTGAACTGTACAATAAGTACAGTCATCTCTTTTTACATTTCATGCTACTTCAAGATGTGCTGACTTACACTGTAAAAGGGAACATCGGCAGACTTATTTTTCCCCACGTAGTTCTCTAGCATCCTCTCCAGCTTTCCTTCCAGGGAATCCACCTTGCTGGCAACTGACTGCTGATCCTGCAGTGCTTTCATTAACTCATTTCTGAGTTCCACGAATCTTTTACGAAGCTCCTCATCCTGAATTTCCAGCTTCAGAGCTTTTTCTGTCAGAGCCTTTCCATTACTTTCTATAAGCCTGACCTGGCTGTCCAGGCTGTTGATAGAGCTATTGCAAACATCCTGCTGTTCAGAAACAGCATTCATCTCTTCCTTCATTTTGTCCGTGTGCTCCTTCAGCCCTTTTCCAAGCAGGTAAAGACCATGGGCAAGTATGTTAATGTCACCTGATGAGGCAAATTGAGTTTTCTCTCCTCTGCAAGTGTTCCCAGGAAGACCTGACATGGAGCAAGTAAGACAAATTATCACAATAAAATTAAATGTCTTCATTATTTACAGACTAGCAGCTCAATGTTATCAGTTCTTTTCCCCACTGTTGGTGCAGAAACTGAATCACTTCTGATGTGCCAGGACAGACACTGTGCTCCCTTATGTACTGTTGCAGAGTCCTCCCAGTTCCACTTATGAAAATAATAAATACTTAAACCTCTGTGGGAACCACAGTGTCATTGTAAAAACCACAGCTATGCAGTAGCTGTTCTTAAGGGACTGTCTCCAAAATATGTCTGAGTTTAGCTTATTAAAAGCATAAGGGAAGGTTTTTCTCATTTTTTTTTACCCAAAGCATACGTAGCTTACTAATAGTACATGTTGGATATTTTTCTCACATTTCTTTTTATCCAGTATATTTTTAGTTTAGTCAAGGTGAGAAAAATTAATTCTGAGAACTGGTGCACAAAATTGCAGGTAACCAGGGTTTGCACCAAACACTTTTGAGCTAGGCGTAACACAAATAGGTGCAGAGGGAAAACAAAATCCCTCAACTCTGCCTCAATATTGTGCTTCATTTGCAACCTCAGGAGAGCACCCTGACTGTATACTGACACTTCTAATGCCTCCAACCCAGCCCACTCTATGGCTTCTCTGAATGAGAATTTCATGCAACGTAATGCTAAATATGGAACAGGCTTTTGCTATTGATACACACTAATTGTTAACTGAATTGATATTACCAAAGCTTGTTTTACATAGGACTTTTACTGGAAATGTATAGACATTTTACTTCACTATAACAACATCATCACTGAAATCTTCCACATGCTGCATCTGCAACTGCAACATCGGAGCAGGGAAAGGACTGCCTTGCCAGTGGCTGTAAAGGTGACTCTGGCAATGATATTTTATGCGTCTTACTCCTTCCAGGCAGGAGCTGGAGATAGTTGCAACATCTTGCAATTTGATGTTAACTGTTACATAAAGGGTGTCACTGAGGCTCTCTCATTTCATTCTCTCTTGCCAGAGAGAAGCAGGTGGAACGAGCACGTGGCTTCGTCAGGATTGCAGGATTTCCCATGGTAAAATATGTCTTTCTCTGCATGCACTTTGCTTTGCAGGTTCCACATGTCAACTCTGTCCTCCATCAAAACTGAAAGGGATAACACTTCTTCCATGTCCAGTTGGTGTGTGACTATATACAGGGATGTCCAATATCCTAGCAGCAATCATAATGCCTACATTCTGAGGCAGTCCACTGCAAACCGAAGTAATGATACTGGGGAACAAGAGCTAACTGCTGAACATGTAACTGATGTCTCCAGTGCACAACCCACACATATATGTGCAGTAGGCATACAATGAGAGCCATGCTGCCAGACAAACTGTGATTGAGTAGACCATTGGCATACTGAAACAATGCACCTGCTGCCTGGAAAACTCTGAAGAAACCCTGCACTACTATCCAAAGCAGGTATCAAGAATCGTGGTGGTTTGCTGCATGCTGCATAACCTGCCAATCAAGAGGGGACCGTTCTTCCATCAGTTATACAGCTAGCAGCTGAGGAGCATGAGGATGAGGGGGAAATAGGAAAAGAAAGGAGGAAACTGAGACAACCCCTTTCTGTCTGGGCTGTCCATGAAGAACCAGTGGTACCAGTAAATGCAACCCCAATTCCCCATTCACCAACAATCCCACACCTTCCCTTCCCCCTTTGTCACTGACCATCACAGCATCTGCTTGACTGCAATTCATAAGAAAAGACAGCACAAAATAAGTATCCCAAACCAAATCTATGAAGAAAATCATGTCATGTTGCACACGAAAGTCAATTGATCGCTCTTGTGCATTCCCTTAGTGCCTGCCTTCCATGTGCCTTTGCCTGTCCCAGCACTTCTATGCAGTACAACCCCAGTGACTGCAGCATGGCTGGTGGAAGGCTGCTGACTTTCAGTGGAGAAGACTGCAGATGGTCTTGAAGCACAGTCTTGAACAGCTCCCGTCTTAAAGACCCAACTGTGGACATCATCGTCATGGCATGGACAGCAGCAGTCTGGGCTGGCTAGCGGACAGGTAACAGTCAAGGGAACTGGCAAAGTGGTAGGGCTGGGAAATTAATGCTGTCATCCTGAAAGAGGACAAGAGATTTGTGCTCCATGCAGCCACTGCAACTCCCCCAGGGCAGCACCTCAGTACCTCCTAGTAATCCGATGGAAGACTGAATGCTGGATTGCTGTGACACCCTGCAAGCCCTTTTACACACTGTAATTCACAGTCATGCTGGATGCAGTCTGAACTTTCACGGTAGCACTCAGATTTTGGGTGGCTGATCTTGTGCTGCATCGGAAGTTGCAACATTGGCATCAGACATTGCATCACTGGATCCACATGTGTTCTCTTGGCCACCACTTCCACTCTGAAAAGGATGTGGTCCAAACTGGCCCCCTCAGTGCTGCCCACAAACCATGAATTAATAAAACAAAGATTTGGCCGTGATGTCAGATTGAGCTGACACATGCTGGTAATAAAATCACACCAGGACAGTCAACTTAACACCTAAGGGATAGCGCTTCCCTTTTTTATCAGTTTTTTTTTTCTCTGCTGCCATCTTCCTTGTTTAAAAGCACTGACTCCGTGTTGGGACACAATTACATAAAGTCCAGATCTCATCGGGTGCTTTATTCAGGTGTCCATGGTTCATTTTGTAAGCCCAGATTGTGACTCAGAAGGCTACTTGCCCCTGGGGACCACTTCAATCGTGTCCTCACCTGAAGTGCATGTGCAGCAGAACTCACTGGCCAGTGATTAGGGTGAACCCTGGGGGACTTCTCTCTAGCTCAGGGCAATGCAGCCAATTCCTGCACCCCCGCAGCTGCGATTGTCTAATTCAGCACTGGCTGGAGTTGAAACTAGAACCTTTCCGCTCTATGTGGCTCAGCAATTAACTACATCAATCAACTGAAATATTGGGAAGAATGCTTGTTTATAATGCATGTCACCAAGATAATATTTGTGGATTTCATTCTATTCATTGTGTTTTGTGCTGCTACTGATTTCCATACATGTGGCACCTTGGCATTGCCACCATTGCTGTAGGCATTTAATACAGTGGAAAATGAGTGGTGTACTCTTTTAGTAAAGTTACAGTACATCAAAAAGTTGTAATCCCTAAACTGGTCATTAACTTTAACCCTTGCCATTCCACCAGTGTGACAGTCCTTTATGCTAAACCATTCATCCTCATGACCCAACTAAATGAAAGTAGCATTATAATCCCAATCTTGTGCTGCTAGGAGATGGGTTGAAGCAGTCTAAGTACTCAGGAAGGCCACTGAGTTTATCCAATGAGAGGTTGAGCCATGCAATATAGAAATGGTCCATTTTCAAGGCTTCATACAACTGCCTTAATGCATAGGGGCAGTGCATGGATCTGCACAATGGAGCAAAATGTAGAGATGCAGCTTGAAGGTTTAATGTCAACTCTCACTTTCCCATTGGCTTAATATTAGTTAAATTTTATACTCTTTCCCATGAACATGGATTAAAAAATATAGCACATTCTGTATCTCATTCTGTGCCAAATTAATGATATCATCCATGTGACATTAAGAAATGGCTGAGTTAACTAAATACAGAGGTTATAAGTCCTGATAAAATCCTAGTTACAGCGCTGTATACCTATGCACATGAACCAGTCGGGCCCGAGTTGAGCTATTTCATGTGCAGTTGTAGCACTGGCCCGTCCATATAAAATATGGACCAAATATGTCCTAATCATTAAAATCTATCTGGGCCAATACTACCCTGGCATGAGACAGCTTTTTCTACATCAAAAGGTACCATATAAATACAAGTTATTATTATCAACCAATCATCAGCAATCTGATTTTTTTTTTAATTATTTGGTTAATGTGGAGTATAAACATCAGCAACATCAAAGACCAGTTGGGCTGACTGGCTGGTTTTTGGGGCTCTAAGTTCGACGTAATTCTAATTTCAAACACTGGTTTGTTTTGAGTCAACTGATTTTAATGAGGGCAGTATTTAGGATATTGAGTCAGTTTTAGTGGCCCTGGGTTGAAAGGGCAAAATCAGCTATGCTGCTCTCTTTTGACTGCTAACCAATCTGGGTATCCAGTATAGCTGGATGTTGGGCGAGGAGAGAATTGAATTTGACAGTGTTACAGTGATATGGGGAGGCAGTGGCGTAATGGTATTGTCACTAGATTGGTAATCTACCTGGGTTCAAATCCCACCACAGCAGATGGTGAAATTTGAATTCAATGTAAAAAAAATCTGGAATTAAAAGTCTGATAATGACCATGAAACCATTGTCGATTATTGTAAAAACCCACCTAGTCACTAATGTCCTTTAGGGAATGAAGGAAATCTGCTGTCCTTACCTGGTCTGGCCTACGTGTGCTTCCAGACTCACACCAATGTGGTTGACACTTAAATGCCCTCAAGGGCAATGGGATGGGCAATAAATGCTGGCCTAGCCAGCGATGCCCACATCCCAAGAACAAATAAAAAAAGAATTCCATGCAATTGAATAGCAGGCAGATACTCACAATCAAGAATCATCTGTGAATAATGGTCACCTGGACCAGCAGTCACGTAGCAGGAATGAAATCCTTCAAAAGAAGAATGGAAAAAGAGAGAACTAAATAATCTCATCTAGAATCCGTGCAGCCAATAGTAAGAAGACATTGTTTCCCCTCCATCAGGTTCAGTTAACACACCCAGTGCCCTAGTAATAAAGTGATTGGATAAAATGTTCAATTTGAAGGTTAGGATCTTTTTCAATATGAAAAAGCAGCAAACGCTGCTCTGGCAGGCAGAAACAAAGGCTCGGCGGGGGTGAGCGGGATAGGCCGTGAAACGGATCGATGCCCGTGATGAGGCCCCAACCACGATTTCACACAAACTGGCCAATTAACAGCCAGCCAGCGTGAACCGCATGCTGCAGCGCTCAGTGCTGTCGGGGTTGGGGGGGGTGGGTGAAGGAGGGTGAGCACGGAAGTTCACGCACACGCGCGGGTGCACACAGTAAAAGCTCCCTGAGGCGCAGAGCTGCCTTAGGAAGCTGAAGATTATTAAAATAAAAAATAAAGAATTTAAAAATGTTCCAAACATGTCTCCGCTCATGTGACTCTCACATGAGCAAGGATATGTTAGAAAATAGTTTGACTTTTTTTAAAAATCACTGATCGAAACCCCATCCTGCCCATGGATGAGGTTTTGCAAAAAAAACCAAAGGCTGCCTGGCTGGTTCGCCTGCCACCAACCGTAAGGTTGGCTGGACAGTGAAAATTTTCTTTCAATTATGACTTAATGGCCTTAATAGGACGCTTAATTGTCAGCAGGTGCACTGCCGACTCCAGCGCGCACCCACCGACTGAAATATCACGCGATTGCACGATGACATCGGGACACCTGCCCAACACCATCACGTGTCATTTTACGCTTGTTCAGGTCAGGCGCACGCCCGCCCGACGAGCGAAATATTCTGTCCAAAGGGCTGGATTTTGCACTCTCCCACCAGCAGGTTAGAAGGTAGAGGGGCTCGTTAAATCCAACAGCAGACTGCCTGTACCCACCCACCTGCCCTTTCTCCCACCAGAATTATACCAGTAGTGTGGGTGGCATTAGGCAGCTGCCTGCAGGGGGCCAATTGATGCCCTTAAGTGAGCAATTAATTCCCACTTGAGGACCTCATTCTGCCACTGCCAAGGCTTAATCGGTGGCAGGAGAGGCCCACACCAATCAGCCAGCCCTGCTGGTTTCCCTGCACGGATTGGTGGCAGTCAGTGGGTGTTCCTCCTTCATGGGCTCCCCCATCAAGTTTTTATCCCTCCATTGGCCTCTCAAACCCCAGACTCCACTGCTCTTATCGGTGCCTGCCAGTTTGGCAGCCAGCGAGACTCCCAAACTCTGACCCAAATTCTGATTCAATGGCATGTACCTCTATCCCAAAATACTGGAGATCTGCCAGTTGGCAGCTTTCTGAAGCAGGATATTGTGCCCCTGAGGAGCGGAAGTCCCACATCCAGTCTATTGGCTGTTAAATGGCTCCCGATGTTCCACTTGGCAGGCTTCTCCCCAACTGTTTACCCAGGGGTGAGGGCAGGGAATCCGGTGCCTCGTACAATTCGGCCCAAACATGCCAGTAAATATACCATAGACCATGATGTATAAATTGACCTGCCGTATAAGATGACCCCATTTTGTTGTAACCAAAATTCATGTTTAGGCCTACACTCTGTGTTTAAGTCAACCCCTCATCCCACCCTTTCTGCTAAGAAATGCTAGACTTGCATTAGGAGTCAGCCTTAATTTTTCACCTCGGGAATGCATTTTTACTCACCTTGTAAGTTGGTGCATTGGATCAAGCAGTTGATATAGGCTGTGTTGCCAAGAAGATGTGCAGGAGTTTAAGACATGCCCAAACGGAGGAGACCATGCGTGGCAACAACAAACTGAAATGGGTCCTCCGGAAAAAGGAACGAAGTACGAGGCTGATTTCAAGCTAAAAGTTGTAAAATTTGCTAACTTGTTAAATAGGGAATTTGGTGTTAGTGAAAAACTGGTGTGAGAATGGAAGAAGGAGGAATCCGCCCTGGAGAAGATGGCCAGGATCAAATGCACCATGAGAACAGGGACCAGCCACTGGTCTGATCTTGAGAAGCATATATTGAAATGGGTCCTTGAAAATCGTGAGAATGGTTACACCGCCACCAGAAATGAAATGTGTACATATGCACTTAAGTGGGCCAGATCAAACCCTGAGTCCAGCAAAGATTTAAGAGCAACAGCTGGTTGGCGTAGTCACTTTGTGGAATGAAAATGTCTAGTGTTATGGCAGAAGACCAAGATTGCTCAGAGGCTACCAAATTACCCCAATGTTAAAATTACCAGTTTCCAGCCATCATCATCAGACAGGAACAAAAACACCATTACGTCACATTGACAATAGGAATGAAACGCCTGTGGATTTCGATGTGCCCAGCAACTGAACTGCGGAGTGGAAAGGTGTGAAAACCACAGGATATGAGAAGACAAGATTCACAGTGGTACTCGTCTCCATGGCCAATGGAACAAAATTAAAGCCTATGGCAATTTTCAAATGCAAAACCATGTCAAAAATCAAGTTGCTTGCAAGAGTTTTTTCCGCATGTCCATGACGATGGATGGATGAGGATGGAGTGAATTCATGGATCGATAATGTGTGGAATAGGCATCCCAAAGCAAACAATGCAGCTTATTCGTGTGGAACATGTTTAGATCCCAAATAACCGATGAGATCAAAAGGCACCTGCAAAGAAATAACACCCTAATTGTGGTTATACTTGGGGGTCTATCTTCCGTAGTTCAACCTTTGGATGTATGCCTCAGCAAGTCATTCAAGAATCATGTCGTGCCAAATGGAACAGGTGGATGGTTGATGAAGAACACAACCCTCACAAAGAGTGGAGGAAATATACCTGCTGCCCGCTTGATGTTTTGTGTGGTTTTTTTCATCAAATTGTGCAATGCTGTTAATGCACAAATTGTCACAAGAGCATTAAAAAAACATAGAATATTCAATTCTGTGGATGAAGAGAGAGATGATTGTGGAACCAAAAGCACCAAATCTGATCCAGAGTGCCATAGCCAAAGTGACTCCGATTGAATTCGATGAACTCTTTGCATTGGATGTCGAAGAAGATGAATTTGATAGTTTTTAAAAATCTTTGATTGTGGTTAATTCATTCAGTAAAATTTGATTTAATTTTAATTACCAGCGTTATGGTTATTTTTCATATTTCAAAATGGCGACCGCCTACACCAACATGTGCGGTTCACATTTTATCAGCATATAAGTTGACGTCCATTTTTGGAAGGATTTTTAGAGGTTTCAAAGGTCAATTTATATGCCACAATCTATGCTATTTTATTGTTATAGGCCTTACGGTATTGTGCAGAAAATACAGTGCCTCAGCAATTGACTGTAAAGAATAAGGCTGTCATTCAGATTGTTAACCTTCTTCCAAATAAAATAACAAAGCACTGACTTGATGACACATGTAAGTTATTCCTGCCTTCACCCTACTTAAGGACCAACTTTTTAGGCATTTCCTGCACTTCCCAAGTGCTAAGTGATTGACAGCAAGGTGTCATCCATCCGATTTACCCCTACCCCGGAGGACTAGTACCATGGTGCATACATAACAATCTTACCCTTTAAAACAATATAGCTGTACAGTAGCAGTGAACATGCCTACCCAGATGCCCCGGATGGTTTAAAAGTTAAAGGTGATATAACTTCCGGTCAAATGGAGGAATGGGTTCTCAGATCATTTTGCTAATTTCTAGTTACTCGGCAAGTGTTCTGACCATGATACCAGTTGGCAGATTTCTGTTGAATGCTTGTCTGGATTTATGAACCAGCCTTACATGGAAAATTATAAGTATAATGCTTTTAATAACATACTTAGTGCATTGTAGCCTTGAAATCTGTGGGTGTACGAGTTCCAGACAGGAACATGTACATGCAATGATCAAAATTATTGCTCTCAAAATAGTTGCTGCAATTTGTCCTTAAAGTCTTTTTTTTAAATAAACTCCCACTGGACTGTGTTTTAGGGAACATAGCCAACAGAATCTCAAAGACCTGCTGAAAAGGTGAATTCTACCAATATCAAGAAACATTTCAACACTTCAATAAAGCTTCAGACTTTATTTTCTTTGAGAAGTGGGGTTGGAAGAATGATTTATGACTCTTAAGTTTTGAAATAAAGTTGTGGAGATCTGACTTTAGGATAAGTGAAAGTCATTCCCTGTCTTCACCGTACTCCAAAGGATCAACTTTTGGAGGATGTACAAAGCATCCCCTGCACTGACATTTCTTTCTCTCTGCCATTCTTCTTTTGAAGGATTTAATTCTCTACTCCAAGTGGCTGCTGGCCCTAGTGATCATTATTCGCAGATGAGCCTTGATAATGAATATCTGCCTGCGATTCAACTCCATGGGGTGTCCCAAGTCCAATTCTGTCCTCACCCAACATCCAGCCATACTGGATATCCAGATTGATTAGTAGTCAGGAGTGGGCAGCATATCTGATTTTGTCCTATCACCCAAGGGACACTAAAACTGACTGCAATACTTTAATTGCTTAATTACTGCCTTCATTAAATTCAGTTAACTCAAAGCATTCAATTGCTTGAAACAAGAATAACATGGAACTCCCTAAGCAGATCCTTGGGAGTTACTGCACATACCAAGCAATGCTGAAGTGCATTTACCAAATGTAAGGAAGTAAATACTTAATGAAAAGTTTAATCAGTTAATAAGTTTAAAGTGGTGTATGAGTTCCTTTTCATTAATACACAATCTGTCTGCTTCAGAAATAGTCCTGGTTTTCATGAGCATGACTCTGTCACAAGGTAGTTGATGTCTGTGCTCCAATTGAGGTTACAATCCATTTTGTATTCAGTATTTCAGAGTGATATTATCAAACCTCAGTATCCCTGAGCCAAGTAATTATCTAGGCTCCTGCAGCTTTTCACCAGGCTGGGAAGTTCATGTGCCTGTATATTCCAAAGGGAACGCAGGCTGACATTTGTGTATGAGGGGTCCGTGTTAAGACTGGTGAGGACTCATGTCAGGATTTGGCCCTTCCTTCCCATGCCTTAATTGATGGTAACAGGGTTTTTTGTAATTATAAGGATGAAGATATTAATTCAGTGTCTGTACTTAACCATGAAATGCTGATTGTGAAGAAGTCAGTTCAACAGGCTTTCTTGAATTTAACCACAAAGAGATTAGCTTTTATTGTGCTAAAAACCCACCCAGCTAAAGATATAAAAATATTTAAAAAGGTAATCATACATCCTGACCTTCACAACAAGCATACACACATACAGGCACACACACATAAGTGCACAGGCATGAAAAATCATGTTATACAGTGGAGGAGGTTAACTTTTGACCAAATTAAGATTTAATGATAAAAGGCAAAAAAAAAAAGTTCACTGATTATGAGTCCTTCGCTGGTGTACATGACTCAGGCAATCATCTTGAAATTCCAGTGGAGTTGAGGCTGCTGTAAACTGCAATTTCTGGAGAGAGTCTCCTTTAAACCATAATCCATCTTTTCCAAAATTCAATACGATTGTTCCTGAGGTCCCTTTTCATTGAAATTCTCTGGGCAGGATTTTGCCCTTGATGGGCGGGCGGGCCCGACCGACTTGGCGGTGGGCAGGCAGCCAATCGCCGCCAGCGAAACCGGCCCCACCGCCATTTTAGGTGGGCGGGCCAATTAAGGCTCGCCCAGCATGTCGCCCAACATGAAGTGCTATGCGCTTCCTGTGCGGGTGGGGGGTGGGGATTCCCCAACTGCCAGAGTGAGCTCTTTTGCACGCATCCCCCTGAGGCAAAGTGCTGCCTCAAGGAGATCGCTGAAACTCTGTGAAACCTAAAAATAGAAAACTTAAAAGATCATTAACATGTCCCCCTCATGTAAAAATGTCACACGAGATGGGACATGTTAGTGAAGAACACAAACACTTTATAAAAAGGTTTTACACCCGATATCAACTTCATCCCGCCACTGGATGAGTTTTGTAAAAAAATCGCCTGCCCGTTGGGCCCATGCACCGACCCGAAATTTGCATAGGCCCCTCAAAATCCTGGTCGATTGGAGAGTTAATGGCCTTAAGGCTTTTAATTAATGGTGGGCGCACGTCCCGCTGCATAGCGCGCCTGTCATCCGAAATATCGTGATGTCACGTGCTGACGTTGGGACACTCGCACGACATCTTAAGCACTGGTATGTGGACTCCGCCACCTGCACACCAGCCAGAAGATTCTGCCTTCTATTCTGTGATGGACTCCACAATGTAACAGAGATAGGGGTCTGAACTTGAGAACAGGGCAGAGAGAAAGGTGGTGTTGCTGGTCCATTTGCAGACTCCTGCCCGAAAGCAACCGGGGCATTGTAATAAAAGACATTTCAAAAGGGTTATTCTGGTCACATGACCTCTTTCCACATAATGAGTTGAGTATCCCACAGAAGGTAATTGGTTAGCTAATGTCTAAACATATTTTGGCTATTGTATTATGGCCTAGCTGATTAATTTCTTTAATGTCCCAGCCATCACTTCTGAATAGACCATTCTTCCCTGTGATGAACTATAAGGAACATATCAATGCCTTGATATGGCCATTGTCCCAGTAGACTTTCTTTCTGCTTGAAAGGTAGCTGTGCAGAAATGTAAATGGTAAGAGCCAGTGACAAGTTTCAGTTCAAATTTGAATAATTCTTGACATCAGCAGGTGTGAAATTCCATAGGTGGTTTGCCTTGGTGTGTCCTAATTGTAATCCACATTGGAAACTTCCAGAAACTGACCAACTTGTAATACCAGGTGTGTCACATGACCTGTGGCCGTCATCTTAAGTTCATGTTTTTGCTTCAGAAAAAGTGCTTTTTAAAGAAATTCAATATATATATATATATATATTTGACTAGCCGGTTAAATTAAAGATTAATACTACAGATGCACACATCACATCATCATGACAGTCCGACACTCGAATAGCATGGTAACGCTCATTGCTTTGATTTACCGCATAAAAAATGGCCACAAATAAAAACTCAAAGCTTATGAAAAAAGTTAATTATTTAAAATTATACCTGTTTCAAGAATCTATTAATTGAACTAAGAACACCCTTTGCTCAACAACTTCACAGAAGGTCATTTGGAATGAGTTAATAAGGTCAGATTGTATTTTTCTGTCAGTACCTGGGTCAGCCACACATGTAGTTATTTGTCCCTGAACAATGCTGTCGTAAGTTATAAAATAAATATCTGATTATTTTGTTTCCTTTTTAGGTGACGTTTAAATTCTTCACTTCATACAGTTCGTAAGAGGTCAGGGACAATGTTGCATAACACTCCCGTGGACAATTATATAAGTGAAATGGAGCTCATGGGCTGAATCTTCCAGTCAGTGTGCAGGGGCAGGTCCAACACGCCAACATGTAAAATGATGCACGATGATGTCGGGCATGTGTCCTGATGTCATCGCATATCATCTCAATATTTCATTCGGTGGGTGTGCACCGAAGGTGGCTGCATGCTTGCCAAAATGTCAACGGCCTAATAAGACCATTAAAAAAGTAATTAAACTTGTTATCAATGCTGCCCGTCCAACCTTAAGGTTAGCGGGCAGGCGAAGAGCCCAAGCGACCTTCGTGTGTTTCAGGAAACCTCATCCACAGGCAGGATGAGGTTTCCTGAAGCTTTTATAAAATATATAAATAAATAAATTTTCCAAACTTCACAAACATGTCCCGGCTCATATGAGGGGACATGTTTAAATAAATTTTCACTTTATTTATTAAAATGTTTTATAATCTATTCAATCTCCCCATGGCAGCTCCGTGCCTCAGGGGGATCGCTGCGCATGTGCAAAAGAGCGCAGGCCCCAACTCTCCCTCCTCCCTCCCCCCGCACAGGTAGCACTGAGTGCTACTGGCTGTGTATGACACTGGGCAGGGCCTTAATTGGCCCGCCCACGTAAAATGGTGGCGTGCAGCCGATCGTGGTGGCGATTGGCTCCACGCACGCCCCCGGCCTGCCTGCTCCTGCCCAGCCCACCTGCCGTAGGAAAATTTCTCCCCCATATTAAGGCAGGTTATAAGTAGTTTGTGTAAGGATTATGATATATAAACTGATTATTTCCATTTTCATGCTCATATTTTTAAGGTTAATTGTTAGCTGTTATTATTGAATAGATGTTTGGTTACAACTTAGACAATGCTTATATATCTGTTTCACACTTGAATCCAGACCAGGGCTTGCTCAAATACCCTGGCACGGGCCACATTTAGCAAAAGTTATAATAGAAATAAAGATAAAATATGTTGATTCATATACTCAAATTTTATTTCCTATATTACAACAGTGATTATATTTCAAAAGTATTTAATTACCTGTAAAGTGCTCTGGGGACTCTGAGGTCATGAAGAGTTCTATATATAAAAAGAAATTTCTATTAACTGCCACTGATAACTGTCACCTCTTGCTTGAACCATAAACATTTGGAACAAATGGCTGAGCAATGACAATGTTGAGTATATATATCTCTATATATCAGTTTGGACTCACTCTCAGGCCAGTCTGATACAGGAGCACTTCAACCTTTATCGTACAGTGTACAACACACCAGCCTGTGTTATCCAGCCACTAACACAGCCTGTATACCACCGGTAACTCTGGCCTGTGTTATCCTGCGTGTTACACACTCTGACCTGTGTTTCTCACGTATAACACACTCCAGCCTGTGTTATCCCATTGGCAACACACTCCAGCCTGTGTTATTTCATTTATATCATCAGTAGCATTCTCCAGCCTGTGTTATCCTGCGTGCAACACACTCCGGCCTGCGTTATCCCATTGGTAACATTTGTTACCTGCCTGTGTTATCTCATAATTGTTTATTCAGATTGGGATAGTTAAGTTCCAGGTAGTGATAAAATCCAATAACAACAATATCAGAAAACTTGACCTTCAGTAGAGTGTTGCACTGCTGTTCACTAACTTCCGTTTGGAAATCCTCTGAACATCATGAACATTGATTTAAAAAAATGGCGTGTCAAATTCTTCATCACAGTTCCTGAAGATAGAGATTAATTTTGTAATTCCTTTCTCAGTGTAGTTCAATGGCACCATCAAACACACGTGCTTTCTACTCATGTCCACAAAGAAGTATGGAATTCTCCATTTCCCTTGAAGCACACAGCATAATTTTAATCTGCCTTTTTCTCCTGGGTGAAACCATGATAGCCATTGGAGCTACAGATGATACAAACCTGGAATCAATGTCAGGAAACTTCGAATGAATTTTTAAAAAAAGGAAAATTTAAGGGGCAATAATCCTGTCACATTAAACAACAACAATGGTACTTTTTCTTCATTAATCATTAACAATATAATTTTATACATTGATACATTATTATTTGCTTTTATGTTAGTAAATCAGTCCCATGTCAGCATAAACCTGCTATAGTCAGCGAAACCTCCCAGCCTGTGAATACCTCCCAGTCAGTGAAAATTGCTGAGTCAGTGAAGACCTCGCTAAAACAAGCTCATCTGAAACACAAAAAACACATGCAGCAACAGAAGAGAAGCCCAACGACCATTAACCACATGCTACCGCTGAGAGGGAAATAATAGAGCCGTGCACCCAATATTTAAAAATTGGGATTCAGCCAACCAAGACTTGCCACCAAATTTCAAATCGCAAGACCAAATGCGAACAATTTAAACTGGCCAAATTTTCAACTGTGAGTAGGAAAATGTGAGTTGGCTTCCCACCCAAATTCCAATGTTTTCAGCAACCAAGGACAACTAGCCAGTGCAGACCAGATGAAAATGTTCTGCAGGCAGGATTCAGCCTACAGACTCTATGTGCAAGAAATCTATATAATCATGGTGGAGGGTGACATACTGCTGATTGTCATCCTGCTCATCATCCACATGTGCAATTTCCAGCAGTCATCCACTGTTTTAATGATCAGCAGCATATACCCAGGCATTTTTCTTTTTCTCCCACTGTACAAAAGCACTGACTTGAACTGTGGCCCTTCAACTACCATCCCTATTTATATTGGCTAACTTAGCTTAGACTAATAATTGATTCCCTAATCTTCCTGCTCCATGTAGATTATTATCACACCTGGCAGTACAGTACTCTTACCCGGTCCATCATCATGGGTGCTACTTGCAAACATTTAATTGTGTTTGGTCAGCTTACAATGCAGCAAATTTTAATGAGTGTATGCTACCCATCATTTTCTGCCAATTATAATAGTTGGATGGGAAATTGGGAAAAGGGCAGCATGTGCCAGGGTTTCCGAGTTTCTGATATCCTTCACTGGTGTGAAGCTCCAAGGTGGGTGAAATAAGGATGAATATCCATCTCAGTATTCATACATGTAACTTGTATTGTGCATATTCCATGCTTGTTAGTGATTTCGGAACTTTTTTAGATATCAGCACAGTGAAGATGAATGTCTAGTGTGAAATATAAACTTGGGAAATAATAATGTGTGCTTCTCCTTTTTAAAACTATTTCATGCCACATTTTGATGAGCTAACAGATTACTAGCTGTTATACTGAAAGCAAGTGTTGTGCACTTAAAAATGAAAACAAAACCATGACAGCACAATGCTGTCAGGGCTTTGAGAATCGCTGAACCAAATCCAACTCGGGCCAGCCTTGGGTTGAGCTATCACTTCCTTGACAAGAAGTAAACTTGCCACCTTATCAGTTACTGAAAAAGGCAGAATTATCTCCTCATGATTAAACATTGTGAAACTTGTGGTCAGACGGAAACATCTTTATAGAGTCCATTGATATGCAACTATTCCAAAACAGCCCAAGAGTGCTGTTAATTTGAAGCAGGAAGGCAGGAAGCTGGAAGTGAGGATTCTTTGAGAAAATCCACATTTCTATAGATTGCCACAATATATTTTTCAGCGGGACAATTCAAGCTTTGAGCAGTCTGTTCTTTTTTCCCTTATAACAAAGTAGTAATTCAGTGTTCAGACTTTTCTCTCCATTTTTTATCCAGTATATGCAATAGTAACAGCAAAATATCAAAACCAAACAAATTTAAACTACTACAGCAATTACAAAATTACAGTGCCTTAAAATAAAGTTCAGCAATAATATTCAACAACAGTTGAAAGAATTTGCCTTAATACAATGCCTAAAAGAAATCTCTTTCCTGAGCTAAGCTGTGACTTTCCACTTTGCCCCATCCTCTGTCCAGTTTTAAATTTGATAAAAGGTGTTTATCCAATTACCTGGAAAAACTCAGCAGGTCTGGCAGCATCGGCGGAGAAGAAAAGAGTTGACGTTTCGAGTCCTCATGACTCTTCGACAGAACTGTCGAAGGGTCATGAGGACTCGAATCGTCAACTCTTTTCTTCTCCGCCGATGCTGCCAGACCTGCTGAGTTTTTCCAGGTAATTCTGTTTTTGTTTTGGATTTCCAGCATCCGCAGTTTTTTTGTTTTTATCTCTGTGTTTATCCAACATGGTCCTAATTTTTGATGCAAAGCTTAATAGATTTATTTTTAATTTTGGTTGATCTTGCTTTGCTGGTAACTATTTTGGTTTCTTTCTTGGATTTATTTACAGGAATCTACTTTATGTCTATCCACAAAGACTTAATTTTGCCAACCGGTTGGCTTCTGCAAGAAACATCACAATTAAAATCCAGTTCTTGGCAGACGAGGATCTGAGAAATGCCATGCAGGTAATATGGTAAAATAATCACTTTTCATTTTGTGAGTATCGCAGAAGTGTGCTGCCTGTTGTAACCTTGGATCTGCATCACTGATGTAAAAGATCCAGTCTAAAATGTTGTACCTTCATATGGTCTTTAATGTCTTGGGAACCTACAATTCCCTGCAAACCAAAGTAGAGATAATTAGTGCATGGCAGCAGAGTCAACAGCAGGATCCTCACCTGGGTGTTTGCTGCCAACCTCACCATCGCCCCAGGCACTGTCCACGTTCTCACCAGTCAGTGCGATGGCACGCTCCTCAAAGTGAGTGAGGGGCCTAATGTGGGCTACTCCACCCGAGTCTGGGACCTCACCCTACTGTTGTGAGCCAGCTTCTCCTGCATGAAAACAGATGGAGAGTGTGTGAGCTGGACACATGGCACTGCGTGGAATGTTTGTGTGGCGAACGGAGCCATGGATGACATGAGGACTCGAGCTGCAGAGGATACGAGCCTGATGGAAATGTGAGGGTGTATGTGAGTGTTAGTGGCGTTATCCCTTGAGATGTGAGATCCCTGTGGATGTGTGATGGGGTTGTAAGCTGAGAGTGATGAGTAGAGTGACTTACCCTGGCGGAACAGATGAGACCATTCATTTTATTTCTGCACTGGGTGGCTGTCCTCTTTTGCAGGGTGCTGGCACTGACCACCGCAGCGATCACCTCCCATGCCGAATTGTTGGCCTTACTTGCTGGCCTTTGCCCAGAGCGGAGGTACAGGACATCGCGGCAGGCCTCCCCTGCATTCAGTAGGCGCTCAAGGGAGGCGTTGCTAAATCGGGCCAGCATGTTTCCTCCCTTTGGCAGCCATCATTTTGCAGCAGCTTCCTATCTCTTGAAGAGTGCTAGCCCTGTGCAGGGGCGGCCTTTAAATATGGCACCCCGTTTACTGAAAGACTGAGGTGATGGTGGGGTGGGGCATTAGAGGACGCCTTGCCGGCAACCTGCTGTGTTTCCTGGGAATGCATGATTGATGAAGCGGGATTGGGATGATACAGCGCAAAAGCCCACCATTGCGGCCAGTGGGTAAAACGTCCTTTTTCCCACCCATTACCACACTTAGTGCAAATCTGGTTTGATTCTACCTTTAGAGTGGGAGGAGGCTAATTTGAAATGGAAATGACAGTTGGGTTGAATGGCCTGTTTCTGTGCTGTAATTTCTGCGAGATTTTCTGTAATTGCAGCAGGGTAATTTACATCAAGATGCAATTATGTGGAAAGATTGAGTTGGGGTTCTTTTCGCTGGAAAAGAAAAGAAAGACTAAGGGGAGACCTGATATATATTTTCAAAATTATGAATAGGGTCGATATGGTGGATATAGAGAAATTGGGAACAATTTTCTCCCCGTTGGATGGGCCGGTTGGGAGTGGGTACAGGCAGGCATGGAGCCGATCGGCTGCGTGCTGCCGTTTATCTTGGGCTGGCCAATTAAGGCCGCCCAGTGTGACGTACGGCCAGTAGCACTCAGCACTATCTGGGCGGGCGGGGGGAGGAGGGAGAGTCGGGGCCTGCGCTCTTTCGCGCATGCACATGAAAGAGCGCAGAAATCTCCCTGAGGCACGGAGCTGCCTCAGGGAGATTAAGTACTTAATAAAAGTTGTTATATAATCACAGAATCACAGTGCAGAAGAGGCCCTTCGGCCCATTGAGTTTGCACTGACACATGAGAAACACCTGACTTACCTACCTAATCCCATTTACCAGCACATGGCCTTAATAAAGTTAAAAATTATTTAAACATGTCCCTTCACATGACAGTGTCACATGAGCTGGACATGTTTGTGAACTGTGCAAAAATTAATTAATAATTTTATGAAACCTTCAGGAAACCTCGTCCCGCCCGTGGATGAGGTTCCATGATAAACGCGAAGGCCACTTGGGCTCTTCGCCTGCCCCACAACCTTAAGGTTGGACGGGGCAGTGTTGAAAACTACTTTAATTGGTTTTGTAATGGCCTTAATAGGCCGTTGACAGTTTGGCAGGCATGCAGCCACCTCCAGCGCGCACCCACTGGACGTAATATCTAAATGATGCGCGATGACATCGGGGGACATGTCCAACGTCACCGCTCGTCATTTTATGCGTCAGGCCCACCCCCACACTCCGATGTTAAAATTCTGGCCATTGTTTCCACTTGTGGGTGAGTCCAGAATATGGGGCCATGAATACAAGGTAAGGGCAGTGTAACTCAACTTCTCTGGCTGTATATAGTGCTCTTAATGCCAGTATCTGTAGTATAAAGGTATCCTTATGCGTGTTTTTTATTCCAGAGGATTTATAGCAATTGCTTATTCAGATAGCTTTACTTTACTTTTACCATCATTTATAATTGACAAATCCAACTGAAATTCATTTTCCACATGAAATTGTAAGTTCAACTGGATAAAATCTCATGGGAGATGTTTTCTTTCTCTCGTGACTATTCATTGAAAATCAAAAACTTTTTTTCTGCTCACCTTTATCATTTTCCTGCAAATAGCAAAGAGAAAGAGTTCTCCTCATCCTCCAAAGCTTTATTGGGGATAAAGTACAAATAAGTACAAATCAAGTTAAAGTGAACATGTCAATGGGGTATTCTCACGTTAGCAGCAAGATTTTAGACAGAACCAGTATCTGGAACAGCCGCATCACATTTGTGGTTATTTTTGTTTACAAATATGTGCTTTGGGCACAAAGCTTCACTTACTGGAAAAGCACATCAGAAAACTAGCTCATATACCAACTGGAGAACAAATGTGCAGTGATTTTATTTTTTTTAAAGGCTGCACGTTTGCCCATCCTCCAATTGGAGCATTAGAAGAGGGCAAGCACCTCAGACAATTGCCCTTTCTTCTTTTCTGGAGTGACCAGCCCACTTTCATGACACACGCCTATGTAGCTGGCATGCACTGGGGATGTGACAAGCCCAGTAAAATAGCCTAGCCAATGCATGAACTGACACAGATGTTTGTTCAGCATCTGGGCAGAAGAAACTGACTCTCGTAACACGTGAATAAAAATGTTCTGTCTAACATAAGAAATAAATAAAGCAATAAGTTCTTGCATCCAGGATACCTTAATAGTTCAGAGGGTTTCAGCACTAACATGTAGAGACACAAAGGTCTCTTCATCGTTTTGATTCATTTCCCAGCTTAAGCCATGCTGACATTAACAGTTTTGAGCAAAAGCTGTGGCACCCCTGACTTGGAGATGGAATAAGAGGGAGATAATTTATGAGAAGAGTATAAAGGATTTTAAGAACTCTCTACATCCTAATGAGGAGGTGACCTTTAACTATAAACAGAAACTAGAGAAATAAACTTAAACAATTTAGATTCCATTATTTCACTATATTTGAGGAAATAAACAATTAAAAGCTTTCAAGTGTTTTTATCAGAATGCCAATTGCCCTGACTTTAAATATCATTCTTTTATTTTCAGGTTATCTTTGGAAAATCGAGCAGCGCAGAGTTTGTTTCAGAAACGTACACTGCAGTTACTTACCATAACAAGTAGGCATTATATATGTAACTGGGGTCGTGAAACAACAAGTTCTGCAATGTATTTTGCAAATAGCAAACACATAATATATGTATGCGTAACTTCTGAAATGTACTTTTTGTCCACTTCTTCATGCCTCCCTGTATGTTTTCCTAGTCGTTGGTCATATAGTGGTAATGTGTTCTTTTCCTAATTCAGTGCTCAATTCAGCCCTGTTCAGGCGTGCACAAAAGAAACCTGGTGCAATTTATCACCCAACCCAATCTCTCAAAGGGGGAGCAGGCATGTAGGATGTAGAAGGGAACCTCGCAGATCGGAATGTAAAAACAATTTGAAAAGAAAGTAGCTGAAATGAAATTCTCAGGATTAAGTAAAAGGGCCTCATATGACAGATACTGTGGGCTGGATTTTCTTATGGACAAAAGCACCAGATATACCTCCACTGACCTAATGCTGCTGGTAGCAACTGCCAGATACAGACAGCTCAGGAGCTATGTGACAGTGCTCTGGCTGCAGCACAGCTACTATGGTCAATTAGGTGACAGCAGGAAGTCAAGTTTGGCCGCAGTGGAGTTCCATTACAGTCAGTGAATTGTATTTTTTTAACCAAAGAGAATTGCAGGCAGAATCACTTTGCACTATAATCTTGCCTGTTTATATGCCATCACTTTAGAAAGACAAAAATAGCTGGTCATATATGTAGCATCATTTAAATTTAACTTTGCCAACAAACTAAGCCATGCCATTGATGATAAGTATATAGGCAAAGAGGACAAACTGCCCTTATTTTTTACTCTAATTTTACAGGTTGGCTTTTACATTTCCTAAATAGACTAGACATACTGAGGAATAAAAATCTTCTATACACAGAAGCATTAATTCAACAATGTTGGACTGCCTATCTGTCATACTTCAGCAGGATTTCATTATGACTCATAGTGTTTGTACTCTTAATGGTATTGGTGTAATAGTCAGTTATAAAGTGGATTGTTAACATCTGTTTTAGAGGCAAGATTGGATTTTGGTTGAGGGATGTTTTCATGGTTCATTGGGTGTGCCTACATATATAATATAATATTTTTTACATATATCTCCATCCAGGAGCAAATTGCACCCAAAATCACACTAGTTTTCTGAAGTAATTTTTTTTGCTCAAGTTTCGGCTCAGACTCATTTGCATATCACAAAATGCAAAATCTGCCATGAACCACTGCAATCGAGCAATATTTTAGAATTTTTTTTTCAAGTTTGAATTTAAAAAAGACATCCTTGATATATTAAGGGCGGTAACCTGGTGTAACTTTATGAGCACCGTGTAAATAGTTTTATCACAAAAATAAGCAATTTTAATCCAAGTTCCTCATCCATCACTTGTGAGTTGCCTACTTTAAAATAACTGAAAATTGTTTTTAAAAACTATACACTTCAATTTGTTAGTTATATTGGTGTACAGTTGTCAGTTTTTTAGTAAATTGAACTAAATTAAAAACTTTTTGAAACATGTCTATTAGTGTTCTTGCTCCTAAAAAAAACTCAACCTTTAGAGCCACCTTGAATACTTGCAAATGGATGCCATTAGTGGAACTTGCTATGCTGATTAAATTTATCTGTGGGTATGGCTAGTTTTGTGGGCAGTTCTGGAATACAGTGAAATAACTCGATTTGTGCTGGAAGCACAATCTTGTGTGCTGGTTTGGCCAATTTCTAGCTGATAAATCAAGTGTAACACAGCAGAAACTTCTGCCCATTTACTTCACTGGAAATGAAAATTGGGAGTGAGGTACAATGAGAGACTGAATCGATCGCCCTAAGCCAAAATTATCCCTCATTTTATTGTACTGTGAGCTTGTAAAAAGCAAATGAGCATTCAAAAATGCCAGGCAGGAAAAGACTAGCTAGTCAATCAAGCCAACCCCACACCATGATGGTTGGACCAATATGATGAAACACTTGCTTTCTGCAAATTCCTCCCACCACCACCTTTACACCCACTCTCCCCCATCCCCACCCAGCCATGTGATCTCCTAGGAGAGGCAAAAGAAAGAAGTAAAATCCCAGGGCCAATAAAGGAATGACATACTTAGTAAAATTCCTCTCCAACACTCTTCAGGTGAACAAAACTATTCCAGGAGATCACACACAGAAAAGTGTTACCTTTAAACATTCACCTGCTACTTGATGCAATCTCTGGCCCAGCTCAACAATCACTGCACCAATGGAATTGCATTCCAGATGTTCGCTGCTCTTTGAGAAAAGAACAGCCTAATATTCAGCCTATTTCTACTTCTGCTTCATTTAAATTTATGTGCTTTGCCCAATCTGTAAATTGTAATAATCTATCAGTAGGGATAATATAATTAATGTAATTAGTCTGTCAGATCACCTCTAAGTCTGTCAGAAAACCTCTAAGCCTGTCCTGCTGTAAAGTAAATAGACCAAGGTCCTTGAGCTTTGAGCAGAGGTAATTTCTCTAGTGGGAGACCAACAGAACCCCTAAGAAATGTACATTTCCTTGCTGCTTTCTGTCCATCCCTACTAAGCATATGACCATGATAACAACAACACATATTTATATAGCATCTTTAACCTAATGAAATATCTCATAGCTCTTCACAGGAGGATTAGAGCAACATTAGACACCAAACCACATAAGGCAATAATAGCACAGATAACCAAAAACCTGATCAAAGAGATAGGTTTTAAGGAGCATCTTAAAAGAAGAAAGAGTTAAAAAGGCAGAGAGGTTTAGGAAAGGAATTCCAGAGCTTAGGTCTATGCAACTGAAGGTTTGGCCAGCAATGGTGGAACAATTAAAATCAGAAATGCTCAGGAGGCAAGAATTACCAGGAAAAGCTGGGATAAGGACTCACCAAGCCAGAAATTCCCACTACTCAAGCAAGAAAGAGACCTGCACAGTAATGATAGTTCTGTGGCAAATTTTAGACCCAATGTAAGTGAGTATACCATAAATCATGACAAAAGGAAGGACCGTGGAAAGCTTGCATTAGGAAACTGAGAACAGCTTTCAGCAAGAACCATTAGAGGCTGGGAATTGTGTCAGATCTGTTTCCATATCACTTGCTGTAACTTTGCTGGGAAACATGGCAGAAACCCCATTTATTCGAGTCACCGAGGTATTTCCACTGCACATGCGACAAAGTTATGGAATGGAAGCAGCTCCAAGGAAATTTCTTGCTATAATTTACTGGACTCTTAAATGCGAATATAATTTTGTACCCATATGTGATGAATATAATTCTCATAATACTCCTACAATATTATAAGAAAGGCAGGAACATGCTGGGTTTCCTCATGCACTCACAACTCTACTTAATTTGTGAACAATACTGTTATATTCAAATAGGTACTCCTTTTATCTTTTTTTTAAAAAAAAACAAAGGTTCCTAGAATGATTAAATTATGGGTTTTATCACTATTTATACATACTTTATCACACTAATCTATTGTGGCCCATCCATTATTATATATTATTAGCATTATTAATCGACACATACTTAGCGCAGCAGGTAGGCTTCACCCATATCTACTTGAAAAGTAAGGCCCACAGAATGCAACAGAAGTCAATCAATGTCTATGTTACTGCAGTGAGCAGAATGTGAAAGCTTTGCATTGTGAAGATAGTGAGTTGGGCATAAAGGAAGCATCTAAATAATAATATACAATGGTATAATTGATTGTTGATATTTGTACTGCAGGTCTCCTGATTTTTATGAGGAAGTAAAACTTAAGCTTCCAGCCAAGATTACAGCAAAACACCATTTGCTATTTACATTCTATCACATCAGCTGTCAACAGAAACAGAACCAAGCAGGCTCAGCAGAGACTCTGATTGGCTACTCGGTAAGTTATGTCAGTTTTCAGAGCACTTTCTATTAATGCCAGTGAACTAATATGACCTTGAGGTCCCAGCGATGTTGTACATTTGTCACCAAAACAGGTGGCTCAACGGATAAGGTTCCATATTCAACTCTTATTCTACGTAACGTGATCACCCAGTCAAATTAAGCTATTGAGGGGCTTTACTTGGAATCGGTGCCCCGGACTAGAAACTTGGGACCCAGGAGCACGAGTAGGCTATTCAGCCTTTCATGGCTGCTTTGCCATTCGATAAGATCATGGTTGTTCTGGTTGTGGTATCAATTCCACTTTCCTGCCTGCCCCCCATAACCCTTGACTCCCTTGTCTATCAAAAATCTGACTAACTCTACCTTGGATAAATTCAATGACCCAGCCTCCACTTCCACATACTCTTGACCCTTTAAGAGAAAAAAAAATTCTCCTTGTTTCCGTCTTAATTGAGAGACCTCTTATTCTTAACCTGTGTCCCTTAGTAACCCTGTCCCCTAGTTCTAGTTTCCCCCACAAGAGGAAACGTCCTCCCTGTATCCACCCAATCAAGCCCCCTCAAGATCTTTTATGTTTCAATAAGATCACCTCTCATTCTTCAAAACTCCAATGGATATAGGCCCAATCTGTTCTTCATTTGTTCAACCTTTCTTCATAAGATAAGCCCTTCATCCCAGGAATGAGTCAAGTGAACCTTCTCCGAATTGTTTTGAATGCAATTATGTCCTTTTTAAAATAAGGAGACCTTCCTCCAGATGTGGTCTCACCAAGACCCTGTACAATTGCAGTAAAACTTCCCTATTTTCATATTTCATTCCCCTTGCAATAAAGAACAACATTCTATTTGCCTTCCTAATCACTTGCTGTACCTGCATACTATCTTTCTGTGATTCACGTACCAGGGCACCCAGATCCCTCTGTATCTCAGAGTCCTGTAATTTCCCTCCATTTAAAAAATATGCTGCTTTTCTGTTCTTCCTGCCAACGTAGACAAATTTACATTTTCCCACATTATACTCCATCTGTCAAATTTCGCCCACAAGAAAGGGGGAAATATCAGCCAAAGATGTGATTCCTAATTACCAGCCAGTGACTCCTGTTGAACAATTTGTATTTGTGGACAGTGAGGTTCAGCTGTGATCTCCCCAGGATTAATGGAGTCTGACATTTGCTCTCCTGGCTCTTACACACACAATGCTCACAGAGTTAAGACGAGAGTGACTTATTGCTGTTTAAGGAACAGTTCCCTAATTAAGTTACCACTTTCAGAAGAAAAGGTGTAAGAAGGAAAATGGGAGAAGAAAAATAATTTAAACTGTAAATATTTATTTTTGAAATACATTTTCAATTCCCTTTGGGCATTTCATCTGATACATGGGAGTATACAGCAAATTTAGGATGCGGGATCAATACAAATCAATAATAAATTGAACACAAATGTTTGAACCTGATCACATATGATGACTGAAAGCAATGAAATCATTCCAAAAATGTGACTAGACTTTAGTATAAAACAATTTGGCTTATTGTAGCTTTGGGCTGTCTAAATTGGCATCATGCATGCCAATATGTATTTTCTATGTTACACTTAAACCTGGTCAAGTCTCATGTTTTTTAAACAGTAAATCACATAACTGAATAGGTCGGGAAGATACCAAACAGCAAGAAGCAAGCAGAAACAAGCAACACAATCAGCAAGTTCAAAAATCTGCAAATGGAAAGTGGGTAGTCTGCATGGGCCAGCAAGAAAACATGAATGTGATTACTTGAAATATTTTTGAAAATCCTTTCTGATGTCACCTTACATTCTTTGTTCCATTTGCAAATAGAATTAAAGGTTGTCACATAATAAAGACGTCTATAACAGTTATAATGTTTACAAGAAAATTAGTACAATATAATTGGGCAAAAGATCCATGGCCCTTCCAGCCAATTGCAACCATAAGTATGGGAGAGGACTGCCAGCTAAGATCGTTTATACACCAGATATCAGTCTTTCCCAGCAATTTCTACAGGGCCTGGTTTTGAATATCCCTGTCCACTCCAAACTTGGTCTTTTGCATCACTGGAGTGTAGCCAGTGAAGGGGACTTAAATGGGGAGTTCTGTCCTCCCCAGCCTTTTCTCTTCAACTTAGTCTGTAATTTGGATTTTCAGTTTGTACACCCACAGTAGTAGTTGTAACCAATATGTCAGATTTTGGTTGCTACACCAGATTTGGTTATGGTCATTTATATATTAGCTCCTGACTTTGTGGAAATAACTTTGATGAGTCCAACAGTGTTCAGTAAATTGATGGATTTTGCTATCTTTATTTTCTAGTGGTTACCAATTCTTATGAATGAGCGTCTTCAGACTGGCCATTACTGTCTGCCGGTGGCCTTGGATAGACTCCCCAACAAATACTCCATGCACTCTCCAGAGGTAAGTATTCTTTTATACAGCATTCTTGTGACTGATTTCATGGTGATTCATCTGACCTTGGCAGGGCCAAGTTATAGGCAGTTATATAATTTGGATGGTATAAAATTGTCCTTAACTGCATGACCAACCTTATGTTCATGCAGACATTTGAAATCATTGGTGTTACAGAATCCACAAAGAGTGCAGATGCAATCCACGCCTTGATGAATAAGTGAATATGGAATATGCATTAAACCTACATAGACTGTTTCAGCACAGAAACAGGTCATTTGCCTCGTGTTTATACTCCACATAAGCTTCTTCCCACCTTACTTCATCAAAGCGGATTAATACATCCTTCTATTCCTTTCTTCCTCATGTATTTATTTAGCTGGTACGTAAATGCATCTATGCTATTCACCACCACTACTCCATGTGGCAGTGAGTTCCACATTCTCTGCACTCTGAGTAGTAATTTACTTAAGGAAGAAGCAATCAATTAAATCAATTTAAGAAGCCGTTTTTTTTTTGTTTTAGTTTTTATCTTGGTGAGTTCTTTTCCCCCTCCCTCTCCTCCTGAAGGCGCTGATATTCTAATGGGTCTCAGCTCCAGAGGTGCCTCTTATTTTTTTGTAAGCTTTGGCAGTGAGTTCTGGTAGCCAATTTGAGAGTAAGGCTATTCAAAGCTAATGGGTGGCATCATCTCAGATTTGCACTGAGTACGGTAGTGGGTGAGTAATATGATGTTTTACCCACCGGCCACAATGGCGGGTTTTCACACTGTATTGTCTCAAACCCGCCGCATTAGTTATACGTGCCGTTTCCTTGGCAGACAGGGCTCTCATTCGCCCACCATGCCATCACCTCACCGCTTCATCAAGCCAGGTACTATATTTAAAGTCCAGCCGCGGGCACACATCTCAGTGCTTCCAGCCCACAGTTACTGCAGGGAAGATGACCACAAAAGGCAAAAAGACTGCAGCCCCCAGATTTAGTGATGTGTCACTGGAATGCCTTTTAGAAGCTATGGAGTCCTGTGATATCCTCTACCATAGCTCTGGCCATGGGATGGGCAGCGGTGTGACCAATCAGGCTTGGGAGATGGTGGCTGTGGTGGTCAGTGCATTGCTGCACAGAAGACATTGGCCATCCAACGCAGATAGAGGATAAAATGATCTCATCCGTGCAGCCAGGGTATGTCAACCATCCCATCACGCTAAACTTATACATGCAAGCCCATCACACATTCACTGGCATCTCACTCACTGCTAGCTCAAGGGACATCACCACCCATTCTCACAACATACCTCATGTGTCCAGATGGCCTCATCTCCTCTAGAGACTGCCTCCTCAGCCCTCACCATCTTGAGGCTGCTTGCACAGATCAACTTGTGTCCCCACACACATCCTGGGTTATCCTCCTTCCCCAGTACAGCCCTCGTCCTACAGCCTCATCCCTTGCCTGAGGCCACTTCTTCCCCTTCTTCAAGCAAGCCCTAGCCCTGCAGCCATTGAAAATCCAGCCACATCTGGCTGATCTGGTAGGTAGAGACCTGCCGTTAGCCCCCCCTATTAGGGATGTGGTTCTGTCTGTGAAGCCGGGCGCTGATGACCGTGAGCGCTGACCGAAGCAAGGCAGGCAAACAAACCTTGAAGTCGCGAGTGAAGTGCAGCCCACCAGGTGCACATCGCTTATGTGCTGTTGTGAAACACATCGGCGTACGATCCATCAGCGGGGTGGGGGGTGGGGGGACGATTCCAGCAGGCAGACCTAATAATAATAAGCTGATGTATTACAATGAGGTTCCCGACGACCGATGGTGGAGAACGTGGCCCACCATCAAGGAGCTGAATGGATGATCGCAAACTGGTTTCACGCCATCGTGAAACCGATTACGCTATATTGTCTGCTCGCGCCAACGAACACTCTTGATGCAGGCAGGCACAGAAAATCCCTGCCAGTATGTCTACTATTAGCAGATGGACATAATTGGGCCAGATTTTTGCAACTGAAATTTCCCAACTCAACAGACCCACCTCAGTTTAAGGAACCCATTAGACCTAATTTTCACTTCTGGGTGGTGGGGGTGCAGGATCAAGTTGGGTCCACTGACCGCAGAGGCAGAACAGAGGTGGCCACATGGGCGAGCCAAGGCGGGCTGATTAGAAGGCCTAACCTGGTTTTCAGAGACTTTGTCCCAGTTATTTTGGAAGCTCTTGGGCCCTTTAGCTCTCATCCTTCAAGCTCCCTCACCCCCACCCAGCTGTTGGCCACCCCCATGACAACTCAAACTTCCCACCCACTCCCATGGCTCCATGACAACTCCATAGCCAATCAACCAGTATCCACCATGGGCAGAGTTCAGCAGCCCAGGTGAAGATGAAAATAATAAATGTATAACAATCTAATACACTGCCCACTCCTACACACTTGATGGTGAAAAACTCCCATTCATGAAACCCATTCAAATATTTTACATTTCCTCAAGTTGTTAATCTCTTATAAAAAAGAAACTTTTATTCAAGCCCCACATCAAAAAAGCTAACCCTTTAATAGCCTCTTTAAAATGTCAAACTGTGAACTCAGAACCCCTGCTAAGATAATTGTAGCTTTTGAAATGTAGCCAAGCATTCATGATGACACAATAATAATAGCCTTTGGGAAATGTCAACAGATACTTCTATTGAAACTGCATGAAGAGATGGGTTTCTTTTCTAACCTACACCAGATGGCCTGTCAAGCAAAGCCACCCAGCAGAGGGCTTTCTTTTAATTCTCACTGACAACTTAAGTATGTTTTTCATGTTTAAAGAGTGGGGGGGCCGGGGGTTAAAAAAATGCATGTCATGACATTTAATCAGTTCTTATCCACCCTTCGAGATCATTTATGTCTACTCCATTAATTTGTCACTCACACACTACAGGTTAAGACCCTTAACCAGTCAAAATGGGGTCTGTTTGAACTCAGTTCAAATAGCCCTGCTGAGTTTGGGTTTCCTAGCTGTGTGAATCACACCCTTCTCCCTTCCCTCTGCTGGTGAAAATTAGATATGTTGGAAATGGGAGCTGGACTTCTGTATCTGGGTCCCACCTGACATTTTTAAAGGTCTACAGCACTATTTATGCCACAGCAACATTGAACACAAGGGGCACCTATTCACCCAGCTCTGGGAAATAGGCAGGCAAGTTTGAGTATAAAAGGCAAGACCCAAAAGGTTATAAAGAAGGAGAGAGTGGAGGAAAGCAAAATACTACTGTTGCCTACTGACCTGTATCATAGCTTATTGGTGCTGATCAAATTTGTTCTACTGTACAAACATTACTCTTTTTGGAGCTTTGTCCAGATGTTGGAATCCCTGTAAACCAATGGTCACCTGGATCTTTACAGCAAGCAGGCAGGTCATGAGAGACAAGAATAAAAATCCCATTAGCTTTCCCTCTTTTATGACAATAGTCCCTTGATTATATTCTAACACAGGATTGGTTTTAACCTTCACATTATACACTTTTCATTCCTCCATTTGTTAAAAAAAATCCACCAATAACCTGAAGCCATGATCAACCAAAGCTTAAATTACAACAATAAATATAGTTATGACCACAGCTGATGTTATTCGCTGAGCAAGCCAAATGCCAGAGGGAAACTTGTCTTACTGATCATAACCTCTATTTTTTGGTATTTTAAAAATGAGGGGAAAACTACTGATCTCAGAAACATAGAATCACTTTTAGGATTTTAAAATTTTAAATAAGTATTAACAAGCAGAAAAAAAACTTAAGCACACAAGATTAAAATTACGCAGTTAAAACAGTCTCACAAAATGTTCCCCCAAAAAACCCACTTGGTCAGAGCATACAAATAAACTACTTGGCAACAGCTCCCCTATAGATTTTTAGTCATAAAAATCCAGTAATATCACCCAAGACAAAAACTGCTGCTACTTTAACAAAGTATACCACATGACTTCTCACTCTCTTCCACCATGCTGTGGAAATCTGAAGGAAGTTCAAGGACAGACGGCTTTCTGAAAACAAAGACTTCTCTAGTTTGAAACTGGATGGCTGCTTCAAATTCACAACATTTCTCAGCACAGAGCTGGTCTCAGGACATCTCCCCCACACAACCAACACAAAGCAAATAAACATCTCACTTAAATATCTTTCTTTCCCCTTTAATCCTAGACCCCACTGTCCTAAGCACCTCTTTGAACTCAACTTTCCCAAAATTAAAAAAATTTTCATGTGTTCCTATTGCTTCCACTTTCGGGTCAACTAGAATATAATAACCTTCCTTTGTTTACTTACGAAACCTTTGTAAGCCGTAAAAAGTCCCTTAAGTAAAAGCCCCTTCAGCATGGTTTCATCAAGGGGAGGTCATGCCTGACAAATCTGTTAGAATTCTTTCAGGAGGTAATGAGTAGGTTAGACAAAGGAGAGCCAATGGATATTATCTACTTGGACTTCTAGAAGGCCTCTGACAAGGTGCCGCACAGGAGGCTGTTCAGTAAGATAAGAGCCCATGGTGTTAGAGGCAAGGTACTAGCATGGATAGAAGATTGGCTGTCTGGCAGGAGGCAGAGAGTGGGGATAAGTGGGTCCTTCTCAGGATGGCGGCCGGTGACTAGTGGAGTTCCGCAGGGGTCAGTGTTGGGACCACAACTTTTCACTTAATACATTAATGATCTAGATGAAGGAACTGAGGGCATTCTGGCTAAGTTTGCAGATGATACAAAGATAGGTGGAGGGACAGGTAGTATTGAGGAGGCAGGGAGGCTGCAGAATGATTTGGACAGGTTAGGAGAATGGGCAAAGAAGTGGCCGATGGAATACAACGTGGGCAAGTGTGAGGTCATGCACTTTGGTAGGAAGAATAGAGGCATCGACTATTTTCTAAAGGGGGAGAGGATTCAGAAATCTGGAGTGCAAAGGGACTTGGGAGTCCTTGTCCAGGATTCTCTTAAGGTTAACTTGCAGGTTGAGTCGGTGGTTAGGAAGGCAAATGCAATGCTGGCATTTATTTCGAGAGGATTAGAATATAAAAGCAGGGACGTGCTGCTGAGGCTTTATAAGGCTCTGGTCAGACCATATTTAGAATATTGTGAGCAATTTTGGGCTCCGTATCTCAGGAAGGATGTTCTGGCCCTGGAGAGGGCCCAGAGGAGGTTCACGAGAACGATCCCAGGAATGAAAGGCTTAACATATGAGGAATGTTTGAGGACTCTGGGTCTATACTTGATGGAGTTTAAAAGGATGAGGGAGGATCTGATTGAAACTTACAGAATACTGGAAGGCCTGGATAGAGTGGACGTGGGGAAGATGTTTTCATTAGTTGGAGGGACTAGGACCCGAGGTCACAGCCTCAGAGTAAAGGGAAGACCTTTTAGAACAGAGATGAGGAGAAACTTCTTTAGCCAGAGAGTGGTGAATCTATGGAATTCATTGCCACAGAAGGCTGTGGAGGCCAGGTCATTGAGTGTATTTAAGACCGAGATAGATAGGTTCTTGATTGGTAAGAGGATCAAAGGTTATGGGGAGAAGGTGGGAGAATGGGGTTGAGAAACTTATCAGCAATGATTGAATGGCGGAGCAGACTCGATGGGCCGAATGGCCTAATTTCTGCTCCTATGTGTTATGGTCTTATGGTCTTAAGTCCCCTTTGAAATTTCGCAGCTAAAAAGTTAATCCTTACCTATCACCTAATGCAAATTTTAAAACCCAACTTATTTACTCGTAAATCCACTTCACCCGAGCCTGTCATTACAAATACATGCACTTAGCATCTTTACTTTTCATCTCTCAGTCCCCACAGACATGCTGTCATTACTAACCTTCCCCTAATTTAGTTACCCATGGACACACACACAACCTTCTTTACAGAATACTACCATACTCCCAAAAATATTTTTAAAAATACATCCATCTTCACAACAGTTACACCACTGTATCAGCTCTTATAATGAAAAACATGAGGTTCCATGTACTTAGAGGCCTGACATTTCTATCATTGTTATTACCTTTCACCTATGTCACACTGCCTTAATCCTGTTCCACCGGTCTGGTTCATTACACGGACGAAACTGAAAACAGCTATACAATATAATCCTCAAGGGCAAAGATCATTTATATTCAGAACAAATGTAAAACTTGCATTGTCACCAGATGGGCATTTCCAGATTCTCCTTCCTCAGTCTGTGCATTTAACAGGCAGCAGACACATGTGGGCTGAAAAACAGCAGGGAAGAAAGTACTATTTTCAGCTATCTGACAGTTGGAAACAACTGCACACAGTTAAAAGCAGGAAATCTGGGAACAGTGAAAGATATTCAAATCAATAAAGTGAGATATGCTTTCTCGTGATGATCTAGTCTACATAAGTTCATCCCTCTGATATACGACATTTAAAATGTTCTACAATGCCTGGAAATACATTTGTAGTACTTTATATTTAAAAAAAAATGAATTACCACTTTATAATCATCTTTTTGTTCAAAGCAGAAGATTCCAAACCAGAATCCACCAATCAAATGGGTAGATGGCCATAGAGGTGTATTCAATGTTGAGATACAAGCAGTTTCTTCTGTGCATACTCAGGTAAGTCTCCTGACTAATTTCATTTTCTGCAAAGCTGTGTAGCACCATTTTGTTCAGGATTTATTGTTACAACCGGGTTAGGAGGGGTGAACTGACTCCTTGTTCCACTCCTGGATTGGTTTTACCAGAGTTTGAATTTAAAAAGGTGATACTGCCATTTCAACATATTAACTGGGTGTAGCTCGGGAAAAGAAATAAGCCAACCAGGTTCCTTAAGTTAACAAGTGAAGAGTCATTTTTATTGCCAAAACTCACAAAGATAGAGATGCAGAATTTTTTAACAAGAAGTTCAAAATGTACAAATATGTCTAACTACCCACTAATGCAAAAACAACACACACAAACCCCCACCCCAAGCATGAGAAAAAGAAAATGAAACTCTGCAGAGTACCAGGTCTTAAAACTTGGCTAAACAAAAAGTAAAGTCAGGAAAAAAAATCCTGATTCTTGTTTATAGCGAAGGGTCACTTTCCACAGTAGCTGCTGGTACTTGAATTTCTCACTGCAGTCTTGGCTGGTTGATTCTCTTTTCTCCCTTGAAGCAGTGGTGTTGATTTGGAAACTGCCTTCAAGAACTCTCGTTTTACAGCAATGAGGTCTTCTGGTGGGTTTTCAAAGTACAAACGCAATAGCGGCTTTTCACATCGTATCGTCCCAAACCCGCCACATTAATTGTGCATTTCCAGGAAACACGGCATTTCATGGCAGACAGGCTCTCATTCGCCCACCACGCATTCACCTCACCGCTTCATCGTGCCATGCGTCATATTTAAAGTCCAGCTGCGTGCACACCTCTCAGTGCTTCCAGCCCACGACTGCTGCAAAGAAGACATGGCCCTGAAAGACAAGAAGACTGCAGCCCCCAGGTTCAATGACACATCCCCCCTAATGCCTTTTGGACACAGTGGAGGCACGCCGTGATGTCCTCTACCCCCGCTCTGGCCACAGGATGGGCAGCAACCTCACGAATTCAGCTTGGGAGGTGGTGGCAGCGGTGGTCAGTTTCAACACCCTGCAAAAGAGGACAGCCACGCTGTGCCAAAAGAGGATGAATGATCTCCTTTATTCCACCAGGGTAAGTCTCCCATCTCATCACTCTCAACTGACACACTCACAAACCCAGCACACATCCAGAGGGCCTTCACTCACGGCCAGTTCAATGGACATCACCACTCACTCTCACATGCACACCTTCATTGTCCTCATCCCGTCCATGGGACCACTCACCACCCACACATACCAGGCATACTTATCATATAGCCTGGCAGGCGTCCTTTATGCAGGACAAGCTGGCACACAACAAGAGAGAAAGGTCACTTACCAATGGAGGAATGCCTGAAATCAAGATCTTCATGAACTTTGAAAACAATGCCATTCAGCTGGCCTGCGAGGATCTGGACTGCGCCTGTGCTGACGGTGAGGTCAGTGGTGCTCTACCGAGTGAGGATCCAGCCGTGCAACATCCATCAGACAACCATGCTGTGAGTGATCTGTCCTGTTTCACAGGCCACTGTCATGCACCAATTATCTCTCCTTGCTTTTACAGGCACATCGTTCAAACATCCGACAGAGTCCACAACCCAGGACCTCCAATCAAGCCCCGAAGAAACCTCTGAAGAGGAATCTGGAGGCACCCTCACTGACGTCCCATCACAGCGTTCATCCACACCCTCCACCAGCACAGAGACACACACCTCGATAGGTCCTAGCTTCAGGATAGCATCAGGATCACAACCTGGTGAGCACATCGCACTGTCTGATCTGCAGCAGGCATTGGCAGGGACTTCCAAGGTGCCTGGCACTTGGAAGACTGCTGGAGGCCAGAAATTTGCTGAGTCCAATGATGAGCCTCTGGACTCTCAGCAACTCACAGTCGCTTGAGCTGCAAAGGCAAGCTTGGGAATATCAGGAAGGGATGTCTGCTGCACTCCTCAGATTTCAAGGCACAATGGAGGAGACTCTCCATGTTCAGGCTGAGGTGATGGCACTGGCATGCCAAAGCACCAAAGTCAACACTGGTAGATGGCGGCCGCCATGGAGATCTTGGTCCAGGACATCGCTCCTGCACTGCTGCATGGGCTAAATTCCATTGCTGATGCCATTGTTGGCCTCCAACAGTGTGTACACGAGAGGAGTGTGGGCAGCTTGATCCCACTCCAGCTACCCCTTCTCCTCAGGAGTCAGCCAGAGGCCCTCAGGCACCCCCTTGGGAGGAGGATCAGCAGGTGTACCCCCCCCTCCCCCCTCCCCCCGCAACACGGTCCATCCACCCAGGTGACTCCGGGAGTGTCCAGCCCATCCAAATCCCTTCTTCCTGTGACCTCAGCAGTTCCAGCTTCACAGCTCGAGGAGGGTGTCACTGCCACACAGCAGGACCCCAAAAGCAGGCTGGAGCCCTCCAGGTCTCGGCCCTCCAGAGGACGCCCGTCAAGGTCATCACACCAGTCAACAGGCTGCCTCCATCTCCACTGAGAATGTCAGCAGGGTTAGGAAGGTTAAGAAGATGTAATTACACAGCCTGGGCACTGGTGTTAATCGCTTATATATAATGTTCACTATTGTCAATAAACTCCCAACAATGCCTCCCTATCTATGGTTCCTTGTTCTGGTGAACAGTGTTCATGTCACTCATATGTGAAACCTTTCTGCAAAAGATAAAGGCAGATGTCTCAGTCCAGGGCCTCTTCCCTGTGCCCTGTGCAGTCTTCAGACCAAAGTGATGGTCCAGCCTCACACTCCCTGGAAACATTAGTGATGCCTGCACCTCGATGGTGCTCATCATTGTTGCTAGAATGTCGTGGGCAGGCATCACAGAATTCTGTCATTCTCTCTGTGTGCTCTCAGCATCTTTGTGGTGGGGCTGGCCCACACCTCTTCAGCGTCTGTTACCAGTGACACTCTGCACCTGAAGAGGTCAGGTGCTGAAGGCAGATGCTTTTAAAGTTTCATGGCTGCGTCTCCATAATATGATCCTGATCACAGTGCGCAAGCAAGCTGCCTTCGGCCACACAGGAGTCAGGCATTCTCAGAGGCTATATGAAGATCTATGGAATGTCCTCACTGTATGTCATCATCATCCTCCTGCAATCAAGTGACTATCAGGGCCTTCACTGTGTCTCCATGACAGGAACATTATCACAGAGGATATTCGCGCTGCCATAAGCCAGTCTGGAGTCAAACATTCATAGATGCAATTTGAGGATCTTATGGTGTCTCCTCACTGCATGTTATCATCATCCTCGATAAACCTAGCAGCTTTGAGGGCCTCTTGAGTGCGCCTGCCTCGTCTGGCTAGTGCGAGAGCCTCATTGCCATCATTGTTGCCTTCGAGGACCTCCTCACCCTCATCACTGTCGACGTCCTCCTCATCATGGAGATCTCCAGCTCCTCCTCAGCCAACTCCTCTCCCCGTTGCAGTGCCAGGTTGTAAAGAGCACAGCAGGCGACAACGATGCGTGACACCCTCTGTGGACTATATTGCAGGGCTTCAACAGACAGGTCCAGGCACTGGAACCTCATCTTCAGCACCCTGATGGTTTGTTCCGCCAAATTGCGAGTTGCAGCTTGAACCTCGCACCTTCATTCTGCTGCAGTCTGAGGCTGCTGCACGGGTATCATCAGCCACGTCCTCTGCAGGTCTATTGTCCCCAAGGAGCTATCCCTGCTGCCTCTGTGGACCCTGGAATCTGTGCACAGACCTGCAGGATGCGTTTGTGGTGGTCTCACACTAGCTGCACATTCAGTGAATGGAAGCCCTTGTGGTTGATATAGTTGACTCCTTGTGGCAACAGAAATCTAAGCACCATGTGAGTTCAGTCGATGGCACCCTGCACCTGTGGGTAACCCAAGATCTGGGCAAATCCAACCACTCTTGCATCTTGGCTGTCCTGGTCCCAGGCAAAATGCACAAAGTTGTGTGCCCTCACAACGATGTCATCCATGACCTCATGGATGCATTTGTGGGTGGAGGCTTATGATATCCCACAGAGGTCACCTGTAGAGCCCTGAAGGGAGCCACTACCATAGAAATTGAGTGTCGCTGTCACTTTCACGGCCACTGGCAGTGGATGCCCTCCATGTCCCCATGGCGCCAAATCCTGCAGTAGCTGGCTGATGTGACTGACCAGTTCCGTAGACGTGCACAGTCTTCGGCGTCACTGGTTCTCAGTCATCTGCAGGAATGAAAGGCGATGTCTATAGGCCCTGGGTCTAGCTAGGCACTGACCAAAGACAGCTTGCTGTGGCTCTTCGGCGGCATGAGCAGGAGTGACAGCTGCCCCTTCTTCCAGAAGGTGCTACTTCTCCCTCTGCTCAGCCAGGTGCCTCTGTTGCTCTCTTCTCCGTCGCTGTCTTCTCCGTCGTCTTCACTCTCTGTTTGCCATGAGGCATGCAGCTAATTCACCAGGCACCATGCTCCTGATGTACTGTTCCTGCAGGATGAAAGAGAGGGACATGTTGGTTAGTTTGGCTATACTAAGAACCTCTCATGGTTAAGTCTGAAGGCTCCTTAACACATCCTGGAGAGTGCTGGCCACCACTTGGATGGGCCAAAGTTTAGTGCGCTGCACGGCTGCCTGAAATCCCACCCACCTCCGCCCCACTCCAGCTGACCGATTGGTGGCAGCTTTGTCGACTGGACTGCATGCTGGACTCTCAGCTCAGGCGCAGGCATTCTCCTAACCCACACTGTAAGGCTGCACTGTTAACTTGAACCATCGGGGAGACTGGACCAAATCGGGATGGTGACATTGCAAGGAGCTGTGAGCACCTCCACCAGTGACTGCTGCACAGCCAGCTTTAGCAAGAAGATTGTATAATGTGCCCAGTCATTTAACTGTTCTGCTGTTCACTAAAATGCTCATTCGTTTGCAGTCTGTGCCTGAGGGGTGTAAAGCTCAGGAGCATTTGATGGCAATTTCTTGCGTCTGCGTTGCTTGAGTGGGCAGATAAGTTAGAGGCCCGACTCCGACCACATCAATCTGGCTCCACCTGAAGTGTTTCAGCTGCAGAGGAATGGTCACCTTATACAAGCTGTCCCTAATGCATGGCCACTGCCCTCACCCATTCCCCCAACCCCGCACGTGTTTGTGTGCTACCTTCAACTGCAGGGCAGCCTTTGCCCCTAAGTCACCTCAAATGCAGGGCAGCCTTTGCCCCCATCCCCAAAGTCATCTCAACTGCAGAGCAGCCTTTCCCCCCACCAATGCACCTCAACCTTGAGGTCCAACAGGCGTCCCTCATGAGTGCTCCGCAACATTACTGTGCACTCACCTCCTAGTTCCCCTCAAAGTGCAGCCCGCCAAGTGCATGCTTTATATATGCTATTGTAAACACATTGAGGTGCAAACACACCAACGTGGGCGGACAATCCAGCGGGGTGGGGGGATGATTCTGGTGGACTGACCTTATAATGATATGCAGATGTATTAGAATGAAGTTCCTCATGTCCAATGGCGGGAAACGCGGCCCGCCATCGATGGGCTGAGCGGACGATCGCAAACTGGTTTTGCGATGTTGTCAAACGGATTTTTGGCCTTCTTGCCATATTATCTACTCACGCCAATGAACACGCCCGACGCCAGTGGGGTCGGATGATTCCGCCCCATGTCTCCATAAAGCAGCTCATATCCTTCACAAGTGCAACATAGTAGCTGCTGTAGGCCAGTGTCCTTTCCTTAGCAAAAGTGTTCTTTTCAAACAATTCAATTATATATATGTCCAGCCAACATTATAAAGTAATATTCTGCATAACACATCATTATAAAGTCCAGAGGATATATGGGTTGTTTAGGGTGAACTTCTCCAGTGCACCCTCTAGTTCTGCTTTAATAGCAACTTTGACCTGCGTAGCTGGGCAAACCTAAGGAGGCAATTAAAATATTGTCAGTCTGAGCGACTGCTTCAATTTGAGCTTGTAAGATCTCAGGGTTCGGGGCCACAGATATCTAAATAGGTGGCCGACTAGTCATAAGTAATTTTAAGATGGTTTATTAAGAAGCAACAGTTTAGATATAATGCATTAACTTATGAGGCAGAAGAAGTATATGACCCATGATAGTTGAAAGCAGTTTACTGGTTCCAGAGGATAGACAAACGAATGTCGCTGATCTCTGCAACCCAAGGTGGTGGGGTCGCAGTCCTCTGTTGGTTACTGACAGCAGGCTTCCTCCCTTTCCCTCGGGTCAGCTGAGACGTCAGGAGGCTCTTAATGATCTCCCAGGCAGAAGTTCTTTTTTTTCCCTCCCTCCTATGCACTTCTTGATGTACCCTATTTCTGGGAGCTGGGAGCTTAACCAATGTCAATCATCTATCTACACCCTTTAGACAGGTCACGTACCCAAACTGTCAGGGTGGTTACCATACTCCATGGCTCACCACTCTGCTCAAGGTCAACATTTTAGTTTACATCATGATGAGAGTCATATTCTGGTCCTTTCTAAACAATAGGTAAGTGGTACAGAGAATGCCATCTTAACAACTTGGGACTGGCAACATGAACTAAGTGACCTTGCCTGTTTCCACAGACTATTTTAGAATTGTTGTCTTTTTAGAAAGCTTTTTAGGGGGTGTTATATTATGGAGAAAATATCTGTTTATTCAAGGACCCTACTTCTTACAAGTTTAAATCTAACTTTCTATTTTAGGAAAGTTTTTTGTTGAGCAGTCAGTAGGATAAAGTTGAGGGAATTATCATTCTCTGCACATAAAGTTGGGGATTTGTATTTATTGCTGTAAAGTCATTGCACTAGACACTGGGTAAGCAAGTGGAACCAAGAGCTTTCTTCAGATCACTCTGCTGATAAGAGCGCTCATAAAAGTGCAACAGCAAATAATGTCAGAGTAGGAAGAAATGGTGGAAAGACAGAATTAGAGGCTCTTTACCTGAATGCACACAGCATTTGGAACAAGGTGGATGAATTAATAACGCAAATAGAAATAAATGCGTATGATATGATAGCCATTATAAAGACATTGTTGCAAAGTGACCACGACTGGGCTCTGAATATTCAAGGATATTTGGTATTTCTGGAGGACAGCAAGAACAAAAAAGGAGGTGAGGTGGCTCTGTTAATAAAGGATGAGATGAGTACAGTAGTGAGAAATGATCTTAGTTTGGGGAATCAAAATGTAGAATCAGTTTGGGTGGAGGTAGCAAATAGCAAAGAAAAGAAGTCACTGGTGGAGTGGTTTATAGGCCCCTTGATAACAGCTCCACTGTAGGTCAGAGTATAAATCAAGAAATAATGGGACCTTGTAAGAAAGGTGCTACAATAATTATGGGACATTCTTAATCTTCATATAGATCAGACAAATCATATTGGCAGAATTGCCAGGAAGATGAGTTTATAGAGATAAAAACAAAAAAACTGCGGATGCTGGAAATCCAAAACAAAAACAGAATTACCTGGAAAAACTCAGCAGGTCTGGCAGCATCGGCGGAGAAGAAAAGAGTTGACGTTTCGAGTCCTCATGACCCTTCGACAGAACTTGCGTGCGAGTCCAAGAAAGAGTTGAAATATAAGCTGGTTTAAGGTGTGTATGTGGGGGGCAGAGAGATAGAGAGACAAAGAGGTGGAGGGGGCGGGTGTGGTTGTAGGGACAAACAAGCAGTGATAGAAGCAGATCATCAAAAGATGTCAACGACAATAGTACAATAGAACACATAGGTGTTAAAATTAAAGTTGGTGATATTATCTAAACGAATGTGCTAATTAAGAATGGATGGTAGGGCACTCAAGGTATAGCTCTAGTGGGGTTTTTTTTTATTTTTTTTTATATAATGGAAATAGGTGGAAAAAGGAAAATCTTTATAATTTATTGGAAAAAAAAGGGAAGGGGGAAACAGAAAGGGGGTGGGGATGGGGGAGGGAGCTTACGACCTAAAGTTGTTGAATTCAATATTCAGTCCGGAAGGCTGTAAAGTCCCTAGTCGGAAGATGAGGTGTTGTTCCTCCAGTTTGCGTTGGGCTTCACTGGAACAATGCAGCAAGCCAAGGACAGACATGTGGGCAAGAGAGCAGGGTGGAGTGTTGAAATGGCAAGCGACAGGGAGGTTTAGGTCATTCTTGCGGACAGACCGCAGGTGTTCTGCAAAGCGGTCGCCCAGTTTACGTTTGGTCTCTCCAATGTAGAGGAGACCACATTGGGAGCAACGAATGCAGTAGACTAAGTTGGGGGAAATGCAAGTGAAATGCTGCTTCACTTGAAAGGAGTGTTTGGGTCCTTGGACGGTGAGGAGAGAGGAAGTGAAGGGGCAGGTGTTGCATCTTTTGCGTGGGCATGGGGTGGTGCCATAGGAGGGGGTTGAGGAGTAGGGGGTGATGGAGGAGTGGACCAGGGTGTCCCGGAGGGAGCGATCCCTACGGAATGCCGATAAGGGGGGTGAAGGGAAGGTGTGTTTGGTGGTGGCATCATGCTGGAGTGGGCGGAAAGGGCGGAGGATGATCCTTTGAATGCGGAGGCTGGTGGGGTGATAAGTGAGGACAAGGGGGACCCTATCATGTTTCTGGGAGGGAGGAGAAGGCGTGAGGGCGGATGCGCGGGAGATGGGCCGGACACGGTTGAGGGCCCTGTCAACGACCGTGGGTGGAAAACCTCGGTTAAGGAAGAAGGAGGACATGTCAGAGGAACTGTTTTTGAATGTAGCATCATCGGAACAGATGCGACGGAGGCGAAGGAACTGAGAGAATGGGATGGAGTCCTTACAGGAAGCGGGGTGTGAGGAGCTGTAGTCGAGATAGCTGTGGGAGTCGGTGGGTTTGTAATGGATATTGGTGGACAGTCTATCACCAGAGATTGAGACAGGTAGGTCAAGGAAGGGAAGGGAAGTGTCAGAGATGGACCACGTGAAAATGATGGAGGGGTGGAGATTGTCGCCGGGCTCACTTCTTTGGGCAGGAGTCCTCTCCCAGTTCAACGGATCCTTTTACCCATCTCCAATATTCTCCTTCCACCTGGACCCCTCCCTCTGGATTCTTACCTTCTCTTGATCTTTTCATTGAGAACTGTCGGTGCGACATTAGTCGTCTCAATTTCTCTGCTCCTCTCACCCATTCTAACCTGTCTCTCTCTGAACTTACTGCACTCCATTCTCTCAGGTCCAACCCTGACATTGTCATCAAACCCGCTGACAAGGGTGGTGCTGTTGTTGTCTGGCGCACTGACCTCTACCTCGCGGAGGCTGAGCGTCAACTCGCAGACACTTCCTCCTACCTCTCCCTGGACCATGACCCCACCACTGAACATCAAGCCATTGTTTCCAGGACTGTCACTGACCTCATCTCCTCTGGGGATCTCCCTCCCACAGCTTCCAACCTGATAGTCTCCCAACCTCGGACGGCCCGCTTCTATCTCCTACCCAAAATCCACAAACAGAACTGCCCCGGTAGACCGATCGTCTCAGCTTGTTCCTGCCCCACAGAACTCATTTCTCGTTATCTTGACTCCCTTCTCTCTCCCCTTGTCCAGTCCCTTCCCACCTACATCCGTGATTCCTCTGACACCTTACGTCACATCAACAATTTCCAGTTCCCTGGCCCCAACCGCTTCCTCTTCACCATGGACGTCCAATCCCTCTACACCTCCATCCCCCACCAGGATGGTCTGAGGGCCCTTAGCTTCTTCCTCGAACAGAGGCCCGAACAATCCCCATCCACCACTACTCTCCTCCGTCTGGCTGAACTTGTTCTCACACTGAACAATTTCTCCTTCAACTCCTCTCACTTCCTCCAAATAAAAGGTGTGGCTATGGGTACCCGCATGGGCCCCAGCTATGCCTGTCTCTTTATGGGGTATGTGGAACATTCCTTGTTGCAGTCCTACTCCGGCCCCCTTCCACAAATCTTTCTCCGGTACATCGATGATTACTTCGGTGCCGCTTCATGCTCTCGTCAGGACTTGGAAAAATTTATTAATTTTGCTTCCAATCTCCACCCCTCCATCATTTTCACATGGTCCATCTCTGACACTTCCCTTCCCTTCCTTGACCTCTCTGTCTCAATCTCTGGTGATAGACTGTCCACCAATATCCATTACAAACCCACCGACTCCCACAGCTATCTCGACTACAGCTCCTCACACCCCGCTTCCTGTAAGGACTCCATCCCATTCTCTCAGTTCCTTCGCCTCCGTCGCATCTGTTCCGATGATGCTACATTCAAAAACAGTTCCTCTGACACGTCCTCCTTCTTCCTTAACCGAGGTTTTCCACCCACGGTCGTTGACAGGGCCCTCAACCGTGTCCGGCCCATCTCCCACGCATCCGCCCTCACGCCTTCTCCTCCCTCCCAGAAACATGATAGGGTCCCCCTTGTCCTCACTTATCACCCCACCAGCCTCCGCATTCAAAGGATCATCCTCCGCCATTTCCGCCAACTCCAGCATGATGCCACCACCAAACACATCTTCCCTTCACCCCCCTTATCGGCATTCCGTAGGGATCGCTCCCTCCGGGACACCCTGGTCCACTCCTCCATCACCCCCTACTCCTCAACCCCCTCCTATGGCACCACCCCATGCCCACGCAAAAGATGCAACACCTGCCCCTTCACTTCCTCTCTCCTCACCGTCCAAGGACCCAAACACTCCTTTCAAGTGAAGCAGCATTTCACTTGCATTTCCCCCAACTTAGTCTACTGCATTCGTTGCTCCCAATGTGGTCTCCTCTACATTGGAGAGACCAAACGTAAACTGGGCGACCGCTTTGCAGAACACCTGCGGTCTGTCCGCAAGAATGACCCAAACCTCCCTGTCGCTTGCCATTTCAACACTCCACCCTGCTCTCTTGCCCACATGTCTGTCCTTGGCTTGCTGCATTGTTCCAGTGAAGCCCAACGCAAACTGGAGGAACAACACCTCATCTTCCGACTAGGGACTTTACAGCCTTCCGGACTGAATATTGAATTCAACAACTTTAGGTCGTAAGCTCCCTCCCCTATCCCCACCCCCTTTCTGTTTCCCCCTTCCCTTTTTTTTCCAATAAATTATAAAGATTTTCCTTTTCCCACCTATTTCCATTATATAAAAAAAAATAAAAAAAAACCCCACTAGAGCTACACCTTGAGTGCCCTACCATCCATTTTTAATTAGCACATTCGTTTAGATAATATCACCAACTTTAATTTTAACACCTATGTGTTCTATTGTACTATTGTCGTTGACATCTTTTGATGATCTGCTTCTATCACTGCTTGTTTGTCCCTACAACCACACCCGCCCCCTCCACCTCTTTGTCTCTCTATCTCTCTGCCCCCCACACACACACCTTAAACCAGCTTATATTTCAACTCTTTCTTGGACTCGCACGCAAGTTCTGTCGAAGGGTCATGAGGACTCGAAACGTCAACTCTTTTCTTCTCCGCCGATGCTGCCAGACCTGCTGAGTTTTTCCAGGTAATTCTGTTTTTGATGAGTTTATAGAGTTTATTCAGGACAGTTTCTTAGAACAATACATCCTGGAACCAACCACGGAGCAGACTATTTTTGGCCTGGTAATGTGTAATAAGACATTATTAATTAATTACCTCACTGTGAAGGATTCTCTAAGTAAGACTGATCATAACATGATAGAATTTCACATTCAGTTTGAGAGTGAGAAATGTGGGTGCATAACTCATGTCTCAAATTTAAATAAAGGCAATTACAAGGGTATGAAGGCAGAGTTGGTTAAAGTGGCTGTAAAACTAGTTTAAAAGATAAGACTCAAGGTAAGCAGTGGTAGACATTTAACTCTCAACAAAGGTATATTCCATTGAGAAAAGAAGACTGTAAGAAAAAGATGCACCATTCTTAGCTAACTAATGAAGTTAAGAATGGTATCAAATTGAAAGAAAATATGTACAATGCTGCAGAGACTAGGGGTAGGCCAGAAGATTGGGAAAATTTTAGAAACCACCAAAGGATGACTAAAAGAATATCAAAGAGGGAAAAACTAGTGTATGAAAGAAAGTTCGTAAGAAATTTAAAAGCTGGCAGCAAAAGCTTCTATAAGGATATATATAAGGAAAAAAGCAGCTAAAGTTAATGTTGGTCCATTAGAGGGTGAGACAGGAGAATTAATAATGGGAAACTAGGAAATGGCAGCGACTATGAACAACTATTTCATATCTGTGTTCACAGTCGAAGATACAGAATGCTTCCCGAGAAGATTAGATAATCAAGAGGCAAAAGGGAGGGAAGCAACTGAAAACAATTACGTTCATTAGGAAAGCTAAGGAGACTAAAGGCTGACAAGTTTGCTGGACCTGATGGCCTGGATCATATGGTTTTAAAGGAAGTGGTTGCACTGATGTTGGATACATTAGTTGTAATCTCCCAAAATTCTCCATGTCCTAGAAAGGCCCCAGTAGATTCAAAAACCACTGTTCAAGAAAGGAGGGAGACAGAAAGCAGGAAACCATACGCCAGTTAGCCTAACGTCTGTGTTTGGAAAAAATGGAAAGAATCCATTTTTAAGGAGGTAGTAGCAGGACATTTAGAAAATCATAATTTTATCAGGCAGAGTCAACATGGTTTTGTGAAAGGGAAATCATGTTTGTCAAATTTATTAGAGTTCTTTGAGGATTTAACAAACTGTGTGAATAAAGGGAAAAAAGTAAATATAGTGTATTAGATTTCCAAAAGGCATACAATAAGATGCCATATAAAAGGTTAATGTGTAAGATAAGAGCTCATGGTGTTGGCAGTGATATAATAGCATAAATAGAGGATTGGCTAACCAACTGGAAACATAGAGTCAGGATAAATGGGCCATTTTCAGGTTGGCAAACTAATTAGCAGAGTGCCATAGGAATTAGAGTTAGGGCCGCAACAATTTACAATCTGTATTAATGACTTGGATGAAGGACTGATTGTATTGCAGCCAAATCTTCTAATGATACAAAAATAGGTAGGAAAACATGTGAGGAGGGTGCAAAGAGTCTGAAAAGGAATTTAGATAAGTAAGTGTGCAAAAAATTGGCAGTTGGAGTATAATGTGGAAAAATGTGACATTGCCCACTTTGACAGTAAGAATAGAAAAGCAGAATATTATTTAAATGGAGAGAGACTGCAGAATGCTGTGCCACAGAGGGATTTGGATGTCCTTGTACATGAATCACAAAAAGTTAGCATGCAGGTACAGTGAGTAATTAGGAGGGCAAATAGAATGTTGGCCTTTATTGCAAGTGGGGGAGGAGTGGAACATAAAAGTAGGGAAGTCTTGCTACAGCTGTACAGAGCATTGATGAGACCATACCTAGATGACTGTGTGCAGTTTTGGTCTCCTTACTTAAGAAGGGATATACTTGCATTGGAAGCAGTTCAGAGAAGGTTCATTAGGCTGGTTCCTGGGGAGGGTTAAGCCTCTACTCATTGGTTGAGAAGAGTGAGAGGTGACCTGATTCAAACATACAAGCTTCTGAGAGGGCTTGATGTTTAGATGCTGGGAGGATGTTTCCTCTTATGGGGGAATCTGAAACTAGGGGGCACCGTTTAAAAATAAAAGGTCTCCCATTTAAGACAGAGATGAGGAGGAATTTCTTCTCTCAGAAAGTGGTTAGTCTTTGGAATTCTCTACGATGGAGAGCACTGGGTCATTGAATATATTCAAGGCTGAATTACACAGAGTTTTGATCGACAAGGGAGCTAAGGGTTATGGGGGATAGACAGGAACTTGGAGTTAAGCCCACAATCAGATCAGCCATGATCTATCAAATGATGGAGCAGGCTCGATGGGCCGACTCCTGCTTCTATTTCTTTGATGTTATAATGTTTTATCAACTACACAGAAATCAGATTAGATTAGCAAGGTGCAGCACAGATTCCAGAGAAGAACATGTCTGTGACTGATTCAGATGGATGCCCTTATCCTGACCTGTCATTCAGTCATCTTGTTTTGTGTTTGTGCAATCCAGTTAAACATCAAAAGTTTGACTTAGTTTACATTTGCTGACTTTGTTCTTACAAGGTGCCTGTTTCTTTAAATTATGAATTATATTTGTATTGGTGTGGGTGAGGGTGTAACATTGATGTGTCTGAGAAGAATGTAGGATGATGGTGGAATGACTTAATAAAATATTTGTGTTTTCACTTACCTATACTGAGATAATAAAAAGTTTACACCAATGTGATAAATTACTCAACAAAAATATACACAGATGAGGATAACTTAGATTTCTATGTCTTTAAAGCTTGGGTTGGGAGAGTTGGGTTAAATTTCATTGAGCTGGTTTGTTGGCGCCTTGTTTAACAAGCTCATGTAACTTTGTGTTGTGGTATTTTAACAAAGTCGTTAACCAGTGAACATAAACATATCAACCAGTTTGTTAAGGTGAAAGCCATAGCAGTGTCACATGAGCACAATAACTATTACACAGTCATACTCTGCAGAATTTCATATCTTATGGTGATCTATGTCACAAATCAACATCTACCGCACAATTTCATCAGAAGGTTGGCAGAAACCCTGCAGAAATGGGGTAAATGGTTATTTTCAGCTAACTACTACATTTATTCAGATGTTCTACTGCTCATCACTGGGAGGACGCCATAGAAATTCCAGGCATTGATGTTTAGTTAAGCAACTATGGCCTTAAATCTTACGGGGAGGCAGGGAGGTTGCAGGGGAGACTGAAAACAACTGAAGAACTATGCAAGGGCATGAGCAGAGATGTCCTATCAAACTTAACAGTGGCACTGTCTTCTGGGTCTTTTTCCTACCTGATATGCAGCCAAGCTGACCAGCGGCCAGGAAGGAAACCAGCAACAGGAGACTGCAGCTGGGGACCTTTTGGGCCAATCCACGTCAGTTCGTAGGGGAAAGATTGGACTTTGCAGCAGTCGGGGGAGCGAGAGAGAGAGAGAGAGGGTATTGGCTGGAGATGGACAGGTTGATGATTAGGGAGTGAAAGCTAAGGCTGCAATTAGAGGGGATGAGACTGAAGGCTTCCTCGAGGGACTGAGGGAGCATTCTCCACGATCTGCCCCCAACCTTGATTTCACACTGGCTGGCCAATTAACGGTTGGGGCGGGAAGAGGGCAAGCGATGACGTCAATGCAGGTGCCAGCCTGTGCTGACTGAAAGCTCCCTGAAGGCAGAGAGCTGCCTCAGGCAGCTGCAGACCTGAAAACCATCAAATAAAGTTTCAAAAAGCGGGAAGAAAATGTCCAAGCATCAGAATCAGGCACCTGAAAATATAGATGATAAAAATGCTGCACACATTTTAATTTTCATTTTATTTCATAATGGAAACCTTATCCCACCCTTGGATGTGGTTTCATGAGAAATGTAAAGGCCGCCTGGCCGATTTGCCCATCTGCCAACCATAAGGTTAGACAGACCACAAAAATCGGAGTCGATTGCTCTGTTAATGGGCGTCGTTGTCAGTAGGCGTGCTTCCGACTTTTGTCCATGCCTACCAACCGACATATTGCATGATCGTGGGATGACATCGGGAAGCATGCCCGATGTCATCTCGCGCAATTTCATGTCAGATCGGGTCGGGCCCGCACACGCCCAATCAGTGTAAAATTTGGCACCATATTGCCTGATCTTGTACCATATAAATAAATCACATTCTGCCATTATGTCATATATTTTTTCATAGAATTGAACATTAGAATCAAGATGGGACAATTTAGGTATGAATAGCTTTATTTGAATAGTTCCATTTCACAAAGATGGGCAGCAATGCAAGGCAACCAATAGGATTAATTCCTGCACTTAAAGAGTTCTGTTTCTTTGGCACAGGACAACCACCTGGATAAGTTCTTTGCTTTATGCCACACACTGGAAGGTCAGATGTCATTTCCATTTTGGATTCTAGACCAGAAGATAACAGAAAATGATCTGGAGCATGAGCTGAAGTTGAGTATAATCTCACTACCTTCAGCTCGGCTTGAACCATTGGTATTGTTCCTACATCAGGTCATGGATAAGCTTTTTCAGCTAACGATACAGCCTATTGTCGTCGCAGGCCAGACAGGTAAGTTTACAAGGGAAAACCCCTAAATATTATCATCATTTCTAATCTGATTGATTGACAGTTTGCCTTGGGTTATAATGGCCCTGAGTTATAAAATTGAAGAAACGTTAACTCTCTGAAAACAAACATTCTTATAGTTTTCTGAATTCTCATCCTTGTTTTCAAATTCTTCCACTTTCTTGCACTTCCCTATTCTCCCGCAATTCTCCAGATCAGTCTTTTGCGTCTCAATCTGTAGGGAATGGAAAATTATTACATTTCATTGATTCAAACACTCCTGAATTGTTCATTTGCAGCCAATCTTGCCCAATTCACATTTGAATCAGTTGTGTCAATAGTAAACAGCCTTCATAACAGCCCTGACCTCAGCAAGGATCAACATGGACGCAATTGCCTACTGATGTCTTATGTCCACTACGTTTTTCGCTTGCCAGATGCTCAGAAAGAGTTAGCAAAAGGAGGTAAGTGTTGGTTTATTCTCTCAATGTTAAAAGCTACAAGAGTAGCACTCCATGACGCATCGTATCTGAGGACGATTTTCATCCCCCTGTCAGTCAGAATGGAAAAGACAATGGGGTGAAAGTGAAGGTGCCACACTGAGCACTGCCGACATCTGTGTTACCACATTTTGGTGAGGGCCTTCAAACGGGTGGCCTGGATTCCTGCCATGGGAGCACCATAATTAACTTATTTTTAATGCACTCCCTTGTACATTGAAACAATGCTTCTTTTCGCATTGGAAGCTTAAAAGCTCAATCCATACTAAGAACTATTCACCGAAGGAAGCCATTCAGCCGATCAAGTTCATGCTGGCTCCACAGAACAATCCACTCAGTCCCATTCCCCTGCTCGATCCCCGTAACCCAACAAGTTTATTTCTTCCAAGTCTCCATCCAGTTTCCTTTTGAAATTATTGCTTGTTTCCGCTTCCGCCATACTTGAGGGTGGCAAGTTTCAGGTCGTGACCATGCACTGCGCTCAAAAGCTCTTGTTCACATTCCCCCTGCACCTTTTGCTCAAAACCTTAAATCTGTGTCTCTGAGTCCTTGTGCCAGGAGATAATGGGAAGAGGTTTCCATGTCTACCTTACTTAAACCTATCATAATGGACTGCATTTCACATGCCCCTGTTGGACGTTATTTTGGCGGAAGAGAGGGGGTGGCACGTAAAGTAGGGTGGGTGCCCACCCCACCACCTCCCTGCCCACCCCTGAGCTCATGCCCTTAATACATGGGTGGGGTGGGGTGGGGTGTGGGGAAGGGCGCCAGAATTGGCAGCCTGCCCATCATATTCAAATAAATAATTAGGTGTCAGTTGGGCTTGCTAACTGGAAAGGAAGGGGGAGGTACTATCTTCAGCGAGGGGGGTGCGGGTGCAGGGTGACTCTTTGCGCATTGGGGGGCAGTCCCCTAAGATAGTATCCCACCCCCCTTTCTTCCTCGGGGAGTCATTGGACGGCCTGCTTGTTCCTGGTTGCAGTCCCAGCAGTGCCCACTAGTGTGCTCTTGGTGCTGCCAGGACTGCTAGAGCTGCCGGCCAATCCGATTGGCCAGCAGATCCCAAGGTCAAGACTTCCCCTCCATGGAAGGGTGGAAGTCCCACACTGTCTCATGTTATGGCTGCGGGGCGGGCTTGCGCGAAGTGCCTCGGCTCCACACCAATTTTGCTTTCAAGGGGGGGGAAGGGGTGGTGATCGATCTGCCACTCCATAATATCCTGCCCAATCTTGTATGCCTCTATCAAATCTCTCCTCAATCTTCTTTGCTGTAAGGAGAACAACCTGACCATATAACTAAAACCTCCCAACCTTGAAACCGCTGCACCCTTTCAAGGACCTTCGCATCTTTCCTAAAAGTGCGGTGATCCAAACTGGATGCAATATTCTAGTTGGAGCCTAACCAGAACTTTATAAAGGTTCAGCGTAACATCTCTGCTTTAATCTGTTACTTCCCTGTTACTTTTGTCAAAAAATTCAATTAGATTAGTTGTACCACTTATTACATTTTATTCCTTACAATAAAATTAATTTATGAAAAAGTTGCTGATAGTTTATTAAAACGATCTGGTGGCCAACCTTGCATATAAACAACAGAAACCTGAAACCCTCAAAGACTCATAGGCAGTGTCTATATCACACCCGTACACTGTGACCACATCAAAGAATTATGTAGAATTGGAGACATTTGTGGCACTAAAGAAGGCCACTCAACCCATCTTGACTTTGTCAACTGAAAAAGATCTAGCTAGCCTAATTCTCTTTCCAGATTGGTCCATAGCCCTGTAGGTTACAGCAATTCAAGTGCATATCCAAAAGCTTTTTCAATGGGATAAGCGTTTCTGCCTCTACTGCACTTTCAGGCAATGAGTACTTTTCATTTCATCAGTACCTCCTAACACATCACATATCTCAGCTAATCTTCCATCAACAAGTAACAACAGAAACATTAGATGAAATTTATTGGAGCCTGCTTGAGCGGGCAAGATGGTGGGCAGGCCCAGAGAATTATGCAGGAAGCTGTGCATCTGACTCCCTTTGGCAGAAAAACTGTCACGCATTAAATGAGCTGCAAGAAGAGGCCGATGAAGGAAATTCTGTCACTAGCAGCGGGAAGGCAAATTGGCTCATTAATGAGTCATTTAAATGCATTATCTCTGTGCCCACCAGGATTTAATGGTGGCTCAGGGATTAAACCAGAACCGCACAGGTTTTCGGTGTCTTCAAAACACTGCCCAGCAAACCCTGTTAGTGTTGCCAGAGAGTCCTCTGTTCATAGGAACTCAGTGCCCAATCAAGGGACCCAGCACTGGGAAGTGGGGTGCCCACTGAAAGCCACCCCCGTCCTCTTTCCTTCCCCCCTCACCAGCGACCCCCTCCTTGCAACCCCATCCCACCCCACTTACCTCTCTCTAGGCTTCCAGTGATGATCCCTGGTGGAGGCTCCAGTGGGTGGCGCTGCAGGTACTCAAGACTCTCTGGTCTCTGATTGGCCGACAGCTCTTGGGGTGGGATATCCACCCTACTTGGGGCATAATCCAAGAGGAGGCCCGACGCATCCAGGTTAGTGCCTGACAACCTAATAATTGCTTCTGACCTCCCACTGGTTCTCCTGGGTGGGACTCTCGTCGTCAACTCTAAATTCTATCCATTATACGTGAATGTTAATATGGACTGTAAGATTGACTTGAGCATTCCTGGGAATTTATAAATATTGAAGCCGAGAAATTTGACGTATACACAAAACAGGCGCAAACTGGGCGGACACATGGCTCCAGGCATTGGTTCACGCTGGCTTGAGGCCCAAGCCTGATTTAATGTGAGACCACATTTAAATGCCGCTGTTGAACTGTCGGCTGGAGATGGGCTCTACATTGCAATTTGCCAATCAGGGAGGGTGCAAAACAGCCAGTTTCAATGCAGGGCAAGGTTTGGGAGCTGGGGTGAGGGAAGAAATGATCCTGGGGGAGACCTCAAATATGCTAGAAACAGGCCTGAGCTTGTTTTGGCCCTGAAGAAGCACTCCTTCTTCTGGGCTCACAAAAATTAAAAGCTAAAAATTTCTTGGGTCTTTTTTTTTAGCAGCCTGAAGTAGTCTCTTTATGGGCCACTCAAGATTTAATACTGTTAGACGGAGCATTTCTGGTGCAAGTTCCATTTGTTTGTATGTGAACTACCATCAGTATAGGATCCTAATTTACAAACTTAAGAAACATAACACCTGTTTCAAGTAAGTATCCTGGATGAGTTAAAGTCACCCAAGTTGACATGGCAAAATCCTGCACAGTTTGGGCATGGCAGATTACATTGCAAAATTTGGAGGTTCAGTATCAATTTTACACTATAAGTACTGAGTTGAATTTCTCCTGCTGCGATTTCCTACTGCTGTTTACCAGCCGATAGCTCCTACTGGAAAGTGCTTATATCTGCGGGTCAAATGGGAATGGAGTTGAACTCCTCTGTAATAGCACTCCTGGTTGACTATCCAGCCATCATGTCCTGTTTAGGCCCAATCAGGAAGCTTTTTTTTAAATTCATTCATAGGATGTGGGCTCCGCTGGCTGGGCCAGCATTTATTGCCCATCCTTAGTTGCCCTTGAGAAAGTGGCGATGAGCTGCCTTCTTGAACCACTGCTGTCCATGTGGTGTGGGTACATCCACAGTGCTGTTAGGGCGGGAGTTCCAGGATTTTGACCCAGCGACATTAAGGGAACGGCGATATATTTCCAAGTCCGGATGATGAGTGACTTGGAGGGGAACTTCCAGGTGGTGGTGTTCCCATCTATCTGCTGCCCTTGTCCTTCTAGGTGGTAATGGATAAGGAAACAAAGGATAGCTGGCACCCTTGCAGTAGTCAACATCTTTGGGGTAGTAAGGCGGGGGAAGTTAGAGTGAAATAAAATCTTTCATCAGCAAATGGCTCTAGGTCGGTGACGTCTAAATAGCACATTTGTAAAATTATACAAATACCACAAAAGTAACAGTAAATAATTACTGGCTTCACTGGTATAATACCCATTTTAATAAAGTGCATAATTTATCTGCCATTTTGAAATGAGCATGATTAACATTATTTGTTAACAATACATTTAATTATCATTCAGTTGTCTGATACAATGAAGTTTTGGTGTGACAACTACATTCCGTGGAAGCAACTGATAGTTTAATTCTATTAAATATAGTAATGGTAACAATTCTAAACTGCACAGTCTGAATAGTTGGATTTTGCCATTAGGGGATGCTCAAGTTCATCAATTCACACTGACCTGTAAAGTATTGTGATTCAGGAGGAAAACTCTGCAGGGCTGGTTTGGAAGGAAGGAGATTAATAGTTGTGGAAGCTGCCAAATTTTTGGAAACACTTTTGTCTTTGCCTTGGCTTTGTCTAAAACAGTAGAAGATTTGTATAAAGGCATCATCAGTTTATTCCCTTCTGCACCACTACTGCAAGAAAAGGCTGACAAATAGATTTGAAACAATAGATATTCATTTATAATCCTTGTTTCACTTCTTAAAAACTGAAACTTGTTAGCAGATATTTGGAAGTTGGCATTCTGTCCTTTCCCCAGTGTTTTGATTTCATTGTCAGCAGCTCACAGTTAACAGAGCAACATGTAAGAGCTCTGCTTCTGACTGGCAGTGTATGTATGTGAAAATGCCAACTGGTACTGAGAGAAATATTATGTTTGGCCAATTTGGCACCATAACAATACTCTATAAAAAGTCTGTCCATTAAATTTAACAAAGGTGTGCTTATTATGTATTTCAATCCCCACAGGTTCAGACATGATTTTTTTTGTGTGTGTGTGTGTGTCTGGACCAAGCATGGTTTTGTTCTTTGTTATTCACCCAGGTATGATTGAACAGTACGTGATGTTTATGCTGACACAGACTGTTTTCTTTAGTTCCAGCAGCAGCTCCTATTTGCCCAGAGAATCGTTATTATACTGTGGGGCGTTCCAGTGCTGCCAATGTGGGATCCAGATTGTTGCAGTCCCGTATCCTGAGCAGCAGCAATCCTGATATTGCAGGCACCCAGGCTTTAGCAGATGAAGAAGTTAAAAATCTTACGTCTTCAAAGGTATGGTGCTAAAATTAGGAGAACCACATTTTAACTAACTTTTTTTAGAAATCTTTTTTTTTTTAAAAAAGACATGAGTGAGTGGAGACCAACTAATCCCATTGCTCTGTAATCCAGACTTTTGAATCATCTCAGTATGCAGATCTATCCCAATCTGAGCACTCACTTCTGGTATCTTCATCACCTTACAACTTAAAGTACATTTCAATTTCAATGCTTCTACTGTTGAAAACTGATGGTGCTTTAATAATAGCTGGAAAATATAACATTGGTATTCATTGCCACCTTTTTGGGTGTAAAGTATACCAATTTAGCACTGAGACAGCCTGCACACAATCTGTACAGATATCGGTCCCTCTGCTAAACTTGAGGCTGCCATATTTTGGTAGCCCTCTTAAAGATGTTCATGAAGGGCAGAACATCATTTAGAAGGCCTCCCTCTACACAATCTGTTCCTGGTGAGCAGGGCAGATATTGGGCCTACCCAATTCAGTGATGCTTGTGGCCATCAACTACAGGTATTTTTTTTTTATATGAAAACAATCCTGTGGAACAAGGAAGAACAAGGTGTTCCCCTTAACTCTACAGTCCTGTTCCTGGTGATCAGCTCTCCTATTGCTCAATTCAACTCTCCATAGGAACATAGAAACAGGAATAGGCCATTTAGCCCCTCAAGCATGTTCCACCATTCAAAGAGATCATGGCTTATCTGCAACCAAACTCCATATATCTGCCTTTGCTCCACACCCTTGGTTAACAAATATCAATATATCTCTGGTTCAAAATTGCCTATTGATCTGGCATCAATTGCTTTTTGCAGTAGAGATTTCTACCCCCCCTGTTGAGCCGAATCTTGTGGAAGAGATGGGAATCTTGGTCATCGGCTGGAGAGCCAGCGAGAACCCCGCGCAGCCTCCTTTTTGGAAGATCTGCTGCATATTGCTCCACTCAAGCACCTGACAGGCCGGTGGTGGGCCTTTCCTCAGAGAGGCCAGATGTTCCATTGAACGGCAGCATCACCAGGGAGGCGGTGGTTGCTGCCGACATGACACCCACCTGAGGCCTAGGATCAATGCTGGGACCCTTGAACATGTACTGAGTGCCTTTGAACAAGGCAGCCCCCTGGGAGACCGCAAGCAACTCACCTGTTTACTTGACATGCTTCCTGTATGACCAGACCCCACCTGCCACTTGGTTCACACCAGTGGCGGCGGGAGGAAATCCTTAAGTGGGCATTAATTGCCCTTCAGATTTTTCTCATTGTTTTCTTAGGTCTCTGAAATGTCTTGAGATGTTTTTCCACATGTAAGGTGCTTTATAAATACAAGCTGTAGTTGATATCATGAAAATCCTATGCCTGGAATTATTAATCTTTTCTGACGTTTAAAGAGTTCCAGAGGTTCATGATAGCTCCAGGTATGGACAAATGTGCAGGGCTATGGTAAGAAGACAGTGGAGTGCTACTAGGTGAATTCCTCCTTCAAAGAGCCAGCACAGACACGACCGGCTGATTGACCTCCTTCAGTGCTGTGACTACTCTATGATTCTATGTAACCTTTTCCCTGTCTGTGCAATTACTTTGTCCTGGACCTTTTACCCCAGGGAATGGATCGAAGTGGTGCCCGGATGTCTTCCTATGTTGAAGTCAGCAGCTACTTCCACAACACTGGTTCAGTTGGACGATCATCAACCAGAAAGGTAGACTGCCACATAGCACAAGGAGATGTTTGTTACACCTGGCAGCACAGCACTTTAAAACCAAATGCAAATAATTGTTCCATGTATGCCTTGCTGCAGCTTTAGTTACTGAATGAACGATGTATAATGTCAACTCATTCTACACTTTGAGACTTCTATGAATATTATAACTTTTTGATGAGGTCTTTCATAGCTTTTTGTGTTCGAATTCTTGGCACAAAAAGCATGTCAGTAAAGATTACTGATGCACAAATAGGTTACATTTTCCAGAAATATTAAACAATTCTTTTTATTTATTGATCATGCATATATAAACAAAAACAGTTTCAATCCCGAAAGAAAATGAACAAGAGAAATGTTTTAAAAATCATCATATGATAGTTCCAAATAACATCAAAGATAAATAATAATGTTAATTATGTATTTGTTACTCAGTTAATTTATGACAGAAGTACTCTTAAATATCATTACCACTTTGATTCAAGAACTTGGTTTCTACAGGATAATTTGTTTAAATTATTGGATAAAACTGTACGTTTGATTCATTACCATTTTAATTTAAATATATGTGCGAGTACAAATATTATTTTCATCCCTCATTTCATCTTAGTACTATGCTTCAACTACCACCAATTACATAAATTAGAGGAACTTGAATACTGTCCTGAGGCAGTCAATGGAGGACAGGAGTAACCAGGCAACAACTTGCCTGCTGGGCCTACCTTCCGTTTCATGTGAATGTGCCTGGCTCCAACTTGACACTTCCACATAGCCATGTAGCTGAGATTGACAATGCAGTATTGTGGGCAGTGCATGCACTATGACCATTGAAGGCACTAACTCAAGTGCCACTGCATATTTTCTTCAAGATGCAGAGCCAACATCCCATCCTTTGTAATACTTTCTCTACTAAATTGTTTCAGTCTCAACAAAAACTCAGGATAGGAACAATTTTTTGGTTATTTCTTGTCATCAGACCTTAACTGAACCTTCTCTCACAAAATGTAATAGACTTTAATTCTTTGGAGGGATTATTTATATTTAACAAAAATCTTCCCATGGTGCATAACCTTTTCTTTTCCATGTGAAGTAAATATTGTCTGCACTAAATAGATTTCTTTTGCTTTTAACTGTGCTAATTACATCACACTTCTTTAGAACTTTGACAGGTCCGTCTACTTATTCTTGGAGTACTGATAGTTACATTGAAGTACGTACTGCTGTATGCTGTTCATTCAGTATCAGCGTAGTTTACAGAGTTGAAATGATAAAATAGAGTTATGAACCTAAATAGACCAATGAAACATCCCTAAATTCAGGATATTGGAATGCGAATGAAAAGCATTGTAGCGCGCATTTAATGTATAATTATTTAATATCAAAAAATAATGGGGTTTGCAAAAAAGCTACTGCATTGATTGTGGGTGACTTTAATCTTCACATCAATTCAACAAATCAAATTGGCAAAGGTAACCCAAGGATGAGTTGGTAGTATTCAGAGTACAGTATATTTGGAACATACCAGGGACCAGGCTATTTTGGACTTGGTAATGTGTAATGAGACAGGATTAATTAAAGATCTCATAGTAAAAGATCCTCTAGGCAAGAGTGACGTTATGATGGAATTTCATATTAATTTTGAGTGAGAAATGTGGTTCCATAACTAGTGCCTTAAACTTAAATAAAGGCAGGTACAAGGGTATAAAGAAAAAGTTCACGAAAGTGGACCAGGTAAATAGGTTAAAAATTAAGACAGTAAAAATATGGCATTCATTCAAGCAGATATTTCATAACTCTCAAAAAAGACATATTCCATTGAGGAAGAAAGACTCTACCAAAAGGATGCACTCTCTGTGTCTAGCCAAGAAAGTTAAGGGTGGTATCAAATTGAAAGAAAAGATATACAATGCTGCATAGATTACAGGCAGGTCAGAAGATTGATTAAGTTTTAGAAACCAGCAAAGGATGGCTGAAAAAGTAATTAAGAGGGAAAAATTGAAGTGTGAGGGGAAACTAGCAAGAAACATAAAACAGACAGTAAAAGGTTGTGTAAGTATATAAAAAGAGAAAGAGTTGCTAAAGTAAGCATTGGTCCCTTAGAGTGTGAGGATTAATAATGGGAGAAACGGAAATGGCAGAGGCTTTGAACAAGTAGTTTGTACCCATCTTTACTTTAGAAGACACAAAGCTTTCCAAGAATAGTAGAAAATAAAGAGGCAAAAGGGAGGGAGGAACTTAAATCATTATCACTAGAGAAAAGATAATGGGAAAACTAATGGAAGTTAAAGCTGACAAGTCCCCTGGACCTGATGGCCTGCAGGTTAGGGTCTTAAAAGAAGTGACTGCAGAGATAGTGGATACATTGGTTGTAATCTTCCAAAGTTGCCTATATTCTGGAAAGGTCAGAGCAGATTGGAAAACCGCAAATGTGACACCTCTGTTCAAGAAAAGAGGGAGACAGAAGACGGAAACTAGGACAGTTAGTCTAACATCTGTTATTGGGAGAATGCTAAAATCCATTATTAAAGAGGTAGTAGCAAGACATCTAGAAAATCATAATACTATCAGGCAGAGTCTACACGGTTTTGTAAAAGGGAAACCATATTTGACAATTTTTTTTAAGAGTTCTTTGAGAATGTAACAAGCAGGTGGAAGAAAGGGGGCCAGTTGATGTACTTGAATTTTTACAAGGTATTCAGTAAGGTGCCACATAAATGATTACTGCGCAAGATAAGAGCTAATGGTGTTCGGGGTGATATATTAGCATGGATAGGGGACTGGCTAACTAACAGGAAATGGATATTCAAGATAAATGGGTCATTTTCAATATGGCAAACTGTAACTAGTGGAGTGCCCCAGGGATCAGTGCTGGGGCCTCAACCATTTATGATCTATGCCAATGAGTTGAATGAAGGGACCATTGTATTGTAGCCAAATATCCTGACAATACATACGAACATACAAACTAAGAGTAGGCCACTCAGCCCTTCAAGCCTGCTCCGCCATTCAGTAAGATCACGGTTGATCTGATTGTAACCTCCCACCTACCCCCCAATAACTTTTCACCCCCTTGTTAATCAAGAACCTATCTAGCTCTACCTTGCAAATATTCAAAGACCCTGATTCCATAGCCTTTTGAGGAAGAGAGTTCCAAAGACTCACGACCCTCTGAGAGAAAAAAATTCCCCTCATCTCTGTCTTAAATGAGCGACCCCTTATTTTTAAACCATGACCCCTAGTTCTAGACTCTCCCACAAGAGGAAACAAGCTCTCCACATCCACTCTGTCAAGACACCTCAGGATCTTAAAAGTTTCGATCAAGTCACCTCTTACTCTTCTAAAATCCAGTGGATACGAGCCTAACCTGTCCGACCTTTCCCCATAAGACAACCCGCCTATTCCTGGTATTAGCCTAGTAAACCTTGAAACAAAGATAGGTAGGAAGTAAGTTGTGAGGAGGATACAAGGAGTCTGCAAAGGGATATAAATAAGTTAAATGAGTGGGTAAAAATTTGGCAGATGGAGTATTATGTGGGAAAATGAGAGATTGTCCACTTTGGCAGGAAGAATAGAGAAGCAGAATATTATTGAAATGAAGAGAGACTGCAGAATGCTGTGGTACATAGGGATCTGGGTGTCCTTGCACATGAATCACAAAATGTCAGCATGCAGGTACAGCAAGTAATTAGGAAGGCAAATGGAACATTGGTCTTTATAGCAAGGGAGATGGAGTTTAAAAGTAGGGAAGTACTGCTACAACTGCACAGGGCTCACAACATTTAAGAAGTATTTAGATGAGCACTTGAAATGACATAGCATACAGGGCTATGGGCCAAGTGCTGGAAAATGGGATTAGAATAGATAGATGCTTGATGGCCAGCATGGACATGATGGGCTGAAGGGCCTGTTTCTGTGCTGTATGACTTTATGACTCTATGGCTTTGGTGAGACTGCATTTAGAGTACTGTGTACAGTTTTTGTTTCCATACTTAAGGAGGGATATACTTGCATTGGAAGCAGTTCAGAGAATGTTCACTAGGTTGATTCCTGGGATGAAGGAATATGGGGAAAGGTTGAGCAGGTCATGGAGTTTAGAAGAATGAGAGGTGATCTTATTAAAATATAAAACATTCTGAGGGGTCCTGACAGGGTAAATGTTCAGGAGGTATTACCCCTTTGGGGAGAGTCAATAAATAGAGGGCACAGTTTAAAATTATGGGATCTTCCATTTAAGATGGCAATAAGGAGGAATTCTTTCTCTCAGAAGGCTGTTAATCTTTGGAATTATCTTGCACAGAGACCAGTGGAGGGTGAGCGATTGAATATATTCAAGGCTGAGTTAGACAGATTTTTGATCTACAAGGCCGTCAAAGGTTATAGGGGTGCAGGCAGGAAAGTGGAGTTAAGGCCACAATCAGACCAGCCATGATGTTAAGAAATTGGAGCCAGAGTAGGCCATTAGGCCCCTCAAACCTGCTCCACCATTCAATATGTTCTTATCATTTTATTCCATCATCCACGTCTTAATATGGTATTAAACATAAAAAGTTTTCCTGTAAATTTGTTCTGCTTTTTTCATCTTGATTGCCACCTTCCAATGCCCTTTGTCACAAAGTCATTCTGATGCCACGTGCAGCAGACTTCATGAATAGAGACAAATGTTTAAAAAAAAGGCTTATATTAAAACAGAAAATGTTGGAAATACTCAGCAGATCAAGCAGTTTCTGTGGAGAAAGAAACAGAGTTAATGCTTCAGGTTGATGAGCTTTCACCAATACTGGAATCAGTTAGAGATATATTAGGTTCTAAGCAAGTACAGAGGCAGGGAAATGGGGAGGGAGAAAGAACAACAGGGAAGCTCTATGATAGGGTGGGAGGCAGGAGATAAAAGCAAAATACTGCAGATGCTGGAAATCTGAAACAAAAACACAAAGTGCTGGAAAAACTCAGCAGGTCTGACAACATCTGTGGTGAGAAAGACAGAGTTAATGTTTCGAGTCCGTTCTGAAGAAGAGTCATACGGACTCCAAATATTAACTCTGTCTTTATCTCCACAGGTGCTGTCAGACCGACTAAGTTTTTCCAGCACTTTTTGTTTTTGTGTGAAAGGCAGGAGAGATTGAATGACGAAAGGGGTGATGAGGCAAGACAAAAGAGGGTGGTAATGGGACTAGGTAGAGGTAGATGTATGTTGTATGGCTTGTTGTGTGAAATTATTATAGGTCTGGCATGAATGACAAATGTATTTCCCCATTGGTTTTAGGGTTATTGTGACACTTGAGCATGTTCCATCCCGAAAACAGTTCTGGAAAATTTCTACGGTTCAGTCCTAGTCAACCAATTTTCCACTTTAATAATGATGTGGTGATATTTGATGAATTTGCCATTAGGCTCCTTTCCCAGTATTCAAAGGGCACAGGCTTGATTGCTCCTTATACCCATAATATAACAGAAAATGAGAAAGTGCATTTTAATAATATTTGCTGTCTAATAACTTCACACCCTATCGAGTGAATGGACTAGTATGCTGTAGTCCTATATAAATACATGTATTAAAATCACTAATACAGAATTAACTGGTGTTTACCCTCCTTTGCCTCCTTTGTTGTTTGTGTGGCAGTCTTCCTTTTGAACACACTCCAAATGTTTTTGTTTTGCTTTAATAACAAACTCTTTCCCCACAGATTAATTTTCTTTCCTCCTCTATTTGTGTACCCCTTGCTGAAGGCACATGTTGAATTTTAAACGTTGGTTCATGTTGCTTAAGAACAAGGATTCATAGTTCTAATCACGTGCTGAACTAAATTCCTTCTGGTAATATAAAAGGGAAGGGTCAGTTGTCAGACCTATTGCATTTATTGTCATGCTTAGTCTTTATTATCAAACAACAGTCAACTCAAATCACCACAGCATTTCAGTTTGGACATGTTCTATCATATCTTCTATGGTAAACTAATGTCACATTAGTTCGGTAGTTAATTAGAATTCTAACTAAGGTATTGCTTCTGTTCTAAGGTGGGCTTATACATTATTTTTAACAGCAATAGATGCAGCTGTTTAGTACTCAGGCAGGATGATCAAACTGCAGAGTTATTATATCAGTTTCTTCTAAAGAAGCAGTGGAATTAGGCCTTGGAAAAAAGATTACTTATTGAATGAGGCTTACTGAGTTCAGAATTGGCTTTCTGACCAGTCCTTCAAACTAGAATACTGGGCATTTTCTGAATTTATCTGTTGTTACCATTCCCACAGAGACCACTAACTTTTTAAAAGAGATTAATTTTCCATACGGCCATCTGAAATAAACCGATGGGCAAGATTTCTCTTTTTAAGACTTTTACTGTAACAAACAAATGAAAATCAACTTGGATCAAACAATAATTAACAGGCAACTGATATAAACTAAAGAAGAAGTTTCATTTCACATGAATTAACTAATGCAAGCGAAATAGGTCTTATGAAATGCTTTTACTTTACACTACAATTCCAGAAAATAAGTAACACTAAAGGAACAGTCACAAAGTTACTCCCAGCTCTCCAGCAAATGTTCACCTCTCCCAGCCACACAGTTGAAACTTTCAGAGTCCTTTGACTATCATTCCACTCCGCCTGAGTTTTTTGGATATGATTATCATCATCAAGACATACCTCGATGACCCTTCCAAGAACCCTATCTATTCTGTTCCCTTTCTTTTGAACAGAAACTGAACACTTAAAACCATCTTGCTTGGTCCTTAACACAATTTTCTCTGCCTTTTCACAGCAAAAGTCTTTTCCCTCTACATCTCAGCAGCAGCTTTTCCTTTATTGTGTGAGAAACTGTGAAAAGGTGCCTAAAAACTACCACCCAGCACTTCAGTGGATTTCTAGTTGAGTTTCTCTCCCATTCCCATTGCAACCTGGGGCACCATTTTCTGGTCAATGAGCAGTGGGGGAGGGGGTCCCGCTCGCCAATGCGTAAAATGACGCATGGTGATGTCCGGCGTGCGTCCCAACATCGGCGTACGTCCCAACATCACCGTGCATCATTTAGATTGTCAGTTCAGTGGATGCGCAGCCGAGCCAGTTGCATGCCCACAGAACTGTTAAAGGCCTATTAAGGCCATTTAAATAATCATTAACTCAATTAAATGAACTGCCCCACCCAACCTTAAGGTTGGCGGGCAGGCGAAGAGCCCAGGCGGCCTTCGCATTTTTCATGAAACCTCATCCACGGGCGAGATGAGGTTTCATGAAGTGTTTTAGAATTTAGTAAAAATTATTTTAAAAATTCATTGACATGTCCAACTCATGTGACATTGTCACATGAGGGGACATGCTTTAAAAGATTTTTTTTTCTTAATTTAAATTTTAAAACCTTAAACTGATCTCCCTGAGGTACCTCCGTGTTTCAGGGAGATTTCTGCACTCTTTCGCGCACATGCCATTCAGAGAATCCACCCCCCCCCCCCCCCCCCCCCCCCCCCCCCCCCCCCCCCCCCCCCCCCCCACCCGCACAGGGAGCGTTCAGAGCTTCCTGGCACGTGCCTTAATTGGCCCACCAGTACAACTCCCTCAATGGGGGGAAATGCTGCCCCTGAAGTTACTTGGGCACTTCTCCAAATTGAGAAGTTTACCAGGAATTCTAATTAGTCATTCCTTTCTAGCATTCTTGTTTTACTTTGAGTTAAAGATACATTTTAAAACATAATTGTCTTGTAAAGCTCAGCATTCATAACACTGTTGCAGAAATCTGACCACCCACTCCTGTTACCACAGTTCGAGTGGCAGTAACCCTGAGATCATTGAGGGCCCAAGGTGTACAGATGGAGGAAAATGTGGGCCAAGGCCCAAAACCAATTTTCATCTTTTCTCCTGGGGACTATTTGATCCATTTTAACTCAATCTCTGCTTTATCAGATGATGCAGTGGCAGTCCCCGGCAACACCACCAGTATTTCTTGGCTTTACCATGAAAGGCTCCCGCTTACTGGTGGGGATTCCATCAGGAAGTTGCCTAGCATCCATAATGACCCTTCAGCCAGACAAATGGGCTGGGGTTGCAGAAAGGTTCAAGCAGTGATGAAGCCTGGCACTATCATGATAAAAGAACCCTAGCCCTAGTTAATTTACAATATTGCTGCAGATCTACACATTGTTACACATATAAGCAAATGCTGATTTGGAGAATAAGGTGAACATTCTTCACTGTGAGCTGGAGGTGCAATAATATAAAGAATATCTTATGTATGTACAAAATTATTTGTCAATTTGTCTTCTAGATTTTTTAAGAAGAGAATGATTGGAATAAATATAGAAATAAGTTTTTAAGTTCAAATCTTTTTGAACATATGATGTCTTAGATAATTAATGTGGTATTTATTAAGAAAAATTAGAAATATCGTACAATGATGTCAAGAGTTCAATAATTTTCTGTGGCTGTTGCTACCTTCAAGTACAAGGAAAGGAGGGGAATTATGACTTCTAAGAAAGGTCATTCCTTTTTCTGCACCATTTGTAAAATCTTGTTTTTCATTATTATCCAGCAATTTCATGAAGAGCTAGCATTGCAGATGGTCGTGAGTACGGGAATGGTGAGGGAAAATGTCTTCAAGTATACCTGGTTCTTCTTTGAGCTTTTGGTAGGTCCACTTCAATTTCTCAGAAACCAATTAGTGTCATTGTAAACTATTTCACACAGATGTATTTTGAAAATGCTAGGTCGTGTCAATTCCTCTTTCCAAACCTGTAGCTCTCTTTTTGTTTTCCCTCTCACTATCCAGTCATCCTTCCCTACCAATTTGATTTGCACCAATTGTTTTCTTGTCTTTCCTGTTTTTTTCTCCTATAATCCTTTTCCATGATACATGTCCCCCACCCCTACATCTTGTTCACTGTAGCTTTTCTGTTTCATCTGAATCTGTATCAATGAAGTGTGCCTTTTTCTTAAATCTTGTAATGGAGTTGCACATGAGGCCACGTTCATCATCTTTCTATCATCTGTTATCCATCATCTGTCTTTCACAAGTCCTGTGGTGATGGGCGAGTGATGTAGCAGCAGGTGTGGATTCACTTGGAGTTGTTGCCATGAACCTGCACAGAAGCTGCACACTGGCAGCTCAGGACACAGGGTCGGTTTTCACAGGACGGAAGCAGAAGTGAAACTTGGCAACCCCCTGAGCAACCCTTTTTAAGGCCACACTGCTCACCCCCCTAGTATGAGGGAGGGGTTAGAAAAGGTGCCCTAAGCATTGTCACTTCCCTGGCTAGCAGGCCGCAGCTGGCAGAGATCCCATTCACACACTTTCAAAAAAGAAAGTAAAGTTGACACGGGTCACCATTGGTGCATGGGATATGCACACCATCATGGCAACATCACAGCCGACAGACCTGAGAGGAGAACTGCTCTTGTTGATAGAGAGCTGGCTAGATACATCATCCTGATCAGTGCTTTCAGTGAAATTAGCCTACCTGAGGAGAGTTGGCTCAAGAAAATCAATGCAGCTTACAAATTCTTTTGGAGTGGCCATGGAAAAGAAGAATGGCACAAAGCTGGTGTAGGCTTTGCTGTCATAAGCAATCTTGTCAATAAGCTGTATTTCCTCCCCAATTTGATTGTGCTTAAACTCCCCTGCATATAATGATATGCATTATAATGTATTATAATGAGGTTCCTGATGTCCAATGGCGGGAAACGTGGCCTGCCATTGGTGGGCTAAGCGGACGATCACAAACTGGTTTCACGCCATCATGAAACTGATTTCGCCATATTGTCCGTTTAAACCACCGAACACGCCCGATGTCGGTGGGCACGGAAAATCCCAGCCCATGTGCGGGCAGGGGGTCATTCGAAAAAACGGGGTTGGCAGTTGTAACAGCAATGGTCTCCTCTTTCTGAAGATATGTTCTGAACATGAGCTCTTAATCATCAACACAGTTTCTCACCTCCCTAATCGAAACAAGACATCTTGGATGCACGCCCATTGTATGAATTGGCATATAATCAACTATGCCATCAACAGGCACATGTGCATGTAACAAAAACCATGTGTGGCACTGACTGCTGTACTGACCACCATCTCACCATTTCAAAGTTAAATATCAAGATCTGCCCACAAAACAAGGCCAAATTTTGGAAAGATGGACCGAGCACTTTAAGTACATTCTCACTGGCCTTCATCCATCAGTGAAGAAGCAATCAACTGTTCCATCAACAGCTCTCTTGATGACCCTCCCACGCTATAAGAAATAACGAACGCAATCAAACTTCTGTCTATCCAACTGAGGTCTACTAGGCTGGAGGTCAATTCCTATTCAAGAAACTCAATGAATTCTTTCAATCTATATGGGAGCAAGGAATCATCCTGAAAAAATAAAAAGATGCCTCCACTGTCCACCTGCACAAGCAGAAAGGAGCCTACCAACCTTGCAACAATCATAGAGGAATCTTACTCCATCGCCCCATTACCCTGTCAGGTGGACATAAATGATCACATTGCACTATTTTGAAGAAGAGCAGGGGAGTTATCCCAAATGGACTGGGATTTGTCCTTCAAGCAATATCACATAAAAAATAGTAGTGTGATTTTTGTGTTTAATGTTTATGCTTTTTTGCAAAAGGACATTTTAGTTCAAAAGAATTGTTATATAAAACCTGACAGTAGGGTGTGCTAAGTCCCAGATGTATCGCCCTCTGGTGGAGAATAAGGAATAAAGGAATCTTCTGTTTTTCACAAAGGAAGCTGAGATTCAGAAGCAGAAAGCTGTGTGTGTGTATTCTTAATTGTTAAGAAGTGACAAAACATTTCAAGTGGTCATTTTCTCATTGTTGTTTGGATCTTCCTGTACACGTCTTTGCTATCAAGTTTCCTATGTTAAATCAGTGACTACATTTCAAAAGTAATTAATTGACTGTAAATTACTCTGCGATGCCCTGAAGTGGTAAAGTGGATTCTATAAACGCAAGTTCATTCTTCCTTATTTATTAGTGATTTTGCTGATTTGTGAATTCACAAATGTTCTTATAATGATTCTAGAAAACATTTTTGTTATAAATGAAAGGTTAAAAGCATGGCTCAGTACCATTGCCAGGCAGACAAGCAGGATTCTTCCAGAAAACAACGCTTTTCAGATCGCTTCAAAGATGACATCACCACTATTGTCAATGTTGTTACTGCAGAGATTGCTACAATTCTTGTGAAACAGCAAAAGGTAGATTTTTTTAAAAATATGTGTTTTGTATAGAACTGTTTAAAGAGGCAGTGTCACCAAAATAAAATAACATGTCAGACAGTTAGCATTCTCAGTTATAGCCCTTTTTTCCACACCCCCTCCCCAACCACAGTGCGTGCAATATAAAGGGTGGCAGAGTTAAAATATTGGGATCAAGCAAACCAATTGTATTTCTATCAGTTTAAATGTTTACAAACCCAAATCAGGCCAAATGATATTTGTCCTTCAAGCAATATCACGTAAAAAATAGTAGTGTGATTTTTGTGTTTAATGTTTATGCTTTTTTGCAAAAGGACATTTTAGTTCAAAAGAATTGTTATATAAAACCTGACAGTAGGGTGTGCTAAGTCCCAGATATATCGCCCTCTGGTAGGTGGGGACCTAATTAACATTTAAAGGTTGAGGCCCGATTTCATCATCAGCATTGTTGCTTAAATTTAATTGTGAGTGAGCTGTTGGCTTCCTGGCAGCAGATTCAAAGTGGGAGGTGCTGACTTCCTAAAGTAAGTAAGGAAGATCAGTATCTCTTAGCCTCCTTGTGGGCCAAGGGGAACAGGAGTGCTTCCCTCAGGCCTAATATGGAGGCTTTTGCCTCCTTCCACACCAAATATTTACCTGGAGCCTTCTCCCCCCTACTGACAGGACCCCAGGTAGGTGCTCCTGTTGATATTTAACTCTTCTGCTCAGTGGGTAGGCAGTCAATCCGGTCAGCTAGGATTCTGCACAAAATTATCCAAATAAAGCCTTTCCATTGAGATGAGCAGGGCCTCCAGACCCCCAGCTCTTTGCCAGGTACAATGGTCCTCCTCAGCCCCCTTGCCTCCCCCTGACTATCGAGGTCATGGTGATTGAAAGAATTACTTAAGAAATAAATCAAAGGTGTCACAAAAATCTTTGAAACCTTAGGAGGCATTTTGTCAGGCAGTAAAGTATTGATTTTCATTTTCTTAATTTTAGGAAGCAGAACAAGCAGAAAAGATCAACGTAAGCCTGGCATTTTTCCTGTATGACCTCCTCTCCCTCATGGACCGTGGCTTTGTATTTAATCTCATTAGAAACTATTGCTGCCAGGTAAGCAACCTGTCCTCTCATTGCATTTCTGGTGTACAAGTATTAAGACATTCAAGATAAAATATATTCTTCACACAACAATGACTCAGGCACTAAGTTGCATCTTTACAACGAATATTTAGAGACATCTGTTGAAAAATGATCAAATGCCTAAATCATATGTTTCGTGGAATGACACCATGAAATACTGATATACAACTGCCTAGTAGGTTGATCAGAAATTGCTCTCTCGGTTATTTTGCTGGTGACATTGACAATTTACTTTAATGCTCCTGCAAAAACATTGGAGAGAGGAATTTTAGACAAACCATTAGTGCCCCATGATGTAAATTCAGGGACTTGGTAATTTCTACAGTAGGCTTTTTGCCTTTTTCATATATTTTTATCCCATTATTAAATTTCCATTTTTAAAAAGAGGTTTGTCTCATTTTTGTTTCTATGCGGGCCAACTACTCCAGCCCAGGGAGCACACGGATAACCTATTCCCAATGACCCTATCAAAACTGGCTTGTAATCAACTTGTGGGAGATACTGCAGAATAGTCTGCTTTCCTTCCATTCCTGCAGGGATCCCTCCTTGATGACCTGGAGAGAACTGGAAGCTTAGCTAAGCTTAGCTGTTTATAGATTATGACTGATTTGCCATATCATGGCTGTATTCCATTCAAAAAAATACAGTCACAATTCACTGCCTATTAAAACTTTATTTAAATAACACGCACTGGTGCATCTTGGGGCTGAAATTTCCTCCAGGATGAATTGTGCCACCAGAGGAAGGTCAGGCCAGGACATCTGGCCATCACATTGCTCTTGGCATTACCCCAATCCACTCTCCCAGCCTTGGGGCTCATAATTGATGTAGAATGGGCTCAGGGTGAGAGTCCACTGCTGCTGTCTAGGAAAATGAGGCAGTATTGCAGTGGGAAAGCAGCCAGTTTTCCAGGCTCCACCTTTTCCCTCCCCCCACTCCACTTCATTTATCCGTGATAGGTGATCACCAGGCAGTGGATGACTTCCCCGCTGGAACGGGTGAATGATGATTCCTTGCTGTTCTTCCAATAGTAGTCAGTCTTCCAACCCTATTTGTCTTTATTTTCTTTTGCTATGCTGCCCAGTTTTTGAGTAGGAAAATTGGGAAAAATTGAGCCCTTAACCTTTGGTCCTCTACCATATGGACCAGGTGGCTGCCAGGATTCAATTCTGATCAATGTTGAGTGCATGAGTTTCTGCTATGGTGTTCTTAGGGTACAAGAATTAGCTGCATCATCCTTGGAATAGAGAGGCAAGAGATCAGCCAGAATTCCAGCTCCGGATCACTTTCCAGTAATCCATGCTGACAAGTATGTAGATGAATAACGTGACAGCATCACTGTCCAGTTTCACACAGAAATAGCCACTTGGTGAAGTCCTGGGCAGCTGCTAGAGGAAAGAAAGTGGACAAAATTCAAAAGCAAATTAAAAACAACGGACCACCTATACAAACAGAATATTGTATTGGTTTCATTAACATTATTTTGAACCCACTCTGCTGCAGCTGTCAGTAAAACTGCAATCAATGCCCACCCTCATTTCTATGCGACTGGAGTTCCTGAGGATCCTCTGCAGCCATGAACACTATCTCAGCCTGAATCTTTTCTTCATCACAAATCTCTCTGCACCAGCTTCCCCATGTCTCTCAATATCATCACAGGTAAAGACAGTCATGCATCAAATTCAGACTATATTGTTTTGTGAATCTTACTGTGCCTTTGCTTGGTTGACATTGCATATGGTAAGTGTTTTCTGTGTAATATGTTCCATTAACACAGATGGACAAACTTCAATCTTGTGCATTTATTTATCAGCTGGAGCTTTGAGATCCAGGCAATATTTTCCTCTTTTGTTGAAACCCAAAATAGAGGTGTGATTAATGACCAATATTGAAGGTGTCTCTTGCTATTGGGTTTCCTCTTGCCAAGCACTTAGCGTACTGCTGGTTTTACAATTCTCAAGCCGGCCATATGGCTTGCCTAACTGGCAAAGAAGTCAATGGAGTCTAGACAACAGGATGAGAGCAAAGACCAGTACTTGCAGGTAATGTTCATGAATCCTGGTCTACCGACCAGGACATGTAGGTGTTTGATAGTTTAGTGGAAATATGCATAGGTTTCCCCTTGTCCATAAACCCACATTTTGGGTTTTGATGAAAGAGGAAAATACTGCCTGGATCTCAAAGCTACAGTTGATGAATAAATGCACAAGACTGGAGTTTGTCTATCTCTATGAAGGGAACATAATGCACAGAAGACACTTAACATACACAAGGTCTCATTACCACCATCAACATGCATTTGTATAGTGCCTTTAATGTAGAAAAGTATCCCAAAGTACCACACAAAGGCATAATCAGATAAATTGGAAACAAGCTAAAGAAGGAAAAATTCAGAGATGAGATCAAAAAACTTGATGAAAGTAGTAGATTTCAATGAGGATCTTAAAAGAGGAGATGGGTGTTGGCAGGTTTGGCGGGAGGTGGGGGTGGGTGGGGAAATTCAAGGGGTAAGGCTAAGATTGCTAAAGGGATAGCTGCCAATGAAGGGGCAAAAGCAGGGGGAATGTGCCAGATGACAAAGTCAGAGGAAGGGAGAGTTCTAGAACTAGTTGTAGGGCTAGAGGAGTGTACAGATTTGGCCCCACAAAAATTACAAACACCCTAGACTACCCCTACCATGATTTTCTTTTATTAATTGATGGGATGTGGGCATCGCTGGCTAGGTCAGCACTTAATGCCCATCCCTAATTGCCCGTGAGAAGGTGGTGGCAAGCTATCTCCTTGAACCACTGCAATCCATGTGGTGTAGGTACATCCACTGTGCTGTTAGCAAGGGAGTTCCAGGATTTTGACCTAGCAACATTGGAGGAATGGTGATATAGTTCCAAGTCAGGATGGTGAGTGAGTGGCTTGGAGGGGAACTTCCGGGTGATTTGTATAGTGCCTTTAATTTAGAAAAGTGTCCCAAAATGCCATACAGAGGCACAATCAGATAAAATGGATGCCAAGCTAAAGAAGGAAAAATTCAGAGATGTATGTGTCTGTACCCCTTGTGCTTCTAGATGGTAGTTGGTGTGGATTTGGATGTTGCTGTCTAAGGAGGTTTGGTGAGTTCCTGCAGTGCATCTTGTAGACAGTGCACACTGCTGCTACTGTGCGTTGATGGTGGAGGGAGTGAAAGTTTGTGGATGGGGTGCCAATCAAGTGGGCTGCTTTGTCCTGGATGGTGTCAAGCTTCTTGAGTGTTGTTGGAGCTGCACTCATCCAGAAAAATGGAGAGTATTCCATCACATTCCTGACCTGGGCCTTGTAGATGGTCGATAGGCTTTGGGGAGTCAGAAGGTGAATTATTTGCTGCAAGATTCCAAGCCTCTGACCTGCTCTTGTAGCCAGAGTTTTTATATGGCCAGTCCAGTTCAGTTTCTGGTTAATAGTAACCCCCATGATGTTGACAGTGGGGGATTCAGCGATGGTAATGCCATTGAATGTCAAGGGACCATGGTTAGATTCTCTCATGTTGGAATTGGTCCTAACCTGGCAGTTGTTTGGTGCATCTGTTACTTGTCACTTGTCAGCCCAAGCCTGGATATTGTCCAGTTCTTGCTGCATTTGGACATGGATTGCGAATCCTCCCCAGGTTTTACTTTGCAGTTGGGCTGATATTCCACAGGTCTGAATCCAGTGACCTGCATCAGGATGTCTGTTTGGGGCTGACAGCTTGCTGGTTCCATTTAACTGACGACTATGCCTCAAAATGGCTCTGGCCCTTAGCCTCAGGTAATGGTGGTCTGCAGGTACATTTTACCAGTTAGCCATTGAAAAGTTATCACCAACCTCACCTACTTTGTGATAAACAGTACAGTGTCCAGCTCTGGTCGTAATATTATATAAAGGACATAGAGGCACTGATGAGGGTGCAGAGAAAATTTACAAGTATGATCTCAGAAATGCTTTTCTCACTTGAAAGTACAAAGCTGAAAGGTGACCTAATAGAGGGCTTGAAAATTATGAAAGATTTTGTAAGAGTGGATACAGAGAGAATGTTGCCTCTTGTGGGGAAGAGCATATCTAAAATCCATCAATATAAGATAGCCATCAAGAAATCCAACAGGCAATTCTGAAGAAACTTCTTCACCCAAAAATGGTAAGAATGTGGAACTCACTTCTACAGGGAGAGGTTAAAACAAATAGTATAAATCCATTCAAGGTGAAACTAGACAAGCATATGAGGGAAAAGGGAATAGATTGTAACAATTATAGATTTAGATGAGGAAAGATGGGAGGAGGCTTGAGTGGAGCATAAACACTGGCATGGACTGGTTGGGACGAATGGCCTGTTTCAGTGCCATATATCCTGTGTGATCCTATGTAAATTTATGGCTGTTATTAATTTTGTTTTCCTATCATTTATTGACGGAACAATATGTAAAATGTGGCTAGTTGTTCTTTGTCTAGTTATGTGAACTTACTACATCCTGCAGTAAATACTAGCCTTGCAGGTCATTTTTATATTACTTATTGTTTGTGATTGTTTCTTTTATGTGACATTAATTGGCTTTTCTTCAGACATGGAAAGTAAATTAAACTTTGATTTTAGATGAGATTGTTTTTCTCAATTTGTATGTTAATATCTTTGATTATTTCATTTTTATTGAACAGAACTCTAGTTCATCTTCAAGTGTTCAAGACCAAAAAATTGCCAACATGTTTGAGCTTTCAGCTGACTACCGTCAGCAGCACTTTCTGACTGGGCTTCTCTTCACTGAACTTGCAGCAGCCCTGGATGCTGAAGTAGATGGGTATGGCTTTTAAGCTCTGTTTCCAATGTGTAGAAGGGATTTCTGCATTTCAGTGAAACAAATGAGTTCTATGTAACAGACTCACATGATGCCCAAGGTGTGATGAGTAGAATTTATTGGTGCTCCAACACAATATGCCACAGAATTATATTAACTCCAGTTCATTCCAACAATGAGTCCTCAACTGTGGTACAAATTACAAGTTAGGTGCTTCTCAGCAGCAGGGAAGAGGAATCGAAAGGAGCCACCCTGGGGGATCTGCACCCTTCCAAATGATCAATCGAAGATCAACATTGACAAAGGCTTGGGTGCAGGTAAAGAACAGTGGGTGGCAAAGGGAGACAGCAGCAAAGAAAGCAGAATACATAACTAGAAATGTTGGGGAACACAGGGTTTAGTGAGAGGGAGGAACTGAAAGAAATCAGTATTAGAAGGGAAATAGTGTTGGAGAAATTGATGGGATTGAAGGCCGATAAGTCCCCATGGCCTGATAACCTACATCCCAGAGTACTTAAGGAAGTGGTTGTAGAAATAGTGGATGCATTGGTGGTCATCTTCCGAGATTCTATAGACTCTGTAACAGTTCCTACAGTTTAGAGGGTAGCTAATGTAACCCCACTTTTTAAAAAGGGAGGTAAAGAGAAAACAGGGAATTATAGACCAGTCAGCCTGACATCAGTAGTGGAGAAAATTCAAAGAGTCCATTATAAAAGATTTAATAGCTGAGCACTTGGAAAACAGTGGCAGAATCAGACAGAGTCAGCATGGATTTACTGAAAAGGAAATCATGCTTGACAAATCTACTAGACTTTTTCGAGGATTTAACTAATAAAGTTGATGAGGGGGAGCCAGTGGATGTGGTTTATTTGGACTTTCAGAAGGCTTTCGACAAAGTCCCACATAAGAGATTGGCGTGTAAAATTAAAGTGCATGGGATTGGGGGTAGTGTATTGAGATGGATAGAAAACTGGTTGGCAGACAGGAAACAAAGAGTAAGAATAAGCGGGTCTTTTTCCGAATGGTAGGCAGTGACTAGTGGGGTACTGCAGGGATCGGTGCTGGGACCCCAGCTATTCACAGTATATATTAATGAGGGAACTAAATGTAATATCTCCAAATTTGCAGATGACACTAAGCTGGGTGGGAGGGTGAGCTGTGAGGAGGATGCAGAGATGCTTCAGTGTGATTTGGACAAGCTGAGTGAGTGAGCAAATGCATAGCCGATGAAGTAAAATGTGGATAAATGTGAGGTTATCCACTTTAGTAGCAAAAACAGGAAGGTAGATTATTATCTGAATGGCTATAAACTGAGAGAGGGGAATGTGCAATGAGACCTGGGTGTCCTCGTACACCAGCCACTGAAGGTAAGCATGCAGCAGGCGGTAAAGAAGGCAAATGGTATGTTGGCCTTCATAGAGAATTCGAGCAGGGGTGTCTTGCTGCAATTATACAGGGTCTTGGTGAGACCACACCTGGAATATTGTGTGCAGTTTTGGTCTCCTTATCTGAGGAAGGATGTCCTTGCTATAGAGGGAGTGTAGCAATGGTTTCCCAGACTGATTCCTGGGATGGCAGGACTGACACATGAGGAGAAATTGAGTCAGTTAGGATTATATTCGCTGGAGTTCAGAAGAATGAGGGGGATCTCATAGAAACCTATAAAATTCTAACAGGACTGGACAGGGTAGATGCAGGAAGGATGTTGGTGAGAGAGTCCAGAACCAGGGGTCACAGTCTGAGGATATGAGGTAGACCATTTAGGACTGAGATGAGGAGAAATTTCTTCACCCAGAGAATGGTGAGCCTGTGGAATTCACTACCACAGAAAGTACTTGAGGCCAAAGCATTGCATGTTTTCATGAAGGAGTTAGATATAGCTCTTGGGGTGAAAGGGATCAAAGGATGTGGGGAGAAAGCGGGAGCAAGCAATTGAGTTGGATGATCAGCCATGATCATAATGAATGGTGGAGCAGGCTCGAAGGGCCAGATGGCCTACTCCTGCTCCTATTTTCTATCTTTCTATGTAGAATATGATTCAAATTAATGTATTACTGGGGGAAGGAGACAGAAAAATGTGACCAAGAAAGTACTGCTGGATTTCAGAGACCAGTCTGGGACCTGGGTGTCCTTGTTCATAAGTCACTGAAAGCTAACATTTGGTGCAGCAAGCAATTAGGAAAGTAAATGGTATGTGGGCCTTTATTGCAAGAGGGTTTGAGTACAGGATTAAAGAAGTTTTGCTGCAATTGTATAGAGTCTTGTTGAGATCATACTTGGAGTATTGTGTAAAGTTTTGGTCTCCTTACCTAAGGAAAGATGTACTTGCACCAGATGGAGTGCAACAGATGTTCACCAGGCTGATCCCTGGGATGGTTGGATTGTCCTATGAGAAAAGATTGTGCAGACTGGGCCTATATTCTTAAAGTTAGAAGAATGAGAGTGATCTCATTGAAGCGTACAAAATTCTTACAGGGCTCAACAGGGTAGATGCAGGAAGGATGTTTCCCCTGGCTGGGGAGGGGTCTAGAACCAGGGTACAGAGTCTGAGAATAAGACGTAGCCATTTAGGACTGAGGTGAGAAGGAATTTCTTCACTCAGAGGGTGGTGAATCTTTGGAATTCTCTTCGGCAGAGGGCTGTGGAGGTTCAGTCCTTGAGCATATTCACAACAGATATCGATAGATTCCTAGATAGAAAAGATATCAAGGGATATGGGGATAGTGCGGGGAACATGGCATGGACTGCAACAGTTCAAGAAGGCAGAGCACCACCACCTTTTCAAGGGCAATTAGCGATGGGCAATAAATGCTGGCCTAGCCAGCGATGCCCACATCCCATGAATGAATTTAAAAAAGGCAAAAGATCGACCATAATCTAGTTGAAGATATACCTATAGTTTGCCTGTTGGGTGAATTTACTAAGAAGAGTATTGATGAGTTTATTCCAATGATTGCAGGCCCGGAACATGAAGTGAAAAGTGTTGTGGCCGCAGAATTACAGTTTAGGAAGCAAAATGTCAGCTGGAATGGAGTTCTGAAGAAGAGTCATATTGGACTCGAGACATAACTCTGTTTCTCTCTCCACAGATGCTGCCAGACTTGCTGAGTTTCCCCAGCATTTTCTGTTTTTATTTCAGATTTCCAGCATCTGTGGTATTTTCCTTTTATTATGATGTTGGAACATATTTACAATCAGTGGATAAGTATTTGGTACAGCTGTAAGAGTTAATGCTGAGGCAAGGCTCATCAAAGGAGAAACCATCATTAATGTAGATACATGTAGTTTTGTTTTACATTTGAGTGTTTATTAAGAACTATATTTAGACAGAAAAATCCAATATAAGCCTGAAAAGTCCTAACCAAATCAGGCTTAAATGTCTTCAGATTAGCAGTTATTAATTACATTAGTCCCATGAGTCTATTCATGGCTGGGCACCAGATTGCTTGTGCCCAATATGTTTAGAGATATGGTTAGTTGAAAGGAATATTTATTATCTATAATCTATAAACCTGCCAGCAACTTTTCATAAAATTGTAATAGTTCCATGGAATTGAGATGCCTAGTACTCATGGGGCTGAAGAGGAACATTACCTCTGTGCAGAACTTTACAGAATATCTCACTTTGTTCATTTTTGTATCATCTTTGTGTGTATCACTGTCAAAAGATTATAAAGCATCTAATATCAGCTAAAGTATTTGTCCAGTCCAAACGGTGCTTTCAGTTAACACTTTAAAATAGGAAAATTCGAAGAAGGGAAATGTTTCATTGTTCTTTATAGTTGAGTTAACTACAGAAGCAACTTGGAACAGAAAGGATTGACCTTCTGGTATCTGCTTACTCCTGCAGGTTGGCGAAGGTACAAAAGAAGGCTGTCAGTGCCATACTCAGTCTACTGTGTTCACATGATCTAGACTCCCGCTATTCAAAACCAGAGATTAAAACAAAAGTAGCTGCCTTATATCTCCCTCTGATAGGGATTATTCTGGATATACTGCCACAGCTCTACGACTTCACAGGTACAAGCTTTTCATATGGTTCATATCTGTTAGAGTGAAAGTCTAGTGGTATCAGACATAACTATGAAAGAGTTTGGCAATTACTACTAGATGATTAATGATCACAGAAGAAATTCATGGACCCTTTGCTCTCAACAGTGAGGTACACTCAGTAGCATAGATTGGGGAAGTGGGGCTACTTTATTGTATGTCTGTCTATGATAGTATAGTATCTATATAGTACCTTTAAGCATAGCCTCCCAGTGATATATGGAATCTTACGTTTAACCAAAAATGCTACAAAAATGTAAACAGAAAGAAACACTTGTGATTAGCCGAAGGAAATAGAGGAGAACAGGGACTCCTTCCACATTGCTTTCCAGTTATATATCCTCTTAATATTTCTCTCCAGTGATTCTTTTTTTTAAATTTGTTCATGGGATGTGGGTGTCACTGGCTAGGCCAGCATTTATTGCCCTTGTTCTAAGGCTGTGGGTCTGGAGTCACATGTAGGCCAGACTAGGTAAGGACAGCAGACTCTCTTCCCTAAAGGAAGGACATTTGTGAACCAGATGGGTTTTTGGAAAGTCATGGCACAACAGTTTGGTTTCATGGTCATCATCAGACTTTTAATCCCAGATTTTTATTGAATTCAAATTTCACCATCTGCCATGGAGGGATTCGAATCCAGAGATCCCAGGTCTCTGGAATACCAGTCCAGTTACATTACCACTATGCCACCACCTCCCTCGATTGATATTGAGGTAAGATCTTGTTGATGTTAGCTTTAGTACTTAAGTCTTTCAGATGAGACATTAAACTTGGACCATGTCTGCCCTGTCAGGTGGACGTAAATAGCCCATGGTACAAGTTAGAAGAAGACCGGTGTGATCCCTGGTGACCTGGTCAACATTTATCACTCAATCAACATCAAAAACAGATTTAAAAACAAAAAACTACGGATGCTGGAAATCCAAAACAAAAACAGAATTACCTGGAAAAACTCAGCAGGTCTGGCAGCATTGGCGGAGAAGAAAAGAGTTGACGTTTCGAGTCCTCATGACCCTTCAACTAGTTCTGTTGAAGGGTCATAAGGACTCGAAACGTCAACTCTTTTCTTGTCCACCGATGCTGCCAGACCTGCTGAGTTTTTCCAGGTAATTCTGTTTTTGTAACAAAAACAGATTATTTGGTCAATATCACATTGCTGCTGTAGGAACTTGCCATGTGCAAACTGGCAGCCATGTTTCCTCCATGATGTCTGTGACATTAGAAACAATTAATTGTCAATGAAGGCTTTGAGTTGTCCTTTGGTCATGAATGGCGCTATAAGAATGCAAGGCTTTTTTTTTCTCTAAATAATTATCCTTGTGTAGCCCTTGACAATGAGTGCCAGCAGCTGCTGGATATTCAAGGTAATCAGTGAAATCCAAGCCTGTCTTCAACTGCTATCCATATCCCCAGCCTATTCAGACCTTGCTGTAAAATTTGAAAAGGGTCCAGCTAGACTGGCTAGGTCACCAGTGTGAATCTTACATACGCAGTTAGCAATTGTTGCACAATCTGCTGCAGAGAATTCATAGGGCAAAGTCAGTAACCAAATGAACAAGCTTGTGTTGCAAAAACATTGAACAAAGGAGCTCTGTAATATAGCTGCAGTGTCAATTATCATTTCTGCTGAGTTCCGTCCAACAGGGAGGCTGGGACTTGGCTGTAGTATAGAGTCATGCAGAAACAGTACAGGGCCATGCTGAAAGGATTTTTCCCTTTGTGGTAGTGACTAGAACTAGGGGACACAGTTTTAAAATAAGGAGTCTCCAATTTAAGGCAGAGATGAGGAGAATTTTTTTCTCTTGGAGGTCTTTGGGACTCTCTTCTCTACAGAGTGGTGGAGGGAGCGTCATTGAATATTTTTAAGGCAGTATTAGATAGATTCATGACCAACATGGGAGTCAATGATTACCAGGGGCTAGGTGGGGACGCGAAGCTGAGTCCACAATCAGGTCAGCCATGATTTTATTGAATGACAGAGCAGGCTTGAGGGGCAGAATGGCCTACTCCTGTTCCTAATTGGTATGTTTGTCTGTAGTCATGGAATGGAATTGTTAAATTGCAAATAAAGATCATTTCTATCAGCTTACACTTTCACAGCATTTTTCTTGCAATATCATCAATCAATAGATTATGTTTGGCAACTGAATGTCATCACTAGTACCTGCAATTTATACTTCACCTTCACAGGGCTTCTCCCAATCTGTGTTTGTTGTTTCAGATGCCCGGACAAGGAAAGTTCGTCCAGGTAGTTCAGATGGTGAGGCAGATGCCAACCCCATCAATCAGACTGTTGCCTTGATGATTGCTGGAAATCCTGTAAACACAATGCTGAGGAGTTCTGCAATATCTTTCTCATCATTGGTATGCTGAGAGTCTCTCAATTCCAATATAGATATGTTGGGGTAGACTTTCACTCTCCAACCAGCAGGTTTGAAGGTGGGGGGCGGGGTGGTGGTGGAGATATTGAATCCAGTGGGAAGCCTGTCTGCCATTTACCTGCCTGCCCCTGCCCCCACTGTAATTTTACCAGCAGGAAGGGTGGCATCAAGCAGCCTGACCACCAGTGGGCCAATTCAGGCCCTTGAGTGGGCAGTTAATGTCCACGTAAGGGCCTCATCCCACCTTCACTACGATTTAACCGGTTGGGCTGATGGCAGGCAGGGTCTCTGTGCCCATTGGAGGGTCCCCAAATGTATTGCCCCCACCCAAGGCTCTCCTCGCTCTGGCTTCTCAAACCCCGATTTGCTGGCAGCTCTCTGAGGCGGAACTTCCTGTTCCTGAGGGACAGACAACCCATCTCAACCCAACTACTGCCACCCGGCCATTTAATTGATGTCGGCAGCAGCCCCGAGCATCAGTGGGCACCCTACCAGCTGAAGCATCAGGCAAGGGAGGTGGAGGGAGGCGTGGCAATGACAGCGGCCTGTAAAATCCAGCCTGTTGTCTTAATCTAGAGGAGGTTCATAGTTGAACAGCCATAGGTTATTTTCTTCACAACGATGTTGCTCATAAGAAACACAAGAGAGTTTTGTGATGCAGTAGCACATTTTGGTGCAAATTGTGTCCTACAGGATGAAATCTATGTGATCTCTGTGTACCAAAATGTCTTTCAGATTAATATGTTAAAATGTTTGTTTGAAAGTTTCATAATTTGATTTCACCTGGTTGAATCTTATAGGTTTGTCAGATACTTGTTAAATTATGTAGCTGTTTAAGTGAGATGATCTGTCCATTAATTTGTATTTTTTTTCATTCTTTCATGGGACGTGGGTGTTGCTGGCTAGGCCAGCATTTTTTATTGCCAAACCCTAGTTGCCCTTGAGAAGGTGCCTTCTTGAACCGCTGCAGTCCATGTGTTGAAGGAACTCCCGCAGTGCTGTTAGGAGGGAGTTCCAGGATTGTGACGCAGTGGCCAGTGAAGGAATGGTGATATATTTCCAAGTCTGGGTGGTGTGTGACTTGGAGGGGAATTTGCAGGTGGTGGTGTTCCCATGCATCTGCTACCCTTATACTTCTAGGTGGTAGAAGTCATGGGTTCAGAAAATGCTGTCGAAGGAGCCTTGTTGAGTTGTTGCAGTCCATCTTGTAGATGGTACAGTCTGCTGCCACTGAGCATTGGTGGTAGAGGGAAGTGGATGTTGGACGAGGTGCCAATCAAGTAGGCTGCTTTATCCTGGATGGTGTTGGGGTTCTTGAGTGTTAGTGGAGCTGCACTCATCCAGACAATTGGAGAGTATTCCCTCACACTCCTAACTTGGACCTTGTAGATGGAGGACAGGCTTTAGGAGTCAGGAGGTAAGTAACTCTCTGCAGAATTCCCAGCCTCTGACCTGGTCTTGTAGTCACAGTATTTTATATGACTGGTCCAGTTCAGGATCAATGATAACCCCCAGAATGTTGATAGTGGGGGATTCAGTGAAGGGAATGCTATTGAATGTCAAGGGGAAATGGTTAGATTCTTTCTTGTTGGAGATGGTCATTGCCTGGCACTTGTATGGCACGAATGATACTAGCCGCTTATTGGCCCAAGCCTGAATGTTGTCTAGGTCTTGCTGCATATGGGCACGGACTGCTTTCGTATCTGAGGAGTTGCGAATGATGCTGAACATTGTGCAATCATCAGTGAACATCCCCACTTCTGGCCTTCTGATGGAAGGAAGGTCTTTGATGAAGCAGCTGAAGATGGTTGATCCTAGGACACTACCCTGAGGAACTCCTGCAGTGATGTCCTGAGATGATTGACCTGTTCGAAATTTATCCCATTTAGCACAGTGAGAGTGCCACACAATACATTGGAGAGTATCCTCAATGTGAAAATGGGACTTTGTCTCTACAAGGATTGTGCAGTGGTCACTTCTACCGATACTGTCGTGGATAGATGCATCTCCGACAGGTAGATCAGTGAAGACAAGGTCAAGTAGGCTTGTCCCTCTTGTTGGTTCCCTCACCATCTGCTGCAGGCCCAGTTTAGCAACTATGTGCTTTAGGACTCGGCCGGCTCGGTCATTAACGGTGCTACCAAGCCACTCTTGGTGATGGATGTTGAAGTCCCCCACCCAGAGTACATTATGTGCTCTTGCCATCCTCAATGCTTCCTCCAAGTGGTGTTCAACATGGAGGAGCACTGATTCATCAGCTGAGGGAGGGTGGTAGATGGTATTCAGCAGGAGGTTTCCTTGCCCATGTTTGACCTGATGCCATGAGACTTCATGGGGTCTGGAGTCGATGTTGAGAACTCCCAGGGCAACTCCCTCCCAACTGTATACCACTGTGCTGCCACCTCTGATGAGTCTGTCTTGTCGGTGGGACAGGACATACACAGGGATAGTAATGGTGGTGTCTGGTATTTTGTCTGCAAGGTATGATTCCAAGAGGATGACTATTGGCAGGCTATTGCTTGACTGGCCTATGGGACAGCTCTCTCAATTTTGGCTCAAGTCTCCAGATGTTAGTAAGGAAGGCTTTGCAGGGTTGACAGGGATGAGTTTGCTGTTGTAATTTCCAGCGCCTAGTTAGATGCCGAGTGGTCCGTCCGGTTTCATTCCTTTTATCTATTATAGTATTTAGTATCTTCCTCTTTTATTGGGCTGAAACTGTCTGACTTGGTGAGGTGCTTGCTGCGCAGCACTATGCTGTGATTATAATATCTGACAGCAGTCAGGAAATAGGGTATTAAAGCCCACACATTTAATTTATTCTCCATTTTTGTCAAGTGTTTCTTCTGTTTTTCCTCTTCCACTTTCATTTTGGTGTTTCCTCCTCCACCCTACTCCTCTGAAGCAATACACCATTTATGGTCCATACCTAACTTCCATATAAGACTCTGCCAAAATCTTAAAACATGCTCATGAATTGCTCAGCTGTCTGGCTGGGTGACTCTCCCTTCATTCAAATGGGGTCATTAGCTAATTATTGCACAGTGTTAGGTTGATTCACATTTCTCAGATAATGAAGCAGTTCATGCCCACAGGCAACAAGATGTTGACAACATCTAGGCATGGGCTGATGTGTAGTGCAAAAGTTACGTGCCTCTTAAGTGCCAGGCAGTGACCATCTTCAACAAGAGAGAATCTAACCATCTCTCATTGACATTGCATGGCATTATAATTGCCAAATCTTCCACAATAAACATCCTGAGAGTAACTGTTGACCAGAAGCTCAATTGGACCAGCCACATAAATGTCGTATCTACTAGAGCAGGTCAGAGATTGAGAATTCTATGGCAAGCAGCTCATCTTTTGACTCCCCAAAGGTTCCTCATCACTTACAAGTCACAAATCAGGAATGCAACGGAACACATCCAATTGCCTACATCTACAATAACACTCAAGATGCTTGACACCATCCAATACAAAGCAGTCCACGTGATCAGCAGTTCATCCATTACCTTAAACACCCAGTCCTTCAACTACTGATGCATTGTGGCTACAGTGTACACTTTCTGCAGCATGCACTGCAGCAACTTGCCTAAACCTCTTTGACAGCACTGCCCAAACCACTACCTCTACTACCTAGCAGGACAAGAGCAACAGGTGAATGAGGGCATCATCACCTTCAATTTATGCATCATCACTGGGTCAAAATAGTGGAATGCCCTGCCTAACCCTCTGTAGGAGTTTCTTCACAACATGGTTCAAGAAGGTGGCTTACCAGCACCTTCTAGGGGTGTGGAATAAATGTTAGCCTTACTATCAATGCCCTTATGCAGAAACTTTTTTAATCCTTCTGAGGGAAGTGCCATGTCCCCCCTTGGCAACTTCTCATGATAGCATGGCTGAGATTGTTAATAAACCATTTGGAAAGTCGTGGCAAAACGGTCACCCTACCATTCTAATGTGCTTTCCTTCCTTTCAATCTAATTTATTGATTTATTAGTGGAAACCAAAGAGCACTGTGGCTCTTTACTACTCCAAATTAAATTCACATTCCTCAATGAACTATTTTTAGGGAACTAATTGACTGCATTAAAATAATACCCACAAGAATTTGTTGCATTTTAAACAGTGTGATAAAAATGGCATGCAGAGGAATTTCAAAAACCTCTTATCTCTTTCTGGAATTCACCAGCCACTAGCTTAATGGCCCTGCCCTAGTGCCGGGATGTGTATGAAATTCACTGAGTGCCTCAGTTCCAAATACAGCTTTATTCAGCAGCAAATCACAGAACTACAATCAGATTTGCTGTGTGGCAATGTAATAGATGTAGTACATTAATACAGAAAGTCTTTCTTTTTCATCTGTTGTATGAATTTCCCCTTCATTAGTCACAAATAAATCAGAATATCACCCAAGTATGCAAACTGCAAAGTAAATCTAGAGGTCTAAATTGGACAACCCCAGAAGCGGGCCCAAGCAATGCATGATTACCCCATGCACGTATAATGTGAAATCGGCAGCACACCAACTACACGCTACCTGCTCGTTACCATGATTGTAGCATGCAGCCTAAGCTAATTGCACTGTTGCGTGGCTGCGTACCTGAATGGGGTCCCAAAATCTTTAGAGGCTAGCATGAATTAAAGCTGGCGTGCGCTACTTAAAGCCAACCTACAGCTCTTAAAGGGAAGATGCTTTGTGGCTTAGAAAAAGAAATCCTTCTACAAGTCACCGTCACATGAAAAAAGACTGAATAATGACACAACATGGGAGACAGCATGCTCCAAGATTCTGGGGCACTGAACTGGAGGCCTTGGTGGAGGAGGTAAAAAGGAGGAGGAGGAGCCAATGAGTGTCAGTTTGCCATGAGTTCTGCTGCAGAGGAGTCAGTTGAGGGGGACGATGTACAAAAAAAAGCTAGTGGAAATGCACGATTAAATGTTTTGTGCACTGGCAGGCCTGCCAGAAAACCTGTGCGCGTTATCAAGGAGCATTGATTTTACACAAGACTTGGAACCGATCCTAGATTCTCCCTACTTTGCCAAAGTGAATCTTACGGAGTCTTTTTTTTAAAAGAAGTCCTCTTTACTCAACCTTTTGTGTATAATTGAACGGACTTCCAGTTGTAATGTTCCATCTGGTGATTCCGTGTTCTCTAACTTTTCACAGTCCTTATTTCCTTGAACGTGGGTTCCATCCTCCCCAGCCCTTTGCTGGATGGTTAACCCAAAAGCAGTCCTTTCCTTCTGCTTGGCATAGTAGTGTTTGTTGTGGGTTCTCTTTCGCCAACTCTTTCAGTCTCACTGCCTCTGTGAGCCTGCGTAAAGCAAGAACAGTTGCCTTTCTCTTTGTGTTCAGATGTTAAATTGAATATGTTATGACCTGAGCCCCTTGTCTCCATGGCAACCAAATCAGTTGGGCTTGTCTCCAGGCAGAAGGAGATCTCATTTCCACTCTTCCCCCTTACCCCTTCAAATTGCTCCATTTTACCTTGAATTAAAGGGGATGGTTTAAAACGTAACCATCCATAACATCCAGCATTCATAACACATACTTAAAGGATTATGCATCTTCCAACAGTAATACGGGGTAGATGGAGTATATTCTAAAGCATGTAAATATCCAAAAGGTCACATTCCTGGAATTGAAAAGTAAATTAATGATTCATGTGCAACCCTTCATCAGCAACTGAATTTGATAAGGTAATGCAATCAAAATAATAATCTACATTGATCAAACTGTTGTGCATTTGCTGTTTTAGTTCATTCTTTCATGCCAGAGATTTCTGCAAGGATTCTCTGGCAGAAAATTGATGGAATCCCCTACCCCCATTGGAGAAATTGTGTATATGGAGAAAAACTCCCACTATTTCTCTGGGGTTTCTGCCAATCTTCCATAAAATTTATGGCAGGAGACCAGGTGGACCCAGCAGGATTTCTCCCCTACAATGGTTGTGGATTTCCTTTTGCCCTTGCACATTGTAAAGTAAACTTTGTACGCTAGATTCAACCATTGCAAAGCAAGTTGCCTACACAAGATTCATCTGTAGTACTACGAAGTTAAGATTTTGTATGATTGTTTCATTTTATTTCTCTGCAGTCAAGCAAACAGGCAACTCCACTGGCTGCTGATGCTAGTCGGGATTTGCTGATTTCCTTTTTGTGGATCCTGAAAAGCGCTGATCAAACTCTTATCAAAAAATGGGCTACAGATCTTCCTGTGACCCAACTCAACAAGGTCTTAGACCTGCTGTATCTCTGTGTTTCCTGTTTTGAGTACAGGGTAAGAATGCCAATGTTATTGCTGTGTTTATTGTGGAATTGTACCATCACATATTTAACATTACACCTGTGTTTAAATAAGGGATTAAAATAAGGGGCAGTGTACTGGGATATGTAAATTAAAAAAATTAAAAAGCCCAGAAGTACCAAGCAGTTCACTTAGCATCCAAATCGAGAACAGACAAGATCATTTTTTTAATTGAGATCCTTTGCTGATGCCCTGATGTGCATTTGCAGCATTTTCTAACATTAAATCAAGTTTCTGTCATTTTGTTTTACCTCTGCATACTACAATGCGTTAGTATGCCATACTAATACTTCTATAAATAAACTACAACCATCATGCCAACCACTCCTTGCAGAAAACTCATCTACGCTGACTTGGCATGTATACATTGCCTACACAATGGCCAGTCACTTATACACCCATTTCAGCGGTCTATACCTATGGTTCGAAGCTGCACTTAGGTCACCTCGTAAATAAGTCATCCTCACGCTGACAAGACAGCTGGTACCTTCAGGACTAGAGCTGTGGGAACTCCTGACAGATGAAATACCCACTCCCAACCTGTACATCTATTGCCTTGTTTGGAGTAGGCGGAGACTTTGTCTTCAAGGCACCATCATAGATACATCAATGCTAGGCCAGAGCCAGACATATCCAGAACCTAACTTTTTATCCAACCGATCAGGCATATTCCCAACAATATTAAAGTGGAAATATGCTGGAGAATCAATGGATTTTCAGCCCCATGTTATTTATCCTCCCAATCAGGTCCACATGTATAAAATATGGCGAAATTGCATCAGAGATTCCTTAGATTACTTTAACAGCTGGACTAACAGTTACCACATGACCGTATCGCATAGCCTAACTATTATTTGCATTGTAAATTTACTTCCAATTTCAGGAAAAAAGTTGGAAAATGCTATAGCACTTGGTATAGAGTGAAATTACGGCATTGGACTATTGTTTTAGAAGAAAACTGTCATTTGCCTTTTTGCATTTCAGGGCAAAGTAACTTCAGATAAAGTCAGCACACAAGCCCTCCAAAAAAGCAAGCATACTAAGGCACGTCTAGAGGAAGTGCTTCTGGGAAATGCAGGAGCCCGAGGAGAAATGATGAAGCGGTGCCGTGGCCCAGGTAGGACATTCACCTCCCTTTGTAGCTCCCTAGTAAAATAAATTCCTTTGCTTTAGGACAATCGCTTATCCCAGTCAGAAGTGCTATCTGTCTAAATGACAGATAGGTTGGAGTAATTAGAAGAAGTGCAGTGGAGTGTTATTTGTTAGAAATGTAATGCTGAAACTGAAAGGAAGAATCTACAAGACAGTTGTGGGACTAGCCTTATTGTACAGTGCAGAAACCCGGGCAATATCAAGCAGAGAGGAACACCGAATGGATACTAATGAGTTGCGGATGCTAAGATGGATGTGTGGAGTAATGAGAAAGGACAAAATCAGGATCCAGTACATCAGGATTCAGTGAAGATTGTGGGAGCAACAAAGAAAGTAGCTGAGAAGAGATTGAAATGGTATGGTCACCTGTTGTGGATAGAGATAGGAAATGTGGTGAGCAAGTGGCGGTCGTGGGACTGCCAGAAAGAGGAAGGCCTAAGACCAGATAGGAAGAACCAGTGACAAGAGACTTTAACACAATGGAATTGGAAGAGGAATGGGTGACTGACAAAGGAGATCGAGAAGGGTGATCAATCATAACTATGGTGACTCCAAGTAAAATGGGAGAAGCCAAAAGGAAGAAATAAATGGGTGGCACAGATCATTTGTTTCCAAATTTTATCTTTTATACCTGAACTTAATTCATCAATTAAAAATAATTTCTATGCTTCACAGTTAAATACCTTTAATTTTTTATTTTTGTTAACAGACATTATTATTTGTAACTGATGTCTTACATTTGCTAGGATTTTCCAGCCCTGCCAGCAGTGTGCATTGTTGTGGGTGGGACAGGAAAATTTGGAGAGCCGTTGACTTTTAACGAATTTCCCCGTCCCACCCGCAGTGATGCCCACCAGTGTCAAGGCCAGAAAATCCTGCCCATTGCCTTTCGCCCTGAAAAAAATTACCTGCGAGCCCACTGGAACTTAGTATCTCAGCTATTACCTGCTCGCAGCTTTCCATTGCCTCCAGAAGGCTGTCAGGCAAACCCTATCAGGTTTTCCTGTGGCCTTCGGGGGGGTGTTCCTTTTTCAAAGGCACTTAGTGCCTGATCAAGGGACCTGGCATCGGGCAGAGGGTTTGCCACTGAAAGTCATCCCCCTGCTCTCGCCTCTGATCCCCTGTGATCCCCTCCCCTGCAACCCTAACAGACACTTAATCCAGTCAGGCGTCCGCCTCCAAAGCAACATGGGTTTCTCCAACCTGTGGACTGAATCCACGTCAATTACATTAACTTCCAGCTTAACTAAGTCTTTGCTTATTTATTAATTGTATTTGTTGCAGGAAATGAAAGAAACTTTGGAATAAATGAAAACCTACGATGGAGAAAAGATCAAACACAGTGGCGACAGGGCAATGAGAGACAAGAAAAGTATGTGACTAATTAAAAGATTTGTCCATATAGAAACATAGAATGATACAGCACAGCAGGAAGCCATTTGCTCGATATATGCTGGTACTTTTGTAAGGCTATCCAATCAGTGCTAATCCCTGGTCTTTCCCCATAGGCCTGCATTTTTGCCCTTCAGGTATTTATCCAATTCTCTTTTAAATGTTACTATTGAATTTGCTTCTACCACCCTTCCAGGCAGTGCATCCTAGATCTCAACAACTCGCAGTATAAAAAATTGTTTCCTCATGTCATCTCTGGTTTTATTTGTCACATCTTAAATCCATGTCTTCTGGTTACTGAACTTCTGGCATGGGGAAGAGTTTCCCCTTATTCACTCTATCAAAGTCCTTCATATTTTTAAACACCTCTACCAAATTTCCTTTTAACTTTCTCTGTTCTAAGAAGAACAACCCTGGCTTGCCCAGTCTCTCCAGTTAACTGGAGGCCCACATCTTTGTTAATAATTCTTCTGTACACTGTAAGGCATTGGTGTCCTTCCTAAACTGTGATGTTTAAAATAGAACACAATACTTCAGCTGAGGCCTAACCAGTGTTTTACAGAAGTTTAGCATCCTTCCTTGCTTTTGTACTCCACTCCTCTATTAATAAAGCCAAGAATCCCATATGCTTCTTACCAGTGTTTTCAGCTTGAACTGCCACTTTCAAATATTTGTTTACAAAGAAGCCCAGTTCTCTCTGTTCCTGCACCCCTTTCAGATTGTACCATTTATGTGAGACTGCCTGTCTTCAATCTTCCTGTCAAACTGCTTCACTTCACACTTCTCTACATAAAATTTCATCCGCCATCCGACTGCCCACTTCACCAGTCTACATCCTTCTGAAGTCCATCACTATCCTGACTGTTTTCTATATTTCCAAGTTATGTATCATCTGCAAATGTTGAAATTATGCCCTGTAAACTCAAGTCCAGATCATGAATATATTAAAAAAGCAGAGATCCCAATATCATCAGCCATTGTACAAGAACATAAGTAATAGGAGCAGGATTTGACCATTCAGCCCTTCAAGTCTGCTCTGCCGTTCAGTAAGATCCTGACTAATCTCCAGCTCAACCTCACCTTTCTGCACTATCCCCATATCCCGTTATTCCCTTAGTATCCAAAAATCTATTGATCTGTGTCTTGAATATACTCAGTGACTGAACATCCACCACCCTCTGGGATCGAGAATTCCAAAGATTCACAACTCTTTGAGTGAAGAAATTTCTCCTCATCTCAGTCCTAAGTGGCTAACCCCTTAGTCTGAGACTTTGACCCATTGTTTTAGATTACCCAGCCAGGTGAAACATCCTTCCATTATCTACCCTGTCAAGCAAGCCCCTTAAGAATTTCATGTGTTTCAATAAAATCACCTCTCATTCTTCTAAATTCTGAGAAATTGCAGACCTACTCTACTGAGTTTTTCCTTGTAAGACAATTGCTCAACCCATTGTACTCCCTGAAGTATATCTTTGCTGAGGTAAGGAGACCATAACTTTACATGATATTCCAGGTGTCGAACATAGGAACACAGTGTGTTCTCACCAAGGCCCTAAATAATTACACTGAGATTTCTTTAGCTTTATATTTAAATCCCTTTGAAATAAAGGTTAACATGCCATACGCTTTCCAATTTATTTGCTGCACTTGCATGTTAACTTGCTGTGATTTTTGTACAAGGTTGCCCAGGTCCTTCTGGCTACCTATTTTCCAGTCTCTCAGCTTTGAAAAAATATTCTACCAGTTTTCCTTCCAAAGTGGGTAACATCACATCTCTGCATATTATAATCCATCTGCCACGTTTCTACTCACTCATTTAACCTGTTTCTATCCCTTTGCAGTCTCTTTGTATCCTTCTTGTAGCTTACTTTCTCACCTAGCTTTGTATTATCAGCAAACTTGGACACATTACACTGGGGTAGCTGTCTCTACTTTGAAAAACAACTGTTCACCACTAAACGCTACTTTCTGTCTCTGAGCCAATTTTGTATCCATGCTGCCGTAGACCTTTAATCCATAGGCTTTAATTTTGCCAACAAGTTTATATTGTGGTACTTTGTCAAACACCTTTTGGGAGACTATAAACACAAAATTAAAAAACACTACCCTCATTAATCCTTTTCTTTGCTCTATCAAAGAACTCTTAATCAAGGTAGACAAACACAATTTTCTTTGAAGAAATCCATGCTGATTTTCATTTATTAGCTCTCAATTTCCTGAATGCCAGCTAATTTGAAGCCAGATTATTGTCTCAGTTTCCCCAGCAGCCGCGTTAGGCTGACCGGCCTGTAGTTGCTGGGTTTATCCCTCTCCCTTTCTTATACAGGGATGTAACATTTGCAAAATTTTAACCACCATTTGAAAGCTACCACCTTCGCTATCCACCACAAACTCTACACCACAGCCTCCCCCAACAACATGACCCCCGCCCACCCGATATCTCCCAATCATCATCTCAGGTTGAACTAGATTGTTTCCAACCTTGGAATCCTGTTTGGTCCTGAGCTGAGCTTCAGGTCCTCTCCATCATTAAAACTAGCTACTTCAACTTTTGTACCAACAAATGCTTCCACTTTAGTCCCTTTGCCACTTATAGCTTCTTACGTGCCTCCAATCACCTCTAGACCAGACTATTCCAACACTTTCCTTCTTGGTCTCCATCCTTCATTTTCCATAAACTCCAAATGATGCAAAATTTGTCCATATGCATCTTTGTCTTGGTTCCTACTTTGTGGAGTTCCTTCCCTGAGCCCCTATGTCTCTTCATATCTCTCTTCCTGTAAAATCTTCTTCAGAACCCATCTCATCAACTATGCTTATGATCACTCTTCTCAGCTTCTGCATCCATTTTCCATGTCTATTCTGTAATGTGGCATGGGACTTTTTCTTAATGTGAAAGGAAATATGTAAATGGAAGTTATTTTTGGTAGCAATTAATAACAGCATTAATTTGACACCCCACCACTGCACCGCATAGGCTAGTCTTGTGACCAAACTTTAAAAGCCAATTTGTGTATTTAGAGTTAAAATAATAATTTATAAAATATAACATATACTGTAGTGGCTGATGTTTCTTTTGCCTTTTTTTCAGAACTAAGGCAGACCTGGATCAGGAAGCTCTGGTCTCTGGAAATCTGGTTACAGAGGCTAATCTAATTATTTTAGATACACTGGAAATAATTATACAGGTAACATTAGTATAACGACAATGACTTCTTCCATTACACTTGTTTATATTGAAGAAATATCAATTAATGACTTGCACTATTTGCTTTCTTTCTGAATAATAGGCATTTTTTCATTCATGCCTTAATGCCTCATACTTGGATATGTTTATCACTAGGGTTGTTGTAGTTATTGTTTAGTGTTGGTGCTGCACTAACAAACTGAGTGCACTGGTGCCAAAACAGTACGTGTGTATATATGATTGGAATGGCCCAGAATTGGCTGTTTGTCAAAAGAGAGGCTTTACTTGGTATAATTTATCACCAGCTACAGTATACTCATTCAGTATGCAGCTGTCTTTTCATAGATGTTTTTGGGGAAGGCGGTAGAGAAAGATAGTTAGTCAGAGAATCTCTTTCCCACTTCTTAGCTACGATGCAGTATTGTTGGAGAATTAGCAATAAGCTTTTGACATGTCCTTTCATCTGAGAGATAGGGTCTGTTAAGGAAGACTGATAAAGGTGGAAATAATTTTTATATGAAGGGCTGATGGTAAAAACAGAAATATTTCTAATCTGACTTCTGCGCACATTGTTCATATTTTGAAATTTATGAATGGTGTAGCAGTTAAAGGGAGAATCACTAGCTCCGATGCACGAGGGGAGAAATTTGAATTGCGGCTGTCTGATTTGCACCTGTAAACCAATTGATTTGAACTGTTTGAGGCTTTCACCAAATATTAATTACACCTGCTTTATTCTATGCTGCATGAGAGCTATGACTAAGCTTGATCCACCAACTTTTATAGAATTGATCTAATCAGTTTAACCACTTTATATTACATTTGTTAGTTAAGATAGCAGGCTTAATAGTAAAGAGCTTTTCTCTTACTGGTTTTCTCCCCGCTCCCTCCCTCAAAGTTGTTGATCCCTTGCCGGGGTACTGCTTCATGGTCGTCAGTCACTTTCTAATGAAGGTGGACCCATGTGATCAATCTTATAATTATTCATGTTCCGCTTCAGTGGTGAGTGTTGGCAAGTTATTCTTAACTGAATCCCCAAATTTGCACACTTCTAACACATTTTCTATGTTTCTAGGACACTAGATAGCAATCAAGAATGATTGTAACCTTTTTGAAAGGAGTTAGAGAGAAACATACTTTTCTCTATCTGTTTCTCTTTTTTATATAGTGAGTATTGAATATATCGTTGAGGAACCATGATCAGGAAATTACTGTTGGACTCGTTACTTTTTCTGACATTGAAAGATCTCATTACTCATGTACTATTGGAATATTCAACAATTGTTCACATTACAGGATAAAATGTTGTGTGTGGTGACCCATGGATTAAATAATCTAAATGCCTTCAAAGATCTTTATTCTTTCCTTATTGTAGGCAATTTCGATGTCTGATTGTAAGGACAATGTCTTAGGAAGTGTTCTCAGGGTCCTGCTTCATAGCCTGGGCTGCAATCAGAGCTCCTGCTACCTGACACATTGCTTCAGCACACTGAGAGCCCTCATGGCCAAGGTAAAACCAATAACTTTGTGTTTTAACTTTAAGGACAGTGCACAGAATAGGAGCTGGATAATGAAATCATTTGGAATAATTTAAGATTTGCTGACTGTTTTTATGATTTGGCACACTGCTCTTTCACCTCTGGTTTCTAGGTTCAAATCCAACCAACATTTAAGTTTTCTTTGGAGTAATTTGGGCAATTCCAAACTATTTTCCATTGGGCACAGGGTAGACAGCACAAAACTGGCCTAATTCAACGCCAGTTGCCAATTCCACTCAGGCCTGGATTTTGGCTCATGAGGTGAGCGTGCAGAGTCAGGAAATTTCCTGGCTTGCTGCACCCATCTCAGGAAAAAGTGGCGCGAGTAATGGGATCTTCATTCTAGGGAGGCACCCGGAAACAGCCCCGAGGCAGCCACAGGGGCTGCCATGTGCCAAGGCACTGTCCCTGAAAAAAGGCCTAATTTATCAGTGAAACATTGGGGATAATGCAGAAACATACCGAAGAAAGCATTTCTACCTGAAATATTGCCCTGAAGCACTGTTATCTAGAGTGTTGGTCAGGCACTAATCTCTTTATGGCTTGTTTTTCCAGCTTAAATAAAATTGGTCAGTGTTGTGATATAAAGCACTGCATATTCTTAAAATGCTCACAATAGGACACTGCATATAGAAGGCCCCAGACTTCAGCAGCTGATATTCTGAAGCAATTACACCTGATGTCCAAAAGCTCTTTAGATATATTAAACTGCTTAATCAGCCCTATCTTGCATTTCTTGAATAATAAGAATTATTAGACTCTTGAATGACAGTCAATACAGCACTATGACGAAACACACTGATTGGATATTTTAGGCCTATTTCATTTGAATCAACATCTGTGAAGTGGCTTGGGGCCTTTTTTTACTTTCAAGGCAATACATAATTTCAAGTTGTTGTTGTTGATTGAAATTCTGACACTTCCATGTTCTTGTTTTCTTGTTTCACTAGTATGCAGACGTGCTGTTTGAGGAGGAGGCAGAGCAGTGTTCTGACATGTGCCAGAGAGTCTTAGACCACTGCAGCAGCAGCATGGACAGCACCCGTACCCAAGCCTGTGCCACACTCTACCTCATCATGAGACACAGCTTTAGCACAATCAGCGTAAGGCTTCTTATTTTTATTCAGAAAGTATGGTAACGGCTGTAGAGTTGGCCATAAGCAACAACAAATCACACCCAGGCTCGGGAAAACCATATCGTTCTTCTGTGTAGAAAGCATCGCCAATAAATAATGATGGTCAGTGCCATGGGATAAACATTCGTATTGCTTTTAGAATTACTTCTTGAGGCAGTAGCAGCACTACATTTATCGCATAGTGCTGGCAGCAATGCAAGGCTATTGGCAGCAGGTAAATGCAACATTATGGCTCATTCTTCTTCACACACCTCTCACTAACACAATAGGCATAAATTGTGGTGAGATGGCTCTGATTTGTATCCACACTGTAATTCCTGCCACCAACCGGAAAGGCAGCAGGAAACAGTTGCACATGCACGCTTGGCCCACGCAACAGCCGCTGGCGCATACACAAACTGTTCCTGAAGCCTCTCTGGTCAGCTGCAGGAATTTAGATTGTCATAGATTTCACTGTAGTACATATAAAAAAAATGCCAGCAATAATTCATCCCACTTCCCAATCTGTGATGTGATCTCAAAAACAATGTGATTTTATGTGAGTGCTGCCTCCTTAAGATACATCCAGTGTATAAGGATTTTGTGCAGGAGGTTACTGCACAACTTGGGTAGCTCATTTGGTAGATAATGGGACTTTTAACTACAGGGTCATTGTTTTGAGTTCCACGTTGGGTGATGATTTTTTTCTTAAATATTTTAGTCAAAATAGTTTTTTATTGACCACCTCGGGGGAGGCGGTGGTGTAGTGATATCGTCACTGGAGTAGTAATGGTGGAATTTGAATTCAATAAAAATCTGGAATTAAAAATCTTATGATGGCCATGAAACCATTGTCGATTGTCATAAAAATCCATCTGGTTCACTAATGCCCTTTAGGGAATAAATTCTGCCGTCCTTATCTGGTCTGGCCTACATGTGAATCCAGACCCACAGCAATGTGGTTGACTCTTAACTGCCCTCTGAAATGACCCAGCAAGTCACTCAGTTGTATAAACCACTAGGAAGTCTACAAGGAATGAAACTGCATGGGCCACTTGGCATCGATTTAGGCGCTGGAAATAACAATGGCGAACTCAGCCCTGTCAACCCTGCAAAGTTCTCCATGTTTATATCTGGGGGCTTATGCCAAAATTGGAAGAGCTGTCCCACAGACTGGTCAAGCAACAGCCTAACATAGTCATACTCATGGTATCATACCTTACAATGTCCTAGATACCCGCCAGCAGGACATATCCAGCAGAGGTGGCGGCACAGTGTTATACAGTTGGGAGGGAGTTGCCCTGAGAGTCCTCAACATTGATTCCAGACCCCATGAAGTCTCATGGCATCAGAGCAAACATGGTCAAGGAAACCTCCTGCTGATTACCATGTATAGCACCCCCCCCCCCCCCCCACCAACCAACCAACCACACTCAACTGATGAACCAGTGCTCCTCCATGTTGAACACCACTTGGAGGAAGCACAGAGGGCAAGAGCACAGAATACATTCTGGGTGAGGGAACTTCAATGTCCATCACTAAGAGTAGTTCAGTAGCACAACAACTGACTGAGCTGGATGAATCCTAAAGGACACAGCTGCTTGACTGGGTCTGCAGCAGGTGGTGATGGAACCAACAAGTGGGAAAAACATACTTGACCTCACCAACCTGCCTGCCGCAGATGCATCTGTCCATGACAGCATCAGTAGGAGCACCACTGCACAGTCATCGTTGAGAGGAAGTCCCGCTTTCACATTGAGGATACCCTCCATCATGTTGTGTGACACTACCACCGTGCTAAATGGGATAGACTTTGAACAGATCTAGCAACTCAAGACTGGGCATCCATAAGATGCTGTGGGCCATCAACAGCAGCAAAATTATACTCAAACACAATCTGTAACCTCATGGCCTGGCATATCCCCAACTCTACCATTACCACCAAGCCAGAGGGACAACCCTGGCTCAATGAAGAGTGAAGGAGGGCATGCCAGGAGCAGCACCAGGCATATCTAAAAATGAGGTGTCAACTTGGTAAAGCTACAACTCAGGACTACTTGTGTACCAAACATTGTAACCAGCATACGATAGACAATGCTAAGTGATTCCACAACCAACGGATCTAAGCTCTGCAGTCCTGCCACATCCAGTTGTGAATGGTTGTGGACAATTAAACAGCTCACTGGAGGAGGAAGGTCCACAAATATCCCCATCCTCAATGATGAGAGAACCCAGCACATCAGTGCAAGAGACGAGGCTGAAGCAGTTGCAATAATCTTCAGCCAGAAGTGCCAAGTGGATGATCCATCTTGGCTCCATTCCGAGGTCCCCAACATCACAGAAGCCACAAAAGCCAGTCTTCGGCTAAATAAATTCATTCCATGTGATATCAAGAAATGGCTGAAGGCACTGGATACAGCAAAGGCTATGGGCCCTGACAATATTCCAGCAATAGTACTGAAGACTTGTGCTCCAGAACTTTCCGCACCCCTAGCCAAGCTGTTCCAGGACAACTACAACACTGGCATCTTACCTGCCAATGTGGAAAATTGCTCAGCTATAGCCTGCACACAAAAAGCAGGACAAATCCAATCCGGCCAATTACCGCTCCATCATTCTACTCTCAATCATCAATAAAGTGATGGAAGGGATCATCAAAGTGCTATCAAGAAGCACTTGCTTAGCAATAACCTGCTCACTGATGCTCAGTTTGGGTTCCACTAGGGTCTCTCAGCTCCTGACCTCATTACAGCCTTGATTCAAACCTGGACAAAAGAGCTGAACACCAGAGGTGAGGTAAGAGTGACTGCCCTTGACATCAAGGCAGCATTTCACTGAGCATGGTATCAAGGAGCCCTAGCAAAACTGGAGTCAATGGGAATCAAAGAGGAAAACACTCCGCTGGTTGGAGTGATACCTAGCACAAAGGAAGATGATTGTGGTTGTTGGATGTCAATTATTTAAGTTCCAGGACATCACTACAGAAATTCCTCAGGGTAGTGTCCTAATCCCAACCATATTCAGCTGCTTCATCAATGACCTTCCTTCCATCATAAAGTCAGAAGTGGGGATGTTTGCTGATGATGGTACAATGTTCAGCGCCATTCATGATTCCTCAGATACTGAAGCAGTCCATGTCCAAATGCAGCAAGACCTGGACAATATCCAGGCTTATGCTGACAAGTGGCAAATAACCTTCGCACCACAAAAATGCCAGGCAATGACCATCTCTAACCATCACCCCCTTGACATTCAATCACTGAATCCCCCACTATCAACATCCTGGGGGTTACCATTGACCAGAAACTGAACTGGACTAGCCATATAAATGTTGTGGTTTCAAGAGCAGGTCAGAAGCTAGGAATCCTGCAGCAAGTAACTCACCTCCTGACTCCCCAAAGTCTGTCCGCCACTTACAAGGCACAAGTCAGGAGTGTGATGGAATATTCTCCACTTGCCTGGATGAATACAACTCCAACAGCATTAAAGAAGCTTGAGACCATCCAGGACAAAGCAACCTGCTTGATTGGCACCCCATCCAGAAATATTCACTCCATCCATTGCCGACGCACAGTGGTAGCAGTGTGTACCATCTACAAGATGCACTGCAGGTACTTACCAAGGCTCCTTAGACAGCACCTTCCAAACCCATGACCACTACCATCAGGAAGGACAAGGGGAGCAGATGCTTGGGATCACCACCACCTGGATGTTCCCCTCCAAGCCATACGCCATCCTGTCTTGGAAATATACTGTTGTTCCTTCACTATCGCTGGGTCAAAATCCTGGAACCCCCTCCTTAACAACACTGTGGGTGTACCTACACCACATGGACTGCAGCGGTTCAAGAAGGCAGCTCACCACCACCTTCTCAAGGGCAAGGAGGGAAGGGCCATAAATGCTGGCAGCGCCAGCGATGCCAACATCCCATGAATGAATTTTAAAAACTCATTTTCCCTTAAGTGTCCTTAAACTGAATATTACAATTAATTCTCCACACTGGAAGTTGAGAATCTCAGTTCCTGAAAGTTCCTTATTATGTATTTTCATCATTTACTGAATCAACAGAAGCATGCTTTACAGAAGGAACAATTGATAAATGATACTTAGGTTAGATACAAGAACTTGCAATTGATTAAGGGCTGTACAAACCATAGAATGGGTAACTTGATCTTTATTGTCCGTCTGTGTCAAGCCAACTTGTTTGTTTTAATGCACACAGCTGGCACTCTGATATTGACACTGAGACTGTAACTGCACATGTACAGCAAGTGCTCCCCCTAGTGTTGCAGCACAAATAAACACAACCTGTCACAATTGGAACTCTGAAAGGAATTTCCATCCTGAACAATTTGTTCTGTGCACACTCATCCTTCCTCAAGGGCATGTGTTTACTGACACAAGTCCTTCCTGGGCATGTTACAGTAGAGGTGTCTTCAGAATTCACAAGGGAGGCTGTCACACGGGCATGACATCTCCTGGCTACCGAACTGGCAAGGTCTGCAACGGGTGCTGTATGCGGATCATCAGCAGCCATTTGTCACCCTATCATAATTTCATACAATCTAAACATAATAGCAAAATCAAGAGAAAATCCAGGTCAATACACATTTAAATCAATAATCTCAACTACCTCTCCCTGAAGTAATGAATTATACTGCTTGCACATTCTGTATTTTTCATGCCCATCACCAGAGTTAGAGTGGAAAATGAATATGTGCTCATGTTGCTTGAACTGATTTTGATGTTTTATGCTTTCAGAATTTTGCCAGAGTTAAGATGCAGGTCACCATGTCTTTGGCATCTCTGGTGGGTAAATCATCTGATTTTAATGAAGAATATTTGAGGCGATCGTTACGAACTGTTCTGGCTTATGCAGAGGAAGATGAAGATATGCAGCCAACAATGTTTCCAATTCAGGTAAGGTGACCTCACATTGAGTGCAGCACCCCTTTGCAACACTGAAATAATTACATTTTGTATATTTTGACAATGACAGTTCCATTGGCAGGTCTCCAGTACCTTTCCCAAGCTTTTATTGTTCATGTGTGAGGCTGGGTAATGAGCACTTATGGGCCATTCAACTATGGGAAGCAAATTGACCTGGTGTGGGAAGGGTGGAGGGTTATCACAATTGAGACCAATCCTGACTTCATCCCATATGCACAAGAGTACACTTTCCACTGGGATAAAGAAAAAGTACACGAGTACATTTATTTTACATTATGTCACTTGCAGCTCAGTTGGTAGTACTCTGACCTCTGAGTCACAAGATTATAGTTTTGAGTGACACTCCAGGACTTGAGCACAAAAATCAAGGCTGATACTCCAGTGCAGTAGTGAGGGAGTGCTGCACAGTTGGAAATGCAGCCTTTTGGATGATACCTGAAACTGAGTCAGCCCTTGTAGGTGGATAGAAAAGATCCTGTGTCACTATTTTGAAGAACAGCAGACCAGACATCCCTGGCCAAAATTATCCCTCAATCAATATCACAAAACAGATTATCTGGTCATTATCACATTGCTGTTTGCGGGAGCTTGCTGTGTGCAAATTGGCTGTCCACATTACAATAGTAATTATACTTCAAAAGTATTTAATGAACTGTAAAGCACTTTAGGACATCCTGTGGTCGTGAAAGGCACTATTTAAATGCAAGTCTTTCTATTTACATTATAGTCCCTTTACAAAGCAGGTCAAACCACGTTCCCCTTACTGGGGACAAATCCCACCTATCCTCCAGAGACAGCAGCATTTACTGAATTTTCCAGCATATTAGGACGAGCAGGCACCTTGGTGACATACTTTAATCCATATGTTAATTAAGGGGACCACCAATCTCATGCATGAATTTTGACAGAATCAGAGCAGGAGCAGGGATCCCAAACAGGCATGAGCTACCCTAATGGCAGTTTCTCAGCCCCAATGTATTTTTATTAAATGTCATCCCCCAAAAGTAACGAATGTAATCAAATTCCTGCGGTGCCACAATACAGAATCAGAAATCCAAAGTGGTTTCACAAAACATCAAGCAGGGAATAAGACTTCCTATTCCCCTTCAAATTATCAATATTTAGCAAATTTATAAAGTAAGTATCTATACCATGTAGACCAGGAAGTAACCCAGTTTGATTCCTGGTTTGTGCTGCGTTGATCGCAGCCGGGGATTGACAACAGCACACCAAGTCAAAAAGGGGAAAATCAGACACAATTCTTGTTCCTGATCACCAGCCTTAGTGCAAATGTCTGAGCATGGATATCAGGTGAGGACTGAATTGGGTTCAACTGTGATGTCCCTTCAAGTTTAATAGTTTGTCGTATGTTTGCCATAGTGCTGGGGGATACCAGTGGAACCAAATGTAGCAAAGAGTCAATGGGCGGAATCATCCCAGATTTGCACAAAATGCAGTAGTGGGCGGGAAATGAAGTTGTTTTACCCACTGGCCACAATGGCGGGCATTTTCATGCCATATCATCCCATTCCCACCTCATTATTTATGAAGTCACAGGAAACACACCATCTCGCTGGCCTCCAATTTGCCCACCACACCATTACCTCACCGCTTCCACACGCAGGGCACCATATTTAAACTGCAGCTATGCGCACACTTCTCGATGCTTGCAGTCTTGGACTGCTCCGGTGGAGACATGGCCCCAAAAACCAAGAAGAGGGCAGCCCCCCAATTCAGTGAATCATCCCTGGGACACCTCCTGGACACTATAGAGGCCTGCCGCGATGTCCTCTACCCCCACTCTGGCCACAGGAGGCCCATCAGTCTCACCACTCTGGCTTGGGAGGCAGTGGCAGAGGTGGTCAATGCCAATGTTGCACACAAGAGATCAGCCATCCAGTGCAGAAAATGGATGAAAGATCTCATTCCTGCCGCCAGGGTAAGGCAGCCATCATATCACTCTAAACTCACACAGTCACAAGGCTATCACATATTCATTGGCATCTCACTCACTGCCAGCTCATGGGACATCACCACTTTCTCTCTCACACACCCTCACATCTGCATCTGGTCTCATCTGCTCTGAGGACTGCCTCCTCAGCATCTTGAGGCTACTTCCACAGATCCACATGTGCCCCTACACACATCCTTGGACACACCCCCCCCCGCCCCCCCCCCCCCCCAAGTGTGTAGGGATCTGCCTGTGAACACCCCTAAAAGTGACGTGGTGCTGTCTGCGAAACCTGGCATCAATGACCGCGAGTGCTGCCCGAAGCAAGGTAGGCAAACAAACCTCGAAGTCCCGAGTGAAGTACAGCTCGTCAAGTGTATAGTTGTGAAACACTGCACACCACCATACCCAGATGTTCCAGCGTGGGGGGTACGATTCCGGCGAGTGGGGCTTATGATGAAATGCTAAAGTATTGAAATTATGTTCCTAACATGTGGCAGTGGGAAACATTGCCCGCCATTGACGGATGGAGCAGACAGTTGCAAACTGGTTAGACAACAGCGTGAAATTGATTATTGACCTTCTTGCCATTTTGTTCCCACCCCCCGCCCACCATGACACACAGCGCCAACAGGGCCGGAAAATTCTGGCGAATGACTTCAGCCAAGGAGAAAATTCATGAGAAGATTCTTTTCAAAGAATTGGATTCCAAGATTGTATAAAATGTGATTAATAAATCCCATGTAAATAACATGAAATTAATTTGATGACCCTTTGCATGACAGTATATACCAATCACTGCAGGTAAAGAATTGCCTGTCCTTTTAATTGCTTCCAGGTGGAGGAACTACTGCTTAACCTCAACAGTATCTTGTCTGACACAGTAAAAATGAGGGAGTTCCAAAAGGATCCTGAGATGCTCATGGACCTGATGTACAGGTATACAAACGCACACAAAAATACAATCACATCATCATCTTTTCCAAGTGTCCCATCACTACTACACTTTCTCTTTAGGCAGATTAGTGAAGGCCAGCAACTGATCCCCAGTTATCACCACTGCTGATTCTGGGATATGTGTTGCTGTGCTGGTGCTTGAATGAGACTCATGCAAGATTCTGTGTATTACTGCCTCTCCCCAAGCTATTGGCAGGCTGCTGTACAAAGTTTACATTGTCAGAGAAGGGATAAATATAAAAATGTTACTACTCTGACACATCTTCAATCAGAACTTGTATTGCACAATAATGTGGATGATGTTTTTGTGCTTGTATATTTGTCTGTGAGAGACTTGGAGAGAAGTGGACTAGAAAAGTAGAGCAGGATGGTACTCTATTGGAGCATAGAGGAAATCTGAAAATTCACCTTTTCCATATGTCTCCAGGGTCTTGTGTGTCACAAATCTGTGATGGTCTGCCAAGGGAGCTAGGGGTCTGTGAGTTGTTGGTTTTATTCATTTGGGATCTTGAAATTTGTGCCATCACAAAAAGAAAACTATTCTTGAAATATAAGTTGCCAAGAGCATGCGCAGAGTAACAAACACGTGCCCAACTGAAGGTCGAACTCTGTGTCAGGAAGTGATGTTGCATTTTTACAGATACGTTTGCTAGTGATTTTGTATGTGAAACCCTTGAAATATTTGAGTATGACAAGGTTATCAATTGTATGTTGCATCTTGAATGTGTACCTTGCTGAAGTATGGATATACGTGAGATGCAATGAAGAGCTGTAATGTGGGCATGTCATAGGTGAGAGTAAATGTGGGCAACATTTTATGGTGCAACGTTAGGACTGGGAAAGGATACTTGTGGTTCTGTTACTTTGCCACATTTCTTAAAATGTCCAATGCTCTCCAGCATCTGCTCCCAAGTTCTGTAAGTAAATAACCTAGTGAGGCCACCTTATTCTGCCAGGCATGATGGACTGCTAAGGGGGAGGTCTAGCATCCAAACAGGACAACTCTCCTCACACCCTCATTACCAACCATCAAACAGGAGGCTGGGTGCTACAGTATTCTGTCACTTGTCAAGAGGTTCCATCTCATATCTCCACATTGGGTCTCCTTTCATTTCATTTATGTCTGGTATCTTCTCTCCCACTCATCCTTCAACCTTGGCAAAGTTTGTGTGCAAGGTACACATTTTGAACATTCATAAAGGCAGAAACAATATTTGTCCCTATGCATGGCTATTTATCTTTAAATGTCATTAGCCCTTTAATTTTGAGCTACTAGCCAGATTCTCCATATCCTCCATTAGGGTCCGCCAAAGCTGCACGGAGAGCTCTAGTTAACTATTCAAATAAGTTGACCCTGGGAAATTGCAAGCAGTCAAACTCCTGTCTAGCTTTATAAAAGTTAGCCATTCCCCATTCCATTTCTTCAAGGATCAGCCCATTATAGTATAGAATTTAGAGTTGGAAATACAAGAAATACAAAACCCCAAAACAAATTGGGAAGCTTTATGACTGAAATGAAATTGTTGATGCAAAAGTAAATAAATGTAAAACAGAAATATAAGCAGATAATGTGGGCATACAGGGGAGATTGAACAATATTTTGAATGAGAAAAGATTGATTAGATAGGTAGTTTGTAGCCTGTGCGCTCAGGATCTTCTGAAATTGTTGATGACTACTTTAGCTGCCTCATAATTTCCTGTTAGTATGATGTAGAAGTACCAGTTTTGGCTGAGACTTCCCCTTCACCAACTCTAAAGAGACAGCGGCTGGATTTTACAGCTCCCCGTAGGGCGGGAAGGAAAGTGGTTGAAGTGCCTTGTGTGCATCAGGGGAACCCCTCCCCAAGATGTGAACCCACCCACTGCCCCCTCCCACTTCCTGTCAGCCTGCCCTGCAAAACCCAGCCCCCCACCCTCCCTCTCACCCCTCCCCAGGCTCTCAGTTCCCTCCCCACCCTAAAAGCCTGGGACATGGTGTTCTGCAGCAGCCATCGCTCTCGTTTGTGCTCCTTCCTGCAGTCCCAGCAGCGCCCACTACTGAGATCTGGTGCTGCCGGGGCCACTAATCACATTGGCCGTCAGCTCTCGAAGGTAGAACTTCCTCCCGCTGATGGGGACGGAAGTCCCACTCTCAGCTTGTTGAGCCCACCCCCAGCATGTTTTGGCTGTGGGGCAGACTTCTTTCTGGTGTGTCAGCTGCTGGCTGCCTTTCCTTCCAGGTTAGGGCGAGCAGTTTGCGACCCCCACCAACCACGGTAAAATCCAGCCCAAGTTTGATAATCTTGGTTTAGACAGTGGGAGCATGTTTAATCTTAATATTTTAAAGGAAATAGATGAGCACATTGCATTTGCGCTAACTATAATCTTCCAAAGTTCTCTCAATTCAGAAGAGTAGGTAACGACTGAAGAATCTGATTTAATTTCTTGAAGAGCTAATGAAAGTGGTGGACAGGGAATGTCTAGGATGTTATATATACCAACCAACTTCCAGAAGGCATTTGATAAAGTCTCTCATAAGAGACCTTTTGCGAAATTGGAGCTCATAACACTGAAGGCAAATTATTGACCTGGTTAGGAAATTAGCTGAATGGCAGGACTCAGAGGGTGCAATTTTAATGCACTTAAAACCTTAGAGTTAAAATTGGGCCCTGAATGCAAAGATAATACGTACATACTCTAATTGCAGAATGTGACTAGTGGCATCCTGCAAGGGCCTGCGTTGGGACCTCATCTATTCATCTATCCACTAATGATTGAGATGACAGACTAGAAAGCCATAGGCAGAATCTTAAGGTTCCCCTGCCAGCGGGTTTGCAGGCATGGTGGGTGGGTGGGCCGTACAATTCCCCAGGCGGCCTTCCCGCTATCCTTCCATCTGTCCTGACCTGTCTGCAATTTTATGTGGGACAGGCAAGGCCTAGGGTAGCCTACCCACCCTTGCCCCAAATGAGGCCCTTAGGTCCCCAATGATTGGCTACTTAAGGGCCACTTCCTGACCCAGCCTCAATTTTGAGGATGACAGGAGAAGTTCAGTAGCAGAGGGAAGCCCAGCAGGTCACGCTACTCTAGCCTTGGGTGTGAAGGGCCTTCCTCAAAGGCTCCCTTTCCACATCAGGCATCCCCCCCCCCCCCCCCCCCCCCCCCCCCCCCCCCCCGCCCCCACAGGTCTGCCTAGCTACGTGTTTCTCCATCAAGTCACCCACCCCTGTCTCCCCACCCCCTCGGCCACTGCTACCACCGGTGCTGCTGGCAACACTCTGAGGCAGGATTTCCACCCAAGTGAGTGGCAGAAGTCCCATCTCCAGCCAATTAACATTCCTGAGCGTTAACTGGCTGTGGGGTCTCCTGTGATGATCCCCGCTGACTCTTCGGGTTGGGGGGCGGTCAGGGAAACCCTACCAACCAAAATATCCTGCCTCTCTTATCCAAACTTGTCAGTCACATAAAGATGGCTTTGTAAACAGTGTAGATGAAGGCATAAAATTACAGAGAGTTAATGAGCAGAACTGTGACAAATGGATTTCAATGTAGGCAGATGTGAAGACATCCACTTTGGGTCTCATAGAAACAGCAAAGTTCCATAGAGGCTTAGTGATCCAGAAAATGGATCATTCAAATGTCATGAAATAGAAAATAATCAAAAATGCTAATGGATGCTGGCTTTTCTATTTAGAGGAGAAGAATGTAGTGGGTAGAAATTGTCCTTCAGCTAGTCATAGACCACACCTGGAGTGCTGTGTGCAGTCCTGGGCACCACATCTTAGGAAAGATATACTGGCCTTGGAAGGAGTTTAGTGTAGGTTTACCAGATAATAAGTGGACTCCAATGATTAAATTACAAGGCAAGATTACACAAACTAGAATTGTATTCTTGGAATTTAGAAGGTTAAGGTTAAAGATTTGATCAAGGTTTTCAATAGTTTAGAGGGGAACAGATAGGGTAGATTTTGGCTAGATGGAGAGTCAAGGACGAGGGGCATAATCTAAAATTAGAGCCAGATTTTTTAGGAGTGAAATTAGAAAAGATCTACACCACAAAAGTTTGTAGAAGTTTGGACTTCTCCTCCAAATTGCAATTGATGCTAGCCCAATTGTTAATTTTGAATCTGAGATTTATATCTTTGAAGTCAAAGATATTAAGAGATATGGAGCACATGGAGTTAGGTCACACATCAGTCATGATCTCATTGATTGGTGAGACATGCTCATGGGGTGAAATGGCCTATCCTCTCCCTATTTAGTTTAATAGATTATTAACTACTTTCATTTTATATTCAAAAAATTAGATTGGCCAAAGGATATCAGACTTCACCTGATCTACGTTTGACCTGGCTCCAAAACATGGCTGAGAAACATACAAAACGTCAATGTTACACAGAGGCTGCATTGTGTTTGGTCCATGCTGCAGCACTGGTAGCAGAGTACCTCAGCATGCTGGAAGATCACAAGTACCTCCCTGTGGGCAGTGTTACCTTTCAGGTAAGTCTGTTTGGGAAATATTCATTTAGCTTCTTAAATACCATTATTAAATAAATAAGTACATCAGGAACTTTATTAAAACACTTTGATTTTTTAATCATTGTTTCCAGAATATATCACCCAATGTTCTGGAAGAATCTGCTGTTTCAGATGATATTTTGTCCCCTGATGAAGATGGGATATGCAGTGGAAAGTATTTCACTGAAAACGGACTTGTAGGTTTGCTCGAACAAGCTGCTGAGCTCTTCAACTCAGTAAGTGTTATTTACCTTCTGGTACTTTTATTTTCCTTTCCTCTTTTAGGTCCTCTTACCCCATATGTCAATGCTGCCAGCGTAGGCAGGCAACATATTGCAGACTTCTACCTGGGTCCCCCTCAGCTCACCATTGAGAAATATAAGCCCGTAGAGGAATAGCTTAGGCACTTGCATTTGCAAAGCAGAAGTCAGGACATCACCAAGTGAGGAACAAAAGACATGAATCAGCGATTAATACTTTACAGCACAGTTCATTAGTGAACCAGCTTACTGGACCACCCATGCCCCAACAATGCAGCTGTTTAAAAGAACAGAAGTTTTAAATTGGATGACTGAATCGAAAACAGGAATATGCTGGTTAATTTTAACCATACCTGCCAGCAGAAATTGAGCCAGTGAGCAGGTAGAGATAACAATAGTCCCCCAGATCTTGACCATTTCTGATTTTAACCTGTAGTGTTTGTAGGTGGATGAGGCCTGCTAAAGGCACATGGGAGCCTCCTAAATCTATGCGATTTGGAATCATCACGTCAGAAGGACCTAATAGATATTAACAGGATTGCTGCTCCAGGCTACCCGGCCCTGACTCCCCTCCCTTACTCTTTCTCTGACGAGATCTCTCAAAATCATCTCCCACCACTTACCTGGAAGCCATAGGCAGCCAAAGGCAGCTGATTTTGATCAATCTACAGCTGCTCTGTGCTCTTATCATGCTCATTCTGAGCAGGAGGCAGAGATGGTGCTGAGAGTTGAAATATGTCCTCTGTCTGACATTTAGGCCAGTGAATTTCATACTAGCCATATACAACTATTCCCCTTCCCTGCCTGAAGCCCACTCTGAGTTAAAATTGACTCCATAATATCTCCCTTGACTGTTATGCTGATGTTGCACATACTTCAGATTTGTAAGCAACAACGAGTTATTTTTGTTCCAAAATATCATGCCAGGGAAGTCTGCATGGAAGATATGTAAGAGGGAAGATATTTATCACGATTGACAGCAAGGATGGTTTTGTATGTGCCTGGAATAAACTCGGAATGCTGCTATTCCCAACTGCCCCTCTGATTATAACAGAAGTAGAAATATAGCTTCATGAATGAGTTGAAAACGTATCACCAAGTTCTTTTGAAATGGGCTTAAGGCCATTGAGAAGGCGCTAATTTTCCAGAGCAGTTATTGTTACATCTAAAAAGAATTAGTGTGCTCCTTTCTGTAGGATATGTAACAAAATAAGTTCTGTGTAGTTTATATTGTCACATGTCAGTGTAAATTCAGTGATCTATGATTTGTATTCTTGCAACGGAAGCTGAACACAAAACCCACAAGAGTTAAAATGCTGAGCGACCTAAGGTCAGCCTCAGTCTGAAAAATAAATCACAATTTAACAGATCTCCAAGAATTATTGTATTTAGTACACTCCTGTTAGTATCTTTATTATCTATACCACGTTTATTTCTCATTAAGTTAGTGGGGCACAGTCGTAACCAACCAGCAAGCAACATTCGTGCCACACAATGACCATCTCCAACAAGAGAGAATCCACCCATCGCCCCTTGACATTCAATGGCATTACCATCAATACAGTGGCTACAAGGGCAGGTCAGAGGCTAGGAATCATGCGACGAGTAACTCACCTCCTGACTCCCCAAAGCCTGTCCATCATCTACAAGGCACAAATCAGGAGTGTGATGAAATACTCCCCACTTGCTTGGATGAGTGCAGCTCCCAATACACTCAAGAAGCTTGACACCATCCAGGACAAAGCAGCCCACTTGATTGGCACCACTTCCACAAACATTCACTCCCTCCACCACCAACGCACAGTAGCAGCAGTGTGTACCATCTACAAGATGCACTGTAGGAACTCACCAAGGCTCCTTAGACTGCACTTTCCAAACCCATGACTGTTACCCTCAGGAAGGACAAGGACAGCAGATAGATAGGAACACAACCACTTGGAAGTTCCCTTCAAGCCACTCACCATCCTGACTTGGAAATATATCACCGTTCCTTCACTGTCACTGGGTTAAAATCCTGGAACTCCCTTCCTAACAGCACTATGGGTGTAGCTACACCACATGGACTGCAGCGGTTCAAAAAGACAGCCCACCACCACCACCTTCTCAAGGGCAGTTAGGGATGGGCATTAAATGCTGGCCTAGCCAGTGATGCCAACATCCCGTAAATGAATATTAAAAAAATTTCCTTTTGCCATTCATCTATTAACCCTGTGCTTGCTGACCTCCCAGGTAAGCCTTGAGTTTAAAATTCTCATCCTGTTTTTTTAAATCCCTCTGTGGCCTCGCCCCTTCTATTCTCTGAAATCTCCTCAAGTCCCACAACCTTCCAATTTATCTGCACTACTCTAATTCTGGCCTCTTCGCAAACCCTATTTTAATTGCTCCACCATTGGTGTCCATGCCTTCAGCTACTTAAGCTCTAAGCTCTGGAGTTCCATTCCTAAACCTCTCCTCGTCTCTATCTCTCTGGTCTCATTTAAGGCTCCTCAAAGCCTTCATCTTTGACCAAGCTTTTGGATCATTCGTCCTAGTTTCTCCTTGTGTGTCTTGGTGTCAAACTTTGATTTATAACGCTCCAGTGAGGCACTTTATTTTAAGTTTATTTTAAGTTTAGGTGCTATATAAACACAAATAGTTGTTGTTTTTGTTGCTGGGGTCTGTTCTTGAGATCTACGGTGGTAGCCTCCTGCTGCCCAACATTCTACTAGCGCATTTTCGGGCAGGATACTATGAGACTTGGAGTTTAAAATCTCCAATCTGCATGGCATCATGCTGCCAGTGTTGAAATAGTTTTCCAATTGCTCGGTCCCTCCATTGAGATAAAATCTGTGTTGTGTCTGTTGAAGTAGGATGCTTGGTCCAACAAATGAAAGTTGATGAGACAAATGAAATTCTACATAACATGCTGGATTTTAATGTGCAGGAGTAGGTGGGAAGGTTTGCACTGGTGAAATTCCTAGTATGTCTTCAAGCAAGTCAGTGGCATACTGAAGATCTGGAGGCAACATTCAGAAAGCATCAGTCAATGTCTCTAGAATAGCGTGGTGTGCTGCACTCTGCACAACAATCCACAGCATCCAGGTTTGTACCTGCAACAGGACTGAAATGCAGAGAATAGAACCTCCACAGAGAGTTCCAAGGAGATGAGGAGGCGGAGATTAAGAGGGCAATGTTCCACCAATGGCACATATCATCTCCCTGGATGCTCTGATTATAGTGATGTTCCCCTGGGATCCACCAGTGCACCCATCTCACAACCTTATGCAAAAGCCACTTCACTGTCACAGTCTCCAATTGGTCACTGGTAATTCATGGGCTGGACTTTACAGTTTTCAACGGAGTGAGAGAGGTGGAATAGGAAGTTAGTGGTCCACTCGCTCCCGCACAAACCGCCCCAGCACAGCAAATCAAGCGTCAGACAGCTAGTTAGTGGCTGCCCTGTGGGAAGGTGACCAGTTAGCACTGCCAAGGGGCGGCTCCGTGCCCAATTGGCCATCAGACAGGAGACGGGTTATGCCATGAACAAGAAGTCGGTCGTGGCCATCAATTTGAAAGCTCCTTGCCCTCCCAATCTCTCTTTATCTTATGGCAGGCTCAAACAGTGAATAAATTAAGTCAAAAAATATACAAATGCTGTCACCTTCACCAGAAGACTCTGCTGCTGCACGCACCAATGGCCCCATTGGCAGGCCTTTACTTCCACCCTTGTGCTGCCTCCTCATACTTAGCATGAAGCCCTGCCAAACCTTTTCCTGTCTGACAGCTGAAAAATGGAGAGGGCAATGAAAAATTGGATACAATTAGGTCTTTAACAAGCTCAATAGTTTAGCAATCGGTTGCTTCAAAACAGTGGGCAGATTACCGATATCTGTGCCTGCTCACCTTCCTTAAATATCGGAGACTGACATAATAACATCAGATTGCTGACCTGATGTTAGCATGCCATATTTTATATACATGCCAGGGGAGAGCCCACCCAATCTGCAGCCATAAAATCCTGCCCCATATCTTCACATTCACCACCAAACAACTGAAAGGACCCCAGTAACAAAGAATGGGCAACAGAAGAAAGTGATGTAAAACAATAATATTTAGGTGCTTCAAATGAGGAAAAGAAACTTAACAACATAATGATTTGTAAGGCACCCTTGAGCATATTCCTGTGCGGCTACAAACCTTTACCCTTTCTTTTCCTTGTGCTTTTACCTGGTGAAACCCGTGGTTGGGTTTAGACAAAGGTAGGCTGCTCGGATCCCTGTTTCACCTGTTGAGACGCTCTTGACCAACATCTTCTGTGTTTAGCAGTCCATGAGGGCCTCACCAAAGACTGCTCCATCTACACCTGTTCAGGGGCAGACTTGCCCAATGAAACATTGACTGATGATGGGGGATTGATGGGGGAAACAGGTGAGAAATGAAAGTGCTTTGAGCATATCCTCCACTTCCATACCCTCTTTCACCATCATCCTCTCTGCTGCCACACTGCTGCAGATCAGTGGGGCCCTGTAAGGTTGAGGTTAGCCCGTCACTCATCCTATTTAAGGAGGTATTCAGAGTCTACAAGCCTTAGTTCAAGGCCTGAATGCACTCAGTTAATTGCCAGGTTTGATGCTTCATCCAGTTGGCCACTTGATCCATAGAAGATGACCTTATTGTAATAGTCTGCAACATGAACCCACTCATAATTGAGGTGGAATCCTCCAGTTTCTCTACAGTTGTGAGGAGTGTGCTTGGAGCCTCCTGTCATTACATTGCTGAATCTCTGCTGCTGCCCAATAAGGATCATCTTCATCAATAGTCCCTGGGTACAACATCTGTATCCAGCTGAGCAGAGCTTGGAGACGCCTGTAGCCTCCAACGCGGCTTCTCCACTGCTGCCCTTGACTTCACCTCTTGCTCACTGGTGACGTGAGAGTCACCAGGTGTAAACCAAATTATCTCTTCTACTGGACGCAAAGTTTAAATATCTTTGTCTGTATGAGTGCTGTAACAGTGTATCCTCAGAGGGATTGAGCTTCTTTCAGGAGTCAACAGAGGTGAGCTCAACTAAATCCTGGGAGGCACAGCCTTTGTTCATGTGGACACCTTGCAACCTTTCTAATTCCCTGACAGTCAACTCCAACTCCTTCAGCTTGCTTGTATAGTTGGCTATTTATGTACTGGAGTTGAGACCCCAACATTTGGGTCATCAACATGCCCACCACTGCTGATTGGATGGGAAACTTGGAGGTAAAATGCTAATGAAATGATATAATTCCAGGGGCTAAATTTTCTGTGCCCCCACCAGGTGTGTTTTCAGTAGGAGGGCACATAAAATCAGGCAGGTGCCCAGCCCACCACCTTCCCAGCCATCCCCGAGTTCACCTCTATAACACACTGGTGGGTGGGTGCCGAAATCAGCAGCCCGCCTGCCATGTTTAAAAAAATAATTAATGGTTAATTGAGCTTGTTAACAAGCCAGTTGACCCAAAAAATATGCTGTCCATACCATAATAGTGATGGCATGGGCAAATGAGCAGGAATGGGCAGGCTATTTTTTTAAAAAGGTTTTTAAAAGGGTGGTGCTAGCTTCAGGAAGGGGTTACCCTTTGCACGTATATGGCACCCCCGCCCCCAGACAGTATTCCCCCTTTCTTCCTACCCATCTGCTCTCCAAAGCCCAGCCCCCTCCCTAAACTGGCCAAATCTCCCCACCCAATCACCTCACTCCAAGATCCATTGAGCCGCCTTCTTGGGTCTGGTTGCAGTCCCAGCAGCACCCGTTACTGAACGCTTGGTGTTGCCAGGACTGCTGGAGCTGCTAGCCAATCGGATTGGCTGCTGCTCCCAAGGGTGGGAATTCTTCCACAGTGAAGGGCAGAAGTCCCACTGTAAGCCGATTCAGCCTACCCACAGTGCATTATAGCTGCGGAGCAGGCTTGCATGAAGCGAGTCAGCTTCCAGCCAACTTTCCTTCCCTTAAAATGTAGCCCCAGGTTCCTACCCGGCTATCTATCGCCCATGCTCCCAGTGCAACTTCACATTAAAATCTAGCCTAGTGTTTCAATCCCAATTGAAACAAGTTGAGAACGGTGACACATTCAGATAATCTCTAATGGCTCAGTCCCACCTGTACAAGTATATGTAATGTTGCTAATTTTTCTTTTAAATGCATTTTGTGTTTATTGTTGGTGTTTGACAATGGAACACCTTGCCATTTCAGTCAGTCTCAGCTCAGATACAGCACAACCCAGATTAAGGGCAGAATCTTCTGCCTGTCGAGCAGGCTGGTCGGGAGCGGGCACAGAGCCAATCGCTGCCCGTGATCATCTGCCATTTTATGTGGGCAGGCCAATTAATGCCCGCCAAATGACACGAAAGAGCGCAGAAATCTCCCTGAGCCAGCTCCGTGCCTCAGGGAGATTAATTTCATCTTGAGAATTTTTAATAAAGAAGGTACAAGATCATTTACACATGTGCCCCCATGTGACAGTGTCACATGAGCTGTCATGAAGCACACATGAGTTTATGAAACTAGCAAAATTTATTTATTAATTTGTTAAAACCTTCATGAAACCTCATCCCGCCCGTGGATGAGGTTTCATGAAAAACACGAAGGCCTCACAGACTCTTAGCCTGCCCGCCAACCTTAAGGTTGGATGGGCAGCATTGAGAATTAGTTTAATTGGTGTATTAATGGCCTTAACAGGCCTTTGACAGTTCGGCGGGTGCGCAGCTGCCTCTGGCGTGCGCCTGCCAAACGGAAGGTCTGAATGACGTGTGGTGGTGCAGGGACACACACCTGACGTCACCACCTGAGATTTTACACATCGGTGTACAGGGCCCACCCCCGGATGCCAAAGAGAAAATTCTGCCCAAAAAGTAAATTATTCTCTATTCTATACCAGCACTCTGCCTTATCCCAACCTCTCAGAGTAACAGCCCTCTATTGCATCAGCAAGACCGTTTCCACTTCCCACATTAACCATCTTTATCACTTCCCCAACTGAGATCTTTTAATTCCAAGTAGGTTTGTGCTGTGGGACTCAGATGAAAGTATTTATTTATTTTTTTGTCAGTGATATGTCACGATACTGGTTTCTGCCTGTCATGGTTATAAGTCGGGTTCATCTGCAGAAAATGTTTGATACAAAATAGCTGCAGAATGTAGCTTACCAAAAAGCATGAGGAAAGATCTAACTTTAGACTCTAAAGAATTAAATGGTTAATGCATTTAATTGTAATGTCACAATTGATTAAGTGAATATAAACTCTTCCTTCTTTGGTATAGGCCTGTATGTTTGAAAGTGTGAATGAAGTTTACAAAGTTGTCATACCAATCCAAGAAGCCCATAGAGATGTCGGCAAATTGGCTTATACACATGGGAAGCTCAAAAAAGCATTTGAAAGCATAACAGCAAAGGTAACTCATTTTGTCTCAGTAGGCAAGATTTTCTCAGTGTTGTAGCATTTCCTTCAGATTATTCATCATAATGAGAAAGAACCATCGACAAACATACATGAGGTAGCTTCACAGATCTTCCAGGTGTTTCTGTTTCTGTTTTTGTTTTGGATTTCCAGCATCCGCAGTTCTTTGCTTTTAGCTTCACAGATTTCTGTGAGCAAGGAGGGCAATAATGCACACTTAACACTTGTTACCTATTTTTATTTTGCTGATTTGCATCTAAGTCAGGCATATGACAGAGTAGGGGCACAGAATCAATTTGTTCAAATTATTAATGGCTCAAAGCTCTATCCCCCCACATATCATTCAAATCCAAGTGACAATAGTTGATGGAGAAAATGGTCATTCAATAAATGTATGTATTTCTCCTCCTAGTACAACATCCCCTTTTACACCAATGTTTCACACGAGTTCTTCACTGAGTTTGATCAGTCCAGAGCTTCTTCCTTTTTACTATTGCAATATGTTTTAAAACTTTCTAGTATATTGTATGTTCTTAGAACTTTGATTAATAAGTTCGTATTACTGATCAGCTTCATGTTAGTGTGCCCATCACTTTAGAGAAGCACAGTATAAGGTTGTTGTACTAATCCTCTTATACTGCAGCCATGCTTTTACAGCCCAGGCATGGTTATCTAAATTAAAAATGTGGCTTTTTTTTGCAAGGGTTCTAAACGAATGTTTGGCACATATTTCCGTGTTGCATTCTATGGAGTGAAATTTGGGGATTTGGATGAACAGGAATATATCTACAAGGAGCCTGCCATCACCAAGCTGCCAGAAATTTCTCATCGACTGGAGGTAAACAAAACCTATCATTGGTCTGTATGTCAATTTAGTCAATTTTTAATGCCACTTCAAAATTGTAACATTTTCTAATATCTCTCCTTTTTGACATTTTCTCTGTTTTTCTTGTCTTCTCTCCCCTGAGGCATTGTTCAGGTGCATTCTCCTCGTGCAGTGTTCAATATGCAATCCCAGCAGGCGACACTGAAAAGCAATAGGTTGCATTTCAACCTAAAGTTTTGATGTTCTTCAAAAATTGAACTTCATCAATGATTAAAATCTGCTTAGTATCAGCAAAGTGTACACTGTTTGGTTAGTTGCTATTAACTAATGGTATTTAAAGAATGCCTTTAAAACCATGGACCCTGTATTGTTTCACAAATAGGCATTTTATGGACAGTGTTTCGGTGAGGATGCTGTGGAGGTTATTAAGGATTCCAGTCCTGTGGAAAAGAGCAAGCTGGATCCCAACAAGGTCAGTTGAAAATTGCTCACAACATGCAAAGTAAATCAATTCCTTGTGAAAATTTGCACATTTATTTCATAATTGGCAAAAAAATATTTTTCGTCCTATATATCTTTCTGAACTTTGTATATTCTGCAACATGGTAACTCCATGCATTAGAGCAGATGTGGTAAATCCATGCATTAGAGCAGGCGTGGCCACTCCATGCATTAGAGCAGGCGCAGTAACTCCATGCATTAGAGCAGGCATGGTAACTCCATGCATTAGAGCAGGCGAAACTCCATGCATTAGAGCAAGCGTGGCCAACCTTTGTGCTCGGGGAGCCACATTGGCATTTTTTTCTGTCAAAGGGCTGATGAGCTAATTTCAGAAAGAGAGGGTTTGGCACGACAATAAACTGAATTTCAAAAAGACATGTATTTGGAAACAATTCCCATGCAATGGTAAAGTAATGTCATAACAATACATTGTTAAGTTAAAAAAGAGTAATTAATGAAAATGACCAGTGTGAGAGAGGGTCAAGGAGAGTGTGTGTGTGGCTCAGTCCCAGTCTCAGGGTGATCACTCACTCCCACCCACTGTAAATGGGTGTGTGTTTGTGTTGGTGTGCGGTGGTGAGATTGGATGAGAAACCTGAGACTAGGAGTACGGCAGACACTCTCTCACTCACTCTAACACTCGCTCCCACACACACATGCAGTCTCTTACTCCCCTGCAAAACACATGCGCACATAGTCACTCACTCACTCTCTCACTCTCTCTCACACACACACACCCACCCATACAATCACTCTCACAGGCACACACTCACACACACTGCTCTCTCTCAGTCACTCTCTCTCACACACACACAGTCGCGCTCTTTGTCTCTCACACACACACACAGTCGCTCTGTCACACACACACACACACACACACACACACACAGTCACAGTCACTCTCTCTCTCACACACAGTCGCTGTCTCTCTCACACAGTCACTCTCTCTCTCTCTCACACACACCTAGTCACTCTCTCTCTCAGACACAGTCACTTGCTCTCTCTCTCTCTCTCACACACAGTCACTCTCGCATTCTCTCTCACACACACACAGTCACTCACTTTCTCAATAGACATACTATTTTACAAAAATGTTTAAGAACTATTTGAAAGAAACAGATTTTGAAATTGAAGTACTGGAAAATACACTTAATGGGCAAGAGTAACCAGTCTGATTCACTTCATGGGCATGCCCTTCATGACAGTCATTTCACTGAACAGCATGAACTTCAAATAATGTAGCAATATGTTTGCTGTACTTACTGGGTCCACTGATTGGTCCAGAAAGTATTCACATTTAAACATATAAAAAAAGAGGCTGAAAGCCTTTTAGTCAATTTTTTTGTTTTATCTTTGCATGTCAGAAGCTGGTTATTAACATTTTCAATGATTGTGCATAAGAAATAACCAAAGATTAGATTTCATGATGGAAAATAGAGAAATATTGTGAAAAGATAGAAGAAACATCAATCGGAATAGCAATTACCATCCTTGAAATGTAAATAGCAACTAGTCAATAAATTGTGTATGTGTTACCCAATATCCTTTCCTGATTGAATTTAAAGGACTGCTGCCTGAAGGCAAAGGTAATATAGGAATATGGGTGCATCAAGATAACAGAAGATAAAACCTGATAAAAGACACAGGGAGTTTTAATAAATAAAAGTGTGTTCAGCTACAAACTTTCTCAGCCAAATGCCCTTCTTTCACAGCTTCCTATTACAAAGTCACACTCTCTCTCACACACACACTCCCTCTGTCTCTCACACACACAGTCACACTCTCTCTCACACACACAGTCACTCTCTCTCTCCCTCACAGTCATTCTCTCTCTCTCACACCCAGTCACTCTCTCTCTCCCTCACAGTCATTCTCTCTCTCTCACACCCAGTCACTCTCTCTCTCACACACAGTCACTCTCTCTCTCTCTCACACACACAGTCACTCTCTCTCTCACACACACACACAGTCACTCTCTCTCTCTCACACACACAGTCACTCACTCTCTCTCACACACACACACGCACATATAGTCACTCTCTCTCTCTCACACACAATCACACTCTCTCTCCCTCATACACAGTCACACTCTCTCTCCCTCATACACAGTCACACTCTCTCTCCCTCATACAAAGTCACTCTCTATCTCTCTCTCTCACACAGTCACTCTCTCTCACACACAATCAGTCACTCTCTCTCATACACAATCAGTCTCTCTCCCACACACAGTCACTCTCTCCCACACACAGTCACTATCTCTCTCACAGTCACTCTCTCTCTCTCACACACACACAATCACTCTTTCACACACGCACAATCACTCTCTTTTAGATACACGCAGACACACTCCCTTCCTCATACACTGTCACACACTCTCTCCCTCATACACAGTCACATTCTCTCTCTCACATGGTCACACTCTCTCTCCCTCATACAAAGTCGTTCTCTCTGTCTCTCACACAGTCACTCTCTCTCTCTCTCTCTCACACAGTCACTCTCTCTCACACACACAGTCACTCTCTCTCTCACACAGTCATTCTCTCTCTCACACACACAGTCACTCTCTCTCTCTCTCACACAAAATCACTCTCTCTCTCACACACACACAGTCTCTCTCTCCCTCTCACACACAGTCACTCTCTCCCTCACACACACAGTCACTCTCTCTCTCTCACACACAGTCACTCACTCTCTCACGCACAGTCACACTCTCTCTCCCTCACGCACAGTCACACTCTCTCTCCCTCACGCACAGTCACACTCTCTCTCACACACACAGTCACTCTCTCTCTCCCTCACAGTCATTCTCTCTCTCTCACACCCAGTCACTCTCTCTCTCCCTCACAGTCATTCTCTCTCTCTCACACCCAGTCACTCTCTCTCACACACACAGTCACTCTCTCTCACACACACACACAGTCACTCTCTCTCTCACACACACACACACACAGTCACTCTCTCTCTCTCACACACACACACAGTCACTCTCTCTCTCTCACACACACACACACACACACACACACACACAGTCACTCTCTCTCTCACCCACAATCACACTCTCTCTCCCTCATACACAGTCACACTCTCTCTCCCTCATACACAGTCACTCTCTATCTCTCTCTCTCACACAGTCACTCTCTCTCACACACAATCAGTCACTCTCTCTCACACACAATCAGTCTCTCTCTCACACACAGTCACTCTCTCTCTCTCACACACAGCCACTCTCTCACAAATAGTCACTCTCTCCCACATGTTCACTCTCTCCCACACACAGTCACTCTCTCCCACACACAGTCACTCTCTCTCTCACAGTCACTCTCTCTCTCTCTCACACACACACAATCACTCTCTTTCACACACGCACAATCACTCTCTTTCAGACACACGCAGACACACTCTCTTCCTCATACACTGTCACACACTCTCTCCCTCATACACAATCACACTCTCTCCCTCATACGAAGTCTCTCTCTCTCTCACACACAGTCACTCTCTCTCTCACGCACAGTCACACTCTCTCTCCCTCATGCACAGTCACACTCTCTCTCCCTCAAGCACAGTCACACTCTCTCTCCCTCACGCACAGTCACACTCTCTCTCTCACATGGTCACACTCTCTCTCCCTCATACAAAGTCACTCTCTCTGTCTCTCACACAGTCACTCTCTCTCTCTCACACACAGTCACTCTCTCTCTCTCACACACAGTCACTCTCTCTCTCACACACACAGTCACTCTCTCTCACACGCACACAGTCTCTCTCTCTCTCTCACACGCACACAGTCTCTCTCTCTCTCTCTCACAAACAGTCACTCTCTCTCCCTCATGCACAGTCACTCTCTCTCACACACACAGTCACTCTCTCACACACACACACAGTCACTCTCTCTCTCACACAGTCACTCTCTCTCAAACACAGTCACTCTCTCTCAAACACAGTCACTCTCTCTCACACAAAGTCACTCTCTCTCACACAAAGTCACTCTCTCTCTCTCTCAAACACAGTCACTCTCTCTCTCTCTCACACACAGTCACTCTCTCTCTCTCTCTCACACACAGTCACTCTCTCTCTCTCTCACACACACACAGTCACTCTCTCTCTCTCACACACACAGTCACTCTCTCTCTCTCACACACACACAGTCACTCTCTCTCTCTCACACACACAGTCACTCTCTCTCTCACACACACAGTCACTCTCTCTCTCACACACACAGTCTCTCACTCTCTCACACACACAGTCTCTCTCTCCCTCTCACACACAGTCACTCTCTCCCTCTCACACACAGTCACTCTCTCCTTCAGGCACAGTCACACTCTTTCTCCCTCACGCACAGTCACACTCTCCCTCATACAAAGTCACTCTCTCTCTCTCTCTCTCTCACACACAGTCACTCTCTCTCTCACACACAGTCTCTCTCTCACACACAGTCACTCTCTCTCTCTCACACAGTCACACGCTCTCTCTCTCACGCACAGTCACACTCTCTCTCCCTCACGCACAGTCACACTCTCTCTCCCTCACGCACCGTCACACTCTCTCTCCCTCACACACAGTCACACTCTCTCTCCCTCATACACAGTCACTTTCTCTCTCTCACATGATCACACTCTCTCTCCCTCAAAAGCAGTCACACTCTCGCTCATACGCAGTCACACACTCTCTCACACACACACAGTCACTCTCTCTCACACACACACAGTCACTCTCTCCTTCATGCACAGTCACACTCTCTTTCCCTCACGCACAGTCACACTCTCTCTCCCTCATACACAGTCACTTTCTCTCTCCCTCATACAAAGTCACTCTCTCTCTCTCTCTCACACAAAGTCACTCTCACTCATACACTGTCACTGTCTCTCTCACACACAGTCACTGTCTCTCTCACACACAGTCACTGTCTCTCTCACACACAGTCACTGTCTCTCTCTCTCACACACACACACAGTCACTCTCTCTCTCTCTCTCTCTCTCACACACACAGTCACTCTCTCTCTCTCTCACACACACACACAGTCACTCTCTCTCTCACGCACCCACTGTCACTCTCTCTCTCACACACACACACAGTCACTCTCTCTCTCTCTCACACACACACAGTCACTCTCTCTCACACACACAGTCTCTCTCTCTCTCACACACACAGTCTCTCTCTCCCTCACACACACAGTCACTCTCTCCCTCACACACACTGTCACTCTCTCCCTCACACACACAGTCACTCTCTCCTTCAGGCACAGTCACACTCTCTCCCTCACGCACAGTCACACTCTCTCTCACACACAGTCACACTCTCTCTCACACACAGTCACTCTCTCTCTCACACACAGTCACTCTCTCTCTCACACACAGTCACTGTCTCTCTCACACACAGTCACTCTCTCTCTCACGCACAGTCACACGCTCTCTCACGCACAGTCACACGCTCTCTCTCTCACGCACAGTCACACTCTCTCTCCCTCACGCACAGTCACACTCTCTCTCCCTCATGCACAGTCACACTCTCTCTCTCACACACAGTCACACGCTTTCTCTCTCACGCACAGTCACACTCTCTCCCTCACGCAGTCACACTCTCTCTCCCTCACGCACAGTCACACTCTCTCTCCCTCATGCACCGTCACACTCTCTCTCCCTCACGCACAGTCACTTTCTCTCTCTCACATGATCACACTCTCTCTCCCTCAAAAGCAGTCACACTCTCGCTCATACGCAGTCACACACTCTCTCACACACACACTGTCACTCTCTCCTTCATGCACAGTCACACTCTCTTTCCCTCACGCATAGTCACACTCTCTCTCCCTCATACACAGTCACTTTCTCTCTCTCACACGGTCACACTCTCTCTCCCTCATACAAAGTCACTCTCTCGCTCTCTCTCTCACACAAAGTCACTCTCACTCTCACACACTGTCACTGTCTCTCTCACACACAGTCACTGTCTCTCTCACACACAGTCACTGTCTCTCTCACACACAGTCACTGTCTCTCTCACACACAGTCACTGTCTCTCTCACACACAGTCACTGTCTCTTTCTCTCACACACAGTCACTCTCTCTTTCTCTCACACAGTCACTCTCTCTTTCTCTCACACACAGTCACTCTCTCTTTCTCTCACACACAGTCACTCTCTCACACACACAGTCACTCTCTCTCACACACACAGTCACTCTCTCTCTCTCACACACACAGTCACTCTCTCTCTCACACACACAGTCACTCTCTCTCTCACACACACAGTCACTCTCTCTCTCTCACACACACAGTCACTCTCTCTCTCTCACACACACAGTCACTCTCTCTCTCTCACACACACAGTCACTCTCTCTCACACACACAGTCACTCTCTCTCACACACACAGTCACTCTCTCTCACACACACAATCACTCTCTCACACACAGTCACTCTCTCACACACAGTCACTCTCTCACACACAGTCACTCTCTCTCTCACACACACAGTCACTCTCTCTCACACACACAGTCACTCTCTCTCTCACACACACAGTCACTCTCTCTCTCTCACACACACAGTCACTCTCTCTCTCTCACACACACAGTCACTCTCTCTCTCTCACACACACAGTCACTCTCTCTCTCACACACAGTGTCAATCTCTCTCTCTCACACACAGTCAATCTCTCTCTTTCTCACACACAGTCACTCTCTCCCTCTCACATACGGTCACTCTCTCTCTCACACACACACACTCACTCTCTCTCAGAAAACACACACTCACTCTCTCCCTCATACAAAGTCACTCTCTCTCTCTCTCTCACACACACACACAGTCACTCTCTCTCTCTCTGTCACACATACACAGTCACACTCTCTCACACACAGTCACTCTCTCTCTCACACACACAGTCACGCTCTCTCTCTCACACACACAGTCACTCTCTCTCTCACACACACAGTCTCTCTCTCTCTCACACACACAGTCAATCTTCCTCTCTCACACACACAGTCAATCTTCCTCTCTCACACACACAGTCTCTCTCTCTCTCACACACACAGTCAATCTTCCTCTCTCACACACACAGTCTCTCTCTGACACACACAGTCACTCTCTCTCACACACACACACAGCCAATCTCTCTCTCTCACACACACAGTCAATCTCTCTCTCTCACACACACAATCTCTCTCACACACACAGTCACTCTCTCTCTCTCACATACACAGTCACTCTCTCTCTCTCACATACACAGTCACACTCTCTCTCTCTCACATACACAGTCACACTCTCTCTCTCTCACACACAGTCACTCTCTCTCACACACACAGTCACTCTCTCTCACACACACAGTCACTCTCTCTCACACACACAGTCACTCTCTCTCACACACACAGTCACTCTCTCTCACACACAGTCACTCTCTCTCTCACACACACAGTCACTCTCTCTCTCACACACACAGTCACTCTCTCTCTCTCTCTCTCACACACAGTCACTCTCTCTCACACACACAGTCACTCTCTCTCACACACACAGTCACTCTCTCACACACACAGTCACTCTCTCTCTCACACACACAGTCACTCTCTCTCTCACACACACAGTCACTCTCTCTCTCTCTCACACACAGTCACTCTCTCTCACACAAACACAGTCACTCTCTCTCTCACACACAGTCAATCTCTCTCTCTCACACACACAGTCAATCTCTCTCTCTCACACACACAGTCACTCTCTCTCTCACACACACAGTCACTCTCTCTCTCACACACACAGTCACTCTCTCTCTCACACACACAGTCACTCTCTCTCTCTCACACACACAGTCACTCTCTCTCTGACACACACAGTCAATCTCCCTCTCTCACACACACAGTCAGTCTCTCTTTCTCACTTTGCCAGCCCACAACACACAGTCTCCCTCTCAGCCTCACCTCACTCTCACTCCCACGTACTCACCGTGGCACCGTCTCCTCTGCCAAAACGTTGCCCTCCCCTGGCTCTGACCCTGATGTGCTTTAGCTCCCAAGCTCCAGCCTCACCGCATCTTAATTTCCCTTGGCTCAGGAACTCTCAACCCACACGCTGCCACCAGTCTTCACTGCTCCTCCAATCAGAGACTGTTTTTTTTCCCTCATTCGCTGCTGATTGCTTAATACTGAGCCTATCAGCAGGAAACGCAGGAAAGGCCTGTGATTGGAGGAGCAGTCCCTTGCAAACTCTTGAAATCCAATGACCTGCATTTTGAACTTCCTGGCTTGGCTCATTAGCTTTTGAGCAGTGGCCAGGATTTTCTATGCCCGCCAGCGTCGGGCGTGTTCAGAGGCGTGAGCGGACAATATGATGCGATTGGTTTCACAACATCGTGAAACCAGTTTGCGATCGTCCACTCAGCCCAATGTCAGGCCACCTTTCCCACCATCAGATGTCAGGAACCTCATTTTAATATATCAGCATATCACTATAAGGCCAGCCTGCAGAATTCATCCTCCCCCCCTCACTGGATTGTCCGCCCACATCGGTGGGAAAACATGCCAACGTATTTCTCAACAGCACACAAACATCTGGCGGGCTACACTTCGCTCGGGACTTCAAGGTTTGTTTGCCTACCTTGCTTCGGGCAGCACTCACAGTCATCAGCGCCAGGCTTCACAGATCCACATTACTTTTAGGAGGACTCACGGGCAGGTCTCTACCTACCAGGCCAGCCATAAAGCGGTGGTGACTTTTCAATGGCTGCAGGGTTAGGGCTTGCTTGGTGAACGGGGAGATGTGGCCTCTGGCAATGGAAGAGGCTGCAGGATGAGAACTGTACTGGGGAAGAGGGGTATCCCAGGGTGTGTGGGGACACATGTTGTGCTGTGCAAGTGGCCTGAAGATGGTGAGGGCTGAGGAGGCAGTCTCCAGAGGAGATGAGGCCAGTTGGAGATGTGAGGGTGTGTGTGTGAGAATGGATGGTGATGTTGCTTGAGTTGGCAGTGAGTGAGATGCCAGTGAATGTGATGGGCTTGCGTGTATAAGTTTAGAGTGATGAGATGGTTGCCATACCCTGGCTGCACAGATGAGATCATTCATCCTCTGTATGCATTGGATGGCCAACCTCTTCTGTGCAGCATTGGCACTGACCACTGCAACCAGCACCTGCCATGCTGGATTGGTGATGCCACTACATGTCCTGTGGCCAGAGTGAGGGTGGGGACATCATGGTGGGCTTCCACAGCGTCCAAATGGCATTCCAGTGACGCGTCATTAAACCTGGGGGCTGCAGCCTTTTTATGCCTTTCGTGGGCATCTTCCCTGCAGTAGTCATGGGCTGGAAGCACTGATATGTGTGCGCGCAGCTGGACTTTAAATATGGCGCCTGATGTGATGAAGCGGTGAAGTGATGGCATGGCGGGCGAACAAGAGCCTGCCTGCCATGGAAACGGCATGGGAATGCATAAGTAATGCGGCAGGTTTAGGACAATACGGCGTGAAAACCTGCCATCACGGCCGGCAGGTAAAACGTCGTTTTACCGACCCACTACCGCACTTAGTGGCTCTGCAGACCACATAGAGGGGCTTTGCAGGACACGTTGCGGCCTGCGGGCTTCCAGTTGGAAGCCTGCATTAGGGAGTCAATCTCAGCAGTGCTGCAACAAACAAGACAGAGTAAAATCCTGCAACCTGGAGTAAAAATGTATTGGCCAGTGTCCAGTGGGGCACTCTTGCGTGGATCCTAGCAATTGTTTCGGTGTGGTATCCAGCCATGTTGTTTTGGGTACAGGAATGCATATCCCGCTATGTGGAGAGGAAGAGGCAGCATGTCTTCACAATAGGTACATATTACCAAATAAAAATTATTTTTAATTTTTAACATTTTGAACTTTGTGTTTCTAGGCCTACATACAAATAACATTTGTTGAGCCGTTCTTTGATGATTATGAAATGAAAGACAGAATCACCTACTTTGAAAAGAACTTCAACCTTCGGCGCTTCATGTACACCACTCCATTCACAAAGGATGGACGCCCCCGAGGAGACCTGAAAGAGCAGTACAAGAGAAAGACCATCCTGACAACCCTACATGCTTTCCCTTACATTAAAACCAGAATTAATGTCATTCAGAAAGAAGAGGTAATAAACAGATGTACTATTTTGCAATAATGTTTAAGAACTATTTGAAAGAAACAGGTTTTGAAATTGAAGTACTGGAAAATACACTTAATGGGCAAGAGTGACCAGTCTGATTCACTTCATGGGCATGCCCTTCATGACAGTCATTTCACTGAACAGCATGAACTTCAAATAATGTAGCAATACGTACACTGTATTTACTGGGTCCGCTGATCGGTCCAGAAAGTACTCACATTTAAACTTAAAAAAAATAAGAGGCTGAAAGCCTTTTAATTAATTTTTTGTCTTATCTTTGCATGTCAGAAGTTGGTTATTAACATTTTCAATGGTTGTGCATAAGAAATAACCAAAGATTAGATTTCATGATGGAAAATAGGGAAATATTGTGAAAAGATAGAAGAAACATCAATCGGGATAGCAATTACCATCCTTGAAATGTGAATAGCAACTAGTCAATAAATTGTGTATGTGTTACCCAATATCCTTTCCTGATTGAATTTAAAGGACTGCTGCCTGAAGGCAAAGGTAATATAGGAATATGGGTGCATCAGGATAACAGAAGATAAAACCTGATAAGAGACACAGGGAGTTTTAATAAATAAAAGTGTGTTCAGCTACAAAATTTCTCAGCCAAATGCCCTTCTTTCACAGCTTCCTATTATAATCTCTGCACCTTAGCTCATACCTTGTCTTCTTACATTTAATTTGGTGTTGTGGATCATTTGCTGAACTATGAATCTTATTGAACTGCACACAAAAGCCTGGCTCCTCATTCCCATGAGCTGTGTTGTAATTAAGATGGGGTGACATTACCAGGTATAATTTCACAATATACAACTGAAAGGTTTCCACAATGTAAAATGTTTCAGTAGAAACAGCAGTGAATAGTGAGTCCTAGTATCCTTAAGGTTTTAACTGCTGACATCTGATGCCACCCATTGTCAGTAATACTGGTCAAGTTTACTTCTATTGAGAATTCAAATCTCTTTTCAATTGTAGCAGTCTAGAAATAAGTAATTTTATCTGGCTCGTTTTGCAGTTTATCCTGACACCTATTGAAGTAGCTATTGAGGATATGCAGAAGAAAACACTCGAGTTAGCAATTGCGACTCATCAGGAACCTCCAGATCCCAAATTGCTTCAGATGGTGCTACAAGGCTCTGTGGGAGCTACTGTAAACCAGGTATCACATTAAAGAGCCGGAGTCTGCATACTGTCGATTTGTACTTGCCAGCCTGGTGACACTCTGCTTGAAGACCTAAGACTTGATGATTTAGTGGCCAAGTCTTTAATAAGTGCTTCTTGCATTCACAACATGAAAGTGTTTAATCTTGTGGGGTAGGTGCAGGGTGGGATTTTGTATAGAAAACACTTATCATGGATTCTGATTAAGATGTCAGTTACGCTTTAAAAAAAATGAACTCTATTTAACAATGTACCCAACTCATGAAGCTTTATAAGTTATACAGGAAAGCTGCTCAGAACACAGTTTTGTTTCTTTTTGAAGTTCAAACAGGTTAACAGTGAAAATGAATTGAGATATCACTTAATGTATTTGGACAGCTAAATAGTATCCTTTTGGATAAGTAAAGATTTATGCTGTATATAAATTTTTTTCAAATTTTGCCAGGAATTAATGGAGCAGTCATTTTCTATCTTATTAACTGTTCAATACTTTGTTTAGAGTAGAGATATGTGGCAACAGTTTATGCGTTGCTTTACTTGTCTCAGAGGATTGTAGAGTCCAATGGGGATTAGAGATAGGGAGAGTAAGGTTATGGAGGAAATTGAAAACAAGGATGAGAATTTTTAAATTGAGGTATTCCTTGGCTCTGGGAGCTAATGTAGGTCAGTGGACACAAGGGTGGTGTGAGAGTGTGGACTTGGCACAAGTAAGGACAAGGGCAGCAGAGTTTTGGATGATGTCAGGTTTACAGAGGGTAGAATGTTGGAGATCAGGCAGAATAGCATTCGAATGAGTTTTTCCAGGTAATTCTGTTTTTGTTAGCATTCGAATAATCCATCTAGATGTAACAAAAGCATGAATGAGGTTTCAGCTGCAGATGAACTGAGGCAGGAACAGAGTTGGGCATGTTATGGAGATGAAAATAGGCAGTCTTAGTGAGTTATATCTTAATGGTTTTAATTCTTTACAAGCTAACCAAAGCACCATCCTTGTTTCCTAGTGTCTCATACCAGTTTTGTCTGCTTGTTACAGGGCCCATTAGAAGTAGCTCAAGTATTTCTCGCTGAGATTCCAGAAGATTCAAAGCTCTTCAGACATCACAATAAATTGAGGCTATGCTTCAAAGAATTTATCATGCGGTAAGTTAAATAAAATGCAGAATGAGTTATTTGTTGAATGTAGAGACCCTCAATAGCACAGCAGATTATTCCAGTCAGTAGCTGTACGATACAGATCAAAAAGGTGTCATGCATGGTCTCATTCTGCGGCAAGTTCATTTGAGTTTAGCAGGGGTGGTAATTGAAGTGCCATAACTGGCCGCAGGGCCTGATTACAGAGAGAAAACTGACCAAGGGTCACCATCTATCCAGTGACTCTTGCTGTCTAGTGACTTATGCTAGAAGTACATACAGCAGCCAAGAACAGGGCAGAATAGTTGAATAATCTGCCAAAGCCCTCACCTGAATAATGACCAATTGGGTGAAATACTTGAGAGCAACTGGTCTCCTTGGAATTGTATCTTTATAAGAAGTCAACACCTTCAGGAAAAGAGGTGGAGAGAGAAAATTGGCAAGAGAAAGAGGAATAAAATGAAAGCAAAAGTACTCACTTAGGATTACATAGGATATACAGCACAGAAAAAGGCCATTTGGCCCAACGAGTTCCATCCAGTTTATGCTCTACTCGAGCCTCCTCTCATCTTTTCTCATCTAAATATTTGTGTTGTTTGACATGGAGGGGCTCCAATGACTATGAATCAAAGCTTGCCTTCAACAGCCTGAAGGTATATCTGAGAAAATCGGCTTGTTCACACCTTGAGGTTTCATTTCCTCTGCATGTAACTTTGTGCATTTTTCTTTGCATATTACTTTATCCAATAAGAGGATTAACTAAAGTGTTAAGATAGCACAAGCATGAATTTGTTAGGAACGCATAAGCAGCGCACTAAGAATAGAAATGCAAGCCCATTGTATCCTCTGCCTGCATGTCCCTCATTGCCTTACTGATTAGATTAATCTCTAAAGCAATCATTTGCATAAAGCAATCAGAATAATTATGCAGATATTATTGTGTAATCTAATTAATATCCTCATTTGAAAAATGTGAAGTTAAATTGAAAAATTATAATAGGATCTTTGATCATAGTCAAGGTTCACTATATAGTGTGTTGCTGATTGCAGTTGTGTCGGTGTATGGTTGTAGGCATGAGGCTGGTGAGGGATGCGCTGGGTGGGGTGATGTTACTTAGCTGAGGACAAAGCAAGGTGAAGTCAGAGAGATTTACCCCAGATCTCTCTGTGTATCACCTAGTGGATGATTCTGAAATGGAATTGGTGCAGGGAGCAATTCTCTTGGGCAGCATTTCCCATCGATGAGCAGGGGCTGGGCATCCCGACGTCACCGCGCATCATTTAGATTTTCATTTCTGTCAGAACTGTCAAAGGTCCATTAAGGCCATTTAAAACCTAATTTAACTCAATTTAATGAGTTGGGCCTGTCCAACCTTAAGGTTGGCGGGTAGGCGAAGAGCCCAGGCAGCCTTCGCATTTTTCATGGAACCTCATCCACAGACGGGATGAGGTTTCATGGAGTGTTTTAAAATCTAATAAAAATTTATACATTTATTCTTTGACATGTCCCAGCTCATGTGATAGTGTCACATGTGGGGACACATTTTAAAAGTTTTAAAAAGCTTTATTTAAAAATTTAACACTCAGGGAGATCTCTGCGCTCTTTCGCGCACATGCGTCATGATGGGCAGGCCTTAATTGGCCAGCCCATGTAAAATGGTGGCACGGACCCGATCAAGGATGCCAATTAGGTTTGCACCTGCCACCCCCCCCCCCCTCCCCCCACCCCCGCACAACCCCTCCGACGGGGGAAAATTTCTGGCCCTTATCTTCCAAGCTAGAAGTTCTTCAAGAGCAAGGGAGGAGAAAATAAATAACTAACTGATCTTCACTGAATGGATCTTTGCTGATGTTGTATTTCCTCTCCAGATGTGGAGATGCTGTGGAGAAAAACAAACACCTGATTGCCTCTGACCAAAAGGAATATCAACAAGAACTGAAAAAGAATTACAACAAGTTAAAAGAGAACTTGAGACCAATGATTGGGAGAAAGATCCCAGACCTGTATAAACCAGTAATAAAAATCCAAAGAGACACCAAGTAAGCTGCACAAATGCAACGTTACTTCTACTGTAGCTCAATGACATGTTATAAAAGGGTTTAATATTTCAAGTGGAGTTCTTTAATTTTGAATTACATCCAAAATTTTAGTCAATCGTTTCCTTTCAGAAGCTGACGACCAGCTAAATATTTCAGGCATTTGCTACTTCTTCAGAATTTGCTGTACAACATGCAACCTCTTGCCAATTGCCAGAGTAAGTGGGAACCTCAACTTTTGTATAGCTGGCCCCTTCACAACTAGCACTGGGGACATAAGATGCGGTTGGTATATTATTTAACAGGACCAATAACTTCAACATTTTTACTATTGAACAACATCCATTCTCCCCATGGTGCCATTTAACAAAAAAGAACAAAGAACAAAGAAAAGTACAGCACAAGAACAGGCCCTTCAGTCCTCCAAGCCTGCGCCGATCATATTGCGCGCACTTCCGGGGTCCATATCCCTCTATTCCCATCCTATTCATGTATTTATCAAGCTGCCTCTTAAACACCGCTATCGTACCTGCTTCCACCACCTCCTCTGGCAGTGAATTCCAGATACTCACTACCCTCTGTGTAAAAAACTTGCCCCGCACATCTCCTCTAAAGTTGTCTCCTCTCACCTTAAATCTACGTCCCCTACCCTGGGAAAAAGTTTCTGACTATCTACTCTGTCCATGCCACTCATAATTTTGTAAACTTCTATCAAGTCGCCCCTCAATCTCCGTCGCTCTAGTGAGAACAATCCGAGTTTCTACAACCTCTCCTCATAACCAATAACCTTCAGACCAGGCAGCATCCTGGTAAACCTCCTCTGCACCCTCTCCAATGCCTCCATATCCTTCTGGTAATGTGGTGACCAGAATTGCACACAATATTCCAAGTGTGGCCTAACCAAGGTTCTATACAGCTGCAGCATGACTTCCCAGCTTTTATACTCAATACCCCTGCCGATGAAGGCAAGCATGCCTTATGCCTTCCTGACTACCTTATACACCTGCATTGCCACTTTCAATGACCTGTGGACCTGTACACCCAGATCCCTCTGCCCGTCGATGCACTTAAGGGTTCTGCCATTTACCATATAATTCCTACCTGCATTAGACCTTCCAAAATGCATTACCTCGCATTTGTCCGGATTAAACTCCATCTGCCATTTCCTCACCCAAGTCTCCAACCGATCTATATCCCGTTGTATCCTTTGACAATCCTCTTCACTATTTGCAACTCCTCCAACCTTAGTGTTGTCTGCGAACTTACTAATTAGCCCAGTTACATTTTCCTCCAAATTATTTACGTATACCACAAACAGCAAAGGTCCCAGCACTGATCCCTGCGGAACACCACTAGTCACAGCTCTCCATTCAGAAAAGCACCCTTCCACTGCTACCCTCTCTCTTCTATGACTAAGCCAATTCTGTATCTATCTTGTCAAGCTCACCTCTGATCCCGTGCAACTTTACCTTCTGTACCAGTCTGCCATGAGGGACCTTGTCAAAGGCCTTACTGAAATCTATGTAGATAACAACCACTGCCCTTCCATTGTCGATCATCTTTGTCACTTCCTCGAAAAACTCGATCAAGTTAGTGAGACATGACCTCCCCTTCACAAAACCATGCTGCCTCTCACTAATATGCCCATTTGCTTCCAAATGGTAGTAAATCCTATCACAAAGAATCTTCTCCAATAATTTCCCTACCACTGACGTAGGGCTCACCAGCCTATAATTTCCTGGATTATCCTTGCTACCCTTCTTAAACAACGGAACAACATTGGCCATTCTCCAGTCCTCTGGGACCTCACCCATAGCCAGTGAGGATACAAAGATTTCTGTCAAGGCCCCAGCAATCTCCTCCCTTGCCTCCCTCAGTACTCTGGGGTAAATCCCATCTGGCCCTGGGGACTTATCCACCTTAATATTCTTCAAGACGCCTAATACCTCTTTTTTGATCTCAACATGATGCAGGCTATCTACACACTCTTCCCTAGACAAATTGACCGCTAAGTCCTTCTCTTTGGTGAATACTGATGAGAAATACTCATTTAGTATCTCTCCCATTTCTTCTGGCTCCACACACAGATTCCCACCTCTGTCCCTGAGTGGGCCTACCTTTTCCCTGGCTACCCTCTTGCTTTTTACATATGTATAAAAGACCTTGGGATTTTCCTTAATCCTGGTTGCCAGTGACTTTTCATGACCCTTTTTATTCCTCCTGACTCCTTGCTTAGGTTTCTTCCTACTTTCTTTATATTCTCCAAGGGCTTCATCTGTTCCCAGCCTTCTAGCCCTTATGAATGCTTCCCTTTTCTTTTTGACTAATCTCACAATATCCTTCATTATCCAAGATTCCTGAAACTTGCCATACTTATCCTTCATCCTAGCAGGAACATGCCGGTCCTGAATTTTTATCAACTGACATTTGAAAGCCCCCAAATGTCAGTTGTTGATTTGCCCTCAAACATCTGCCTCCAGTCTAGAATCCTCAGTTCCTGCCTAATATAGTTATAATTAGCCTTCCCACAATTAAGCACCTTAACCCGAGGACTCCTGTTATCCTTATCCACCATTTAGTCCTTAGTAGCCTTTAAGAATGCCAGGGGTTGTGTTTTTCAAATCTCAAATGCATCACGACTACAGGCTCAGAACCACGTATAGCAGAGCTTATTACTCTGGAAGACCATTTGATGCCTCCACTCTCAATGAGATCACCAGATGGTTCTGTTCAAAAGTTAATTGTATGGTGTGATTCTGCCCAAACACACCATGAGCATCCTAGGTTTGATTCCAGGCTCTGCTGATTTAGCTGCTCTCAGTCAGGATGGCTGGAAGGATGCTGCAATTAGCCTCAGGATTTGGATTGAAAAGGAGTAAATAACAGCCTGGATTGATGTTCCTGATTGCTGTCCGGTGACCCCTGCTGGAAAGCAAGATAGAGGTGCATCCTGTAGTAAATATCCTATCGACGTCCACGATCTGGGGGGGGGGACCGCATGTGTTGATCACTTAGATAAAGTATCAGAGGGTAGCCAGTGCCAAAGAAAAGTAACCTAGGCTGAGCCAGTGCAGTCAAGAGAGAAAGGAAAAATGTTTTATTGAGTAACTAATTATTAGAATTTCAGCCATAAGAATAAGTGATGTACTACTGTTTCATTTCAATGTTCCCTCAAGCATTATTAGTAACACAATAACTTCTACTTTTTTCTACTTTAAGGGAATCCTTTAAAAGATCAAGTTTTAGGAAGTATGAGACATCATCATCAAACCCACAGAACAGCTGATGGAATCTCTGTCTATTTGAGACACTAGGATCTGGATTTTATTGTTCATTTGCAATAGGACAATATATCAAGCTTTCAAAACCATCAAGGCAAATGAATGAGAAGTATGAAAATTGCACTTGATTATCTTTCTCAAAAGTGAAGCACTTTTTATAAAGTAATAACCATGGACTGATATTGATATCATATACTTCACGTATAGACAAAGTTGTCAAGCATCATTCTAAGCTTCCGTTTGTTAATTCAACTCGCAAAAGTGTTTTAATGCCATGTCATTCCTGCATTTTCCATGATACCACCTATGAGGTTTTATTGCCTGTCATTCCATTCCTAACCGATGAATAGATCCATGTCATGATGTTTACATGAACTGGCATTGCATTCTACAGCCTAAAGCGCAGCTAGTTTGTCATATTATTATTTCTATCTGTTACTTCTGTATATAGCCTATTACTTGGTTTTTGTGACTGTCATTGAATTTGAAACAAGGTTTAGCTTTTCTTGCTAAAAACAAAAAAACTGCGGATGCTGGAAATCCAAAACAAAAACAGAATTACCTGGAAAAACTCAGCAGGTCTGGCAGCATCGGCGGAGAAGAAAAGAGTTGACGTTTCGAGTCCTCACGAAGGGTCATGAGGACTCGAAACGTCAACTCTTTTCTTCTCCGCCGATGCTGCCAGACCTGCTGAGTTTTTCCAGGTAATTCTGTTTTTGTTTTAGCTTTTCTTGCACCTATTGAGAGAATTGTGTTGTTTAAATATAACATTTGCTTTGAATGGAGTTTCCTTTAGTATACTGTTAGGTGTCTATAATGTGTTCTGCAACTCATATACCTCTATTGTCAAACTCAGTGTGATTTAACTATTTCACTGGAATGAATTTACATACCAAGTAAATTTGAGACACAATGCATCCAGATTACATTAGCTTCTCTTTTCACTTTGCAACACTGTTTTAATTTCAGCAATTAGCTCTGTGCCATTCAATTATCCAAAACAGGTATGAATCAATGAGGAATTGTACAAGAATTGTTTTAAGCATTCAATAAAATTCTAAACAAAAACAGAATTACCTGGAAAAACTCAGCAGGTCTGGCAGCATCGGCGGAGAAGAAAAGAGTTGACGTTTCGAGTCCTCGTGACCCTTCGACAGAACTTGCGTTCGAGTCCAAGAAAGAGTTGAAATATAAGCTGGTTTAAGGTGTGTGTGGGGGGCGGAGAGATAGAGAGACAGAGAGGTGGAGGGGGGGTGGTGTGGTTGTAGGGACAAACAAGCAGTGATAGAAGCAGATCATCAAAAGATGTCAACGACAATAGTACAATAGAACACATAGGTGTTAAAGTTAAAGTTGGTGATATTATCTAAACGAATGTGCTAATTAAGAATGGATGGTAGGGCACTCAAGGTATTGCTCTAGTGGGTTTTTTTTTTATTATATATAATGGAAATAGGTGGGAAAAGGAAAATCTTTATAATTTATTGGAAAAAAAAGGGGGAAGGGGGAAACAGAAAGGGGGTGGGGATGGGGGAGGAAGCTTACGACCTAAAGTTGTTGAATTCAATATTCAGTCCGGAAGGCTGTAAAGTCCCTAGTCGGAAGATGAGGTGTTGTTCCTCCAGAATTCTATCTATTTGTGACCTTAGACCATACATTCCAGCATGCCCTGATTGCCACACAATCAATCCTAATGAAGAAGATAAAAGCAATAAAGATAACCAAACACTTCATTTTAGGAAGTGATTTTGCACTATGTGACTATCAGAAAGTGATGCATTGATTACACTTAAAATACTGTGTAAATGAGATTAATTCCTCACACCCTCCCATCCTGGAAGCTATGCTTTCTTTATTCTCTTATAATTTGAATAAGATCATCACTTTCTATAAAAGCTGGTCTGCTCAGAGTTGTAAAAGCAATATAATCTTGAATTTCTCAACTGGTAAATCCAAATTCTGAAATATGATTCTGGACACATTATTACTGATGTTTGCATACTGCCTTAATTCAATCCTCATCTGTTGTATATTATCTTGTGTACAGAAACTTCCAACCGTGCAAATAAATACTTGTCAAATGATGATAGCGCTGATAAATGTTAATGCTTCTAAAGTACTTGCAAAGGCTGTTTTAATTTTGTTTAACAACCAACACCACGTTACAAAGAGTCAGATACGTAATGAAGACTGGATAAAATAGTAATTCGATGTAATACCTTTCTGGCCAATGTTTAAGGTGTTTTGCTCAGTCATAAATGATTATTATTTTCCTTTTCAATTTTTATTCAGATTCTAAAATATACACATTGTATACATAGTTAAATGTTTCTCTTTGAAAATGTACCAGGAAGCTTTTTTAAAAATTGTTCGTGGAAACATGGGGCAGAACTTTACACCAGCAGGATTTTGTGGTCCTGCCGAAGTCAATGGACTTTTGAATGGCTCGCCACATTTTACAGCCCCACCCTGACAATATTTCACTGATAGTACTGAAGACTTGTGCTCCAGAACTTGCTGCTTCCCTGGCCAAGCTGTTCCAGTACAGCTACAATACTTGCATCTACCCAGCTATGTGGAAAATTGCCCAGGTATGTCCTGTACACAAAAAGCAGGACAAATCCAACCCGGCCAATTACTGCCCCATCAGTCTACTCTCCATCATCAGTGAAGTAATGGAAAGGGTCATCAGCAATGCTATCAAGCGGCACTTGCTTAGCAATAACCTGCTCACTGACGCCCTGTTTGGGTTCAGGGTCACTCAGCTCCTGACCTCATTGCAGCCTTGGTTCAAACATGGACAAAAGAGCTGAACTCCCAAGGTGAGGTGAGAGTGACTGCCCTTGACATCAAGGCAGCATTTGACTGAGTATGGCATCAAGGAGCCCTAGCAAAACTGGAGTTAATGGGAATCGGGGGGAAATCTCTCCACTGGTTGGAGTCATACCTAACACAAAAGAAGATGATTGTGGTTGTTGGAGGTCAGTGATCCCAGCTCCAGGACATCACTGCAGGAGTTCCTCATAGTAGTGTCCTCATTCCAACCATCTTCAGCTGCTTCATCAATCACCTTCCTTCCATCATAAGGTCAGAAGTGGGGATGTTCACTGATGATTGCTCAATGTTCAGCACCATTCGCGACTCCTCATACCGAAGCAGTCCATGTCCAAATGCAGCAAGACCTGGACAATATCCAGGCTTGGGCTGACAACTGGCAAGTAACAATTTGCACCACACAAGTGCCAGGCAATGACCATCTCCAACAAGAGAGAATCTAACCATCATTGACATTCAATGGCATTAACATCACTGAATCCCCCACTAACAACATCCTTGGGGTTACCATTGACCAGAAACTGAACTGGACTAGCCATATAAATACTGTGGCTACAAGAGCAGCTCAGAGACTAGGAATCTGGTGATGAGTACCCCACCTCCTGATTCCCTTAAGCCTGTCCACCATCTACAAGACACAAGTCAAGAATGTGATGGAATACTCCCCACTTGCCTGGATGAGTGCAGCTCCCACATCCAGGACAAAGCAGCCTGTTTGATTGGCACCACATTCACAAACATTCACTCCCTCCACCATCAACACATAGTGGCAGCAGTGTGTACCATCTACAAGGTGCACTGCAGGAATTCACCAAGGCTCCTTAGACAGCACCTTCCAAACCCACAACCACTACCATCTAGAAGGACAAGGGCAGCAGATAGATGGGGACACCACCACCTGGAAGTTCCCCTCCAAGTCACTCAATATCCTGAGTTGGAAATATATCATCATTTCTTCACTGTCACTGAGTCAAACTCCTGGAACTCCCTTCCTAGCAGCACTGTGGGTGTACCTACACCACAGAGACTGCAGCGGTTCAAGAAAGCAGCTCACCACCACCTTCTCAAGGGTAACTAGGGATGGGCAATAAATGCTGGCCCAACCATTGGTGCTCATATCCCATGAATGAATTTTAAAAACCCCGCTGCAGCTGGGCTGTCAAATTCTGCTCATAATATAAACATCAAAAATGTATTATTGCATTACTTGCACATGGCTTCTGAGAATCATAGAAATTACAGTAATGTAGGAGGCCATTCATCCCTTCTGGCTGTGCAGGTGTTAGCTCTTCATTTCAAACTATCAAGTCCTAAACCTTCTTCCCTGTTCTTTCCCAATATAATTTCTTATTGTTTCTAATTCTTATCTGATTCACTTTTAGTGATGTTACAGTATCTGCCTCAATAGCCGCTTGCTACAATATGTATGACAACATGGTCTTGATAGCCCTATCGTTTCAAACACAGATAAGGCCTTCCCTGATCACTTCTTTTATCAGTCTCCACCCACACCCCAAACCTGCCTCCTCCTCTATTGACCCCTGGAGAAATCTAACCCTCAGTTCACTTAAAGCTGTAGTTTTAAAATCCTATCTGTCCAGCCTATCTCCCTTTGCTTGCCACAACATTTTTGCAGCTATTGATCTGCTAAACTGCACCCCCACCTCCATCTTTGATGCCCTCGTCCACAATAAAGCTACTGCTCTCTCTCACCTTGGTACAGACCTCATCTCCACTCTCTTAAGTCCAAGGGACACATACTTGAAATGATATGGTGGACAGCTGGTTTAGCCATTCACCACCAGATGTGGCTGAGCACAAAAAACACAAATGGATCCTGCAGTCCTGCTCTCATCTGTGAAAATGACTCATTATTTCCCTTTCTCTTCTGTAAACCATCTATTTAAACTGATCTCTGCTGTCTCCTCCACCTTCACTTACAAAACTATACAGGGAGCTCATGGACTTCTTTGTCACGAAGGTCAAGACCATCTGATCAGCTCCTTCTATGACTTCCCTTCCTTCCTCTGGTTCACCGGGCCAAACTCCCTGGCAACTGTCTGAAACTAAACCAAACTGTCCACAACCTTTGTGTCATGTATGACCCAGGGATTATTACAAACCGCATATCCATGCCATCACTTAGACCGCCTATTTCCATCTCAGCGACATCACCCTATTTTGTCCCTGTCTCAGCTCATCTTGTTGAAACAATTATTCTTGCCTCTTATCTCCAGATTTGACTCTTGTGAAGCACTCCGGCTGGTCTCCACATTCTACCTTCCATAAACTTCAGCTCCTCCAAAACTCTGCTGCCCGTGACTTTACTTGCCTGTTCTCTTAACACTCTTGTGCTCGCTGATCTACATTGGTTCCTGGTCAAGCAACGTCTTGATTCTAAAATTTTCATCCCTGTTTTCAAATCCTCCCATGACCTCAGTTCTCCCTATCTCTGTAATCTCCTCCAACCCCACAACCTTCTGAGATATCTGCACTCCTCCAAAACTGGCCTCTTGTACATTGCTGATTTTATTTGCTCCAGTATTGGTAGGATGCCTTCAGCTGTATTGGCCTAAGCTCTGGAATTCCCTCTCCCACCTCTCTGCCTCTCTACCTCAATTTCGTCTTTTAAGACACACCAACTTCTTTGACCAAATTATTGGTCATCTGACCTTGTGGCCCAGTGTCGTATTTTGTTTTATAATGTGCCCATGAAGTGCCTTGAGATGTTTTATTACATTAAAGGTGCAATATATGTATGTTATTGTTGATGCTGATTTAAGAATTCCATGTTCTAATGACACAAAAACAAAAAGTGTTGGAAAAACTCAGCAGATCTGACAGCATCTGTGGAGAGGAAGACAGAGTTAACATTTCGAGTCCATATGACTATTCTTCAGAACCTGAAGAGTCATACGGACTCAAAACATTAATTCTGTCTTTCTCTTCACAGATGCTGTCAGACCTGCTGAGTTTTTCCAGCATTTTTTGTTTTTGTTTCAGATTTCCAGCACCCACAGTATTTTGCCTTTATCTATGTTCTAATAACCCACTGTAAGAAAAAAATTCTAACTTTTCACTTCATTTTCTGGTTATAATCCTGAGTCTCTGCCATATTGTGACTGATTTGCTAAGCAATTGAAACAAACTTTCACTACTTAGCTTCTCACAATTTTGAAGTCGATTGGCTCTTGCTCAATAATCTTCTATGAACTAGTGGAAAAGCACGTTATTTTCAAGCCTTCCTTCATCATTTTACAATGATCCTGTGAAATGCTTTGAGATGTTCCATTATATCAAAGATGCTATGTAAATATAATTGATTGTTGTTATAATATGTCATTCACTGAATTTCACTATATCCTTTCAGGGTGGAATTTTCCGTGCCCGCTGGTGTCGGGCATCACGCCGGGCATGATCGGACAATATGACAGGAAGGCCAAAAATCGGTTTCATGCTGTTATGAAACCAGTTTGCAATCGTCCGCTCCACCTGTCAATGGCAGGCCACATTTCCTGCTGCTGCACATCAGGAACTTCATTGTAATAACATCTGTAAATCATTGTAAGCCCAGCTTGCCAGAATCATTCCCCCACACTGGATCATCCGATCACGTCAGCGGGTTTCACAACTGAACATAAGTGACGTGCACTTGGCGAGCTGCATATCGGGACTTTGAGGTTTGTTTGCCCCCTGTGCTTTGGGCAGCACTCAGTCATCAGCGCTAGGCTTCACAGGCAGCACCATATCACTTTTAGGGGGCTCATGGGCAGGTCACTACTTACAAGTTCAGCTGTAAGCTGGGGATGGCTTTTCAATGGCTGCAGGACTATGGCTTGCTTGGAGAAGGGGGAGAATTGGCCTCAGGCAAGGGAAGAGGGTGCAGGGCCAGGGCAATACTGGGGAAGGGGGATATCGTAGGCTGTGTGTAGGGTCACATGTTGATCTGTGCAAGTGGCCTCAAGATGGTGATGGCTGAGGGGGCAGTCTCCAGAGGAGATAAGGCCAGATGGACATGTGAGGGTGTGTGTGAGAGAGTGAGGGGAGTGAGATGCCAGTGAATGTGTAATGGGCTTGTGAGTGTGTGAGTTTAGATTGATGAGATGGTTGACTTACCCTGGTGGCAAGGATAAGATCATTTATCTATTTTCTGCACTGGGTGGCCGACCTCTTCTGTGCAGCGTTGGCACTCACCACCTCTGCCGCCACCTCCCAAGCCAGAGTGGTGACACTGACAGGCCTCCTGCAGCCAGAGCAGGGGGTAAAGGACGCACGGCCGGCTCCAACAGTGTCCAGAAGGTGTCCCAGGGATGTGTCACTAAATCGGGGGGCTGCAGTTTTCTTGCCATTCAGGGCCATGTCTTCTGTGCGGCAGTCTTGGGCTGGAAGCACTGAGAGGTGTGCGAGTGGCTGCACTTTAAATATGACACTCGGCGTGAGGAAGCAACGAGGTGACAGCATGGCCATCCGCCAGCAAAATGGTGTGTTTCTCAGGAATGCATTATTAATGAGGTGGGATTGGGATGTTACGGCGTGAAAAGCTGCCATTGCGGCTGACAGGTAAAACATTCTTTTTCCTGTCCATTCCTGCACTTAGTGTAAATCTGGGACAATTCCACCTGGCGGCTTCTCACGCCTTATTGTCCCAATCTTGCTTCATTAATCATGCATTCCTGGGAAACACAGTGTTTCAATGGCAGACGGGTTCTCACTTGCCCGCCATGCTGTCACCTCACTACTTCCTCACACCGAGTGCCATATTTAAAGTGCAGCCTCGAGCACACCTCTCAGTGCTTCCAGCCCAGGACTGCTGCACAGAAAACATGGCCCCGAAAGACGAGAAGACTGCAGCCCCCCGATTCAGTGAAGCGTTCCCTGAAATGCCTTTTGGACACAGTGGAGGCCCAGCATGATGTCCTCTACCCCGGCTTTGGTTGCAGGAGGTCCAGCAATCCCATTATTCCAATTTAGTAGGCGGTGGCAGTGGTGATCAGTACCAATGCTGCACGGAAGAGGTCGGCCATTGAATGCATAAGAGGATGAATGATCTCATCCATGCCACCAAGGTAAGGTAATTGTCTCATCACTCTAAACACACAATCCCATCACACATTCACTAGCATCTCACTCACTGCCAGCTCAAGGGACATCACCACTCACTCTCTTTCTCACACACACCCTCACATGTCCATCTGGTCTCATCTCCTCTGAAGACTGCCTCCCCAGCCCTCACCATCTTGAGGCCACTTGCAAAGATCAACATGTGCCCCCCCACTCCCCCATATTCCCTGAGATACCTTCCTTCCCCAGTACAGCTCTCATCCTGCAGCCTCATCTCTTGCCTGAAGCCACTTCTCTCCCTACCCCAAGCAAACCCTAGCCCTGCAGCCATTGAAAAGACACCTCTAACTTATGACTGGTCTGGCAGTTAGAGACCTGCCCATGCGACCTCCTAAAATCAGTGTGGTGCTGCCTGTGAAGCCTGGCGCTGATGACTGCGAGTGCTGCCCAAAGCAAGGTAGGCAAACAAACCTCGAAGCCCCGAGCAAAGTGCAGCTTGGCAGGTGCACGTCGCTCCAGTGTAAGGGGATGATTCTGGCAGGCTGGCTTATAACAATATGCAGATGTATTATAATGAAGTTCCCAATGTCCGACAGCAGGAAACGTGGCCCACCATTGATGGGCAGAGCGGACGATTGCAAACTGCTTTCATGATGTCATGAAACCAATTTTTGGCCGTCTCGCCACATTGTCTGCTCACAACACCAAACATTCCCAACACCAACAGGCATGGAAAATTCTGCCCAATGTCTCAAACTACCTTGTTATACTCATGTGCTCAGAACATATGCAATGTCCTATACAAATTCAACATTCTCTCCCTTCTATTTAATGGCATCTATTTGCAACGCAATTCAATTTGTTTTTAATGATTTTTTTACCTTCTACATTTTAAAGCATCCCTGGATCTAGTTTCGTCCACTCTCAAGAATGTTGGGATGTCTTTTTAATATGTTTTCTATAAAGAACAGAACAAATAGCACTGAAATGTATCACTGCATTTCTTCCACAAGGCATCAGCATAATGAAAAGAGGTTTCCTTCAGTGTCTTGATGGGTAAGTGCATAGGCTGGTGTTGTACTGAGCCACACAGACCAGGTTAATTCATGGTTTAAGAGCTGACCTACAGCGAGTTTGTTATTCTCAGCTGGAGCAGCGGGGAGACACTACAATTGATCTTAATGTCCCTGGTTATTCAGGGAAGGCACTAGAAATGTATACCCCAGCTGAAGTTTTGAGGAGGGGAGTAAATTGATCTTTTTTTGTAATGGTGGATATTCAATATATATAAGCAAATAGTTGGAGAAAGTTTATGGGGATTGTCCACCTTTCCTTAGAATATCAGTAAACCCATATTTCCATTGCTTGTTTTCTAAATTCTCTTCAAATTACACAATTTCTGCCCTGGATTGAAGAATGAATTCAAAACTTTCATTTGGAATGATCTGAGGGCCTATTTCTTCATATTCCTGCTTTAGCTGGGATGTTAAGTCTTCTAATCCAGAAACATACAACCTGACAATTCAGTTTCAGTCTCTGATCCACCACCGTTTGCACTCTACAGTTCTATGTTTAAAATCCAGCAGCTTTTTACTTAAAAAAGAATTGGACAAATCTTATCTTCTGTGCAATCTGTTGTATAATAGGAATGCTCTTTCAGCAGCCACTCTCCTCTGCCTTGAAGCAGGGAAGGACTGTAACTGTAACCTTGAAGCCAATTATATGTATAATACTCTGTCCTAGGCCCAACCATCTTCAGCTGCTTCATCAATGACCTTCCTTCCATCATAAGGTCAGCAGCGGGGGTGTTCGCTGATGATTGCACAATGTTCAGCACCATTCGCGACTCCTCAGATACCGAAGCAGTCCAAATGCAGCAAGACCTGGACAATATCCAGGCTTGGGCTGACAACTGGCAAGTAACATCCACGCTACATAAGTGTCAGGCATTGACCATCTCCAACAAGAGAGAATCCAACCATCGCCCCTTGACGTTCAATGGCATTACCATCACTGGATCCCCCACTATCAACATCCTGGGGGTTACCATTGACCAGAAACTGAACTGGACTAGCCATATAAATACTGTGGTTACAAGAGCAGGTCAGAGGCTAGGAATCGTGCGACAAGTAACTCACCTCCTGACTCCTCAAAGCTTGCCCACCATCTACAAGGCACAAGTCAGGAATGTGATGGAATACTCCCCACTTGCCTGGATGAGTGCAGCTCCTACAACACTGAAGAAGCTGGATACCATCCAGGACAAAGCAGTCCACTTGATTGGAACCACATCCACAAACATTCGCTCTGTCCACCACTGATGCACAGCAGCAGCAGTGTGTACCATCTACAAGGTGCACTGCAGGAAATCACCAAGGATCTTTAGACAGCATCTTCCAAACCCACAACTACTACCACCTAGAAGGACAAGGGCAGCAGATAAATGGGAATACCACCACCTTGGAATTCCCCTCCAAGTCACTCACCATCCTGACTCATACTGTCGCTGGGTCAAAATCCTGGAACTCCCTCCCTAACAGCACTCTGGGCATACCTACACCACATGGACTGTAGTAGTTCAAGAAAGCAACACTCACCACCACCTTCTCAAGGGCAACTAGGGATGGGCAATAAATGTTGGTAGTTACTCACATCTTCATGTTTGGATAATTTATTTTAAATTGAAACAGCTACAAACTAACCCCAATTAATAGTTGTATGTTAGCACAACCAAATAAAATTATAGATAATAAATTGGTTCTTTTGATAACCAGGTCCATCTTAGTAGATGGTTTCACTCTGACCCGATTCAAATCATTGCTCAGGAAATTGAATCAAACTGAAATTTAAACAGAAGATGCTGGAAATACTCAGTAGGTCCAAAAAGAGAAAAAAGATGGATAAATGTTTCAGATGTTGTAACCATTCATCAAAATCCAAGAAATGTTATTGTCTTTGCTTTTTGCAGATGCTGATGGGTCTGTTGTGCATTGCTTTCATGTTTTGTTTCTTTTCAGCTTTCCAGGATTTGCAGATAATTTGGTATCCACAAAGGAATCAAAATGGCTTCCAAATGTGAGCCTTAAGTAAGCCTTAAGTAAAACCAAAATTATGAAAACAATGTGCAGCACTCCTGTCAAATTCATCTTTCAAACACATGGTGGAGACAGGGAGCTATAATGGGAAATTTGGGGAATTAATTCAGGATAGTTACATGATTCAATTTATTCTAGTTATTAGGGTTTTAGTTATATATCCAGTGCTGGCTGTATCAGGAAATGCATTGATAATCTGCAGGACTAAATGAGGGAGAGTGGTTTGAACCATCTGAAGTGCTAATGTTAAATTGCCTGACTGAATTCAGGAGCTCAGAAACCATATCATGTGAATGGGTAACAGCAGGTGTAGAGGAAAATCTCAAAAAAAGTTTTGATTGAGTGAATGACTCCTCATCTTGTTGGAAGTTCACACTTGGCTAAGTGGTAGTCAGACAATAGATAACCCAAACTGACAAAGGATTGAAATCTGCCAGTAAACAAAATGTGATCAACTGATGGTAATTTTTGCACCCCCTCCCAGCCTCCCCCTCTACCAGTTCTGGTAACCTAACAGGGGTTTTTTTTTGCAAAAATATACTTTATTCATAAATCTTCAAAAACATTTCGAACATTTTAAATCACCATTACAAAAATACAAACAGGTTCAACTTTTACAAACTGAAACACAAGGTGTATCAGAAAAAAACAATGAATATTTCAATCATTGGCAGACATACATTTTAATCTGTACAGACTGAGGGGCTCTTTACAGTTCCCAGCCCCCCAGTGCACTGTGGCAGAAAGGTCTTAGGCAGCGACCCTTACCCATTGCGCCTTTGCGGCGGCTGCCCCAAGCTTAACTGTGTCCCTCAGCACGTAGTCCTGGACCTTGGAAAGTGCTAGTCTGCTACACTCGGTCGGGGACAACTTTTTGCGCTGGAAAACCAACAAGTTTCGGACAGACCAAAGAGCGTCTTTCACCGAGTTGATGATCCTCCAGCTGCAGTTGATGTTTGTCTCGGTGTGTGTCCCTGGGAACAGCCCGTAGAGCACAGAGTCCTCTGTCACAGAACTGCTCGGGATGAACCTCGACAGCAACCACTGCATCCCTCTCCAGACCTTCTTTGCAAAGACACAATCTACAAGGAGGTGAACAACGGTCTCTTCCCCACCGCAGCCTCCTCGAGGGCAACGTGCAGAGGGGGTGAGACTCCTGGCGTGTAGGAAGGATCTTACAGGGAGGGCCTTTCTCACCACCAGCCAAGCTACATCTTGGTGTTTGTTGGAAAGTTGTGGTGATGAGGCATTCTGCCAAATTACTTTGTCAGTCTGCTCAGGGAACCATCCCACAGGATCCACCCTCTCCTTTTCCCTCAGGGCCTTTAAGACGTTACGTGCTGACCACTGCCTGACGGACTTGTGGTCGAAGGTGTTTCTCTGCATAAATTTTCCCACGAGGGACAGGTGGTACGGCACGGTCCAACTACTTGAAGCGTTCCGCTGCATCGTGGCCAGACCCATCCTTCGCAACACCGGGGACAGGTAGAACCTCAGCATGTAGTGACTCTTGGTGTTTGCATACTGAGGGTCTACTCACCGCTTGATGCAACCGCACACAAAGGTGGCCATCAGTATGAGGGCGATGTTGGGCACGTTTTTCCCCCTTTATCTAGAGGCTTGTACATGGTGTCCCTGCGGACACGATCCATTTTCGACCTCCAGATAAAGCAGAAGATGGCTCGGGTGATCGCCACCACACAGGAGTGTGGAATGGGCCAGACCTGCGCCACGTACAGCAACAGCGAGAGTGCCTCACACCTGATGACCAGGTTCTTATCCGCAATGGAGAGGGAGCGTCGCTCCCACATGCCCAGTTTCCTTTTCACGATAGACACTCGCTCCTTCCAGTTTCTAACGCGTGCCCTGGTCCCTCCAAACCATATCCCCAGCACCTTCAGGCCATCAGCCCTGACAGTGAAGGGGACAAAGGATCGGTCAGCCCAGTTCCCAAAGAACATGGCCTCGCTCTTCCCACGATTTACCTTGGCTCCCAAGGCCAGTTCGAACTGGTCGCAGATGTGGATAAGTCTGTGCACCGACAGCGGATCAGAGCAGAAGATGGCGACATCGTCCATGTACAGGGAGACTTTGATCTGAGTGCCTCCACTACCTGGGATCGTCACTCCTCTTATGCCCGGATCCTTCCTGATGGACTCAGCAAAGGGTTCTATGCAACACACGAAAAGAACAGGCAAGAGAGGGCAGCCCTGCCTGACTCCAGATTTAATCAGAAAGCTATCTGATTCCCACCCATTGATTGAGACTGCACTACTGATGTTAGTGTAGAGCAGTTGGATCCAATTGCGAATTCCCTCCCCAAACCCCATTTTGGAGAGCACATCCACCATGTAGGTGTGCGATATTCTGTCAAAGGCCTTCTCCTGATCCAGGCTGATGAGGCAGGTATCCACACGCCTGTCCTGCCAGGGAAAGAGCAATGGCTATAACCAGTCAAACACCTTACCATGGGGTACCTAACACCATCCGAGTCATGGTGAAGGGTAGCGAGCAAGGAACAGGAATGGATAGGACCTTCTTCACAAAGAGGATCTTATTCAAGCTGTGTGGTTTTGAGGCTGCGGATATCTACTGCCTACAGGATTTGCCCAGCACTGGTTTCTTTGATGTGACCTTCAAGCAAGTGGCAGCTTGTGTCAAACTCCTGAAGATGTTTGAGGAAAAGAAAGACCTGCCAGAAATGAAGATCCTGATGGCGGAGCCGCTCTTTGTTCTACCGTTGCATCGTGAACGGGTTGTGCCGGTGCATCTGTACAACCCCTACGACCCTGTCACTGACGTGCTCACCTTCCTTACCAGGTACTTCGATAAGGTTGGGAGCTGCACTGAAGTTAAAGATAATTTGGGGATCTGGACATGTAAACGCTAGGTTAAGGTAATGCTCAAGACCGACGGTAAGGGAGCCGTTTTCCACCCCCCTTCCAGATTCGCTATCAGGGGAAGCCGTGGTTACCTTGTCTACGCTGGGCAACCCAAACTTTGTTGCTCATGCGGCAAGTCTGGTCATGTGGCGGCCAATTGCAGTGCTGTCCTCTGCAAGAACTGCAAAAAGGAAGGGCACCAGACAAAAGATTGTAAACAGGCTAAGTGCTGCAACCTGTGTGGCGAGGCAAGTCACCTCTACAAGACCTGCCCCAAACGTTGCCGTACTTATGCACAGGCAGCTAAAGCCAACGAGGGGGAAGCAGAAGAAATGCCTTGTGTCACACCAACCACCAAGGCCCCCAGGGAAAACATCGGGACAAAGGAGGACACAGAGAAAGACAAGGTGGAGGAAAAAATTGAGGCAGCAGACAGCCAGTCAACAGCACTGCCCCCTGAACCTCCCACTCCTCAGGAGAGCGAATCAACGGAGGAGGAGGAGGCAGGAGTGGGAAAGCAGCAGGGGGAGTGGCAGCTGGTGAAGAGAGCCAAAAGGTAGAAGGGGCTAAAAAGAAACCAAGCCACTTCCCAGACAAGAGGCAAGAGGCGTCTCCTATCCGACACGGATAACAAGAGCAGCAGCTCTTCGGACGAAGAAGGGCCAGGGCGGCACCAACAGAAGAAGTGGCAAAACGCTAGGGAGTTGGAGGACGAGTCACCCAAGCTCCAGAACATTGATGACAATGAGGAGACCAGCGCACCCCAACTTGGCCCACAACCCAGAGGCCAGTGCACCACAACCCCAGGAATCTGGGAGCAGTGAGGCGCTCAGCGCACCCCAGCTCCGGGAAGCCGGGAGCAGCAACGCCCCAGAGGGGGAGAGGATTGGAGACGCTTCTCCAACAGAGGACATTTCAAACCCCGCTCTCTGCACGGACCCCCAGATGCCACCCGAGCAGAACATCTCCAATGGGGAGGTTCAGGACGCTTTCCTCAGCCCATCCCAAGTGAAGCAATTTGAGCACACCACGGGCATGAAGGAACTCTCAGAGACAACAGGTTTGGTAAGCGACTAACTGCTTTAAAATGGGTGTAAAGATTGTATCCATAAATGTGCATAGCATTAAATCTACTACGCGATGTGTTGCAACCTTGGACTACCTTGCCAAGGTCAAAGCTGACCTGCTGTTTCTACAGGAGTGTGCGATACCGCACCTCAGCTCCTACAGGCAATGGTCACGATGGTGGTTCCATGGGCCATCGATCTGGTCGGGAGGAAACGACTCTCGTTCCTCCGGCTTGGGGATTCTGCTGCGGGGAGGCAGCTTCACCGTCTCCCAGGTTGAGGTGGTGGGCGGGCGCCTCCTCGTAGCAGACGTAATGTATAAGAATGCTCCACTCCGGTTAATTAACGTCTACGCCCCGTCACAAGGGGCTGAGCGGCTGGAGGTTTTTCAGCAGCTCCCACAGCTGCTGGCAACCTCCAGGCCGGTCATTCTGGGCGGTGACTTCAACTGCATCATCGATGCGGCTGGACGATCCAGCAGGGCCGACAGCAGATTGGACGCTACATCCAGATCCCTGATGGAAACAGTAAAGGATGCCAAGCTGCACGACGTCTTCAGCAACCCTGCAGATGGAGCGCAGCGTAGATACACCTGGTCGCGGCCTGACGGGTCCGTCTGTTCCAGGATAGACTTCCTGTTTGTGTCCCGCGCATTTGCAGTCAGATCCACCGACGTCCAGCCGGTGTTCTTCTCTGACCACTGCCTCCTACTGGCTGACTGCCACTTAGAGAAGGACCAGAGGGTTGCCGGGGGGATATGGAAGCTAAATGTGCAACTGCTGACCCCAGAGAATATTGAGGAGCTCAAGAGGGATTACAAAGGTTGGAGAACTATGAAACCCCACTTTGAGTCCCTGACACACTGGTGGGAAGCGATCAAGGGAAACGTCAAGAGGTTTTTTGTCTTCAAAGGCACCCAGAAAGCTAGAAAGGAACAGAGGGAAATGTCCCGACTCCAGAAAAACAGGCAGAATTTGCTCTGGCTGCGGTCGATGGGGGTCGATATCAAGGAGGAACTCCAAGTGGTGAAGAGCCAGCAAGCCTCACTCTTTGCCTCGGAGGCCTCCAAGATCATCTTCCATTCCAGAGTCCGCTCTGTAGAGCAGGATGAGACGTGCTCACATTTCTTCTTCCAAAAGGTACACAGAGAGAGCTCTGTGATCAGCAACCTGAAGGAAGAAGACGGCTCAGTTAAGTCATTACAATCTGACATTTTGAGGATTAGCAAATCCTTCTATGCCGGATTGTATGACGTAAAGCCCACAGACAGCACGGCCTCCCAGTCCTTCCTGTCCTCTATCACGGAGGTCTTAGATGACAGTACACGGGAGAGTCTGGACAAAGCACTAACTCCTGATGAACTGACTGAGGCCCTTGAGTCCTTCGAGAAGAGTAAAACTCTCGGAAGCGATGGCTTGCCGGCGGAGTTGTATTCGGCTCTGTGGGACTGGATCGGCCCAGACCTGCTAGAAGTGTACGAGGGTATGCTCCTGGCCGGCAGTATGTCAGAATCCATGAGGAAAGGCATTATCACCCTCATCTACAAGCACAAGGGGGAAAGGGAGGAAATTAGAAATTGGCGACCCATTTCACTGTTGAATGTGGACTATAAAATTCTGTCCAAGGTCATCGCCAATCGGGTCAAATCCACTCTGGAATTGGTGATCCGACCTGACCAGACCTGCACTGTGCCGGGCAGGAAGATCTCTGACAGCCTCGTGCTGCTCAAGGATACGATCGCCTTGGTAATCTGATAGGGTTGCCAGGAGCTCTCAAAGCATTTGTGTATAAGGAACTCTTTCATACTTCCACCTGGATAGAAGCTACTCGAACCTCAGCACTTTTAGCTGTGTTACAATATGATAAAAGCTGTGTTACAATACTTCAGGTGTGACATAGTTGCATGTCAGGTGCATATATTACCAATTGTGTATCATGCTTTGAGTTAAGTGTAAATACAAATACCTACTTGTTTCTGCTTTACCATATTTAGGTTGTTCATTAACTATTGAATACAGGCCATGTGCATATGGAAATACAAAGAACAGTGAAGGCAAACAGAATTGAAATGTATACTTTAGAATGAGTGTATATTGTTCAATATAAGTAACAAATCTTCACTGTAAAGATCTTTTCCTAATTTTTTTTAACTCTTGTAAGGATTACTTTTTGCTAGAACACAGTTCCACAGATGCTGTATGTTTCTTGGCCTAATGGTTATTCTTAATGTTTGAGCCTCCATGTTGACTTGAGCGTAGGTTATTTGACTGAGTCCAATCTGATTCTCACTCAACATGCACAGGCCAGCACATTCCAGCAGGGGCCACTGGATAGCATTCAGCAATGGCAAACATGGCTGGTTTTCCTCCCTCCAGAGCTCAGTGATAGCGCGACTATTTGATCAAAGGATCATTTTTTCCCCTATGCCAGTTGTTACCCATTTACATGACATGGTTTCTGAGCTCCTGAATCCGGTCAGGCAGAATAACACTAGCACTTCAGAGGGTTCAAACCACTCTCTATTGCTTCGTCCTTCAGAATATTGATGCATTTCCTGATGCTACGAACGATAGTGAATAGCCATCATTCTCTTATTTAAGTATATAAGTTTCCTTTGGTTTTGTGGTTAAGTTCTTTCTTAGTTGTGCCCCTTTAAAATGGGTGCACATTTGTTTGATTTTTCATTGGTGACACTGGAGTAACCAGTGAAATTCTGGTCTACATGGCGCTGTATAAGCAGAATTTTCTGCCTGTTGGGCGGGTGAGCCCAACCCAATCTCTAGAGGGTGTGGAGCCGATTGCCACCAGCGAAGCGGGCCGCACCGCCATTTTACTTGGGCGAGCCAATTAAGGCCCACCCAGCGTGACATCTGCTGGGAAGCGCTATGCGCTCCCTGTGCGGGCGGGAGGAATCTCTGAAATCGAGAGTGTGCTCTTTCATGCTTGCACACGAAAGAGCGCACATCTCCCTGAGGCTAAGTGCAGCTTCAGGGAGATCGCCTGGACTTTTAAAAATATTAAAAATAGAAAAAAAAAGAAAAAAAAATCCCTTACATGTCCCCTCATGTGACAATGTCACATGAGTTGGGACTCATGTTCATAATTTACAGAACAACTTTATTACATTTTTAAAACCCTACATGAAACCTCATCCCGCCGGTGGATGAGGTTTCATGTTTTTTCTAGTTGCCGCCGGGGCTCCTGGCCTGCCCACCAACCTTAAGGCGGACAGGCAGATCCTTTAATTGTTTAAATGATCCTGTCAATGGCCTCAATTGGCTATTGACAGGTCGGCGGGCCCTCAGCTGATTTTGCTGCGCCCCCACCTTCCTGAAAACTTAAATGGGACGGGATGACGTCAGGAGCCCCACCCCCAGCTCGCCGACAGCAAAATTCTGCCCCATGTTTTCGTTACGCATGTGACTAGACCATTGGGGTAGGGTATGGGCAGGCATTCAACAAAGCATTATTAAAGGCAAATTAAAAGCAGACACAGCAGGTCAGTCAGCATCTGTAAAGAGAAAAGGGAGATTATTTACATTTTAGATTAATGCTTCAGGGAAAAGGGTTAAAAGTGAGAGAAAAACAGCATGTATCAATCACAGAGAAGGAGCGAACTGATCAAATGTCCTCCAAACTGCTTAATATAAGATTGTTAGACAATGTAAAAGGTCATTGGTAAGGAAGGACAAAACAATGCAAATAGTGGAGTGTGTAAATATTTAGGAGGCCCAAATAAACAAAAGCAAAAAGTCTAATGTACAACTTTGAGGACAGCTACTATAATTGAATCAGCAGCCAGTTTTCTTGTCTTAGATCAAGATTCAGAGTCTTTATATTTTTAATTTTTTTTACAAATATTTCTACCCTGGCCCTGTTATTTTATAAAACTTAGGGGAGAAAATCAGATTAAAAGTAATTTATTTTCTGTACACAAGTGAACTGAGGAGCCTGAAGGCCTGTGAAAACAAGAAACCAATCCTCCCTTTCACCTACTAAGCACATCAAAGGAAAAATCCAAGACTCAAGCTGTGCGCGTACCATTCATGTCTTTGTTTTTGATCTTTGTTTAATCCATCTGGAGGAACAAATGCTCATAGTGGAACCCGATGATGTATTTCTTTTAACTGAAAACTCAATAAAGACATGAGTCTCACATACATAAGTAACTATGTACTGAGCATACACTTTGTACCATTGACCTGTGCATCTCAATGTCACAAAGTATGTTCTGTATGGAAGAAGCAAGAGACAATTCAGGCAAAGGCCAGTACTTATAAAAATAAGTATGTGACTAATCCTGTGAATGTTGCACAAGCATTAATAAAATCATAGAAACTTACAGCACAGAAGGAGACCATTCGACCTGTCATGTCTGTGCTGGCTCTTTAAAAGAGCTGCCATGCTTAGTCCCACATCATTGCTTTTTGTCTGTAATCCTGTAAATTCCTCATCCTCAAGTACCCTCATATATGAAGGGGACATATGGAGTCTGCAAAAGGATATAGATAGGTTAAGTGAGTGGGCAAAAAATTGGCAAATAGAGTACAGTGTGGGAAAACGAGAAGTTATCCACTTTGGCAGGGAGAATGGAAAAGCAGCATATTATTTAAATGCAGAGAGAATACAGGATCATGAGATACAGAGGGATCTGGGTCTCCTGGTCCATGAATCAGGAAAAGCTAATATGCAGGTACAAGTGATTAGGAAGGCAAGTGGAATGTTGTTTACTGCAGGGGGAAATAGAATAGAAAAGTAGAGACGTTTTGCTACAACTGTACAAGATGTTGGCGAGACCACATCTAGGGTACTGTGTACAGTTTTGAGCTCCTTATTTAAGAAAGGATATAAACGCATTAAGAAGCAGTTCAAAAATGGTTCACTCGACTGATACCTGGGGTGGGAGGGCTGCAATCTTACAAGGAAGGGTTGAACAGGGCTGTGCTTGTATCCATTGGACTTTAGAAGATTTGAGGTGTGATCTTAGCGAAACATACAAGATCCTGAGGGGCCTTGACAAGGTGAATGCTGAAAGGATGTTTTCCCTTGTGGAGAGACCAGAACTAGGGGAGACAGTTTAAAAATAAGGGGTCACCCATTTAAAACAGAGATGAGAAGAATTTTTTTCTCTGAGGGTCATGAATCTTCAGAAATCCCTTCCCCAGAGAGCAATAAAAACGGTATCAATTAATATTTTTAAGACAAAAGTAGATAGATTCTTGAGTAACAAGGGAGTTAAAGATTATTGGGGGTGGAATTGAGGCCACAATCAGATTAGCCATGATTTTATTGAATGACTAAGCAGGCTTGAAGGGCCAAATAGCCTACTCCGCTTCTAATTCATATGTCCAACTCCTTTTTAAAATTATTTCTGGAATCAGCTTTCAGATACAGCAGTTCAGATGCCAACAAATCTTTTGAGTGAAAAGCACTTTTCATTTTCTTCTAGATTTTTGCCAATAACTTTAATTCTACAATCTCCAGTATTGACCAACTCAGAGGGAATAGCTTTTCTCTATCTACTCTGCCAAACCCCTCTCCATCTTGAAAACCTCTGTGAGGTCACCTCTTAAACTTGTTTATTCAAAGGAGAATAGTCTTAACTTTTTCAAACCTCTCCTCATAACTTCACTCCTTCATCTCTGGTAACGTCCCAGTAAACGTTGTCTGTAACTTTCCTAAGGTCTTTGCATTTTTGCTGGTGGGGTATCCAGGATTGTCCATAACACTCCAGCTGAGGTCTAACCAGTTAGTTATAAAGTTCTAGCATGATTTATTTGCATCTATATTCTATACCTCTATTTATAAAGCTAGTAACTTTTAGGTTTTGTGAATCACCTTATCAATTTGCCCTGCCATTTTTAAGATTTTATTTGTATAAGAACACCACTTTTCAAAATTGCTCCATTTATACTACATGATCTTCCTGTATTAGTCATTCCAAGATATATCACTTCATTCTTCTCTGTGTCAAGTTCACTTTGGTAGGCTTCTGCTCATTTCACCATCCCATCAATCACCCTGAAGTCTATAACTATTTTTATCACTCTCTAAAACAAGAACATAATTACCTGGAAAAACTCAGCAGGTCTGGCAGCATCGGCAAAGAAGAAAAGAGCTGATGTTTCGAGTCCTCATGACCCTTCAACAGAACAGTTCTGTTGAAGGGTCATGAGGACTCGAAACATCAACTCTTTTCTTCTCAGCCGATGCTGCCAGACCTGCTGAGTTTTTCCAGGTAATTCTGTTTTTGTTTTGGATTTCCAGTATCCGCAGTTTTTTGTTTTTATCTCATCACTCTTTATTTTGTTGCTAAATTCCATATCATTAGAAGACTTTATAATGCTGCTCCCTATGCCAGAAGCTAGGTCATTTATAAAAGTTTTTAAGGTCCATGAACCCAAAATAGACCCTTGGGAAGCATCACTGCAAACCACCTACCCGTCTGAAAGTATCCATCCGTCACTGAGTCTGGTCACTGAGCCAATTTTGTATCCATACTGCCACTTTCCCCTTAATTCCATGGGCTTACACCTTCTTAACAAGCCTCCTATTTATCTTATATTATTTGTGTGAATGTCAGGCAGGGACAGAAGCAGCCTCAGCTGTAATGCTACGCACAAGCAGATAGCCTGCCAGCTCTCATTATCACATGTTCAAATAAGAACAATGATTATTTAGACAAAATACTGGAAGGTAAACACTGGACTGTGTTCCTTCATGGTAGCGAGGGGAGAAAAGAGCATATTTAATAAATACATAGGAAAATTAAGGGAAAAAATTAAGAACAAAGAACCCTAGAGCCTGATTATAGAATGATAATGGAGCCTTTTAGGTCATCTCATCATTATAAAGTACACATTGTGCTCCTGGGACAATTTAAATCCATTGAATTAAAATTATGACTATGTGACATTGAGATTACTACCATTGTGGGGATAACTTTACAATAAAGCAACAATTTACCAAAACACTTACTTGGTAACCATTGAGTCATGGACTGAAACATTTGCTTTCAATCAATATCTGCTTAAAGCTGTGCATCACTTTCTGCATCCTTACCACAAAAAAACTAAATGTATAACTCTTTTATATACTGTCATAAATATACACAGCTTTTATTGTTTTGTGAAAACACATTGAACTTAACAGATGAGTGTTTAAGTTGCTTTACTGTATTGTGAAATAAGTGCCTATTTGTGACTTTCAATAACATTGATACTAGAAAAATGGTTGTTTTTCAGAGCTGCTATTGACTAAATAACAAAACTTGTTCACTACAACAATCACACTTGTTCACATACCCACAAGTTAAAACTGATTCGATTTCCATGTTAGGAACATTTTATGTGTACTTCAAAGTGTGAAATCTATTTGTTCCAGGAGTTTCATTAGCTCATCATTACAGATATGTGAATCAGCTTAGCAACCAGGAGTAATCAGTGGTAGTAATTGGGAGCAATCAGCAGCAGTAACCATGGTGTTCTTACTGAAATTTTGTGTGGAACACCAGGCTTCAGAAAATGCATCATTTTCTAACCAATTGGGAACGATGTTTACTTACCCAGGAATAGACTTTCAAATCACTTGCAGATGCCAAGAGACTCTGAAACACTGGTTTATTGCTTATCTGAAACACAATGGTGTCTTGGAAAAACTCACTACAGGAGTCGAGGAAGAGAATTCCCAATTAATTGCTTTGTCATTAGCAACTTAAATGAATAGACATTTATGGTGATTTTATACATTAATATTCTCTCTTGTATTACAAAAAAATTGTGATAAATTTTGAAGTTTGTTGTCAGAGTATCTTCCCTCTTTCAGAGTCAATATTCACAACTTGCTGCATTTTATTAAATTGTTTTAGACTTATGACCAACTAGAGAAGAGGTATATGTGATAATTTTATCAAATCATTGATAAATGCTGACAAGTATGTGGCAAATAATTCTGCAGTTTACATTTCCAAATGTTAATACAGTAATGTTCGGGATGCATCTTTATTTACCTATTATTTTCTTTGTGAAATCACACAAATTTTAAGACATTACATATCATGATTTATAAGAATGCTATTTTTAACATTTTTCCTTCAATGTTGCAATGAGCCTAAACCTTGCATGTTAGTAGGCTGGCCAAACAATAGATAAAAACAAAAAAACTGCGGATGCTGGAAATCCAAAACAAATTGTTTTGGCCAAACAATAGGACTATCTCAAACAAAAACAGAATTACCTGGAAAAACTCAGCAGGTCTGGCAGCATCGGCGGAGAAGAAAAGAATTGACGTTTCGAGTCCTCATGACCCTTCGACAGAACTTGAGTTCGAGTCCAAGAAAGAGTTGAAATATAAGCTGGTTTAAGGTGTGTGTGTGGGGGGCGGAGAGATAGAGAGACAGAGAGGTGGAGGGGGGGGGTGTGGTTGTAGGGACAAACAAGCAGTGATAGAAGCAGATCATCAAAAGATGTCACCGACAATAGTACAATAGAACACATAGGTGTTAAAGTTAAAGTTGGTGATATTATCTAAACGAATGTGCTAATTAAGAATGGATGGTAGGGCACTCAAGGTATAGCTCTAGTGGGGTTTTTTTTTATTTTTTTTTTATAATGGAAATAGGTGGGAAAAGGAAAATCTTTATAATTTATTGGAAAAAAAAAGGAAGGGGGAAACAGAAAGGGGGTGGGGATGGGGGAGGGAGCTCACGACCTAAAGTTGTTGAATTCAATATTCAGTCCGGAAGGCTGTAAAGTCCCAGATAGGACTATCTCAATTGATCCTGATCATGTCTTTAGCAATATCTATATATACATGCTTTGCGAAAGGCTTTATTAGATGGTGTGCAGGAGTGGGAATCCTTCCTGATTTGCCATCCCTCTGTAGCCCATGGGTGCCAGTGCCATTTGGCCAACATTAGCAAATTCAATACACACCAGGAATCAAATCAAAATTCATGCACTGTGCACCAAGAAATGAATATTTGCTTAAACAAGATGATCTTGCATTACAACATGAGGACAATATGTTGTGCTACAAGAATACACACTACATACAAACAGCAATTCTTCTAGCACTGCCTACTGATTACTTCTATTTTCATGTGACTCTCTCACCTGTATAGTTGAATGGAATAACTGATGGCATTGTTCTATTGAACAGAAGGGAGTCTTGAAGAAACATAGACTTTTAACGATAAGAAAACACTGCCATGAATATTATGTACTGAATAATTGATAGTTCAAGATTAATTATAGACATACATACAGTCCTGGCTTGGTTTTGGATCCCAGAGTGCATCTTGCTGTCCAATTTGTTTTCAGTTCTGAATACTGGTGACAGTGATGGTTCCTTTGAGGAGTGCAGCGAGAACCAAATCCATGGCTCAATTGCACCCCTGCTAGCTCAGCTGTGCAAAGAGGCAGGAAGAAGATTGGGAAAGCAACAGTGATAGGAAATTCTATAGGCAGGGGAACCGACAGTGCTTCTGCATCTGCAGACGTGAATCCAGGATGACATGTTGCCTTCCTGGTGCCAAGTTCAAGGATGCCACTGAGCAGCTGCAGTACACGCTGAGCGGGGAGGGTGAACAGTCAGCAGTCATGGTCCACATAGGTACCAATGACGTAGGAAGAAAGAAGGATGAGGTCCTGCAGGCATATTTTAGGGAGTTGGGAAAGAAAATAGCAAGCAGGACCTCAAGCTATTGATCTTATTAAAAAGCCAATCGGCAGAAATTTTTTGTTGCTTGCAAAATGTTGGGAGTGAGTTACACTAGTTATGAGGAGGTGGCACACGGGTGGATGAAAAGGCCAGCAAATGGGATCATGGCTATATGTAGCAGCAGAGTCTGCTGCTGAAGGTGGCAGCAACTGGCTGTTAGTAGGCTTTATTTGTTCAGTTTTTATAGGCTGACATAATTAAGGAGAGGATGAGAGGGAAGGGGGCTTCAAATTGGTGGCTGGAATTGACTTCTGGTTCATGGCCTGACCCCCCCTCCTGCCGGCCGCCCCACCATAGACACCTGATTAGATATGGAAAGCCCCCCTTCACAACACACACAACCAGCAATTGGCCTGCTGACGTTTAATTGGATGTGCTGAACAGATGAGGGCAGGAGCAAGTGGATGGCATTAGTCAAATTCTGCCTCACTTACCTTGCCAGACACCATAAAATCTATTTCCAGGTTATTACAGGGTATGTCAGACCTGGAGCTCAGCCAAGCATTCATAATTGGGGCAATCAGGCAACTGTATCAAAACAAAGAAGGCTGAACACATGGCCAGACAACTGTTTTTCCAACTGATCTCATTATGAATGCTTGGTTGAACTCCAATAATGGATAATAGGCTCATCCCAGTAGGCAATGTTGACTTTCAAGGGAGCTTTGTTTGATTGACATCTTTATTACCTTGTGATTTGAAAAAAAAACTATATAATTGTGTTAGAAGCAGTTTTGATGGAGGATCACTCAGCTCATTCCTGGGATGAGTGGCTTAGCTTACGAAGAAAGGTTGACCAGGTGGGGCCTATACCTATTGGAGTTTAGAAGGATGAGAGGTGATCGTATTAAAACATCTAAGATTCTGAGGGGATTTAACAGGGTAGATATGGGGAAGATGTTTTCATTTGTGGGAGAGACCAGAACCAGGGGACACAGTTTAAGAATAAGAGATCTATGTTTAAGATGAAGATGAGGATAAATATTTTCTCTCAAAGGGTTGTTAGTATATGGAATTCTCTTCTCCAGAAATCAGTGGAGGCTGGGTCATTGAATTTATTCAAGGCAAAGTTGGACAGATTTTTGATAGACAAGAGAGTCAAGGTTATGGGGGAGGAAACAGCAAAGTGGAGCTCAGACCACAACCATGATCTTATTGATGGCGGAGCAGAGTCAAAGGGCTGGATGGCCTACTTCTGCTCCTAAGTCATATGTTCCTAATAACCTGGTCTTTGTTTGAATAGTTTTTTTCAATACCTTTGCATTTATTTACACCAGATTAAGAGGCGTGAAGGTGATAAAAGCTTTTTGTCAATTGATACTGTGAATAGCCTGATTGGTTGTGACAGCTTTATGAGAAGGTAAGAGGGGCAATGTATTTCAAAGGAAATGTTTTTTTGTTCTCAACTCAGGACTAGGGTTCTGCCATGGTTCATGACTCCTTTTGAGGTGCGTGAACCCATGATCCACATCTATTAATAGAATGGAACAAAAAGAGAAACAGAAATACCTGGAAAAACTCAGCAGGTCTGGCAGCATCGGCGAAGGAGAGCACAGTTGACGTTTCGAGTCCTCATGACCCTTCAACAGAACTAAGTAAAATTAGTTCTGTCGAAGGGTCATGAGTACTCGAAACGTCAACTGTGCTCTCCTCCGCCGATGCTGCCAGACCTGCTGAGTTTTTCCAGGTACATCTGTTTCTCTTTTTGTTTTGGATTTCCAGCATCCGCAGTTTTTTGCTATTAACAGAACGGGCCTGGCTGAATCAAAATTGTGGGGTTTGAAATATCCACCCCACCCACACAATGGAGCCAGCAAGGGCGGGAGTGCCATGTACAGGCCCCACGCCGACAAAAATTGTGCCAGAGATGGAGGCAGGGATCTCAGAATTGAACCCTGCCCACCATTTTTAAAGGCATCCCATGTTGGTGCAACTCCACGAAAATCCAGGTCAGAGAGGAAGGAGTAGCAGAGAAAGGTTGTGTATGACAGATGTCAGATTGATAATACAAGGAAGAAACAGGCTGAATTGAAAAAATAGTAGGAAAAAATATTAAAAAGAGAAATAAGAGCAGAAAACATTTACGAAAATAGTTCCAGGGATGAAGGATTTCAGCTATGTGGAAAGGTTGGAGAAGCTTGGGTTGTTCTCCTTAGAGAAGCAAAGGTTGAGAGGAGAATGATAGAGGTGTTCAAAATCTGATGAGTCTGGACAGAGTGGATGGGGGATTTCAGAATAGTTGAGAACCACACAATTTGAATGAATGGCTAGGGAACCAAAGGCAATATGGAAAAAATGCTTTTTCATAGAGCAAGTGGTTAGAATCTGGAAGGCATTCTCTGAGAGTGTGGTAGTGTGTTACAGTTCACTTAGGGATTCTGAGTTGCTATGGCTACTATTACATGCATGTTGTATTCTGGAGACATGGACAGTGATGGTAGAGGCGAGTGTTATGGAAATAGATGCAATTGTGGCTGTCAAAGAGGAATTGGATGATTATCTAAAGAGAAAAATATTACAGGGCTACTGGGAAAAGGTGTGGGAGTGGGATCAGCTGAGTTGCTGTTGCAGAGAACCAGGACAGACAGGTTGGACTGAATAGCCTCCTTCTCTGCTGCAACCATTCTGCCTATCAGTGGCACTTAAATATTCAAATTGACTAGCCCCTACTGCCATTGTCAGTGATGTCCTGACTCCAATAAGATCACCCCCTCTTAAAACTTTCTCTTAGGCCTCCCTTCAAGCCTGACTGTGCAGGAGCAGGAAAGTTCTGCCCTATGGCCAGGATTTTTACAATGGCGGGATTTCTCTTCCAGCTAGCCAATAAGTCGGCGGCGAACACATAACACTCCAACAAGCATTAATTGACTGGAGATGGGACCCCTGCCCATAACTTGTGAAGAAGTCCCATCTCAGATACTTGCCAGCCAAGCTGTCTAGTCCCTGCAGTGCCAGAAGCTGCCGCAGACAGGGCTGGGACTGCATGCGGTCCCCGGAGCCTAAGTCTCAGGACTCCAGGACCAGGTATGTGTGGGGGTCGCAGGGTAGGGAGGGGTGGTGGGGCCCAGAAGAGGTGGGTGGCGTGTTGGTAGAGACGCAGAGGAAGTGGGGGTAGGGAGTCCCAGCAGGAGTCAGATCTTTTGAGGGGGTGTCCGACGTTACAAAGGGGCTGCTGATGGAGGCACCCCGCCTTCTGTTCCCACCTGAGGCCTGAACATGGTTCATTTTCAGGCTTCCCCCCAAAGTTGAACTCCTCCCTCCAGCCCAAAAATTGAGGCTGGGTGGGAAATGGCTCTTAAGTGGTCAATAATTGGCCACTTAAGGACCTCGATACAAGAGTGGGCAGGCCGGCCTGGACCTCACCCATCCAAGCGTAAAATTGCGGAGAGGTCAGAGCGGGCGGGAACCCAGTGGGAAGGCTATCCAAGAAAGTTTACAGTCACCAACCCCCTGCCCAACAAACCCACCAGCAGGGGAATGTAAAATTATGCCCTATGATTCTATGAAAATCTGATATTGTGATTCAGCTCAAATGATATCATTTGGTAATTGAACAAAGTTCCACTTGCACAAAACATTTTGAATAAGAGAGATTGCAGCATATTTCAGTAATTATAATACTCTAAGGTTCAGATTAATTTATTAAAGATCAACATTTGTTCTAATAACTTATGATATGTTCTGAATCCCCTGACGTGATACTGCCTTGCAGTGCACTTTAGTTTTTGTGTTATTCCACATGCAATATAACTACTACATTATTTCTTAACTATTGACTTGATTAACTTCCCATACTGACATGGAAACTGTAGGGGCCTCATTCTGTTAGTATATTCAAGAATGAGTCAGCCTCTTCGCCTGCAGCCAAGGCCCAATGTGCTGAATATGTTCTTGGAATTCTTCAACTCCCACTGAAGTTACTTCAATTTGAGGAGGTATTTGTTTCCCACCCCTGTCCCTTCCTCCTGCTTGGGATCAGTTACCTTAGTCCAGTGAATGTTTGGATCTATTAGAGAACTTCAAAGGGATTTATATCTGGTGTAAGTTCTGCTGAAACCTTTCAAGGTTGTAAAGGCAGGAAATTACTGGAGAAGCCTGGGAACCAACTGTGACACACCCACTTGATGTAGGGGGAGGGGTGGTTGGTAGAAGACTCATCCTACACCCACACCCACTCTCCACCTCCCCACAACTCCACAACAAACCAGAATTTCAAGGTTCATTCAAAATGTGGCAAAACGTTATCCTCCTACCTCTCTCCACACGTCACCCCCACATTCCCAGCCCCATCATAGCTGCCACTTGCTTCCTATATGGCCCCAGAAGTATCATGGCCATTATGTCAGAATCCTTCATCCTTCACTATGGGTATTATCCTGCAACAAGAGTAGCCATTAGTAAAGCTAGGGAAAAGTGGTCAAAATTCAAAAGTCTTCCCTTACTTTTATTACTATATTATCTCTCTATCTTCTATAGAGAAGTCTTGCATACAGCAGTCACATTTGATCTCACACTTAGCTACAAATTCAGAATAATCTTAAAATTTCTATGAGAAAGAAAAACAAAGGCATCCTTTCCTGCTGACTATTCTACCCTTGGCAAAAGACAGCTATTTACAGGCAGCTGCCAATCTGTAACAAACCGACTATCATATAACTATGTCCACGTCAGCATGGGAGTCCCATTAATATATAAAAAGTCCCATTGGATCAATTTCATGACTGCTCTTATTTCATAGTTCAGGTGAAGTTTCAAAATCACACAATCTTCTCTCTTTTGGTTTATGATATAATCTGAGCTCCTCAGTAATTTTACTGCATTATCATCACTCTTGGTTATCCATTATTTTCTGTCTCACAAGGCTCATCTGCTGATACCTCTGATTAATCACATTTCTTGTAAAGCTTTATGTTTTTTCAAATATTTACATGTAGTGCTTCACCACACTTGCCATCACAGGTTATATTTACAATGTACACTTAACCTCATGCCAAACATTCTCTGGTGCATACAGCACCAGGGGTTTTACAGGGGTCATAGCCCCTCGGTGCACTATGATAGGAAAGCCTTTGGCAGTGGCTTTTCCCCATTGAGCCTTTGTGGTGGCTGGCCCAAGGCTTTATGTATCTCTTAGCACACAGTTCTGGACCTCGTATTGAATCATTCAGCAACACCCGTTCATCGACAGCTCTTTGCACTGGAAGACCAGCAAGTTTTGAGCAGACCTTTAACTATATTGATTGTCCTCAAGCAGCAGTTGATTTCTGCCTCAGTGTGCATCCCTGAGTCCTGTGTTCTGGAGGTGCTCAGAATGAACCTTGACAAAACCCATGGCATCTCTTTCCAGACTTGCTTTGCAAAGGAGGTGGTCATGGTCTGTACCTTGCCACAGCTGTCTCATGGGTAGCATGTGATGGTGCTAAAACTCCTGGTGTGCGTAACAGAGAGGACCCTTCTCATCACCAGCCAAGCTCTGTCTTGGTGCTTGTTTGAAAGTTCTGACGATGAGGCATTCTGCCAAGTGAGTTTAACAGTCTGCTCAGGAAATCATTTGACTGGATTCACCATTCCTTTAGCCACAGCACCTCAAAGAAGGTATATGTGGACCACTGCCTGATTGACTTGTGGCCCCCTAACAATAGTTATATTATTGAACAGAGCATTAAACAAGAAATTATTGGAGCTTGTAACAAAGGCAAAGTAATAGTTGTGGAAGACTTTAATCTTCGTATAGACTAGACCAATCAAATTGGCAAAGATTATTTGGAAGATGAATTTGTAGAATGCTTTTGTGACAGTTTCTTGGAACAAAATGTTATGCAACCAACTAGGGATATTTTAGATCTAGTATTGTGCAATGATGCAATTAGTTAGTAATGTCTGTAGTAAAAGTTCCTCTGGGAAATAATAATCATAATACAATTGAATTCCACATTAAGTTTGAAAACGACACACTCCCATCTAACAAGAATCTTAAACTTAGACAGCCAATTACATAAGCATAAGGGGACAGCTGACTGAAGTGGATTGGGTAAATAGGCTAAAAGGTATGGCAGTAAATAAAGAGTGGAAAACATTTAAAGAAATTATTCAAAATGTTCAACAAAAATACATTTTATTAAAAAACAAAAGCTCAGAGAAAAAGATTCATTTGTGGTTTACTAAGGAGGTTAAGGATAATACGAGATTAAAAGAAGAGGTTTATAGTTTTGCGAAGAATAGTACTCAATCTGAGGATTGGGAGTGTTTTAGAAACCACCAAAGGGTCACTAAAAATTTGATTGAAAGGAAAAAAATAGAATATGAGTATAAAATGGCTAAGTATATACAAACAAATTCTAAGAGCTTTAAGAAGTATATGAAAAGGAAAAGAATAGCTAACGTTGGTTCCTTAGAAGCAGAGACAGGAGTAAGTTATCATGGGGAATGAGGAAATGACAGAGACATTGGGCAAATATTTTTTGTTCAATGTCTTCACAGTAGAAGGCACAAGTTACATACTAGAAATAAAGTGTGACCTAGAGGCTAATAGGAGTGAGGAATTTTAGGTAATTGATATCAGCAGAGAAAAAGTACTCAAGGAACTCAAGGAACTAAAATCTGACAAATCCCCAGGACCAGATGGCCTACATCCTAGGGTTCTAAAAGAGATAGCTGCAGAAATAGTGGATGCACTGGCTATGATTTTCCAAAATTTCCTAGATTCTGAAAGAATCTCAGCAGATTGGAAGTTAGTAACTGTAATGCCACCAATCAAGAAAGGAGGAAGGGAGAAAACAGGGAACTACAGGCCAGTTAGCCTGACATCAGTCATCAGGAAAGTGCAGGAATCTATTATTAAGAAAGTCTTAACAATGCACTGAGAAAAGCACAGTATAATTAGAACAAGTCAACATTGTTTTATGAAAGGGAAATTGTTGTTGACAACTTTATTAGGGTGTTTAGAGGATCCATCTGATAGGCCATGTAAAAGGGAACCAGTATATGTAGTATACTTAGATTTCCAAAAGGCATTTGATAAAATGACTGACAAAAGGTTAATATGTAAGATAAGGGCTCATGGAGTTTGTGGTGGTATTTTAGCATGGATATGGGATTGGTTAACAGACAGGAAGCAGAGATTTGGGATGAATGGGGCATTTTCAATTTGGCAGGCTGAGACCAGTGGAGCACTGCACGGATCACTGCTGGGGGCTCAGGTATCTGCAATTGATATTAATGACCTAGACAAAGAGACAGAGAGCAATGTATCTAAATTTGCTGATGATACAAAACTAGGTGGGGAGGACGATACAAATAAACCGCAAAGAGATATAGGCAGTTTAAGTGAGTTGACAACAATGTGGATTATAATGTGGGGAAGTATGAGATTATCCACTTTGGAAGTGTGAGGTTATCCACTTGGTCATAAGGATAGAAAGGCAGATTATCTTTTAAAAGGTGTGAAACTTATAAATATTGATGTTAAGAGATTCTTGGGTGTATTCAAACAAGGAACACAAAAATGTTAGCATGCCAGTACAGCAAGAAATTCAGAAAGCAAATGGCATGTTGCCCTTTATTGCAAGGTGATTGAAGTACAAAATAAATAAGTCTTGCTACAAGTATACAGGGCTTTGGGGAGAGCAGACCTAGGGCAGAATTTTGCCCTTGGTGGGTGGGCGGGCCCCGGGTGGGCGGGCCCCACCGGCTCAGTGGTGGGTGGGCAGCCAACCCCCGCTGCCGAAACAGGGCCCGCTACCATCTTGAGTGCCAATTAAGGCCACCCAGCGGCCTGCCCGACGGGAAGCGCTATGCACTTCTTGTGTGGGGGAGGTGGGGATGGAATCCCCAACTGTCAAACTGCGCTCTTTCGTGCATGCGTGGAAAAGAGCACACTGCTCCCTGAGACTAAGTGTTGTCTCAAGGAGATTAGTGACAAGTTAAAAAACTGTAAAAATAGAAAAATAAAAGCATTATTAACATGTCCCCTTCAAGTGACAATGTCACACAGGATGGGGCATGTTAATAAAAACAACATAAACTTTATTACACTTATTAAAAACAGACATGAAACCTCATCCCGCCAGTGGATGAGGTTTCATGTTTTATCAGAAGCCCACTGGGGCTCCTGGCCTGCCCGCCAGTCTTAAGTTTGGACAGGCAGGGTCTTTAATGATCTTAATTATCCTCCGGGACACCCTGGTCCAATCCTCCATCACCCCCTACACCTCAACCCCTCCCACGGCACCTTCCCACGCATCTGCAGAAGGTGCAACACCTGCCCCTTTACTTCCCCTCTCCTCACCATCCAAGGGCCCAAACACTCCTTTCAAGTGAAGCAGCATTTCACTTGCACTTCCCTCAATTTAGTCCACTGCATTCGCTGCTCCCAAAGCGGTTTCCTCTACATTGGAGAGACCAAACGCAGACTGGGTGACCGCTTTGCGGAATACCTTCGGTTTGTCTGCAAGCATGACCCAAACATCCCTGTCGCTTGCCATTTCAACATACCACCCTGCTCTCATGCCCACATGTCGGTCCTTGGATTGCTGCAATGTTCCAGTGAAGCTCAACGCAAACTGGAGGAACAGCACCTCATCTTCCGACTAGGTACTTTACAGCCTTCCGGACTGAATATTGAGTTCAACAACTTTAGATCATAAACTCTCTCCTCCATCCCACCCCCTTTCCGATCCCCCTTTTTCCAATAATTTATATAGATTTTTCTTTTCCCACCTATTTCCATTATTTTTAAATGTATTTCCATCCATTGTTTTATCTCAACCTTTTAGCCTATTTCGATCCCCCCCCACACCCCACCCCCACTTTTGGCTATCTGTACCTTGCTCGTCCTGCTTTCTACCCTTAATGTCCCCATTAACACATTTCTTAGCTAATATCACCACTGTCAACACCTTTTTGTGCTTTTGTCCATGACATCTTTTGGCAATCTCCGCCTATCACTGGCCCTCTATCCAGCTCTACCTGTCCCACCACCCCACCTTAAACCAGCTTTTATTTCACCTCTTTTCTATTTTTCCTTAGTTCTGATGAAGAGTCAATCGGACTCGAAACATTAACTGTATCTCCCTCCGCAGATGCTGTCAGACCTCCTGAGTTTTTCCAGGTATTTTTGTTTTTGTTCTAGGTTTCCAGCGTCTGCAGTATTTTACTTTTATCTTAATTATCCTGTGAATGGCCTCAATTGGCCATTGACAGGTCGGCGGGCGGACAGCTGATTTCGCTGTCCGCCCACCTTCCTAAAAATTTAAATGGACCGGGATGACGCCGGGGGTTCCTCCCAACGTCATCCCGCGTCATTTTCCCGTCGGCGAGTGGGCCCCGTCCCGAAATTGCTAACGGGAAAATTCTGGCCCTAGGATATTACGTGCAATTTTGGTCTCCTGGGTGTCCCAGAGGATAATTAAGATCATTAAAGACCCTGCTTGTTTAAGGAAGGATTTCCTTGCATTGGAGGCGATACAGCGAAGGTTCACTAAAATGATCTCTGGGATGAGACGGGTGTCCTACATTGAAAGGCTAAGTAATGGGGCCTATACTCTCTGGGGTTTAGAAAAATGAGAGATGATCTCATTGAAACATTCAAGATTATGAAGAGGCATAACAGGTTAGATACTGAGAGGTTGTTTCTCCTGGCTGAGGAATCCAGATCAAGTTTCAAGATAATGGGTCCATCCTTTAGGACTGAGATGAGGAGAAATTTCTTCACTCAAAATGTTGTGAATGTTTGGGATTCTGTACTCCAGAGGGTTATGGATGCTCCATCATTGAATATATTTAAGGCTGAAATAGATAGATTTTTGATTTCTCAGGGAATCAAGGGATATGAGGAGCAGTTGAGAAAGTGGTGTTGAAGCCCCTGATTAGCCATGATCATGTTGAATGGCAGAGCAGGGTAGAAGGGGCGTATGGTCTTCTCTTGCTCTTATTCCTTTTGTTCTTAAGGTGTTTTTCTGCACAAACCTTTCCATGAGGTACAAGTAATATGGCACAATCCACCAGAACGGAGCATTCTGTGGCAACATGACCAGAATCATCCTTCACAATATCGGGAACAGGTAGAGCCTCAGCATATAGTGACACTTATTGTTTGTATACCCGGATCTACACACAGCTTGATCCAGCCGAACACAAAGATGGCCATCAGGATGAGAGCAATGTTGGGTACATTTTTTCACCCTTTGTCTAGAGATTTGTTTATTGTACACAGTCCACTTTGATCTCGAGATAAATTGGAAGATGGCTCAGATGACTGCCACTGCCCAGGAGTGGGGCCAGACTTGAGCCATGTACAGCAACACCGAGAGTACCTCACACCAGGTGACCAGGTTCTTTCCCAAACTGGTGTCACTCCCACATGCCCAGTTTCTGTCTTTCCAAGGCTATATACTCCTTCCAGTTTTCGGTGCAGATCCTTGTCCCCCTGAAGCATATCCCCAGCACCCTCAGGTAGCCTGACCTGACAGTGAAGGGGACAATGGATTGGTCAACCCAGTTCCCAAAAGAAATGGCCTTGCTCTTGCTGTAATTTATTTTGACTCCTAAAACCAGTTTGAACTGGTCACAGATGCTCATCAGACTGTGAACTGACTGCAGATCTGAGCAGAAGATGGCGATGTCATCCATGTATAGGAAAGCTTTGAAAAACTCAGCAGGTCTGGCAGCATCGGTGGAGAAGAGCACAGTTGACGTTTGGAGTCCTCATGACCCTTCAACAGAACAGAACAGTTCTGTTGAAGGTCATGAGGACTCAAAACATCACCTGTGCTCTTCTCCAACGATGCTGCCAGACCTGCTGAGTTTTTCCAGGTATTTCTGTTTTTGTTTTTGTTTTGGATTTCCAGCATCCGCAGTTCTTTGCTTTTATCTATAGGAAAGCTTTGATCCGTATGCCTCTGCTGCCTGGAATTGTCATTCTTCTTATGCTCACATCCTTCCTGATGGACATGGTAAAACGTTAAATACAATACATGAACAAGAGAGGGGAGTGACAGCAGCCCTGTCTGGCTCCAGATTTGGTCAGAAAGCTTTTCAATTCCTGCCCATTGATTGGAACTGTGCCACTGACGTTTGTGTAGAGCAGTTGGATCCAATTGCGGATTCCCTCCCCAAACCCCATGTGAACAGCACATCCATCATCTAAGTATGCAATATTCTGTCAAATGCCTTCTTCTAGTCCAAGCTGATGAGGCAAGTTTCCACACTCCTGTCCCGCACATAGGTAATCATATGCCTGAGTAGTGCAGGGCTATCAGAGATCTTCTGTGATGTTCGCCTTGACTGCTTCCCACCAGTGCATTGGGGACTTAAAGAGGGCTTTCATGGTTCTCTGAGCTTTGTCATCCCTTTTGAGTTCCCCAGTGTTTCACTTTCAGTTCTCATGTCATCCTGTCAAGCTTCTGATCTTCTTCTAAGTGACAGACTGAAAGTAGAAAGCAGTGGTCAAAGAACACCACCTTGACATTGGTAGATTTGACCATGAGTGCTCTGGACACAATCAGGGTGTCTATCCTGAAACAGATGGACCCCTCTGGCCTCAACCAGGTGTATCTATGCAGTGTTTCATCTGCGGGATTGCTGAAAAAAACCTCGCAGTCAGAGCAGCTTGGCTTCCATCTGGTTTCTGAGCACAGCATCCAGTTTGTTGTTGGCCCTGCCGGATCATCCAGCAACACCACAGATACAGTTGATGTCACTGCATAAAACATCTGGCCTGCATGTCACCAGCAGCTGGGGGAGCAGCTGGAAGATGATCAGCCACACGATCTTTAGAACATGCACTTTGATTAGCCGGAGCAGAGAGATTTTGTATATTATGTCTGCAACTAGGAGGTGAGCGCCCTCCTTAATTTTGAAGTTTGCCTCCCGAAAACAGAATACCCATGTCAACGGAACGGGAATTGTTTCCTCCTGACCAGATCAGTGGCTTGTGGGACCACCAATAAACATTGCCTGTAGATGCTGAGCTTTGTCCTCATTGGGACTGGGCAATCGTCTAATGTTCTATTCGGTTAAGTTTAGAACTTGCACTGTCCATTCATGTATTGCACAGCCAGATACAAAATATTGGTTTCAACTACATTATTGGCCTATCTCCAATAAATCAGTGTAAATTTTCCTAAAATTATCCGTCCTTATGATTTTTCTGTCAGAGATTACAACTTTATGGTAATTTTCTGGGCACCAATGACCCAATGAACATTAAGACCTGGGTTGAATCCATTCAAACTCAATTATAGGGGATCATGAATTGGGTTGTGTGTATCCAACCTCATCTCAAATTTTTATTTAGCAGAGTAATGTGACTATTGTTGGGAGTAGTCAGGACTGAAATCAAAACCAGATATCAGGGTAGAAAAGATAGCGTGCTAACACATTGTACCATGCAATATTCTAATCAATCATGCAATATGATACATGCAATCATCTTCTCAATAACAATTTCCACAATCTCTGAGTGATTACTGTAAAGCTAGTTGGATACTGGGCCCATCTAAATTCTGTCTAACTTTTGGATGGGCTAGTTGTACAGCCTCATTACAGCAAAACACCAGTAATTTGCTGACATAGGGATCTATCTTGTAAATTCAGTGCAGCTGGCTGCTCTTCATTCCCTTTCATCACAAGACGCTGTCAACTTTAATGAGGAACTTGGACATGGCTAAAAACGTGCCATGTTACCTTATACCTATGATGTAGGGACTTTTGTGCAAAATTAGACTCTGGGTCATAAGTTGCTGTGGCAGGATATCTAAGATATCTAACTGTGTCTGCCATTAGTTAGACTTGCCTTTGTTTAGGTTTTTAAATGTTGCTGAAAATGCGAGCTGATGACATTGTTATGAGGGAACAGGGCACTCAACTCTATATCTCCTTACCAATTGGATTGAAGGATGGTGAAATTAATAGCATGTGGGCTGAATTAGAATGGCAAACTCACTGTCAGATCAGGTACAGAAAGTAAAATGAAGGCCAGGATTTTGTGTGAACTGGTAAGGAAGGGAAAGCTGGGCTGGAAGCAGATGGTGCTGACGTTCCCACTCTGATGCCCGATCTTGCCGAAATCTCGCTCCAGCCGGGTGGTGCAGGATCTCTGAAGAAGAGTCATATTAGACTCAAAACGTGAACTCTGTTTCTCTCTCCACAGATGCTGCCAGGCCTGTTGAATTTTTCCAGCACTTTCTGGTTTTATTTCAGAGCTCCAGCATTTTGTTTTTATGATTTAAAGCAACTTTATCAAATCCCCTTTTTAACCTTTTCTGCTCTGAGTAAAACAACCCCAGCTTCTCTAGTCTCCCAATTAATTGAAGTCCCTCAACCTTGTTACTATTCTAATAGATCTTTTGTACTGTTGGCAATGCCTTGACATCCTTCTTAGTGTGATGCCCAGAATTGAATACAATAATGAAGCTAAGGCCCAACCAGTATTTTAGAAAGCTTTAGCATAACTTCCTTGCTTTTTACTGTATTCTTCTATTAACAAAGCCAAGGATTCCCTATGCTGCTTTAGCAGACTTATGAACTAGTGCTGGCATCTTAAAAGATTTGTGCACAAATACTCCAAATCTCTCTGATCCTGTACCTCCTTTAAAGTTGTACCATTTTGATTACTTTTGCCTCTCTTTGTTCTTCCTAGTAAAATGTACCACGTCACACTTCCCTGCTTTAAATTGCATCTGCCATGTGTCTACCCATTCCACCAGTCTATGTCCTCCTGAAGACTGTTCCTATCCCCTTCATTGCTTACTACATTTCTGAGTTTCATCTCATCTGCAAACTTTGCGATTATGCCCTTTATGTCCATGTCCATCCACATCATTAATATATGTTCCCAAAAGAGTAATGGTTCTAATGCCAAACCCTGGGGAAAACACTGCATATCTCTCTCCAGTCTCCTGCTTTCTGTCCCTTAGTCAATGTTGTATCCATGCTGCCACTGACCCTTTAATCCTAAGGCCTTTAACTTTGCTAACACATCTATTATGTTGTACTTTGTCAAGCTTCTTTTGAAAGTCCATATAGGCATAAACTGCACTACCCTTGTCAACCTTTTCTTTTACATCATCAAGGTTGCTGATACAAGTAGTCAAGCACAATTTATCTTTGACAAATCTGTGCTGATTTTCATTAATGAATCCATACTTTCCCAAATGCCAATTAATTCTGTCCTAGATTATTATCTGTAAAGGCTTCCTCATCACCGTCATTATGCTTACTGGCCTTAGTTGCTGGTTTACCCTGCTCCCCTTTTTTAAACAGGGTGCATCATTTGCTATTCTTCAGTCCTTGGGAACCACCTCCATATCCAAGAGGGATTGGAAGATTGTGTCAAAAACCTCTGCAATTTCAGACCTTACTTCTGTCACTAGCTGTTGCAGGTTGGCCGGTTGTACTATTAATGATAGAGTTGATCAGCAGACACTTCTTGGGTGGAAACTTAAAGTTTATTTACAATATACTCGGCAGCAACTACACATGTGCTTTCAACTCCAACTTGATGGGCGGAATTTTTCCCTTGTCAGGCAGGCGCGCACCTGGCCTGAATGGGGGAAAAATAGTGCGCGATGACATCGGGCAAGCGTCACGACGTCATCGTGCACTCTCACAGTATTTCACTCAGTGGGTATGCTCAAGAGGTGGCAACCCGCCCAATAACAATTAAGGCCCTTAGTCGATTAATTAGATGGAATTTTTCACTGCCCGTCCAACTGTTCTGTTGGCTGGCGGGCAAATAGGCCATGCGGCCTTTGCATTTTTTGCGAAAGCTATTCCATGGGCGGGATGAGGTTTCAACCAGTGATTCAACCACTTCAATCAGTGATTAGAAAAAAAAACCTTTTAAAACTAATTTTTAACATGTCTCTGTTCATGTGACAGAGTCACATAAAGGGACATGTTTCCCTTATTTTTCCATTCTTTATTTTTCAAGTTAAAAATCTGCAGCTCCCTGAGGCAGTTCTGTGCCTTTAAGCAGCTTTCACTGAGTCCAACCGCGCACATGCGCTGACTTCCGCGCTTGCCCTCCTTCTCCACATCCAGGCAGCACTGAGCGTTTCAGCGCGCAATTCACGTTGGCTGGCCGTTAATTAGACAACCAGCGTGAAATCACTGTTGGGGCCCAATCGCAGGCAGCAGACCATTGCAGGTTTGCCCGCTGCGCCCGCTTGACGAGGGGAAAATCGTCCCCTATCCCTACACTGACTGCTGAGGTAGCCCGTCCTACTCTCCTATTGGTTACTAAAGATCATGTGATCTTCCTCAATAAGTATTATTTGTAAAGGTGCATTACAACTAAAGAAAACCATAATGACTACATTCCTCCCCTTTCAACTCAGCTATACATATTATATTTACAAGTGCATATTTTTCAAGACAACATAATACTTACACTGGGTAAGGAATTTACAAGTTCAGTCTTTCAGGTAGTTTCCTGGAATGTGTGGAATGTTGCAGCTCCACAACTTCAGATTCTTTGACAGGAACCTCCTTTTCCAGGAGTTGCCTGAACATCAGCTGCTTCAGTGGGAACTTGCAGTTGTGTATCCTCAACTCTTAAATGGGCTAGAATATTGCCATCGGCGTCTGGGGACAGGCCCGACATGCCGACGCGCAAAATGATGCCCGATGATGATGGGCGTGTGTCCCGATATCATCGTGCATCATGTAGATATTTTGTTCGACAGGGTGCACACTGGAGGCGGCTGTGCCTGCCAATATGTCAAAGGCCTATTAAGGCCATTAGGAAAGTAATTTAGCTAATTAACAGCACTGCCCATCCAACCTTAAAATTGGTGGGCAGGCGAAGAGCCCAAGCAGTCTTCACGTTTTTCAAGAAATCTCATCCACAGGTGGGATGAGATCTCCTCAAAATTTAATTAAATAATTAAATAAAATTTGCACAACCGTGTCCCAGCTCATGTGACACTGAGGGGGCATGTTTAAATAATTTTTCAGATCATTTATTAAAAATTTGTACTATCAACTTAATCTCCCTGAGAAGCTCTGTGCCTCAGGGAGATTACTGCGCATGCGCAAAAGAGCACAGGCCTCAACTCTCCCTCCTCCCCCAACCCGCACAGGTAGCGCTGAGCACTACCGGCCGTGTGTCACTCTGGACGGACCTTAATTGGTCCGCCCATGTAAAATAGTAGTGCACAGCTGATTGCGGGTGGCAATCGGCTCCGTGCCTTCCCACTCCCGCCCAGCCCGCCCTGCCCAGCACAGGTAAGATCTTGCCCATGAACATCAGACATGTCAGTCCTGGGTTGAGTATCCTCAACAGGAAACACAGACCCGATCACGGTCACTGGTGGAACCAAATCTGGGTGATTTGTCTTTCTCTTCATTAAATGGTCTACATGTTTGCAGATGATCCAGCCTTCTACCTCCACGTGGTAAGATAGAGGTCCAATCACCACACTTATTTCACCCAGTAACCACTTTGGGCCTTCCCCAAAATTTTTCACGTATATCGACTCTCCCACAGTAAATTTCCTCTCGTGACTATGCTAGTCGTGTCTAGTTTTCTGGCATCCCTGGCTCCTTTCCACCTTCCCCTCTAAATTCGGCATTATTAAGCTCAATCTTGTCCTAAGACGGCATTTCAACAATAACTCCGCAGGTCTGACAGCTGTCGTTGTGTGAGTGTAGTCCTGTAATGAGAAAGAAAGCGTGTTAGCTTGGTTACCAAGGAATCATCAGTTTGCTTTTTCATGCTTGCCTTGAACGTTTGAACTGCCCTTCCGGCCAGTTTATTTGAGGAAGGGTGGTACGGTGCAGTTTTCACCTGAGTGATACCGTTGAGGCTGATAAACCGTTGAAATTCAGCACTCATAAATGCCGTGCTGTTATCGGAAACAACTACTGCTGGTAGTACGTGAGCAGCAAAACTCTGACGTAGTTTCTCAATTGTAGTGGCCGACATTGGTGACTTCACCTCATATACGTCCAACCATTTTGAATGGGCATCAACAATGAGCAGAAACATTGTTCCCAGGAAAGGTCTAATGTAGTCAATATGTAACCACACCCAGGGTCTACTTGGTCATTCCCATGGGTGTAATGGAGCTGTCACTGGCAACTTTTGCAGTTGCTGACATTGCACATAGTGCTTTACTAAACTCTCTATTTTGCCATCCATCCCAGGCCACCTCAGATAGCTACATGCTATAGTCTTCATTCAGGAAATTTCTGGATGGGCACTGTGTAGTTCAATTAAAACTGGCTCCCTTCCCTTTGAAGGAACTGTCATTTGTGCTCCCCCCCAATAAGATGTCATCCTGGCTCGTTATTTCATGTCTTCGGTTGAAGTACAATTTCATTTTGTCAGATACGGGCTCCTGTGATAAACCATGTAGCACTTGTTCTTGTACCTGAGATAGGACTGGATCCTGACTCGTCCAGTCTCTGACCTGTCGAGCACATATCTGCGAGAAATCTAAGAAATTAAACTGTAAAGAAAGTTCCTGTACAGTTGGGACGTGCTCATCATTTTCTTGTAAAGGCAACTGGCTAAGGGCATTGGCATTTGCAATTTGATTGCCAGGCCTATGTACGAAAGTGTATTCGTATGCTGCCAGAACTAGAGCCTATCGTTGTATTCTTGCTGATGTTATGGGTGGTATAGCCTTGTCCTCACTAAACAATCCTAGCAATGGTTTGTGGTCTGAAATGATTACAAAATGGCAGCCATGTACCAAAGACGGATAGGCCTTCTTTCTCATCTGCGAGTATCCCTTTTCCGCTGTGGTGAGCGTTCTTAATAGGTAACTTATTGGCTGTTCTGTGCCGTCGCCCATCTGATAAGAGACCACTGCTCCCACTCCACAGGGAGATGTGTCACATGTCAGCACCAACTCTTTCATCTGGTCATAATGCACGAATAGATTGGACAAGCGCAACAATTGTTTCACCTTTATGAAAGCTTCTGTCTGGGGTGCCTCCCAAGACCAAGGTTGGTTCCTTTTCAGTAAAGAATGTAGGGGAGCCAGCACTGTAGACAAATTGGTTAAGAACCACCATAATAGTTGATCATTCCTAGCAATGGTTTGAGCTCTGAGGCGTTCTTTGGCGTTGGTGCCTCTTGTATGACTCTCACTTTCTCCTCAACCAGGTCGAGGGCCTGTGAATCTACCCGATGGCCCAGGTAGATTACCTCCCTCGCTTGGAACGTGCACTTTTCTTTTTTTAGCGCAGACTTTAATCTCAGCATTCTTTTTGACTTCACTATTGGCCAGTCTTCTCTCAGATGAAAACTCAATTTGTCTGACCTCAGTGGCTGAGCCTCCCAAAATTTCATTGTCTGTCTGCTTCTTGGAAATCCCTGTGACTTTTGCTTCCAAAATCTCTTTGGCTTCATTTAGCTGATTCTTCAGCTTTTCTGTCTCTTTTTTGTATTTGTTTGCTGCCTCCTGGAAAATTCAATATTGTTATGTATTCTCTACCAACTGATTCTTCAGTTTGTTCAGAAAAGTGCTGAATTCTTTCTGTTTCTCTTCATATTTTTCCAGAGGTACAAACTTTGACCTGAGGGAATCTTGTAGTGTGTGAAGATCTTTCAACAGGTTTTCTTTCTCCCTGTGAAGGTTTCTCATCTCGTCTCAAACTCTGGCATCAAGCAGGATCTCTTCGAGTTCCTTCTGCTGTTCTTCCAGGTTTTGGCTTAAGACAGTCTGCAATTCTTCAGGTTGTTGAGTTCTTATACACTCCTTTCTCAAAAAAGGAACACTTCCAGCTTCCTTTTGAAATCCCAGTTGCCAATCAAGGTTGATTTCCCTTAGCCAATTTCACCCTAGAAAGCTTGGCCCTCTGCGTCTCAACACCAACACTGGTAGCTTTGCCAATTGGCTTCCGTAATAGATAGTTACCCTGCTTCTGCCTTTTACTAGAATGTCTTCACCCATATCTGTTTTTAGCTTGGCAGCTATTTCTTCTAAACTTAATTGGTATTCATCATTATTCAAATATCTGAAAGTATGTTCCCCAATTACTGTGGTGGAAGCTTCTGTCTCAATTTCCATTCTACTTGGTTTGCCATTTACTTTCACTGTGACAAATATTGGTTCTGTCTTTCCAATGTTCAGATTAAACAATGAGTAACTGTCTGAATTTATTATTTCAGGCTCTTCTACATTGCAGGTTTCATTGGGCTTCTTCTTTTGTTTACAAGCCTGCTTGAATCTTTCCATGCACTGTCTCATCATACGTCCATTTCTGTGACAATAGTAGCATTTGTTTTTTTTAACTGCCAATTGCTAAAAGACTGATTGTTTCCACCTCTATTAAAATTTTTTGATTTCACTGTGAAGTTATTTTCCTTTGTTCTTCAGCTAGCAGGGGCTGTTTCCTGCTTCTTGGCGGAGTCTCGCTTTTTTGTGCCTCTTTTGGCTGAGGTTTCCCGCCTGATGTGGAGGATGGTGCCATTTTGTGCACCCTGTATTGCTTTTGAGTCTCTTACTGTGTTTTCCATGGCTGGCACTTTCCATGGCCAATGCTATCTCTAGCGCTTTCTTGAAATCCAGATTGACTGTGGACAATAATCTTTTCTGAATAGTGTCCGCTTTCACACCACACACTAAACGATCTCTGAGCATGTTGTTCAGGGTGGTATCGATCTCTCAATGTTCCGTTAGTTGCTTCAAATTTGTCACGTAGCTCATTTGGGTCTCTATTTCATGAATTAAACTTGAACATTTGCATTGTGACCGAGGGCTTGTGTTGAAAGTGACCCTTCACGAGGTCCACCAATTCATCGAAATCCTTCAAATCTGGGGCACCCAAACTTTGAATCGAGCGGTACATTTTCTTCCACAAGTACTCAAGAGGTTCACTCACCTCTTCTCTTCCCTATAATCTTGTTCGCTTGAAAAAAGAACGTGAGGCATTCTATGTATTGAGACCAATCATCTGAAGCAGGTTCAAAAGAATCAACTCTCCCAACTGTGGCATTTTAAGAGAGGATAGCTTCTTCAATTCTAACAGAGCTTGCTATTTGCAATCACTGGGCGAGATAGTGACAATTTCTTTTTAACTTGATTTCTTCTGTTCAATCCTGTTTTATCCTTGTCGCCAGTTTGTTGTAGGGTGGCTGAGTTATACTATTAATGATAGTGTTGATCAGCAGACACTTCTTGCGTGGAAACTTAAAGTTTATTTACTATATGCTCAGCAGTAACTACACATGTGCTACTCTAGAAAACTAAGTGATCTTCTTTAACACGCATTATTCTTAAAGGTGCATTACAACTAAATAAAATCATAATCACTACACTAGCCTAGAATGCATCCCACCTGCATTGGGAGATTTTACTACTTTCAGGGCTGTCAATCTTTTAAGAACCATCTCTTTATCTATTACTATGCTATTCAATATTGCTATTGTACCAACAAACTCTGGGAGGCTTCTTAGTCAAACAAAACAAACTTTATTTACATGAGAGTTTCTGCGACTGCTTGTCTCAAGCCAGCCCCCATACAACCATTATCTCCTAGGAAACGCCTCCCTAGAATTTATTTCCCTGTGCTAGCCACATATTGGTTGAACAAATCACGTGACCCCTATTCAGTTGAACTGACCTTAAAGGGACAGTCATCACAGTTACTGTCTCCTTCTTTACTATTACATTGGCAGCATCCTCTTCTCTAGTGAACACACATGCAGAGTAATAATTTAGTATCTCAGTCACTCCCTCGGCCTCCAGTAAAATCTCTTTTTGGTCCCCAATTGGCCCTGCCCTTCTTTTGATATTCTTTTTAATATCTATGTTTTTTTATAAAAGATTTTAAATTAGCCACAAATATGCCCTCATAATCTTTCTTTGTCCCTTTTATTCCCTTTATTTTTCTCCTCTGTACAGCCAGCTTGCTTCTTAGCTGTATCATTTCCTGCATTACAACAGTATACACTTCAAAAGTAGTTAATGGAATTTAAAGCTTTTTGGGATGTCCTCTGATCATGAAAGGCACTATAAAACTGTAAATCTTTTTATGAACCTTACATTTGTAATAAGCCTTCATTTTTTGTCTCATTTCAATTTCTATCTTTTGGCATCTGGGAATCTCTAACTTTGGACGCCGCTTCTTTCTCGCTCCTCGATCCATCTCCTCTTTGAATGTGACCGTCTCCATTTGTTCAATTATTGTTTTGCTGACCAATTTTTGATTGTGATCTACCTGGACCAGATCACTTTTCAGCTCACTAAATTTAGCCCTCCTCCAGTTAAGTATATTGACACTTGATTGAGCTTTGTCCTTTTCTTTTCATCCTAATCATATGATCAGTGTTCCCTAATGCCTTCCCACTAAAACATGTTCCACTTGTTCCACAAGAACAAGATTGGACTGGGAATCACGCTGGTCTGGATCTGAAGAGCTCTCTTGTACAATTTTGAAAAATTGCTCTTTACGCTGTTCTGATCCCAGTCTATACTAAGAGAATTGAAGTCTCCCATTATCAGCTCTGAAGTTCCTGCATCTGTCTGTAATTTGCCTGCAAATTTGCTCCTCTATCTCCTCCTTACGATTAACGATGAAAATTAAAATAAAAGCTCTCCAATACAAAGTGCCAAGTTCATTTGATGTGGGGTAAGGACTTGGCTGCCTCAGGTTGGGTGCTGCTGCTGCACTTCATCTCCCACAGTTCCCAAGTGAGTTCAGTGTTCATGCGCAGTGCCAGCCCTGAGTCCCTGTGTGTACAAAGCACTGAGAGTGGGATCTTCACTGTGTGTTCGGCTACAAAAGGAGGAGGCAGAGAGAGGGAGAGAAAACAAATAAAGTTGCTGCTGCTGTTTCGCAGAAAGCTGACTCGTCTTCGTTTTTTGCAGGCAGGGAGGGCAGTTGGTTTCGGGGAGTTTGGTGAGTAGTTTGGAAATAGTTGCAGCGCTTGGTGTTTTGCTGTTTTTCAGTGGAGATCAGTTGAGGCTGGTGTGAGGGGAGCGGAGTGGAGAAAGAGATGCTGGTTAAAAATGTAACTTGGGTGTTTTTGTTCATATTTTCAGCGCCGTTTTCAAAGACGGAACAGTTTGCACCAGTCTGCAAAGTTAAATGTTGAGGGCGGGGGGGGGGGGGGGGGGGGGGGGGTGCGGGCTGAGGGTCCGCACGGTAATTTTTAAGACTTAAAAAAATATATATATATGTATACACACACACACAAGTCTGCGTGTTTTATTTTTCAAATGAAACCTTCGTGTTCGAACCTCAGGAGTTGGGTGATTTTTTTTTTTGGGGGGGGGGGGGTGGTGCAAAGCGAATGGTGAATATTCATGTTGTGGAGACAAGTGTTTTGCCCCGAGTGGACGAAGCCAGTTGATGTGGACGGTAACACGTCCCAATGACAAAGCAACAGCAGTGAACCTGTTAACATGCTTCTCTCATCTCCAAGGGTGTCCTGTTACAGGGAAACGTTTCACATGTAGCCAGGCGAGAAATTTCAGTATATTTGAAGTCTGACCTCGTAGGGACGGATGTTTCTTCGTTTGTTGTTGTTTAGTTCCCCTTCTCTCTCTTCCCCCCCCCCCCCCAAAAAAAAAAACTGCCGGTGTTTTCCTACCTTGTAATATTTGGGATAACGCACTTGTTGCTTCATGATTCACATTTTGTAACATAACACAGAAAGCTGAACATGATTGACGATTTCAATTTTTAAAAAAAAAACTGGACAGCAGAGTGGCATTGGAAAAATATCCCAAGTATTTTCGTTCTGAAGACGTTCGTTTTTTTTTTCGTTTAAAATAAAACACCAGGTTATTTGAAAAAAAAATCCGTTAAGATTTGCAGGGATTTGGCAAGAGTCCGGTGGCTTTTTAAAAATCTCCTTTTTGCTTTTGATTGCAGTTCCAATAAAAGTCCACAATGTCTGTCTGTGGTATTTCGCATGTTTAGACACGAGTTGTACTGGGACTTGATTGACAATATCATTTCCAGTAAAAGGCAAATGGTTTGACTGTGGTCACTTTCTAACTTTTCCTTGTTAATGAAGGGTTGCGTTTATTCAATAATGTAAAGTTCTCTGTCCTTTCAACTGCTCCAGTTTTTTGTTGCGATACTGCAAACCCTTCAATTTTAGCTAAATTATGGTGATAGTTCACAGGTTCTGCAGCTGCACTTTTGAAGCGATCACTGCAGGTGTTTGGCACGGATACTGTAGTCGCCTACAACAGAATGAAAGGGAAATAGCTGACTTGCTGCCCAAATGGTTAACCATTACGTGTAGAGGAGCGGTAATTTACAGAAACATAAATGGGCATCAACTGTGTAGCTTGTGAAAAGCATAAGGCATAAATAAGAGATAATGAGAGGCTGCAACATGAGTAACTTATTACTGTGCAAACCGCCATTCCCCAATATGTTTCTCATTGCATGTAAAGTGGTGAATCTTTTAGACAGCCATCCAAAGTGATTGTATGCTGTGAAGTTTTAATTTTGTAAGGGAAGGAAAAAATGGTAGAGAATTAAGTAACTTGATTTGAGACAATATGATTAATAAATTGCACAACATTTGCTGTTACAATTGGCATTGTCTGAGTCTGAAGTCCTTGATTAGATTGCTGCCTTGTTATCTACACCTATTGGGTATCTTCAACATACACTAGTTGAGGTATAAATCACAGAATCTGGGTTAAGATTATATCTGTTATTTACTCTTTCAAAACTGAAGTTATTTCATGACTGGTTTTCTACCTATAATTCCACAGGATAACACTTGATAAAGCCACCAAGTGAGCATTGCTTCCCTTGCCTTGAGACTTAGATTCACCTCCAGCTCAGACTGATACAGAAGGAAATTAATTTTGGCTGTAAAGGTAATAAATTAACATGGGCTCTCAAATTTCAGTTCAGGATGGATGGTGAGTTCGCATCACATGGAATCAGTTAGCTCAGGTGATAGCACAATGACCCTTGAGTTAGAAGGCTGTAGATTCAAGCTACTCTAGGAATGGGTGCCTAATCTAGAGTGGCACTTGTTATTCTATTTCTTCTTTTTATTGAATTGAGGCAAGAAGCCAGGATCATTTATGCCTATTCTGGTTGTTTAGGTTGGTATTAAAGAAATCGATAGCACAATTCAAAATACAAACTTTTCTCCTTTTACCAATGATTTGGGTTTCAATTCAATTTGTGGGAGGATAATGTGATATATAAATTGGATGCTGCTTACCCCATAGGAGCATGAAAAGAAAGATAGACTACTCAACCCCTGAAACCGGTTCTGCTATAAAGTTAGATCATTTTGATCTGTACCCGAATTCCATTTACTTGCCTTAGATTTTTGTTAGATTAAGGGATATAAAACAAAGTACCATTTTTTCCGATCAATCCAAAGCCTTATTGACTCTGACACTTTAAAGACTTCAAATTAGATCACCCCTCAACCTTCCGAACTCAAGGAAATGCCTGTCTTGTCCTCGTAGATGCTGTTTAATTCACTGAACCTCAAAAGGTTATTGCCTGCTTTGTGGATGGCAGTTCAGTAGGGGTATGTGCAGTGTTTATTAGGGTCACAAGAGGTGAGTGGAACACCTTTAAACTGCCTGGAATTTTAATCTTTTAACCCGACTGACAGTAGAACTGATGGACCCTCTGCTTTTGTAGTTTGTTTCTCACATGATTAGCCCTTAGCACTAATTTCTGGAATTACTGAACTTCATGTTTTTCTTGCTTGGCATATCTCTGATAGTTCATCTCTTGCTCGGGAGATATTTTAGCTGAGCTTCGTGAAGGTTTATTTGGCATTTCACAAATTATAACTTGTCTTAAAGTAAAATGTCAAGCCTTCACAGTTAATAATCAGGTTTAAATTTATTTAGTCAAAGGAAATATTAGAAACAGGTGACCAAAATCTTGGCCAAAGAGCTAAACTTTTTTAAAGGGAGGAGAGTAGGGCCTAGGGGGGCACTTCACAACCTTTGGGCCTAGACAGCTGATGCCATTGCTGGGGCAAAGGAAAATGGGGAATGCACAGAAGCCAGCATTGGAGGAATGCAGTGCTTTCAAAGGCTTGCAGTGTTTGGCAGAGTTGAGAAGTAGGGAGGGCTAAATCCATGGATGGATTTGATCACAAGGATGAGAATTTGAAAATCAAGACATTGGACCAGGAGCCATTGTAAGTCAGCCAGCACAGGGCTGATGGGTGAATGGGACTTAACATGATTCTGTTGCAAGTTATCAAACCAGCAGCAGAGTTTGGATGAGCTCAAGTTTATGAAAAGTGGAAGGTTGCACAAGAGAGCATTAGAATGGTCAGGTCTGGGGGTAACAAAGACATGGATGAGTATTTTAGCAGCAGACTGTCTCAGACTATGGTGGAGACAAGTGACATTGTGGAGGTGGAAGCAAATGGTCTCTATGATGAAGGGGACATAGGATTGGAAGTTCAGGTCCAGTTTAAGTAAGATGTTGCATTGTGTAACAGCCTAAATTCAGTCTCAGACGTTGGTCAGGGAGGGAGATGGAATCAGTGGCTAGGAAATGGAGTTTGTTATAGGGACCAAAGACAATGGTCTTCCCAATATTTAATTGGAGGATTTGCAGTTCCTTGCACCTGTTTATTGAAGATGATGGAGGCAACGGGAAGAAGGATTTATGGAGATATTTGGCAGATCCCAGTAATGCTTAATGTGACCTAGTCAGATCTGGCGATGGCTGGCTAAACCAGTTGTGTGCTATTAACATTGAAATTCGTATCCCTTGGATTTAAAGAGTGGAAGATGGGGGCCGTAGTAAGGGGAATGACCAAAGTAGGAGAGAGTAAGGGTTTACTGAGTGCAAGAGTACCAAAGGTGGAGGTGAGGTTGTGATGGAGCGGCTTGGTATTGTTGAGACCAAGCTAGCAGGGGTGAACTGTTTTCTCCCCCCACCCTTTGTCCTGCTCCTGAGTTCGTTATAAGAGTTTGAATTTAAAAGGGAGTTAATATTGCGAATATAATTAACTATGTATGGCTCAGTGCAAAAAAATAAGCCACCTAGGTTCCTTAAGTTAACAAGTAAGGAATGAGTTTTTATTGCTGAAACTCACTGATAAATTTGCAGAAATTATTAACCAAGGGTTTAAAATGCACAAATATGTCCAACCACCCACAACCCATGTACCCCCCCCCCCCTCCAGCATGCAAAAAACAAGTAAAACTCTACAGACTATCTGATATTTAAAATCTTAGCCAAGTAATAACAAGTCAGAAAAAAATCATTGAGTGGCCAGATTAAACGGCTCAGCTTTGAGAGAGGTTTCATAAGAGAGGGATGGAGTAAGGTTGTTGCCTTTGTGGCAATTTCTCTCTAACTATATACAAAATCCAATTTTGACCCAAGGGCTGGATAGTGTGACCTCAGAGCTCCACAGACTGTCTCTGCAAAAAGCAGCTAGTGTCCTTTGAAAATGCAACATTGTAGCTGCTGTAAGCCAGTGTCCTTGCTGAGGCAAAGTGTCCTCTTCAAAATAAGTTCAGTGCATATATATGTATGTCCAGATGACATGAATTAATATTTAATATAGCACATCTTCATAACAATGTGTTGAGTGTCAAGGGGAAAAGGTTAGATTCTCTCTTGTTGGAAATGGTCATTGCTTGGCACTTGTGTGGCACAAAAGTTATTTGCCATTTAGCCCAATCCTAAATGTTGTCCACATCTTTCTGCATGTGGGCATGGACTGGTTCATTATCTGAGGAATTGTGAATGGTACCAAACACTGTACAATGATCAGTGAACATCCCCAGTTCTGATCTTATGATAGAGGGAAGATCTTTGAAGCAGCTGAAGATGATTAGCTCTAGAGCACTACCCTGAGAAACTCTTACAGTAATTAGTGTCTTCACCATTTAAAAGGAATCCTAAAGCACTTTACAGAGTTGTAAAGAAAAGAACAGATGCTGAAGCAGAGAAGGAGCTATTAAGGTGTGAGATGAATACCTTGGTTATTGGGTTGGCTTCTACGGGGATCCTTGGAATAGCAGAAAGAAGTGAAGAGCTGAGGGTGGCAGAGTGGGAATTCTGAAGTGTGATTCTAGGCATCCGAAAGCACACTGTCATGCAGAGTGAAGGCATGTTATATTTATAATTTTTAAAACAAACTGTACTCAGTGTGAAATCTTCTGGAACTAACTTTTCTTTTAATAATGGGCATTAAAATCATTCCAGACTAAGGGATGTCATTATTAATCCTCTGAAACCATCCAAAAGGAGTTTCCTGATTTGAATGGGTCATTTGGAAACCAAGACAGTGATTGTCTCAACCACCCCCAGGTGGTTATCTACAAACAAGAACCCAGTTTGTGGCTCATCCACTGAAGCACAACACCATATTCGGAAAATGGGATGTGAGAAACCACATGATAAGGCAGCCATTCGGTCTTCCCCAGTACTGTCTGCAAGATGCAACAACTGCAGAGGGGGCAACAATATCTATGCCTCAAGACCTGGCGACAGCAATATTGTAAGGTTGCCAAGCCTGTTCTTTTCAAGTCCACCAATACAGCAAAGCAACCTCCTCGTAACATGATGAAAGTAACTTAGTGACCTGCAGAAAGTCCATCTCTTCCAGAGAAACCTGCAGTGTCTCAGGTGTTGTGTGTGCACACATGTCAGTCGCACGCTGATTACAAACACTAAAGGAGAGGAACAGGGTTATAAGTTCCCTCTCATCCCTGCTCCACCACTGGTAGCTATTATTACAGAAAAAGGGAAGGATGGATAAGAGGCTAGAATAGAGAAATAGAGTTGAGCGTTATAGGCCTATGTTGTGAGAGGTTAGAATGGGGAGGGGTGAGGAAATCATGGGGTTTAAATGTGACCAGGAGAATTTTAAAATTGCTGCGGGATTAGGTCAATGAAGATGGGGCTGATGGATGAGTAGGACTTGATGTAGTTTAGGAAAAGGACAGAACATGTAAATAATCCAAAGTTTATAAAGGAAGGGAAACTGGCCAGAAGGGTCTGGAGATAAAAAGTCATGAATAAGGGATTTGCTGGCAGATGGCTGAAGGATAAGTGGAGACAGGTGATAGAGGTGGGTATAGGTAGCCTTTGGAGCTTTGAGGTTGAATGTTTTGTTGAAGTTGTGACCAGTTTAATTCTGACTGGGGCTGTGTAGGAGGATAAAATAGGTGGCCCATTTGTAATGGGATTAAAGATGATTGGATTTTATATTTCCAGTTTTTAACTAGAGGAAGTTGTGGTTCATCTGGCACTGGATGTGGATCAAGTAGCCTGATGCAGAGCTGTGTATTTGAAATACTTTAATGTGATTTCTATTATGTGAGTTAATTGGGCTAAGTAATTTGCTGTTGCCTGAAGTATTAATTTTACTAAATTAAATATTTTGAAAATTTATGGCTTCTTTAAAATATGTTAAAATTAGTCCTGTTTATTTTGTAGGTCACACAGTCAAGTTTATTTTCTTGTGATACTTGTGAATGTAATTCTGGCCATTCTTAACCCATCAGCAAGGGATACTTTTTTATTTTGAGGATTATGATTATAATGGTTAAGTGAGGGGGAATTATGATTGAGCTGAGCTCCCATCAACAGATGACTTTCAGAATACCTTCTTCGTGCTTTTCTATGTTGCTCTTTTCCACTTTTTTTGTAAAAAAAAAACCCAAAAGGTTCAAAAGACAATTTAGTCTTTTAATTCCTCCATATGGAATGAGCCCAAAATCTTCAGCATTGAGTTGTTAAAAGATTAAACTATTCACTTTCACAACAATCACTGTTGTTCATACTCCATGTGATAAATTTTACTGTTGCAATTTAACTTGGGGTAAGATTCCAGGTTTACGTTTTTAATTCTCTTAACTATCTTTAAAATCGCCTTTGCCTCCTATCAGTCTTAAAAACACCAAATATTTTTCGTAATTTGGGCCCTTGGCACTAGAGATCAGACCGTGGCTTTTCTGTTCGGTGTCCAGTGTTTCGAGTGATTCAGTTTGGCCAGTAACCAGAGCTGATTTACACTCTGGCCGTACAGAATCTTGTTGTGCAAAGAATTTTAATCATGACTTCCTCCAGTTTGTATTCTATGTCACTTGGCTTCATCCTCTGTTTCAACACCATTCATGGAGTACATATGTCAGCTTTTTTTGTCCAGTGCATTTCAGTAAATTTGATCTGTTTATTGCTCTGTCTTGCCTTGTTAATTTTCCCACTGATTCCTAGTCTGCCATAAATTTGGCCACTTTGCTTTGAGTTTCCTGAATCCAAGTATTTATGTAAATCACAAGCAGAAATAGTAGAACATTGTGTTCGGGGACATCCCACTCATTATTTTATAGCCACCATCCCATCAAAACTCCCATATAACCCTTGTAAATCTTTTACCAAATTTCTAATAATTTCTGGCATTTAGCCTAAATCTCTACAGCTTTAAGTTTAACCAATAGTCATTCAGGGAGAATTTGTTTAGGGAGGACTTTCTACATCTGTATGTATGTTGACTATCTACACAAAATTAAATTTAGTAAAGTTTATAATTCTGTTGTTTTACATAATGGATATAATTCTAATAATGCTGTAGTTGTGTATGTTTGTTGTGTTGCCCTGTTTTAATTTGGTCTCACTTCAGTCTGTTTTCACTCTACCAGCACCCGACCTTAAAGTACCGCTCCACTGTCTAGTGGCTCCCTCAATATGGTCATCAGTGCTTCATGAATTTCTCCTATTTACCCCCACACTCTGCATTCTGGAATAATTGCCTGTCTCAGGATCTTAGACTGCCTATTGATTGCAATATAAATGAAACAGAAGCATTGACTTTTTTGTTGCCCTCTGAACAAAGGCAATTAGGGATGGGCAATAAATGCTGGCCTAGCCAGTGATGCCCCCATCCCATGAATGAATCATAAAAGTATCTTAAGTGTGAAAATTTTAATTGAGTCATATTTTTCTTTTGCTTTATGTATAGAATGTGACTTCCATTTGATTTCATGTATAATGTGACTGTTTTATTCGTACAAGCATGTATCCCGTTGCAAGTCTTTAAGCCAAGAGACCATGCATCACGTGACTGTACAGACGTGTTGCTGACTAGCTTTAAGGTATTTTCCAATGGTACTTTTGGTCAGTTGCTAGGAGATTTGACAACTTGGGCTTGCACGTATACACAGTTTAAAACAGCAAGAGGAGAACCGGGATTTTTACAGTTTAAAGTAGTGAGAGCCGAGAGCACACACAGAGCAGACCTGTGTGAGAGGGGCAATGGCGGCGGGAGATTAAAAACTGGCGGCAGAAAGCCCCTTCAGCCTGTTTCTTCTTGTCTGAGCCAGTGTGTGATGTCACCGAAAAGCAGGTAATTGGAGGATATCTCTTCCGTGTCTCTTTTGATTGGCTTGTGGTTTAAATCAGGAAATGTTATTACAGCTGAAGAGTACAGTTAAGTTCATTTTTTAAAAATATTTAACATCCAAATTAATTGAATGGAAGGAAGCTGGACAGGTAGCTGAGGTGGTGGTGGGCGTGCATTTTAGTGATAGCGACCACAGCATTGTACAGTTTAAGTTTGTCGTGGACAAAAAAATAGACAAGTTGCAAAAAAATGTTTCGGATTGGGGGAGAGTGGATTTTAGTGAAATAAGGCAGGATCTGGCTAAGGTAGACTGGGAGCAGCTACTTGTGGGGAAATCTTCAGAGGAGCAGTGGGGGATGTTCAAAAAGGAAATGGGGAGGGTACAGGCTCAACATGTTCCCTCTAGGGTGATAGGAAAGAGTAACAAGCCCAGAGAACCATGGATGACCAAGGGTATTCAGGATACGATGAGAAGGAAAAGAGAGGCTTTTACAGGTACAAGGGGAGCAAATCAGCGGAGGCATTAGTGGAGTATAGAAAGTGCGGGGTGGAGCTTAAGAAAGCAATTAGGAGAGCAAAGAGGGGATATGAGAAAGCTCTGGCTGGTAAAAGTAGGGAAAATCCCAAGATATTCTATAAGTATATCAATGGGAAGAGGATAACCAGGGAAAGAGTAGGGCCCATAAGGGATCAAGGGGGCAATCTATGGGTGGAGCCAGAGGACATCACTGTTGAATGAATACTTCACATCCATCTTCACCCAAGAGAATGAGGATGAAGGTATGGAACTGGGGGAGAGAGACTGCGAGGTTCTTGAGCAAATTGATATAGGGAGTGACAAGATATTGGAGGTGTTGGCAGGCTTAGAACTGGACAAATCTCCAGGTCCAGATGATTTGTGTCCCAGACTGCTGAGAGAGGCAAGGGAGGAGATCGCAGGGGCTCTGACCCAAATTTTTAATTCCTCTCTGGCCACGGGGGAGGTGCCAGAGTACTGGAGAACAGCAAATGTGGTTCCGCTATTTAAGAAGGGTTGTTGAGATAAACCAGGGAACTATAGACCAGTGAGTTTCACGTCAGTGGTAGGGAAACTTATGGAAAAAATTCTGAAGGAGAGAATCTATCTCCACTTGGAGAGGCAAGGTTTGATCAGGGATAGTCAGCATGACTTTGTCAGAGGGAGGTCTTGTCTAACAAATTTGATTGAATTTTTTGAGGAGGTGACCAGGTGTATGGATGAAGGTAGTGCAGTTGATGTAGTTTATATGGATTTCAGCAAAGCCTTTGACAAGGTCCCACATGGGAGACTTATAAAGAAGGCAAATGCACATGGGATACAGGGTAATTTGATAAGGTGGATTCAAAATTGGCTTAGTTGTAGGAGACAGAGGATGATGACAGAAGGCTGCTTTAGTGACTGGAAGCCAGTGTCCAGTGGTGTACCACAGGGATCTGTGCTAGGTCCACTATTATTTGTCATTTATATAAATGACATAGATGACTTTGTGGGGGGGTAGGATTAGTAAGTTTGTGGATGACACAAATATTGGTCGAGTGGTTAATAGTGAGGTTGAGTGTCTTGGGTGACAGGAAAATATAGACGAGATGGTCAAATGAACAGATAAGTGGCAGATGGAATTTAACCCTGAAAAGTGTGAGGTGATACACTTTGGAAGGAGTAATTTGACAAGGAATACAAGGAAGTATTCAATGAACGGCATGACACTAGGAAGTTCTGAGGACCAAAGGGACATTGGCGTGTGTGTCCATAGATCTCTGAAGGCAGAGGGGCAAGTTAGTGGGGTGGTGAAAAAGGCATATGAGACACTTGCCTTTATCAATTGAGGCATAGATTACAAAAATAGGGAGGTCATGTTGGAGTTGTGTCGAACCTTGGTGAGGCCACAGCTGGAGTGGTGTGTGCAGTTCTGGTCGCCACATTATAGGAAGGATGTGATTGAAGAGGAGATTCACCAGGATGTTGCCTGGGATGAAACATTTAAGTTATGAAGAGAGGTTGGATAGACATGGGTTGTTTTCGTTGGAGCAGAGAAGACTGAGAGGCGACCTGATTGAGGGGCATGGACAGGGTGGGTAGGGAGCAGCTGTTCGCCTTAGTTGAAGGGTCAGTCAGAAGGGAGCAAAAGTTCAAGGTGAGGGGCAGGAGGTTTAGGGGGAATGTGAGGAAAAACCTTTTACCTAGAGGGTGGTGACGGTCTGGAATGCACCACCTGGGAGGGTGGTGAAGGCAGGTTGCCTCACATCCTTTTAAAAAGTACCTGGATGGGCACTTAGCCTTGAATGTTATGATGTGCTATGGGCCAGGTGCTGGTGAATGGGATTAGGTAGGTCAGGTGTTTCTCATATGTAGGTGCAGACTCACTGGGCCGAAGGGCCTCTTCTGCACTATGAGATTGAGATTCTGTGAATAGAGATGGCTGGGCAGACGATGTTTGCAGCTGTAGCATGTGGGAGCTGGTGGGTGCTGGTGCAATCCACGGTGACCATCTGTAGCAAGTGCTAGCTGCTTGAGGAGTTGTCTCAGAGTTGATGAGCTGGAGTCCAAGCTGCGGACACTGCAACGCATCAGGGAGGGGGATAGTTACCTGGACATCGTTTTGGAGGCAGTCACACCCCTTAGATTAATTACATCAAATTTGTTATGTGGTCAGGGACAGGAGGGTGTAACTGCGAGTGAGGCAAGTATGGGGATCCAGAATTTATCTTTGGAGGAGCCTCAACCAGTGCCCTTGTCCAATAGGTTCTTGCTCCTGGTGTGGATGATGGCACAGGCTGCAGGGAGGATGAGCAAACTGACCACAGCGCTGTGGTACAGAATGCCATTCAAGAGGGAGGAGAAAAGAGAAATGTAGTAGTAATGGACGATAGCATAGTTAGGGAAATAGATACTGTTCTCTGCAGCAAAGACAGGGTCACAAAGGCTGTGTTGCCTACCTGATGCCAAGGTTAAGGACTTCTCATTTGGGCTGGAGAGGAACTTGGAGTGTGAGGGGAAGGGTCCAGTTGTCGTAGTCCATGTAGCTACCAGTGACGTAGGTAGGACTAAGAAAGAGGTTCTGCAGCTCAGTGCTAAATTTAAAAAGCAGAACCACAGAGGTAATAATCTCTGGATTACTACCTGAGTTACGTGCAAATTGGTGTGGGGTAAATAGGATTAGTGAGGTAAATGCGTGGCTCAAAGATTGGTGTGGGGAAAAATGGGTTCCGATTCATGGGGCATTGGCACCAGTACTGGGGAAGGAGAGAGCTGTTCCATTGGGACAGACTTCATTTGAACCATGCTGGGACCAGTGTCCTGGTGAATTGTATAAAAAGAGTTGTAGATAGAGCTTTAAACTAATTAGTGTGGGGGAGGGTTCAATTGAAGGGAAGTTTAGAAAATCAAAAATAAACGAGAGAGCAGAGGTGCAGAGCAGTGAAGAGGCGAACAATCAATGCGTGACAGGAAGGGACAGAAAATATAAGTAGAGCAGTAGAAATTAGAACCAGAATGAGTAAATACTGGTAAAACATCAAAGCTTAAGGCTCTTTATCTGAATGCACACAGCATTTGTAACAAGATAGATGAGTTGATGGCACAAATAGAAATAAATAGATGTGACTTGATAGCTATTACAGAGATGTGGTTGCAGTGAGATCAAGGTTGGCAACTCAATATTCAAGAGTATTCAACATTCCAGTAAAATAGGCAAAAAGGAAAAGGGGGTGGGTAGCTTTTTTAATAAAGGAAGGTATCAGTGCGGTTGTGAGTAGTGATATAGATACAATAGATAGTGATGGGGAAATAAGGAATAGCAAAGGGAAGAAGTCACGGGTGGAAGTCGTCTGTAGGCCCCCGAAGAGTTGCCTCACTAGGACAAAGTATAAATTGGGAAATAATAGAGACGTATAAGAAGGGCACCACAATTATCATGGGTAATTTTAATTTGCATATTAACTGGACAAATCAGATTGGCAGGGGTAACCTGGAAGACGAATTTGTAGAATGCACCAGGAATCATTTCTTAGAGCAATACGTTTCAGAACCTATCCGGGAACAGGCTATTTTAGATCTAGTAATATCTACTGAGGTAGGATTAACAAGGGACCTTGTAGTTGAGGTTCTTCTAGGGGGTAGCGATCGCAACATGGTAGAATTTCAAGTTCAGTTTGAGGGCGAGCAACTCTGATCTCAAACCAGTGTCCTCAACTTAAATAAGAGCAATTAGAGGTATGAAGAAAGACTTGTCTAAAGTGGGCTGGGAAAATAGATTAAGGGGAAGGTCAGTGGATGAGCAGTGGCAGACATTTTAAGCAGATATTTCACAAAGCTCAGCAAAAATTTATCCCGGTCAAAAAGGACTCTGAGAAGGATGAACCACCCATGGTTAACAAAGGTGGTCAAGGAGAGTATCCAATCAAAAACTAAGGCATTAAAGCGGCGAAAATTAGTGGTAGGCCAGAGGATTGGGAATTTTTTGGGAGTCATCAGCGGATGACTAAAAAGCTAATAAAGGGGAAGAAAATTGATTATGAAAGTAAATTGGCAAGTATAAAAACAGGCAGCAAGAGCTTCCATGGGTACATAAAAAGAGTAGCTAAAGTGAACATGAGACCCTTGGAAGATGCGACTGGAAAATTGATAACGGGGAACAGGGAAACGACGGATAATTTAAATCAATATTTTGCATCAGTCTTCACCGTGGAGGCCACTATAAACATCCCAAAGATATCAGATAAGCAAGGAACTAATGGGAGGAAAGATCTTGTAACAGCCTTAAGTATTTGAGAAACTAGTGGGACTAAAGGCTGACAAGTCGCCAGGACCTGATATTCTGCATTCAAGGGTTTTAAAGGAAGTGGCTGCAGATATAGCAGAGGCATTGGTTGAAATATTCCAGAACTCACTGGATTCCGGGAGAGTCTCAGCGGATTGGAAAACTGCTAATGTGACGTTCAAGGGAGGGAGACAAAAAGCAGGAAACTATAGGCCAGTCAGCCTATCATCTGTCTTTGGGAAAATGCTAGAGTCCATTATTAAGGAAGAAATAGCAGGATATTTAGAAAAGCTTAACGCAATCAAAAAGAGTCAGCATGGTTTTGTGAAAGAGAAATCATGTTTGAAAAATTTGCTAGAGTTCTTTGAGGATATAACAAGCAGAATTGATAAAGGCGAACCAGTAGATGTCGTGTATTTGGATTTACGGAAGGCATTTGACATGGTGCCACAAAAGTTTATTGCACAAGATAAGAGCTCATGGTATTGGGGGTAATGTAATAGCATGGATTGAGGATTAGTTAACACACACAAGATAGCGAGTCAGTATTAATGGGTCTTTTTCTGGTTGGAGAAATGTAACTCATGGAGTGCCACAATGATCAGTCCTAGGGCCTCAATTATCTATTATCCACATTAATGACTTGAAGGAGGGGGCAGAATGTAATGACTTGAAGGAGGGGGCAGAACATAATGTATCCAAACTTGCTGATGATACAAATAGGTGGGAGGGCATGTTATGATGAGGACATAAGGAACCTGCAGGGGGATATAGAAGATTGAGTGAGTGGGCAAAAACTTGGCAGGTGGAGTTTAATGTAGGAAAATGTGAGGTCATGCACTTTTGGTAGGAAGAATCAAAAGATAGACGATTATTTAAATGGAGAGAGACTCCAAAAAAGTGCAGCACAGAGGGGTTAGGGTGTTTTGGTGCATGAAACACAAAGTTAGCATGCAGTGCAGCCAGTAAGTAAGAAGGCAAATGGAATTTTGGCCTGAATTGCTAGGGGATTAGGATTTAAAAAAAAGTCTTGTGACAACTGTACAGGGAGTTGGTGAGGCCGCACCTGGAATACCAAGTACAGTTTTGGTCCCAGTATTTAAGGAAGGATATACTGGCATTGGACGCAGTTGAAAAGAGATTCACTAGGCTGATTAGAAGAATGAGGGGTGATCTAATTGAAACGTACAAGATTCTGAGGGGGCTTGACAGGGTAGATGTTGAGATGATTCCATTAGTGGGGGAAACTCAAACTAGGGGACACTTATTTAAAACTGAGATGCAAAGGAATTTCTTCTGAGGGTAGTGAATGTCTGGAATTCTCCACCCTAGAGAGTTGTGCAGGCTAGATCACTGAAAGTATTTAAAGAGGAGGTAGATATATTTTTGAAATATTGGGGAGTTGAGGGCTATAAGGAGCTGGCACGAAAGAGGAGTTGAGGCCTGGGGCAAATCAGCCATGATCTTATTGAATTGCTGGGCAGGCTTGAGGGACTGAATGGCCTACTTCTTCTATTTCTTATGTTCTCCTATGCGTGTGTTAATATGACTATGACTTTTCTCCCATAGTCAAACTTTCAATGTTTTTGTATGAAGAATGGCTATGTAGAAGAAATGCTGGAGAGAGGCCACCACCTATCATGTTCTGCCTAAGCAATAGCCTGAGGGAAGGACAAATGGAGATGTTTGAGGGAAGGGAAATAAAATACCAGCCCCTTTGTGGGAGTAGAGTTCTGTAATGCCGCCAACAGCATTCTCTTCTCCTGTCCCCTGTGCTTTTGTGAGCATTTTGTAGATGTTGTATAATTAGTTTCAGATTTTATGGGCGGAATTTTAAGGTCCTGTTGCAGTGGAGGGGTGGGGCTGTAAAATACAGCGAGCTATTCAAAAGTCCATTGACTCTCAAAGGAGCCCTAGACTGGGCCCATAAATATTGGCCCGTTTGAGATTCTCCGCTGCACCTTCTCCACCCCAACATGCCTCGTTCCCAATCTGATCTGACAGCCAGCTCAGTGAGGGGCGCAGCCAATGCTCTGCTCTTCTATGACTGGTGAGCTGCAGCAGGGCATCTACTTTGCAACCACAGCTTGCTGCTGGCATGCATAGGAGGCCCATGCCACAATGACCCAAAATGTCCATGTTGTTCACTTATTTTTGCAGGTAGGAGACTCAAACCAAAGTCAAAAATTGCATCCTAACTGTCTAGAATCATACATGAAGAATAGTCACCAAAACAGAAGCAAAATTCTGTGGATGCTGAATATCTGAAATGAAAACGGAAAATATTGTATGTACTGAGGAGATTTGGCAGCATCTGTTGAGAGAGAGCTAACGGTTCAGGTCAATGACCATTTATATTTGTGTAAATATGGTCAATATAGTGAGAAGGGCAACTTTAACCTTTTTTACAGGAGATCAAGGAAAAAGAGGGAAAATCGTTTCTCATGCAGCTTTAAAAGATCAAGTGCAAGTAATATGAATTTATGATAAAGAACTAAGGAGGGCACAATGTAATTATGGCATGCCTGCAGGAAATCGGTGTCACTAAATGTTCTGAATTTAATTCCAGAGAAATGAAACAAGCAGCATTGAGTATTGCATTATTCTGTTTGTCTAATTTGTAATGTAATGTAATTGTAATATTGTTTAGCATCTTCAAAATGCTTCATTCAATTGGTAGTCTTCCTATCTTAGTCATCTGGTATTAAGGAATACCTTAAAACAGTTACTGATTAGCTCTCTCTGATACTGTATCAAAAACTTCGCATTGTGTAATATATTCCAACTATAGCATAAATCTAGAACCAGTCTTGACTGATTAAATTGAGCATTTTTTTAAAGATGGTATTAGTTTCTTTAATTTAGTCATGATCAATAAGAGGTCAAAATCATGAATCTGAGGGAGTAATCAATTTAATTAAAATACAAACAGCTTATGGGAATGTGTTCAGATTGGCAACTTGTTTGAAGTTTAGTCAAGTTATTTAAATTTGCATGTTCCTGATCATTTTATTTATTTTTTTGGAAATAATTTGAATCAGTCAGGCCGAAAAGTTGAGGTTTAAGTTTGAAGCTTTCAGAGGGAGATAGCCAGATGAAGAATTTTGTTGGATGGCAAGGAAGTAAAAGAATCAACATGATGTAGTAATAAAAAAAAAAACAAAAACAGAATTACCTGGAAAAACTCAGCAGGTCTGGCAGCATCGGCGGAGAAGAAAAGAGTTGACGTTTCGAGTCCTCATGACCCTTCGACAGAACTTGAGTTCGAGTCCAGGAAAGAGCTGAAATATAAGCTGGTTTAAGGTGTGTGTGTGGGGGGCGGAGAGATAGAGAGACAGAGAGGTGGAGGGGGTTGGTGTGGTTGTAGCGACAAACAAGCAGTGATAGAACACATAGGTGTTAAAGTTAAAGTTGGTGCTAATTAAGAATGGATGGTAGGGCACTCAAGGTATAGCTCTAGTGGGTTTTTTTTTATTTTATATAATGGAAAGGGGGTGGGGATGGGGGAGGGGACTCACGACCTAAAGTTGTTGAATTCAATATTCAGTCCGGAAGGCTGTAAAGTCCCTAGTCGGAAGATGAGGTGTTGTTCCTCCAGTTTGCGTTGGGCTTCACTGGAACAATGCAGCAAGCCAAGGACAGACATGTGGGCAAGAGAGCAGGGTGGAGTGTTAAAATGGCAAGCGACAGGGAGGTTTGGGTCATTCTTGCGGACAGACCGCAGGTGTTCTGCAAAGCGGTCGCCCAGTTTACGTTTGGTCTCTCCAATGTAGAGGAGACCACATTGGGAGCAACGAATGCAGTAGACTAAGTTGGGGGAAATGCAAGTGAAATGCTGCTTCACTTGAAAGGAGTGTTTGGGTCCTTGGACGGTGAGGAGAGAGGAAGTGAAGGGGCAGGTGTTGCATCTTTTGCGTGGGCAAGGGGTTGTGCCATAGGAGGGGGTTGAGGAGTAGGGGGTGATGGAGGAGTGGACCAGGGTGTCCCGGAGGGAGCGATCCCTACGGAATGCCGATAAGGGGGGTGAAGGGAAGATGTGTTTGGTAGTGGCATCATGCTGGAGTTGGCGGAAATGGCGGAGGATGATCCTTTGAATGCGGAGGCTGGTGGGGTGATAAGTGAGGACAAGGGGGACCCTATCATGTTTCTGGGAGGGAGGAGAAGGAGGCCTCACTCCTTCTCCTCCCTCCCAGAAACATGATAGGGTCCCCCTTGTCCTCACTTATCACCCCACCAGCCTCCGCATTCAAAGGATCATCCTCCGCCATTTCCGCCAACTCCAGCATGATGCCACTACCAAACACATCTTCCCTTCACCCCCCTTATCGGCATTCCGTAGGGATCGCTCCCTCCGGGACACCCTGGTCCACTCCTCCATCACCCCCTACTCCTCAACCCCCTCCTATGGCACAACCCCTTGCCCACGCAAAAGATGCAACACCTGCCCCTTCACTTCCTCTCTCCTCACCGTCCAAGGACCCAAACACTCCTTTCAAGTGAAGCAGCATTTCACTTGCATTTCCCCCAACTTAGTCTACTGCATTCGTTGCTCCCAATGTGGTCTCCTCTACATTGGAGAGACCAAACGTAAACTGGGCGACCGCTTTGCAGAACACCTGCGGTCTGTCCGCAAGAATGACCCAAACCTCCCTGTCGCTTGCCATTTTAACACTCCACCCTGCTCTCTTGCCCACATGTCTGTCCTTGGCTTGCTGCATTGTTCCAGTGAAGCCCAACGCAAACTGGAGGAACAACACCTCATCTTCCGACTAGGGACTTTACAGCCTTCCGGACTGAATATTGAATTCAACAACTTTAGGTCGTGAGTCCCCTCCCCCATCCCCACCCCCTTTCCATTATATAAAATAAAAAAAAACCCCACTACAGCTATACCTTGAGTGCCCTACCATCCATTCTTAATTAGCACCAACTTTAACTTAACACCTATGTGTTCTATCACTGCTTGTTTGTCGCTACAACCACACCAACCCCCTCCACCTCTCTGTCTCTCTATCTCTCCGCCCCCCACACACACACCTTAAACCAGCTTATATTTCAGCTCTTTCCTGGACTCCGAACTCAAGTTCTGTCGAAGGGTCATGAGGACTCGAAACGTCAACTCTTTTCTTCTCCGCCGATGCTGCCAGACCTGCTGAGTTTTTCCAGGTAATTCTGTTTTTGTTTTGGATTTCCAGCATCCGCAGTTTTTTTGTTTTTATGATGTAGTAATAGCCTGTACAATAGTTGCCTCTTTCAGTAAAACTCAGTATGTTCAGTAATTAAGTGTAACTATGTCTTAAGTCATCTTTCAGTTCAACAATGGTGTTAGGTATAGAGGACTTTCTTTCTGGCCCAGTTTATTCTGTCTCAATGTAGCACGTTGATAGAGGAATTATTAATACAAACACATTAAACTCAACCTGCTTGGTTATACTAAAGAGCAAATGATAGTGATCAAGAGGCGGTTTTGGAAAAGATTGATGTATATTCTATTACGTACTTGGAATTATTAGGTAGAAAAAAGCTAGTACAGTGACTGAAATAAATAGACTGAGTTGTTCAAATTGGTCCAGATTTGTGGCTGAGCAGTGCTTAACACCATCTAGTGCTACCTGCGTCATCATGCAACTAGTACATTCTAGTGAGGGGCATGGTTTTTCTTGATCTTTAGTTATAGGATTGTATACCATTTGCTTTATCAAGTTTGTTTATCTAGAGTATTTTGTAAAGGATTCCTTTTTTATTTCAATGTATTTAATATGGTGTAGGATTATGAAAATGGATTTCAATAGCAACTTGGATTTGGAGCTCCACCGTAATGCAAGATCCTTGGGTGCTTTGCACAAAGAGGCAGAGACAGGCTGAACTATGGAGAATTTTGGAAACTTGCTTTAAGTTGTGTGTCAAAAAGGGGATGAAGTGGTAAGGCGAAGTAGTTTAGGAAAGGTGTTCCAGAGATTCAGGTGAAGACTGAAGGTTTGACACTGTGGTGCCCAGAGTTTGAGGACTTCAGAATTAACAATTGGGTGATTTAAGATAGTGAGGCTGAAGATGCATTCTTTTGAGGATGATGATTGTGAAATTTGTGCATTTGGAAGTCTGAGGACCATTGGAGGCTGGTATGAATAGTGGTGTACAGGAATTGTGCAGGTCAGGATGTGAATGGTGCTGTTTTGGACAGGCTAAAGTTTGTATAAAGAGAAATTTTGGAATTTCTGGTGGGAGAAAAAAGATGTGTTAGAAGTTAACCTGAAATCATGAAAGCATGGATAAGTGTACTTGGAAACATTGGAGAGAATGGATGGTGAGGCAGGTGTGAAGATAGAAAACATCAATAAGCTTTAAGCTAAAATTTTAACAGTTTACAAATAAGCTTAAGTTTTAATATTTACTTCTTTATTTGTAAGCTATTTACTCTCATTCAATCCCTATTAGCTCAAGAAACTGAAAGCCCTGATTTGAACGAGGAATGCATTTTCAGCCTCTAAAGTGAAGATGATTATCCTGTTTTTAAACTTTTTTTTCCATGGGATGTGAGCTTCACTGGCAAAGTCAACATTTGTTGCTCATCCCTAATTTCCCTCAAAGCTGATGGTGAACCATATTCAAGATGAATATCGTTGGAATGCTAGCAGTACAAATTGATTAAAACCACTTTCACCTCCTGCAGTGTCTGGGTATATTGAGAACTTTACCTGTCATACTCTAAATCTGTAAGGTCTTGTGGCGCAGTGGTAGCATCCCTACCTCTGGGCCAGAAGCTCCAGGTCAAGTCCCCCTTAGGACATTATGGTCATGGCAGGTTGTGCATAACATGGCCAAACAGATTGATTATCAGCTTATATTTCAACTCTTTCTTGGACTCGAACTCAAGTTCTGTCGAAGGGTCATGAGGACTCGAAACGTCAACTCTTTTCTTCTCCGCCGATGCTGCCAGACCTGCTGAGTTTTTCCAGGTAATTCTGTTTTTGTTTTTGATTATCAGCCTCCTTCCATTATGCCTGATGGCAGGTGGGAAAGAATGGGAGAGTTTCTGGTCAGCTGTACTGCAGAAGGCAATGGCAAACTAATGCAGCACTTTGCCAAGCATGATCATGGACCAATCCAACGGAAGCCCATGATTGTCAAAACCCTCTCTGGGACGTGGTACCTGAAGGAGAAGAACTCTAAATCTGCTATGGACATTACAGACCAACAAGCTTATGCTCATGAAAGCCTACCTCTGGTGCAATCAGTTGTCTTTACTTTATTAATGGCTATAAGATACTGATATGCACAAGGTGTAAACCAGACAAATGTTCCTTTTGATGTTTATACCCTTGTGCATCTGCCTTCCTATCCCACTTTTTACGTAAGATTTGTTCTTATTTGGTCATGCTGTCCCTTCCTCTCATCATCAGAAGAAGTCTCCTTCCACCTACATCCACAATTCCTTTGCCCTATGACATATCAACAATTTCCAGTTCCCTGACCCTAACCACCACCTCTTCCATGGGCATCGAATCCCTCTACCCTGTATCCCCCACCAGGATAGTCTGAGGATTCTCCCCTTCTTCCTTGAACAGAGGTCTGAACAATCTCCTCTCCTCCGCCTGGCTGAACTTGTTCTCTCACTGAACGATTTCTCCTTTAAACTTGTCTCACTCCCTCCAAACAAAAGGTGTGGCTACGGGTTCCTGCATGGGCCCCAATTATGCCTGTCTCTTTATGGGTTATGTGGAACATTCCGCGAACCAGTCCTACTAGGGGACCCCCTGCCGCAGCTCTTTTGTTTTTCATACATTGATGACTATATTGGTGCTGCTTCATGCTCTTGGCTGGACCTGAAAAAATTGATCAATTTTGCTTCTAATTTCCACCACTCTATCATCTTCACATGGTCCATCTTCCCTCCTTTGACCTCTCTGTCTCCATTTCTGGTGATAGATTGTCCACCAATATTCATTACAAGCCCACTGATTCCCACAGCTACCTCAGCTACAACTCCTCTCATCCTGCTTCATGTAAGGACTCCACTCCATTCTCTGAGTTCCTTCGCCTCCGTCACATCACCCCCGATGATGCCACTTTCCAAAACGGCATTTCTGACATGGTTTCCTTCTTCCTTAATCTAGGTTTCCTACCCACTCTGATTAACAGGGCCCTCAACCATGTCCGACCCGTCTCCTGTGCCTTTGCACTCACACACATTCTCCTCACTCCCCAGAACCATGGTAGAGTCCCCTCTTGTCTTCATTTTTTACCCCAACAGCCTCCAGATTCAAAGGGTCATCTTCTGCCAACTCCAGCATGATGTCACCACCAAACACCCCTTCCCCCTCCCTTTGTCTCTCTCTCTCTCTCTCTCTCTTTTTAAACCCCCCCCCCCCCCAGTCAGTATTCCACAGTGACTGTTCCCTGTGGGGCATCCTGGTCCACTCCCATCGCTCCCAACACCTCATCCCCTTCCCACTGCACCTTCCCAGGCAATCGCAGAAGGTCAACACCTGCCCCTTTACTTCCTCCCTCTTCATTGTCCAAGGGCCCAAAACTCCTTTCAGGTGAAGCAGCGCTTCATTTGCACCTCCTTCAATTTGGCCTGCTGGCTCTTCTACATTGGAGACCAAACGCAGACTGGGTGACTGCTTTGCGGAATACCTTCAGTCTGTCTGAAAGCATGACCCAGACCTTCCTGTTGCTTGCCATTTCAACATGCCATCCTGCTCTCGTGCCCAGATGCCCATCCTTGGCCTGCTGCAATGTTCTAGTGAAGCCCAGGGAAAACTGGAGGAACAGCACCTCACCTTCTGATTAGGCACTTTACAGCCTTCCAGACTTGACTTAACATTGAGTTCAACAACTTCAGACCATGAGCTCTCTCCTCTATCTTCACACCGTTTTTTAAATATTATTTTTATTTTTATTTATTTTTATTCATTTAACCTTTTTTTTGGCCCCCCTCCTTCCAACCCACCTCTAATAGGGCCACCTGTTACTTGTTCCATGTTGCTCTTTCATATAGTGCTTAACCCTTGCTCTGCTATTCACAAATTTTGCTTTCTCACATTTATGCTATTATCAGCACCTTCAGCCCTTACCGATACCATTAACACTCCTTTTGTCTTGTGTCCATGACATCTGTCGATCTCTCCTTAACCCCACCTATCGCTGACCTTCTGTCCAACTTCACCTACTCCAACCCCCTTGAACAGTGTAAATTTCATCACATATCTACTTCTCTTTGGTTCTGAAGAAGAATTATATGGATTCGAAACATTAGCATCTAATGGAGTGAGAAACGGCGTTGTCAGACCTGCTGAGTTTTCCAGCATTTTCTGTTTTTATAATCAGAAGAAGCCTACCTTGCTTTCCATGCACATCAAGCGAAAGCAATTTCAGTGCAGTTCAAGATTGTAATCTTTACAAAGTTTGTGACATAGTTTTCATAGCAGCCAAAGTGTCAGTTTTCACACAAGTTGACACCACCTGTGTTATAGTCATTTGTACTTGCACGCAACTGTTTCCAGCCTTGGCAGTCATAAATGGTCAGCGCAATGACCATGCACAACTGTTGACAGCCTGCACCTCACTGTACTACTTGGACTTTTTTTTTTGAAGAATTCCTTAGAGTTCTGTTAATACTAATCTCTGTGCTTCAGGATGTTAATGTCGCTTCATCTGATCATTATCAGAACAGCTTGTTTTGCTTTGCTGCTCATTGCTGATTAATCAGCATTGTGGCACAACACATCAGAGCTTCATTGTAGTGCATCATAGGAGGGTGGGAGATTGGGTCATGCCCTTCTGAGGTGTTAATGCAAGGCCTGTCTGCTTGTCAGTTAGGTAGATATTTAAGATCTAATTGCATTTTCTGAAGGATAAAGGAGTTGTTTCACTTTTTTCTAGCCAGCATTTTCTCCCTCAACCAAATGGTACAGAACAGCTGTCATATTTGCCTACAAAACAATTGTTACACTTCCCAAAAATAATTCTGTGATAACCGTAAAATCTTTCAACCTAATATGTTGTTTTAATTAGTAATGAATCTGCTATGGTGCTGCTTGGTACTTTTTAATGTTTACTGTAATTCTACAGCAGCCCTGTTTGCCTTGCACTAAAGCAGCAAATTTACTGAAATGATATCTCACTTGACAATTCATTCATTTCATGAGATATGGGCATTGCCTGTAAAGCTGTCAGGTGCAGCGTTACAGGTTTTTGATCCAGTGACAATGAAGGAATAGAGATTTATTATTTCTAGGTCAGGAGGGTGTATGACTTGAAAGTGGTGGTGGTTCTATGCACCTGCTGGTGTTTTGCTAGGTGGTAAAGGTTGCAAGTTTAGAAGGTGCTATCAAAAAAGCCTTGGTGAATTGCTGAATTGCATCTTATAAAATGTACGCAATGCTTCCACTCTGCATTAGTAGTGGAAGCAGTGAATGCTTAAAGTGGTGAATGAATTGCCAGTCAAAAAGCCTACTTTGTCCTGGATGTTATTGAGCTTCTGGAGTATTGGAGCTGTAGTCATTGAGGCAAGTGGGAAGTATTCCATCCCAGTCTTGACCTTGTGCCTTGCAAATGGTGGACAGGCTTTGGAGAGTTAGCTTCTGACCTGCTCTTGTAGCCTCAGTATTTATATCGTGAGTGAAGTTAAATTTCTGGTCATTGGTAACTCCAGGATGTTGTTGATGGGGGAATTCAGCAATAAATGCTGTTGAACATCAAGGGGTGATGGTTAGATGATCTCTTTGTTGGAGATTCATTGCTTAGTACTTGTGTGGCACAAATGTTACTTGCGTCACAATCCGAAGGTATGGGCTCTTTTACTGCCCGTAATCAGTATCTTTTGTATGGAAAGAGGTATCTCTTTTTTCTTATTCTTGGAGTGTGTATCCCAAATAAACAATTCAGCAGCGACTTTTGTGCATTTAAAACAAAGGTTATTTATTCTCTCACATTTACCCTGAATTAGCGCAATGTCACAGACTTGGTCTTGTGCACGAACATGCGCGTACACAAAAATTGGGCACAGAGTGCACTTCTACAGATTATAGTTAATTCAATCTCTATGATTTCCAGTCTCCCATGTGGTTTCTTGAGCGGATTTGGTGATTTAAAGTTGAAGTGAGGGTTTTGTAAAGCAAAAAGATCACATCAGGTTGTGGGGTTTCTTATAGCTGAATATCCAGGAGGCTAGTTCTCAGGTGAGCTTTTAATATGTTTCAGTATTTTGGTTGCTTGATGACTTGCAGCGAGTTTGAGTCTGGTTCTCAGACTGGCTGATGACTGATTCTGATGGATCTGCTGGGTCCTGGATTAATAAGAGTGCAGTCCCCCAAACCAATTTCGATCACATGACCATTGGGCTAACACTCCTGAGGCCCACCCTGTCTAGTTTGGATGGGAAGACCATTATGATACAATGGGAAGTTGATATTGCTCATTGAGCTTCAATCTTCCTTTTCTGTCCAGTATGAAACATGGAGACAGGCAGTCTGGACTCCATAGTCTTTAGATGTTGATCAATTATTAAACGATGAGATGTGTGAATTCCACAGATGGCTACCTTCCCCTCTGTCTGTAGTCAAAATGTTAAAAGTCACATGATTTGTGGCAGCCATCTTAAGAGCTCATTTGTGTCCAGTTTTCAAAGCTATTGACAAAGTTCATGATATGCTTCTACTGGGCATGACACTTGCCACTTGTCGGCCCAAGGCCAAATGTTTCCAGGGCTTGCTGCATCTGTACATGATGGCTTCAATATCTGAGGAGTTGCAAATGGCACTGAACACTGCAATCATCGCAAAACATTCATACTCTAAGCTTATAATTGAGGGAAGGCCAGTCACTGAAGCAGCTTAAGATGGTTGATTCTAGCATGCTGCCTAGTGAACTCCTACAGTGATGTCACTGATGCTTCTGGCAAACAGAGCCATCTACTTTTGTGTTAAGCATGACTCCAACCAATGGAGAGTTTTCAACAACATTTTATTTATAAAGCTCCTTACGAAACGGCCCAAGGCTGTTTCTGGGAGCATTATAAAACAAAATGTGACTGTCACATGAGAGATTGGGTCTGATGTCCAAAATCTTGGTCAGAAAGTTGTTTTACTGAGCGTCTTAAAAGGGAGACTTGCATTATATGGTGCCTTTCGTGATCACAGAACATCTCGAAGTGCTTTTCAGCCAATGGAATACTTTTGAAATGTAGTCACTGTTGTAACATGGCAGCCAATTTGTGCACAGCAAAGTGATAACAACGAGATAATCTGTTTGTGATAATTTTTGGAGGATAAAAATTGGTTTGGATAACTCCCTTGCCCTTCTTTGGAATAGGTCTTTTACTTCAACCTGAGGAGGCAGTCAGGGTTTTGGTTTAACGACTTAACGACTCATCCAAAAGAGGTAATCTCTGACAATGCAGCACTCCCTCAGTGATAAGGAGGGATGAGGCCTTGCAGGAATTTGAAAATGAGGATGAGAATTTTAAAATCCAGACGCTGCTTTACTGGGTGCCAACATAGGTCAGCAAACGGGGAGGCTGATAAGTGAACAGGACTTGATGCAAGTAAGGGCATAGGCAGCAGAGTTTTGTATTGGCTCAATTTAGAGCGTAGAATATGGAAGACCATCCTGGAGTGCATTCGTCTAGTCAAGTATAGAAGTAGCAAAGGCATGGATAAGGATTTCGGCAACAGATGAGCCAAGGGTGTAGTTGGGCGATAATCCAGAGGTGTCAGGTGATCTAGGTGTTGGTGCTGATATATGGTCTGGCTCAAATGTGACACCATGGTTGTGAACTGACTTTATTTAGTCTCAGACATTTGCAGAGAAGTCTGGAATTGGAAGTTAGGGAACGGTTGGAGCTGGAACCAAAAACGATGACGTCAGTCTTCCCAATATTTAATTGGAGGATGTTTTGGTCTAACCAGTACTGGATGTCAGATAAGCAGCCTAATAATTTAGCAACAGTGGTGTCGGGAGATGTGGTGACAACTGGGTGTGGTCAGCATACTAACACTTTGCTTTCAAATAATGGTGCCAAGGGGCAACATGTAGATAAGAAATAGGGCACCAAGGATAGACCCTTGTGGGTAATGAGGGGAGAAAAGCCATTGTAAGAGATACTGTGGTTGTGATTTAATTAGATTAGAATGAAGTGGCATGAGAGCAGTCCCATCCAGCTGGACAACAGTGGAAAGGCATTGGAGGAGGTTGGTATGGTCAGCCATGTCAAACCAACAGAGGATGCTGGTGAGAAGTGACTGAAGCATTCTGGGAGAAGTCACCACAGACACCGCGACTCAGGAGGGAATCGAGGAGAAGGACTCCTGCACTCACCAGAAGGAAGAGCATCCAACAGAGGGCACTGAGAAGTGACTGAAGCATTCTGGAAGAAGTCACCGCAGACACCGTGACTCAGGAGGGAATTGAGGTCCCACTGTCAAAGAACGGAATAGCCCCAAACATTGCATTGCTGTAGTGTTTCCATCCCTCCCTCCCTCCCTCAAACCTAAATAAAAAGAGAGAGAGGAAGAGGCAGTGCCTTCAGGAGTGCACCAGACCTGCGAGGGACACTCTTCTGAAAGTGGATTTTAAAGAAAAAGCAGCTGATTGGTGAGAAAATCCTGGGAGATGACTCAGAGGGAGGAGCACCGGAGCGGTGAGTATAAATCTAGCTTACCTCGGTGATTCGCGGCCTTGTCTCCAGGGAGCAGACTCTGAGGGAGGAGCACTGGAGCGGTGACCTCGGGGCACAGAGTAACTGAAGCCAAAACTGAAAACGTGACATCACAGGAAGGCTGTGACCTGATTGGTTGGTAGGAAATCTACACCAAATTTAAAAAAAACACTGCAAAGCTAATTAATAAATTAATTAACTAAGTTGAGATGGCTGGGCAGGTGATGTGCTGTAGCTGTGTGATGTGTGAGCTGGCAGATTCCATTGCTAGCCGCAGTGCCCGGATCTGCAGCAAGTGTTGGTTGCTGGAGGAACTCCGGCTCAGAATTGATGAGCTGGAATCCGAGCTCTGGACGCTGCGGCACATCCGGGAGGGGGAGAATTACCTTGACGCTTTGTTTCAGGAGGCGGTCACACCGGGTAGATTAAGTACCTCAAATTCAGTTAGTGGTCAGGGTCAGCAGGGTGTGACTGCAAGTGAGGCAGGTAGAGGGATCCTGTGTTCAGGATCAGAGGAGCCTCAGCTCTTGACCTTGTCCAACAGGTACGAGGTACTTGCTCCCTGTGTGGATGAAGAACAGGGCTGTAGGGAGGATGAGCCAGCTGACCGTGGCACCGGAGGCCATTCAAGAGGAGGGAGCAAAACAGCAAGTGGTAGTTGTAGGGGATTCTATAATTAGGGGAATTGATAGCATCCTTTGTAAGCAGGATCGAGAGTCCCGCATGGTATGTTGCCTGCCCGGTGCCAGGGTGAGGGATATCTCTGACCGGCTTGAAAGGATTTTGGAGAGGGAGGGGGAGGATCCAGTTGTTGTGGTCCACTTCGGGACAAATAACATAGGTCCTCTTCCCTAGTCTTACCTGTTTGGGGATTATCAGGAACTAAATTAAAGAACAGGCCCTCAAGGGTTATAATCTCAAGATTACTACCTGAGCCATGTGCAAATTGGCAAAGGAACATGAGAATAAGGGAAGTAAACACGTGGCTAAAGGAGTGGTGTGGGAAAGAGGGGTTCCATTTCGTGGGGCACTGGCATCAGTATAGGAACAGTAGGGATCTGTACCGTTGGGACAGTCTCCACCTGAACCGATCTGGGACCGATGTTCTAGCAAAAAGGGTAAATAGGGTGGTCAACAGGACTTTAAACTGGAAAGTGGGGGAGGGGGTTGGGAGTGGGAGAAGGGTAAAACTCCAAGAAGTATGAAACAAGGCAGGTTAGCGTGGTGGGGGATGGATTCAACTTCATGGAAAATTATGAAAAAACTGAAAAGAAAGGAGAGGCTATTAAAGTCTCCAGAACACAAAATAGGACAGAGTATTTGGAAAGGGCTAGGGATCTAATTTCAAGCACATCAGATAAAGGGATGACAATGAGAAAGGGGACGGGAAATACTGGACTGAAGGTGTTGTATCTGAATGGACGCAGTATACGAAATAAGGTAAATGAGCTTGTGGCGCAGATTGAAATTGGCAGGTAAGATGTGGTGGGCATCACGGAGACATGGCTGCAAGGGGATCAGGACTGGGAGCTAATATCCAAGGATATATATCTTATCGAAAAGATAGGCAGATTGGCAGAGGGGGTGGGGTTGCTTTGTTAGTAAGCAATGAAATTAAATCGATAGCAAGACACGATGTAGGGTCAGATGATGTAGAATTTGTGTGGGTAGAGTTGAGGAACCCCAAAGGTAAATAAACTATAATGGGAGTTATGTACAGGCTTCCGAACAGTAGTCAGGATGTGGGGCACAAGATACACCAGGAGAAAGAAAAAAGGTGTGTAAGAAAGGCAAGGTTACAGTGATCATGGGAATTTCAATATGCAGGTAGACTGGAAAAATCAGGTTGGTAGTGGATCCCAAGAAAAGGAATTTGTGGAATGTCTAAGAGATGGCTTTTTGGAGCAGCTTGTGGTGGAGCCCACTAGGGAACAGGCAATTCTAGATTTAGTGATGTGTAATGAGGCAGATTTGATAAGGGAGCTTAAGGTAAAGGAACCCTTAGGAGGAAGTGACCATAATATGATAGAATTTACCCAGCAATTTGAGAGGGAAAAAGCTGGAATCAGATGTAATGGTATTACAGTTGGAAAAAGGCAACTACAGAGGCATGAGGGAGGAGCTGGCCAGAATTGACTGAGAGATGAGCCTAGCAGGAAAGACAGTGGAACAGCAATGGCAGGAGTTTCTTGGAGTAATTTGGGAGACACAGCAAAAATTCATCCCTAGGAAGAAGAAGCATACTAAAGGAAGGATGAGGCAACCGTGGCTGACATACAATGCGGCGAAGAGCAGTGGGAAACCAGGGGATTGGGAAGCCTAAAAAGACCAACAGAGGACAACTAAAAAAGAAATAAGGAGGGAGAAGATTAAATATGAGGGTAAACTAGCCAGTGATATAAAAGAAGATTGCAAGAGTTTTTTAGATATATAAAGGGTAAGAGAGAGGCAAAAGTGGACATTGGGCTGCTGGAAAATGACGCTGGAGAAGTAGTAGTGGGGAACAAAGAAATGGCGGAGGAACTGAATAGGTACTGTGCGTCAGTCTTCACGGTGGAAGACACAAGTAACATCCCCAAAGTTCAAGAGAGTCAGGGGCAGAGGTGAGTATGGTGACCATTACCAAGGAGAAGGTGCTAGGAAAACTGAAAGGTCTGAAGGTGGATAAATCACCTGGACCAGATGGATTACACCCCAGAGTTCTGAAGGAGATAGCTGAAGAGATAGTGGAAGCATTAGTGGTGATCATTCAGGAATCACTGGAGTCAGGGAGGGTCCCAGAGGACTAGAAAATTGCTAAAGTAACCCCCCTGTTTAAGAAGGGAGTGAGGCAAAAGACGGGAAGTTACAGGCTGATTAGCCTGACCTCGGTCGTTGGTAAGATTTTAGAATCCATTATTAAGGATGAGATTTCAGAATACTTGGAAGTTCATGGTAAAATAGGGCAAAGTCAGCATGGTTTCATCAAGGGGAGGTCATGCCTGACAAATCTGTTAGAATTCTTTGAGGAGGTAACGAGTAGTTTAGACAAAGGAGAGCCAATGGATGTTATCTACTTGGACTTCCAGAAGGCCTTTGACAGGTGCCGCACAGGAGGCTGCGCAGTAAGATAAGAGCTCATGATGTTAGAGGCAAGGTACTAGCATGGATAGAAGATTGGCTGTCTGGCAGGAGGCAGAGAGTGGGGATAAGTGGGTCCTTCTCAGGATGGCAGCCAGTGACTAGTGGAGTTCCACAGGGATCAGTGTTGAGACCACAACTTTTTACTTTATACATTAATGACCTAGATGAAGGAACTGAGGGCATTCTGGCTAAGTTTGCAGATGACTCAAAGATAGGTGGAGGGACAGCTAGTATTGAGGAGGTGGGGAGGCTGCAGAAGGATTTGAACAAGTTAGGAGAATGGGCAAAGAAGTGGCTGATGGAATACAACGTGGGGAAGTGTGAGGTCTGCACTTTGGTAGGAAGAACAGAGGCATAGAGTATTTTCTAAATGGGAAGAGAATTCAGAAATCTGGAGTGCGAAGGGACTTGAGAGTCCTAAACCTTAAGAGAATCCTGGATAACTTGCTGGTTGAGTCAGTAGTTAGGAAGGCAAATGCAATGTTGGCATTTATTTCAAGAGGACTAGAATATGAAAGCAGGGATGTGCTGCTGAGGCTTTATAAGGCTCTGGTCAGACCACATTTAGAATATTGTGAGCAATTTTGGGCCCTGTATCTCAGGAAGGATGTGCTGGCCCTGGAGAGGGTCCAGAGGAGGTTCATGAGAACGATCCCAGGAATGAAAGGCTTAACATATGAGGAACGTTTGAGCACTCTGGGTCTATACTTGATGGAGTTTAGAAGGATGAGGGGGGATCTGATTGAAACACACAGAATACCGAAAGGCCTGGATAGAGTGGACGTGGGGAAGATGTTTCCATTAGTAGGTGAGACTAGGACCTGAGGGTACAGCCTCAGAGTAAAGGGAAGACCTTTTAGAACAGAGATGAGGAGAAACTTCTTCAGCCAGGGAGTGGTGAATCTATGGAATTCATTGCCACAGAAGGCTGTGGAGGCCAGGTCATTGAGTGTATTTAAGACGGAGATAGATAGGTTCTTGATTGGTAAGGGGATCAAAGGTTACGGGGAGAAGGTGGGAGAATGGGGTTGAGAAACTTATCAGCCATGATTGAATGGCAGAGCAGACTCGATGGGCCGAATGGCCTAATTTCTGCTCCTATGTCTTACGGTCTTATAGGCTGTAGACATTTTGAGAAGGGCAAGGAGGAATAGTTTACCTTTGTCATAGTTGCTAGAATGCCATTTGTGACTGTGGTGCTTTGCTAATGAGGCGGAGCAGAAACCTGATTGGAAAGATTCAAGCATTGGAGTTCGGGAAAGATGAGAATGTTGGCACCTTCCATTTAAATGTTGGTGATGGGATAACCTGCTATGCTGGTGGCAGCCAAGCTTTGGTTTGTTTTTTGAGAGGGAGAGACGTTATCATGCAGGTTTAAAGAAGTACCTGAAGAGACAGAACTGGTCAGCAATTTAGTGGGAGTAAGGTCGGGGAGCAGGAGATGGGTCCTGTAGACAAGATGAACTTGAAAAGGGTATGCGGGGAGAGGATAAACTAGAGAAAGATGTGTGTTTAGGGATAGAGCAGACGAATCTTCAAAGGAAATTTGGCCTGGAGGGCTAATGGAAGGTAAGGGCACGGCAGAGGCAGCTGATCATATTGTTTTGATCTTGGTGACATAGAAGTCATTGAACTCCTTGCATTTGAAGATGTCATTGCCATCAATGAGGATGATGTCTGCCAGACTTCTTTGCTTTGTGTCCTCAGGTGACTTAACAGGTCTTTGGGCAGAGGGCAAGAATTGCCCTGAGGAAGGGGGGTGGTTTTGAGTTGTTAGTGAGGGTGGAGGAGACTGGAGAAGAGTTTAGGACGATTTTATTTGCAGTAGAGAAAAGGAGCCAGATATTATCTTGGCATGACAGTATTATTTGGAAGAGTGAACAGTTTTAGCAGATGAGTACAGGAGCAGAGTGTTTTGTGTGGTTCAGCCAGATCTGATGGTGAACGGCTAAATCAGCTTGATTCCCGTTAGGTGAAATTGTCCGTGCCGACTGGCATGGGCGTCATGGCAGGCACGAGCAGACAAGATGGTGGAAGGCCAAAAATCATGAAACCCAGTTTCCAGTCATCTGCTCTGCTCGTCAATGGCAGGCCACGTTTCCTGCTGTCCCATATCGGAAATTTGATTGTAATACATCTGCATATAAGCCCAGCTCACCAGAATCATCCCCCCCATGCTGGATTTCAGGCCTACATGTTTCATAACTGCATTTATAAGGCATGCACCTGGCGAGCTGTGCTTCGAGGGGAACTCCTGAGGTGTGTGTGCACAGTAACGTTGCGCAGCACTTGAGAGCACTTGGACCTCCAGGTTGAAGGGCCGTACATTCAGGCGAGGGCAACAAGCAAGTCACGTTTTCCCGGCTGGTTGATGGTGCGGTGCAAGGCTTGCACTGCGTTGGGGGGGGGGTGGGTAAAGGCTGCACTGCAGTTGATGGTAGTACACATGCAAGGTGGGGGGTGTGTGGAGGAGGGAAGCAGCCACACATTAGGGAAACCATGTATAGTGACCATTTCTCCGCAGCTAAGAGAGTTCAGACGCAGCCACATTAATATGCTTGGAGCCGGGTCTCTAGCTTAGCTGCTCAATCAAGCAATGCAGAGGCATGAAATTGCCACCAAGTGCTCCAGAGCTTTCCCAACTCAGGCACAGACTGCTAACTAATGAAAGTTTTAGCGGACTGCAGAACAATTGGACGACTGGGCCACTATAATCTCTTGGCCATGGAGCAGTCACTGGTGGAGGTGCTCTCAGACCCTTGCAATGTCATCATTCGGGTTTGGACCAGTCCCTGTCACAATACAAGCTAACAGTGCAGCCTTGCAGTATGGGTGAGGAGAATGAGCTGAGAGCACCGCATGCAGCAAAGAAGTGGGCAAAGCTGCTGCCAATTGGTCAGGTGGAGTGGGGCAAAGGTGGGTGGGGTTTCGGACAGCCATGCGGCACCCTTAACTCTGACCATCCAAATGGTGGCCAGCACTCTCCGGGGTGCATTAAGGGGGCCTTCAGACTTAACAATGAGAGGTTCTTATTATACCCAAGCTAACTCACGAGTGTTTCCCTTTCATCCTGCAGGCGAAGTACATCAGGATCATGGAGCATGGTGAACTGGCTGTATGCCTCATGGCTTACAGAGAGCGGAGACTAAGGAGGAGAGAGGAACTGTAGCGCCCTCAGGAAGGGGCTCCTGCACACACCGCTGAAGAGCCACAGTGAGCTGTCACTGGCCACCACATAGCTAGACCTAAGGTGTATAGATGGTGCTTGCCATTCCTGCAGATGTCAGAACCAGTGTCGCTGAAGACTACGCATGTTCAGGGAACTGGTCGGTCACATCTGCCACTTGCAGGATTTGATGCCACGAGGACATGGAGAACATCCACTGCTGGTGGCCGTGAAAGTGACAGCAGCGCTTGATTTCTACATCAGTGGCTCCTTTCAGGGCTCCATTTGGGACTTCTGGGATATCTCAAGCCTCCATGCACAAATGCTTCCATGAGGTCACGGATGCCATCTTCGTGAAGGCATACAACTTGTGCATTTTGCCCGGGATCAGGAAATTCAGGATGCAAGGACACTAGGATTTGCCCAGATCTTGTTTCCCCACAAGTGCAAAGCGTCATTGACTGCATTCATGTGGCGCTTAGATCTCTGAGGCAACAAGCAGTAATCTACATCAACTGTAAGAGCTTCCACTCACTGAAGGTTCAGCTGATGTGCGACCACCACAAACTCATCCTGCAGGTCTGTGCATGGTTCAGAGAATGCCCCTGACTCTTACATTCTCAGTAGGTCTCAGATCCCTGACATATTCCAGGGTGCAGAGTGGCTGGAGGGCTACCTGCAGAGGATGTGGCTGATGACACCCGTGCAGCGGCCTCAGACTGCAGCAGAACGATGGTATAATGAGACTCATGCTGCAGCTCGCAACTTGGTGGAGCAGACCATTGGGATGTTGAAAATAAGGTTCCAGTGCTTGGATCAGTCTGGTGAAGCCTTGGAATGTAGTCCAGAGGGTGTTACACATTGGCATCACCTGCTGTGCCCTTCACAACCTGATACTGCAATGGGGAGAGGAGCTGCCTGAGGAGGAGATGGAGGAGCTGCACGTCTCCTCCAATGAGGATGTCGATGGGGATGAGGGTGAGGAGGTCCTCAAAGGAGTGAATGACGGTAGTAAGGCTCTCGCAATGGCTGGATGAGGCAGGCGAGCTTGGAAGGCCCTCACAGTCGCTAGATTCATGGAGGGTGATGACATGCAGTGAGAAGACAGTATAGATCCTCACATTGCATCTGTGAACCTTTGACTCCTGTGTGGCTGCTGGCAGCACATCTACTCTGTGATAAAGTTCCTGTCATGGAGACTCAATGGATGCCCATGGTCCCTACATCCCAGGAGGATGGTGATGACGTGCAGTGGGAACACTCCATAGAGCCCCACATAGCTTATATGAATGTCTGTCTGATTCCTGTCTGGCTAATGATACCTTGCTTGTGCACTGTAAACAGGTTCACGTCCTATAGAGATGCAGCAGAGAAATTTTAATTTCTGCTGATCCTTGTGAGCTGAATCCTTCAGGACCACCAGACACAGATGCTGCTGATGAGATGGTGGGCCAGCCTCACCTCAGAGGTGCTGAGAGCACGCACACGATGATGGACCTCTGTGCTGCTGGCCAAGGACATTCTGGGAAGAGTGATAAACCCCATCGAGGTGGTGGCATGACTACTGTGACAGTGAAGGCAGAGTGTGTGCTGGGAAGGTTGCACAAAGCACAGGGAAGAGGCCCTGGACTGAGACACCTACCTTTACCTTGTGCAGGGACCAAGGTTTCACATCAGTGACATGAAATTGCTTATCAGAACAAGGAGCCATAGGCAAGGAGATATTCTTGGGCATTTATTAACAGAGTGAACCTTATGTACGCCTGTTTCCAGGCTGTGCAATCCCCCCCGCCCCCTTTCCGTCAGTGACCTGGTCTTGAGGGTGTTGCATCCAGCAGTCCCATACAATCATAGGATGTGCCGCCTCAAGGACTCCCAAGGGGGTGTGCGCTAGGCTGCACCCCCTTCTCAGTTATTTGAAGATCCTTTTACTGTTGCTATGTTTGCACTTCAGTCCCACACACCTGATCTAAGGGCACCTGGTGCGGAGGAGTGTGGGAAGGGAGGAGGACCCTGGGTCTGGCCAAGTTGGCCATTAACAGGTTCAGGCAGTGAGCGATTTGAGGGGGGATCATCCAGCCGACTGTTTGCTCCTCTTTTACAGCTGGCCTCTCTAGAGAGGGAACACATGGTGTCCGCCAGCACTGTCAAGGTCTTCCGTGCTTGGTGGGGGCTGGGGTGTTTCATTGACCCCTTTAATCGCATTTTGGTTTAATTTTTGTAAGTTTCCTTTAAATTTTGTCTTTTGTATTTGCAGTTTCCCTTTAAGGGGCTGCCTTTTTAATTTGTCCCCTGATTTGTTAATTTAGTTTATTTGGTTGGACTTGAGAGTTACATCATCTTAACCTTCCTAACCCTGCTGCTATTTCTTGGTGCTTCTCTGACATCCACAGCAAAGGTGGAGGCAGCCTACTGACTGCTATGCCCTGTCTGTAATGACATTAACTGGAGTCCTCTGGAGGGTGGAGACTTGGGCACTGGCCTGCTTTTGGGGTCCTGCTGTGTGGCAGTGGCAACTTCCTCGACATGTGGAGCTGGATTTGTTGGGGTCACAGGAAGAGGAGATTTGGATGGGCTAGACACTCCTGGAGTCACCTGGGTGGATGGCGCTGGCTTGACTCCTTTGAAGAGAAGGGAGGCTGGAATGAGATCAAGCTGCTCCACACTCCTCTCCTGTTGACACTACTGGAGGTCAACTAATGGCGTCAGTGATGGAGTTGAGCCTGTGCAGGACTGATGTCCTGGACCAAGGTCTCCATGGAAACGGCCATCCTACTAGTGTTGACCTTGGCATTGCACCATCACCTCAGACAGAAGGTGGATGGACTCCTCCCTTGTGCCTTGTAATCTGAGGAGTGCAATGGACATCTCACCCTGATGTTCCCAAACTTGTCTTTGCAGCTCCAGCAACTGTGACATGACCAAGTCCAGAGGCTCATCATCTGACTCGGACTTAGCAAATTTCTGGCCTCCAGCAGTCCTCAGTGCTGGGGACTTCAAGTCCCTGCTGCCACTTGCTGTGGATCAGACAGTGTGATGTGCTTACCAGATTGTGACCCCGAGGCCATTCTCTTAAAGCTAGTTCCCAGTGAAGTGTGTGTCTCTGCACTGGTGGAGGGTTTAGGTGAGTGCTGTGACGGATCTTCAGTGAAAGGCGCCTTCAGTTCCTCTTCAGAGATTTTGTTGGGTTTGATTGGAGGACCTGGATCGTGGACTTGCTCGGCTGTTTCCCAAATGTTCCTGTGAAAGCAAGGGGTGGTAATTTGTGCATGGTGGTGGCCTGTGAAACAGGACATACCCCTCACGGAATGGGTGTTGCATTCGGTTCACTTGGTTGAGCACTGCCGACTTCACCATCAGCACAGGAATTGGCCAAATCTTCGGCCAGCTGGATGACTATTTTCAAAATCCATGAGGACCTTGATCTTCAGGCATTCCTCCACCAGTCTGTGACCTCTGCCAACTTATCCTGCATGAATACAGATGGAGTGTGTGCAAGCAGGATGCTTGGCATGTGTGCATGGTGTGTTCCCATGGACAGGATGAGGATAATGAAGGTGTGTGTGAGTGAATAGTGATGTCCTTTGAATTGACAGTGCGTGAGGGCCCTGTGGATGTGTGATGGGTTTGAGTCAGTTGAGAGTGATGAGAAGAGTGATTACCCTGATGGACTGGAAGAGATCATTAATTTTCTTTCGGCACTGGGTGGCTGTCCTCTTTTGAAGGGCGTTGGCGCTGACCACTGTCGCCACTGCCTCCCAAGTCAGATTGACGATGTTGCTGCCCCTCATGCAGCCAGAGCAGGGATAGAGGACATCATGGCAGGCCTCTATGGCATCCAAAAGGCGTTCCAGGGACGTGTCACTGAATCATGGGGCTGCAGTCTTCTTGCCTTTCGGGAAGTCTTCTGTGCAGCAGTTCTGGTTAAGAAGCACTTGGTGTGTGCACGGTTGCACTTTAAATATTAAGATAAAAGCAAAACACTGTATGCTGGAAATCTGAAATAAAAACAAAATGCTGGAGGAAATCTGTGGACAGAGAAACAGAGTTAATGCTTCGAGTCTGTATGACCCTTCAGAGCATTTTCTGTTCCTATTGCCCCTTAAATATGTCACCTGGCATGAAGTAGCAAGGTGACGGGTGAATCGAAAGCCACCTGCCAGCGAAACGGTGTGTTTCCTGGGGATGCGTGATTAGTGAAGCAGGATTGGGACGCTAAACACTTTTTTTTTACCTGCCCGCTACTGCAAATAGAGCACCTTTTTAATGTTACGTTCTTTCACATGCTGTGTTCTTTTTTTTTTGCAAAAATATACTTTATTCATAAATCTTCAACATTTCAAACCATTTTCAAAATCACCATCACAAAAATACAATCAGGTTCAACTTTTACAACATGAATCACAAGGTGTATCAGTACAAACAATGAATATTACAATCATTGGCAGACATTCATTTTGAGCTCTACATCCCGAGGGGCTCTTTACAGTTCCCAGCCCTTCGGTGCACTGTGGCAGAAATGTCTTAGGCTGCAACCCTTCCCCATTGCGCCTTTGCGGCAGCTGCCCCAAGCTTTAGTGCGTCCCTCAGCACGTAGTCCTGGACTTTGGAATGTGCCAGTCTGCAACACTCGGTTGGGGACAACTCTTTGCGCTGGAAGACCAACAAGTTACGGGCAGACCAAAGAGTGTCTTTTACCGAGTTGCTGATCCTCCGGTTGCAGTTGATGTTTGTTTCGGTGTGCGTCCCTGGGAACATGCTGTGTTGTCAGAGTAGTCATGACATAAGCTAAAAATGTGACGCATCTTCCTGTCCACTGAAGAATACAGACTGTACTTTAAGACCACCTCCTTTCTGATGCAAATAGCTTTACCTTTTACCTCACTTCATTTTACATTTATTATTTTATCCCTGGTAGATGTGCATTATTTAAGACATATACTTTTTGTTCATTCCTACTGTCTTCAAAAGCTTTCCTTTTTCTTCATAATTTGCATATGTATTGAATCCCTTGAAAGTGGCAGGAAAGTTGAAGTTGTGAAAAAACAACATGTGGGATCCATGTCTTATCAATAGGGAATTAGAATACAAAAGCATGGAAGTGATACTGAAGTGTTCTAAAATACTGCTCAGCCTCAGCTGGAGTATCATGAACATTTTGGGCATCATACTTAAGCATGGCAAAGCTTTGGAGAGGATGCAGATGAGAGCAAATGAGCAACTGTTTGCAGTGTCAGACAGAACTGTAATCAGGGAACATAGTTTTAAGGTGATTGGCATGATGATGTGAAGGAAAAAAAAGTTTACTTTCAGGCTATGATCTGAATGCACTACCTGAAAGGGCGATGAAAGCAGATTAAATGACAGCTTTCAAAAGAGAATTTGGTAAATATTTTGAAAGGGGAAACATTTTGCTGGGGTGTGGGGCAAATTGCATAGCTCTTATAAAGAGTCAGCATAGACATAATGGGCTGAATGATTACCCGCTGTGCTGTATGATTCTTCGTAATCTGAAGAGGCGGGAGAGTGAATTATGTTTCTCTTTCACACCCTACAATTTGTCAACAGATATTATAACACCCCATTCCTTTTCCTCATGGAGGCTGGTAATGAGTTGTTGTGCCACATTCTTAATATCCTGGTTCCTAAGGAGCACGGTGAAAACTACCAAGTCACAAAATGCACCTTAGGAAGGATATTTATGCATGACCACAGATTAACTGATGACCATAAACAAGATTATTTTGAAACTGCTCCATTGATGCTAATAACATACAAATGATGAGAATAAAAACAGAATTACCTGGAAAAACTCAGCAGGTCTGGCAGCATCGGCGGAGAAGAAAAAGAGTTGACGTTTCGAATCCTCATGACCCTTCCACAGAACTGAGCAAATATAAGGAGGGGTGAAATATAAGCTGGTTTAAGATGGGGGGCACCTTAACCGCCCACTTTAAACCAGCTTATATTTCACCCCTCTCCTTATATTCACTCAGTTCTGTGGAAGGGTCATGAGGACTCAAAATGTCAACTCTTCTCCGCCGATGCTGCCAGACCTGCTGAGTTTTTCCAGGTAATTCTGTTTTTGTTTTAGATTTCCAGCATCTGCAGTTTTTTGTTTTTATAAATGATGAGAATACATCATCTGATATACTTAGCATTTGCACCCTCCAAGTACTGTGTTCTAGGAATATCAGAATGTCTGGCATCCATCTTGCTAGGGCTGAAGCAAGAGTTCTTTTCAAAATTTAAAACCTGTGCAGTAGATTGCCTAATATGGTTGATGGGGAGTAATTTTTTTTTAAAAAAAACCTTGGGGGCCAGCAACAGAGGGCACCAGACATATGTTACAACGCAGCAGTTCCTGCAGCTTCCTCAGCCAAGTTCTCTTGGTGGACTTTCCAGCAGAGGTGGGGGAGCCTGCTAAGATTTGTGCAGTGACCTAACACCTGCTTATTCAGGGTTCTGGGTAACTATTGGACTGGGATTAGAACAAACTGGAAAATCCCAGGCGCACAATTTCTCTACGTCTGGAAATCTCTAGACCGAAGGTCCAGATAAAATTTTAAAATCAAACCTGAGACCCAAGCAACCAGAGAAGGTCCAACAAAGGAGGTAATTACTAAAGGGAAGATGAGAATCTTAAAGAAAGAAGTCAAAAACAATTGCAAAGATAGAACCCAAACTTAAGTGCTGGGATTCATTTCCAGAAGCAAAGAATTGAAAAGCAGCAAAGTTATGTTAAACTTGTTTAGAACTTGGATTAGATTACATTTTGTGAACAGGCCTAGTCTGCACTATAAAAAGGACACAGGCATTAGAGAAGTGTAGTAACTGAAGGTATAGCCTCTTCTGTCTGTCAGGGGTCATGTGATGTTCTGGGAGGCTCTGGCCAATGAGCCCTAAGCATGGGCAATCTAGGGTGTGGGGCGTCCTGACGAGAGTCCTGATCGAGCAGGTGGCATCTGAAAAGCTCTGGAATAAAGTTGTTTTTTCTACTTAAAACCTGTCTGCTCCGTTGAGTCATTACATTTAGCGAAATAGCTCCAACACTACACTTCCCTTGTTACCATGAGTACGTAAAAAAAAAAAAGACTACTTGCCAGTCATACCATTCATCAGCAGAATCAATCCTTATGCTGCGACTATGGAAGACTGGAGCCAGTCGGATTTTATTTCGTGCCAAACAAAATTACCACGGAAGAAAGGCAGAAAGCCATCCTTTTGAGTGTATGCGGCAGTAAGACATATAATCGCCTTCGCAACCTGATGGCCCCAAGCGCGTCCAATTCTAAGTCCTATAATGAATTAGTGAACCTCGTGAAAATACACTTCCAGCCAAAGCCATCCGTAATAATGCAGCGTTTTAAATTTAATTCCAGTGTTACAGCCCCAGGAGAGGCCATCGCAATCTATGTAGTGAACCTGAAGCAGTTGACAGAACACTGCAACTTTGGGGATATATTAAATGAGATGCTGCGGGACTGGTTAGTTTGTGGAATTCTCGATGATGTCATACAGCCCTGTTTACACGCCAAGGTCAACATCGACTATAAGCACGTCTTAGGAATCTCTCTCACCATGGAAAGTGCTGCGAGAGACTCACAGGCTTTACAACACATACAACATGGCAACATTCTTCATGGTGGATGGGAACCTACCACTGAACGTAGCACAAAAACCAGACTCACCGCATCGAAGCGAGATGCAATGTCCACTGTTAGAAACATGAAAAGGCCTAGTAGAAATACTTCAGCAACAACGCCAAGATTAAACTGTTATAGATGTGGAGGTGACCACGGACTGGGCACCTGTAAATTCAAGGAAGCAGAATGCCATTATCGCCATTAGAAAAGTCATATAGTAAGGCAATGCAGAGCAAAGTCAAAACAACCCATAAAGCAGCAAACTAACATGATTGAATTATAAAATGCAGCAGAATCTGAAGCTGCCAAAAACGACATTTATTCCAAGTATAACGTAACCGCTGTTAAAAACTGAATCTGTCTCTGTTACAATCCAAGTTGATGAGAAGCCACTAATAATGGAGGAGGATAGGGGTGCACCAACTACAGTGGTGGCGAGCACACTTTCAAATACGTAAATTAAGGTAGGCAGCCAATTAACCTGGAATGGAAAACCGCTAAATAAAGACATACACTGGAGAATCTATTTAGATAAAAGGCATCAGTACCAATGTCTTACAGGCAACAGAGAGCCCAGCTGCCTGTGATAATAGTGAACGGAGAAGGACCTAGTCTTTTAGGTTGAAAGTGGTTACAGAAGATCAAGCTTGACTGGTCTGAGGTATTTTACCTGAAAACAGGAGGAATTCCTGAACTAAGGAAATACGACACGGTATTTTGGAATGAGTTAGGGAAGTTAAAAGGCACGCAGGCCAGATATGTGGATCCTCTGGTGACACCATATTTCTTTAAGGCCAGAGTTATGTCTTGTGCATCGAAGGTGGATGTAGAACTGTGCCAGTTAGAAAAGCTGGGCATCGTCCAACCTGTCCAGTTCTCGGAGTGGGCAGCATTCATAGTTCCAATGGTTGAGCCTGACCAAACCATACACATTTGTGGGGACTATAAATTGACCGTAAATAAGGCAACAAAACTAGACAAGTACATAATTCCAAGAGTAGATGACTTGTATGCAAAGCTGGCTGGAGGTAATTATGACATGGCAGATGATGCCTGCCAGTCAGATCATCCATCAAGACTTAGTGAATATTTTAATTTTTAAAAAATAAATCTAACAAGCAATTTTTCAAGCACCTAGGTCTACAAATTACTACTATAATAGCTCCTAAAACCTCTAACTAATCTGGCTCCTGGTTACACCTACATTAAGGCAACAGTAAAAACAAAGATTTAAACAGACCCAGGCAAATCAACACTACCTTGCATAGGAGAATTCAAAGTGAGTTTTCTCAGCTTTGATTCCTTTTAGACAGCAACTTGATGCATAGATGCTGGAGGCTTTTCACACTTGTTAGATCTTAAGCTGTACATCAGAGGGGAAGGAATTCTATCTCCTTTTGTATATGTTTCTCCTTTTTTAATGCAAATTCCATTGTTCTGATATGCCTTTGGAACTTTACCTTTTCTCATAATATAAATCTTTTCATAGTACTAATTTTATCAGTAACCTTTGGGGGAAAAATAAACACACTGTTTGGCTTAGCTTCTTCTGGCTAGGTGTAACATCTTACTATCTCTGAAATTCAAACTACTCTACACTAATATTGCTTAAAAATGCAAATTTTTCTTATACCTCACATTCTAAAACTTCAGCCATGTTTACATATTTAGCACAAAAACAAAAGTACCTGGAAAAACTCAGCAGGTCTGGCAGCATCGGTGGAAAAGAGCACAGTTGACGTTTCGAGTCCTCATGACCCTTCAACAGAACTAAGTAAAAATAGGAAAGGGGTGAAATATAAGCTGGTTTGTTGTGGGTGGGGGGGCGGTGGTTTGGAACAAGAAGAGCTAGGTAAGGGGCCGGCGATAGCTGGAGATAACCAAAAGATGTCACAGACAAAAGGACAAAGAGGTGTTGAAGGTGCATATTTAGCATTAACTTCTTGTTGATGACTCAAAGCCTCCAGACCAGCTGTCTCCAATTCAGTTAAAACACACATACACCACTATTAACTTTCCTTTACAATAAATCACAATATTGAATTATATTTTCATGACAAGTCCAAATGAAATTGGATATGAGCCACGCCTACCAGCAATTGGAATTGGATAGTACATTGAGAGAATACGAGACTATAAACACACATGAGGGCCTTTATCAGTACGCTTGCCTACCCTTTGGAGCATTGTCTACATGTGCTATCTTCCAGAGAACAATGGAGAGTCTCCTGCAAGGACTTCCCCCGAGTGGTAGTATACCTGGATGATGATCTGCTCACACAGGGTCAACCGAGACCGAACATTTGACCAACTTGGAGTAGGTACTAAGAAGGTTCATGGAAGACTGTGCACAGTTAAAGAGTGAAAAATGCACATTTCAAGTGCTATAAGTTACTTACTGGATCACAAGGACGCCATGTTCTGGCAAACAAAGTTCTGGCAATAAAAGATGCACTTTCATCCAGTGTAACTAAAGTCCAGTCTTTCCTGGGTATGATCAACTACTATAGCTGCTTCTTACCTACCTTATCAACTGTGTTGGCACCATTTCACTTTTTATTAAAAAAGAATCACCATTAGTTGTGGGATTCACAACAAGAAAGAAGCCTTTGTGAAAGTAAAATTGTTGCATCCATTGTGTTAATTGGTATATTACGACCCATCAAAAGAGTCGGTGTGAACATGTGATGCCTCTTATGCTATAGGAGCCATGTTATCTCGGAATGGAAAATGGATTTATACAGTGAGGATAAGGCCATTCTGCCAATAGCATCGAGCAAGAATACAACGTTGGGCTCTGATATCTGCATATGAGTATACTTTTGCATCCTAGCTTGCACATTGCAAATGCAGATGCACTCAGTCGCCTCCTGTTACCAGATAACATTTTACATGCTGCTGTTCCACAAGAAGTTGTGCTATTATTGAATTTCGTGGATTTTTCTCCTGTGTGCGAAGCAAATTGGATGACCAGAGACACAATATTGTCGAAGGTCAGAGATTTTGTTTTGCAAGGATGGTCAAATTCGTCTGTATCTGAAGATTTAAGACCATTCCATGCCAGAAACAATTAAGCTGTCAAGATGGAATTTTGTTGTGGGGGTCGAGGAGGAGTTGTCGTCATCGTCGTCGTCGATCACCAGGTAGAGAACCACTCTTGTCAATGCTACACAGTGCACGTCCAGGCAATTCCAAAAATGAAGATGCTTGCACAAAGCTGTCTGGCGGCCAGGCATTTAAGGCATAGTCAAGCACTGTCTCCATTGTCAGCAACAACAGAAGTTGCCTGTTGTAGCTCTCCTGCACCCATGGGAGTGGCCTGGTCAACCCTGGGTTACACTACGCATTGATTATGTAGGATCATTCATGGGTACCGTGCTTTTGTTGATTTCTAGATGTACATTTTAGATGGATGAATGTGTATGAAGTCAACTCGCCAACGTCGACTGCAACTATCGCGAAGATGCGTCACTCTTTTAGCGCATATTCCCTACCTGAAATCATCATTTCTGATAATGGTACAGCCTTTACCAGCACAGAGTTTCAAAAATTCCTGAATCTGAATGGTATCAGATGTATTAAAACAGCCCCTTATCATCCCTCATCAAATAGTTTAGCCAAGAGAGCTGTATAAACTTTCAAGTCTGGTATAAAATGTTATCAGAAAGTACTCTAGAATCTCAACTTTACGGCTTTCTTTTCCATTAACGTACAACACCACCTTCAACTACAGGTTCAGTACCATCTGAATTATTGATGAAACGCCGCCTAAGTACAAGGTTAAGCCTGATGTTTCCAAATTTAGCGGAAGGTAGAGCGGAATCAGTAATCAGAAGTTGAACTGAGATGTACACAGCAAAGCTCGCACAGTGTAGGTGACATGGGGGTATTCGTGCAGAATTTCAGAAATGGACCTTGTTGGGTTCCTGGAACTGTTGACTCAGACTGGTCCATTATCTTTCCAAGTACAATTGGAAGATAGAGTCCTTCGTAAGCACGTAGATCACATTTGTACTAGAGACTCCAAAAACCAACTATTCCGCCCGTGATTAACATCAAATCTTCGTTTCCTGAGGTGACAGATCAGCCTAGAATAGACATGCCAATGTCTCTGTAGGGTTGCCAAACTCAGAACTGCCACTTTCTAATGATGTGTCTCATGCTGCAGTTCCAGATCCTGTCAATCCTGTTGTGGGACCTCGTGGTAAAGCTATGCTGCTCTAATAGTATAAGGAGAGCACCTCTGAGACTTGGGGCAGAATCTTCTGGCTGGCGTGCGGGTGGCGGAACCTGCATGCCAGCGCTTAAAATGTTGCGTGAGCATCCCAATGTCAGCGGTGGCATCGCGATATTTCGGTCGGCGGGCGCGCTATGCAACGGGATGCGCACTCGCCATTAATTAAAGGCCTCATTAAGGCCCTTAACTTGCCAATTGTCGATGATTTTGAGTGGCCTGTTCAAACTTCGGCTCGGCGCATGGGACCAATGGACAGGCGGGTAGGTGATTTTTTTTTTTTTACAAACCTCATCCAGTGGCGGGTTTAAAAAGGTTTAATAAAGTTTTTGTTTATTTCATTGACATATCCCATCTCGTTTGACATTTTCACATGAGGGGGACATGTTAATGAATTTTTTATTCTATTTTTATTTGTCAGCCTTTCAGCGATCTCCCTGAGGCAGCACTTTGCCTCAGGACGATCTGTGCTCTTTCGTGTGCATGCGTGAAAGAACTCACTCTGATAGTTGGGGAATCTCTCCCACCCCTGCACAGGAAGCACATAGTGATTCCCGTTGGGCAGCCCGCTGGGCGGGCCTTAATTAGCCCACCCACTTAAAATGGCAGCGGGTCCCATTGCGGCGATTGGCTGCCCGCCCACCGCTGAGCTGGTGGGGCCCACCTGCCTATCAAGGGCAAAATTCTGCCCTTGATCTTTGATCACCTGAAGCTAAGTATGTATGTATATGTTGGATATTCAAAGGTTTCCCTGTAAATAGAAATTGTAAAAAAATCAAAAGGGGGAGGAAATGTAGTAACTGAAGCCTGCTGTCTGTTGGGGTCATGTGACGTTCTGGGAGGCTCCGACCAATGATCCTTAAGCGCAGGAAATCCAGGTGGTGGGGCTTCCTGACGACAGTCCTAATCGAGCATGTAGCACCTGAAAAGCTCTCTGCAGTAAACTTTCTGTTTCTTGTTGAAACGTCCGCTCTGTCAAGTCATTACAAGAAGGTTTAAAAAGGATTTACCAGGTTCTCCAAGAACTGGGAAGCTATACCTATCAGGAAAGGTTGAACAGGCTGGGGCTCTTGAGGGGAAGTTACAGAAACAGATAAGGGGGAAGAGGAATAGAAGGATATATTGATGGTGTTAGGTGAGGAGAGGTGGAAGGAGGTTCTTCTGAAGTGTTGTAAGGTGTGTGAGATTTGGTAGGTCCCACTGAGGTACTGAGCCCTATGTAGTTCGTGTTTTTAACTACTAGGAACTATGTACCTATACAGTATAAGGCCATAAACCAGGAGCTGTCTCCATGCTTGCTTCTGCACACATCTCTGTCCAGTCCAAGGACTGCCCTCTGTATTGGGTGATGTGTTTTTTTTTTACTTCACACTGTGGGTGGTACTGTACTCAGTTCCACGTTAACCCTTTCTATACTGGACTCTTATGCTACATGAGCATAAATCTTTGAAGCTGTTTTACCTGTGGTTTTTTTGTGCTGCAACTACTTATGATGACTGTGTGATCCGGTTTTTGTGCTGCAACTTCTTGGCGTTTCCAGTATTAATTTCCCCATTGTATAAGTCAGCTGAAGACTTTTTTTTGCCAATTTTTTGTTTGGTCAGCTTTTGCACTGAAATAAGCAGCAAATTAGCAGTGGAAATGCTGATACAATTATTTGAGCAATTTAGCCAGTTTCTTGTAACTGGCTAGTGAGCCATTGCTTTTGGGGTTGAAAGTGATGAGGGGTGTAGGGATTAAGTTTCTGATTTGTCCTGGCTTATTCATTGCTCTTTGATGCTTTTGCCTACTTTTTAATTTCTCTTCTCTACAGCTCCTCAATTGGTTATTTTGATTCAGATATTCACAATGCTTTGGGTGTATGACGGCTCTGAATTAGACCATTGAAAGTAATTCCAAGAACATAGATGCACATATGTGCAAGGCTGTATTACACTCATTACTTGGAGAATTATGAACAATGTCGTTTCCTGGATCTGTTGTGGGAAAGCATTGAGCTAGTTTTTGCTGCACAGAAGGGAAGCACAAGGGAACTTGGTACTTCCCCAGCGTGTTCTTGTGTATCGTTTTAGCAGATGGTCTCACAATCCTGGGGAGGGAACAGGCCACCTGGGATGTGGTTTAACTGGCCACCACTTAACCCAAACTGGTTACTGGCTGGAACTCCTGGGTGGTTTGCATGAATAATTATGTTAGGGCCATATGTTGTGTCCCCCCCCACCCCCCGACCTGAATCAATATAGTTTGACTTAAGTAAGAATAAATGCATTAATACATAATTATGAGCAGATACATTTTGAACTATGTGGATAAATCAATGGTTTTATGAATGTGTAGGTAGGCTAAATGTACCTCGAGATGAAGTGTCATCACAGGGCTGGGTATTCCTGTGGCCAGTAGGGTGGAATTTCCACTTATTGTTCCAATCTAACTGTATCCCTGGCTGCTTTTGTCAGTTGAGCATCATTAGACATACTGGTCAGCTCCAGATGGGATCCCCATCAGCTGCAGGAAACTGCCATCAGAAAGTTGAAAACTTTGCTGCTGCAATGAGGCTTCCACTGCAGAATCTAAAGTGACAAGAAAAAAGTACTTGCATTTATATATGCCTTTCATGATTCCAGGATGTAGCCAATGAAGTACTTTGAAGTGCAGTCACATTTGTGATGTAGGAAATGTGGCAGTCGATGTCCAGCTTCCACCAACAGCAATGTGCCAAGAGCTGAATCTGCTTAGTAATATTGGTTGAGTGGTGACTGTTGGCCAGGACTGCAGGGAAAATTCCCTTGTTCAGAATTATATGGCACAGAAGGTTTGTGACTGTGCTGGGGCTTTGAGTGTTCTCCTCCAGTTAGTGCTGCTTTCTGTAAATTTTTCTCCTTGAAGTGTTAATCTGTTTTCCTTTTTTAAGTTTATTGAATCTGCTTCCACCACCCTTTCACGCTCTGCTTGCTTGCTTACTCATCAGAATTCATGTGCAAATATTTTTTCTTCTTATCACCTCTGGTTCGTGTGCCAGTTTTCTTTAAATCTGTGTCATTCGGTTATAGGTCCTAATGCTACTGGAAACTGTAACTTCTCCTTTACTCAATCAAAACCTTTGTAATTTTGAACACCTCCATTAAATTTCCCCTTGACCTTCTCACTCTTAAAAGAGAGCATCCCCAGTTTCACTAGTCTGTCCATGTCATAGTTTTGTGCCAGGGACAAAAAAGCAATAGATCTCTTCTGCACCCTAACTCTAAGGCCTTGACATCTTTTCTAAAATATGGTGACCGGAATAACCATAATACTCCATCCAACCAAGGATCCCTTATGCCTTTTTAATAATCATCTCGACTTTTCAAAATAGTGCCATGGAATTAAGGTAACGGAGGATCGGAGGATTGATGTGGGTAGTGTCGTTGGCCAGGTCTTTGTGAATTTTAGCAAGCTTTTTGACAAGGTCCCATATGGCAGACTATTTAAAAAATAAAAGCCTATGGGATGCAGGGGAATATAGCAAGCTAGATTTAAAAATTGACTCAGTGGCAGGAAACAAAGGGTAATGGTTGATGAGTGTTTTTGCAATTGGAAGGCTGTCTCCAGTGGGGTTCTGCAGGGCTTAGTAGCAGGACCCCTGCATTCTGTGATATATGTTCATGATTTGGACTTGAATGTAGAGATGGCGATCCAGAAGCTTGCATATGACATACAAATTGGCCGCATGGCTGATGATGAGGAGGGTAGCTGTAGACTGCATGAAGATATCATTGGCTGGTTTGGTGGGAAGAAAAGTGCAAAATGTAATTCAACCTGGAGATGTTTGACCTTCTCAAATGCATCACCTCATAAGGCAAAGGAATACACAATAAATTGGATGATACTGAGGTGTAGAGGAAGTAAGAGACCTTTGGAGTGCATGTCCACAGATCCCTGAAAGATAGCAGGGCAGGTTGATAAGGTAGTTAATAAGGCATTTGGAACCCTTTCCTTTATCAGCCAAGGCATAGAATGTAAGAACAGGGAGGTTATGCTGGAACTATGTAAAACGTTAGTTTGACCACAACTTGAGTACTGCATGCAGTTCTGCTAACTTCCATTACAGAAAAGTTGTAATTAAACTAGAGAGAGTACAGAGGAGATTTACGAGGATGTTGCCAGGACTAGAAAATTGCAGCTTTGAGGAAAGATTGTATAAGCTGGTGGTGTTTTCCTCAACAGAGGAGGCTAAGAGGAGATTTGATTTAAGGTATACAAGGTTGAGGAGCTTGGATGGAAAGAACCTATTCCCTTAGCAGAGAGGTCAATGACTTGGGGTATAGATTTAAAATGATTGGTAGAAGGATTAGAGAGGAGCTGAGGAAAATAAAAATTCAGAGGGTGGCAGATGTTGCATGCTGGTTAGTCTAGCTTTGGAATGATTACTGAGATGTTGGTATGTTCAAATAGCTGGTTTATTTGATACAATAGAACTATCTATGACTAGGTCTTACACTGCTGAGGTTATGAATATTCTCCCCTGCCTCTCCTAGTCATGTGTCCCCTTACATCATTGAGATGCTATTTACAGTCCCATGCATTAACCCTTATTAACCTTAATACTACAGTGGGGGACTGGAACTCGCTGCCTGAAAGGGTATAAGAGGCAAAAACCCTCAATTCATTTAAGGAAGGTATCTGGATATGCACCTGAAGTCCCATAACCTCTCTGGCTACGAACAAAGTGCTGGGCGGCTTGTTTTTTGACCGACGTGGACACGACGAGCGACTTGACCTCTTTCTGTGCCGTAGATATTTCCGCATTTTCTAAATTTTCTTGATGTTTGAATAAGGAGGAATGTGCAGGGGTGTGGGAAGAGGGTAGGGGAGTGGTAGTACATGACTTGATTGCTCCTTACGAGAGCCAGCAGACATGGTGGGCTGAATGGCCACCTTCTGTGTTGTCATGATTCTATGAATCTTCTATGCCCACTTGAGAGGGCAGATGAAGTCTTGGATTAACATCTAAAGGGGACTTAAACCCACAGTCTTCTGATTTTAAAGCACAAGTGCTGCCAGTGAGTTCCAGAAAGGAGAAATGGATATTTTTTTGTTGTTGTTGCTCAAGATCTAATGACTAGTGGTTGCAGGGGAGAGAGGCCACTACTAGACTCCCTCCATTCCATCCAGCCATCAGGGGGCTGAACCACAAGCAGTCTCCCTCTGCTTTCCCCCATTTCCCCACTGCATTTATTTGCAAAGAACAGTGAAGAGGATGCTGTTGGCTATCCCAGTAGGGAGAGGTGGCAACTCCGCAATTGGTGTCACGGATGCTTTTTCCCCTTGTGTTCTGCAATTTTTGGTCAATTTGACATACAAATGGAAAGCAGGATTTGAAAAAACTGCTATATACATTAGGGAGAGCATTGAATGCTGTAATGTTTAAAGTCAAACACCCTTGCCTGACAAGATTCTTAATCAAATAAATTACATGGTTGACAAGTCAGTATCAGCACATATCCCTGAACCTTTGTAACTTTTCTGCTGCAAGCTTAGTGAACATTCCCCTCTACGTCATTTTATAATTTGTTCAGAGAATTATGTGGATTTTAATCATGCGAACTGCTGTTGGTGATCATATATGTGTCCTGTAGTGTTGCAACAATTTTTGTTTCATAAAGCCTTTAATGTAGAAAAAAATGTCCAAGTGTCATGGAGCATAATTGTTCGAAAGTTGACAGTCAAAGGAGGATGCGTTAGGACAGCTCACCTCTTTGAAGCTGTAGGTTTTAAGGAGGGCCTTAAAGGAAGAGGTTTAGGGAAGGCTAAAGAGCTTGGGGCCTATACGATTGAGAATATTGTGGGACAAACACAACTACAGCCTGGTGTGCATAATCTAAAGCTGGCAGTTCTGTGCAATTCTGAGGACATCAGTCAGGGGTGCCTTCATTTGGAAGTGAATCTAATCTGAGGGTAGTCTGCCTGGTCAAATGGATGTAAAAATATACCGTGGCATTATTAGAAGAATAGGGAGTTCTGCTAGTTTCATAGCAAACATTCCTCCCTCAGTGAGTGTTGCTTAAACTGTTTAACTGGTTGTATATTCATTTGCTATTTGTGGGAGCTCACTAAGTGTAAATTGGCTGCTGAATTTGTCCACCTAATAGTAATTGCATTTTAAAAGTAATCCACCTGTTGGCAAGCTCTTTGGGGTATCCTAAGAGCATGCAAATATGTTCAATAAATGCAAGCTTGACCTTGATTATCCCCATCTCATAAATAAGGTAGGGAGGGGTGACCAAGCAATTGTGACAAATATGCGGAATACTGTCCTTGCACACATTCGTTACAAAGCTCTGCTTCTGAAGGTATTGTGGGGTAAATACAAATGACTTGAATGTAAAACTTTCTTTCTCAAATGTGCAGTGTGGCAAGTGAAATTGTAAAAAGACTGTAAATGCAGTTCTTGCCCACTTGGTTGTTTTACTCATCTTCATTACTGTCCTAGTGTTGTCTGCTTGAGAAATTGAAGTGTCATACTTGCGTAGAAAAGCTATGATCCTTCTCATTGCTGTTGATTGGATAGTGACTGAAGAAATGAATTATTAAAGAAGCATTTCCAGTATTATGTTCCTGGTCTGAGGAATTACTTGAAGTGGCTGCAGTACAGTCATAGCTTAATCTGTTTTGATAACTAAAAGCTAAATGAAGTTACAAAGGATTTATTTGTATTAAAGGTAATAGTCAATATTACATTTAAAAAATGGATATAGTGGATAGGCACAAACCCAAGCTCAATGTACATCTGTCTGTTTTTGTTTGGCTGAATTGCCTAATTTGGAGGAAGGATTATTTGTAGTTCTGACTGAGTGGCAAAGTGCTAATTTTGCAGATCTTTCAGAGAGCAGTCAATGGCGCGAAAATGAAAAATAGCTAACTTGAATGTGATCAAAATAGAAAATGCTGTAAACAGTGATAAACCATTCCTCCTCATCAGGGGGTTTACTTAACCTGTTTGCAGCCTTCGATATGTATGCCATCCTCCTCCTCTCCACTGTCTTCCAGCTGGGTGGGACTGCACTTGCCTGAATCTATTCTTACCTATCTAGTCGTAACCTTAGAGGCTTGTGAGGTTGGAGAAGATTAGAGATCAAGGCCATAAAGGGATTTGAAAACAAGGATGAGAATTTTAAAATCAAGTAATTGGCTTCCGGTCAAGCAATATAGGTCAACGAGCACAGGGGTGATAAGGGAACAGGACTTGCAGCGAGTAAAGACACGGGCAGCAGAGTTTTGAATGAGCTCAAGTTTCCGAAGGGTAGAATGTGGGAGACCGGCTAGATGTGCATTAGAATAGTTGCTTCTAGGGGTAATAAAGGCATGAATGAGGGCTTCAACAGCAGATGAGCTGAGATGGGCAAAGTCAGGCAATGTTACGGAGGTGGAAATAGGTTGTCTTGGGAGATGGCACGAATATGATTTTGGAGGCTTAACTCAGGATCGAATGTGATAACCAAGGTTGCGAACAGATTGGCAATGATCAGAGATGCCAGGGAAAGGGATGGAGTTTGTCGTTGGGGAGCAGAGTTTGGAAAGGGGACTGAAAACAATTGCTTCAGTCTTCCTAATGTTTAATTGAAGGAAATTTCTGCTCATCCAGTACTGGATGTCAGATAAGCTGTCTGATAATTTAGCAGCAGTGGAGAAGTTGAGAGAAGTGGTGGTTGGGGTAGAGCCGGGTATTGTCAGCATACATGTGAAAACTAACAATGTCGCTGAGGAGCAGCATAGTGATGAGAAAAAAGAGTGGGCCAAGGATAGATCCTTATGGGGACATGGGAGGGGACACTGGGAGAGCAGGAAGAGAAGCCTTTGCAAGTGACACTATGGCTACGATTAGATAGGTATTAGAAGTAGGTGAGAGCACTTGCACCCTGCTGGATAACAGTGGAGAGGTGCTAAAGGAGGATGTTATGGTCAACTGCGTCAAAGGCTGCAGATGGGTCGAGAAGGCTAAGGAGGAAAAGTTTTCCTTTGTCACACCTAGAATGTCATTTGTGATTTTAAGAGCCGTTTCAGTGCTGTGGTGAGGGCAGAAACTTAATTGGAAGGATTCAAATATGGAGTTCTGGGAAAGATAGGAACAGATTTGCAAGGTGGCAATGCTGTCGGGAATTTTGGAGAGAGAAAGCGAGATTGGAGATGATACAGTAGTTGGTAAGTACAGTAGATTCAAGGGTACCAAATGAAATAGAAAGATTTGACCTCCTGTAGCATTGTCATACTGAGGCATCTGTAGCCTAAAAGTGAACCTTAAAGTCACATGCTGTAGTTTGAGTAATTTTTAATGACTACAAATGTCAAAATTCTCAGACCAGCGAAAATGCCAGGAAATAAAGGAATGGAAGCTGGTTGGCCTTGTATTAATCAAATGTGAAAGAGTATGCACCCATTTTTCTCAGTTTATGTTCCACAGGCGGAGATTTGAATATTGGGAGTTTGAGCTATGAATTTTGAGATGAAAACAATAAATGATTCAGAAGATTTGATTACTTTGATTCATTTCTGTAAGCACGAGGTGGTTTTGTAATTTAGATGTAACTTTTTTTTCCCCAAATTGAATTTGCGAAGGCAAAGTGCTATAGTCAAATTAGGTTAATATCCTATTCTGGAAAAAGGAAACCTACACCAGCTGTATTTCAATACTGTAGTACCGTTGTTTAATGAAGACGTCATAACTATTGAGACGCATAGCAATGAGTATATTATTATTTATTGGTGGCATTTACCATTTTTAGTTTAGTTTTTTTGTACGATGAAGGCTCTTTGAATTTGTTTTTTTTTTTGTTTCTGCAGGCCGAAGTCAGAACTGCGTGAGGTCAACAACAGCAGTGTTACTGCGCCAATAGCTTATCTGGAAGCTCTGTTTTCATAGTGGTTTCAATTGCATTTACCTTACATAATGGGATTGCAATAAAAGGTCGATGGTTTGTTGTAAATATTTCCTTTTGACACGTATCACAAAAATCTTGCCTGTCTCTACTAACTAGTAGAGCTAAGCTTGTGTTGTAGCTGGTCCCCATTAACATGAAATATTGGGGGCTACAAAGTGAGTGGCTTTTGATGTAGTGCAACATTAAGCATCTGGAGCAGGTTTAGTGGAGCTCTGTGACAGCAGAACTATGTGTACTAATCCAGTGTGTACACCAATGCTGCATTCTGTAAAGTTCACATTCTGCAGCTATAACCCAACTTTGGAACATTCACTGCATAAGGTAACTAATGACACAAGAAATAATTTTACAAATTTAATTTGTAGGTTAAATAATTTTTATATTCTTAAAAGCATCAGCTTTTGTAAATGTAATTCCATGGATATAAAAATGTTGGCTTACCAGGTAGTGTTTGTGTCTGAGTTAATATGATGAGAGTTCAAACCCTGCTGTTGACTTGAGCACACAATCCATGTTTACACTTCTATATTACTATGGAAGGGCAGCATGGTTGCATGTGCAATCTGACAAATGAGACACTTCAAAATAAGGTCCCATCCACCATTTGATGTTGACCTCAAACTCCCTTCTTAGAATGAGAGAATTGCCCTGTGTACTGATTAATTTCTCTCAAAAGGACAGATTCCTCCTATTCATTCAATTTGCTGTTTTGGGACCTTGATATGCATTTAATGGAAAACTGCATGGAATTACAGTTTGTTTGAGAAATACTCACTCATTAAAGCAGACCAAGTTAGATTAGAATAGTCGATATTCCTTAAATCATCAATTCTGCTCAGTGCCACATCTTGTTTTGTACAAAACCTGATTCAACATTTAATATGCTGCTTTGCTCTAGCCTCACTCTTTTGTTTACTCCCAGCTATTACAAATGAAAACTAGTAATGTATTTGTTTTAACTTTGTATTTGGGAAAAATCTACCAATGCAGGAAAATGTGAATTATGAGGTGTGTTTATTATCGGGTTACTCTATATTGGTCTTCTCCCAAATGTAAATTAAGTGTTTTAATTGAGGAATCCATGAAGGCCGAAGCCATGCAGAATGCCACCAAGATTAAAAACTGAAGATTCAATAAAGTAAGTGATGGTTAGATGACAGTAAATTTTAATCTTTAGGAGCAGAGGCTGCAAGAGATAAGTTCAGCGTGAGGTAATGGCTGGGTGGTCAGGTTTTGTTTTTGTCTTGGGATGAGTGTGTTGCTGGTAAGGCCAGCATTAATTGCCATCCATAATTGCCCTAGAGAAGGTGATTGTTGGAAAGCTGTTAGTTACAGAACAATCTGTCTTAAAGAAGTCTTCATAGTCTTCAATAAGTTAACTAAGTCTTTTATTAACTACTAGAAATATTTATACATGTACAGGCTAGGAGCTATCTCCAAATTTAGGTCTTCACACCTCTCTGCTGAACACCACACTGACCCCTGGGTCATGACACTTTGATCACTGGTTGATACTGTACTCAGTCCCACATTAACCCTTATGCTACACCTTCCCCCAAATCTTTACACAATGTATATGGAAATACACTCTCAATTTCTGGTGATAGACTGTCCACCAATATTCATCACAAGCCCATCGACTCCCACAGCTACCTCGACTACAGCTCCTCACACCCTACTTCCTGTAAGGACTCCATCCCATCCTCTCAGTTCCTTCACTTCCGTCGCATCTGTTCCGATGATGCCACTTTCCAAAACAGTGCTTCTGACATGTCTTCCTTCTTCCTTAACCGAGGGTCCCCACCCATGGTGGTTGACAGGGCTCTCAGCCGTGCCTGACCCATCTTCCGTGACTCTGCCCTCACACCTTCCTCTCCCTCCCAGAACCATGATAGGGTCCCCCTTGTCCTCACTTTTCATCCCACCAGCCTCCACATTCAAAGGATCATCCCCTGCCATTTCTGCCAACTCCAGCATGATGCCACCACCAAGCGCATCCTCCCTTCATCACCCCCCTACCCTCCCGTTGGCATTCCGTAGGGACCGTTCCCTCCAGGACACCCTGGTGCACTCCTCCATCACTCCCAACACCTCAACCCCCTCCCATGGCACCTTCCTATGCAATCACAGAAGGTGCAACACCTGCCCCTTTAACTTCTCCCCCCTCTTCACTGTCCAAGGACCCAAACGCAGCGCTTCACTTGCACTTCCCTCAATTTGGTCTACTGCATACGCTGCTCCCAATGAGGTCGCCACTATATTGGAGAGACCAAACGCAGACTGGGTGACTGCTTTGCGAAACACCTTCGGTCTGTCTGCAAGCATGACCCAGACCTCCCTGTCACTTGCCATTTCAACACATGTCCCTGCTCACATGCCCACATGTCTGCCTCGGCTGGCTGCAATGTTCCAGTGAAGCTCAACGCAAACTGGAGGAACAGCACCTCATCTTCCGACTAGGCACTTTACAGCCTTCTGGACTTAATGTTGAGTTCAACAATTTCAGATCATGAACTCTCTCCTCCATCCCTACCCCCTTATTTCCGATCCCCCTTTTTGCTAATTATTTATAATTTTTAACACTGGGCTCGGTGTTGGGACCCTTGCTGTTTGTGTTTTATTAACGATTTGGACGTGAATGTGGGGAGGGGTAATATTTGCTGATGACACAAAGATTGGCCGAGTAGTGGATAGTGTAGAGGATAGCCATAATCTCCAAAACAATATAGATGTGTTGGTGGAGTAGGTGGTAAAGTGTCAGATGGATTCTAACATAGAGAAGTGTGAGGTCATACATTTAGGGAGGTCAAACAGTTACAGGGATTACACAATAAATGGGAATATACTAAGAGGGCTAGATGAAGTGAGAGATCTTGGCGTACAAGTACACAGGCCCCTGAAGGCAGCAGTTCATGTAGACAAGGTTGTAAAGAAGGCATATGGAATGCTCTCCTTCATTGGCAGAGGTATAGAATATAAAAGTAAGGATATAATGTTGGAATTGTATAAAACACTGGTGAGACCCCAACTGGAGTATTGTGTGCAGTTCTGGCCACCACATTACAGGAAGGACGTAATAGCTCTGGAGAGAGTGCAGAGGAGGTTTACAAGAATGTTGCCAGGGTTAGAAAAGTGTAGCTACGAGGAGAGATTGGATAGGTTGGGGTTTTTTCCTTAGAACAAAGAAGGCTGAGATGTGACTTGATTGAGGTATACAAAATTATGAGGGGAATAAATAGAGTGGACAGGATAAAATTATTTCCATTGGTGGAGGATTCTAGAACAAGGGGTCATAGATTCAAGATAAGTGGCAGAAGGTGTAGGGGGGACATGAGGAAGAACTTTTTTACGCAGAGGGTAGTGGGTGTCTGGAATTCGCTGCCCAAGTTGGTGGTAGAGGCAGAAACTCTAAACTCTTTTAAAAAGTACCTGGATCTGCACCTAAAGTGCTGTAAGCTGCAGGGCTATGGGCCAGGTGCAGGATGGTGGGATTAGAAAGGGCACCAGGGTGTCCTCGGGCTGGCATCGCCAAGATGGACCGAATGGCCTCCTTCTGCGCTGTAATTTTTCAATGGTTCTATGTACAGTGAAGGGTACAGGCTAGGAGCTATCTCCATGTTTAGGTTTTTATGCCTCTGCTCAACACTGCACTGATCCCCGTGTCTGGGTCATGTCCCTTGCATCACTCTGCATATGTGACTGTACTTAGCCCCACATTGACCCTGTATCTGCCAGACTCTTACACTGCAATGTTGTTTCTTCTTGAAACCTTAAATGCTGCTGCACTTAATGCTGCTGATTGCACCCACAGTGCATTTTTCTGCAGTATTTTAAATGGCTTTTTACACCATTTTCAGAGGGCAGTTAAGAGTCAACCACATTGCTGTGGATCTGGAGTAATGTGTAGAATGGATAAGGGTGGCAGATTTCCTCCCCTAAAGGTCATTAATGAATTAGATGAGTTTTTACAACAATCTGGTATTAATGACGAGCATTTTATTCCAGGTTAATTAAAATTAAATTCTCCCAGCTGTTGTGGCGGGATTTGGACTTGTGTCTCTAGACCATTAGTTCGGACCTCTGACTACTAGTTCAGTAACATTGTCACTATGTTATTGTCCTCCCTTTTTAGACCTTTGAACTTCATAGAAACATAGAGAAGAGGGCTTTGTGCAAGAGGGATCATGTATCAGGCAATGAGCTTTTTCTTGCATCCTGCCTCAGAATATGAAAGGTATTACATAGATATAAGAACAGTATCTAAAAATTAGATGTGACTTGAGCTTCAAAGCGTTATTTGGTGGGGGGTGGGTGAGAGGGATGAATACATGAGAAAAGCAAGCTTTTTGGATGTTGCAGCGAAGGATTGAGGTTCAATTTGTGTGCAGAGGAGATTGAGATGTTGACAATTCCATTTGAGTCTAATCATTGCCTTTTGTTAAAGATGATTATCAAAGGCAGGACAAAACTATGCCTTTTGTGAAAACTGATGAGTAAACCTTTCTTGAAATATAATGATAAAAATAAAATAAAATATTTTATCTATTTGCAGCCTATCTCCTACAATTTCAACTTTTTATTTGTGGATGTCCATTCTTTGATTTATAGATACCCAAGAGTTACCAGATCTTCAAAAATAAATGTGATCCGTTGACTGTGTGGCTGCCAGATGGCTTTCAAGGGCTATTAACTGTTTGGCCTAAGCATTTGCACCTGGCCATGGTGGAGTGAGGCCTGGGCCTCATTTCCAGTTGCCAGGTGAGTGTTGCCTGGACCTGACAGGAAATAGCACTTAGCCAGTGAATGGGAATTTGGGTGGGAGGAGACCACTATTAGACAGCTGCAGGAACGGCCCCATCACTCAATTAAGAGCATTGGGTGGGGTGGGCACTGGAGACTAATTGCAGTTGGGGGAATGAGGCTGGTGTAGGGGAAACGTTAGATTTTCTTGAGGGACTGGAGGGGCATTCCTTCCTCTTGGCCTCTGAAGATATTACAAATTGTATCGTTTTGGTCTTTTTGAGTCTGCTACCTGCTGTCGGTTTTCTCTGGTGTGACTGTGCGTTAAAATTGTGCCTGGATCCTATTTAAGCCATAAGCCTCACTCACCTGCTGTGTGCACGCCAAAGCACGACAGTTAAACTGGTGGCAGGCATAAATGTCGTGCCAATCCAGAGGAGATGACACTGCATCTGTTTTCATTACCCACCTATCCTATTCTCATTGGGTGCGAGGATTAAAAGCAGCCCTCGATGTAACTATATATGAGCTTTTACTCCAAGCACCTCACCTAGAATATTACTAATTAATACTTGTATTGAGTTGCCACCATTTTTATTTTATGCATGGCCACCATTGTGTTTTATGCAAACTGTAATTTACTTAGTTGTTGTTCAAAAAAGTGTAGCTAATTCAAAGGAGTCAGCAACTTCATAGCTATGTAAACAGCAAATACTAGCTTTGAGAATAAAATTTGAAATCTTGCTCCGTGTGAAATATTTCATATTTGTTACCTTTTTGTCTCATTTTCACTTTAGAAGGAATATCATGTGTATTTCTATCGCTTATGTTTGCATCCTCTTAAAACTGGGTAGCCTTTCCTGGTTGCCTAGCCGTGTTTGCCTGATACTTTTTCAAGCAGGTGCTTAAGTATCAAAACAGAGTTTTATCATTTGAGGTGCTTTGTCTGGTACGATTTGCAAGCTCCATTTGAGCTGCAAAACTGCAGCGTTTGTGTGGAACCGTCCCCTCCTTGTGATGACATAAAGTTTGATCCTAGTTGTATAATGAATCACAATAGTGGGCTGTGACTAAATTAGTTGAATATCTAGTTGTACCTGTATAACTTGATATTACCACTAGGTGCCAAAATTAGAAAGGTCTTTGCATACCAACACATGGAAATGATGGGCAGAAAAGGACCAGCTGGCCTTGCAACCCTACCCACACCAAAACAGCTAGACTGGTATGGCTAAGGCTGTGTTTGCTGACACTGCAGCTGCAGAGGGTACACGGTGTACATGCAGTTGCAGTACCTATGACTTCACTGCCAGCAATGCCACTGGTAGCTGCCTGCATCAAAGAATAGGACCATCAGTAATACCGATCAGTGTAAAGATATTTTAACAAGTGCAACACCAATAAAGTTGTTTTTTTCCCCCAAATGTTTCTCCAATGTGCAGAGTCTTAAATGATATGTGATCTCACTCTGACAACCTAATACCATGCTTAAGGTAAGCAGTTTTCACAAAATATTGAACCCAGAATGCCAGTTGAAAATCCTGGGATCGCATGCAATAAAACTGTGATTTGACCTGGCTGTCCCTCTTGTCACCCTGTGTCTTGTTGCCTTCCACTTGCCCCAGGTGAGGCAGAGAGGGCTCATGATAGGAGTGGCTTGCAGGTCAGACAAGGCCAGTGAGGTGGCGAGCGGGCCAGGGATCCGGAGGCTACGGGGGTGAGGGATCGGGAGTCAGAGTGGTGAGCAGGAGGCAGCAAAGGGTCAAGAACTGGGCCAGCAATGGGTCGGGAGCCAGAATGGGGAGCTAGAGGCAGTGAAGGGTTGGGAGCAGGGCTGAGAGGAAGGGTGGCGAGCGGGATGCAGCACCTGAGTGGTGAGCATTCAACACGTGCAGAACTATGTCAGCAGTGGGAGGAACCATGCATGCGCTGGTAGGCTGAATGAGTGCCAACTACTTCTTCTGTTTGGTGTTGGGGGACACAGTGTATGGCTAAGCACTCTTCCTCCTCTGATCACCAGTCTTCTTGCACTGTCCCTTGTAGTCAAGTAATCTGCTGGAAGAGGTGATTTTAAAAACTCCTGTAGCTTGCTTAGACCATAAAAAGTAACTTAAGAATGTAAGATCAATTAATCAAAGTGAAGTCCCAAATTTTGAATTTGGGGTTGGCTTTTGAACATAGAAAAAGCTTGACTTGATGAGATCCCACATTGTGGCTTTCAGCTCAGTGGGGAAGCTTGAGCCAGGTGCTCCTGTGGAGAAAAGGAGTGTATATTTGGATGAGTCAGCTGAACTGTAGTAATTCATTTTCTCAAGATGATTTATTGGTAATAACCCCCCCTGACCACTCCACACATTATTTCCCAGAAATTGGTATGGTACAATCTGAGGCGAAACATGTGCACCATTTTGAAAGGTGGAACAAAAATGAAAGGCTTGATCCAGGGAATGTAACCTGAAGAATGTGTATTAAATTATTCATTATTGGCCAACAGTTGTGGAAAGCCTATTTCTGTTAGGCTCTTGTTGAACTGTTGATGAAGGTTGAGAATCCGGTTTGGAATGCTGTGGTCACGTGCTGAACAGTTGTTTTAATGTTGCATCATAATCAAAAGTATGATGTATATTTTAAAATGCCACTTCAGGGTGAGTTATCATTTTTAAAATATTTGGTCTCAAGTCCACAGCTACATGGGATTAAAACATATGGGTGAGTTAATTGGAACCCATTAGCAGTAGTTTTCTAAAATGTCACTAACAATAGGATTTTCATTTTCACCCTCTGTAATTGTTTCAGTCTTCAGGAATGTAAATTTCAATTTTCTCCTCACTAGAACAGCAAAATGCGATGCCAAATACTTTTCCTGCTGACGTTTTCACTGTGAAGGAAAGCTTTTATGCTGTAAATAAGGTAGTCTTTCTTTGCAAAAGACAAAGTTCTTTCTCTTGCAGTCCATTTTTGTGGGGGTTTGGGAGGGGGAGAGGATGTTATTTATCCCAAGTTTATACAGTTGTTCGATCACATACTGTAAAGTAGATGTGTATTACTTTTGTTGGACCTAATATTTAACATTTTCCCTCTGTTTCTATCAGCTTCTCTCTCCTCTTCCCCCTGCCCCCACCCCAAAGATAATTTTGGGATGGTTCCTTGCACACTTCTTTGATCTTTGGGCTCAATTTGTGTGCCTTTGTTTTTGGATGCAGGGGTTGCTGATTTCCATTTGACATGCACAGGATGTAAATTTGGTGCGCGCACCCCATGCGCATGATTTGTAGTTTGCAGCCAAGAGGGTCCCATAGTGCTTCCCCCTCTGTGTTGTCAGCTGCCTCTGTGTTTAGCAGGGGTTTGAACGATGTTATGTGGATACCGTGTGCTGCTGCCAGCTTGCTTTTTTTTTTTAAAAGGAAGAATGTCAGTCTTGGAGAAGCTGTACTGAATAGTATTGGAGTTCAAATGATGGAAAATTGAGCACCAGAGCGAGGGTTTGAAGGTGACTACAGTGCTGGAAGCATTAGTGGTGGAACTGTGCAGGTAGGAGAGACAGCATGGTTCTGCTGTTTTGTTTTGGAGGTATGTGGCAGAAAGCCCTCCAGGACCACTTGCAGAAAGGAGTGGGAGCAGATGAACAGAGAGGTCAATTCCTGGCATCTGGTCATGAGGACCTGGCAGCAGGTCCACAAGAAGTAAAACAATACCACATGGGTGGTCAAGATCAGTAACTGCATCTCCCCATGAGACTTGCCCACCACATAACCAACCTTTCTCAGTGCTTAATGCACTATGCCTTATAACACACCCATCATCATGTCCTGCCACTTGACTCATGCCTAACATCCAGATGCTCCACCTTACTCTGGCTAGTAATGCTGCCAGTCTTGCAGCACTCACTGCCTCCACTTAGCTTCAACTATGGCAGGAACATGACACAATCATACTCATTCTGTTTTCTTCTCTTGCAGGACCAGGTACCCTTTATTTTATATTCTTATTTCTTCTCCTTGTCCTTAATTCTAAAATATATCACTTCAAGCTTCTCTGCTTTAAATTTAATTTCCCCATTCCACCATCCTGTCTATGACATATTGGAAGTCTTTTCCTAGCCTATGTTGCTACGACATCTAAAAGAAATAATGAAACCAGTCGGACCACCCGACATCAACCTAGGCACCGGAAACAACAGTGGCACATCCAGTCCTGTTGACCCTGCAAAATCCTCTTGACTAACATCTCGGGGCTTGTGCCAAAATTGAGCAGCTGTCCCACAGACTAGTCAAGCAACAGTCTGACATGATCATAGCCACGGAATTATACCTAACAGGCAATGTCCCAGGCACTACCATCACCATCCCTATCCCCCTTACAGGAAAGACCCACCAGAGGTGACAGCACAGTGGTATATAGTCGGGAGGGAGTTGCCCTGGTAGCTCTTACCAGCTCTGGACCCCTTGAAGTCTCATGGCATCAAGTCAAGCATGGGCAAGGTAACCTCCTGCTGGTTACGACCTACCATCCCCCCGCCCCTTCAACCGATGAATCGGTATTCCTCCATGTTGAACACCACTTGGAGGAAGTACTTGAGGGTGGCAAGGGTGGGTGACTTCAATGTCCATCACCAAGAATGACTCAGCACCACTACTGACTGAACTGGCCAAGTCCTAAAGGATATAGCTGCTAGACTGGGCCTCTGGCAGATGGTGAGGGAACCAGTAAGGTGGAAAAACCCTACCTGACCTCGTTCTCACCAGTCTGCCTGCTGTGGATGCATCTGTCCATGACAGTATTGGTAGGAGTGATTACCGCACAGTTCTTGTGGAGACAAAATCCTGTCTTCGTACTGAGGATAACCTCCATATTGTTGTTGCACTATCACTGTGCTAAGTAGGACCGATTCAGAACAGATCTAGAACTCAAAACTGGATGTCCATGAAGCACTGTAAACTATCAGCAGCAAAATTGTATTCAAACACAATCTGTAACCTTGTGGCCTGGCATATCCCCTACTCTACCATTGCTATCAAGCTGGGGAATCAACCATGGCTCAAAGAAGAGTGCAAGAGGACATGACAGGAGCAGCACCAGGCATACCAAAAAATGAACCATCAACCTGGTGAATCTATAACACAGGACAGAAAACTTGTGTGCCAAACAGCGGAAGCAGCATTTGATAGATGGCTAAGTGATCCCACAACCAACAGATCAAATTAAAGATCTTCAGTCCTGCCAACCCAGTTGTGAATGATGGTGGACAATTAAACAACTCACTGGAGGAGGCGCCACAAATATCCCCATCTTCAGTGATAGGGGAGCCCAGCACATCAGTGCAAAAGGACAAGGCTGAAGCAATTGCAAGCATCTTCAGTCAGAAGTGCCGAGTGGGCGATCCCATCTCTGCCTCCCCTTGGGCTACCTGGCATCATAGATGCCAGCCAGTCTTTAGCAACTTTAATTTACACAACGTGATATCAAGAAACAGCTGAAGTCACTGGCCACTACAAAGACTATGGGAATTGACAACATTCCGGTAATAGTATTGAAGGTTGGGGTTCCTGAATTAGCTGTGCCTCTAGCCAAGCTAATACAGTACAGCTGTAACACTGGCATCTACCCAGAAATGTGGAAAATTGCCCAGGTAGGTCCTATCTCTAAAAAGCAGACAAATCCAACCTGGCCAATTACCGCCCCATCAGTCTACTCTCGATCATCAGTAAAGTCACTTACTCAGCAATAATCTGCTCACTGAGGCTCAGTTTGGGTTCTGCCAGGGCCACTTAACCCCTGACCTGATTATAGCATTAGTTCAAGCATGGATCAAAGAGTTGAACTCTGACATAAGGCAGCAATTGCCTGATTTTGGCGTCAAGGAGTATATCCAAACTGAAGTCAGCGGTAATCCGTGGGAAAACTCTCCACTGGTTAGGGTCATACCTAGCACAAAGGAGGATCGTTGTGGTTGTCGGTCAGTCATTTCTGCCCTGAGATGACATAGCAGGAGTTCCTCAGGATAATGTCTTGGGGCCCAACTGTCATCAATGAACTTCCTTCCATCATAAGGTCAGAAGTGGGGATGTTCACTCATGATTGTGCAATGTTCATTCGCGACAACTAATACTGAAACAGTCCATGTCTAAATGCAGCAGGACATGGGCTCATAAGTGGCAAGTAGCATTCGTGCCACGCAAGTGTCAGGTAATGACCATCTCCAACAAGAGAGAACCTAGCCATCTCTGCTTGACATTCAATGACATTACCATTGCCCTACTGTCAACATCCTGGCGTTTTCCATTGACCAGAAACTGAACTGGACCAGCCCTATAAATATTGTGGCTACAAGAGTAGGTCAGAGACTATGAATCCTGACTTGGAACTATATTGCCATTTCTTCACTGTCACTGGGTCAAATTCCTGGAACTCCCTTCCTAACAGCACTATGGGTGTTCTTTACAACACATGGACTGCAGCGGTTCAAGAAGGTAGCACACCACCACCTTCTCGAGGGCAACTAGGAATGGATAATAAATGCTGACCTAGCCAGGGACAGCCACATCCAATGAACTAACAAAGAAATCCCCCTTGACATTTTGCAATGCTTCCAAGTTTTGTCATTTACAAATTCTGCAATTGTGCCCTGGGTATGGGTCATTAATATATATTAAGAAAAGCAGGGATCCTAATAGGAACCCTGAAGAGCTCCACTCCATACTTTCCTCCGGTCTGCAGCCTGAAAAACAATTGTTCAATGCAATTTGTCCTTTAACAATTCAGTTTTATCTTTCATTAATCCACACTTGTCCAGATGACTCATTTTTGTCCTGATTCGGTTTCACACCATGTACGTTAAACCGGTTGGCTTGTAGTTGTTAGGTTTACCCTTGCACTCTTGTTCAATAAAACACAACATTTGCAATTTTCCAGTTGTCTGGCACCACCCCTGTATCTGAGGATTGGAAAATGATGGCCAGTAAATTTTTGCAATTTCCACTCTTGCTTCTCAAATGCATCCCATCTGGTCCTCGTGACTTGTCAATTTTCAGTCTTTCTAATACCCCCTCCATATCAAATTTTTGTCCATCTAATATTTCCTATCTTCTCCTTCATTACGCCTGTGGCATCATTATTCATCCTTGGTAAAGATGGATGCTAGGTACTCTATTAGTATCTCAGCAATAACCACTGCCTGCATATGTAAATCCCCGTGTTGGTCCCGAATGACCTCCACTCCTCCTTTTCACCACCTTTTTTACTCTTTGTCTAAAGTAGACTTCTGGATATTTTTAGCTGCTTGTCTCTTCTCATACTCTTTCTTTCTCTCTCTCTCTTTCTCTTTGTCTCTCTCTTTCTCTTTCTCTCTCTCTCTCTCTTTTTGCCTGTCGTTCTATTTTTTTGCTTCCCCTCTGAACTTTCTATAGTCAGCCTGTTTCTCACTTATTAGCAATCTATCATACGCATCCTCTTTCTTTCTGCTCCATCTTTCTCTGTCTTCCATTATCCAGGGAGCTCTGGCTTTGGTTGCCCTACTGTTCCCCCTCATGAGAATGTATCATAACTGTACCTGAACTACTCCCTCTTTAAAGGCAGCCCATTGTTCCTTTACAGTTTTGCCTGGCAAACTTTGATCTCAATTTAACTGGGCCAGATGCTTTTCTCATCATTGAAGTTGTTCCCCCCTCCATTTAATTTTTACTCTGGATTTTTCCTTTTCCTATTCCACAGGTAAGTTAAACTTCCTTCTATGATCATTGTCCCTTAAATGTTCCCCTATCAACACTTGATCTACTTGCACCTCTTTCCTCAAACAGATACAACAATGCCTCCTCCATTGTTGGGTTGGAAACATACTGATCAAGCACACTTCAGAAACACTTTCCCCCTTCTCTGACCTTTACATTATTATTACCTCAGGCTAAATTGAAATAAAATCCCTCATTCTCACTACTTTGTAGCTTTTGCACACTTCTGTAATTTTCCAGCAAATTTTGCATGAGTGCCTATGGAATGCACCCAGTAGTGTAATGCTACCTCTGTTGCTTCTTAACCCTAACAAAATAGCTTCTGCCCTTAACCCTTCCAGGATATTCTTTCTCCTCTTCACTTGTTCTATTCTCAATCATTACTGCCATACTTTATTTCTCTTTCCCTATCTTTCCTGAATACCTTGTATCTAGGAATATTTAGCACTCAGTCCTGCCTTTTTTTTCCTGAGTGAGGACTCCATTATCGCTGCAACATTATATTCCCATGTGGCTATTTATGCCTGCAGTTCTCCAAACTTTATTTACTGTGCTTTGTGCCTTTGCACACATGCACTGAACCTAATTTAGACTGCTATATTCTTTAATACCTGATCCTACCCTTACTATTTGCTACCTTACTATTTCTGACTCTTCCAATCCTTTATGCACCTTGTTTCTCCTTTTGCCATGCTACATCCGGGTTCCCATCCACCTGACAAGCCAGCTTAAACCCTCCCAAAGGCTAGCACTAGCAAACCATCCCCTGAGCACAGATTCTGAGGTGAAAGTAGCTACCATTTGAGGTCAAGATAGCATTTGACAGTGAAAGACACACTGGATAAATAAAACCTGCCCACCAGTGGGTGGAGTAAATGGTTGTGGCTGTCTGAGGGTACTAATCAGAGACCCAAAATGTTACTGCAGGCATTGATCAAGGAAGCGTCTTTGGCTCAACCAGCCTTGGCTGTTTAGCCATTAACGTTGCCTCTATCATAAAGTCTGAAGGAGGATTCTACAGCATTCAGCTTGATTGAGAAGGCATTTGATGATGAAGCGAGCCATGCTCAGCTTGCCACAGGACCTGGATTATGTTCTGGCTTGGGCAGACAAGTGGGAGTTAGACTTTTTGGCAAATGAACAAGATGTTTCCAGTCATGTTTCCAAAACCTTGAATAGCACCACCGTTGGCATACAGCCACACCACTGGACCCCTGAATTCATCAGTGACTTGGATGTCTTTATTGACCAGAAAATGAGCAGGATCATTGATACCAACATTGCCTATAAGAGCAAAGCAGAAGCAAAGAGCTCCATTTGTGGCTCACCTCCACAAAGTCTCTCCACCATCAGCAATGAACAAGTCAGATGTCTGATGGAATGCTTCTTGGATGGTGTGATCACAACATTTGAGAAGCATGACCCTTTTCAGGACAGAGAGTTTGCTTGATCTGTGCAAATTATTGAATCAAAATGAACATTTTATTGGCAAATAACATTACTGGATAGACTATAAAATGTGTAATTGTTATTAATTGTTAGACTGACTACTCATGGAATGAGAGATTTGTGTGCAGTTTGAGTTGCTCTGAATGACTTGTATTTATTTGTGTATTTGTCTTTGGGGAGCCCTTTATAGTAATTACTGCTTTTTGACATTGTATTATAAAATCTTTTTTGGGGAATAAATAGGGAATGAAGGACAAGGGAATGGATGATGGGACATAAAGATAAGATGTTTTCAAAGTGGTTTTTAAAGTTGAAGAGATGAGGGGGGTGGGGGGGAAGAGTGTGCCAAAGAATTGGGCTGAGATAACTTTAGGCTCCTCCTAACAGTGGTGATGGGGTAAAATCTGGTGGAGGCTGCAGAGACGGGATTGGAAGATGAGGACTCAGGTGGTAAAACTGACATGAGGAATTTTGTGACCCATAAAGGTCAACATTGATGAACAAGAGGAATTTAGCTAGAGGATATGAGCAGCTATGTTTTGTACCAGCTTGAGCTTGTAAAAAGGGAGAGAGAATGAGGCAAATGGAAATAACATTAGAAAAATTGAGTCTAGAAGTGACTAAAGCATGGATAAGCATTTTGGCAGCAGAGCCTGGATAGGGACAGAAGAGTGGAATATCGTGAAGTAGTGATTTGAAGCAAAGCTCAAGGACAAACAGAACACCCAAATTTTCACACTCTCTGCTGGAGCCTGAATGATCTGGAAATGATTGGGAGTCCGTGGCAAGCATGTGGAGTTTGTTGCAGAGGGCCAAAAATAATGGCTCTGTTGTTAGCATTGTTGAGTTGAAGTTGTCTGTCTTCTGTTGTTGGACAGGTGATCTGATTTAAAATTGGAGTAGTTACCTTGGAATTATTTCCTTTTGCAATGTAAGTATATTTCAGGCTGTCTCTTTCAAAAAAAAACTTTTTAGTTCAAGAAAAAAACTTTTTCCTGGAGTATGGAAGACGCGAAGGAAGATTTTTTACTGTTTGTCATGTAACAGCAACTCTAGACAGTATCCATAAGTTTGCAGTAAATTCAAAATAAGGTCTAATTTGTGTGTAAAGTTGGCCGTATTTGGCTGTTAAATGAATTGTTTTCAAGGAGATAACTGTTTAATTGGCTAATTACCTATTTTTTTTTTGAAAAAAGGTTCCTTGTATTCTGCAAATAAGCCTGGAATTTTTCTTGTATGCAGGAAATCATTAGCATGTTTAAGAACAAAGGCTCAAGAAATCCAGAATATGTAGGACTACATTGTTTAAGCAACTAGAACAATTTCCCCCTATGAGCACAAGGCAATTTGATGATAAGCTTGCTGATAAGCTTGCCCTGTACCTCTTATGACATTTGGCTTGCAGGGTCTTCTGAATTTGTTTCAGGGATGGTCAGGAAATAGCAGTTCTTTGGCATAATCTTAAATCTAGTTTACTCAGACATGTATGTGTAAGTAGATACAGTCTGCCTGTACAAGTAGGTACAGTCTGCCTGTAGTTCCTAACAAACTTCTGTGAATGAGGTACTTTAAATGCTTGGTTAAATTAGGTATTTTATTTTGGATCAACTTAATGATATTTTTACTTCTTGATGATGACTGGTGTTAGAATAGCACTTTTTAAAAAAAAAACAGAACCATTGAAACCTGCCCAATTGTCTGCATAAAGGTTTCTCTGTAATAGCACATTTACCAATTACTCGGGCACAACTTGACTTTCAGTATCCACACAAAGAAAAGCTGCTTTGGGCAGAAGAACCTGTGAAAGAATCTCCTCTGTGTGGATTTGTGCATTTCTAGCTCTGTTCTGGTTGATTTCAGCAAACCTCAGTATAAACTTGTTGTCTAAGTCACTCTAAAGACTGCCTTTGATCTGCGCCATTTGTTTCCAGACAGCAGGAGAGGTTAGTTTGGTGGCATTACATCACTCCTGCTGCAGTGTTATCTCTCGTTGGTGCCTGTCTGCTGCAGTGTAGATACTGCAAGTGTTTGACCCTGAAGAAAACTACACAGGAGTTAGCACTGGTACAAGTATAAATGTTATATTTATGGCCTATTTGAGGAAAGGTGCTTTAAGTGAAGATTACTTGTTTGAGCAAGTAACTGTGGTAATATGATATTACATGCATGTGAAGGTTTTTTTCCACAAATTCCACTATTGTTTACAATTAAGCTTAAATTAAGTTTCAGGGATTTCTTGTTTCCTTATAAGATTGTTCAGCTTTGTTTTTCTATGTCATGGGGTTGTGATGCTTTGTCATTGAATGAGATTAAGAGGATCAACACATCTGGTCTTTTCCACAGGCACTTTTTTTTAAAGTTATCATGTGCGACTGGAATTTATTGTGGTTCACACATTTTTATCAAAAGGCAGAGCTGTCAGTGCCAGATGGGCTGTTATAAAACCTTTTTTAAGTAATTGTAATCGTAACCTGTAGGAGTATCTCAGACATTGTCCTTGGTGGTAACTCGCCTTTCCCAATGATTTCAGTGTAACCAGAATCCTGTCAAGTACTTTTTATCTTAGTTTTTAAAACCTTTTTTGTACACTGATTCTGATTATGATTCTTTGATCGTGCATCCAGCTCGAAAGCAAAGGCCCCCTTGATTCCCTGTTTCAAAAAAAAGTGCATCTCCTCCTTTGATTCCACTGAATATTTTGTACTGCCCTGAATGTAGCAGGGGGCTAGAGAAAACTTCTTCGTAATACGAATTCCTGATACTGGTATCTTTCTGGTGCAAAAAGTCTCATAATTTCCCACCCCTCTTCCTCAGGTTTTCAGATTAAAGGTACCAGAATCCATGCAGTCTTCCCAGAATTTCTCTTTCATGCACTGCAAGTCTCTAGCCAATGATTTGTACAGTAATGTTTGGGGTTCTGCAGTTGCCTAGGCAGCTGAAGTGGAGGAACTCAGTGTGGTGTAGCCATTTCAATACCTACTATAAACCTAGAGATGTTGTTCTGTATTTGCAAAGCTTTGTTCTGCTTCTCACAGACTGGAGGTGCTCATATTTTACTAACCTGATGCATTTTCATGAACTGTTCTCTTATTCAAAACAGCTGATTGAGCTTCTAATTACCATGAAAACTGAAAGGGATGGGATTCGATATTATGCAGAATATAAAGAACCATTGGTTTCCAAGACCACGACAATGGTATCGCGAGTTTCAAAGTACGAATGTAAAAGATTGGTTGCAAGAAGCACTAATGTAAATTTGAGTGTTGGCTGTGGCTCAGTTAGTAATGCTTGCCTGTGAGCCAGAAGGCTTTGGGCTCAAATCCCATTCCAGGACTTGAGAACAAAAATGTAGGCTGATGCTGCATGTTGTACTGAGTTGGAGATGCCAGCCTGGATTTTCATCCTCAAGGCGGGTATTAGGAGTTGGGAAAATTCCTGGCTCTGCTTCATTTGCTTGAGAGGGGTGGAGGGTGTGGGCTGGACTTGGGCCAGCTGACCTTGGAAGGAGTTTAGACTCATCTGCAGGTTGCTGGGTGTGAAGTTGGGCTTAAAAGGCCCACCTCAGTGCAGTGTGGCTTCATCCCAGTTAAAATAAAAGCATACAGCCCCTCCAGACCTCACCTCACACCTCCTCACTCCTTCAACCTCTCAATACTCCCCATTCCCCATCCAAGCCACCTTTGGCCCCTCATTCCCCCATGCCAAGGTATGGTACTTACATACCCATTGACGTACTGTATAGAACCAATGAACCCTATAGTGACAGTAGGGAGTTTGTTTATTTTAAAGCTTCCTTTTAAAGTAATTCATTCTTAACTTCTATGAACATGTCCTGAGGAATTCCTAAGGGAATTCAGACCCTTAAAGTATCAATAACAAAAACCACTAACCCTTGAAACCACTTAACGTTGTGTAAATAAACTGTGAAATTGACAGTAGGGATCAGAGCCTGAGTTGTCAATCAAACAATGTTTTATCTGGGGTGCAGTGTTTCAACCAGTGTAATGGATGTCTGGGCTCTCTCTAGCCCAGTCAGCCCATAACCAGAAACAGCAACATAAGCGGGACAGGCATGGCTGGATGTCCTTACTTCTAAGAGGATCTGTGCAGTGATATAAAACTAATTCTATATAGTTCCATGGTTTAAAGTAAACACATTTGAACCAAGTTGATTATTTAAAATAAAAATAAAATACCATGGATGCTGGAGATCAGAAATAAAAAGTGCTTGAAAAATTCAGGTCTGGTAGCATCTGTGGAAAGAGAATAAATATAAAACAATTCTTCTGTGGAAAAGTTGAGCTTTAAGCTAACAACTAGATAAATATATTTTTTTAAAAGGGAGGAAAGCCTTATTCAGTTTTATTTAAAATACTCCCCAATTGTATATAGAAAATTGATTTTCATTTTAAAAGTAGAATCGATTAAATTGATGATATGGATTCCCTGAAATTTGTTCCCTTGGGCCTGGGATGCTCTGATGATATAATTGGTATTGAAAGTAACACATATTTGTATCGCACATCATGACCTCAGTTGTTGTAAAGCCATTTGGAACAGTGAAGTGGGTTAGGTGTTCAGTCACCGTGGTAGTGTAGGAAATATAGCAGTCACCAAGATCCCATAAATAGCAATATGGTAATGACCAAGTAATGTGTTTGTAGTATTACTTGGGAGATAAACGTTGCCACCTTTTCCTTCGGTTCATGAGATCTTTTACAGCCACCTGAGCGTCATGATAGGCCCTCAGTTTAATGTCACATCTAAATGCTGGCATCTCCAAGAGTGTAGCACTGCACTGGAGTGTCAGTCTAGCTCAAGTCCCTGAAGTTGAATTCCCACAAGCCAAGCAGCTAGCTTGAAAATGTGTATCTTGGCTGCTATGGTGCTTCCTATGGTTCAGTCGATCCTGCGGCCATGTGATCTTATGGCTTTTGTTGTTTCCACTGTCCTGCCTATGTCTTTCCATTATGCTGCAAACAAATGGCCTTGAGGAAATTTTTTGAGACTTGGGATGAAAGGTGCTACCTGGGCTTTTGAATATTTAAACTTTGGCCCATCGATCCAGGATTTTGGCCTACTTTGATTGCAGAAAAAAGCTAAAGTCCTACACCTTCAAATAATGGAATGACTATTCAATAAAATATGGTGTGTGCTCATGCTGTGATTAGAAAGATAATGCATTTGTGTTTCATGGTGCTTGGTTTTATATCTGTTATGTACATGACAAAAATATGTCTCTGATGTAGGTACTCTGGGAGTACAGAATTTTTTCCTTTAGTGGCATTTTTCAGGTTTCTCAGGTAGTTATTGAAAATCTGAAAGATTCCCTTGCTGATAGTGATGTTGACTTGAACAAAAACGCTGAAATAATGGTGAGCCAATTATTTTTCAATATAGTCTGGGGAGCTCTTAAAACAAGTATTGTCTCGAGACTTACCACTAACTTCTAGTTTACTTTCAAGGTATTACAGTATTATTGCCCAAAATAAATATTTTGTTTTATCCTTTATTGTTTATCAACACTATTCTCCATGGCAATTAAAAACCTTGTGCAAGCTCTTGCGGTTTTTAGGTCAATCATATGATCAACAGTATAATTGAAGGTATCTGGGGCAGTGTTTAATGTATTTCATCAACCTTTGAAACTAGGTTGAGATGCATTTGGTTAGTAGCTTGTTATGGCACAGCCGATGGTAAATACTGAGGAGTTCAAATCCCAAAGGAAACTTGAAACAACTGCCACAACTTGCTTTGCAATTTGTATAAATTTCGAGACACGTGTCTTGAATTCAGTAGTAATAAGATCACCAAGTCTTATGGGTTTTTGCAAAACTAGATTAAACATTTATGAACAAGAAAAATGATTTTAAGCACATGCATATGTCTACAAATTAATACTATAATAACTTATGAATCCCATACTTAATCTGACTCCCAGTTACACTTCCGTTAAGGCAACAGTATGATGCACAGATTTCAAAAGACCCAGGCAAGGAGACACATGATACCTGATACATGTTGAATTCAAAGTGGGTTTTCTTAACTTCAGCTAGTGGTAAGACAGCAGTTTAAGGCATAGATGCTGAAGGTTTTTCACACTTTTTTGGATTGAAATAATGCCTACCCTTACGCATAGCCTTCGCTCCTTTATACATATTTTCCCCATTAAATGCAAAGTTCCATTGTTTCACTATGTCTTTGGACTTTATCTTTCTAATAATAAAAATCTCTCATAGCACTAAGTTTTAACAGTAATCTTAGGGAATAATAAACACACAGTTTCTCAACTTCACCTGGCTAGTGACACATTTCACCCCTCCTTTGAAAACAATCAAGTCTGGTTTATTTAAAATGCAAATGACTTTTATACCTTAAATTCTAAGCTTCCCTCATGTTTACATCAAAGCCTTCAGACCAGCTGCCTTTCATCCAATTAGGTCTCTCACACACAGGCATATACTTTACTGTAACCATGGTGGACAAGAAGAAAGCACAAATTTCCATGAAGGGTGTCAAGAAAGCCCAGAAGAGGCCTCCACCGAAAGGTGGCAAGAAGAGGAAGAGATCCAGGAAAGAGTGTTACTCCATCTACATCTAAAAAGTGATGAAGCAGGTTCACCCCAACACCAGTATCTCCTCCAAGGCTATGAACATCATGAACTTGTTCGTCAACGACATTCTCAAGCGCATCACGAGTAAGGCTTCCTGCCGGGCCCGCTACAATAAGCATAGCACCATCAGCTCCCAGGAGATCCAGACTGCTGTGTGCCTGCTGCTGCCCAGGGAACTGGCCAAGCACACCATGTTGGAGGGCACAAAGGCAGTGACCAAGCACACCAGCTCCAAATAACCAACATACACACTGAAGCAAACACACACCATCTGCACAAACACCCAGATACCAATATTTTACAATAATTCTCATGTCATTGGAATTTATTGTATCTTCCTGACGAGCTAAGTTTTTAAATTAACATTGCAGTCAATTATAGGATGTTCTAGGTTTCAATGAAGAATCAATAGATATACAAGAGTGATTATAATGCATTTGTCTTGGATGACAATATAAAAGGTTTGGTGAAATCTGATGTGACTACAATGTTGAAATCATATTCACATATTCATCACTTATTGGATGCTCTTGAGCTCATGAGGATATTACTTACATTTTCCCTTTTTGCATAGGTGGCAGGCAACCAGCTAGGCAAGTACATTCAGTCGATGCATAATGGCATCGGCACTGCAGCAATTGCAAGTCAATCATTAATCTTTCAAGTTTGAGTATTTCACAGTTGATTAACGGGGAAAACAATCTCTATTTGTTGTATTTAAAATTGAAACTGAACTTCCATTAACAGGTGTTACTTTGATCCGATTCCATTACTGAAAATTCAGTGATTTTAAAAAATGTTTACTAGACCAACCTCAGTTGTCTTTTTCTTGCTTCACGTCCCCACCCCGCAACAACAGATATGAATATATGGTATAGCTGATATCTTTGACTCATAGAGCCCAAGATTGGAATCTTAACATTTTCCTCTCGAATCCTTGTTTTGTTACCTTGCAAATCTGCAACTCTTTGTTTGGAACCTTAATTGGAAAGATTCAATGAAAGGCCGTGAAAATGCTAATGAATACTAGGTCTACAGAAAGGGATAATCATTTCAAAATTGATGTCCAATGGTGAATCTAGATTAAAAACTTAAGTTCAAGTACTGCATACAGATTTAGCCTTGAGTTGTAGGCAGTAGGCCGCTGCTTTGAAATACAAATATAAAGAAAGACTTAAAAAAAATGAAGCTGTTTTCATTAGAAATGAGGAAATGATGGGCTGACATGATGGGGGTTTTAATATTATGATGGAGTCAGAGTGGTGTAAGGGGTTTAGAGCTAGAATGCACAAATATAAGTTTAAATGTAAGAGATTTGGAACAGAGGAGAAGCCTTTATCATATGCTGCTGAGACACTGGAATGTGCAACCACAGTTAATGATTGAAAGAGAAATCATTAGCTTTGAATAGGTCAGATAGGCAGTTCAAGGGATGTGGGGAGGTGGGGTGATTGGAATAAGATGTTGCAGAAATGGGCTGGGGACATGTGATTAGGACCACTGATCACATGCAGGATAGACACCATCATCTGGTTAAGCTAAACAACCTGGAAGAATTTTCTTAAAATTGAAGCACAGAGTACGGAAAGATCCCAGTCAAAGTCAGTGTTTTCTACATACATGTGTCAGAATTATCCCCCCGCCATCATTGAGCTCTGAAACATTCAACATGGTCAGCAATGCCCTTCTTTCAGTGTGTCTCCTCTGTCCAGTTTGTGGGAAATGCCTTTGCTTGGTTTCACTCATGTCTATCAAACTGCAGCCACACATCTCTAGTAGTAGTGTCTGTTCCCACCCCTATACTATCACCACCTGGAATCCTTGAGGGACCATCATTGCTTAACCACTCTTCCTCCTCTATATCCTTCATCGTCTATGGACGTGGAATCCGCTTCTTCTCATATACTCAATGATACCTTCCCCCCGACTGTCACTGAACTGTCAGACTGCTTGTCTGGCATATATTCTTAGATAGGGTACAATTTTCTCTTTTTTAATGTTTGGAAGACCATAGCCTAAAGCTTTGACATGGTGTACTCTCACCACCAACCCACTGACTCCATTCTCACTGCTCTTCCACTATTTTGGGCTGAACCAGATTGTTTGTAACTTGAGTATCCGGTTCAATCTTGAACCATATTCTCACCATCTGAAAGGATGTTCAGCCTCTAATATCACTCGCCTGCATCTCTAATTCATCCATGCCTTGGCTCTGATTGCTCAGTTCCCCTCTTATCTCTTTGTCATCTTCCACTTCCTCACCATTGTCAGCTGTGCCTTCAGCTATTTGGGCACTGTGTTTTAACATTGCTTACCTATATTCCTCTGTCTTTGGACCCTGGCCTTTGAGCCTAAAGTTTGTGACTTAAGATCCTACCTCCAGGGACTTGAGCGCATCATCTAGGCTGATCATTTGGTGCAGTCTTGATAACGTGAGCGTTGTCTAAGCTATTGTCTTATGGATATTTATGTTTAAGATCTTATATAAATTTTTTGACATGCCCATCTGTTTTCAATTAGGAAAGATCCCATGACATTGTTCGAAGAAAGTCAGTTCCCTCTTGCTGTCCCACCCCAAATTTGACCTTCAGCCATCACCTCTGGCTAGTCATTTATCTAATTCCTGTTTGCTGTGTGCAAATTAGCTGCAACATTTCAAATCAACAGTTAGCCACATCTTGCAGCTTCACATTTTGCAGCTTCAATCCATGAAATTCATTTAAGAGATGCTAGATCAATCCAAGTTCATTTGGGCATTGTTCTTTGTGAAAAGCACCATATAAAACATGTTATCATTGTCTTCTCTCATTTGAACGCTGCTCCTGTCAAGAATTGAGTTTTTTTTGCCCATCTTTGGATTAATTCACTAGATAAAGCTGTTCTTTGTATTTGGCAGGCACGCTGTGGGGAAAAAAGACAAAAACCATTTAGTGAGAAGTCCAAGCCTGTGGATCTTGAATCAGTGGTAATTATGTTGTGAAGATGTTGCATTATACTGTTTTATCAGTACCAATGTAAAACATCTACAGCAGCCACAGCCTGGACAGTGCATTTTGAAGGAAATTAAGGAGGTGGAGAGTTTTGGAGAAGGAATTCCACAGTGTAGGACCTAGACACGGTTGTAGGTACAATTACCATTGCTGGGGAGCGGGTAGGGGAGAGAGATGCACAAAAGAATGGAGTTGGAGGAATGCAAAGTTCTTGGAAGTTTGAAAGGTTGGAGAAGGGGAGGAATAAAGCCATAGAAGAACTTGAATATTTGAGGCATTATTGGAGTGGGAGCCAATGTAGTTAGTGATCACAGCGCTGATGGGTAAATGGGATTTGGCTGAATGGGAGGTGAGCAGCTGAAGTTTAAGGAGGATGGGAGCATCAGATTTTCAGCAACAAATGGGCTGAAGCAGGGCTGGAAGATGGAGATGTTATGGAGGTAGAAAAAAGTATTCTTGGTGATGGAACACATTTGGGATTGTCAGCTTAGCACAGATTCAAATAGGGTGCTGATGTGAGCAGTCTGCTTTAATCTGGAAGAAGGGGGATGCATATTATGAATTTGATGTCAGTCTGACAGCACAGGTTTAGTAGAGGTGTCAAAATTAGTGAATAGCTAAAGCTACATGACACCTTTTTGGATGATGTTGCCAAGGGACAGCATGTAGTTTATGAAGCAGAGGGCCCTAAAGATAAATCCTTGGATGACTCCACAGGTACCTGTGCTATGGCAGGATGATGAACTATTGCTGGAGATGTTCTAGTTATTTTTGGATGAATAAGAGTGCAATCGAGGAAATGTATTCCTGTTGAACTAGACAATGGAAGAGAGGCATTGGAGGAAGATGGTGTGGCCAATCGTGTGAAAGGCTGCAGTGAGCTTATGGGGGGAGAAGAGAGAGTGAACAGTGTTTATAGTCATGGAGGAGACTCCATGGGGCTGTTTTGCAACTATGTTTAGGGGAGGAAAACTGATTTAAGAGATTAAAGTATGGAGTGGCAGGAAACATGAGCACAGATCTGAGAGACATCAGCTTGTTCCAATTGATGAAAGAAGGTTTGGGTCAGGGCACCTAAGTTTGAGGATTGGTGAGAAATGGGAACAAGTTAATATATTGGTGGTGTTGGGATCCATATGATATGAAAAGAAATCCAGAACTTTATTCTTTTGCTATTTTTAAAAATTTACTTTCTGCTGAACAGAGAAAAGATGGCTACTACAAGTCACAAGACCACAGGGTTGGCCCTTTTGTTCTGTGAACTACCACTAGAAGTTGCAAGAACAAAATTCTTTCCTCAGCTGGTGATATCTCTCACCTCCTTGTACAGACCTCCTTTGTAATCACAAAAACTGGAAGACTCGCACATTGAAACTTCATACTGGCAGAGTTGCAAACAAACTCATCTCGCACCTGGGACTGTCCGGGTCCATGTCAAAAGAGTGCCAAGGGACTTCATTTGCACCTGATAAGGGCACCCTTCTAGTGGAGTCGAAGGGTCTGCCTCGACAATGGCTTCCTGATACCAGACCTTCAATATGGACGGTAACTCTTTCAACGACTAACGACTGGGATATTATCAGTCCTGAAATCAAAGGTAGTTTCCGACACTTGATAAACATCCCTTTTGGAAGTCATTGTGAAGAAAGATGGTCACATGACTTGAATGACCATTTTGAAATCTCTCTATGTCTTTGAGAACTATTTTAACATCAACTGAAAAGGATCCTTGCTGCTTGGCTGAGCAAGCAGTTGGTTACCATCTCTCTGCTCCTCCAAGCCTGTCTCTGCTGGAAGATTACCTACCATCTCCTGCAGAAGTGACCCAGTCTCTATGTACCTACTTCATCAGCAGTATCCATACCAACTGCAAAGTGAGCCCCACAACTCCTCCTGTCTTCGGCCTACTGAACTCAAATTCCTATGTGAAAGAATTCGTCATTGGATTCTGACCCTAGAAATCACATGAACTAATATTCTGTGGTCCTTGTACTGTTAATATCTGGAGTAGTAAACACAGACCCACACACACACAACCACACACACACCCCACCACCCCCCCCCCCCCCCAAACCCCACCTCCCCGGGCTTTGAACGTGAAATACAGTAACCTTCTGAGTTGATCAATACATAAGTTTGCCGTGGCCTATTAGTAAATTGGATCTCACAAACTGAGTGTTTGGGAAGCCATGCCACCAAATACTTTAAAATAATTCAAAACCCTTCTGCTTATGGACAGGTGGAGAGAAGATATCAGTACAGTTTGCCTATCTCTCTCCTGTCCATAACAACAGTATTGTAAACAAACACAAACCAAAATAAATCACTTCCATAAATAGAACAATGCAATGTCTTGTAACGATGTCCGTCTACTAGTGAATGGTTGCTGCATTTCATAACACTGTTAATAAAGTAGAAATGGATCATTGATTGTAGCAAAGTAGTTGCATAACACAGTGAAACCTGTATAAATGACACTGGAAAAACATTATATATTTATTGTGTGACCCAAATAACTTGGATGGTGAAATATACATCAGGCAATCTGAAACCACAGATGCCAGCAAATAATGACAACTTCTGGTAATTTTCAATGCACCAAGATTTTTTTGCAACTTACAGCAGCTGTACCTTTTTTGTTTACATTGATTGTACTGGACTCCATTGTGTAAACCCGCACTCAGTTTGGTGATCTCACCCCCACCACCGCAAACTGGGGTTCAGCTGGTGTTTCTGGGGCCTCGGGAACCTGCACTGGGTGAGATGGGAAAGGATTGGGGGTATATGCAGAGGGATGAGGAGAGGGGGAAACCCTCTTCACCAGCCTATTGAATCCATGAACAGTGAGTGGGGCTGTTCTCTCCTGTTCCAGTGCCACATTCATACACGCAGCAGGTGCTGACAGCTTCTTTGCCCCCCCCCACCCCCCTGCCATTGTCATCTCTTCAATTGATGGTGGATCTGCTTCTTTCAGCAACTTTGGCTTTGAGTGAGTGAAGGTGGATGGCTAACCCAGGTGGTTCTATTTCTCTGAAATAAAAACAGAAAATGTTGTAAAAACTCAGGAGGCTTGGCAGCATCTGCGGAGAGAGAATTAGAGTTGACATTTGAGTCCATTGTGACTACTTCAGAACTGTTCTGTTTTTTTTTATTCATACATGGGATGTGGGCTTTCCGGCTAGGCCAGCATTTATTGCCCATACCTAGCTCTCCTTGAGAAGGTGGTGGTGAGCTGCCTTCTTGAACCGCTGCAGTCCATGTGATACAGGTACACCCTCAGTGCTGTTGGGAGGGAATGCCAGGATTTTGACCCAGTGATAGTGAAGGAATGACGATATATTTCCACGTCAGGATGGTGAGTGACTTGGAGGGGAACATACAGGTGGTGGCGTTCCCATCTATCTGCTGCCCTTGTCCTTCTAGATGGTAATGGTTGTGGGTTTGGAAGGTGCTACCGAAGAAGCCTTGGTGAATTCCTGCAGTGCACCTTCTAGATGGTACACACTGCTGTTACTGTGTGTCAGCGATGGAGGGAGTGAACGTTTGTGTACATGGTGCCAATCAAGTGGGCTACTTTGTCCTGGACAGTGTCAAGTTTCTTGAGTATTGAGAGCAGTGCTCATCCAGGCAAGTGGGGAGTATTCCATCACGTTCCTGACTTGTGCCTTGTAAATAGTGGACAGGCCTTGGGGAATCAGGAGGTGAGTTACTCGTCTCATGATTCCTAGCCTCTGACCTTCTTTTGTAGCCACAGTATTTATATGGCTAGTCCAGTTCAGTTTCCGGTCAATGGTAATCCCCAGGATGTTGATCGTCGGGGATTCAGTGATGGTAATGCCATTGAACATCAAGGGGCGATGGTTAGATTATCTCTTGTTGGAGATGGTCATTGACTGGCCCTTGTGAGGCATGAATGTTACTTGCCACTTGTCAGCACAAGCCTGGATATTGTCCGGGTCTTGCTGCATTTGGACATGGACTGCTTCAGTATCTGAGGAATTGCAAATGGTGCTGAACATTGTGCAATCATTAGCTACTTACCATATGATGGAAGGAAGGTCATTGAAGATGGTTGGGCCAAGGACACTATCCTGAGGAACTCCTGCAGTGATATCCTGGAGCTGAGATGACTGACCTCCAACAAGCATAGTCATCTTTCTTTGTGCTAGTTATGACTCCAACCAGTGGAAAAGTACCCCCCCCCCCCCCCGCCCCCGCCCCCAACCACCACCCTGATTCCCATTGACTCCAGTTTTGCTAGGGCTCCTTGACACTACACTCTGTCAAATGTGGCCATGATGTGAGGTGAGTGACTGCCCTTGACCTCAGGTGTTCAGCTCTTTTGCCCATGTTTGAACCAAGGCTGTAATGAAGTCAGGAGCTGAGTGGCCCTGGTGGAACCCAAACTGGGTGTCAGTGAGTACATTGTTGCTAAGCAAGCTCTGCTTGATAGCACTGTTGCTGACCCCTTCCATTACTTTACTGATGATGGAGAGCAGACTGATGAGGCGGTAATTGGCCAATTGGATTTGTTCTGCTGTGTTTGTATGGGACATACCTGGGCAATTTTCCACCTAGCCGTGTAGATGCCAGTGTTGTAGTTATACTGAAACTGATTGGCTAGGGATGTGGCAAGTTCTGGACGACAAGCCTGCAGTACTGTTGCTGAAGTATTGTCAGGGCCCATATCCTTTGCAGTGTCCAATGCCTTCAGCCATTTCTTGATATCACGTGGAGTGAATCGAATTGGCTGAAAACTGGCATCTGTGATGCTGGGGACCTCCGGAGGAGGCCGAGATGGATCATCAATTTGGCACTTCTGGCTGAAGATTGTGGCAAATGCTTCAGTCTTATTTTTTGCACTGATGTGCTGGGTTCCCCTATCATCAAGGATGGGGATATTGGTGGAGCCTCCTCTTCCAGTGAGTTGTTTAATTATCCACCACCATTCATGACTGGACGTGGCAGTAGTGTAGAGCTTAGATCTGACCCGTTGGTTGTGGGATTGCTTGTAGTATTTGGCTTGCAAGTAGTCCTGTGATGTAGCTTCACCAGGCTGACAATTCATTTTTAGGTATGCCTGATGCTGCTCCTGGCATAACCTCCTGCACTCTTCATTGAACCAGGGTTGATCTCCTGGCTTGGTGGTAATTGTAGAGTGAGGGATATGCTTCGCCATGAGTTTACAGATTGTTTTCGAGTACAGTTCTGCTGCTGATGGCCCACAGCTACTCATGGCTGCCCAGTCTTGAGCTGCAAGATCTGTTCAAAATTTATCCCATGTAGCACGGTGGGTATCCTCAATGTGAAGGTGGGACTTTGTCTCTACAGTGACTCTGTGGTGGTCACTCCTACCGATACTGTCATGGAGAGACTTCATGGGGTCCAGAGTCGATGTTGAGGACCCCCAGGGCAACTCTCACTGACAGTATACCATTGTGCTGCCACTTCTGCTCGGTCTGTCCTGCTGGTGGCAGTGGCCCCCAGATGTTAGTACGGAGCACTTTGTAGGGTTGATAGGGCTGAGATTGCTGTTGTCATTTCCAGTGCCGAGGTCGATGCCAAGTGGTCCATCTGGTTTTCTTCCTTTGACACTTTGTAGCAGTTTGATACAAATGAGTGGCTTGCTAGGGCATTTGAGAGTGAACCACATTGCTGTGGGTCATATGTAGGCCAGACAGATTTCCTTCCCTAAAGGACATCAGTGAACCAGATGGGTTTTTACAACAATTGACATTGGTCATCATTAGACTTTTAATTCCAGATTTTTGTTGAATGAATTTGAATTCAACCATCTGCCATGGCGGGATTCGAATCTGGGTCCCCAGAGCTTTGCCTTGGGCCTCTGGATTACTCATCTAGTGACACCTGCTCTACAGAATGATGGAAAGGCCAGTGGGTCCCAACAATCACCTGTCTTTCGGCAGACTTGCTGCTCAACCAAAAAATTCCGTTCTCAATGTGTTCTAAGGTTTGCCTTTTGGGTGCTTCAATATGCTGCTGTCATATTTCCCACTTTTTTCGTCCTGTTCCTGCTGTCACGCTGGGTAAGTAGAACTGGGAAATAGAGTTCGTAATGAAGCTGCACAGCTTGAGGTGAGAGCAAAAATAAAAACAAAAAACTGCGGATGCTGGAAATCCAAAACAAAAACAGAATTACCTGGAAAAACTCAGCCGGTCTAGCAGCATCGTCATGAGGACTCGAAACGTCAACTCTTCTCTCCCGATGCTGCCAGACCTGCTGAGTTTTTCCAGGTAATTCTGTTTTTGTTGAGGTGAGAGCAGTTTGAAATGGAAGTAGAAATTTAAGTGGCAAAACTGCTGATTGAACAGAGCTGCATGCTGGTGTGTCAAAGGGGGTTCCTGGCATTCTTGCAGCTGATTAGATGCAGATCACAATTTTAGTTGGTTCTTAAAGATTGTTTGGAAAAGTTTTTACAGTACATACATTGGCTATTTTGGAAATAAGGGCACCTGCAAAACAAAGACAGTCGATGCCAGTTCCCAATGTGTCTATAATTTACAAGTTTGTTTAATAGGAAGAAATAGCCCACCCTGGTGTTGTGATGGCTTTTACACTAAATATCTTTTCATTAGTTAAATTTTAAAATACAATTATTTTTTTTAAGGGGGAGGGGAGCAAAAGTTCTTTTTTTCCTTCTCTGGTTCCATTCTACAGGTGATCTGTTACCAGCTTCTGGCTCAGGTTGCCAACTGTGTGTGTATTCTCAGAGTTTGATTACATGACTTTCTACCTCCAACTGCTCCGCCACGACTCTGACCATTGAGCGCCCAACGTGTCCATCCTCTGGTTGCAGTGCATTCCCTCAGCAGCTCGAAAGTGAAAGACTCTGTTCTCAAATTGGACGATTCTTCAATGATGGCTAAATATTTTTTGTTGCAATGTTCCATATTTCTATAATAAATGTTCAGAGAACATGAAAGCACAATTTGGTTTTTATGCCCTCTGTTTTTTTCTTGTTTGCAATATTGTCCAAAAGATCCAAAATTGATTCCTAGAGATTCTACGAATTAGAACCATAGAAAAGTTACGGCGCAGAGAGAGACCATTCAGCCCACGTTGTGTTGGAATTCTCTAAGTGACTACTGGAAGGTGGCTGAGAGAACTGACTTAAGATTTTAAAATCTCCTATGTTGGAAATAGTATAGCCCCATTTTAAATTTAACTGTAAGCAAGTTACGAATTGGCAACTTGCTGTGTGTAGGAAAGGGAAAAGTTAAGGAGTGAATTTGATTTCAGTACAATCTATGCTGGCACTTCAGCTGGCAAACTGTTTAATGGCTTTTTAGTCATTTGAATTTTAATCACAGTGGACATCTTAGACGTGGTACTGTCTACAGAGGCCACAAAATCTGGCAAGTTGCTTTTTTAATAAGCAGCCTATGTTTCCCTTTTATGATCTTTTAAACAGGCAGCCAGATAGTTGATAAGTTTCTTAAGTTAGTGCTCAGTAAGCATTTGCCTTCTAACATTTTTGAGGATTTTATACATGTGACAGCGATGTTTTCTCGTTAATTAATAATTATCAAAAGTACAGTGCTGTAATGCTAGAATATTCAATCTACACTGGTTACCCTAGATATTAATTTTCAGTTTTATGACCTTGACAATCTCTGCCTCCTCAATGTGATCAAGTTTGAATAGTGTCCACTAGTTTTAAATGGGTTGGAATGTGACAACTTGACAGGATATCAACTTGGTGAACTTAATTTTTACGTTTACTCTAAATTCTGAAACTGCAGATGTGTACACAATGGCACGCTCTCATATCAATACTTGGGTGTAATTTCCTATATTTGAAAATTGCACATGTATATGTAATAATTATTTAAAACCATGCTACAGTTCTACCCCTGTACTTGGGGATTTTATTTGGGTAGATCCTTCCTGTTCGAAAGTTGACGTTTCATATTGGAGTCGTTCAGACTATGTTGAAGCTTCAATGTATAAAACAAATCTCGCCGATGGAGCTTCTGGTATACAAGTATTCCATGCCTAAACTAAGGACACTAATACCAATTGTAGCATGCTTAGTTGTTAAAATCTGACTGCATTATTCAGAGACTGAAGATGGTTCATTTCTATATGGTGCATTTAACCACCTGAGATACAGGCAAACTGTGTTTAATGGCTTCTAAGTCATTTGAATTTGAATCGCTGCAACGGTGGACCTCTTGGACGTGGTGCTGTTTACAAAGGCCACAAAATCTGGCAATAAATTAGCATACCAGAGGGAGGCCCATTGTTTGGCATATAATTACAGCATTTTGCTTTGAAGTCTGAATTGATCTGCTATCTTGGTATAACATATCTTGGTATAACATATAGATTCTTTAAAAGAGAGAACTTATTCACCAAAGTATACTTTGAATTGGTATCAACAAGCAAGGCCAGCTGTTAATTATATGGATTCATTTGAATCGCTTGTCGATGGAGCAAATTACATTGTAGTAAAGTGGCTATTGCTGTTTAGTTGGGGTGGACTTGATGCCAGGACAAGTTAGCACATGCCTTGTGGGATGACAGTTTTAATATTATCGTGTCTCCTTTGGGGATTTGGATACAATCCACCCATCTGCAGGGCTCAGTGCGAAGCCATGCTTTCTGCCATTACATACTGTGAAGATTTAATATCAAGCCCCTGAAAAGAAATGTTGAAAATGGTAGTCAGCTGTGAAAAGTGACTACAGCCCCTAATGAAGTTATGGGAAGATTGGACACTATACGGTTCAAGTTAAAATCATTGCAAAATATTAAAATTATCCAATAGTCACATGGACTATGGAAACAGATTCTAAACATAAATCATATTAGAATCTGCTGAGAAATTTTGAAAGAATATTTCTTGATGTTTTTATTTATTTGATTCCAGTTTGAAAATGTTTTCGATGTATGTTTTCTTGACTCGAAAAGACACATTTGAAATATGGAAAATATAAAGACCTGTGAAGAAAATCACTTCTATGCCCCATATGTTTTACTTGGAGCAAAAGAGGGCTAAACTTGAATTGAGAGAATCTGTATGAGGGGTAACTTGCTTAGTATTAAAATAATATATTTTTAATGAATCTAGTTTGTCTGCTACCATTAATGCCCTGAACATTTATGTACTAAACTAATGTTCAACTTGAAGATTAAAAGCTGCTTAAAATGTTTAAATTCTACAGGAGGCACAGCGATGGGGAGGGGTATTTGTTTGAGTTGAATTCTATTAAAAATGCAATGTATTAGCTGTGCTGGGAAATTAAATAGTGCCGTGCATTCTGTTCCCAAGAGGTTGTTTTGTATTTTGGCAAACAGTCAAGCTACCCACATTTGTCATTTAATGTGGTCAGTGTTCCTGAGTATACAGTGGAAAAGCAGTATAGTGAGCAGAAAATAAAACATTCTTTTTGTTTTTATGAAACATTCTTTGTTTGATGTCACCCTTCTGAGAATTGAATACTGCTATCTCCAGAAGTAGTATGGTTCCTGTGATTTAGATGCCATATTGAGTAAATTGGTGTAGAATTGCACTGAGATATGCTTACCAGGAAGAGTCATGAGCAAGAAAACCTGAGGGGTCAATGGCATTTATACCCACCACTACTTGCCTTTGAAATGATGGTAGTGAGCTATCTTCTTGAACTGCTGCAACCTGTCATAGCGGTTTAGACTGAATATTGAGTTCAACAATTTTAGATCATGAACTCTCTCCTCCATCCCCACCCCCTTTCCGATTTCCCTCCTTTTTGTTTTTTCCAATAATTTATATAGATTTTTCTTTTCCCACCTACTTCCATTATTTTTGTGTATTTCCATCCATTGTTTTATCTCTACCTTTTAGCCTATTTCGATCCCTTCCCCCCACTAGGGCTATCTGTACCTTGCTCGTCCTGCTTTCTACCCTTAATTAGCACATTCCTTTAGATAATATCACCACCTTCAACACCTCTTTGTCCTTTTGTCTATGACATCTTCTGGTTATCTCCACCTATCACTGGCCCTCTATCCAGCTCTTCTTGTCCTGTTCTCTCCACCCCCCCCCCCCCCAACCAACTTATATTTCACCTCTTTTCTATTTTTACTTAGTTCTGTTGAAGGGTCATTCGGACTTGAAACGTTAACTGTGCTCCTCTCCACAGATGCTGCCAGACCTGCTGAGTTTTTCCAGGTATTTTTGTTTTTGTTTTAGATATGAGTGGTTTGCAAGGCCATTTCAGAGGGCAGTAAAAATCAACCAACTGGCTGTGCAACTAGGGCCGTATGTAAACCAGGCCAGGTAAAGATGGCAGGTTTCCTTTTCTAAGGGACATTGGTAAACCAGTTGTAGTTTTAATGATAATTTGGTGGTTGCGTGATCACTATTTCTGAGACCAGCTACTTGAACTGCTGTAGTGGGATTTGAACTCCTGTCCAGGCCTCTAGATTACTAGCCCAGTATGCTACCCTACTTGACTTGAGGCTAGCAACTGGGAAGACCCATGTTTCTGGATAATATAAAAGTAGTTTAGGTGAGTAGGATCAATATAGAAGAGATTTAGAAGAGTGTGTATCGAATAATGAGTGCAAGTTCCGTGAAGAAGCACAGCTATCCTTGTGGTGGATTTTGCATATTTTCAAAAGCTTTTTCTACTCACCTTGCCCGCCACCCCCATTTTCCCCTTGTCCAATCCCCTGGCAGTGTGCACTTTGTCATGACTGGAAAAAAAATGAATGTTTCCTTGCATACCTATCTTTCTATGTTTACTTTTGCTAGGTGAGAAATAGCAGCCCAGATTGATGAGGCCTCCAATTGTTCCTGCAGTCCCAATACTTGCAGCGGAGCAAGATTTCGGTCAAGTGGGAGAAGTCTTTTTCTATAGTAAGAGAATTGTGTCACTATCAATTGGGATTCTAATTCATCGTAGTTAACCAAACTATGTAACTGAGCAGAATTGTGGCAGATGAAATCTAATTTTGTTTTTTAAATCCAGAAATACAATTGTTACTTCCTGAGTTCCAAGTCTAATGTTTCTTTCCAGTGTACCCTCATGCTTTCCCGTCAGCCTTATGCCGCTGACCCAAATGAGAACATGCTGAGTGAATGTGACTGAACCAGGAATACCCAGAGCCCTTATTGGGAGTCAGAAGTGGGAATCTGTATGGTTCAGTTTTCTTTATAAAAAAAAAACCAGCTCACTTTTTTTAAGACTTTTCTTTCTGCTGGGTTTATAATGCAGGTGAGTTTTTAGATAAAGCAGGAGAATGTTTTGCATTCATTTTAAAATGTAAAATGAGATTTAACTATTCTGTCAAAGCTATCAGAAGCAGCTGTCAAAGGGAACTATCAAGCTGTCAAGACATTTAAAAATCCTGCCCTTTAAATCTTTGATGTTTAAAAAAATATTGCTTGCTCTTTCACTTTCTGTTGACATAAGCCTCAGTGTTTCTATTACTGGGCTTGTGCTGCACGACTGATTTATGTTAATACTAATTTCTTTCAATTCCTTGTTCTTGCAAGTCCCTTGGTTCTTCAGTGTTCCTGGGAGGTTTTTTGTATCCTCCTTCGTGAAGACAGACAACACAGTATTTTAGTTTTTTTGCCATTTCCTTATTCCCCATTATAAATTCTCCTATCTCTTCCTATAATGGGCTCACATTTGTATTTGCTATTTTTTCTTTTTTTAACATACCTAAAGAAACTTTTACAGGCAATTTTGTCTCTTCCTAGTTTACTTTCGCATTCTATTTTTTCTCTAATTTTCTTTGTCCTCCTTTGCAGAATTCTAAAATGCTCCTACTCCTCAGGCTTACTACTTTTTTGGGCAACTTTATAAGTCCCTTCTTTCAATCTAATACTATCTTTAATTTCTCTTGTTATCCATAGTTGGATCACCTTTCCTGCAGGGTTTTTGTGCCTCAAAGGAGTTATAAATTTGTTGTAAACCATGTTTTAATTCTTTAATTGCTAGCCATCACCTGTTTACCGTCATACCTTTTTCATGTTGTTTCCCAATCTACCACAGCCATTTTGCCTCTTGAACCTTCATACTTTCTTTTGTTTAGATTTAAGATCCTCGTTTAGGATTGAACAGCATCGCTTTCAAATTGAATGTAAAATTCTTTCTCATTATGCTCACTCTTCCCAGGAGGCTCCTTTGCAAAGAGGTTAGAATTAACCTTTTCTTATTTCATAATACTGGATCAAAAATACTCCGTTTTCCGGTTGGTTCCTCAGCATGCTCTTCTAGAAAGCAATCTTGTATACGTATGTTCCAGGAACTTGTCCTCCACTGCATTAGTGCTAATCAGTAGATTGAAATCCCCCATGATTGTTGTAATAGTCTTGTTTTCTGCACCTCTAATTTGCTAATTTATGCCATGTCCTACATTACCACCACTGTTTGGCCAATAAACAACTCCAACTCTGACTAATGTTTGATGCCCCTTGTTGTTTCTTTACTCCACCATAACTGATTCTACATCTTGATCTTTCGGTCTGAGGTCCTTTCTCACTAATGTACTGATCTCATCCTTTATTAACAGCACTAGCCCACCTATCCTTTCTAAATGTTGAATATCCTTGAACATTCAGTTCCCAGCCTTGGTTACCCTGCAGCCATGTCTCCGTAATGGCAATTAAATCATACCTGTTTACTTTGATTTGTGCTGTCAATTCATCTATCTTGTTGTGAATGTTGTGTGCATTCAGGTAGAGTGCCTTTAGTTGCCTTTTTTTATTGCTTTCACAACCTCTAGCATTATCTGCTGGCGCACTCTTAAGTTTGTATGCTCTGTCCTTTCCCGCCACATTCAGGGTTATCACCTCCCTTAGTGCTACCTTGTTCTCTTGTCTTGTCCTCTCTGTTTAATTTATCATTTGATCCTTCACCCACACTATTTAGTTTAAAGCCCTCGCTACCGCCCAAATTATATGACTCGCCAGAACACTGGTCCTAGCACAATTCAGGTGAAGACTGTCCTAATGTTACAGCTCCCACTTTCCCCAGTACTGGTGCCAGGGCCCCATGAATCAAAACCCATTTCTTCCACATCAATCTTTGAGCCACGTATTTGACTCTAATCTTATTTACCCTACTCCAATTTGCTGTGGCTCAGGTAATAATCCAGAGACTATTACCTTTGAGTTTCTGCTTTTCAATTTAGCCCCTATCTGCTCACATTCGCTAAGCAGAACCTCTTTCCTAGTCCTACCTATGTCATTGGTACCCATGTGGACCATAACAACTGGGTCTTCCCTCTCCCACTGCAAGTTCCTATTTAACCCAGAGCAGATATCCTAAACCATGGCACTGGGCAGGCTTCTGAGCTCTCACTGTCAGCTGCAGAGAACTGTGTCTATCCCCCTGACTTTACTGTCCCCAACTACACTATATTCCTATTAACTCCTCCTCCCCCCACCACCACTGTGCCAAGGCTAGTGGGCTAGTTCGCTCATCCATCCTGCAGTGCCCACTTTTGTTCATACAGGCTGCTTAGACCTGTTTGACACTTGCAAGAGCTAGTGCCATTTTATGCCATTTCATTACACTTCTACCTTCTTGATCCACATATCTGCCTGACTTGCAGTCACACCCTCCTGTCCCTGACCATGGACCAAATCAGGCAACCTTATCCTGAGGGGTATGACTGCCTAACTCTGAAGCAAAGTGGCCAAGTAACTCCCCCTCCCTGATGTGTTGCAGTGTCTGTATCTCGGCCTCCAGCTCAATGACGCTGAGCTGAAGTTCCTCCAGCTCCAGACACTTACTGCAGACATGTTGGCCTTGGATCACACTGATGTCCACGAGCTCCCACGTTCTGCAGGTGTCATCTTTATAGTGTTTATGCTTCTAGTCTTGTCTGTGCTTATATTCTTTAACAAATGTTCTACTTACCCTGATTAAAATTCCCTAGTTAAGATAAATAGAAATATTTACCAGCCAATCTAATGAGCTTTATTATGTTAATAAACCTTATTGTTACTAATGAAACCTTACAATGGCTAAAATTATTAAAGCTTTGAAAGATGAAACAAGAAATAGGAGGAGTGGACCATGTGGCCCGTCAAGCCTGCTCCGACATTCAGTATAATCTTGGGCTTCAACTCCATTTTCCTCCCTGCTCCCCATATCCCTTAATTCCCTGAGAGATCAAAAACCTGTCTGTCCCAGCCTTAAATTATTCAGCAATGGTGCATCCTCTGCTAAAGAGAATTCCAAAGATTCACAATCCTTTTGAAGAAATTTCTCCTCATCTCAACCCTAAATGATCAAGCCCTTATCCTTAGACTGTGCCCTTGTGTTTTAGACTCCCCGACTATCGAAAACGATCTCTGTGTCCATCCTATCAAACACTTAAAGAATTTTGTAGGTTTCAATGAGATCGTGTCTCATTCTTCTAAACTTCAGAAACTATAAGCCCAATTTACTCAGTGTCTCATCATAAGGTGAGCCCCTCATTGCCGGGACTAATCTGGTGAACTTTAGCTGTACCGCCTCCACTGCAAGTATATATAAAGGAAAAATACTTGCCATCCAATCAATTATCTGTTTTCCTGTGATGTCACGCTTTGATTTTCTCAGAACGCGGTGGTTACACTCTGGAGCCATGGGTTGGACAGCCCAGCTCTTTCAGGCCTGCTGCCTATCACTGGGTCCTCCTCTCCCATTCTTTCAGGTGCTGCAGTCTGTTTCTGGGTCCTTTCCTGCTCTTTTGGGGCTGAAGTCAACAGGTTGGCATGGAGGGTATGAGGGGCCATGGAGTGGTGATTGGGGGCATAGGTTAGCATGGCAGGGGGTATGGGTTGGTATGGATAGGGCATGGGGAGTAAGTGGGTGGGTGATGGGTGGAGAGATGTTTCATGTTTTAATCTTTAATTTTAGACTTTGGACACTGTACTGAAGCCCTGAGACAGGCCTTCTGCCCAGCCTGCCTCTGCACTTGGCATCCTCCTCAGTTCTTCGCAAGTTGCTCACCCTGACTTCTAGTCCAGCCACCAGTCCCTATCCGGAACAACATCCGGGCAGCCATTTTTAAAGGTTGGGACTTGTGGAGCCAGTAGTTCTCCCGTTCACTGCACACCTGACCCAGGGGTGAGAATCTGAGCCATTATAGTTCTGTGGCGAGGCACTGGGCTGAAGTCAAATGCTTTCCTTACAAGCAGGATGAGAAAATCTGAGTATCAATTTGGAAATATTATTAAAGGCTGTAGAACAAGCTGCATCACCTTCTCAATTACATGAAGATGGTAGTGGGCAGCAAAGATGGAGTGGGGGTGGGGTAGGGGAGTGACTTTGCAGTGGAGATGTGCATCATTTAAAATTGTAACTTTACTATTTTTCAAATCAGCGTAAAACAAAGTAAATTTGCTAAAATGCAAGGCTGGAACTTGGATTGTGGAGAGATGTTCACAACCTCAAATTGTCCTAAAGCACTTAATTGCTATTGAATTGTGAAGTGTAGTCATTGTGACATAAACAAATTCAGGCACTAATTTGTGCAGAAAGGGGTAGAAATTCGACTGGGCCTGTTTGACTTGGCACTGCACTCAGAGGGGTCTGAAGTCATCCTGAAATTGGGGCTTAAGGTTTTATTTACATCTTCAGGGCAAGCTAGCACCTGTCATGCCTTTGGCAGCTGATCCCACAGCAAAGAGGAATGGAGTTCGGGAAAGGTGGTGGCTCTGTAGGGACCAGGAAGGTGCTTGGCAGATGATTGCCAGTATGTGGAGTCAGGAGTAGTGCTCCTGACACACTTAGAATTTTTTCCAGACATAGCTTTGGAGGGGTGATAAAGAAACTTACCGTCCATCCTCGCCAAATAGACTCCAATTTCCCCAGAACTGGTTCTAATGTGCCATAAAACAGAAACCTTCTTAATTAAGTTTTTATTCATGCAAGAACAGATGGGTTAAATTTATCTGTTTATTTTTCTATTTATTTCTGTTACATGCTCCATTGAAACTTCGTTTTTTTTTAAAGATCGGAACAAGAATTGTTGCATGATAGCTGCCCTCACGTAGTTTCATATGTAATTTGCAAGCCAGAAAATATGAAGCTTAGAAATAAGTTGGCCTGCCTGAGTAGTTGCTAAATGCTTCAAGTACTGATGTGAAACACATGGCTACATTTTATAATATTAATCCCATTTCAGCTCATGATCACAATTTGTACTGTAATCTATAGGTTAGTAACTGAGGACTAAATGATTCCCATGCAATAAGGAGGTCTTGACTTTTAATCCACAAAGAAAAGCCGCCGGTTGCCTATTTTCTTGGAATAATAGACATGTATCGCATGTGCAATCTGTAAGAGAAAAAAGTGTCCCTTTCGGTGTTTCAAAAGATATACAGGAGGTGCACCTGCACTGTTGCACATAATTAGTAAAACCAGAGAAAATGCTTGGATACAAGGACATACAAGCATCTTTTAAATGATGTACATTTTTTTCATGAAATCAGTATCATGCAATGGATCTAATATTTTTACTTGATGTCTTTCTCAATTGAGATCTTTTGTGGAGCGGCACCTTCATAACATGAAAATCACTAAGGATTAAACTTGCATTTAAATATATGGTAAGATTACTGGATGAGTCCACAATTCTACACTTGTATTACAAAGATGATTATTTGTCTGAAAAATATGCCTTGCAAGTTAATTGGTTTTGAGTTCACTGTCATATTGGTGAGATATACTGGTGGTGTGGGTTGGGAGGTGGAAGTGTCTAAAGATGAGGGACACTAAAATGTGTGGCAAGTGAAACAGTTGCTTGTGGAATTTGCTGTAGAATATTGTCACACTTTAATGTTCAATCAACAAAATTATGGAAGAATAGAATTATTCATGGTATTTGTATATGTGTGTGTTGGGAGTGGGGAGCAGGGCAGTTGAAAGTGGAAGAATAGCATTTTAATTGTGTGGCATAGATTAATTTTTGTGGTGCCATGGCAATTTTGAAAGTTAAATCTGAGAAAATTCACTCTCAATCATTGCGACATTTTATTAATCTTGAATATACCATTCAGTGCCATCAAACTTATTTTAAGAAGTTCATAATTCCCAAAATAGAAAAATATGCAATATAAAATTATGAACTGATGTACTGTTCTAGTTTTGTGGTGCCTGAAAAACATTTTCTGAACTTTATCATCCATCTGGTTGCTATTGGAATAGTTCTGTATACATTCACGCATGAAAAGTTGGATCAGTAGAATGGAGTGCGAAACATAGCTTGCAAGAATGGACTAGCTGCGTGATGCATTTACTCACTGATCTGTCATGGTGTGTCAAACGTCTGTTCCTAAACAAGAATTGCCATTAAAATAAGTGGGGAGATGAGATGTCTAAGGAATTGGATAGAGCTTGACCTTGAATTGAAGAGCTCTGCATTTGTGTTCAGGGTTTTTCTCATGAAATATAATCCTTCATATTTGAGCCTAACCTTTCCTCTAGGTAGATTTGAGGCATGATTATAATTGCATTGAGTTCAGTCAGACTACCCACTGGAATGTCTGAATTCAGTTAATATGTTTCATGGTGATGTAAGCCTGCAGCAAAATTCCTTTCAAAGATGCAGCTAATTCAAGGCTATTTCAGAACCATTAAAAGCTTAATTGGAAAGTACTATTCAATGTTTAAGAATGTTAAGCACAGTGAAGCTATCTAAGTATTGACAACACTGTTCAGTTACTTGCTGACATTGTTATTAAAGTACCAGTCTTAATCAACCAATTAAAATATTTTTGGAAGAGAGCACCTATTGAATTTAGGCAACAACTCATTTCTAGAATTTGAAGCTAAAGGAAAACAGATGTAGTGTCTATGTTTGCATGAAAAATGTGAAATAGAGGCACTTCTGTAAAATGTAGGGTTATAATTTTTTGTATTAAGACAAATTTTAAATTTATGAAACCTACAGTTACAAGTTATGCTAGTGCCTAAAAACAAAAATTAATACTTGGAAATATGCATAAGATTAATCTCATGGCCACACAGTCACAAGGCTACACAGAGCAGATATTTCCCAGTCAATGTTGAGTTAGCTGGGACAACTATGAATATACTAAAATCGGTATCAATGACCCAGGTCAACAAAGATTTGCTCATTACCCAGTTGCTGTTGCTGAAATTTTGCAGGCTTGGCATTGGATGAAGACATGAATTCTTGGGTCAGGGCTCAGTAGAAGAGTGTGATGCTTGATGGAGAAATCTTTTTGATTTGTTTGAGACTTGGAAAACACTAGTCTGGGCATGCATGTGCATTAATAGACAGGCAATACTCTCATTGTTACAGTTTTATACATCAAGTCGATGTCCACATATCCATACAACAAAGTGTTCACTGGATTTACAGCTTCCAAGACAGACTTTCTTCTCCAGTTTGTATTGCAGTTTCCTGGGAAGTTAGTTACTGTTCCTAGCCCAGTAGGTGTTGCACACTACTCAAACAAACGCCCAGAGAGCTACATTAATCCCATGTCAATACATGCACAGTGGGCCCACCAACAGGCAAAGAAATGGAACTTCAAAATAAATGACAGTGGAACCACAACAGGCCAGATTCATGGGCAAGAGCCTATTATTGTTTTGGCTCTATTAAGTTTGTAGACTTAACAAGAAGCATGTTAGTTGTCTAATAAGGGAATGTTATTGGAGCAGTAATGACTTGATCAAAAGTTCTGCTTTTAAATCCTCTAAAACTTTCTTTGACAGTAAAATGTGTGGCTCTTAATTCCACCCAAAATAAGGCACTCCAAAGGCTGGAGTTGGCCAAAGTTGACGCTAGGGTTGTCTTTACCATGTCTGCTCTGCACCTTTGCTAATATACTCTTCTAACTTCTCGAAACAATTTGCCACAAAAAAAATTGCTAGCATGGCAACAAATAATTTGTTTTTTGTTTGTATCTACATAGCAACTGAGACTATTATCCAAAGGTACTTCATTGACAGTCTGAGGTACTGAAAGGCTCTATGTTAAAAAAAATGCAAGTTTGTTCCTTCTTTTAAATGAGCCAGTGCAGAGAAAAAAGCTGTAGTTTGGGACAGGAAGGCAAAGTAGATTTGGTTTGCGGATCGTTTTTGGCTAAATTTTGATTTTAATCTGTGTTCATTGATTTGTGAAACATGTTGAAGCTAGAGACACATTCCCATGCATTCCATTAGAGCTACATCATTTTGTAAGCCTGACTCCATTTTTAATGTGCTGCAACATTTTACATTTGTGCTGAAAATGAATTTTCTAGTTGTTTAACATTGGTCACAAAGTGGGCCTTCTAAAGCTTGGAATTCAGAAATATTTTAACTTGTTTTCTCTGCCCAAGTTGTTGGGTTGGTGAAGGAGAATGAAGTTCTAGGAATATTTTTAAAAGACTTTGGATTTATTTGAAGAATGTAACAATTGAAGTGAATGAAGGTATAGATTTAGTTTTGACCTTTGCACGTAGAATGAAATTCGCAGTTATGGTTTTGACATTGGGTGTGTGCACATGTATATTGAAGTGTTTCACAGTTAAATAGTTACAATTCTGTTTTCCGCTAGCTAAATCAAGTAATCAAGCATGAAATCTTTGAAAAGGGCAAGTTCAGCTGTTCCAGATTTGTCAGGCTACATTAGATCACATTTTCCTGAGTTTTAATCGTTAACACTGTTGTTACCGACCAGTGTAGCTGATGCAGAAGATGCACTAAGTTGTGTCAATATTTTGAGAGACTTTAATGAGCTACTAAAATTGGAGTTTCGTTCACAGTTATTTTCTCTTCAAATTTGCAAAAGAGCTTCCATTTTAGAGGTAGGGTATTACAAGAACCTAATAAGTAGATCATTGTACAAACTACTTAAATCTTTGCAAAAGATTCCTGACTAGGATTTATAAAACCAGTGTGATTACTTAATGATGTTTGAGTTGAAGCCATCATTCCCAAAATTAAGCCCTGCCTTTTCTTGTCATCTTTTTTGTAGTTTTCCCATTTTCTTACTCTTTTGGTATAGTTATATTTTATATGAACGTATGAAATTGACCAGCAGGGGAAGGCAAGTTGGCCTATCAAGCCTGTCCCATCCTCATGACTAGACATTTACCTACCATCTCCAGCAGCCATATAATTTCCTGGGACAGGCAAAAATAAAAAACCATAAAAGACCAATAAGGGGAGAAAAAACCTATAAAATTCCTCGCCAACACACTCAGGCAATCAAAGCCAGTCCAAAAGAGTTCAGTCCCCTTATTCTTGTTTTAAGGATGTATGTAATGCTGGCAAGACTTCATTTACTGCCCGATTCTACTTGCCCTGTGAAAGTTGTGCACTGTTGCAGTCTTTGTATTGATTGTGGTCCCTTAGTGGAGTCACATAGATTATTCCACATTTTGATTTTTTATTCATTCATGGGAGTGATTGCCCATCCTCAATTACCCTTGTTCAGAGGGCATTTAAGAGTCATCCACATTGCTGTAGGTCTGGAGTCACATGTAGGCCAGGCCAGGTGAGGACGGCAGATTTCCTTCCCTAATGGACATTAGTGAACCAGATGGGTTTTTATGACAATCAGCAATGGTTTCACAGTCATCATTAGACTTTTAATTCCAGATTTTTATTGGATTCAAATTTTGGATCTAGTCACTGATAAAACCGACACATGACCATGATATGATCCTCTCATGACCTTGCTGCTGCTTTTGTCCTTGCAGTTGTAGAGTATCCTGGGCGATGTATGAAAAACGCCAGAGACAATCTTTTTAACTTGGCCTGTGATTTGGAGTTTTAGAATAATCCAAAAGTTTATGCTTTTTGTAATGCATAATTTGGTTCTTTAGGAGAACACGACAGACTAAAATTCTACTTAAATTATTTCAAAAATTTAATCTGAAAGGATGCTCGGTGTAAAGATTTTAAATCCATATTGCACAAAAATGGATCCGCACTTCCTTCCTTCCAGTTGCACAGAAACTAATCTTCTCTGATAGATTTACCAGTTATATAGCCACGCTGTGTCCTTGACACCTTTCCTTTCTAAAGAAGGATGTACATATTGTACACAATTTTCTAATTGCTACCACTATTGATTTACATAGGCATACTACCTCTTTGCTATATACTCGATGCTCCTATTGATTAAACTTTGGATCTGATGTGTTCTTTTTAAATCAGTCAACAGCCTCTCTTATTTACTGCTGAACTACTTCGCTACTTCAAATTTTTTTTAACCATTTATAATGTAGTTCTTTTTGTTGTTGTTCCTCTCAAAGTGCCAGTTTATTTTTCTCTCCATGAGATTTTACCTGACATCTCTGTTCAGTCAACTAAATTATGATCCCCTGAAGTCAAATAAGATTGTAATCATAGCTTTTATTGTTTCCAATTTTTGGCGCTGCTTTTGCCTGATTTCTGGTGTTTTAATAACATTTACATTGCCATTTCTGATCCTGTATCAGAAATAAACCATGAACCCAGTGGAAATAATTATGCTTGTCACTTTTTTTTTCATTTGTGAAATCTTTATTGCTTTATCTTGCTCTTTATCAAAGGCAAACTATATTAGAAAAATTCATCAAAATAAGCAAACAAGCTTTTGTATTTTTGGAATTGGCAACATTGACTTGGGGCCTTATTAGATGGATTTTAAATCAACCTTGGGTCAGCAGTCATTACTCGGCTAATGCAGATTGCTTAAGTACCTCCCAAAAAAACTTGCTCCCCCTGAATATTCATTGCATAGTTTTACTGCATGAAATAGGAAAAGACAGTCTGTTGCACTGAGCTCTGATAATAGTTCTGAGTTCCTTGTTGAATCTCAGTTGGAGAGAATTTAGTTTAGAGATAAATCATCTTCCTGTGAGAGCATGTACTCTTTGCTTCATCTCCCCCCCGCCTTGTGTATTTTCTCTACTCTACTCATCAGCCCTGCCCTCCCAAACGATCTGGGCTAAGTGCTCAGCGTTTCATTATTGCCAGCAGTATGTAGATTATTTGATGGGCAGGAAGGAAAGTTATAATTTGAAACTTCTAAGCTATGCATTTATCATATAACTCCCAACCAGTGCCAATGGGCATTGGATAAAAGCGTTCACTTAAATTAAGTACAAGTGCCACTGTGAAAAGTGGAGGCCACCATTGGTGGCTTAGCCATATTGGCAATTGAGATTTTTCAAATGCCCCATGAATAGTTCCATCACTCTAGTTTCACTTTTCCATGAGAACCCCACACACGTTCAGAGGAGCTGTCTGCCCTGGGTCTCTGTTAGCAGCAGATTCTGCATGTTGGTCATGTGAGTGAGCTTTTGTGAAGTTTGTGATATAAAATATTTGCAAAACATGCTATTGGGTACCCACCAGCAAGATTTGTGAGTAGCTCAAAAACAATCCTGAGTATAAATGCTATGATACATGAAGGTTCTCTCGGATGAATGGGAGAATTGCAGGGGACTTGATTTCCTAAAAGACCAGGAGTTATACTGAAAATGTGGTGGCATGTAGACTTTTAGAATATTGAGCATGCCTGCAGTTTAAATTATCTTTAAATTGTAAGGGAAAATGCCCTTAAATATGTTGTTATAAAAGAAGACAACTTCTTGAAGGTGAATGTGAGCCACAAAGATGCAAGATTCATGATGTTTGGCGAAGTGGTTTGGAGCATGTGTTCAAAATCAAGATTTTCTAAATTCCATTTATTTGGTGTATTTTCTGACATTTTAGAGTCTGCTACAGTTCACTTTCACGTTTAAAATATCTAGCCCTTCTAGGGTTTGTTATTTTTGGTTTAAAATTATAGTAGTAGTGTGGTTAGCAACTAAATTCTGATCCAGTTTATTTAGGGATTTAACCAGAGATGTGATGGCGGAGCAGTCTTGAAGGGCCAAGTCCTCATTCATACGTTCATATATGTCTCTGTTAGGACTGAAATTTTTACAACATGCACCTAAAATGTACTAGATTGGCAGTGTATTCTCTATGCATATGTCAAAACTTGTTCACTATTGTATCTTTACCTCTATCAGATCCATTGTAGCTCAGAAGCACGCACAGTTATCTGAATTCAAGTCATGCTGATTTGCTCCTCCTATTTTTTTGTTTTAACATTTCAATAGCTTCAGTACAAGTAAAGGGAATATCTATGCTATGGTTTCACCGGAACATTAACATGTTTTCAGCAACTAAACATTTTTTGTTGGAGAAAGATGACTACTGTCTTGTCCAAAGGACATTCCAAAGTGGTTTGCAACAAATTAGTTTTTTCTGATTACAGTCACATTCCCTTTTTAGACAACACAGCTAATTTGCATGCAGCAGAGACATAATTTATCATTTAATTTGTTTTAGTTTGTTAGTTGAGAGAGAAATGTTAGCCAATGAAGTGGGAAAAACTCAGCTCCTTTTCAGAAAAGTACTATGTAATCTTTTATATCCACCTAAACATACAGGAAGCCTTGGTTTAATGGCTAGTATAAAAGACACCCCCTCAGTACTGCACTGATGTGTCAGTCATATTAGGCGCACAAATCTCCCGGCATGGAGCTTGAGCCCCTATTCTTCAAGCTCAAAGGTAAGAGCACTACCGAAGCCAAACTGACATTGAAAGACTGTAAAACTCATCTTTCTTATGTCCTTGTCAAAAAGGTTAAATTTTTTGCTTTAAAATACAGATCATTTATGCATTCTTAATAAAAAGCATGGTTTACAGGAAAAATAGCTTGAATGGATCAAACTAGGTTTGCTTAAGGAAATAACCTAGTGTGGAAGCCATGCTTTTCAATTTGCTGAAGAAACACCCCATATAGTTGGGATAACACCAGTTGGTGTTTGTGTTGATGTTGGTTAATTGCAAGGTCACTTGAGTTCATATCACCTGATTTTTATTTACTCTTGGTGCCACCATGGACCATTTTGAAAATCTTACTCTTCTGTCTGTCAGTGAAAGTGAATTACCAAGATTTTTTTTAATTAAAAAAATTATCACTTCCACAGAGAGATTATTTACTGTTTCAGTTAATGATTTTTAATGACCTACAACTTTGGAGAAGTGCATCTGATCATGTGGCAGAAAATATTAAGCATGTTAATTATTATGAAAACTGCCCTTGTGCATCTTGAAGTTTTTTGGTCTAATAAATGAACAAAAAACTTAATGATCTTCCAAAGAATACCACTTCTAAGTTTCAGCCAATAGAAACTAGAGTTATCAGACTTTGCAAAGGTCGCTGTCTGACGTTTATGGCTGGAAAAAGACTAGTTTCTTATGAAGCAATGACTGCTTTTCTTGATCAGTTTACTGGATGTCATGAATTTTGTTGCTAGAATTTGGGATCCTTTGGTTCAAAGCAACAATACAAACTGCTTTTGCCGTGTGGGGATAATCCGTGCAAGGGAAGAATTTTGTGGAGCTTGAAGATTTGAAGGCGACCTCAAGTTGCAGAGCACATGGGAGTGACTAATCACGTTGATGTTTATTCTGACTATGGTGTATTCATGCATCACAGAATCACAATCTTAACGGTTTGGAATGAGGTCATTCAGCCCATCATGTCTATACCTGCTCTCCAAATGAGCATTATGACCTAGTGCCATTGCCCTGCCTTTTTCCCATACCCCTGCGCATTGTTTCTATTCAAATAATCATCTAATGTCCCCTTGAATGCCTCCATTGAGCCTGCCTCCACTGAGCCTGCCTCCACCACACTTCCAGGCAGCACACTCCAGACCCGAACCACTTGTTTTTTTCTCGCATCGCACTTGCTTTTGCAAATCACTTTAAATCTATGCCCTCTCGTTCTTGATCCTTTTACGAGTGGGAACAGCTTTTCCCTATTTACTCTGTCCAGCCTCGTTATGATTTTGAACATCTCTATCAAATCTCCTCTCTGCTGCCTTCTCTCCAAGGGGAACAGTCCCAACCTCTCCAATCTACCCTCATAGCTGAAGTTTCTCATCCCTGGAACCATTCCTGTAAACCTCTTTTGTGCACTCTCCAATGTGTTCACATCCTCCATATAATATGGCGCCCAGAACTGTACACAATATTCCAGCTGAGGTCTAACCTCATGGCTCTTGTACTGTATGCCCTATTAATAAGCCCAGGATACTATGTGCATTATTAGCTACTGTCTCCACCTGTCCTGCCACTTTCAATGATCTATGCTCATACAGAACCAAGTCTTTCTGCTCCTGTGCCCACTTCAAAACTTCACCTTTTATTTTAAAAGCAAAAAAACTGCGTATGCTGGAAATCCAAAACAAAAATAAAAATACCTGAAAAAACTCAGCAGGTCTGGCAGCATCTGCGGAGAGGAACACAGTTAATGTTTCAAGTCCATATGACTCTTCAACAGAACTAAGGAAAAATAGAAAAGATGTGAAATATAAGCTGGTTTGTGGGGGAACGTGCAGAGCTGGATAGAGAGCCAGTGATAGGTGGAGATAGCCAAAAGATGTCATAGACAAAAGGACAAAGAGGTGTTGAAGGTGGTGATATTATCTAAGGAATGTGCTAATTAAGGGTAGAAAGCGGGACGAGCAAGATACAGATAGCCGTAGTGGGGGTGGGGTGGGGGGAAGGGATCGAAATAGGCTAAAAGGTTGAGATAAAACAATAGATGGGAATACATTTAAAAATAATGGAAGTAGGTGGGAAAAGGGAAATATATATAAATTATCGGGAAAGAACAAAAAGGGGGATCGGAAAGGGGGTGGGGATGGAGGAGAGAGTTCATGATCTAAAATTGTTGAACTCAATATTTAGTCCGGAAGGCTGTAAAGTGCCTAGTCGGAAGATGAGTAGCTGTTCCTCCAGTTTGCGTTGAGCTTCACTGGAACAATGAAGCAGGCCAAGGACGGACATGTGGGCATGTGAGCAGGGTGGAGTGTTGAAATGGCAAGCGACAGGGAGATCTGGGTAATGCTTGCGGACAGATCGAAGGTGTTCAGCAAAGCGGTCACCCAGTCTGCGTTTGGTCTCTCCAATGTAGAGGAAACTGCATTGGGAGCAACGAATGCAGTAGACTAAATTGAGGGAAGTGCAAGTGAAATGCTGCTTCACTTGAAAGGAGTGTTTGGGCTCTTGGACTGTGAGGGGAGGGGAAGTAAAGGGGCATGGGGTTGCACCTTCTGCGGTTGCATGGGAAGGTGCCGTGGGAGAGGGTTGAGGTTAGGGCGTGATGGAGGAGTGGACCAGGGTGTCCCGGAGGGAACGATTCCTGCGGAATGCCGCTGGGGGAGTGAAGGGAAGATGTGTTTGGCGGTGGCATCATGCTGGAGTTGGTGGAAATGGCGGAGGATGATCCTTTGAATGCGGAGGCTGGTGGGGTGATAAGTGAGGACAAGGGGGACCCTATCATGGTTCTGGGAGGGAGAGGAAGGTGTGAGGGAGGATGTGTGGGAGATGGGCCGGACTTTTATATTGTCTGTCCATGTTCTTCCTACCACAATGAATCACCTCATACTTTGCATTGAACTTCATCTGCCACCTATTTGCCCATTCCACCAACTTGTCTATGGCCCCTTGAAGTTCCACATCGTCGTCCTCGCAGCTTACAACACTTCCAAGCTTCTTATCATCTGTAAACGCTAAGCACTTGACTCTAAGCACTTGAACCTCCATTTGAAGCTTGAAACTGGCCAAAGTCAGAATCAAATAATTGAATTAGTGAGGGTAAAGAGAATTTTGAAGTTGCCGTTGCTCCTGATCCCTGACGGTCTTGTGATTCTGATATTTGATATTATGTGCGATGCTCATCTTGTGACTCGGTTCATGAAAAAAAAAGTTGGCTAGTCTGGCAAAAATTGAAGAAGCAATCATTTGTGATTCAATATCAAAGAGTAAAGCTGTCCAAAATAGTTAATTTGATTGGAAGTAACCCTCATTACAGTGATATTAAGAAAAGTATTAGATACTATTTTCTTGCCCTTGACATTGTAAGTAACTTTAACAGTCTGGAAGTGTTTAAGAGAAGTTATGGTTACAGCTGCTGGCATTCCTCCATCTCTATGAAAGATGATGGGCACGCAGCAGACAATCAATTTAGGTGGGGCTGTCTTCATTTGGTGCACGTTTGACTGAAGGCCAATGCTTGAAAGGCAGTTTCTGTCACAAGTGTGCACCTGAAGTTGCCAAGAGACATTGCCGGTTGTATTCAGCATTGGTGCCTATTGCCAAGCTGCCGTAGCCACTGGTTATTGTAGTAGTGCACACCAGCCGACATGAGTCTCCATTGCCCTCTTCCACCAGCTAGTGACTCCGGGTGCTATGATGAAGTATAATAATTTTCATAATATATTTCTGGTTTATTGTGAAGTAGGTTTATGGGGGTAAGTATGGTTGGGTCTGAGAGAGATTTAATTACATTTGGAGTCAAGTATACTTCAAGTTTAAAATCGTCAAAAGAAGCTAGGTGCTTGATATGCTAATGAGCATTTAAGGTGTGAAGGGAATTTGCATCTTTAGATAAATGAAGAGATATTTGGATTGCAAAAGGATCTTAGCCTGTTTACAACTAGTCAGATAAGCAAGACCAAGGAATGTGTTTATTTTTCCCAAAGGTTACTGACAATGTATTGGCAACCAGGAAGTTTTTATATTATGAGGAAGATATAGTTTCAAAGACATATATGGATAATAGAATTTACATATTAAAAAGAGAGAAACATATAGAGGAGAACGAAAGGCTATGGGCAGAATTTTTAGTGCGCCGCCGTGCGCCTGACCCAATCCAACATGAAATCGCGCATCCCGGCATCAGCCAGGCGTCATTCCATGCTCGTGCAATATTTCGGTCGGCCGTGCATGCAAAAGTCTGAAGCACGCCTGCCAGACAATTAAGAGGCCAATTAAGCCCATTAATGGAGCAATTGACTCCAATTTTTTGTGGTCCATTCAACCTCACGGTTGGTGGACAGGCGGCCTTTACAGTTTTCAGGAATCCCCTTCCATGAGTGGGGTGAGATTTCCGTGATGAAATGAAATATAAATAAATTTCTGTGGACAGCATTTTCAGTAGCTAAATTTTCAGATGATTTATTATGATGCATGGACACTTCTTCAGCTTCTGAACTCTTTTTATTTTTACTGTTTCAGGTCTTCAGCTCCCTGGGCAGCTCTCTGCCTTCAGGAAGCTTTCTCTCAGCGCTCACCCATGTTGATGTCAGAGCCCACCCTCTTCTTGCCCCCACACCTGGCAGCGCTGAGCTTCTCTGTGTGCGCTTTGTGCTGACAGGCCATTAATTGGCCAGCCAGCGTGAAATCGCGGTCAGGACCCAATTGCGATTGGTGGTTCGTTTCCCGACTGCTCCTGGGCCTGCCCGCTGACCTAAAAATTCAGGTCTTTGTGTCAGAAGGCCATGTAAGATCTAACAGGAGTTATGTGAAATAGCCTCAGCGAAACCTCCAGCCATGTGTGCATATGTCTGCTATATAGCGAATCTGAAGTTGAGGAAAAGCCATTTGGAATTCCACTCTCAAGTGGGTATTGTTAACTTGCTGGTCCTGTTTTAAATCTAAAATCTATTTGGATCATTGCTTTAAAGGGAGTGTAACTGGAGGTCAGGTTAATTAGGAATTTAAGGAGTTATTATAGTAGTAAGTAATTGTAGTCTTATGTATGAGCTTGAAATCTTTTATATTTTGTTAATAAATGTTTTAATTTTTAAAATCCAGGCCTTGGACTTATTACTTCTTCTGAATTCAGTGCACACCTCTCGTAATAAATACAAATTGCAAAACTAATTGTGATAACGTGACCAAGTTTCCCTTGTGGATTTGGTCTGCCTGGCACACATCTGCCACGCCATAACAGTGCACTAGTCAATGTTTAAGGCCTTAATTCATGCTTGCAAGCATCTTTGAAGTTGCAGCCTTGGACACCCCACTGGTCATCTGGCTCCAGCTACCTTACCATACAGAAGATCCTTAGGCATACTTCCTGTGGTCATGCTTGACCCACCAAAGCCACCTCTGTTTGATTAGTGCCAGCACACTTTGGTGCTCTGCTTTTGAAAGGACTGCTGCATTCATGATTTTGTCCTGCCAGAATATCCCCATAATATATCCTGGCATGCCTACAGTTTGTGTAATGGTGTACCCTATCAGGCTATTATAATCAAGAGACTCTAATGTTTGTCCAAACTATTTTTTGTTATCTTGTATTCTAGTTTAAAGCGAAACCATCACTTGATTGATTAATGTTCAAATCTTCTACCACTTTCTCAAGGTTAGGAGACTGAGGACTTGTGGCGTATCCATTAAACCAATTGACCCTTGGCCTTGTTACATTAGTGAACACTGATGCCACAAAGCAACACTTCAGCTTTAGGCAAGTGCAAGTTCTAGTTGGAGTCACAGGGGCAGCACCACAGACAGTTAATTGGAAAGTGACTTGGCTGATTCCTGGTTGAGGGGGTTTAAATATAGAAGCGAAATGCTGGAAACACAATGTTGGGAATACTCAGCAGGTCAGGCAGTATCTGCAGAGAAAACAAAAACAGAAACAGAAATACTTGGAAAAACTCAGCAGGTCTGGCAGCATCGGCGGAGAAGAGTACAGTTGACTTTTCGAGTCCTCATGACCCTTCAATAGTATCTGCAGAGAGACTGTTGTACTCACTGAGGTTTTTACAATGACATAAATCAGGTAACTGAAAGCAATTGCTCACTCAGGGTTTGCTTTTCATTTCTCCGGTACATTAACAAAAGATTAGCTGGAGCTCAAGACTAAGATGGGCACACATGAAGTTTGGGTGGAGATTGAACTTCCCTATCAGAATAATTTAAGATATGAGACAAATCATCTAGTTAAGAAGCATCTCAAAAAGGTAAGACGCATTGTAAAGAGTTTGAGGTGTTAGCAATTTTTTTAAATGTACCTCCAAGATGGTTACCTCAGGAATAAGAGATTTGCATTTACATAGCACCTTTCACAACCACCGGATAACCCAAAGCAATTTACAGCCAATGAAGTACTCTTGAAGTGTAGTCACTATTGTAATGTAGGAAAAATGGCAGCCAATTTCTGTGCAGCAAGCTCCTACAACAACAATGGAATAATGACCAGATAATTTGTTGTTGTGATGTTGACTGAGGGTTAAATATTCAGGTCACTGGGGTTAACTCTTTTCCTCTTCAAAAGAGTGCTATGGGATCTTTTACATCCACCTGAGAGGGTAGGCTTGGTTTAATATCGCATTAGAAATACAGAATCTCTTAACAGTACAGAACTCCCTCAGTGCTGCACTGGCGTGACAGTATTGATTCTTGTGTCCAAATCCTGGAGTGGGTCTTAATCCACACACTTCTGACTCAGAAGCTGGAGTGCTGCCAACTGAGCCACAGCTCATTGCATTCAATAATACTGATAAAGGGAACCTTAATATACACATGACTTGAAGATGGTGTAATAGCGAGGATTTCAGCTTTCTGGGGCGCTGGATGAGTTGCAAAGTAGGGTAAAGAGCTACGGATCAGAAGCGCAGTATCTAAACTGCTCATGAGTGTCATTAATTCTAACGCCAAGCGTGGAATCGTCCCAGATTTGTACTAAGCACGATAGCGGGTTGTTTTACCTGCTGGTTGCAATGGTGGGTTTTCAAAACACGGCATTTTGATGGTGGGCAGCCTCTCGTTCACCTGCCAAGTCATCACCTCGCTGCTTCATCACACTGAGTGCCATCAGATTTTAAAGCCCAGCTGCATGCACACATCTCAGTGCTTCCAAGCTTACTTCAGGGAAGGTGTCCATGAAAGGCAAAAAGGCTGCAGCCCCAATGTTTAATGACATGTCACTGGAATGCCTTTTGGACACAGTGGAGGCTTGCCATAGTGTCTTATACCCCTGCTCTGGCCAGGCAGCAGCATCACCAATCGAGCATGGCAGGCAGTGGCAGTGGTGGTCAGTGCCATTGCCCTGCAAAAGAGGACACCACCCTGTGCCGCTACAGGATGAATGGTCTCATCCATTCCGCCAGGGTAACACTCTCTTCTCAGCACTCTCAACTCTTGCACTCTCGAACTCATCACACATCCACAGGGACCTCACACCTCAAGGGACAACACCACTAACTCTCTCTCACCCTCACATCTCCATCAGGCTCATATCCTCTGGAGTTCACATCCTCATCCTGTCCATGGCTCCTTTAATATACAAACATTCCATGCAGTGCCATGTGTCCTGCACACATGCACACTCCACCTGTTTCCATGCAGAAGAATTCTTGCTGGTTCATGAGCAGAGAGAGGCTCCAGACTGGGGGTGAAGTGGCCCACACTAGGCCCCTCATTCACTTTGAGGAGTGTGCCATCACACTGACTGATAAGGACGTGGACCATGCCTGCGGCAACTGTGAGGTAGACAGCGAGTACCCTCATGAGGATCCTGCACCACATCCTGCCTCTCTGAACATACATGAGTGCTCTCTCTCCTGCTTTTGACCTGCCATGGTGTACTTTTGGTTTACAGGGAGCTCTGTCAAGGGACCAACACTCTCAGCCAGCCACTCCCTCAGCTCCATCCAAGTCCTCGCCTCCAGTGAAGAGGACACCTCCTCCACTGAAGAAGTGAAAATAAGTAGCCTGCAAGACCCATCATATCGCTTACCCACACTCTCCACCAGTGCAGAGCCACATACCTCAGTGGGACCTAGATCTAGAGCAGGCTCGGGTTCGCAATCTGGTGGTCACCACAGCAGGAGGAGGCAGGATCAGCCAAGCTCCACGGTACTCAGGACTGCTGGGAGGAGGCATCTGTGAGGTCTGACTCAGATGATGAACCTCTGGATTCGGCCTTCCAACTCATCCTGGGGAGTCAGCAGAAGGCGGTGGAACATCATGCAGAACTGTTGAAAGCTCTGAGTGGCACATGAGTTGGAAGACTGCGTCCGCCTGCTCTCTCCTAGTGATGCCCACGTGTGTGCATGGAGGTTTCCATGAGAGAAATGGCGGATGCTATGGAGACCCTGGTCCAGCAGAATGCAAAGATATGTGCAGACCTGCACTCCATCATGGGAGACATGGGTGAGTTCCTGCAGCAGGAATGTGAGGGGAAACGGTACCTCAACGTCTCTCCAGATGCTCCTTCCCCTCAAGTGAGGCCAGGGTCCTCGAACACCTGAAGGGAGGAAGCGTGGCAGTTGGACACCCCTGAGTCCTCTCCCTCCGAGTCCCCTTTGCCTATGAGGCCTTCAACCTCGTCCTCTGTCTCCGCAGAGGGAGCAGCCGGCCCACAAGTGATTCTGGAGGGAGAAGTGTGTGTGGGGGGCAGGGCGTTTTCAGTGCCCCATGCAAATATGCTCACAAGCACTTGGACCCTTCCCGCATCACACGCATCTCAATGTCCTGAGCATTTTCAATGCTGCCTGCTGGGGTTCGCTTTCAGTTGTCCATCTGAGCTGACCTGCATCTCCACCCACCCAATGATCGCACTCCCATGCAGCACCTGATCTCGCCCACCCTGACTCTCGTTTCACTTTTTCAATTTAGATAGCATGGTCCGGATTCGCTTTTTCGTAAGGTACCCTGTCTTTTCCCCTCCCCCAGTTACCCATTTCCTTTCCCTCATAAAAGTTGCCCCCCGCACCCCCCCCCTTCCCGCCTCACCCCGGCATCACCTTCCACTTCCCCTCTGTTGTGTACCAGCCACAACTCTTTTCCTTTGGGGACGTCTAGTTGAACGTGCGCATTCCCTTCCTTCCTGAAAATCCCACCCCCATCCGCATTAACCTCCCCGACCTTCTCCTTCTCACCCCCAGGGTCTGTGTCTGCCTCTGAATTTCCACCAGCCATCCCCGCCGTCCCTTCTACTGCTACAGCCAAACCCTCACTCTCCCACCCTACCGCCTCACTCTGCCCATTGTCATTCTCACCATTCCCTCAGCTCACTCCTCAGGCGGCAGACATGAACCTATCAGACCCCTCCCTTGCACGCTCATCTGCACATCCCCTCCTTCATCCTTCCCCCTTCCCTACTCCTTCCTCCCTCCAGCATAACTTGTCCCTCCAGCCTTACTCCCTCTGCTCCCTGCACTCCTTCCTCCCCAACCTTCCCCCAGACTTCCTCCCTTCCGCCTCCGCATTCCTTCGTCCCCCAGGACTCCCTCCCCTCTTCACACTCCTTTCTCCCCGCCAGACTCTCCTCACTCCTTCCCTTACCCTCCACCCCCTTTACACCTACCTCCCCAGTTGCCGCCTTCTCTCCTGTTACCCACCCTCCCCACCCTCGACACCTTCATTCCACCTCACCACTGCCCCCCCCCCCCCCTCAAAAACACCTTAATTCAACCTCACAGCGCCCCCCCCCCCCCCCCCCCACCCGGACACCACCTTTCTCTCCCACCCCTTTGACCATTGCCCGTTGTGACTTTCCAACTCCCGTGAGCTGCTTCGCAGCAGAGCAAAGTCTATGAGAATCTACCCAGCATGCCATGGACGTTCCTCCAGTGTGCTGTTGGTGTTGGGCTCCAGCATCTTCTGCTCCTCAGATGCTCACAATGTGAGCAAGGCCCTGGTCAGTATGTCCTGACTTCTGCATGTCACACTTGTCGAGACGTGTTCTACACCAGTGAGTTTTCCTGCCAATGTGGGCGGTGATCCAGGGAGGGGTGGGGGGGACAATTCTAGTGGGCTTATGATATGTTGACATTTGTGCAATGAGGTTCGCGATGTCTGACGCTTGAGAATGCGCCTGCCATCTGCAGGTTGAGTGGACGATTGCAAACTGGCTTCACACCGATGTGAAACAGATTGCACCATATTGTCCGCCCACGCCACTGATCACGCTCGACGCCAGCGGGCACTGAAAACCCCTACCCAAGTCTTTTTAACCACCCAATATATGGCAAGTGTACCAAGATGCCAGGATTGAGCATGAGAGACCTTGACTTCGGAATGTCTAACTAAAATAACTCCACACTTGGTATACCAGTATGTAGCATGTCATCATAAACTTCTAAAACTTACAAGGTTGCATTCGGGTGGAGGAAGTCATAAGGGAATGCATTAGAAAGGATGTGGAAAAGATTTATCAGTGCAGTATGGTACCAGGGCATGGAATTTGTTACTTGGATAGACTGGTGAAGTTTGGGTTCTTCTTCTTTAGAAGAGGGAAGATTGAGAGGAGATTTGATAGAGGTGCTCAAAATCATGAGGAGTCGTCTAGATAGAGAAACCGCCCATTGGCAGAAGGATCGAGAACCAGAGGATGCCGATTTTAAATTAAATGGCACAAGAACCAAAAGCAAGATGGGGAAAAACTTTTTCATGCAGCATGTGGTTAGAAAGCATTACCTGAGTGTTTGGTGGAGGCGAGATCAATTTTGGCTTTGGAAAGGGAATTGGATTATTATCTGAAGAGAAATTTGTGGGGCTGTGGAGAAAGGGCGGTGGAATGGGACTAGCTGTGTCGCTCATGCAGAGAGCTGGTATGGACAAGATGGGCCAAACAGCCTTTTTTATTTCTTATAACGACTCTGATCCTATAAGAAAATAGGAACAGGAATAGGTCTTTTGGCCCCTTGAGCCGTCTTCACCTTTTTATAAGACCATGGCTGATCCTTGACTTCAATGTCACTTTCCCATGCTTTCCCTATATCCCTTGATTGCATTTCATAGATGTGTCCTCCAAGCTATTTTAACCAACTTGATTTGTCCAGTCTATCTGAGGATTGAAGTGCCCCCCAAAATTATTGCATTGCCTTTGCTAGAAACTCCTCACCAGCATTTGTTTTTGACCCTGTTATTTCTTATCTCATCCATATTGATTCTGCTTCTTGCGCTTCTGAGCCAAGATCCTTCCTCCTCCTTTTGTAATCAGGACTAGCCCCACTCCTTTTCCATTTTGTCTCTTTTAAAACATCAAGTACCCTGGGATATTTAGGTCCCAATCATGGCCACCATGGAACTACATCCTTGTAATGGTTGAGATCACACCTATTTATCTCCACTTGTGTCATTTAATTTGTCCTCCTTGTTATGGGTGCCATGTGCATTCATCAATTTCCCCAGATTTGATCTTAGCCACTGATGCACACTATTATTGTTGGAAACTACTTTCCCTCCAATCATATTCATCTCCTGTAGCCTTGACTTGAACCTTGCACACCCTCCCCCTTTTCAGCTTGAAGCCCTATCTACAGCCCTCACTGTTCAATTTGTCAGGGTGCTGGCTGTAGCCTGGTTAAAGTGGAGCTCATCCCAACGGGACAGCTCCCTCTTTCCCAGTCCTGGCGCCAGTGCTCCATGACTCAAAACTCCTGTGTCCCACACCACTTTTTAAGCCACTTATTCAACACTCTCTGATCTGTTTAAACTCTGTGCCAATTTGTGTATGGCTCAGTTAGTAATCCAGAGATTATTTCCTTTTGAGGTGCTTCTCATTAATTTACATCCTAGCTTCTCAAATTACTTAGCAGAACCTCATTGTTAATCCTAGGGTCCTCCCAAGTTGTTCTCTAGGTGCAAGGAAATGTCTTAAACCCTGGCACTAGGTGGGCAAGCAATACAGCCTTCAGAACACTTGGTTGCTGCTGCAGAGAACTGTATCTATTTCCTGTGCTATACCATGCTGTAGCACTGCCACATTCCTTTTTCTCCCCCTCAACTTGAATGGCCTCCTGTACCACTGTGCCATTGTCAGCTTGCTCATCCACCCTGTTGACTTTGCCCTTATCTAATAGGTATGTCTTTCTTGTTGGTTCGGAAATGGTGCAGGTCTGGTTCGTGTTCACGGGCAAGAGGGTGTGATTGACTGAGGAAGGCAAGCAGACCCCAGGTGCACTGCTTTAGGAGGTTTGGCATTTGCCCTTATGTGGAACCACCTCCAGCACGGCACCTGGGATCACCTTGTCTTCCTGACTCAGTCAAATCCTCTTGCCTGTGAACACTAACCAGACCTGCACCATTTCTGAACCTTAGGGGTAAGAATGCTTCCTGCATTCTAAGTGTCCAGGTAACACTTCCCCTCATTTTCCATGCAATGTTTATACCTTTGGCTCTTGCTTAATGACTTTGAGCCGAAGTTCCTCAAGATGCAGACACTTAGTGAAGATGTGGTTGTCTGGGATCACAATGCTAACTACAAACTCCCATGTACTGCAGTTGTGTCACCAACCACCTGCCTCACACTGCCACCCCTATCTAATCTTGTTTTATTTTGTCTAGAGTAAGTCCTCATTTAAAGTTGTAGTTGTGTTAATGAAAATCACAACTCTTAAGTGAAACAACTTTAAGTGAATCACATTTTCCCATTAAAACCAGCTGCAGTTAGGATCTGTAGGACCTTCTTCATTAAAAAAACCCATTAAAACCTTATACTCTATGTTGAAATACTTTACGCTGCTAAATTCCTATATTGGTAAATGAAATAATTTTTACATTAAAAAATTAAAAATACAAAAGAAATATTGTAAGGTAACTGTTTCGAGTTGCCACCTGCTCACCGTCTCTTCCACAGGCTGACTGTCTCCCTCTTGCCGACCCACTGCCGCTCACCCCTTCCCTGTCTGAACCCTTGTTGAGAGCAAGGTCTCTGAAGGGGCGGTGAGAGGGAAGTGCTGGGCGAGTGAGAGTCTCCGGAAACGGGAGAAGCCACTCCAAAATGACACCGAACTGGGTCGTGTACCCTTTGACAGCCCTAATGCGAAATGATGCTAAAGCAGACGTTAGAATGCAGTGTGTATACTTTCCCCGTTATATCCAAGGCACTAAAGCAAACTTACTCTGAATGAGGCAATTTAAAACTGGAACCTACTTTAAATGTTTAATCCACTTACTTTAGCCTTTATAATTACTTGATCAAGTTTACGTTTTAGGTAGATTAATTTGTGTACCTGTAACATGAATCACTACAGGCAAAGGAGGCAAAAAGCAGCATTTTCTCCCTCTGTGCCCTGAATTCCCACTTGCACTAAATTCCAGACGTTGCACTCTGCGATGCACTCTGTTTACAACCATTTTGTACTAACCACTCCAAGCAGTTGAATATACATCTCTCGTCCACGTGCACTCGTCACTGGAAGCTCAACCTATACAGCAAAGCTGTTCCAGCTATGCTAATCATACCGGATTACCAACTGACATTGTCTTAACCCTAATGTTGAGTAGGGGCTAAAAGGGGTGCTGAAATATATATTTAAAATACATGAAGCCCTGAAGATCTTGTATCTAAAATTAGTGACTTCAAATTAATTGTGAATATTTTAACCCTATGTTTGCAAAAGCCACCTCTTTAAGAATGGTGGCTCTCTATCTGCGTACTTGTTACACTCAAAATATGCTTGCAACCTAGGTGGGAACTAGCATAGCTTGTATATTGTGTCAGTAAACTAATGGTTGAAACTGTTAAATGAACTCTTAGTACCATGGAAATTTTGTGTTCTACTTCTGGCTGACTTGCTTTAAAATGTCTATTTGAAGTACAGTTATAAGTTGTATAAATGCATGATATTGATTTTATACCGATCCAGTCATTTTCTGTACTAACAAGTCCTTTACCAGAGGAAAGGTTTAGAAAACAAAACGTTTTGCCTTCTCTGTGTTCGAGTGGTGTGTTATAATCTAGAAAATAGCATCATTCCAGATTTGTGTAAAACAAATTTTCATCATTCCAAAAAATGTACCCATCTAATCAATGTTTTGTTCTGACTTTTACACACCTACACCCCCGTTCACTTCTCCTAAAACTGCAAAGCCAGCAAGGGTGTCTCTAATAAAATGTTGTCAACATCAATACTTAACCAGCAGGGCTGAAAGAATTTTCATGACTGTGGATTCATAGGGTCTCATAACTTCTAACAATGCTTTCTATTTTTTTTAAAAGGCATTTGGAAGCTTAATTTGTTTGTATTGATTGGAGCAGACAAGCTTCTAATCCATCTGGTGGCTGTCTTTGGAAAGATTTGCAGTGAAACAATATTTGTGGAGAAGATCCTTGTGGGCTTTATCAGCTGTGAGGTAAGTCTTTATTATTGAGCAATTTGGTAGGACAGAACTTGAATACTGATGGAAAGGATTTTTTGTTGAAGTTTTTCATCTTGCACTCGGGACAATTTGCAAGAAAATGCCAATGCTGTCAAGCCAAAGGACGTTCTGCCTATTACATAAATGAATAATGTAGTATACGAATTTCAGTGCCAGTGTGATGCTAGGTATGTGGGCCATGTGTCCCAAAGACTTGTGCATCATACCAAACAGCATGTCCCTTTTGCTGTTCACAACAGGCAAGGTACAGACCAAACTCAAAACAGTGTCCAATATGAGATGTGATTCTGCAATTGGACAGTATGTTGGACAGTGCAAGAAGAGGTTAGGTGATGATGGCCTTTGTCAAATATGCATATAGGAGGAATAGCCGTTCTTTATTTAAAAGCACAGCATCTGGTTTCATTGGTTTTAAACAAATTTTGTATTACCTTTGAATTACATACTTTATAGGACTTTAAAGAAAACTACTGCAGCTGGTGGTGATCTGAAATTAAAGAAGGGCTGGAAATATTCAGCAGGTTAGTCAGCATCTGTGGCGCGAGAAACAGTCATTGTTTCAGGTCGACCACCTTTCATCAACACCAGTTCTAATGAGAGGCCATTGACCTGAAATGTTATAGTCTCCCAACCTCGGACGGCCCGCTTCTACCTCCTACCCAAAATCCACAAACAGGACTGTCCTGGCAGACCGATTGTGTCAGCCTGTTCCTGTCCCACGGAACTCATTTCTTGCTATCTTGACACCATTCTCTCTCCCCTAGTCCAGTCTCTTCCCACCTACATCCGCGATTCCTCTCTCACCCTATATCATATCAACAATTTCCAATTCCCTGGCCCGAACCGCCGCCTCTTCACCATGGACATCCAGACCCCTACCGGGATGGTCTGAGGGCTCTCCGCTTCTTCCTCGAACAGAGGCCCAAACAATCCCCATCCATCACTACTCTCCTCCGTCTGGCTGAATTTGTTCTCTCACTGCACATTTTCTCCTTAAACTCATCTCACTTCCTCCAAATAAAAGGTGTGGCTATGGGTACCCTCATGGGCCCCAGTTATGCCTGTCTCCTTATGGATTATGTGGAACATTCCTTGTTCCAGTCCTACTCTGGCCCCCTCCCACAACTCTTTCTCCAGTACATCGATGGCTGCTTCAGTGCTGCTTCATGCTTTCGCCTGGATCTGGAAAAATTTATTAACTTTGCTTCCAATTTCCACCCCACCATTTTCACGTGGTCCATCACTGACACTTCCCTTCCCTTCCTTGACCTCTCAGTCTCAACCTCTGGTGATAGACTGTCCACCAATATCCATTACAAGCCTACCGACTCCCACAGCTACCTTGACTACAGCTCCTCACACCCCACTTCCTGTAAGGACTCCATCCCATTCTCTCAGTTCCTTCGCCTCGGTCGCATCTATTCTGATGATGCCACTTTCTAAAACAGTTCCTCTGACATGTCTTCCTTCTTCCTTAACCCAGGTTTTCCACCCACAGTGGTTGACAGGGCTCTCAACCGTGTCCAGCCCATCTCCTGCGCATCTGCCCTCACACCTTCCTCTCCCTATCAGAACCATGATAGGATCCCCTTGTCCTCACTTAACACTCCACCAGCCTCCGCATTCAAAAGATCATCCTCCGCCATTTCTGCCAACTCCAGCATGATGCCACTACCAAACACACCTTCCCTTCACCCACCCTGGCGGCTTTCGCAGGGATCGTTCCTCCGGGACACCCTGGTCCACTCCTCCATCACCCCCACTCCTCAAAGCCCTCCCACGGCACCTTCCCATGCAACCGCAGAAGGTGCAACACCTGCCCCTTTACTTTCCCCCCCCCTCCTCACCGTCCAAGGGCCCAAGTACTCCTTTCAAGTGAAGCAGTGCTTCACTTGCACTTCCCTCAATTTGGTCTACTGCATTTGCTGCTCCCAGCGCGGTCTCCTCTCCTCCCCTCTCTCCTGGAGAGACAAAACGCAGACTGAGTGACCGCTTTGCGGAACACCTTCGGCCTATCTGCAAACATGACCCAGACTTCCCTGTTGCTTGCCATTTCAACACACCACCCTGCTCTTGTGCCCACATGTCGGTCCTTGGCCTGCTGCAATGTTTCAGTGAAGCTCAACACACACTAGAGGAACAGCACCTCATCTTCCGACCAGGCACTCTACAGCCTTCCGGACTTAATATTGAGTTCAACAATTTCAGATCATGAACTCTCTCCTCTGTCCCCACCCCCTTTCAGATCCCCCTTTTTCCAATAATTTATAATTTAAAAAAATAAATATTTTTCTTTTCCCACCTACTTTTAAATTTATTTTGATCTGTTGTTTTATCTCCACCTTTTAGCCCATTTCAATACCCAACCCCCACTAGGGCCATCTGCCACTAGCTTGACCTGCTTGCTACCCTTCATGTTCCAATGAGCACATTCCTTAGATAATATCACCACCGTCAACAGCCCTTTGTCCTTTTGTCTATGACATCTTTGGCAATCTCTTCTTTGCCTCCACCTATCACTGGCCCTCTATCCAGCTCTACCTGCCCCTCCTCCCTCTACCAGCTTATATTTCACCTCATTTCTCTATTTCCTTAGTTCTGATGAAGAGTCGTACAGACTCGAAATGTCAACTGTATTCCTCTCCGCAGATGCAGTCAGACCTACTGAGTTTTTCCAGGTATTTTTGTTTTTGACATGAAATGTTAATTCTGTTTCTCTCTCCACTGCTGCTACCTGATTAACTTGCTTTTTTTAAAATTTTGTGTTGGACTTTGTGTTGATTGCTGAACTTAATTTAGAAACATTAACTACATTTAGTTATTTTCTGCAACATCTTAAGCTTCATTTAAAATTAGATTGGGAAATAAACTTATTGGTTAGGTCAAGGTTAAATGGCCTTTAAGTGATGCCTTTATTGAAAAATTAATTTTAAAAATATGACTTGTGTTGAAGTATTTTAAGGCAACAGTGTAAAGTGCTCATTGGTGTGAAGGATGTAAAAGCAGGGCAAGTCACAAAGGATTGGTAAATAAATCAGCATTTCATGATTCTTTATTTACTTATTCATAGTCTAACCATCACCTAAGATTATTAATAAGCATTTCTACCCCAACAACATGCCATGCACCCTCACAAAATAAAAGCTAATAATCAAGCCCTTGGTTTTTGAATCTCCACTTTCTCCTTGTTTTCCACTGGTCTTGATTACTGCTCTATGCACATTTCTTTTTATTGGTTGATAGTGATTGGTGATTCATTCCTCAAAGTTGGTTGCTTTTCTTGAGGACACTGTTGCTAAAACAACAAAATGAGTAGATGCAAAGCTTTGTGCAACTAACATATTGAAATTGGTTGAAGACTAAAGGCACCTATTTCAATCATGAATGAATACAGCCCATATGAGGTAATCTGATGGGCAGTATGATGGATAAATAAGGTAGTCACATGAATATGTGCACATACGTATTAAACAGAATGTGTCAATATGCACTTTGAGAATTGTGCAGATGAGGTTTTGCAGCTGTTCAACCCTGTCAAAAGCCTTACGATGAAAATGAGTAAATGCTGTTTCGTTTTAAGCCAAAGCATTGAATTATTGATGACCTGTGTTCAATTGTGCACTTCCATTCCTCAAGGCTCACAGGTTGTGTTTGATTTAATTATTCATGTTTTCTTTTATCTATTGTGCATTATATTAGCTGCTGACGGATATTCTGTTGTCTAGTCTTTATCATTTTGGCCTTGGTATTAAATGATCAGAGACTCAAATGCTACTTCTTAATCCCTTAATATATTAAGATCTGGAGTTTTCAGTTGTCTGTGTTCTGTTTAGTGCAATTTGAGATCAACAAAGCCAGCATAAAACATTGTGGAATTTCAAATGGCAGTTATGTTCAGCGCAAACTGAGCTTGCACGAACCTTTTGCATGAGTTTTTAAAAGAAGCACAAATACCTGGCCACATCCCCAGATCAAATTAATCACCATTGAGAGTTTTTGTGAATGGTATCTATTTGTGGACCTTTAAGGAGGCTTTTAGAATTAAACTGATCTTTTGGATGCAAGGACACAAATGGGCACATTTTAAAAACTTTTGATTACTTTTTAATTTAGTAAGAAACTGACTACGATACCTTAATGTAACTAGCAAATGGTGCTAGTTATTTAAAATCTGGTTACCTGCAGGTGGTGGCCTGGACACTGATTAAAAAGGCTTTATGTTGTGATGAGCTTGTTTGCAGCTGTATTCAGACTACACCAAGTTTTGAGTCTTAACTATATCAAGTACTTCTTAAATCAAAAGGTGAAAATGAATTGTTTTCGAATGCTACCATTGCGTTGGTTCACAGCAGATTTTGTTTTGGAGATATGCAAGTGAGTGGGTGCAAGCTTGTGGGGAGAGGGGTGGTGTGTTGGTGGGGGAGGTGGGGTAAGCACTTTGCAAAATGAGCTCAATTTGTGCCTGGATTGACTATTGCATTCAAAGCTGAAACTTTATCTCACACATTTTATGATGGCTTAAAACTGCAAGTGTTACTGAATCCTTCACAGAATGTTCAGGACAGTTTACTCGGATTGCACATATTGTGATGTGGGAGTGGAGTTACTTTCCTCAGGAAGGTGATGGGCCTTTATGGTTGCTTAATTTTGAAAATGTCTGTTTTTAAAAGATCTCACCATTCCCACCCATATCCTTACTGTAAATAATGTTGCTATTTCATATTGCAATATTCATTTTTTTTTGCAATTAAAATAAAACAAATTCAAGGGTGCAACTTTTTTAAAAAAGAACTTGAGACCTGACTTTGAATCCAAGTCTCAATAGGATAGAATTCCCTTCCCCTATGATAGGTATAAGGATTCTATATGAAATTTGGACAGTCTCAGAACAAGCTCATATACACAGTGATCGTCAGTCTGGGAAAAAATGATAGTCTTGTACAAAAGACTACAAAGCTAACTCGCAAGGGAAATTGTGAAAATTCTTAGATGAAGGTTGAAAAGCATTTTTGGGACATGTAGATGGATTTTTCTTCCGAACTTTATTTTTTTTGTTTCAGTTAAAACAAACTTACTTATGTTCTTTATATTAAGGTGTAAAAGTCGATCTTTATTTGTTAAAATTTAATTTATTGGAATGGTTAAATTCTGCTGTTCTGCAATGGTTTTGTACAGAACCACTTGTTGAGGATACTTAATAATTTGCCCATTCATGAGAACGGCCTCAGGGATGAAGAACTTCAGTTATTGAGAAAGATTGGAGGAGTTTAGACTGTTCTCCTTAGAGAAGATGAGGTTGAAAGGAAATGTGATAGAATATTCAAAATCATGAATCTGGATGGACTGGATGAGGAGAAATTGTTCCTGTTGGTGGAAGGATTGAGAACCAGAGGACATAGATTTCAGATAATTGGCAAAAGAAACAATAGTGACTTGAGAGAGATTTTCACCGCAGCAAGTGGTTAGGATCTGGAATGCACTGCTTGGGTGTGTGGCGGAGGCAGGGTCAGGTGAGGCTTTCAAAAAGGAATTGGATCATTATCGGAAAAAGAAAAAATTGTAAGGGTACAGGGAAAAGACAGTGGAGTGGCACTAGGTGAAATGTTCCTTCAGTGGGCCAGCACAGACATGATGGGTTGAATAGCTGCCTTCAGTGCTGTAATCGTTTTATGATTATAAGGGTTTCCAAAATTGTGGACTTGATAATTTGATCACTGAGCTATTGGCAGAAGACTATCTATCAAAATATCGCATGTGAAAAAAATGTAATTGAATTTCTAGCACCTTTTCATGATCACAGTGTGTCCCAAAGTTCTTTATAGCCAACAAAGTACTTTCTGAAGGGTAAACACTGTTGTGATATAGGAAACATTGCATTATGCAATCTACATGTTGCACTGAAATGAGACCCAGAAATGGTTCCATAGAAAAGTTACAGCACAAAAGGAGGCCATTCGGCCCATCTTGTCCATGCCAGCCTGAGGACACCTAGGTGCCCTTTCTAATCCCACCTTCCTGCACCCGGCCCATAGCCCTGCAGCTTACAGCGCTTTAGGTGCAGATCCAGGTACTTTTTAAAAGAGTTTAGAGTTTCTGCCTCTACCACCAACCTGGGCAGCGAATTCCAGACACCCACTACTCTCTGCATAAAAACATTCTTCCTCATGTCCCTCCTACACCTTCTGTCACTTATCTCGAATCTATGTCCCCTGGTTCTAGAATTCTTCATCAAGGGAAATAATTTTATCCTGTCCACTCTATCTATTCCCTCATAATTTTGTACACCTCAATCAAGTCACCTCTCAGCCTTCTTTGTTCTAAGGAAAATAACCCCAACCTATCCAGTCTCTTCTCGTAGCTACACTTTTCTAACCCTGGCAACATTCTGCACTCTCTCCAGAGCTATTACGTCCTTCCTGTAATGTGGTGACCAGAACTGCACACAATACTCCAGTTGTGGCCTCATCAGTGTTTTATACAATTCCAACATTATATCCTTACTTTTATATTCTATACCTCTGCCAGTGAAGGAAAGCATTCCTTATGCCTTCTTTACAACCTTGTCAACTTGAACTGCTGTCTTCAGGGACATGTGTACTTGTACACCAAGACCTCTCACTTCATCTACCCCTCTTTGTATATTCCCATTTATTTTATAATCCCTGTAACTGTTTGACCTCCCTAAATGTATGACCTCGCACTTCTCTATGTTAAAATCCATCTGCCACTTTACCGCCCACTCCATCAACCCATCTATATCATTTTGGAGATAATGACTATCCTCTACACTATCCACTACTCGGCCAAACTTTGAGCCATCTGCAAGTTTCCCAATCGTGCCCCCCGCGTACATGTCCAAATCGTTAATATCTAATACAAACAGCAAGGGTCCCAACACCGAGCCCTGTTGAATACCACCTGAGACAACTTTCCATTTGCAAGGGCATCCATCGACCATTACTCTTTGTTTCCTGTTACAAAGCCAACCTTTTATCCAGTTTGCCACATTACCCTGAATCCCATGGACTTTTATTTTTCTGACCAATCTGCCATGTGGGACCTTGTCAAATGTCTTACTAAAATCCATGTACACAACATCCACTGCACTATCTTCATCAACCCTTCTTGTCACTTCCTCAAAGAATTCAATCAAATTTGTGAGGCAAGACCTTCCTTTAACAAATCCATGCTAATCATCCCTGACTAGTCCCTGCCTTTCCACATGACAGTTAATCCTATCTCTCAGGATTGATTCTACTAATTTGCTCACCACCGATGTAAGACTAACTGGCCTATAATTGTTTGGCATTTCCTTTGATCCTTTTTTAAACAATGGAGATACGTTTGCATTTCTCCAGTCCTCCGGTACCTCCCCTGTATCTAGTGAAGATTGGAAAATCATCCTCAGAGCATCTGCTATCTCCTCCCTGACTTTCTTCAGCTTCGGAAACAATCCATCTGTCCCTGGTGACTGATCAACTTTCATGGGTTTCAACCCTTCGAGTACTTCCTCTCTCCTTATGACTATCCTGTCCAATATCTCGCAGTGTTCCTCCTGGACTACTATATCTATATCCCCCCCACCTTTCCTTTATAAACATGGAAACAAAATATTCATTCAAAACCCTTCCCACAGCCTCTGCATCTAGACACAAGTTTCCATCTTCATCTCTGATAGGTCCCACTTTTTCCTTAACTAACCTTTTAGCCTCCCTTAGGATCGGATCACCTCTTGGAGAAAGAAGGATACATTTCGAGCAGCGATGAAACTAAGGCCAAATTAGTACCAGAATAAATACGTGTTTGGTGAGATTATATGGATTTTGATGAGAAAAATACATGCTTTGGCATAGGAAATGGATCCTGGGCATATGGCTGATGGTGTCTTGCACAACTAGGTTTGGGAGCCATCCAGTATTTGATTCAGATATGTTGCTCATTCTTGTATTCAAAATGGTGTGAGATACAGTGCTACAGCTTGAAAATGTTACTTTCATGATAAACACTTAAGATTTTCTATTGGAAAGAGTTGTAATTGCGCCTAAAAAATAATTAGCCTTAACGCTTTCTGCCTTCATTATAGTTGCTGTGCTGCCACTGTTGTTACATTTTTTCCTTGGTTTGCGTTATCTTTCTGCTTCTCTTTTACTGTATAAATCAATTTTGAGACACTAAAGCATCAAGTATTAATATTGGAATCAGATAGCAAGGCTCCTAAAATCTCAATTTAACAAATAAATTGTGGTAAAATGAAACATTAATTATACAGCAGTGCTCCGGCCCAAAAAATATCTTCAATTTAAACAAATACATATTCTGATGTACATCTGTGTAGTCCATAAATGATCAAGGTTGATTTTACAACATTGAGGTTACTTAACAATCCATAATTTGACCTCCAATCTTTTTAATTAATGCACTGAAAGTTAGATTGGGAATAATGATTTTATAAACATTGTGTTAAAATTTCATTCCCAAGTTGGTATTGCTTAATTAAAGCCCTTTATTTGACTTGTATGTCAACAGTTATTATTTGGTGATTACATGTATCTGGGCCAAATGTAAAGGAAATTGCAGGGCAATATGCTATGTTACCTGACCATTTCCAAAATACATGGATTTCTGTCTCTTACCACCTTGCCTCTCCCCTCCCCCTTCGCTCTCACTGCTGCATATGGAATTTTGCTGCCTGTGCCACATCCCTCCATTCTACTAGCTCGTTGGCCAAACTTACTTTAATGGTCCTCCTTACCCTCACCATCATCTAGCAGCTTTCTCTAGTTTCTCTTCTTTTTATCCCCTCATGTTCCCTCTGAGCTCATGTCTGTAAAACCTACCTCCTGTTTCCTCAATCCTGTTCCTGATTAACTGCTGAACATCCAGCTTCCCCTATGGCTCTCCTGTTAGCCAATGATATAAATGGTTCTCCCTTCAGGTGTTGCTCCTCCTCTAAATCTGTCATCAATACCCCTCTTCTTGTCCCCCTGACCCCTCCATTTTTGCAATCTACTGCCCCATCTCCAATCTCCCTTTCCTTGAACATGGTGATGCCTCCCAACCTGTTCCCATCTTTCCTGGAATGCCATGTTTTAATGGTTCCAATCACGTTTCTGCCTCTTCCAAAGTACTGAAACAGCTTTTGTCAAAGTCACCAACAACATCCTATGTGACTGTGATAAAGGTAAACTTTCCTTCCTTGCCTGTCTCGATCTGCAGCTTTTGATGTGGCTGATCACACGATTCTCCTCCCAACGTCTCTCCACTCTCGACCAGATGGGTTGAACTACACTTGTTCCATTCCCATCTATCTAATCCTAGCCAGTGTTGCAATTGCTTCTCTTTCTGTTCCCACACCATTTACCTCTAGTGTCCCCCAAGGATTTAACACTTGCCCCCTCCTATTTCTCATCTACATGCTACCCCTTGGCATCCAGAGGCATGACGTTAGTTTTCAATGTATGCTGACAACAACCAGCTCCACCTCACTGCTACCTCTCTTGACAACTACTCCACTGTTGCTAAATTATCAGACTGCTTATCTGACATCCAGTGTATTGGATGAACAGAAATTTCCTCCAATCAAATATTGGGAAGACTGAAGCCATTGTTTTTAGCCCCTGCTCCAAACTCAGTTCCCTAACTCCCATCCCTCTCCCAGGCCAGTCTGTTCAAAGCCTTAGTATGCATATGAGACAGGAATTCATTTTAGGATCCAATGTGACACTATCTCCAAGAATTCCTAGTTCCATCTCTCTAACATTGCTCGACTTTGTCCATGTCTTAGCTCATGTGCTGAATACCTCATCTGTGCCTTTTGTTAACTCTAGACTCGCATATTTCAAGATGCCCCTGGCTGAGAGCCTCCCACATTCTACCCTCTGTAAATTTGAGGTCATCCAAAACACTGTTGCCCATGTCCCTACTTGCACCATGTCCATTTCCCCTATCACTCCTGTGCTCACTGACCTATGTCGGCTCTTGGCCTAAAAATATCTTGATTTTAAAACTTTCATCCTTGTTTACAAACCCCTTCATGGCCTTGCCATTCCCAATCTCTGTAATCTCCCTCAGCCTCGCAATCCTTCAAGTTACCTGCATTCCTCTTGTGCGTTCCTAATCATAATCACTGCACTATTGATGGCTGTGTCTTCAGTTGCCTAGGCCACAAGCTCCAGAATTCTCTCCCTACACCTCTCTGGCTCTATCTTGCTTTCCTCCTTTAAAACACTTCCTAAAATCAATTCTTTGACCAAGTTTTCAGTCATCTGACCTAATATCCTCCATACGTGTCTGTGTCATACTTTGGTACATGATGCTCCTGTGAAGCCCCTCGGCATGTTTCGGTGTTAAGTGGCGGTGGTTGTTATGGGAGCTTGGGCTTCAAATCTGATTTTGTTTTTTATTTGGCAATCAGCACATCTCAGTTTGAGATAAACATGCTATACTCATTGATTGTTATTATTGATCTTTTCAGATACTTTGAGGGATGAGAATCAAGCAATTGAATATTACAAAGTATTTTTTAATAAAAGTAAAATACTGGATGCTGGAAATCTGAAATAAAAAGAGAAAATGCTGGAAAAGCTCTGCAGGTCTAGCTGCATTGGTGGAGAGAGAAACAGTTAACATTTTGAGTCCATGTGACTCTCTTCAGAGCATTTTAAGTTAAGCCTTCCCTCTTGAAAGGTAGAAATTTTTATTGACTATTTTAATAAAGTTGGTAACAGCTTTTATTTTGTAAAATGGCCTTTACTCACGCCTTTGACATTTTATATTTTTATATTTTAATTGACCTGTCTATTTGAACTTCCAATAAATATAAATAATTTATTTCATTCTGAATACGAAGTGAGTAATTCAATGTAGTTTCCTATCATGACAAATAGATGGTGCTAGTGTAGTCAGCTATAACATTGTACCAGGAGAAGTTTTGTTTTTGTGCAGCACAGGTGGTGACCTTAGATAAAAACAAAAAAATGCAGATGCTTGAAATCCAAAACAAAAACAGAATTACCTGGAAAAACTCAGCAGGTCTGGCAGCATTGGCGGAGAAGAAAAAAATTGACGTTTCGAGTCCTCATGACCCTTCCTTCAACAGACCTTTTCCAGGTAATTCTGTTTTTGTTCTGGTGGTGACCTTGTTGATTTTAATATAGTGTCATGTTTTCAACATTAACACTCCAATGAAATTGCTTTATTATGAGCAGGACTGCCAAAAATCATTAATTAAGTGAATGGAGGGATTTGTGGTACTGGAAGGAGTTCTTGTGGTGCAGTGGTAGTGTCCCTACTAGTTCTGTACTGGAAGCTCTGGTTTCAATTCCCACACCAGGACTTGTTGGCCATGAGAGCAGCGTTCGTGGCGTGGCTCAACGGGCTGAAACTCAGCCTGGGAATCCTTCCACCACTTCCACGATTGCCCAAAGGGGGAAAAATCTGAGTGAAAATGATGAAAAATTGGTACTGCAGAGTTTATTTATCACACTCCTCTTTAAAAATCTAGCTGAAATGGCAGTGCTTGCATTAACTACCTCTGTCAATCACTGAGGTTTTTTAGACACATTAAAGCAGAATGACTTAAGTCGGGGCTACATAAAATGGAGACAGAAATGTTGCACAGGTTGTGGGACCAGTATTCACATTTGACATTGGGAGTTTCATTTTTACATTGTTTCGTGCTGGGTGTGACGTAGGTTGCATGACCTGCTTGACATAATTTTGCCGTGGTGACTCCTACTTGTCACGCAACTTGCTTGCCAGCCCTCCCACTTGCTGCCTATCCTGCCAACCCTCCTGCTCCTGGCTCACCTCCGTAAACCGAAGCTGCTCTCACCCTGAAGCTGTTCTTCCTGTCTCTTGCTGCTCATCTCCCAAGCCCTCGCTTACAACGTGAGTTCAGGAGAGGTCTGCGGTGATTGAGAGGTAAGTAAAAAGAGTTAGCATATGTCAGTTATATTTTAAATCTATCTTGTGAATGCCTTTTAATACAAATATAAGAATTTAGCAATGTAAAGTGTTTCAGCTCTCGGTATAATGTTACTGTTTCTCTGGGATCCTAACCACAGCTTTTACATTGGTTATAATAGGAAAATCTTTGTTGCCTCATTAAAATGAATGCAACTATAAAGTTAAGTGACGACCTACTGTATAAGGTTCTCCTGCCTTGTTTGAAATTAAGTTTTATGTTTGAAAAAAATGCTTCACACATTTGTGTATGACCATAGCTTTTACATCAGGCTGGCTTTTTTAGCTGTTGAATTTTTTTTTATCAATGTGGCATGGTAGCTGACTGAAATGTTTTCAGAAGTGAATCCAGATAGCTCACCACTAACCTGCCTGATATTTCTATCACCTGTTACTGTTCTGAAACCAAACTAGTTTGATTGTTTACATTGACTGTTACTGCACTATGGGGAGGTGATGGCGTAGTAGTATTGTCAATGGACTAGTAATCCAGAGACCCAGGGTAATGCTCAGGGTAATCCCACCACGGCAGAAGGTGGAATTTGAATTCCATAAAAATCTGGAATTAAAAGTCCAGTGATAACCTAGTTGCCCTTTAGGGAAGGAAACCTGTCGCCTTTACCGGCCTGGCCTACATGTGACTCCAGACCCACAGCAATGTGGTTGACTCTAAAATGCCCTCTGAAATGGTCTAGCAAGCCACTCAGTTGTAACGAACCACTACAAAGTCACAAAAAAGGAATGAAACCAGATGGACTATCTGGCATTTACCTTGGCACCGGTGGCAAACTCAGCTCTGTCGATCCTGCAAAGTCCTCCTTACGACTGTCTGGAGGCTAGTGCCAAAATTGGGAGAGCTGTCTCATAGACTAGTCAAGCAACAGCCTGACATAGTCATCCTCATGGAATCATACTTTCCAGATAATGTCCCAGACACCACCATCACCATCCCTGGGTATGTCCTGTCCCACTGGTGGGGACATGCCCAGGAGAGGTGATTGGCACAGTGGTATACAGTCTGGAGGGAGTTGCCCTGGGAGTCCTCAACATCGACTCTGGACCCCATGAAGTCTCTGAAACCTCCTGCTGATGAATCAGTGCTCCTCCATGTTGAACACCACCTGGAGGAAGCAATGAGGGTGGCAAGGGCGCAGACTACTTTGAGTGGGGGACTTCAATGTACATCACCAAGAGTGGCTCGATAGCACAAAACTGACCCAGCTGGCCAAATGCTAAATGACATTGCTGCTAGACTCTGCGACAGGTTGTGAGGGAACCATCGAGGGAAAAACATACTTGACCTCATCCTCACCAACCTACCTGCTGCGATGCATCTGCCCATGACAGTAACGGTAGGAGTGACCACTGCACAGTCGTTACAGAGACAAAGTCCCGCCTTCACATTGAGGATACCTTCCATCGTGTTGCATGGCACTACCACTGTGCTAAATGTTATAGATTTGGAATAGATCTAGCAACTCAAGACTGGGCATCCATGAGGTGCTGTGGGCCATCAGCAGCAGCAGAATTATACTCTAACACAATCTGTAACCTCATGGCCTGGCATATCCCCCAATCTACCATTACCATCAAGCCAATGATCAACCCTGGTTCAATGAAGAGTGCAGGAGGGCATGCCAGGAGCAGCACCAGATATAGCTGAAAATGAGGTGTCAACCTGGTGAAGCTATAACACAGGACTACTTGTATGCCAAACAGCATAAGCAGCAAGTGATAGACAGAGCTAAGCGATCCCACAATCAATGGATCAGATCTAAGCTCTGCAGTCCTGCCACACCCAATTGTGAATGGTGGTGGACAATTAAACGACTCACTGGAGGAGGAGTCTCCACAAATATCCCCATTCTCAATGATGGGGGAGCCCGGCACATCAGTGCAAAAGATAAAGCTGAAGCATTTGCTACAATCTTTAGCCAGAAGTGCCAAGTGGATGATCCATCTTGGTCTCCTCTGGAGGTCCCCAGCATCACAGATGCTAGTCTTCAGCCAATTTGATTCACTCCACGATATCAAGAAATGGCTGAAGGCACTGTGAACTGCAAAGACTATGGGCCCTGACAATATTACTGCAATAGTGCTGAAGACTTGTGCTCCAGAACTTGCCACACCCCTAAGCTAAGCTGTTTCAGTCCTGCTATAACACTGTTATCTACCTGACAATATGGAAAATTGCCCAGGTATGTCCTATACATAAAAAGCAGGACAAATCCAACCCAGCCAACTACCGCCCCACCAGTCTACTCTCCATCTTCAGTAAAGTAATGGAGGGGGTCATCAACAGTGCTATCAAGCAGCACCTGCTTAGCAATAATCCTCTCTCTGATGCCCAGTTTGGGTTCCGCCAGGGCTACTCAGCTCCTGATCTCATTACAGCCTTGGTTCAAACATAGACAAAAGAGCTGAGCTCCTGAGGTGAGAGTGACTGCCCTTGACATCTAGGCTGCATTTAACCGAGTGTGGCATCAAGGAGCCCTAACACAACTTGGAGTCGATGGAAATTGGGGGCGGGGGGAGCTCTCTGCTGGCTAGAGTCATACGGAGCTCAAAGGAAGATGTTTGTGGTTTTTGGAGGTCAGTCATCTCGGCTCCCAGGACATCACTGCAGGAGTTCCTCAAGGTAGTGTCCTAAACCCAACCATCCTCAGCTGCTTCATCAATGACTTTCCTTCCATCATAAGGTCAGAAGTGGGGATGTTTGCTGGTGATTGCACAGTGTTCAGCACCATTAGTGACTCCTCAGATACTCAAGCAGTCCATGTCCAAATGCAGCAAGACCTGGACAATATCCAGGCTTGTGCCAACAAGTGGCAAGTAACATTCACGCCATGCAAGTGTCAGGCAATGATCATCTCCAACAACAGAGAATTCAGCCATCGCCCCTTGATGTTCAATGGCATTACCATCTCTGAATTCACCACTATTAACATCCTGGGGGCTACCATTGACCAGAAACTGAACTGGACTAGCCGTATAAATGCTGCAGCTACAAGAGCAGGTCAGAGGCTAGGAATCACGCAATTCGCCACCTGACTCCCCAAAGCCTGTTTACCATCTACATGGCACAAATCAGGAGTGTGATAGAATGCTCCCCACTTGCCTGGATGAGTGCAGCTCCCACAACACTCAGGAAGCTTGGCACCACATCCACAAACACTCACTCCCCCCACCACCGACTCTCAGTAGCAGCAGTGTGTACTATCTACAAGATGCACTGCAGGAATTCACCAAGGCTTCTTCTAATGGCACCTTCCAAACCCACAACTACTACCATCTAGAAGGACAAGGGCAGCAGATAGATGGGAACACCACCGCCTGGAAGTTCCCCTCCAAGTCACTCACCATCGTGGCTTGGAAATATATTACAGTTCCTTCACTGTCACTGGGTCAAAATTCTGCAATTCTCTTCCTAACAGCACTGTGGTTGTATCTACACCGCATGGACGGCAGCAGTTCAAGAAAGCAGCTCACCACCACCTTCTCAAGGGCAACTAGGGATGGGCAATAAATGCTGGCACAGCCAGTGAAGCCCACGTCCCGTGAATGAATTTTAAAAAAAAGAACCATTTTACTTTTCAACACTGTTAACATTTGAGCTGTCTCTATTAAGAGACTATGACCATCCACTTAGTTAGCAGTGGGCTTAAATGTGGATGAATTCTATACTCAATAAAATGCCTGCAAAATATGCCACTTACAGACTGATTTTCTACATATTCAAATATCATTCTGAACAATTTACATGAATTCTACAGGGCCTTATTGATGAATCTTAACCTCACTTAGGTAATTATGTAGCACATGCTATTTAACTTGGCATTCTTGTACTTGACAATGGTCCGCATTTAAGCTGGGCATTCAATGTTTTAGGATGTTTCTGAATGAAGTTGTTATCCTTGGGCTCCTGTTTCCATGTAACTTTGGGGCACCTTCATGTGACTGCTTCTTCTGGATTTGTGACATGGTTTATCATTTTGCTAGATTTCCCCCTCTCACGTGCAGCAGCTTTGTCATTTGCGCAGCAAACTTAGGGGGGAGGAAGGGCTGTGGGGCGCTTGGAAGGAGTTGGAGAAAGAGCCTGAAGTTGGTGCTGATCAGTCTTGGGAAGGTAGGGGATGACTGTACTAACATCAGCTGGCTTCGGGTTAGGAGAATGCTAGTATGGAGGAGAGAGAAGAGAGTGCGGGCTTGAATTGAGGGAAGGAAAGGGCAATTATATGTTGATGAGGTTGGAGGGGCAGAGTTTCCCTTGAGATAGATGGATGGATGGGTAGGAATATCTGACAGGGTTCGTGAGTGAGATCATTGTGCCTAGTGGGAAGGTGGTTGGATGGTGAGGGTGGAACTTGCAGGGTGCTTGTTTTGGAGGCACAAGTTGGGCGGGGGAAGTGACTCTGAAGGGGAGTGGCTTAATGCTGCTTTTGGAGAAAAATCCAAATCACTTGTTTTTCCTTATTTTGATGTTAGAAATGCCATTGTCAAACAAACAAACACGTTTTATTTTAACATTTTTTTTCTGATGGACACCCTCCCAACATCATCCCCCCCCACCCCTCCACACAAAGAAACTTACCACAAGTTGATTTGGAAATGACATCTGAGAGGAGTGTATGCAGCTGTGTAGCTGTATGGATGGTGAGATGGAATTGAAATCCCCAATTTACTAAATGATTGTTTTTAAAAAAAATTAATACTGTTTCTCCTAGTAAATTACCTACTATGGGGAGAAAGTGTTTCGACACAAACATCATGTACTCCTAAATAGTAAATTGTGGTTTTTAATAAAATTCATGGCATTTTAGCTCTAAAATTAAAAGAAATACCTATATCCATGTTTGAACCATAGCTCAGTTACTGGCATTCTCACCCCCTGAGTCAAAGGTTGCAGGTTCAAGTCCAGAACTTGAGCATAAAGATCAAGGTGAACACTCCATGTACCATTGAAGGAGCACTGTAATGCCAGAGGATCTGCCATTTGGATGAGATGTTAAACCAAAGCTGTGTCATGCTCTTAGGCAGATGTAAAAGATCCCACAACACTCTTCCAAAAAGAAAAAGTGGAGTTATCATTGGTGCTCTGGCCAATATATATTCCTGAAGCAATTTCACAGAAACAAATTATCTGGTCATTGTTGCATTGCTGTTTGTGAGAGCTTGCTGTGTGCAAATTGGTTGCTGCATTTCTGACATAACAGTTATTAAATGTAGTAACTGTAGCTTTAAGGAATATGGTGACTGCAAATTTAAGACTTATTGTACTGTGTAATATCACGTGACAGTGCAAAAGAATCAGCCCTCAGAGCAGGGAACCTTGGGGATGGAGTTTTGTGTCCAGTAAATAAAGTTCACTGTTTCTTATGAGAAACCTGTCTGGAAAATCAAGTCCAAAACATTGCACTTCAATGAGTGTAAAGTATATGGCTGGGAATTATGTGGCAAGTATCTTACCACCTGATTCCCCAAAGCCTGTCCACCATCTGCAAGGCACAAGTCAGGAATGTGATGGAATATTGTCCACCTGCCTGGATGAGTGCACTCCAACAATACTCAAGCTCTACACTATCCAGAATAAAGCAGTTCACTTGATTCGCAGTCCATCTTACACCTTATACACTTACTCCCCCCACCACCAACCACCTAGAAGGACAAGGGCAGCAGATGCATGGGAACACCACAGCCTGCTAGTCCCCCCACCAAGCCACACACCATCATGACTTGAAAATATATTGCCGTTCCTTCACTGTCGCTGGGTCAAAATCCTGGAACTTCTTTTCTAACCATTGTGGGTGTATCTACACCACATGGACAGTAGTTCAAGAAGGTTTACCACCACCTTTCTTCCAAGCGTAATTAGGGCCAGGCAATAAATGTTGGCTTAGCCAGTGATGCCCACATCCCGTGAATGAATAAATTAAAAAGAAAGTGTATCGGGACATCCTGTGGTTGTGAAAGGCACCACATAAATGCATATCTTTATCTACAGCAGAATTCAAAACACTGAACAGTAAAACAAAGTCAAAACTTTTTGGAGGGTGGATTGATCTTCCTCGATCCCATTTGCACTTCAGCACTTACACCACTCTCTTTTGGCTTTTATATATTTCTTTATCCTCTCTTTCTAACTTTGCTCTTCAATTGCAAGCAACTATCCAAGCTAAAGTTACAAGCATGTATCCCATTGTAGTTTTGACATGCCGTGGGTGTATTCAGGGTGATTTTAGGGTTGTCAGCTTTTTGGGTACTAGGCCAGCTTTTGCTTTGTTTCTTGGCTGGCATGTGTGTTTTATTCATACTTATATTGATTTTAAGATGGTTTAATATTTTTTAAAAGTGGACATTTTTATAATTCTGTAAGAAAGTGAAGCTTCAGTCTTGTTTTTTTTAAGTCTGCATTGAAATGAGCTTTCTTTCCATTCAGTTTAACGGACTCTTTATAATTAAACAAAAAGCTACCAGAATTTTCAAGTGGCAAAGGCAGGAAGTAATTAAAGCACAAGTGCTGTGTTTTCAAAAAAGACAAATTCTTGACAAGGTCAGCATGCTTTATGTAAGATTGCAGTGGAGATATGTGAGAGAGAAAATTAGATCTTAAAAAAAAATTAACTTCCTAAAGACCACAGGAAAAAAAAGTTAATTGGAACTCCGAGAATGTGAATTGGTCTGGTGAATTGCTCTGAACTCTAAGTGAAAGGAGTGATTATAAAGTGCGGCTTACTAGGTTTCAGAGCTCTGGAGCAAGGTATGTGGTTGTCTTTTTTGTCCTTTTCAACATGAAACCTATTTGGTGCCTGCACCTGCTTAATCAGGATTTAAGTTGCCCCACCATCACAGTAATGCAGATGTCTTGCATTTGAACTACTGAGTCATGGACAAAGACAGAATACAATAGTGGTTTTATCGTGTGTTGACCTCATCGAGTGGCAGTTAAACTGGCAGATCCATTATAACAAGAACAACTTTTAAAGATGCTGAATAAATTCAAAACTTGTAGATTTTTTTTTTTCTTGGTATTTGTGCAATTTTGTGACTCGTGATTGTCACGCAAATGTTTTGTAAAATTTATAAATGTTTTTTAAGGGTAACACCAGATTAGTTGATTTCAAGGTTGGGCTACCTATTTATGTTACAGGTGCCGGCAAGTTGCACATGCATTGAATGATTCATTTCAGCCTTAGCAAATGTTGGTGTAACATTGTTTCTTTTCCCACAGAATCACAGAATTGTTAGTGCAGAAGGAGGCCATTCAGCCCATTGTGCCTGAACCAGCTTACTGAGCATTTTAACTTAGTGCCAATCTTCTGCCTCCCACGCCCCCCCCCCCCCCAACCCTGCACATTGTTTCTATTTAGATAATCACCCAATGTCCTTTTGAATGTCTCAATTGAACCTGCCTCCACCACACTTCCATGCAGTACATTCTGAACCCTTACTACCTGCTGTGTGAAAAAGTTTTTTCTCACCTTGCATTTGCTCCTTTTCCAAAACACTTTAAAACTGTGCCCCCTGGTTCTCGATCCGTTTACAAGTGGGAACAGTTTCCCTCTATCTACTCTGTCCAGGCCCCTCCTTATTTTGTAAACTTCTATCAAGTCTCCTCTCATCATTCGCCGCTCCAAGGAAAACAGTCCCAGCTTCTCCAATCTTTCCTCATAGCTGAAGTGCCTCATCTCTGGAATCATTCTCGTAAACCTCTTTTGCACTCTCTCCAATATGTTCACATCCTTCCTATTGTGTAGCATCCAGAACTGTACACTACTCCAGCTGAGGTCTAACCAGTGTCTTATATAAGTTCATCATAACCTCCCTGCTCTTGTACTCGCTGCCCCTATTAATGAAACCTAGAATATTTATGCTTTAGAAACAGCTCTCCCTACCTGTCTTGCCACCTTTAATGACTTACGTATGTATATACCCTGGTCTCTCTGCTCCTGCGCACCCTTTAGAATAGTATCCTTTGTTTTATACAGTCTATCCATGTTCTTTGTACCTTTGTACCTCACACTTCTCCACATTGAACTTCATCTGCCACCTATCTGCCCACTGCACCAATGTGTTAATCCCCTTTTGAAGTTCTACACTTTCCTCCTCACAGTGTACAATTCTCCCAAGTTTTATTATCCGCAAACTTTGAAATTGTGCCCTGCACACCAAGATCTAGATCATTCATATACATCAGGAAGATCAAGGGCCCCTATATCGATCCCTGGGGAACTCTACTACAAACCTCCTTCCAGCTCAAAAAATACCCATTAACCATTATCCTGTTTTCTATCCCTCAGCCAATGTTGTATCCACATTGCTACTGTCCCTTTTATTCCATGACCTATAATTTTCCTCACGTGTGTTGTGTGACACTGTATCGAAGGCCTTTTGGAAGTCCATATGCACCACATCAACCATCTCTGTTACCTCTTCAAAAAACTCCAGCAAAGTAGTTAGACACTATTTCCCATCAACAAATCCATAATGACTCTTCTGAATCAATCCAAGTTTTTCCATGTGACTATTAATTCTATCCCAAATAATTGTTTCTAGCAGTTTCCCACCATCAAAGTTAAACTGACTGGTTTGTAATTGCAGGACAGTTTTTTGCAACCTTTTTTGAATAAGGGTATAATATTTGCAATTCTCCAGTCCTCCGGCACCTCCCCCTGAACCCAGGGAACATTGAAAGATTATTGCCAGTGCCTCTGCAATTTCCACTCTCACTTCCTTCAATATTTTTGGATGCATCTCATCTGGTCCCGGTGCCTTATCAATTTTAAGTACCGACAGCTTATCCAATATCTCCTTCCTATCGATTTTAAACCCTTCTAGTGACTGAGCTTCCTCCTCTGTCACCATGGGCCTGGGCAACATCTATCTCGTAGGTAAAGACAGATGCAAAGTATTCACTTGACACCTCAGCCATGCCTCTTGCCTCTGTGTAAATTCCATTTTTGGTCCTACTCCTTTTACCACCCTTTTACTATTGGTGTGCTTATAGAATACTTAGGGATTTCCTTTTATGTTAGCTGCCAGTCTTTTTTCATAATCCCTCATTCCTTCTCGTATTTGCTTTTTCACATTCCTGTTGAACCTTCTGTATTTGGCTTGGTTCTCTATTGTTTTTGCTACCTGACACCTGCCATAAGTACACTTTTTCTTCTTTATCTTAAATTCTATCTTTCTTATCATCCAGGGAACTCTTGATTTGTTTGTCTCCTTTTTGAGGGAAAATACCTTGACTGTGCCCAAACCATCTTCTCTTTGAAGGTAGCCCATTGTTCAGCTCTATTGCTTTCCCCACCAATCTTTGGTTCCAGTCTATCCGGCCCAGCTCTGTTCTTGCCCCGTTGAAGTCTGCTCTCTGCCAGTTGATCATTCTTACTCTGGATTGACCAATGTAATTTTCCACTGTCATCCTAAACCTTATGATACAATGATCACTGCCCCCTAAATGTTCCCCTACTGTCACTTGATCCAATTGGCTTACCTCATTCCCAAGAACCAGGTCTAGTAGTGCCCCCTTTTTTGTTGGACTGGACACATACTGCTGTAGGATATTTTCCTGAACACAATCTAGGAATGCTTGTCCCTCACTGTCCCTTACACTACTCTATCCCAGTCTATAAATGGGTATTTAAAGTACCCCATTATTACTACTCTATGAAGTTCACATATACCTAATTTCCTTGCAGATTTGATCCTCTATATCCTTTCCACTAGCTGGTGGTCTGTGCATTACACCAAACAATGTAGTTGCACCCTTCTCATTCCTTAGCTCTAGCCAAATCAATTCTGTCCTTGAATCCCCTGACACAGCCGCTTTCTCCAGTGCTGCAATACTCTCCTTAACCAAAAACGCCACCCTTCCTTTTTTTCCCTTTCCTATCTTTTTTGAACACTTTGTCACCAGGAATGTTTAGCACTCAGATCTGCCTGCCCTTAACATCATAATTTCACAAGGCAATCTGTGCCTGTAACTCGCCAATTAGCTATACTCTATGCATTCACATACATGCAGTGTAACCCTCATTACTTGCTCCCTGGCTCTGACTCCATCTATTAACTTACTGTTCTCTATTTTAGTTCTATCTGCCCCTCCCAACATTCCGTGCACCCTGGTATTACTTTCTAATATTCTCTCCTGGTTCCTACACCCCTACTGAGTTAGTTTAAACCCTCCTCAACAGCATTAGCAAAACACTTCGCAAGGAACTCGGTCTCTGTTCAGATGCAACCCTTCTGGCTTGTACAAGTGCCGTCTTCTCCAGAGCCACTCCCAGTGTCCCAGGAATCTAAAGCCCTCCCTCCTGTAACACCTCTCCAGCCATGCACTCTCTGTTTTATCTTCCTATTTCTGTATGCACTTGCACGTGGCACTGTGAGTAATCTGGAGATTACCACTTTAGAGCCCCTGTTTGCTAATTTTCTACCCAGGTCCCTAAATTTCGATAGCAGTACCACATACCCCTTCCTACTTATGTCGTTAGTACCAATGGCTCTCCGCCCTCCCCCACAAGAATGTCCTGCAGTCCTGTGACATCCTTGACCCGAGCACCAGGGAGGCAACAAACCATCCTGGAGTCACATTGACGCCCGCAGAAACACCTGTCTGCTCCCCTAACTAAAGAATCCTCTATCAGTACTGCCCTTCTGCTCTTCTTCCTCTCCTCCTGTACAGCTGGGCCACCTGTGGTGCCAGAGGCTTGGCTGTTGCTGCACTCCTCCAAGGATCTACCTCACTCACCGATATCCAGAATGGAAAACCAGTTAGTGAGCGGGTCCTCTGAGGACTTCTACACTACCTGCCTGTTTCTCTTGGACTGTCTGGCAGTCACCCTTTTCCTATCTGCCTGCTTGCCCCTAACTTGCAGCGCAACCACCTCTCTGAATGTGCTATCCAAGTAGTTCTCTGCATCACAGATGCACTTCAGCGACTCCAGCCGCTGCTCAAGCTCTGAAACACAAAGCTCATGCTTTTGCAGCCGGTGACACTTCCTGCACATGAGCTCCTCTGGGTCACGAAAAGTGTTCGCAACTCCCCACATGCCATAGGATGGGCATTCCACTTTGCTGAGCTGTCCTGCCTTAGCCTTAAACTTTTAAGTCACTTAAACTTTTAAATCCTACTTAATAAACCTTACTAAAAATTACAGTTCCTACTTTATTCTAAACCTTAGGAATAGAATAAACTTTAAACACTTAGCAGATACTCACCAAACAGCTAGCTGGCTTCTTCAAGCAATCAAATTGTATCTTTCCTGTGATGTCACAATTTGTTTTTTTTTGCTGTGCTCTTGAACTCTCCTTTTTGGCTGGTTTCGAGCAGCTGACAGGTCCACCTCTCCGACTGCTCTCCCTAAAGGTGAGTGATTTAGGCCGTGCTCCCCGGCTTGTATTTATTCCCTCCCTGCCATGTGCATCTCCCGCAGGTCCACTCTCTGACTGCCCTTTCTGCAGGTGAGTAATCAACTTTCATGGGATGTGGGTGATTCTGGCTAGGCCAGTATCTATTGCCCAGCCCAAATTCACCTTGAAAAGGTGATGATGAGGTGCCTTGAACTGCTGCAGGCCATACAGTGCATGTACACCAACCAATGGATCAGATCTAAGCTCTGTAGTCCTGCCACATCCAGTCATGAATGGTGGTGGACAATTAAGCAACTTACTGGAGGAGGCGGCTTCACAAATATCCCCATCCTCAATGTTGGAGGAGCCGCATCAGTGCAAAAGATAAGGCTGAAGCATTTGCTACAATCTTCAGCCAGAAGTGCCAAGTGGATGATCCATCTCGGCCTCCTGTGGAGGTCCCCAGCATCACAGATGCCAATCTTCAGCCAATTTGATTCACTCCACGTGATGGCAAGGAATGGCTGAAGGCACTGGATACTGCAAAGGCTATGGGCCCTGACAACATTCCGGCAATAGTACTGAAGACTTGTGCTTCAGAACTTGCTGCTCCCCTAAGCCCATCTGTTCCAGTACAGCTGCAACACTGGCATCTACCTGGCTATGTGGAAAATTGCCCAGGTATGTCCTGTATGCGAAAAGCAGGACAAATCCAACCCAGCCAATTACTGCCCCATCAGTCTACTCTCGATCATCAGTAAAGTAATGCAAGGGGTCATCAGCAGTGCTATCAAGCGGTACTTGCTTAGCAATAACCTGCTCATTGACATCCAGTTTGGGTTCTGCCAGGGCCACTCAGCTCCTGACCTCGTTACAGCCTTGGTTCAAACAAGGATAAAAGAGCTGAGCTCCCGAAGTGAGGTGAGAGCCCTTGACATTAAGGCAGCACTTGACTGAGTGTGGCATTAAGAAGCCCTAGCAAAACTGAAGTCAGTGGGAATCAGGGGGAAAACCCTCTGCTGGTTGGAGTTATACCTAGCACAAAGGAAGAAAGTTGTGGTTGTTGGAGATCACTCATCTCAACCCCAGGACATCACTGCAGGAGTTCCTCAGGGTAATGTCCTCGACCCAACCATCTTCAGCTGGTTCATCAGTGACCTTCCTTCCACCATGAGGTCAGAAATGGGGATGATCGCTGATGATTGCACAACGTTCAGCACCATTCGCGACTCCTCTGATACTGAAGCAGTCCATATCCAAGCAGTCCATATCGAAATACAACAAGACTGGACAATATCCAGGCTTGGGCTGACATATGGCAAGTAACATTCACGCCACACAAGTGTCGAGCAATGACATCTCCAACAAGCAAGAATCAACTCATCGCCCCTTGATGTTCAATGGCATTACTGTCACTGAATCCCCACTGTCAACATCCTGATGATTACCGTTGACAAGAAACTGAACTGGACTAGCCATATAAATGCTGTGGCTACAAGAGCAGGTCGGAGGCTAGGAATCGTGCGACGAGTAACTCACCTCCTGACTCCCCAAAGCCAGTCCACCATCTACAAGGCACAAGTCAGGAGCGTGATGGAATATTCTTCACTTGTTTGGATGAGTGCAGCTCTCTCAACACTCAGAAGCCTGACACTGTCCAGGACAAAGCAGTCCACTTGATTGGCACCACATCCACAAACATTTACTCCCTCCAGCACCGAAGCACAGAAGCAGCAGTGTGTACCATCTACAAGATGCACTGCAGGATTTTGCCAAGGCTCCTTAAACAGCACCTTCCAAACTCACGATGGCTACCATCTAGAAGGACAAGGGTAGCGTACAGATGGGGATGACCATCACCTGAAAGTTCCCCTCCAAGTCACTCGCCATCCTGACTTTGAAATATATCACAGTTCCTTCACTGTTTCTGGGTTAAAATCCTGCAACTCCTTCCTTACAGCACTGTGGGTATACCTACATCACATACACTGTGCTGCTGTAGAAGGCAGCTAACCACCACCCTCTCAATGGCAACTAGGGATGGACAATAAATGCTGTCCCAGCCAGCGAAGTCCACATCCTGTGAATGAATGATAAAAAAACACCTGCCTTGCTGTTTGGAAGGGAGCTCCAAGACTTTGATCTCATGTCAGTGAAGGAACAGCGATACAGTTTCAAGTCTGGATGGTTTGTGGCTTGGAGGGGAGCTTGCAGGTGGTGGTGTTCTCACGCACCTGATTCCTTTGTCCTTCGAAGTGCTGGAGGTCACAGGTTTGGTCACACACCATCCTGACTTGAAACTATATCGCCGTTCCTACATTGACATGAGGGCAAAGTCCTGGCGCTCCCTTCCCCACAGCACGGCGGGTGTTTTTATTAATTCATTCATGGGATGTGGACTTCGCTGGCTGGGACAGCATTTGCTGTCAAAGGAGCCTTGATGAATTGTGTATGCATCTTGTAGATGGTGCTCACTTCTGCTGTGCATCAGTGGTGGAGCGAGTGAATGTTGAAGATGGTGATGGGCTATCAACAAGTGGGCTGCTTTGTCTTGGATGGGGTTGAGCTTGAGTGTTGAGAGAGCTGCACTCACCCAGGCAAGTGGAGAATATTCCATCACACTCCTGACTTGTGCTTTGTAGATGGTGGACAGGCTTTGGGGCTTCAGGAGGTGAGTTACTCGCCGCAGAATTCCTAGCCTCTGACCTCTTGTAGCCACGGTATTTATATGGCTAGTCCAGTTCAGTTTCTGGTCAATGGTAACCCTCAGGATGGTGATAGTAGTCCAGCTTCTATTGCTCGTCATTCAATATTGCAATATGGAATACATGATCAGTTTTTTTTATCCTCTGAATTTCTGCCTGTTTTCTGTAGTTTGCTTGCAGCCTAGGTTTTGAGGCATAAATGAGGCAGTTGAACTCAAAAGTATCTTGGTGAAAACCCTCAAGTGCTTGGATTCTTGCAGGAGTGCTGGGATACCTCACCAAGATTCTTGACTGCTGACTTCAGAAGTTCTGGATTGGTTGAAGATTTGCATGGCACTTTTGGGCAACCATGCCACTGGGGCACAAGTTGCGCATCAGCCTTTCCCTCATTTAGTGAATAAGGGCATCCCTGTGGACGTTGTTGACAGGTAATTTCATAGTCTTTATGACAGTTTACCGCAAAGCAGGTTACAAGACAGAATCTTATGGAATCAGTGAGAAGTTGCTGCAGTGGATTAAAAATTGACAGTATGCCTGCATGCAAAAGGTTATAACAACAGGACTATTCAATATTAAACAAAGCACACTATTTTTTCCTTCTGTCATTTGTCAACAATAGAGCAGATAAGCTGCAAAATTCAATATTGTTAAAACATTTTTGTAATAACATTTAATGGAAGTCGTTTATGTCTTGCTATTACCCTCCAACACATTATTTATTCTTGCTTTTGCCTATTCTAATATCTGTCTTGCTGGGGATAAGGTATTCCATTTACACTCCTTCTGTATTTGTGAAGTAAATAGCATAATGGACAGAGTTGAATCAATAGACAAGGGAAAGCTTGCGCATTTTTTTATTTAAATGCAGTTTCTGACTTTTAACAAGTGGCTACTGTGTTATAAACTGCCCAAGAAATGTCATCTTTGATCATTTGCACCACGTTTGAACAGTTTCCAATTGTTGTCAACGTGCTGCCATTCTTTTATCTCATTGTAATAAAAACTCCTGAAAGACATGACTGATGTGTTGAGTCACATGCAGTTCCAAGTTAAATGGATTTGCATTTTCTACTTTGTGTAATGCAAACCCTAGACTAATAGAGAACTGATAAGACTTGGTGTTATCATGCCTCTACAAGTTGGTTTAAGGAAATTTTCAGGAGCTTTTACATTGCAGTTGCCTTGACTTTACCTTACTGTGCCATAGTTATTTTCCTGTTATTCGCAAGGTTAGACTTCTAGAAGGACTGTCACTACTAACAGTTGGCATTTAGAAACATACAAAATGTAACAGACAGGAAAGGAAAAATAGCTGTCCAACTAGCCTGTCCCATACATCATATAGTGTAAATTACGCCAACAATGACCCCCATCTTAGTCTGTGTTTAGATGTTGGGGAGGACGACTGGCTCAGCTACAATTTGACCCACTGAAAACAGGATGTGTATTCTGTTCCGCACAACCCCCCCCCCCCCCCACCGGCACACCAAAGTATTCACACGCAAACACATGTTTAAATAGCCTGCTGACATACAATGTGCAAGTTCCCAAAGTAAAGGCATGTGCCACCTTCTTGCTGTTGATCTCCTGTGGGAATATATAAATAATCATGTTTCTGAATTTTATTGCCCTCCTAACTTTACAGGATGTCTTGGCCAAGCTGATCCTCTTCTTAATTGATGTCCACATATAAGCATTTTCCTATCAATATAGCTGACCATAATCTTTGCTGCTTTCTAGTCCTGAAAAACTGTGACTAATTGCACAGCCTAGTTGATATCAGCTAATTTAGGAGAGATGGACTGGAACCTATAATCTCTTCTGTCTTGCACAGTTTGGTGCTGCAGACGATGCTTCCCAAGGGACCTTTAGAAGATCTGTGCACTGAATTCTGGTAAATGAATTGATGCAGCATCAATTTGCATCGTGGAAAGAACCCAGAAAATTAATAAGCATTTTAATTCTAAAGGATGATTTTTTTTTACATTCTTGTAAAAAGTGCCCTTCGTGAATAAACATGACGTGATGGCACTGAACCTTATAGTTAATGAGATCCAGTCAGTATCGGGCCCATGCTCAGATACGTGATTTCAGTTGGGGAAGCCGTGGGACAGTGCAGCTGCTCTCCAGAGTTTTAGCTTAGTGATGGGAAAGTAAGTTGAGGTTCCTATTCCTGATTGCTAGGAAATAACCTGTGCTGGAAATCATTATGGTACAGACGGAGCTGGATCAGTAGCGATATATTGCTGTCACCTATTTTGCTGGCATCTGGCCATTGTTATGAAATACTGCAGCCCATATAAATGCATTCGAAGACCAATCCCTCCTGTATACAGGACAGCTTGGTGAGAAAGAAGAATAACAATTATATTTTAAAATGCATTTGTGAAAGGTGGATCATATTAACAAGTACTTGGTAATCTTTAATACACTAAATTTCTTACCACCAAACTGGAACAGGGAGTTGGCACCCACTTCGCCCATTGGCACATGAGCAGTTCCTCCTGCTGCTGACTTCATTTATGTGCCTGTTGAATGCCCACCACCCATTGTCACCACCCCATCCAGACCCCTTGCCGCCGCCACCTCCTCCCAACCCCTTACTGTTTCCTGCTTGCTGCCCTGCTGCCAGCCCCTTGATGCCTCCTTGTTGCCCCAATGCCAACCTCTGGCCACCTCGCTTGCCACTCCTCTCCTGAGGCAGTGAGGGCTCAGGAGCGGAGGCAGCCAGTGAGGTGATGAGTGAAGCAGTGAGCGAGGCGGCGAGGTCAAATTGCAGTTTTATTACATGCGATCCCAGAATTTTTAACTGGTGCTTTGAGCACCAACGTTCTGTGAAAACTGCAAACCTTCGCCATGGTGATAGGTTGTCCAACTGAGATCTCACATCATTTAAGACTTTGCACATTGGAGAAACATTTGGGGAGAAAAACACATTTTATTGGTCGTGCAGTTATTAAAATATCTTTGTCATGGGCACTGTGACTGCATTTGCATCCTCTGCAGTTGCAGTGTCAGCAAACACAGCCATGCCAATATTGCAACACTTGATGTATGTGCCAACCTGTTCACAGGTTGTTGCAAAATAGCAGTTGAAAAAGAAACTCAACTGAGCTTCAATATTCAAATAAAACCCGTGGAGTAACAGTGAGTGAACTGTGAAAAGTAAAGTAATTGTTATTTGACTGAGAAAGCTCACTGGCCCATGCATTGTTCTGAGAGTTATTCAGCTTATTTTGTTTGGGCTGTTTGCTTTAATTCCTCACTTCCTCTGTCTATGACTTCTTTGTGATCTGGGCACTGAAAATATGATATTTATTTCTGGAATTGCCAAGGCAGCAACCACAAATTACAGGTGGCATTTTTCCTCCATATAATTTGTTAGCTAGCCAATAATCCGCATATTGCTTTGATGCCTGAAATCTGGCACTAGGCAATATTGTACTATGTTAATGCCATCAAACAGCACCTCTTTCCTTTGTTTCCTTTTTCCTACCCCCTCTCTTAAATTAAGCTGTATTCCTGCTAAAATGTCAGTTTTTAAAATTTGACTTTGATAAAACATTGATTGAATATACCTTGTGAATTTGATCATGCTTGCCAACTGTTCACTGTCCTTTAAGATAGCTTAATTACCTGTTTTTTTTCTCCCTCCGATTTTCTTGAGTACTTCCCTCAACCTCACAGTACCAAGGTAGCATTGTGCTCATTCTTTGATACAAAGACAAGAGTGGCATAGCTGAAGGAAAGGGAATGCAAGCTCCCTTGTGGTCCCTCTCAAAATGGGTAGCAGCCTGACTAGTCAAAAATAAACTGGTTATGATCTCTCTTGAGACCAGTAACTTTTCTATACAGAAGAAATACGAAATCCCAGTTATTTGCTGAAAAAAATGAAGCCTCGAGATTCCATGATTTAAACAGAAGAATTTTTACTATACAGGAGTCAAACAAAGCAAATATTAAACATTATCATAGCCAAGCCCTGTCCTCTAAAACCCAGAATCAAGCTAAGATAAATGTGAATTAAAGGATAAATTGCTGTGAATTATGAAGTATAAGTTACACATTTAATGACACACACAGCTAAGACGTATCTTACAAATTGGCTTGGAAGTCGACTTGACATATGTCATTAATGTCCGTCACACCGCCCTTCAAAACTCTGCCTTCCTCATGAAGGAGTGCAGCTCCTCATGTAGGATTTAACCTGATCCTCAGACAACAGGAGTGCATAGCCAGCCTGAGTTCCACAAGCACTCTCTTCACCAAAAATGGTGTACGTCTGCAGAACCTCCTCAACTCTGCTTATGATGGTCTGGATGGTGTAGGTCCACCAATGTTATCTTCAGGTAACATTAACTATATCCTTTGCTTATTCTCAGCTTCTGGATCTAGCTTCTTGTTGTCTTCAGCTTACTTGTACTGCACCACTGGACTCATTGTTCCCAATGGAGCTCTGAGCACTCTGTCCTTTTATATGATGTCAACCAGGTTCAGTCTCCCCAGAAGTTTTGGTTTCCAGTCTGCTTCAGTTAACTGGGAGTGTCAGTTTCTCTTCTCGGTTAGGATCTGTTTCGAAAAATATAAGCTTTGAAACTATAGATTCCATCATATGAGCAACTAAACAAAAGTGAGTAATCCACTAAGGATTCAAACAGTTCCTGAATCGTTTCTGTACTCCTGCTTGAACAAGGGGTGAGCAAACTTGTGTGTGCTCTAAAAGTGATGGGTGACGACTATGTATGTTAACAGCCATAATTTATTTTAAAAGAAAAAAAACTGATTTGTGTAAAAATGTTCTTAAACACATGTAAAAAAAGATCCTAAACACTAATGAAAATTTAACTTGCTCATTCCCCTTGAAGGAACAGTGACCTTGATCATATCTATTCAAAGCTTTTTTTATTTGTATATTTGAGTTTTTTTGAAGCTGCTAGTATTTAATTTTGAGGGTGGTGATGTTTTGTTTTTGTCTGAGGTTTTTGAGATTGCTGCAAGTTATTTCAGAGGGTTGAGTAGCAGCTCCACAAAAAAAAATTGGCGAGATTGATCATGTCCTCGTCAAAAATAAATGTGAAAAAAATTACCACAAATGGAACTGGGTGGTCTGAGAATTCCATCAATTTTTTAACTGACTTTTTAAACATATCATATTTGGCACTTCAGTGTAAGATGCGAGTAATTGTTTTGAGTTGCCTTATTTGGATTATGGGAGAGCAACTTCCAGTGGTCTGCTCTGCTTTCCTTCAATCTAAATTATAGTAAGACCAATAAACAGCTCTAATTATTTCTCGCTACTCTTTAAACCCGTGACCCTTTTGTAGAGCTCTGCGATCACTAATAAGGCAGTTTTGGAAGTATTGCAGCCGGCTGTTACAATGGAGGTAATGAAAGCTAAACTAAAATCTAACTTGGAAATATAATGCTGTTCCTTCACTGTAGCTGGGCCAGAACCCTGGAATTCCCTCCCGAACAGCACTACATGTACTATCAAGGACTGCAGCAGTTCAAGAAGGCAGCTCATGACCACCTTATCAAGGGCAGTTAGTAATGGGCAATAAATGCCGGCCTAGCCAGCGACGCCACATCCCATGAATGAATTTAAAAAATGGTGGCCTAGTGGTAATGTCCCTGGATATTAACCCAGAGGCCCAGGCTAAAGCTTTTAATTATTCAATTAATAAATCTGGAATATAAAGCTAGTCTCAGTAATGGTGATCGTGACAACTATCATCGATTTGTTGTAAAACCCATCTGGTTCTTTATAATGCCCTTTTAGGGAGGAAAATCTGCCATCCTTGCCTGTCTGCCCTAGATGTGACTCCAGATCCACAGCAATGCCCTCCATGCAGTCCATGCCAGTGATGCCCACATCCCATGAAAGAATCAAGAAAAAAATGCTTCATCCTCATCTTTCAAGGTTGAATCTGTTTTCAACAGTAATTTTCAGGGCATTTCAATAATCATAAGAGTTGGAAAATAAAATTTGCTTCTCGCAGTAGGAGCTGAAACTGAGCATCGGAGCAGCATACATACATGTTTAGCACTAAGTGAGTTTATGCAATGTTGCATACAGCTGAATGGATAAAAAGTAATTGACAGTTTACATACTGTTGCTGGTGAAGTAAATCCTCTCCTCCAATGAGTGGTGAGGTACAAAGGTCATGTTCTAAAAATGGTGAATATAAACATTTTTTTTGAATCATGTGGGTTTTTTTAAGACCGGAGCAACTTTCAATATATAGCCAAATAAATGAGCATATGTGAAATTTATAAGGTTCAAGAAACCAAAATTTTGATTTAGTTTGCAAAACGTCCGGTCTAACTGAGTATTTAGATGATTTTTAATTTAGTGCATTTGTTTATGAATGAAGCTGCTCTTTTGAATATTAAGTAATGCATGGCTTCCTCTTTTCACAGGAGTAAAAATGGGCTTGAACTGTGGCCTGGGTAGAATATTTTTCAATAGCGACTGTTTATTGGTCAATAACATCCTACAAGTTGTGAAGCAATTCCAGCTTCAAATTATAGTGGTAGTCATGCTAATATGGAAGAAATAGTAGAAAATATCCTGGCAAGTGTGCGATTTAGAAGAGGGTGACATAATGGTGCAGAAAGGATTGAAAACTGCCTTAGAGAATAACATCCCAGATAGTGAATTTGAGGCTGCTTCTCCGCTTTGTGTTGTACAAAATATTTGGCCAACATGCATGCATGAAACAATGATGTAATAATGTTTTGAAGTCACCACGGAGATAATGGAACTGTTGTGCATGGTGATGTCGTGGCCAATAGTTACAGCAACACCACGGAAATGTGATGTTTCATTGGCAGCAAAATGATTGCTTTCCCCAGTAAGAGGACAGCAACCACAGACGTTGAGAAGTAGGTTTTTCTTGCCAGCAATCTAATATGACAGGTTTATGTTAATGTGGCTAATGATTGCTGGAGCCCTGGGGATACAGGAGCTGATGGCCAGAGAGCACTATAAATGCAGCTTAAGTATGTGGCTATCAACCTGGAATCTGCAACTGGATCCAACTGCTCTACACAAACATCAGTGCGCAGTTTCAATCAATGGGCGGGAATCAGAAGGCTTTCCAATTAAATTTGGAGTCAGGCAAGGCTGCCCTCTCTCCCCTCTCCTGTTTGTGTGTTGCGTAGAACTCTTTGTTGAGTCCATCAGGAAGGATCCGGGCATAAGAGGAGTGACGATCCCAGGCAGTGGAGACACTCGAGTTAAAGCCTCCCTGTGCATGGACAATGTTGCCCTCTTCTGTTCGAAGCTGCTGTCGGTGCACAGACTGATTGACATCCATAACCAGTTTGAACTGGCCTCGGGAGCCAAGGTAAATCATGGCAAGAATGAGGCCATGTTCTTTGGGAATTGGGCTGTCCGATCCTTTGTCCCCTTCACAGTCAGTGGTGCTGGGGATATGGTTCAGAGGGACCAGGGCATGAGCTAGAAACTGGAAGGAGTGAGTGGCTATGGTGAAAAGAAAACTGGGCATGTGGGAGTGACACTCCCTCTCCATTGCAGGTAAGAACCTGGTCATCAGGTGTGAGGAACTCTGTGTTGCTGTACATGGCACAGACCTGGCCCATTCCTCGCTCCTGCACGGTGGCGATCACCCGAGCCATCTTTCGATTTATCTAGAGTTCAAAAATGGATTGTGTTCACAGGGACACAGGCCTCTAGATAAAGAGGGAACAAACGTGCCCAACATCGCCCTCATCCTGATGGCCACCTTTTTTGTGTGTGGCTGCATTGAGTTGTGCGTAGACGCTTGGTACACGAACACCAAGTGTCACTTACTACGTGCTGAGGTTCTACCTGTCCCTGGATGGGCCATCCACGTTGCTGCAGAATGCTCCAAATAGTTGGATCGCGCCGTATCAACTGTCCCTCGTGGAAAAATTTATGCAGAGAACCACCTTTCTCCGCAATTCTTATCAGGCAGTGGTTGGCACGTAACGTCCTAGAGGCCCTGTGGGAAAAGGAGATGGTGCATCCTGTCGCATGGTTCCCCGAGCAGACTGTCAAAGTCATTTGGCAGAATGCCTCATCGCCAGAACTTTCCAACAAGCACCAAGATATAGCTTAGCTGGTAGTGAGAGAGGCCCTCCCTGTCAGATCCTTCCTACACACTAGGAGTCTCACCCCCTCTGCACGTTGCCCTCGGTGGCTGTGGTGGGGACGAGACCGTTGTTCACCACCTTGTGCAATGTGCCTTTGCAAAGAAGGTTTGGAAAGAGATGCAGTGGTTGTTGCCGAAGTTCATCCCAAGCAGTTCTGTGACACAGGACTCTGTGCTCTACGGGCTGTTCCCAGGGATGCACACCGAGACAAACATCGGACTGCAGCTGGAGGATCATCAACTCAGTGAAAGACGCTCTTTGGTCTGCCGGAAACTTGTTGGTCTTCCAGTGCAAAGAATTGTCCCTGACTGAGTGTTGCAGACTGGCACATTCCAATGCCCAGGACTACGTGCTGAAGGATGTACTAAAGCTTGGGGAAAGGTCGCTGTCTAAGACCTTTCTGCCATAGTGCACTAAGGGGCTGGGAATTGTATAGACCCCTCGGGCTGTATGACTGACAAGGAATGCATGCAGTGAATACTAAATGTATCATAATTGTATTGAAGCACCTCAGAGTGCAATATGATCTGTGTCGATAACTTGAATACCATTGCACTGCCTGACTCTGTAATGACCATATTGAAATGTCTGTAATGTTTGTTGATTGTATTGAAGCACCTCATGATCTATGTGGAAAAGTTGAATATGATTGCACTTTTTGTGAAGGCCATTTTGAAATGTTTTGTAATGTTCTTTCAGATACTTTATGAATAAAGTCTATTTTGCCCCCCCAAAAAATCAACCCAATCTTATGCATAAATTATTCCGGTGAAACGTCTTTCGTAGAGCTCTGCGATTGTTAATAAGGCAGTTTTGGAAGTATTGCACTGGGCTACTACAATGGAGGGCATGAAAACTAAACTAAAATCTGGCATTTAAATATCAGCATCAAGAAAGATTTTTTTGGCTTCCTGCCATTCGTCACATAACCTTGGTTGTGATTAATACACATGTTAAAACAAAAATATAATATTCACCTTGTTCAAACCCTTAAGTAACAAAACATTTTTAGTGCAAGGAAATATGATAGACTTTATAATTGTGCCTTTGTGTGTGAGTTCCTTACCTTTGAAATATTTTATTAAGAATAGTAGAAAAGAATATTAATTAAATTTCTTTCAAAATATTAAGAAATTTTATGAATCAGTGTAATTCTGTATTGCATATGGATTGAACATGATGGTTGTGGTCAAGCAAAGAAAAATTGTGTTGAATAGCCAGAGAAATACTTAATGCCAGTTTTTCAATTGATCCTCTATGCCAAGTAGCCAGTGCTAGTAGACTGGCCTGGACAAATCTCATAAACCCATCTTCTGTTTTTGTTAGAAAATACATTTCTAGGGCTTCATCAGTGATTTGGTTATTATTAATGATTGAAGGATTGTGTATCTTTAATAAAATGGTTTTCAATGTCAAAAGTCATGGTTGAAAAATAGGATTCCTAATTCTAGAAGAATCCCCTCTTGGTGTGACTTCAGGGTTAAAAGTGTTTTATTTTTAAAAGAAGTATTGGATCCTGTACTGTTGATAGCCAGCATTGTAGTTTTGCATTCCCCTATTGTTAATTGGCAACAATGTGATATATACTTACTACTTCAACACTATTTCTACTTCACATATAATATCCTGATTTTAAAAAAAGTATATAGATACAGAGTGCATAATTTTCTCTGACAGTATGCTGTTGCAAGCTCCTGCTAAAGATTAAATTATTGACTGCAGTCAATTCCTTTTAATTTAGAGTTGTTTCATTTGAATTACCTGATAATCTGAAAAGCTCTGAGCATACAATTTCCACATTATGTTGCCTAATTCACTTCATTGCATGATCCTGGCATAATTTAATACCTGAATTTTCACACTTCCATCCTATCAGCAAAGCTTGGGGACCTTTTCCCTCCCACTCCATCCCAAAAATATTACTCTGCAAAATGCACAATAGAAGGTGGTGCAGAAGACATATATATACCTATGACAAAAGAGCATTCATGTATTTTGATATGCTATTAAACCACTTTTTGTTCATTGGACGTGGGTGTTGCTGACTAGGCCAGAGTTATTGCTCACGCCTAATTGCCCTTGAAGGTGTGGTGAACCACCTTGAACTGCTAGAGTCTTTGTGGTGTGGGTGCACCTGCAGCTGTTGGATTGGGAAGGGTAATGAGGTCCCACTTTTTTGGTTAATGTTTGAGGTAAGACATGAACAATTGGGTTCTGTCCCCACAGCCTGAGTCCATTGCCCACTCAAAGCATGTATATTTGGATGATGGGCGTGGGCAGGATCAGGCTTGGATGTGATGCTCTCCATATTCCCATGTTAAGCTCCTGAATGAAGAATTCATACTTTAATTAATTGAGGGCTGTTACATGTGTAGACCCCAAGGCAACAAGCTGAAAAGTGGCAGTTGTACCACCTGCAAACTAGAAGTCAAGATAAGGTGGTGTTGGAGTGGTTACTCACTGCAAGGTAAGGTATTTGTTACTATTGCTCTGGTGACGTAAACACAGTGGGGGTTGCTCTCTCTGATGCCTCGACCGTGGTCTCTATGGTTCCAATGAAGTCTGTTGATGTGTTTGGTGACTCCCTCAATGAACCTTCTCCATTTTGATCGATCACAGATCAAGGACTCCATAGGCAGAATTTTACATCCCTGTTTTGGCGGGAACGGGGACGTAAAATGCGGCGAGATGCTCTAAACCTCATTGTAAAATCCCACTGCCGTAAAATTTTGCCCCATAAGTCAGCAGCAGGATTCAAAACAGTGGAGGGGAGAGCGAGCGAATGCATCCTCAAGCCCCGAAAAAGCCTCTGAAAAATCAATGACGGTGGCAAATGAGAGAAAAGTCAGCCTCCTGTGTGGGATTGACAGTATCTTTGAGGAGCGGTTCCTCTAATTGCAGATTATGGGGAGGCGTAGTGTAGTGGTATGGTCACTGGACTAGTAATCCAGAGAGCCAGGGTAATGGTCTGGGGACCTCAGTACAAATCCCAGCACAGCAGATGGTGGAATTTGAATTCAGTAAAAATCTGGAATTAAAAGTCTTAATGATGACCATGAAACCATTGTTGATTGTCATTAAAAAACCATCTGGTTCACTAAAGCCCTTTTAGGGAAGAAAATCTGCTGTCCTTACTTGGTCTGGCCTACATGTGACTCCAGATCCACAGCAATGTGGTTGATTCTTAAATGCCCTCTGAACAAAGGCAATTTGTGTCAGCAACACCATATCCTATGATCGAATAAAAAGATTCTATTGTGCGTTCACTGCGCCAACTCTTCCAATCACAGGTTGCCTCACTTCCACCTTTTCTGCTCCATAGGGGCTAGAATCTAAGATTGGAAGAGCAATGAGGAAGGGAGGGAACTTGTGACTGGAGGAGCTGGAGCAGTTATTCTGGCTAATTCAGCTGCCACTAACTTGTTTTAATATAGATAATGGGAAGCAATGGCTGGAGGTCTGCAGAGTGCATGTCTCTGAACTTGTGGTAGGGCTTGTTGTTGAGGGTTGTGCCCTGCTTCATAAGTGGATGATACGTAAAAAGTGCTCTTTATTTTAACCCTTGTCATGCTAAATACAAAGTTAATCATCTCTGTTCCATTCCACCAATCCCTCTCTGAATATTTTTTAAGAAAAATACTTGGGCTCCAAGATTGAGGGGTGCTGCACAGTTGATTCATTGCTGATACTTGTAATTCTAGGTTCATATTCCTTTCTCGAGGACTTGAATGCAAGTTGTGGAAGTGTGAAAATCCCAGTGATCTAAATGGCGTTAATGATTTTGCAATGGACAAATGGTTTAGTTGATCATATAGGTTGTTTGAAGGTTCAAGTAATTGTAGTTGACACTGAGGCTGTGTCTCTTCATTTTTGAAAATATTTTTCAACTTTCAACTGACTGGAAATTTTGTAATTTGAGCTGAGAGCAAACTGCTTAAAAATTGCAAGGCCACATTCCAAGTTGAGGGTGAGGAACCAACAAATCTCCCTCAGGAATATGAAGAGAGAGACTTTTCCTATAATCCAGACACCCATCAAAACCTGTAACTGTCTAAGGAAGAGACTTTAAAAATGTAAAGTACTGGATATTGCAACAATGGCTGCCACAGACAGACACACCCAAAACCTCTTGGAAATACACAATGGGTGAAGTATTCCAAATTCCAAGGAACGCTGCCAGCCACTAGAGAGAGATTGCAAGTGACAAAGGTGGTGTCAAGAAGGTCTTCAGCAGAGGAAACAAGCAGAGGGGCGTTTCTCTTCCTTTTTATCTTTTGGAATAAGAATGTAGTTTGAGAAGCCAACTCTACTGGAAAACTACCAGCGCGCTCTCATTCTCTCCAGAAATAGGGGAGTTAGAGTGTGTGTGTTTTTTTCCTCCAGGCAGGGAATTACAGACCCCACCACCCTCAGGATGAAAAAACATTCCCCCTTCCTATCCACTCTATCTACCCCTTCATAATTTTGTACACCTCAATTAAATCTCCCCTCAGCCACCACTTCCAAAGAATACAATCCTGGCCTAACATATCTTTCCTCATGGCTAAAATTCTCCATTCCTCGCAACATCCTCATAAATCTCTTCTGTACTTTCTCTGGTATGTTCACATCCTTCTTGTAGTGTGGTGACCAGAATGGTATGCAGTACTGTAGCTGTGGCTGTTGCTTCCTCGTACTAGCTGTGAACCTTAAACAAATCATGTACAGTAACTCCTCACTTAAAGTTGTAGCTAATGACTCTTTTATATAGTTCTTGCATAACCTCACTAGAGATGTATCCCATATGCCTTCTTGACCACCCACCTACCTGTGTTGCTACCTTCAGGGATCTGTAGACATGCATTCCAAGGTCCATCCGTTCCTCTGCACTTTTCGGAATTCTATTGTCTATTATGTATTCCCTTGACTTGTTTGTCTTCCTCAAATTTGTTACTCCATCTTTTATTATTTCAAACACCTCTATCAGATCACGCTTAAATCTGCACATCCCTGAAGTTAATAGACCCAACTCTGTAAAGCCTATCTGGATAGCTGAGATGTTTTAAGCTGGGTACTGTTCTTGTGGCCATTTCCTGACTCTTTTCCAAAGCCTCTGTATGACCACCCATCTGAGGGGACCAGGACTCAACAAAGTGATCCGAGTGATATTGTATATTTAGTCAGCCTCACAAAGAGGCTCTGAGTCTTGTATGGTTGAACATTTAACTGTTTATTGACAACACATATCCAGGTACATATATACAGGGGATAGTCCAAGCCATGAGCTAACTCCATGATTATTTCTACACCGGTCTCTGTCCGGTCCACAACTGACCTTTGTCTAAGGTCATGTGACTCTTTACATCAGACTGTAAGCGGTACTGTTTCCCAACCCCACATTAACCCTTGCTATGCCAGATACCCTTAAACTACATGAGACCAAAGTCTTGTACAAGGACATAGCTTGTGTTGTGTTGTGTTTTGTGTTGTATTGAATTGTACTGGCAACACAACCTAATACTCTGTTTTCTTTGCTTCCTCGTACTAGCTGTGAACCTTAAACAAATCATGTACAGTAACTCCTCACTTAAAGTTGTGGTTGCATTCCTGAAAAGTACAACCTTAAGTGAAATGCCTTTAAGCAAATCAGATTTTCCCATTAAAACAAATGTAAAAGCTGTAGTTAGGCTCTGTGGGACCTTTCTGTTCAGGAAAAAAATTATACTCAAAAATATGAAAGAAATACGCTAACTTTATACTTAACCCCCACTCCTGCTGATCCTACTCACTGTGATCTTGCTTTCTGAACCTCCCACTCGCTTCACATTGTGCTCCCTGACCCCCACCACCTTGCTGTGTAAAGAGCTGCTATCTGGCCCTCCCTCACTACTGACCCTCTGGACTCACAGCCTTTTCCATTCCCTGACCTTCCCTCTTGCCGATCTTCCCTCTCGCTGAATCTTCTGCTCCCTGTCCCTCCTGCTCGCCGCTTCCCTCTCCAGACCCCTCTGAAGGTGAGAGACGAGAGGCAGGAGCAGCAGCTTTGACTTGCAGGAGGCAAGCCGTGCGAGGGTAGGTCAAGGAGTGGCAGAGGACCCAGAGGGTCGGCAATGAGAGGGTGGGTCAGGGAGTGGGAGAGGCTGCTCCAAATAGCACCAATCAGGTCTCATGGCCCTTACATCAGAATCAGTGCGAAATGAATTTAAGATGAAACTCTCGATGCTAAAAGAGAATATGGCCTCCATTAAATGACCGACATTAAAGCGATACAACTTGAAATGGGCAGCTTATAGTGGGGATTTACTGTACTATAAAATAAGGATATTTTTCTTTCTCGATGGGCATTGGCTCTGCAGCCTGTAGGGTATAACTAATAGTTTAGTCCTGCCCACGTGCATACTAAATTTGGCCAAATTTTGGCATTTGCCAATGTGGGCTCATTTTCCCCGATGGTAAAAAAATACAATTGCTGTAGTTTATGCTTGTCCACACTGCTAGCACTCTCACAGATGTTTGCGTATTATGTTGCAAACCTGTGGACTGTTCTCCCAACACCTAGGTCATCAGTGAAGGCTTCAAAAAGCAATGGCCTTACCAGCAATCCGTATGGGACCCTGAACAGATGTGCAACCATTAATGATCACCTGGTCATGGTAAGATGTCAACTCTGAACCCATCATAATGAGTTCCCATCAATTCTGCAAGATTCTATTGAGGTTCCTTATCAAAAACTTTCTTAAAATCCATGTATACTTTCATCTATCAATGTAGTAAACTTGAGGTCATCCAAAACTGCTGCCCATGTCCTTACTTGCATCAAGTCCCATTCACCCATCATTCTAGCGATCATTGACCTACATTGGCTCCTGGGCAAACAATGCCTTATTTTAAAATTCTCACTTTGTTTCAAATTCCTCCATGGCATGGCGCCTCCACTCCCTGTCTTTGTAACCTCCTCCAGCCCCACAACCCTGAGTGCACTCGTCTGATTCAGGCATCCTGAGTATCTCCAATTTTAAGGATTCCACATTGGCAACCATACCTTCTGCTGCCCAAACCCTCTGGAATTACCTCCCTGAAACTTTCTGCCTCTCTGTCTCTTTCTTCCTTTAAGATGTTCCTTAACACCTGTCTTTTTGACCAGGCCTTTGGTCATTCATTAACATTTGTGGCACGGTGTCAATTTTTGCTTTATAATGTCCCTCTGAAACTCCTTGGGGCATTTTGTTATGCTAAAGGTGCTATATGAATACAAGTTCCTGTTGTAACCTCTTTATTAAAAAAAATCAACTTGGTAACACCCAACTTTTTTTTGAGCAGGTTGGACTGAGCAAATTGAAACCTGCTTTCAGTGCATCAGAAATATTTTTAATTTGACCTTCTTCACTTTTACTTTGCTACAGAGCATCCTTCAGAAGTCAGTAGTCCCTGTATAGAATTACCACATTGATGAAATATGAAAGGTGACATTTTATATCAGTAAATATAATCGTATAAAAGAACTTGAAGAATTCATATTGAATTGAATAAATAGCATGCTTTCACCTGATGCCAGTGGTGAAATATAGTGCTAGTGTGGTTTCCAGGTGTTGTGGATTGTACGCTAAAAATATACTCATTTTGTTATTCTCAGTAATCGGTTCCCTCCACTTGGAACTCAGTCAGACATTTTACCTAAAAGAACTCTACACAGGATGGGCACAAAACAGCAAAAACATAGTTGTAGAATGTGTTTGCAAGTACAGAAAGTTTGGCTTTCAGAAGTTTTGCCATATTGAGAGCATTAAAAGCCAGCCATTGGTATGATTGACCAATTTCTGTCCTCTTAGAAAACTCCACAGTGTAATGTTTTTAACTTGCCAGTGTTGTGCCTACTTCTGGAAGAGCTGTCTGTTTTTCTGTAAGGGGAGAATGTTTTTTTTAATTTTATTCATGGGGTGTGGGTGCTGCTGGCAAGACCAGCATTTATTAACATTCCTCAATTACCCTTAAAATGGTGAACCTCTGCAGTCTGTGTAGTGAAGGCAAACCAGCAGTGCTGATAGGTTGTCTTAATTCTTTCTATTGTGGTTTGATACAACTGAGTTGTACTAGGGTTTTTCAGAGGGCAGTTAAGTGTCAACCACATTGTGGGTTTGGAGTCACATTTGGCCAGACCAGTTATGGATGGCCTTCAAGAACATCAATGACCCAGTTGGGTTTTTATGATGATCTGGTAGTAGCATGGTCATCATGACTGAGACTAGCTTTTTATTCCAGATGTATTTAATTGAATTGAAATTCCCTAGCTGCCATGGTGGGATTTGCACTCAAGTCTTGGGATCATTTATCTGGATTAATAGTCCAGTAACATAGCCACAATGTTACTGTTCCCTCAAATGTTGGATACACATCTAATTTTCTTTACCTGTAGCTGTTTAAATAATATAACTTTGGGTTTCTTTCATCTGGTGCCTTTAATTGCAAGTGAGGAATTGTTGTATGTCTCTGGGCTCGCTTTGTGAAGATTTTAAATCTTGTTGTGCATTAGACAGTATCAGATATCCCAGGTTGTTTGATCTTGTAATTAATCAGATAAAGAATGAAAGAGACAGAACCTCAAAGCTCTAATTGTCCAGGATAATGTTGTTTCAAAATTAAAGTACCAAGATGTTAATGAATCCAGTCAATATCTTTGAGCTTTAAAATCTATATTAATATTTTTTGATTAAGAAAGGAAGTTTTATTATCTGCCTTGCCAGATTGACTTGAGGAAGAAAAGGTTGAAATGAGCCTGACAGTCTAGGTGTTGTTCGACTCTGCTGTTTTGCTCTGCTTATTGGGAACTGGTGAAGCTTTCAACTCAGTGTCAAACTTTTCATCGTAGATGTTTGGTCCAAAGCTATAGAAGAGAACTGTGAAGATTTTAGAACTTCTATAGTTTTAAACCATCAATATAAGTTAATGAAAATATTGTAACCTGTCTAAATCGGTTTTTATTTTGATATTCCTGTGTCTAATACTTGATGCATAATTTTTGGCCTCACTCAAAAGATGGATCAGTGATGTTTACTCAGCCAGAAAGATCAGGAATTGACATGCAGTTCATATCATTTCCAACATATGCTTCTGCAGTAGAAGTATTAGATTTTCACCCTGAGGTCTGGTGTTATAGATAGTTTGCATACCAGATCAAGTATTGATTCACAGCATGTTTCTATTTGCTAATCCATGTGGTGTGAATAAAAAATTAAGAGCTGGAACAAAATTGGATTTTACAAAACAAAAACAGAATTACCTGGAAAAACTCAGCAGGTCTGGCAGCATCGGCGGAGAAGAAAAGAGTTGACGTTTCGAGTCCTCATGACCCTTCAACAGAACTAGGTGAATCTAAGGAAGGGGTGAAATATAAGCTGGTTTAAGGTGTGTGTGTGTGTGTGTGTGTGGTGGGGGGAGAGAAGTGGAGGGGGGGGTGTGGTTGTAGGACAAGCAAGCAGTGATAGAAGCAGATCATCAAAAGATGTCACAGACAATAGAACAAAAGAACACATAGGTGTTGAAGTTGGTGATATATATCTAAACGAATGTGCTAATTAAGAATGGATGGTTGGGAAATTAAGGTATAGCTCTAGTGGGGGTGGGGGCAGCATAAAAGATTTAAAAATATTTAAAAATGATGAATTTGGTGGGAAAAGAAAAATCTATATAATTTATTGGAAAAAACAAAAGGAAGGGGGAAGAAACAGAAAGGGGGTGGGGATGGAGGAGGGAGTTCAGAACCTAAAGTTGTTGAATTCAGTTTTCAGTCCGGAAGGCTGTAAAGTGCCTAGTCGGAAGATGAGGTGTTGTTCCTCCAGTTAGCGTTCAGCTTCACTGGAATAATGCAGCAAGCCAAGGACAGACACGTGGGCAAGAGAGCAGGGTGGATTGTTAAAATGGCAAGCGACAGGGAGGTTTGGGTCATTCTTGCAGACAGACCGCAGGTGTTCTGCAAAGCGGTCGCCCAGTTTACGTTTGGTCTCTCCAATGTAGAGGAGACCACATTGGGAGCAACAAATGCAGTAGACTAAGTTGCGGGAAATGCAAGTGAAATGCTGCTTCACTTGAAAGGAGTGCTTGGGCCCTTGGACAGTGAGGAGAGAAGAAGTGAAGGGGCAGGTGTTACATCTTTTGCGTGGGCATGGGGTGGTGCCATAGGAGGGGGTTGAGGAGTAGGGGGTGATGGAGGAGTGGACCAGGGTGTCCCAGAGGGAAGGATCCCTTCGGAATGCCGACGGGGGCTGAAGAGAAGATGTGTTTGGTGGTGGCATCATGCTAGAGTTGGCGGAAATGGCGGAGGATGATCCTTTGAATGCGGAGGCTGGTGGGGTGATAAGTGAGGACAAGGGGGACCCTATCATGTTTCTGGGATGGAGGAGAAGGCGTGAGGGCGAATGCGCGGGAGATGGGCCGGACACGGTTGAGGGCCCTATCAACGACCATGGGTGGAATACCTCGGTTAAGGAAGAAGGAGGACATGTCAGAGGAGCTGTTTTTTGAAGGTAGCTTCATCGGAACAGATGTGACAGAGGCGAAGGAACTGAGAATGGGATGGAGTCCTTACAGGAAGCGGGGTGTGAGGAGCTGTAGTCAAGGTAGCTGTGGGAGTCGGTAGGCTTGTAATGGATATTGGTGGACAGTCTATCACCAGAGATTGAGACAGAAAGGTCAAGGAAAGGAAGGGAAGTGTCAGAGATGGACCACGTGAAAATGATGGAGGGGTGGAGATTGGAAGCAAAATTAATAAATTTTTCCAAGTCCTGACGAGAGCATGAAGCAGCACCGAAGTAATCATCGATGTACCGGAGAAAGAGCTGTGGAAGGGGGCTGGAGTAGGACTGGAACAAGGAATGTTCCACATACCCCATACAGAGACAGGCATAGCTGGGGCCCATGCGGGTACCCATAGCCACACCTTTTATTTAGAAGAAGTGAGAGGAGTTGAAGGAGAAATTGTTCAGTGTGAGAACAAGTTCAGCTAGACGGAGGAGAGTAGTGGTGGATGGGGATTGCTTGGGCCTCTGTTCGAGGAAGAAGCTAAGGGCCCTCAGACCATCCTGGTGGGGGATGGAGGTGTAGAGGGATTGGACGTCCATGGTGAAGAGGAAGCGGTTGGGGCCAGGGAACTGGAAATTGTTGATGTGACGTAAGGTGTCAGAGGAATCACGGATGTAGGTGGGAAGGGACTGGACAAGGGGAGAGAGAAGGGAGTCAAGATAACGAGAAATGAGTTCTGTGGGGCAGGAGCAAGCTGACACGATCGGGCTACCGGGACAGTTCTGTTTGTGGATTTTGGGTAGGAGGTAGAAGCGGGCCGTCCGAGGTTGGGCAACTATCAGGTTGGAAGCTGTGGGAGGGAGATCCCCAGAGGAGATGAGGTCAGTGACAGTCCTGGAAACAATGGCTTGATGTTCAGTGGTGGGGTCATGGTCTTGGGAGAGATAGGAGGAAGTGTCTGCGAGTTGATGCTCAGCCTCCGCGAGGTAGAGGTCAGTTTGATTTTACAGTTTGGATTTTACAGTTGGCAGGCTTATGATAAAATGTTGTGTTATGGGGAGGTCAAGTCTGTTTTCTTGCCCATTACTCCCACCATCCAATTCTGCACTTTATACCAGCTCTGATCTGCTTTATGCTAAAGATTAAGCTTGTAAAGGAGAGACCAAAGTTGTGTGTTTTGTTGTTAAATAATCTGATACTGTAAAATCTTTATGGAGAGTAATGACACCTGAAATTTCTCAGCTTCTATATGTTATGATCTTGGTGGAGACTAATTTTTAACAAGAAATTTGAACTCTCATTTATCAACTGAAGAAATTACACCACAAGATTTCACATTTTAAACAAAAAACCTTTTACTGTACAAGATTTAAACAAATCAAGTACTACTAACTTAACAGTATTTCATTAACAAACATGCAAGTCTCAACAAGACACCCCCACCCATGTTACTTTTATGTCTCCTATACAAGATCTTGAGGGTTCCTTCACATGGGGCCAAGCAAGGTGTGCCACAGCTTTCAGGAATTTACTATGATTTTTCTTAGTGTTCCTGTTATTCTCCAATGTAATGAGGTTTCTTGGGGTCCTTCCTCTAGCATCCAGCTAGACGACCCTCCAACTTTCCTCAAGCACCTCATGATTGTGGACTCCCCAGCTCAAGCATGGGCCTTATAAAAATTCTTGCTTCGCAGCTCCAAATCAGAAAATACCTTTGGTTTCTGATAGCTCTCTGCTACTGGTCTACAGCCCCTGGCAGATTATCTCCCTGCTTGCCTCAAAGCTGCTTCTAGGCTGCTATCAACTGCCTTTGTGAGAAATCCTACAGACAAAAACCCCAAGCCAAAAGCATCTCCCTGTAATCTATCCCCACAGCGATGTGGCACACCTGGGATGTCCCAGATAGAGATTCAAATTAATTAACCTTCCATTCAGAACATCCCTTTGATTCTGGGGCCCACATGAATAATCTCGAATGGGGACAACTACAATCTTAACAGACTCATCTGGCTCCATGACGAAGCCAAGAGAGGACCGCCTGTTTGTTTTTATACCTTTTAAGTAAACATGGGATTGTAATTAAGGGTGTTTACCAGTTTCTCAAACCCAGACTTTCTCCATTTATCTTGCATTTAAAAGTTCAATTTCCAAAATTGGAAGTTATACTCCTAAAACTTATGAATTACAAAATCATGTATTTATAACAGACGTTGAAAGTTTGTAAAGATTATTTGTTGGATTTTGTTCCCAACAACTAGCATTTATATAATACCTTTTGAATGTAGGCAAGAGGTCTCAAGGTGATTCACAGGAGTGTAATGAGACAAAGCTTGACATGAAAGGAACATTAGGACAGCTTAGTCAGAGGTAAGGAGGATCATCTCCTTTGCTTGGATCCTGCTAGTCGCACTCCCTTTAGACACATCTTTTTGTTTATTTACTTGTTTCATTACTGTCCCCTTTGGCCGTGCACCAGGAAACTATTTGTCATTTAATCTTTCCTGCCCTCCATCCTGTCACAGACCTTACCTTTTGTTGTTGTTGTTCCCACCTGCCTACTTCTCAAAACCTATTACATCTCTAAATTTCCCCAGTTCTGATGCAAGGTCATAGATCTGAAACCTGAAACGTAAATTTGGTTTCCCTCTCTGTAGATGCTGCCAGACGTTTTGAATATTTTCACCATTTTTTTGTTTTTGTTCCGGGGTGGAAATGGACAAGAGTTGGAAGAACACAGGTTTTAAGTGGTTTCCAGGCTGGAAGTGGTTGTAGAGTGTGTGGGCTGGGGCCATGGTCATATTTGGAATTTTAAAATCTAGGCATTCAGGGTAGGGGAGCCAATGTACATCAGCGTGCACAGGGATGATGGTTGAGCTGAACTTGATGCGAATTGGGGTTTAGGCCAAAAAGATTTGGATGAGCTTCATGGAGGGCAGAGAATGGGAGATTGGAATAGATGACTTCTGGAGGTAACAAAAACATATGGATTTGAACAGTAGGTAGACTGAGGCAAAAACAGAGATAAAAACAAAAAAACTGCGGATGCTGGAAATCCAAAACAAAAACAGAATTACCTGGAAAAACTCAGCAGGTCTGGCAGCATTGGCGGAGAAGAAAAGAGTTGACGTTTCGAGTCCTCATGACCTTCGACAGAACTTGAGTTTGAGTCCAAGAAAGAGTTGAAATATAAGCTGGTTTAAGGTGTGTGTGTGGGGGGCGGAGGGATAGAGAGACAGAGAGGTGGAGGGGGGGGTGTGGTTGTAGGGACAAATAAGCAGTGATAGAAGCAGATCATCAAAAGATGTCAACGACAATAGTACAATAGAACACATAGGTGTTAAAGTTAAAGTTGGTGATATTATCTAAACGAATGTGCTAATTAAGAATGGATGGTAGGGCACTCAAGGTATAGCTCTAGTGGGGTTTTTTTTTATAATGGAAATAGGTGGGAAAAGGAAAATCTTTATAATTTATTGGAAAAAAAAAGGAAGGGGGAAACAGAAAGGGGGTGGGGATGGGGGAGGGAGCTCACGACCTAAAGTTGTTGAATTCAATATTCAGTCCGGAAGGCTGTAAAGTCCCTAGTCGGAAGATGAGGTGTTGTTCCTCCAGTTTGCGTTGGGCTTCACAGGAATAATGCAGCAAGCCAAGGACAGACATGTGGGCAAGAGAGCAGGGTGGAGTGTTAAAATGGCAAGCGACAGGGAGGTTTGGGTCATTCTTGTGGACAGACCGCAGGTGTTCTGCAAAGCGGTCGCCCAGTTTACGTTTGGTCTCTCCAATGTAGAGGAGACCACATTGGGAGCAACGAATGCAGTAGACTAAGTTGGGGGAAATGCAAGTGAAATGCTGCTTCACTTGAAAGGAGTGTTTGGGTCCTTGGACGGTGAGGAGAGAGGAAGTGAAGGGGCAGGTGTTGCATCTTTTGCGTGGGCATGGGGTGGTGCCGTAGGAGGGGGTTGAGGAGTAGGGGGTGATGGAGGAGTGGACCAGGGTGTCCCGGAGGGAGCGATCCCTATGGAATGCCGATAAGGGGGGTGAATGGAAGATGTGTTTGGTGGTGGCATCATGCTGGAGTTGGCGGAAATGGCGGAGGATGATCCTTTGAATGCAGAGGCTGGTGGGGTGATAAGTGAGGACAAGGGGGACCCTATCATGTTTCTGGGAGGGAGGAGAAGGCGTGAGGGCGGATGCGCGGGAGATGGGCCGGACACGGTTGAGGGCCCTGTCAACGACCGTGGGTGGAAAACCTCGGTTAAGGAAGAAGGAGGACATGTCAGAGGAACTGTTTTTGAATGTAGCATCATCGGAACAGATGCGACGGAGGCGAAGGAACTGAGAGAATGGGATGGAGTCCTTACAGGAAGCGGGGTGTGAGGAGCTGTAGTCGAGATAGCTGTGGGAGTCGGTGGGTTTGTAATGGATATTGGTGGACAGTCTATCACCAGAGATTGAGACAGAGAGGTCAAGGAAGGGAAGGGAAGTGTCAGAGATGGACCACGTGAAAATGATGGAAGGGTGGAGATTGGAAGCAAAATTAATAAATTTTTCCAAGTCCCGACGAGAGCATGAAGCGGCACTGAAGTAATCATCGATGTACCGGAGAAAGAGTTGTGGAAGGGGGCCGGAGTAGGACTGGAACAAGGAATGTTCCACATACCCCATAAAGAGACAGGCATAGCTGGGGCCCAGAAACATGATAGGGTCCCCCTTGTCCTCACTTATCACCCCACCAGCCTCCGCATTCAAAGGATCATCCTCCGCCATTTCCGCCAACTCCAGCATGATGCCACCACCAAACACATCTTCCATTCACCCCCCTTATCGGCATTCCGTAGGGATCGCTCCCTCCGGGACACCCTGGTCCACTCCTCCATCACCCCCTACTCCTCAACCCCCTCCTATGGCACCACCCCATGCCCACGCAAAAGATGCAACATCTGTCCCTTCACTTCCTCTCTCCTCACCGTCCAAGGACCCAAACACTCCTTTCAAGTGAAGCAGCATTTCACTTGCATTTCCCCCAACTTAGTCTACTGCATTCGTTGCTCCCAATGTGGTCTCCTCTACATTGGAGAGACCAAACGTAAACTGGGCGACCGCTTTGCAGAACACCTGCGGTCTGTCCGCAAGAATGACCCAAACCTCCCTGTCGCTTGCCATTTTAACACTCCACCCTGCTCTCTTGCCCACATGTCTGTCCTTGGCTTGCTGCATTATTCCTGTGAAGCCCAACGCAAACTGGAGGAACAACACCTCATCTTCCGACTAGGGACTTTACAGCCTTCCGGACTGAATATTGAATTCAACAACTTTAGGTCGTGAGCTCCCTCCCCCATCCCCACCCCCTTTCTGTTTCCCCCTTCCTTTTTTTTTCCAATAAATTATAAAGATTTTCCTTTTCCCACCTATTTCCATTACATAAAAAAAAACCCACTAGAGCTATACCTTGAGTGCCCTACCATCCATTCTTAATTAGCACATTCGTTTAGATAATATCACCAACTTTAACTTTAACACCTATGTGTTCTATTGTACTATTGTCGCTGACATCTTTTGATGATCTGCTTCTATCACTGCTTATTTGTCCCTACAACCACACCACCCCCTCCACCTCTCTGTCTCTCTATCCCTCCGCCCCCCACACACACACCTTAAACCAGCTTATATTTCAACTCTTTCTTGGACTCAAACTCAAGTTCTGTCGAAGGTCATGAGGACTCGAAACGTCAACTCTTTTCTTCTCCGCCGATGCTGCCAGACCTGCTGAGTTTTTCCAGGTAATTCTGTTTTTGTTTAGGTAGACTGAGGCAGTTGCAAAGATGGATGCTTTTATGGAGGTTGAAGTACAGGATCTTGGTGATGAAGAAGCTCGGGCTGGAATCAAATAGGACACCAAGGTTGCAAAAAGTTTGGTTTAGCCTGAGAAAATGACGAGGAAGATGGATGGAATTGTGACTTGGGAATGGAGTTTATGTTGGCCTTCAACCTTTTCAGTGTTTAGTTGGAGGAAATATGTTCTCCAACAGTCTTGGATGTTGCCCAAGTAGCCTGACAACACTGAGGCAGTGGAGGGATTGGAATTGGTGGTATGAGGTAGAGCTGGTTGTCACCAGCATACATATGGAAATTGAAGGCTGTGTTTTTGGATGATCTGGTCAGTCTACAGAGGAGATACAGGAGGCGGGGAAAGGATAGATCTTCAGGGGACTCAAAAAGTCATGGTCTAGGAGTGGGAAAAGAAGCAAATGTGAAACCAGGCAAGAGCAGTCCCTGTAAAGGTATAGTTGTGGGTGAAGGGGTATTGTAATATAGTTCACCTTGTTTAATAAATGTTTTATTCTTTTGCTAAAAGCTCACCAACTGACACTGGTGACTTTGTTCAATAGCTGCTTTTCACGTATCTAAACGAACAAATAAAAGTTAGGATCTGTCAAGCTGGGTTCCACTCTGGGATCAGGCTTGTTTAGGGGTAACCTCAGCTGGGGATCCTAACATAAAATACTGCATTTGCTGGAAATCTGAAATAACAGAAAACGTTGGAAAAACTCAGCAGATCTGGCAGCATCCGTGAATAGAGAATCAGAGTTAATGTTTCGAGCCCAATGACATTTTTGGAACTGGAGAGAGGTAGAAATGTGATTGGTGGAATTGGGGGAGGGGTGAAGCATTCTTGTTTTACATGAAATTGGGTTGGTTGTTAGAAGTTTGTGGTGCTATTTTATGTTAATCTGTGTCGAATGTTTTAAATCTTTATTACCAGCATTATGGTCCCAATGGGACCTTAATTTAACAAACTTTTCATTAAGATTTTATACCTGCTCTCAATTTTGGCAACATTTTTGTAATTAACATTTGATTGTTGGGAACTCCAACTTATTACATGACTTAGGAAATTGACTAATCAGCCAAATCATCCATTTACTCAGAAAGCCAAAGTGGAATGAGCACGGATCCCCAGTGTACACCACTTCTAACACTTCACTCCATTTACCCTAGCACTCCATAAACTTTCTACCTATGTTGTTACATTCCCTCTTAGAAAACGTCAGGCCTGCAGTTTAACAAGTGGCTTGTGCAGCCCTTTATCAAAAGAATTGTGAAAATCAATGTGAATTGAATCTACTGCAATTTCTTTATCTGTCCAATTAATCACATTTTCAGAAAGCACAATTTGCCTAACATGAGTTATCATCTTTGTGGAAAACAAGTTTAAAAATATCCTTGATTTCTAAATGCTTGCTAATTTTGTCTTAAATTATGGATGCAAAGGCTTTGTCTACAGCTTGTGCAAGAAAAGCTGGTCTGTAATTACCTCATTTACCCTTTTATGCCTTCTTGACAAAGTTTTACACAGGGCTGGATTCCAATCCAATAACACAATAAATATATTTAACCTTTTCTATCTCCTCCCCCCTTCACTTTTATTCTCAATACCTCAGGGTGCATTACTATAGAACACCTTCGGTTTGTCTGCAAGCATTACCCAAACCACCCTGTCGCTTGCCATTTCAACACTCCACCCTGCTCACATGCCCACATGTCCGTCCTTGGCTTGCTGCATTGTTCTAGTGAAGCTCAACGCAAACTGGAGGAACAGCACCCCATCTTCCGACCAGGCACTTTACAACCTTCCGGACTGAATATTGAGTTCAACAATTTTAGATCATGAACTCTCTCCTCCTTTCCAGCCCCCCTTTTTTTCCAATAATTTTTATAGATTTTTCTTTTCCCACCTATTTTCATCCATTGTTTTATCTCTACCTTTTAGCCTTTTTCGATTCCTTCACCCTACCCCACCGCCCACCAAGGCTATCTGTACCTTGCTTGTCCTGCTTTCTACCCTTAATTAGCACATTCCTTAGATAATATCACCACCTTCAACACCTCTTTGTCCCTTTGTCTATGACATCTTTTGGCTATCTCCACCTATCCAGCTCTACTTGTCCTACCCCCCCCTTAAACCAGCTTATATTTCACCTCTCTTCTATTTTTACTTAGTTCTGTTGAAGCGTCATATGGACTTGAAATGTTAACTGTGTTCCTCTCTGCAGATGCTGCCAAACCTGCTGAGTTTTTTCAGGTATTTTTATTTTTGTTTCGGATTTCCAGCATCCGCAGTTTTTTGCTTTTATCATATGCATGCTGTTAGTACTTGGTGACCAATCCACCTTGCATTTCAGCAATTCTTTTTGTTTTTAGAGCCAATTCTTTTGCTACATTTATGTTTAATAATTATTTAAACCTACATTCCTCCAGCGTTTATAAAAGTAAAAATGCAAAGCATTTACTGAATATTGCCATAAGTTATCCTCCACAATTAGACACCCACTCTCTGTGAACTTTAATACTCTCTCTTTATCTTTTTTTAAAGCTTATAGAAGCCCATATTTCTTGCTGAACTATGTGCTAGTATGTTTTAAGCTTCTGATTAGTTCTCTAATGTTCCATTTCGCCTTCCCACTACACTTTTATGTATATCTGATTTCCTTTAGTATTGTTGGTCATGAAGTGAAGGCGCTCCAACAGTACTGTTAGGGAATTCCAGGACTTTGACCCAGCATAGATGAAAGAATAGCAATATTTATTTCCATGTTCAGATTTTGTGCAACTTGGAAGAGAATTTTGAGGTGGTGTTCCCATGTGCCTGCTGCTCTTGTCCTTCAAGTCGATAAAAGCTGTTGGTTTGGGCAGTACTATCAAAGAAGTCACTGGTAGTGGAGGGAAAGAATGTATAAGATGGTGGCTGGGGTGCTGATCAAGCAGGCTGCTTAGTCTGGGTGTTGTCATGCATCTTGAGTGGTATTGGAGCTGCGTTAATCCAAGCAAATGGGGACTATTCCATCACACTCCTGACTTGTGCTTTGTAGATGGTGGATTGGCTTCAGGGAATCAGGAGGTGAGTCACTCCACTCGCTGCCTAATTCTCAACTTCTGACCTGCTCTTCTAGCCACTGTATTGATATGGCTGCTCCAGTTAAGTTTCTTGTCAGTGGTGACCGCCAGGGTGGAAATGGTGGATTTGATGTTATTGGCATTCAATGTCCTGGGGAGGAGTTAGACTTTCTTGTTGGGGATGGATATTGCCTGGCACTTGTGTGGTGTGAATGTTACTTGCCACTTAGCACAATCCTGGATTTTGTCCATGTCTTGCTGTTTGCAGGTATAGACAGTTTCATGATCGAGCAATTACAAATGGAACTGAATGTTATGAAAACATGAAAACATCAGCAAACTTCCCCACACCTGACCTTTATGGAGGGCAGTTCATTGATGAAGCTGCTGAAGATGGTTGGGCTTAAGACACTGCCCTGAAGAGCTGCTGCAGTTATTAAATTTGCACAGAACCTTGGTTAGACCACATGGTACTGTGCACAGTTCTGGTCACCAAATTATTAAAAACAATAGAGGCATTGGAGAAAGTGCAAAAAAGATTTGCAAAAGTAATGCAGAACTGAGGTTGAACTATCTGAAAAGGCTGACCAAGTTGGAGTTTTTATTTCCTCTGGAAAATGGAAGACTAAAATAGTTTGGTAGGATGGATGGAGCAAAGATGCTTCCACTTGTGGGGAAGTCCAGAACTAGGACCATAAGTTAGTCATGCAATGTAAAATCTAGGGCAGTTTGAAATATATGCATGTTGAAGTGCCATTGCAAAATAGTTGAACATTTTCATTTCTCTACTGTATAACAATGCCTGAATAGTAAATCAGTGTGCTTGATCCACTTGGGATTTGCCCTAAATTATGTCTGTTAAATGGTTGCTGGCTTATAACCTTTCAGTGATAGAAGTACAATAAAGTAGTTGGCACCACCTAATCTAGCTCCACACTGTTGGCATACTCTTTGCTTCTTGCTTACATGGTTCCCTTTCTCGTGATCGTACATACTGATGACAAACAACAAGGTGTCCTCTTCATACTGGAAATGAGTTCATTTAGAACCTCTGAGGCATCACTTCCCCAGTAGCAATAAAAAGACTGTAAATGGATGGCATGGTAACTAAGGTTTCTGGCTGCTGGCAGGCTGAGCAGCTTGAGCAGTCCATACAAGCTACCAGTTGAACCTTTTGCTCACTGTTTATGGACCTTTTGCAACCATTATTGGATTTGAGTTGAGTTTTGTCCCTTCATGCACTTTTCAAGCAGTTAAAACATTGAAAAGATTTTTTTTCTGACTGCAGTCGACTCAAGGTCATTGATTCAAATTCATTGTTCAAATTATTTTAGCTATAAATTCCTATTTTCCTGGAGTGAGTTGAAGTCAAATTTCTGTAACATTCATTTTTCCAGTGCAAAAATTATCAATTTTGGGGTAGGCTTCATTTGCATTATATCAGCATGGTCAAAAAATGTGTACACAAAGCTGGGGCACCGTGATTTGTATGCACATTGTGACATCAATAGATCTATATCATAAGCACCATCAAAAATGTTTTTAAAATGTACTTCACTGACTGTAAAGTGCTTTGGATTGTGCTGAGGTTGTGAAAGGCTCAATATAAATGGAAGTCTTTGCCATGAGTGTCATGATGAATAATCTGCAAATTAATTTCTCAAGTGAGGGTATATTTTGCATGACAAGTTTCCTGTTCTAAATCCTCAATTTAGTTGAATATGAAACACCAAGGGCTGATGTTGTCTGGAGTCAAATTGGAAAAAAGAAGTTTTCAAAGATTATATAATTCATACAATTTTCTGTCCCTTTTGCAAGGTAAACTTCTTGAGTATCGGTTGTGTCACTGATTTTTGTTGTTCCCTTTCCTATGTTTAGAATTGAAAATTAAGGTCAAGGACCAAGGAACGATGCAGGACGACATCAAGGTTCAAATGAATAAATGAAACGGTGAGGTAAATCGGGAAGTAGTGATCAGGTGGTGCCATGTTTGTATTTTTAAAACAAAAACAGTAATGTTGTGGTTATTGGAAATCTGAAATTTTAAAAAAAGCAAATGCTGGGAAACACTTAGGCTAGACAGCTTAGGCCTGTTGAGCACAAAACAAAGTTGAAGTTTCAGGTCAATGTAGTTTAAAAATCAGCACATGTGGATGGAAGACTGAAATTTAGGTTGTCCACATTTTTGAGGTCTTTTTTATTCTTTCACGGGATGTGGGTATCCAGCATTTTTAATGCCCATTCCAAATTGCCCTATGGAGGTTGGCAGTGAGCTGCCTCCTTTAACCTCAGCAGTCTGTGGCGTAGGTACATTGTGCTGATTGGAGAGGAGTTCCAGGATTTTGACCCAGTGACAGTAAAGGAATGGCACTATAGCTCGAAGTCAGGCTTAGAGGGGAACTTGCAGATGGTGGTGTTCCCATGTACCTGCTGCCATTGTCCTTCTATATAGTAGAGGTCGCAGGTTTGGAAAATGCTGTTGAAGGAACTTTGGTGAATTGCTGCAGTGCATCTTGTGGATGGTACACACTGCTGCTGCTGTGTATCAGTGGTGGAAGGAGTGGATGTTACTGGGTGAGGTGCCAATCAAGCAGCCTGCTCTGTCCTAGATGGTGTCCAGCTCCGTAATGTTGATGGAGTAGCACTCATCCAGGCAATTGTAGAGTATTCCATCACACTCCTGACTTGTGCCTTATAGCTGGATAGACTGGGGAGCCAGGAGGTGAGTTACTTGCTGCAGAATTCCAAGTCTCTGACCTGCCCTTGTAGCTGGTCCAGTTCAGTTTCTGGTCAGTGGTAACCCCCCTCCCAGGATGATGTTAGTGTGGGATTCAACAATGGTAATGCTATTGTCAAGGGGAGATGGTTGGATTCCCTCTTGTTGGAGATGGTCATCACCTGGCACCTGTGTGGTACAAATTTTACTTGCCATTTATCAGCCCAAGCCTGAATGTTGTCCAGATATTGCTGCTTGTAGGCACAGACTGTTTCAATAGCTTCATACTGGGAAAATATAAGCTGGAGACCATGCCATGATTTCAACTCTGGGGATCTAGGAAGAAGGAAGAGAATATTTGGGCTGTAGAACAAAGATGAGAAAGCTCGAGGGAGCACTGACCATTAACAGAAGGAAGGATGAGAGTGCTTGTGATAAGAAAGTGTGTGTGGCTGGAGGCTAGAATTGAAGAGAGCTTGACCTTCACAATAAGGTCCCTGATTTTCCATTCGAGAGTACAACATGTATTTGGAGAGCCTCCAATACATGAGAACAGTTTTCATGCCTTGAACTGACTTGGGGTTAGATCTTAAGCACCTGGCAGAAATGGGATGGTAGTAAATGTAAATAACGGTGGTAGACTTGTTTGTTTCATTCCTGCTGGTTTGGCTTATTTCTTAGGGCTTTATGCTGGGTATCAGACGTACTCGCCGTTGCCAAGTGGAAGCCTCTTTAATCTGTGTAAATCTGGATTCTATAGGTTCTCGATGTATAGCATTGTAATACTATACTGTGTGGGGCAGCACTGTGGACACTTCTTGGTAAAACCTGGCAGTATAACAGAAGAAGCGTAAAGCTACAGCTTTAAAATTTCTTTTGTGGGACCAGGAGGAGCAGAACTTCACCTGCTGGGATCCATGGAAATAGAATAGGTTGCTGTCACATTGGTCTACCTTTTCTTTGATCAGAACCTCCCTTGATCCAGTTTTTCCTGCATTGTGTTGTCCTCTGTGTCCCTGATTTGCACCAGCTCAGTGCTGGCGAGCTGCATTGGGATATCTATCCCACTGCATAGATGTCAGAGACCTGGTCTTGGAAATGGCTGCCTGATAATTTAAAACCTATTCCTTGATTGTTGTGGAATTGAGGTGAGAGGTGCTCTGCAAAAAGTGGTAACTGATGTGCTGCACTTAGCTGCATTTTTTTTGTGTGGATCTCATTCAGTTATCCAACAGGGTGATGCAGTTGCTTGTCTGTCCAGAAGATAGTGCCTTAATTAACTTAAACCAGTTATATTCACCAAAAATAGGACTTCCAGAAACAAGTTGAGTGTGTCCTGCAGTCAGACTAAATTTTGTTGTGAGCTTTGCAAACACAATATTAGAGTGTGAGAAAAAAGCACTGGAGGATTTTCAGCTCTATTTGCATTGACTCCAGTAGGTTTGGCTGCATGTGCAGTATCTTTCTTCTTCCTTAGTAATATGAGAGTTGCTTTATTCTTGACTTTTTATCTTTGCACACCCGTTGCAAAATTCTAAATTAGCCTCCTGACGTTGGAATTCAAATCTGACTCAAGGCCAGCACTGAGGCTTGGAAGCTTCTTTAAAGGGAATGATTTGTGTGGAAGCACTGTGAAATTAAATGTCTTTTTTTTAAAAGGAAAGAAACCCATCACTCCTGCTTGAAGTGCTAGATTTGTTTCTTTTTAAATATCACTAAGCTTTATTTTCACAGTACTCTCTCTTCCCATCTTTCCTTTTTTTAAAAAAAAGTTAACACACTGTTATGTTACTGAATGGTAGTTTCGGTAAAATGAGAATCACATGAATTCAAGACATTTGGGAGAGGGAAAAATTAGAAGGATGTTGTCTGTTGTCAAGCAAAAAGCTACTCAGTCTTTCACAGTTGGAAACCTTCTTTAGAACCACCTTCCAGATGTGATTTTTACTGGAAAGGTTTTTTGTTATAAATGCACCAATTTTAGGAACTCTTGCAAAATGATCTCAAACATCCCTGGATTGGATTAAGCATCTGCTCATCCTTTAAACTAGTGAAGAGACAAGAATATTGTCTGGTTGCAACAATAGCTGTCACCTAAGAGCCAGGCCTTTAAGGGACAAGTAATTTGACCACTTGAGACAGACAAGTGGCATATCAACAGATTCAAACTCTCAGCATCTGTCTTAACAAGATAATCAATGATTCCTTAACAAAGGAGGTATTTGAATAAAAATGTTTGCTTATTTTTGTTGGGTGATCTTGAAGCTGCTCAGGGGGTGCCATACACTGCCTAAATTGAAAGGTGATGTGACTATAGTAATGTAGTTTTTATGTTCCCGGACTCATCCAGAGAGTATGAATCCAATTTCACCATGACAGTTTTAAGAATTTGAATTTAGTTTTTCATTTTAAAGAATTGTTACAACAACAGCAACAGTAATCATGACAATTTTGGATAATCATAAAATCCTAATCCTCCTTTACCTATTGTTGCTTCACAGCCTAAATGTGACTCTAGCCCCATATCAGTTGCGGTTTCTTTATTGCCATCTTGAAGTGGCTGAGCAAGCCACAGATTTGAATCAAAACAAGGCGACTCACTATCACCTCTTTCATCCTGTATAGGCCATAAATGCTAACCTTGCCAGGAAAGCCCACATGTCACGATTAAAATAGAAAGAACACCATGATACTCAGTCAATGTTCCCTGCCAGAATTCTCTAAATGGAGGATGTATGATGAGAGCTTGCTACAAATATTCACAGCCCTAACTGAACTGCACCATGCTTTGAATGGTGCAGTGGTGCATCCTCGAGTCCTTGAATGATCAATTCTGTAGTTTGTGAACCAGGATCATCATAGTTGTTCCTTAATGACTGTATTATACATTTTTATTAGCTGCTAACTTCTCGAGAGAGTGGGACACATGCTTGGATGAAGAAACAACAATTATGTCTAGCTGAATCTGGCTGTTGAGTAAGGTCATCAGAAATAGGAGCAGGAGCAGGCCATGTGACCCATCGAGCCTGCTCCAACATTCAATAAGATCATGGCTGATCAGATTGTGGCCTTAATTCCACTTTCCTGCTGGTCCATCATAAACCTTGACTCCCTTGTAGATCAAAAATCTGTCTAACTCGGCTTTGAATATATTTAATAACCTAGTGTCCACTGTTCTCTGGAACAGAATTTCTAAGATGAGCGATCCTCTGAGAGAAGAAATTCCTCCTCATCTCCATTTTAAATAGAGGACCCCATATCTTTGAAACTCTGCTCCCTAGTTCTAGATTCCCCCACAAGGGGCAACATTTTGGGATCCACTCTGTCAAACCCCTCAATCTTTCAATAAGATCAGCTCTCATTCTTCTAAACTCCCAAAAAGCAAAGGCCCAACTTGCTCAACCTTTCTTTGTAAGGCAACCACTTCATCCCATGAAGCAGCCAAGTGGACATTCTCTATACTTGCATTGGAAGCAGTTTATTCCTCCTTTAATAAGGAGACCAGAGCTATACACGGTATTCATGATGTAGTCTCATCAAAGACCTGTACAGTTGTAACAAAACTGCCCTATTTTTATACTCCATCCCTTTGGAATGAAGGTCAATATTCTATTCACCTTCCTAATAACTTGCTGTACCTGCATGCTAACTTCTTGTGATTCATATATAAGGATAGGTAGACCCCTCTTGTACTGCAGCATTCTGCAGTCTCTCTCCATTCAATTAATCTGCTTTTCTAGCCTTCCTGAAAAAATGGACAACCTCGCTTTTCCATATTATACTCCATCTGCTAAATTTATTTCCACTCACCTCGCCTATTATATCCCTTGGCAAACTGTTCTCACAATTTACTTTCCTATCTATCTTTGCATCGACAGCAAATTTTGCTACAATACACTCAGTCCCTTCATCCAAGTCACTTATATAGATTGTAAGTAGTTCAGGCCCCAGGGTTGATCCCTGCGGCACTCCACTACTTACAGTTTGCCAACCTAATATTACCCATTTATCCTGTTTCCTGTTAGTTGAGCAATCCTCTGTTGATGCTAATTTATTAACCCCAACACCAGGAGCTCTTGCAGATACACCAAGTGATTAGAAGGCAAATGGAATGTTGGCATTTATTGCAAGGGGGATGGATTATAAAAGTAGGGAAGTTTGCAGCTGTACAGGGCCTTGGTGGGACCACATTTGGAATACTGTGTACAGTTTTGGTCTCATTATTTGAAAAAGGACATAATTGTGTTAGAAACAGTTCACACCTGGGAAAAGGGCTTATTTATGAAGAAAGGTTGGGCCTGTATCCATTGGAGTTTAGAAGAATGAGAGGTGATTTTGTTGAAACATGAGATTCTGAGGGGATTTGATAGGGTAGATACCAGGTGGATATTTCCACTTGTGTGGGAAAGACTAGAACCAGGAGACATAATTTAAGAATAAGAGATCCACCATTTAAGATAGATGAGAATTTTTTCTCTCAAAGGGTTGTTAGTATCTGAAGACAGTGGAGGCTGAGTCATTGAATTTATTCAAGGCAGAGTTTCATTTTTGATAGACAAGGGAGTCGAGGGTTATGGAGGACAGGTGGTAAAGTGGAGTTGAGGCACAATCAGCTCAGCCATTACCTAATTAAATGGCAGAGCAGGCTCGAAGGGCTGAATAGCACACTCCTCCTATGTTCCTATATGGCACCTTATCGACTACCTTTAGGTAATCCAAATATACTACACCTACTGGTTCCCCTTTAATCCACCCTGTTTATTACACCCTCAAGAACTCTTAATAAATTGGACAAACATGATTGTCCTTTCACAAAATCATGTTGACTCTACCTGATTGTATTATAATTTTCTAAATCTCTTACTGCTACTACTTTGTTAATGGATACAAACATTTTCCCAATGACAGATGTTAGGCTAACAGGCCTATAGTTTTCTGCTTTCTGTCTCTACTTTCTTGATTAGAAGTGTTACATTTGTGTTTTTTCCAAACCTTCTGATTTACAGTGTTCTGTATATACAGCAAATTAATTGCAAATTGTTAAGTGGTGTGTAAGTGACTTTGTGCATCAGTATGTTGCAGTTTAAATGTGCAACCTTCATTTCATTGGAACTCTCAACCATGTGTTTTCCTGTGATTTTCTTGATAACTTCTGTAATCTAGTGAAGCATGCAGATTGATTTTGTGCAAGTGTTCTGGTTACTCTGTGTTGTACCTATTATAGACTTGAGATAGCAACTTTTTTTCAAAGAAATTTCAAACAGCACTATTGGTATGCGGCTAATCTAACATGCTTATGGCCGTGGCTATTGCTTGTAAAACAAAAATACAATTTTAAACCGCTATATTTTTAACTGAATCAGTTAGTTACCTGTGTCTGTTGTCATAGTGAAAGCTAGCTGTTCACAAATCTGGAATCAAAAGAATCAATTCTATACATGAATTTGCAGGGAATTAAGTTCTTATCAAGCACTGCTAGTCAAAAGTAAATGTATTTCTGACCCTATTTTCAGTTCAGATTCTCTGTGCAATAGTTTTAATTCATGAATTTCAAGGTGTTAGTAATAACTATTTTCATTACAGGTGGTTCCTTTAGCTATTGTGAATAAGTTCACAGTTATACAGGACTATTTGTTTAGGGGTGAGTTGGGTATTTATATGTACTTTGCATGGACAGTACTGTACATCCATTGAGTTATATTGGAAAGTCAAAATGGGTACAGCCCACTGCGAGAATAAAGTCTTGCATGTTTTCTTTCAGAACATTAACATTCCTGAGAATCAGTGAAAGGATAATTGCAGAAAGAGTAAAGACTATGTTGTGTTTATTGCTTCTCTTCTGGGTTCAGAACTTTGTGCCCAATTTTGCAAACCTTGTGGGATTTTAATGAGATAAAGAACTGTATGTTTTCCAAAATGCTACATTTAAACACATTTGTGTTCATTTGCTTTGACAATATAAGTCCATTACCTGTAGAAAAAAAAATTGCGGATCCAGGGTGATGTAATCTGACATGATGGGTAGTGAATCAGTAACCTCAAAAGACTGAAGGAGCATAGTACGGGTTTAACTGTGTGTGCATTAGGTTTATTGAATTATTTCTTGCTACCAATATTTGTTGCATTGCACTTTAAAAATAACAGAGTAACAGCATATCGGATTGTTTATTATTGAGCCGGCAAAAACAGAATCAGGTTTGGTGGAGGGCAAAGCTTTTCAACAGTATGGTTCATGTGAATCTGAGGAGGAAATACATGAGGTGGGGGATGGTCTTTTGATTTTGGTAGTTTGAGCTATAGTGCTGGCTTTAACAAAAACAAAAATAGCTAGAAAAACTCAGCAGGGCCGACAGCATCTGCGGAGAGGAACACAGTCAACGTTTTGAGTCCATATGACTCTTCATCAGAACTAAGAAATATAGAAATGAGGTGAAATGTAAGCTGGTTGAGGGGGGTGGGCCAGGTAAGCTGGATAGAGAGCCAGTGATAGGTGGAGGCAAAGAAGAGATTGCCAAAGATGTCATAGACAAAAGGACAAAGGGGTGTTGAAGGTGGTGATATTAGCTGAGGAATGTGCTAATGATGACATTAAGGGTAGAAAGCGGGACGAGCACGTGACAGATAGCCCTATTCGGGGTGGGGTGGAGGGAAGGGATCAAAATAAGCTAAAAGGTAGAGACAAAACAATGGATGGAAATACATTAAAAAATAATGGAAATAGGTGGGAAAAGAAAAATATATATTTTAAAAATTATAAATTATTGGAAAAGGGGGGATCGGAAAGGGGGTGGGGATGGAGGAGAGAGTTCATGATCTAAAGTTGTTGAACTCTATTAAGTCCAGAAGGCTGTAAAGTGCCTGGTCAGAAGATGAGGTGCTGTTCCTCCAGTTTGCATTGAGCTTCACTGGAACATTGCAGCAGGCCAAGGACGTACACATGTGCACGAGAGCAATGTGGTGTGTTGAAATGGCAAGCGACAGGGAGGTCTGGGTCATGCTTGCGGACAGACCGAAAGTGTTCCGCAAAGCAGTCACCCAGTCTGCGTTTGGTCTCTCCAATATAGAGGAGACCGCATTGGGAGCAGCGAATGCAGTAGACTAAATTGAAGGAGGTGCAAATGAAGCGCTGCTTCACTTGAAAGGAGTGTTTGGGCCCTTGGACAGTGAGGAGAGGGGAAGTAAAGGAGCAGGTGTTGCACCTTCTGCGGTTGCATGGGAAGATGCCGTGGGAGGGGGTTGAGGTGTAGGGGATGATGGAGGAGTGGACCAGGGTGTCCCAGAGGGAACGATCCCTGCGGAATGCCACCGTGGTGGGTGAAGGGAAGATGTGTTTTGTGGTGGATAGTGCTGGCTTGATTGGTAAAACATTCTTATGCATTCTATCATAGCTAATCTTAGACCTCTTCTGTTCCAGTTACTGCTGCTGGCAAGTTAAGGCTCAAAGGAAATAGAAAAAAACTTTGGCTTATCCTTCCTGTAGAAAGTGAGCAAAATAAATTGAGTGGGTCAGGGTAGGGAGAGAACCCAGTTTTGTGGTGTGGACTTTATAATAACACTGTGTTAAAGTCTATTTCCCAGAATCAGTATACGGTTTACATTATCCTTCACATAATATACACTTGTTTTCATATACTTTTGCAATTTTTTGATCTTGAAATAGCTTGACATTTGCTGTGGTGTCCTGTTCATGTTACTCTTCATCTGTTGGATATTTATGGGATATGCTGTACCCGCCTATTAGAATTTATGAACAGGTTATAATTGTCAGCTGCTGTTATACTACTCCTTTTGCATCACTTCATAGTGGTTTGCAACGGGCATCAATACGAGCATGATGGCCTTGTCCCTTGAGAGCATTGACGCCAGGAGGTCTGAGTTCATTAGACAGCCTGGGCACTTGAGAAAAGTAGTATATGGTCTATTTAACATTGAGGAAGGAGACATACTTAATGTTCCTAACATGTTTTAAAATAAGTCAGCAAGAGCAAAGCTCTGTGTATTTGTTCAAACGTTCATTCGCTATGCTCTTAATGACTCACAGGGATATTTGCTGGTAATTTACCTTTGGTCTGCCAGCTGCATATCTTGTGGTGGGTGCTGGCTTCAAAGAGGTATCTATAGATTTGCACCAGCAATACTACAATAATTCTTCATGACTAGCCTGTGTACTTTCGGTTCTCTGACTCTAGCCTCTTATACAATACCTATTCCTTCTCCACCACTGATAAAGTCTTGAACTGTTTCATCCCTAAACTGCTTTGTCTGCTAATTATTAACTCACCTTCAGCATGGTTAAGCAGATAAATTTTGGATTGCAAACAGGGTTTATTTTCCACCCAGCATTACTGCTGCTATCTTTGGTAAAAGGGGTGGAAAGCATCACTCTTTGAGTTGGTTAAACTTAAATAGATGATACCAGATAGTGATAATTGAATTTGAGGAGGCAGCTTAGAAAACGGGGAGTAGAGACTGGACAGTAACAGGCTAAGTTGGGGGTCAGCGCTCGGGGTGGGGGTGGGGGGGGGGGGGGGAAGGAAGGAAGAGTGAAGTGGAGGGAAATAGATTGTCTGGGAAGGGTGGGAGGCAGCGAGGGTGCAGGAACATGGGATGGAGGGCCTTGTTTGTTAGGTCTCGGGGCCCTGTGGTTGGGTGGTGTTTCTGAACAAGAATGGATGGTAGAGAAGTGGTCCTAGAGAGTGGGGCTGGTGCTGTCTGCACGGGGGTCGAGTTGCGGATACTGGGCAGCAAGCGAACAGTCACAGAAAGGGGATGTGGGATGCGGTAGGGTGGCAGGCCCAGGGAAACAGTCAAGGAACTGAAGGTTTCATGGGGATGGGGCATCTCAAAAATAGGCAAACCGGTGTCTCAGTTAACTAGGGAGGGTCAGGGTGGGCATGGGGACGGTAACAGATGAAGGCTCAGAGGGGAATGAAGGTATGTGGAGAGTGATTGTTATAGGTTCAAGGCTAACAGGGGAGGTTCAAAGGTGACAGACAGGAGAGGGATGATTGTATTGGGTAGGTCAAGGGTGATTGGGGGGTGCAAAGTTGGTGGGTGTCGGGGAAGGTAGAAGGTAATGGGATGTTGTGTACCATTTTTCAAGGATATTCTTCATAATACCATTGTGCTGTACCTGTGAATCTGCCAAGTGGGAGGAGGGTCTTTTCAGGTGGAGTTCAAGGTGAGCACACTTGGCTGACTAAAAGGATACCCAAATGATCATGAAGCAATTAGATGAGAACCCTGTTCAGTTGTGTTCTCACAATGGTGAAACCCACATGGCATCAGGTTTGCTCCACGTCTTCTGGATCCCATAACATTGAAATCCCAGCAAGGTCAGGAGCTGCAGTAATCTCGCCTCATGGGATCATCCCAGCTCCTGGATAAACCTTGGTTGCAATCCCTTTGTGCGAGGTCAGTCCTTCCCTGGGTAAGAAGACAAACACAGTACTCCAGGTGAGGTCTCCTTGAGGCAGAATGATTGATTGTCATCCTAATGGGTGCTTAAGCAGTTTAGGAACAAGCAGGCATGCCTGTGCTAGCTCCTGAGCCCTCCCCAGTAAATCATTAACAGGAGGTCCTGCAACTGATAGAACATTGAGAGCATGAAGTGTCTGCCACACAGTCACATGTCCCATCTGCTGCTGAGTCCTGCAACCCAAACTCCTGTCTGACATACCTGTCCACTCGCACACTTAGACTGCTGAATGCCCTTATGAGTGTAATTTTGCAGTGAGTAGATGGTGCCACGTACCTTGGCAGAGTGCGGCATCCTTTTCCTGCACCATTAGGCAGTTCCCCTGTGGATCCCACGGGCGCTAACCTCCACTGTGACCTCTGCTCAGGTCACTGTGGTCAGACAGGAGTGCCTTCTCTGGGAAACAGTAGCTCCTTCCTTTCCTGGATGGCTTTGCTGAACCATGGGGCTACATGTTATCTTCTTTGGGATATACTGCCTGTGATGTTGAAAATCCAGAGCTTCTGGCCTGCAGTCTTTGAGTGGCTGACCAGGTGCTCCTTAAATATGGGCCCCAGACCTTCAAGCTAATGTGGTAATGGTGGGGATGGCAACTTCCTGCCCGCCCTGAGAATTGGTGAACTCCTCACAGATGCATATGTAATGAGCTGAACAGCGTGAGATCGCACGTGGCCAGCCGCCCTGCCCCCAGCAGAAATCACTCACTTCCACGTCTGCCACCGAACTTAGACTCCAGAACGGAAGATTCTGTTTAAGTGTATTGCACAATGGAAAATAAACATTTATTATGACTGACATCACAGGTATTCTTCCACCAACTTTCCTCCCCTGGCTACTAGTCCTGAGCAAAATTGCACGTACGCGTGTCTGTTGTGTGGGGAGTTGCTGATTCTGAGCCTGTTTGCCACAGCACATGTCACCTGCATAGATAAACTTTCAAGACCGGGTTGGGTTTAGGTCATTGGTGTAGTTGAATAGGGCTGAGGCTAAGCCAGACCCCTGAAGAGGAGAGCAGTTCTCCTAAATGTTTGCGGGAGTAAAACCTATAATTTAATCTGAAATTTGACAGCCCTGAACACCCCCAATTCAAAGACCTTTGGTGAATTGATGGACCTTGTTAAGGGACACTTTCAACCCAAACCCTCAATCACCATGCAGAGGTTCAGGTTTAATTGGAGGATTAGAGCCCCAGGGGAGACTATAGCGACGTATTTGGTGGAATTGAAACAACTGACTGGACACTGATTTTGGGGAGACCCTAAGCGATATGTTCAGGGATTGTTTGGTCTGCGGTGTGCAACATGATGCCATTCAATGATGATTATTAGCTGAAGTAAACCTCAATTTTAAAAAAGCATTGGAAATAGCGCTCACAATGGAAAGCGCCGAACGGGTTGTGCAGGCTATACAAGGTGCACAAAATGGCGCAACTTTCCAGTTGGGGCGGCAGTGGACAGCCAGGTGTAGCGCAAAAAGCCGGTACTCCACTGCAAAGCGGGAGACAGTCCCCGCTACCCCAAAATTAAATAAATACAGAAAACAGCTCAGCAGAAAATCTGAAAATGAATAGTTACCGAAGTGGAAGCAATCATACTCCTGAAACTTGACGTTTTAAAAAAGCGGAGTGCTATTTTTTGCCATAAAGGAGGGCACATGCTGAAGCATTGTAAAGCAAAATTGAGACAGATTCCCAGCCAACAAACTAAGTTAATCAAAGCATATAATGTGGAAGAACCAGATATTTACTCCCTATTTAATGTAAAAGTAGAGCCAATCACTGTTACTGGTAAATGGAAAACCTTTAATGGTAGAAGTGGACACTGGTGCTTCAACCACTGTAGTGGGGAGAGCACACCTTCAGATATTTAAACAAGGGTACTCAAGAATTGGATTTGGAGCAAATTTCAGCCAAATTGAAAACTTATACTGGCGAAACTATCCAAATACCTGTTTATTATAAGCACCAAACAGCACAACTCCCAGATATGGTAGTAGAAGGCAAAGGACCAAGCCTTGTGGGTTGTAATTGGTTGAAAGAAATTAAACTAAATTGTTCTGAAATTTTCCAACTATGAGTAGGAGGATTGCTAGAGCTGCTAAAGAGATATGATGAGGTTTTTCGAGACAAACTGGGGAGAATCAAAGGCCTACAGGCTAAGATCTAAGTTGACTTGGAAGCAACTTCTTGTTTCTTTAAAGCAAGGCTGGTGCCATATGCTCTGAGAAAGAAGGTTGACACTGAATCTAACTGTTTAGAGAGGCCAGTTCTGTGGGGGTTATAAGCTTACAGTAAACAAAGCTTCCAAAATGGACAAGTACCCTATCCCCAAGATTGAGGATCTCTATGCTAAATTATCAGGAGGAACAGCTTATACTAAACTAGATATGAGTCACGCACCTCAGCAGCTGGAACCGGATGATGCCACCAGAGAGTTTGTGACCATAAACACCCACAAAAGGTTATATCAATATACGCTTCTGTCTTTTGGTGTTTCTTTGGCCTGCGAGATTTTCCAGAGGATGATGGAGAGCTTGCTACAAGGACTACCCCAAGTCGTTGTCTACCTGGATGACGCCCTAATAATGGGGTTCACAGAAGCTGAATGCTTGGCTAATTTGGGGGAAGTCTTGAAACAATTTTTGGAAGCAGTGGTGCGCTTAAAAAAAGTGTACCTTTCAGGCAAGCAAAGCCGTTTATTTGGGCCACAGGGTGGATGCCCAAGGGTTACATACCGTATAAGAAAAAGTTAGCTATTAAGGAGGCACTTTCGCCAAAAAATGCCTCCGAAGTCAAGTCATTCTTGGGTATGGTAATTATTATGGTCGAGTCCTATCCAACTTGTCGATGGTCCAAGCCCCTCCCCTCTACAATCATCATTAAAGTAAAGCTGGCGTTGTGCTTGAAGGTCACCCCACAAAGAAGCCTTCACAAAAGTCAGGCAACTCTTGCATTCTTCAAACTTGTACACTGCGATCTGACAAAGGACCTGGCACTAACCTGTGACACATCCCCCTGGGGCTTGGGGAACGGTACTATCGCACAAGATGGACGACACTTTGGAGAGGCTTGTCCAGGACCCTTTCCACAGTCGAAAAAGGGTATTCGCAAATTGAGAAAGAAGGATTATCGATTATTTTCGGAGTTAAAAAATTCCATCAATACGTACATGGCTGACACGTTACAAGAGTGTCTGACCACAAACCACTCTTGGGTCTGTTCAGCGAAGAAAAAAGCTATCCCTCCCATAGCTTCTGCATGAATTCAAAGATGGGCTCTAATTTTATATGCATATGAATACACTTTTTTACAAACAGACCAGGTGTGCATATAGCCAGTGCTGATGCCCTAAGTTGCCTTCCTTTGCAGGAGAGCAATGAACGTGCCCCAATTCCACAAGAGATTGTATTAGCGATGAATTTCCTGGATTCCATGCCAGTCTGCACCAGGCAGATGATAAACTGGACGAATCGTGATCCAGTCCTGTCTAAAGTGAGAGTGAAAGGATGTCCCCAGGATCCAGTCCCTGATGAATTGAAGTCATTCTTCATTCGAAGGAATTAATTGAGCAGTTAAAATGATACCCTGTTATGGGGCACATGAGTAATTGATCATTCACAAGGAAGGGAGCCACTCTTGGCGGGATTGCACAGCGCACACCCGGGAATCTCAATGAAGATGATTGCACGGATATATTTGGTGGCCGGGATTGAACGGTGATATCGAGAAGGTAGTTAAGCACTGTATACAATGCCAACAACTACAGAAGTTAACTGTTGTGGCCTCACTACACCTGGAGGCCTTGGGTGAGACTGCACATACATTACTTCGGTCCTTTCCTGGGCACCATGTTCCTAATAATGATTGACACACATTCCAAATGGCTAGATGTTTAGAAGGTTAGGTCGCCAACGTCGGGTGTGACGATAGAAAAGTTACGTCAAAGCTTTTCTATACACAAATTGCCAGAAATAATTGTCTCCAACAATGGTACTGTGTTTTCTAGCGCTGAATTTCAAAGATTTGTGAGCCTAAATGATATCAAGCATGTAAAGACAGCACAGTATCATCTCTCGTTGAACGGATTAGCTGAGCGAGCAGGACAGACTTTTAAAGCTGGGCTGAAAAATTATCAGGAAGATGATTGGAAACTAAACTTTCACATTTCCTGTTTCACAATAGAACAACCCCTCATACTACTACACGTTCAACACCTTCAGAGTTACTTATGAAGCGATGCCTTAGAACGAGACTAAGACTGATACCTCCCAATTTGCTGGGGAAGGTGGAGAAAAGTCAAGGGAATCAAAATGCGACTCATGATTTGCATGGTTGTAAGTGAGAATTTACTGTTGATGAAGCAGCATAAGTACAAAACTTCAGTGGTGGATCGAGTTGGTTACCTGTTGTAATAGTTTCTGTGACCGGACCCTTATACCATGTAGAAGTGGAGGGCCAGATCATCCACAAACGCAATGATCATTTGAGAAGAAGGGAGATATTCTCAACAAAATGATGTTCCACCTATTGAAGAACCTGTGACCCCTGTTGAAATTGTTCAACCAAGGATAGATACACCAGATGTTTCTGTTGGAGCAGATAACACTGAACTGCCTGTGCCTAAAGAGATACCTGATGTTGCTGCGGTTCCACATAATGTGGATCCTGTAAGAGATTCGAAAGCCGTGGAGCTACGACGTTCCATCCAGATCAGGAAACCACCTAAGAGACTGAACTTATAATTCCAGGACCCATGTATGTATTTGTAATGTCATGAAGGTGTTCTTGTAAGTATAGTTTGTACAAAAAATTTAAAGGAGGGGGAATAGTAATTGTAGCTTTAAGGAACGTAGTGACTGTAGTTTTAAGGCTTATTGTGTTGTATAGTATCATGTGATAATGTGACTGAATCAGCTCAAAGCACAGAGAACCTTAGAGTGGGAGTTCTTCTTCTAGTTGTGGAGCTTGATGGAAACATGTAACTGCTGCTGCAGCCTGTAAATAAAGTTCAATGTTTCTGAGGAGAAACTTGCCTGGAAAATCAAGTCCATAACAGTCAGGAAATGTGTTACAGGAAGCATGAAAGTCCAATAAAGTTTTTAAAGTGTTACATGCATTCTACTGCAATGAGAATGCAAGCAAATGTTTTCAAACATGTTTTATACCATTGTATCTATTTTCCATATGTAAATGTTGATGTAAAAAATTTTACTGTATTCGGGGCACAGGAACGCTCAAATCATGACAGAGAAGCCTGGGTAATGTGTATAGGAAATAAACAACATATAAAGCATTATAGATAATTGAATTTCTGATTGTAGCAAAGGGAAAATGGCACTAACAGGCAAATTCTAGACACAGCATGCAATATTGTTTCTGGATTGACAAAGGTTAATTTTGATTTCCGCAGGAAGCCATTCTTTAGTATCAAACTTTGTTAATGCAGAGGGGTCAGTCAGAGCATTGAAAATTTGATTTATCAGATTGACACACTGCCTGTATGTAAAATTTGAACTAAATAAATCTGCATTAGTCAGTTTCTCTGCAAGTGCTGATGATTAGCTCAACTATCTGCAGACCTCTAGAAAACATTGGCTAAAAAAAGACTTGTGCTCATTATATCCTGCCCTGGATAAATAGGACAACTAATCCACATGTAGATCTGATTTAAGCAAATTCCTTTCGCTACTATTTTTACCATTTGCTCCTGACTTAGTACTAGAAATATTCCTTTTGTATCAAACATAGAAGTAACTTATTAGTCTGTTCTAGCCCATAGTGGAAAACTATGAACAAACCCTCCAACTTTCTGGATGCAAAAATGTGAAACTTTTTAAACTCTTGGTTTTCTCACCAACTAACTATATGGGTGGTAAATCTACTTATATGCTCTTTGTACCTAGTGTGGAAAAAAAACAATGTTATCTGCTTAAACTCCTCTTGTTGTCTTCGAATGCTCAAAGGATCCCATTTCATTCTTTTCAAAGATGGCTAAGCATAGAGTAGAGGTAAATGGTTTGATTGTTTTTCAAACTGGAGGAAAGTATATAGTGGGGTTCCCCAGGGGCTGGTATTGGGGCCACTGCTTTCCTTGATCTGTATTAATGATCTAGACTGTAAGGCACAATTTCATAATTTGGACAGGACGCAAAACTTGCAAGTGATGATGAGAGTGGGAGACTTCAGAGGACAGGTCGATGGAATAGCCAGACAAGTGGCAGATGAAATTTAATGCAGAGAAGTGTGAAGTGATTGGTAAGAAGAATGCAAAGAACCAATATAACCTAAAGGATATATTTCTAAAGTGGGCGTAGGAGCCAAGTGATATGTACATAAATTGTTGAAGGCGGCAGGACAGGTTGAGAAAGTAGTTAGAGGAATACCGGATCTTGGGCTTTATAAATAGAGGCAGAGAGTACAAAAGCAAGGACTTCATAGTGAACCTTTTATAAAAGACTATTTCAGCCTTAGTTGGAGCATTGCATCCAATTTTGGACACTGCAATTTCCCCCCTACCAAGTTAGTTTTAACCCTCCCCAACAGCACTAGCAAATTGTTCTGAGGGCATTGGGCACAGCTTTTTTCAGATGCAATCCAACCTAACTGTCCTGTATAGGCCCCACCTCCCTCAGAACCAATTTCAATGTCCTAGGAATTTAAAGCCCTTCCCCGTGTACCATCTCTCCAGCCATGCATTTATCTGCTGTATTCTCTTATTTCTATACTCATTAGTGTGAGCACCAGGAGTAACCCAGAGATTGATACCTTTTGAGGTCCTTGTTATTAACCTCTTTCATAGTTCTCCAAAATCTGCCTGCAGGACCTCCTCCCTCTTTCTACCTGTGTTATTGGTACTGATATGGACCATGACCTCCATCTGTTCACCCTCCTCCCACAGAATGCTCTGAGCAATTCATTGCCATCCTTGACCCTGGCACCAGGGAGGCAACATACCATTCTGCAATCACATCATCAGAAACACCTCTCTGCACCTCTAATTGTAGTATCTAGCACTATTGCTTTCCCAACCATCTTCTTGCTCCCCCTCCATACCTAAACCATCTTTGATGCTGAGAACTTTGCTCTGGTTGCACACCCTAGAGGAACCACCACCCTTATCAGTATTCAGAACTGGATACCCATTGGAGAATGAGATGCAGTCAGAGGACTCCTGCATTACCTACCTGGTCCTGCTTGACTGGCAGTCACCCATTTCCCCCTCTGCCTGATCCTCAAGCTAGAACTGTACTATTCATGAAAATCTGTTTTGCAGATGCATTGTAGCTGTTACCACCTGTATTATTGGCTTTGGTTGTCTGCTGGGTGTATTTTGATATTGAAATATTCATCATATAAGGCACAATAATGATCAGTATTCATTTGTCATCAGTAAGTCCATTGGTGAGAGGATCTACACTCTTGGGTATCAAGCCACCTGGTAGAAGTAATGCACCCATCATGTATCTTGATATATCCTCTTGTCATCACCTTAGGCAGTCCCTTGGAATCAAAAATGATTTGCTTCTGCTCTGGTGCGATGAGTTTTGAGATGGCTGGTAAGTCCAATATGCAATTCGCAGACTTTGCGACATGCAGGGCAGGTGGTGCTTGACGGGTTTGAAAGATGGGTTGTTTGAAGGTTTGTGCACTCCCTCTGACTTTGCCTCGACTTTTCCTCTGCATGTTCCTGATGAAGTCTGTGTTTGGTATGTTCCCAAATGGGCACCTTTTTATTTTGTCAGTCACGAGCCAGGGTCTCCCATGAGTCGCTGATGATGTTTGACTTCAGGGATGCTTTGAGGTCATCCTTAAAGTGTTGTCCACTGTCCTTCTGGGAGTCTTCTGCCACGACTGAGTTCCAGATAAAGTAGTTGCTTCAGGAATCTGGTGTCAGGCATACAAATTATATGTCCCATTCAGTGGAGCTGGTTTTAAATGATCAGCATCTCTTTCTGGGCAAGTTGACTGTGTGAGACCATCTTTCTTGCCACTAGATTTGGAGGATCATGCAAAGGCATCACTGGTTGTACTTCTCCAGTGCTTTGAGGTGTCCAAGATTGTGAAGCATATAGGAGCTTGGGGATCACTACTGCCCAGTAAACCATGACCTTAGTCTCAGGTTTGAGATCCTGGTTCTCAAATATTCTTTTCCTCAGTCAGTCAAAGGCTGAGCTGGCAATTGGAGGTAGTGATGAATATTATCTATTCACCGTACTGCTATCCATTAGTAATGGGGTCACCTATTTGATGCAGCAGTGTACATAGAACTGATTAATGTGGCAAATTTACTATTAGTAGTACTGCTAGTAACATTTCTCTTGAAATAACTCTTGATATAAGGTGACAGCATTGAACTTTAATCCACTGGTGACTTTGGCTGCAACAGGCAGGGCTGCCATGGTGCTGCATGCTGTCAAGTGTGGCTCCAGTACACTGCACAATTTGGTGATTCACTCCCTCCCTCTCAAAGCAGTGAAGGCTTTAGATAGTGAAGGCAGATGTCTTGCAACATATTCAAATAGCCATGCCTGGCATTATAGCATAATTCTTTGGCCACTTCATAGTGAATGCTATGGCCTTTACTGCTTGCAGCTGCAGGGGCAAACTGGTAGTAGCAGGATTGCTGTTGCAATGGAATGGCAGCAGTTAGAAAGAAAACAAAAACTCTCATGTACAAAGTTTCAGTAAAGTTGTTCAAAATCACAGTCAGAATGTGTTAATATGGCTACCTCGCTTAGTGGAATTCATGAACAATTGAAATGCTTAGAAATAGTCGCTTGGGAATACAGCAATTCTACATGCTTTTTATTGCCTGTTTTGTATAGATGCTAGCAAATCAGAACTGCACTGGCAAAAGACATTGGTTCTGTATGGGATGAATTTGATTGAATTTACATAATTTTGTAATGTGAAGCACACCAAAACTTTTTTTCCAAGGCAATGGCAGTTCTTTGCCCACAGCATCTGGGCCAATCTTGATGTCTGGTGTTCTCCTATTTTTGAGAAGTGTCCAGGACTCCATCGTGAAAAACAATCCCAAAGTCATTTCTTAATTTCAAATATGAACGGTACTTAAGTTTGGGGAAATTTCTGTCCATTCCAAACAGATAGCACAAAACTGTGGCTAATGGTCACCAAATTTGGCAAAAGTGGGCTGGTATAAATGACTAGTTGAAGAATTAAAATGGCACTTGAGCAATTAAATTTAGTGTAAGTTAACACACTTTGGGAGGAACCTGGTATTTGTGTCTGTCATTCCTCTTGCTTCTCTGCCGCTCACAGTGCCATGAAATGTTTCTCACTCACATCTTCGTTGCTTTTCTCCTTCAGCCGCTGTACAAGATGACTTCTCATCCTCCGTGCTTTCAACCTTGATCAGTTCGCATGTTCCCCTGAGTTCACTGGCCTTCCGTTCCTCCTTAATCTTTCCCTCCAAGTAAACATCCCAAAGGGATTCATGACCACCCCCTTGATCTTACATGGTCTCAATGCTTTCCATTGTGTCAAGCATAGACAATGCCATCTCTAATTGCTTCCTTGTACTGCTCTCTACCCACAGCCCCCTTTCCCTTCTCAACATTGCTCCCTCTGTGACTGCCCTGGTTTAAAAAAAAGTCCCCTAGTTCACTTACAACTGCACAATCAAATTTCTAACTGTCCAGCCTTTGGGCCTCCATTCACCATGACAGCTCAACCTCACCTCACCTCCACTTTTGATGCCCTGGTCCCCATTCAAACGATTATTCATACTCTTCCTGGCCCTTTACTCCTGTGCCCATTTTCACTCCAAGTCCAAGGAATGCAGCCTTGAATATTTGTGGTAGAGAAAGGGTTTAACTAGTCGGCAACCACCCCCCCCCCAGATCTGGCTGGACCACATAATGCACTGTCGGATCCTATTCTCCTGCCAAAACGGTTCACTATTTTAGGCCATCGTGTAATGCAAAAATAATCCCAGGATTTTTTTCCCACTGCAAGCCCTCTCAACCCTCATCTCCAATAGCAATTTCATGAAGCCTATTTGTTACTTTGTCATTAAGATCAAAACCATCTGTTTAGTTACCTCCACTGCTTCCCACCATTTCCTTTTCCATGAGGTCAAATTTGGTCCAAGATTCGCTCTGCTCTTGCGCTGAACTCTCATCTTTCTAAACTTGCACTGCTATCTCTCCTTATAACCGCTGAGCTCATCTTGTTTATGGCAAGATGCCTAGGGGTGAGATTTCACAGTTGCTAGGTGGAGTGAGGCAGTAAAACACTGGGGAACCATTTTACCAGCAGCAGGAATGGCAGTGGCTCAGCTGCCCTGCTGATTAGAGGCAGACAGCCAATTAAGCCAACCTAAGGCCCAACTGAGGGCCATCTTCTTGAGGCCTGTCTTACTGTATATGGATACGGACTGCTTCAGTATCTGAGGAGTTGTGGATGATACTGAACGTTGTGCAATTACCAATGAACATTCCTGCTTCTGACCTTGTGGTGAAGATCATTGATGAAGTAGCTGAGGATGGCTGGGTCGAGGACACTAATCTGAAGAACTCCTGCAGTGATGTCCTGGTGCTGAGATGACTGACCTCCAACAACCGCAATCACCTTCCTTTGTGCTAGGTATGACTATAACCAGCAGAGAGTTTCTCCTCTGATTCCCATTGTCTCCACTTTTGCTTGGGTTCCTTGATGCCACACATGGTCAGGTGCACACTCAACTCATCTCTGGAGTTCAGTCCTTTTGTCCATGCTTGAACGAAGGCTGCAATGAGGTCAGGAGATGAGTGGCCCTGGCAAAACCCAAACTGAGTGTTAGTGGGCAGGTTATTGCCAAGCAAGTGCCACTGATAGCATTGTTGATGACCCCGTCCATCACTTTTCTGATGATCGAGAGTAGACTGATGGGGTGGTAATTGTCTGGGTTGGATTTGTCCTGCTTTTGTGTGAGTTGTTCCTTCATTTCCTATAATATTAACTCCTTTAAAGTTATATAGCTGTTTACCGGCCTTCAGCTTTTCAGAATCTCTGGTCACGTTGATATTCATTGTTGAGCTTGCACTCACCCATGGGTGCCAGTTAACTAGTTCTGTTTTCTGTATATTGTCTGGGTTATTTATGCATACCTGGTTAAGATAAGGACTGTCTCTGGTGACCTCCCTGATGCACTCAATCATGTGTTAAATTTACCAGAGATAGATATTCATCCTAAAGCTGCAATTTGGAGAACTCAGAGCAGTGGGGCCAGAAAATCTGGCAGCATTCGCTTTCACTGGATTTCCACTGATGTTGGGCTCCGGTCTACCTTTTTTTTTACACGTGTTTTTCCATTTGGTACTTAGGCTTTCAAGAATATTTGTTCCAATTATTTGCTTTTTGCCCCAAAATCCTTATTGGCACCAGTTTTTACCATCAGACATCTTATGCAGTGATGTCATTGGCGGAACAGTAAATACTGGTTAGAGATGCCTGGCAGGTTGGGCATTCCTACCTGCTAGCATTTGTACCCCCAAACTTTCATTAGTGGAGGCTCCCCTTAGCAAAGGAGTCTGCCCAAGTAAACCTCCAGGGCATCACAGTGAAACTGTGAGCAACTGCTGGACTCACTTGGAAGGATATTTAATATATCAAAAGTTATGGTTTCTGATAAAAGAAAATTATGCGGAAAGGCAAAAGCTTGGAAAGCAGCAGCACGGTGGTTTGAACTAAACTTCTGAGTCAAGCCCAAAATTTTAATCTATCCCACTGATGGGCATTGTTATGAGAGCAATAACTGAATTCCCCAGTGAAACTGATAATAAACCTTGACTATAGATTTGAGCTTTTTTTTAATTCACTTACGGGATGTGGGTGTGCGTCTCTGGCTGGGCCAGCATTTATTGTCCGTCCCTAATTATCTTTGAAAAGCTGGTAACGAGCTGCTGCAGTACATGTTCTGTAGGTACACCTACAGTGCTGCTGGAGATTTTGACCCAGCGATAGTGAAGCTATATATTTCCAAGTCAGTATGGTGAGTGGCTTGGATGGGAACTTCAGGTGGTGATGTTCCCATGTATCTGCTGCCTTTGGCCTTCTACATGGCAGCAGTCATGGGTTTGGAAGCTGCTGTCTAAGGAGGCTTGGTGAGTTTCTACAATGCGTCTTGTAGATGGTACACATAGCTGCGACTGTTCATCACTGGTGAAGGGAGTGAATGTTTGTGGAAGGGGTGCCAACCAAGCGGGCTGCTTTGTCCTGGATGGTGTCAAGCTTCTCGAGTGTTTTTGGAGCTGCATTCATCCAGGCAAGTGGGGAGTATTCCAACACACTCATGACTTGTGTCTTGTAGATGGTGGACAGGCTTTGGGGTGTCAGGAGGTGAGTTATTCACCACAGGATTCCTAGCCTCTGACCTGCCCTTATAGCCACAGTGTTTATATGGCTAATCCAGTTCAGTTTCAGGTCAATGGTAACCCCCAGGATGTTGATAATGGGGGATTCAATGATGATAACGACACTGAATGTCAAAGGGCGATCATTAGATTCTCTCTTGTTGGAGATGGTCATAACCTGGCACTTGTGTGGTGCAAATGTTACTTGCCACTTGAGCCCAAGCCTGGCTGTTGTCCAGGCCTTGCTGCATTTGTACTTGGACCGCTTCAGTATCTGAGCCACAAATGATGCTGAACATTGTGTAATCATCAGCGAACATCCACACTCCTGACCTTATGATGGAAGGAAGGTCATTGATGGAACAGCTGAAGATGGTTGGGGCGAGGACACTACCCTGAGGAACTCCTGCAGTGATGTCTAGTACTGCGATGATTGTCCTCCAACAACCACAACCATCTTCCTTTGTGCTAGATATAATTCCAACCAGGGAGTGTTTTCCCCCTGATTCCCATTGACTCAAGTTGAGCTTGGGTTCCTTGATGTCACGCTCAGTCAAATGCTGCCGTGATACCGAGGGCAGTCACTCTTGCCTCACCTCAGGAGCTCAGCTTCTTTTGTCCATGTTTGAACCAAGGCTGTAATGAGGTCAGGAGCTGAGTGGCCCTGGCAGCACCCAAACTGAGTGTCATTGAGCAGGTTAATGCTAAGTAAGTGCCGCTCAATAGCACTGTTGATGACACGTTCTATCACTTTACTGATGGAGCGTAGACTGATGGGGCTGGGTTGGATTTGTCCTGCTTTTTTGTGGCAGGACATACCTGGGCAATTTTCCACATTGCCAGGTAGATGCCAGTGTTGTAACTGTACTGGAACAGCTTGGGTAGGGGCATGGACAGTTCTGGAGCACAAGCTGGAATGTTGACCGGGCCCATAGCCTTCGCAATGTCCAATGCCTGCAGCCATTTCTCCATATCACGCGGAGTGAATCAAATTGACTGAAGACTGACATCTGTGGCGTCGGGGACCCCCGAAGGGGGCTGAGATAGATCATCCACTCGGCACTTCTGGCTGAAGATTGTGGCGAATGCTTCAGCCTTATCTTTTGCATTGATGTGCTGGGCTCTTCCATCATTGAGGATGGGGATATTTGTGGAGCCTCCCCACTCCAGTGAGTTGCTTAATTGTCCTCCACTATTCACAACTGGATGTGGCAGGACTACAGAGCTTAGATCTGATCCATTTATTGTGGAATTGCTTAGCTCTGTCTATCACTTGCTGCTTATGCTGTTTAGTCCTGTGTTATAGCTGCACCTCATTTTTAGGTATGCCTGGTGCTGCTCCTGGCATGCCCTCCTGCACTCTTCATTGGATCAGGGTTGATCCCCTGACTTAGTAGAGTAGGGGATATGCTGGGCCATGAGGTTACAGTTGTGGTTGAGTACAATTCTGCTGCTGCTGTTAGCCCATAGCACCGTATGGATGCCCAATCTTGAGTTGCTAGATCTGGTCGAAATCTATCCCATTCAGTACAGTGGTAGTGCCACACGACACGATGGAGGGTATCCTCAATGTGAAGCCGGGTCTTTGTCTCACAATGACTGCCCGGTAGTCACTCCCACTGATACTTTCATGGACAGATGCGTCTGCGGCAGGCAGGTCGGTGAAGATGAGGTCGAGTATATTTTTCCCTCTTGTTGGTTCCCTCACCACCTGCCGCAGACCCAGTTTGGCCGCTATAATCCTTTAGGGCTCAGCCAGCTCGCTGTGTGGTGCTGCTACTGAGCCATTCTTGGTGATGGGAATTTTGCAGGGTTGATGCTTCCTCCAAGTGGTGGTCAATATGGAGGAGTACTGTTTCATTGGCTGAAGGGGTGGGGTACGTGGTAATCAATAGGAGGTTTCCTTGCCCAGGTTTGACCTGATATGAGACTTCGTGCAGACCTGGGTCTATGTTGAGAACTCCTCCTAACTGTATACCACTGTGCTGCCACCTCTGCTGGGACCGGACATAACTAGAGGTGTGATTTCATGAGTATGGCTTTCAGGCTGTAGTTTGATGAGCTTGAGATAGCTCCACCAATTTTTGGCACAAGCTCCCACTTATTAATCAGGAGGACTTTGCAGTGTTGATAGGCTAGGTTTGCCATTGTTGTTTCTGGTGCCTAGGTTGATGCCTGGTGGTCCATCCGGTTTCATTCCTTTTTATTGGTTTGATACAACTGAGTGGCTTGTTAGGGGGCATTTAAACATCAACTGCATTACTGCTGATCTGGAGTCAGGTGTAGGCCAAATCTGTTGAGGACAGCAGATTTCCTTCCCTAATGGGCTTTCGCGAACCAGATGGTTAATTGACAAGGGTTTCATGGTCATCATTAGACTTCTAATTCCAGATTTTTATTGAATTCAAGTTTCACCATGGTGGGATTCAAACCCGGGTCCCCAGAGGATTACCCTGGCTCTCTGGATTACCAGTCCAGTGACAATACCACTACGCCAGCACCTCCCCCTGTGTAGTATTGGAATAAATCTGTTGAGAAAGACTTCTGCAAGCATTGGTTGCAGGTCAAATCAGCTTTTCCTCTTATTGCCGTGTGTGCAGGTACTGAGTAAAATATTTAATTTAATGATAATCTAGTTCACACTTTGAAACTTGTTGCCAATAATTTTGCAGAATAAACTAAACTGCTACTTTAGTCCTTAGAAGTTAGGAATTGCTTTGATTTTTACTTTAATTTTGGCACAAGATCCCCTTTGAAAGCCCCGTTTTGTGTTTGCATGTAGGTCCTATTTCAACTCTACACTGCAAGATAAATAACTTAGAGAAAATATCATAAATGAGGGACATGTAGGAAAAAAGGACTGAGCACTTTGAATATGGTGTGTCTTTTCAGGTGCTTTTAACTCAACATTCTAGGGTATGCTTGTTTTGTTGCATGTGTGCAATTTTATAGTCCCTTATTACAGTACCCTCCATATGGTGTTTTTCTCTCACCCTTCTCTTTCTGCCAATTTTCTCGTCTTGCCCCCATTTGTTAAACGTGGAGTACCCCTTAATGAGGGGTTATGAGATGGGGGTGAAGAGGAAATCCAAAGCATGGAGTTATAATATATTCTGTGGCTCATTTGTGCAACTATCGACCAAACTGGCCAAATCCTAAAGGAATACAGATAGCTGCCAGACTGGGTTTGCATTAGGTGGTGACAGAATCAAAGTGAGAAAGTAACCTCCTTGACTTTCTCACCAGCCTCTTTGACCTCATTCTCATTAACCTGTCCATTGTAAACATTTCTGTTTGTGATCACACTGATAGGAATGACTCCTGCACGGTTCTTGTGAAAACAAACTTGTCTCCACAGCAAGGGCTTTCTCCGTTGTGTAGTGTAACAGCTCCACAATTATGCTAAGTGAGACAGACGAGCAGCAGATCTTAACAACCAAAAACTGGGCATCTATGGGTACATTGGACAGCCTGTAACTTTCTGATCTGGCCCGTCTTTCATTTTTTAAATCGCCATTAAATTAAGAGAACAACTTTGCTCAATGGTGTATGTACCCTGACGCACACTTTCTGAGGAACCAGGTAATTCTGTTGAAGGGTCATGAGGACTTGAAACGTCAACTGTGCTCTTCTCCGCCGATGCTGCCAGATCTGCTGAGTTTTTCCAGGTATTTCTATTTTTGTTTTGGATTTCCAGCATCCGCAGTTTTTTGTTTTTAAATCCCTAATTCCCTTTTTTTTAAACTTCTTACTAAGGAACCATTTGGGATTTTACTTTTGAGCGTAGGTCTAGGGATGTAGATGCCTGGTTCAGCTGACCAAACTGTCCTGCAACAACCAGTTGGGATCAAAATGAAGCTAATTTTCTAACCCTTGAATAGGTTAACCTGAGTTTGCTGATTGAATTAACTCTTTTCTTCCTTAATGATTTGGCAAGAAAATCAGACTACAGGTTCTGCAATTTATTGATCATAAATTTAAAAATTGAGTAAATGAATGCTTAATAGTGATGCAAAAATGTAATTAATTAACTAGCAGTTTAGTAGCAAATCATTTACAGACAACTTCCTTAGTAAAATGAATAGCAAAAGTTATACAGGCAATTCAGTATTATGGTAAGACAGTGCTAATGGATACTGACTTCAACTACAGCAGTGGTCAGTGTTTGAGGTTATAAATTGGTTAATTGCTTTAAATGTGATTCCTAAGAATTGTAGACAAGATAACAGTTTTATATAATCAATCTATTAAGTCTGAGATTAATAACATTGACTTTAAATAACCTCGCCCTCACAAGCCCTTCGTTCCATGGGAAGTCGCTGATGGCTTCTGGAATGTTGAGTCAATGAACCTGTTTGCGACAGGATTATCTGTCTCACTTGGGTCCTTGGTTCTGATTGAACCACGTTACACATGAGTAATGATATCTGACCTGACTTCACCACTAGCCTTCCGTGATGTCAAGTCTAGTCGCAATTAAGTGAGCTCTGACTGTAACTAGGTTGTGTAGCCACAATTTAGCTTCTGACTTCTGGTAAGGTCCTTTAACAGTATTTCGTACTGATTAGCATATTTGCTGGGTAAAAGCTTTTAGAGGAAGAGAACAGAGGAAACACGAGTCATCCCCTGATTAACCTAGAGGCTAAGAAAGATTGCAACTTCTACCAAGGGCAGAGAAAAACTCTAATTCTGAGTAAATCATATGTCAGAAAGTGGTGTTTCTTTTCATGTCAATCGTCCCCCAACAAGCCCATACTGAAGAATGGAATCACAGACAGGTAGGCTCCACTTTTACAACTCCCTCCCACTTTTAACAAAAGCACCCACACAGATGTGAGGGGTCATGACCTGTTTATGACTCGCATATGCTTCTTCCCTGGACCTGAACCAGGAATAATAACTGTACAACTTGATTGCTTGAAAACCTACATTAACTACTTATTTCCTGGCACTTGGTTCAATAGTTGAATTCCACACTGTCAGTTACAGGATTAGAGTTTTGAAGGCAACCCTTTAATTTCACAGATCTGTGTCCGACAATGGGGAGCATTGCAAGGATGTACTAAATAAAGAGAACACTTGCAATATTTTGTTATTTAATCTTCTAACTTGTTTTGTAAGCTGTTTATTCCACTTTATTTTGGCATCTCAACTTTTCTGGAATTTCACTAATTGTTCTGCACTCCAGATGGTTCATTTGAAATGATGCATACCCTGTTTCCAAGAATTAACCAACTTGTTTAGTTAGCACATTGATAGAAAATGCTTCAGACTTAATTGGATACCCAAATTTGTGAAGTTCAGTGGAAAAATCTCCCACTTGAGAGAGCAAAATTGGCAAAAGTGAATTAACCATCTGTTCACACCCCACTTAATTTTCTTTCCCATTCAATTTGAGCGAGATGCAAGGAAAACTACAATTCACCATCACCTACTTTGTGCTTTTCCCCGAGACCAGTTACATACCAGTGTCTCTTGTAAGTGGTGTTTTGAAAGTTGAGAGACAAACAAAATGTGTTTAAGGGGTTAAATTAATACTAGGAAGGAAAAGCAGTCCAACAAGGTCTTAAGACTATATGTTAATTTAAACTGTGTTTATTTTTAGGTGGGACTTGACATTACGAGAAAATAATTTTTCTTACTATAGCAAGCTTACATCTGAAGTAGATTATCTCAGATGTGCCAACTGTAAAATATCAATTTTGCAGTTAAAGTTCTCGAGTTTAGAACTTGTTTATCTGTTTTTAGTTTGTGTTCACCTCGTATGTAATTCCACTGTTGCCTTGTAGGGCATTCACATTTGTCACCTGAACAGACAGTGGGCAGACTACCACCAATTCCTCCCTAGGCTACTGAGGGGTGTCCCCCCTTGCTTAGTGGTTCACGTTGGTTTTGGGAATCTTGACAAGTATCTTACAAGGAATCATTTTCAACAAAATGACTTCTTCAGCAAGCTACTTATTCAAGTGCAAGTGCTAGTCTGCCTTGTATATTCTTTCTGTAAGGAAGTAAGATCTTCTGAAATGTGAGTCGCTATTGAACTTGACACAATTTGACTTGCCTGGAAAGTACTGAACTTGAGTATGAAGCACCAATCAATTTTAAATTCAAGTAACACAAAGGTAAATGTAAATAATGGGTCGTTAAGACACTTAAATTGTTCTTTTCATGAAACACAACTAATTATTTTGCAGTATCCTTTTTTTTAGTCCATGGAAAAATCTTTGTTCTCACCTTCGGTGTTTGTTAAGCATACAACAATGCATGACTTTCAATCAAAGGAGGCGTGCCCTTTCTTGCAGACTCGCGGATACTTCACATTGGTTTAACTGCAGAGATTCTGTTTGAGCCAGTTAATATTCAATCTGAGGCATGTAAGACTGCAAGCTTGAGTTTGTGTAAGACGCACGTGACCTAACCTGTGTCCGCAGGTCCAAATATCAAGAGACTTGCTGGAAGTTTGCTGCATTTTTAGAAGGATCAACCTCTTTTTTAAAAAAAAGTGGGACTTGCAAACAGTGCCAGGTCAGATATTTAATGTCTGTACTTCCCTTGGACTATAATAGCTAAATATTTTCCTTTGGGGCTGACATTTTGAAGGCCTGAAGTTACCACTTATGCTTTTTTGCGGACGTGTACCCACCAGCTTGTGGTTGAGGTGTCGCTTTACAGTCATATGATCAAAGCTGTTAATTTGGATAGGAGGCGATACCCTGATCTCAGTTTTCACTGACTTTTGGTCAGACAGTAAGCTTGTCCTGCCTGCTACCTGTTCTTCACCGGCCAGGGAGTTTAACATGAGACCAACAGGTAAGAAATACTGCTTTCAAATAAATTCCAGTCTGTAGATTATGGGACGTGAATGGCAAATATTTAATGTAGCATTCTTTGTCTGCAGACTCCAGTCCTCTGTGTTAAATTAAGAAATTAGATATGACTTGCTCAAAGAAGCTTTCCCTTTTTAAAAGAAATTTAAATACACGTATCTCATTCGGGTGAAGATTGGCAGGAGTAAACTTTAATAAATTCCAACTATGTTCATTTCAGAAGGCTGTTGCACCCAAACTGACTAGTCTCCACTTGTTTTATACTCAGCATTATCAACTAAATGCTGCAGGAGGAGGCTTTTCATTTGTTTTGAAATACTATATGTTACCTCAAGTGTGCAATTGTAGAATGCATTTTGAAAGTATATGGTGTTGCAATATTGTCTATTTTTTGTTAACATCATGCACTGATCTGTTTTTCTGCTCTTTTATTTTAAAAGAATCAAAGATGTTTTAGTTTGAAAGTACTTAAAATGCAAATTTGAATGAACTTAATTTGGAAAAGTGTAATTTATAATTAACTGGAAAACAGTTGTTCCAAAGAGTTCAAATTGCACATGGACATTTAAAATTAATGCTAAATGTAATTTTTTGATTTTCAGTGCAACTGTAATCTCCCAATTAAGTGGTAAAGCAGGCAGGTAACTTATGAGTAAGACTTTTCTTAAACTGGCTACAGTATTTGGTTGTCTGCAAGAGAGAAACCCTTCTGATTTTGTTCACTTGTAGAAAAGCATCTGAACTCTGCGTGGTTAATCTGATGGTATGAAACTAATTGAGATCATGCACTGGGAGTTTCTCTGTGTCCCGGCCAATATTTATCTTTCACTCAGCATCACTAAAATGGATTGTCTGGTCATTAACGTTGCTGTTTGTGGAAGCTTGCTGTGCACAAAATGGCTGCTATGTTTCCTACATTACAACTGTGACTACACTGCGAATGTACTTTATTGGTAGTTTGCTATGCCCTGAGATATAAGAGGAGTAGGGTGGTGATTTGTCTAGTTTTATACCAGACAGTCCAGTTTTGAGCCAGTCTGGACAGTGTTTGGTACTGGATTGCTTTATGTCCAGTAATTTGTGCCTTAGTATACTCACCTCAGTGCAGGTGCCTTTGCTCATTCCTTCACCCTGTCTGCAATGGCCTCAGTGACTGGGACACAGAAAACAGTTATTTTTCATATTTCCCTGTCCCATCATCGTCTCTTACCTGCAATTGGGCCTTTTCCATCCTGAACCAAGATGGATCTCAGTACATGATGATGTCAGCCCTGCGTGTCACAGCGGTGTCCACTATTAGTAGCTTCTGGTAATGGCTGCCCTAGACAGGGGCATAATAAATTCACTGCTCTTTTGACCTTAAAACCATTGGAAAGCTAAAGTGATTTTGCCAAAAAATAAACTATTGTATGTGACGATCAGCTCTTGTGCCTACAAGCTTGATCTATACCGGAAAACAACCAGACATTAGTTTTACTAAAGTCAGTCAGTCAACAAGAACTGCCTCAACTGCAAACCTAACCAAATATTCCTGATCTCTTGGGTTGTTTTTCTGATTCTAATAACTCATTACCCTACAGATTTGATTCCAACAACAAATGTACTACTAAGATACTTCCAAGCACACAACAGCCTCATGCCTGTGCAATTGTAGTCATTAAAATTCTCAGGTGCTAATTTATCTGGTTCTTCCATTGGCAAAGTACCACAGGTAGTAAAGCTTCTAGTTGCATTTGTTTTGGTTCTGTCTTTTTTTTGAAAAATATACTTTATTCATAAAATACCTGAGAGAACATCACAAAACTTTTCAAAATAGCCATCTCAAAAAGTGCAATCCGATTCAACTTTTGCACATAAATCATGAGGTGCTTCAATACAATCAATGAACATTACAGACATTTCAACACTGGTCATTACAGACAGAGCAATGGTATTCAAGTTATCTACATAGATCATGTTGCACTCTGGGGTGCTTCAATACAATTGTGACACATGTAGTTTTCACTGCATACATTCCTTCAGAGTCCTACAGCCCGAGGGGTCTATACAGCTCCCCTCAGTGCACTGTGGCAGAAAGGTCTTAGACAGCGACCTTTCCCCATTGTGCCTTTGCGGCGGCTGCCCTAAGCTTTAGTACATCCCTCAGCAAGTAGTCCTGGATCTTGGAATATGCCAATCTGCAACACTCGGCCGGGGACAATACTTTGCACTGGAAGACCAACAAGTTTCCGGCAGACCAAAGAGTGTTTTTCACTGAGTTGATGATCCTCCAGCTGCAGTCGATGTTTGTCTCGGTGTGCGTCCCTGGGAGCAGCCCGTAGAGCACAGAGTCCTGTGTCACAGAATTGCTCGGGAATGAACCTCAATGAAAACCACTGCATCTCTATGCAGACTTTTTTTTGCAAAGGCACATTCCACAAGGAGGTGAACAACGGTCACTTCTGCACCCCACAGCTGCAGTGTGCAGAGGGGGTGAGACTCCTGGAGTGTAGGAAGGATCTGACTGGGAGGGTCTTTTTCACCACCAGCCAAGCTACGCCTTGGTGCTTGTTGAAAAGTTCTGGTGATGAGACATTCTGCCAAATGACTCTGATTCTGGCCACATACAGGATGATTTGTTACCTATGCAATTCAACAATGTTATTATGATATTGGCCTGTACACACCTCTCTATCAAATAAGGTCCACAGCTAAACCAGTAAAATTGTGTATGCTACTTTGTGGTTATTGTGATTGACCAAGATTGCACAGGTGCTCTAAAGTTGTGTTTAGACTTTTCAGAGAATATGAAAACCTTGCATATGTCCAGTTACATTATTGGTGAATTTAAATAGGGCAGGATGAACTTGTCAACAATTTGTGTAGAAGATTTGCATCTATGTACCAGCTCAAAAAATAAATACCACATTATGGAACCACTTGCATTGGAAGAATTTGTGAAATACAAGCACAGCACAAAGCTGATTTGTTTAAGGTTGAACTATTTTGGTGCATCTGCTAATCCTGGAAACTGGGAAAGAAGGAATGCAATTCATTTTTAGACCATGTCTCTAGATCAGTAAGCAGCTTTATGAAAGTTAAGTTAGGGAACTGGATGCCATACATTTCCACATCTAATCAGATATTCAGAATTGAACTTCCATCATAACTTTCTGACCCTTGACTTGTTTATCATTTACTGTTCCCCCACCCCCTGCCCTGGCCCCCACCTCCCCATCTCTTTATCCCATCAATGATTTTGGATGCTTTAGTTGTCTTCATTTATCTTTGCTGGAGCATCCTCCTTAAACTCCTGCACTCCTCTCTTGCTTTTCTCAAAACCAAGCTTTTGCTCACCTACACCACCCCCCCCTAATTTTTTATGAAAGTTCAGTATTTGTTTGCCCACCTGTCTCCATTTGTGAAGTCTCTTTGGAAGGTTTTTACATTAAAGACACTAAATGCAGGTTATTCATTGCAGCTGAGTGAACTGTGTTGCATTTGAGTTCCTCCAGCTTCATACAATGTCCGAAATGAATGTTATTTCCATTCCCACTCACAACAAATGTATATTCCATTAGAATGAAATATTGGTTGATGTAATTGAGTTTACCAAAATACATCTGTTTGGATAGATTCCAGCTTCTCTAGGAGTGCAATATCTGACCTTTTACTTGAGATAGATTTTTAATATTAGAAGTCTTAAGAAGTAACAGTATAAAAAAAGGCATCATGAAACTGCTGACAGATATATTTGATTGCACGTAATGCAGAGTTGCTGATATGGTTCAGCTGTTGCTTTAGCAGTTTAATTTTCATCTTTTAGGTCAGAGTAATCTTGAGGCATAACTTCAGGTTCAGTTTTTTAAAAAATAATCAACCTGGCACCACCAGTCTGTCAAGTGTTTGCGGAAGAGTTGGTCTCTGCAGCCAGCATGTATATGGTCCTACAAGTGAATACTGACTGAAACTATGCTTTGAATCTGATACTTTGTCATCATTTTCTTCTTGGCTTCAAGAGCACATCATGTGTTTATCTACATACCATGTAGATCTTGTGTACATACATGTTTGAAAGTAAATTTAAAATGTATATGTATAATATCCTATGTATAGCAGCCACTTTGGTTTGTTAGAAAAAGACCCATATTACAATACATCGCTATTCTCCATCTCTAAGCAATTTTTTTAATCCTTGGGGCTCACATCTATTTCATCCTAAATTTTTGACAGCATAAAGTGTGATTCCATACTAGTTTCCACTTCCCAATTTTATATTTGTCTTTCATAGTCCAACTTTCAGTGTTTTATTGAGCAACCTGTTTTGTTTTCTGGTCATGTATTTGGAAAAAAAAATCTTGTTCTTACCAGCCAAACATTGATCTTATTTTGTAAATCTTGTGACCCATTCTTCTTTGAAATTTGAGAAACTGGTGTTGTGTTTTGGGGAAACTGGATTCAAATTCCAGCCAACTGGTATTTATGTATGAGCTTTCTAGATCTTTGGCTGCCCTGCTCAATGTGCAACTGTTTAATTCGTACATCTATTGTTTAATTGACTGACATTTTGTGATCAACTTTGAAAAGCAATTGTGCTTTTATGATTTATCCCCCATTTAGAAAAGAACTGCTCAGTTCAGTAAGCATAATGTTGTGCTTGTGTGTTTGTCATTTGTACATTGTGTGTTGTCTTCCCTTTCTCTTTCCACTTCTTCCCCTTGCCCCTTTTTCTTTCCACCCCCTCAAGTTCACATTATACTTCTAAGTGCTATAGTTTCAGCTTAACTTGTACTTGCCTTCCAAGCTGCGCATTCTATAAATGGCATATTTAGCTTTCTGGATTGCTTAAATGTCAGTACTTAGCTTTTTGTCATTGGCCCATATATCTTCTTTTTGTGGCTTGGTGTCATATTTTGTTTTATAATGTCTCTGAAGCATCTTGGGAAGTTTCCTTGTATTTAGATAGCACCTTTTAATGTAAGTTGTAATAGTGGTATTTGTATATGATCATACAATATGCAGTCATTGGACTATTTGGTCATATTTTAGCACATTCATCAGTCAAATAACCTGAGACAATGATATAAAATCTACCCAGTGAGAATAATTTCAGTGCAAGCATTAATTTCAGCGTGTATAACACACTGCAAGGTCATAACATGCCTCCAAAAGTTCTATCTGTTTCTGAAACTGGGCATCTAACGAAATCTATGCCATACATATTGGAAATTGATTTTCACTTGCCACATTCATCTATACATTTTCCAAAGAAAATCTACAGTTGTTGAAAGTTTCATTGTAGAAAAGAAAGACTTGCATTTATATAATGCCTTTTATGACCACAGGATATACCAAAATTTCTTTGCAGGCAATGATGTATTTTTGAAGAAAAAAAAACAAAAATACCTGGAAAAACTCCTGTTTCTCTCCTGATGTATTTTTGAAGTGTAGTCTCTGTTATCAAAAATACCTGGAAAAACTCACCAGGTCTGGCAGCATCTGCGGAGAGGAACACAGTTAACGTTTCGAGTCCGAATGACCCTTCAATAGATGCTGCCAGACCTGCTGAGTTTTTCCAGATATTTTTGTTTTTGTTTTGGATTTCCAGCATCTGCAGTTTTTTGCTTTTGTCTCTGTTATCAAATTGGAAACACAGCAGCCAATTTGCACACTGTAAAATCCCAGAAACAGCAATGTGATATTGACCAGGTAATCTGTGCTTGTGATGATTGAGGGATAAATATTGGTGAGCACACCAAGGATAACCCCTGCTTCTCTTGAAAATTGAACTAGATTGTTGTGCTCAAGTCCTGGAGTGGGACTTAAACTCCCAACCCTGTGACTCAGGCAAGAGCGCTACCAACTGAGCTGTGGCTGACTGGTGTAATACTGGATTATTTAGTGAATAACATTACTTTGTTTTTGTTTATGAAATAGTATTGAGGATTGAGGCTGTCAAAATAATAAAACTTGTAGAATATAGAGAGCTAAAACTTTAATTGTTCCCCCTAGCCTCTTGTCATGACTCCTGATTTTGTAGTTATTTTTTCCATGTAAATGATTTGGACATAAGCAATTTTTTTTTGTGATTTGGACAGAAGCTTGCTGCAAAGGAATAGATTGCCCAGACAGCTGCATGCTGAGTAGGACATCTGTAGACAGGTAGAGGTGATTTAAATGAGTGGGGGACAATTGTTTTGCACAGATCACAAATGGTGGCTCATTCATTAGCACTTTGTAACTATTTAAGAAGTCATCTATCTGTTTAGTATTCCCAACTCTAGTGATGTTAGCCTTTGAAAAGACATTTCTTATGAATCAACACTAGGACATACGAATGTTTGAATTAGGAGCAGAAATAGGGCACTCGGCCCCTCAACCCTGCTCCACCATTCAATAAGATCGTGGCTATTCTGATTGTAACCTTCAACCCCACATTCATGCCTACCCGCACCTCGTTACACCCCCTTGTTAATCAAGAATCTCTCCAGCTCTGCCTTAAAAATACTCAAAAGATTCTGCTTCTACAGCCTTTTGAAGAAGAGTTCCAAAGACATTCTACTGTCAGAAAACAATTCTCATCTTTGTCTTAAATGAGCAACCCCTTTATTTTTAAACAGTAACTCCACAAGAGGAAACATTCTCTCAACATCCACCCTGTCAAGATCCCTCAGGATCTTTAAAGGTTTCAATCAAGTCACCTCTTACTCTTCTAAATTCCAGTGGATACAAATCTAACCTGTCCAACCTTTCCTCATAGAACAACCCACCCATTCCTGGCATTAGCCTAGTAAACTTTCTCTGAACTATTCACGCATTTACGTCTTTCCTTAAATAAGGAGACCAGTACTGTACACGATAATCCAGATGTGGTCTCACCAGTTCCCCGAACAACTGAAGCATAACCTCCCTACTTTTGTAATCAACTCCTTTCACAATAAATGATAACATTCTATTAGCTTTCCTAATTACCTGCTGTACCTGCATACTAGCTTTTTGTGATTCATGCACTAGGACACCCAGATCCCTCTGATTCTGAGCTCTGCAATCTGTCGCCATTTAGATAATCTTTTTTATCCTCCCTGCCAAAATGAACAATTTCGTATTTGCCCACATTATATTCCATTTGCCAGATATTTGCACGCTCACTTAACCTATCTATATCACTTTGTAGCCTCTTGTGCCCTCTTCACATCTTTCTTTCCTACCTATCTTTGTCATCAGTGAATTTAGCAACCATTCCTTCGGCCCTTTCATCCAAGTCACTTATGTAAATTGTAAAAGGTTGAGGTCCCAGCACTGATCCATGTGGCACACCACTCACCACATCCTGCCAACCAGAATAATATCCATTTATGCCAACTCTCTGCTTCCTGTTAGCTAGCCAATCTTCTTTCCATTCCAATATGTTACCCCCTACACCATGAGCTTTTATTTTCCACAATAACCTTTGATGTGGCACTTCTATCAAATGCCTTCTGGAAACCCTGAATACAGTGCATTCACTAGTTCCCATTTATCCACAGCACATGTAATTCCTTCAAAGAACTCCAATAAATGAGGTAAATATGATTTCCATGTCACAAAACATGTTGACTCTGCCTGATTGCCTTGAATTTTTCTAAGTGCCCCGCTAAAACATCTTCAATAATAGTTTCTAACATTTTCCCAATGACAGATGCTAGGTTAACTAGCCTGTAGCTGCTTGCATTCTGTCAACCCAGACAATAGCCCGTGAAAGGTGTAAAGTAACTGAATGGGTCAGGAGTCATCAGAAAGGTTGTAAGAGAAAAGTAACTCCCTCAATGGGGCAGACAGCAGACTGAATATCTTTGTGTTGTTACAAACGGTCCTCAGGTGAGGTCCCCAATTTGTTAACTTCCTGAACAGGGCCCTGATTTTTTTATGCTCCCGGGTGAGGGGGCATGAGCTGGCTCCCCTATTTTTTCAAACTCCTCGGTTGGTCACAACAAGGTTAATTTAAAATGGATCCCTTCCACCGTGGATACCTTTTCCCAGTCCAGATTTTTTTTTTTTAGAAGGAGCCAATTTAACCAGACTTTCTTGAGTTGGAGTATGTTTGTTCATTATTAAAACCCGAGAAAAATAATAATGCCACACACACAGATCAGAAATGAGAACAGCCCAGATAAGCGTTTTACAATATATACGAATCAGTCTTTGGCCTGTCCATAAGGCGTAGATGGTGGTACATTGCAGCCGTTACACTGGGTGATTCCAGTAGAACTGACTTTGGCAGTTCCACAGTTCGTTTGGTGATGCTTGATTCTGAGACGGCTGAAAGGTTGCCCTATTTCATTCAGGTTGTGGCGTCTGTTGAATTTTGCCTACATCAACAGAGAGAGAGATCTTTTCCCCTGCAAGCTGTAGGGCGGTGACTAACTTGTAATTCTGCTTGCTGTCACACACAGTTGCACATCATCAGTTTTTTAATGTTTGTTCCTTGTGTATTCTGGAGGGGTAAAAAACTATGACTTGCACCCAAAGTCTATATTCTTTCATCCCAGACTATTTACACATTCTGTGGTATAAATCAGCAGGAGATAGATTTCGGATGTCTGCTGAGACGTGCAAATCAGTCCTTTGTCACCACAAGTGTAGAAGGTTAAAATTCAGTCTTTTGCATCTTTCCTATCTCCCTTTCAAATCTCTGAAGATGTCTATGACACCTTACAGGTGTGACATTCCACATTCTCTCGGGACTAGTCGGTCAACTTTAACCCACAAAGGAATTTTCCAGGGTGTGGTCACTGCACGTTATCAGCCATCTTTTGCTCAGTGTCATCTTTTTAAAAAAAAAGTCTTCCTTAAGTTCAAAATGCCCGTAGGTTATTGGTACCATTAGTCCGGTGTCAAAACAGTGTTAAAGATTAAAGATTGTGTTGTGTTGAGGTTATGCTTGGTGTGCTGGTTAAAGATTCCCCCAACTGAGTAAACAGAACTCATATTTATATAATGCCTTTCGTGACTTCAGGATGGCTTGAAGTGCTTCACAGGCATAAAAACAACTGTAAAATGTCCCAAGGTTCTTCACAGGAGTACTACCAGACAATAATTGCCATTAAGCTAAATAGGGTGATATTAGGACGGGAGAGTAAAAGCTTTGTCAAAGAGGTAGGTTTTAAACGAGGATCTTAAAGGAGAAGAAAGAGATGGGGAAGGGAAGAGGCTTAGGGAGGAAATTGTAAAACTTAAGGCCTAGGCATCTGAAGGCACAGCCATCAATAGTGTGGCAAAGGAAGTCTGAGATGGACAAGAGGCCAGAATTGTGAAAACAGAGTTTTAGGAGGGTTGTAGGACTGGAGGTGGTAGAGATGGGAAGGGTCAAGGGCATGGAGGAACTTGTACAGATGGCAATTTTAAAATCCTCATTTTTAAAAGCTGTGTGTTCATTAGCAAAGGGTGATCGATAAATGGGACTTGGTTTGAGTTAGGTAACAAGCAGCAGAATTTTAGATGAGTTTGGGATTATGTAAAATGTGAGGTTGACCTGCAGGGCATTGATGGGACTTCAAAAGTTCTATTTCAATGTTGTAATGTTGGAAACATAGCAACAATTTATGCATGATAAGATTTCATGAACAACAATGAGAAAATAACCAGAAAATCTCTCTTAGTGATGGTTAATGGATAAATGTTATTCATTACGCTGGGGAGAGCTCCTGCTTTTCTTGGAATAGTGCCATGAGATATCTACATAGACATGAGAGGGCAATTAGATTAATGTCCCATCCGAAGGTCAGCACTTCTGATGCAGCACTTCCTCAGCATTGCACTTCGATAGTGTGCAAAGATTTCTGCAATGGGGCTTGATTGCAGCTTCTGACCCTGAACCGAAGAAGTTACCACTGAGCAAAGGCTGACTGCTTACAGACAAAACAAAATGATGCTTCATTTGTTGACTCTGTCCGCATCCTGAAGAACATGAGACATTAAGACATGAAGCTCAGTCCGGATGAGAAGCATTTCATGGTTTTCCTGCTACTGCATTTGCAGATACAGGGCATTGCAAGTCAGCTTCTGTTGAGGGGGCGGGTGGGGGGGCAGGGTGGTGAGGGTGGAAGACAACATACAGCCCAAGAGAGTGACTGACAACACTGAACCTGAGCGGATAAGTGCAACAGACCAGAATATGTAGCATTTCATACACTTCCTCTCATCAAATATGCTGACTCATTTTGAGGTACAGTTCCACAAGCATTAACCAGAGTGCACATCTATGTTTATTTCCACAAGCAAGAGACTAAGCAGTTTTTTGCAAATGAAGTAAACACAACTATATAATAAACTTAATTGTAATATCAGCCTGGTGTACTGTCCAATTATTTAAAATTGAACCAAAAAGTGAATGGCTTTGGAACAACTTTTGTTAACTTCTGGTTGGACCTGTTGCAGCAATACACATGGAGAACATGTCTTGAGAGAATAACTTGTTGATTGTCAAGGACAAAAACATCATGTGTAGTGGTACGGATTCATTCAGACTGTGAATGTCCAGGATAAGGTTCCTAATTTCTGCTGAATTCACTGCATTTCACAAGGATAGAGTGGGATTGCATCATCTCCCCAAGCTAGGGAGAAGAAAAAATGATCAAGAATTTGTGCTTCTGTCACTATCCACTGATCTCTAATGGACAGTGTATATGTCTAACTGTTGGAAGAGGATGAAGTCAGACTTGATTGTGACTTTCCACAATAGGCAATTGTGAGCTGATGGGTCCATATGCCCAGCATGTCAGTATCTTGGGGGAGAAGTAAGAATTTGGTGGTTGGTGGTATTAAAATGATCATAGCTGTAATGTAAATTTTGTTCACACCAGTTCAGAATGTTGTTTAAAGCTGCATTTGCACAAACCAAATTCACACTCAAACATGTCAAGCCCCCTGCTTCTCATGGAATTCAACATATATACCAATTATTACAGTTATGACAGGAAGATACAATTGGAATAATCCAGATGGATTTGAATTTTTTTGCAGCTGCAGTAAATTAATGACTTTGTTTTCCTCCTCAAACTATTAAAGCTGTTTCTTCACCTTATTCCACTCCTTCAAAAGAAGCTAATCGTACAGGGAAATTTTCATTCTGTTGCTGATTTCATGATTATTCTGGTCTAGTTTGTGAAGAATGTTAATCTTTTGTAAGCTGAAAGTGAACGTGACACAGTGTTCATTAGCTTTTGATTTTTAATAGCACAACTGTTAAAATAGGTGTTAACTAAGCATGAGGGAAACCAAGTACTTAAAGGTGGTTTTGCCTGTGCCACGGGACATTTACTGTGTGTAGTTAAATGAGCACAACTTTTTAATGTACACACGTTTAGACTTGCACAGGGCTTTGACTGCTTCCTAACTGGATTAAACTTTCTGCTGAAAATGTCACCTGGCTGGAGCTCTGGTTGTGGAAATTTCTGTTCCTGCTGTAGTCAGTCATTATCACAGTGAATTCAAATTCTTTCTAATGAGAGATGCAGATCTTTTGAGAGTTACATCCTTCCAGGAACAAACATGTAGGTGTTTGTTTTACAGAGTATTTGGATACAAAATTACTTTTTTAGTGCCATTTCAAGCAGACCAATGTAACTTAGTCTAGGCCTAATTAAATGCATCACTCTCTGTGCTCACGCAAACTGCTTCTGCGTTCTTCTAGATCTCAAGTTTGCTTTTAGTGCCTATCTCCAGCTGAGTTATTGCTTTTACTCCCCACCCTCTTGGCAGTAAAATGCCAACTCCAAACAGATTGGTTGCACATAATTTAATCAAAATGATGATTCCACATTATACTGACTAAAGCTGCTTTTATGTTGATCTCCGGTTGGTCTGCACACAAGCAGTTCTTGTGCTGTGACTACACTACTTCTCTATTTCAATTTTAGTATCTCCTATTTATAAGGCACGTTTTACCCAGAAAAAAAATCTGAAGATAGTACACACAAGTGTGGGGGGGGGGGGGGGGGGGGGTTGCGGTTGCTGCTGCTGCTGCTGATGGGGAGGGGCAGGGGGAACTGGATGCTGATCCAAATGATGGGCTGTTAGGCAAAGAGATCAAATGCTTGGTCACAGAATTGATGTTTAAAGAGGATCTTTTAGGAGCGAGAAATAGAAGGACAGAAAGATTTGGGGAGAGAACTTAAATGTGTAGCTGAAAAAAATATAAAGCTTATCCAAGGCTGGTTACCAGATGAACAGTGGAGGGGACAAGAGAGCCAGTGGAGAAGTAGAGTTTGGAGGCATCAGTGTACATATGGGAGCTGACCCCCACACCTCAAGTGATGTCAACAAAGGGTGAGATACAATGAGGAAGAGCAGGGAGTAAGCAGGGAGTGTGTGTGAATATGGGAGGAAGATGCCTTTGAGAGAGATGCTGTGGCTAAAGTTACAGTTGGGCAGGCAAGATGAAGGCCAGTTGTCCTAGTGGGCCATGCTTGAATGGGGTGGGCGGGTGGTGGTGGTGGCACGTGGGGAGGAGTCACAGTATATTCTCGATAGGAAAATGGGATACATCTTGTAAGTACAGGAGAACTATATGCACAGTCGCTTGGTCGTACAGAACTTGAATATCGCTGAGAGGTGAGACATGTTGCCAAAGCTTTTCATCTTGCACTCATCCGGACAAATGCAAGAATGCCAAATTTCAAAAGATTGCAATTTATGCTAGAGGAGAAAAGGGTGCTGATTGGTTGTCAAGTCTGGCCAAGGCATTGTCTTGGAAAAAGCAACAGGGCTGTACATCCCAGACATTGGTTGATCAAAGGAACATGCTTTTTGATTCACTTGTTTGTAAAAGACAGAGCACAGAATGTAATCAACCAGCATATGCTTGCAGAGCCCAAATCAAAACATCTACTGACAGGTGTGATTCCATGATTGGGCAACACTTGCTGAACAATCCTGATTGTGCTAAAAGCTACTAGAACAACCAATTTAAGATAATCAGTCAAGATTGTAACATGACTTAGTTACACTTGTTAGAAGTGACATACATTCATACGTAGGGACCTGTTCTCTGCAAACTAAAGGAATATGTTCAAATCTTGTGCCTTTTTGATTTATCAGGAAACTTGGGGAACCTATAATTCCTGTCACTTTTTCCCATTTCACCGCCATGGCCAATCAGTCAGCACCCTTTTCTCCTGTAGTACAATTTGTTGTGATCATTTGAAATTTGTCATCCTTGCATTTGTCCTGAAGAGTGCAAAATTTAAGAACTGCATAGCTTGATGTTCCAAGTCTGCATGTCAATATACCAGTATATAAAAGCTGACTTTCTTTAAAACATTTCCTCCGGATACAGACCTGTGTAGACCTTCCCAAATGTTACAGGAGTTCCACAGCCTGGAAATTGTTCATAAATGCCAACTTTTGGCAACTGCAAATGCAGAGCCTGGCACGCAGTAATGTATAGCTGATCCATTTGGATACAGACCCCACATTAAAATATTCCATTGTATCTTGTTAGTAAATCCAAATATTTGCCTTTGCTACCGTAAAGAAATGCAATCCAAGTGGTGATCACTTTGTGTACAGTTCCCAACATCAGTTGTGGCATGAGTCAGAATCATTGCCATCTTATCGCACAACTTAGTTTACCTTGAAGTACGACTCTTGATTTTGTGATCAGTAGTGAAGCTGCTCACTGATCTCAAAGAAATTTGTGCAGAGAGATCTCTGTGGCTAGAACTTTAATGCTTTCTCAATATGCAGTTGATTGTAACATAGTTTAATGTGACTTCCCAGCTTTGAGCTGTCCATCAACCTGTCCAAGCAGCCAGTTGCATTAAAGAATTCTGTCATCCAGGAAATGAAAACCACGTAACCATGCCATCACAGCACTACCTATTTCCACTTATTCAATAATGTCGCTATCATCGGACTTTGCATCATCTCAACTCATCTACTGAAAACCTCATCTGTGCTTTTGTTACCTCTAGATGTAACCATTCACTTGCACTCTTGAGTCAGTCTTCCATATTCTACCATCTGCAAACTTGAGGTTATCTAGAACTCTGCTTGTGTCCTGACTCATACCAGGGCCTGGTCACCCATGACCCCTGTGGTTACTGATCTACTTTGGCTTCCAGCTGAGCAAAGCCTCTTTTAATTCTTAACTTTGTTTTCAAATTCCTCCATGGCCAATTCTTCCATGGCCTTGCTCCTATCAATATCTGTAATCAGCTCAAACCCCATAATCCTATGAGATCTATGTTCTTCTAATTCTGGCCTCTGGGGCATCCCTGATTTTTAATTGCTCCACCATTGGTAGCCATTCCTTGAGTTGCCTTGGCCCTAAACTCTGAAGTTCCCTCCTTAACACTTCCTACATCTATGCCTCTCACTTTTAAGGCACTCGTTAAAACCTACTTTGACCAAGATTTTGGCCATTTTCCCTAATATTGCCTTTAAGTGGCTGTGTGTCAAATTTCACTTGATAATGATCCTATGAAGTGCCTTAGAACATTTTCTTACTTTAGAGACACTATATACATATAAGTTGTTGAAAAGCACCAAAATCAATCACGTTTTTAAAAAAAAAATCAGTGAAATAAAGATTGGGACATGCATGAAGGGCTAAGATGCAAAACTGCCTATGGCAGGGCAATGAATGACCGATGGTAATTTCAGAATTTTTGTGTTTGGCCTGTGCTTTGGTTAAAGCTTAAGTTTGTCATCGGATTCAACGAGGTACTGAAGGCGAATGCTGACAGTCTCCATCAAAAAGAGCAAATTCTGGGCCAAAATTTTATACTTATCTTTTCTATATCCTTTATTTTCTTGTATTCTCTAAGATCACCTCGTGGTTGTGGTTTCTCAGGTCTGCGTTGCCAAGTTTCTTCAGACTTTCTATATGTTTTGAACTTTCCAACACTTGGGCATCACTCTGCAATCTACACAAAAGCAAAATACTGCAGATGCTGAAAATAAATAAAAACAAGCAATGCTGGAAATACTCTACAGGTCAGCATCTGTGGAGAAAAACAGTTAACATTTTGGGTTGATGATGACCCTCCATCAGAACTCTGCACTCCTCCTTGGGCTCAAATGTTTGGCAGTGTCTCAGTGGACACAATTGCTTGTATTACTGCTAGTGCTCTAAATCCACTTTTCAATATTAAAGTGCTAATAAGGGCAATTCTGATATATAATGAAAGTAAGTGGTACTTGTCTATCTAGTGCTAATACCCCAAACTAGAATTAATTGTGCAATAGACAGATGTATTGTCACAAGAATATTACAATGCAGCTGGCTTGGTATATTTGGGTTTTCAAATTATTTTTTTCCTTTTTTTATGCCACTTTGTATACCCATTATGACAGGTTCACCAAAATACTCGGTGTTTATATGAGAAAGCTCTTTTAGATGAGCCATATGTTAATTCTAATATATATATTCCTGTGCAAGTAGGATAGATTAGGCAAATTGGATCTAAATTTGATCATACAAATCTTCCCATGGTACTATTCAGTTTACAATCATACCTTTATGCAGTTAACTAAAATAAATGTTTGTTAAATGTATGAAAGATTATGGAAACTGCTGTCATTATCACTTCTGAGTAATCAGGATTTCCACTTAATGTATTTAGAAGACAAGACAAGGGGCAGATGAGAAAACTTTCATTTCCATGCTAGTGATTACAGACTGTTGAGTTATATTCTGGCAATGCAAATATCCAAGCAAAAATATGTAAATTATTCTTTTCTTCTGTATTTTTGATTTCCTTTTCACTTGTCCAGAGGCTTGGCTAACGCTGTATAGTTATGGATTTCACAAAGCAATATTAAAGCAGTCTGAGTACCACTCTAAAATTGTACACAGTGTTATTTTATTTGCAGATATTCAGCAAAACCATTATTGCAATCATGAATTTGCACTCTTAATGACAGGGTTGGTAACCCAGGGGTGCAGCAAATTTTAAAGTTGGTTACCTAGGTTTGTTTGTACCCTGCAGTAATTTAAAGTCTCATCTTGATTTGTCATAAATTTCAAAAGGGCATGGATTCTGTTTGGACTACAGTAAAAAGCAATCTCTTCTGTACTGTTGATATGAAATTTTTTTTGCATTATGCTTTGAGGTTGGTACATTTTATCTTGTCAATCTCAGGACAATTTAAAGTTGCTTTTATTCCAGAGGTTGGCTCTGGAATATTGAGGTGTCAATTCCCTACAATCGAAATGTTGTAAATGTGCCAAGAGCAGAATTGTAAATTCATTTCTTTGTGGGCTTGCAATTCTGTCATTACAATGAGCACAAAATAATCCAAACTCTACACAAACTTTATTTGCCACTAAACCTGGCTCCACAATGTTTGTCACCATATAGTGACTTAAATTTGTATATCTATTAAATGATGGGAGTGAAAAAAGACTGAACTAATCCAATCAGATTATTATATCACAATGCAGAAGGTAACTATGGTACACATGGCAATATTTTGCTCCTTGAATTCTGTAAATAATCTGAACTGGAAATTGCACTTTAAGGATTGTTAAAATTGTGGCAATGTGAAAAGTAATATGAAATATGTAAATTTGGACAAACCTCATAAGAAAAGCAGTCAGACTGGCATTTATGGGTGACACTTGATAAAGGAAACCATTAAGTGGCAAAATGGAAAGTTGGCGATATGGAGGACTTGATTGGATGGATCACCAAGGATAAACTACAGCTCTTTGGATGGAAAGATCACTAAAAGGCTGTTTTGCAATTGAGAGCATGGTTAGCCTACACGTTAAACGTTAACCTATAACGGTTATGAAATGTGTGTAAATATATTTGGCTTCTGGCATGGGAAAGTTAGCCACACAGCAAGCCTGACTGATAATCTTAAATTGGTTTTCAGTGTAATTCTTAGCACAATCAGGATTGTTTAGCAAATGTTACCCAATCTCAGAATGACATCTAATGTTGGATACTCTTTTTTGAGTTTTGCAAGCACAGGCTGGCCGGGTATGGTCAGTACTTTGCCGGATGTGAAAAGCCAAAGGGATGTGCTGTTTGATCAGATTTTAAAATATTTTTCTCCATTGATCTTTCTCAGCCCCTTTCTTTCATGCTTGTACCTGCCTTCATTACCCATCTAAAGCCAAGTATGATGAAATATGCAAGAGCAAACTGATCAGCTCTGAAGTGAGGTGGTGCCTCATCCGCATTTCATAATTGCCAATTTTGTGACTAAGCAGATGGGGCAAATGGCAATTGCTGCAAGTGGACTTGCATCTCTGTTGCACAATAGACTTACCTTCTCCCTTGTCTTTCCCTCTTGATATGTGTCACAGCAGATAAATTTGATAAAAGCAAAAAACTGAGGATGCTGGAAATCCAAAACAAAAACAAAAATACCTGGAAAAACTCAACAGGTCTGACAGCATCTGCGGAGAGGAACACAGTTAACGTTTCGATATAATATATTTCACCTCTTTTCTATTTTTCCTTAGTTCTGTTGAAGAGTCATATAGACTCGAAACATTAACTATGTTCCTCTCCGCAGATGCTGTCAGACCTGCTGAGATAAGTTTGGTTGTTTGCCGTTATTTTGTTAAGCAATGGCTTTAATCATGGAAGCAAGCACACTAAAAGAAAAATGTGATAATGACCCAGGTAATGTAGGGAGCATATCTCTTCATCTAAAGTAAAAAAATACATATTTTCTTTGCATTATTTAACCATTGTTCTGCATCTAAGAAAGAGGTAGAGGCTGTCCTTTGCACAATAATCTTGCAAACAAATGTGTTATTTAGCTTTCATGAAATGAATGATGTGCTCAAAGTTTTTTTAAAAAAAAGGAACAAAATTTGGCTGATTTTTTTTTAACACAGAGTGATTTTAAAACATATCAAAAGTCCAATTCTGATTTTTTTTTTCACGCTAAGTCCAAGTTGTAGGAATTGTTTAGAAACTGTAACAAAAAACAACATACTTCCATTTTGAATCGCAGAACTGAGCAAGACTTCAATGTAGGCCTGAAAGTAAATATGCCAACATTCTGTTTAGTGTGAGTTGAACTGACTTGAAGTGAAACTAGACTTTTTACAATCATATATGATGCCATCCACTACTTTTTGTTCTTTTCCTGTACATTGTTGTGCTTGCGATTGGTAAAGCTCCCTGATCATTGAGCCCCTTTTTACAATAGGCTTGGCATTCAGAGTTAACCTTTACACTCACCCAGGTTGCATGAAAGTTGTGTAAGTCTTTGATCGGGCTGCAGGTAGTCACATTTACAGGACCAAATACTGGCTTGTTTGTGCAAATAGTGAATGGTTGATAAATAAGTTGCTATAGATTGCACAGGAAAAACGAAGAATTTGCACATTTAGGCAAGGAACATCGTGGTGTTTTACCCATATGAATCCAGTTTTAGGTTTTTTAAATTGCCTATTGAATGAGACATTATGTCTGGTTAGGCAGACATATATCCAATGACTATTTTAAGAGGAGCAGATTTGCTGATGCTGGTCAACATTCTCCCCTTCATCACCAAAAGTGATATGCAAATCATGGGGAGCCAACATAGATTGTCAAAGGCAAATCATATCCAGCAAACTTGATTTAATTCATTTGTTGAGGTAACAGAGCAGATTGATCATGACAGTGAAAAGATATTGTACACATGGACTTTTGGAAGACATTCAGCAGAGTGCCTCAAAGGAAGCTTATTCAAAAGATGGAGGCCCATGGAATTAAGGGGGAAAGTGGCAGTATGGATAAGAAATTGGCTCTGTAACAGGAAGTAAAGGATGCTGGTGGATGGTCTTCAGACTTGAGAGCTGGTTTGAAGTGCACCCAAAGATCATTTATGGGTCCTTTACTCTGTGCCCATGTACATACATCCTTAAAAATAGCCGAACAATTTTTTAAGGCGTTTAAAAAAGCCTATGGGTTATTTGTGTTTGTAAATAGAGGAATAGCATAAAAAAGGGAGATCATGGCGGAACTTAATAATTCACTTGTTAGGCCTCAGCTTGAGTATTGTGAACGATTCTGGGCATGAAAGGATTCAGGAAAGGATTTGAAAGGGTTTTGGTTTACTCGGATGCTACCAGAGCTGAGGGACTTCAGTTATGAGGAGACGTTGGACTAGTTAGGGATGTTCTCCTTGGAAGAGGAAGAGAGGAGATTAAGAGGTGATTTAAGGGGTCTTCAAGGTGATGAGAGGTTTTGATAAAATAGATGGAATCTAAAGTAGATTGAAAAGTGACTCACTGGTGGTAGGTCAACAACCAGAGGGCAAGGATTTGAAATTATTGGCAAAGGATTTGGAGGGGAGATGAGACATATTTTCACTGAGTTGTCGGGGTTCAGAATGCTCTACCTGAAAAAGTAGTAAATTCTGATTCCATAAATAATTTTAAAAGGAAGTTGGACAGATGTTAAGGATGAGAAACTTCAGGGTTACGAACTTAACTCAACTGTTTCAAAAACACAACACTGGCGCAATGGATCAGATGGCCTCCTGTGCATCACACTCATAAGATTCTACGAAGTCTGGTTATGTATTCATTTGCTATTTGTTGAGCAAATAGGCTGCTGCTTTCATGTAATAATAGCGACGACGTCATTGGCTATGAGGCACTTTAAGACATCTAAGGATGGGAATGACACTGGATAAATGCAAGTTCAGTATATTCAACTCAACAAGTAAACTCTGTTTCTCTCTCCGCAGATGCTGCCAGACCTGCTGAGTATTTACAGCACTTTTCAGATGCTGGAAATCTGAAATAACAACAGTATTTTGCTTTTATTTTAATGCAAGTTCTGATTATTATAATAAAAAAGGTTAGAGCAGTGCTTGTCTAGTGTGACTGAGCTACTTAGCCAGCATCTGCAATAGAGATAATGACAAATACAAAACCATTTAACCATTTTGTCTGTTGCCTAAAAAATAGATGGCCAAGACAGAATTATACAGGGTACCCAGTTGTAGTTGCTACGCCACCTCTCTCTCTCTCTCTCTCTCTCTCTGTCTCTCCCCCGCCCCCACCCCCCACCAAACCCCAGGAAAATGACTAACTTAATAGAGTAGCCATGTTGCTTACCAACTTAAATTGTTTTTTTTGTTTATTCTGCAGATTGTTAGTGATACAATATTAGTAGTCAGTATTGCACCACTAGCCCAGTAACACCTGAGATTCACTACTATTTGAGTAACATTTATCTTTTTTGTACAGATAATATTGTATGGGTAATGATGGCGAAGTCACCCTAATTATCATAAAAAAAAACAAAAAAACTGCAGATGCTGGAAATCCAAAACAAAATCAGAATTACCTGGAAAAACTCAGCAGGTCTGGCAGCATCGGCGGAGAAGAAAAGAGTTGACGTTTCGAGTCCTCATGACCCTTCGACAGAACTGTCAAAGGGTCATGAGGACTCGAAACGTCAACTCTTTTCTTCTCCGCCGATGCTGCCAGACCTGCTGAGTTTTTCCAGGTAATTCTGTTTTTGTTTCTAATTATCATATAGGTGAGGTAATTGATGATAGTTGTGTTTAGGAGGGTTGCAGCTGTCCTTGGCTGCATAGATTGACCAGTGCATTGGTTTCTTTGATGTTGATGATAAAAGACTATGCTCAACACATTGTATTAATTGTGTTGCTATTGTTTTATTTTCTACTGTGTGGTGTGAAGTCTGGCCAGTTGCAGTTTACGATGGGACATGAGTTCCTCATCTTTTGACCGAAGACCAGTGCTTCCCCACAAGGAGATGGGAAACGGTCAGAGGATCAAGATTTTCACACTTCCCTATCCAGCACCTAGTGGGCAGCTGCAGAACAACATTGGCAGAGGTTTTGCACACCTCTCCGTGGAGCAGATCTTCAGCAGACCCTCTGCAGGCAATGATGTTTGGTACAGGGACCTTTCAATGTGGAGGAGACATTAAAATTTTGATTGGTGGGACTGAAAGTAGTGGAAGGATTCTGCAATCATAAATTGAAAAAGTGAATGGGGTTTGGGAGGCAAGGGGCAGGTGTGCATTGTTATGAAGCTTGAAGTCAAATATTCTGCCAGCCCTGGTGGATGTGAAAGGTCACAAGGCACTATTTCAGAAGGGCAGAGGAGTTATCCCCATGTCCTGGCCATTATTTATACCTAAAATCTACATCAAAAAATATTATCTAGTCATTATCACAGTGCTGTTTGTGGGAGTTTGCTGTATGCAAATTGGCTGCCTCTCTTCCTGCATGATCAGTGTCATGACTACACTTCAAAATGTATTTCACAGGCTGTAAAGTGCTTTGAGATACCCAGTGGCCCTGAAGAGTACTATATAAATGTCTTTTCATTCTTAGTATTTCCAACATATCCATACATTTATTTTTAAATGTAAATAGCTTTGTTATTTTGAATAATAAACTGAAGTTCGATCTGTTGTCTTGATTATTTTATGCGAATTATTCTCGACCCCTGACCCTTTTATTACAATTTAATCTTTCTTAAATAACTGCAATGTTAGCTTGAGCTAATGCTTAACCGGTTATATGTATGTTGTCTTTTTACCCTTCCCCCTCTTGAAGATTCTGATTCATTCTCTGATCTGGCACCTTGCTTAAAAGGCCATTGCTCAGGCATGAACCAAGAAAGTGATTATGTCAGGGAGGGTCATTGAGTCCAACATAATTGTCATTTACCCCCCATGTAAAAATGTGCTTCCCATGAGTCATTGTGTTGCAAACAGGAGTTGGGGCCTTCATTAATTTCACTTCCCTTCTCTGTAATCCATATCCTAGGGACAATGAAGGCACATTACTGCCTTGGTTGAGATCATCTAGAGCACTGGCTGAATATCAAACCTAAGATTGTTGGGTTTATATGACTTTGTAGTGCTAGAGCAGGGTGGGAGGAGCAGGGCATGATGTGGAGAAGTTAATTTAAAAATCTTTTAAAATGTTCAAGGTTCACACATGAAAAATGGCCATGATGAAGCAGCAGGAGTTAATAATGTCATGCAACACTACCCCAGCACAATATAGTGCATTGAGGAAAGGAGAGGAAAATACTAAGCTTCCCAGGTCCAGGCTGAATTTCCTTAAATAAAAATAGGAAATGCTGGAGACACAAGTTGAGCTGCATTTGTAGAGAGAACAGACATGTTAACACTTTGGGTTTCAAAACTGGAAGATGTTACAGATGAACAGTGTTGAGGAAGGAATAGAGCATAAGCTAGGGGAAAACATATGGGAAAATAAATAGAATGGCTTGTAAAGTTCTTGAGTGGAATACAGGAAATGGTTAAATGGCAGAAGTGATAATATAATAAGTCACAAAATAAGTGAAATCAAAGAAGTGACGAATAAGATAGGTAAAAAGGAAACATGAAGACTGGCAAAGTGGAGCAAGTTATGGTGCCAGGAACTTGGTAGAAGCAAAAAACTGGGCGCAGATCACCTCACCAGAAATGTTCAGATGGGCCCTCACCCCAAGCACTAACTCGCTTCTCCCCATCCTTGACAATGAATACCGCATCCATCCAATGCCATTGTGCCAAAGAAATAGTGGGAGCAATGGTTAAGCTCTGAGGTTGTTAATGTTGACATTAAGGCCAGAGGGCTGCCAAGTGCTTAATTGCAAGATACTGTGTTGTTCTTAAAGCTTGTGTTAAACTCCACTGCAAAGGTATACAAGACCAATGGCAGAGAGCTCAGAGTGAGAATTGAATGGGAAATTTAATTGATACAGGGATATTGGGTTCCACTTGCAGACTAAACATGCTCAACGGAGCTGTCGACTAAACTGAATTTGGTTTTCGTGGTGCATGGCAGACTGCACCACAAACAGCTCATGCAATATGCTAGATTGGATGAAGTACGCCGAAATTGCTGTGTCGCCCAAAAGGAGTGTTTGGGGCAGTGGGGAGTAGTGGTAGGCAGGCCTTGCATCTTCTGTGCTTGCATGAGAAGGGATTAAGGATTCGTTCACTGTTTCTATAATGGTGGAGGGGAATACTTGGTTTGAAAAGTTGCACTCATGTGGAAGGTGGCATTTATCAGAGCAAGATGCAATGGAAAACTGAGAAACTAAGAAGAAAAGGGAGCCCTTGCAGGGAGTAGGATTGGAAAAAATATTAATCCAGGTAATTGTGGAGTCACTGAGATTCTATTTATTGTCAATAGAAAGCCTAACCTGCATTTAGCCACAGAGGTAGAGGTCCTTTTTGCTTTACTATCAATCACATTGGACAACAGGTTTGATAATGTTGAGATTGGGAGCTGTGACAAAGAGCTTGCAATTTCAGAATTAGATAGATTAGTGTGAGGGAAACTGACGGTATACTGACAGTCATTAGTAAGAAGATGACCAGAGGTAAGAATGACGGGGTCAGATGAACTAACAAGGTTGGAAAAGGTGGGAACACTGAAGATAAGATCAGCATCATGTCGAGCTATGTAAATGTGGGACAGAGGGAAATTAAGTTGAGACCCTGCTGATGATGGTTCATTCAAAGTCCAGGTGGACAAATGGGGGTTGGTGGGAGTTCTGAGATTGAGAAAATATGGAAGAGATAAGATTTTAAGGGGCAATAGGTTATGAAGCAAGTGAAGAAAAATAGACAATCAGGAGAAGGGCTGATATTGAAGAGTTGTTGAAGCTTTTAGTTTTTTTCTCACCTGAAAGGAGGAAGTTTTTTTTGTTAAAGCAAGGATAAGGCAAAAGGTGAATTGGAACAGAGGACCAGGACAGCTTTGGAAAAAGTGAGTCAATGCTGGTGTGGTTGAAAGTATGTATGCAGTAGGACATGATGTACGTGGTGAAGAGAATAGATTTCATAAAGCAGCAAGAATTTAAGGAACAACAGTATTGGTAATCATGGATGGAGCTTAAGCAGGAAGGGTGAAATTTGAGCTGTTATCCTCCTGGAATGAATTGATGGATGCTGAACTAAGAGGTATACCTGTGAAAATAGTTTTGGCTAAAACAACAACAAAAATGAAAAAGAGGCAGCAAGAAGATGAATAGGGAAAAGGAGACAAATGGGAATCATGTCCAAGCGGAACGTAAAATTTTCCAAGGTCGGCATACCTGAAAGAAAAGTGACTGTGGATTTCTTCAAAAATAGTTATTGCCACTGAGTTGTCTCCTACATTACCAATGGAAGGTTAAGGTGTTTGGCTGTGCTGGGGTCAAAAGAAAATTGGTGTTTCTGGCATGGTAATTTCCCAATGTTTATCCACAAAAGTAGCTTTGGTAAGAATTGAAAGTATCTTTGTTAGCCTTATGGCCTGCTCGTCACAAAACAATTGAGAAAATCAAAAATCTGTATGGATTAGGAGTCAGCCTTGGTGCCGATGTCATATCTGAAGAATCCCTCTGCTGTTGAGGCCAATAGTTATCGCTCAACCACTATCATTAAAGAAGTTTAGGGTTATTAATCTTTTTTGCTATTTTTGTGACCTTGATGTGCATAAATTGGCTGCTCTGTTTCCTTACATTACAACCATGACTAGACTTAACATAGTTCACTGGCTGTTAGTTAACTACTGGTAGACAATGACATTGTGAATGGGTTTAGATAAATGCATGCTCTTCCTTTTCAAAGTAATAAGAATCAAATTGCCTTATCTCCAAATGTAATCAAGACTAAAAGCAAGCATCCAGTAATGTTTAAACCTTAAGATGCAAATAAATGTGTTCTGTGTTAATAGTGCATGATTTAAAATGCAATGCTTCTTTATAGCAAGAGTATGAAACCAGGCTGCACAGCATGAAGTGTTAAACAGACAATGTTTAAAACAATGTTTGTCACTGAAAGAATGGAGATGCAAAACACATTCCTGTATTTCTTCAATCTGTACTTTGAATCCTGGTGATCATAGGGTGTGTCATGTTAAATGAAAAGCTTTTCTGAGGTTTTAAGGGGTGCGTTGCTCCTGTGCCAGAAGCCTGGAACTGAGTCATGGAACCTCCCATCCTGCCAATAGCAATGTTTCCACCCAATAATTTGTAAAAGCTTACTTAGTAGATTCAATTTGACGTGACATCCACCCTCAAATAAAGTGTGCAACTGTGTGTGTATGTTGAGTCTTGCCTTCAAATTAAATGCCAAACCTTAAAATTTCTGCAAGGGAATAAATAATTGAGTAATAGATTTATAGACACATAACTGCTGAGTAACATTGGATAGGGATAGGGTATTCAGCCTTTCAAGCCTGTTTTGTTATTCAATTAGATCATGGCTGATCTGTATCTTAATTGCACCAGATCACTGGCAAACTAGTAGATTAGTGTCAAGAGTTCTGTCTCTCCAGTAAACCCTGAATTGCAACAATTGGCTTCTCAAATTATAGCAGTATCTGGCCTTAAATCTCTGACTTATCATCACCATTCTCTTGAATCTTGTTTCTCATTGTTATTGTTCCAAACACTAAATCGTTAATTATTGTTAATTTGTGCATTTCTAATTGTGGACATAAAAATATTTTTAACAAAGAAATCTGCTCAAAATAGTTTGAATTCCATTTCCTACATAGTTGAGCTTAGAGTCCTAATTAAACTGAATTTTTGCACCTGTATTTGTCAATAATAAATATTTTCTCCTTGTATGTTAGCAGCAATAGGTGAATGCTCGCTCACAAGTGAAATTACACATGCAAATGTATAACATAAATGGAGGTTTGTTTTAAACTTCAGTCACTTGTTATGGCTAGGAGTAGCCACAAAATGTGCCAAGGTGACTGGGCTGAGAAACTACGGTAATCTTTGAGACGGCTGTTCAAATGTTTTCTAGTTCCCACAAACCATTCTTGCAGTTGTTCATTATTTCTGGCTGTTATTGGTTGGTTGTGTGTCAGCAAGGAGTTTCTTGTCTGTTGCCAAAAATGTATCACTTGGAAAGAGAGATTGTGAAGCCCCTGCTTTGCTGACAGTTTCTTAATCCACCACCTACCTTCCTGATGAATACAAAAGGACTCTCTTTTCCCCACTAAGTGCTCTGACTCAATTAAATTTATATGCTTCATGAGCCTCTTTCATGCAGTTCACAACTTGTCAGCCATCCATCGTGTTTAGCAAATGACATATGCCAGCAGCATTCATATTATGTTTTCAAATTGAATTTTTCTGCAAGGGTTGGGGATACGTTTAAATAAAATCCATAAATTGTTTTGAAAAACTGCCGAGAGTCATCTCGTAAACTCCCAGGTAGAATACTTGATTTACGTTCTATTTGTTAATCTCAGTTGGAACAACACGAGAGTTGCTAGAAGAGTGACCTTGCATTTATAGCACCTTTCACAATCTCTCATAATCACACCTTAAAGCACTTTCTATCCAATGGAGTACTTTAGAAGTGTAGTCACTTTTGTAATTCAGATTAACAATTGGTCTCAATGTCACTGAGAACTGGCAGGATTCCTGCTTGCTGTGCGGTGCTGTGTGTAAACATCAGGTAAGGTGCTTTCTACTGTTAAGTTGCTTGCTGATGTTCCCTGTCAAACTTCAATCAGGGGCTGGAGGCACAATGGATTGATTTTCCAGCAAGGATTCCAGGCCAGGGGGAAAATTGGCAAGGGAAAAAAAGCAGTTTGTTTCTGAATACTAAGCGAGTCTGAGAGAAATTTATAAATTACATTCTGGTTAAATTCATAAGAAAATTGTTGTATAAAATCTAGACACAGTTTGAAAAACATTTTTGTTGTTACTGTATACCAGACACAGATCCAAAATTCTTTGAAAGGAAAAATACTGATCTTGCTGACGATTATGTAACTTGATATATTCTGACTGTCGGAACTGACACATATGGTCAATCTGCAGGTGCTAGCCATTGTTAGCAATGGACTCATTCTTTTTGATGTGTTGCTTGTTGCCCCACATTGCTCGTTCATGTTGCGAATTATCTTAGACTTCTGGATGCTTTTCAGATTTGCTGTCAATTTTTCCCAAAAACTTGATGGAGTATCGTGTTGCTTTTTGTTGCTATGTGCAGAAAATGCTGCTTGACAATTATGATGCTTTTATTTTTTTCATTCATGGGATGTAGGCATCATGGCAAGGAAAGCCAGAGTTTGTTGTACATTCCCAATTGTCCTTGAGAGTGGTGAGCTATTGACCTGAACCACTGCAGTCCGTGAGGTATTGACGTACCCAGAGTGCTAATAGGGAGGAAGTTGCAGGATTCTGATCCGGCAACAATGAAGGAATGGTGATATGGTTCCAAGTCAGGACATTGTGTGGCTTACTTGTAGTTGAGGGTTTTTCCATGCATCAGCTGCCCTTTTCCTTCTAGTTGGTGGAGGCCATGGATTTGGAAGATCCTGTTAAAGAAGACTTGATGAGTTATTGCAGTGCATCTTGTAGATGGCGTACAGCGGCAGCAGTGTGAACCTCTGGTGGACGGAGTGAATGTTTAAAGTGGTTGATGGGGTGTTGATCATGCAGGTTGCTTTGTTGGCTGAGCTGCTTGAGTGTTGGAGCTGCACTCATCCAGGCAAGTGGAAAATATTCCATCACACTCCTGACATGTGCCTTGTAGATGGAGAGAGGCTTTGGGGAGTAATTCTCAGCCTCTGACCTGCTCTTGTAGCCACGGTATTTTTATAGCTGGTCCAGTTCAATTTCTGGTCAATGAGTTTGAATTTGGCCAGCCATTAATGTTTGCGTCGCAAGCTGGAAGAAATAACTTTTATAGCACCTTCTCCATTGCTTTAGTGCAGAGCTAGGGAGAGAAATCAGGGCCCTTTTGTTGCTCTTGTTTCAGGCCTCTTATTCCACCACCACCCCCCACCCCCCTCCAAATCATGCAAGATATTATTTTCCCCTTTCAAAGTTCACCAATCAATTGCCCAAACTATCACAGAAAGGTTTGAGTAAAATGGTAACACCCATTGTTGACATCTGGTTACAAATATCATCAGATTATATATGCAGCATGGGTCATTAATATTAAGGGCAGCAACAACATAATGCAGTGTTAATTTGTGAGTGCCCTATTGATGATCCCACCGTGACTATTAAACAAACCAGCATGTACAAATTTTATTTTAACAGCATCATGCAATATTGTTAATTTGACAGGAAAATAGTCCATTAGTTATTCATGACACTGCAGAAGCTAACACTGATTTCGAAGACTGCCTCGGCCCTCATTAACTTGTTCTGCACATCGTACCATATGGACATGGTGACAGTAAATTCATATTTGTGGCAACGATTCAATACTTGGAACCCAGACTTCACAAGACCTTTCCAACTCTGTAAAAGAAGTAGAAGACTTTCTCTTGCTGGGGTACATGATATTATTCAGATTAATTATTTTACAAAAAGGGTGCAATTAGATTCTATTTTCAGTGTTGCTTAGGAGTCATTTGATCTTTATACCCTGTGAAATTAAAGTGGAATAATTGAACAACATCGGTTTTCACTGTCAGTGAGAAGCATTGGAGCCCTCTAGTGTCTCTGTGCAACAAAACTTTTAAAGGGCCAGAAGACACAGACTGAATTGTATCTGTGTTTTCCTGATCAAGTCTGAAGACTGTTGATTGCTACTTCTCATTACAATATAATTTCAATATCTACTGTGCAAAAAAAAATCTTTATCAGAATATTTCAATACCTCAGAAAACTCAAAAGCACCAAGATAGAGTGGGATAATAGGTAAGTAGACAAAGGAACAAGGTTGAAGTCAATGGAAATTACTCTTGAGAATCACATGCAGTGTAAATCATGCTACTGATTCACTGAGCCCATTATGCACTCCTGTCCTAGCTATTTCACCCCACAAAGCCTGTTCTTTTTTTTACTAATGGAAGTTTACTGAACTCCAGCCATGATTCCACTTTCTGTTCACAAGATAATTATGGATGAAAAAGGCCATCTATCCTGGCTCATCTCATCCATCCAGAATGGCATATGAACATACATACTAGGAGCAGGAGTAAGCATTCAACCCTTTCGGTCTGCTCTGCCATTTGATAACATTGTGCCTGCATTATGTCAGTGACTACAACTAAAAAGTACTTAATTGGCTGTAAAGCAATCTGGGATATTATGAAAGATGCTGTATAAATGTAGGCTTTGTCTGTCTTTCATTGCACCTGCCTACAGTAAGCAGAGTGACTGGAGCAATGGTGACATTGGAGGCCCAATGCTGATTCTCCAAGGATTATTAGTCACTGAGAATTCAACTGGTGTAAAGAGTGGCTGCAAAGAAATCACTACATTTACAAAACAATTCAATTCTGTAACTAATACAATCGTACCATTCCGACTTCTTTGCCGCCAACCCCCAATAAACTATAAATGACATCTGCTCCTTTTACACTAATGACACTAGCCCCAGGATTTGTCAATTGTTCATCTACCCACAGCTCAGAAAAAATGTAGATTGAATTGTTGATCTCTGAAAATTTCAGGGGAGAATGAAACATGAGAATGGCACCTAAATTCAGAATGGCCTTAACTTTAGAACTGGATTGTTTCTCCTTCACCCAGAAACTGTCATACAAATTGTGTGATACAATGAATTTACAGACTCTCTGTGATGAACCTAGGTTGGAGTAGATATTTGTAAAAGCTTTCTTTTAAGCAATCTGCTAATGACAAAAAAAGATTTCACAGACTTTGCGTGAGTAATAAAATGGGTAAAGGTGAGTCAACACTCTGTTTTGTATCGCTCCCGGTTTTTAATTCCTTTCTTTTATTTTTGAGGCCCAAGATTCTCATTCCTCTGATGCATCAACACTGTGTGTCATCAGAATTGTATCCACTTTAGGGTATAATGAAAATTTAGACTGCTATTTATATGCTGATTAAATTCAAAAGCAAATTTGGAGAAGTGTACAGTACCTGTTATCTCTAAATTCAAAAACTGAACACATTCAAAAACTGCACCTTTTATTGACCCCTCAACCTTTAGCACAGGAAGTCCCTGAACTGAGCCGACATGGACCTTGCCAACCGCACCTGGGGCAGAATTTTCTGCCTGTCGGGCGGGGGAGCCCGACCCAATCTCCGGCGGGCTGGGAGCTGATCCCCACCAGAGAAACAGGGCCCTGCTGTCATTTTACGTGGGCAGGCCAATTGAGGCCCGCCCAGCGTGACATCCGGTGGGAAGTGCTATGCGCTACCTGTGCGGGCAGTGGAGGGGATTCCCCAAAAGCGAGAGTATGCTGTTTCACGCATGCGCACGAAAGAGTGCACATCTCCCTGAGGCTAAGTGCTGGGAGATCACTTTTATGTTGAAAAATATTAAAAATAAAAAAAAATTGCCTAACATGTCCCCCTCATGTGACAACATGAGGGGGATGTGTTCATAACTTACATAATAACTTTATCAAAATTTTTGAAACCCTGCATGAAACCTCATCCCACCGGTGGATGAGGTTTCATGTTTTCTCTGAAGCCCGCCAGGGCTCCTGGCTTGCCCGCCAACCTTAAAGTTGGACGGGCAGGTCCTTTAATTGTTTAAGGGTCCTGCCAATGGCCTCAATTGGCCATTGACAGATCGGCGGGCCCGCAGCTGATTCTGCTGCACCCCCGCCTACCTTAAAATTTAAATGGTGCAGGATTACATCAGGGGTTCCGCCTGACATCATCTAGTATCATTTTACATGTTGGCGAGTGGGCCCTGCCCCCTGCTCGCCGACGGCAAAATTCTGTCCCTGATCTTTAGCGCTTGAAGTCTAGTTGTGTGTCTGTGCTTGATGCAAACCTCACCAACCAATTAAAGTTAAAGCCCAAGAACTTGAACAGGTTTGCATATGGGGGCACCAAACAGAATGGCATTTGTTATATAAGTTCAAAGGCTCCGTAATCTGTTAGTAAGTATTTATCTGGAAATGAAAATAAAACAAACTGTACAATACAAAGGGATTTCTCTGAAATAATTCATATGTTTCGCAATAGAGAAGTTTTCAGATAAGATAAGGTCATGAGCACATGAACTGGGTGTGACCAGCTTTTCTTTACTTTTTAAAATTTTCTGTTTGCTGCTTATCTTCTTATTTACTTCAGACTATAGCTAGCCTAGGCTTAGGTTATTGTAAGGTAAGTAGGCCTAGTCCTATATGCAGGATCCAAAAACAGAAATTATCTGAAAGCCGAAATGAGATCAGCCCCGAGGATTACGGATAATTGATACTCAACCTGTACTTAATTTTGTGGTATTAAACCTAAAAATATGACCTTTCCCCACATCCCCACCACACCCCTGCCACCCTCACCACCTACCCACCCCATCCCTTACCCCCTGCAAACACACAGTATCCAATTAGCTCAAATGATTACAGTGACTTCTAATTTTTCAAGCAGATATTCAACCAAGAATACTGCTGACAATTGCTGTGCTGCTGCTTCCAACTTTCGGGCAGCTTCCTGGTTTTCTGGTGGGTTGGGCGGGGGCACTTTTCAAAACAAATTGGAACCAGGAAGCTGCCCAAAGGTCGGAAGCAGCCGCAATTCCTATTCGCAGCTCATGCCAATGAAACTGACCTGGAAGTTTGGTTTAAAATCAGAACTGTCAGGCTGACGGTTCCAATTTTTAAAAAAACAGCCTCTCATGGCTGCTGCTTGGATGGCTACCGTTTATAGCAGATTCTGGGTCCCTGATGTTTGGCACCGTCTGCACACCCCCCCCCCCCCCCCCCCCCCCCCCCCCCCCCCCCCCCCCCCCGAGCCCTGCTTTGGTGTCCCAAAGCACTTCACAGCCAATGTATTTCAATTACTGTGCAGTCAACTTGTACACAGGGCTCACAAATAGCAAGTAATTAAATTAACAGATAACCTGTTTTCAGCCTCTGTTCCCTAACTACTGACTCCATCTCTCTCCTTGGGAACAGGCTGAGATTAAACCAGACTCTTCCCAATCTTGGTGCCACATTGAATCCTGAAATCAGTTTCTGACCTCATATTTGTGCCGCCACTGAGACCTGCCATTTCCACCTCTGTAATATCACCTGACTTTGCCCTTGTCTCAGTTTATCTGTTGAAAACTTCATTCATGTATTTTTTACCTCCTACACTCAACCATTTGAATGTACTTCTGGCTGGTCTCCCACATTCTACTCTACTTGAGGTCAACCATACTGAGATCCATGTCTTAACTCTGAACCAGCCCCATTCCCCCATAAGCCTTGTGCCTGCTGACTTATTTTGGCTCCTGGTCAAGCAACGTCTTGATTTGAAAATTTTCATTGTTGTTTTCAAATCCCACCATGGCCTTGCCTCTCTATTTCTGTAATCTCCTCCAACCCCACAACCCTCGGATATCTGTCAGCACTCCTCTAATTCTGGCCCCTCGTGCATTCCCATTATATTTGGTCCACCGTTGGTGGCCGTACCTTCAGTTGCCTAAGCGCCAACCTCTGGAATTCCCTCCTTACATGTGTCTGCCACTCGACCTTGCTCTCTCCCTTTAAGACATTCCTTAAAACCCACCTCCTTGACCAATCTTTTAGTCATCTGACCTAATATCTTCTTAAGTGGCCAGGTGTCACACTGTTTTGCAATGCTTCTGTGAAGCACCTTGGGATGTTGCATTACATTCAAGTCGCTGTGGTGATTTTAGCAAATCAAGTACAAAATGAGCAACTTTGCACTGTTGCTTTATTTAAGCTGATCTAGGTATGTTATATTCTTATAACATTACCATAAATATGCAATATATTTTAAAAGTTTTCCATAAAACAGATTTTGTTTTTCATCTGTTATTTGGCTTTCAATTAACTGCCCCTGCCCCACTCCCCAAATAATATCAGGGTGGGGGGAGTTCAACACAGCCAATTTCTGAAATATAAAATGCACCCCCGCCCCCACCTCATGAAGTGTATTTCATTTCATTAGCCTTTCCGGGAGCTGGAATATGATCAAAGTAAAGCTATATATGTGCATATTGACATACCGCGTTTTATTGTTTGACTGAAATCTGATATGGTGACTGCTGAAAAATCAAAAGCTGAATTTCTTTTGGAATATTGCAAAGATAAAATTTAATTTTTCTGATCTCAGCTCTCTGACTGCAGTAAAACTGGTCAGCAGAATCTGGTAACATAAGTCATAGTACTTAATTTACACCACTTTTGCCACAGATTTGAGCCAAACTACAGGTTGACCTTCTGAAGTTATTGGTTGGAATTGCATTGAATGTGCCTGGCCAGTGGCTGAGCTGCAAGGCAGAAAGTAACATGTCACTTGAGATTTTTGTCTTTGTTACATTAGCTATCCAGTATTGCACATTTAGTGTTTGTGTTGTTGTGCTTCTAGTAAGGAAGACTCTGCTTCTGCTTAGTGAGTCGCTTTTTTTTAAAACTTGATGCCTGGAGAATTGTGATTCCTTTTTAAACTTAAATTTAAAAATTCTCTGTTGTTTTCAAATCCCATCATGGCCTTGCCTCTCCCTACCTCTGTAATCTCCTCCAACCCCACAACCCTCAAGCTGGAAGCAATGTTTACTTGAGACCCAACTGAGATTAGTATCAGAATATTTCCACAGAGGCAGCCCACACTATTTGATTTTAAAGAACCGGTAATGCTTTACTTTCTAGTTATTGAATTTTGAGCAATTTTAGTGTATGAGAGGCTGGGAAAATGTGAATTGTACTTCAAGATATATACTCGAGATGCAGTCACTCCACACTGTCTTTTGAAATTGACTACTGTGCATGGAGGTCTCTTAGGCTGTGATGAACCAAATGTCAATGTTACGAAGGCAAGATCAAAATACATAAAAGTAGAAGCACATATGGACTTATGAGTTACAAGGACTCTAAAAATGGATTCTACATGATTAACAAAAGCTGTTCTTTTGGCCTTCGAAGAAAGCTTTGAGGCATTTTTGGGTTAAATTCATAACAAATTCATTCTGGTACTATTTTTAGAAGTTGGTTTATTTCTGCTTCTGTATAATTTATATCTTTCAATAAAAATGAATTAGTAGTTTTAGCTGGAGATGGATAATTCATCAGTGTGGTATTTTCTGCCACTTAGATCAAGGAAGTCTGTAGTGGGCAACCTGTCTCTGGCATAGCCCAGTGGTATTAGGCCTGAGGTACATGTGTTTCGTTTCCTAAGTGGTATGGGAATGCCAAAGTACTTTCTGCTAAAGACATATTTCGAGTAAAATGTACTAATGCTCAAAACCACAGTGGTGATAGTGTATGCTCAAATACAGTGTAAACCAGCTTTGTGTACCAGTACTTCTGATTATTTTTTAAAAAAAAGAACTGACTGTTCAATCAATGCAACATTGAGTGGGAGTTCAGAAGGCAACATACATTCTAAAATGGGCAAAATGTCCAGCACAAAGTAAAACCAATCATGTTCTTGAGGAGGTTTTCCTAGTTACAACAGCAGAGGTCAGACTAAGATAAAAGCGAAATCTATGAAGAGAGGAACAGAGTTAATGTTTCAAGTCCATATGACTCTTCTTCAGACGAGTCTTGAATTGTTAACTCTGTTTCTCTCCCTACAGATGCTGCCAGACCTGTTGAGTTTTTCCAGAATTTTCTGTTTTTATTTCAGAGGTCAGGCTAGTGCTGGCTCCTGCACTTTCGAAGCTACTATAAGAAAATGTCTCAATTCTGTCAGTTCCCAAATTATGCTCTAACAAGTTAATATAGATCACTGCAAATAGTGTAGTGACCACTACTGACTATGATACTATTAATGGAACCCAGTGTAAAATTAAACCGTTGCTTTTCCCCTGCCGCCTCCTTTAGCTCCCAGATTTGCACTAAATGCGGTAGCAGGTGGGTAAGCCTGCCGGCCGCGATGGCAGGTTTCCATGCCGTATTGTCCCAAACCCGCCTCATTATTTATGCCTCCCCGGGAAACATGCCATTTCCATGGCGGGCGGGCTCTCATTCACCCTCCCGCCATCACCCTGCCGCCTCATCACGCCACCGCCATGTTTAAAAGGCAGCCGCCAGCACACCACTCATCGCTACCAGCTCACCAACGCTGCCCAGGAGGTGTGGCCAGCAAAGGAAAAAAGACTGTAGCCCACCGCCCCCCCCCCCCAAAACCGGGTTTAATGACTGGTCCCTCGAATGACTGCTGGATGCCATGGGGGCCCGCCAGGATGCCCTGTACCCCACTCTGGCCACAGGATGGGCAGCAAAATAACCAATCCAGCTTGGGAGGCGGTGGCAGCGGTGATCAGTGCCAATGCCCTTCAGAGGAGGACAGCCACCCAGTGCTGCAAAATGATAAATGATCTCCTCCATTCCACCAGGGTCAGTCACTCTTTTCATCACTCAACACTCTCACTCTCAAACCCAGCACACACATCCTCAGGGCTCTCACTCGCTGCCAGTTCAAGGGATATTAACATTCACTCTCGCACACCTTCATTGTCCTCAGCCTGTCCATGGGACCATTGACCACGTGCATAGGCCAGGCACATTTATCAACTGGCCCAGCAGGCGTCCTGACACACTCTCCCCACCTCTATCCATGCAGGACAAACTGGCACGCAACAAGAGAGAGAGATCGCAGACCGGTGGCAGAATGCCTAAAATTGAGGTCCTCACGGAGTTTGAAAACAGAGCCAGGCTGGCTGGAGAGAATCTGGCCTGGTCCTGTCCTGACAGTGAGGTCGGTGCTGCTCTACCAAGTGAGGACCCAGCAATGCAACATCCATCAGACAACCATGCTGCGAGTGATGTTTCCTCTTTCACAGGCCACTGCCATGCACTAATTATCTCCCCTTGCTTTTGCAGGCACATCTGCCAAACAGCCGACAGAATCCATGACCCAGGGCCTCCAATCAAGCCCTAAAGAAACCTCCAAAGGGAAATCTGAAGTCCTGCCAGTGTTCACCCACACCCACCACCAGCACAGAGACACACACCTCGGTGGGAGCTAGCTTTAGAGTAGCTCCAAGATCACAATCTGGTGAGCACTTTGCAATTTTTGATCCACAGCAGGCAGAGGCAGGGACTTCCCTGGTCTCCAGCATTCGGAGGACTTCTGGAGGCCAGAACGTTACTCAGTCCGAGTCAGATGACGAACCTCTGGACTCCGATCATATCACAGTTGCTGGAGCTGCAAAGGCAAGCTCGTGAACATCAGGAAGGGATGTCCGCTGCACTCCTCAGGTTGTAAGGCACTATGGAGGAGTCCACTCACCTTCAGGCTGAGGTGATAGAGCCAGCATGCCAACGCATCAAGGTCAACACTGGTAGAGTGGCGGCCGCCATGGAGACCTTGGTCCGGGATGTCGCTCCTGCATTGCTGCTTGGGCACAACTCCATCGCTAGTGCCCTCGTTGGCCTCCAACAGTCTGTATGTGAGAGGTGTGCAGGCAACCCGGTCTCACTCCAGCTACCCCTACCCCTCAAGGAGTCAGTCAGGGACCCACAAGCATCCATAGGGAGGTGGATCAGCAGGTGCACACTCCAGACCCATCCACCCAGGTGGCTCCAGGAGTAACAGGCCCATCTGAATCCCCTTGTCTTGTGACCTCATCAGCTGCAGCTTCACAGGCTGAGGATGGTGTCACTGCCACACAGCAAGACCCCTAAAGCAGTCCGCGGCCCTCCAAATCTCAGCCCTCCAGAGGGCGCCTGCCAAGGTCATCACAGACAGGCCGTCACAGTCAGCAGGCTGCCTCCAGCTCCACTGTGGATATCCGGGGAGCACCAAGACATTGCGGCACAGTTAGGAAAGTTAAGGAGAATTAGTTGCACAGCCTGTGCATGGGTGTTAATCACTTGTACACACTGTTCAACCATTGTCAATAAACTCTCAAGAATATCTCCCTGCCTATGGCTCCTTGTTCTGATGAGCAGTGTTTGTGTCACTCAGATGTTAAACGTTTCTGCACAAGATAAAGGTAGGTGTCTCAGCCCAGGAACTCTTCCCTATGCTCTGTGAAACATTCAGGCCAAAGTGATGGTCCAGCCCCTCACTCCCTGGAAACACTAATGCCTGCACCTGGGTGGTGCTTGTCTTTGCTGCCAGAATGGAGTGGGCAGGCGCCACAGAGTTCTCTCATTCTTTTGATGTGCTCTCGGGATCTTTTAAGGTGGGGCTGGCCCCCATCAAACCAGCATCTGTGACTGTTGATGCTGTGCTTCTGAAGGGCTGAAGGCGGACAAAGCATCAGATGCTTCTAATGTTTCTTGGCTGCATCTCTATGATTTGAACCTGATCACGGAGCACAAGCGAGTTGCCCTCAGCCAGACAGGAGACAGACGATCTCAGAGGCTGTGTGAAAATTTATGGAGTGTCCTCAACGTATGTCGTCATCATCCCCCTGCAAACGAACGACTCTTCATGCCTCCACTGTGTCTCCATGACAGAAGCATTCTCACAGAGGGTATGTGTGCTGCCATAAGCCAGACTGGAGTCAAATGTTCACAGATGTGATGTGAGGAACTATGGAGTCGCCTCACTGCATGTCATCATCATCCTCCACAAATCTAACAGCAATGAGGGCCTCCCAGGCATGCCTGCCTTGTCTAGCCAGTGCGAGGGCCTCATCCCCATCATTGTCACCTTCGAGGGCCTCCTCACCCACATCCCTGTCGGCATTGTCCTCATTGGAGGAGATGTGTAACTTCTCCATCTCCAGCCTGTCTCCCCGTTGGAGCACCAGGTTGTAAAGGGTACAGCCTTTATCAGCCACGGCCTCTGCAGGTAGCCCTCCTCCCTGAGGAGTCATCCCTGCAGCTTCTGTGGACCCTGAAAGACTCCAGAGATCTGTGAACAACTGAGGATGTAGGTGTCATGCACACCCCCTGGAAACCGTGCATATACCTGCAGGATATGTTTCTGGTGGTCACATACCAGCTACACATTCAGTGAGTGGAATCCCTTGCAATTGATGTCCACCATGTGCAACGACAGAGACCTGAGCGCCAAATGAGTGCAGTCGATAGCACCCTGTACCTTGGGAATTCCGAAATCTGGGCGAATCCAATGGACCTTGCATCCTGGCTGTCCTGCTCCTGGGCAAAATGCACAAAGTTGTGTGCCCTTGAAGATGGCACCCATGACCTCATGGATGCATTTGTGGGTGGAGGCTTGTGATGTCCCACTGAGGTCACCTGTGGAGCCCTGAAAGGAGCCACTGGCATAGAAGTTGAGCACCGCGGTCACTTTCACAGCCACTGGCAGTGGATGCCCTCCATGTCCCCTTGGTGCCAAGTCCTGCAGTAAGTGACAGATGTGAGCCACCAGGTCCCTAGACATGTGCAGTCATCGGAAACACTGGTTCTCAGTCACCTGCAGGAATGACAGGCAGTGTCTATTAGACCCTGGGTGTCGCTAGGCACCGACCAGCCACGGCTTGCTGTCGCTGCTGGGCAGCGTGTGCGGGAGCCCCAGCCGCCCCTTCTTCCTGAGGTTGCTGCTCCTGTATTTGCACGGCCAGGAGTTTCAGTCAGTCACTCCTCCTTCTTCTTCGCTCTCTATAAGCCATCAGGCATACAGCTAGTTCATTAGGCTCTATGCTCCTGATGTGGTGGTTCTGCGGCATGAAAGAGAGAGAGGCGTAGTTAGCATGGGTGAACTTAGCACCTCTCCTGGCCCTGTGTGACAGCCCTTTAATGCTCCCCGGACAGAGCTGGCCACCCCTCAGATGGCCACAGGTGAGTGCGCTGCATGGCTGCCCTCTCAGCCTGCAACATGGGGGTAATAGCTCCTGACCAGGTTGCTGAGATTGCAAAAGGCTGTGAGCGCTTCCAGCAGTGACTGCTCCATGGCCAGCATTGTTGAGATTGTACAGCTTATTGTACAGTTGCAGTTGGGCGGGGGTGGAGGAGGACGGCAAGGTCTGGAGCACTTGCTGGCACCTCGATGCCTCCGCGTTGCTTGCGTGGGCAGGCAGGCTAGGAGCCTGACCCAAATCACATCACTGTGGCTGCACCTGAACTGTCCCCAGTTGCAGAAGAATGGTCAGTTTTTCAGTTGTTCCTACTGCATGGCCACTTCCCTTGCCTACCCTGCCCCCCACCTCGATTTCTTATGTGCTGGATCCAATGGCAGGGCAGCAGTTATTCCCCCGCCCCTCCCCCATGACCGTTTTTGGGAAATGCGCCCTGCCATTGGGGGATGATTGTGACCTGCCTTCCCACCGTCATGAAACAATCGCGCCAGATTGTCCGCGCCCGCCTGTGAGCGGGCAGGGAAAATTTCACCCCATATCCTTTTTTAAAAAAAAACGCAAAATGAAATGCTTTCAAGGCTGTACTCTGATCAATCAGATTATGATTGTAAACCATCTTAACATCGTTTTTGTGCATTATGATTTCATTGTTACTTCTCATTCCAAGCTGTCCTTCACATTCTCCTTTATATAATGACCAATAAACCTGTAAACTTTTCCTCCTTCCATCTCGCTGAGTGCAACATGCTTTTTTAAAAGAAATACCTGATGGGGTGAAAGTAGGAGAACAAGTCTTGTTTTACAAAAGTACAATCTGTACGGTGTCATGACTAGTTTTTGTAATACCACCATAGGGAAATGCAAACTAGCGCCCAAGTGTCTGCCCAAAGAAGGAATGAAATTGTAGTGTTTTATCCCCGGCTTCTGTAGCTTCTTGTAAACTAGAACGAAAGATGATGTTGTACACAATTCTGTGTGGTCAGTGTTGAATCTTGGTGTAGATTAATTTAATCTGAATTTATGAAACACAAGGGAAAACTGTGTGGAGTTAAAACTTTGCTTCTTTATGGCTGCATTAGAAATAATGCTTTAGGTTATACTTAAAGTTGATTTGTTGCTTGCAGATCAACGAGCCTGTGAAAAATCATGATAGAACAAATTCCATTTGATCTTCAGTTAAGTGGAATTTGACCCATCTTGGAGTCTGTGGTGTTGGGAATGCAGAGTTGAAAACGTCATCTGATTCTTAATTTTCACCAAAGTAATTTTCATCCTTGCTAAGTGCAGAATTTTGCACTTCACAGAATTACAGAATTGTTGCAGCACAGGAGGAGACCATTCAGCCCGTCATGTTTGCACCAGCTCTCCTTCGGAGCAATTTGCCTCATGCCACACTCTTGCCTTCTCCCTGCACATTCATCCTTTTCAGATAACAATCCAATTGCCTCTTGAATGCCCCTGTTGAACCTGCCTTCGCAACACACTCAGGCAGTGCGTTCCAGATCCTAACCACTCACTGAGTGAAAAAGTTTTTCATGTTGCCATTGCATTTTTTGTCAATTACTTTAAATCTGTGCCCTCTTGTTCTTGATCCTTCCACAATGGGAACAGCTTTTCCCTGTCTGTTCAAGCGCCTCATGATTTTGAATACCTCTATCAAATCTCCTCTCAACCTTCTTTTCTGCAAGAAAAACCATCCTAACTTCTTCAAACTATCTATAGAACTGAAATTCCTCATCCCTGGGTCCGTTCATGTGAATCTTTTCTGCACTCCTTCCAATGTCTTCATATGTTTCCAAAAGTGTGGCATTTAGAACTGGGTGCCATACACCAGATGAGGAAGAACCAGTGTTCTATACAAGTTTAATATAACTTTCTTGCTTTTATACTCTATACTCCTATTAATAACACCTGTGATACTGTTTACTTTAATAACTGCTTTCTAAACCTGTCTTGCCATCTTCAGTGATTCATGCATGTTTCCACCGGATCCCTCTGACCTTTTAAAATTATACCCTTTAACTTATATTGTCTTTCTGCATTTTTCCTACCAAAATGAATCATTTCACACTTCTCTGCGCTAAATTTCATCTGCCATTTGTCCACCCTTGTTCTCTGTGCCCATTTGAAGTTCTGCCCTATCCTCTTCACAGTTCACAATGCTTCCAAGTTTTCTTTCATCCTCAAATTTTGAAATTGTGCCCTGTACATCAAGGTCTAGGTCATTAATATATATCAGGAAAAGCAAGGGTCCCAACTCTGACCTCTGGGAAACTCACTGCAAACTTTCCTCCAGTCTGAAAAACATCCATTAACCATTACACTCTCTTCCTGTCACTCAGCCAATTTCATATCCATGTTACTTCTGTCCCTTTTTATTCCATGAGCTGTAACTTTGCTCACAAGTCTGTATGGCATTTTATCAAATGCCTTCTGGAAGTCCATGTACACCACATCAACAGCCTGACCCTCTCTGTTACTTCATCAAAAAACTCCAAGTTAGTTAAACACAATTTGCCCTTAACACATCCTTGCTGGCTGTCCTTAATTAACCCACTTCTGCAACCCACTTTTTCCCAAGTGACTATTACTTTTGTCCCGAGTTATTGTTTGAAGAAGCTTCCCCAGCACTGAGGGTTAAACTAACTGGCCTGTAGTCCCTGGACTTTACACCCTTTTTTGAACAGAGATATGTACCATTTGCAATTCCCCAGATCGCAGGTACCATCCCTGGGTCTAAGGAAGACTGGAAAATTTGGCCAGTACCTCCACAATTTCCATTTTCCCTTCGCTCAGTATCCTTGGATGCATCCTATCTGGTCCTGGTGTCTTATCAACTTTAAGTGCGGACAACCAATCCAATACCATCTCGTTATCAATTTTAAACCCTTCAAGTGCCCAAGCTACCACCTCTTTCACCATGACCTGTGCAGCATCCTTCCTTGGTAAAGACAGGTGCAAAGTATTCATTTATTCATGTCCCCTACCTCCACGCATAAATCCCCTAATCAGTCCCACTCCTCCTCTTACCAGCCTTCACTACTTTTATGCCTATAGAAGACTTTTTGATTTCCTTTTATATTAGCTGCTGGTCTCTTAACATTCTCTCTCTTTGTTTCTTTTATATGCCTTTTCACTTCTCCTCTGAACCTTCCATAATCAGCCTGGTTCTTGGTTGTACTGTCCATCTGAAATCTGTCATAAGCACACTTTTTCTTCTTAATCTCTATCTCTTTTGTCATCAGTGAGCTCTGGATTTGTTTGCCCCATTTTTGCACTTAATGGTAATATACCTTGTTTGTGCCCAAAGTATCTCCTCTCTATAGACAGTTTCACCTGCCAGCCTTTGATTCCAGTTAATCTGGGTCAGATCCATTCTCACCCCTTTGAAGTTGGCTTTCTCCCAGTTAATGATTCTTAATCTGGATTGTTCCTTGACCTTTCCATAACCAACCTAAACCTTATGATACAATGATCACTATCCCCTAAATGTTGCCACGTGATCCACTTGCCTCACCTGACTGGAAATATATTGCTATAATTCTCCTGAGCACACTCTACGAATTCATGCCCCCTCTCTGCCCTTTGCACTGCTACTATCCCAGTCTATATTTAGATAGTCAAAGTCTCCCATTGTAACTACTCTATAATTCTTGCACCCTCTGTAATTTCCCTGCAGGTTTGTGCTTCTACGTTTTCCCACTGTTGGTGGCCTATAGACTATATCAGGCAATGTAATTGGGTGCTTTTCACCCATAAAGATGACGCTTGGACCCTGGATCATCTGATCCTGAGGTGGTCTTCTCAATGTAACTTACACAGAATTGGTTTTCTTAAAAGTGCATCTTTGTGTCACTTATATTCTTTTTGAGTTCTCTGCCTGATTCGCTGTGCCACGATCTTAATGGGTAGGGCAAGAAGGCAGGTTCTGAATCCACCCCAGCCAGAATAGGGATTGAAACCCATGCTGTAGGCACCAATCTGATCCTCACTGGCCATCCACCCAACTTAGCCAACCAGTTCCCCAAGAAGTCTGAGTTGTTGTGGCAGCAGACATGTTTACATGCATGTTGTACCTTGGTACTACAAATAGTGATTGTAGAGGCTCCCAATTTTTTGCCATCACATTGTTGACCAGAAATCTCTCCCACTCTTATGATCTACCATTGGCATACGTTGGAAGGATTTACAAGTTGACACTGTTTGGCCACGTTATGAATGCACCTTCCTTGGCCATCAAGTGGGACTTGAACCTGGAGCTTCCTGGCTTAGCGCCAGGGCCGCTACCCACTACCAAAAGGCCTCCCCAGTGTTAATTATGTACACCCTATGGGCAGAATCTTGCCCTTGATGGGTGGGCCCGACCGGCTCAGCGGCGGACGGGCAGCTGATTGCCGCTGCTGAAACAGGCCGCGCCGCTATTTTGCGCGGGCGGGACAAATAAGGCCCGTCAAGCAGATTAGGGACTCCCATGGAGAACGGGAAAATAGTCACGGAGGTGGGCGTGCTCAGACCGCTGGTTCCAATGGGGAACCAGCAGTCTGTATAAGGAGTGGTCAGGCAGCCTGGTTGAGGCAGTGGACCATGGCCACTCGGGGAGAGAGAGATGCAGCTGTCACAGACCTGGAGCAAGAGGAGGGGGGCCGGCTGCAGGAGAGGCCAGCGGGGCCTGCCAGTGTGCCGCTTGCTTCTCTGATGCATGCCTTGCTGTCCTCCTCCAAGAGGTGTCCAGCCATCGGGATATTTTATTTCCGGAGGATGGGAGGAGGAGAGCCCCCTCGTGTCATCAGGCAGGCGTGGGAGGAGATGGGTGATGCTGTAAGCGCCCATGATGATGTGCGGCGCACAGGCACCCAATGCCGTAAGCGATTCAATGAATTGCTGCGCTCTGGAAAGGTAAGTACTATGTCTGTCTTGGCCATTTGACCCAGAAGTCAGCCTTAGCCTTTGAGCACCGCCCCCCCCCCCCCACCCCTTCTTGCTGTCATTACTACATTGGGCATTTGGCACACACTGGGTGGGCAAACAGGTAGTGACCATGCTTACATCAGCCTTAGTGATTGAGGAGAAGATGGGTTCTCCCCGCAGCATATGTTGGTGTTTGTAGCATTTGCGTCGTCTGGGGGTAACCTGCAGGGGAGGCTGCTAGACACATACTCAGAACTCCAACACATGTCATATTGATGATGATGAGATGGTGGAAGGGGAGCCTCAAGGTGTCGTGGCCAAGAGCCATCTGCTGGCATTAGCGCCTCCTTGCCTTGGGCGCTAAGACCCGTGTGTTATTCAAAGTGATGGACGCCAAATGTGTCCAAGGTGGCTGTTGGGGGAGGAGGTTGGGAGTAGCCTCACTATCTTCTGGGGACTGATCACCAGTAGTATGGACAGGAGCCACTGGAGGCCTCAGGTGGGCCACTGTGGTTGGGGTGCGGCATGCGTGTGCAGAGTACATTAGCGATCAGCCCCAATAAATCCTCTTCTCTGTTCTGCAAGCAAAAACTGAGCACAATCAGCGAGAGCGGCAGGGGACTGGTGGTGGGCACGCCCTGCTCCAGTGCCTCACCATTTACGAGGAGCAGGCCATGGAACTAGGGAGGAGGCAGGCGGCCAGGGCGGCAGGTGGTGGCGAGGCTGAGGTCCAGTGGGCAGGTATTTGAGGTCCACAGTCCCATCTACTCTGTCTGCCCACCATCCAAACCACTGATGGTTGCTGCAATCGTTAATGTTGCAACACTGCTCATTCACAGACTGAGACATTCTGATATGTGGGTCATACACAAAGGTCCCTCATCCCCTTGAGGATGCGCATCTCCACCACCTTCCAAAGTCGCCTTATCCCATTTGTGACCACTATCCCCATGGCCTAACATGCCATGGCATCACTGCTGCACAGCCAAAGACGCTTTGCATCTTAGGGGAGTTGGCACCTCTACCACCCTTTCAGCCAGTGAGCCCCACATTACTCTGTCCAAAAGGTCCTCAGCACCTCAGCTGTGAACCTCATGGCGCTCAACTTAAATAAATGCCACCACGTTACTCATCCCTGCGCCAAGGGGAAATGTTGCCCACCCGGTCTATGCCCCTTCTAACATTATGGAGGTCAATAATGTGATCTGTCAATCTCCTGTGCTCCACGTAAACGTCGCAAGTATTTGGAATGTATCCTCAGGCCAGCATGCATCCAGGTCAGGTACCTCTGCACTCTCCCCATTCTTATGGGACATAACATGCCATGTGGCATTCCTGAGGCCATCTGCCCAGCCTGTCTGTATGCACGTCTAATGTGCAGGCCTCCTCTTGACTCTTTTCCACCCCACCAATGTTAGCCTCCTTAGGGACTTGAAGGGTGAGCGACTTGAGGCTGGGGGGTAAAGGGATGAAAGGTTTAACTGACTGTACGCTAACTGATGCACTGTCCTTCTTATTAATTTCAGCATCACCACCAGATCGCCGTGCCCATAGACACCAGAGGCCCCCCCTCCACACCTGAGGTCCAAGATGTGCAACTTGTGGCACATCATTTCAGCCAGCCAGACACCAGCACAGACAAACACTTTGGTGGGGAATTTAATGTTGGCTAGTGCCCCGGGTCACAGTGGAGAGGGCACTTCACAATCACTGGAGGAGATGGCACGGACAGAGAGTGCCGATGGCACCAGCAGCCGGAGAGCTGCAGGGGACGAGGCACATGCTGAGTCCGGTACTGATGACGTGCCTCTGGAGTTGGCACCAATGCAGAGCTGCAGGACAAGTGGCAGGAAGCGCATTTGCATCTGGCAGAGTTGCATGAGGGTATGCTTCAGTTGGTCTTTGCGATGGAGGAGTCCAGGCAGAGTGTACGTGAAGGCATGAATCTCAGGGCAGAGCTTCACGCTTCCGCCACTGAGAGATTGGCGACTTTCATGGAGAGGGGGTTCGATCGGATGGAAAATCTTCTGATTGGGTTACACTCTGACCTGCAAGGCCTCACAGCAGTAATGGCCATGGGTGGTCAATCCCAATGTGGGAGAAGTTGCAGGCACCAAGAATTGGCACTCAGTGCCCATGCATTTGCGGTGAGCAGGGAGGTCCATTGTGATCTGACATTGGCGCAGCAGCTGCCTGTCGTTGTCGTGAGCTCCTCTCAGGGCGTTCCGGATGAGGGCAGTAGCTCCTCCGCCCCTCTGCCAGTCAACGTTGCATCCGTTGAGGCTGCAACAACTGGGGAGATGCCAGTTCTGGAATTGGCCACTCCCTCCCATACAGGGCCAGCACAGGCTCCATGGGCCAGAGGACGCCCGCCAAGGTCATCGAGGCCAACAGGACAGCAGAGTCAGCAGGCTGTCTCACAACCCGCTCCGAGTGATGGGGCGACACCTAGATGTGGCACCCGCAAATAAAAGCATAAGGCACATTAGGCACTCAACGGGTATGTCACTGGTGATTTTGTGTTGGCCTTAGATAAGGGAAAATATACTTAGGTTTGCAACCGAGATATTTGTGTTTTATGTTGGACAGAATAATATCCACTTTTCTGACCATGGCGGAGGGTGGTTCCTTTGTGCTGCATTTGTCTTTTTCACAGACATCTCATGAGTGTTTGAGTGGACCTTGATGTTTCTGTACTAAGCCCTTAGTTGCAGCTGATGAGGTGGAAGATGTAGCACCTACTAGATGTACCACGTGTGGAAAAGCCAGGCAACGCTGTTCCTGCTGATCCATGTGTGTGGACCTAGCTGAAGGTTCGTTGGATTAAATTGTCCTGGGTGCCCCTGCCTCCTTGGTATAGTAGCAGGTCAGCGTGCTGCCCCTCATCATTGCCCTGTGCTTCCTCTGAACCACTGCTGGATTCATCATGTGCAGCCTCATCCAGTGAGTCAAGGTCTTCATCATCAATTGCATCCCCCCTTCTCAGCGCAAGATTGTGCAGAGTGCAGCATGCTACCACTATCAGAGAGATGCGATCTGGGGGGGTACTGGAGTGCGCCCCCTTAGCGGTCCAGGCATCGGAAGCGCATCTTGAGAAGACAGATGGTTCTCTCCGCCACAGCCCTTGTAGAGGCATGGCTCCTATTGTACCACTCCTCAGCTTCTGTTCTTGGACGGCGGAGTAGCATCATGGGCCACCTTCGCAGGGGACAGTCCTTGTCACCCAGCAGCCAACCATCCAGCCGAGCCGGAGCACTGAAGAGCCCCGGCACCTGGGAGCGCCTGAGGATGTAGGGGTCGTGGGAGCTGCCTGGGTACCTTGCACAGACTTGTAGAATCAGCATCCTGTGATCACACACTATCTGCACGTTCATGGAGTGGAAGCCATTCCTGTTGAAGAAGGCACCAGGCTCACCTACTGGTGCCTTGATGGCCGCGTGTACAGTCGATTGTATGCGGGGGAACCTCTGGCTCGCTGTGCCTGACTTGCCTGGTCGCAGCAGAAGTGGATGAAGGTCAATACCCATTGAAAAGAGCATCTGTAACCTGCTTGACACAAGTGTGGACAGCTGATTGGGAGACACCGCAAAGATCACCCACCGAGACCTGGAAAGAGCCAGAGGCAGAGAAGTGGAGGGTAGCTGTGAGCTTCAGAGTTGCTGGTATGGCGTGTCCATGCCCACAGTTAGGGGAGACCTCAGGGCTAATCATCTGACAGATATAGTTGACTGTCTCCCTTAAGAGACCTAGCCTCCTTCAACACTGCACTTCAGTCATAATGAGGTAGCTGCTTTACCGCCAGTACACCTAGCAGCAGGATAGTGGTGTCTTCTGCGGCCCCTTTCACCTTGGACAACCGCTTGGCCCTGCACCCCTTGTGCCTGCACCTGGACACCCAATGGTGGCTCCCCTGGAGGCTGATTGTCCAGTCCTGGCCTCCTCCTAATTCTATCCTTCCCTTCCTCCTCAGAGGAACTGCCTCCAATGGAGATGTCAGAACCCATACCCCCAGGCTAAATGGAGGCCTCCAGAAAGTTGCAGGCCCGAGAAAGATTATTGTCTGCAGACTGGTTTCAAAGTACACAAAAAGCTCTTGGAAATCAATGAGAACTGCTAACAATCATACAGGCAACTTGAAAACACTTTCTGCATTAAATGCTTAATGGAAAACATGAACAACCCCTCTGAGCCCACATATCCCGCCATCGCATGAGATTTAATAAAAAATCCCACTGCTGTGCACACCCACTGACTGAAATATCGCGATGCCGCGCGCTGATGTCGGGATGCTCGTGCAATGTCAGTGCGCGACATTTTAAGCGTTGACGTGTGGGCTCCGCCACCCACACGCCAGCCAGAAAATTCTGCCCTATAAATACTTTCTTGCTTTATTGAAAGCAGCAGTTGCACAGAAGCGTCAGTTTTCTAACATTATTATATAACCTTGTTGGTCGAAATATTATCCTGAGGTTTGAGTAGTTTCAGCAGGGTTCAGTTAGTTAAGACTGTGAAAACAATGAAGCTTTAACAGAAAAAAATTTAATTTTGATAACACTAAATTAGAATCCTGAACAATAGACCTAGCAAATGGAGATTATCTCTCAAATCTAATTGGTGAAAGCAGAATAATAGTTCTGATGGTAATTCTAGAAGTGCAGTTGATATGCAATACAGGTCATTGAATGTTCACACCAGACTTCGGCTTCTGTAGAATACATTTATTTGCAAATAATTATGGGAATTAACACTAATACTCTTGTTAAAATAGCAGTTAGTGGTTGAGCTTCATTTTAATTTGTTGAAATAACTGCAGTCAGCAGATTTGACTGGAGTGGTTGTTTGAAATCCACCTTTTTTTTTCTCTAAACCTGCTTTGTGAATATGCTGGTTTTCCTTTATAAATGTATAAAAAACCTCTACAGTAGAAGTGTGACTGGCTCCTCATGTTCAGTGTGGTCAGAGGCTTTTAAAATATTGGTGCTCAAAGTCCACTAGTGAGGGGGGCCATTACCCACCACACACATAACACAACACACACACAAACCACAGTCTTGAGTCAACTTATACACAAGTAATGTTTTTGAGGGATTAACGTGTGAAATTTTTGTTTTCTGATTTTGACACGAGACTGACTGACTTTGACATATGTTATTTGTGAGAAATGTGGCGAGGAAAATATTCTGTTTGTACCTTGTGATATGGTGACACAGTATAAAATAAAGTGAGAAAATCTAAAGAAGGTCCAGGAACAGAGGGACCTACTTGTGTACATACATAAGTCATTGAAGATGGCAGGGCCTGTTGAGAGAGCAGTTAATAAAGCATATAGTATCTTTAGGCTTTACTAATAGGGGCATTGAGTACAAGAGTAAGGAGGCTATGTTGAACTTGTGCAAGACACTAGCTAGTGCTGGAGTGCTGCGTCCAGTCATGGGCACCATACTTAAGGAAGGATGTGAAGGCATTGGAGAGAGTACAGAGGAGATTCATAAGAATGGTCAGTGCAGACTCGAAGGGCCAAAGTGCTCTTCAGCACCGTGAGATTCTGTGAAAGAACTGTGGCTATGAGGATAGGTTGGAGAGGTTGGGACTGTTTTCCTTGGAGAAAAAAAGGGTGAGAGGAGACTTGATAGAGGTATTCAAGATACTGAGGGGTATGGACAATGTAAATAGTGAGAAACTGTTTCCACTTGAGAGCACCAAGAACTGGAGGACACAGATGTAAAATAATTGGCAAAAGGAGTAATGTGAGGAAGGATTTTTTTAAACCAGAGGGCAGTTGGTGTCTGGAACAAACTTTGAAAGTGTTGGAGGCTGTTTCAATTGAGGTATTCAAAAGGTAATTGGATCGCTATCTGAAAAGAGAGAATGTGCAAGGTTGCAGGGATAAGACAGGGGAGTGGGACTAGGTAGAATACTCTTTCAGAGAGCCAGTGCAGACTTGATTGGCCAAATAGCCGCCTCTTGCACTATAAAGTTTATGATTCAGTTGGGTAGCCTGTACAGCTTGTAATTTCATTGCATGGTGTGGATGTTTGCTATTGTGAAGTATAAATATATTAACATCTGTTTGTTTCCAAGGATTATACAGGACCTAAAAGCTACAAATAAAGAATCATTTTAAATTTGTTAGAAGTGTTAGTGTTTCTTTAATCAAGGTAATCAAATAGATTTCAAAATAACTTTGGAAGTTGCACATTTGAATAATCATTTACTTTTGAAAAGGCATCAAACCTGGCTTCTTAGCCTGGATTTGATCATTTAAAATCCTCACCTTTCAATGGATAAAAATTTTGTTGAAACAATTTTTGCACTCTCTAGCATCATCAGTTAGATATAAAAGTACATCACTGCATCACAGGGGGATAAAGCATCTTCAGAAAAAACTATTGCATGTATTTTTTAAATTGCTATTTGATTTTTTTTTCCTTTTTTTATTTTCTTCTCTGTGTATTTCCTTGGATCCTGGCATTGACAGCTTTCTGATACCTCATCCAAGTGGCCTGTGATCCTGGGCAGACTATATCATTGGCCTGGGATAAGCCCCAGGCATCTCCGATGAGCCTGCTCCAATCTCCAAATATTTTACAGTATGGTCACTCAGTAACAATCAGGATCCAGTTCAGGAGCACTAAAGCCAGTTTGCACTTACTTGGCATGCAGGCTGAACACAGCTAATAGCGCACCGACCAGGGGGACAAACATCATCTGTTTTATTTTTGTTTTACAGGATGTTGCCTTTTTCCAGAAAGCTATTGGAAGGGCTTGTTTAAGACTATTGTAGAGTTTATTGTTGAATCCTGATAGTTTTGAGGTTGAGATGTCATTTACAAAATAACTAGTTGAGTCATTTTTGTGCCAAAGACTGTTGTGTACCATGATAATTTGTACGTGCACTGTAAAACACAAGCTACTTTGATTTCTAACTTACACAATTGGAGGCAACTTGTGCCAACTTCGTATTGATGGTCATGTACTTGACACAAATGTTTTCTTCTTCCTTTCCAGGTTGCATGACTGGCTGGACTTGATGCATGGTTGCATGACTAATGTCTTTGTGGATTTATGAATAAACAGATGCAGATATGGCTCACACTGTGATTAATGGGAGTGTTCCAGGTAACCGCTTGTATTATTGCAATACTGTAGTGTAGAACTTTTGTCTTTGGATAAAATCAACGTAATAGCATAAGATCACTTCTAGGTCCAATAAAGTTTCATTTCCAAATTACACCACAAGTCTTGCATTGACATCCTGTGCCTTCTACTGAATTTACTGTTCTACAATGAAATGAAACAAAAAGTGCAAGTGATTTCATCAAGATAACAAAGAAATTAATGCAACTGTATGAATATACATTGTCTTTATTGGGTGCAGTATTTAGTTTGTATGAGCATGCAACTAATGGAGAAAAATTAATGCATTTTTAATGAAACTTGTTGGGAAGTGCAATATGATTTTACTCAAAGATCTGAAAGCAGCAAATCATCAGGAAATATAACTTCTCAAAAATAATTGGAAGAGAACATATTAAAGTGTCACAAACTTATTAGTTTAGCTTTCTTTGGTATCTGATGTAGCAGTCCCCCTACCATATCTTTAACACTGCTTAGTTAAATAACTCTCTCAATGTTCAGAAATGTATGTTCTTGGACTTGTGTTCTTCAAGCTGTGTGTAATAATGGATGCACTATAAATTTCTGACTTCTTCAATAGAAGAATCATTTTCCACTATACAGCGCATCATGAGGCTGCCTGATTCATCCTTCCCAGGCATTGGGGTTAATGTTGCAAAATTTCAAGATATCTACATTAATAGAGTTTCATCTGCCCACCTCTATTGCAATATCTGACTGTAGCTCACTATCCAACTATTTCTTGAGCCACCCTGATTTTTGATCCTGCAATCAATATGTTTAAAAAAAATTGCCTACCAGTTACATTCACAGTGACTGTGATTACAACCAGGGGGCATTTTCTGTTATCTCAGTATTGTTCCCTCAGCATGCCACAATTGACACCATTCACTGTATTGGAAGGGCCAGCTTCAGTTTTAGCAAACTCGAGTGGGGACTCCAATAGAAACAAGAGATTAATCTCCCAACAAAAGTCGCTACATATCAAGCTGTTGTCATCACTGCTCTACTATAAAGATTGGAATTGTGGCCCAGCTACCACTATCAAGATTCCTGAAAAGCAGGATGGCAGATGCATTTTAACAGACTTTCAATGTTATGCCATCTGTAGAATTTTAGTTAAATGTCATGTGGAGTGTGATGTTCTTGTACTGTGACCATGAATTGTGGAAATATTCAGAAGTCCAAATAACTTGTTAAAAAAAAATCTTCTAAGCTGTCTTTGGATCTTCAGCGATTTAATGGCAATTGTAAGTGTCTCATTTGGTGGAGGGAGATTAAGAAATTCAAAGTCTCCTCTGTCATTTAAACATTTAGTTTTAATGCATTACTCTCTGTCTAACCTATGTACACATGTACATCTGCACACACATGCCATATCATTATCTCTGCTAATATTTGTCATATTTTAAATATTTTTAAAATGAGGTTAAACTGGGGAAAAGGTAAATTTTCACATACAAAACATAATTAATTTATGGTTTGCTGACTAGCAATCCTCTTGGGTTCTGAAATTAACTGAGCACATCTTTCTTAATTAAATGCAAACTTAATTTCCACATGTATTTCCTTGCCCATATTCTATGTTAAATGCTGTAATATTAGAAATTTAGTTGACCAGGCACACCTGCATCTCGTGAGCCCCTTGGGCAAGACAGTGTTGCGAATTATTGGGCTAGCACCAACTGAAGCTGTTGTAACCGGCCTTGCTGAGAATACCTCAGCCTGACGTGAAGTGCAAATTGAAGATTATTTGACCATGGGCCTTTAAATTCCTACCCAGCTCTCCCCATGAACTGCCACCCAAATAAGTACGATAGCAAGAAATGATCTTGGATCGGAAGATGTAGAATCCATATGGGCGGAGGTAAGAAATAAAAAGGTGAAGTAGACACTGGTGGGAGTAGTCTATAGGCCCCTAACAGTAACCATACTATAGGACAGAGAATAAATTAGGAGATAATGAGGGCATGTAAAAAAAGGCAGTACATTAGTCCTTCATGACTTTAATGTAGATTGAGAAAATCAAATTGGCAGACGTAGCCATGAGCAAGAATTCATAGGACAGCATTTTCTCCGTCAGGGGGATTGTGCGCAAGCGGGTGGGTTTCCGATCCATGCCCCCAGTTGGGGGCGCGGTGCCATTTTGCGTGGGCAGGCCAATTAAGTCCCACCCAGTGTGACGTCCGCTCGGAAGCGCTGTTTTGTGGGGGGGGGGGGTGGTGTGGGGGGCGGATTCCCTGAGCCAGGAGGCATGCGCACAAAAGAGCGCACAGGTTTCCCTGAGGCAAAGTACTGCCTCAGGGAGATCAGCTCAAGATTCAAAATTTCATCCAAGGCAGGAAAAAATATTCCTGCCACATGAGCTGGATTACATCAATTTATTTTATTTAGACATTTCGTACAAATTTTAATACCCTCATGAAACCTCATCCCGCCCATGGATGAGGTTATATGTTCTTTCTGAAGGCCGCCTGGGCTCTCCGCCTGCCTGGCAACCTTCAGGTTGGATGAGCTGGTCCATTAGTCAGTTTAATTATTTTTTTTAATGGCCTTAATAGACCTTTGACAGGTCGGCAGGTGCGCAGCCAGGCCAAACTGAAAATCTAAATGACACGGGGTGACATCGGGACACATACCCGATGCCACCCAGTGTCATTTTACGTGTCGGCACACAGGCCCTGCCCCCTGCTCGCCGACTGGAAGATGTAGCCGACAGGGTGTATTCAGGTCAGTTTCTTAGAACAATGTGTTGTGGAGCCAGCCAGGGATCAGGATACGTTGTGGATCCAGCCAGGGATCAGGCTATTTTGGATCTGGTCATGTGTAATGAGGCAGGTTTAACAAATGATCTCAGAGTAAGAGATCCCCTCGGAAACAGTGACCATAATATAGTAGAATTTAGCATTCAGTTTGAGAGTGAGAAACTTAGGTCGGAAACAAGTGTGCTAAACTGAACTAAGAGTAATTACAAAGGAGTGAGGGCAGAGTTGGCTGGAATGGACTGGAAAAGGAGTTTAGCAGAAAAAGCGGTTGATGAACAATGGCAGACATTTAAGAAAATAGTTCATAACTTCCAACAAAGATATATCCCAGTGAGAAAGAAGGATTTGAGGAAGGGGATAAACTAACCATGGTTAACCAAGGAAGATAAAGATTGTATGTTTTTTAATTTCAATTTGATACTATGTGACAGAGATTAGTGGTAGGCCAGAGGATTCGGAAAGTTTTAAAAACCAACAAAATGTGACCAAAAAAAATAGAGGGAGAAAATAAACTTTGACGATAAAGTAGCAAGTAATATAAAAAATGGACAGTAAGAGGTTAAGCATATAAAATGAGAAAGAGAGACCAAAATGAATATAGGCCCCTTAGAGAATGAGACTGGGGAAATAACAATGGGGAACCAGGAAATGGCAGGGGAGTTGAATAAATACTTTGCATCAGTCTTCATGGTAGAAGACACTAGTAGCATTCCAAAAATACTAAATAATCAAGGGGAAAAAGTCGGGGAGGAAATAAATACAATAACTATCACTAAAGGAAAAGGTACTAGGGAAACTAATGGGGCTAAAGGCTGGTAAGTCCCCTGATGGGTTGCATCCTAGGATATTAAAGAAAGTAGCTACATAAATAGCGGAAGCATTGGTAGTAATCTTCCAAGAGCCCTTAGATTCTGGAAAAGTCCCAGAGGATTGGAAAACTGCCAATGTAACACCTTTATTCAAAAAGGGAGGGAGACAAAAAAACAGGTAGCTAGAGGCCAGTTAGCTTAAGATCCATCATTGGGAAAATGTTGGAGTCTGTTATAAAGGATGTAATAGCAGATATAATATAATATATTCAAGCAGAGTCAGCATGGCTTCATGAAAGGGAAATCATGCCTGATAAATTTATTAGCATTCATTGAAGAGGTAACAAGCAGAATAGGTAAAGGGGAGGCAGTATATGTAATATATTAGGATTTCCAAAAGGCATTTGATATGGTACTGTACGTATTAAGTAGTCCTATGGTGTTGGGGTAGTATATTAGCATGGATAGAGGATTGGCTAACTAATAGAAAACAAAGAGTTGGGATAAGGGTGGCATTTTCAGGATGGCAACCTGTAACTAATGGAGTGCCACAGGGGTCAGTGCTCAGGCCACAATTATTTACCAAATATATTAATGACTTAGATGAGGGAAGTGAATATACTGTTGCCAAGTTTGCGGATGGAACAAAAATAGGTGGGAAGGCAAATGTTGAGGATGACAGTCTACAGAGGGATATAGACAGGTTAAGTGAGTGGGCAAAAACTCGGCAGATGGAATATAGGGCAGAATTTTTCAGTCGGTGTGTGGGGGCGGGCCTGACAAGCCGACGTGTAAAATGACGTGCGCCCCAACGTCATCGCGCTGAGTTGTGATGTTTCGTTTGGCATCTGAGCACCTGCCAATATGTAAACGGCCTATTAAGACCATTAAGGAACTAACTAATTGTAATCACTGCCCATCCCAACCTTAAAGTTGGCAGGCAGGTGAAAAGGCCAAACAGCCTTTACGTCTTTTAGGAAACCTCATCCACGAGCGGGATGAGGTTTCCTAAAGCTTTTATTAAATAAATAAATTCTCATATAAATACCTCAGGGGGATTGAAGCGCTCTTTCATGTGCAAATTCTCATATAAATACCTCGGGGGATTGAAGCGCTCTTTCATATGCACTCTCCTCCTCCCTCCACCCACACAGGTAGCATGAGCACTACCAATTGTGTCTTAAGCTGGGCGGGCCTTAATTGGCGGGCAGTGATTGGCTTCGCGACCACCTGCTCCTGCCAAGCCTACCCGCCACCTGAAAAATTCAGGCCATAACGTGGGAGAATGAGAGATTATGCATTTTGGCAGGAAGAATAAAGGAGCTGAATATTATTTACATGGAGAAAAACTACAGAAAGTTGCAGTACAGAGAGATTTGGGAGTCCTGGTGCATGAATCATAAAAAGCTAACAAATAAGTTCTGCAGGTAATAGGGAAGGCAAATGGAATGTTGGCCTTTATTTCAAAAGGGATGGAGTATAAAAATAGGCAAGTCTTGCTAAAACTATACAAGGTACTAGTTAGACCACACCTGTGAGCAGTTTTGGTTCCCTTATCTAAGGAAAGATATACTGGCATTGGAGGCAGTCCAGAGAAGTTCACTAGGTTGATCCAGAGGATGGAGGGATTTTCTTATGAGGAGAGGTTGAGTAGGTTGGGCCTGTACTCATTGGAGTGTAGAAGAATGAGAGGTGACCTTATTGAAACATGTAAGATTCTTAGGGGGGCTTGAGAGAGTAGATGCTGAGAGGTTGTTTCCCCTTGTGGGAGAATCTAGGACCAGAGGGCATAATCTTAGCGTAAGGGGTCACCCATTTAAGACAGAGATGAGGAGGAATTCCTTCTCTGAGGGTAGTGATACTGGGGAATTCTTTATTCTTGACCGGCACAGGATAAAAGCATCTTGGTTTCTGCTGCTAGGATACTAACTAACATGGTGGTCTGTGCATGGTCACAGACCAACTGCATGTTAATGGCCATATCCTTTACAGTTCCAATACATTTCCTGATTGAGATATGGCGCCTGCATATTGGAAATCCCAATAGCCTGGTGTAGCAACATGCTAGCTTCTGCTGTTTCTCTCAGGTCTGGGAGAAGATTATGAAGTCTCCTCTATGTAACAATGTACAGTGAGCAATGAAATCTTAGTGAATCGAGCGATTTCAGCCCTACAGGATCTTGCAACATAGAAGCTGAGGACTATGGTGATCGCACGGCTGTTGGCAGCACGTTCCTCATCCTTCTCTGAGGAAGTAGGTTTTGTTTGAGTAAGCATCTCCTTGGTGAATTATTGCCACTTTAGACATCATTCCATGGTGGAAGTGGGACAAGTGTTCCCTGTAAACTAGATGGATATGGTGCGTATTGTCTTCTATTGTGAATTTCCATCCCCCTCCTTGTTTGCACAGCTTTCCCACTTTGCTACATGTGCTTCATCTATCTGTTGTGCTGCAGGCCAAGAGGGACTGCAACCATAGCTCCCATGACCTCACAGGAATTCAAACTTCATGGAAAAGGCAGAACCACTCCAACAACATTTCCAAGCTTCGCCAACAATAACATCGTACACAGTGTTTCCTCTAACTCTGCTGGCAGCAGAAGAAAGTCCAAAAAAATTCACCTGACAGTCACATGATCCAATTAGTGAGATGCCCTTTTTGCAGATCGAGCACATGTTCAGCTGAGACTGTTTTGAGAGGGCATTCACAGGACCAGTGTTCCAAAATGGCAGATTGGATGCCAAATCATTTAGACTCTGCTTCTAATGCACAAGGATGGCCTATTCACCTATGCTAACTTTCTGAAAGAACCAATCATTTAGTAGCATTTGCTGCTTTTTCCACATACCCTTTTTTTACAAATATTTGTCTGCCTCTTATTTATAAGCTATTATGGATTCTGCTTTCTGGTAGGGTAGGTTTGGTAATTGCAATAACCCTCTGCTTTACAGAATCTCCCAGCTTCTCTTTGTTCTTTTGGTGACTATCATGAATGTGTGCCCTATATTTATTGTTTCACTCGCCAGTGAAAATAATCTTCACCAATTTAACTTTTGAAAGCTTTTGTGTGCATCTATCAAATCTCCTTTTAATTTTGCTGTAATGATATAAGCTCCAGTGTCTCTTTGAGAAAATAGATTAGATTATAGTACAGTTACTATATGAGAGTAATAGTGATGATGCAATCTTAGTGTTGTGCATTTAATCAATCTGAGTGCAAACCTGTGACATCATTAAATTAAATTTAGACCACTAGTGCCTAGGGAGAAACTGATTTAGAATTAATGCAGCAAATATACAAGTAGCAGTGGAACTGATGAATCATCATAAGTGGAATGATAGACTGGGCCAACAATTTTTATAGTTTTCATTGAATTGCACAATTTTAACTATTTCTCTCTTTCAAACACCAGTTAAAATGAACTGAATTACAAACTTTCAATAATGATAAACAATAGTCTGTAATTGTGAATGGTTGAAATTGTAGAATACTATCTCTAAAACGGAATCACATAATAAATATGGACTTTGATTTTTACTGAATTGTTCAAGGGGAGAGGTCAACTTAAGAATGCCAAGGAATTGGCCATATTTCATCTTGGGTGTCTTATGAAGAAGCTGTAGATAGAAAGCTGCAATCATTAGATTTGCCATCATAGTACAGATAAAGTGACTTGCACTCAGCAGTAGGCCGCAGTTCCAGTATTCTTGTATATTTTCTTAAATTGATGCTGTAAGTAATATTTTTGGTACTTTGAGCCCTTGTTCTAATCTGGTGGCCTTGCTAAAGTGAGAAAGTAGTTCACACAATCTGTACAATGTTTTCAAAGCACCATGTGTGCATAATTTAGAAAAAGCAGAGTCAGTCAGGATCTGATTATCTGGTGCCTTTTTTAACACAAAAGGTAGATTTAAAAAAGGAATATAATACATTTGCAAATAACAGGTATCTGCATCACATGCAAATTTTCCTTAATTGTCATTTATATATAACTTGGTACCAAATTTACTGTAAAATGTCATGTGAAATAGCTGAGCATTACATTCTTAGATTTATAGTTAGTAGCCTTAAAATGACAGATTTTACTTTTTGTTCAAAATTGTGGCTTCCGATCTACAGCATTAATTGAATCTTAACTGCTTTAATGCGAATTAATACACAGAAAGCCAGATACGTGCAGATTAACTAGCAGCTTTACAATCTGCAATTTTTTCTGGAAGACTTGTAGTACTTATTTATACCATCGAAGAAATGTCTTTAAATGTATGACAGCAAGTGTTGGTCTTGGGCTGCAAAGTGAGTCAGTCAAGCTAAAGGAACATCAAGAAAAATATGTTCAGTACAAATGAAGATGAACATATGGAGACATGCAGATCATGCAATCATACAAACTCCATTAACATAGTTACATTATATCATTCTCATTTTCTTTTTTCCATTTCTTTCTTTTTCTCTCTCTCTTTCAAACTCTTGCCTTTCTCATTCACTCCATTTTTTCTCTCTTTCATCCTTTTTTTTTCATTTGCACCTACACCCACTGTTAACTATAGTTTTGCACCAAGAGATGTGAAATATTGTTTGTCAAGAATTTGTGGGCCGGGCATGTTATTTGTACTGAATTTCCAGCTCCTAGTCCTCCTTTAAGCTTAGCATCATGTGCGGAAACCTGTCACTATGCTTGTGTCTCCAAATTAAAGTTAATCGATACAAGTTGAATTTCTGTTTCTCTAATTATAGAGTGTGCATCCTCTTACACTTCTCTATTCACAAAGGACTTGGTTACAGGTTGGCAAGAGCCAATCCTTAGGAAGCCCAAATGTATGTTGAAATCCTGCTGGAGTGTAATGACCTAAAACTGCAAAGCTTTTCAGCACAGTGCTGGTAAACTCCCTTCTTGCCGCCAGCTAATTCCACTTTTAACTTAGGCATTGGCTTTCAAGGTTGTCTGGAGTCAAATAGAATAGGCCCAGCGACGGGTGGACTTTCTAAGCTCCCATCAATGCACCATGCAGGACAGTCAATTACCAGCTCTCCAGAGCACTGCAACCTGCCAATGTGAGTGTCCCACCTTTCTCCTCTCTTCAATATTGACAAACACCATATCCCATTAAGTGGTGAGTTCCACTGCCGAGAAGTTCAAAGCTTCAAGCATGACAATGAGCTTTGTTCCAATCACTACAATCACAAACTAGAGTCAGGTACTAGTTTATGGTGATTGAGGAAGTAAAGTTGTTTTCATTATTTAGGCTTCTATGATTTCCACTGGTGGTTTGAGGACTGCAGTATGCAATTTTTCAGTTTATAATCAAAACCAACTAATGACTGAATAAGTTGAGTTTAGTTTTAATTGTACAGGATTATGGGATTTTCTCCGATTTATTTTGGGATCATATTCTATCAATTTTCCTATTTTTCAATGAAAATCACTAAATTCATTGGCTAACAAAAGCCGTTCTGTTACCTGCCTAGGATTCTGGACTATTTGAAGATTCGCTTAATGAAAATGTCACAATATAAACATTGCAAACTGGCATCATGCAGCAGTAATTTGTATTTTCATTATCCCTGGTTGCACTGAAACCAAACCACAAAGGAATGTGGTGCACCATTAAACCCAACTCTTAGCTTGACTGTTATTTAAAAATCCAAACTAATTTCCTCTCCCATCTTGAGGATGTTTGAATTTTATCAGGATACAATTCCTGTTGCCTTCTGGCACTTTGCCCAAGTTGCCATTCTTCATGTGTTAGTCTAGACAATAGGCATTTTCAGGCAATTTGAGCACACCTGAGCCTGACCCACTTATCACTGAACATCTGAACACTTTCCAGCAGGTTTGTTTACCGGATTACAATCCGGAATGGGAACTCTTCCCATCGAGGTGCTGAGGCCAGTTTGTCGAATGCCAAAAGCAGCATTGCAACTAACTTGGAATCATACCAGGGACATTTTTGGTTCTGATTTTGTAGTGTTTTTATCCACTCAGATTTTAGAAAAACTCTTTACCAGATGAATTGTTAAACATTCTGCTTCTACTATTAGCTTGAGACACCTTGTATCTTGATTTATAGACCACTCCTAGTGGCTATAACTGACCCATCTCTGTGTCAGTTGTGAGTTACCATACAAGCTATTCCATTTGCATTATTTCATGGGTCTTATGTTTTATCCTGTTTCTCGCAGTTGATATCAATTGATTTAATATATTATTTCGTGCCCTAGACCCAACCATCTTCAGCTGCTTTATCAATTACAATCCCTCCGTCATAATGTTCTCCAATGATTGCACATTCTCCAATGATTGTACTATTCACAATTCCTCTGATACTGAAGCAGTCCTTGTCCAAATGCAGCAAGACCTGGGCAACATTCAGACTTGGGCTGATAAATGACGAGGAACATTCACGCCACACAAGTGCCAGGCAATGGCCATCTCCAACAAGAGAGAATCTAACCATCTCCCTTTGACATTCAATGACATTACAATGAATCCCCCAATATCAACATCCTGAAGGTTGCTGCTGATCAGAAACTGAACTGAACCAGCTATATAAATACAGTGGCTACAAGGTTGGGAATTCTGCAGCGAATAACTCTCCTCCTGACTCACCAAAGCCTGTCCACCATCTAGAAGGCACAAGTCAAGAGCGTGATGGAATAATTTCTACTTGCCTGGATGAGTGCAGCTTCAACAACACTCAAGAAGCTTGACACCATCCAGGACAAAGCAGTGTACTTGATTGGCACCCATTCACAACTGGAAACATTCATTCCCTCCACCGCTGCATAATGGCAGCATTGTATACTATCTACAAGATGCACTGCAGCAGCTCACCAAGGCTGCTTCAACAGCACCTTCCAAACCCATAACCTCTACCACCTAGAAGGACAAGGACAGCAAGTGCATAGGAACACCACCACCTGCGAGTTCCCCTCAAAGCCACCATCCTGACTTGGAACTATATCACCGTTCCTTCACTGTCATTGGGTCAAAATCCTGTAACTCTCTTCTTAACAGCAGTGTGGATGTGCCCACACCACATAGACTGCATTGGTTCACCACCACCACCTCAAGAGCAACTAGGCAAGGGCAAAAAATGCTGGCCTAGCCAGTGACACCCACATTCTGCAAAAGAATAAATAAAAATAAGTAGTTATTTTTAAAATCAAACAAAGGTAAACTTGTCAATCAAAAAAAGGAGGGGCTCATGCAGTATTCATAAATTTAAGGGAACTGTGACATGGAATTGGAGGTGTGGAACCCTTCCACTCTAGATATCAGAGGGTTAGTAAACAACACTGGATCTTGATGTTCAGTATTGCACCTTTCTTGCTCTGTGCTTCTTTAGAGTATTAATCCAAGGGAACTAATTGAGTTGAATAAGAGATTTCAAATTGGCGTAGTGTAATTTTTAAAAAAAATCTGTAGGCTAACTGTACACAAAATAAGCCTTAGGGCAGAATTTTCTGCCTGTCGGGTGGGCAGGCCCGACCTGGCCCAATCTCTGGCGGGCGGGGAGCTGATCCCCGCTGGCAAAGCTGCCATTTTACATGGGTGGGCCAATTAAGGCCCACCTTGCATGACGTCTAGCAGGAAATGTTATGCGGTCCCTGGGCGGGCGGGGGGACTCCCTAAAAGCGCACATCTCCCTGAGGCTAAGTGCAGCCTCAGGGAGATCACCTGTACTTCGAAAAATATTAAAAATAGAAAAAAAATTCCTTTATATGTCCCCTTCAAATGACAATGTCACAAGAATTGGGACATGCTCATAATTAACAGAATAACCTTATTAGAATTTTTAAAACCCTGCATAAAACCTCATCCCACTGGATGGGGTTTCTTGTTTTTTCTGTTTGCCGCTGTGGCTCCTGGCCTGCCCACCAACGTCAAGGTTGGATGCACAGGTCCTTTAATTGGTCAAATGATCCTGTCAATGGCCTCAATTGGCCATTGACAGGTCAGGGGGCCTGCAGCTGATTTTGTTGACATCCCGCGTCATTTTACATGTCAGCGAGCAGGCCTTGCCCCCTGTTGGATCACATCAAACACTGTGTCCCTGCTCCCCTGTGCCAAAACATCCAGGACTGCAAAGATAACCCTTGTCATCTTTCTTGCTAAGTCCCTTTCACTCTTGCTTCCAACTAATGCGGAAGTAATGAACTTCTTTGTCAATAATATTTAAACCATTTATTTGTTCAAGTGCCTCATTTGCACTCCTCCCTGCCCCTATGCCAACAAACCAGTCTTCTACCATGCCTCAATCTCTCTGCGCTTGCAAACTATCACCCCATCTCCAACCTCTTTCCCTGCCAAGGTCCTTGAACATGCTGTCATCTTATGGGTTGGAGGAAATTGGTGATTTACATGCATATTCCATCTCTGTAACATCACCTCTCTCCACTCCTGCCTTTCAACTTTTGCTTTTGAAATTTTCATCTGCTTTTATTTCCTCCAGACTCCACCATTTCAATGCTGTCCTGACCATCCTCCTATCTTCCATCCTCTAGAAACTTAAACTCATCCAAAACTCTGCTCCCTGTGTCCTAACTCGCATCAAGTTCCATTCAACATCACCTATGTTTGCTGAACTATCTCAGCACCTGGACCAGCAATACCTCTTTTTTTTAAAAAAAAAAGTTCTCACCCTCCTGTACAAATCCTTCCATGGCAGTTCTTGCAACCTCCTTCAACCCAACAATCCTGCAAGAAATCTGTGTTCTCCCGACTCTGGCCTCTTGTGGATCTTGCACTTCCTTCGCATTGGTGGTCATGCCTTTAGCCATCTAGGACCTAAGCACTAGAAATTCTCCCCAGCAAACATCTTTGCCTCTTCACTTCTTCCTCCTCTTTTTAAGATGCTGCTTCATACCTACCTCTTTAACCATGTGTTTAATCACCTGTCCTAATGTTTTTTCGATGCACTGTTTTTTTTTTGTTGACTGCATTTCTGTTGTTTGGCTTGGGAAGTTTTAATGGCCCAGATTTTCCAATCTCTGGATAGTTGGGGACCGGGTGTACCCCTCCAAGATGCACTATAGGACCCCTTTGAAGCCTAAATACAATGATTCCTTGGAAATTACCTGGGAAGTTTGAACTTCGATTGGCAATTCCCAGGAGCATCCGAAAAATTGTCCAACTCAGTAGAATGGGAGACTTTGGACTGTTCCAACTTACTTACCTGGATAATTAGCCATGAAATTTTACACACAAAAATCTTAGTTTAACCCCTGGGTAACTTTTCAACTGACCACCACTCCAATTCTTTCCCCCTCCAACTCCCCTGCACTCTGACCTGACCTCGCCAGCTGACTCTCTCCCCTGAAGCCAAGACTAACCCCACTGACCCTCCTCCCCCTAACCTGCCCCTCGACCTGACCTCCTCACCACCTGACCACGCCACCCCGACCTCCTCACCCCTCTGCCCTCTCGCACCCCCCGTCCCCCTTACACACACTCACCACCTCTCCATAGCTTTTCAAAGAAGTTTTGGAACAGTTAAACACGTTATTTAACAGAATATGGCGGCAGGTGCCCTAAAAAGGGGCAAGGCTTCTGCGTGGATTCTCATTTTGCTGATGTCACTGAGGCTTCCTGCTCTGAATCCGTTTGGTAGGATTCTCCATTGGAATATTGCCCAGAAAAATCGGAGGAAGGTAAATGGATATTTTTTGTCTGATCACGGTTGGAAATAGAGTTTCCGATCCTAATTAGAAGATGTGGGAAATTATTTTAAAAGAACTGTATACATGCAAGTTGCAGGTTTCAGGGAGTAAAAAGGCACAGTACACATATATAACTTGGCACCTCCCAAGTCCATTTCTTGAGTAATGTGCTGAAAGCATTTTTATGATTAAAGCTTGTTTATTTTTGATTCTTTAATTCTATGTTGTCTTAAGTAAACCATATAAATCCAGCCAGTGTAGCCCCACAGCCTTAGCCATTTCATTTTGAGCGAATGTGAGCTATGATGTTAGTGCTCTTGTTGAAAAAAAGTATTTCCGATGGGGTTGCTATCAATCTGCAGCCTTTGTCTAATCTTTAACTACCGTAACTCGAAGCATGAGTCAGTTGCCAGTGCAGGCTGTGTAATAATTAAACATTGCTCTATTGACAGTATGGTTTTACTTCAGTAGAACCTGAAAGACAGCCCTCTGAAACTCTGGGTGATTGACACAATGCTAACTGGTATTAAGAAGAATAGTAGAATTGAGACTTATGGCTTGGCAGCTACTACAACATTTACAAGGAAATTCCAAAGGAACTGAGAAAGCTGGCCTTAGCAATGCTAGTTATTTGCCTGCTGATGTGTCAGGAATAAACGAGCCAGTCTAAATGTGAAGTGTGCAACAGACTTGCATTTTGCACTGTGTGGGAGAAAGAGAAGGATTATTACAGTGTGGTGAGTAGACTAGCTTCTTTATCTCAAACTTAGTCTTTTATGTTTTTAGAGAAACAAAATGTAATGAGCCAAAACTCCTATAATGCTGACATATGTTACTTTGATATTTACAATAAAACCCTCAGTGCGGCAAATTAGAATAAATAGGATTGTATCATTTGTTAGGAAATTATTCATTAATTCTGGACTTGTACTTATCACAAGTGAACATATAATTAGATTCCAAAATTTCAGCATCTGTATTCTACCGTTCTCTATTCTCATATTTTCTCCCTCCCTCTCACCCGCTCTCCCTCCCCCTCCCCCTCTCTCTCTCTTGCCCTCTCCCTCTCTCTCTCTTGCCCTCTCTCTCTCTCTCTTGCCCTCTCTCTCTCTCTCTCTCTCTCTCTCACACACCCTCTCTCTCTCTCTCTCTCACATCCTCTCTCTCTCTCGTCCTCCCTCTCTCTCCTCCACAGCCCCCCCCGGCCATGGCATTTTGCTTCCTAACACTTTGCATTAAATATCATATTTATAAGAGTATCCCCAAAGCCATTACCCCTTCACTCACTGCCCATGGCCTTAAATCTTTCTCAAGTTTTCCTCCTTTATGATGGACAATAATTTGATGTGGCAAAGCATCTTATGGCACCCGTAATTAATTAGATTTGTCTTTGCATGTACAAGATTTTTTTGAATGGAAGTTGCTGAAAGTGCAAGTTGATAACATTGCAGCAAGGGAAGCCAGGCATCTGTGACCTTGGTGTGTTTGTCAAGTAACTGTATATCCTCTTAAATTGGAGTATTGTGAAATATATACTACATGGACTGTGAAGAAAGCACAAATTAGAGTGAGTGAATTTATTGCCAAATATTGTGCAGAAAAGGGAAGCGGAGAGGGAAAGAAAGATTGGATTAATAGAAAATGGGGAATGGGAAGTACATTTTTTTAATAAAGTTTTTCAACTCTCCAACTAATGATTGAAAAAACGAGAGTCCACATTTGTTGTAGGAAATGTTCAGTGGCAAAAAGGCTCTTTGGCAATAATTAACACATATCACGTAACACATTATTAATAGGATACTTGGCCCGTTGTGAGCAACATTTAACAATGTGGTGAGCTTTACTTTGAACCTACTGGACAAGTCGGCAACTTCATGCTGTTCAATCCATTTCTGTAGTGAGCCAGACGGCAAATTGCTGTTTTTGTGAAGCTAATGGTGAAGCAGTACATCTAAGAGCAACTTCTCAATTTCTATCTTTAACCTTACTATGCCAAGCCTGAAGTGACTGTAGGATCTGCACAAATAATGGCAAGCATCATTAGGTTCACCATTTACTTTGACAGTAAATAATGGGCCAGTGCCTTCTCTAACTGCTCACAATTTATCAACCACTCAGAATTAGGTCCATCCATGTACACAAACCACATTGGCATTCATTTTATAGCATCTTCAATCTGTACCTGATACAATAAGAGTAAACTGAAGCATTGTATGATGTGCATAATGCTCAAAGAAAATCTATTGGCAATGTTCCAGTTACCAATTTCTTTTAACACCAGTTTTTGTTTTGCGTGGTCATTGTGATCAAGTTCATTGTCAAATGCAAGCAAGGTATTTTTGAAATCTAATCAATTTTGCCAAAAGCATTTCAATAGAATAGTTTCAATGCACCGTTGCACAAAAATGAATAAACTTGCCTTTTAAAACATATTAAAAAATCTTGATCCAAATACAAAAATGTTCTTTGTACACAATGTTTGAGAACACATCTGCAGATACAACTGATTATTCTGTAACTTTAAAAATAATCTTTGTTTACAAAAATGTGATGGCTCAGCACATTGTTGATCTAGATTCTAGAAGTATCTTGCAAAAGATAAAATATCCAAAATCACATATGGTCTGCCAGAGTCATAGGGTGAATCATTTGTTCTGGAGACTAAGTCCAGTGGCTGGAGTGGAAGTTGAGTGACTTCCACTGGAGAGCGGGGCAAACCCCCACTCGACCCCCTTTAAGCCACCATGAAAGTGGGGAGAACAAGATCCCTAACTAATTTCCCAAAATTGGGGAACTGATTTTTGGCTTCCTGCCAAATCTTGCTCCTCCATCCGTCAAGATACCCACTGCTGGCAGGAGCAGAAGATTCCACCCATGGCTCATTTTATGTGTGGGTTAACTCAGTTCCCTGTCATTATAGCCCATTGTAGTTTGGCTTCATCAGTCCTTTGATTCTATGAGAGAGAGTGAGTTAGCCAGTACATGAATATTACCCTCCTGCAATTGGAGCTGTAGATACACCCAAGTTTAGAATTGTAATTTCAGCATCATAGAAATTTACAGAACCACAAATCACTCAGCTCATCATGTCTGCATTGGCCAACAAGAAGCCAACCAGCCTTGTAGATTATGCTACCTTAAGTGTCTATCAAAGTACTTGTTAAATGTTATGAGGGTTACTGCCTCTACCACACTTTTTTTGACAGCGAGTTCCAGATCACCACCACCCTTGGGATGCAAGAATTTCCCCATGAATCCACTGTAAACCCATGAATCCTACCTGTTATGGTAGATCTACGCCCCCTGGTTATGGATCCTTTAACCAAGAGAGATGGGACATTCTTATCTAGACCCCTCATAATCTTATGTTTTAGTTAGGTCTCCTCAGCCTCCTCTGTTCCAAAGAAAACAACCCTACCCTATCCAATCTTTGCTCAGAACTTAAAATTCTCCAATCCAGGCAACATCCTTGTAAATCTGTTTTGTAGCGTCTCCAGCACAATCACTTTTTCCCTATTGTGCAGTGACCAGAACTGCACACAGTACTCCAATCGTGGCCTAACCAGTGTTTTACACAGTCCCAGCATAACCATCCAGCCCTTGTATTCTGTGCTTCAGCTCATAAGTGCCGTATGCCTTCTTGATCACCATATCTATGTGTCCACCCCCCTTCAGGGAGCTGTGGATGTGCTCTCCAAGGTGTCTCTGTTCCTCTACACTTCAGTCTCCCACCATTTTGTTGTGCATTCCCTTGCCTTGTTAACCTTCCCCAAATGCACTCCTTCTCACTTCTCTGGATTGAAATCCATTTTGTCACTGTTCTGCCCACCTGAAAGGTGCATTGACAACTTCCTGCCAATATTTGTGTCATCTGCAAACTTCTTAATCATACCCTGTACTTTCCGTGCTGATTGCCTTTGATTAATTCATAAACAATTTAACCTGTCCTTCAGAATTTGTTCCAGTAATTTTTCCACTACCGATGTTAGTCTGACTGGCCTGTAATTACTCAGATTATTCCTTTCTCCCTTTTAAAACGATGGTACAACATTAAGAGTCCTCTCGCACTGCAGCTATAACCAGAAAGGTTTGGAAAATGGTTGGAGCCTCCACTATTACCACTTTTGCTTCCTTTAACAGCCCAGTTTACCTTTTAAGTCTCAGCGCTTGAAGACTTTGGTGAAACTTCTTTGGTTCACAAACTTGGCCTCCTGCTTTGTACTAGAATTATTCAGTGGCAAATTATTTACTTCAAAAACAGTGCCTTCAAATAATCTGATTTAATTGAAAAATAACTTGAGTGCTGATTCTAGATTACCGCTGAGGAAGCTTTTGTACAGGTTCTTGAGTAAGCTGTGGCTCAGTTGGCAGCATTCACATCTTTGAGTCAGAAGTTGTGGATTCAAGACCCATCCTAGAGACTTAAGCACAATTTGAATTCCGCCAGGATCACTCAGTTTCTGACTTCATTACAGCCTTGGTTCAAACATGGACTAAAGAGCTGAACTCCAGAGGTGAGTGCGCCTGCCCATGATGTCAAGGCACCCTAACAGAACTGGAGTCAATGGGAATCAGGGGGAAAACTCTCACTGCTTGGAGTCATAGCTAGCACAAAGGAAGGTGGTTGTGGTTGTTGGAGGTCAGTCATCTCAGCTCCAGGACATCACTGCAGGAGTTCCTCAGGGTAGTGTCCTTAGCCCAACCACCTTCAGCTGCTTCATCAAGGACCTTGGTTCCATGATAAGCTCAGAATTGGGGATGTTCACTGATGATTGCACAATGTTCAGCACCAATCACAACGACTCAGATACTGAAGCTGTCTGTGTCCAAATGCAGCAAGACCTGAACAATATCCAGGCTTGTGCTGACAAGTGGCAAGTAACATTCGCGGCACACAAGTGCCAGGCAATGACCATCTCCAACAAATTAAAACCTAGCTATCGCCCCTTGACGGTCAAAGGCATTAGCATCACTAAACTCCCCACTATCAACATCCTGGGGGTTACCATTGACAAGAAACTGAACTGGACCAGCCATATAAATACTGTGGCTGCAGAGGTTGGAACCCTGCGGCGAGTAACTCACCACCTGACTCCCCAAAGCCTGTCCACCATCTACAAGGCACAAGTCAGGAGATGTTCTCCACTTGCTTGGATGAGTGCAGTTCCAGCAACACTCAGGAAGCTTGACACCATCCAGGACAAAGCAGCCCATCTACAAACAATTACTCCCTCCACCACTGATGAACAGTGGCAGCAGTGTGTACCATCTACAAGATGCACTGCAGAAACTCACCAAGATTCCTTAGGCAGCACCTTCCAAACCCAGGACCACTACTATCTGCAAGGACAAGGGCAATAGATACATGGGAACACCATCACCTGGAAGTTCCCCTCCCAGCTACTCACCATCCTGATTTGGAAATATGTCAACGTTCCTTCACTGTTGGGTAAGTCAAAATCCTAAAACTCCTTCCCTAACAGCACTATAGGTGTACTTGCACCAAGTGGACTTCAGCAGTTCAAGAAGGCAGCTCACCATCACCTTCTCAAGGGCAATTAGGGATGGGCAGTAAATGCTGGTCTAGCCAGTGGCACCCACATCCCATAAATTAATTTTTAAAAATCCAAGCAAGTGCAATACGAAGAGAGTAGTTCACATTTGGTGGTGGTGTTTTTTAGAGGAGATGTTAAACTGAGGCCATGTCTCCCTCGAAGGTGGACATGAAAGATTCCTCTGCACTATTTTGAAGAAAAGCAGGGGTTCTTTCCTGTGTATTTCAAGAGGCACCACAGACAGATCTTTGTTGTGCAGCAAATCCAAAAAGAATGCAAAGAACAGCACTAATTGCTGCGCATGGCCTTTTTGACCTCAAATATTTTTGACTCTGTCAACTGTGAAGGCGTATGGACTATCCTCGAATTTGGCTGCCCTCAGAAATTTTTTGCCATCCTCCACCTTGCAATAAAATGCAACCAACAGAGCCACAGTGACAACTGGGGTCAAATAAGGCTGCATCATTGTACCAACCATTTTCTCCATTTCCTTCACTGCAATGAAGCGCCTCACCCCCAGCAAATTATCCACAGGCAAGGAGATTATCAACAGAACAGATGGGAAACTGTTCAACCAAAAACAAGCCAAAAACAAAATCATTTCAAACCTCAATCATTGAGCTTCAGTATGCAGATGACATTTCTGTATGCACTCAAACACTGAGCTCCAGGTCAGTATCTTTCTGAAGCATGATAAAATTAGCCTTTCACTAAACACCTAGAAAACCAAGGTCTTCCAGCAAGCTCCCACAACACAACATCCCCCTTCATCTCAGTGAGGAGACCCTGGAAAATACAGACCTTTTTTCATGTATTGCGAACTTCCTTTCAACAAAGGCCGACACAGGTGACAAAATGCATCATTGCTTCCAGTGTGCCCTCTCAGCCTTCTGAGGGCCATGATCTTGAACCCAAGATGAAGGTCTTGGTTTACTGAGCAGCAGTGATCCCACCTCCTATATGTTTCGGAGACTTGGACACCAACAGCAGACGCCTCAAAAGATTGGAGAAGTACCACCAGTGGCGCCTTCTCAAATCCGGTGCAAAAAAATTAGGTGTAAAATGGCCATTTAAGTCGCTAGTGCCCAATTTGCATCAGCACCAAAGACCAATTTCACCCCCTCAAAATTTACATTGGCGTCCTCAGTGGAGTATGATTTTGTTACCCAAGCCCTTGCAAGCTATAAAATCCTTAATGTACCACTGTGAACATATGTTCATACCCTTCCATCTCTTGCTCTGTCCCTTGTTTATGTTCAATCACTTTTTGTCCTTTTTTCCCCTCTAATTTACAGCTGAAAGATTTTTTTTTGCTTTGTTGTCATTTTGAGGTCTGCCAATCGTGTACTTGGGTAATAACGTTTATTTTTAATGCAGTTAGTCTACTGTCACCATGCATTGGCTTAATGGTAGACAATGGCAAAACAGCTGTAAAGAGCATTGCATGTTTAAAATGGTTTCCAGACCATAAAAATGTGTTCTAACACCAGTAACCGGTTAATGTCTCAAGAAGGCAACAGGAAAGGGAGGAACTGGTCAGGATAGTGGTGCCAACCTATCACTAGAAGGAAGTTGGTCTGCTTTTTCCAGTGTGAGTCAACCAATGCTTCCACACCCCAGAATTGCTCCTTATCCTGCTATTTCAGAGAAAGTTGGCGGTCCACTATTCAAACTAAAGTTGACCCTAATTATTTTTTAATTTTTTTTTCACTAACTTGTGAAGGCAGTTAGTTTCCAATGTATTTTTATGAGCAAAGAAAGCATCACATCTTGAATCACAATTTCTGCTCCTGATCGCACCCTGCGTTGACTTTGCAGCTTTACCATGACAACAAATCAACTTGCACTTAATAAGAAAACCTTTCAGTACAGGAAAACACCTCGAAAGATGTTTCACAAAGGTGTAATGCAAATAAACTAAATGTGAAGCCAGAAGAAGGAGATAATAGGAGAGCTTTAAGAGGTGGGTGCTAAGGAGGGTCTAAAACTTATGTGCTTCCTTTTTTCCTTTTAAGGTGGGAATACCAGGGTATGGCATCTAGGACTTGAAGGCATGCCTGCCATGGTGAGGAGAGAGGACGCAATAGAGTCTGACGTCAGAAAAACAGTTTGAGGGAGTGGTGGGTGGGCTGGAGGTTGTGGAGCTGGTGGAATTATGAGATGGGGCGAAGCAAGATCATGAAAGAATTTAAATACAACAATACAAATGATAAGGGACCCTGAGCCTGTCTAAGCCAGAGAGGCCAAAGATGATGGGAGTGCTGGATAGGATATAAGGCAAAATTTTATGCACCGTCACAGCGGCAGGCTCATAAAATGCGGCAAGCTGTTCATAAGTCCATTGACCAGCAGGACTGTAAAATCCATCCAGCATTAAATTCTGCCCTCAGACATTGGAGTTTTGAATCAGCTGAAATTTCCAGAAACTGGAGGTGTAAAGCAGGCTGTGTAAATCATTGAATTTGGAAGGGACACGAATATGAATGAGGGTTTCAGTAATAGCTGGATGGAGGTGGGCAGTGCTTACAGATGTGAAAGTAGTTGTTGGAAATTGGTGTTAGTGAGGCTATACCACCAACAATGAGGTTTGAAGTAGGTGAGAAATTACAGCACAGTACCTGAGCTGGAAATAGGTGTGAGGATTCTACCATTGATAGTACTTTACATATAAGTGTATCTTTATGATGTTGCTCATGACAATGGTAGAATGTGCTCCATTATACCTGTCTATCATAGTATTATAGGTCGTGTTGCCATGCCCTCTTTTTTTTCCTTTGTAGTTTTGTGGTCACTTTGTGATATTGTTCTTGGACTTTTTCATTATCCTGGGTGGGACAAGGCATATTTCTGTTATTTTACTATCTTCCATCATGTCTTGTCTGTTTACTTTTCCTGAGGTCTTAGTTCTGTCTGTCATTTCTGATTGACATGTTTAAAGTTCCTGTTTCTCTTGTCTCATAGCCTTTCCTGTTCTTTGTCTCACCCTTGTGACTTCTTGCCTACCTGCTCCTCTTGCCAACTTGCCCTTCTCAATTCCTACCTCTGCCAAATCTCTTGACCTCACCCCCTCCGTCCCTCATTTTATCTATCTTTCTTCTAATCTTTGTCAGTACCTTATGCTTACTGCATTACTTGGGTAACCATTGTCAGTACCTTATGCTTACTGCATTACTTGGGCCCCCTTCACTGCCCTCTTCTCTTATTTGCCCTCACTGTTGCTTACCAGCCTCTCCAGCCTTCCCTGATCATGCTTCTCCTAGTACTAATTTTTCTCTCCTCACCATTTTACTTATTGCCATCTCTTCCCTTATTTACCTTGTCTTCCCACCCTGCAGCCTCATCACCAAATTTAAATGGCAAATGAATGACTTATGCCTCCTACATTTGGGGCCTCACCTTTAGTATGGGCGCCCAATTTATTGGTCCCGGTCTTCCCTTTGCCATTGCTAGGCTTACTTCTTCCTCCTCACTCCACTTCTGATTTTTTGTGGTCCCTTATCTTCAATAATCCTGCAAAGCCTGCAGTTTAATAGTACTTTGTGACATTGCAACAGTTCTTGAAAAATTATAAAAACCTTTAAGTCTTTAATTCTGCTTTTTTTAAACCTATGCTATATTATAGCAGGGCATGTGAGAGTGTTTGACATTTCAGTTTGAATGAACAGAAGAAACAGCTAAATTCAAAAGGACAGTGTTCAACAGGAATAGAGAACTGAGGCAGATTGGAGGAGAGAAGCTGGAGAGGCAGTTGGTTTGGTGGTAGTGAAGAGACACATGCTGAGTCCAATACGTAAGACTTGTGATGAAGCAAAAGCAGGGGAAGGATTCCATGGTAGCAGTGAGGACCTGCATGCTAGATATCAAAAGGTGACTTGCTGCAAATGTAAGATATCAGAAGTGGAGAGGTATTAAATTGGTGGTAGGAAGTTTTTAAAAAAAATGATACTGGGTCCAGGACTATTAATCTAAAAATAGGCAGTACCCTAGAAGCAGGGAAAGGATAACAAAAAAAAAATGGCAGGAGGAACTGACCAAGTACATCACCTCGTGCTAGAAGGCAGGAAGGTCAGCTTTATGGTTAAATATGGATAAGCAGCCATTGATCATTAAAGTAATATAAGTAGATGTAACACATGCATCACATCAGAATGAAGTGTGTGCATTTGCATGATTTTTAATGCATTATCTGCAGTGTGCATTATTAACCTTAAAAAATCCAATTCACTGTTCCTATTTTTTGAATGTGATCACCAGTAGTGGATTCCAGAAATTCTCTATGATGTTACAGCATTTCAGTTACTTTCTTTATGGTTTTAGATACTACAGCAACATGTTGTTATGTTAGAAGGTTTCTTAGATGTAAAGCAAGCAAAAAAATGCATTTAGTTATGTATGTAATCTGTTTGCATGTGTATTGTATATGGCTGCAAATCTTAAAAATCAACCAAGTCGTCAGCATTAGCTCTGGACACCATGAAGCCTCATGACATCAGGCCAAACATGGGCAAGGAAACCTCCTGCTGATTACCACTACTATGTTCTGTCACCCACACCACCACCTCAGCCGATGAATCAGTACTCCATGTTGAACACCACTTGGAGGAAGCACTAAGCGTGGAAAGGGTGCAGAATGTAGTCTAGGTGGGGGAATGTAGTCCAGGCAGGGATCTTCTATGTCCATTACCAACAGTACCTCAGTAACACCACGATAGAGCAAGCTGGCTGTGTCCTAAAACACATACTACCTGCTAGACTGGGTCTGTGGCAGGTGGTGAGGAAATCAACAAGAGCGAAAAGCATACTTAATCTCATCCTCACCAAACTGTCTGCTGCGGATGTACCTGTCCATGACGGTCTCAGGAGTGACCGCCACACAGTCCTTGTGGAGACGAAGTCCTATCTTCACAGTGAGGATAGCCTCCATCATGTTGTGTGGCACCACCACTGTGCTAAATGCGATAGATTTTGAACAGATCTAGCAACTCAAAACTGGGTATCCATGAGGCACTGTGGGACATCAGCAGCAGCAGAATTGTACTCGAACACAATTGTAACCTCATGGCTCAGCATATCCCACACTCCACCATTGCCACCAAGCCAGGGGATCAATCCTGGTTCAATGAAGAATGCAAGAGGGCATGCCTGGAGCAGCACCAGACATACCTAAAGATGAGCCGTTAACCTGGTGAAGCTACAACACAGGACTACTTGTGTGCCCAACAGCATAAGGAGCAAGTGATAGAGCTAAATGATTTCAGAACCAACAGACCAGATCTAAACTCTGCTTGTTGTCACATCCAGTCGTGAGTGGTGGTGGACAATTAAACAACTAACCTGGAGGAGGAGACACTACAAATATCCCCATCCTCAGTGATGGGGGAGCCCAGCACATCATTGCAAACGACAAGGCTGAAGCATTTGCAACAATCTTCAGCCAGAAGTGCCTCGTGAATGATCCATCTCTCCCTCCGCCAGAGTTCCCCAGCATTACAGATGCCAGTTTTCAGCCAATTCGATACACTCCGCAGCTGAAGAAATGGCTGAAGCACTGGATAGTGCAAAAGCTATGGGTCCTGGCAGTAATACTGAAGGCTTGTGCTCCAGAACTTGCTATACCCCTAGCCAGGCTGTTCCAGTACAGCTACAACACTGGCATCTACCCAGCAGTGTGGAAAATTGCCCAGGTATGTCCTGTACACCAAAAGCCAGACACATCCAACCTGGCCAATTACCGCCCCATCAGCCGACTCTCGATCATCAATAAAGTGATGGAAGGGGTCATCATCAGTGAGTAGGTTATTGCTAAGCAATTGCTGCTTGATAGCACTGATGCTCAGTTTGGGTCCTGCTGGGGTGGGGTGAGGGGTGCTCTCCGCTGGTTGAAGTCATAACTAGCATAAAGAAAGATGGTTGTGATTGTTGGAGGCCAGTCATCTCAGTTCCAGATATCACTGCAGGGATTCCTCAGGGTTGTGTGCCAGGCCCAATCATCTTCAGCTGCTTCATCAATGACCTTCCTTCCATCATAAAAAGTGGGGATGTTCGCTGATGATTGCATAATGTTCAGCACCATTCACGAGTCCGCAGATACTGAAGCAGTCCACGACCAAATGCAGCAAGACCTGGACAATATCCAGGCTTGGGTTGATGGTGGCAAATAACATTTGCGCCACTCAAGTGCCGGGCAATAATCATCTCCAACAATGGAGTATCTAACCATCATCCCTTGACATTCAGTGGCATTACCATCGCTGAATGCCCCACTATCAACATCCTGGGGGTTACCATTGACCAGAAATTGAATTGAACTAACCATATAAATACTGTGCCTGCAAGAGCAGGTTCAAGGCTAGGAATCCTGCAGCAAGAAACTAATTTCTTGACTCCCCAAAGTCTGTCCACTATCTGCAAGGCACAAATCAGGAGCCTGATGGAATACTCTCCACTTGCCTGGATGAGCGCAGCTCCCACAACACTCAAGAAGCTTGACACCATTCAGGACAAAGCAGCCCTCTTGACTGGCACCCCGTCCATAAACATGCATTCCCTCCACCACCGACACACAATGGCAGCAGTGTGGACTATCTACAAGATGTACTACAGGAACTCACCAAGCCTCCTTCGATAGCATCTTCCACACCCACGACCACTACCATCTAGAAGGACAAGGACAGTAGACAGATGGGAATGCCACCTAGAAGCTTCAAGCCATTCACCATCCTGACTTGAAAATATATCATTGTTGCTTCACTGTCACTGGGTCAAAATCCTGGAGCTTCCTGCCTAACAGCACTGTGGGTGCACCTACACTACATGGACTGCAGCGGTTCAAGAAGGCAGCTCACCACCACCACCTCGAGAGCAATTAGGGATGGGCAATAAATGCTAGCCAAGACAGTGATGCCCACATCCCATGAACAAATATTTTTTTAAAATCCTAGAATCTCGTATAATAAAAGCAGAATTTGATTTATTGTAGTCTCGTGGCACCTGACCAAGTCCGGCAAATATGAAAAACTAGAAAAGTGCAGCTGCTGTTCTCTGTCTAGCCTGTGGGATCTTGCATCTGCATTCTTTCATTAATACAATCTTAATGCTTAGTGATTAAAGAAATTGCACAATCAACGCTGGATTCCAAAGATTTGTGATCCAGTATGTACTTCATGCTACGTGGATCTTCAACACAGTTATTTGGGGCAACCGTGTCTGAAGCAAGCTTCTGATCGCCTAAACAGAAACTGCTTTTTACTTCAATTTATGTGAATACTCATGTGGGTTGCCAGACAAGTTTTCACATGTCAAATTATTATTCTCCAAAGCATAAATGACAATTGTTTGAGTGCCAACTGGCTGTTCACCTTTAAATTTTGTTTGGTGGCTTGGTGGGGGTGGGGGTGAAATGGTGGGATGGCAGGATAGAAAAAAAAGATTCTGATGGAACCTTGTTTTGAATGCACCTGATTTCCTAAGCAGTGCACACAGTAGCAATCACTGCCCTCAACCTTTTGTTGACACTGAGGCCAATTGTGATGTGCTATGCTGCTGCACAGAGATCAGCTAACTCAACACAGACCCAGAAATCAACTTCTGTCTGTATTGCTAGATTGCAATCTGATTGAGGTATCATACGTTCTGAAGAGTATGACTGAAACACGCATTTGAAAACCTAATTTGGTTTAAAATTTTTTATGTAGATGTATTATGTTTACTTTTTATGCAAGTTGCTGCATTCAAGGTGCTTTTTACATTATAGGAGTACAGCTGTTGGCAGATGTCAGCTGAATTCATACGGATGTCCTGATGTTTGGAGCTTTGTACACCAAGAAAATGTGAGGCTCTGCATGAGTTATCCAGCTAAAGGGAGCTGGTTTCCCACATTAGCTTGTCACGAAATTATAATAATTCTCACAATATTCTTGTAATTTTTGTAAAAGTAAGTTAATAGTGGGGTTTAGATAGTTTGTGTGTGTGGGATTAAATTGAATTGGAGACAACTGGCCTGGAGGCTTGGACTCATCAAAAGGAGCTAGGTTTGAAATGCTAAATACGTAAACATGGCTGAAGTCTTAGAATGTGAGGTTAGGAGCATTTGCATTTTTAGATAAATCAGGGTGGTTTGAATTTCAGAGATGGTAAGATGTTACACCTAGCCAGAGAAGCTAGGCCAAGCAGTGTGTTTATTTTTTCCCAAAGGTTACTGATAATATTAGCACCATGAAAAGATTTATATTATGAGAAAGGTAAAGTTCCAAAGACCATATGGGAACATTGGGATTTACATTAAAAGAGAGAAGCATGTATAAAGGAGAAGAGGCTATGTGTCAGGAAAGGCATTGTAAGATTTACCATAAGTGTGAAAAGCCCCCAGTATTTGTGCATCAAGTCTGCTGTCTGTGGAAACTGGGAAAAGCCACTTTGAATTCTACTGTCCAGGGTATTGTGTTTATCTTGCCTGGATCTGTTTAAATCTATTTGTTTACTGTTTCCTTAATGGAGGTGTAACTAGAAGCCAGATTAATTAGGGATTTTAGGAGTTATTATAGCAGTAATTTGTAGACCTGTATATGTGCTTGAAATCTTTTCTTCTGTTAATAAATGTTTCATTTAGTTTTCTTAAAAAAAAATCTCAAGTCTTGGTAGACTTGTTACTACTGAATTCAGGGCACGTGTCTCTAAATAAAATACAAATTGCAAAACCGTTGTGACTGCGTGATCAAGTTTCCCTTATGGATTTGATCTGCCTGGCACACATCATCTGTCATGTCATAACATGCTTTAGATTTCTAAATTACACAGGGTAGTTTGATGCAAGTAACAATTCACTGAAAGTAGGAGAGTGGCACATGGATATTCCTCTCCCACTGTCATGGGAAAAGACACTGTAGTAGCACCACAGGTGATAATTACTAAAACAAGCTCTCGGCTGGAAATGGGAAGAAGAGATGATTCCTACACCTGAACAATCCTATCCAAATATTAGCGGGACAAATTAATGTTACTTCATATGATCTGCGTTAAGTTGTTTAAGTGTGTTTGTGGTGGCAACAGCAGATATCTTTCAGTTTTTTAAGCCTGAGTGAACTTCATATCAGAATGTTAAAAACTTGTGGCAGTGCCATTCCTACTTGGATGGGTTTAATTTTGCTGGTGATTTACTATATCTGTATCCAGTAATTTTGATGAAGTTGAAAATTACAAGAAATCTTGTTTACAAAGGAAACTCGAAAGGAATGTTTGATTAAAAATTCTAACTAAAATCTAAGCTGTACTGGTGATCTTGCCATCTATACCATACCTACTGAGTGGGTGCAGCTTCTCCAGCCTGAGTGTTGTGTCACACAAAGTATGCCAAGTGAAAAGCATTTGGGTCCGCGGACATGGAATAAAGAGAAAAGGCTCTGCTAAATGCCTCTGTTTGAACAGTAAATGGTTTGCAGGCACATGAGTATGATTGCATTTCAGGCAAATTTAGCATGAAAACCAGTTATTGTGTGCACATCTGGATACATTGTGCCATTGGAGCTTTGGCCCCCACAGCAGTACTGGCCAGTACAAGGCAGTATGCATGATGATGTATTTTTAGAACAGCATTGTTCTACTTTTAGCATGAAATCCTTGTATCACAACATGTAATACCAAGGTTGCTACATTAACATAAGTTATGTCATACTTTGTGAATTATTTTTGATCATTAAAGCCTCTGATGTACTTACTGAGGCTTATTAATTATTTTGAACTCTGTGTCCTGTGTAATATTTATCGATTCACTAACTCCAACAAAAAAAATTCACTGTCAGTCATCTCATTGCTGTTTTCAAGACCTTGTTTGCAATTTGATTGCTGTGTTGTACATAATGGCAGCAGTTACTCTTCAAATGTAACTTATTGGTTACAAAGTGCTTTGCGACATCTCAAGGACTTGAAAGGAGATATGTAAATGCACTTTTAAATTTCGTTCTTTGAAAAATTGATTCGGCAGTTTACGTCAAATGGTGTGGGAAGCAAATTGCCCAACTAGAAGGTGCTTACTTTAGATTAGTATTTTCACCTTAAGTATTTGAGAGTCTGCAATTATTGTGCATTGGCTAAAGTACAAAATAATGGCCCAGATCTTCCAATCAGGATTGGAAACCCCATTTCCGACCCTGATCAGACAAAATAAAATGCACACTTCCCTTTTTCCGATTTTTGAGGGATCTTCCAACCCAGTGCAGCAAACCTCAATGGGAAGCATCGCAGAGAATCTGTGCAGAAGCCATGCCCCCTTTTCATAGCACTAGCTGCCATGGAGTTTAAATGTTCCAGAGTGCTTTGAAAAGCTATGGAGAGATGGTAAGTGTGGAGGGTAATGGGGTAGAGTGGGTGAGGTAAGTGGGTAATGGGGTAGAGTGGGTGAGGTAAGTGGATAATGGGGTAGGTTGGTAAGATGATTTGCAGGGAAGTTGGGCCGGGTCAGGGTTGAGGGTAGTCAGATGGTCATTGTGAGTAACTGAGGGTCAGTTGTATACTTACCCAGGTGTTAGACTAGGTTTCTTTCCTGGGTAACTATTCAGGTAAGTAAGTCAAAACCGTCCGACTTCTCTGACACTAACTCAAGTTGCAGACTTTTTCCAGAGGCTCTAGGGGAATTGTCGATCTGAAGTTCAAACCTTCAGGGCAACTCCCACGGAGTCCTTGCCAAAGAGGCCTGTAGCGCATCTTCCAAGGTACGTCCAGTATCCAGCCATCCAGAGACCGGAAGATCTGGGTCTAGTTTCAGGGAGATTCCCCACCTCCTCCTCCTCGAGCACCAAAACCTATTCTCGCTATTAAGGAAAGTTTTGTTAGCATGATGGTAATTACATTTATAAATGTGGTTAGAACAGTAACAAAGTATAAAAGCTGGTTCATTGAGGTTTTTCTTTTTGTCCATAAGGCCTGATTTTAACCTTGGGAATGGTGCAGGTGGGCAGATTACGCTATGCCAGGATTCCCCACTATGCCCTGACATGCCACCTATCCTTCAGTCTTAGCTTGTCTTAAGTGCTTTGGAATGTTTTGCTCTGTTAGAGATGCTATATTAATGGAGGTTATTTTATTAATTTGGGCTACTTGCTGTAGAGAAGCTGGGGCCTGATTTAAAAGGCCAAGTCATGTCTGATGACTTATTCAAGGCATACACACCATTTGAGCTGCGGGCTCAACTAAGGCCTGCGCAGTCTTGAACTCACCAGTGAAAGCTGTTGGCAAAAACACCCTTGGCACAGGAGGCCCTTGGGAGTTGGTTTTTCTTCTTTACTTTTTATTGGTTTCTTGTCGGCCATGGGTACGTACCTTAAGTCACCCACAATCCTGGATTCCTCCAGTCCTGGGGTTCCCCCATCCCTTGATCCGAAAACTTTGATTTTCTCAATTCCCCTCACCTGAATCCCACTTACTTTGCTGCGGACTGTTTCCATGGGTCTCCAATCATTGCCTGACATCCCACGCAGCTGTCCTCATGAATTTATATTCCAAGTGGTCAGTGGTGATGTCATGTTCACAGCTTCAGGTAGAACCCCATGGCAATGCCTCAGCTGAGCTCTGGGAGTTGAAATCACCACTCGCTCTGGCCGTAAACCATTATGTATCCTGGCCCGAGTTTAAAACCGGGGCTATAATTTCAGAAGAAGCCTTTAGAAATGTTTAAAGCACTTCAGATTTCACATGACTATTTCTCTATTTAGCGAAGCATTTTGAGATGTTAGGAGGAACTTTGAGGCTTAACAATTGGAACTTATGTTTATAGTCTAATATTACTGCTATAGTTTTGTTTTAAAAAAATCAAATTTAGTTGTATGCTTTTGTCCTTCACTCAAGCCATGTTATATTGTACAATGTGTACTGGTTTTTATATTTCAATTTGAATGAACAGAAGGAGCTCTGTTTCCATTCAAAAAGACAGTGTTCAGCAGCAGGTGGGAGAACTGGGGATATTTTGAAAAACAGAGATTTCATTGGTGTGAGCCCAGCCTATGCTACGGTGTGCTGTACTTGGCTAAGTTTACACTAATACTGGAATTTTCCCTTATAGGGCACAGCATGAGTTAGGGCAGGCAGGGCTTCAGTTGACAGCTCTTTCAGTTTAGTTGAAGTTTGCTGAAAGTGTCTGAAGCCCTCTATTATAATTTACAAGAGAAATTTGTTTCTTGCGGGGTGAGGAGGTGGGGGGAAGAGAGAGAAAAAAAGGTTTGGATGTATATGCTACACAAACTTGGCCACCATTTCAGAAGCTGGATCTTGTTTCTTCACAGTTGCTTGTCAGTCGTAAGTAATGGAATTCTCCTTTCCTGTTTAGTTGTATAGGCCAAAACTAGCACAGTTAATGAGTCAGAAACGGGAGCCGTTCTTTTATGGTGTGTAACCATTTTAAACTGCTCAATAATGTGCAATAATTAGTTAGGTGGATAATTTTATGCCAGAGTTTATTACGATGGTTCTACCCTGATATTTGCTTAGGCAGTTCCTCTTCTAGCTGTGGAATTTCAGACCATGTCGGAAACAGGTCTGACTGCATATTTTTAGTGAGTGTGCTCAGCGGAGCAAAATCTGATTGGGACTACTGTGACCACAAAAAAAATGCTGTTGCTTAAACACAAGAGGGTAGACAGATTTTCAACTCCCTTAAGTTAGTAAAATTTGAATTCTCCTTTCCTCTCTTTTGGAAGGAAAGAAAAGACTGAAGGCAGTCGTGTTCTGGTTTCAGTAGGAACAGTTTATATATTTACCCTTTCTGTTCCCCAGAGGAATCTTTTACCATATGGTTTGCTGCAGTGCATGTGGTCACCTGATTAGTGCACATCAGTAAGCTCCAAAAATTTGTGCTCCTGAAGTTATATCAAGATCAGTTTCAACAGAATTTCATAGCTTGCTGCTAATGAAGGTATCTGCAGAGGTGGATCTTTATCAGCTAAATGTGGCATTTCACAGTAAAGCGAGTTATTAAAATCCTGTCATACGAAATAGGTATTCTTAAAAGCAAGACTGTGCGTGCTTTGTGTTAAACTTTCTCCAATTAGGATTGCTCAGTTAAAGTGATGTTTCAAAGGAAATTCTTGAAAACTTTGACCATTTTTTTGAATTATGGCTTTGTCTACAGGCAGACTGTTTTATTAAATTATTATATTTTTATTTTCCCCAACAGAAAAAGGAGAGGGATCTTTAAATGGAGAAGATGAAAAGGATCTACAGTCTCCATATTCTGTGGAAACTCCTTATGGCTTTCAAATAGACCTGGATTTTCTTAAATATGTAGATGATATACAAAGAGGAAACACCATAAAGAAACTGAATATTCAAAGAAAGCCCAAAGTGGCTAAAACGCCTGCAAACCCTCGAAACACTGGAGATCAGGTCAGTGGATGGACATCAACAGAATCCCTGTCCTCCTCCAACAGTGAAGATAACAAATTGTCACCATCTTTATTTATTGGTGCAAGAAGTCAGCATACTCCTCAAATAAGAGGTGGTATTGAAACATCATCAGCATTTTTATCTGTTCAAGAAAACAAACTGTTGCCACCACCATCACCGAGGCCAACAGCACATAATTTCCATGTTGAGAAAACTCTGATGGAAACCCGTAGAAGGTTGGAGCAAGAGCGATTGATCATGCAGTCAACTGTTGGGGATGCACGGCGACCGAGGTTTGCAAGTTTTGGAGGCATGGGCTCTACCAATTCTTTAGCTTCATTTGCAGGATCCACTGGACTGAATCAAGTATCCCCAAATTCTCAGCAAATTCATAATGGTTTCCAGGCAAATGGAGATTATAACCCTTATTTCAATTCGTCAATGGGCAGTTCCATTCGTCACAGTCCTTTAAGTTCAGGTATCACCACACCCGTCACAAATGTCACCCCAATGCATCTTCAGCACATCAGGGAGCAAATGGTAGTTGCACTTCGACGACTCAAAGAGCTTGAAGAGCAAGTGAAAACAATTCCAATCCTACAGGTAAAAATTTCAGTGTTACAAGAAGAAAGAAGGCAATTAACAGCACAGCTGAAAAGCCAAAAGATTTCGAATCAAAATGCCGCATCAGGATTTCGAAAGCGATCTTACAGTGCAGGAAATGCAGATCATTTTGAACAATTGCTCCAGACGAAGCAGGGAGGAGAACTACACATTGACTCAGAGGATGAAATGGAAAGTTTAGAACAGAGTTCGTTGAGAATGGAGGAGTTCAGGCAACTGACAGCAGAAATGCAGGCTCTTGAAAAAAAGATACAGGACAGTAGTGATGAGAAGCAGACTAGCAGTAGAATGTGTACACCACCGCTGGTGAAAACAAGAGAGTACAGGTCCATAGCTGTAGGAACAGATGTGAACATGAATGAATTTGTGGTTTACCATCGATCTGCAAGACATTTCAAAGATGTTGCAGTTGGGGCAGTTGTCAAGCAGACAGATGCCGGTGTTGGGGTCACTGAGACTCTGTTAGGTATCACCACAGAGGCAGAGGTGGAAATTGAACTGCAGCAGCAGACAATCGATGCACTAAAAGAGAAAATTTATAGGCTTGAGGTGCAGTTAAAGGAAACCACACATGAAGTGGAGATGAGTAAACTGAAACTGGAGCTGCAGGTTGCTGGATCTAGGAAAAAGGCAGATAAATATGTAATGGCACAACCACTAGTCTCCAGTGCATCAGTACAAGCAATAGTACAAACAAAAAACCAAATGGTTGGTGACCATGTAAACTATTGTGATGCTTATGTAGGCACTCAACAGCAAACACGTAGCACAGGAGTCACTTGTAGGCCTGATTTCCAAGATGTTGCTGTAGGACCAGATATACCATTGAACTGCTGGGTTGTACATGAGAAGGTGGAATTGCAGGATATGGGTGTAGGTCATCATGTTATAATGTGTGATAAAACTATGAATTGTGGGATGGAGAAAAGTTTCTCAGATGTGGCCATAAACACAGAAGGGTGTATGCAAGATCAAGATCTTATCAAGATGAGAGAAAATGTTCTTCCAGCCAAGGGATCTAAATCAGTAGGGTGTGGTGATTGTTCAGTGGATGTTATTGTTTGCCAACCAAAAGAACTGATGTCCTCTAGTACTAACACTGTACAGGTTTATACAGTCGATTCAGCTGTAATGGCAGTACCCCAGACTGAAACCCAACAAACCCATGCAGAAGTAGATAGATTGAATCAGTGCACAAATACTGAGCCAATAACATTTGCAGACTCCACTACCAATACCATTGTGAGCAATTACAATAAAGAGACCAACACTGCAGTCATTGAAACACGAACTGTAGCTGTGGGAGATGGTAGAGTGAAAGATGTCAATGCAGCTGTTAAAACTCGCTCCATTGGTGTAGGCACAACAGCCACTTATGATATTGATTTGGAGAAGTCATCTGTTAAGACAAAAGATTTTGGAGTTGGGCAGTTGAGCATAAATGAGAACTATCTTGTTGGTTTGAAAAAGAGAAATATTGGTTGTGGCACAATTAATCATCAACCTGTGACTCCTAACACAAAAAGCATCGGTGTTGGTGATGAGTCTGTGTTTGCTGCAAAAAGTCAAGAGACTGATCCCATGCCGAATCCAGAGACAGAATCCACATTGAACCATTACGTTGAGCGTGTGCAAAAGTTGTTACAGGAGCAGCAGATGCTACTGGCTGAAAATTATACTGAGCTAGCCGATGCATTTGGACAACCCCACTCTCAGATTGGATCTCTCAACTCCCAGCTTATCAATACGCTGACTTCTATAAATTCTGTCATGAAACTTGGGAGCACTGAGGAAATAAAGACCAGTGATGTTGTCAACCCTTGTGCAGACACTGTAATTACAGGTTAGTTGCAAGTCTGATACACATGGATACATACCTTTGTAACTGAAAGCAGTGTTTTGATGCGTTTCCTCATTGACTAATTGTAAAACTTATAAATTAGGCTACCTTTAGTTTTAAACATTTGCCATCACATTTTGAAATCAACTTTCAGTTCAATTAAATCAATTTGTGTATGCCCATAGCTAAATGGAATTTTCATCGCTCTTCTATCTTTTTGTTCAGTGATTACAACCTTTGTAACATCAAGTGAAACTACCCAATTACATGTGCTAGATAGATTTTATAATTTGTGATCCAGTATGACTTAAAATCCTTTGCCTAAAATGGTTATAATCCTTATCCTTTAATTGAGTCGCAAGTTTTTATCAAATTTGTGTAACGTTGGAAAACATCTGAATCAAAATAAAATAAATTTAGTTTGATTGCTATATGTTTTAAAGTATAGATGGAAGAAATTTTATGGCAGTCATATAGAGTCTTTGGAATCAAGTGAAAAATTAGAGCTCAACATTTTGTTTTTTCAGTCACAACCTGGTCGGGATTGTAGCTTTATAGTTAATTTAGAAGAGTTCATTGTACTGTGTTTATTGAAGTTGATAAAAGTCTAAGTCTATACAAGGTTTTGCTGATTGCAGTAATATATTCTGTTTAGCTGAAGAATAGAGCAAAGAATAAGCTTATTTAAATACTATTAAAATTAGCACCCCTTTATAAACTCATAACAGACAAATAGCTGATATATTGCATAGATTTGCCACAATAATTTAAATTATGATTGTTTTGCTCCTACCAATAAGCAGAATATTTACTTCATTGTGTACATTCCTCAGCAGTTTAACACATTCAATTTGACTAGGATTTCCATAACTTATTTAAATCCTTGAATACTACAGTCAGTGAATTACTTGTTAATGCCCAGCCACTGTTATGCAGGTGCAAACAGCAGTAAGTTTCTATACAGAAAGTGGTGTAGACAGCAAATAAATGAATCGTCAAAAATCATAGGTATTATGGCACATTGGAGGCCATTCAGCCCATTCATCAAGTCCATTCCAGCTCTCTGTAGAGCAATCCAGTCAATCCCACCACTACATTCTATCCCCATATTCCTGAAAAGTTATGCCCATCCAATTTCATTTTGAAACCTTTAATCATCTTCGTTTCCACCACCCTCGTCGACAGTGAATTTCAGATTGCGTTCATTAAAAAAAATGTTCTTCCTCAAATGCTTCCTGCACGTGCTATTTGTGGAAGTTTACTGAGCAGAACGTGGGTGCCACGTTTCTGGCATTTCAACAACGATTGCACTTCAGAAAGTAATTCATTAGCCATCCGATGGATGTGAAAAGTACAATGTAAATGTAAACTTTAAACCTGTATCCTGATTCCTTGTACGATCAGCTAAAGGGAACCATTTTTCTTGCCTGTCATAATCTTGTATGTCTCTATCACAGCTCCCCTCAATCTCCTTTTCTCCAAGAAGAACAACCCCAACTTCTCCAGCCTAACTAGAATTACTGCCAGGAGAGCCTGGAGCAGACACGGGGAATGCAACAATGTTCCTGGCGAACCAGGAGAGGCCAGGACTGGGTCCCAGCCAACTGGGGAACATGGAGAACCTGGGAATAATTCAGGAGTAATAACAAGCAGTTCATTCATCCCCTGAGGCTTGCCGACCGTGCTGGTTTAGGTTGCGGATGATAGCGTTTCAGTTCCCCAGCATGAAAACCACTCTAAAAAGAAATTGTGTTCTTGTAAAGCACTCTAAACAGGGCATTACTTTAAATTCATTCTTTTCATCTTGTGCAAGTAATGCCATATACCATTATTCACCTGACTGTCAAAGGCGGCTAGTTACTTGCCAGCCATGGTTCAGTTGGTAGCACGCTCAGCTCTGAATCACCAAATTCCAGATTCAGGCCCCACTCCAGGACTTAAGCACAAAAAATCAAGATTTACACTCCAGTGCAGTACTAAGTGAACACTGCACTGTCGGAGGTGCCACCTTTCGAGTGATACCATAAACTGAGGCCCCATCTGCCTGCTTGGGTGGATGTAAGAGATCCCGTGGCATTATTTCAAAGAAGTGCAAGGGAATTATCCCTGTGCCTTCACCAATATTTACCCTCAGTCAGCATCACAAAAAACATATCTTTATTACTTTGCTATTTGTGGAAGTTTACTGAGCAGAACGTGGGTGCCACGTTTCTGGCATTTCAACAACGATTGCACTTCAGAAAGTAATTCATTAGCCATCCGATGGATGTGAAAAGTACAATGTAAATGCAAGTCTTTGTATTCTTTCTTATTAAGTTTGCTCTAACCTATGTTTGGTTCCACTCCTTGAGTGGTCGGTGCCAGTCTTGATTTGAATATGGTCAGTGGATTAATAATCTTCATGATACTCTATTCCCCACTGCCATCAATCCCCAACACTATTGTAAAATTCAATGTCATTATTATTAAGAATGGATAAAAAAGTTATTATATTTCCAGAAAACAAATGCACAAGTTCTTTCATTTATTCCACAATCATCATTGAGCAAAACAGATTAATTGGCCATTTAACTCACCGATGTCTGAGACCTTACTGGGTGCATACCAGCTACCAATTACAGTTGATTTGTGAAGAGCTTCTGAAAATCCTAAGGATGTGAAAGTTGCTAAATTAATGCAAGTTTCTTTTCCTATGTAAGCTGATGTAAATGACAAACTCTCAATTGGCATCTGTTATTGTCAGTTGCATCCACATGTTTTCAGGACTGCATGAAGTTGTCAGGTACAATTTTTACAAAAATTAGCAAGGATTTGTTCATTTTTATGTTTAAAGCTTATATTTTTGGAAGTTTGCCATCAGACCACAGGATCTTTCCATAGGTTCTGGATAAGCGAACCTGAACTGATACATTGTCAATAGATTTGATTTTTTTTCCCACTCTGAAGTTTGAGCTACTGAGTACTTTTAGTTTCCCACATTCTTACACCATGTTTCAGTGACACTCTCAACATTTGTTTTATTACTAAACATGATGGCCAAGATCTTCTGGCCTCATTAAGAGGCACCACGGGATCCCCTCTGAAGTCCCAACGCAAGGACTCCATGGGAATTGCCCAGGAAATTTGAACTTCCGATGGGTAATTCCGCTGCTTCCGGGGACCCTCCGAAATAGTCTTTGGCTCCAAGTTAGAGTCAGAGACTTGAGACAGTTCCAACTTAGTAACCTCGATAGTTACTGAGGAAATGTTAGACAGGAAAAAACCTAGGGCCAAACCTTCCACGAAGTGGCAGTCACTGTCAGATTGCCACTCCGCTCATATTTTCCTACCTTAGATTAGCACTCCACATTTCTCACCCAGATTTCTGACCCGGGCCTGCTGAGAAATATGGAGCATAGCTGCTTCTGGAGACCTTGGTGTGGTTTAGGATCGTCGGGAGAAGCAAAGTCACACTCCCATTTTACAGCACCTGCTGCTTTAACCCAGTAATTTACCAGTCACTTTGACAAGGTAGGAGAGAAGCTAAGCATGTAAGGTGAGGGGATAAGATGGTCTGGGGTTGAGTGTTTGGGGTAGTCAGGGGTTTGGGGGTCTCTGGGTCAGGGGCTGGTCAGGAGTTCCAGTGGGGGGGTTGGCCAGGGGGGAGGGGGTGGTGGGTAGTGGGATCAGTTGTATAGTTATCCAGCAGTTGGAACTGGTTTTAGTCCTTCTAACTTTCCCTGGGTAACTATTAGGTAAGTGAGTCGGAACCATCCGAAGCGATCCGCCTTTAAATCGGAGTTTCAGAGGGTTCCAGACACAGACGCAGATGTTGAAACTTACTGGGGAATTCCCATAGAGTCCTTATGTAGGGGGCTTCCAAGCAGCCTCCAGTGCAACAAGGGTACACGTCATTGTAGAATGGAAGGGCCAGTCTAACGGTAGTCTAATGGAAGCCCTAGTCTAACGCTTGGGTAACTATACAACAGATCCCCACCACCTCCCTCATTCACTGGACTACTTCCCCCACCCCCCAATTTCCTCCCAACCTGTCAAGCCCTCAGGACCAGACTCCTCCCTGACCAGCATCCCCCCTCCCCCCGCCTTACCGGCCTTACCTTGCACGCTTACCTTTTCACATTGGCTGTTTTCAAGGCAGCTTTGAGAAATTTAAATTCTTTACATACCAGAACACGGCAGCTCATGCCGTATAAAGGAGGCATGGCTTCTGCGTAAATTGTGCTGCTCCCTACGAGTTTTGCTGTTTGGGTCAAACGTGAAGGATTGTCTGCTGGAAGATCGTTCAGAAAAATCAGTAAAAAAGGTAACTTTTTTTTGTCTGATCAGAATCGGAAAGAGGGTTTCTGATCTTGATCAGAAGACCTGGGACTGATGTTTTTTCAGTTATCATCTCTCCATACCTTTCAAAATAGAAAGCCATAGCTTTCCATGTTTTTGTTTTTGGTAACCGTACTATCCCAGACGAATACTGGTACTCAGTTGATGTAGTTTACAAAGCATTTCAGTTATCCCATTATTTTGGTCATGTTAATTTGAAACTAAATGATTGGTTTATGCTGACTTTGTACTTTTGAGACAAGATGCATGATAGGATTTGACAGGGTAAGTGTATTCTTTGACCTGAAAGAATGCACCAGTGCTTGGAAAATTCTTTGTAGGTTACATCATTGTGCTATACTGCTAGAGGCTGGAGATTGGTCATAAACAAAACAATATGCATCAAAACTTCTAAAATATAGTCTTTGCATTTAGAAATGTTTGATATTTGCCAGTTTGTCTTTAATTGAATTAAAAGTTGCAGTAGATTTTTATTTCACTTAATATTTTCCTGCCACGTTTAAGTGCTAATTTTGTGCAATACAACTCTTAGCAGGAGTACAAGCGGGAGTTGGAGATAACATAGTATAATTATAGGCCTGATTCTGTAACCTGTAGTCACCTCTAGCAAGGGGTGAACATGGAACCCTACTAGTTTTACCATTAACTGTATCTTGACTGTAATTTTATTATAATTTTAAATAGTTTTTAGCCATATAAGTTTACAGGGTTTTTAAAAATAATTTTGAACAGTACTGTAATACTCCCCATTATATTATCTCTGAATAATACAGCATAGTGGATATTCACCATTCTGCCTTTGCTGACTCTTTGAAAGAGCTGTTCAATTAGTCCCACTCTTTGGGCAGAATTGTCCTAGATTTGCACGAAGTGCGTTAGCGGGTGGGAAAAAGGACGCTTTATCCACTGGCAAGTATTCGTGCTGTATTGCCCCATTCCCAGCATGTCCCGCCTCATTAATAATGCATTCACAGGAATCACTCGGGATCGCTGGTGGGGCAGCCTGTGATTCGCCTGTCCTGTCATTGCCTCAGGGCTTCAGTAATCTGGGTGCCACAATTAAAGGACACCCATGCACAGAGCTAGCACCCTCTAAGAGATCAGAAGCTGTTGCAAAGTCATGGCTGCCAACGTGCTGCCCCCAAATTTAGTGACACCTTCCTCAGGCACCTACTGAACACACTGGAGGCCTGCCATGAAGCCCTCTACCCCTATTCTGGGCAAAGACCAGCAAGCAAGGTCACCAATCCAGCATGGGAGGTGGTGGTCAGTGGCAACACCCTGCAAAAGAAGACAGCCACCCAGTGCCAAAAGAGGATTAATGATGATCTCCCTTCTGCCAGAGTAAGCCACTCTCAACTTCTCACTCTCAAACCCATCACACATCCACAGGAACCTCATTCACTGCCAGTTCAAGGGGCATCACCATTCACTCTCTTACACACCTTCAATTTGCCTGCAGATTGTGTCCTCATCCCGTCCATGGCACCACTCACCACCAACACATACCAGACATCTTTCTCATCTGGCCTGGCAAACATCCTGCTTACACTCTCGCCATCTGTATTCATGTACGACAAGCTGACACACAACAAAAGGGAGAGGTCACAAACTGATGGAGGAATGCCCAACATCAGGGTCCTCTCAGACTTTGAAAATAGTCATCCAGCTGGCCTATTCCTGTGCTGACAGTGTGAGTGGCAATGCTCAACCAAGTGAGGATCCAGCTATGCAACATCCATTATACAACCATGCTGTGAGTCAGTTCCCCTGTTCTGCAGTCCCCTGCCATGCACTAATTATCTCTCCTTGCTTTCACAGGCACATCTGGGAAGCAGCCGAGGGAGTCCACAAGCCAGGTACTTCACTCAAGCCTCAAAGCTGCCTCGGAAGAAGGACACTGAAATTGAAGACCCGTCACAGCACTCACCCACACCCTCCACCAGCACAGAGACACACACTTCGGGACCTAGTTCTAGAGTAGCCTCTGGGTCAGAATCTGGTGAGCACATAGCACTGTCTGATCCACAGCAGGCAGCGGCAGGGACTCCCAAGGTTGCCGGCACTTGGAGGACTGCTGGAGGCCAGAAATCTGTTGAGCTCAAGTCAGACGAGGCACCTCTGGACTCAGTTATGCCTCAGTTACTGTAGCTCCAAAAGCAAACTCAGGAACATGAAGGGATGTCTACTGCATTCCTCAGATAGCATAGCACAATGGAGAAGTCTGTCCGCCTTCAGTCTGAGGCAATAGCGCTAGCATGCCAGCACACAGAGGTCAATACTGGAAGGAAGGCAGCTGCCATGGAGATCTTGGTCAGGATATAGGTCCTGCACTGCTGCGTGGGCTGACTTCCATTGCCAGCACCAGAATTGCCGTCCAACAGTGTCCGCATAAGGGGGATATGGGGCAGCGCAATCTCACTCCAGCTTTCCCTTTGCTTCAAGGCATCAGCCAGGAGCTCTCAGGCACCCATGGGCAGGAGGATTAGCAGGTGCACGCCCCGGGACTATCCACCCAGGTGACTCCAGGAATGTCCGTCCCATCCAAATCTTCTCTTCCTGTGACCCCAGCCGCTCCAGCTCAGCAGGCTGAGGAGGGTGCCACTGCCACACAGCAGGACCCTGGAATGTCTCCACCTCTGCTGTGGTTGTCTGGGGAGCACCAAGATGCAGGGGCAGGGTTAAGAAGATGTAGTTGCAGAGCCAGGGCAGGGTGTTAATCACTGTACATATGTTCACTATTGTAAATAAACTCCCAAGAATGCCTCCGTGTCTATGGCTCCTTGTTCTGATGAGCAGTGTTCATGTCATTCCGATATGGAACCTTGGTTCCTGTACAAGATAAAGGCAGGTGTCTCAGTCCAGGGCCTCTTCCCCATGCAGTGTGTAACCTTCAGGCCAAAGTTATGGTCCAGCTTCACGCTGGACACATTAGTGATGGCTGCACCTCAATGGTTCTTGTCATTGCTGCCAGAATGTTGTGGGCAGGCGTCAGAATTCCGCCATTCTCTCTGTGTGCTCTCAGCACCTTTTGCAATGGGTCTAACCCCCATCTCTTCAGCATCTGTGACCAGTGACAGTGTGTTCCTGAAGGGGTCAGGTTCTGAAGGCTGACAAAAGGATCAGGTGCATTCAAAGTTTCATGGCTGCATCTCTATGATATGACCCTCATCATGGAGAGCAAGCGAGCTGCCCTCAGCCAGACAGGAGTCAGACATTGGCCATTGCAGTGCCAGGTTGTCTAGTGTGCAGCAAGTGGCAATGATGTGTGACACTCTTGGGGGACTGTATTGTGGTGCTCCACCAGACCTGTCAAGGCACCCAGACCTCATTTTCAAAATGCCTATCGTTTGCTCCACCAAAGTCTGGGTCTAGGCATGAGCCTTGTTATAACATCGCTCTGCTGCAGTCTGACACCACCGCATGGGCATCATCAGCCATGTCCTCTGTGGGTAACCCTTGTCCTTGAGGAGCCAACCCTGCATCCACTGAGGCCCCCCGAGGATGTCAGGGGTCTGAGACCTGTTAAGGATGTAGGAGGCATGGACACTCCCTGGTAATGGTGCACAGAGCTGTAGGATGTGTTTGTGGTGGTCACACAGCAGCTGAACATCCAGCGAGTGGAAGCCATTGCGGTTAACATAGTTGACTGCTTGTTGCCATGGAGACCTAAGCTCCACATAAGTGCAGTCAATGGCACCTTGCACCTGTGGGAAAACCAGAAATCTGCACAAATCCCAGCGCTCTTGCTTCCTGTCTCTCCTGATCCTAGGCGAAATGCACAAAGTTGTGTGTCTTCGCGACGATGGTGTCTGTGACCTCCTGGATACACATGTGCGTGGAGGTTTGTGATATCCACCACCATTCTGGCACCACAGGTCACCTATGGAGCCCTGGAAATAGCCACTGTTGTAAACATTGAAAGCTGTGGTCACTTTCACAGTGGATGCCCTCCATGTTCCTATGGCACCAAATCTTGTAGCAGTGGCATATTTGACCGACCAGTTCCTTAGACATGTGCTGTCTTTGGCGACACTGGTTCTTGGTCATCTGCAGAAATAACAGGTGTTGTCTATAGACCCTGGGTCTAGCAAGGCAGCTACAAGAGACAGCTCACTGTGGATTCTCAGCTGCGTGTGCAGCAGGCCCTGTCACCCCTTCATCATCTTGAGGGAGGTGCCCCTCCCTTTGCTGAGCCAGGCACCTCCACCACAATCTCCTTTTTCTCTGCTCTCTGTAAGCCATGAAACAGACCACTAAACCATCAGGCTCCATGATCCTGATGTTCTCCTGCGTAATGAAAGAGAGAGAGGCATGTGGGTTAGCATGGGTGTACTAAGAACCTCTCTCAGTTAAGCCGGAAGGCCCTTTCATGCATGCAGGAGAGTTCTCCACCACTTGGATGGCCAGTGTGCAAAGTGCTCATTGGCTGTCTGAAACCCCACCCACCACCCCACTCCACTTGACCGATTGGCGGCAGCTTCAGCCATTGGACTGCATGCTGTGCTGTCAGCTCAGGGACAGACATTCTCCTAACCCTCGCTGCAAGGCTACACTATTAGCTTGAACCATAATGGATATTGGTTCACACCTTAATAAAGACTTTGCAAGGAGCTGTGGGTGCCACCAAGGGGATTGTACAACTTGCCCTGTCAGCCAATTGTTCTGCTGCCCCCTAAAATCCACATTAGTTTGCAGTCTGTGCCCAAGGATTGACAATTTCTGCAGCACTTGGTGGCACTTTCATGCTTTTGCATTGCTTGAGTGGGCAGAAAAGCTTCAGAGGCCCGACTCCAAGCATGTCAATGGAGCTAGAGCCAAACGGTCTCAGCTGCAGAACAATGCTTGCTTTTGACAAGTTTTTCCAAGTGCATGGCTGCTTCCCTCAACACACCACCACGCCCCTTCCCTCTCCCCCCACCCCCTGGCATGTGCTTGTGTACTGTCTTCAGTCTGTGCTGCCTTGCTCCCCAGCCCCACCCACACTCCAGCCCTTGCCCTAGCACTGTACTGAAAGCCAGCTAGGCAAAAGTGACTTGCCTGTGCACACACCTCCCCTCTCCGAATGCGCGGAAATCTTCCTTGATGTCCTAAAGGTGATGCTCGTGAACGCATCGCAAGTTTGTGTGCACACATATCAGCGTTCCCCTCAAATTTCAGCTTGCCAGGTACACGTAGCTTATATGCAGTTGTGAAACAAATCGACATTGAATCACGCTGATGTGCCCAGATGGTCCAGCATGGGGGCTGATTCCAGCTTATAATTAGATGCAAATATATTAAAATGACATTCCCAGCATGTGGTGGCGGGAAGCGCAGCCCACCATTGACGGGGGGATCGGACGATCACAAACTGGTTTCATGATGGCGCAAAGCCGATTTTTGGACTTATTGCCAAATTTGTGCATCTCTTTCTCACCCACCCCCACCCCCCATGATGCAGAAAGCCAACAGGGCCGGAAAACTACAGCCTTTGTTTCCCAACCTGACTTGCTCCCAACCTGCAAATATCCTTCTTCATGTATGTACGCAACTACCTTTTGAAAGTTGGTAAATGGGCCAGAGGAGTGGCAGTCACCGTCGGATTGCCACTCTGCTCCTTTTTAATCACCCAGGTTGGGAGCTGCACTTTACTTGCCCGCTCTTCCGACTGGGGCCTGGTGGGGATAGTGCAGCATACCTGGTTCCCGAGTCCTTCCAGTGCAGTGCAGCAGTGTTGCGGGAAGGGAAACCACCCCCCACCCCCAGTTTTATGGCACTAGCTGCCATAAACCAAGAACGAAGACCCCTGTGTTGAAATGCCTTAAGTAAGCCAGGGAAGCTGTGTGCAAAAAGAAAGTGGGTAGGGCGGGGGTCGCATCTGGATGTGGGGTGTAGGATGAAGGTCAGAGCTGGAGTGGGCGCGTGATGATCAGTAGTATAGTAACTCAGGAGTTAGAAGTGGTTTCAATCCTTCGAACCTTTCCTGGGTAACTATCTTGCCAAGAGAATTGGAACCATCCAACGGCTCCCAGTCCAGGATAATTGCCCATCAGAAGTTTGAACTTCCCAGGCAATTACCATGCAGCCTTTACATGGGGACTTCCATGGGGTCCCCCAGTGCACCTCCTGGGTACCTCCAGGGTACGACCCCATGAGGAATTCTGGGCCATTATTGAATCTACCTCCATTACCACTTGAGGCAGTGCACTTCTGACAACAATTTGCTGCAGAGGTTTCTTTTCCTCCTCATCTCATCTGATTCTTTGGCCATTTACCTTTAAATTTGTATCCTCCACTTGCAGACCCTCCTGCCACTGGAAACAGTTTCTCTATTATGACCTTTCATAATTTTGAACACCTATCAAACTTCCACCTTCTCATTCTCTGCTATAAAGAGGGTAGAGAACTCTTTGAAAGTAAAAATAGAAAAGCAGAATTTTTTTAAATGGTGAGAAACTGAGAAATTTTGCCATTGGGTGTCATTGTACACGAATTATAGAAAATTAGCAGGCAGGTACAGCAATCAACTAGGAAACCAAGTGATATGTTGGCCTTTATTCTAAGAGAGTGCATAAGAGTGAAACAGTCTTACTACGGTTCTTTAGGGCTTTGATGAGACCAGATTGGAGTACTGTATACGCACTTGGTCTCCTTACCTAAGTAAAGATACACTCGCCTTAGAGAGAGTACAATTAAGGTTAACTAAACTGTTAAGATGAGGGGATTGTCCTATGAAAATAAACTGGACCTATATTCCCTGGAATTTAGAAGAATAAGAGATGATCTAATTGAAAGGTATATAAAATTCTCAAGGGGCTTGATATGGTTGTAGATAGGGTGATTCCCCTGGCTGATGAATTTGGAATTAGGGGTCACGGTCTCAGAATAAGGCACTAGCCATTTAGGATTGAGAGGAGGAGAAAATTCTTAATTCGGATGGTTGTGGATCTTTGAGATTCTCTACCCCAGAGGTGTTTGTAGGTGACTTCTGCAATTACTAATTTTCTTCACTTTGGTGCATATAAATCAAAAAGGAGGAATAAATTAATCTCTTGCTCTGAGTGGATATATGATGCGTATCTGGACCTGCCACCAGTGCTGCTCATATGGAAGAGAGAGCTCTCTTAGTCCCAGTTGCAACTTGTTTTCCGCAGTGAAATGAGTTGAAATTTTAGCTACATAGCTCTACAAATACAGCAGAATTAAAATGGATCTTAATGTATTCATCAGTCACCGTGTTGTAATGAGATCTCCAGCTACTACTTTAATTACCTTCGATCCACATAGCTGGCTGAGACATTGGTGGAGTGGGGGTTTATATAGTGGGTGCCAGTAAATTTGAAGTTGTGCATAAAAATGTTTTAAGTTGACAATAGCTCCTACTATCTTAGTGATTAAGTGCTCAATAAGTGCTGAGTGGTGCAGACAAACCCATGTGCGATTGCTACCAGAAGAGTCTGGGATTCAAAAGTGGCAAGTGAAACCCGAGAATAACATTAGTGGTGGAGACTGAGGGAGAAGTAGGAATGTAGAGCCAGTCTGTTCAGTTGAATAATTATGGGCTTGTGTTTGTGGGAGTACTTCAGATTTTTGGGATTAGTCATGTAGTAAAAATAAATGCGTGCAGTCAAAACACATTTTAATTATTTTATGAACTATAGATGCATGTAATCTGCATGTGTGTGACTGATATCAATAGCAAATGGGATAGTTTAATCATATTGGTTGCATCTGGAGATACTTTTGAAGTTATTGACTTCAAATTTTGGTATATAATAAAAGACCTGTTTTTATAATTTTGATTACTTTCACCTGTGCATTTAGATTAAAATTTGTAGATCATTTCATATCTATCTCCTGAGCAGTCAGGGCCATCATTTCAAAAGTCGTATGCTTTATTTGATTTGGGAACTTGCCATTTTTCACGTTCTAAATAAACACAAAGCTAACGAGCTGGAAGACTCTGCAGTCTGGCAAGAGCACAGACTGACATCGTGTGTGATGTAAATTTAATCTTCATGTTTCTTCATTTTTTCCCCTCCTCACCCAGGCTGCACTCCATTCCCTGTCAGGGTTGACAAGGAATTTGCCTGAACCTGGGTATCTTCCCCTCCCAGAATATAAGGTCCTTTTCAATTACTTCTCACAACTACCCAACAGAGATGAGACTGAAGTGAGAAGGTTAATGTGATCCTTTGTCACGAACAGTTTGCAAGCCAGTTGAACCTTTGAGCTTCTATCTGTATAAGGTATAAATGGCAAAAATGTTCCTGTCCAAATTCCGCCCCTTCTCTCCTGAAGGCACTGACTTAATCTGGGTTCCAACAGCCCACTTTCAGTACTTCAGTCATATAGTTAGTCATATGCATACTTGGACAGTTAAGTATTGGCAAACTATTCTGTTATGGGGATCATCACAGCTCAACCCTGTCCTTGCTCAAGATGCCAAGTGTTACTTTTATCTGAAGCCACCGACAAACAATTAAAAAGCGGGCTATATTTTTCCTGTCTTAGTTCATGGGTGCTGAGGCTAATTATATAGCAACATTGCTCCTATTTCTGGCAGGTATCATCTGACTTACCAAACTAGAGATTGAACCTGGAACTTTCCTGGTCTCTGGGACGCATTCCACGTGGGGATGTGCACACACTGACTTAAGTTGTTGGAGGGGGCGGGGGCTATCAAAATATTTTTCAAGAAGCAAAACATACTTCCTCCTTTGTTCAGCAGATGGCATTTAGTTTTATTGCAGTGAAAAGGCTTTTGTCTGACTCATCAAATGGGCTTTAGCACCTCCAAAGTATTATGTAAACGGAGTAAAAGAAAACTGTAAAAGTCGCATGCAACTTACATCGCATTTAGATAGTTTTAGATAAAATAAACCTTGTATATGGAATATTTTCAGAAAATATTTTTGTTAGATTCAACCTCATCGGGTTGGAGGAAAACATAACCACAGATGGTTAAAGTCTGAGGTTGTTTTGATAGGAAGAAACTGAGGATGCTGGCAATGATTAACGTGGCAAGCTGGTGTAAACAGGAAATTTTTTTTCTGGGTACTCATATTTCTCTGCATGAAATTCAGCCACTATATTTCAGTTCATCTGAGGAGTGACATTGTACCTTTTGTATTTTGCACCCTTTTTAATTCCTTGTGCAATAAGCAGAACATGATTAAGTGGAATTTGGTTAGCTTGATTGTCAATATTAGATCACTAATCCTCGTTGCCTAAGCAAATTTCCTGCTACAAAGCACAAATATTTTTGACTTAGAAGGCAGCAAGAGAGACCAGTTAACCTAGGCAGTACTGTTAGTTTTAGCTGGCTCTTTAATGTTGGAAAATTATATTTTTAAAATGGAAACTAAATTTTGTTCTCCATGTTTAAAGAAAAAATCTGCAAATGCTGGAAGTCTGAAATTAAGACAAAATCTCCTGGCACTGCAGAGTGAACATTTATAAAGAGAAAAGTAAAAAAGAAAAATTCTGTTCAGGTTTCTTAAATTCAGGTGGTGCTATAGTGTGTCACTTTGCAGAAACTCACTGATTTGTGTTTCCAGCATTTTTTGATTTTATTTCTGCATATGTTGCCATTTAAAGTAGTATCTAAATTTTTGTGGTTGTTTGTTGTGTTTTGTTTTTCTTGAGCTGAATCATTGCTAAGGTTTGGTTCCACAGGGTGTTGGAGCTAACTGACCTTGGCACCATGGTACAGGAGGCCATTCAAGCGGGTGGAGTTACCAGGAATGTAGTGGTAGTGGGGGACAGTATAGCCAGAGAGATTGACCCCGCTCTTTGCAGCAAAGAGCAAGAAGTCCAAATGCCTGTCCAGGGCCAGGGTTCAGGACATCGACTCGGGGCTGGAGAGAAACTTGCAGTGGGAGGGGGGTGCCCAGTTGTCATGGTACATGTTGGTACCAGTGACATAAGCAGGACAAAGAAGGTTCTGCTTAGTCAGTATGAGGAGCTTGGCACCAAATTAAGAAGCAGAACCCCAAAGGCCATAATTTCTGGATTATTACCTGAGCTGCGTTCAAATTGCTTTAGGGCAAATCAGATTAGGGAGATGAACATGTGACTCAAAGATTTGTCGTGGGAGAAATGGGTTCTGGTTTGTGGGGCACTGGCACCAATATTGGGGAAAGTGAGGTCTGTACCGTGTTGGGACTGGTGTTCTTGCGAGCCACATAGCTCTGGAAGTAGAGGGTTTCAAAGTAAGTATTGGGGGCAAGGGTATAAATTTGGGAAGATGTGGTAAATCAAAGAGTAGAGCCAAAGCAAAAGAGAAAGGTATTATTACAGGAAATGAAAAACAGACCATGACAGGAAGGGATAGTGTGTACAAATCTAACAGTAAATCAACAGATGAAACTAGAGGTTATAAAAACAATTAAAGGATAAAACTAAAGGCTCAGTATTTGAATGCACAAGGCATTCAAAACAAAACAGATGAACTGAAGAGTGCACACAGAAATAAATAAGTACAATTTGATAGCCATTGCAGAAACATGGCTGTAGGAGGACATGGTTGGGACTTGAATATTGAAGGGTACAGGATATTTAGGAAGGACAGGAATTGATGAAAAGGTGGAGATTTGGCTCTGTTAGTTAATGATGGTATTAGCACAATAGAGAGGGATGACCTAAGTTCAGGAAACCAGGATGTGGAATCGGTTTGGATAGAGATGGGAAATGGTAAAGGGAAGAAGTCACTTGTGGGAGTTGTGTACAGGCCCACTAAGAGAACCACACAGTGGGATGGAGCATAAAGGAAGAATTAAAGGCAGTTTTTCAGAAAGGCATGCCGATAATCATGGGAAATTTTAATCTACTTATAGACTGGAAAAGTCAGGTGGGCAAAGGTAGCATAGATGAGAAGTTCGCAGAATGTTTCTGGGATAGTTTCTTAGATCATATTCTGGAGCTAACCAGAGAGCAGGCTATACTAGACCTGGTATTATGCAACGAGATGAGATGAATTAATGCCCCTAGGTAGCAGCGACCATAATATGATTGAACTTAAGAGGAGAGAGGAATGGGTCTGAGACTATTTTTAAATTTAAATGAGGGCAATTATGAGACCATTAAAACAGAACTAGCTAGAGTGAATTGGCAAATTAGCTTAAGGAATAGGTCAATAGAGAGGCATTGGCAAACATTCAAGGGGATATTTCAGAATGCGCAGAATAGATGCACTCCAATGAGTAGGAAAATGTCCAAGGGTTGGACACACCATCTGTGGCTAACTAGAAAGGTTAAAGATAGTAGCAAGCTTAAAGAAAAAGTATATAATTATGAAAAGATAGATGGAAGACCAGAATATTGGGCAGAACATAAGGACAGCAAAGGATGACTATCAGATTAATAAGGAGGGAAAAATTAAAGTTTGAAAGAAAGCTAGCCAGAAATATAAAAAAGAATTTCTATAAATATTTAAAAAAGAAACATTAACAAAGTGAGCTTTGGTCCTATAGAAAGTGAGTCTGGAGAATTGATAATGGAAAACAAGGAAATGGCAGATGAATTGAACAGGCATTTTGCATCGGTCTTCACTATAGAGGATACAAGTAACATCCCAGAAGCAGCTATAAATCAGAAAAAAGGGAGGGAGGAACTCGGGAAAATTACAACCACCAGAGAAGTGGTGTGAGGTAAATTGTTGGAGCTTCAGGCTGGCAAGTGCCCGGGTCCTGATGGACTTCATCCTAGGGTCCTAAAATAAGTGGCTGGTGAGACAGTTGATGCATTGGTTTAATTTTCCAAAACTCCTTAGATTTGGGGAAGGTCCCGTTAGATCGGAAGAGAGCAAATGTAACTCCATTATTCAAAAAGGGAGGGAGACAGGAAGCAGGAAACTACTGCCAATTAGCTTAACACCTGTCATAGGGAAAATGTTGGAAGCTACTATTAAAGAAACTATAACAGATAAGGTCAAGATAATCAGGCAGCGTCAACATGGCTTTGTGAAAGGGAAGTCAACTTATTGGAGTTCTTTGAGGAAGTAACATGTGCTTTGGATAGAGGCGAACTGGTGGATGTACTGTACTTAGATCCCCAGAAGGCTTTTGATAAAGTGCCACATCAAAGGTTATTGCGGAAAATAAAAATCATGCTATGGGAGTAACATATTGGCATGGAAAGAAGATTGGTTGGGTAACAGGAAGCAGCGAGTAGGCATAACTGGGTCTTTTTTCAGGTTGGCAAGATGTAACGAGTGGTGTGCCACAGGGATCAGTGCTGGGACCTCAACTGTTGACAATTTATATAAATGACTTGGATGAAGGGATGGATGGGATGGTTGCCATTTGCTCATGACACAAAGATAATTAAAAAAGGAAGTTATGAAAAGGACATAAGAAGGCTACAAAAAGATTATAGATAGCTTAAGTGAGTGGGAAAAGATCTGGCAAATGGAGTAAAATGTGGGAAAATGTGAAATGGTCCATTTTGGCAGGAAGAATAAAAGAGAAGCATATCTAAATGGTGATAGATTGCAGAGCTCTGAGATGCAGAGGGATCTGGGTGTCTTAGTGCATGAATCGCAAAAGGCTAGTATGCAGGTATAGCAAGTGATTAGGAAAGCTAATAGAATGTCATCATTTATTGCAAGGGGAATCAAATATAAAAGTAGGGAGGTTATGCTTCAGTTATACAGAGCACTAGTGAGACCACATCTGGAGTATTGTACAGTATTGGTCACCTTATTTAAGAAAGGATGTAAATGTTTTAGATGCATTTTAGAGAAGGTTTGCTGGACGAATACCAGGGATGGATGGGTTGTCTTATAAGGAAAGGTTGAACAGGCTAGGCTTGTATCTGCTGGAGTTTAGAAGAGTAAGAGGTGATTCGATTTAAACCTTTAATATCCTGAGGGGCCTTGACAGGGTGGATATGGAGAGTATGTTTCCTCTTGTGGGAGAATCTAGAACTAAGGGTCACTGTTTAAAAATAAGGGGTTGTCCATTTAAAACTGAGATGAGGTGAATTTTTTTCTGAGGATCGTAAACCTTTGGAACTCTCTTCCTGAAGAGGAGGTGGAAGTAGAGTCTTTGAATATTTTTAAGGCAGAGGTGGATAGATTCTTGGTAAGCAGGGAAGTGATAGGTTATCAGGGATAGGCGGGATGCAAATTTGAAGTTACTATCAGATCAGCCATGATCTTATTAAATGGCGGAGCAGGCTCAATGGGCCAAATGGCCTATTCCTGCTCTTTGTTCATATGGACACCTGATACTGCACCCACATGGGAGCTTTGACATACTGCATGCATATCATTTTGATTGTCACAACTGAACCTGCTCCGGTTTTGAGGTTACCAAAAGTGCACTTTTCACCCTCACTAAATCAAAGGAACTGAGACCAATTATGTTGTTCCCATCAAGGACAGGATTGAGATCAGCTAATTCAATGCAAATGAGAGATTGCACCTTGGATAATCTGCATTTGTATGAATTAACTTTCATAAGAAATAAACTCATTAAGCCATCAGTGGGTACTTGTGTGTGTTGTATGTTGTGATTTTCAAATCAGAATGAGATTGGTATGATCAATAATGTGCAGAGTAAGGCGCAATAGAGAATGACAATACCAAGAACTGCTCCTATTGAATAGGTACAACAGGATCCTTGCTATCCATGATCTTAAAGATGAAGACTGTCTGTCAGAAGGCCAGGAAGAATCCTGACCGTATCACTTTGGAGTAGTAGGCTGTCAAAAACAGGGAGGAGGAGGAGTGGAAGCATAATTTTATAGGGCATTCAATAATTATGGGGGCAGATAGTATCCTTTGTAAACAGGATTGAGAACTCCATATGCTGCCTACCTGGTGCCAGGGTGAGGGACATCTCGAACTGGCATGAAACTATCAGAGAGGGTAAGCGAGGATTCAGACGCTGTGGTCCATATTGGAGCCACTAAAATAGGAAAGCTTAGACAAAAGGTTCTTGTTGAGTAGGAGGAGCTAAATTTAAGAACAGAACCTTAATGGTAATGGATTCCTCAATTATTACATGAGCAATGTGCAAATTGGCAAAGGAATAAACAGATTAGGGAGGTGAATAAAAACGAAGTGCTGGAAAAACTCAGCAATTCTGGCAGCAACTGTGGAGAGAGAAACAGAGTTAATGTTTCAAGTCCAATATGACTCTTACCTGGAACTGAAGATGGATAGAAATGTGATAGGTTTTACGCTGTTGAAAAGGGGGAGGGGGCCATATGGGACTAAAGGGAAGGTTGGATAGGTTAGAGAGCAGGGACTTTAAATAACTAGGATGCCATGGAACAAAAGACAAAGGGGCTGGTAATAGTAGTGAAGATACAAAGCATTGGTCCGGATGATGTGTTAATACCAGAATAAAGATCAGCTCTGTCTGAAGGCATAAACATGAAAACAAGATACAAACTGGTGGGGTGGGGGGATTTCAGAGTGGAGGACAGAGTTCATGGTCTGAAGTTGTTAAACTCAAAGTTGAGTCTAGAAGGCTGTAAAGTGCCTAACCGGAGCATGAGGTGCTATTACTCCAGTTTGCGTTGGGCTTCACTGGGACATTACAACAGGCCAAGGTCAGAAATGTGAGCATGAGAGCAAGATGGTGAATTGAAATGGCAAGCGACCAGAAGACCGGGGTCATGCAGATTGAGTGGAGCTGTTCCGCAAAGCAGTTATTCAGTCTGCATTTGGGGTCCCTAAGGTAAAGGACACTGCTTGGTGAACAGCGAATATAGTAGAGATGGTTGAAAAAAGTACACCTGGAAGGTGAAGGCAGGGGGAGAATACCTTGCTGAAGGCATAATGTGGGAAAACAGAATCCCATTTCTTAGGACTCTGACACCAGTAATAGGACAGGAGGAATTATGCCAGTGGAACGAGCTTCACCAGAATCAGGCTGGGACACAGGTCCAAGAGGAAAGTTTAAATTAGGTGGACTCAAGGACTTTATAACCCAGTAAATGGTTGGGGTGGGGGGTGCTCAGGTGCAAAGGATAGCATAAATAGTTCACAAGTGAAAAGGGAAGCAAGCAGAGCAATAATAAAAATTGTGCTTTGAGCATTACAGGTAAAGGTAAAACTAAAAGACTCAAAGAAAACACTCAGAAGAGAGAAATAGAAATGTCAATAAAACATAAAAGCAGAAGGACAAGTTAGGTTGTGTGGCCCAAAGAAGTGTTTTTTATACAAATGCATCGAGTATAAGGAACAAAAAATAAATAAATTACGCAAGTGCAAAATTAACTTGGAGAGTATGACATGGTACCCATTTCTGTGACATGACTGCTAACAGTCAGGAATCTGATCCAAATATATACTTGGTTATAAATCTACAGGAAAGATAGGGAACATAGCAGAGGGGGAGGAGTAGCCTCAGGGCTTAAATATGCAACAAATTCACTAGTAAGAGGATAGATATAACAAGTATAAGCAGGTAGAATTAAGAAATGGTAAAAGATTTTAAGACTGTACTGGGAGTTCTGGTAGCAACTGTGAAGTAGTCAATTGTATCACTGCAGAGTTAGACAAGCAGTGTGGTTTTAATGGGGAATTTTTAGCATTCATACAGATTCACTCATGTCAGAAAGAGTGGAAGGTGTTCAAGAAAAGATGTGATACATATTCCTCTTGAGGTAAGAGCTCTGGATGGGAGCATTGCCAGCTAGACCGGTATTTGTTGTCCATCCCTAATAGCCCTTGAGAAGGTATTGATAAGCCACCACCTTGGTCCATCGGGTGTAAGTACGCTCACAGTGCTGTTGGGAAGAGAGTTCCAGGATGGGGAAAACGTGGCCCAAGTGCATAGATCAGTTTCCCTCTGAAGTCCTTTGTACAGATGGAGCTCAAATATAGTCATATATTTATAATGTAGTTCCAAATCAGGATGGTGTGTGGCTTGGAGGGGAACTTGCAGGTGGTAGTGTTCCAATGCATCTGTTCTTGTCCTTCCAGAGGTTGCAGATTTGGAAAATGCTGTTGAAAGAGCCTTGGTGAGTTGTTGCTGTGCATCTTATATATAGTACACACTGCCGCAATTGTGTGTCAGTAGTGGGATGAATGAATGGTGGATGAGGTGCTGATTAAATGGGGGCATTTTTTCCTTGATTTGCTGAGATTCACGGTGAGTTGCTGCATCGTGGTGAATTGGGGTGCAATGTGTATCGGCACAGGTATTCAAGGGTGTTGGGGACAACTTGAGGATTCCAGTGTTCAGTTGAACATCAACCAGCCGAGTGTGGTTTCTTCTAGTCCATACCAGTGCACAGTATTCAGCTACAGAGTACATAAGGGCCATTGCTGAAATCCATTGTACTGCTGGTGAGGCTCTCCAACTGGTGTTTGCCAGTTTCTGGATTAAGTTGACTCTTGACTTCGTCTTGGTGCTTTTAGGAAAGAGGTGGTCAGGAACAATATGAGTCCATTGAAAACAAGTAATGGTGATATTGTAAGTGAAAATGAGGATGTAGACATGCTGAATAATACTTTGTATCAGTATTTAGCGTAGAGGAAGTGGATATAATGTCTGCAATCCCAAGAAACTAATATTGAATTGGGGACAATAGCTCATTAAAATTAATATAATCAAAATAATATTGATGAAAATAATGGTACGAGGATGTAATAAATCCCGAGGTTCAAATGACTTTCATCCCAGGGTTGGAAGGAAGTAGGTTAAAAACATTACAGATGACATAGCTATGATCTTCCGAGGTTTTCTCAATTTTGGGAATCATTCATATAGACTGGCAAGTGGCACATCCTATTTACAAATGGTGAGAGGGGGAAAGCAGGGAATTATAGACAAGTTAGCCTAACATCTGTGATTGGGAAATTACTAGAGTCTATCATTAAGGCAAGAGCGTTTGAAGACCCTGAAAATTTTCAGCTGGTCAGGGAGAGCCAGCACAGATTTATAAAAGATGGGTCATGCTTGATAGTCACCTGTCCAGCACTTGGGTCTATGTGGATTTCTGGAAGGCATTTGATAAAGTCCTTCATAAGAAACTGTAGGCTAAAATTGAAGCTCATGAAATTGAAGGTAAATTGTTAACCTGGTTAGGAAGTTGGCTGAGTTGCAAGAGGAGGTGAGCAGGGGTAATGGGCAGGTACTGCCTGATTGGCAAGGAGTGGCTAGTGGTATTCCACAAGGATCTGTGTTGCGGCCACAGCTGTTCACCACATATCCAAGTTTGCTGATGACACAAATATAGTTAGCATTGTAAGCAGTGTAGATGAAAGCATAAAATTGCAAAGAGGTATGTTACTGGATAAGGGGACTGGTTAGATAGTTGCCTAGATGGCTTGCATGTGGTTCAGCTGTGCAGGTTTGATTCCCATTCTGGCTGAGGTAGACTGGGACCTGCCTCCTCGCCCTGAATGCAATTGGAAAGTGCAAACCATCACTGACAAAAGCAGCCAAGGAGATAACCCCAGATGATGCATTAGCTGACAATGAGTCAAGGACCTGCCTTCAGGAGGAGCACACAGTAATGAATAAATTACTAGCAAAACTGTGACAAACGAGTTTCAACATAAGCAGATGTGAAGTCATTCACTTTGAATCTAAAAAGGAGGTACTTCTTTAAATGGCTATGTCAGGAAAAAATAGATGTGCAAGGAGACTTAAAGATCCGTAATTCATTAAAATGTCGTGGACAGGCACATAAAATAATAAAAAAGATTAATTAATAGAATGCTGACATCTGTATCTTGAAGACCAGGTTTTAGAAGTTTTGTTACAGCTGTACAAAGAACAGATTAGAACACATCTTGAATATTGAGAGCAGTCCTGGGTAGTTACATCTTAGCAAGAGTGCATTGACCTCTGAGGGATTGCAGTGTAAATTTATCAGAATGATACCTGGACTCCAAGGATTTTACATAACAAGATTACACAAACTTAAGTTTTATTCTTTGGAATTTAGTAGGTTAAGGGGTAATATGATAGAAATTTTCAAGATATTAAGGGCAAATACTAAGATCGATAGAGAGAGGGTATTTCTGCAGTTGAGAAGCCTTGGGCTAGGGGGGTTATACACCTGGCTCAAATTTTTAGTCTTTCTGGAGTGAAGTTAGGAAACACTTGTATGTACAAAAAATGGTAATGTCCAGAGCTCTCTCCCACAGATGATATTTGATGCTGGGTCAATTGTAAATTTTTAATCTGAGATTCTTAGATTTTAGTTAAACAGATATTAAGGGATTATGGAAAAAGGTACATATGTGGAGTTAGATCACAGATCAACCATGATCTCATTGAATAATGGAACAGGCTTGAGTGGCTCCTTCTGTTCCTATGTTCAGAGAAAATGTGATTAAGCTCATGAACTTTGTGACTAAGGTCATTCAATGCTTCCACTTGCTCACCATTCACCCCTAGCTCTGAAGTTGTGTCTTCCTTGTATCTATCTCTTTTCCTTGCTTGCTGATCATCTTGTATATGAAACCAGGGAGCTGGAGTAGCTCAGTGGGTAGTTCTCCTGTCTCTGAGCCGGATAGCCCGGGTTCAAGTCCCACTCCGGGCCATCTTCACCACGGAAAAACCTAGCTACTGATGCAAGCAAGCCAGTATATATCAGTGCTGGCCCCCAGCCCAGATAAATGGTGGCAGGAAGGGCATTTGGCTGTAAAAGCACCCACCAAATCCAAGAAAAAATGTTGGTTGATATGAAGGTTAATCAACTAGCATTGTGGCAACCTCAGAGCATGGGAAAAGCTGAAAGGGGAAGGAAAGATCTTATACATGAGACACTCTTCCTGCTTCGTTGACCATATTCCTTTTAAACTGCTTGCCATTCATCTTTGCTCCTTGGCCCTAATGCTAGCTGGCATTGTAAACATATACTTGTTACATATCCTCAAAACTAACTGTAGATCATGGTGGAAAGGGTCCATCATGATGTCATTGTCCCCCTCATTTAAAAAATTTAGCATCACCCACTCCTCAAAACAAATCTTAAATGCTTTATTCTTGCAAACTGTTGCCCCATTTCCAACCTCTTTCCTTTCAAGACATTTGTCCATATTTAACACAACTGCCATGTTTGAATCTCTCCAGTAAGGTTTATTTCCCTGCCATGGTGCTGAAATGGCCCTAATCAAAGTTTTGAATGACATGCTGTGACTGTTCCCCCTCCTTCCCCCGCTGTCTCCAGCTTTTGACATGGTCAACCACATCCTTTCCCTCCAAGACCACCTCTGTTATCCAGCTTGGTAGGATTGCCCTCACTTGTTCCATTCTTTCTTACTGGAGTAACTCCAGCTAATGGCCTCTTTTCCCAGCCCTGTACTGTTAGTTCTGGATTCCCTCAAGTATCTTTTCTTTGGACTTCCTGCTGTACCTCATCTACATGCTGCCTTGTAGCATTGTCATCCAGAGAGATGGAGTCAAGTTCCACATGTACAATGATGACGCACAACACTATGGGCGGAATCATCCCAGATCTGCACTAATCGCAGTAGTGGGCGGGTAAAACAACGTTTTACACATCGGCCGCAATGGCGTATCACCCCAAATCCACCACATTAATCATGTATTCATGGGAAACACACCGTTTTGATGGCAGGCGGGCTCCGATTCGCCTGCCAAGCCATCACCTCGTCACTTCATCATGCCGGGCGCCACGTTTAAAGTACAGCCGCTAGCACACCTCTCAGTGCTTCCAGCCCAGTACTGCTGAAAATAAGACATGGCCTTGAAAGGCAAGAAGACTGCAGCCCCCAGGTTTAGTGACACACACCTCGAGCGTCTTTTGGACTCTTGTGGAGGCGTGCCCTAATGTCCTCTAACCCCAATCTAGCCGCAGGAAGGGCAGCAACATTGCAGTTCCAGCTTAGTAGGCGATGGCAGTGGTGATCAGTGCCAATTCTGCACTGACGAGGTTGATCATCCAATTCAGACAGAAGATGAATGATCTCATCCATGCCACGAGGGTAAGATAACTGGCTCATCACTCTAAACTCACACACTCAAGCCCATCACTCATTCGCTGGCATCAAACTTTCTGCCAGCTCAAGGGACGTCATTCTGTCACACACACCCTCACACCTCCACCTGGCCTCATCTCCTCTGGAGACTGGCTCCTCTGCCCTCACCACCTTGAGGCCACTTGCACAGATCAACTTGTGTCCCCACACAAAGCCTAGGATACCCCTTTCCCCAATACAGCTCTCACCTTGCACCCTCTTCCCTTGCCTGAGGCCACTTCTCTCCCTTCCCCAAGCAAGCCCTAGCCCTGCAGCCGTATAAAGGCACTCCCGCCTTATGGCTGGTCTGGTAGATAGAAACCTGCTCGTGAGCCCCCCTAAAAGTGCAGTAGTGCTATCTGCAAAGCTTGCTGCTGATGACTGCGAGTGCTGCCTGAAGCAAGATAAGCATACAAACCTTGATGTCCCAAGCGAAGTGCAGCTCATCAGGTGCGCATCACTTTTATGTGCAGTTGTGAAAATGTCAGTGTGCAATCATGCCGACATGAGCAGACGATCCAGCATGGGGGAGATGAGTCCAGTGGGCTAGCCTTATAATGGTATGTAAATGTATTTAAATGAGGTTCCCGACGTCTGACGGCAGAAAACGGCCCACCATCGATGGGCTGAGTAGACAATCGCAAACTAGTTTCATGACATTGACGTTGGTCTTATATCTCTAGCTTTCTCAACCCCTCTGTGGCTTTGGCACTGTCAGATTGCCTGTCTGTTATCCAGTCATAGATAGGCTGCAATTTTCTTCCATCAGCCATTTGGAAACAAAAGCTAATATTGTTGGTTCCCACCTAAAACTCCATACTGTTGTGATTAATTCTAGTACCCTCCCTGGCTACTGAAGACTTTTCACAACCTCTGCGTTCTATTTGACTCTGAGATGAGCTTCCAACATATCCTTCTCATCACAAATTACTACCTACTCCTTCCTAAGTTCATCTGCTAAAATTCTCCTTATGCCTTTGTAACTCGAATATTCCAATGCTATTTATCCCCCTTACTCATAAACTTTAACTCATCCAAAACTCTGCTGCCCATATCCAATTCCTACACCTTGTGCTGTTTACCTATTACTTCTGACTTGATTCTGTCTATTGCCCCCTGGTTTTCCCATTTCATCCAATTTAAAGTTCTCATCCTTGTTTTTAAATTCCTTAATGGCCTTCAGTGACATCATAATGGACCCTTTTCAGGATATTCCACCATGATCTACAGTTAGTTTTGAGGATATATAACAAGTGTCTGTGCAGATGTAGTAATGGTAATATTTGAATACAACAATGCACCTCATCTGTAGTGTTGCTAGATTCCTTATTGTTTACGTACTTCCGATGTCCTCCTAGCTATCCACCCAATGTGTAATATATACACAGGTAGAATTTCTAAATAATTAATTAACTGCAGATTTAGAAACGTTAAACATGTTGCTGCAGTAGTGTTGCTCCATGCTGAGAATTTGCCTTGTTCCTTTCGATAGGTGCAAGAACTGAGCACAGTTCATGTATCCAAACTGCCAGCAGTCTTCTGACATCTACGAATTTATCAACTTTAAAGATCGTAGACTCCTGTGAGACCTCACCACAACAGGAAAACACAACTCTTCAAACTGTTTTAACCAACCAACAAGCAACTTCTGCACCTCATGGTATGTATTATGATGAACTGTGCAACATGTGTCTCCTTCAAGAGAGCACAGGCTTCTTGAGCATCTTTCAGCACTTAACTGACTAGCTTTGGAAATATGAGAACAGCCTGTGGTGACTCTAATTTTCAATTAAATAAACCTAAAGTTGAACCATATTTAAGATTAGGAACCCAAGAGCTCTCTTTTCCCCACTCCTGGGGCTGCCTTTTTGAGTGCTAATGGACTTAAGTCCAACCTTTTTAAAAAAAACTTAACACTTAAGTTGTTAAACTACTTTTTAAAAACTGTTCTGAGAACATTGCAATTTTTAAAAATTGTAAATCTCAGCAGATGATCTATTATGTCTGTACAAACTCCATATCACAGTTATTCATGCTTTCATTTTCCTGTTTTTGTTCCCAAAACTTAAATTATTTTTTCCCCAAGTGTTTAATTTAATTCCACCTCAAATGTCATTATTAAAATATAATTAGGGGTCAGCTTCCACATGTTTGTCAAAGATACCTAGCATTGGAATTCCAATATTCCTTAGATTTGCGAATGCTCCCATAAGATTGGAAGTTAGCAATTTCACATCAGTTTTCAAGAAAGGAGAAAGTGAGAAAGACCAGTTAGCCTAACATCAGTTGTTGGGAAAATGCTGGAATCTGTTATTAAAGGACTCTTAACAATACACTTAGAAAAACATTGTATGATAAAACAAGTAAACATGGCTTTACTAAAAGCAAATGCTATTTGACAGATTTAATGGTTTTTTGATGATGTAACTAATAGAGTAGATAAAGGGGAACCAGAAGATGCTGTATGCCTGGATTTCCAAAAGGCATTCAATAAGGGGCTGCACAAAAGTTTAATAGGCAAGATAAGGGCTCATGGAGTTGGGGTAATAGTATATTAGCATGTATAGAGCAATGGTAAATGGATAGAAAGCAGAGAAAGGGTGTAAAAGGGCTTTTTACAAGTTGGCAGGCAGTGAATAGTGGAGTGGCACAAGAATCAGTGCTGAACCCTTAGCTATTTGCAATCTATATTAATGACTTGGATGAAAAGATGGAAAGTAATGTATCTAAGTTTGGTGATGATACCAAACTAGATTGAAAGGTAAGTTGTAGGGAGGAGACAGAGAGACCACAAAGAGATGTAGACAGGTTAAGTGAGTGAGTAACAAGATGATAGATGGAGGATAATGTGGAGTTATTTACTTTGCTTGTAAGAATAGAAAAGCACAATATTTTTAAAAGGTGTGAAACTTGTGTTGATGTTTAAAGAGACTTGGGTATATTCGTTCAAGGAAGGCAGAAAGTTAGCATGCTGGTGCAGCAAGCAATTAGGAAGCCAAATAGCATGTTGGCCTTTATTGCAAGGGGATTGGAGTACAGGACCAAAGAAGTTTGCTACAATTGTACAGGGTTTTGGTGAATCTGGAATGCTGTGTGCAGTTTTGGTCTCCACACTTATGAAAGGATATACTTGCTTCGGAGGTGGTACAGCAAATGTCCACTAAGTTGGTCCCTGAGGCGAGGGGGTTGTCCTATGATGAGAAACTGAGTAAATTGAGCTTATATTTTTCAGAATTTAGGGGAGTGAGACACAATCTCATTGAAATCTGCAAGACTCTGAAAGGACTTGGTAGGGTGGATTGGTAGGCTGAGGGATTGTTTCAGTTGGTCGGGGAAAACATGGGAGCACAGTCTCAGGATAAGGGGCCAATCATTTAGGACTGAGATAAGAAATTACTTCACTCAAAGGGTGTGAATCTTTTGGAATTCTCTACCTCAGAGGGTTGTGAATGCTCCATGGGTGAATACATTTAAGACTGGGATAGACAGATTTTTGGTTTCTCAGGGAATTAAGGGACATAAGGAGCAGGCATGAAATGGAGTTGGAGCTCAAGATCAGGCATGATCGTATTGACTGGTAGAGCAGGCTCAATGGGCCATCTAGTCCACTCCTATTTTTTGTGCTCACTGTCTCTCTAGCTCTGGCATTCTACCACCTTGCTTAGCCATTCAACACTGCATCTCACATCAAGGTCTGGGTATGTCTTAACCTTGTTCAGCTCAATATTGGGAAGATTGAAGTTGTGAACTTTGACCTCCCACCGCAACCACTGTTCCCTCTCTATTGATTTCATCAACTTCCCATCACTCTTTCAGGCTGATCCAGACTGCACAGCACCTCTGTGTTCTGCTTGGTCCTTAACTGAACTTCAGATCTAATATCTTCTGCATTAAAAAGCCCACTTTCTTCCACCTTCATGACATCATCTGCCTCCACATTAACCTCAATCCCTCTGCCGCTGACTCCTTATATATATACACCTCCATTACTTCCAGATTCAACCATTTCAGTGCACTCTTTTCTGGCTTCCCATCTTCCACCATTCATAACCTCCAACTTGTTCAAAGCTTTGCTTTCATGTTTCCTATCCCTCACTCGGTTTCTCTTGCACATTACTCCAGTTCTTATTCACCTGCATTAGCTCCTTTTACCCCAGAGTATCAAGTTTAAAAGCTTACCTTCATATGCTTCAGTAGCTTTTAGTACAGCCTGTCTACATTATCCTCCTTTTGCCCTCTAATCCCTTGTCCCAGTATATTGTTTTTACAAACTTCCTCACCACGTTTGTTAAAAGCTGTGGCCTGTAATTGCCAGGTTTATTCATCTCCCTTTCCTTGAATAAGGATTTAACATTTACAGTCCTCCAGCCTTTTGACACTATTCCTGTATTTGAGGAGAATTGAAAGGTTATGGCCAGCATCACCTCAACTAGCTTCACTCAGCAGCCTACATTCCATCCCAATTGAATCAGGTGACTTATCCACTTTGAAATACTGCCAGCATTCTTGTGCCTTGTCTTTTATCTATTTTTATCTTGCCAGGATCTTGGTAACTTCTTTGTTTACCAGAGCTTTGACAAATTCTTTTTCTGTGTTAAATAGCAATGCAGCACACTGGTTTATTACCTCAGCCATGCCTTCTGCTCCCACCAATAGATCTGTTTCCTAATTAGCCTCATCGCTCCTCTGGCAATCCTTTTATTGTTAATATGCCCATAAAAGACCATTGGATTGATTCCCTTTTATATAATCCACTAATCTATTCTCATGCTGTTTTTCTCCTATTATTTCCTGTTTCCACTTGTCTTACTTATATTCAGCCTAGTTCACCCTTTTATTTTCAAGCAGACATCTGTCATACACCTCTTTTTGCTTCATCCTACTGTCTCACTCTTTCTTTGAAAAAGAGTTAGAGACTCATGGAATGGTAATTGGCCGGATTGGAATTGTCCTGCTTTTGCAATCAGGACATACCTGGGCAATTTTCCATATTGTCAGGTAGATGACAATGTTATAGCTGGACTGAAACAGCTTGGCTACGGGCATGACTAGTTCTGGAGCACAAATCTTCAGTACTATAGCAGGAATGTTGTGAGGGCCCATAGCCTTTGCAGTATCCAGTGCCTTCAGTGCAGGTTATTGATATCATGTTCAGTGAATCAAATTGGCTGAAGACTGGCATCTATGATGCTGGGAATCTTGGGGCTAGGCTGAGATAGATCATCCACTTGGTACTTCTGGCTGAAGATGGCTGCGAATGCTTTAGCCCTGCTTTTTGTACTGATGTGCGAGGCTCCTTCATCATTGAGGGTGGTGGCTGTTTGTGGAGCCCCCTCATCCCATTCGTTGCTTAATAGTCCAACACCATTCACACCTAGGTGGGGCCGGACTACAGAGCTTTGATGTGACCTGTTGGTTGTGGGATTGCTTAAATCTGTTGTAAAGAAAATATAATTTTTCCCCAGTATTACTGTAGGATACTGTGAAGCAGGATTGTCTGTCTGTGTGTGACATTCGCATTTTTACATATGTTGAGAGGTTGTTTGAATTTTAAAGGAAAGTGTTTGCATCTTGCAGGAGTTCATAGGTAAACAAGTATTGGGGATATCTTTTTTTATTCCTCCAAAAGCAAAGACAGGATGGAAACATAAAAGATTTTTAGATTCTGAGAAAGGTAACTTTCAAAAGAAGGTTAAGAACAATGGGCAGAATGTTACAGCCCCGTTTCGGCGGGGACAGGGCCGTAAAATGCGGCAAAACATTCTAAACTTCATTGCCTTTGGCGGGAACGTCAAATCCCACTGCCGTAAAAATTTCGTCCAATGAGATTAAAAGATAAAAGGGGAGAAAATATATTTAGGGAAAGATTGAAAGCTGTATGGTGAATGGCCATGTGAGATCTTGAAGAGTGGACTGTGAAAAACAGCTTCTAGCCACCCCAGAGAAGTGACTGGTTGTTCCAGAAAGCAAGATTACGTTACAAGCGTTGGATTTTCATTGCCGAGTGGAAGGCAGAGAGAAACTTGTGAAATACCTCCCTTATAGCAACATTGGGTGCCTGCAGTAATGTTATTGGAGGTTTCACAGATTAAGAATCTGTTGGGACTGTTGTCTGAAAAGGGTGTTTATTTGTGAGTCTAGCTAAGTAGAAACCTTTTGGGAACTGTTATAAGACAAAATTTAACAGTGTAACTGTAATCTTGTGTGTTTAAGTTTTCTTTTCTTTTGTTAATGTTTTAATTTAATATTTAGAATCTCCAGAAGTGGTAATGGAATCTTTACTTCTGACTTCAGTACATATACCTTCTCATGATAAATACAAATTGCAAAATCATTGTGATAGCCTGACCAAGCTTCCTTTTGGGATTTGGTCAACCTGGCAAAAACCACCTGCCATATCATGACACAGCCCATCGTATGGTGCATACCTTTAGCATGCATGTAGTCTTGTATGTTAGCTTCATCAAGCTGGCATCTATTTTTTAGGTATACCTAGTATTGCTCCTGGCATGCTTTCCTACACTCTTATTTGAACCAGGGTTGGATACAGTAAAGGATAATGACAGGTCATGAGGTTACAGGTTGCAATTGAAAACAATGCTGATGGCCCACAGCGTCTCATGAATGCCCAGTTTCAAATTGCTAAATCTGTCCTGCATCTATCACATTTAGCACAGTAGTAGTGCCACACAACATAAGAGTATCCTCAGTGTGAGGATGGAACTTAGTTTCCATAAAGGCAGTGCAGTGCTTATTCGTATCGATACTATGATGGACAGATGCATCTGTGACAGGTAGATTGGTGAGAGCAATATAAGGTAGGGCAGCTAAGTCAGTAGTGATGCTACTGAACCATTCATTGTGATGGACATCGAAGTCCCCACCCAGAGTACATTCTGTGCCCTTGTGGAGGAGGTAATTTGGTGGTAATCAGCAGTAGCTTGTCCATGTTTGACCTGATGCGATTAGATTCATGATGTCCCGAGTTAATGCGAGGACTCCCAGGGCCCCACACTCATGATTCTATGCTGCTGTGCCTCCTGCCACCTCTGGTGGGCCTATCCTGTTGGTGGGACAGGACATAGCCAGGGTTAGTGATGGAGGAATCCGAGATATTGGCTGTAGGGTAGGATTTGGCAGGTATGATTTGGTGAGTATGATTGTCAGGCTGTTCCTCTATTCTGTGGGACAGCTGTCCCAATTTGGGCACAAGTCCCTGATGTTAGTAAGGAGGACTTTGTAGGGATGACTGGGCAGGATGTGTCATTGTTGTTTCTGGTGCCTAGATTGATGCCAAATGGTCTGACCTATGTTATTCTTTCTTGACTTTTAAATAGCAGTTTGCTCAAACTGAGTGGCTAGCTAGGCCCTTAAGACTCAACCACATTGGTAGAATGCTTGATATCAGGGATGCTCATGAGGCCAAGATTGGAGGTTTGCAGATATCTTGGAGGGCTGTAGGGTTGAAGGAATTTACAGAGATAGAGGGATGAGGCCATGGAGGGATTTGAAATGGATGAGAATTTTCAAATCAAGATATTTCCTAACTGGGGGCCAATTTATGCCAGCAAGCACAAGGGTGATGGGTTAACGCAACTTGGTGTGAGTTAGGATCCAGGCAACAGTCCTTTGGATGACCTCAAATTTACAAAGGGTAAAATGTGGGAAGTAACAAGGGCACAGATGACTGTTTCTACATCAGGTGAGCTGAGGCAAGGGTGGACTTGGGCGATGTTACAGAAGAGGAAATAGGAAGTCTTTGTCGTGACTCCTCCTTAACCCCTTTGTCATTCAGGGCACTGTGGCTTTGGTTGCTCTCAATTTTCCCCTTGTGGGAATGTGCCTAGATCTCCTCTATAAAGGCTGCCCACAGCTGCATTATATTCCTGCCTCCCAGTCTTTGACTTCAGTTGAACCATGAATACACAAGTAGTAAGGAACATGGCTGTATGTCCCAGTTGAAAACAAAATTGCTTTCAACTGACAAGGCATGTGAACAAGGGTGATAGCACTTAAATCTAAAAGTTTGACTTCTGTTGATCAGTTAATCACTTACATTTCCTCTACAGCCTGTTTTAATAAAATGTTGACAAAGCACTTGATGCAACAGTACAATGTGGCTCTGTGTAGTTGATGTTCATTTGTGCTCTTTACTGATTTGAATGCCAACTGCTTCAGTATCTGATCTAATGAACAGAATCAAGGATCAAAAAGCAAGTTTTATTAAATGTCAGTGCATATGATTCACCATAGCTTCAAAGGATCTAAAATTGTAACCTGGAAACCTTGTTTGAGCAGATGTGGAATAAAATTAGCAAAAGGTCACACAATTTTTTGTGCAGATTGTACTATTTATTTTTTGTATACTTACAGGAAACCAGAGTGCATTTTAAAAACTCATTGGGCTGAATTTTGCCGTGGGCGAGAAGGGGGCGGGGCCCAGGCCCACTCGCCGACGCGTATAATGACGCGGGATGACGTTGGGTGGAACCCCCAACATCGTCCTGCCCCATTTAAATTTTCAGGAAGGCGGGGGTGCAGCAAAATCAGCTGTGCACCCGCCAACCTTAAGGTTGACGGGCAGGCCAGGAGCCCTGGCAGTTATTAGAAAAAACATGAAACCTCATCCAACGGTGGGATGAGGTTTCATGTAGAGGTTTTAAAAGTTTAATAAAGTTTTAGTGTAATTAATGAACATGTCCCATCTATAAGGGGAATATGTTAAGGATTTTTTTTTTCTATTTTTAACGTTTTTAAAAGTGTCAGCGGTCTCTCTGAGGCAGCACTTAGCCTCAGGGAATGTGCACTCTTGCATGCGCGAAAGAGCACACTCTCGCTTTTGGGGAATCCCCCCCAACCGCACAGGAAGCGCATAGCGCTTCCCAGCGGACTTCACGCTAATTAAGGCCCTCCCACGTAAAATGGTGGTAGGGCCCACTTCTCTGGTGGGGATCGGCTCCCCGCCCACCGGCGATTGGGTCAGGTCGGGCCAGCCCACCCAACAGGCAGAAAATTCTGCCCATTGTATTAACGTGGCATCTGTCTTAGTCGTCCTGTATCATGCAATTTCTCTGCCTAAGAAAGTGACAGCCAACTCCCAGGCTCCTGTGAATACCATTCTTAATCCAGTGCTTAAAATTTGCACAAGAATGGCCCAAGGTGCTTCTCATTATAGGGAGGTGTCTTGTTTCTGTTCTTGATATGCCCCATCACACAGTGATACTATGAAGCCAAGAGATGTGAACTTCTGGCTTATTAACACATTAAAACCTGTGGTCTTGTGCTACAGAAGAATGATTTTATCTTCACACCCTGTAGATAGTAAATGGAATAACATAGAAACCTGTTGACAACATTCTGAATGCTCCACTCAATACAATATAAAGTAAGCTTTTTTTTTGCTGCCCTGGCTTAATGTTATTTTCAAATGTCATTATTTTTCACAAGTATTTGGGTTGCATTGTTCCTTAGATATCTTATTTTCATCTCCTCTTCCAGTGGATTCTCTTATCTAATTACCTATGGTACCTTTCCTCCCTATCTCCCTACTTCCCTCCATACTTTTCATCAGTTCCTCCCTCACTTCTCCCAGCAACTGCAGTTGAGATCAGGAAACTTGCTATGTGGGAAATTGCTGATGGGATCCAAATGTTTCATTCTGTTGTGCAGCAGATGAGTGAATGTGCTAAAGTACTCTGCTTGTGGCCAAACTTGTTGCATCGGTATTTGTTAGTACTAACTTCCATCATTTTGTCAGGAATGGTCAATTATAGTATGTATGTAGGTAAGCATTTTCACAAATGTAACATTAAACTTTTTTTGCAGTACCTTTTAACAGTGCAGGCACACTGAAATCCATTATGAAGAAAAAAGATAGCCCCAGAAAGCATGAAGCAAATGGCACAAAGAAGAACCTTCAGTTTGTTGGTGTCAATGGAGGGTGAGTGTGAAATCTCCACTGTTCTAATTCAATGAATTGGTTCTGATTAATCACAAATGACAACAAAGGAGCAGTGCAGACTTTTAGTTTGAATTTCTGTTTTATTCTCCACAGCAAATCTCTCTAATAAACAGTATATGGTTTGTTCATAAGAAATAGAATGGCAAGTTCAATACTTAAGAATTTTGGAAGCTTGAAAATCTGAGAAAATTCAGACAGCTGGATTTTACTAAGAAATTGTCATCTCTATACAAAATACAGTAATAGATATCTTTGCTTACATAGAAAATATGGTGATAGAAACGTTTTATGACATATCAGTTTCATTAAGTGACATGAAGCTGACGTGCCACAGAAAGATAATGTAAGATCTCAAGGTATACAGTATGTGGCTAGTATGATCGTATTCTGAATTATATTTATTATTTGACTTTATATATGAAAATGATGCTTATATAAAAGCAAAAGGCTAAGAAACTGTTAATTCTTGTGTGTTGCATATATGGTCTATGTATTTAAGCTAAAGTTACTGTAAGCATTACCTCAAATGCACTCCTGAAGCGAGGAGGCGTTATTGGCAATGTAGTTATAATACCCTTTCAATCGCTCTCTTGAGCACTTACACTGGAATGAATTGTACATCTCTGATACCTCAGTTTGAAAGAAAAATAAATCCCAGTTGTACAGCTGTTAACTGAATATTTAGATAAAATGAATTTGAATTAAGACTTCCTCCAGTGAAACTTATAATCACTTTGCAATACACTGTTGCAAGAAAACTACATATAAATTACAGTATGGAAACAGGCCATTTGGCCCAACTGGTAAATACCTGTTTTTTGCTTCTCATAAACCTCCTCCCATCCTATTTCATCTAACCTTCTCTATATATCTTTCTGTTCCTTTCTGCCTCATGTGCTTACCCAGCTCCCTTTAAATGCAGCTGTGCTAATTTGCCTCAGCTACTCTCTTGGTAGCAATTTCCACATTCTAATCACTCTGAATAAATCTTCTCTTGAATTTCATTGCTGAATTCATTAGTGACAATATTATCTATTACTCCCAAGTTTTAGATTCTCGCACAAGTGGAAATCATTTCTCTACATCCATCCTATCAAACGCCTTCATAATTTTAAGGACTTCTAATTAAATCACTTCTCATCCTTCTCTTTTCTAGAGAAAAGAGCCCCAATCTATTCACACTTTCCTGATGGTTACATGTAACCTCTCAGTTCTGATATAATTTGTTATACCTTTTCCAGAGCATCTATATCTTTTTTGTAATATGGAGACTAAGATTTTGCACTGTGTTCTAAGGTTCCAAATAAATGAAACATAACTTCTCTGCTTTTCAATTCTATTCCTGTACAAATCACCCCAGTGTGTTGTTTGCATTTTTGTCCTTGTTAATCTGTGTTGCTACTTTTAATGATTTGTGAATCTGTACCCCTAGATCTCTTGGTCCTCTACCTCACTTAGACTTTTATTTTCCAATAGCACCCAGCCTATTTATGTTACCCAGCAAAATACATCAACTTGCACTTGTTGAGATTAATTTGCCAATTGCAAACCCATTCTATAAGTTTATTAATACCCTTTTATATTTTGTCATGTACATCTTTGGTATTAACATCCTCTTCACCTTCCCCCACACCAATAAAAGCTATAAACTATTAATGGCAGATTTTTCCTCTTGTTTTTCATATTCAAATGGAAACATAAGCACAAAGTAGGAAGCTACATTTTAAAATAAATTTTCAATTTTAAAAGCATCATTAATTGGAAACCATCTTACTTCAATCTAATGGCAGTAATTCTTGCTAATGTGGTCCACAAAAATGATGCATCATAGGGCAGCATTTTCCCATCAGCAAGGAGGGGGGCAGGGCCCGCTCGCCGATGAGTAAAATGACGCGCAGTGATGTCAGGCGGGTGTCCCGATGTCACCACGCATCATTTAGATTGTCAGTTCGGTGGGCATGCAGCTGAGTCAGCTACGTGCCCGCCGAACTGTCAAAAAGTCTGTTAAGACCTGTTTAAAAACTAATTAATTCAATTTAATGGGCTGCCCGTTCTACCTTAAGGTTGATGGGCAGGCGAAGAGCCCAGGCGGCCTTCGCATTTTTCATGAAACCTCATCCACAGCCGGGATGAGGTTTCATGAACTGTTTTTAAATCTAATAAAAATTTATACATTTATTCTTTGACATGTGTCAGCCCAAGTGATAGTGTCACATGAGGGGACATGTTTTAAATGTTTAAAAATCCTTTATTTAAAATTTTAAGACTGAAACAAATCTCCCTGAGGCACCATCATTGCTCAGGGAGATCTTTGCGCTCTTTCGTGTGCACGCAGGGAACCATTCAGGGAATTCTACCAGCCCCCCCCCCCCCTCCTCAGCCTGCACAGGGAGTGCACAGTGCTTCCGGGCATGCATTACGATTGGCGGGCTTTAATTGGCTCACCCACGTAAAATGGTGTTGCGGTGCTGATCCGATTCGCACCCGCCCTCGCCCAACCTCCTCAACAGGGGGATATTTCTGGGCATAGTATCAAAAAGGATGGAGTAATTCTGTAACTTTCAGAGACTTTATAAAAGACAAATGAAACGTGATAGTATTTCTGCCACATATGGACTTGGTGTCAAATTAATTGCCATACTAAGATTGGCAAAATAATGGTATTGCTCACGGTGAGTCCTCTCTTAACCCCGATCCTCAGATATTCCTAATTCTATCACCATGATCCTGGCTACCTTTCTTTTCCCAAATACTGTTTTCCTCCCTGAATCTGTCTTTAAAGAAATCTGTGTCTCCTCTAACCTCGTGCTAGCTCCCTCGCACTTGCACTCCTTGCACCTTTCCTCCCTATTTTTCTTTTCCCTGATTGGGACAAAATTCTGGCTGAGGCCCAGAGAAGCACCACCACTGGGAAGCAGGCTAAATCAGATGCCTGCATGTGCTGTGAAGCAGAGGTGACAGAAGCAGGGCTGGTGCTAACCAAGAGGCAAAAGATTTTTTAATGCACATTGTATTATCACAATGTGGGGTGACATGGAGTGGCTATGCAATTCTGGGATAACTGAAATGACAGTGCAAGATATGGGAGCACTGAACAAGAAAGTTCTAGTGTTTGGCAAGGAGGTGCCAGGGCTTGTAGGAATGTTAGAGGTGCTGGGGTAAGTCACAAAAAGGATAGAGGGATTCTGGTTTGAGTGGAGTGGGAGAGTTGCTGGGTGTGGTAGTGTTGGGGAAGTGAACTCGGGATGCATCAGCACTGGGATGGTGGAAGTGATGGAGATTGATTCTGGGGCTGTAAATAGTGGGAGTGGATTGTGGGTGCTGCAGACAATGTTGGGTTTTGCTTGAGAGCTGGTACACTGCAGGGAAAAGCAAGGATGATTGGAAGTGGTGAGGTGGCAGTCAGGAGGAGAGAGAATGAAGAGAGGGTAGGAATGATGACAACAAGATAGTTTGTTTGCAATAGATGGGGATGTTGCACAGGGCACAGCATATTTCTTAAAATGGATTCCTGAAGAGTGAATGATGAGCAAACGTGCTTGTATATGTTTCATTTTTTTTGCTGTGCAAATGAAGTTAAATTAATATTTCTAACCCATAATTGCAGATGACGTTCCAGTGTTGGTGCGTATCAATGCCACAGATATGTGAAAATGTTGTACTTGTCCTTTTAGTTCCGATAGCATTTTTATTTCAAAACAGTTGGCTCTTTGTGCAAGCCGGCACCATGTTTGAAAATAATTTGTGCTCCCTCTGTACCAAGCACTTAATTCTGGTATACTATTTGGCTACCTGCCAAATGTACAGTTATGGCCGCAGTCTACTATAATTACCCAAAATTTATCGAGTGATTTTATTCTCTTAGGTACGAAACCACATCCAGTGATGATTCCAGTTCAGATGAAAGCTCATCTTCTGAATCAGATGATGAGTTTGAAGATCGAGAGTATTCTAAGGATGAAGTTGAGATTAATCGTGAAGTGCTAACAGAGGGACCTGATATGTGTAGGACTGAGATTGCAAATGTTTCAAATGAAAAAGAGATTGCGGTGTTGGAAAGAAGTGAAAAAGAAGCTGACAAAGTGGAAATAAGGGAGAAGTATAACCATTTTTATGAGAAATATACCATTTGCATGAAACATGGTCTAAGGGGCCCTAATTATGCTTTGGGAAGATAATCTAAAATCCAGAGTAATGCAGATGTACATCAGTTTGTTATTAATTCCTGTAATTTTTAATTGCGGAGAACATAAAACTCAGAAGTTATTCCATTCTGTTCTCTTAAATCCTCTCATAATATATTTGTTTCAGTAATATTCAGTACATTTCCTATGAGTTATTAATATGTGCCATGGCTTTAATGACAACATGCTAAGAGGAAACTAGGTGGTTTTCCCCACAAAGTGGGAAAATACATTGTTAAGCTGTCAAAGGTCATTCCTAAGGGTGGCTTGTTATTCTCAGGAAATTGCAGCCTGCTGTTTAACTGAGGGATGGTAGATGATAATACAGTAATAAACAGAAATGGGGATACAAGTTTTTTTTTTGCCTGGTATAAATATATTTGGATTAACAATTTTTTTCAAACATTAGGTACGAGTTAAGTGAGAAGGTGTTGTCGGCTTGCAATATATTGAAAAACCAGCTCAATGACCCAAAAGCAATGGCCAGCAAAGAACTGGTAAGGTTATGTTAAACATATCAATATCCTTTCAGGCTGATTTAGAATTTTTTTGCGCAAGTGCAAGTATAATGGTATTTTGGAGAAAACATGCTTCTGAATCTTTTATTGATGTTTCCACAGTAAGATAACAATGTAATAAAATACAGCAAATGATTCATGAAAATATTTAGATGATATTAATAAAATAGCAAAAGATGCTTTCAAAAAATTAGATTTAATTACACATTACAGCCCTTTTATGGTGGCCTTTTCTACAAAGACCAGCAGGCCAAGGGTGAATGGCAAGAGTTTTGAATTGTCTGGCAATTTGGGGATCAAGAGCTGTTTGTGAAACTTCAGTTTAAGATATTAAATTGTTGGGGTAGATTGTATATGGTCTGTGGAACAAATTAATGAATTGTAGTTTAGTTCAAACACAGTGGCTTATCTACTATCTCAGATTGTGAACTTGATCAGTAAGTCTGCAAAACAAATGCACTTCTGGAACAGATTCCTTTAGTCGAATTTGATTTTTTTGATGAGTAATTAAGTGAATCCATCCATGTGAAAGCTGATTAAAGCTTTGGAGGCCTCCATTTTCTTTAATTTTGTGGTGTGTTTTTATTGCACATAATGAACTAAACAGTTTAATTATCGATGCTTAGATTTTAATTATATAGGTAGCTATTGAATTGTAACAGGAGCTGTGCTCCATTCCATTTGGTGATCAAAATAACTGTGTCACTCACTATCCTCCAGTGTTTCCTTTTATTCTTTTGTGATCTGTAGCTGGCAAAGTCAGCATTAATTGCTCAACCTGATTGTCTTTGAAAAGGCAGTAGTGAGCTGTCATCTTGAACTGGTGCAGTCCTCGTGGTGCAAGTATACCCACACTGCTGTTAGGGGCGGGGAGGGGGGGCTTCTTTAAAAAGTTTTCAATATGTTTGGCTCAGCAGCTTTTTATCCCAATAAGAGTATTGTTTTCAAATATACAATTTGTTGTTAATTTCACAGAGACTTTGCCTAAACAATATCCAACATGAATGGTTCCGTGTATCTAGTCAGAAGTCGGCAGTTCCCACCATGGTAGAAGATTACCTGGCTGGATTCAGGGAGATTTCACCAGAAGTCTTGAAACATGTAGTCAACATGGCTGATGGAAATGGCAATACAGCCCTTCACTACAGTGTGTCTCACTCAAATTTTGAAATTGTGAAGTTGCTTCTAGATGCAAGTATGTTGAATGTTTTAATTCTTTGCAAATGTGTGTTAACACTGCTGGCATTTTTTCAGTTAACTATTTCTGCTTGTATAAGTTGGGTGATTCTTTGCTATTAATGCTTAACATTTGGAATCCACCTGGATGAAATGTCTTCGTTTCCTAAATGCCAGCGGTAAAATTTACTCTTAAGTGGCAAATGGTACCGGTTCATTAGACTTGCCCATGTTTTTATGAGCTTTTTCACTAAATTAAAGATCCAAACTCCCTCTGCATGCTACAATTGTGTATTTCTTTAACTAATCATATTGAAAAATCATTCATGAATAGTGCAGTTTGAAGCAAATGATGCAAGTTAGAATAGTAAATTTAACATCCGATCAGATACAGAAAGCAAGATATATATATATATATATATATATATATAGAGAGAGAGAGAGAGAAAAAAGATTGGATTAAAAGAGGGAGAAAAGACAAACAGCAAAAAAAATTCTTTAAAAAATCTCCAACAATTAAAAACTGTTGGAATGAGAGTCCACACTTGAAGAAGCTAATTTTCATCATCAGAAAGGCCGTTTAGCAATAATTAAAATTTTATCATGCTGTTCAAAAGATACTTAGACTGAAAAAGACATTCCCTAACTTTCCATGGTGAGTTTAGTTCACATCTACCATACAAAAACAGGAATTTCGTGTCATTCAATTAATTTGTATATGGAGCCAAATGATGAGATGCCATTTTCATGACCTGCAAACAGAGCAGCGCATCTCAGACAGAAACTTACAGACTTTTGTGTTTTATTACGTATTTCCCCTCATCTGAAGTTGCTGTTCGATTAGCAAATAACTAATGGTAAGCACACTTAGCTTCACTATTATTTTGATAGTAAATTATGGCCCAATGTATGAACTATTTTATCCTCCAATTAAACAATGAGTCTTTATTCCTATTGAAAATTAATCAAAATACATTTTTCATTTTATTCTATCAAAGGTTTTCTGGATTATTTTGGTGGTGTTTCAGGAATTAAGATCTTTTTTTTATATTACAGATGTGTGCAATGTTAACCAACAGAACAAAGCTGGGTATACTCCCATTATGCTTGCTGCTCTTGCTGCAGTGGAAAATGAGAAAGACATGAAAATTGTGGATGAGCTATTTAGTCAAGGAGATGTGAATGCCAAAGCCAGTCAGGTTTGTAACATTCTTTTTATATTGTAACAGTTGTTTAGAGAAATCACACTGCAATTCTTAATTTTAATCTTTCCATTCAACATGCAACCATCTTTAATATCTTGCCTCTTTGTAGTTGCCGCACACTGAGTTTTACATTATACTTGTAGATTGTGACAGTCACACACTTGTGTGCATTTCTTTTTAACCTTATTTTTTCCTGTACATTATTTCTTCACCTTGGTTTCCCAAAGTAAACTGTAGTATGCATCTTATCCTCGAGTACTCCAAATTGGATTTTTAGGTGTGGATTTAGTCCTTTCTCAAAAAAAAAGTTCTGTTTAGTAATGGTGAAGGTATCTATGACTTAAGCATATTATATCAATTTCTAAAGCCGGTTGGGGGGGGAAATGTTTTTATTTTTCAAATAATTTGGTTTTGGTAGCCATGTAATAGTCAAAGCTGACCATTTTACTGATTTTTTTTGTAGCTGATTTTCTTGTGTAACCTCGCCTTTTCCTCCTCCTCCCGCCCCCAAAACAAAAAAAAAGTCAAAAGATTTCTATCTCAAACATTCAAACCTCCTTTGACACCCATTCCAGCGTATGTTGCTATAGTTTTATCAGAAATCTGACTCCTAGCATCATCTTTCAAATCTTATGTTCATTTTCTGCCTTAGATTTCTTCTTCATGTGCTTCTTTCTAGTGTACTCCACATCTTGCTCCTTGCAAACACTTCTTAGGTCTATACAGTTATCTGTCATTACTGATTTCTTAAGTTTGCATTATTACATTTTCCCTGAACTTTCTTGTAAGCGTTATGTTATATATGCTAATGAAAAACTCAACCTTCAAGCTACATTTATTTAAATCAGAAAAGAAAGTATGATCAAAATTTCTCCAAAAGCAAAGGTTTACAGCAGCCCAAGATTTTGAGGAGGTCGCTCACTACCTTGAACTGGGCAGTGTCTATAGATATTGACTATGTGGACTTGGTGAGCATTTGATAAGATTCCACACAAGAAGTTATTGGCAAAAATAATTGGGAAGTAGGAGGTGGAGATTAGGGATAAAGGGAATGTTCTTTGACTGGATGTGATCAGTCACATTCCCCAGAGATTTGCACTTGAGCATCAGCCATTTAATATATAAGCCAGTGACTTGGATGAGAGAATAGAGAGTTGTAGATCTGATTTTGCAGATGGCACTAAGGTAGGAATATAGTAGGTTGAGCAGTTGGGAACAGGAAGTTACAAAAGAACGTAGCCAAATTTTGAATGGACAAAATTGCGGCAGTTTAATGTAGGGAAATGAGAGATCATCCAACTTGGATCCAGGAAAAAAAATTGAAAATGGTGAGAGACTGGGAGCTGTGGAAGAGCAAAGGGATTTAGGTATTGAAGGACACAAATAACTAAAAACTGATGTGTGTGTACAAAAAGTAATCAGAAAGGCTAATGGGACACTGGCCTTTATCTCACGGGAATGGAGTACTAAGGATCAATGTACAGAGCCTTGGTCAGATTCCATCAGGAGTACTGCATTCAGTTTTAGGCAGTGCAGCTCAGGAAAGAAAGACTGACCTTGAGAAGGGTACATCTCCAATTTACCAGAATTATGCCGGAGCTTAAAGGGGCAAAGTACAAGGACAGCTTGCATAAGCTTGGTTTTCCTGCCTTTCAGTTCAGTAAGAACATAGAAATAGGAACAAGAGGAGGCCAATACGGACTGTTCCACCACTCAGGAAGATTATGCCTATCTTCGACCTGAACTTCCCTTTCCTGCCAGATCTCCACAACCTTTGATTCCCTTGGAAACTAAAAATCTATCAATCCTAGCCTTGAATATTCATCGACTGAGCACCCATAGTTTACTGGGATAGAGAATCCCAAAGATTCACAACCTACTGAGTGTAGAAATTTCTCCTCACCTCAGTTCTAAATAGCTGACCTCTTATCCTGAGACTATGCCCTCTCGTTCCAGCCTCCCAGCATCTACCCCATCAAGTCCTTGCAGATTCTTATGTTTTAGTAAGATCACCTCATTCTTCTAAACACTGGAGTGTACGAACCAATTTACTCCATCTCTCCCCATAGGGCAACCCTCTTATTCCAGAACTTTAGTTGCAACCTCTCTAAGGCAAATATTTCCTTAAGTACCTAAACCAGAATTGTGCACAGTACAAAAGGACAGTTATTACAGAGCCTTGATCTTCAACTTCACTTTCACCCTTTATATCATTTGCCTTTCCATTTGTTTGCTGTACGTGCATGTTAATTTTCTGTGTTTTGGGTATGCGGGCATCTAAATCCGTTATAGCACCAACATTTTAATAGTTACCCACCATTTAAAAAATTTCTGTTGTTCAAACCTTCATACCAAAGTGAGTAGCATTCTATCGCCAAACATTATACTCCATTTGTCACATTCTTGCACACCTCCTTAATCACTATCTAGTCCTGTGCAGACTCTTTTTGTGGAATCTTTATCAGCTGTAATAATGGGCTGAATTACCCCCCCCTCCCCGCCCCCCCCAATCCGTGGGCGGGTGCGTCCGGGCGCGCTTCTGATCAGCGCCCCCAATTGGAGGCGCAGCGCCATATTACATGGGCAGGCCAATTAAGGCCCACCCAGCATTACATCCGCACGGAAGCGCTATGCGCTCCCTGTGCAGGCGGTGGGTGGGGGGGAACCCAAAATCGAGAGTGCGCTCTTCCATGCATGTGCACGCATGCTCATGAAAGAGCGCACTCAACGCCCTGAGGCTAAGTGCAGCCTCAGGGAAATCAGCTCAAAATGTAAAAAAACTAAAAATAGAAAAGTAAAATTTCCCTTACATGTCCCCTCGTGACATTTTCACATGAGTTGGGACATTTCCATAATTTTCACAAAATCTTTATTAAAATTTTTTAAAGCCTACATGAAACCTCATCCCACCCATGGATGAGGTTTCATGTTTTGTCCAGTTCCCGCTGGATCTCCTGGCCTGCCCACCAACCTTAAGGTTGGACGGGCAGGTCCTTTAATTGCTTAATTGACCCTGTCAATGGCCTCATTTGGCTATTGACAGGTCGGCGGGCATGCAGCTGATTTTGCTGTGCCCCCACCTACCTGAAAATTTAAATCGGGCGCGGTGACATCATCGTGCATCGTTTTACACGTCAGCGAGTGGGCCCTACCCCCGCTCACCAACTTGTAAAATTCTGCCCAATATTTCAGGCATTGGAGCCTTTTCCAGATCCCAGTCCCACATGGGTCAGAGTTATTTTCTATACTTTCATGGGATGTGGGCATCAGTGACATGGCCAACATTTGTTGCCCATCCCTCATTGCCCTCAAGAAGGTGGTGACGAGCCGCTGCCTTGAGCTGCTGCAGTCCATCTCATGCAGGTACACCCACAGGGCTGTTAGGAAAAGAATTTCAGGATTTCAATCCAGCAGCAGTGAAGAGATGGCAATATAGTTCCAACTCAGGATGGTGTGAGCTTGGAGGGAAACTTGCAGGTGGTGGTGTTCCCATGCATCTGCTGCCTTTGTCCTTCTAGGTGGTAGAGGCCACAGTTTTGGAAGGTGCTGACGAAGGAGGCTTGACTAGTTGCTGCATCTCACATATGTCACACACTGGCACCAATCTGTGTTGCATCTGTGGTAGAGGCAATGAATGTCTAAGTTAGTGACTCTGATGTCAGTCAAATAGACGGCTTAGTCCTGGATGTGTCAAGCTTCTTGAGTATTGTTGGAGACGCGTTTGTGCAGGCAAATGGAGAGTATTCCATCACCCTCCTGATGTGCCTGGTACGTGGTGGATAGGCTTTTGAGGAGTTAGGAGGTGAGTTACTCACCTCCGAGTTCCCAGTCTCTGAGCTGCTGTTGTCTAGTTCCGTTTCTAGTCATTGGTAATCCCCAGGATGTTGATAGTGGGGGATTCAGCAATGGTCATGCCATTGAAAGTCATGGGGAGATGGTTAGATTCTCTCTTGTTGGAGATGATCATTGCCTGCCAGTTGTGTGGCAATGGGGAATCTTACAAGAACTGGCCAGTTAAGAGGCTGCCTCCACGTTTGCCAACCGTTTAAGGATGGACGTCGACTGCCTTCCCAAGGCAGGAATGCTGGACATCCCAGCCCACTCCAGCGGAGGCTGGCAGCCCCATTGTGAGACCAGTGGAAGTGCTGCTGGGGTTCAAACTGATAGAGCAACTGCAGCAACAATTGCCGTTCTTGGAAGGGCTGCAAAATTTAATGCATATGGCCATCAGAGGCATCTGCTTCTGGTGTTTCAAAACTCAGCAGCAAGGCCAAGATACAGGCCAACAGAGCAGCCCTTACCACTTTCTACCACTGAGCTCCTTCATATCCTGACAAGTTACAGGACTCGAAATTCCTGCTGTGAGAGTACCTCCCCTCTCTTGCTTGTGGGGACGGTGGGTGGTGCGCACCGGTCAGTGCCTCATGGTACTCGGTTCAACCTTACTAAATTACATTGATTGTACCTAATTGTCTGACCTCCGACAAAAGTGCGCCAAGGTGTGAATACAGTAAGGAGCTGACCTGACAGATGCTTTTGCAGATTTACTCTCCCCTGCCTCCAAAGCTACCTTCACGGGGCTGATAAGATTGCACCCTTTGCATTCTCTTCGCAGTTCACTTTCCAATTTAACCTTGTATGATCAGCAAATTTTGATACATTACTTTCAGTACCTTCATCTAAGTTATTAACATGCTGAGACCCCAGCAGTGATCCTCGTGGCACCCCACTGGCATAGGTCGAGTATCCTTTATCCATAAATCCGAAATCCAAACACATCCAAAAACAGCACTTCTTTTGAACCTCATCGACCTTCAGCACAGAAGCCTAGTTTGTCTGCACTGTTTACCTTGCGATTTTTGTGATCAACATGTCAAAAAGAAACTTATTACAGGTATCCTGTATTTTATTATTTAGTTCATCTTACTTTTCTAGCTGTTTTATTTACTTTAGACCATAGCTAGCCTAGGGTTAGGCTATTGTAATGTAAGTTTATATGCAGTTTCCAAAAAGAGAAATGATCTGAAGTCCCAAGGGTTTTGGATAAAGGATACTCAACCTGTGTATCAACCTGCTATCAACCTATTAGCACGCTTATTCCTACTCTCTCTTTCCTGTTCTTTAACCAATCCCATACCCATGCTAATATTTTGGCCCCCAGTTCCATGAGCCCCTTATCTTGTGCAACAACCTTACATGTGGCCCCTTATCGAATGCCTTTTGAAAATCCAAATATATTGCATCCACTGATTTTCCTTTATCTAACCTGCTGGTTGTATCCTCAAAGAACTCTAGTAGATTTGTCAAGCATGATTTCCCTTTCATAAAAACATGTTGCTTCATCTAACCATATTATGATTCTCTAAGTACCCTCTTAGACCATAAGACATAGGAGCAGAAGAAGGCCATTCAGCCCATCGAGTCTGCTCCGCCATTCAATCAGATCATGGCTGATCTGATAATCCTCAAGTCCATTTTCCTACCTTTTCCCCATAACCCTCGATTCCTTTACTAATTAAAAATCTGTCCATCTCAGCCTTGAATATTTAACGACCCAACCTCTACAGCCCTCTGCAGTAAAGAATTCCACAGATTGACTGCCCTCCAAGAGAAGAAATTCCTCCACATCTCTGTTTTAAATGGGCGCCCCCTTACTCTGAGATTATGTTCTCTGGTGCTAGACTCTCCCACAAGGGGAAACAACCTCTCAGCATCTACCCTGTCAAGCCCCCTAAGAATCTTATATGTTTCAGTAAGGTCACCTCTCATTCTTCTACTCCAATAAGTACAGGCCCAATCAACTCAACCTCTCCTCAGAAGAAAACCCCTCCATCCCTGGGATCAACCTAGTGAACCTTCTCTGGACTGCCTCCAATGCCAGCATATCTTTTTCTTAGATAAAGGGACCAAAACTGCTTACAGAATTCTGGATGTGGTCTAACTAGTGCCTTGCAAGACTTCCCTATTTTTATTCACCATTCCCTCAGAAATAAAGGGCAGCATTCCATTTGCCTTACCTATTACTTGTTGAACTTGTATGTTAGCTTTTTGGGATTCATGCACAAGGACCCCTAAATCCCTCTGTGCTGCAGCTTTCTTCAGTCTTTCTCCATTTAAATAGTATTCAGCTCCTCTATTCTTCCTGTCAAAGTGCATAACTTCACACTTTCCCACATTATATTCCATCTGCCACATTTTGGCCCACTCACTTAACCTGTCTATATCCCTCTGTAGATTCTGTCATCCTCACTATTTGTCTTCCCACCTATTTTTGACATCCGCAAACTTGGTGATAGTACATTCATTTCCCTCATCCAAGTCTTTAATATATATTGTAAATAATTGTGGTCCCAGCACTGATCCCTGTGGCACTCCACTAGGTATAGATTGCCATCCTGAAAATGTCCCCCCCCCCGTATCCCAACTCTGTCATCTATTAGTCAATCCTCTATCCGTGCTAATATACTACCCCCAACACCATGGACTCTTAACTTATTAAATAGCCTTACATGTGATACCTTATCAAACGCCTTTTGGAAATCCAAATATATTACATCTACTGGTTCCCCTTTATCTATCCTGCTTGTTACCACCTCAAAGAATTCTAATAAATTTGTCAGGTATGATTTCCCCTTTGTGAAACCATGCTGACTCTGTTTGATTAGATTATGTATTTCTAAATGCTCTGCAATTACATCCTTTCTAATCAATGCCAACGTTTTCCCAATGACAGATGTTAAGCTTACTGGCCTATGGTTACCTATTTTTTTGTCTCCCTCCCTTTTTGAATTGGCAGTTTTCCAATCCTCTGGGACTTTTCCAGAAAGACTCTTGGAAGATTACTACCAGTGCATCCACTATCTCTGCAGCTATTTCCTTTAATATCCTAGGATGCAACCTATCAGGTCCAGGTGACTTTTTGGCCTTTAGCCCCATTAGTTTCCTTAGTACTTTTTCTCTAGTGATAGTTATTGTATTTCCTACCACCCCCACCCCCCGCCTCTTTTGCCCCATGATTATTTAGTATTTTGATATGCTATTAGCGCCTTCTACCCATTAAGACTGATGTCAAGTATTTATTCAACTCCTCTGCCATTTCCTGGTTCCCCATTATTATTTCCCTGGTCTCATTCTCTAAGGGGCCTATATTGACTTTGGCCTCTCTCTTTTTATATATTTAAAGAAGCTCTTACTGTCTGTTTTTAAATTACTTGCTAGTTTATTTTCTCCCTCTTTATTATTTTTTTGGTTGTCTTCTGTTGGCTTGTAAAACTTTCCGAATCCTCTGGCTTACCACTAATCTTTACCACATTGTATGCCTTTTCTTTCACTTTGACACTATCCTTAACTTTTTTGGTTCACCGTGGTTGGTTTATCCCACTCCTACAATCCTCCTTCCTTACTGGGATATATCTTTGTTGTGAGTCATGAACTATTTTCTTAAACGTCTGCCATTGTTCATCGATCATCTTTTCTGCTAAATTTCTTTCCCAGTCCACTCCAGACAACTCTGCCCTTACTCTTTTGTAATTACCCTTATTTAATTTTAGCACAGATGTTTCCGAACTAAGTTTCCCACTCTCAAACTGAATGCTAAATTCCACCATGTTATGCTCAGTTTCCTCGGAGATCTTTTACGCCGAGATCATTTATTAAACCTGCCTCGTTACACATTACCAGAACCAAATAGCCTGATCCCTGGTTGGATCCACAACATATTGTTCTAGGAAACTGTCCTGAATACACTCTATGAATACTTGTTTGTGGCTATCTCTGCAAATTTGATTTCCCAATCTACATGAAGATTAAAGTCACCCATGATTAATATACTGCCATTTTTACATGCCCTCATTATTTTCTGTTTTATTCTCTGTCCAATAGCACAGCTACAGTTAGGGGGCCTATACAGTATTCCCACCAGTGTCTTCTTCCCCATGTTATTTCTTACCTCCACCCATATGGATATTACATCTTCCAATCCAAGATAATTTCTTGCCATTGTACTTATTCCATCTCGTACTAACAAAGTTACCCGACCACCCTTTCCTTCCAGCCTGTCCTTTCAAAAAATCACATACCCTTGGATATTTATTTCCAACTTTGATCTCCTTGTAACCATGTCTCCGTAATGGCTGTAAGATCATACCCATTAACCTCTATTTGTGCCGTTAATTCATTTACTTTGTTCCGAATGTTACATGCATTTAAGTAAAGAGCCATTAATTTTGCCTTTTTACCATTTTTTCCTCCTTTGACCCTATTTGCTCCTTTTTTTTTTTGTTGTTTGTACACTCTATCCCTCCCTGTCACACTCTGGGTATCATTACCTAAGTAGCTGCCCTGCAATGCCACCATATCCTTTTGCTTTGTAAGGCTACTTATCCCCTCTCCAGAACCCTCCCTCCTCCTCTATTTATTTTAAAGCCCTCTCTACAGCCCTAGTTATTTGATTTCACCAGGATACTGGTCCCAGCATGGTTCAAGTGAAGCCCAAACCACTGGAACAGCTCCCTTCTACCTCAGTACTGCTGCTAGTGCCCCATGAACTGAATCCCATTCTTCCCACACCAATCTTTGAGCCACGCATTTAACTCATTGACTTTATTTAACCTTTGCCAGTTTGTCCATGGTTCAGGTAGTCATCCCAAGATTATTACCTTGGACGTTCTGCTTTTTAATTTAACTCCTAACTGTTCAAACTCTTTCAGCAGAACCTCCTTTATAGTCCTATCAATGTCGTTGGTACCAATGTGGACGACGACAACTAGATCCTTCCCCTCCCACTCCAAGTTCCTCTACAGCCCTGAGGAGATGTCCTTAACCCTGGCACTGGGCAGGCAACACAGCCTTTGGGACTCAAGCTCACGGCTGCAGAGAACAGTATCTATCCCCCTAATTATACTGTCCCCTACCACTACTATGTTCCTATTTCCTCCTCCCACTTGAATGGCTCCCTGTACCATGGTGCCAAGGTCAGTTCGCTCATCCTCCCTGCAGTCCCCACTCTCGTCCACACAGCTTGCAAGAACTTCGTAACTGTTGGACAGTTGCAGGGGCTGAGGCTCCTCGAACGTTACCCCCTAGGTCCCCACACCTGCCTCACCAGCAGACACATCCTCCTGTCCCTGACCGCAGACCAAATTTGAATTACCTAATCTGAGGAGTGTGACCGCCTCCTGGAGCAAAGTGTCCAGGTAACTTTCCCTCTCCCTGATGTGGAGCAATGCCTGCAGCTCAGACTCCGACCCATTAACTCGGATCCGAAGTTCCTCGAGCCACAAACACTTACTACACACGCGTTTGCTCCAGGTCACCTTGGTGTCCAGCAGCTCCCACATGCCACAAGAGCAACGCCAGTCCTGCCATCACTATGTTATTTTATTTAACTTATTAATTAATTACTGTAGTATCACTGCTCTTTACACTTTATTGAATTTAATTATTTACACCATTATTAATCTTAGGCTATTTTTAAAGAGAAAATAAAAACTAGAGCTCTAAACAGTAACTATAGTCCTTAATTTTAATCTAAAGACTAGAAATACCCACCAATCCAATTCACCAATCAGCTATTCTCCAAGCTCTTTTTAAATGAAGTCTCCCTGCTCTGTTTTAAATAGAGTCCACCCGCTCCCCTGCTCTCTGTTTTAAATGAAGTCCACAAGCTCTTGCTGTAGATATCGCTTCCTTAATAATGGATTCCAGGATTTTCCTAATGACTGAACTGGCTGTAGTTTCTTGTTTCCCCACTTCTCCTTTTCTTGAATTGCAGTGTTACATTGGCTAGCTTCCAATCCACTGAGTTTCGGAATCTAATTTTTTAAGATCACAGCCAATGCATCCACTGTTTCTGACACCATCTCTTTGGAACACTAGGATGTAGACATTCTCAGCCATTAGTCCCATTAATTTCTACAGTATTTTTTCTTCACTAATATTAGTTGCTTTAAGTTTGTTGTTAGATTAATAGGTGAGTTAATTGATGTGTTTAAAATGTTAAAACAGTTTGCCAGAGCAGACACAAAGCAGCTATTTCCTCTGGTGATAGAACCCAGAGCAAAGGAGCTTGGGCTTAAAATTAGAGGTTTGTTATTCAGGTCTGAAATCAGGGAACACTTTCTCCACACACAGTAGTGAAAATCTACAGTTCTGTCCCACCCCCAAAAAAACAGTAACTTGAGTTAATTGAAATTTTCAACATATAGATCGACAAATATTTATTTGGGTCTTTAGGGTTATGCATCAAAGGTGGGTAAATAATATTAGGAAATAGAGTTTAAGGGCAGGATTTTCCTGTCGGTCAGCAGGGGGTGGGGCCCGCTCGCCAACACGTAAAATGACGCACGGTGATGTCAGGCGGAACTCCCAACATCACAGCGCTCCATTTAAATTTTCCAATAGGCGGAGGCGCAGAAAAATCAGCTGGGCGCCCGCCAACCTGTCAATGGCCAATTGAGGCCATTGATAGTCATTTAGCTAATTAATGGACCTGCTCGTCCAACCTTAAGGTAGGCGGGCAGGCCAGGAGCCCCGGTGGGAATTAGAAAAAGCGTGAAATCTCATCCACAGGCGGGATGAGGTTTCATTTAGGTTTTTAAAAAATTTATTAAAGTTTTTGTTAAAATTATGGACATGTCCCAATTCATGTGCCATTGTCACATGAGGGGACATGTCAGGATTTTTTTTTTCTATTTTTAATTTTTGTCACAGAACAGCCAATCTACCTAAGGCAGCACTTAGCCTCAGGAAGCTGAGTGCGCTCTTTCCTGCGCATGCGCGACAGAACACACTCTCGATTTAGGGAATTCCTCCCGCCCACACAGGGAACGCACAACACTTCCATAATTGGCCCACCCATGTAAAATGGTACCGCGCCCCCAATCAGGGGCACCAATCAGAGTCGTGCCTCTGTGCACCTGCCATTCAACTTCGCCCCCGATGGGGGGGAAAATCCTGCTCTAAGTAAGTTATATTTGTATTTGTGGGTGTTAGAAACGAGCTTTAGCTTTAAAGTTTGCTTGATTTGTATTTCTGTAGTTGTGTGTTAAGAAAGGGTGAAGTTATGTTTTAGTTTCACTTTAAATGGTGCCTGCATTTCTAATGAGTTTTACGACTCTTCAGGCTAAGTGAAGCAAACGAGTAGAAAAAACTGTGCTGTTGCTCAGCAACAGGAGTGCAGCGAGGCACATCCCAACGCCCCCCGCGCGTGCGTGCGCGCGCGCGCACACACACACACACACACACACACACACACACACACACACACACACACACACACACACACACACACACACACACACACACAGGAAAAACTAAAGAAATAGCAGTTTGAGTTCAGTTTGAAGACAGCTGCCAAGCAGAAGTAACTTAGAAGGGACACATAGCCAGTCCCAAGCTAAAGTTGGTTGAAAGTAGCTGCCAGAGAGAGACTGAAGCAAAAGGGACAGATAACCAGTCCCAAGCTAAAGATGAAAGTCCCCAATTCCAGGGGAATGGAACAGAAGAACGTCCCAAGAAGACCTTCTAGTCGAAGGAAGGACAGAAACCTGGAAATGGTCCTGTTAAGTGAAGCTAAGAGTGAGGAGTAGAGAAAGGCTTCAAGTTTAAAGAGATAAAGGCTTGTGAGAAGCCAGAAGGTCCAAAGTGACAACTGAAGGTCGATAACACTTTGCTATGGGCATATGAAGCAGTGGTGTACTATTGACAGCTGAGTCATTGAGAGAGAGTGCATGGGAGATGATTTGAATGCATGTGGTGACCGAGGAAGATTGGAAGGAGAGTTCAAAACCTTGGAGGTGAACCCTGGCGGAAGGTGTCTGAGAGAAAGCGTCAGTTTGAGAGAAGATTCCAACATGAGTTCTTGGAGAGTGGAGTTTGGAAACCATTGTGTGAAAGGCGGTATGCAGTGGGACTGGTTGGCTCATGGTGTGACAAGCATCTGGGGAGAGTTGAGGAGAGATCCATAGCATCTGGTCGGGGTGGCATCTGTCACTTGGAGTGTGGTGTGTCTGACCACAGGTTGCCTATTGGTTTACATAGATTGTGTACTTACTGTTTACAGAGTATAAGATAGCTTTTGTAACTTAGGTTATTCTTAAAAACCTGTGTATATATATATGTGTGTAAAGGTATAGTGTGGGCTATGGAGTATTGTAATATAGTTCATCTTGTTAAATAAATGTTTTATTCTTTCATTACAAGTTCATTAGCTGACTCTAGTGACTCTGTTCAATAGGCACTCTCCATGTATCTAAACAAACAAATCAAAAGTTAGGATCTATCAAACTGGGCCTACTCTGGGATCAGCTTTATCCAGTTGTAACATCATTTGGGATCATAACAATATGTTGAGATATAGATCAGCCAAGATCCAATTGAATGGCAGAATAGCCTTGAGCGAATGGCCTACTTGTGTTCTAGTCATATTATACATGGTCTGTTAGAAAGAACAGATTTGATTGGGAGGGTGATTTTATGCCTTACTTAGATAAATTTTGAAATATATTTTTCTTTCTTTATATTCCGTGTAACATGCATATTATTAAATGACTCTAGTTTTCTCAGTCTCCTTATTGTGAAATATTTAGCTCCACATAAATTTCCCAAGGAGACGTAACTAAGATGAAAATCACATGAATTCTTGATCTACCATGCCATGCTGAAGTTGTTGGAACTCGAACGTACTGTTGTAGTATCGTTTTCTTGTACTTTTTTTATACATTTTCTGACATGGAACCAATTCTTTCAGTCTGTTACATAAGCTCTGTCATTGTGTATTTTATGGTTTAGGCTGGTCAGACGGCGCTGATGCTTGCAGTGAGCCATGGTCGGATGGACATGGTGAAAGCGCTGCTTCTCTGTGGTGCTGATGTCAATATCCAGGATGACGAAGGCTCTACAGCTCTGATGTGTGCAAGTGAGCACGGGCATGTGGAGATAGTTAAGCTCCTGCTGGCCCAACCTGGATGTGATTCCACTTTAGCTGACAGTGTAAGTTGCCTTTAAGACATTTTATTGCAGGGTGTAAATGTTTGTCTTGTTATGGTTGTTTATACTGAACTATCTCTATATGTTGTATGTACCATCTTCCTCTCTGGAAATATTAATTTAATTACTAAATATGGTTGCACAGAATAGTTTATACTCTGTATCCTCAGATAGAGGATAGCTAATGAATCTGCACTATTTCGCAACCAGTCACTGATTAATGTTGGAAAATGGTATGAGTGTTTGAATTGTGGAAAATCAGATTACTGTTGTTATTGTCAATGGTGCTGTTCGTGCAGGAAAAACAGAGTAAATATCAGCAGTATCAATGTATTTTTAATTCCCTGCCTGCGCAGAAACCATATTAATCTCTCCCCCCCATCATTGAGGCCACTCACACCTGCTGCAGCTCGAGGGTTTCAGTTACTTTATGAACCAGTCCAGCTATGCACCAAATAAAACAATCAAATCCACCACGGTTGTGGAACACATCTTGTTAGCATTCTTGACAAAACATTCATGAATGAGGAATGGGTGTTTGTAATATGTTGATGTTGAATTAGAAGGTTAAGGGATAATCTTGAATTAGCAAACCAACAGATAAATTAATGTAAAAGCAAAATACTGTGGATGCTGGAAATCTGATGAAAGACAGAAAATACTGAAGTACTCAGCAGGACTGGCAGCATCTGTGGAGAGCATGGAAATCTGATGAAAGACAGAAAATACTGAAATACTCAGCAGGACTGGCAGCATCTGTGGAGAGCAGAACAGTGTGATGACTTTTCATCAGAAATTAATGTGTTCATTAGCAGGACATTGCTGGGGCTGTAGCTCAGGTGGTGCATTTGGCCTCTGCACCACTGGGCCTGAGGAGGTTGGGGGAAATCTGCTAGTATTCCTGTATTGTATTACTGTGTTGTGCTTATTGACTTTGGATAAGGATAGGATCAGGATCAGTTGTGATGCCCTCTATTGGTGAATAGTTCATTGGAAGTCACTGGGTAAGCTGTCACACAGAATATTCATTTGGGTGAGATACTGGAAAGCTTTCATCACCCACAAAACTGCAGATATTGCAAGTCATTGTTTTTAGATTGAGGGGAGAAATTTATGGGTAGTAGTAAAGGACGACAATGTGAATTAGATACATTCTGAAAATCACCCAAGAAAATAGCAGCAACCTTTTTTAACCAAAATTTGCACCAAAAGAAAACACAATCCTTATGACTTGAAAAATAAAATGTTGGATATTGGCAAATTTACAATGCTAAAGCGAAATGCTCTGAAACCTATTGCTAAAAATACTATGCAGAACTGCTCTTTAGGAGCTTTGAAAGTCTGTGCCTCCTGTACCTTACATTGCCCATGTTTGCCCTTGAACTTGCCAGAGAAAGGACTAGCTGAATGGAGACTTTGTGCTGCCTGAGATTAGAGGATGAGATCAACTACATCAGATCACTTGGGTAGCGTAGGCAGATATCTAAAGTCAATTTGTCGTGCCACCACTGTAACTGTAAGAATTGTAGGCAATCAAAAGGGACAGGCAATAATAGTTAAAACAGGGTCCTAATGAATAATTATCATCTGGTAAGTTGACTTTTTCCTTCATGGCATAATCTGCAGCCTGATTGTTCCCCACAGGGAGAGAGTGAACATTTCAGGAGAGTCATAGTGAGCTTAAACAGAGGCTCGAGAGCTAAGCTGCAGCCCAGTGTCAAAGCCGAGAAGCCCATTAACGTGTGGAAATTTCCATGCTGAAAAGTTTTGGGGGAATTGGAGTGAGGAAGAGGGGAAAGGAAGAGAATACAATACCTTGCCAACAAAATATTGAGAAATATTATTTACTAAAATTAGTGGTATTAATATCTTGTGAATAATATGACTTTTATGAATGAGGAAGAAAAACCATTCAGCCAATTTTAATTGATCTACATATCCCTACATTTCATTCCTTGCTGCACCTATATATTTCTTAAATAATTTCAGGGTTTTTGCCTTTTCCTAGATGCCCATTCCAAATACTGATGACTCTAAGAAGAACCACCTGATAATTGGCTCTTAGCTTGAAACTTTCTGCCCATTTGCCCTATTTCCATTTTTTATTTTACAGTAGTCGTCTGTGTTAACTTTTTTCCATGCCATTTATGAACTTGTCTATCACCCCTCAGAGACTTCTGTTCCTAGTTGAAAGATTAAAAGTACCACAGTAAATATATTTTTTAAATCACAAAATATTAGGAAATGCTTCTGTAAAGAATTCATACTTTAAACACACCAGTAACCTGTATGAAGACCTTAGATCTTGTAAAACTGATATCTAAGTGAGACTAGTTCCATGAGGAAGTGTAAGTTTCTGTGTCTCATTATTCAACTATACACAGCCTGTCCAAACTTAAACTTAATTTCTTGGTGAGGGATAACATCAAGCTTTTTCTTTGCCAGGTTCAGATGGAGTTCGATTCTTTAATAAATGTTTGGAATTAGTGGGAAAAGAATGGTTTACGTTTTTTTCACCATTCTGGTGAGAGAATTTGCACTATTCTGAGGCAGCTACTTTGTGCTTGTGGAATTTTAATAAATGTGTCTGGTGTGGTTAGTGTAATTGATAGATTATGACCGAGTGCACAACACTGGTTCACTTTTATTTTACATCCACCCACAGTGGTGGTGCAATTCCTGACTAGGCCAAGGTCCCACAACATATTTCATTTCTATTGTATGTAGCCTTAAGTAACTCTGTGGTATATTATGTTATATTAGTTGTGGTAGATCTGCTTTCTTTACATAAATGCACTAAGATTTAGCCATGTAAATTGCTAGTCTCAGCCAACGTTTTTGGAGATTTTAAAATCCTGGTGGTTCACAGACTTTTGAGCCATTTGCAGTCTGTTAACAATAGCATGGGACAGCCCAGTTTGGATATGCAGCCAACGGCTTCTCAACAATGGGTAACAAATACTCACATTGATCAAAAACTGAAGTTTGTAAATAGAGTCTTAAAGAAAATTTGTGACAATCTGGAGATGTTGAAACCCACCCCCCCCCAAAAAAATAGTTCCCGTCTGGTCCCCCTCAGTAAATGGTTTGCCAATGTTTCCATGTACTTTGGTTTCACTGTTCTTAACATCATTATGATATAAAGTAAGGGAAATTATTAACGTAACTGCTGGCAATTGGCAAGAATTGCTTTCAAAACAATTTTTTAAATTCATTCATGAGATGTGGGTATTGCTGGCTAGACCAGCATTTATTGCCCATCCCTAATTTCTTCAGAAGGTGGTGGTGAGCTGCCTTTTTGAACCGCTGCGGTCCATGTGGTGTAGGTACACCTACAGTGAAGGAACAGTGATATATTTCCAAAGCAGGATGGTGAGTGGCTTGGAGGGGAACTTCTAGGTGGTGGTGTTCCCATGTGTCTGCTGCCCCTGTCCTTCTAGATGGTATTGATTGTCAGTTTGGAAGGCACTGTCTAAGGAGCCTTAGTGAGTTTTTAAATGCGTCATGTAGATAGTACACATGCTGTCACTGTTTGTCGGTGGTGAAGGGAGTGAATGTTTGTCAACAGGGTGCCAGTCAAGCAGGCTCCTGGACGGTGTCAAGCTTCTTAAGTGTTGTTGGAGCTGCACTCATCCAGCAAATTGGAGAATTGTGCCTTGTAACTGGTGGACAGGCTTTGGGATTAGTTACTTGCCACAGGATTTTTAGCCTCTGGTCTGCTCTTGTAGCCACAGTATTTATATGGCTGGTCCAGTTCAGTTTCTGGTCAATGATAATCTCCCAGGATGATGATCATGGGGGATTCAGCGATGGTAATGCCATTGAATTTCGAGGGGCGATGTTTAGATTCCATGCTGATTTTCAAATATATAAGTGTATGACCGACCATTCTAGATTCATTAAGAAAATGAACATAATTCTCTCTTTTGCTCAGGATGGAAGCACAGCATTGTCTATTGCTCTCGAGGCTGGTCATAAAGATATAGGAGTCTTACTTTATGCTCATGTAAACTTCTCCAAAGCTCCGTCACCGGTACGTACATGTTTTTCTTTTAAATTAACAATATGATTTCATCTAGAACTTAAATGATCTGTAGATGCATATCCTTCAGTTAAAAATGATGCCTGGCTTCACTGTTAAATCGCAGTGGAAAGCATGAATATGTATTTTCCCATAGTTTTACTGTAGCTGAGGTATTTAGTTAAAACTTTTCTCTTCCTCATCAATAACAAACACAGCTGCATTTGAGGGCAATGCTACTAAATGTATGAGCAGCTCAGCCTAACTAACTGCCTTTCATTCCATCAGTCTTGTGATGGAAATGGCTGAGTTCATGTTCTCTGTAACTAGATAGAGAGGCAGTAACCCTCCATTTGCGGAATACTGGGCATAACCCTATGTCAGTTAGTTGGAGTTTCAACATCTTGTCCTACTGCACAATTTCAATATTTATTTCATTGTGGATTATTCTAGCCAGTCCAGTGCATATTACAAAGTATGTTCTGCATTTAATACTGTACTCAATGGGAAACTACTACTTTATGCTAAATATCTTAAAAGGATAAAATTTAAGTACTTTATTAACTTGGAGGATGAAATGAAACTTATAGATGTATTTAAAAATTTCAAAGATTGACTATACGATTGTTCAATTCATCTTTTTCACTGAAAACACAGTGTAGTTTTCAATGTCTTAAATCTCTATTTGACTTTTTAGGGTACACCCAGGCTAGGAAGAAAAACCTCTCCAAGCCCAACCAGACGAAGCAAATTTGATTGATTCCTACCTGCCATTGACCCAGTCCTTTTACTAAGCTGCTATGTATCCCTGTTAATATTGACAGATACTGAATGTAAATGTGTGCCTGAGCTCACCAGCAAAAACTTTTTTAGCAATAGTACAAAAAGGTAGCTCTGCCAATCTACTGACCAGCAACTAAACTGGAAAGTGTTGCGGAGGCTGGCCTTGTAATGTCTTCATTATACACTCAGCATCATTGTTGCCTCAACAAAGCTGCTTGTAGCAAGCTTTATTAGTCTTTATTTTAAATTACCCTTTTGTCTCTTTGGTTTTAGTCCACAATGAACACACAACACATGGCTATTTAGCTTTCTCATTTAATTGCATTCATTGTTAGTTGTAAACTATATTTTGTCTGTATAAACTTTCATTAAAACAAGTGTCATGATATTAATGGCATTATTTTAAATCACTGCATTGTATTTATAATATTTGGAAATATACATTTGAGTTGGTTACATTAAAATTTAAGAGGCATGAGGGATGGCCCTTGTTTGGGTTTCCTTCATTTACAGAAAGTTATGTAACTTTTATATTTCAAACAAAATCATTTGTATCTGTTAAAAATTGAGTCATACAGTATTTTCAAACTATTTTATACATACCCTAATAAAAATGAATTTACATGAAGAATAGAATAATTTACTATTGAACATAGATTTTTAATTCTTTTAGAAATTGTTTACATCATTGTATCTAATTTGGTTTTAGTGACATTTGAGATATTATTTGTATATCATCCTGTCCTTCAATTAAAGCCCTGTATATGGTTTTCTGTGCATATTTATGAAGACGGCAATCTTGTCACATTTAAATTTTGTCATGTGTGTATTTAAATGTTTGAAGTGCCTTAGATCCTTGCCATATTTTCAGAATAAAAGCTACATTATGCTAATTCTGTGTTTGCTTCTACTATTAATGCCATGTTAAAATTCATACCAGAAATCTGTTTAAATATTGGCCTGGATTATTTGCCTGTTTTATGGACAGAAATGGGGAGTGGAGGACTGGCAGCAATTCCCCATTGATCCAAAACCCCATTCAGGTTTTCCTTGAGCTGCAACCTTCAGCACCTGTAAATCTGGCTTGATTTAGGCAGCAATGCGCAAGATTGAATTTTCTACCTGTAGTGCCTGTTGTCTATCTTTGCTGATGCCCAGAATAAGAACAACATTGATAATTGCTGAGCATTAGAACTAGTAGCCAACATTTGAGTTTAGTGCCACAGGGCTCGTTCCTAGTGTGTTTGGGAGCGGGTGAGGGTTAAAACCAGAGAAATTAACAATGCATCCAGTAGCTGGCTCCAACTTGTCAACTTCTGCATTTCACTGTGTGCAAACAAACCTCTTGGGAGATGCAGGTAGCTAATTAACATGTTAATTGCTCTATTAGAGCAATGTTGACATGATATTTCTACTTCAACTGTGAGTCCGTGGGCTTCCTGGAGCTCCCCAGTGAAAGTAAGGTGAGAACACAATGGTAATTAAGGGAGCTGAAGATGTATCAGGGGGATATGCCAATAAGTGCTCAACACTAGAAATTGCTTCCTTTCCTGTTTTTGGGAAAGGGTTTGTTCTTAGTACTTGTGCCAAGAGGTTATTTTGTATACTTTGGAGTTGTCACCTACACTTTGAAAATTTGGAGATGTGATCCATCAGATTAGCATAGATGCCACTTCGGCTGTTTTATATTGGACCTCAGCTGAGGACACTGACCAATAATGGGATGTTGTTCACAAATATCTAACTCCAAAGTAGTGAGCAACAGCTCACAGGAAACCGTACATGGCATACAGGGTCTATAGGCAGAGGATAAGTTTCCTCAACATATCTGACCATTAGGATGTTGTGTGAGGCTGTAGCAGGCATTTATGGTCTGCTAGAATAAGAATTGCCAAATGGACCTGGTGGCCATACTTTAACAGTGACTTTCCTCCGTTTTTTGCCTGTGCATCCTTTCAGGGCTCTGTCAGAGACACTTGTAGGATCTCTGTCGGCAGCCCACGATGTTATAAGACAGGTGACGATTGACTTATTTGCCAGGACTACTAATTATGTCAATTTTACTTGGGATGATGTCAGTCAGAATGAGCAGACATTTGGGTTTGTTGCTGTAGCTAGCTTCCCACAGTGCAAGGCACTATTGACTGCACATGTGGCAATTAAGGCACCCATAAATGACCCACTAGTGTTTGGTCAACTACAAGGGCATCCATTCCAATATGCACATTATGTGCAATCACAAGAAGATGTTTAATGCAGGTCTGTGCAAGATTCCTGGGTGGCTGCCATGATGCTTTAGTCCTATAAGCAGTCGATCCTCTTGATCTCTTCACCCTTCGAAGCAGTTACTTATTGGATGTTTGGAGACAGGGATATCCACTTAATGTGGCTGATGACACTCTTGGGCAACCCAACTAATGGTGTCCAGGAGTGATGCAATGAATGCCATAAGACAACCAGATGTGTCATTGCATAAGCCATTGGCATATCAAACATGTGCTTCAAATGCCTGGACAGATCTCGATGCACACTTCAGTATAGGAAAAGCAGGATGGGCACGGTCTGCTGTGCCCTAGACAACATTATCCATCAGCAAGGTTTGGACCTGCAGGAGCAATAAGGCATAGAGCCATGGGGGATTCCAAGAAGGAGGAAGATGACGAGGCACAGATGATGTGTTCCCTCATTATTACAGGGTTCACTTAGGTTTCAATAATGCACCAAATCTTAACAACCACATGCAAAAGGCACATTTGTCTGCCCAACCCACCTGGCTCCAGAAACACAAGTACACAGGGGAAAACTATGTGCTCCTCCTTCCCTGGAGGAGCTAGCCTGGAGACCTGGGGGTCTCCTAGAGCCGATGGTTGGCAATTGAGATTAGCAGCCTGGAGCAGTTGATACCTTCTGCTCCTCCAAAGTCCATCTCCAGACCTGAGTAGAGCACTATCAGGAAACTGCGGCCAGTCGATGACTTGTCTCGCTTTTCCAGGCAAATGACCAGGTGAGTGTAGGTGATGAGGTTCTTCCTTTCCCAGAGGGTGCATTGCTCCAGGTGCCCTCTGCCAGATTACCTAGAGCCTGCAGGGTCAAGTACTCTGTGGTGACCTTCAACCTGTGCTAGGGAGCTCAAAGATGGGTCAAGGAGTTGCTGTTGATCAAGTGGCACAGAGATCTATCCTCTGGGACAAACCCACCAGCCCGTCCCAGGAGGACACGGCCTGCTCTTGCATTTGGGAAAAATACAATGAGCAGGGAAACCATCCGCCAGGAAGCACCCTAACTGTTATTTCTTTTTATTCATCCAATGAAAGAATAATGAATTCAAAATATCAATGAGGAAGAAAATGGTTCATTGTTTGCATTAGACCTTAAATTCACCAATAAACTATTTCTCCTGCATCCTCGCCAGCGATGTCACCCATAGAGCTGATATGTACCATGGCTTTCCGTGATGTCACTTCTGCCGATGTCTTCTGGAATATGTTCAACCAGAGTTGGCAACTCTATGCAGAACAACAACTTCAAGTTCATAGGCCTTGGTACCATTAAGTAATCTTTGAGATATGATGGTTGTTATTGGAGCTCAGTGTGTCATTTTCTCTAAGAAATGACTCAATGTACATATGTTTGTTGTTTATGCAGGTTTAATTTGAAATAGAGTCTTTAGTTTTCCAAAGGAGAAAAGATGTGGAGTTCAATTAATCAATGCTTGACTGTGTGTGTCTGCTGACCGTTCTTTGTTCTCTCCTATTACTCAAGCCTAGGTGTGCTCACAGAGTGAACCAGAAACTAAACTGAGAAAAGAAGCTGTAAGCATGAGAGAGCAGACATATTAGAAGCACTTGTAAATAAAACTCTTGTTTAGAATGTAAAGAAAACTAAACTTACCTCATTGAGAGCGGAGGTCGGGAACTTCAACTCCTGACGGACCTTGAAGCTATTGTACGTGCGCAGACTGGGAGCGGGCTGCACATACACAGTTCTGCACTTTTTGAGCCCAGCGTGCCTGTGCAGGAAGAAAAACTCTGGAAACCTGGGTCAGGTGACCGGGAGCAGAGTGCCATGGAAGACTAGAGTCCCAGACAGGGGACAGGGTGGGGTTGCAAAAGAAGGGTTCCAGAGAGAGGATAGGGAAAAAGGTTACAATTTGGTTAAAAAGAGAGGAACAGAGAAACATGCTTCAAACAGGAAAAGGGCTGTGGGGAGCAGACTTTAAGTGAAGAAGGGAGCAGAAGATTGGTGACTCCATTTTGCAGGCAGCAGTTGTGTTTTGCTCAGAACAGCCAAAGAACTTAAGTTGTGCTTGTGAGTTGGCGCTTGAGTGCATACTCACGAATTTGGGAGAACAGAATCTCGAGAGACTAGATTGAAACCCTGTGAGATGGGTCGATGTTGATGCTGTCCAAGTCGGAGCGACCTTTGAAGAGAATTCTCAGGTTAGATTTTCGATGGTGAAGACCGGGAGCCCTTGTGAGAGAGACAGAATTTCAGTGAGGGATTGGTTGACTCAGTGTTTATTGACATTTGGATGGGTTGTTGAGAAATCTGTGGACTCTGTCTTGGTCACATCTGTCATTTATTGTGCAGTGAGGTGTTTAACCACTGCCTATTGATTCACATGTACTTTATATTAACCCTGAATGTTAGAGTATAAGATAAATATTGTAAATTGTTTTATCTTTCCGACCTTGTTTAGTAAAGTTCATTTTTGTTTGTTCAAAATCCGTGGAATCTGCTGGCTTTATTCACTTAATAAGTGTCTTGAATCTCAAACTTTGTCTGCTTTAAAGTAACCGGATCTTAACAAAAACTTGAGGTTCTGGCCTAGGATCATAACAAGGCCTAGAAACTGATGTCATCTCTGCATACCTCCCAGGCATAAAACACAACATTCATCATAGGAGACAGTCTTGGTGCTTCCCTTTGTCAAAAGGAAGTTTTCTACAGTTGCACATGATAACCAATTGCAAATATGTCAATACAGGACCCCCATTTCCAAAATGCTATTACTCCCTGAATGAGTTTCACTTATTTGATTGTTCAGCTTGTTAGTGAGCAAAAACATTTCACATTCCAATATTTGGTGCTCAGGTGACTGTCATGGTTCCTGCTTCATTCTTAGCCCTAAATCTTCTATGCTCTTTTCGTTCCCTATGTTTGTAATCTCCTCCTGCATTCAATTCTCCAAGTTCTCAGCTAGCCCCGATTTCCATCATCCTACCATTAGCAGCCATGTCTTAAATCGCCTCCGATCTAAGCTCTAGAATTCTCACCCGTGCTTGTCTATCTTTCCTCCTTTTAGACTCCTTTAAATCTAGCTCTTTGACCAGTGATATTGGTCACATCCTAAATTCACTTTAGTGTCAGGTTTTGAAGCACCTTGGGCTAGTTTTGAATGTTAAAGATGCTGTAATTAACGCAAATTATTGTGGTTGTCATCAGAATTGTCATAGAATAGATCATTAGCACTTAAAATATTATTTGACTACAGGGCATGATTTTGATATTTACAGCTGGAAGGAAATTTGGAAGTGCAATGAATAATGGGGAAGGTACGAATAGACTTCAAGAAAGGCTGATGATATATAGATGAACTTCAATACAGAAAAGTTTGAGGTGATACATTTTGGCAGGAGAAATGTGGGGAGGTGATACATGCTAAATGGTACCATTTTAAAGGGGATGCAAGAATGGAAAGATGCTGGGGTGATTGTGCACAAATCTATGAAGGTGGGCAGACAGGCTAACAAAGCAATTAATGAAGCATAAGGGGTCCTGGGCTTTATAATTAGAGGCACAGAATAGAAAAGCCATGAAGTTACATTAAACCCATATGCTAAATTCCAGCCCAAGCTGGAGTATCATGTCCAATCTAGGCACCACACTTTAGGAAGGACATGAAAGCTTTGGAGCAGGTACAGAAGAGATTTGCTAGAATGGTTCCAGGGATACAGTGATGTAGACAGACAGGAAAATCTGGCCTCTTCCCTTTAGAGCAGAGGCGGCTTGATTGGTCTTCAAAAATCATGAAATGCTTACTTCAGGTAGAGTAAATAAAGAGAAACTGTTTCCAATGGCTGATGGGTGGACAAGAGGGCACTGATTTAAGGTGATTGGCAAAAGAACCAGAGGTGACATAAGGAAAAACATTTTTACACAACTGGTGGATAAGATTTGTAATGCACTCCCAGAATGCCATTGAATCCAAGTCCACCAGCCAATCATCAAAAGGGAATTGGATAAATACTTGAAGAGGGAAACAAACTGCAGGAATGTGTGGAAGCATGGGAGAGTGAGACTAACTGGATTGCTCTTCAACAGAACGAGCGCAGATCCAATGGGCTGAATGGCTTCCTTCTGTGTTGTACTATTCTATGATCCTATAATACTTTAGGTGCTTATCAAGTCCAGAGGCACACTTCACGACACTCCTACCAACCTGTCTCTTATTGTAGTACTATGCTATTTGCTTCATAATTTAGCATTTCCAAGATTCTGATGCCTGATCAGGAGAAGGAGGGGGAATCAGCACAAGTTCAGTGATATCAACACTGCTTTAGGAAGACAAAGCCCAAAAGAGCACTTTCCCAGATCTCCATTTGCAGCCACAGATCACCCCATAAACCTTTTACTAAGTTTCACCTGTGGCCATTATATATTGTAGTTGCCTTGTCGCTCCATTTAAAGAAACAATTCATTAACTTCTCCACCACATATGAATCATGCTTGAACCTTACTTCAGTTTTCCCATGCATTTATATTCCTGAAATTTACAAGAAAAAAGTTAGTTGGAAACACTTGACTAAATGGCAAAAATAACAAGCTAATTTTGAGCTCTGGCTTTATTTTGCCTCCAGTTTCAGAAATGTCATATTATGTAGTGAGTGTTGTTTACTCGAACAAAATTGTAAGCTAGATTAATGTTTGAGACACATGAAAGGCAAAAAAATATAATTTAATTGTTTCTGTGGAAAATTTATCGCATTGTAATTTTTGGATCTGTACACATTATTAACAACTTGCAGAAAGCATACAGTGCAAACATACATAAAGTGGAAACACTCATCACCTCATTTTACTGTGGAATTCTATTGTTGAACACTTCCTGCACTAATTATAAACTCCCATTCTCTGTTGGCCTCATTGCTTCTGCCAAAATAACAGAGAGCAAAAATTCATACAAAAAGATTTGTTTCACTAGTACCTCACTACATAATTTTTGGCTTAAATGTTTTCTCCTCTACTAATTTACCACTCCCTCTGTCTTTCCTTTCACTACAGTTGAGTGATTTATTAGGTGCACTTGGCAAATGCTGCCTGTGGTACCACCTCTTAGTTAACTTGTCAGGAACTGCACTGAATAGTACAGGAAATCCTTCCTCCTCACCTAAAATAGGTATACCAAAACTTTTAAGTCAGAAGGTTATGGCTTCAAGTCCCTGTCCATAGACACAAGCACAAAATCTAGACAGATCTTCCTCTATTAAGGGACACTTGCAGAGAAATTTAAAAATGAATTAAACAACTACTGTATTTTATTGTGTACTAGAGCATTTTAATTTATTTTTAAACTCCTCAAAAGTTTTCATTATTGTGATCTATGCAATTTCAAACATGGGGCTGAATCTTCCGGTTGGCGTGCGGGGGTGGGCCCGACACACCGACGGATAAAAGGACACGCGATGATGTCGAGTGTGTGTCCCGTGTAATCGCGCTTCACTTCAATATGCACGCTGGAGGTGGCAGCGTGCCCGCTGAACTGCCAACGTCCTATTAAGGCCATTAAAAAAAATGAATGCTGCCCGTCCAACCTTAAGGTCAGTGGACAGGCGAAGAGCCCAAGCAGCCTCCGCGTTTTTCAAGAAATCTCATCCACGGGCGGGATGAGGTAACCTAAAGCTTTTATAAAATAGATAAATAAATTTTACTAACTTCACAAACATGGCCCAGCTCATGTGACACTGTCACATGAGGGGACATGTTTATATAAATTTTCACTTCATTTATTACAAAGTTTTCTCCGTGCCTCAGGGAGATTTCTGCGCTCTTTTGCGTGCAGGCCCCTACTCCCCCTCCTCCCCCCACCCACACAGGTAGCACTAAGCGCTATCAGCCGTGTGTTACACTGGGCGGCCCTAATTGGCCCGCCCACGTAAAATGGCGGCACGCAGCCAATCGCAGGTGGCCATCGGCTCTGTGCCTGCCCCCGCTCAGCCCGCCTGCCATAGGAAAAATTATCCCCATGATGTTACAGTCCTGTACAAATAGAAAAATGCATGTGATAAAAAAACCGATTCATGCCCAACATATGTACCACATTGGAGAAGTATGGTCTTCCCTTTGACTTTGCATCATTGCAGATAATTCCTTTCTACTACTGCTCATCTGTTGTGTGTCTTCAAATGGGAGTGCAATCCAATTCGCACAAAGCATTATCGATTCCAATGTGGGACATCATAGGGCGTCATTTGTTGATGCAGGGCTTACTGCTGCATGTTCATTCCTGTGCTGGTGGCAATCTGGGGCAGAACCTTCGGGCGGGTGTCCTGACATCACCGCTCGTCACTTAGGTTTTCAGTTTGGCAGGCACACAGCCGAGTCGGCTGTGTGCCCACCGAACTGCCAAAGCCTATTAAGGCCTGTTAAAAAGCAATTAAGGCCATCTGCTGAGTTGCCCGTCCAACCTTAAGGTTGGCGGGCAGGCAAAGAGCCCAAGCAGCCTTCGCATTTTTCATGGAACCTCACCTACGGGCGGGATGAGGTTTCACAAGTGATTTAAAATTTTCAGAAAAATTTTTATTAAAATTAATGCACATGTCCCAGCTCATGTGATAGTTTCACATGAGGGAGCATGTCACTTAAAAAATTTTCAACACTTTATTAAACTGTTTAAACTTAAAACTAATCTCCCTGAGGCACAGAGATTTCTGCACTCTTTCATGAGTGAAAAAGCACACTCCTGACTCAGGCAACCCCCACCACCCCCAGCCCGCTCAGGGAGTGCACAGCGCTTCCGGGCATGCGTCACGCTGGATGGGCCGATCGGGGGTGCCGAATGGCTTTGTGCCCACCTGTGCCCACCCGCGCACAACCCCCTCCCCACCGACGGGGAGAAAATTCTCCCCCTGAAGTTCTTCAGATTTTCATGCTCCAGCGTGAAGACTTAGGCACCAAGTGCTTCCGTCATGTGTAGACTCTTCCCAGTTGTTGAAATCAATCTGGCGTGAAATGAAGACTCGCCTGCACGAATCCTTGTATCTATGTTCTGGTCACCCAACAGGATCTAATTGCACTATCAAGCTCTTCATTGAATGCTGCAGTACTTCTGTGTTGGGGACTCAATGCTGCCAATGGATCCCAATGATCTTTCTCAAGTAACGCAAATGAAATTAATTAAATCTGTGTTCCTGCTTCTGATATGTAGCCCAAGTTTCAACACAATGCAGTAGTCTACTTACTATGCAGGTATTAAAGATTTTCAGTAAGTGGCAATTGGGAGTTTGGGGTTTGTCCAGTCTCTTACCTGAAGCTTTCCAAAGACCACAGCAGCACTATCAACGTGAGCTGATGTCTCCACATTAAGCTTCATTTCACTTGAGACTATTGACCCCAGGTAGCTGAATTTATCTACAGTTTTCAATTCATCATTGTTTAGTTGCAGCTCTGCTTTGGGCTAACCACCTTGAATCATTGTCACTGCCATTGGAGGCTCATTGTGATCCCAAATTCCTCTGCAGCAGTTGAGAAGGGACTTGAATTGACTGCAGGCATGACAGCTGAATGTGTCACAAAAGCTGAATGTGTCACAAAAGCTGCATCATCAGCACACAGGAGTTCACATTTCAGAACGTCTCACTTTGGTCTTTGATCTCAATCTGGACAGGTTGAACAGCCTAGCTGATCTTGAGGATAGTAAAGCTCCTTCGTATTCAAGAGGCCAGAGAAGAGGGTGCCCAACAATGTTGGTTCAAGAACACAACCCTTATTTTACTCCAGTCAGTATTGGGAACAAGTCAGGTGCCATCCCATTTTAAATGATTTTTCCTTTCATTTCACAGTAGGAAGATTTCAGGATCTAGTTTTTTGCAGAAGGGAGAACAGACCATCTCTGCTAATCAGATCACAGGCATTGGTTAGATCTACATAAGCACCATGTAATGGCTTCTGCTGTTCTCTGTACTTTTGTTGATATTGTCTCAGGGTGAAAATCATGTCTAGCATGTTGAACAACCAGCTCTGAACCCACATTGGCTCTCTGGATAGACATCATTGGCAAGTTTTTGTAGGCGACTGCATGCTTTGCGGACAAAGAACTTTCCATTGTTATGATCCCAGCTGAGATTACACCTGGACAAGCCTGATCCCAGAGTGGAAACCAGCTTGATAGATCCTAACTTTTATTTCTGGAGAGTAGCTACTGAGCAGATCACTGGAGTCAGCTAATGAACTTTAAAAAAAAAATAAAACATTTATTAAACAAGAAAAAATGGACTATATTACAATATTCCTTCACCCACAACTATACCTTTACAGATATGTACAGATTTGTAAGGATAACACAAGTTACAAACGCTATCTTATATTCTAATGCCCACAGTAAGTACATAGTCCATGTACCAATAGACATCCTGTGGTCAGGCAAGTCACACTCTGAAACCAAGCGACAGATGCCACCTCAACCAAATGCTATGGATCTCTCCCATCAACTCCCCGCAGGTGCTTGTCACACTGTGTGCCAAACAGTCTTGCTGCACTCCATCTTTCACACAAAGGTGAAATCTCCAATCTCCACTCTCCAAGACCTCACCTTGGAATCTTCTCCCAAACCAATGCTTTTTCTCAGACACCTTCCACAAAGGTTCACCTCCAGGACTTTGAACTCTCTTTCCGATGTTCCTCTCCTCGGGTCACCACCTGCATTCAAGCTGTCTTCCATGCACTGTCTCTCATCTACTCAGCCAACAACAGTACCACTGCTTCACATGTCCATAGCAAATAGTTACAGACCTTCAGTTGCCGCTTTGGACCTACTTGCCTCTTGTAAGCTGTTTTTGCTTTAAATCTGCTTCCTGCAGCTTTTGTTGCTTTAAATCTGAAGCTTAGAGCCTTTCTCTCTGCTCTTCACTCTCAACTTCATTAACAGGACCTTTTCCAGGTTCCTGATATTCCTTTGACTAGAAGGTCTGCTTGGGACTTTCCCCTGTTCCACTCCCCTGGATTATTGGGTTTTTTTCTTTAGCTAGGGACTGACTATCTGTGTCCTTTGCTCCAGTCTCTCCCGGCAGCTAGTTTCAACCAACTTTAGCTTAGGACTAGCTATCTGTCTCTGCTAGGCTGCTTCCTTGGCAGCTGTCTTCAAAACCAGCTGAACTCTAACAGCATCCAAAACAAACTGCTGTTTCTAGCTTTTCTCTGTGTGTCTGTGAGGTACCTGCCTCTCTGGGCCCCTGTTGCTTGGCAACAGCACTGTTTTTCTACTCTTGTGTTTGCTTAACAACTTAAGTCATAAAACTCTCATTAGAAATGCAGGCACCTTTTAAAAGTGAAACTAAAACTCAATTTACCCTCTCAACGCACAGATACAGAAAAACAAATCAAACTTAAACATTAAAGCTAAAACTCATTCCTAAAACCCACAAATATCAAAATAGCTTACTTATACTAAATCTATTTCCTAACATCATCTATGCACTACAGTGAAATACAATAGTAGTTTTGACTTGTAACCTTTGGTTGCTTATGATTTAGGCATCTCTCATTTCCTGGGGAAATTCTCCTTTTTCCATTTGCCAATGATAAGCAAGAACAGTTCATGATGCAGAGTAGGGCCTCTCAGCTTATAGAGTTCTGGCAATCCATCAGCACTAGGCACTTGACCAAATGACATGTTTTAAGCACTGCTGTAACATCTTCCATCATGATGGCATAGGGGGTTGGGGGGAGGGTGCATGGTGTATCTAGTTCTCCTTTAGCTGTTGGTCACACAATAACAGTGCTTCTTCATGTACTGCATATTGTACGGATCCAGCTATTGCTCTACCCAAGAGCCCATAATACTTTCATTGGAAGTGATGGTTTCTCCTGTTGTCATGCATAGTGGAGTGAATCTGGTGAGAATAGGGCCCATCGCCTCTTTAAGTCTGGCAAATATTCCACATGTATCAATATTTTCAGCATGATGGGCTGAATGGCCTCCTTCTGTGCTGTAACAATTCTGTGATGTCTGGATATGTTGACAAATATCAAACTAGTATTTTCTCATAATGGTCTCGTCAGATGTTATGGGATTCTCTTCTCATTTGCAATTTGTTTGCATTGCTAGTGACATCCAGGTTCTGCACACTTGCCTTCCTCTTTGCTTCAATAATTGTAGCTAAGTCAGTTTCATGAGCTTTGAACCAGTCACCATCATTCCTTTTGCTTCCATCAGGGACGTCTCTTGCTGTTGCATATATAGTATCCTGAAATATTGCCCACTCCTCTTCTGGACACTGAGCATCATTGTAATGGACTTTTCAGCAAAGGCGTCAGCTGATGTTTACTGAAATTTTCTTCTCTTTTGCCTATTCCTGAAAAGTTTCACCTTTTTCCTTGATGGGCTTAATGTTTGTGCTTTCTTTTCTTTTTGAATGAGACGGAACACCTAAAATGGCTAAGAACATGATCAGTTTCACAATCGGAACTCTGCATATATCTGACAATCTGGACATCCTTCACATCCCAACATCGGACAATTTAAAGTTGATTCCAGTGGATGGAACAGAGGTGTTTCCATGTCACTTTCCATCTGTCTTTCATAGGAAACAGTGTGTTGGTAATGACTACACTGTGATTACTGCAGAGCTGTCTATTTGAATTCACAGCCCCAATACCATAGTGCCCAAGAACATATGGCCATGGATTAAAGTACTTTCCAACATGTGCGTTGAAGTCTCCTAAAAGAAATATTTTGTCACTTTCTGATACATTTGTCAACAATTGGTCAAGTTCATCATAGAATCTCTTCCTTTTTTCTAATTCATAGGAGAAAATTGGAGCATATATACTGATGAAGGTACCAAAAACCTGCTGGATTTATTGGGATATGTAAACCCTGTCACTAGAAGGGCTCAAAATTGATGAAGAGGAAGTGTTGGATAAAATATAATAATAAAATAAAATGTCGGTACTTAAAGCTGACAAGGCACCAGGACTGGGTGAGATGCATCCAAGGATATTGAGGAAAGTACGAGTGAAAATTGCAAGGGCACTGGCCATAATCTTTCAGTCTTCCCTAGACTCAGTTGTGGTGCCAGGAGACTGGAGAACTGCATTTGTTACGCCCTTGTTTAAAAAATGTTGTAAGGATAAGCCCAGCAATTACAGACCAGTCAGTTTAACTTCAGTGGTGTGGAAGCTTCTAGAAACAATTATTAGGGATAGAATTAGTAATCACATGGAAAACGTGGGTTGATTAGGAAGAGCCAGCAAGGATTTCTAAAGGGAAAATCATGTTTAACTAACTTGCTGGAGTTTCTTGAAGAGGTAACAGAGAAAACAAATGAGGATAATGCTGCTGATGTGATGTACATGGACTTTCAAAAAGCATTTGATACAGTGCCACACAACTGACTTGGGAGAAAAGTTATGGCTCATGGGATAAAAGGGACAGTAGCAATGTGGATACAAAATTGGATCACAAACTAGGAAACGGAGGGTAATCATCAATGGATGTTTTTCAGGCTGGAGAAACGTTTGTAGTGGAGTTCCCCAGGGATCAGTATTGGGACTCTTGCTTTTACTGATATATATTAATGATCTAGATCTTGGTGTACAGGGGACAATTTCAAAGTTTGCCGATAATACAAAACTTGAAAGCATTGTTAACTGTGAGGAGAACAGTGTAGAACTTCAAAAGGACATTGACACATTGGTGGAGTGGGTAGATAGATGGCAGATGAAGTTCAATGCAGAGAAGTGTGAGATGATGCATTTTGACAGGAAGAATATGGAGAGACAATACAAAATAAGGGATACAATTCTTAAGCGGGTGCAGGGACCTGGATCTATATGTGCATAGATCATTGAAGTGGCAGGTCAGGTGGAGAGAGCAGTGAATAAAAAATACAGTATCCTGGGCTTTATTAATGGGGGCATAGAGTATAAGAGCAAGGAGGTTATGCTGAGCTTACATAAGACACTAGTTAGACCTCAGCTGGAGTATTGCGTACAGTTCTGGGCATCACAAGGGAAGGTTGTATTTGACAAGTTTGATCGAATTTTTTGAGGAGATAACCAGGAGTGTTGATAAGGGTACTACATCTGATGTGGTCTACATGGACATTAGCAAGGCTTTTGCTAAGTCCCTCATGGCAGACTGGTCAAGAAAGGAAGAACCCATGGGATCCAAGGCAAAGTGGCACGTTGGATCCAAAATTGGCTGAGTGGCAGGAAGCAGAGGGTGATGGTAGAGGGATATTTCTGTGACTGGAAGTTTGTTTCCAGTGGGGTTCCACAGGGCTCCATGCTGGGGCCCTTGCTGTTTGTGGTGTACATAAATGATTTGGACTTAAATGTAGAAGGTATAATCAAGAAGTTTGTGGATGACATGAAAATTGGTAGGGTGGTAAATAGTGAGGAGCATAGTTATAAACTGCAGGAAGATATCAATGGGCTGGTCAGGTGAGCAGACCACTGGCAAATGGAATTCAACCCAGAAAAGTGTGAGGTAATGCACTCGGGGAGAACTAACAAGGCAAGGGATTACACTATGAATGGTAGGACCCTGGAAAGTACTGAAGATCAAGGGACCTTGGTGTGCATATCCACAGATCTCTGAAGGTATCAGGGCAGGTAGATAAGGTGGTTAAGATGGTATATGGGATTCTTGCCTTTATTAGCTGAGGCATAGAATACAAAAGTAGGGAGGTTATGCTGGAACTGTATAAAACGCTGGTTAGACCACAACTGAAGCACTGCTTGCAGTTCTGGTCACCACATTATAGGAAGGATGAGATTGCACTGGAGAGGGTGCAGAGGAGATTCACCAGGATGCTGCCTGGGCTGGAGGGTCTGAGCTCTGAGGAAAGATTGGATAGGCTGGGGTTGTTTTCCTTGGAGTCCTCTTCTTCTGATGCTTAATGGAGGATGTGGCCACAGTGACTTGTCCGAGAATATTTCTAAGGCACTCAGCTAAACATCAGTTTTGCAAAATACCATCAGGGACACGAGAAGCCAGCAACTTGACTTGCTGAGGAGATGAGAGTTTAGTTGCACTATTGGGCATTACTTCATTTTTTAGACAGACTCAGGGGGCATTTCTCAAATTCAGGATGAAAATTAAACTTAACACACTGCCAACACCTTAGCACTAAACCCCTCAATAACCGAACACCCCCCCCACCCCCCAATATCTCAATGTTAAACCATCTTACTAAACCCTACATCAAGATTAAAACCCCTCAATAAAACCCCACCTCAACATGAAAGCCCCTCAATAAAACCACACCTCAACATTAAATCCCCACCTCAGCACTAAAGTCACCAGTATTCAAAACATTATTTGCAATGTAAAAGTTTGTCTCTCCCTCGCCCTCCTGGCTGTCAGGCTTCTCCTCACCCCAAGCTTGTGCTGGGCCACCAGCCTCTGCCACCCCAGAGAATCATGCCCAGTTCCACCTCCAGCCAACCACATAACCCGATTCCCAAAGAGAAAAAAGGACCAGCCACAGCCTAGCCAAGGCCCAGGGGTGGAGGGGTGGGTGCACAAGGTGAAAAACACAGGGGTTCAAGCCCTAAGGGTTCACAATACCAAAGACGCTCAAAGAGACAAACGGAAAATCCCGTTGAAAGATGATCACATGTTGGACAGCAGACAGGTGGTGATTGGCAGTGTTGGGTTGACGTGCTAGGCTGTTCACGGGCGCTGGTTTGCAGTTCAGACTTGCTGGGCATTGGGATTTGGCAGTGGATGTCATATGTTGCAGACTGTGGTCAATGATGGGTGGTGACAGACGGTGGTTGACAGTTGGCAGGGGTCACATGTTGGGCAGGATGAGGCCCCAGGAGCCAGCGGAGTTTGAGCAGAGGGGATGCAGCTGAGGGCTGGTGAAGGGCAATGAGGGAGTGTGGAAGAGTATTGATCAGACTGGGTAATATCACTCACTCCAAACATTACCGAGCTGTGTGAATGTGTTCCCGGTTGAGCCGGTCCAAGGATTGGGCTGGGCTGGCGGGGGTTTCTGTCCTGCAATGGCTCCAGTTGGTGTTGAAGGCAAGAGTGGATTAGTAAGGACGCAAGTGCTTAGCCTCTGGCCTTCAAAGCCCCCCTTTCTCCAGCACTAGGGAGCCTCCAGGTTAAAGCATCCCTCCCACAATGCCCCCCCCACCCTCCCTCCCCACCACCCCCCTCCGCCCCCCCACCTTACCCCCACAAGCCCCCAACCTTCAACGCCACATGGCCAAAAGTACTGTTAAACCAAGGAGCCATTTCCCTCTCAGGCTGCTTCAGCTGGAGATTTCAGATCCCCTGTCACCTGTTTGAAGTACAGTTCACTGGTGTAATAACCAATGAGTCTCTAACTCAAATCATTCCTCCCTCTCTCCATCATTCACCCTCAATAATTAAAAGGGTGCATGGAGGATAAGGGGTCCGGAAACCAGAGAAGCACCACTGCCCACAATTTCTCTCCTGGGCCCTGCAAGCCCAACTCTGCGCACACATTCATATGCGCATAGGAATTAGGAGCAGGAGGAGGACATTCAACCCCTCGAACCTACTCCACCGTTCAATAAGATCATGGCTATTCTGATTGTAACCTGAACTCCACATTCCCACCTGCCCTTGATAACCTTTCACCCCCTTGCTGATCAAGAGTCTAACTACCTCTGCCTTAAAAATCATTCAAAGACTCCGCTTCCACTGCCGTTTGAGGTTCCAAAGACTCACTGCCCTCTGAGACAAAGACATTTCTCCTCATCTCTCTCATAAATGGGCAACCCCTTGTTTTTAAACAGTGACCCCCCCTAGTTCTAGATTCTCTCACAAGAGGGAATATCCTTTCCACATCCACCTTGTTAAGACATCTCAGGATCTTAAATGTTTCAATCAAGTTGCCTCTTATTCTTCTAAACTCCAGCAGATACAAGCCTAGCCTGTCCAGCCTTTCCTCATAAGACAACCCACCCATTCCAGGTATTAGTCTAGCAAACCTTCTCTGAACTGCTTCCAACGCATTTACATCCTTCGTTAAATGAAGTGACCAGTACTATACACAGTACTCCAGATGTGGCCTCACCAATGCTTTGTATAACTGAAGCATAACCTCCCTACTTTTGTATTCGATTCCCTTCGCAATAAACTTTCCTAATTACTTGTACTTGTACAGTAACCTTTTGCAATTCATGCACCAGTTCATTCAGATCCTTCTGAATCTCAGAGCTCTGCAACCTCTCACAATTTACATAATATGCTTCTTTTTTATTCTTCCTGCCAAAATGGACAATTTCACATTTGCCCACATTATACTCCATTTGGCAGATCTTTGCCCATTCACTTAACTTATCTATATCCCTTTGTAACCACCTTATGTCCTTTCACAACTTACTTTCCTACCTATCTTTGTATCATCAGCAAATTTAGCAACCATACCTTCAGTCCCTTCATCCAAGTCATTTAAATAAATTGTCAAAAGTTGAGGCCCCAGCACTGGTCCCTGTGGCACACCACTTGGTACACCTTGCCAACCTGAAAATGACCCATTTTTGCCGACTTTCTGTTTCCTGTTAGTTCACCAATCTTCCATCCATCTCAATACGTTACCCCCTACACCATGAGCTTTTATTTTCCACAATAACATTTGATGTGGCACCTTATCAAATACTTACTGGAAATCTAAGTACAATACATCCACCGGTTTCCCTTGATCCATAGCATGTTGCTTCTTCAAAGAACTCCAAAAAATTGGCTGAACCTGATTTCCCACTCATAAAACCATGTTGACTCTGCCTGATTGCCTTCAATTTATCTAAGTGTCCTGTTATAACATTTTTAATAATAGCTTCTAACATTTTCCCTATGACAGGTGTTAAGCTAACTGGCCTGTAGTTTCCTGCTTTCTGTTTCCCTCCTTTTTGAATAAGTGAATTAGATTTGCTTTTTTCCAATCTAATGGAACCTTCCCCAAATCTAGGGAATTTTGGAAAATTAAAACCAATGCATCAACTATCTCACTAGTCACTTCTTTTAAGACCCTAGGATGAAATCCATCGGGGCCCGGAGACTTGACAGCCTGCAGCTTCAAAAATTTGCTCAATACCACTTCCCTGGTGACTGTAATTTTTTTGAGTCCCTCCTTTCCTTCAATTTCCTGATTTACAGCTTTTTCTGGGATGTTATTTGTATCCTCTATAGCGGAGATCGATGTAAAATACCTGTTCAATTTTTCTGCCATCTTCCTATTTGTCCATTATTAATTCCCCAGACTCACTTTCCGTCGGGCCAAGGCTCACTTTGTTAACTTTTCTTTTTTAAATATTTATAGAAATTCTTACTATCTGCTTTTATATTTCTAGTTATCATTCTCTTATACCCTAATTTTTCCATCATTATTAATCTGTTGTTTTTTATATTCTGTCCAAACTTATTAAAAAAATTCATTCATGGGATGTGGGCATTGCTGGCTAGGCCAGCATTTATTGGCCATCCCTAATTGCCCTTGAGGAGGTGGTGAGCTGTCTTCTTGAACTGACACCAACAGTAGGTACACCAACAGTGCTGTTAGGGAGGGAGTCCTAGAATTCTGACCTGCCACCCTTCCTTGTGCTATTATATGCTTTTACTTTAAGTTTGATGCTATCTTTAACTTTTTTAGTTAACCACTGATGGTGGGTCCTCCTCTTGTAATTTTTCTTTCTCTTTGGAATGTATCTATTCTGTGTATTCTGAAATATCCTTTTACATGTCTGCCACTGCAACTCTATCTTTAACCTAATTTGCCAGTTCAATTTAGCTAGCTGTGCTTTCATGCCCCCATAATTGCCTTTATTTAAGTTTAAAATACTAGTCTTGGATCCACTCTTCTGTCCCTCAATCTGAATGTAAAATTCAATCACATTATGATTGCTGCTACTTAGCAGTGTCTTCACTATAAGGTCATTAATTAATCCTATCTCATTGCACAATCCCAGGTCTAGCACAGCTTGCTCTCTGATTGGCTCTGGAATGTGCTGTTCTAAGAAACTGTTCCAAAATCATCTCTTCATCTAGGCTATCTTTTCCCATCTGATTTTTCCAGTCTATATGTAGATTAAAATCACCATGCCTTCCTAACAAGCCCCCATTATTTCTGCCTTTATACTCTGTCCTGTTATGTGGTTACATTTAGGGGGCCTGTGCATCACTCCCATAAGTGACTTCCTACCTTTATCATTTCTTATCTCTACCTAAACCATTCTACAACCTGCTTTCCTGAATTTAGGCCATTTCACTCTATTGTCCTAACACCAACATTAATTAACAGAGCCACACCTTCACCTTTTCCTAACTGCCTGTCCTTCCTAAATGTCACATATCCTCCAATATTCAGGTCCCAATCTATGTCATCCTGCAGTCATGTCTCTGCAATGGCTATTAGATCATACTTATTTATATTTGAGCTATCAGTTCATCTGTTTGGTTTCGAATGCTATTTGCATTCAGATACAGATCCTTTAATGTTGTCCTTTAGTTATTTTTGTGACCTCTAACCTTATTTGCTGATTTACTTTTGGATTTGTACTCCCTGTCCCTTCCTGTCATGGCCTGTTTATCATTTCCCATATTAGTACCTTTCTCTCTTGCCTTGTCTTTATTCTTTGATTTACCACATCTTCCCAAATTTGATCCCTTGCCCCCACTATTTAGTTTAAAATCCTCTCTAATTCCCTAGTTATGCGGCTCATGAGAACACTGTTCCCAGCACGGTTCAGGCGTCAACTGTCCCAACGGTACAGATCCCACTTTCCCCAGTACTGATGCCTGTGCCCCGTGAACCAGAACCCACTTCTCCCACTTTGATGCATTCTTTTCTCTAATCTTATTTGTCCTATGCCAATTTGTACATGGCTCAGATAACAATCCAGAGATTATTAGCTTGGAAATTCTACTTCTTAATTTGGTGCCTAGCTCCTCATAGTCATTATGCGGAACCTCTTTCCTTGTCCTGCCAATGTTGTTGGTACCAACATGGACCATGATGACTGGATCCTTCTCCTCTCACTCCAAGTTCCTCTCCAGCCCTGAGCAGATGCCCCAAACCCTGGCACCAGGTAGGCAACACAGACTTCTGGACTCTCGCTCTTTGCTGCAGAGAACAGTATCAATCCCTCTCAATATATTGTCCCCTACTATCACTACATTCCTTTTTACTCCCCCAACTTGAAGGCTTCCTGTACCACGGTGCCATGGCCAGTCAGCTCATCCATCCTCCAGCTCCCGCTCTCATCCAAACAAGCCGATAGAACCTCAACCCTACTGAACAATTGCAGAGGCTGACACTCCTGCAGTCCTGCCCTCAGGGCCACCTTATCTGCCTCACTCCCTGTCAGATTCTCCTGTTCTTGACCACTGACAAAATCAGAAGACCCTATCTTAAGGGTTGTGACAGCTTCCTGGTACAAAGTGTTTAGGTAACTTGCTCCTCCCTGATGCATCACAGTGTCTGCAGCTTGGCCTCCAGCTCAATGACTCTGAGCTGAAGCTCCTCAAACCACAAACACTTACCGCAGATCTGTTTGCCCTGGATCACAAGGGCATCCAGGAGCTTCCATATGCTGCAGCCGTGACACATCACCTGTCCTGCCATCCTTAATGTGTTTTATTTAGTTATTTTATTCAATTAATTAATTTCCCTTTCTATATATTTTATTAACCTTACAACAGTTTGTATATTATTTTAAATCTTAGGAATAGAATAGGCCTTAACCACTTGCCAGATACTCACCAAAAAGCTAGCTTCTTCCCCTTAGTAGAGTAAGAACCAATTCCTACAGGGTAAAAAGGTTGGTAAAAGTGAAGGAGCACCTCCTTCCCTGCTTCCCCTAACTCCCTCACTCACCCAACTCCCAGCAATCTTTTTCAAAGTCACACTCCAACATTAAGTCACATTGAGAGGCCTGTATTTAAATGCTCTAAAACTAAAGAGCTAGCTCAGCCCTGGGTACTGGAAAAACAGTTTAAGTTAGTTTCCTTAATTAACTAAGTCCAACTGCTCTCCAGTACATCTCATTTTAAACATTACATATTAAACAATAGCTGTGGCCCACTGCTGCATATGCATCTGGCTCTTGATGCCTCACTGCTCCCCAACCCTCACTGACCCCCGGCCCTCGCTGCCCCCCAGCCCTCCCTGCTCCTCGGTCCTCGCTGCTCCCCGGCCCCTGCTGCTCCGCGGCCCCCGCTGCTCCCCGGCCCTCGCTGCTCCCCTGGCCCTCACTGTCCCCTGACCCCCAGTGCTCCCTGGTTCTCACTGATCCCCGGTCCTTACTGATCCCCGGTCTTTACTGATGCCTGGCCCACACTGCTCCCCAGCCCTCGCTGCTCCCAGGCCCTCGCTGCTGTCCTGCCCTTGCTGTTCCCTGGCCTTTGCTGCTCTCAACCTTCACTGCTACCTAGCCGTCATTTTTCCCCCTCTGGAGAAACATGCCAGCTTGAAAATACAGGAAATTCATAGTAATATTATTTATTGTCTGTCAGATGAAACGCCAAAGCAAGGTCCCGTTGCTCTTTCAAACAAACACGACTCATCCTATGACAGTATTTCCAAGCAGGGCGCAGGTGTCATGGCCAATATTCATACTTCAATCAACACCATAGAAAGAGATTATCAGGTGATTATCAAGTTGCTGTTCTTGTGACCTTCTGTACAAATTTACTGCCTCAATTCTGACATTACAACAACACTTTAAAAACACTTCGTTGGCTATTAAAACACTTTGGGATATCCTAACGTCATTACACCTTACACGTTCCCACAGACTTTCAATGGGGTTTTGTTTTGGAACTTGCTGTGATTAGGAAACCATTTTGACACGATCCCCTCTACTCGGCTTTGCATGAACAAGGCAAGCAACTGTGTATCTCTTAAACCACTTAGATTGAAGAATTCTTACTGAACAATGCCATTTGAACCAGGAAGTGTATATTCTTATACAGAAAATGAAATTAAAATCGGGAAAAAAGGGACAGAAAGAAAAAGTTAAAACAAGTATTTAAATATTTTTATTTTTAAAACTCTCCAACAATAAATAAAATCTGAGGAAATGTATTTCGTTGCCATTGAGATTGTTTGGCAGTAATTGAAACCTATCATACCATTATAAATTTATTTACACCACAATAGACAAACCTTAAATTATTCTGATGAGTTTAGTGGGTATATGGCAGATAAGAACAGCAACTTCACATTGTTCAATGTGTTTCACAGTTTGAGTTTCTCACTGAGATACCAGTGTAGCAAGGCTTCTGGTGGATCAGTAGGCAACTTAGATATCAAAAATTGTAAATGCTACATCCTTGTTCAAAAAAGGACCAGTTAGTTTAAACTTGGTGGCGGGAAAGCTTGTAGAAATGATAATCTGGAACAAAATTAATAGTCACTTGGACAAATTTGGATCAATTATAGAAAACCAGCTTGGATTATTAAACCATGTTCAACTAATTTGATTGAGTTTTTTGATGGGGTGACTAAGAGGAATGCAGTGGATGTGGTGTACATGAACTTCCAAAAGGCCTTTGGTAAAAAATGCCACATAATAGGTTTGTCAGGAAAGTTGAAGCCCATGGAATAAAGGGGACACTGACAACATGGATACGAAGTTGGCTGAGTGACAGAAAACAGAGAGTAACAGTGAATGGCTGTTTTTCAGGCTGGAGGAAGATATACAGTGGGGTTTCCTGGGGTCAGTGTTTGGACCACTGCTTTTCTTGATATTTATTCATCTCCTAGACTTGGAGGTATGGAGCACAATTCCAAAATTTGCAGATGACATAAAATTTAGAAGTATTGTGAACTGTGAGGATAATGATAGACCTCCATAAGCAATAGATGAGCTAGTGGACTAGGCAGCCTCTTGACAGATGAAATTTAATGCAGAGAAATGAGAAGTGATGTATTTTGGTAGGAAGAATGAGGGAAGGCAATATAAAGGGTACAATTGTAAATTGGGTGCAGGACAGAAAGACCTGTGGATATATGTGCACAAATTATTGAAGGTGGCAGGGCAGGTTGGGAAAGTAGCATACGGGATCCTGGGTTTAATAAACATAGGTATAGATTACAAAACCAAGGAGATTATGATAAGCCTTTATAAAACGGCCTCAACTGGAACAATTCTGGACACTGCACTTTCGGAAGGATGTCAAGGCTTTAAAGAGGGTACAGAAAAGATTTAGAATAATGGTTCCAGGGATGAGGGACTTCAGTTATGTGGCTGGAGAAGCTGAAGTTGTTCTTAGGGAAGAAAAGGTTGAGAGGAGGTTTGATAGAGATGATCAAAATCATCCAAACAGAGAGGAACAGTTCCCATTGGCAGCAGGGTCAAAAGCTCCAGGACACCAACTTCAGGTGATTGGCAAAATAACTAACAGCAACACGAATAAAAACATTTTTACCTATCAAGCAGGTAGTATCTGGAAGGCACTGTCTGAAGGAGTGGTGGAGGCTGATTCAACCTGGCTTTCAAAAGGGATTTGGATAAACAGCTGAAGAAGAAAAAGTTGCATGGCTCTGTGGAATGAGTGGGGGAGTGGGACTAGCTGAGTTGCTCTTGCAGAGCTGGCAAAGATACTAGGGGCCGAATAGCCTCTTTCTGTGTTGTAATCACTGTATGATTCCATGAACTTCTTGATTTCTGCCTATTACTGTGCATTTATGCAGACCAGAAGCTGTTGTCCAACTTACACTTTAGTAATAGTGAGCACTGATACCCTCACCATTATTCCAACTGCAAAGTCTAGGCCATTCTATTTTTGTTGGGGGTTGAATTCCCTGATATTCCTTTGTGCTGTTTTACAGTATTGTCTTCTAGTTCTGGATTGTGCTAGTTTCTCATTTGTACTCTAGGTCATGGAAAAAGCTGGGACATAGAAACAATATAGAATAGTTGAGGGCTGCAACAGAATCTGATAACTTAGAAGTGAATGAGATTTTCAAAAGTAGGTCACTGTATAAATCAACACAGAAAGACATTTGAAATCGATGTTTTATACTTCGGTGGTTAGTATTAGCCTTTAACAGATTCTAAAATATGTACCAGTACCATTATTTACTTGCGAATATTTCACTGCAGAATATAAATTTGATCAGTAAAAAGGCCTTTGAAACACATTCTCAAACACTGTGCCAGTATTTCCTCTAGTGAAGTGATAGAATGATCTGAAAACCAGAATGCAACACAGAACAGGTGCAGAGTGACACCTAGTGATATTTTTGGGGATTTTTGCGAGCTTCCCATAATGTTGCTGACTGATGACTCTTTGGCCGGGTTTTTCTGAGCCTGATCATGATGGGCGTGTTTGGTGGCGAGATCAGAGAATCTTGCAAGAAGGCCTGGGGCATGTTTCCTGGCGACGTGAATCCAGGAAGCGATTAACCACTCCCCCGTCAATGGTGGGCCGCCTTTCCCACTGTCAAAAGTGGGAAATTTGAATATATTTGCATTATTGTGGCCACATGCTGGAATCACCCCCTCATGTCAAATTTAAATCCCACAACAGTGTGACTTCAGAATGATGTGATTAACAACTACCTTTAAAAAGTGTGTACCGGGCGACCTGAACTTCGAGGGAGCCCCCGAGGTGAGTGCACACAACTTTGCTCAGCACTTGCAATGATCCCAATGCAAGGAAGCAGCTCCATGGATTCAGTGGGGGCAGGGGCACAGGCAAATCTCCACAGTGGCTTCTTCATGGCTGGCTTGTGGTGCCAGGGCAATGGCGAAAGTGCCAGGAGGTTGGGAACCTCGGGGCAAGGGCGACAGTGCCGGGGGAAGGGGGCAAAGGGAAACTTGGGGCAAGGGTGACAGTGCCAGGGGGAAGGGAGCGAAGGGAACCTCGGGGAAGGGTGACAGTGCAACCAGGGGGGTGGGAGTGGGGGTGGGGGTGGTGGTGGGGGGTTGGGGGGGGGTGTTCAGAGCAGCACAAACTGAAATAGAAACAAAAAACTGCGGATGCTGGAAATCCAAAACAAAAACAGAATTACCTGGAAAAACTCAGCAGGTCTGGCAGCACCGGCGGAGAAGAAAAGAGTTGACGTTTCGAGTCCTCATGACCCTTCAACAGAACGCTGAAGTTTGAACACAAACACATGCCGAGGTGGGGGTGGTGGGGGGGAAGAAAACAGCCAGGCAAATGCCAAAACATGTCAAAGATGAGCACTCTTCCACAGCTGAGAGTGTTTAGCTTGAGCTCAACTGATATGCTTGCAGTTAGGCTCGTCAAACAACTATGCCCACTTAAGCAGCACTAATTCCTGACAGTGCCAGTGATTGCTCCTCTACTATTAACCCCTCGTGCGCACATTTCAAACTCGAATGAGTGCTCTGGTGCTGCAGAACCATTGCACTACTGGGCAAGCTTGAGGACCCTCTTGGGAAATGGGGCCACCGAACACTGACCGAGGGGTGTGCTCCTAATCCCTTGTTTTATGTTTCAGTTGACATTGAAAATTCACCCTCATGGTACAAGCAAACCGCGAAGACTTGGGAGTCCAGGTTAGGAAGATGCCTGTGCCTGAGATGAGAGTTCGGGATATAGTTGAGTGGCCAAAGCTATCACTACTCAGTCAAGTGGTGTCGGGTGGTACTGGGCAGGGGCATGGCAAACCATCATGTGCACTAAACACTGGGCACCCATGTAGTGGTCTGATCTCTCCAGCATGCATTAAGGGGCCTTGAGAGGCAGTCGCAGGCGATCACTTAACCGAGAGTGGTCCTTAGGAGACAATTGCTGATCCTTGCGTCTCTTTTTTTGATACTGCAGTGAGGAGACCATCAGAAACATGGAGGCTGGTGATCTCACTGTCTGTCTGTCTGATTGCTTATAGGCAGGAGAGAAGAAGAAGAATGAGACAGAGGCGCCTGGCTCGCCAAAGGAGGAGCAGAACCCTGAAGACCAAGGAGCAGTATAGCCTCCTCTGCAGAGGATGATCCCCACAGAGCCATTGTTTGTAGGCGCATTGCTAGACCTGGGGTTTACAGACAGCATATGTGTTACCTGCAAATGAGTGAGAACCGGTGTCACCGATATGTATGTCAAAGTCATGCACATATGCCACCTTCTGAAGGATTTAGCACCATCGGTACTTGGAGAGCATCTGCTGCCAGTGGCAGTGCAAGTTACCGCCCTGCTCAATTTCTATGGCAGTGGCTTCTTCCAGGGGTCCACTGGGGACCTTTGCGGGATCTCACAACCTCCACCACAAATTTATCCAGGAAATCTCATGTGCCTTTTTTGCAAGAACACACAACTTTGTCAATTTTGACAGGGATCAAGCAAGCCAGGAAGCATGAGCGCTGGGATCTGCTGAGATTTCTGAATTCCCACAGGTGCAGGGTGCCATCGATTGCAATCACATGGCTCTTAAATCTCCCTGGCAACAAGCAGTTCAGTATGTGAACCACAAAGGCTTCCACTCTCTCAATGTTCAGCTGGTCTGCGACGATAACAAACGGATCATGCAGGCGTGTGCAAGAAAACCCAGAAGCCTCCACGACTCATACATCCTCAGTGGGTCTCAGATCCCAGATATCTTCCAGGGACCACACAGGATGCAGGGTTGGCTCCTCGGGGATAAGGACAGCCACAAAGGAAGTCCATGCAGCGGCCTCAGACTCCTGAATGCAGAAGGTACAATGAGGCTCATGCCACAACCCGGAGTTTGGGTTGAGCACATCATTGGCATCCTGAGAATGAGGTTCTGTTGCTTGAACAGATCTGGTGGAGAACTCCAGTACACTTCCCAGAGGGTGTCATGCTTGCTGCTTGCTATATAACCTGGCGATGCAAAGGGGGGAGAAACTGGATGATGAGGAGACACAACAGCTGCATATCTCTTCTGATGAGGAGGAAGTTGAAGGGGATGAATGTGATAAGGCCCTGGAAGGCGAGCGTGCAGGCGATGAGGCCATTGCACTGGCCAGTAGAGGCAGGCGTAGTTGTGAATCCCTCATTGCCACAAGATTCCAGGAGGATAATTATGAGATGCAGTCAGGACACTCCTGAGATCTTCACATTGTATCTGGGAACGTCTGACACCTGTCTGGCTGAGGGCAGCACATGTAGACTCTGTGAAGATGTTCATATCATGGAGACGCTGCTGAGAAACAGCAGGCACGTGGACTTTAAGGCAACTTTGGCAGGCATCATCACCTGTTCACTTCAGCACCACATGTTCACCTGTCAGGAACGGTGCCGAGATGGGGAGGCAGCCCCACCTCAAAGGTGCTGAGAGCAGACAGAGAACATCACAGAATCCAGTGACACCTGGGTATGATATTCTTGCAGCAAACACAAGCTACATGGAGATGCACACATCATTAATCTAGAGAGAGACTTTCAAGCCAGACAATCACTGTATTCAATATGTCACACACAGCACAGGGGAGAGGCGCTGGGCTGCGACACTAGCCTTTCTTTTATCAGAGAATCACAGAATCACAATGCAGAAGAGGCCCTTCGGCCCATCGAGTCTGCACTGACATGTGAGAAACACCTGACCTACCTACCTAATCCCATTTATCAGCCCTTGGCCCATAGTCTTGAATGTTATGACATGCCAAGAGCTCATCCAGGTACTTTTTAAAGGATGTGAGGCAAGCCGCCTCCACCATCCTCCCAGGCAGTGCATTGCTTGCCGACAGCAAGGTTTCACATCTGATTGACACGAACATTGCTCAACATAAAAGGAGCGATAGACAAGGATGCATGCTTGGGAGTGTATTTACAATAGTCAAAATTAAGTACAAGTGATTAATACCCGTGCCAATGTTATGCAACTACATATTCTTGACCTTTCTAACCCTGCCGCTATATCTTGGTGCTCCCCCGACATCCACAGCGGAGGTGGAGGCAGCCTGCTGACTACTATGCTTTGTTGTCTGTGATAACCTTGGCGGGCATCACCTGGAGGGGCGAGACCTGGCGGGCCCCAGCCTGCTTTGGGGGTCCAGATGTATGGCGGTGGTACCTTCCTCAGCCTATGGAGCTACAGCTGCTGGGGTCATAGGAAGAGGGGCTTTGGGTGGTCCGGACATTCCCTGAGTCACCTGGGTGGGTGGCCCCAGGGTGTGCACCTGCTGATCCTCCTCCCTATGGGTGCCCAAGTGCCTCTGGCTGATTCCTTGAGGGGGAGGGGCAGCTGGAGTGAGCTGGAGATGCCCCCCCCCCATCACGTTGACACTGATGGATGCCAGCAAATGCCTCAGCGATGGAGTTCAGCCCATGCAGCAATGCAGGACCAATGTCCTGGACCAAGTTCTTCATGGCAGCTGCCATTCTACCAGTGTTGACTTCAGTGCATTGGCATGTTGGCGCTATCGCATCAGACTCCTCCATCTTGCCTTGCAATCTGATGAGTGTAGTGGAAATCCCTTCCTGATGTTCCAAGCTTGCCTTTGCAGCTCCAGTAACTGAGGTATGATCAAGTCCAGCGGCTTGTCAGCTGACTCAGGCTCAGCAGATTTCTGGCCTCCAGCAGTCCTCCAAGTGCCGGAAACCTGGGAAATCCCTGCCTCCGCCTGCTGTGAATCAGACAGTGTGATTTGCTCACCAGATTGTGATCCAAGGCTACTCTACAACCACTGAAGTGTGTGTTTCTGCACTGGTGGAGGGTGTGGGTGAGCGCTGTGATGGGTCTTCAATTTCGGTGTCTGTGGATTCCTCTTCCATGGTGTCCTTGGGACTGGAGTTGGGGACACGGCCCATGGGCCCCTTCGGCTGCTTCCCAGATGTACCTGCGAAATCAAGGAGGGATAATCAGTGCATGACAGGAGTCTGCGGAACAGGGGACCTCACTCACAGCATGGTTGTCTGATGGATGTTGCGCTGCTGGATCCTCATTTGGCTGAGTGCCACTGACCTCACCATCAGCACAGGACCGGTCCAGATCATCACTGGCCAGCTGGATGACTCTATTTTCTCTGAGTCAGACTCTATTTTCAAAGTCTGTGAGGACCTTCCTCCACCGGCCTGAGACCTCTCCCTTTTGTTGTGTGCCAGCTTGTCCAGCATGAATACAGATGGAGAGAATGTAAGCAGGATGCCTGCCAGGCCAGATGAGAAGGATGCCTGATATGTGTGGTTGGTCAGGATGAGGATACAATCCACAAGGCAGGTGAAGGTTTGTTTGAGAGAGTGAATGGTGATGTCCCCTGAGCTGGCAGTAAGTGAAATGCCAGTGGATGTGTGATGGGTTTGTGAGTGTGTGAGTTGGGAATGATGTGAAGAGTGACTTACCCTGGTGGAATGGAGGAGATCATTCATCCTTGTTTGGCACTGGATAGCTGTGCTCTTTTGGAGGTGTTGGCACTGACCACCACTGACACTGCCTCCCCCATACTGGATTTGTCACCTTAGATGAGGTTCTTCGCCAGAGTGGGGGTAGAAAACATCGCGGCAGGCCTGCACTACATCCAGTAGGCACTCGAGGGAGGCATCGTTCAATCTGGGGGAAGCATGTTTCCTCCTTTTGGCAGCCATCAGTTCCCAGCAGCTTCCTATCCTTTGAAGAGTGCTAGCCCTGTGCAGGGGTGGCTTTTAAACATGGCGCCCGATTTACTGAAGGCCTGAGGTCACAGCATGGCAGGGGAACCAGAGGCTGCCCTGCTAGCAATCCGGTGTTAAAACCTGTGTCTCAATTTTCTAAACAAAGTGACACACGATATGCCAGTAAAAACCACCTTTGCCATCAGCGGGTCACATGCTAATTTTCCCACCTTATATCGGACTTTGCTGATTTCTGGGACAATTCCAACCTTTATATTGCGCACAATAGATGTTTTAATGCTGATTATTAATATTCATGTTAACCATACAAGTGAGAGAGCACATTCTTCCAAGTACCAACTGGGCACAACAACTTATGATATTAACTGTTCTAAACTTGAACCAAACAACACTTGCATCACTTTAGACAGGCATCATCACTGGAATAAATATACTTTAACTGGGATACTTGAATTTTCAGGAATCAATTTAAACTTCAGTTAATGATCAACTAAATATTTACTTGTTAAATTTGAAACTGCAGTTAATGTGGTTCAGTGCTGGTTTTGAGAGCGGTTTGCACCAGCAGCACTAAGGTATGAGACTCGACTATTTTGGTCTCTTAAGACTCATCCTGACCATTCCTTTTTGCAGCTCTGTTATGACCAATGCAGTTGGTAAAACGGAGTTATTTTAAAAATCCCAGAGGGAAACATTAAACAACTGTCACAACTATAATTTTAAGTGTAATGTTTGAGATGCGAATCTAAACTCAGGAATCAGACCACTAGTTCTCGAGGTTTTACATTAAACTAAATGAAATATTTTATTAATTTACACAGGTTAAAATATATATACACATGGCTACAAATTGCTACTATCATAACTTTTAACAAATTCCCAAACTAATCTCCATTAAGGCAACAGCAATCCATGGGGCAGAATCTTCTGGTTGGCATGCTGGGCCGGGGCCTGCATGCTGACACGTAAAGTGACATGTGGTGATGTCAGGTGTGTGTCCTGATGTCACCGTGCGTCATTCCAATCTTTAGTTTGGTGGGCACACAATGGAATCGGCTGTGTGTCTGCCGAACTCAAAGGCTTATTAAGGCCTTTAATAAACTAATTAAAATACTTGTCAGGGCTGCCCATCCAACCTTAAGGTTGCTGGGCCGGCAAAGAGCCCAGGCAGCCTTTGCATATTTCCTGACACCTCATCCACGGACGGGATGAGATTTCATGAAGGATTAATTAATGAAATAAAAAGTTTTATCAAAATTCGCAAAAGTGTCCCAGCTCACGTGACACTGTCACATGAGGGGACATGTCTGAATAATTTTATTTTCTCTTTTTTTCAATGCTTCATAATGAAATTAATCTCTCTGGGGCAGCTCTGTGCCTCAGGGAGATTTCTACACTCTTTCATGTGCATACGCGAAAGAGCATAGGACCCGAATCTCCCTCCTCCCCCCACCTGCACAGGCAGAGCTGAGCATATCACACTGGATGCATGTCACACTGGGTGGTCCAATTTAGGCCTGCCCACGCAAAATGGCAGTGCACAGCCGATCGCAGGTGGCAATCGGCTCTGTGCCCGCCTGCGCTCGTTCCCAACCAGCCTGCCTGACGGGGAGAAAATTCTCCACATAGACTTAACCAAACACCAGGCATAACATTTTAACCTTACAAATTCAAAATGAGGTTCCTTCCACTGTGGAGCCAGTTGGAGGCTTGCAACTGCCTTTTGATCTTACATTGCCTCTCCCTGCCCACCCGAAAACTGCTGATGTTATACCCACCACCACTGATTGAATACAAATTCTCATTGTCTCACCAGCCTCTTTGAACTTCATCTTTTAACTATAAAATCCCTTTCATAATACCCATTCTATTAGTAATATAAACATATTGCTTGGTAGCTGTTAGAAAGGCGTCAAGTTTCCACCCCACTTCTTGAATGCTGTATTCGAAAAATGCAAATGCACTCTATCTCTTTTACTTATCAAAACTAGTACATATCAAAGCACCCAGACTAGCTTGCCTTAATCCAATTAAGACATACCCCCAGAAAAGTATTTTCCAAAATATTATATACATTAATAGCTTCATGACAGGCTCATCATTGTCTTCATTTTGAATTAGACTAGGACATCTGAATCCAAGTAGAATTAAAGTACCTGATTTGAGGGACTGATTGGCCTATTTCTGTCCCTTTATTCCTGTCTTCTGAAAGTACATGTTAATCTAATTGTTCATCCCTCTAATTTTGGCCTGAGCACTGCTTATGCTGAAGAAAATTAATTAACTGTGGAAAATCCTGGACAACACAACAACAAAAATGTTATATAAATCTACTGATGATTGTAAAATTATCTGAGTGAATCATTCTCCTTTGGCTGAATTTTGTTGGGGCAGTGGTTTCTGGGAGCCCAGACTCAATTCTTTGGCATTCAGGCAATTAACTGCATGGAGTTGGGGCTCCTGTCTCTTTAATGGTAGAAATCCCACCTCCAAGAGCTACCAGCCAATCAGAGGGCTGGTAGATCTGCAGTCCCACCAGCACCGCTGAGACTGTTGGCCACTGTGGGACTGCACCCAGTTTGGAACAGCATCATGAATGCCGCCTTGAGAGCAAGGTAAGTGGGATTGGGATCACCAGAGCCACTCAGGCAGGCACCGGGGAGGTGGAGAGGGTAGTTGGTGAGCAGTGAGGTGTGTTTCTGTGGGGATGCTGAGGGGGGCCCTCCGTGGGCCACAGGGTGCCTGATCAGGGCTGCCCCTCCCATTGAGCCTGCAGGCTGGCTGCCAGTTTTACAGATAGAGTGGCTTTCTCTGCCTACCTGGTGGGTGGGTGGGTGGGGGGGGGGGGGGGGGGGGGAGGTGTGGTCCAAGAACTGCTAATAAAATGCCAACAGCAAGAAAAGGGACCTAAATGGCCTTTAATTGGTCATTTAAGGGCCTCATATGGCTTCAGGGCAGGAAAGCCATCCTCCACCTTACCCACTACTGAGGATTCTATGGCATTGGAAAGGCGACAGGCACTCCACCCATCTGCCTTCCCACCCAACTCTCTGACCTCCCTGCCTTCCACCCGCTCCTGAAGGTCCATTAAATTCCACCCACAGAGTGATGTACACAGCTACTCTTAAACTGGCCAGCATCAAACATAGTTCAGAATCCAATTTTCTTGGGATGGAAATGAATTGCTCAGAATTTTTCAAAAGAGAATGAAGGCATTGTGTGAGCAGCCATTTTAGTTTTAAGTCAGAGAGAGATGATCATTTAAGTACTGTATAATGGCTCAAAATCAGTGACAGCAGCCGGGGCTATGTTGGAATCAGGATGAAGAGTTGCTGATTAAATATTACAGCACTGGAGGAGTGCAGCAGAGCATCAGCTGAGAGGAATGTGCTCCACTCCCCCAGACTGGTTATATTTAAATAGAAACTTCCCCCACTGACACTTACAGCTGAAGCTACTGATTTCAGGTTTTAAGCATCAATTTTAAAAGCTGAGACTATTCTTGCTGCCACATTACACATCAGACTAGGGATATTCACAATATCATTTGCCTATATTTAAACACACAGGACTTGCCTGTCAAACTGCTTTGCGATGCTTATTCTTTTCAGAAACTAGAACTAATCATTTTCTTCTATTGTTAGGGGGCCAATGCATTTCTCCTCTGTTTTTTCTCAGCTTCCCCCAGACTGATTCCCCATCCTGATTTTTGGGGCTGGGAACCTTTCTCTTTATTGCTTTTATCTCATTTTTAATTATCAGGGCTACCCCACCTTCTGTTCTTGACAGATTGAAATATGACGTCAACTATTTACTGGATAGAGGCAAAATACTGCGGATGCTGGAAATCTGAAACAAAAACAAAAAATGGTGTAAAAACTCAGCAGGTCTAACAGCATCTGTGAAGAGAAAGACAGAGTTATTGTTTTGTGTCTGTATGACTCTTCTTCAGCTCTGAAGCTGGGAGCAGCCATTACCCAGGAGCCCTTCAGTGGGCCAAAGGATGCCCATGAAGGAAGCCACTTCTGGAGCCCGCCAAGAGGCCACCAAGGTTTACCTGGCAGTCTCCTGTGTTGCAGAGGGCCCTCCGCCACTGTTAAACTGCCAGTGGAAGGGGGGGGGGAGTTGGTCCTTAATTGGCCTTAATTTGGTCTTTAAGTGGCTCAATTCAGCTCCGAGGAGGCGAGCCATCTGGTAGCTCTCCTGCTGCTGGCAAAGTGGCAAAGACCTCCCCCCACCCCCCAGCACCTTCCCATGGCGTTTTGCCAGCATTCTTGCCTCTGAGTCCGTTCCCAGAGGCCCTGTAAAGTACAGCCAATATCTTTGAGAATGGGGTTCAATCCTATGGGACATCAGCATCTTAAATCGCCACTTTACAACAGTCAATAGACTCCATCGCCTCAACTCATCTTCTTCTGTATTAATACATTGATTTTATTTGCATTTAGCTTTTTCTCAGCCCCAAGCTTTATCTTTTAACTTTTATTTATTCTGCCTGACATCTTTTTCTTCATTTCTCGTTTGCTTAATTTGTTTTTTTCTGCTTTTATTAATTTTCTTTCCTTTCATTTCATTTGTTTTATTCACTGATGTTCTAAACACAAAGTATACTTTTCTGCCAGTAGATGGCGTCAAGGACATTGTTATGTAACTGTGTATGAGCAGCTGTCGGATAGTTCAGTGCCTCTGCATTAAAGCCGCACTCCAACATAGGGAAAGGAAGAAAGATTCACCATTGCATGCATAGGGTCACCTATCAGTCTGACAGGATCAGCCATATCGATTTATAAATCTTTCTGCTCAGATAAAATCAAATATACAATCTATCTTGATAAAGTTAATCTAAGAAAGCAGATGTGTGAAATAAAAACAAAAAATGCTGGAAAAAACCCAGCAGGTCTGGCAGCATCTGTGGAGAGAGAAACAGTTAATGTTTCGAGTCCATAGCTCTGAAGAGCAGTCATACAGACTCGAAACGTTAGCTGTGTTTCTCTCTCCACTGTTGCTGCCAGACCTGCTGAGTTTTTCCAGCATTTTTTGATTTCATTTCAGATTTCCTGCATCTGCAGTATCTTGCTTTCATCAAGCAGGTATATGAACTGCTTTTACTCCAGACACTGAGAAATGCAAGAAGCTTGGCGCAATCAGTCCATGTTGCCGTTTACTGTCCATGCAAGCAAAGAATTCTTACCTATTACTGTCCAAAGCCTTTATCTTCATCTATTTGCCCATTCTAATCTGGAGTGTTGACGCGGTTCCAGCTTCAACCAATGACCCTGGAAGAGAATTCCACAGCCTCACAATTCTCTTTGTGATGAAGGTTCTCCGTCCCCCCTATATCTCTTACATTTAATCTCATGTCTATGGCCTTTCTACTGTGACACTTCAGTTAGGATCTAAAGGCAGTATGTGCTGTCTGGGCACTTGATAGTCACATGAATTGAAGAATGCAGTGCCTGATCAACAATGGTGGAGTTCTATTAATCAACTCAGCAATGAGCTAAAGCAGCAATGCCTTTGCACATCCCTATTCAACAGGTTAGGTTCTGGTTATCTGCAATTCCTATATCTGAAATAAGCTGAGTTTATATTAGAATTATAGAAAGAAAATTATTGTTACCTTTCATAACTATGAAAAATGCTGGGTGCCATTGCACCAACTCTACCTCATTTTATAATTAAAATTTGTTTTTACATTTCTTCCCATTTTCATTTTTTAAAAACATTTCTTCAAACTTTTTAAAAGGTTTCCATACATCAGGCGGGATTTTCCGGCTGTCTCTGCCACTGGAATCATCCAGTCCTGCCGAAAGTCAATGGACTTTTGACTGGCCTGCCGCATCCCCTGAAGTGGGTCCCACCACAGGCGGGATTGGAAAATCCTGGCCATAGCTGACAAAAAAAGAGGTGCTTGCCTATTACATACTATTGAGTGGCCTATCTGTTTACAGACTTCTGATGGCGGCCTTTTGTACTCAACTCATGAAAGCAGCTCAGAGTGAGAAAGTCCCCACCTTTGTGGGAGTTTGCCATGAGTATCTTATGGAGTCATACCACATATATAGGAAGATGGCTGTTGTTATTGGAGGCCAATCATCTCAGCCCCAATTCATTGCTGCAAGGTAGTGTCCTAGGCCCAACCATCTTCATCTGCTTCATCAATGACCTTCTCTCCGTCATAAAGTCAGAAGTTGGGATGATTGCAGCATTCAGTACCATTTGCAACTCCTTAGATAATGAAGCAGCCTGTGACTGCACTTTGAAAGACCTGGACAAGATTAGTGCATGATAGTGATATGCACTCCTAAAAAGTCAATTAGAAAATTGGGCCTAAATCGAATCCAAGGCTCAATTTTTCAATGGTTGATAGCAATATGCAAGGCCCTGCCAGCGGCATGGAGTCTTTGAAAATATGTTATCCTATGTAGATATTAGTAAAATCAAGTCTAGTTCAGCCTTAAGATTGTAGACAAGCACCAATTTATTTGGCTACCAGAGATGTTATTGCTATTTGGGCCGGCTTTATATGAGCAGGATTTCCCTGCGGGCCTCTGGACCCCACCATTACACTGTGTGGAAAACAGTTGCTCAATATGATTTAGCCCAAGCTGACAATTAATGGCCAGAGGGTGAGTTCGCTGTTCAGTTAGTGAGGTGGACTCTCAAAGTTGGAAGCTTTCGAGGCTGGGAAATCCCCTTTGCAGGTGGCCTGTACCTGATGCCGTTGCTACTACACCAGGCAGGCAGGGAGAGCCTTGAAACTGAATAGGAGCACAGCCTCCATGGTCTGTCATTGGGAGGCCACCTCCTGGCTGCTGCCTCCAGGAACCTGAGTTGACTCTTAATCGGTTTAATCAGCCACCCCCGCTGCATGTGGACGGGGTAGCCCTGCCTTCCCCCAATCCCACCTCCAGAAAATGGCCCAAAGTAGGGGTGGAGCTGGGAAACCAGAACACAGGCCAATGGCTTTACCGTCTGCCCAATTCCATTGTTGAAAATCAAGGCCAAAAGTTTTCATTAGATAGAATCGTTTGTTGTCAGGTACTTTCTACATTTAGTCCCAAAATAGAATCTTTACACACTTTGATGTGAGACCCGAGTCACATATAATGGATACAAGGGCCAGGTTTATGTAGCCTGTCCTTATAATTAAACTCTTTGGCATCATTCTGGTGAAACTGTGCTGTATCATCTCCAAGGTCAATGTATCTTTTTATTTTGCTGTCTCACAGATGCTGTCTGATCTGCTGAGTGTTTCCAGCATTTTCTCTTCATATTATCTTTCCTGAAATTCGGTGCACATAACTGAACGCAATATTCCAGATGGAGTCTAACAAAAGCTCTATACAACAGAATCATCACTTTGCAATTTTGAATCCAAATCTCCATGGGATAATGGTCAACATTTCATTCACCTTCTTGATTATTTTTTGTTCTGTCCACTAGTGATTGGTGCAGTGGACTCCCAAAACCCTTTGCTCCTTCTTAGCCTCTAGTCTTTTACCACAGATCTTTTGGTTTCTATTTCAGTGCAATGTAGAACAAAAACTGATTATTATTATCATCACTTGACTTGTTTTTTAAATCAGTCACCCACAGTTTTTGGATTTCCTTTTCCTTTTAGACAACTAGCCCATTAGTGCAGAGCAGATTATATTGATTTGCGTAAGACATCATTGTTCATTATACCACACTTTTCCACTCTTTTACTAATCACATATATGTGATTAGCTTAAACTCTTCTTAAAACTATAATATTCAAACAACAAAGTTTCTGAAACTTTTAAAAGCATGATATATAATTGTCCACATAGACAGAGCACTCTTGGCCAAGTCGTGACTCCAATTTACTGGTGAAGCTGACTGATTAGGGTACTATTCATTTTGTGTTGCAGTTGCATGTTCCAGACCCAGGCACTAGAGGACTCATATACCTTATTGTTTTCACTGCCTTTCGTTCCTGCCATCCTATTTCTGGGGCTTGTTTAAATCACTCTAAGGTGAATTATTTTGCTTATGTCCATGCCTATGTCTTCCTCAGCACTTAATCCACATTGATGTACATTACTTTGAAACGTTGAAACAAGTGAACCATCAGAAAATACATTTTTAGTGGAGGGGATTATTTAGAATTTCTCCTATTTGTTGTTACCACTGTCAAGGTGAACTGACTCCCCATAGGTTGTAGGATTGTTCAGAATTTTCAAGGAATCACCAACAATAGAACACTGTGGAGCCATTCAGAGGGGCACTCAGAAAATCTCCCAATTTCCCAGTCTATAGCCAGTCTACACCTGATCACTGTTAGGTTACATTTTACCAACTACAATTCACACAATCCCTGTGCTTCAAATATGCCAAAAGGATGGGACGCAAATCTGGGTGAAGAGACTGGTCACCATTTATGATGATTTGATTATCCTTTTTTGAAAAGCTATGGTTATAAAAGCAGACTGGGTTTCTTCAATGAAACCAATTTATGTTGCATTGGTAAATACGGGTGATGGAAACAGAGATCCATCTCATTTCAAATGATAATATTTCTATTATGTCCTTTAGATTATGGTAAAGTGAGAGGTTGAGGATTTATAAACCAGAAATCCTGGTTGCATTTCTGTTAAATTCCCTTTTGTTCCTTTGGGCTGGAAGCTGGCAAAAGTAAATATATACCTCTGTTTAGTGAAATGCACATGAATGGCAAATTTAATCCATTTTATTTAACGGTTTGGATTTTTTTGTCTTTAAGCAGTAGGTAATGAAATAAAAGCAATATAACAATTTTGTCGGAAGTTAGTTATTGGTATTGAGGGTTGGAAAGGCATCCCCACCAATTGGTTATTTCTCCTACACTGAAATATTTTTGACTTGCAATAGATTTAAATTAGTAGTTTTAGCCTGAGTTATAGGGTCAATTGCCATACTCCTTTGCAATTATTTGCAGGATTCCTGGATGTTTTCCTGTATAACCCAGTGGTAAGCAAGCATTTATGTTTGTCCTGAGGTACACAATATCCCATTGTGTCCATACATAGGGCAGAATTTTTCATCCCATGGGCGGGGGCGCGCCCAACCTGAATGGGAGTGAAATAGTGCGTGATGACGTCGGGCGAGTGTCCCGACATCATCAGGCACTATCGTAATCCTTCGGTATATGGGCACACACAAGAGGTGGCAGTGCACCCGCCATGAATTAAGAGGCCCAGTAAGGCCCTTAAGTAATTAATTAAACTGCATTTTTCATTGCCTGCTCAACTGTTCAGTTGGCAGGCAGGCAAATGGGCCAGGCAGGTGAATAGGCCAGGCGGCCTTTGCATTTTTTTCGAAGCCTCATCCACGGTTGGGATGAAGTTTCCAGCACTTACTAAAAAAAAATGTTTTAACATCCTTTGTCACACATCCTTCTTCACATGACTGAGTCACATGTGGGAACATGTTTATCTCACATGTTAAAAGTTTATTTTTGTATTTAAAATCCGTCAGCTCCCTGAGGCAGCTCTGTACCTTCAGGGAGCTTTCAGGGCGCATTCCCCCGTGCATGCGCACACTTCAGCGCTCGCACTCCTCCTACCCCCCACCCCAACAGCGCTGAGGCTCCCAGCACTCGTTTCACGTTGGCTCGCTGTTAATTGGCCAGCCAGTGTGAAATCGGGGTCAGAGCCCAATTGCGGGTGGCGGGTTGTTTTGTGGCCACTGCTGGGCCTGCTCTGCGCCTGCCCGACAAGGGAAAAATTCTGCCCATAACGTTCATTCTCAGTTCAGTTAGGTGCAGGCCTGGATACAGGAACTGCCCTTTTTGGTCAGCATGAGTGAAAGATTGGAAGGTGGACTGAATCAGAATGAGAAATATTAAATTTTTGTTCTCCCTCTCTGCCATACATTATCTGGCGTCTTTTTAAAGTTCAGCAGAACCAAAGAAAGACAATACAAAAAATATCAAAAGGCATTGCACCAGTTCCTAAGCCATGTTTAATTCCAGTTGTTCCATCATAGTTGTGGAAAGTATTCTATGGCTTACTGACTTGCAATCAATCATTTGCAGACCACATTATGTATGACCAAGGGCTCCCCAATCCAAACTAATTTAATCTCTAAAACAATTGCCAATGCTTGACTCCTCCTCAATCTACAGGATACCCTATCCTCACCAGAATCACTGGATAGGTCATTATCTTAATCATTTTGGAACATTTCCTGAAGGACATCCTCCATAGATATGAGATTATCTTCCTGCCTGATATTTTCCTGTTTAAGTTTCAAGTTCAAATCTATCAAAACAAATGCTTGTTTACTAAAACAAGAGATTTTATTTTTATGGGAATATTTAATTCCCCTTCCCCCCATCTTTTCAATGCAGGTTTAAAGCATGGTTTTATTATCAATTTGTGAGCAGTGTGAGACTGGTAGGCCCGAGTCCTGCTATCAGCTCCATTTGCTCTCCGCATAAGGGAGAATGGACTTTGTCAGCACATGTGAGCAGAAATTTTCTTTCAGATTAAGTGATTAGTAAAGATTAACTCTCTCCTGATCTTAACCTTATAAATCTTGGGATAAATTCTCATCTTCACCACCTGGGTGGTGATTGGGCAGAGTGGATTGTAGGACCTCCTTGATTTTCATTGCTTAGATATATTCACGTCATGTTAGTGTACATCATGTATGTCATATAACACGTGTGATGACATCACTAAGGCAATGCCCACACAAGTCGAGATTTGGTATTCTGTGCTAATTTTTTTATGGGAGTCAGAAGATTGGAGACGAATTCTAGCCAAATTCAGCAGTGAGAGTAGCCGATGGAGTCAACAACAGGTTGAAGGGATAAATGCAACAAATATAGTTAAAGAGCAGTACGACAATATAAGAGCTCATTAGATCAGATATTTGTGAAATAGAATCTGAATTCGAGCATTAGAAAAATGCTTTCACCATTACTGTTATGTTTTGGGTTTTGTTCAATCACTATTACACAGAAAAGATTGAAAAAAAGAGTTGCATGTAAAGGTTGTGCTTTTAAAGCAAAGAGTATTCACACAAATTTCTTCCAAAAAGGCATTAAATGAAATTTGGCTAGAATTATAATTAGCCAAGGCTTTCCCTAAAGTATCTGAACAATGCTCAATTTATTAGCCTATTTCAGATTTTGCTAAAGCCCTTACATCCATTTTGTTGGGAAGTCTCTGCTCCCAGGTGATCAGCAGGATCGTGCTCATCTGTGAACACACAAACAGCAACCCTCTGCCTGCATGTCCACCTTCATGTCAAAAATCAGATTGAGTCAGGCTCCTCCCAGAGTGACAGTATCAGACACCCACTTCCCTTGCTACTGTAAGATGCTGAACCCTGCAGTGGGTGAGGATCCTTGCAAGAACCAGAGATCCTCTGTAATCATTCCTCACTGATGCATAGGACTTTTCCAGAATCCTGCTCAAAAAATCAAAAATCTATGTTTTCTGAAGGGGCACTTCAGTCACTTTATACAGTAAATCTTGTGCAGTTACATTCAATCACTTACATCAGCAAAAAATGGTATGATTCCCTAAGTGACACTGGGGATCGGGAAAAGGAAGGAAAATGCTAACATCAATGTGGGGAGAAAGACTCCTTGCATTAACTGAAGGGGAGATAGATATGTGACTGTTAGCATTAACAGAGGGAGGGGAAAGTAGCATTGATTGAGTAGAGAGAGGATTGAGGGAGACAGTGTGAAGAGAGGGAGGAAAGGGATAGTATCTACTTGGGTAAAGAGAAGAGAAGGTTGATATTTGCTTCTTCTTGGCGTATGGAAAAGACAAGCATTAGCAATAATGGAGTGGAGAGGGGGAAAAGAGAGTGCCAGTCGTGGAAGGTGTACATTTCTAGATGTTCTTCTTTCAGTCTTTACTGGAATGATCCTATTGTCAATAAGCCTGAATTTGAGTGCATTATTTTAATAGGCAAAAGAAAACAAAAAGTTTTTTTTGTCTCCTTGTAATAAATGGTTTGCTGATACTGAAAGAATCACGAAGGGAATGTATTAATTTCCCAATGAATTAAATTGAGCAAATGGCTCTTTTTAGATGAAAAAAATGTCCCTGCTCATTGGAGATTTCAAAATACAGGCAAATTCAACAAATGCTAATTCCATAATCCTCTTATCCCAGCAAGGAGCTACCGTCCAAGAGAGCATGATTTCGAGATAGTGCTAAATACTATGGTCCTAATTTTCCAGCCCAGGGTCTCATCAAGTGGAGTTTCCTACTGCATGGGAAGGTAATGGAATCAAAGAGTTAAAAGACTACATTTTCTGAGAAGTTCCTTCAGGCAGTAAATCTTGTGCCTTCAAAACTCATAGGACAGCTAGACTTAAAGCCTAATAAATGCTAAATACAGTCCTGAGGATCTAACTGCCTGTGTACCTACCATGTGCTAAGCTCATTTGAAATGAATTTTATTCAATTAGGAGAATCATCTGATAATGCAATAGAGTTTCTGAACAGTATTCTATACGCTCAGGCACTTATAGAACATGAACTGCACAAGAAGCCCCTTACCATATAAAAGAATCTTTAGCGTTAATTGGAGTGGCTTGATGACAGTAATTGGTGTATTTGTTTTCTGCTATCTCTGTGCTTCTTTGGTGTTTATCAATTAATATTTTAATCTGTTCAACTGTTCTCTCAAAAATTAATTTACTGATGTTTCTTAAAGTTAGACTTCATCCCCTAGGTTTCTGCACATGGTATTGCTTAGCAATCCCTAGATTGTGCCCAAAATCGATCAATTTTCTCCTTATCTCTTGGGAAGTGCCTAAGTACTAGTCTAATGACCAAGCTGCAATTCATATCTTGTTATATGGGAAATTGGGGGTGAATTTGCACTTTGGAATTGTGCAGACCCAATTTTAACTCCCAGGCAGGTGGCTGAGGCGAATGGCAAATCATCCAGCCCTTCTGGGCATTATCTGCTTAGGCCCCATCAGTCTACCACCTGAACCTGGCAGGAAGCTGGACTGTGGTTGGATGAAGGATTTCAGACAGCAGGAGCTCACTGCTGGAAACCCAAAGAGATGGCTCCTGTTTCTTCTGTAAGTGATTGAAAGGGAAGGGAGTTCAGGCAGGGGGAGTGAATCCCAGAGCAGTGGGGGCCCAGGAGACTCCTGCTTTTCCTGGCCCACAAGGAACTTAAAAAGAAACACTTATCTTCCTGGTTATCTCTGGTCCTAGGTTTCCCAACCCCTCCCCCAACCACAATATATTCCCTGGTAGGATTCAGGATAAAATTGCAGCTGATGTCATCAGAATCAGCTTTACAATTTAAAAGAGGGTCCTCAGTGCCTTACCGGACCAACTTTAGTGACACTGCTGCATAATAGGGTAAATGGAAAATAATGTGAATCCTTCAGAACTGTTGAGATTAAATATACCTTGTTGCCATTTTTTTTCTTAACAAAAATATATCCTAGTGCATACTTATAGAAACAAAAATAGTTTCTAAATGGTATGGGTGGGGGGGGGGGGGGCGGCGGATAAAATTTCTAAGTTCTATACTCACCGGAAAAATTGGAAATCATACTTTTTAAAAACAAAAAAAAACAGTGGAAAGAATAAACAGAATATAAAGGCAAGCATCTACTGAGCTCATTATCAGTGATGTCATATTTTTGACATATGTTATCTAGGAATGCCAGAGTCATCAGGTTTGAAATGTTCTCTGGAACACCAATGATAACTCCCACAGGTCCCTTTGCTCTGCTGGACTGTGATGAGCTTCTGTGCTTATTTGGTTCCTGCAGTTCTTAATGGAATATTATTTTACATTACACATTTTTAAACAATTTTATGAGAAAAAGTCAATAGATTAAGATGTGAAAGGGTTATGGTACTGTGGTATTTTCCTCCCACTTTTCTTCGTCCTGCTCTTCAAGGCTCTGACTCTTACTAGGGAATGTTTCCAAGGACACTATCACAAAGTTTCCACTGCACTTCAGTGAAGTTATGGCAATGGAGTAAGGGAAAACCTGAGAAAATTCCCAGCCCAAATGTCAATGTACAGAGTGAATATTAATCGGTTATTTAACCATATTGGGCTTATAGTCAAGGTTGGTCCTATTTTCACCCAAACTCCTCACAAGGGGTATAAATTGGTGTACAGGGATAGTACAAAGCAGGTGATGGTGAATTTAGAGCCCATTTTACACCGTGCCCAATTTTCGTTTCCATTGATTTTCGCCGATGACAACTTTTAGCAAGGTCACTGGATCATGACCCTGGATAGAAAGCTTGCCTACTACTTTTCACCTCTCTAACCTGAAGAGGGCTGAAGCCAATTAAAATTCTGTAACAGCTGCCCCAGCTAAGATTAGTTAACTCAAAACAGACTGTGATTTACATCCAGGAAACTCCCTAGTGTGTATGGTTCAATACCACATTGGTGGCACTTTTGTCAAATATTTCACAAGGGAAAATTCAAATATTTTGTTTGTAATCTAATGGTATCTTGAATAATTTAGTTTTGTTCAATTTTCTAATACAACTTCCACTACTATGATGACAGCAGCAACAATGTTATTGTAGCACCTTTAAAGAAAATATCGGGCTGGATTTATTGGGTGCCATATTCATCGCCCCTGCCAACTAAAAATTCGCTCAGGAGCCCATCCCCAAAAAAGCCGGCTGCCACAAAGCCATATATATCCACTTGTCTGGAAGTTAAGTGCCTAAGGCCGAGACTTCAGCCTCCATCTGAGGATGAAGTCCCGTCTTAGAGAACTGTGAGCCAATCAGATTGGCCAGCAGCTCTGTAGTCCCAGTAGCGACAGGTTCAAGAGCATAAAATCCTGCCAATTATCTCTCGGTACTTCAGAAAAAGGTGTAAAGAAACAGGCTTCAAAAGAGGAAAGGACAGATTAGGAGAGGAACTGAAGGCTTGATTGAAGTGATGAGTTTTGGGAAGGTTTTGAAAGGAGTAGAGGGAAATGAAGAGGCAAAGTGTTGGGAAATTGCAGAGCAGAACCCACACTGAAGGCATTCTTATCAATGGCAAAAGGGAGATGCACAAAAGGCCAGAGTCAGTTTGAGAATGGTGGTATACTTTAAAGAAGATTGCAGAGACATAGTGGGGAGAAGCAATGAGAACTAGGAATTTAAAATTAATATTTGGTGGATGGAGAACCAATATAAGTCAATGAGAGCAGGGGTAATGGGCAAGCTAGACTTAGTGTCAGATAGGATGCATGCTGAAGAGATTAGAGATTATGGTGCGAGCAGGATGGTAACTCACAAGAAGAGCATTGGAGCCATGTATGGGGTTGCACAATGAAGTAGCAGAAATAAGAACAGAGGTGGATAGGGTTGCAGAGGAGGACACGGGCAGTCTTTGTGGTTGGGGGGCTATAGGGTCTGAAGCTAACTCAGAGTCATACAGGATATCAAGTTTCTGAATGGTTTTGTTGAACCTGAGACAGTATGCAGGGACTGTGAAAAAATCAGGGTCAAGGGACAAGGATCACAGAATTGTTACAGCACAGAACGAGGCCACTTGGCCCATCATGCCTGCACCAGCTCTCTGAATGAGCAATTCACTTAGTGCCATTCCCCTGCCTTCTCCTTGAAATCCTGCACATTCTTTCTTTTCAGATAACCATCTAATTCCCTTTCTTAATGCCTCCATTGAGCCTGTGTCTACCACTCTCTCTAGCAGTGCAAATCCTAATCACTCACTGTGTGTAAAAGTTTTTCCTCCTGTTGACATGGTTTATTTTGCTAGCTCTAAATCTGGTGGTAGATTTTATGGTGGGGGCTAAAGTTAATGGTTTTGGTCTTCCTGATGTTGAGCTGGAGGATGTTTTAATTCATGAAAACTAGATGTTAGATGTCTGACAATGCAGGGGTGGTTAACAGGTCAAGGATGGTCGTGGAATTAGAGCTGGATGTGGGAATTGACCCAACGTCTGTAGATGATGCGTGAAAGGGAAACATATACATGAGAAAGAGAAGCCAAGGATAGATTCTTTGGTGACTCCGGAATTGATGATGCGGGAGAGGTAAGGGATGCTATTGTTGGAGATGTCCTTGTTACATTGGGATATTTATGTGGCAGCAGTTCCACAAGGGTGCCTAATAGGGTAGATGTATTGGAGGAGAATGCCATGGTTGAATGCTACAGAAAGTTTGAGGAGAATGAAAAAGGATAAAGCATCATAGTTACAGGCTTTGCTTATAAATGTTTCACTGCTGCGAGAAGAGCCACAGCTGGACTCAGGAAATTCAAACAGGGAGTTCCAGGAAAGATGGGCACAGAGCTGAGAAGCCAGGACACATTCAAGGACTTTGGAGATGAGAGGGAGGTTGAAGATGGGATGGTGATTGGAGAGAACAGAAGGATTGAGTGCATCAGTAGTCACACACCGAGATATAAAATATAAAAGAAGAGCAGATGAGGTAATGGTAGTTGACTTTGTTTCAGTGTAACCTTGAGAGCTGATTCATTTAATATGTTGTATTTAATAGAATCTTCATCATCAACTTTTTTGATCAATATGTGACAATTCGATAATTGGGTGATATTACAACAACAAATTGAACTGCATAGCATCTTTAAGACAGCAAAACTTGCCAAGACACTTCACAGGAGCATTATCAGACCAAATTTTATATACCAAGTCATGTAGGGCAGAAATTTCCCCCCATTGGTGGGGGGGGACTTGTGCGGGGGTGGGCACAAACCCAATCGGCACCCCCTATCAGGGCCACACTGTTATTTTACGTGGGCGGGCCAATTAAGGCATTTTCAGGTTGTCACAAGGACCTCAGCCATTTACAATCTATATTAATGAATTGGATGAAGAAACCAAGTCTAATGGATCTAGATTTGCTGGCAAACCAAAGTTTGGTGGGAATGTGAGCTATGAGGAGACATACAGGGCAGAATTTTGTTGCCAGTGAGGAAGTTGGTAAGCAGAGTGGATAGTGTGGCCATGTGGGGCAGGTGGCAGACGTGTGAGCCATCCACATTTGAACAGAAGGCAGCGCTCTATTGTAAGGTAGCACAAGTTGACGAGACTGAAAGCGAGGTCAGATAAGGGTAGTGGTAGCATAATGGTAGCTGCTAGAGGGCAGGAAACCCATTATAATTTGCAGTGCTTACCTGTTAAGATATACCTCAGAGAGACCCATCAATCTTTATGACTCCAAAGTGTTTGTCAAATTTTCCCAATTTCCAGCTTGTCACTCCTGCACTTTACTCACTCTCACCCTCGCTGTATTGCAATGCTACTGCTCACAACGTCTGCCAACTGCAGTGAACACTCATCTGCCGCTATGCTCTCTGTTCCTTATAGCCAATGATGCTCTGAAGCTCTGATTTCACATGCACCTTTGGAAAAATCTACAAATCACTTAATTGGCTCTTTAACAGGCTCAGTTTCCTGGGCACCACGGAAAAGTGCAGTCTCCACCCAGCATCCCAGCCACTTCTGAGAAACTTCAATGGCAGTGGCAGCAAATTGGGTCTGTCCCAACACTTTCCACTGCCATTTTGCCGGCATTCCCACCCCCAAGCCCTTTGCCCTGGATTCAAGAAAACTCTACCCAAAGTGGCAGACATGTTGGCCAGGATCTTAAGGCCCTCCCGCCCGGCAGGATATTATGGTCCCGCCAGACTGAATGGAGATTTAAATGGCTCGCTGCATCCGCTGGGGGGAGACATGACGCAGTGGGGCTATAAAATCCTGGCCATTAAATCAACAGACAAGGAAGTGGCAGTTGGAGTATAATGTGGGGAAGTGAGAGGTTATTCACTGAGAATAGAACAACAGAACATGTTTCAAAAGGTGTGAAACTTTTAAATGTTGATGCTCATAGAAACCTGGGTGTGCTCGTAGAAGGAGCACAAAAACATCAACATTGGAGTATAGGAATAAAGAAGCCTTGTATAGGGATTTGGTCAGGCCACACATTTCCACTGCCATTTTGCCGTCTCCTTAGCTAAGAAAGGATCTTCTTGCTTTGGAGGTAGTAGAGCAAAGGTTTACTAGATTGGTTCTTGGGACAAGAGGTTATCCTATGATGAGAGCCTGAGTACATTGGAATTTAGAAGACTGAGATGTGATCTCATTGGAACATACAAAATTCTGAAGGGCTTAACAGTCTAGATACTGAGAGTTTTTTTTCCCCCTAGCTAGGAAATCTAGAACACAGGGATACAGTCACAGGATAAGGGGCCAATCATTTAGGATTGTGATGAGGAAAAAATTCTTTATTCAAAGGAATGTGAATCTTTGGAATTTGGCACCTCAGAGGATTGTGGATGCTCCATCATTGAGTATACTTCAGACTGAGATCGCTAGATTTTTGATCTCTTAGGGAATAAAGAGATATGGGGAGTAGACAGGAAAGTGGAGTTGACGGAGAAGATCAGCTATGATTGTATGGAATGATGGAGTATACTAGCGAGGCCAAATGATCAGCACTCCAACAAAAACCCATTTACTCCACCAGTGCACAGTGGCAGTTGTATATACCATCTATAAGATGTACTGCAGCAAATTGTCAAGACTCCTTCGACAGCACCTTCCAAACTTTCCACAACCTCTACTACCTAGAAGGACAAGGGCAGCATACACATAGGAATACCCACGTAATTCTCCTCCAAGCCACATAACATCCCACTTTTCCTTCACTGTCACTGGGCCAAAATCCTCGAACTCCCTACCTTAGAGCATTGCACGTATACCTACACCACATGCAGTGCAGAGGTTCAAGGGGGTAGCTTACCACCATTTTTTTAAGGGAAATTAGGAATGGGCAATAAATCCTGGCCTTACCAGTGATGTCACTTCCCATGAATGAATAAAAAAAATCTGGAAGTGAAAAACTGGTATCAGTGAAAATAATGGTGTCAACATGAGCCCTCAGATTGCTATAAAAACCCAATGAGTTTTCTAATGTGGTTGACTTTTAATTGCCCTCTGAAGTGGTCTAGCAAACTACTCAATTGAATCAAACTGCTTGGGTTCAAGAGAGTTGTCCACCACCATTTTGTCAGGGCAACTAGTGATGGGCAATAAATACCAGCCCACATCCAGAGAATGAATGTATTTTTAAACATATGTTTATCTATAGGAAATAATTATGCTTTTACAGCTAGTACCTAGTATGATAGTTTCCCTGTGAATGCTGCACTGTCAAGATTCAAAGTGACTGTATATATATTGCCATTCCTTCACTGTTGCTGGGTCAAAATCCTGGAACATTCTTCCTAACAGCACTGTGGGTGTACCTACACCATATGAACTGCAGCAGTTCAAGAAGGCAGCTCACCATCACCTTCTTAAGGGTAACTAGGGATGGGCAATAAATGCTGGCTCAGCCAGTGAAACCCACATCCCACGAATGAATAATTTACAAAAAATATATAGAGACAAACACTATTTGCAAAGACTCAAAATGGACTTTAAACAGTTTCTCAAAGTTTTTCCGAAGTGAGAATTAATAGATAATCATAAAATGAAGCAAACCCATCGTGGAGGCATGAACAAAATTTTGAGCAAGCAGCGATGGGTGCACAACAGCCCAGCCATCTGTTTTATAACAGCAGTGATATTGGGTAAGTGTTTTGCCTCTGGAGTTATTTTCAAGATCCCTTCAACCTTGTCCTTAAGCCAATTTTTTTTTTGCAACAATGCATCTTTATGATGTTCTTTAAATCTTTGAACGCTGAAATCCATCTCTGTTCTCAACCATCTCTAGAGCACCAGTTCTTTTTTGTCATTTCACTGGTATTCAATTATGTTAGGAACTTTATGATTTTTTTAAGAGCTATCATATTCATTTTCTTTGAAGTGATAAAAGAAAGAGAAAGACTTGCATTTATATAGAGCCTTTCATGACCACATGACATCCCAAAGTCCTTTACATCCAATTAGGGATTTTTGAAGTGTAATCACTTGATGTTATTATGAAGGGAATGTGTGCAATCAATTTGCACAGGGTTAGCGCCCACAAACAGCAATGTGGTAATGGCCAGATCATCTGATTTTGTGATGTTGATTGAAGGATAAGTATTAGTCAGGAGGCCGGGGTAACTCCCCTAACTCTTCTCAAAATAGTGCCATGGGACCTTTTATGTCCAGCCAAGAGAACAGATCGGACCTCAGCTTAACATTTCATCTGGAAGACAGTACCTCTGACAGTGTAACACTCCCTCAGTACTGCACCGGAGTGGCAGCCTTGATTTTTGTGTTGAAATCCTGGAGTGGACTTGAACCCCTAACCTTCTGACTATTCTGGATATTTCCAAAGTATTATTTTAGTGTCATTACTTCCTTCTAGGCTCTTTTTTGGTAAAGTATCATCAGTATCCTATGATATTACATTCATTTGCATCATTAACCATTTGTTTATTTTAATGATAACAATGAACTATTATTTCTGTTCAATAAAAATAAAGAATCTGTATTTATATATTTCCTTTCACATTTTTGAGAAGTCCCAAAGCATTTCACAGCTAAGTAATTATTACATTGAAGTGTGGTCACTGTCATATTGTAAACAAATTGCTAGTCATTTTGCTCACAGTAATGTGCCAAACATCAATGAGATAATGACCAATTCACCTCCTTTTAGTTGTGTTGGTTGAGGAATAAATACTGACCAGGACCAGAAGAATACTTCTGCTCTTCTTTGAATAGTGTCATGGATCTTTTTGTCCATCTGAATCTCATCCAAAAGGTGGTTCCCTGAGAGTGCAGCTCTCCCTTAATACTACATCAAAATAGCAGTCTAGATTATTTGATCCAACCCATCACATTTTGATCAGATAATTAACATCAGGATGCCATCTAATGGGATGCAATGCCTATAAATTGGATCAGTACCTCCCTTCCATCACCCAGCATTATAATATATGTTCCTTTTCTGTTCTTTATATGCTTGAAAAAACAGCCTTCCAGTACACAGGTGGCCCAGATCAAGTAGTTATACCTACTGTCACAGATGTCATCACAGCTACATAATTCCTGGAGGAGCTACATAGTGAGCTTGATAGCCTAGCACCAACTGTATCATAACTGATGACAGGAATCAAGTAGTGGTGGCAGGAGAGGAGCAGGAAGCACACTAGCTTGTGGTATAGCTCAGTTTTCTTTCTAAGTTATAGTTTCAAAAGATTCAGAACTCAAGGGCTTGTGAATTGACGAGATTTACTTGAGCCTGTCTTAAAATACCCTGCAAAATCTAGCTAGCAGTGTGGATGACTCATGTGGCCATAATCTGTATTTGTTCAGGAAAGCTTCCCCACAGTGCAGTCTACCATGGAGTACTTGACAATTCCAGGGGCATCTGCAGCGGTGCCCTTTGTGGCACTGACTAAAATCCCAGTCTGTGTATCTCTTGTGAATGTGCAGGCTGTTGATATAGAGGGATGCAGTATACAAGAGGCTGCTTTGTTCAACACTGTTGGGAATTGGTGAAGACATCTCTGAGGCAGAGCTTCACTAACTATATTGCTGCTTTTAGCTTTTCTCCAATGCAAATTAGTGATGAGAAGCCCCCAGCAACTTCCTGGATATGAATGTTGAAAGCTATGATCACCCTGTCTGCCAATACCAGTGCTATCCCGACCCTTGTTGGGATATCACTTTAAGAGAATATGCAAACCATGTACCTGTGTCATCAAAAAACCAGGATGTGGAGCAGCCTGTGACTAGCATTCAGTTAGAGTGCAGCTATAGTCTAGCTGTTGCTGTGAGTAATGGTGTTTGCTGAATCCCTGGAGTATACCTGTTTGTTGGGCTATCTTGTAACATGTATATATATATATTGATTGTAGCCTTCAAATAAATTGAATCTTTTACCAATCTTGTGTGTGATTGGTGAGTTTACATAAAGGAGCCAGAAATGCAACAACCCTACGGTAAAATTTACTTAACAAAGTACTTACAATGACAGAGATCTTTAAGACCCGCCCTGCTGAACTAGAACCTAGAGAAGTAGTTTCCCTCTTTCATTAACAGCTGGACATGGATGGGGCTGCATATATGGTTGTTAGCATAATGACAGGTTCAGCTGTCTCCCTGAAATGCCATTTAATACCCCTAACATCCTTTCTTTTTTCTTCTTCTTTGATCTCTTGCATTAAGTCCGGTGAAAGGAAATCATTGAAAGCAGTTTGCAAAGCTCACAATTAATTGGCCACAATTAAAAATGAATGCAGTGCAACTATCGGGGATCCCATATAATATAAAATAAAAACAAAAAAATGCTGGAAAACGCAGCAGGTCTGGCAGCATCTGTGGAGAGAGAAACAAAGTTAACATTTCGGGTCCATATGACTCTTCTTCAGACTCTTCAGGAGAAGTGCATATGGGCTCGAAATGTTAACCCTGTTTCTCTCTCCACAGATGCTGCCAGATCTGCTGAGCTTTTCCAGCATTTTTTGTTTTTATTTCAGATTTCCAGCATCTGTAGTATTTTGCTTTCATATGGGGGAAATCCCATTATGGACAAACTGATTGCAGGAATCACAGGAATGTCACTACTTCCCCTATCCATAAAAAACTGACATGCATTATATATGAATTTAAAATAAAGTTCTTACATATTCTATGTATATCACCTACAGGAAAATCAACATGATGTTCAGATAGAAAGATTTGCATTCATATCGAACTTTTCATGATCTCAGGATGTCTCAAAGTGCCTTACAGCCAATGAATTACTTTTGAAGTGTAGTCACTATTGTGAAATAGGAAACATGGCAGTCAATTTGCCCACAGAAAGCTTTCACAAACATCAGTGTAATAATAGCTAGAATCTGTTTCTTTAGTTGTGTTGGTTAATGGATAAATTTTGGCCTGTACATTGGGAGAAGTCCCCTGATCTTTAAATCGTGGCATAGGATTTTTCAGGTCCACCTGACAGCACATCTGTTTAACATCTTAGCCAAAAGCAGCATCTCTTGCATCTCACATTACATTCCCTCAGTATTGCATTAATGTGTCAGCTGAGATTATGTTCTCAAGTCTCTTGGCATGAGATTGGAACCAATGACCTGCCAACTCAATGGCGAGAGTGCTACTACTGAGGTATAGCTGACATAGCAGGCAGCAATTCCCAAATTTTCTACCTCGACTTGGCTCAGTTTCCAGCAGTAGAAGCACTTTTACAAACAGGTGTATCTTGCTTTTAATGTCTATTTTTAAACTGTCTGCCCTCCATCCCCTAGTGGTGTAAAGAATAATGATTCCATGGAGGATCCTTTGCTTACCTTCCTTCTGAACTAATACCAAGCATCAATTCCAGATAGATAGATTCTTGACTGACAAGGGAGTCCAAGGGTATTGGGGTATATATGAACAAGGAGCAGGAATAGGCCATTCAGCCCCTCGAGCCTGCTCCGCCATTTAATAAGATCATGGCTGATCTGATAGTAACCTCAAATCTGCATCCCGCCTACCCCCAATGACCCATCACCCCCTTGCTTACCAAGAATTTATCCACATCTGCCTTAAAAATATTCAAAGACTTTGCTTCCACCACCTTTTCAGAAAGAAAGTTCCAAAGGTTCATGACCCTTTGAGAGGAAAAAGTTCACCTCATCACTATTTTAAACGGGCGACCCTTTATTTTTAAACAGTGACCCCTTGTTCTAGATTCTTCCACAGGAGGAAACATCCTCTCCACATCCACCTTGTCAAGACCCCTCAGGATCTTATATGTTTCAATCAAATCAACTCTTACTCTTCTAAATTCCAGCGGATACAAGCCCAGCCTGTCCAACCTTTCCTCATAAGACAATGCACCCATTCCAGGTATTAGTGTGGTAAGCCTTCTCTGAACTGCTTCCAACGCATTTACATTCTTCCTTAAATAAGGTGACCAATACCGTACACAGTACTCCAGATGTAGTCTCACTAGTGCTCTGTATAACTGAAGCATAACGTCCCTACTTTTGTATTTGATTCCCCTCGCAATAAATGATAACATTCTATTAGCTTTCCTAATTACTTGCTGTACCTGCATACTACTTTTGTGATTCATGCACTAAGATACCCAGATCTCTCTGCATCTCAGAGCTCTGCAATCTATTACCATTTAGATAATATGCTTCTCTTTGCATTTTCCCACATTACACTACATTTGCTAGATCTTTTCCCACTTACTTAACCTATCTATATATTTTTGTAGCCTCTTTATGTTCTCTTCACAACTTACTTTCCTACCTACCTTGGTGTCAACAGTTAATTTGGCAACCATCCCATCCATCCCTTCATGTAAGTCATTTATATAAATTGTAAACAGTCGAGATCCCAGCACTGATCCCTGTGGCACACCATTCGTTACATCTTGCCAACCTGAAAAAGACCCACTTATGCCTACTCTTTGCTTCCGATTAGTCACCCAATCTTCTATCCATGCCAATATGTTACCCCCTGTACCATGAGCTTTTATTTTCTGCAATAACATTTAATGTGGCACTTTATCAAATGCATTCTGGAAATCTAAGTACAGTATAACTATCAGTTCCTCTTTAACCACAGCACATGTTACTTTTACAAAAAACTCCAATAAGTTGGTTAAACTTGATTTTCCTTTCACAAAACCATGTTGACTTTGCCTGATTACCTTGAACTTATCCAAATGTCCTGCTATAGCTTCTTTAATAATAGCTTCTTACATTTTTCCTATGACAGATGTTAAGCTAACCGACCTGTAGTTTCTTGCCTTCTGTCTCCTTCCCTTTTTGAATAATGGAGTTACATTTGCTCTCTTTCAATATATTGGGATCTTGCCCAAATTTAGGGAGTTTTGGAAAATTAAAATCAATGCATTAACTATCTCACAAGCCACTTGTTTTAAGACCTAGGATGAAGCCCATTAGGACTTGGGCACTTGTCAGCCCACAGCTCCAATAATATACTCAGTATCATTTCTCTGGCGATTGTAATTTTCCTCAGTTCCTCCCCACCTTCCATTTCCTAATTTATAGCTGCTTTTGGGATATTACTTGTATCCTCTATAGCGAAGATTAATGGAAAATACCTGTTCAGTTCATCTGCCATTTCCTTGTTTTCCTTTATCAATTCTCCAGACTCACTTTCTATAGGACCAATGCTCACTTTGTTAACTCTTTTCTTTTTTTAAATATTTATAGAAACTCTTTCTATCTGTTTTTATATTTCTGGCTAGCTTTCTCTCGTGCTCTAATTTTCCCTCCTTATTATTCTTTTAGTCATCCTTTGCTGCTGTTCTTTATATTCTGTCCAATCTTCTAGCCTTCCACCTATCTTTGCACAATTATATACTTTTTCTTTATGTTTGATACTATCTTTAACCTTTCTAGTTAACCATGGATGGTGTGTCCGTCCCTTGGAGTTTTTCTTAGATAAGGAAAGTAAAGTTGAGGCCACAATCAGATCATCCATGATCTTATCAAATGGAAGAGCAGATTGAATGGCCTACTCCTGCTCCTAATTCGTACGTACATTAATTGACAACGACTTCGGAGACTGCAGCCCTCAGATATCAATCCAAGAATCCTGCTATACAGATCATCTGTAAGACACTTGGCATCAAATGAAACAGACAGACCACCTGGAACATCCTCATTGTCATCCAAATCCACAAAACATCATTCCTCAAAACTCATCAAACATAGGTACCAATAATACTCCCATTCTATAAGCTTCATCAATTGCTCAGACCACTGTGAGCAGATTTTAGTTCACCATACATACAAGGCATAACTTTCCACCCATGTTAATCCACTTTTCTGATGTCTCATGAGTTTAGAGCATGAAATTGAATGAAGTTTGGCAGTGCATTTTCTGGTGCCTGGGACTAACAATACTGGCAGTGCTTGCCTCAAAGGGGCGGGAAGGATCCAAATTCAGAGGTGGTCACAGGGCAATGTGGCAACTTCTGTTGTTCTATCATGCAGGACATCAGATATGAAGATCACACATTGCACCACTACTGACACTAATGAATGTTCTAATAGGAATCTGTCTATCAACCATGTTTGGAAGAAAAGGAAGATCTATGGAGTGATGCCAGGCAGCTCAGGCTGCATGAGAGGTGACCTGTTTGTATCTATACACCTACATCTGCTGATAGAAGTGAAATGACCTTGCTTTGGCACATTTAATGGTGGTGAAGGCTTCTCTTTCCAAAGGATATGTCAGCATATTAACAAGATTAAAATATGTGAATTCCTGGCCAACTATGTTGAATGGTTCCTTAGTAGCACTCAATTGCAGTATATTTGTTCTGTCAGTAGCATTACAGGAAAGAAAACATTAGAGGATGTTCAACATGCAGCACTGCCTGACTGTCTGCCAAGATGCTACCCTGAGATAAGGAGAAATAACTTCACTCAAAGGGTTATGAATCTTTGGATTTTTCCGTCCAGAGGGTTGTGGATGCTCCATCATTGAATACATTTAAGGGTGGGCTAGACAGATTTTTGGTCTCTCAGGGAATTAAGGGATATGAGGAATAGGCAGGAAGATTCAGTGGAATTCCAAGGTCTGCCATAATCGTGTTGATGGCAGAGCAGAATCGATGGGCCTTGTGGTTTCCTCCTGCTCCTATTTCTTGTGTTGTTGTGTTGAATCATTTCTGTTGGCCTTGGCACACCTATCTGCCAATGCCTAGGCAGACTGTCTTCTCAGAGAATGCATTAGTAGATGGACAGTTCCTGAATTGGGCCACCTGCTGCAAGGAACCAGTGACAGCATCAGTCAGAAATGGTCTGAAACCTGGCTCCACCACCTTACAATTAAGTTGCAATACCGATGAGAGCAAAGGACTTTTGGGATGTACCAACCACCGTCCTCCTTGCTAGTGATCTGTGATAGCCTTCCATCTATTAAGATGATGGTTTGCACCATGGTGGTCTGGTAAGATGATAGTTTGCATGATTCAGGAGCCCCAATCTGGCATGGAAGTCTCTCTGTCGCATTTGCTGCAGGGGAAGACAGTGGGCTGTGAAGTTTGCATGATTTGCTGGTCTCTGTTTTCTCTGGGCTCTCTTCTATGCCATCTGAGCTTTTCGTTTCTGCTCGCCTCTTCAAAATGTCCTTCCAAACAATCAGTCTCTAAAGATCATGGCAGTCAGTGACTGTCTCCCAGTTGTCAGTGTCAACGTTCGCCATCTTCATATCTTGCTTTCAAGTGACCTTGTAGCAGAGGTCTAGACACCCAGGAGGTCGTGACTGGGTGGTCAATTCTCTGCACAGGAAGGTCTTTTGGCATATGGCCATCATCCATCCGATGAACGTGGCCGTGCCAGTGGAGACATCATTAGCTTAGCAATGAGTGTATACTGCAGGAATTAGCACACTCCAGGACCTCTGAATTAGTGACCTTGTCCTGCTGAGAGATGTCAAGGATGTATCTGAGACAGCGAAGGTGGAAACAGTTCAGCCTTTTCTCCTGCCTAGCATGTGCTGTCCAGGTCTCACCACTGTAAAGGAGTTTGCTGAGGATGCAGGATTGGTGGACTCACTATTTGGTGTTCTCAGTCAGGCTGCTGTTGTTCCACACTCTCTTACTCAGCTTGGACATAACAGTGGCAGCTTGTTGATTTCAACATTATATGAGAGATTGCTGGTGATTGTGAAGCCTAGATATGTGAAGCCATCAACAACCTCCAGCATCACATTGTCAATGCTGGTAAATGATGGCATGGCAACAACCTGGACCATGAAATTTGTCTTCCTGATGCTGATGGTCAAACCAACTACACGCCTGGGAGAGTCTGTTTGCTGCTGCAGGTTTTCATCAGTATGTAATGCTAGCATGGCATTGTCAGCATTGAGCAAATCTCTGATGAGGACTTGATATACCTTTATCCAGGATCTTAAATGAGCAAGGCTGAACATCTTTCCCTCAGTTTTGGTTTTAGGTAGACACCCTCTGTGTCTTTGCTACTATCATGTGCCAGATGACTGGAAGGCACATGACAGCAGCAAAGAGAAGAATATGCCAAAGAGTATCAGTGCCAGAACACTTCCCTGTTTGACCCCGCTGTGGATCCCAAAGGGTTCTGATGTTGCACCATCATAGCTCACCTTACCCATCATGTTGTCATGGAAAGAGGGGATCACATTGAACAACTTTGGAGGCAGCCAATTTTCATCAGCAGTGTAAATAGACCGCTTCTGCTCACATGGTTGAATGCCTTGTGATTGATGAAGGTAATATATAGTAGTCTCCTTTGTTCACAACATTTGTCTTGTAGCTGCTGGACTGAGAAGATCATGTCAATTGGAGATCTCCCAGTTCTGAAACCACACTGGCATTTCAGACCACACTTGCTTCAGCCAGGATCTGCTGCCTGACAAAGGCAACACAGGCAAATACTTCTCCCACGATGCTCAGCAGAGAGATGCTTCAATAGTTGTTGCAATCGCTGTGGTCACTCTTGTTCTTGTACAGAGTCACAAGCTTTGCATCATGCATATCCTGGGCACTATCCCCTCCCTCCAGCAAAGGCAGAAAAGTTTGTGTGGATGCTGCAGTACTGCAGGTTTCCTGTGCTTGATGAGTTCAGGTGGTATAGCATCAGCACCTGGAGCTTTTCTCATGGCAAGTCAGTCAATAGCTTTGCTAAGCTCCTCCTCTGAGCATTCGAAATTCAGCTCTGCCAGAACAGACAGGCTTTCTATGGTGTCTAGAGCTTCTAGAGTACAATTCAAGGTAATGTTCTACCCATCTTTCCAACTGTTGATTGCAGTCAGTCATGACCTCCCCTGCCTTTGTTTTCAACAGAGCAGTTTTCTTTGATGATGGACCTAGTGCCTTTTTGATCCCTTTGTAGATGCCTCTGACATTCCCTGTGTGGTAACCAGTAGTCATTGGTGAACTGTCTAGCTGTCTGTTGGACTTTACTTCAAGCGGCTCTTAATGCATTCAGAGTTTTCTTGCTTGGATCTGTCTTGGAATTAACGAGAGGAGATCTTGGCTTCAATGACAGGTTCCACCACAGTGATGTTAGCCTCAGACCAATCAGCATTTTTCCACTCTTGCTTTCTATTTATTGTCAGTGCAGTATTGTAAGTGGTGTCGTGAAGTATGTTTCGCTTCTGCACTCTGTGTGGGAATGCCAGAGAGCACCCGTTCAATTGAGTTACGGAACTGTTACTTTTTTCTGGGTAGGCAATATGGCTGGTGATGATATGAGGACGGCATTTCTGTTTTGAATGAAAAAGCTTTCTTGAGCTTTTTAAAGAGGTAACAGAGAGGGTTTATGAGGGTAATGCTGTTGATAAAGTGTACATGGACTTCCAAAAGGTATTTGGTTAAGTGGCTCACAACAGACCTGTGAGCAAAGTAAGAGCTTGTAGAATAAAAGGAACAGTAGCAACATAGATATAAAATAGGCTGGTAACAGGAAACAGTAGTGGCTAATGATTGTATTTTTTGGACTGGAGAAAGATTTATAGTGAAGTTCCCTAGGGGTTGCACAGCAAGGAATGATCTGTACCACAGTCAACGCTGTTGTAGTTTTGTGCGTTGGGAATGCTGTTCGGAGAGCCACGTCTGGCAATGATCAGATCTAACTGGTGCCAATGCCCTGATCTTGGATGTCTTCAGGACACCTGCATGAGTTACTAGCAACTCTCTTTTTTGTAGAGAGAAAAAGAGCCAAACATGTACATCTCACCCTGTCACTACACAACCTTTCTATCAGCATCTTCTCTGCTGTGCTTCCTCGTGGTGACATGTGGAAACTGGGTCCCTCTGGTGCCAGGCTGAAATGATCTGCTCCCTCCACACCTTTCATGATTTTCAATACATCTATCAAATCTCTTCTCAACCTTTCCTTCTCCAACTTTTCCAATCTGTCTACGTAACTTAAGTTCCTCATTCCTGGAACCATTCTCATGAATCTTCTCTGCACCCTTTCTAATGCCTTCACATCCTTCCTAAAGTATGGTGCCCAAAACTGGACACCATACTCCAGTTGAGGCCAAACTAGTGTTTTATAAAAGTTTAACATAATGTTCTTGCTGTTACAGGTTGTGCCCCTATTGATAAAGACCAGGATGCTGTATGCTTTATTAATTGTGCCCTCAACCTGTCCTCCCACCTTCCATGATTTATGCACATATACACTCGGGTCCTTCTGCTCCTGCATCCCTTTTAGAGTTATACCCTTTATTTTATATTGTCTCACTGCATTCATTGTACCAAAATGAATTACTTCGCATCTCTCTGCATTAAATTTCATCTGCCACTTATCAGTCCATTCCATCAACCTATCTTTGTCCTGCTGAAGTTCTACACTATCCTCCTCACAGTTCACAATGCTTCGAAGTTTTGTATCATCTGCAAATTTTGAAATTGTGCCTTGTACACCTCAGGTCCAGGTGCATGGGTCCTAACACCAACCCCTGGGGAACTTCACTATAAACCTTTCTCCAGTCCAAAAAATACAATCATTAGCCACTACTGTTTCCTGTTACCAGCCTATTTTATATCCATGTTGCTACTGTCCCTTTTATTCTACAAGTTCTTACTTTGCTCACAGGTCTGTTGTGAGCCACTTAACCAAATACCTTTTGGAAGTCCATGTACACTTTATCAACAGCATTACCCTTATAAACCCTCTCTGTTACCTCTTTAAAAAACTCAAGAAAGTTACTTAAACATTTTTCCCTTAATAAATCCATGCTGGCTTTCCTTAATTACCCTGCATTTGTCTGAGTGACTATTAATTTTGTTCTGAATTATCATTTCTAAAAGCTTCCTCACTATTGAGGTTAAACTGACTGGCCTCTATTGCTGGGCTTATCTTTACACCCGTCTTTGAATAAGGGTGTAATGTTTGCAGTTCTCCAGTCCTTTGGTACCACTCCTGAGTCTAAGGAAGATTTGAAAATTATGGTCAGTGCCTCTGCAATTTCCACTCTCACTTCTCTCAGTATCCTTGGATGCACCTCATCTGTTCCTGCTACCATTTCAACTTTAAGTACAGGCAGTCCATCCAATACCTCCTCCTTATCAATTTTAAACCCTTCAAGTTCTAAACTACCTCTTCTTTCACCAAGGCTGGGGCAGCACCTTCTTCCTTGGCAAAGACAAGAACAATACCTCAGCCATGTCCCCTGCCTCCATGTGTAAATCCCCTGTTTTGGTCCCTAATTGGCCCCACTCCTCCTTTTACTACTCTTTACTATTTATATGTCTATAGGAGACTTTTGCATTCCCTTTTATGATGGCTACCAATCTTTCACTCTCTCTTTGCTTTTTCAATTCCCCTCTGAACTTTCCATATTCAGCCTGGTTCTTGGTTGTATTATCCACCTAACAGCTGTCATAAGAACCCTTTTTCTTCATTTTAATCTCTATTTTTTTTGTCATCCAGGGAGCTCTGGATTTCTTTGCCCAATCTTTTCCCTTCGTGGGAATATAGCTTCACGGTGCCAGAACTATCTCTTTATAGTCAGCCCATTGTTCAGTTACGGTTCTGTCCGCAAACTTTTGATTCCAATTGATCTGAGTCAGATCCATTCTTACCCCATTAAAGTTGGCTTTCTCCCCCAGTTAATTATTCTTACTCTGGATTGTTCCTTGTCTGTTTCACCAGCCTAAACCTTATGATACAATGATCACTGTCCCCTAAAGTTCCCCTACTGACACTTGATTCACTTGGCCCACCTCATTTCCAAGAACCAGGTCTAGCAGTGCCTTCTTTCTCATTGGACCAGAAAAATACTCTGTAAAAAATTGTCCTGAACACACTCTATAAACTTTATCCCCATACAAATCATCTTTCATCTGAGCACAAGCTATCAGCAGGCAAACAACTGAATATGGAAATTACATCCAACACCTTTAATGTACAACCACACTAAAAGTTTGAATTACATAATTTGTGTTGTTACTGGGAGCCTGCTTGTAAATGGTCCCTGATCTAATCAAAACTTACTTGTTTGTTTTGCCCTTACATGAACTTTATTACAAAAATATAGACATTAAATAATTGAAAGAATAACAAACTATTTCAAGCATTACATTCAGATGTGCACAAGTATAAAAACAGTAGTATAGAGACCCAGTAAAGTATTTGTCTTGTAAAACACATTTGAAAATGTTGCTAAACACACAAAAAAATTATTCCTTGAGTTTGGCTGAACTATGGTGCAAGATATGTCATTAATCCAATCACTGTCCAAGAAAACTTGATTAGTAGGATCTTTAAATAATCATTCCCTTGAGTTGTGCAAAGATATTTCTTGTTGGGCTGGCTCTGATATAGTTTAAAAAGCATGAACATGAACTGATTGCCGGCATAAATATGCATTTAACAAAGGCCATCGATGAGACCTGATGTGAAGTCAGCAATGTTTTGATTGTTTAAGATTAATTTTCTGAAGCCTTTCCAATTACACAGAATTGGTGCAATTCATGAAAATATTACAGGCCTACTCATAAAGTCTCAGCTAATCCTATAAGAATAAGAGGAAAATTCTGTGTCAATTATTGTTACTACAATGGTAGCATACAATCATATTGTGGTGTATAATTGCAAACATGTGCTGCAACCATTTTTATACTACATTGTTAAATAGGTTCGTTCAATTCAGTGTTTCCACCGCAAAAATTAACTAATAATGAATGTAACAATGGTTTTAGCTAGAAAATAAACCAAATCTGACATAAAAATAGAGGGGTCAAAATTTCTGAGGCCAAGTCCACTGTCACAAATGAGACAGAAAAAAATCGCCTTTCACCCTAGCCCAAGACCAATGATCCTGTCCCAAATCCCTAGGATGGAGGTCAATGAGAAGGCTGAGTGGGTTGACAAGGGTGCATAAGTAGCATCTGACCCAATTTACCCTTGTAAGGCAGAGCAGTCTTCAGCTGCTCCACCTGACCAAAATCCAACAGGCCAAAGACATTTCATTCTTTCCAGTCTTCAGCTCTTGCAAAAGAAGGAATTTAGCTCTCAGACAAGATGACCAATGCTCTTCAAGGAATTTCATCACAGTCCAGTAAAAGTTTTGAGCCTACAAAGAGTAGAAATCCCCACGAACACCCCCAAAATATCACTGAATGTGGGCTGCAGGTTGCCTAATGGGATTTAAAAGGCCAGTTTAAATGGGTCAGACTATTGGAGGAACCAGGTTCTGGCACAAATTCTTGCCCTCTCCCTGATGGAAATCAGGCTTTATGCCCTCTCCAGTCCCAGAAATTTCAGGGCCTTAAAATGTCAGAAATAGAAACCAGGCTTGTCAGCTTCAGAAAAAGACAGATTAACATTATGGCCTTTCACCTTTCATCAGAACATAGGTTTGAGCTAGTAAAAGTCAAATTTTAGACTGGTACCAGTGAGTAATTCACACAAAGCATATTCAGAACATAGAATAAGCTTTCATGATGGAATAGTTGCAGAAAGTGGCATGGAATTATTTTTTTTTACAAAATAATTAGATGCTGAAAAGGGGGATCGTAGAGTTTCCTTGAACTAATGAACTAAGGTGGGCCCAAAAGCCTTCATCATCATATTTATCTTGTGATCAAAACTGGCAGAGGGTGATCAGAATTATAGCATGGGTACTTGCAGATGTTAAATGGGTATTCGGTGTACAATATATACAATGTATGGCACAGAAACAGGCCATTCAGCCCAAGTGGTTCATGCCATATATACTCCAACTGAAACTCCTCTCACTCTTTTTCATCTACCCAATTAGCATAACCTTTAATTCCTTTCCCCCCTCACACGTTTATCTAGCTTCCCCTTAAATGTACCTCTTATTAAAAATATATTTATTAGGAATGATGTCTGTGCTTTTAGTTTTGATCAATCAACCGTCCTGGCCAGTGTGTTGAGAGAAGAGATTTGCAGAGTCAGATCATGTCTGTGTCTTTCAATGGAAGCGATGCACTGCAGTCATTCTCACACCCTTTATCCTTTTCTGTTCTTTCCTCTCAATTATATTCTACACGACATTGTAATTGGCTGTCGTTCGCTACCAGCTGATAGTGATCGCAAAGGCTAAAAAGGCATAGCCTCTGTTCAAAATATATTTTTTAAAAACTGGATTGGATGTTCCCAGAAGCAGCTTTACTGGGCTTCCTGCAATAAAGCTGCTTGCGATCAGAGGAATGCAGAGACCCAGGGCAAGGGCTGGAGCGCGGGAGCCCGGGCAAGCGGGGAGCCAATGGGTTGGCGAGGAGGTGGAGCCACGTGACCGACACCTCGCGCTGCGAATCTGGCTCCGGAGGTAACAAAAAAAAGCCGCCAATTTGCTGCTCGACGCCTCAGAGCGGTTCCAGGGATTGTGTCGGAGACAAGCAGCCGGGCTCCCAGCAACAATCCAAAACTTTGTTACAACATCGCTATTGCGAAGTAACAAATCGCCAAATTAAACAAGTAATTATTACAATAACCAAAAAAGAGAAAGATTTCCTTTTTACATATATCGGAAGATGCCAAACGGAGCTGGGTCCAAGTCTTCAGCATCGGCTCCAGCCGGGGTGGGCGACGGCGACTCTATTATCAACAGCAGCGCCAGCAGTAATGTGAACGGCAATTTCTCCAAGGCTCTGAACTCCGGCGCTGTGTCGCCCGCTTCGAAGAAGTCGCCTCGCCTGCCCAAGTGCGCTCGGTGCAGAAATCACGGCTACGTGTCGGCTCTGAAGGGACACAAGAGATTCTGCATGTGGAGGGAGTGCCAGTGTAAGAAATGTAACCTGATCGCAGAGAGGCAGCGAGTCATGGCAGCACAGGTAATTGCAAAAATGAGCATTTTGCTCCGATGCATCAGCCCTTGGACTAAGAACGTGCGGGAAGGTGCAAATCTGGCTTTTCAAAGTGGCGGTGTTTCGAAACGAAAGCTGGCTGCAGCCTGAGCCTCATGACATGACAGAACCGTTACTGGAGTGCAGATATATATATATATATATAAATCAATTAAAGTAATTCTAAAATAAATATTCCATCGAAAACAAATACCGAATCTCAGAAATATAAGAGCAAAACACTGCGGATGCTGGAAATCTGGAATAAAATCAGGAAAAGCTGGAAATACACTCATGCTGCCAGACCTGCGCGTAATCCTAGTATTTTCTGCTTTTATTCCCCAGTTTCATAAACCTCGGTTATGAATAATTCTAAAATAACAGTGCATTGTGCAATAACCTGTGCTTCAGAGCAACTTTATTTGTAAAGGACGATTGCAATAACATCGCCACTTGGCATAATATTATCTAAATTAAAAATGCGAAGGCTTTAAAAGTATGGATTTTGTGTGTTCGTAACTGTATTCGCCAGTTAAATACGGTCGCAGCAAACGGATTTTAAAATTCTCTAATATAACTACGGTGGAATCATACTATATGCAAGATTTTAAGTGGGTTGTAACGTCCAAAGATTGTGTACAAATCATCATTTAACCCATATATGGAGTTTGCATAAATACCTTTACAGTGGAGTTTCATGCAAAAGCGTCGACTCGACTATTTGAAGTTAATGTTTTATGAAACTTGGGAAAAATCAACGTGAAAGGGTGATGGAATAATTCTGAATTACAGTTTATATATTATGGCTTTCGAAAGCAACATGAATTTGACTATAATTTGGAATACTGTCCATTCTGAATTCAGTTTGGAGTTTATTGGAACGGCACAATTTGTTAACCTGGGTTTGAGGTGGATGTGAAACTGAATTATTGTGAACGATGCACTTGATAAATGCTTACATACACCTCAGTTTAGCCCCGTTTTCAAGAGTTCGTAACTTAAGTCAAGTTATATCTGTTTTACTATTGGGCCAATTTGCTGTTAGCCCCGTTTATATTTACACTGGGGAAATGCGGTATTATTTTAATCATTAAATAGTTTCCGATTACGTTCTATCTTAAATTTAATGACCGGATTTGCACGGTTACCGAATTTCAAATGTATTTTGCAGAGATTTTTATTTGGCCATTTCAAAGCAAATAATTTTCACCAAAGTTTTTTGATCATTACATTGTCTTTTAGACTTTATCCAAAATCGTCTTTTACAGACTTTAAATTTAGCATTGAAAGCGGGTTTCTCCGATTTTTTAAAAAAACAAATCTACTACGATGCAAATTCTAAAGTCAAAAGAAAATGGGATAGAAAAGTAACCGATATATCAGGCAGGCGGCATTTTCGCCCACGGAACAAACTGTGAGATCAGATCGTGGCCCGCCGGATCTGAACTGGTTGCTTTTTGTTTGTAGGTGGCTCTCAGGAGACAGCAAGCCCAGGAGGAAGAGCTGGGGATCAGCC